>NC_046205.1:0-2791666 GCF_011004875.1 Balearica regulorum gibbericeps | reverse complement strand
ATCAGTTCATCCGATCTTCACATTTCTTTGCAGTTGCAGTTTTTTTAATCTTTAAATTCAAATCCTTAAAGTATGGAAGACACCAGCAGGAGAAAACATACTGAACTGGTTAAAATAAATTTTAGTTAAAATCCCTCTATCTCCTACTCTGTGTATATTTAACATGGAACAGCTTTTTAACCAAAGTGAGAATTTTAGCAGAAAGCTGTTGTTTGGGTTAAAATATCTCCAATTTTGATCACTGAACATTTTGATTCTTTGCATATCCTTCTCATTTTCTTCCTCCCTCTTGCTTGGCTTTAGTCCAGTGGGAAAAGAAGGCAGGTTTTTTTGGTTGGGTGAGGGGTTTTTTTGCTTATTTTAAGTTTTGAAAAAAAAAAAAAATTAAAAAATTGCAGTCCAAAAGATATCCATGCATTTTGAGTTTTTTTGAGATAGAAAACACTTTTTCTCAAACAGCTGTAACACACCAGCTGCTGCTGTCTCTCTTCACTCATCTGAATTCTTTCTATCCTTCTTCTTTCCTCATTAAATTCCCTCTTTCAACTTGCTACTTGCATTGTTCAATGATGAACTTCTGGCTGTTGGAGACATGACCTATTTAGCAACATTCACAGGAGGAGGAGAATGGACGGCTGTCTCCTCGCCCAGACCACAGGCAGTGCCACAAGCCTTACGTTCATTTTCCACCTTTATTCAAACAAAAGTCCCATGGCTGGAGAATCAGAATCTGTGTTCAGTGTTGTGTAAAACAGGGCTTGCCTTTTGTTCTCCCCTAAGCATTTTGCTGCTAGAGAGATTTTGGATTGGCAAATCTGATGAATGAAGACAGAGACATTGTCAGAAAACGCCTTGTTTTCCTTTTGGAAATGCTTGCAAACTAGGACAAAAATGTTCATTGTTTTGGTGAAAAACATGATCTCTTTCTTTTTTTTCCTAAAGAATCCAAACGCAGAAGGGCGTACCCATCCCCTGTAAAAAGTGTGAATTCAGAATTAGTTGAATTTGATTTGCTTCATCTAAATAGGCTTCTGTAGAAGAAGGAAACAATCTAATCTCTTTGTCCATCTTTGACAAAACAAACAGAAGTGGATTGAAATTCATTCTAGAAACGAACAACTTGTTAACAGCAGGGCCAGCAAGACACTGAACAGGCAGTATGGGGAAAGGGAAATTTCCATTGTCAATGGGCTTTACAGGGAGGTTAAGCAATCCTTTGTTCTGTGTATCTATCTATCTATCTATCTATATGTGTATATATATATGCTAGTTACCCCTCTGGGATAACATGTGGACTAAGTCTTAATCAGCTTTTCACAGAATACCAAGGTTGGGAGAGACCATCAAAACCTGAAAAAATAAAGTAAAACAACTGAGAACAGGTGGAAATCAAAAGAAATGTTGCATTTTTCAGCTGTACTTTTGTCCATATCTCTCCTATTAGATAAAAATCCAGGTATTTCCCTGCAATAATTTTTGACCCTGGAGCCAAGATGGACAGGGTAGCACCAGCCCTTGGATGTACTGGGGGAGCAGTGCTGGTCACGTCTTACTGCACCGGCAGAAACCCCTGTGCAAACTGGGTCTTAAACTGGTCAACACTGGCTCTACCTCACCAAATCAGCAGAGTTTTTTTCTGCTTACACCAGCTGGGAATACATTCCCTAAGCCTCTATTTTAATATAATCCTCTGCAACGTTGCTGGAAAAGGTTTGTTTTGCCTACTAAGAGAACAAAAAAGAGAGTGAGCTACAGAGAGACAGCAACAGGCAGCTTATCCAAGCTGAGGGTGCCTCTGTGGATTACAGCAGTGCAGGAAAGGGAAAAAAAAATAATTATAATTAAAGTATATGTTATCTTTTGAGAGTATTTGTAATCAAGTCCTGTCTCTGTAGTGAAGGTAGGCCTTTGTAACGAAGGACGGTTGGACTCTAGCTCTTGCTTTATTTAAGTTTGTTCTGTGCACAGTAGGAAGGCAGATAGGGATGGGTACATGGTGGATCAACACACAAGGCAAGGCTTTTACCAGCAGCTTGTAATTTTAGCTGTCAGCTGAGTTATTTACATAGTTAAATAAACGGATCCCAGTCTCACTCCCTCTTATCTCTGGTACACACACATAGTGGGAACAAGTTAGAGAGGCCCCTCTAAAAATATTGTTTGTTCACTGCTGGGCGCTGGGTCAGGAGCCCTGAATTTGTTCCAGCTGCCTCTATATATTAGATGGGAGCCCCTGCTCTCTCTTCTGCTTGCATCTCCTCTCTGCGGGACCACGCGCAGGCTCAGCGTTGGTTGCATGGCTTTGTTTTCCAGGAGGGTCCATCTGCTCTTGCCTCGTGTAATCCCATTACAGGAATTCCTGGGTTTGAGCCCTGCTGCTGGCTGCGGTGAGCGATGTTTTTCATTTCCCCCCCTTGCCAAGGCTCAGTGCCATCCTGGAGAGGCCTCGCTCTCCCTTTCCCACCTTCTCCTTTCCTGTCTGTTCATTGATCCACACCGAGCACATTCAAACACTTCCTCTGCCTGATGGAAGGAGCGAGGACACTGGGCAAAACCCGGCTCACAAATGATCAGAGAGTCATCCATCCTCCCAAGGTCAAGCAAACCAAAGCTCAAATGCTCTTTTTCTCTTGTACACGTACAGCTGCATCAGTTCACTCCAGGAAAGACGGCAGCGAGGTCTGTGTTCCTGCCAGTAGCTACTTGCAGTAAATCAAAGCAAATCAGGCACAGATACCACAGGTTACTAAACTCTTCAGCTGACTTTATTTTAGCTGTGAGGCAGGTGATGTGTCTGACTCTAAAGCGTCTTGATTTGAATTTCCTTGTGGGGGAAAAATATCAAATCATTCTTGGTGATTCCAGCGGACATTTTCACCTCCTAAAGGTTTCTTAGGGTGGCTCTTAAGAGTTGCTTTTGTTGAAATGTGTAGGGAAATGGGCAAAAGAGACTTTTCCCAGCTTTCCCCCTGGACTGCATGCTGTTAAGCAAAACGGGCAGGAAAGAGCCTTCAGATTAATGTAGCCTGAAGAGCTGAGGATACTGAGGGACCAACACACAAACCAAAAGTCCCTCCGTAACGGGCATTCACTAAGCTGGCTGAGGGAAGAGCATCCACAGAGAGCTGGATTCACTTTTACCTGAAGCATCATTTTCCAAAGAAAATACACCAAAAGAAGTGCAGAAGTACGATCCCACCTTACAACACAGCAGGAACCTCTCTAAATTCTGGCTTTGCTCAATGATTGAGTTTAATCTGAACAGGGAAAACTCACAGGGAGGGAGGGAGGGGTTAAGAACCAGGCTGTAATTTATCCTGCAAAACACCCGCAACGCTGAGGGCTCGGGGAGAAGGTTCTGGTCCTGGCTGTACGGCACGACAGCAAAGCAGGATGTCTCCGTTCGTGTTGGTGTAGTGCAGTGTTTGAATTACTACCCTGATGAGAGGAAGCTTGCACCTGAAGAGAAGATGCTGTGTGAAAAACACAACCTGCTGGAACAGGGTCATTGAGTTCATAACATCAATATCTAGTCAGCACCTACAGATTGTTTCCAAAGCTCATTATTTCAGAGAACCGCTGTACATGTGAGTGAAACTCATTACCTGAGAGACTTGTTACATTTTCTAGTCGCTGACAAAATGTGGGCATTGCTTGGCTACCTTAATTAATGCACGATTACAAACTGAAACATATCATTTGTATTTAGATATGTATTCCATTGCTGGAGCCACTGAAACCCATCTTTCAGAGAAGCCATCAAAGGGCAAGCAGCCTCATCTGATACGGCAATTAAAAATATTTTTCCCTGTTGGAGCAGAGAACTTAACCTCAATGCTCCAGCAAGACTCCAGGACCAGGTTTGAAACTGCTGCAGCAATGGTGCACCCTACTCAGAGTTTGCTCCATGGCTGTGGTCCTCCACTCCACAGGGCCCCATTTTACGGGTAAAATGACACCAGCCTCCCCTACGACTTGCAAACAACCTTGTGAGTAATACTTTATATACGTGAATCTCTTCCCTGCAACAGCCTGTATAATAATTTATCACATCCTTTACAGGAAAGGAAGCCAGCCTGAATATTTCACTGTAGGTACCAACAGCAACACTTTAGGGCACTCTTGGGAGTCACATGGATATCGTGGAGGTAAAGCTGAATTTGTGCGTGGATTATCCAGCACTGTCCTACTGTGGCTCATATCCTGAGCAATAGCCTCTGGCGAGTGGTGAGAACAAAAACATTTCAGCTAGCAATAATCTAAGCAAGTGGGGTTTTTTTTTTTCCAGCTTTTTGCTCTAAGTATGGCTGCTGTACAAAGAGACCCAACACATGCCCCAGCCATGGAGCCCCAGGGAGGGTGTAACGGGACAGATGAGCAGCAGAAGGGAGAAGAGAGAGGAAGAGTTGAATTTGCCCAGAGGCACCCACCAACTTGGTACCAAGGCTGAGTAGAGCAGAAGTGTCATCAGCCAGAGGGTTGATTTAGCATCACTAAAGGTGAGATTTATTGGTCCTAATGTGGTTATCTAAACCCAAGCTGAGCTACACTACCCGTACAGGCAATGGAGAGAACCAGGCAGCTCTGCGAGCAATTCATCTCCTCTTAGGAGAGGTACTTAGGTAGGCCAGATGGTTCACTTGATGCTTCTGGGTGGAATAAAGTTGAAATTTCCTCCCAACACCTTAAATCAGCAGTGTAATCAAAGCTGAATTAAATCCAAATCTTGACCTGCTGGAATAAACAAGGAATGCAGTTTGAAAAATGTGTCTTCTTTTGAAGACCACATTTTAACTTTTTGGAAATGTCACACAGCTGCATCTGAAATTCTGCCAGAGCTGAGCCGGTACTTTGGGAAGGGAGGTGAGCAGGTTGGCAAAGCCAGCCTCGTCATTTGGGTTTGTGTCACAGTTTTTATTCCGAGTTAGGAATTTTTCAGTAAATGCTTTCAGAAATAGTTAACTTCAAAAGAGCACGCTTAATTGGCAGGTTTGGAAAGGCATTTGTTTTTTCTGATGTCTTCTCCAAATTTATTTTTTTAGTTTTGAATATTTTTCACTGGAAATAGAAACTTTGGTACGCACTCAAGTGCTTGAATAAAAAAAGAAAGGTTTATCTAATTTTGCTGCTGAAAGCAGTACACTGCATTAAATTATTTTACTTTTGCTGATGCTCTGTATTTGTGCAGCGCCTGCTGCAATGGAGCACTGTCTCGGACAATGATGATAACAACAACAATGAATTAACAATAATTACAAAAACAGGTCAAAGATTTATTTTCCCTTCAGCTTTTATGTAATTATGCTCTTCAGCTTGCCAGAAGTATCTCCTTTTCCATGAGAAATTTCAGCTTCTCGTGAAAGCAGAAAAAGCATTGGGGGTTTTTAGTGTAGTTTGGTGGGTTTGGGGGGGATTTTTTTTGTGGTTTTTTTTAAAGCTGTCAGGATTTAAGAGAAAACTAAAAGAAAAAAAATCAAGTTTCTTTGTTCAAAGAAAGTGCATAAACTCCAACTGCGAATTACAAATAGCCCCTGGGAGTGAGGTCTAGTGATTAAAGAAGAGGAATGGAAGTCAAGGTAATCATGTTAAGCCAGTGTGTGTCTTCGAATCCTATAGCATTTTAAAAGGTAAGGACGCTTATGACTGTTACTAGCTGAAGACTCAAGGGCAAACATTTATAAACAGAATTTAGCCACTTCTAATATCAGCTATATCGCATTCACCTACTGCTTGTATACAACACGTATATGAACTGACACACTTTTAAATTTACTACTACATCTTTCCTGTTGAATAGGTGTCTTTGAGTTGGCTGAAGGGACTTTTCTGTAAGGGCGCGGGATCCATCTGTAGTGCTGACCTAGACAGGCATTAAAACATACATGTTTGCTTCTGATTACCACAGCAGCACCTTACAGGAATGGGAATGTGGGTATCCCATCCCCTTCTTCTACTCCACGGGTATAATTCCCCAACCAGGTTTATCTGCCAAGGTTGAATCTACCTGGATTTACCTTAACAGGGTCAAATAGCTAAATGTTGGCGATCAGATGAAAGTAATTTCTTCCATCCTCATATGTCCAGCATATGTAGGATGAACGTGTCTGCAGAGCTGACCGCTGGTTTCCTTAAGCTCTGGGGGGAGTCTGAAATGACCAACTATAACATCTAACTTGTCGACAGCTAAAGCTAAATGATGTGAACTCCATGCTAAGTCTTCAAGAACATGCCCAGGATGGACTATGGTGGGTAGTCTCAGAAGTCTAGGAGAGTGGCTGAGATAGCAAGAGTGCACCAGGACACTGAAACAGCATTTCTAAATGGAAATATTTCAAGTTTTGACTGATTGTTTTTCAATGCTTGATTTTCTCCATGAAAAACACCTGTATTTTGAGGGGAGGGAGTAAAATTCTTCTATTTCCTGATCTGTGCAGAAGGGGTTCAGATCAGTAAATCTCCTTGGCAGCTGCCCTGTAATCACAGGTTCTGGCTCAGCCAGTAAACCCAGCCTCCTGGCTGCTTCTGGGCCTGACTGCGATCCAACAATTTCCTACGCAGATGCTCCTTCAATTTACAGATCTCTTTCAACAGTCTGTTAAAGCTCCCTTTCACTAACAGCTGTTCTTTAAACTACAGGGGAAAGGTGCAAGACAAGTGGCTCTTCCTATTGTGCCTCAGGGGCAAGCCGAGGTGGGAGGTCACCTTATTGCCAAGCGTGTTGGAACATGGCCTGTCAAGTTGCTCTAGAGGAGATGACTTGCCTCACAAGCACAAAGCCAGCATGCAAATTCTTCTGATTTTGCTCCTTGAGTGTGTGGGGTCTGGGAAACCTCCCTGTCACTCTCTAATCCGTTGTGCTATTGCGTTGAAGGACAGAAGAGCCCTTCTTGCCAGCGGGCATGAATAAACCATTAGCCACGTGGCCATACCAGCAGCCTGCTGATGCTGATAGTGGACAGGACCTGCCAAGCCAGCCCGGTGCCACCGCAGCTCTGCGGCACAGGCAGGACTCCCGACTCCGAGGCAACTGGACCATGCCATCTCTTAAAAATCGCCTTACGGTGCCCCAGTAGGGCACTGCAGGGATTAGTGCATGTTGGCACAACTGACTGGACAGGTTTGGAGGAGAAAACATCTGCCACAGAAAAGCAGGGACCATGTAGTTTTGCTCTGCAGTTGTGCGGGGAGCTTAGGGCAGAGTCTGCAGGCCAAGTCCCACCACCCTGGGTGATGGTTCATTAACAGTTCCCATTAATGACGTTAATGATGTGCCGGTCTGGTTCTCAGGACCGAAGCGCTGTAAATGCCTGGGAACAGCAAGACGCTCCTTCTCTCCGTGCCCCAGCACCACCACAACCTAAACGGGTAAGCATGACTCCTGCCCCTCTGGCTGCACGAGCACAATTTTGCACTAAGTTCCTCTGACGGTTTGGTATCGCTGTAACATCTTGCCATGCTGTCGGATACCTCACCCGGTAAGAGCCGTGCGAGCTCCCCGACACTCACGCAGCACTAATTCGATATCCTAACATACGGTTCTGCTGTGCCTCCCGTGGAGAGCAGCAGGGAGACCCAGGCTAATGTCTTCATCCCGTCAGGATCCAATGTGTCTTGTAAAGGCGTGAGGAAGGCAGAGCACAGATGAAGGCCAGACAAGATGCCATCTGCCACCCAAAATGGGCAATAAGAACTGGGGAGCAGTGCTGGACCCCCATCACCCCCCTCAGATGAGGGCTGTGTCTGGGGCTTGGCCAGGGGGGGTGGGGTGTGCTCCAGCTCCTGCCTGGAGTGGAACAGGCTGATCAAATATGCTCAACTTCACCTTCCTCATTACAAAGCCTCCCAGTAATAAAAGCTAATGAACTAAATGTCACTTCAAGCCCTGCTGTCTCCTCCTCCTCTTCCCCTCTCCTCCTGGACTCACCTCTTCTGTTAACTCATCTCTCCTCACCTCAATCCCAACATTTGGGCTCTTCTTTAGAAAACAGGTAATTTAATAGGGATGCCAGTTAAGAAAAGAGCCTCTCTTTCTCCCTCCCTCTCAAAAGTTTGAACCCGAGACCTCTGCCACCCCAGGGGACAGCTAGAATGTAACATGTGTGGTCCCCCCACATCACTATGGGAAGACTGAGGGTTTTGGAGCTCTTGGTTTGACATATGAGCTATGACCACATGCACAAGACTTTAGAGCAGCTTCTCATTGCAGCTTGCTGGGCAGGACAGCACCTACACGAGCCTTCAGCCAGCTGTAGGCACCTACCACAACAGCTCAGTCCCTGCTCCTGAGGGCATTTCAGAGGAGGTCAAAGCAAGTGCTCTGAATAACCCTCTGGAGACATCTCTTTCCTTCCCTTGACCACTGAAGCAGCCTGGGGTGGTGAACTCCCCAATTTCACCGTCTCTGTAACATGCCTGGAGTGCTCTGCATGCCCCAGGGAGCTCCCAGCTATTTGCAGCCACTGCAAACTGGGGCCACGCTTTCATTTTTATCCCCAGTGACCTGGTTTCCTACCTGGGTTTCATAACAGTTCCTGCCAGACTGGCCAGAGTTAAATCCAAGGAAGCTGCAAAACATTACCTGAAGAATCAGCAGAAAGGTAAAGCGGATGCGGATAAAAGAACCTCTGGTACACTGCTTCAAAGGAGCACCAAGAACAATGGCTGGACTGGAGAGGAGGGGAGGATTTAGGGCCAGCTCCACCTGGACCATGGTGTCCTGCCCCTTCCCCACATCAAAGGCTATTTCTCCCCCATGCTGTGTGTAGCCCCCAGTAAAAAAGGCAACGGGGGGTAAGAGGCCGGCTGGAGACAGAAACTGCCCACGGTACATTAGAGAGAGATCTGACAGACTGGGAAGACGTTATTCAAGGGAGAAAAAGCCAATGTTGCGTGAAACACAAGCTGTTCCTCCTGGCTCAGGGGGGTGGAACAAACTGGACCCATTTGAGCTCAAGATGGAGGGGTTAAACCTGGCCAAGGGAAAACGCGCGTGGAGTCCCTCTGCTTTCTCTGCGCATTGCAGGGATGAATAAACCATGCTTTGTCTTAAAGTTGCTGTTTTGCAGGCTTTGCTCTGCGTAACAGCGGGCGCAAGCTGCGGCACGCTCAGCCCCCGGGCTGAAGGATTGTGAGTGGACACGTGCCGGCGAGCGGAGCGGTTTGCACGCGGCTGTTCACAGGTGTGTAAATGGGAGTAGAAAGGGACCCAGTGGTCCCAGGAAGAGCAGTGGGGAAAGTCAGCCTGAAGCCCTGCCCGGACAATGTAATCCTACTCTGGGTGGATTATTACACAAGAAGTGGAAAAGATAGTCCTGGTTCCCCACCTGCTCACTCCAGTGGATGCTGGGAGGACCTGGGCCGGAGCCAGCGCGTCTCTTCAGCCCCAGTGCGGAGCAACAAGCGGTCACAGTCTGGGCAAGGGAAGGTGTTCCGGGCTATGCTAAGGTCTGTCAAGGGATTCTCCTCCTTGTCTAAGTACGACCAGTGTGCTGGTGTGAGGGGAATCCCCCAAACATACACCCCGAGACGCGTGGGAAGGCAGAGGACAGAGGGAGATGGTGAGAGAGAACGTGATGGCATGGTGGGGCTGGCGGTGGATGTTGCTGTTTAGGGCCAAGCGCAGGAGGGAACAGGCTGCGGAAAAAGCAGGTGAGACCCCTGCAACGCTGCAGGGTCACGGTGACTTGGGCACGGCTGGGGCCATCCCCCTCTGCCCACTCTCCTGGGGCTCCTGCAAGAGGCCACCAGACCTCGCAGAGGGCACGGGCTCCTCCGAGTGTTTCTGTGGAAAATAGCCAGTGGCTTTTTTTGTTTTGTTTTATTTCCTCCCCTGAGGCTGGACCTGTCCCAGGGGACACCGCAGCCACAGAACTGTTGTCTCCTCTGCACTGCGCTGCCCTACCAGCTACTGCAAGAAATGGAGAAGAGACAGGAGATGATGTGGGAGAAACAGCTTCACTCCCTGCTCCTTCCCTTTGCAAAGCTCTGTCAAGGATAACAACCCCATATTTAGTGTAATTTACAGTAACTGTGTTTTAATAGATGTTGTGGGATCCTTAGCCTTATTATGAAAATCCTCTTATGAGCAGCAGCTCCTTTAATAACCTGGGCTGCAGAAAGTGTCTGTCTATTTACATCTATTTGCATGTATTTGCATGCAAGTTGCTAATATAAAAATCTAAAAAGCTCTGACTACTTCACATTTTAAAGTCTGCCCATAATCTGAAGGACTAGGAATTTGATAGCGTGATTTTGGTTACACGTGCAAGCGTTGCGCCAGTGCTAATGAAGAGGCAGGGTCCAGCTCAGGGCTGCTTGTCTGTACTGGACATTGCCAAAGGATTCGATTTTTGGAAGGATCTCCGAGTGGATCCTTTGAAATCTCAGCCTGGTGATCAACAGTCCCGGAGCTCTCCGTGCATCTAAGGATGGTTTACCTAGTTTCTTAGTGCCAGATGGTAAAATTATGGAAAATGAAGTTGCTACAGCAAAAAGAAAAATAAGAAGAGTGCTGTCAAAACCCGTGAAGTGCTTCACCTTGGAAATGGTGTGATCATACACCCACGTCTGACTAGGTCAAGATCTGGGGAAAGGGGAATATGTTGTGAGATCCCAAGGATTCCTTCACAAGCCTTACCGATACAGAAAGGGAACTTCTTCCCTGCAAAATTCCAGACAAACTGTGGGATAAGATCGTAACCGGTTTGAAAACGGGATTTCCATTCTTTTGGAAGTGTTGCTACTTCCCACTGGAAATTCATTTTGGTTCAGGAAAAAAGCCTGAATAATAATAATGAAAACCAGAACAGTGAAGCACAAATTCTGAACATTTTCTATATTGGACATTGCATGGTGGCTTGTTTCAACACAGCTACATCATCTGAGTTCAATAATTTCAAAACTTATCATTCTGATGAAGTAAAAATGATCCTAAACATTGTGATATGAAATCTGAAGTATGAGACAATGTGAATTATGATATAATAAAATTGATCAAAAGAAATGAAGCATAACAATAACATAGAAAAGAATGCAGATTTACTGTCTTGAAACAGCAGATTTAGGACACCACTGAAATGAAACAAGACCACTGAAATGAAACAATTCAACTTCCCATAGAAAATGATGTGTAAACTGGCATATTTGCACAATGTTTCAATTCTGCATGAGAAAACTCCAAATTTTAAGCCTGACATAAATAATCAGGGCCAAAAGTACAAGCCCAGAACTTCCTGCAAACTTACAGCTTTGCATCTAGAACAAATTTGCCTGAATACAGCAACACACTGCAGATCTGGGGGGATCCCATCTGCTGCTCTGAGATGAAAAACCCTTTCCTGCCACCAGACCAGCACAAAGCACATGGCTGAAATCCACTGAAAAACCTCCCATTAATTGCAGGATATTGCTGAAGCTCCTCTGAAGTCTAATTGGGAATAATCTTGCAGAATACAGGATACAACAACCCTGCCAACCTCAGCATCCCCACTTGCTCCTTCTACCTAAACCACGGCTAATTTAGCCCTGAACTCATCAGCAGCTGAATTCAATCTGAAAGAGCCTTGGATCAATCCCTGTTGAGGAGTTCATGGCCAAGGCTCATTACACTTTCTTTCACCTCTCAGTTTTGATCACGAGGAGCACACAAGGTGCAGAGTTTCTCATGAAAAAGGCTCTTTCCTCTGAGATTTCTAGTCCTATTTTTGAGTCAGGGAGTCTGGACAGTTCAGAGAAGCATCCAGATTTATGGATGCTAGTATGGATTAAGTAAAGTTTTAGAAACCTGGCGGCAGGACAGGGGTGTCCAATAATCTTCACCTGTCTGGCAGGAAGATCCTCAGTAGAGTTACTCCCTCCACCTGGCTCCTGCTGTGTTTTTCCTGCAGGTGGACACTTTGCTAGCAAAGCTCAGCCCCAGGGAAATAAAGCAAATGAAATAAAGACGGTGATGTAAGATGCAATAACCACAAACCCAGCAAATTTAGAAATTAAATGTAAAAGGATAGCTCTCATAGACACAATATCTCACGGGCAGCATCACTAATCCCACACATTCAAAAAGTTTGTGTCTACCTTCCAAGTCATCAGAGCAGCTGAAATACCAGGAGAGTTGCAGAGATAATAAACAGAGGGCTCTCTTTCTCTGCTCACTCAGATAGCCCACTGTATAGCTGCTCACATTTTCAGGCTTATCTTTACTAAGGCTGGAAAAGTCCAGTTTCTTTTTAAGCAAAAGCTAAGACTGCCTGCATTGGGAGTGCTGGCAGTGCTTCACGTAGGTTTTGTGGCTGGATAGCCTTAGAGAATCATAGAACCATAGAATCATCAAGGTTGGAAAAGACCTCTAAGATTATCAAGTCTAACCATCAACCCAACCACCGTGCCTACTAAACCATGTCCCGAAGTGCCACGTCTACATGTTTTTTGAACACCTCCAGGGATGGTGACTCCACCACGTCTCTGGGCAGACTGTTCCAATGCTTGACCACTCTTTCGGTGAAGAAATCTTTCCTAATATCCAATCTAAACCTAGTATCAACCCTAATATCCTTGTGCCCTAGTAGGTGAGCATAGTAGCCAAGAAACCTTTAGGTAAGGAATATACTTTTCTGTCAATGGGCGATGACAGGAATTGCCCAGAAGGACAACTATGGAGTTAAAAAACCACAAAAAGGCTGTGCCTCCAGATTTAGACAAGCTGTGACTGCCCAGAACTTGTGCGCTGATCCTGCTAACACATCTGATAAATGCAAAGGTGAGGTGTTTGGATCACCAGAGCTGGCCTCAGGACTCAGACACCTCTTCTGCCTCCGCTATCCAGCGTTCAGCCTCTGGCCCCCGCCAGGCTCCGTCAGCCCCTGGGCAGTCCCCGGGGCACCATCCCGACTCCCCACGTCTCTCCCCACCCCGCCTCTCACCAGCCATCAGCCGGGCACCCTTTGGCAATCTGCTAAAAGCTGCCATTATTTCCTCCCCAATCCTCTTGAGCCAGCCCATCTCAGTTTTGTTTTCGAGCGTCTCGCAGAAACAGTATTATGTCCCCATCAATTACCACTATTAGGTTAGTGCCAGCAATCTGGTCCTTGGGGTGGCATCTTTAGTGCTATTAAGAATAAGAAGCAGCATCAGGGTCTCTGCTCATCTCCCCGCCCTTGCAAGTGAAAGCCCGTCTTGGAGACTTCTTTCAATATTTCATTAATTCTCAGACATATGCTCTGGGAATGTCAAAATGTTAGGATCTTCTGGAATGAAGCGATAAACAGAACTGACATGGAATTAAACACTGAATTACCTAGAGAGCCAATATCGTTTATTTGGGTGTATGTTACTATAGCTACAGCCCTTGCAGATGCACCTCCACCCCCTAACTTTACCTGAAGCAAAAAAACCAACCCCACAACTCCCAAATGGAAATAAAAATAAAATGTAATAATCTCAGGAAATTTGCGTGTCCTCTCTGTTATTGAATGGATGTGCTTGGCGTGTACGGCTAGCTGATTTAAGCTAATTATTTTTTGTGTTTATATTTATTGGCTGTGATTAGTTATGCAACAAAGACTATGGGAGAACAAATCATGTCAGTGCAGCTAATTGGAGATAACACAAGCGGTAGCGAAAGCAGTAATTTTTATATTTTACGCATGAAAAGGAGACCTGATCCTGCTGGTTGTAAATCAATAAAGTGTTGCTGAGGTCTCCATCTAAGGATATGAACCAAGGGCTGAAAACCAGCACACTGTATGAGCTAGTCCTGGTTTTTTGGGCTCTGTCTGTAAAGCTACTGAAAATCATGGATTTTAGCAGAGTAAAGCTGGGGCTGGGGTCAGAACTGCGCTGGAATAAGATATTGCAGAAAATGAGATATATGGGATTTTGTTCCCTTGGAGTGAAGGCTGGTGTGAGGCCAGCTTACCACAGATTTTAGGACTTTTTAGGAATTGAATATGAACCTCTTCTGCCCATCTTTAGACTAGAAATGTCTATTTTCACAAGCCCTCCAAGACTCTGCCGCTTAGAGCCCAACAGGAGCCGCAGCCCTCGGCAAGGCACGGCGCATAAAACGAGCCACCTCCTGTCACAGCTCCTGCTTTGCTTCCCAGCCCTTTCAAAAACCTGGGCAGCCGTTCACATCTGCCCGTGACAGCCCAAACATCGCTGCTCAGTTTCCTCCGCCGTGTCGGCACGTAGCGGCAGTCAAACTCCATCTCTCCAGCGCGTGCATCCAGCCCTGGGACTGAGCTGCCAACACGCTTTGCAACCTATCGTGCGTTGATGTGCCCAGTCCTGCTCTGAAGAAGGGCAGTGCTACCATCTCCAGCGAGGAATCTGCCTCTCGGAGCATCTTCATGACAAAGTTTGTCAAGGTGCTGAGGCACCTACAGATGCAAACAGATGCCTGGTGTTATATCCAGGATGTCTAACGTGCTTGTTTCATCTTCTTGCCTACAGCTGGAGCTACAGGTGCTGAAATAGCCCTTGAAATCAGAGCCTAAGGCTGAGATTCATTTGGCAGCTGGCAGGGGACTGGTGAGATGCCACCTCCCAGAGGCACCCGGCTCTTTCCCATGACCACTGAAGAAGTTGGAGAGTGCCCAGCCCTGATTTAGAGGTCTGGTTTTGGACAGCTGGATCCAGGGGTGATGAATCTGACCTCTGCTGACTCTCCTCGTGCTCTGGGGCTGACCCAGGGACCTCAAATACACCATCCAACACCCCCGCTATGTCCTATGAGCCACTGAACCTTTGAAGAGGTTTGGAGGCATTTCCCTGCCTGGACTCAGTATCCCCTCTCCTCCCCACGGACACCACCGGCATTTGCACCCTCCCGGTTTTAGCGCTGAACAAGCAGTGATCTGGCCCTACACTGCCCCTTGTTCCCAATGCAGCGTATGTTTGTTTATTTCTGGAGTGCAGACCCTGCTAATTTATGTTAATTGGAATTGCACAGGTAGTTTTTTACCTCCGCCATGTCCCCCCACATCCTGCTGTGAAATCAAGCTGGCTTTATAATCTCCTCCCGCAGCCTGCAGCCTGCTGAACAACGGGAGCCTTAGCATGCAAAGCATGTTGACGAGTTGCCTTTTTTTTTTTTTTCCCTTTCTTTTTTCTCCCCTTCCTCATGAGGAAGTTTGCATATTTGGATAGTTTTGAAGGCTCGCTGAGCCACGATTACAATTCCATTTTATTTACTTATTTAGCAAGAAACCGCCATTTATGAGGCTGGCTGCCCTGCGCCACCATATCAAGATGGTGTTCCCTCCCCTTTTGCTGGCTCCCATACATTGTTCTGAGGAAGAAAAAGCAAGAGAAGGTGTTTGTGCTCCTCGTGCCTCTGTGCTGGGCAACACTTGTCGTTTGGTCTGTGGCGAGGGTCTGCGTTGCAAGCCCAAGGCGTGGGACTCAGGGGGAGCTTTGCCTTTAGCTCCCAGGGGAGTGGGGTCTGTCTTCTTCAAGAAAGTGAAAAAACTCTGCTCGTCCTGCTCTTTTTTGTCCCCCCCTTAGAGCAGATTTGAAGGGGAAACCCTCCTTCCCTACAGGGATGGCTGTGGATGTGCAGGCTGGGACCCAAGAGGCCCCATGGAAGGTGACAGCACCTGGGGAGGGGGGACCTCGAAGCTCCAGGGATGCACCACCCTACTGCTATTTTAAGAAGCTCAGGAAACGCAAATCCCCAGAGTTTTGGGGGCTTTGATTACTAAGGGAGTTTTTAAAAACTGGCCTATATCATGAGAGAATTTGTTTTACCCACCAGTATTAGCAGGGCTTTGATCTTCTGTAGGGAATTAGCCCAGATGCGTATCACTGCAATGGAGATCAGAACTTGACCACAAATATCTCATTAGTTTGAAAAGTTACCTGTTTTATTTCTGTCCAAAGGATATTTTGCTTGGGTGCTTTAATCTTAAAAACACTAACTTCTAGAAAACCAAGCTTTAATGTCATGTGTGATTTTGCTTTCTTTGAGGAGTGGAAAATGCCACACACTGTGGCATATGCACAGGATTGAGTCACAAGGGAAAAAAATAAACAGTCGTCTTTCTTAGTTTGATCTATGTACATCTGTTTCCTGGGAGAGAGGTGAAATGGGATATTTACTTGGGTAAGTATTGCAAGCCAGATGCACTCCACTGTGAAATAAATAAAAAATGATATTAAAATTAACTATGTAAAAGGGATCTGGTGCCGGGCTCTTCATCAGAAACTGGAGTTTTTGTGCATAGCATGCATAACAAGACTATGAATATTCTCATCTCTAAAGTTTCCAAACGAAATGTCAGTCCCATCAGAGATAAAAACAAAACTCCTTGCTTTTAATGAGACTGGGATTTCCCTCTGTGCCTGCTGGGCTGCTCTACTCATCTTGCTGTTGGCTGCGGTTTGGGTAAACCAGACATGGGCGGGTAGCTAGCACTCTGGGCTGGCACATGAAAATCACCGTATATCTCATCCCGCCCTTGCTGCCTGGACAGATGGACACTCATTGTCTGACCAAAGACTTCAGAAGCTGCCCCAGCACCTCTGTTTCACGTCAAAAGACATGGGTACGCGACATGTGGTCCTCAATGAAGTCATGACTTCAAAGGGACTTGCACGTTGCCACTAAGAGTAAACCTTGATTTGATCACCACCTGAAATAAGCTGTAGGAGAACAGCCTCTATCAGATGCATATCTGATGCTAGGAGTTCACTAACCCAGCAGACCACTTTCAGTAGCTTGAAGATGAATATTAGAAGAATTAAAGGAGGAAATAAATAGGCAAGTTTTAACAAGGCGGGTAATTTATCATTACAGGGCTTACTGAGGGACGATGCTCATTCTCTGTCATCTGGTGTCTTTAAGTCAAGATGGGATGTCATGCTAAAAGATACATTCTGGTTTAAACCCGTGTTGTTGGGCTCAGAAAAGGAATCGCTCTGTGATATTGTACAGCAGGAAATCAGACTTGATGGTTGTAATTGTGTTCCTATCTGGCCTTAAAATCTATTGATCTGTGAAAATAATTGCCACAGTTTACTGATTTTCCTGAATGTTTGATGGTAGGTAAGAAATACTTCTGTCTCCTGTGGCCTGAGTTGCCCTGAAAGAATTTCCTCTTTGCATTGAGCAGGAATTATTAAAAAAAAAAAAAATTGATTCAGCATAACCAAAGAAAATTATTAAATGGCTCTCTGCTTAGCTGTTTGATACATTTTTTTTCTGTACTTGTTCAATGGAATCTGGCTGTCAGGTCTACTCAGCATCATCCCACGGGTGGGCCTGGGAATGCTCGTATGCAGAGAAACACGGGCACTTTTCAACTTAATTTTGACTTAATTGCAAGCCATCACATCATTCTCGCTCTACTGACGTGACTAAAATTGTGGACATATACCAAGCTGTGTCCTAATCAAGGTTGAAGAGTAAAAATAGAAAGTTGTTTTTACTTCACGTACAAAGAAAGGCTAGAGCATGTAGAACAGAAAAGGAAATATTTTTAATGTTTCCAGGAAAGAGTCCTGATCCTGCGAGGCACTGGGCTCTGCGAGGCACTGCTGTGGGAGCTGAGCGTGCCCACACCGGGCTGGAGTTTCTCAACGCCTTGCAAAATGCCCTCTGAACAGAGCGAGGTGGGGGCATTTTCTGAGTGTAAATGCTCCATAAATGGTGCAGAGCCCTCATATGGCTCTGCGAGTAGGAGGTACGTGTTTCTATATGACAGGTAACCCCTTCAACACATTGCAATATGCTCATTTCCACTTGGCATTTTAAAAGGACCCCCGTTCTCCTCCTGTGCACCAAGCCTCTTCCCTCCTCTTGCCAAGACCTGCACGTTTTGTCTTCCCAGTTATCACTGTGGAAACTCAAACATGATATTAGTTTAATTAGAGATCAACTCCTTTTATGGAATGCAAATGCCCTATCCGACTAAATCCCCCTTCTGAAGTTGGCAGATGCAAATTAAATCCTGTGCACTGAAGTGTAATTTGGCTTTGAACACTCTTAAAGGCCCTCAGTGATTCAGTGGGTGGAGGGGAATTAGTCTTAAGCTGCATTTGTTGCTTTCTCCTCCCTTAATTTGTTTATATGAATGCTACTGAAGCAATATTGAAAGTAGACAAATTGCCAAGTGACACACATGAATGAAAGGCAAGGTTTTGCTGTTAGCTTTTGGAGCTGTAAATAACAGAGGTCCAGTCTACCTGAAATAATGGTAAATAATGGGCCATCTGCCACTTCACCTCCCATCCTCTCCAGCAGGCTTAGAGCAGCCAAGTGGTCCCTCCTGCAGTCACACAAGGGCAGCAGCCCCATTGTTCAATGAAATGCTTTTCTTTGGCTGTTACGTCCCCATTCCACTTGGAGAACCCTTGCAGCTCTCCCTGCTAAGCTGGTTTCTCCAGACACCATCCTTCTCTGGTGAGCCTCAATGAAAATTGCACTATTTTTTTCTAGGATTACAACAAGAAGTATCACCCTGAGGATCTGCAGGAGCTCACATAGCACACTGTTTCTCAGCTTCTTTAAATTAACAGACAACATAGACATTTGGCCATATTCTAGTATTGCCACAACGGTTTGCACACATAGCCAGCTAACAGCCACCACTTCGGATGTCCCCTTTTATTTTCCCTCACGGCATTTACTTGGAAGTAGACGTCTATGATTCTGTGGGCCAAATACCACAATGTGAGTCTGATCACGTTATATCAGTCTGATCAATGCTTTTACTCCATACATTGCAATTTAAGCAAGAGGTGTTTTAAGCCAGCCCCAATAGATTAATTACAGACCATAGTCAGCATTTTTCTTCATTGCTCTTAGATCAGACAGCGATCTAGCCCAAGTATTTTTGCTTCACTGTAATGTTTCTATAGCTTTTATTTTAGAGTCCCTGTTTCCTCCCATGTTCTTTCTGTCTCTGATGATTTATTCTTGGGTCTGAATTCAAAGTATATGTTCATCTCACCAGCAGGGATATCATCACACCGCACAAATTGCTTGTGTCCCACACTCACCAAATGGTTTTCATCCAGTACCTTCAGTTTTGGGTCTTTTTTTTATAAGGAGTGATTTTAAAGCCTCCCATGTGCTATTTTATAGAAATGAATCAAACAGGAGAATCTGCAGGTAACAGGCACTTCAATTCCTGCTCCTGGTTTTCTGCTGAACATTTTAACAACTGCGCAAGTAAGTGCCTTTCAATTACATGCTTGTTGCAGACACTCCCTGCTTATGTTTTATAACAATGATTTTGGACCAAGAGGTTTGCAGCTAAAGGGATAAACATTTAGCCCAGATAAGCAGATTTGTAGAAATTATTGTTATCCAGAGCTGGTTTGATTCATTAGGAACCAGCAGTGGACAGCTCTTGAAATCCGACGGGGATAAATTTATCCCTCCAAAGTGAAATCTGCTAAGGGATGAGTCTGAATTATGTTATATTCGCATTAGCATTTCCTTTTGTTATTTAATATGGCAAAAATAACCATGCGAGAGAAATTATTTTCTCCACCAGTCTCCCTGACCTCAACAAAGACCTCAAACACACTTGCAGGGAAATTTTTGGGTCCTCCCAGCAGCAGAAACGGGGTAGCAAGGATTCAGAATCAAAGTGCAATGAGATCCTGGACCTCTACTTGTGTGGGCTGTAGAGATGCGCAACAGGAAAAGGGCTGTATAAATTAGCAGGTGACACTGATCCCAAACCACTGATACCCTCAGTGCATTTTGGTAACTGAGACGTAACTGCGACCCGCATTTGCACAGAGACTTCTTTGACCCTAGAGATGGACTCACCATATCGTGTCTGAAGGCTTCCTTTTCTATTCTGACCTAGCAGCTTTTCTTGTTTATATTCATTTCTCTCTCTGCCTCTCTCTCTGTCTTGCTCTCCCCTCTACCTCCTTTCCTTCCTTCTGCTTTCACAAGCAATTTTTTTGCATAGAAGAACATTATTTTGGGAGAGGGGTGAGTATCTGCCTGTCCTATGCAGTAGGGTACCCAGTTCCCTGGGCAGAAGGTCACCTAGAAAGACCTCATACATCATGCTGTTCCCATCTTTTAATCTATGAATCGGCCAGGGGAGAAGGCCACCGACATAAAGCATAGACAAGGGTGGGCAGCAAAGCATGCACTTGTCACAGAATTAGTGCCAGAAATATATGGGCGATCAATCAAAGTTATGGCATGCTCTCCTTGTGGTTAGTTGATATATAATACCCCCAATCAATAACTAAAGAGGGGGGAGAGAAGAAAGGGATTTGATTTAATATTTGCCTAGGCTTTGTAGAAAAGTAAGATTTATTGCAACATAAAAAAAACAAATTTAGCCTCTAGCTTAATAGCCAATTGGTCCCTGTGATATTGCTGGAATCATATTTACTGTGCATCCTAATACAAAGACATTAATATCCGTATACCTGCTCAGCCATGTCATGCTGGATATTAGCCAGTGTGAAGCATACATCTGGTCTTGACTTGTGAATAGCTTGCTTAAGGAAACATTTTCTTTATTGCATTTAACATTTTGAATCCATAAGAGGTCTGCAAACTACCATTGATATTAGCAAGGAGATCTCAGGACCTGATTTGGCTTGGCCCTGTATTACTGAGTCTGTATGTGTCAGACTGAATTAAAGGCAGAGCTGCAAAATGCAGCTGGTAGCTCCAGAGCTGGCAATAACCGCTGGATGTTTCTGCTTGTCCTTCGCTATTGTATTTGAGACATTAAATTATGAAATCACAAAAAACATTTCTTTTTCTCTTGCCTTCCTGGATCCCGTAGGCCCAGGCCCCTTCTATTCTGGAAGGCTTCTGGTCCATGTGATGTAGCTCATGGGGATCTGCACAAACTTCACACCCAAGGCTCACATCTTGCCACAGTTCCTCTCCAGATATGGCATGGAATGATGCTACAGTAAGAGAAGGCAAATGATCCAATTCCAAATAAAACTATCATCCAAAGGTTGGGCAGAGCTTGTAGATGTTTTATGCGTTGTGCTTTTTTATGCATCATCAACTAAGGCTGGGAAAAAACAAGCATAGCCTTTAACTTCAGCTACTAATCCCTGGTCTTGGCCAAAAACACAATGAAAAACTGTAAATGTTAGTAAATTCAGACCTCAGTTATGGCAATTCCTGACACATAACATCGTACCAGGTGGTTTGATGTGGATTTCAGCAATTAGAGTATTTAGCCAGAAGCATAACTGCCCTCATAGTCATGTTTGCTTTCAGTTCAGTGTGAGATTCTACTCCAACCCTTACCCAAATTCTCAATAGATTAGCTGAATCTGCAGAATTTGACCAGAATGCACAGTTCTGAGCTTTTTCGTGCCTTTAAGTTCTAGTCACGTCAAAGAAAAGAAAAAGGTGACAACCCTGAGGGTATTGCGACACTCATACACATAATATCCATCACAATTCCAACAAAAATCTGTGGGAAGAGCAGCAGTATGCATTCCCATTTTGCAAGAAAATCAATAAACACCATCCCCTCAGCCTGTGTCTTCCACGGAAATTTCCAGTTCTTCTCGGAACCATGGAAGTCTGGCTCAGAGAAAGGAATAGGCTCGAGTATGGAGGAAATTTCTTCAGATTTATGACCCACGCACTCAGTTCACAGAAGTATTCTTGCAAGATCCAAATATATCCTCCCTCCTTCCACAGGACACAAGAGTGACACATGAATTTTGCCAAACAGTTGACCTTTTGAACCAGTATGCTTTGCATAATGGGAAGACTAATGTCCTCCAGCTTAGGAATTACTCCATGTGTGACCTGAGCCATGGAGGAAATAATCTAAATAATTCCTGTGATATCTTCTGGCCTTCAACTCCATTGCCCACATTATTCATTGGCCTGAAATTTATGTCATCAATTTGCAGCAAAGTGCAAGGTGAGTGCAAACCATGAGGGTTCTCATTTAGCAGCTTTTTATACCAAATTTGTAGAAGTACAGGCGAAAACGCAAAAGGCAGAGCAATGGCATCTCAGACAAAATCTGCGACTCGGCTGGAATTTCACAGACAATTTACTCATAGTCCATGGGCAAGAAACAAATATATCCCCAACAGGAAAGTTACTGAAGACAGTTCAAAAATAAATATGATGTGTGTCACCATGAGCCACTGATAGATCCTTCACGACAGGAAGAATCAGCTCATCTTTCCTCCCAGCAAATGTCAGATGTTTTAGGAATGGTTTGTTCTGTTGATTATTTCCATTAAATGAGTCCTATTATAATTGTGAAGCTTGCGATCTAGAGTTAATCCCTGGCTCCAATCTCCCCAGTCTTTGAAAAAATTTGATCTCAATCTTGGCATGAACCATTGTGTTCAGTCTCCTAAAAATTCAACTCAGGGTAGACAAAGCTCCATAAATGTTCCTGAGGTCGGAAATGAATGCATATTTATTGCAACAATAGCTGTATTACCAGCCATTCACAGCTCCAAGAGCAAAACACAGGAGTTTCTTCCGAAATAAAACCCAACAGATGTCTCCAATGAACACAGTTATCGTATCGGCAGAATATTTCTTTCAGTAATCTCCCTAGTAATTAATTTATCTGTTATCACGAAAGCCATTTCAGAGACTGGGAAGAAAAAAAAGCACCCTGTTTTTCTCACCGGCCTCCATGCCGATCCCAGGATCGCAGCCCGTCTCATCCAAAGGCGGCTTCCGAACGGAGAAGTCACTTGAGACACCCTTCCTCTGCCTTTCATCGGCAGAGGCCGGCAGCCCCCATTGTCTTCCTGCAGAGAGAGAGATAACAATGCAGTTTTTCCCCCATAAAAGCGAGTTCAAAAAAGCATTTACCTGTAACAACAAAAGCAAGCGGATAAATAAGAAGAAAGCACACGTGGTGTTTAGGATAACATGCAATTAAAGGATTAAAAATTCATACATTTCGATGGGAAATGGCATTGAAATTGCTGAGCCGTTAATGACTTTGAATGAAAGGGGGACTTATCTCTTCACTCAACCGGAGTGTTGAGAACCAAGATAGACCTTTTATTATTTTTAATTGTTTCATTCATGGCACGCTGGAGATGTGTGCCTGCCAGAGAAGTTTTTGTTATTCTGATGACTGAAAGAACTTTTCTAACGCTGCTGTGATTGCCTTGGGTGGTGGAGCTGCCTGGGGAGGATGACGCAAGGGGAGGAAGATCACTGCTGGTGTTCTGCAAGAGCTGGATGGAAGTCTGTAAGCATAGTTTCCAGCCCAGTCTCATATAGATAAAGGCTGATCTGGAGATGTTTAGTCCTAACATGATGGTACCAATCCTCCTATGGCCGAAGCTGACTTGGCTGAGCCCTTCAGTTGCCACAAGGCTTTTACTAGGGGAAAATCACCCCTTTCAACAGGGCCAGCACTAAACATAAGCCCTTTCTGGTCCTCCCAGAAAGGTTTGAACAAGATTTACGGGATGCAAGGCCTTCTGCTGAATGACTGTCACCCCTTCTACATTATTTTTTAAGCACATCCATTATTTTTAGAAAGACAGATAGACAATCAGCTAGCTAGGTAGATAGGCATAAACAGATATACTGGAGAAAGAGAAATTCATCGTAGCATCTTGCTGTGTATCCCTCTTTAAGAAGCAGTGTTTTAAACATTACTCTTTCCACAGACATAAAGACAAGACGACTGATTGTTTTTTTAAAGCGAGCTGAGAGTCCCATCTGATCACACAAACGGCTAGAGTGGAGCTCGAAGAAAAACCTCAGTTATTGGGAGAACTGCAACAGAATCGTAATTGGACGACAGCCAGTTCACAACTACAGATAGGTCTGATAGATGCAACGCAAGACATTGGCAATGGAGAGCTCTATTTTCATCATGTGAGAAAAGTGGCCTGATTTTTCTCATTTCTGTAAGATGATGGGCACCCTTGATTTATAATTTGGCCATTCAGTTTGTAGTAGTTGATGATTCTTTCTTTTATAATTGTGACCAAAAATGGCAAAAAGGATTTTGCTTACAGTATTCAAAGACACAAAACAAACAAAAAAACAAGAAATCATCTAATGAAATGGATCAATCAGTAATAATTATAGCCTGAAAGATGAAAACTTTGGGAAGTGATGAAGGTGTGAAAGGGGGAAATTGGAAGGAGTTTTCTGAGCCTAACAGCTGGTTAGATATACATTCTCTAATAAGCGTCAGATAAATTTGCCTCTTCACAGGGGAGGAGAATTATCGCCAATGGTGTTTGCCATGGGTTCCCTTGGTGCCCCATGTGCAACACGCAGAGGGTCATTCCTACAGCTACAGTGCTGCCTTTTGTCCCGTTTGGAGGCTTTAAGTGCAATTTTAGTGGTGTTTTGCCCCTTTATTTTAATCTTGTGCTGTTGGTAGGGATGAATGAGTTCCAGAACTATGCAAGTCTATGTAAATAAGTGTTGTCTTACCGAACGCAAAAGAGTTAGACCAGCTTTTCCCAGCAAGACCTTTCTCTTCAGTTCAGCGTTGTGAAGGGCACAACTGAGACCTGGTAGCTCTGACCTGGGCTCCCACCAGAAATGTCCACAAACTCTTGATTTATTAAGCTCATCCCACTGAAATACTTAAAATTTAGGTATGCGCTTAAATTAGGAGTGCCACTTTGAAATGAGGCCATCATGGTTGCAACTTCTGACACTGCTTTAATAAAGACCATTTGTCTTTGTTGAATCTTAACATGCAGATATAGCATATCTCTGTTATTTCTCCATTTGCAATAGGAAAATACTAAGAGGTGAATTTTTTTTAAATTACTTTTTTATTAGCATTTTCATTTTTTAAATATAAACATCATCTGGTTCACATTACTCAGTCAGCCACACAGGAAATGGTAATAAGTTTTGTTGATATTATTTTTCTCCGAGGGATTAACAAGGATAATATTTATATACGTATTAAGACATTGGTGCATACCCTCAGGCAGTGGCAAAGAGAGTAAGAAATATCAGCAGCATCAAAACAAGTTGCAGGTGGCTCGCCGTTACTGCATTTCAGCAGTATGGCAGGACCAAGGACACAGAAAGGACATCACTTCGGGTACTGGCACTGGATTACTGTAAGCTAAATCATCTTGTGCTGCTCACCAGAAAGGGGACAATTTTCCAAGAGAGATTCCAACGGAGTTATCTCTCCGATCAGCTGTCGTGGGCTGAAGATTTGGGGCCAAATCCAGCAGCTTTATTTCTCCAGGGAGAATGAGGGAGAAATTGCCCTCTAAAGAAAATACTAGATTTCTTATATCCTAATTCTCCGTTAGTCTGATCTGGTACATGTTTATGGTGATGAAAATCAGTGTTGTGGTACTGTTTAGGGATCCCAAATCCAGCAAAGGCCCATTCATACCTTTTGCAGGGTATGAATGACCCATGCAGCCTGCAGCACGCACCCACCTTCAAGGTGCAACTTTGGTCCTTAACTGAACCATCTGCATTAAGAAGCGAGTCGGTCCAGTCGGCCTCTGTAGTCACAAGCAAGGACGGGTATCTTCAGACAGTGTCAGACTATTTGAGGACCCCAGCCGGCTTCTGTAGGGCATCCTTCTGTTTTCGTTGGCTGAGGAGGGCCCATCAGGTGGGATTTATCTCACGACATGTTAGTAATGTGGTATCCAAGCCTGAAATAGTTATGCAGGTCCCATCTGCATCTCCCTTCACTACAGCGAGATCCTACACAGAGCATATATCTCCGGTCATTTATGACCAGGGAGAAACTTGGTCCAATCGTAACCAAAGAGGGAATAAAGGGGATGGCATGAGCAACGACATGAGTGGGGGTACGATGTGCTGGGGTTCACATAAGAGCAGAAGTCTGCCCAGTACTGACCCCATCTCCTGAATCCCTGTCCTAGTGGAACATGAGAAGATAACCACAAGATGATACTCAGATTATAACCATCCATGCTGACAATATTTTGCTCTTTTGCACACCCATTTGATGCCAGGCTTCTAACCATTTTACGTTGCTCTGTCCTTCCAGTTCCTCCACAAGCAACAGCATCTTTAATTCAGACTAGGTCTGTATAGGATGGAGAGCCAGTGAAGGAAAGAAACCTTGTGGCATTAGAGATGGGAGGGAAAAAGGCAGGCTATGACTGATGCCTGTAATACCGACCACACAAATCATAGAGCTCAGTGAAACTCCTATAATTTAAGGGAGAAATAAGAAGTGAAACATTATGCCCATGTCACCTATGATGGTTCTTGGAATAAGACAAACACTGTGCAATCAGTTTAGACAGCAGGACACAGAAGAGAGGCCACACACTGAGATTATAAATACTACCAACTCAAAATTGTCCATTCCCAGGTCTGGGCATCTGGCCTGACAGTACCAATCTGAAACTGACAGCATCTACTCCAGGAGACTCCTCAGAGAACACAGTGAAAGGCGGAGCATCTCTATATCATTTAATTGCTTTGAAATGTTTTCTGTTCTTCCTGCACAAAGATTTTGTCTGTGCCAACCTCCTTTCAGGTCAACAGGACATAAACTTAGTGACTGACTTTAATGAGATTTTGTTCATGCTCTGAAGAGTAGATCCTGCACCGAGTAAAGCTTGAATGCTCCTAATTCCCATTTACTCTTACTTCAAACCCACGTCTAGCTCTTTGAGAGGACTTGCTGACTCTGTGGCTCCCTGACCAGTGAGGTTTTGGACAGAAAAGGGTACAACTGTCCCGGTCCCATCTGCAGTGCCTGGACACCCACGTGCCTCCCAGATGAGGTCCTGCAGGAGGAGAAATGCTTTATTTGTAACTCCTAGTAGACCTAAACCCAACTTTTCCTGTGTTTGTCAGCAGCCTCTCAAAGCAATTAAGCAGAATATTGCCCCCTCTCCCATACTGTGTGCAAAGAGAAGTACAGCTTCCAGGAGGTGGATATAGGACGGGCTCTTCCTCTTCCAGTACAGAGGTGTGGGCACGGGAGAGGAGGCATTGGGGTAATCTGGGAAACCTTTCCATGGACCCAGCCTGGGGCGGAGGGAGGCAGATGTGGGGAGATGCTGCTCCGCAGATCCCCTGGTGCTCAGCAGAGGGGGAGCTGTGCTCACCCTGCTCCCTCCTCGCACCGTGCCACCCTTGTTCTGCTGGGTGCGGATCAGCTCCCAGCGACGGTGCCGCAGGGAAACTGTGCAAACGCCCTTGCAGGCAGCAGCCAGAGCGTGCCTGGAAGGAGGATGGAGTAACGGTTGTATTAGGGCCTCGGCGGTTGGCTGCTATATCTGTTAATCAACTTTATGAAAGCCTTTGGGGTCAAAAGAGTAATAAAATAACGGAGGAGAAGCCCATGCTGCCTCTTTGCACTTTCCACCTTTCTAGTCATTTCATCCTTCCTTCCCACAAAATCAGCTCGCTTTGGCCTGACCTTGTAATATGACAGCTCTGTTCAGCCTGGCAAAATTAAGATGATTTGTCCCCCTTCATGTTGCTGCATTTCCTATCACTGTGCTCCTCCAATCTGTTTGCTTCAAGCTCAGGGCTCCCTAATTGTATTCCAATGGAGACAAACCTCATGATTAAAACTCAAACGCGAGCCTATCCTAGGCTTCAGCAGCACAGGCGTCAGGGACCCTGAAATTGCAAACTCAATCTTTCTGATGGATTTAATTCGGGGATCTGTTTTGTCACCCTCGTGTTGGGTGCAACAGCAGCCCCCGCCCTGCCTGCCCCTCCTTCTCTCACTCCCCCCGGCAATTTCCTCATTGCTTAAAAATATTCAGTGAGGCTACATCAAAGCGAATATTGAGACTTGTATTATTGTTGCCAGGGGTGACATTAGATGAGAATTATATGAAACAATAAGGGCGCTGGAGTATAATCCATTTGACATTTGGAACATGTTCCCAGTGCTCTGTGCTCCTCGAAACATTCACACAACAGAACTGTCTTCATTTTCATCACAGTATTTGTGTGCGTGAGTAGATTTATCTCTCTTTTTATTTCTCTGTCTGGTCATTCTCAGCAAGGCCAACAAGAAGAAAAACCTGACTTCTGGGGCTGCTGCCCTGTCCAAGTGTCATTTTTGCTTGTTTATACCCAGAGGACAAGGGGGACAGTAAATAGCTTCAGCGTAAGGCTGGTCCAGACTTGGGACCAGTGCTCGCTGCTCTTGTGCAAAGCCACCAAGCTCTAACCCTTCCACTGCTTCGCCTGCACGTCCTGGGCCAAGGTCTGAATGTTGGGGACACCCAAAAGTAAAATCGAAGAATCCCACGTGAAGGAGTTTTAGTTCAGAATTGCACCAGAACGGCAGGCGCAGATGGTGAAGAAGTGTTCGTGACAGACTGACTCCTGCTCTCCGTCCTCTGCCACGCTGCCATGATGGAGCTCGCGTTGGGTCCCAGTGCACGAAGACACCGTGTCCCTGCAACGCTGGCTGCCTGCTAACACGGCCCTGCGCTGCTCAGGTGCTGAGCCCCCCCCACCGAATGGCTTGGTTGGGCACAGCATGGCACAAACACGGTGCTGGGGCTTTCAGCCTCTCGGGAGCACAGCCAAATTTTGCTGTACTACAAAAACACATGAAAGTATGGCTGCAAAGTAAGGCCCTCTGAATTTCCTAAGATGTCAGAAAAAGCTTTCAACTTCATGGCCAGAGCACATCTAGGAGGATGTATTTTAGACTACAATTCTCACTTGTGTCCCATTATCCCAGGAATTTGCATAGGAGCCAGAGCAGATCCTGTGCCTTGTTCCCACTGGGTGATGATGATGTGGGCACCTAGCCTTGCTCCTCCTGAAGGCCACCTTAATTGTTGCTCTTTCTCCAACATTACATAGAAAGACTGACATTTTTAGGAATAAAAACCTGTCCTTCTTAAAAGCATCATCACTGAGTTCAACCGGTCCTGGACTTCAACCAGTGAGTCAGCTCAAATATTCACGTATCCACACAAATACACGAACAGATGCACCAGTGCACACGCAGAAGCTCCTCCTCCACAAACTCCATATCAGTATTCCAAGTAATTATCTCAATTACAGATTCAACAGGATCATCTCATTTGCTTGCTAGATTCCCCATGCACAATATCTTTCCACTCAAAGCGCCCTCTCTGCCATATGCTCATCCCCTGCCCGATGCACCGGCTCGCAGCCGCGCCGTTACTCCTTACGACCACTGAGCAATTTAGCTGTGAAATTACCCCGTGCAGCAGTGGATCACTTTTCATCTGGAAAATGTGCGATATTGCATCTTAAAAAGATACAATACAGAATGTACAGCATGGGCTGGATTTTGCAGAGGTTTTAAAGCACTTGGGGTTCCTGTTAATTTTGATGAGAATTGTAGGCTTTTGGTACTTGTCATGCTGGAGAGAGAGAAAAATGTGGGGAAAATCAGAGTGGTCAGAGCAGGCAAATTTTCATTCCAAGATTACAACAGCAAACTCTTCAGCATAACTTCATTAAAAATGTGTTTATCCCATATAATATCTATGCTTTATGTTATTTTCACTTTAGAAATCATTATCTTGCCCTCTGAGCTGCGTGTTGTGAATTATTTCCTACGAGAACCGTGCATCTAGCGTGGAGATTCAGCCCAGGTTCGTTTAAAGTTTGCCGAAGGTTCATGAACTTGTTTGAGTGTCTGGGCTAATTTATGGGGCTGACATGAACGCAGGTGAGACTCATTGGCCTCTGCTTGAGATTCTGGGCTCGTTCTCGCTCAAATCTCAAAGCGAAGCTTAGGGAACATGAACCTTCCTGAACTGCCAATGAATCAAATGTTTGTACAAATTTTTGCAAAATGAAACAGCAAGAGATGCCGGCCCCGATGATGTTTCCATCCTGGAAGACAGCAGTGGAAATGACTTTGCTGCAGGTTCCCACCACTGAAGGACTGGAAACCACAGAATTGGTTATTCAGGCTGTGTTTCACCTTGCTGCAAATACTGGTTCTGCATGTGATTTTATCAGCAGGGCTTGGGGAATGGTGCTCCCTGCTTCCTTTTCCCAGGAGCACTGGCTGCTGTGGTCCCTCTGACCAGGTCTGGGCAGCATCCAACCCAGGCACTGGGATGGTGGTGACCAAGGAGGGGAAGACGGATCTGACCTGATTTATGAATTAGTTCCTACACAGGCGAACAAGAAAATGAAAAGTGCTCAGATGGTAAAAGTATGTTTGTATAAAGAACACAACAGCAAAATAAAACGTCCTTTGGAACCACAGTATTAACACTTTCTGTTTGGGAAACCACACAGGACAACTTGAAAATGTTAAATTTTTTCTCCCAGTATGGAGATATGTTGATATGGCTCCTTTCCCACGAACAGCCCCAGAATGACAAACCAGTATCAGAAATGTGCTTTTCTGCTCATAACCACTGACTCCACTGGCTTCTCCGACATGGTTTTCCATGCACCTTGGCCCTTTTTTTGATGAGCGATGCTCCAAGGTACTAAGTTCTTCTCCTGGGCAGTGGGAATGGAGCCGAACAATGCACCATATTGGCAGAAAGTATTAGATGGGAACCACTACACTTCTCTCTACCCAAAAGGATGCTGAAGGGGACTAGCTCCAGCTTCAAGACCCCACGTCTCAGTCCTTGCGTGACTGCCCACGTGCTGCCTTCAGGCGACACGTTTCCTACCCCTTTTCCCACTGAAAAGTGCATGTTGAGCTTTTTGACTTGGCGTTTACGAAAATGACTCCAGAAGATATGGGGCAGGGCAAAAGCTAGCTTTCTAAGGTGATTAGCAGCGGCAGCTCCCTTCCTTGCCAGCCTTTATACAAGGTCCTGGTTCTGAAACCTTTGTACTGTCCTTTTAACTAAGTATGAAGATAATTAAATTTTGCAGTGTGGTTACACCTCAGTAAATATTGTCTATAAAAATCAATTGGCATTTACTGTACTTAATGTATAATAACGATTCTTATAAATCTAAATTATCCTTATAAATCTAAATTAAATGCCTAGGTTTAAATGTATTTAGGACATTTAATTAATAAAGTGTTACCAAATAACCATTACTAATCTGTTTACTTCAAGCCTGATTTCCATTTCCAAAGCATTTATTTCTCAGCAGTGTGTGTGGGAGGGTAAAAGTGAAAGTATGTGAAAGGGTTTTTAAAACTGCTGCAGGTACCAGAAATATTCAGAGATTGCCCAGGAAATTCCCTCATTTTTTCCCCCATGGAGAAATGCTGGTGTGCTGGAACCAGAACTTTTCAAAGGAAAAGGTCCATTTTGACCCATCTCTAATTTTAAGTGATCAAAAAGTTTTAAGTCTGAAATATCCTGTTTTGACATTTTCCTAATTAAAAGCTCTGGTTTTCTCTTTAGGCTGATTTTCCAATTCAAAATTTTACTTAACTTACAAAGAAAGAAAACAATTAAGGATTAAAAGGTCAAAATCAAAAAGAACTGATCTAAATAAAACCTTTACATTAGACATAAACATTAGATGGATTACCCAGTTCTGAAAAAACACAGATTATTACTTTTTTCCCTGGAATTTCTCTTGAAAATGCCCTTCTTTGAGGTCTGAAGGGTGAAGCAGCTCACCCGAGGTCCATCACAAAGCCTGTGACAGGCAAGGACTTGAGGTTACCTCCTCCAAGTAACACTGGGCTCAGCTGGTTTATGTTGAAAAAAACCCCGGATTCTGGTAAACCTGGAATATGACATGAGCTAGTGCTGAGTTCATTCACTTCAGCTTGCTGGTCCCCTTCACACTTCAAATTTCCATATCAAAACATTGTGATGTTTCATTTTGAAATGGGATTTTATTACTCAACGTCTTTCTAGACAATTGAACAACAAAGACTTCACAATCTCCCCCAAATGAAGCAAATGTTTTGTTCAAGCTGAAATGATTTCTTATTCAATTTCTTTTTGCTAAAAAGCCGGAGAAAACACAATTCGTATCAAGCCAAGCCCCAAATATTTTGCAATAGCCACCAAGTGCAAAAGCCCAGCCAGCTCTGATCCAGAGCACCCAGCTGGACTTTAACCAGCACATTATTCTTTCCTCCCACCATAATTAACATCCACAGACTTAGCTCACATAAAACCAGAGGGTCAAATTAAGAATACGTGTAGCACGGTGCAATTCTGTTGAACTAAATACTAGATCTACTCCAGTGATTAATTTAGCTAAAAACATATAATTACGAGCAATGAAAAATTATTTATTCTGCTGCTGGAAACTGGCTGAGATTGTTTCCCTGTATAATAGCAAAACCTGCCAGCATCTAGGCCTAGCAGCTCACCTATCCCAGTCTGTATTGACTTAAATAATTAGTCTTAAACCTATTCAGTGCCCCAGAAGGTATAAATGGATGATCACAGCCGCGTGAGGGGAGGTATCGGCAGCAGAGCGAGCCGCTGGTACCCTCCTTGGCAGGTTGAACAGATAAGTCCAAGCACATTAAATTCACTCCTATGCACAGGGCGTAAAGCAAGGTTTATGTACTAATTAAGCCAGAGTTGAAGGTTATAGTCAAACACTCAATTGCAATTGTTCTAGTGCATTTTAATTAGTTAATCACTCGTACAAGCTGGTTTCCCGTTCCCAGCGTAGGCAGGGTGACTCGTTACAGGCGCGCTCCTGGTGTCCTGCTGTGCAGAGACAGGCGGTTCCCACACCCCCCAGCACCACCGCAGCCTCCAACCCAGCTCTCGGCAACGTACGCGGGGTGAACCTCAGTTTCTCCTCCAACACTAACTCTCACATCAGTTAGCGCAACAGCCTTGAGCTCCACGGTTCCCTTTGCTGAGCCACCACCGGCAGAGACGTAAGCAGAGGACCGCAGTATGTCCAGCTCCCAAAGGGCATTTTTAGCCACGGTTAAATTCACTATGGAAGAGTAATACAAAGCAAAACACCTTCTAGGAAGATGAGGTATTTTATAGACTGTCTGTCTTTTTCCGCTTGATTCAGACTGAGTCTGGCAGATGGAAGCAAGCCCAATCCCAAAGAGAGGAAGAGGTTGAGAAAGTATTTTGAAACGGAGCCTGGCATCTCTGCCTTAACAACTGCTCATCTCTTGGAGTGACATTTGACTTCATCTGTCTAACTAATTTGACGGTCTCTCAGTGCTTTTTTCTGATTGGGATAATTTATTTGTTTTCATGCTAAGTTTTATTGCTTATTGATTTTCCGAGTCATTCTGAACCTATGTCAGTTTTTATCTGCTTGAAGTAATAGAAATCATTCTGCAGAAGATACACTGCGTAAAATCTTATTGCCAGCCAGATTAAAATCTACAAATACTGTTAATTACCGTGATTACAATCCCCTTAGATGACAAATTCAGACCTATTGTCCCTCCATTGCGCCACACAACCCTCACTACAAAGAATTCATACACTCTGCACGCCAGGTTCAACGAGTGTGTAAATCACACGCTGAGGACAAGAAGTGAGTAGTGTCCAAGCTGTCACTTCTAGAAAGCCCAGAGCTTTAGAATACCCCAGTAGTCCTCTAAGGAAACATGACAAACTGTTCATGCCGTGAGCCCATTCAGATTGCTCCAACATGCTTTTTTAATGATTTCCAACTATTTCAACCCAATTTGAATCAGAAAAGGAAACTAACAACAAATCTAACCACAGTGAGAAGAATGAAGAGGTCCTTTATGGGCTGCTCACCACACTTCATGTCATTTTGTGTTTTTCTAGCATGAGATGTCATGACTGCCAAACGAGAAATTGTTCTTAATACCCATTTCTAGTAAGCCTGCTCTTGGAGCCCGGCACAGTACGTGGTTTCTTTTGGAGATGCTGGAGTCCACTCGCTACGGCCTGTCCTCCGTGGTAGACGAGATGTGTCCCTCACTTGAACAAAATGAAACCATCCTTATTCCATGATGGGTCTGCTTCTGCCCACAAACTGACACACTAACTGGAAAGTACGTCCTCCTTCTGCTGTTTGCATGCTGGCAGCCAAACGAAGGGAAAGACCAGGTGTTTTCCTTCTGCTTCTAGTCCTGGTTATTCACTACGGTTTATGGTTCGCGTGCTCCTCCGGCTGCTGGGGCTCGGCGTGCCCACCCAGCTCCCACCACCTCTTTGAAGATGCTACTGCTCTCATTACCTGCACACTCATCTGCTGCGGGATCTCAGACTTAAACTCTCAGCCCAGATGAACCAAAATCACAAAGATCTACTCACTAACGCTGGCCTATGTTGGCTTAATGAGATGAGCGAATGGTCACCCAAGCAGCTGTGCCAGCAGACCGAACAGACCCTACCCTCCCGCTCGGGGTGTTGATGGGACAACAGGACAACATCCCTGTAGCTGGGGACAGGGCAGGGATCGAGGGAGGCAGAAGAGGATGTATGAGAAGAGTTTCAGTCTGGTCAGCATTGATCCTCTCAAAGGTGGTAACAAGAGACAGAGGTTGCGAGGAAGACTTGGTGGGTGCTCACTGCTCCATTTCCTCCCTCCTCTCCCCTCTCCACAATACACGGCAGAATCCCATTTTTCTTCTCTCCCAGATGGAGAGGCAGGTCCAGCGCTGAGCTCAAAACCCTGCCTGGCACCGAGCATCCCGCCCGGGCTGGGAAGTGCTGAAGCTGCACCATCGTGAATTGCATGGCATGTGTGGGGGAGAAGGAGGAGGAGGAGGAGGAGGGGAGCAAAGGGAGGAGGGGAAGCGTTTCTCAATTTAGAAAGTAATAATGCAGCTTAATTGTACCAGCAGCTGGCAGTGCTAGGCGGAGTGAGGTGAGGCCTAATTATTGCACTTGGCAGCTGTCTACTCTGCTGAGCATGTTGATGGGAGAAGAGAAGACTCCTTCCAACAGACAGGTTGGGAGCAGGAAGGGTGAGGGATGCTGTCCTCACACTGCTCCTGTGGTGGCTGAGAACAGGGAGGGGAGCACACGTCGCCCAAGAGCATCAGGTGGGTCTTCGCTCTACCTCCAAATGGAGGGGTGAGAAAGAAGACGGGTCTCCGAGGTGCTCCTGAAGGGAGGGGGGAGGGGGCAAGGCATGAAAAGAAAGGTATTACCTGTGAATGGAGGCCAGTCCAAACTCTGTAAGAAAGGCACAAACTGGTGGGGAGGTGAGACCTGCCAGCCACATCCCCATGTGAGGTTTCTGACCTTCCTGCAGCCCTTACACTCGCAGTCAGCTTCTCCTCCCAGCAGTTCGTGCTTCCAGCTCCCGACATGTCCATGTTACCTTCTGGCTGCTGAGGGCCCCGATGGGATATGACCTTGGGGACTTCTGCTTAGCAAAGACTAATGCATGCAGTTTAACGCATGCAGTTTTGCCTCGCCTTCTGCTTTTATCCTCTTCCAACACTTAGCAAATGCGATTGGGATGGTTTGCATTTCCATAAGAAGTACTGAGCTTGACTTTCATTAGTACTAAGATCCCTTTCCACCATTTAGGTTATGGAAAAGGTCCTGAAAACAAGGCAAAAATAATTTACATCTGCTTTAAAAGACTTTCACACTGTCAGAGGGATGTAAAAGAGTTTCCACATAACTGCAGGAAAACCCTTCATTCTCCCATTTCTCAGCTCACCACCACGCAATGATGCTGAAATTGTTGATTAGCTGACATCCAACACTTAAATGTTACAAGGCTTTATTATTTATTTCTTGGGCAGAGAATTACCACTACGTGTTATTTTTATTTTACAGATCCAGCTTCTGAAACTACTTAAAAAGCTTTCGATCAAAGATGTACAGTGGTGCTGACAGAACACAGAAGAGTTTTTGCTGGGGAAAGCCATCATTAATTATCAGACTGTAAGTAGCACTGATAGTGCAAGCATTTGATTTTGATTTAATGTCTAAATAAGTTCGCTTACAATGGCAAAGTGCTTCTTGTTTAATTGAAAAGCACTAAGTTTTCTATCTCCCCTCCTTGTTTTTCATTCTGGCCACGATCCAGGTGTAGAAATAGAAAGAAACATGAACAGAATGAAAAAAAGTCAGTGTGAAAAAGCATCAGAGCCGCAGAAGCCTGCTGAGCCTTCTGCCAACACCACTGCTGAGTTGTCTGGACCATCTTGTCTCTTCAAGGCTGCCCTTGCCCTTCAGATTTTCTGCCACCCTAGCCCAGTGCCTGTCTGCCCATCCATCCATCCATCCATCCATGCCTCCATCCATCCCTCCTCCCTCTTTTTCTGCATCTCCCCTTACGTCACACTTTCTGAAATCATGTCACCATGGGTATCTCTCATCCTCCCCTGAAAGGGGATTTTCATCTCCAAAAAGGTCTTCGCTCAAAGGTAACGGTACAAGAAAACGGAGACCTTGCCTTGCCAGGAAGAGAGGAGAGATTTGGAGAGCCTCACCTCGCTGGCACGCCCTGCGTCTGCACGGGCGGCCCATGGTTTTGCAGCCTAACAGACAGCAATAGCTGATATTTTTAGTGCTGCCAGACACTCGATACCTGCCAAGGTCACTGCGTGACAAAAGCGATGATGAGCCGGTGTGGCAGTGTGCACCAACCCCGTCACTTCCCAGCAATCGGCTTTAACAGGCGTGCAGCCGCTTGCCAAGGAGAGACACGGATCGTGAAGGAACGACAGCAGCGGCTGCACAGACTGCTGCCTCTGCCCTTTGTTCTCTGCTCGACGTGTTGTCGTGTCAGGTCCCCGCGGATGCTGCCCAAAGAGTGGCAGAAGCTGCTGAACGGTTTGTGCTGATGAGGTCTGGGATCTGCGGGGATGTCGGAGCAATAGCTGCTGTCTCCGTTTGGGACCGAGCGTGAGCCCATCAGTCGTTTCACCGAGGGAGACAAAAACCAGACGAACATGCATTGGGTGGAAAAAATGGAAAGGGCTCGTTTTGCCCTGAGCCCTGCGTCATGAATGTCACAGAGGCTAAGAGCAGGACCGTCAGAAGTGGGAGAGAAAACCATTTCCCTCTTCTTTTTCCACCAGCCCACATGGTTAAATAGGTACAAAGGAATGGGGGGAGATTCTGTCCTCTGCCTGCGGACGGCAGTCCTCACCGCTCAGGTCCAGGCAGTGTGCTGTAGCCACCAGACCAGACTGTTTTGTACAGTGAGCTTGTTGTAGTCAATTATTTATCTCATTCCCTTCATGGAGAAACCTCCTGCTGGACTCTCACTGGGCCTGTTTAGGCAGATAAAAATCTGTCTGCGACTTTAGAGCCAGCCCAGACGATGCTGGGTAGCTCAGGGTGGGAGCTACATCCATGTCCATGCTCAGACACTGCAAAAAGCAAACTCCAAGTGGAGGTGACAGTTTCATGGGAAGCACTGAACTGGCATGACAGCTCTTCTCCATCGCCCAAACAGCACGCTCATAAACCATTTTCCACTTCAGGTGCCTTAATTACACGTGTTAATGAACTAACCCTTACTGATAGCTCTCTGAAGCAAGGGCGCTGTGCACGGGGAGAAGGTGAAGCCAAGGCTTGTCTGACCTCCCAGGAGGAGTCTCCACCACAGCAGGTGTCCCAAGCAGCAGCACACGCATCTCCCTCTGCTTGGAGGCTGATGTGGGTGTGCTGGTGTGTGCTTGCACTTGTGTGTGTGTTCATGTGTGAAAGTCTCCATGGCTCAAACTGCTGCCAATAGGTAGCGCATTGCTAATTGAAACAGCAAAGATTAGAAGAAAAACACATTTCTTCCATTTTTAAATGAAATTAGTAGGTAAGAAAGGTAAACTGAGGCACAGATTAATCACATTAAGATCTCAAAGCCTGAAGTGAGTGTCAGACCACGAAAGCTGAAATCAAGTGGCACATACCAGACAGTTCCATCCAGCTGCAGAGTAATGTCTTTGCTAAACGACTTTAAACCTAATGACATGTGACATGCAAAGGTCAGGCTGTTCAGCATTGCAGGAGAGATAGCGATAACGGTCATTTATGAAAAAACAAACCTCAGAAGGACCCCATGCCACCCAGCACAAATATGACTTTGGACGGGAAAGGATGCAAGAGCAGAGTGAATTTGCAACCTCGCCGACATGTAAAAGTTGGACTGGCTATTTAGGAAGAATAGGTGTGTCTAGACAGAGGTTGTACTGACTGAAGAAAACAAGATTTAGACATTGAAAAAGTTATCAAGATGAAACTACAGATTTATATCTCAGGTCTCATTTTCCTCTTAGTGTATGATTGTGGGTATCTGACGTACAGCAAAGTTGCAAACTCCTGCAGGCCCTGGAAAGCAATTTGCTTAACTAACAAATCCTGAGTTTTGACAACAACTGCCCAATTCCTTCCTCTAAAGCCATCTGGATGGCACGGTGGAAATGTTCAGGGCAAGAATTAAAAGTGCAGCCAAAAGTCTCTGCAGTGACAGATTGAGAACTGGGGAGAGCGGGGAACACTTACCTGACCGGACACCATCCTGGCAGATTCTTGCACGTAAACCAGAAAGGAAACAAGTGGGTCTTTTCAAACACAGGTGAGATGTTGAGACAGACTTGGAGTAGTCAAGGATGGAAGAACCTTTCTGATGCCTTACAGATTACATACTCAAAAGTCATATACAGACCCACAGGCAAAACCAGGACTTGAAGGGCAGAGCCTTGGGCTCCCTGCTGCTCACCTCCATGGGATGTGTTTGCTCTGCCAATGAGCTGAGCATTGCAGCAGCGTTGAGGAAGAGAACAGCTGCTAACAGTGCTCTGAAAAGCAGCTTTGGAAGCCTGAGCTGATGCTGATTCCTGCAATCCTGCTTGCTCATCTCTCTGTCACTGGATATTTATTGATTGGGGTGGGGAGCGGTAACCATCTGCCATAAACCCCTTTTTCTCCTAGCAATAGAAAACAGGCATCCATCACGACAGCACTGTATCTCCTGCAACAACAGAAATGTAACCGAGCTGGGCAGCAGTAGTGGTTCCCCAGGCCAGACTGACTGGATGGGGCACGGAGCAGAGCAAGGCAAGCAGGAGCACATGCAAACCTGGGGAGGAGGCTCCCATGTGCCGCTGTGACCCAGGGTGCTCAACACCCTGGCCCAGGCACACAACGTTCTGACCCAAATACCCAACAGCTGACCCAGGAACCCAACAGCTGACCCAGGAACCCAACGCTCTGACCCAGGCACACAACGCTCTGACCCAAACACCCAACAGCTGACCAAGGAACCCAACCTCTGACCCAGGCACACAATGTTCTGACCAAGACACCCAATGCTTTGACACAGGGACCCAACGTTCTGACCCAGGGACTCAATGCTCTGACCCAAGTACCTGATGTTCTGACCCAGGCACACAACGCTCTGACCCAAACACCCAACAGCTGACCAAGGAACCCAACCTCTGACCCAGGCACACAATGTTCTGACCAAGACACCCAATGCTTTGACACAGGGACCCAATGTTCTGACCCAGGGACTCAATGCTCTGACCCAAGTACCTGATGTTCTGACCCAGGAAGCCAACGCTGTGACGCAGGGACCCAACACAATGACCCAGGTACCCAACGCATTGCTCTGCACGAGAAAACCAGTAAGAAGTGGGCAAGCGTGGAGCAAAAGAAGCTGGGAGACAGCAGAACGTGAGGCTGGTGTTACATCTCCCCTACGCTAGTTAGATTATTCGCTGTAAGCCTATTAAAGCAAGACCTTGTTAACAAGGAGGGTGATTGAAAGCTGGATCAGACCTTTCTGCTCTGACACTGCAACATGAGACGGCATTGGTGCTGGATGCAGATGAGATGGTAATAAGCGTGATGCAGGAGGGCCCATTTTCTCCCCTGTGTTCTGAAGCACTGGGGAGAGACAGGGTTTGCAAAGCTTCCCTCCCCTTCTTGGAGCTGTTCTTCCACTACAAGGGCAGGATTTGTCCTTCAGTGTGGGAGAAAGCAAAGATCTGTTTGAATAATTGGTTTCAAGGCTCTTTGGTAATGCTGCATAATTTAAAATAGAAAATAAAAGATTCCATTTAACCGTTTTTTTAAAAACTTTTTCTTTGGAAAATTGGAGGAAAAAAAGTAATTGGAGACCCAAGGGAAAGTTTTACTTCCAGCTTGAGCATTTTCAAAAATGATCATAAAATTAATGGTGAATTCTAAGCAAGACTGCTTCAAACTGGAAAATGTAAAAGTTTCATTTTAGCACTTTCCAAGGGGACACATCTAACTCTTCCTGAGCACAGCCAGCAAGTGCAAGCTACTTACCAGAAGAGGAATAAGTTTGCTAAAGATTTCAATCAGGCACTCTGTGTTTTGCAGTGGAAAAAAAGGTTTTCCTCCATCAAATCATGGCAGAACTACCCGTCATCTCCCTGACCGCGCACAGCTGCCGTGGATGTGCCCGTGGTACAGGACTCTACCTCCACATGTCAAGAGATGCATCTGATCTACTTATGGGTGATGGAGATCAAGCTTCCCTTTTCCAGCTACGCTCTGTGAGCTGCCACCAAGCCCCTGTGGGACAGGAGGTAACGTGCTCGGCTCTAAAGGCAGAGAGAGGAAGCAGGCAGCTTTCTGGGGCATATTCCTCCTCCTTTAAAGTCATGTAAAACACAGTGTCATTATCTTCATTTAATAAAGTGGAACAAACTTAAGATGCTTAAACGTTGATTAAAGGCTTTGATCTCTGAAAGTGCGATTAGTGTCCTTCTGTCGAGGAAAGTCACTTTGAGAAATGTATATGCTGATTCCGCATAATCCCCCCATTAATTCTGTGTCAGATATTGTGTTTACTGGAAGCACACGACAAGCCTTTTCTTCTCCCTTTTTCCCCCCTCCTGAACTGTTCTTGACCCAGCATTTTTGTGCAGCTTGTCCCAGCCCTGGTGTTCCCCCCGCTTCCCCCTGCCCTCTTGTGTAGAGACGGGGCGGGAAGGGGATGACAATCAAGGTCCCTGGCTGGGAGATGCAGAGAGCCGGCCTCAACAACATGCAATGGCTCCTCCGTAGCCTCTTACAAACTCTCTTATGGCTTTGCAGGGGAAAGGGAGACCGAGCAGAAAGTGTTTAGGTTCAGGTCTGGGGTTTCTTCCCAACTGTGATGAAAAGTCAGTAGCCTGTGCCTCAGTTTCCCTATCTGCAAAGCAAAGCGGTGCTGCTGCTCTGCAGCACAATCTGCGCTCTGTGCATCAGCTGTGCCATGCCAGGGACAACACGCTCATCCCCACGTGCGCAGCCGGGATGTGCACGCGTATACCACTTTCCTCTGAACATCCAACATCAAGCAAATGGTGGGGAAGGAAAAACGAAGCCAGTGAGTGGTTACACTGACATTTTCTTTGTTCACATTAGGACTCGCACTGTACACAAGAACACTCTGCAAACTACTCTTGCTCCAAGACATCATTTCCAGTTTGCTGGAAGCTCCAGTTCATTCTGGCACCAGTGCATCTCTGCGCAGGGTTTGGTGGGCGTTCAGACCTGCCCAGGAGAGCGGCCACCAGCTGAACGCCCGAGCCGCTGGCTCAGGGAGGAATGAACTGAAACGCACCGTGCAATGGCTCTGAGCACACAGCACAACCACAGCCGTTGGCAAGCAGCCTCAGCAGCAGCAGTTCCCTTTGGATTTACTTTTTTGGGGAGGAGGGAGAAGCTTTGATACGTATCATAGCCATATTAATCCACGAGACAGGTAACAAGAAACCTAAACCCACCTGCAATGCACCCCAAATCAGAGCACCTCCGAGGTCTGACCCAGCTCATCGTTTGGATTCTGGGGTTTCCAATTAAACATTTCAATTTGGGATCAAAGCAGCTTCATGTCGGTTTCCTAAGTAAAAATTGAGTTGGATAAAACATGCATAGAAAACTGTCCTTACACATCTGACAAAAGATAGAAACTAAATGAATTCAAAGATTTATATCACTGCAGCAGGCTCTCTGTTGCACAGTGAACATCTGGGTTTATTGTTCCACATCACATAATAAAAATATATTCTACTATTAATTTCAGATGAACATTTTAAGAGTCCTTTTACAGAAAGCAAACCCTCCATGTAGCCTCTGGTGAACGCAGGGCTGATATTCTTTGTGTTTTGCTGACAGTTCTGAAAAAAACGGGGGGAAATTAAAGCAAAAAGGGGGGGTTAGAACTTTTTGCCAAATAGAAAAATCAAAAGGCTTCTGCTTTGAGTTCGATAAAATACTTTGCTGATGTGTAGCAGTAAATAAATAAATAGGTCCTCCTCACCCATACGCAGCTTTGATATGGTTTAACATAGAACCATAGAATCATTAAGGTTGGAAAAGATCATTAAGTCCAACCGTCGAAAACAGTATGCTGGAAAGGAATTTCAAACCCATGGATTATTCCAAATTTCAGAAGCGATCCCTGTTGTTCGGAAACCCTCGCCACGAAGCATCTCACCTGGGGCGGAGGGGGGGAGGCTGCTTTCACTTGCGTCATGCAGAACACAGGCAAAACCAACACCAGTGAAAACAGAAATATTCCGATATCGCTTTTCTCCCCCTACAAAAATTCCAGCTGAAAAATACCCCCGTTGCTCTGAGCAGCTGCCCCCCTGGAAGGGCCTTTCCCTTGGCGAGAGAGGACCGGCCTCGGGGCGGAGGCGTCAAGAAAGGAGGGGAAGGTACGCGGTGACCTCCACGCTCTGCTCGTCAGAATAATGTGTGCAAACTTCTCCAGAGGAGCAATGCCAAAGGATAGAACGTACCTCTGCCTGCCTCCGTGACAGCCCAGACTGACGAATACACCTCTCTTGGTGTCTTTCGCTGTTCTTAAGAGACTAATGAGAAAATTTTCCCGTGATTGCCTCACTTACACACACGCTCGCTCTCTCTCCACACTGAGTAGCTAATGGTAAGAAGATTTAATAGTGTGATATCACTTTAATGTGAAGAGCATAAATAAAGCTCTTATAACTCTGTAATTACGTCTGCATTGCACCTATTAACCATTCATCTGCATACAAGGCTCTGCACAGTGACAGGGTGATTTCAAAGGTTTTTCCATACTGCAAACTAAAATCTTGGGTAGGAAGGGAGGAAAAAAAAAAACAGAGGAGAGAGAGAGGGGAAGGGAGGTTTGAAACCCTAGCTCCAGACTTGCACATCTCTTGGGTGCATAATCCAGAAGCAATCCTGAGGTCGTGATGCTGCACTTCCAACTGCCTGGAATCTGGCATTTTATTCTAGGAAATAAGAAATCAAAGGTCCCATCTATTCGCACAGTCTGCGGCATCACTTGGCAGGCAAGAGCTTGGGCAACGCTGTGGATCAGGTTGGGTGCTGGGCGCGAGAGGAGCACAGCGAGCAGCGTCCCGTCTGCAGGAGTGGCTCGAGCTCGATACCAATCTGTGCGTCTTCACCGAAGCAAAATAAGCTCAGTCACTTAAAGCAAATAAAAGCAGCATTTCTTTGATCGGCTTAACTCTGAGCATTCAAGAGTACAAGTATTGCTGGTCCCTGCTGCCCTGAGCACATCACGTAGATCAGAGTGATGATAACAGGCCAGTGCTAAAAGCTCTTCCCAAGTTTCTGAGCTGTTGGAGCTGAGCAGAGGAATGGTGTTGTGTTTGCCCAGAGGTCTCAGTTTTCACACTGGTTTCATTTGGTGTCAGATAGAAAATAAAACCCAAAATGCTGACATTCCGGTTGCAGTGTGTCAGGCTTTAATGCTGACTTTTTGATGATGTAATACGTTATCACTTGCCAGGCAAAAATAATCATTCAAAATGAAAAGCAATGTAGAAAGGAGAAAGCGAGATGCTGTATTTAAAAATATCAGCATTTTGACTTTGTCTGAACTTTGCTCCAGTTCTCCTCAACGCCAAAATTCTAGGGGAAACAGGATAAATCTGGAAAACATTTTCATGTCAACAAGTGCTCAGCGAACACGACCTGTCAGAGTTCCTCCGAGCCAGCTCTCTAGGTTTATTTTATTCAAAGGTTGTTAAGGCTTGAACACGAACCGCGCTTCTGCAAGCAAAAGGGGAACGTAACCTTTGGTCTTTGGGGATAATTACGCTGCATAATGCCTAGCATGATGGAAAACTCTCCTTCACCGCTCCCTTCGGCAGGAAAAAGGCCCTCCTCTTGATTCTGGGAGGCTGATGCTGAGTTTCTGCGATGCAACAGCTGTTCGCATCCACCGCTGCCGCAGGAAATTGCAGAATGTAGTTAAGAAGGAGAGGCTGTCAATGATTTGCATAGCACAAGAGCTTATAACCCGGAGGATAATTTTGCCATTCATGATACACCGTCTTCCGAAACAGCTTTTGAGCTCTCTTACCGATGTGCAAAATGCCCTGTGACTGTGCAGGCTCCGCCGCTTCCCCAGCTTCTCCTCCGCGCATCTCCGCCGTAGCACGGTCCTCACCGTGCCCATCCCCGTCTGCAGTGAGACGAAGCGTAAGCGTCACCTCTGCATACACAGGATTTCTCGCCCGTTCTAGAGTCTTACGATGCAGTTAAACTAGTGTAAATTAGGATAACCCCAGGGCTTCTTTAAAGTAAAAGAGAGACTGGAGTAAGTGATGAAAACAGAGATGTATTGATGGAAGATACAGATGGCGATGTTTATCATTTTAAATTTAAAACCTTGGATTTGAAAGGGTAAGCAAAGCTAATGAGACTACAACCCACACCGAAGCTGCAGCAAATAGTGAGTTACACCAAAGGTTGTGATGATTAGTAAACAATTAGGACCAATGTTCCATCTTAACTAGCGCCACTGAAGCTAGATGCAGCTAATTTCCAGCACCAGAAAAAGGGGAGATGGAAAAAAATGGGATTCTAAGCACACGGCCAACAAAATTAAACTAAGAATTAATTTCATCCATTATAACTGATTGTTGTAAATTAAAACTAGAGGAAAATAATTGGTAGCATGTAGCTTTTAGTGTTTGATACAGATTAGGGGAATTAGATTTTTTTATTAGGAACACTAAACTCATCTGCCATGCTCTTGTGTTTTTAGCAATATGCATTTTTCCTGATTACAGCATACAGCCTGTTGTCACAGCGGGGTTTGCGGCCACGAGCATTTGCTTCATTAAGACCTAAATCCTCAGCCATTCCTGCAATCTAGGTAGCTGAGCTGGGTTTCGAATGAGTTCCCCAGTGAGCAGGACAAGAGTGGCGTTTTCCGTTCCTGTGGCATCTGCAGAGCAGTATCATTATTTCAGCCGTGCTCCCTCCAAGCTGGGGCCAACGGGATACCTGCTCCACTGCTGGGGACGTTCAGCATCTCCAAGGACCGTCCAATACCCAGGAAAACAACTGCCTTTTGCGTGGAGACGAGGGAGAGCTCTCTGAACTGTATTTTCTGCAGTGGCAAGTTGGGATGATGGTGTTGGTCCGCTCCAGTTGCTTGTACCACGCAGCAGCCCCAGGAAGAGCTTTGGCAGTGAGCTAAGGCTGCACGGAGCAGGCAGAGTTCGGTGGTGAATCCATCCTGTCGATCCAGCTTCCCTTTGCAAAAATCCTTTGGGTCCGAGTCCTCCCTCGTTAACTCGGTATGAACCAGCAGTCGTTGCCCTGAAGCAGCGGAAGCGATGCTGCGCTGTGGCACGGTCTCGTGCGACGTCGGCAGTGCCGCCTTCACCCTTCCAGGGCTGCTGCTCGGTCTGCTCCTTTCGTGTCCTGGATCAGCACTGGCTGTAAAGAAGTCAGCGTCGGTGCCACGAAGCTTGTTGCTACGTCTTGAACAATGAGGGCTGGTAAAGCAGCGCTTGGCAGGAGCGCAGAACTGGCCTCTTGCTGCGCAGCACCGGGCACAGCACCCCCAGGGCCGTGGCACCCTGTGCTGGGCTTTTATCCGCATTCCTTTATAATTTACAGGTATTTAACGATGCAGAGAACGAAGCCGTCACCCTAAAACAGAAAGAGGCTAGAGTCTTAGGGGTTAAACTTTCTTCTTCTCTATCTGAAGATATTTTCTCACAAGGTGAAAAGCATTAGAAAGACCCAGCTTTGTGCTGTAGCAGATTTTAGAGAGTGGCAGGAAATTAAGTTATATGCTAGCTGTTCTGTTTTTCTGAGAGGTTATTTTTATGCATTTATTTAATTAATTCCTTGGGCTTATATAAGGGTAATAAGATTTTGCATGTCTGCAGCGCTCCCTTTCTCAAGAAACTCAAAACCGTTTTGCAGAAACAGAAATAGTCCTCGCAGCTGCCCCCGTGCAAAGACAGAGCAGAGTGACAGCCACCGAACACCGAACACGAGCGCGTGGTACTTCCTCAAGACCATAAGCAAAGGCCACCGCCACTAATTAAAACTGCAGGGAGGACTGCAGAGAGCTAAATTGAGATTATCTGAGTTGCAAATGTGCCGTGGCATGGAGTTTTACACCTTGATTTTTTTTTTTTTTTTTTTTTTTTTTTTTTTTTTTTTTTTGCAGAGGGTGCTCTGGGATGCTGAGCGAGCGCATGAGTTCGAGTCCGTTTCCCACGGCTCGTGAGAGGTGGAACCTTTCGGAAGGCAAAATCCTTCTCACCGTGCCAGGGCTGCCATCGGCGGAGAGCTGACCGAGAGGGAGGAGTGCCACCTACTGAATCATCAACACTTGGCTTGCTTTGAAGGGTTCTGTGCGAGCTAAAATAGAAACTTCTTGTTTTGTAGTTGGAAATATAAAGGAATGGGGGGGGAAAAAAACGGGGGGGGAGGGGGGAAGAAGCAACCTAAAAAAAGGAATTTGCTGAATGGCACTTTGCGCCAGCATCGTGTTTATAAATAGCCGAAGTGACACTGCTCTTTGCAAGATGAATTTCGGAATATTTCTGATCAGCAAAGAGTTTGAGCTGCAAATAACAATAAATGGGGGAAAATGTATATAAATAAAAGGCATTACAACCCCTTTCTGTGTGGGATCAGCGTCACATCTTGAAGCTTACATCAAAGGGACTCAATTAGCAGACACATTTTCTAATTACACGTTCTAATTTACAGCAAATCTGGGTTTCTAATGAAGCCTTGATTATTGGTCCAGATGGTGAGGATCAGACCTGGTATTCTGCAGCATGCGGAAGCACGTTGTCAGTGCCAAGACGACCACTTGATGCTCAAGAACCAGCTTCATCTCCTTGTTTGCCCAGACACATTCATTTTTTCCCAGTTCCCCAGGAATTTCCCCAAGCAGTCCCTTTGCCCAAACGTACCTGAGCAAGCAACTGGTGAAAGCAGATGCAGATAATTACTACTGTAGAATGAAACAGCAACTAAACCACCTCCCTGGCCAGTCAATCCATCGACTATTAATACTTCCCCTTTATAATCTTGATTTGCACATGCAGAGAGAGGAAATACTCCTTTTTTTGTAACATAACCCACAGGCGGTTGCCCCAGCGTTATTTTTAATTACAGAAAATGTTCCCTGTAAACTTCCCATGGGTATTACTTGTAGTTTTTAGTATTAATCACTCCAAATGAAATGAACACAGCGCCGTATGGTTGAATTCCTAGCTGGCTGCCAGGACACAGCTCAGAGGGAAGCAAAGAGCCATTCCCGGGAGGAAATGGCTGGGGAGCCAGCGCAAACCCCAGCAACACCCAGATCTCACATCAACCTCCAAAATCAGGGACCGAGAGGGAGCAGAGAAATAGAAGCTAGCCCACAAACCACACTTTTTCGCCCCGCTTCACGCTGTGGCCATGGATCTGTGTTCAGAGCAGAGTGGCAGCTGCCACGTGCTCTTCCGAGAAACACCTCCCTGCGGTGCGTGGCACGAGCAGGAAACCCTCGGTTTTCCAGCTGAGCTGATAAAAGCAGGGATGAACAAGTCTTGGCTGAAGATCTGTAATATAAATACCTGATGGATTCAATCGCTGTGCCATCTGCGTGCCCCCAGCAAGATGAGGGCACCACTGCCCTCTTCTCAATCCCTCTAAGAGACCGTCTCTGCCCTGAAGATCTTTCAGTCTAAACAGACATGACAAAGCGCTGGAGAAAGAGGGGACCGAGGCCTGGAGAGAGCACAGACAACCTGGCTGTGTGTGACAACAAAAAAAGAAAATCCTTCCTTCTAGGGCTTTTTTTTTTTCTTTCTTTTTCTTTAAGATGCTATTGTGGTACTAACTGAGCTTTGCTCCATTCTTCATGGCTGGATAGCTGTATGCTATCTTGGATAACTCTTGAATCCTATTAGCTTTTAAACCTGCTAAACCAAAAATCCATCTCACAGCTCAACCTCCCTGGCACATCGCCCCTTGCAGGTCTCTGTCCTCAGAGCTGGCCCTTTGTTCACAGCCAGGACCAAGCTCCTCAGGCTTCCCAAGGGTCTTCCCAAAATAGCAATATTATAGTTGTGGGCATGTTTTTGTTTTTTGGTTTTTTTAAATGCTCTACAGACCTGTGACAAACCACCAAAGGAACAGACTGCTCTGATAGAAGAGCTACACTTTCATTTACAGATGAGTCCAGGAGCTCTGGATTGAGGCAAAAGTGAACCCGTGCCCCGCCAGACCCTTATTCTAATGTCCTAACCACCCCAAGAGCCTTTCTGTCTTTGATACTGTCTTTTAATAACACGGTCCTGAAAAGTACAGATATCTGGGATAAACTTGAACAGAACTAAACTGGAAGTGAGAAATACCTGAGCATATCTTTTGCTGTTGAATCATATTCTCTCATATTGCTGCAGTCCTATGCATAAATAGACAACTTATTCTGAAGGAACATGTTGTCTAATATTGCTGCTTGGCCTGAAAACAGCTCCGAGGGAAATTCCTCTCCAGCATCAGACCTAGCTGGACTAAACTAATACTAATAAAAAAAATAATAATGTCAGTGTAGGATTAATTTTAAATTTAAGCAGCTAGTCTAACACGGTCAGCAGGACTCCTATCCTCCCATCTTTCATCCCCCTCTAAGACAGGATACATTTCTAAGGTAGGTGGATCAGGCTGTGCTTGTTTCTTTCTACAGTCTATAAAGGGCTTAGGCTAGATACTTAACTTCTGGAAGGCTGCAGTTAAGTAGGATGAACTGCCTGCTGCATAAAGCTTCAGAAAATAAAGGTCAAGTAAAAAGAACCTGCAAATGTTGTTGAGCATCGTGATTTTGAAACAAATCCCAGGACTTCCTAGAACCTTGGTTTAACTTTCGCAAGCTGAATGACATTTCTACGCCTTTGCCAGCAAGGTATTTCCCTCGACCTCACAATTGTTCTCTCTTCTCCCATGATCTGAGATCTAAGCTCTGTTCAGTGAGCCAGTGCCACAGCTGCCCTGCCAGTCTGACAGACTTCTGCCTCTCTGGAAATGAAGAAATTATTGAATGACTATTAATTGGAAATCCTACAAGGCCTCAGTGGATTAAAGAAGATTAATGCAGTAGCTGAGGTGTCTGGACTGCCCACTCTTAAACATGGTGTAGTAGCTTTTAGAGAAGATTTTGATTTATTTATTTATTTGTTTTACAGATAATGATTACTATTTAAAGATAAAAGACTCCAAAGAAAAGTAATATCAGCAGAGGATAAGAGCAGCCAATTAGATGGATGCCCAACACACTCCAGCCTGCCCCAGCGTGATTGAGATCGGTTTGATCTCTCTCCCCTTGCCAGGGGATTTCAGGGAGCAGAAAGCTCTGGCTCAGGATGTGCACCAAGGTCTGACTTCATTTCTTTTGGTGGTAAAGGCAGAGCTGGTGCGACAGACCACCAAGAACAAGCGATGCAGCGGGGCACGGTGGGACCACCCAGGGTAGGGTAGCTAGGCATGGCTGAAAGACGGCTGGACCACTCAAGGGACCGCAGCGCTGTAGACATCATCCTGCTCTCCTTCCAGCTTTCCAGATGGGATCTGGAGGCTGGCCTGAGCCCAAACGGAGTGATTAAGTGCCACTGACAAAAGAAAATGTTCAATATTGAACTTTATTTATTATCCTAATTACTTTTTACGCTAAGATGGAGTCACTGCTGGGAAATACATCTCGCAGAAGGATCCAGGCTACCCCCAGTGGTAAAATTAGTATTCACAAATACAAGGGGAAAATGCACCTTGCTATAATTTCCAGGCATGTTTACAGCTGGCGAGAGGTAGAGAGCGGAAGCAGAGGCCAGCACAAGGTAGGACAGGAGGAGAATGTAGGTAGGGAGGACAGAAGAGAGTCAGAAGGTGAATCCTGTCTCTGGCTCTTTCCCTCCAGTGTCTGGGTTTCTTTTCCCACCCTTTCTCAGTCCATTGGAACCACAAGGTTTTGGATCTCCTGGTGCTCTGTGCCTGGGCAGCAGTTGCCCCGATTAGGGACCGGCCAAGCCGGGGAGCTCCAGATGGGACACCCACGATGGGATAGATGCTCTCTGAGGAAGAGGATGGGTGTGTGGGTGAGAGTGTGGCTGGTCTTCCAGCCCCTGCTGCAGACACAGATCCCATCCACCACAGCTTTAGCTCACTTCTCCCTGCCCCATTTTGGCTTTGGTATTTCGGAGTAGAGGGCCAACACAAGCACTAATTAGTGCCAACTGTTGTGCAGCTTTTCATCTTCCAGGAGCTGGGCCGAGAACATAAACTAATTTTCCTTAGGTCTTTCTCCAGCTGCTGACAGGGCTTGGATTTAAACCTAGGGAATTAGATTTGAAAAGCTCCATATCTCATTAATAATCTGTTGAGCCATTAAGTGCACTCAATAGAGATTTTACCACCATTTTTTTGCCATTGCAGAAGCGAATTACATGACCTTCCTCTCAGCCCTGGGGGTAATGGTACAAGTTGCTTTTCTTGCAGTTAGCTAAGGAAACAGCCATGTATCCCATGCCAAGGGCATCATTTAAAAAACAATTATTGGAGAGTAGATGAGAAACCTTTTTTATCTTTGGCCTTGATTGCATTTCAAAACTGATACCTTTTTCCTCCCATCGTTTCATTTACATATCAAAATAATTGCCTTCTAAATTCAACAGATTGCTGGAGTTCTAGAGGTAATCTGCCTTTCAAAGCTGGTCAGACTCACTGGATGAGACCTGGGCATAGAAAACTCCATGATAAAGTACAGAAACACTTCAGCAAAGCCCATGCTGAAGAAATATTTCTGTAGAGAAGCTGGTAGTGAAATGTGGATGTCATTACTATAGTGACATGAAACCCCGCAATATCCTTTTCTTTTTATCACCCCAGATCAATAGCAAAAAATCCCCCAAATCAAACCAGCTTTTCCTTTTATTCTGGAATGAAAGTCTATTTTGATGTGCTTCATTTTAGTTTGTCACAGTGAGGTGAAAAGTTTTTGCCTGCTTTGCCTGCCCAGCTTATGAGACTTGTAGCTCGTGTGGTTTGCATCTCCATTTTGCAGGTCACCATGGTGATCCCATGGTACCGGTGTATCAATAGTGTCACATAGCCTGCAAGCCAGAGGGCAGGGAGAGGTGTTTAAATCCCACACAGAGAATCATTTGGGAGTTACAACACTTTAAACCTTTTTTTAACTCGTTTTTTTACTTCTGTTTGGTGCAAAGATAGAAAATGTAGAAGGACAGGGATAGAAAGACTATGGAAAATGGATAAAGTATGTGAGAGGGAGACATAGACATTTTGCAACACTTACCACTTCCTATGATTTTGCAAGTTTGCCATTCACTAAAGTTTCACTAAAGCTGGAGCAATCAACACAATAGCCTGCAACCCCGCAAGGATTAACCTTTTGATTTCTTGTGCAATAGTAGGAAAAGAAACTCTTTTCTGTCTGGAGTTTTGGAGTCCCTAATAAATCTTACATTAAAAAAAAAAAATCAACCAAAAAACCCTCAGAAATCATGTGCTACGTCTCATTTGACCCAATGATAGCCTGTCTCCTTGAGATCTAATGGGAAACTTAATGACCCCCGAATTTTACTCCTGCACAAAGTGCTCCTGAAGGGCCTGGTAAGTGTTCAGAAATGATGAAGCTCAGACAATCTTGGCCAAACCTCTTGACATGGATTACATTAAAGCCAGTTAGGAAAGCACGGGTGAGAAGGCTTTGCTAACTCCAGCGAGCAACACGGTTAACCCCAGCGTGTCCTACCTGGGTATATTCTGTTTGAGAAGGGAGCCAGAGATCCAAAATGTTGGTGCAATCCGACAAACCCTTGCAAGACAAGAAGTTGCCCAAGTGCGCTGTGAGATCTAAGTCCCAAGGAAAAGGGCAGAAGTGCCAGTCTCCAGGTTGTCACTGACCAGTTACTCAGGACAGTTACTACTCCTTCGTGGCCCAATTTATCCCTTCAGCAACATGGAAGTAATTCCTCCTCTGTAAAATGTTTTTAAGTTTTAAGCACAAGAGAATTTACTAAGGGGGAAAGACCTTACAAAGGGAGGAAAGGAAGGTCTAGGAGATCTCAAATTTTCCATAAGATAGCACTTTCTCACCTATGGTTTCTCTCCTTAGTTGTATCCCATTCCTGTTCTCTGACTCTAAGGGGAATCTGGACATCTAGCTCAGATACAAGTGTCCACACCACACAGACATCTGGTGATAGCTCCTGTCTGAGCACAGGCATGCTTCCATCCATGTCCTGTGGTTACCAGATATATTTTGAGCTGAGGATGGTCTCAAGTTTAGGCATAACACAGACTATAGATATACCTAATCTCTATGTCTTTTATCCCTAAAGGGAGAAAAAGTAATAATAGTTTGTATCTTCTAAGGTTGCTGAGGAAATACCCTTGGTCCTGTAGACAAAATGATCAGATTTTACTTGTCATCTCAAGAGAAACTTGTGAGAAATGGACTATTCTCCAGCTTTCTGAATACCATGGGTTTCTAAAGCCCAATAGCTAATAAAATCATATCGTATCGTCTTGCTTGTTTAGTAAGTTGCTGCTGTGCCAGACCTCTGCGGAATTACAGGAGTCAGTGATAAATCTTGCCCAAATAATAATATCTCCATCAGCATAAATTCAAATAAAATATTTTATCTATTTTCCCTTCCAGGAAAAACAAAACCCCAGAAACGAGAGCTACAACCCACATGACAGACCCTCAGATAGCAGTAGTTCAGCTAATACACATGCACTTGCTTCTTCGTCTCTCCAGTTGTGCCGTTGCGGGACTGACAAGGAGAGAGATGACCCAAATGACAGATTCCCTTGATAGCACAAGCTCTTCTAATAAAATGAAGAAAAGAGAAATAAATCTCTCTATTCATTTTTAAAACTGTTTCCCCTCCCTCTCCATGAGCTGTGCGAGACAAATTGAAGCTGAGGCATATACTCACTCAATGGGTCTTCACGCCAATGTTACCATAGATCACAGCCCGTCAACGCCACTTAGAGCCCTGCGTGGGGAGGGCGTGATGGACGTTTGTCACAGTCCCTGCGCTGGGATGCACTGCACCCTTACACTTCACCCCAAGAGTCTTCACTTGGTCAAAAAATACGGTTCCTTCCATCAGCGGCAATGCTCATCTGATGGAGTTGAAGATCTATTTAGCTCCGCTACAAGCCTGTGAGGTTCTCCTCCACTAATACACAGGGCTGACCCTGTGGTCAACCTCAACCAGCCAAAGCCATGGGCAGCGTCAGCGTGGCAGCTCCCACTAAAATCATCCAATTCCCAATACCCTCCTGCAAAGTGAAGAAAAAGATGCTGTTCAAGGAAGCAGCGTGCAGACTACCGTACTCGAGGCCTGCAAACCCAGCGATGTCCGCAACACTTATTAGTCCAGTTTATGGCACTGAGCTAACACAGTTCTGCTACCGTTGTGACTGAGGTGAGCTGAGCCATTTGCACGCAGCAGCTCAGGTTCAACACCGCTGTACTCTTACCTGAACCGCCTTGCTGCAGTCCCAAAAATCTAGTTGGAGTGGTGTCAGTGATTTTACACCTTAGCACACACTTATGACTCTCTAAAGATACACCAGTCCCAAAGCAACCTACCACAAAAAAAAAAAAAAAAAAAAAAAAAAAAAATTAACTGAGTAATGCAAAGAGAAACTTCTGCTCTATGCCACTGATGCAGGTGGTTGTGAATGCTGTTCATGGGACCAAAGTAAAATGCTCCATAATCTACATCACAGCTAGCTTTGCGGGGAAATGTGTCGATTGTACAGCTGCGGTTGATTGTGATGTGACCTGATTTTCTTTCTCTTCCTTAATTGCTCACTTCTAAGAGGTGGCAATAAAAGTTGAATGCAGTTTATTGCATAAATTGTCTGTTGTAGGCTAAATCAAATGCTAAATGCTTCCAGATCTCTCTTTAGAAAAAAACCCCATCTTCTAGTGAAACTTGTGGACAGTGTAAGAACTTGCTTACCTTGTTTCCAAGTGGCTAATAGCACATACATAACACTGCACAATTTTTCAGAAAGCCACTGCTGTTGGTGTCTCATATTGGAAAAGAAAAAGCCAATACTCCCATGCAAACAAGGACTGCTTTTTTTTTTTTCCTTCTTGGTAAGCAGAGCAACACCAATAAAAGAAAGAGTGTTAAGTTGCAGAGCTGAATATAAATAGCCCCAGACAAGACTGAGGCAATAGCTTTCCTTCCAGCTGTCACGCAGCCAAGCCAATTGAATTTGAAGAACCTGTGACTACGTATGTTATAATTTGATGGAAAGTAATACTGTGACCTATTACAGACAGGAAAGCTGAAGGTCTCATAGGTCACCAAATGAATGTGAGGCAGAGCTATGGATATAATCATTTAAGACCCGAAAGTGAAAGTAATGGATGAACGCTGGATTTCAATTATCCTTAGATAATTCAAATTACTTTAAATAGATAGCTGACCTACTAAAAACTGCCTGGTCTCTAGTCTTGCATTTGCTGGCCCATTCAGATAATGACTATTTGATCCCGTTCTTCTTTTTTCACGGAACAGTGAAATTGTTAATAGCAGTGAAGGGTTTCGTTTTGAGCTGAACTTGCAGTAACCTGCTGTTCAACTTCTCCCCATGTTAAATTCCGTTGTTACAGCACTGACATTTGCAACTTGATAAGTTAAGGTTGTATTGGTGGCGTTTTCTCTGAGAACAAGCAGGTTCATTTACAGCACGGGCTGAAGGAAACAGCTGGACGTTTTGCTTTAGGACTAACTTGTATACTCATTTTCAATCATCTTGTTGGCTATTTTAAAATTAACCTTGTGCAATCTCAAAGAAGAAGGAGGGGAAAAAAAGTTTAATTGCATGACTAATGAACACTAGGGATACAGCCAGGATCCGCACACCTGCTGTGTTACATACCATTTCTGGAGTTTAGTATAATTATTACGTTATTGCTATCATTTGTATTATGTTAAGATACAGGAGTTCTACCCGCGTTACTAAAATCCTGCTGTGACAGGCAAGATACCAATGTACAACAAAAAGATCACCAGCAATTTAAGAGGCACAGGGTGGCTTTACTGATTGCTTGCTTGAAAGTTAAACATCTAATCTCCTCTTGCAGACCTGGCTCTCTATTGTCGGTGCAGGCAGAGGGACATTTCCAGAGGGCAACTGATCCCGCCCAAATCGGACACCCATCTCAGAGCATCACACTACTGCCAGATAGCGAAGTTCCAATGAGGAGGTTAAGTTAGATGATTAACAACTGAAGATAAATCTCCCTCTCCCTTTACACTCTAAGCAATAGCACTGCCAACATCAGAGCACCTAAGAGGTGTTCTTGATGTCCACATACCATGTCTTCAAGCAACAAGGTGGACAAAATGATGGAGAAAGAAAACACTGATGGCTAGATAGGGAGCCAAAAACACAAGTGTCTGGATTTATTCCATGTAATCTATTTGAGATGAAGTTTGGAGCACAGTTGCCTGACGTTCCCTTTTAGTCAATGGATCTAGACAGTTATTTCCAGAGGGTGACTCAGATCGGGTGACTGGCAGGCTGACCTGGTCTCTGGAGGTGTCCCTCAATTAAATGCTTAAAACTTAATCTGATGAATGACCACATGGTGAACTCTTTCCTGGAGCTGGGCAGAATGCACAGGAATTTAAGTAGCTCTATCTGATATAACCATTGCAGTACCTCTGTGTGCAGGTACATCCCAGAGGAAATACAGACGGTGGAACCGAGGCTGCTCATCATCTTGTTTAAAGGTCTACGTCTGAAAGCAATGAGGTCAGTCTCTTCCTCTACATGCCCATTTCTTTCCACTGTCTGTAAAGGGACGCCGAGACCTCATGGTGGCTAGCTCAGCTGTAGATAGTCATACTGCTGATGTCTCACGTCAGTTGAAGTGAGACCTTGCCACACAAGATGCTAAAAACCAAATTAAATTCTCTAAACTCGTCCCCAGTCTTGCCTAAATTCTCACAGCAGTTTAACCTCTATCGTTAAGGTTCTCCAGATGTCACACTGATGGTGTTGGGTACACACACAACCACAAAATCAGAACAACATCCAAACATCCTGAGATCTTCCCCACAGCCACAGAAGTTGGAGTTCCTTATGCCTTCGGGGTTTCTCAAGCGCTCGATTTTCCCTGTACGCTGAGCTCAGGTGCACAGTTACAAACAGGAGACTAACCAAAACACAAGGGCACCGACTGCATTTGGGGTGACCGCATGGGTCCCTGTAAGCTAGATGTAGTCCATGTGCGCTAGCAAGGGTTAGCTGTGCTGGAACCTGCATTCAGAAATATTCCAGCCACTTTGCAATGTATTCCCCAGGCACACCGGGAGCACGCACCTGTGCTGGAGCTGAGCACCCCAGCGCATTGTAACGTTGAACGTTTAGGAATGAGAAGTTGAACATTTAGGAATGGGATGCACCTGCTGTGACTCTTCCAGCTACGTCCCAGCTACAGCTGCTACACTGGTAAATGTCCCAACAATTTGCTAACAGACGATTGATTCAAGCAGTTTACAGAGTCAAGGGAGATGTATGGAGACAAGATGTGACTTGCTGACTTTATTCATCACTCCTAATTGCTAAGCAAATGATGAGTGAAAAAATACACTCAATATTCATTCTGTCTTGTGAGCAACTGATTACTAAAGTTGCAGATTTTATTTGCTGAGGGAAGGGGAGGTGGGGAGAGGGGAAGACTCAAATTTAAGGAAGCACTGAGGCTGGGGTATCGCTATAGCCCATTGTCAATGCTGAAAGTGTAGCACTGACGCTCACAGTCAAGCCAGAACTAGTTTTGGACTAGGCACGCCACTTTTCAGTAAGAACACAAAAAAGGCTTCCCAGAGTGAAATAAATTCTTTTATAAATACCAAAAGCACCCGCATTTTGCCGCTTGTATTGAGATGTGGATTAATATAATTGCATTGCTGCTAATCTCAATGCTTGCATGGCTAATGAGACACCTGACAAGCTTTTCAATTAGAGACATTACATTAAGTTGCTAGAATCCCAGAGTTTGCTTCTTCCTTGACCCTGGTTGTCCCACTTAACCATGTTTTGAGGGGAAACTGGCCAGATCTAGCCAGACTGGCTATACGACTCTGGTGTGTCCCTACCATGTGCCCAAATTAGCCACGAGGGCTTGAACTGGGTCTTCAGCCAGACCAACGTTCATATGGAGCCACAGACAAGTATTATTGCATTAAGTAAACAGGTACAGAAAAGAAAACCTCACATTAAAAGCACTTAAAAAGGAACATTACAGCAGATCCTTCTTGAATTACCAGTGATGGTCTGAACCTTTGCCCATCAGGTTTATTGCTGGAACAAAACACAGCGTTGCCATTACTAATAAGGCAAGGAAAGCTTTTACGTGTGTACGTACCTGCTGCGTGAAGAGGGGACAGACTCCTAGCACCTGAGCACATTTTCCCCAGAAATTAAATGGAATAATTAGAAGCCATCAAAAAATGTGACTGGCTCATTTCACAGCACAGCAGGTTTGAACGGGGAGTTTCGGGAGCGCTTGATTTCATCCTGGCACCTGAAGATGCCGACTACCCCTGCAAGCCAGCTATACTGGGCACAAGCCCACCCAGGCACCACCTAGTCTCCAAAGCCAAAGCACAAATGCAGTTTGATGTTAAAAGCAAGTCATGCTTTAATTAACCAGTTCTAATTACACCACAAATTGTTCTGAAATTGCATGTAATAATTTAAAAACCAAACCACAAGTATATGCTCTCAGTTGCTGAGTTTGTGAGCATCTGGTGCCCTTTGAAAGATGATTAACAGGACCATTTTCTTCTGATCATCTCTTTACTAAGTACAGGACCTTCCGGGCTTGTATTGGTTAATATTAATAGTTGAGTTTTGTGTTAATTGACTAAGAAAAAGATGAATGAAATTAGTCTTGTAAGGGAGAAAATGATTCTCAATGCTTCCACTGGGGATACCTTCTGCATGGCAGAATACCTTCTCCATTAAGTTACGTATAATTTTATTTAGCAACCCATCCTAGGAAACGTTAAGTCCACTGACTCTGCAAATACCTCCTGAATCCACCTGAAAACCCGCCTGGATTCTTTACATGGACTCTGTAATATTCATTCTGGTACAACTCCAGGTAATTCAATAGTAATTTTCTTTCCTTTTCATCCCTCAGATGTAACTGCTCACGGACCTTCCTGCATTCCTGTTGCGAGATTAAGTACACATGAACAGCAGAGGAGGCTTCAGATGTTTCCGACTTCACGGCACAACGATGCAGTGAAATAACAAATGAAAAGGAGCAGGAAAAGGGATATAGTAGAGATTTGACTAAACTAAGACTTTAGGTACCTGAGCTCTAATCCCTGGCTTCTCATTGTCCTCTTACACCACCCAGGGCAAATCTGCACGTCCATCTCCCCTTATTTTCCTCCTTTACCAGTGCGTGATTGCTCAGGGTGCGGCGGGTGGAGGGGATGATCAACTCTCCATGAGGAAAAAACCCTCCTGTGCTCATAAATGGGTCAGGGTGGGAAATGACAGCACAACAGAGGTACCTGAGAGTTCATCTCACAAGAAATCTGAGATAAGCAGCAGACTAAGCGGAAGGGGGTGACAGCGCAGTGGCGTGCAGAGAGGCACGGCTCAGCAGGACTGGGCACAACAGACGCTGTCAGAGCCCTGAGAGGGCTTAGTCAGTCCCATCCCCAAAATATGCTGCTTCTGGGGAAAGTACAGCCACCACCACCCAGGGGAGAAGCTCACCCGGCCGCTATCGCTCACGTGCCCGTTCCCAGTTCAGTTGTGGGGTGGCTTTGGGCAGAGGCTCCGATCATGGCTTGACTGCCCACCTCTGGGGACAGCAAAGCCCCTGAGGCACCGCCTCTCCTCCCTGTCACCGCACACGTGCGAGAGCACACATCCCTGTGCACGGGTGCACAAACCATCTCTGATAAGACGACAAACCCTTCGCAACCCCCTGGCAGCCCAGTCCCCGATGATCCTTCTCCAAAGCTGCCCAGTAGATGAGTGGCTGCTGCATCTCACAGTTAACGTCCGTTTTAATTTCTCAGCCTTCCGGTGATTTCTGAGGGTACGTCACTCTTCTCTGCAGAGCCAGACACCCCACGGGCAGCTCCAGACCCTTCCTCTGGGTCACACCTAGAGCCTCAAGCTGCAGAAATCAGAGGGCAGGCAGGGCAAAGAGCAACGGGGCAGCTCCTCCAACCTGGGAGAGGGTGCAGGACTCTGCCCTTGACACATCCATCTACATCTGTTCTGAGGAGGAGGGGGAGGAACCCCAGCTGGAAAGATTTTGTTGATTTTACTATTTTTTGGGTGACCTTTGGAAAGTGCACTGTTCGCTTCATATTTTTACAGAGCAATTAAATGGGAGGAAACATGAGTCTTTCACAGCTCACTGACCTCAGGAACCATTTCCTATCCAAGCTGTCAGGAGACACATCGTTCTCACTGGCCTATTCCGCCGTGTTTAAAGAGGATATTTAATAGCTTTTTTACATTTCACATGGAGCCGTCTCAGAGCTGGTTGTTTCTTTGTTTCCAGATTGCATTGCTCACATACTCTCCATAAATAAATTCACATTTGAGATTTTTATTCAGAGTATTTAAACCTAAAACAGCTAGTAAACAGCACAATGCTCTGAGGGGGTGGAGTATTCTCAGATCCTGGAGGAAAATGTCTTGTCCTGGAGCCCCATCCTCACCCTCCTGCCGCGGCAGGAGAGTGGAAGTGCCCCTGCTCCCCAGGTGACCACATCTCAGCATCCTTAGGGTGAACGGGGACATTCCTATCTCTCAGAACTATTTGTCAAGCTGTTCACCCTGCCAGAGCGCTGCTGATGACAAGGGGATCACCTGCTAAATCTTCCGTTTCCAACCAGGAAAGCTAGGAAAATCTATAATTTTATAACAAAAAATTACTTGATCTTGTGTTTTTATAAAAGAGGTTTTAGGCATAAGCCATGTTTGCCCAGGAATGCTTTTCACAGAGGTATTTCTTAGAGGTATGCCAGCTAGAATAAATGTTGGCTGATCTGACTGCTTCAGGGTCTCAGCTGATCTTGAGCTGGGATGCAGGAGGAAATGTCACCATCCCAACAACAGTATTGCAAAGTTACCGATGCCCCCCTTTCTCCAAAATCTCCACTGTATATTAAATTCATAGGGAAAAAAACATCCTTATCCTAAAGACAGAAAAGCACTGGTCTATTCCAAGTTGGCAAAAGCCAAACTGAAGACAGATCACTGCTCATTTAACCCTCATATTCATAAAAAGTAGTAAAGAGAGAAGAGGCTTTCAACCTTAAAAATTAGATTTAAGAGGTGAGTTTCGCCCTCTCGCTGCTCTGTGAAATATTCACAGTAAAATCAGCAAACCTTGCAAGAAGCAGCTTTTGCATCTCTTACTGGATTTTGTACAAAAAGCACTGTGAGGTTCCTCAGATTTTCTTTGGCTGAAGGAGGATTCTTTTCAAGCCAGCTCTCTCAGGTCTAGCTAAAATACCCTCTTCATTCGAGTCCGCTGAACTGAGTCCTTTATCTCCCGTGTGACTTCTGCTGCTCCGGGTTTGAACTGAACATCCAGAGCAAACACCCCGTATCACAGTACTTCAACTCCTTCTAGGACTTGGACTTGAAACTCCCACTGGAACCGAGCACTCTGCAACACGGCAAAAGCTGTTCATAAAGTCCACCTGCTTTTCTCCCCCTCAACCCATCCGAGGGGACATCCTTCCACCCAAAGAAAAGCAGGAGAAACATCTCTGTAGCAGTAGCAGTTACACATAAGGCACGTCGAGCTCTTCAGGTACAAGCTGCTCCTCTGTTGACTCTTCCTTGGTTGCCTTAGCTTTCGCTGTGATCAACAAAATATGTCAAGTCCCCTGACAAAAATCTAATCTTATTCCCGGATGCATCAACTCAAGCACTCTCTCTTTTGCAGAAGAATGTTTCTTCCCAGAAAAAGCAATTTTATTTCAGCTGCCGTATCAAGCTGCTGCCTCTGATATTAGGGCTCAGATTCTCAGGAACTTTCTCAGCTAGAACATTTCTGTTCTGGCAGATTGTATCAGGGAAGTGGGAAAATATGATGCCTATATGCCTCTGCCTTGACTATTATGAATAAAGACACACATACGGAGAGAAAGAGAAACATGAGACAGAAGTACAAACAAACAAAACATACAGCAATACACTATGGTTTTTGTGGACGGGGCAGGTAAAGAGTCTCCTGACTCCACAGAGGCCAGGGCACAGTCTCATGGTCCACCTTTCCCTTTTTTCCCCCACCTTGAGCTAGCGATATATTTTCCAGTCAGCCAGCAATGTGCTGCTTTATGGAGAATAAGATGCTCGGACAGAGTGAATGTGGCATTAATGGTAAGGAGACAGGGGCAAGAGACTGAGCAAAATGCAGAAATTACTTGAAAACCTAAGGGGAGGGAAGCCAGCGACAGAAATTCCTGTCTGTTAAACACAATCAATGGCCTGTTGGTATCAATCACTGCTGAGCTCTGTGCACTGACTGATGATTCCTCCCTGTCTGCGGCAAAGATAAATGGGAACGAGCAGGGAAAGGCTTGGCCACTGCACAGGAGGCAAAGGAGGGCTTGCGCCTCCGGGCTGGGAGAAATCAAAGCACCACTGCTCCGAGATGGCTCACGAGACTGAAACATCATTTATTAGATACTTTCTTAATTAATTTTTGGAAAAATAATATAGATGATTGCTGGAAAGAGACTATTTGTCAAAATCGGTCCCCTTTTGCGGTAACATACCCATTTTAGTGAAAGCTCCAAGCTGAGCATTTCCTGAGCTCCGGGAAGGACTCTGACCCAGCGGCAGATCCAGGCTCCCTAATAGCCCCGACCTGGCATTCTCCCCAGGAGTAATCATGGTCCAGGTTGAAAACCTGTGATTTTCTTGAGAACTCCCACAGCAAGAGCATCTAGCCTATTGTGGAACAAGATACCTCAATCTGACTTATCATTAATGTGTCATTTTGTATTGAAAAATACCTTCTCATCAGTGTGTGTTTAAACCTGAAGCTATAGGGCAAGTGAACACATCTGCTTGTTTATTCAAAATAAAAACCCCAAACCACCCAAACCAAGAACAGATCTCTGATTCAAAAACATTAAAGAAAGCTTCAGAGGTCTTTGTTTCCCTAACAGTACAAAACAAGAAAAAAAAATTTCCTTCCCTCCCTCCTTTATCCACACTCTTTGATTTATCCGAGTTTATGGTGACAGTCGGGAATCCCCCCAGAGGTACCCACACATCAAACGAATCAGAACCTGAAGTAAAAGACCGTTTCCTTGCTTTAAGTCTGTTGTAGGACCCTGGTTCAAATCTCTTTCTTCCAGGTCAAATAAATACCTAACGCTAGAGCCCTAGGGACTCAAATACCGTAATTTCCCTGTGTTGCCTGGTACGAGAGCATGGATCTCCGAATCAGAATCACAGACCTGTCCTGGCTGAGGTTCTCGGCAAATCCTGCCTCCAGGATTTAGGTGCTCGCTTAGCACAAGCAGGAGTTAATTTCTCTGCTTCAGATTTAAAGCCTTCAGTGATTCCTTGAAGGTGAATTTCTAACCTTCTCTGTCTAAAGCAAAATACTAACCCATTTTCTCCTGGAGACAAACAGCTGCGATGGGATGGAGGCGCCTGTTAAACAGGGTTTGGTGTGAGCCGAGCTGTGTTTTGAAGGATGTAGAATTTAGATTTTGTCCCCTTGTCAGTGCAAAACCTCTTTGCGGGTCTAACTCGGTCACTTGAGGCCATGCTTTCCCCCCAGGGCTGACATCTCTCTGAAAGACTTCAAGGCTAAATTCCTAGTAACAGACAACGAGAAGGATGTCTATGAGATGGCTAAACATAAAAACGACGGAGCCTGGACAAGAATTTAGATTTCAGCACGACGTAATGTCTGGAGTTCAAATCAATGGCTGGAAAGAAGAGAGAAACACAGAGGTCTGGAGTGAATAAAACAAACAAATCTAGGATAATTCTTCCTAATCACTTCAGAGAGCAGGTCTGATTGCAAGTGCATCTCCACTGAAACGAGAAGGCTGGCTGGCCCTCGCTGCCACAGCCACCGGCACGGCTGCCTCTGCACGGCCGGGGACGGGAAGCGTTACAGGGAAGGCTGGATGGATGCGAGAGGGGAAACACTGTCTCACAGCTCTCCTTGGTGAAAGAATCCACTATTTGCTAAATGAAATTTGCCTCACCCCAAAGCAGTAGTGGAGAAGAGTTAACAGCATCTGAATCAACGGAGGGAGACGTCAGGCTGGGACAGACCCACAAGAAATGCCGCACATCCCTGCTGACAGCCCCACCTCCCAGCCTCCCGTCCCAGGCAAAATCCCTTTGAATTTCGCTCTGTCCCGCTGCTCCTACACCACCCTCCAGCCACCACCGCTCCCACAGGGCCCACGCTGGTTTATGAATTAAGCATTGCTATTGCAGTCCATTACCCTGCTGAAACATATTCCCAGACCTTCAGAAACCGCGTCGCTTCTGTGGATGCCACATGAGGATGACTGACATTTAACAATTTTATCTCAGAGGAAAATTGCCCGTTCCTCCCCAGAATGAACCTGCAATTTTTTCAAAGCCGAGGCCACATAGTTCAGGTGTTTCGATTCAAAAGTGAGGACAAAATTGTTTACTCTGCAGTGGAGAGGAAGAGCACGGCACAAGATGCTCTGATGACAGGCTGTCCCTTTTGCAACAGAGGTTATAACTTGTTTTTAATCAGTGTTTGCCCTCTTTTCCTTTCTTGTTTCATTTTTAGCTGCTCAAGGCAAAAGCTAAAGTCAATTTACTGTACATATAGATTACCTGCTGTTTCAGTGCTGCACGGGGTAACTGATGGGAAAGGTCTCAGGCAGTGATGAAAGGAGATGGCAAAGAGGATTACCAGCAACAGCAGCTCGCACCGGGTTAGAGAGCAGACCCGAGAGCCGGGTCTCACACATCTGGCGTTGGGAAGGCCCATGGCAAGCATCGCACACTGCATTTTAGGCACTAAGACAAAGCCTGCGACTCGACCAAGGCTCTTCACATGAGGAATGAGAAGCTGCGGGGAGCTGGGGGCAGAACTCGCCTAACTCTCTCCATCTCAAAACCTTTGCGAAGTTGTTAGAAATGTTTCAATGTGCTTTCAGTGATAAAAGCTTCAGAAGCTGGTTTTGAATCTCCCATGGCCCTTGGGTCAACTGAAGGCAGGACCTTGTTTTGTGGACCGCGGATGTATCCCCAAACGTCTCTGCTTGCTCCACATCCTTCCAGGGAATCCCTTGCCCCTGCACTGGACACCTCGACATTTCCTTGGAACAGGGCAGTGCCGTGACCACAACTATCTCCTGTCTCTGGCTAATTATGCACAGGCCTCTGTACCAATAATCCCTGTTAATGCACTAATACTACAGCAACAAGATCCTGATTAATCAGATCCTGCAGCCAGTTCCTGCCTGGTGCTGGGGTGAGAGGGGTCACGTTGACCACAGACTGATCTTCTCTGGGACCTTTAAAACAGCTGGACATTATATTCTCCTGTGGCCCGATCTCCACGTGGGCAGCAACGGGGCAGATCCTTTTGCTTGCCTGCATCCAGCTCCTTTGCAAGAGGCACACAGGAGCTGCTGAGCCGCCTGCGTGCTCTGAGATTGCACAGTACAGCACTGCTGCTGGGTTTGCTGTAGGCAGCCCACTGTTCCCAGCAAAGCCTGACATGCCAGAGAAAGGTTTCCACAGGTCTGGTGAAACAAAGGGGCTCTGAAGTCCCTGTGAGCTGCCTACACTCAAAAGCTTTCAGAGAAACAAAAAAAAAAAAAAAAAAAAAAAAAAAAAGAAAAAAAGAGAAAAAAAAAAAAGGAATAAACATGAACTCAATGCCTCCTTTGTTGAACTCACCCACCTCTGCAATGGATTTCAGCCTTCCTCAGATTGCAGTTACTGAACACTTTCCAGTAGAAGTGCTGGGTACTGGATTTCAGCCTCCAAGCTTGCCTTTCCCATGTCCCCTCTGCCTGCTTAGAAGTGGCCCCAGGAACCCCAAGGACCCACCGATTGCTTTGCCGCGGCACTCCCGCTCGACAGGCGAGCTTTCTGCAACGCCGCGCGAGGCTGCACGGGGTCTGAAGCCTCGGGCTGCTCCCCATGGCGCTGCAGTGCAGATGAGCTCGCCAGGTGATAAATAGGGATGCACAGAGGGATGGAGGCAGGAGGTCCTTGGAACACACTGCGGCACGTCCACCCAGGCTGATTTCTAACCAAAGCTAAGAGGGAGACAGTGGACTAGTGCGAGCAGGAGACCATCGTGCCCGTGTTTCTTAAGCGTGGCGAGAAGCCAGTGAGCAGGGTCCCATCCCTCCTGCTGCCTGGAGAACTGGCCCCGTGGGACTCTATGGAGCAGGTATTTGTACCAGACCAGGTGGGAGGAGATGAAGGTATTTCAGTGCTGTGTGTGCAAAGAACAGCAGCAGCTTCCCTCGTCTTTTCCCATTTCTCTCCAGGTTTATCCAGAATCCTGCAAGCCACTCCTGTGACACTGCCCTCCCCTTGCTAACAGCCCCTGCGTAGCTGCAGATGAGCTCTACAGCAAGAGCCCCACTCCCCAGGCTTTAGCTAAACACGCACTACAGACATCCATTTTCTTATTTCCCTTTTATTTTTTAATATTTGCCTGCCTTTTCTCTGACTCCTTTTCCCCAGCTGAAAAGCAATGCCCCTCTGCCCGCACAACACAGAATCCACAAAACTAACCAGCAGCTGCTGCAAGCCACAGAAGTGTCTGCGCTGTTTTAACTTTATCATTTAAATCATCTCAGTCAATGGGAATTTCCTTTCTTTCCCTCTCTCACCAACATCCCTCTTCTTTTATTTTAAGTTCGTAGTGCTGGAGCCGCAGCCAGCAGATGTGAGCGGCAACAAAGTCAGAGGAACAGAGCCAGTTTGCACCCGTGATGAATTTGGCCTTGTACACGAATCAGGTGCTTCAGTATCCCACCCGTGACAGCGCATTAAGGGGTTGGGAGGAAGGTGAAGTCGCACCTCAGCTGAATTCACAATTCTCTGGCTTTATCCACAGTCTTCTCCTGCTTTTCCCTTCCTCGCTGAAGTGCTGGCAAATTTTGCACCGTTCATGTCCAAGCACCCCACCCTCGCTCCCTGATTGCTCCCAAGCTCATGCATTTCTCTCTCTGCTGTTGTCAGTTCAACTGTCAGCGCCCAGAGTCATTAGAGCTGGAAGGAGCCCGAGCGAGACGGGGATTCGGCTTGCGAGATGTTGCAGTGCCATCTTCAGACAGGAGGGCAGCAACCGCAACCGGGATAGTCTTCAGTACAAACAGGAGGGGAAAAAGAAACAGAACCGAAAGCCCACCCAAACCCAGATCTTTGCAGAGGGAACATGCAGCCTCAGGCCAGGAAAACATTTGCAGTTGGAGTCGCGGGACTCAAGCAGCACAGCTTGTCACGCACTCCTGCCACCTACGGATCTCAACGTGTGTGGCAAAGAACAACCGATCAACCTCTGCGCAGCCCTAGGAAGACTGAAACTCTTCGCTCTGTGCTAAAGCTTAGAGATTATGGGATTCAACTGTATTAAAGAGCTAAGAGGTTTTATGAAAAGCAAAACCAGATTCTCTCTCTCCTCTATGATTTGGTATGCCGGGGTGGAATATTGTAATGCACCTTCCTCCTCTCCCTCCCTCCCAGCAAGCTGAATAACGTTATTTTATCCTAATGGCTTATTCTGTAGTAGCAAATAAAACAGGCCAGAGACCTCTCTCCCTCTCTGCCCCGAGATCACACAGCCTCTGCCCAGCCTTCCGCCCCCCATCACCCGTACGGCCTCGGGAACAGCCTCTGCTGCTGCCCGCGCTGCGCTTCCGCATGTCCTGGGGGAGATAAGCGAGGACGGGGAGCAACGAAGGTGTTCAGAGAACCGGGGGTACTTGGGCGAGCGCTTGGGTCTACACCCCGTTTAATTCAGCAGGATGTCAGAAACAACCAACAGCAGTGGATCGACCCCGTGGGTCGACAGCTTCTCAGAGCATTCATCAGGTGGGGTTTGGTGATAAGTTTCTGGCATTGACCCTCTGAAAAACAGGGCCTTTAAGAAGTCTTTTTCTAGTAACACTGGCTATTTGAGCCAATTTTTAGTAATTTTAGTAATTGCGGCCTGCTTGCACGCGTCAGTGCTGACGTAAGTCTCTTTGGAGCGTAGGAGACAGCAGCCCAGCCTGCACTGCAAAGCTTTAAAGAAGAAAAAGCGTGCGTTCCTCAGGATTTCACCAGGATGCTAAAATTTATCCCACATGTCTTCCACCGAGGAACCTCTCATCAGAGCCTTCAAGCAAAACTGCACGCTACAAAACACGGTGGATTTAGTGAGCTAAGGAAGGGATTTCTGCGACAGCTACAAAAAGTGGAGCCGCTTTTCAGCAGCAAAGTCACAAATGCTGGACCCTCCCGGAAAAGTATTCACCTTGCCTGGTTTTGGGCATTTTAAAGTTCAATTTTTAAGACTGAGCTAGTTAACACACTTCTCTCAGTAGTTAATGGAGAGAAATAAGGATGGCTAGAGGGCAATTCTTCTGACCTGTTGTTAACGCTTGTCTAAACACGAGAGGAATAGCCCTCTGGAGAGGCCTGTCTAGCCTAGGATGACTAGTTCAAGCTCTGAAGTCCAACTTGTCGACAGATCTCATCTGAAGCGCTGGACTGACGGGAGCCAGCTACCCAAGCACGTTGACTTGCTCCATCCACCATGCACAGAAGTGGCTGAGAGGGCTGCCCCCCCAGCCCCAGCAACCATCAGAAACCGTCCATTCCTTTGCCACACCGTCTCCTGATAATTCGGTGAGCTGAAACTGCTTTGGATGGGAAACTCATGCCAGAGGAACCTCGTCAGCAGTGTGGGACAAGAGCACCCATCATTAGATCAGCTAAGAGACACAACCTTGGGAATTACAGAGAGCTCAGGCTGGGAAACTTGCCTGGTGTCAGCCAGACAATCAATTGCAGGTCTAAGACTTGACCTCATTTTGCCCCATTACCCTGCCTGCAAAGCCAAAATGTCTGGTAAGACACCGAGCCACGCACAAAAAGCTTCCAGCCGGTATTGAAGCCAATTTGCTGAATTCCCAGTTTGGCAGGGAGAGTATTATGCAGCAAGAAACTGGATCTTTGAGTTACAAATAACTCAAAGCCCTTCACCTCCTATCCCCTGAGCCAGCTCAAAGACCTAGGCCTACTCCTTCAAAAGCTCCTTGGCAAATAACTTCTTTTTTAATTAATACAAACTCCACCCAATTTAATCTAATGCCTTGAAAACAGTTTGGAGAGAGGAAAAAAAAAAAAAAAAAGAAAAAGAAAAGAGCCAGGTTGCAACTCTGTGCTTATCTATGGATGAATGTATGGGGACCGTGAGTGAACCTCCTCCCCAGAGCAGGGGACAGGCTGGGCACGTGAGCCTGAGCTGTCCCCACACCATGCTGGTCCAGGAGAGGGACGTCTCCTCTAACCCCACTCCAGCTGCAGCCCGCAACCCCCCGGTCCCACTCGTTATCTGTACATCCATACGTGCATCCATCCTGTTTCTCTCCAGTGCCCCCAGCCTCAGGGAACAGCACAAAGCCGCGTACCTATAGATGAAGGTTGCAATGGATATAAAACTGTCCCAGCTCTAGCAAATAAGAGTGATACAGAAGCAATCCCAGAGATCGTTCTGAAAAAACAACTCACCTCCCCAAACCATCTTTATTCTGCCACCATGGCAACTTTTAACAGCCTTAATTGCTTCCTATTTTAACACCTGAGGAAGAAAACCTTTGTGATCTTCCACCACTTTATTATTAACACTCATTAAAATAAAAATAAAATGCAGACAAGCACAATTTTATGTGTGTGTATATTTGCAGCTTGCATTTTACCCGTAATCCCTGTGTATATATCTTTGCTACTCTTTCAGCAACTGTCAGAAGGTTGTAAGAAATACCCGAACATTTGCTTGCTCATGGCTCTACCCTCCCCAGGCTCTCTCATTACAGGTCAAACTGGAATAAACATCTCTCCAGATTGCACACCAGCCAGCAAGGAACAGCCAACACTGAATTTTCTCCCTCCTGGCACAGTTTCTCTCCTGAAAATTCAACCGTAGAGACTTGCTCTAAGGTGCACATGCACGCCCACAGATGCATTCACAGGCCGGCAGTGCCAGGGTACAGAATTGTCCCCAATTTCATCCTGCCCACCGTGGTGTAGTCACCGACATGCTGTGACCAAATCCTTCCCAGTTCCAGATGCAGTTGTGATCCAAAGGGCCAAACTGGTTTGCCCCAGGGCCACACTGGGAAAAACTGGTCCTACCTTGTCCCACTTGGTGAAAACATCAGGGGTTTGTATGGGCAGCTGCGGGGTGAAGCTCACAGCCCCGAGCTTTATTCCAAAGCTAAGGGGCTGCCGTAACACTGTTGGATGGGGTCATGGTCATCATCCCCAGCATGGTTCAGCTGGGAAGTCTGTGGAGTTGCACAGGGGATGAAATCGGTCCAAGGTGACCCGAAGGTCGAATTCATCCCCATGGCACCTCCCCTGCCATGAAACAACAAATCTGAGGCTGGAGCAGACCGGTCTCGCCTCCTTTTCCTTGACAGCAGCTCATTTCTGAATCCTGGCAAAGCACTTGTCTCTTCCCCAAGAACCTAGAGCAATAAAGCCAGTGACCTCCTTGCTGCAAAACTCTCACCTGCATGAATAACAATAAAAATATACAATATTTTACAATCTGCTCCCTATTCATTAGGACTCGCTGAATATAATAAAGCTGCCACTGGACCAGCCACTCTTGTAGCTCTCAACTCATGCTGAAAAATATAATTATATTGCAGTGAGGTTTGTAAACAGCCCCAGCCTTGTTTATTATAAGCCTCTCTCTAAAATCCAATCAGATTAATTTTATATGCAACTTAAACTGCTGCTGCTAATTTTAGGTAATGTGCTTGATATATTTCTTCTCTGTGCCTGCACGGAATAGCTGTAGAAAGGCAGATTTCAGGAAGGGGCTGGTGTCTGAGTCCCCGTACACACCGGTCCCCCAGTTTGAGGGCTGGGGTGAAACACGGATGACCAGGGCTCCCCACGCCCAGCACTGAGCCACAGCCTGGCACCCAAGGGTGCTCCCCGTTTCTCGGCAAGGCTCTTTTTGGTGCAGGGCTCCTACAAGGTGCACTAACCCAGGCTCATATCCCCACGTACGCCTGGGGAGGTCACTGCCTTGCCAAGGCTGGAGATGCAGATAGTGAAGCAGCTGAGGAGCACGAGAAACGGGTCAAATGTCCGAGGCTCACACTGCCAGCACGAAGGCAAACTGCAAAATCAATTTGCCTAAGGTCAGATCAGAAGTCATCCCACATTTCTTGTATCTTGGTTCTGTACCTGAACCACAAGGTTTTGCTTTGTTGCCCCCTGAAGCTCAAGCCTCTGCTGTCCTCTTTATTTTCCAGAAAGGATGACTTTGCACACAGACCATTCCCTCAGTTGGGAACTCTCTTCAATTTTCTCCTTGCCGTAAGTTTGCTGCTGGTTTTGCTGCAGTGTGTGGGAGACTCTTCGGTCTGATTCAAGCCCCACATTTTTGCACCTGTAATTATACCCAGCTCTGTCCCTTCCTCTTAGTTCAGACCCGATTCAGGATCACAGGGTGAAAAGTGATTACAATAAGCAAAGGGAAGGTGGGCACTGAATACATAAGTGGATTTGTATTTCTCCTTAAGCATAAGATCTTTTATTTTTTTAAAAAAAAAGTGAGGGGGGAGGGGAAAGGAAGATTAAGTGAATTTAGCAAGAAGTTGGTCAATCCTTTAATACCAGGAGGTCAGAGCCATCCCACATGGATAATCAGTTTGCTTTCAATTTCTCCTTGGTGGGTTGCTGCTTTGAAAAATCTCATTTCAAGACACAAAGAGTCAGGTCAAGGAAGTCACAGCTCCTAATTATGTGAAATGAAGTGGGACATAGTGGATTTGAAGCAATCTTGGCTGTAAGCATCTGTGGGAAAGTTTTCCAAAGCTGCCTTTAAAGTGGGGATTGGATTGTATCTAACCTAAGGGCACTCAAGGATGGCTGCGAGATGAAACAGAGAAACCTTCTTTCCCTCACCCACTGGGGGCAAAACCTGCTCCGGCCTTTATACGTTTATCTCTGGGAAGCAGAAATTAAAGGACCTTGTTCTGTAGCATCGTGTAGCTCTCAACTATATGACAGATTCCCAAAGGGCAGCATTTCCAAAATAATTATTTATGTCTCATCTGTCTTCCCCATCACCAGAGTCTGATGAGGATGAATCTGGTAGGGAGAGATGGAAAAACTTTCACAGAGAACCTGGCAGCTGGTGGATTTCTCCACACACCTTCCTGAATTATCCTTCTGAAGCAGATGCTGGTCCACCCCAGGTCACGTCTTTGGACGCAACTGATAGCTCAGGCTCTGCCCTTCCCGTTGACTCCTCTAACAAAGTGGTGCCAGGCTCACAGTACTCGGAAACTCCCATCTCTCTCAGACGCTCCTTCCCATCTCCAAACTCTAAAAGCTTTTTGTGTCTCCACTTGTTGCTGGAGAGCACAAGGAAAATCACTTCCCCGGCAGCTTCATGTCACTTCAGATGTGCAGCCAAGGATGGGACAAGCTGACGGCTGCTCTGAGGACATCCGTGCACTTACTCCAACTTCTGTGAAGCAATACATCATTCACAGGCTGGCAGAGACCCTGTTAAAACCACTGCCTAGAGCAAGCTACAAATCACAGAAAACGCAGCCTTAACTTTTTAATGACGCTGCCCCAGCAGACCACTGCTGACATGAAGGAGGGTGGTTTGGCAGGAAGGAGCCCACCGCCAGAAGGATATGAAGCCACAGCATCCCCAAAACCAAAGAAACCAAGTGTTAGTATCCATTTTAAAACTAAATTACAGTCACGTGGAGAGGGGAGAGAAAAAAGGCAATTTGATGGAGCAGCCGGGAAACATCTCCTATGCGTGAAGCGATCAGAACTGGAGGCACCGGGCTGCTGAGATGCCATGGACTGGGAAGCAAAGGCTGCCCTAGAGCTGAGTGCCCCCACAAAAACACAGAATCCCCCAAATTGCTGAAGAACCGTATGAGGAAACTGAGGCAGATATTAGCATGCAAAAGCTTCTCACTTTTAGTAAAATCTGTATTTTTCTTCAGTTTCCTAGAGGGCAATTTGATCTGACACCCCGTGCAAGGTCTCTGGCTGTGTGTACCAGCTATCATATGTGACCCCCAAAAGGAGTGGGTGTCTGGTTTACTGTGGAGCCTCTAACAGCCAGAACCACTGCTAGGGCCACAGCAGGCGAGGATGTCCCTTGTCCTGGAGGAGGCATCAGGCTGTCACCTCAAAGTGCATCCACTGCTCTCCTAGAGCTGTAGGCACTGCTTCCATGCTCAAAGAAAAGCAGAACTGGATCCAAGCTGAGCAGGGTGGTGAGGAGTCAGACTAAGGACAGGGGATGGGCAAGAGAAAGCTGGAAAAGGAGTGTTTCACTGCCTTCAGGAGTCTGTTCAACATTGTTGCGTGCAATCTGAGTCTAGGTGAAGGAAAAAGAAGAATCATTTTCCAGAGATGCTCTTTTGCTCAGTTCTCTGGCTTGTTGCTTGATGGAAAAATTATGCTCCTGGCCAAGAGACTCTCCACAGAAGCAACACCATATTTTGGGGTAGGAGGCAGCTAGTCAGAGAGCTAAAAAGAAATAGAGGGCTTTAAGGAGAGGCAAAGTAATACGTTTTTCACTAGACAGACTTTGGTCTTCCTTCCCTTCACATGTAGCATTTGGCTTTAGAGGAAGCATCCTTGTTTCTGTAGTAAATAAGACCACTTAATTTTTAAATAGACCAACACCTCCAGAAAAAGAATAGTGGAAGAAAAGAAATAATCAACTGGACTTGGCAGATTTGCCTACAAGAACAGAAAGAAGAGGGAAGGCTTTCAGGTCTGGAGAAGGCTTTGGATCTAACCAGCCTGCAGGGTCAGAAGATACAGAACAGTTTTCCCTACCCGGGGAGCTTTACTGGCAGGCCAGGAAAGGGTTCCTATGCCTGGACCCCGCAATTTATACCTTTTTATTTTTTCCCCCTCCAAAAAAAAGGAGCCAGGTGCAGCTCCTCTGAGGTGCTCAGCCCTGGATAGTGCTGTCCTCCGTGGCTTCTTCAGGTCTTACTAACAGGATGTTATTCTCCATCAGCAACAAGCAAATATAATTTAACAGGGAAGAACACAGGGGAGCATTTGCAGTTGCTGTGGGAAAGGTGTTCCATGCTTGCTCTTTATTTTATTACCATGAAACTGCAGACCAGCAGCTTGCTAATGGATTGTATAAGTAGCTTTTCCTTATTCAAACACACAGACTTATATTCTACATGCTGGCAAACAGTTATCTTTTAAATGCAATGAACAGGTTTTGGATGTTTCACAGCCAGAATTTCAGCTGCAGATGCAGGCAGAATATTGTTAGGAAACGAGAAATTACAGCCTTTGTTGTGTGTGTTTGGGAGTGGAAGTGGGAGCTGTAATGCCTCCCATCAGCAGAAGTTCCCCTCAGTAATCTGCAAAGAGTTACCACCCAGCCTGGGATTATCCTGGCTTTTTGGTTAAATGGTGTTAATTAAGCAGAATCTGGCCACATTGATTAGATGGGAAGTTCTGCAGAAAAACAGAAGCCTGTGAAAAGATTAGGAAGGGTTTTAAAGACTTTCTTAGCCCTTTTGGTGCACAGAAATAGCCACAGTTTCATCTTTACGAGAGGTAAAAAGCACAGTTCAGGGGCCTCTGTGTGTTCAGAAAACACGGTTATGCTTCTCACAATCAAGAAATAAGCTTAGAATCAAACGCTTCAAAAAATTGTGATCTTCTCCTTTTGGAGCTTTTACAGCACATTCATATGTATATGCACATATACAAAGTTTTCGTCTGCACTTGCTTAGTCCAGAAATGCTAACACTTCCCTTTGCTTTAATGACAAACTTTAAGCTCCAAAAATCAAGAAAATACCCTAAAGCGATTTAAAATAAAACTTGACAGCACCACAAAAAGCAACCAACCTTTATCCAAAACTGTATCCAATCTTTCTTCCATCAGATAGAGCATCCTAGATAAGGACAGTATTCACAAACGATGCGTAGACAAGCTTTTAAGGACCTTAAAAATTTAAATGAATTAAAGGTATAAATTTAAAGTTGTTACTCAAGCTGCATTAAGGCCCCACATAGGCACTTTCTTATTCAGAAACAGAACAGCGCTAATTTGATTTAGTTTAATCGATGCTGAATCTGAACACACGCTGAACTAGACCACTCCGAAGAGCGCCGGCTCTGGGATTTAACGCAATCCCACCCGATCCCCAAGCAGGTAATTCAGGCCGCACATAACGGACTCGCCTTGAGCCGTGGCCCCAGGTGCCAAAGCCTGAAGGCAGCTTCATCTGAACAGCCCCACGCAAAGGCACGCTGCCGCGCACCCAAAACCCCCCGGCAGGGACAGCTGAAAGCGTTACCCTGGGCCAGCCTTGCCATTTGTCCAGCCTGCAAACAAATTTCATTCGGTGCTTGCCAACATCCCACCTTCTCCGGGATTTCTGCGTTACTCTTTCTCCTCCCAGCAGCCCGGTTGCAATTCGCTTCTGCATTTCCCAGCTGCCAAAACTTTCTCAGGCTTGTGTTGCGCTTGCTGTCCCGTCTCTTCCCGAGCAAGCCTCGCTTACAATTAGCAATTTGCAGTAAAACTGCCCGCAAGTCCCTAAGGAGGAGTAAGTGGATTAACGCTGCCTGCAGCAGCACTCCGCAATAAAAAAAATCTTGCTGGTTTATGCCCCACAGCTTCATCCTGCACCTGATTACAGTGTTTGTCTTCACCTCCTGGGGCCAGGGGAAAAGGTCTCTCCGGGTAACACGAAGTGTGTCAAGAGGAGGGAAAGGGCTGCGGAGCAGCATCAGTAATTTTTAGTCTTAATAAGGGACATCGTAAGAAGTTCAAAGGTTTTTCTTTAACAGGTTTATGGGAGAAGCTTTGAGGTCAGGAGTGGCTGCAATCACTTGCAAAGATGGGCTAAAACAGAAGATGAAAATGCATATATTAAAATATATTAAATATATTGTATTTAATACAGGGTGAAACACAGGGTGAAACACGAGCACAAGGCAGGTGTAGGATCCTAACTGGCTTAACATTGATATTAGAAGATCAAAGATAATTACAAAATTCCAGAAGGAAAAAAAAAAAACAAAACAAGTACCATTTCTTCCAACGCCACCACAGAGAAGCCCGTTTGCACCATCCTCGGTGTCCGTCCTGGCTCTGCCCGCCCAGACAGGAGCTGGCTGAGACCCCTCGTTCCAACAGAACAGCACGAAAGCCACGGCTGTATAAAAACACCCTCCGCCGTAACGTGACAGGGTCCACCAACTCGCTGTCCCCAGCAATTTAAATCAACCGAGACACACAACTTGGGGAGCGTTCCCCTTTGCACCAGAGAACGCCGAAATGGAGAGGAAATCCAAATCCTTCGGCAAGAGCTTGCTGGGAACCGCATTTAGGCGGTGAAACAAATTGCAGTTCAGAGACAAGAACAGCAGTTACCAGCTAGTATGATAAACGACCAAGTTAACTAAAAGCTTCACTCTCTTTTGTTTCTTTTTTTTTTTTTTTTTTTTTTTAATTCTACTTGCTACAGCAGCAAAGCGTTGTAAAGTTGCATTTAAATTAAAACAATCCTCCAGCCTGGGGAACAGAAACACAAGAGAGCCATCCATTTCCAACAGAAAACGGGGCAGGAAATCCAAGTAAGATTTATACAGTTATTCCTCCGTAATTATCCAGAAGAGAGAGAAAGCCCATGGGTCAGCAGTATCTCATGCATTATCACACACGGCTAGCTTTTTAGGCTTTAATTTTGTTTTATATTTTTGCAATCCCCTGCCTGCGTCCAGATTAACAGCGATGTGCTGGGAAAATTAAAGCGCGCTGCTGATAACGGGGTGACATACAGCTCTCCCCATCCCTGCGCCACGCAGACGGCAGCACCACGCAGCAGCAGCCAGGACAGGTGCCCAAGCGCGATTGTCACTTGCTGGCAGATGACCGGGCTGTAATCTGATGTAAGGAAATTAAGAACAAAATGAAAAATAAGTCAAAGAGAAGAGGAGAAAAATAAGAAGCCCTTCAAGCTCTAATATTTTAATTTGCCTTTTTTCTGTAATTGCTTTATCCGTTCTTTTTTTTCATCCTCTAAAAAGCTTCCTGGGCTATCGGTGCTACTTTTATTTACAGTAGGAGAAATGCACTCGAGGCCCTGTGCCGGTGGCCCACAGCTCAGTCGGGCATTTAAGCAAGGCCCACATCTTCTGCTCTCGGCAGAGGGGCACCGCTCTGATGAGCCGACCGTGGTGTCCCATCCTCCTTCATCTGCCGGGGGATTCTTCCTCCTGCTGACCACGCTGGGATAGCTGATTTTCTTCAGAGTATGAGGCTAAGTTTTGGGTTTGTGCTGGAAACAGCGTTGATAATAGAGATGTTTTAGTTCCTGCTGAGCAGTGCTTACACAGAGCCAAGGACTGTTCTGCTCCTCACACCCCTTCACCAGCGAGTAGCTGGGGGTGCACCAGGAGTTGGAGGGGACACAGCTGGGACAGCTGACCCCCGTGACCGAACGGATATTCCAGACCATACGATGTCATGCTCAGCATATAAAGCCGAGGAATGTTCAGAGTGGTGGCATTTGTCTTCCCACGCAGCCATTAGACATGATGGAGCCCTGCTTTCCTGGGGATGGCTGAACACCTCCCTGCCGATGGGATAGTGGGGGATGAATTCCTTGGCTGCTTTTGCTTTACTCATAAACTGTCTTCATCTCAACCCATGAGTTTTCTCACTTTTACTCTTCCGATCCTCTCCCCCGTCCCACCAGCGAGGAGTGAGTGAGCAGCCGCGTGGTGCTGAGCTGCTGGCTGGGGTTAAACCACGACACCGAGACACAGAGATCCCAGGAGATGGTGCAACTGGGTGAGAACAGCACGAGACCTGCCCAACCCGGGGTCTCCTGTCCTCACCCCAGGCTCGGTCAGGCTTCACCAGATGTTGGAGCTGGCTGCAGCATCATTCCCCACCGTGGTGGGACTTCCCGGTCCCCACACAGCAGGGACCCAGGGGCATCGCTGGTTAGCTCCCCATTTATCTCCACTGGTTTTACGGGATTTATTCTGTTACAGAGGGAAGGACTTGGTCCCAGTGCCCTGACAGAGTCAGATGATAAACTCTTTGAGATGTTCACTCCAGGCTGAGCGTGATGAAGGACTGAAGGAAAATTAGAAAGGGGAAGTCTGTGGAGGAAAGACACTGCTCTGAGGCAGAGAGGAACAATATATTTGATTAATTACCACCAAAGTGCTCCTGAGAGGAGAAAGGAGGAGCTGCAGAGACTCACACCTAGAAGAGACCCTTGCCTTTCACCTCCCACCAAGCACCAGAGATGCTGCGGTCCTGAACTGCTGTTGATTTTCACAGCTGGGTCCTGAGCTGGGGCTTAGAGCCATGCTGTTGCTGCTCTCCATCTGAGAAAACACTGGGAGTTTTTCCGACATTACGAAAGCACCAACTTAGAGGCATTAATATGAACCAGGTAATAACTGTTTCCGATGCCCAGGGTAGAAATAACAAGAATGTGCTGAGATTGCAGGAAGAAAATCAGGTCAGATGCTGGAAAGTTTTCCGAGGGCTAGGGATGGGGGGCACCAAAAATCTATTTTCTGGAGAGGCAGCAGATTTTCACAGCCCGGGCTACCAGGGCTGGGCTGCAAGAGGCTGGTGGGGCAGGAGAGGGACCAGACACCTTCCTCAAGTCCCCAATTTAATACACTTCTAAGAACAAGAGATGCTGATTAGTGAAGAATTTTTTTACAACAGTGTTTAAAGCTCATTAAAAGAGCTAATGGAAGTCTCTTTTTTTAAATTTTAGGGACTCAGACTTTCTAGGACACAGTCACATGTACCTAGGATAAAACAGGTACGTATAGGAACAGTTTTATGATCATGATTTTCTGCTTAATTAAAGATCCTCCTCTTGAATTACTGCGACTTAATCAGGGTGCACAGGACTAACTGGCACCAGACGAGGACGCAGACCTGAGCAGATTTAACAGATGACAGTGATTTAGGCCCTAGATAGCTTTTTCTGTCTTTCTTCCAAAGGAAGATTTTTGTAAGAGTGGGGGTTTTTTTGGTAAGAAGTCGGAGCCAGTGTCCTTGTGCCTGCAGCTGGATTTCACAGGCGTGCTGTGACTGACAGCTCCCATACGTGTGAATGGGATTTTCCTTATATTGTTTTTAAAATCCTCAAACATTGCAAAGAACTGATATTTTCCCCAAAGTGCTATAGGAGAAACAACTCGCAGCAGAAGCGCTAAGCCTCATGGACGGAGCGACCACGCTGACAGCAAAATTGGCTCAAGCAGCTCAGCAGTCCAATTTGAGCAAAGTTCACCCAAGAAGCCCCAATAAATCAATATTTTTAATATTCTTCCATCTGGAGATCAAACTTAAAAACTTGTTCCTAGAGTCATTAATCACACTGTAAAGTAAAAATAAAAAGCTGTAGGTTCTTCTGAATTTTGAAGACGTAATTCCAAGCCCTTTGACGGCAGCCAGTGAAATGCCTTTGGAGCTGTAGTGCCGTGATCTGCAATTTCCAAGCCCATAAAGACACTGAAATGCTTTCCATGGGTTTCTTTTGTTAAAAATCAGATGTGACCACTCTGCATCATATCACCTATTCTCTAGCTGGAAATATTTAAGCAGAGGACTCCGGATATTCAAGCTACGATGAGATCGGAGACTGGGTCGGGAGAACCGTATTTTAGCTTAAAGCTGATCTACACAGCTCCTCGCCCCACCAAGTAAAGAAGGACTTTGACTCCAGTTCTCCCTTAGGATGAGACTATTTTACAGTAACTATACAGGTAATTAATGATCATGTCAGGACTGCTTTACATTCCCAGAGTGGTATGCAGGAGCTTTACTATAAATTAAAACATCTAAGTTTTTATTGGATTTTTGTACCACAGGTCACTTACAAAGGACAAGTCTTAGAAAGGTCCAAAAATTAACTCTCCTTGTTTTCCATGACAGAGATTCAGATCTTATAAATTACAGCTTTAATATGGAACAAAGCAGTAAGGAAAGATAGAGATCACAGCGGTGAACGGAAGGGTAAAGGGAATTTCAGTCAGATCTTTTATGTTCATTAAAAGTGTTAGCTAGTTCTGGATTTATCATTATTTTGCCAACTAAATTTTTTTGGCACCTAAAAAAGCACCTCAGAACATTTTAAACACTTCTGCAATACTAGCGTGAAGTCTCACTGTAAGCGTTCAAGCCCGTGACATTTTTATAAAACAGTGACAAAAATATAATAGTCTTTCCAATGTTAGAGTTAAAAAAGCAGCGGCAGCGGGGAAGAGGGGACTAATATCCTCCTTAGAAAAGCCAGCAGCTTCCAGGTCTCCGCAAGGTCAGGCAGGCGAGTGTATGGGGAGCACAACGAAAAGGCTGGTTCATTACAGATATCTTCTCAGGGTTGGCTGACTATTGGTGTTGGAGTGTGAACAACAATTTTGACTTGTCCCCGTGGTGGGGATACAGATGGAATTCACGCTGAGTTTCAGGTGTGGGAGTGAGCTTACGTGTATATACACCCTTTTCTTAGCTGGAAAATATGTAGGGTTCCTTTTCTCAGCTGTCTATTACTACAGACCTTATTGGAATCTTTCTGCCAGAGGAAATAAGGTGGACGGTTCAAAGGTTGGGTGGGAGAGAGGGGCACAACGTGTGACTGCTAAAGCTGAGAAGGCAGCTGTGCAGGGCAAAATCTTGATACCAGTACTTTGTGGCTTCAACCACCTCCTCCAGTGTAGAGGGGAGAGTTGGGAAGTTTGATCCCTTGAGACTAGGGCAGGTTTTGAGAAACACTGACCATGCAGATCATCAAGGCTGAAGGTTCTTGGACCTTTCACAGGGACTACCAGCAGCAACATTAATAATAAACTGGTCCCCTGACCCTGCAGCCTCCCTTCTCCATTGTTGGCTTCGGACTCAACCTCCATACATCACAATAATTTCTGCAAAGCCATCGTTGGCATCAGAACCCACTTTTAGGACTTTTAAATGACTATGCCTTTTAACAAAGATTCATGGGTTACAGGTCCGCAAAGTTAGCAAGGGACAGGTGGGCTTCAATTTATTGGGGAACCATTCATTTTCTCCCCATGATTATTTCAGTAGGGTCAAAAGGTAGAGGCGCTTCTCCCAACTGAGTCATACCCAACAAAAGTAACTCCATTACTCAGAGGAAGACTGTGATAAAGGGTCACTCCTTGTGTTAGCAAAGGCCAAGCTGGAAATTAAACCACTACTTATTAAAAATAATATTCATACCTATTCAGGGGCAATGTCATTGCTTTCATATCCAGAACTGATTCTGTCCTGAATTAAAGGCATGAAATTGCTGCTGTCCTTCTACATGGGGATGGATGACAAATATATTTGATATTGCTCTGGGTAAGAGGAGGGACCCAGTAAGTGCTGGAGGTCTGGACTGGGAGCTGCAGCTCCCACTGCCTGGTGCAGCCTGGCCCAGTGACTGCACTGGTCCCACTCAGGGCTTCTCACCACTCCAAGATAAAGTGGCTAAGAGGACATTATTTTGGCCCAGTTTTTACTTAGCCACTCTATCAAGAGGAGTGGCAAAGAAGAGAACTGAATGCAAATGAGGGTCTTCTGTAATGCAGAGATGGCTGTCAGGAAAGGGACCCCAACACAACAAAGGCAGCATTGGACCATTTTTATTCTCAGATAACCCTAACTGGATTCCTACTTGGTAAGGAGACCAGATCCTAGGAGCTTATTTACCACCCATCAAACTAACTCCACCCTTGACTTCATCCCTAGCAAGAAGGACTAGAGAATGAGATTAATCTCGTTGCAGAGAGAATCAAGAGTCCAGGCATCGTTATCTACCTTGCCACAGAGAAGAAACTTCTTCAGCAGAGAAATAATAAAAACAAGTTGCTGAACTGTTTGTATCCTTTTCCCACCCTCACAGAAGATACAAGATCTGCAGCTTAGTGGAAAAGTGAAGTTAAAAGCTGGAAAAGGAGAATTGTTACTGTTGAGGTTAGCTTTCTATTGGTTCCTGCAATGTCTCATCTCACTGAGAGCACAGAGCAAGTGTCCTGATTAAATAATAATAAACCTTGCTGCATTTAATCATTGGGTTTTATAGTTAATAATAAGGTTCAAAACTCCAGGCTGTCGCTTGTAAAGAGAGCACAGAAAACATGAAGCAGAGTAATAGGCTTCATCTGAGGAATATGATCCTTTTCTCAGAAGGACCAAACAGGCTCAAAGCACTCAAGGACAGTCAAGCACAACTCAAGTCATGGAGAAAAGAAAGAAAAGCTCATTTTATTTCCATGTGAAGTAAGACTGGGGAGGCCAGGAATACAGCGACAGCTTCCCAATGCACAGACAGCTGAATGCTCTGAAGGCACCGGGTGCCTGCATGGGAATTTCGGCTTCCCTGACACCCAGAGGTGCCTCGGAAACGCGGTGCACCTCAAGAACGGAGATTGTGGCCAAAGCAGACCAGCTGCCTTGGCCAAAGGCCACACAGAGGGTCAGATATAAGAAAAGTGACCCAAATTCAGGCTCTAGGTTGACATCTGCAACCTTGGCTATCCTCTTCATAAAGACATTGTTCCCTGCTGTTTAAACAGGACAGTAAAATAAAACAGAAAAAACAAGATCCTGAACAGTCACTTTTGCTCGACAGGAATAATTTGCATATTCTACAGGACCACCACCCTGATGGGGAAACCGGTTTTCTGGAATAAAAGCTTACAGGAAAAGAGGAATTTATATAAAGGTGCCCATTATACTAAATAGACATTTTAAGGACAAGAACTGTGGCCTTTTCCCACCCATAATTAACAGCATTTTCAGAGCTTTTACATAAATCATTTAGGGGTTATTAAATAAAAATCTCCCTCTTTGCTTTTTCTGTTTAACACTTTAAATTTCTCCTTTGTTTTCTGGCTTATGCATTTCTATGAAAATTGTCCTCTTTTTATCTCAGTCTGAAGCTCATTTGCAGCACAGAATAAAACTTTACACCCTCAAAAGTAAAAAAAAATAGAGGGCAGAAATAATCTTTACAAATTACCAAATAAAATAAAGAGGTATCCAATTTGCTCGCCTTGCAAGTTGGAAGTACAGGGGGTTAGAAGTGCCTTCTGTGCTGCAGAACAGTAAAATTATGCTTGACATTCAATGTTTCAATTCAGGTGGGTATTTCAGAGCCTCCAGCAGATTTTGTCCTGCTGTGACGTATAGCAAATGGATCCCTAAGTGTCCCAAACGCCAATTTACCATGTGTCCCACTTTGAAAAGACAAGTGTTTCAAATTGCACCACATTAAAGAGGTGATCTATATTTTGCCTTCCATTGAGAGTAAAGGTCATGGCGTACAAAATATTTTTTCCGGAAAATACAAACTCTATTACTGACTCATGCAAAACTACATCTGCAATCAGGCTTCTCTACAGGAACTTGCAGTCCTTAAGTTAAGCCTGAAGTTTTTCTTTTCTCTTGAAAAAGAACTTGGTAAATTCACTGTACAAAGCATTGCTTTGGATTAAATCTGGCTGAATTGGGTATCTTTCATGTTGACTGAGAGGAGACTTAAATATATTTCAGATGTCCAAGCCAGGGCAGATGAATACAACTCTTTGTGTTTAAGTCTGAACTAGCTCACATTAAAGGCAGTTGATGGTGAGCTCCAGGGAACGATACATCTCAAAGTGGTGAAGGCCAAATGAACTGCCCTCTGCAGACACCTGCTGCCCTGAAGGGTGGATGAGAAGGGAAGCATGCCACCTGCAGCAGTGTTTTTAAGATGATACGGAAAATAAGATACTTGAGGAAAAAAAAAGTACGCTGTAAGGAGGCAATTTAGTCATGACCACAGCCTTAGAGGGAGCAGAGAGACAGTGCCTGGAGAATGGAAACCGAAGGGTGGATACTCATGGCACTGCAGGACCAGAGATGGAAGTCTCCGCTGTCCCTTCATTAGAACAAGAGAAGCAATTAAGACAGCCTCAAAGCAAAGCCTGTTTTCCCTGATTGCCAGGGAGAAGCGGGTTATTTTCCATATTCAGTGGTTTAGAATAGAAACAGCTTTGAGAGCAGCGCTAGAGACTGCAGAGCTGTGTTCTTTGGGGCTGCAGACTTCCTCTCCGTGGCACAGGGAAGGGTCTTTCTGGGGAGCCAGTTGAGAATGCAAACCCAGCATCTGCACCTCGGGACCACGTCGAACTTAACAGCGCAAAACCAAATTAACTTCTGATTCACGGTCTCGAATCGTAGCTTGGACATGTTGAAAAAAGCAACTCCTGCCGTAACATCTCATCCATCGCTCACAGCGCTTTCCAAGTAGAAAGAGAGAGCGTGCACTAAATGCAGAAATTAGCTGTACACGAGCAGATTATTCTCACACTAGCATGGAGCTCAAGACAAGAGTGTGGGAAAACGGTGGGAGAGGAGTTGTTACAGGGACCAAAAGTGGTTTTGGCTACAGTTTCCCTGGGAAAGCTCCAGTGCTCTTCTGTGGGCAGAACCACAAGCTGCAGCCCATCAACTCTCCTCTCTGCTCCAAACCCCTCTGACCCTGGGCAAGTCCAGAACCAGACACATCAGCCCCCTTCAGCTTGTCTATGACGGCTTAAACCAGGCTGGATTTAAGGTATCAAATGGGCATCAAGGAAGAATTCCAGTACGCAAACAGTGATGCGTTATTTCTAATTATCTTCACACAAATGAAGCAACCGCCAGTGGGGCAGCAGGGAACAGATACAGTCGCACCTCAGCGAGCAACAGCTTTCTGACAGGTCTTAACTAACTTCACAAGATGGAGAGGCTAATGACCATATGCTCAGAAAGCACTGTCATGACGAGCACAATAGGCAGATTAAATCATTTAGCTCAAATTACTTCCAAGTAGTGTAAAAAGCCCCCACAGCCTGCTTCTCACCAAGTTTTTATTCTTCCCAGGTTAAAAAAAACCAAACACATTACATTATCATTACCTGCCCTCTACTAAAATCACCCTTTTTCTCCATACCGATGAGGTCTAGTCTGCTTAATAAATCCTCACACACAGAAGTAACATAAATAGAGGAGGACAAAAGCAACTCCGTAAACATTTGAAATTTTCTCTCCAATCATTAAGCCTTGGGACATCTTCCACAATTCCTCTTAGTTTGCATTTTAACTACCTTGTGAATAACTTCCTATCATTCCTTCCATCTATTTTCTAGCACTTAACCCTTTGATATTATCCAACAGCCATTAAGTTCTTTAAGAACCTTCAGTTTCTTTAAGGGGCACAGTTTCCCTCCACTCCTAAAAGCATCCATTACTCTGCTGTCTAACCACACTGCTGTTTTCTTAAAAGTGTTTTAGCTCTGTTTTTGATAGGTGGTAAAACATTTGATCTGAACTGCTCACACAATGTCTTTAAACAGTCTCCAAGCCTCCTGCAAGCCTTTTACCCTCTGCCCCTCCTCCTCATTCCCTGTTAACAAGCTTTCTCCACTTCAAAAAAGAAAAACTACATCAACAGCGTTGCCTTAATGGATTTTTTGGCTGTTTCATTACTGTAAAGCATTGAATTTGAGTACATTTGGTCTGTACAACTGAAAGGCTGTTTCACAGTTACCTCTTGAGCTAGGTCCTGCACACAGCTTATGACTAGCAGAGTTACACGTCCCTTGTGGGTTTTCTGCTTGACTGCTCCAAGGAGCTGCCAATCCTGGTGCCTAAACACATTTAAACAAACTGTCATGACATTTAATCAGTCTACATGGGGCAAACTGAAATCTCCTGTTATCACTGAGAGCAATTTCAAAGTAAAAGCTTGATGAAACTGCAGTCACGACCTCCTCCCCTGCCAGCTCCGTCAGGTCTCTCCCAGCCAAGAACTTCTCTGCTTTTAAATCAAGTGTAATCTTTGGACTCGTGCTTTCCACTTCCTTCTCTTGCTGCGTTACTGTAAAAGCAGCATCTAGGGATAAAAACCCAATTCTTTCTCTTTTTCCTCTTTATCTCCCTAAGAAGTGAATGCTTCTGCATCACAGCAGGCCCACTACACTGCTCTTAAAACAAAGCAAGGGAAGATGTGTTTGTTAACATGCCCCTACAAACCTTCTACTTACATCTTCCTAGTTGTTTTCCTGATCTAATTAGTGGTGCAGAGAATTAAACCTCAGCCTTCAAGACCAACAGCTCCCCAGGAGAGCGATCCAGCTATAATACTATTTAAATATGAAACAGCTCCTGTCCTCAGCTAGAGTCGAGGAGGCATAAACCAGAGAAAGTTGTAATTACTAGGAGTGATTAAGAATTGCGAGTTATTGTCAGGGAGTGCAGAGCTGCTTTATGCAATCCTCATGAGACAGAAAGAACATCTCTGCAGTTGATGGGGGGGGAATTGCTTCTGGAAAATATTATTCAGCAGACTTGCTAACGTAGCCATGCACCGATGGTCCCGGCAACAAGAAGGGAAACAACCTGACAGCGCACAGGGTGCTGCGTGTTAGGGCAGAGCCCAGCCCTGACAAAACCACGTTCGCACATCATCAGTATCGCAGTCCTTCGGGAACTCTGGGCTAAGTGGATCTCCCTCCAAGCACTTGCCCGCTTGTCCTCCAGCCTGCACACAGTTGTTGCACACACAATACTTGTGCAAGAACCACCTCCACAGGTCCTGCTTCTTGTCTGTTTTGAACTCGGCTCTTAGTAATTTCATTCCACAGGTCCCAGTTCTTGTGCTAGAAGAGCACAGCTATGGCTGCCCAACACCTCCAGACCATACTTGGCTCCACAGACCTCTGTAGAACACCTTTACCCCCCAAGCCCTCTGTTTCCAAAGCTGAATCCAAGCCTAGATGGCTCTTGCAGAACAAAACCACTGCAGACCATAATCATTCTTCTTGCCCTTCTTCTCCTAATGTTCCCATTTACAGAAGTAGGAAGAGGCACAGCACAAGTTCAAGGTGTGAGCAAACCCCAGATTTGCAGTGACATAAGGATGTACTCCATTTCGTTACTCATTTTGTAAAGCCTAAGATTTGATAGCCTCCTGAACACCGAGCTGATGTTACATACATCATAATCCCAAAATCTCACTTGTCCTCAAGACAGTCTAGGTTTCAGGCATGAAAATGTGTGGCAATCATATAATCCAACATCAGTAATCCCAAATCCACACACTGTAAGGCTCACAATCATTTGAAGGCAGCAGTGGAGCCAGACTCTGAATCCCCAGTTCCCAGCTTTGCTTCTGCCTCTGGAGTTAGCGCTAGCCCAACACTTGTGTGGACACAGTCCAGATTGGGAACTGCTGGATGGCATAAAACACAGTGTCCAGGTGAACTACCTGTTCTTCAAGGTATTTTGCAATCTGTGCCAGCAATATGGAGCTTCCTGAGCGAGTATTAAACTAACAATCCTGCAAAGCTGCTGCACAACTCCAGGCAAGCTGCTGGCTTGCTTGGTCCCAGATTTCCACCTGCAAATCAAGGCTAATCTTTCCAGATTTAGTTAGATTACAGCCTCCTGAGGTTGAGGAATTGCTTACAGTGGATATTTACAGAGACTAATACAACAGGTTCCCCTCTTGGGTACAGCGACAGAAGCAAAAGAAAATCCCTACCAAAGATGGGAGCACAGACAGGATTTATAGCTGGGGTCCTGACTGGGATCTACATCCCAGAAGATGCTGTGGATTTGTTCACGTGCAAGTAAATGTAAAAAAAAAAAAAAAAAAAAAGAAGCAATTTCACCTTCAGATGCTTTTTCATAGCTTAGAAGAGATTCCTAAGAACTGGGAAAGAAAGAATATGTTTTATCACACTCTCCTACTCCTCCCACTGAGAGGAAGCACAATACACCCAGATTCCAGAGGATTTGCATCTTTTAGGTGACTCAGCCAGTAAATGCAATTTAATGCAGACAAGTGTAAAATGCTAAGTCCAGAGGGACAAACGCTAGACGAGCGAGCACAGCTTAAATGGAGCAGTCATGCAGCATGATGATGGTCACAGAAGGGATTTATGGTTCAGTATAGAAAAATCCCTGCAGTCATGACACCCTCCCCTTATCACTGTAGTTCAAATGGCAACCAGAGAGGCAAAGCATGAATTGAGCAAGACAGCCGTCCCTGCAGCAGCTCTACAGTGAGAGTTTGTTGTTACAGCTCATCTCCAGAAAAAGGACGGTCGTTCGTGGAGACTTACCTTCTCCCAGGAAGTTTTAGACTAGTCAGACTGCACGACAGCTGGGGAACCTCGGTTTGCAAGCTGGAAGTGTGCTGCCTGCAGTCACCCACCATGCCTAAAATACAGCCATTAGGGAAGGGGGTGATCAGCACTACAAAAGAATCCAGAGCTAATCACCAGGTCCTGGAATTTTAGCTCTACTTTTTTAAAAATGGATGCTAAGACTCAACACAGGAAAACTACGCTTTCCACAGAAAATTGTAACTCACCTGCCTGCCTCTACATAGTTCAAGGTATTTAGACCATATTCACTCCCTGGTTGTTTAAGGATCCAACCCAGCTGCCAGTAAAACATCCTTGAGGCTGAATTTTAAGATGATGCAATCACTGGAATCACTGTTTAAATTAAATAGCCTTGAGCCCAACGATCAGCCTTGTGCTTTGGAGGCAGATCTTGAGCATCAGCAAGTGTTACTCCAGGCAGCCTGTGCAGAGGAGCACGCAAAGGGGACAAGTGGATGGCTCGATGGAGAGAGGGCTCCACGTCCTGCTCCATCAGTACTCCCCACTACGGAGGCAGCAGCTAACACCTATCTGGAGAGGAAAATATTAACTCCTCTTGCCAACAATTTATCACTTGTCAGTTGATGACAGATGAACAGCACGGGTGGAGGGGAACCCACAGCCACCTCTGTCTTGCCACATTTGGTGTCCTTCATTATTGCCAAAGAAAGATGGACTTAAGCCACAGCCACTCACAGGCTTTACCACAAATTCAGCTATATTCAAAGAGTCACATTAGTTTCCATGCAGCTGAAACACCAGCAGGTACACGCTGGGAATTTATCTCCACAAATAAGGCTCCTCGTGTGTTCACAAAAGAGCCACATCAACTGCTTACCCATCACTTCGCCATCTGAAGTGGCACTTGAAACTCAAGCTTTGATACAATCTCCTTAAAGGCTTTCTGACACTTGATTTCTTAAGAAATCTTCAATTAATAAAAAAAACCAAAACCACCCAACAACAAAAAGCCACTTCAGGCTGCTAATTTTCTTTATTACCTTTGCTTTAATGAAAAAGGCATGGATTGCTGTAAGAGCTGCTTCTCCCCACCTAGCCAGGCTTTCACAGCTTTGATTCTGCGACGAAAACACCTCGGTGCTCCCTGGCCTGTGCCACGCGAGCTGCCAGCCTCGCACGGGGTGAGGATGTCCTGACCTGGTGGTGTCACCTCTCCGTGCACGGCTCACACCTCTCCTGCCCACGGCCAGTCTGGCAGAGCCCATCGCACTCAACGTGCAATTCCTGCAAAGCAGGGTCTTAGAGGTATCTCCATCAAATTACATCCTACTCACAAGGATGTAAAATAACCCAAAATTCAGGCAATGCAGGTCTTTGCACATGGAGGGGGTTTCCCAGTAGGATCAGTATCCCTTCCTCCGCTCTCCCAGGGGAGGTTCAGCAGCAACTGAGAGCCCAGACAGCGACAGATTCCCACTTTTCTGGTGCAAGGGAATGAAATCTGCTGATACTGTGCAGTCTGCCTCGAGACACCTCTCGAGGAAGTTTCCATGCTATGGGAATTCCTGCGTCCTCAGCCTCAACTGCTGAATGCCTGACTTCTCCCTCCCCACCCCTGCCACTTGCCCACCATCTTCTTTCTCTGAGGCTTTCTTAAATAGCTGGTTGGTTCTAGGCAAATGAAACTTTAGGCCTTCTTTGCCACACAGGTTTGTCTCCAAACACAACATTTAAATCCAGGTCCTTCAAGGCACTGACGTGCTATGGCAAGCTGAAGGGTAACACGGTGCTGACGAGCCCCCAGGGGCATGCAGCAGATCCTGCCAGTCTGCACAGCTGGGACAGGATGGACACCACCGATGCCTCCGCGTGAAACCGAGCAAGAACAAGTTTCTCTTTCTTTGAAAGTGTTTTTGTGGTTGGTTTTATCACTTGCAGCACCCACATTAACAGTAACCTCGGTAATTAGGGCTTGGAAACCCCTTGGCTCCTGACATTAGAGAGGGTTGGCATAAGCGCGAGCCAAACGCCCTCATGGTCCTGAGCTACCCGGGCTATTTGAAGAGCTCGCCCCAAGCAGTGACAACAGCAGAGAATGCAGCAGCATACGGAAGTGGGAACACGGATTAGGAGCAGCGTTGCCCTTACAAAGCTACCGCACAGGCTCAGTCCTGATCCAGCACGGAAACTGGTGCTTTCCAGTGGCCTTTCCAGCCTGACCACAGAAGGACAATAGTGCCAGCTTTCAGGATCTGTTTTCTAGCCTTTAGGAGAAAAACTCATTCTGTCAGTGACAATTTTATTCGTGCTGCTTTGCACTCCGACCCATTAAGAAGCATCATCCCGAGGTGTCTGGAAGAGGCATGCTCTCAGACTGAGCTGAAGAGAGAAAGAGCTGAAGCTCTGAAGGAAGGATGCTGAGCGCTGAGCACTGACCTGGGGAACAGGGCACCTTGGGTGTGCAGCGGCTTGCAGGCTGTGCTGGGAACAGCTGGGCAGAAACACGTGTTTCCAATCCCAATGCTGCTGCTAAATGCACCCTTCAGCAAGATCCTTTTCTTACTGCCCTTTCTCCTACTGGTAGGAAAATTTCTTCCTCCTCCTTTCCAGCCTCGGAGCTGGGAAGCCCTGGTTTCGCTTCATGCAGACCATTATTTTAGTTATCACAACAGTTCACATCCAGAATACTTCGCATTTGTGCAGCAACTGAGACACTCCACTTGACCCCAACCCAAAAATTTTGAAAGCAGTTCCTTTATGAGCAAAATCCTTCCAGGGAACCCGGACTTGCTGTCTGATTTTAGACCTGCACATCAGTATTTTCCAGAGAAACAGAATACAAATCCAATGGCCAACAAGAGGACTTTAAACCTAACACAGACACTATACCTTAAATTATTGCTACATCTGGTACCCTGCTCTCCACATAGAAAACCAGCAGGTAGAAATAACCTTCTTATCTTTACCTTATCCCAGAAGAAGCAGGGAGATGGAGTTGGTAGTACTTCATTGTACATATTTCAGGCTACTTTCTTCCTCCTCCTACATAAGAGGATGCTGTCAGATGACACATGTTGTTCTCAGGGACAATTCCATAGGATAAAAAGACCCCAAATCCCACAAAAGCATTCGAGTTCTCCATAGAAGGGACCTCTTTTGTTAAATTGCCAGTTATCTTCACACAATAATGTTACCCATTGACTTGCTGTTTTCTGTAAGTAGCTGCAGGGAATACTCTAAGTATTGTGATAAGCAAAACTGTTTCACCAGGGCTAAATTGGCATCTTTATTGCAGCACTGCAATTTGAAGCCAAAGGACTGCTTGATGTCCAGGTGCCTTTTATTACAAGATTAGGAGTACAGCTGCTGAATCTGAACTTCACACTTGCAGAGTGTGCACCGCACCATGTGAATGCTATTATCACTTCCCCATGACCTGCTGTAGGTCTCAGAAAACATTCAAGTAATACAAAGACTCAGATACGAAATAGAGTTACTGTACCTTAACAAGTTACTATGCATCAACTAATCTGTAAAAATAAAATAATAATAAAAAAGGCTTCCTATGTGCTAATACCCCTGAACAAAACCAAGGTAAAACATACTCAGTGAAAAGGGCTTTGTGTTAATGCATTTTGTCTCTGTTTGCTTCAGGCTTAGCCCCCACTGGCAGCAGGATTGCTCCAGTGCAAGGCTCTTCAGGAGTTCAGGATTTACAGGATTATTTTAGGGGGACAGCTTTGCACTTGGCATTGCCAGAAAAACAGGAGTATGCATCATAGTGCTACCCACAGAACTCCCCAAAAAACTGTATAGCTCTTGTGAGAAATACCAGGGCTGCCCCGAGGGTAATTACCCTAGATTGCAAAACCACACAAGATCTTTGACTTTTGTACCTTGGCTCTCCACTTAAATACCACTTTTTCCCCCCCAGACAGGCTAAGCAAAAAATTCACATTTTGGGGGAAGATCATAAAGGGATAAGCAGCCACAGAACTGTATTCACCCAAGGATCCCTGCACGGCTGGAGGGCTGCCTTGCGCTATTCCCCGAGGAGCTGATGCTTCCTGGAAGCCTCTTATTCCCACAAGACCATTTTTAGCTAAGTGACCAGAAAGTGTTTTAGCTATGAAACTGCCTGCCAGACTCAGTATTTCTATCTGCACCATCACCATCTGCTGCAGCTATTTCCAACTCTTCAGCAATTACAACTTGAAGTAGTTCTATAGCAATTGCCCCCTCCTGACATCTCTCATCAAGGTTCTTCTGCTGTTAGAACAACTGGCCTTCCTAAGGGAGCTTAACCCCCATATAAAGATTTGTCCCAGCTGCATGAATCATCTGGAAGCTTTCTTAAGGCCTGAAGCCAAAGGCAGAATCACCCAAGCCCAGGGCCCACAGCAAGGAGGCTCTGCCCTTACCTTCCATCTCTGGAAGCAGGTTGTAGCTCCTTTCTCTGCTGCAGTACACAAGCAGGTCACCCAGCCAGGTTAAAACTCCTGGCTTCCTTAGAAGAGGGGCACAGCAGCACGCAGATTTCAGAAGCCCCTGTCCAGAGCAAAGCCCCGGGTAACAGCACATCTCCCCTTCCCCTGCTCAGAGCCCTTGGGTGCCCTGGGTGGAGGTACTTATCTCCTCTGCTCGAGTGACGGCACACACCTCATTACTGGTAACACCTGAAGTTCCCCTGATTTCACTTGCTGCTTACCTCAGAAGTAAGGGAGAAAACTTCTTGCGCCAGAAAAGTCTCCAGAAAAACCTTTGGCTGCTTATTTCTCATTGTGCACCTGTCCTTACCCAGCATTTATTATTATGTACAGCTCAGCTATTCAAAGCAAGTTTAATTTACCTGCAGATCATATTACCTAGCCCAGATTTTCAGATTTATATCTCAAATGGTTTCTTCTTGCATTGCGTGATTATCTGAATGAAGCACGCTGCTGTGATGGATGGATCTCAAATGGTTGGTGGTTCAATTGAAAAAGAGAATCACCAAAAAAGCAGGGGTTTTTTTTACTTTTACGTAATTGCCCAAAACCGCAGAAGTCTACAAATCTTGGCTAGCAATATCAGATCCACATATGATTTACTCAAATACTCTAAGTCAGCTGCTGAAGAAAGTATTTTTCTCTCTGACTCCAGATAGAGAAAGCTTAGCCTTCTAATACAGGCAGCACGAACAATGCTCATAGCAGGGAACAGAGCCATGATATTAAACTTCCTACATTTGCCTATTTCCTACATTTTTGCAAGATTCAGGGGAGTGTGTCAGTTCGAGCATTATTTTCAGAGAATGGACGGTGGAAATGCAAACTAATTCCTTATTTTATTAGTAGCGATCTTATTTAAGTTCTCCCACTCTCATTCTCACTGCATGACTTGTATCCCATAGCTCAAACGAGACCCAGCCATTGAAATCCTGCTTGTGTTATAACTGAATTTTGTACAGTTATTGTAACTGTGTTATATTGAACTGAATTGTTCAAAAATGAATTGTGTGCACCTATGTCAGTGCCTGCATCATGAACTGAAGGGCTTCTTGTGATGTTGGCGAGCTTCAGGGCTGGCCTTCGAGGGCACAGAGTTTAGTTTACAGGTTTTAGAGAAATTCAGAAGAGCACAGCCTTCAGCCAGAATGAATTCCAGCTACAAATCCGCACGTCCCCTTATGATGTTGCTCGTTAGCTCAGAGCTCTTTCAGAGAGGTTTAATCTGCCAGGTAAGAGTGGCAATGTCACCCCCAAGGAAGCAGGTACTGGTTCCAAAGCCAGCCCTGCTGTGTGGTCCAGAGAGCATCACCTTGCCTCCTCTTTGCTTTTGCTGTCTTGCTAATCAAAGTCCAGGCTCCCGCAGGCAGTAGCTCCCCCCTACAGTACATTCACCCTTGGCTCAGCACTCCAGGATCCTGATGTTCAGATAATACAGGTAAAATAATGCATTATATTCGTGTGAAACCTGCCCCGCTGCAGCAGCGGGTAGAAGCTTTATAGTTTTACAATTTTACACTCAAGAGGGTTCCCCCAGCCTGTTGCCTTTGCTTCAAAAGCAGCTTCCAGTATTGTCCTGCAACAGTCTCTACCTCTGCCCACCTGGAGACTGGAGCGTGGACCCCCAGATAGCCCTGTCCAAGCCATGCCCAAAGAGGGGCTCCAAACGGGAAGCTGGGCCCTGGACCACCCTGTCCAGAAGGTCTGCTTTGGCCCTTTGCAAATCACTGAATCTGTGATCTGCAAAGTATGATTCATCTGCAGCTACCGCTGATAACACTCATTACAGTGTTTATATAGCAGCACCGGTCTTTAGAGTGTTTTCTCCTTAATTCATTTTCTCTAAATATGACGATCATGGTGAGATATATATACACACACTTGTAAAAGTACATTTTTATGCACCATTTCAGATAAACAGCGTAATTAACACAACAAAGCCCACATTTTAAAATCTTGTGTAGCGTTCTGTTAAGAAAGCCATCCAACGCAGGTCTTACGTGTGTTTCTTGATTGGAGAGATGTCTGGCTGTTCTTCTGCAGTTAAAGCTAAGTGGTTTCTATGATTTTCTGTTATTTGAAGGAGGAGGATGAAATCAAATAAGAGATTATAGTCAGTATTGCAAAACACTGAAACGCACCCTGCCAATCACAGCATCCATCATTATAAAAATGCCTCTTTTCTTGCTCAAAGGAGCCATTACCTCGCCTTGTGGAGCCTCCATATACAAATCAGACCAGGAAAGAAATGGTAATGGGAAAAGATTCAGGGAGATGAAGACAGGGACTGAAGAACTTCAGCAGAGCACTGATATAAAGAAAAGTGTTTGTATAAGGGGGAAAAAAAAATCAAGCTAAATGCATTTTCTGGGTTTTATTAAGCCATATCACCCAGAGGATAAATGTCTACACAAGCTCGTCCTTAGAACAATTCCACTAGAGATTTCAAAGCATTCTCAAAAAAAGGGCAAGCAGGTGCTAACAGAAACTTTCTGTTCAGGTTACAGACGGGGAAGAAGATGAGGGAATTTAGCTGGAGGGACAACGGGCCTTGAAGATTCCTCTGAGCAGGATTTTCTCTCATCTACACTTCATAAATGGAAGCCCTTCTGGAAAGTCAAGAGATTTCAGCTGTCCTGTGATACATCCAGAGCTGGCTAGATGGCTGGTTAGCTGGAATCTAGTTATCTGTGCTAGACAGAAAATCCCACGAAGTGTCTGTGCTTCAATGTCACCATGGCATCTTCACAACAGCATCTCAAACTGCATCTTGAATTAATGATTTGTAGCAGGTTTTTATCTACCAATAGATCCATACTGCAGAAATTGAAGGTTTTATGTGTTTTAATTTTCATCCTTCTTTATTGAAGGGACAAAACAATAATGAAAAATTGGAAAAATGATTGAAAAATAGAGAAGCTGTTCTGAAAAGTTAGCGGTTTTAAGAGTTAACAGGAAAAGTTGCTATTGTACTCAATGCATGAAGTAGAATAAAGACTGCCTGATTTTCACATTGCTTCTATAATTTTGCTCAACATGATCCAAACAAGGGTAAAAATAAGACCCTAAATAATATTTCCCATGATTTCCCTCTAGCCAAATCCTAGGGGGTGGGAACCAAGCCTGACACCCTCCCGCGAGGCTGAAACCCATTCCCGCGGGATCCACCACCTTCACACCGTCTGGCTTTAGATGGGCCAAGGCACCGTAGGTGATGCACCTCCAACCCGTCCCTTTTAAGGAGCCATCCAGGAAGAGAAGGCAGGACTGACTAACATGCAGAGAAGCTGTGGTTCATCAACAACAATAACAAATAAACAACCAGTTTTTGTCGGCTTTGTAATAGCTGTTGAGGGCCTTTAAAGCATCACATTTGAGAGTCCTGTGATTATATGCAATTCATACCACAGCCAAGAAATTAAATTTCTAGTTACTGTGGCTATAAAAAATGCTGGAAGGAATCGAAATACATCCTAAAGACTCAAAAAAAAAAAAAAAAAAAAGAAAGAAAAAAGAAAGACAATGACAAGCATTTGATTAAAAAGCTGTGGGTGTATAAAAATGACAGATTTTGGAAGGTGTGTTAGGGAAAGTTTCTGCTGTATAATTAGGAAACAACCATGAGCTCGCTGTAGCGTGCTTAGGAGAGGAATTTACTACAGAGCAAGCACTCTTGTAGGGACAGAGTATTTGCTTTAATAAGATTCTCTCCTTGTGGCATCCTCTGGGACACCATCCTTCTGTCTGAAGAAGCACTTAAATGCTTGAGTTTTGCTTAAGGTTACTGCTTCTCTAGATAATTCTAATTTGAGAAAGAGAAGGAAAAGAGACATAAAGGAAATCACAATGCGGCTATGTAGGCACTGGTCCATGGTTTAATGCAAAGTACTCAGAAGAGGGTTGTGCCTTGTCTCCTGAGATTACACAAAGCAAAAAGGTGCCTGAGGATCTTTCTACCCTATCCCTTGTTAAAAATTTGTTTGAAATTACCTTTATGAATAGTGTCTGAGGTTCCCCACCTTCCTCTTTGCCATGGCACACTGCTGTCACCTCCACTTTGCCACAAGGAAAGTGCTGCCTGTAATAAATCTGCACTCCAGTCCCGCCGTCCTGACTAAAGCTAACACAGACATACCCAGGCAAGCTTTGGACTTTGCTTTGGTAAGGTGCACTGTAAGGCTGCAACATCCCAAAATTCAGGAAAATTTCTGAATCACCCCGAGAACCTGAGGGAACAGGGGACGATTAGCTCATGGTGAGTCTCACATTGCCTTGCCCAATAACTGTGCTGAGGTTAACCAAAGTTAGCTGTAGTCATGGTCACGATGACCAGCACATGGAAGCAGATACATGGAAGGGCTCCCTACAGCTTGGTGGGTATCTATCTGTGGAAGTGGGACCTGGACAAAGGTACAGGCATCCCGAAGCCTGGAATGACAGCTAGAACCTCGGCAAGGTGTGAAGAGGAAAGTTTTACGTTCAGCTGATCCACACAAGTCAAAATAACCAGTGTGGGTTTTCAGGGAACAGAGCCAGCAGGCTGTTTTTTCTCGATGCTGTCCCTGGTTCAGTTTGAGTGCAGGGATGTACTCCTCATTCAGTACCTTGTAGCTAGCAATGTGTTTGGAAAGGTTGCCCTCTTCTCCACAATTGCTCCTGGCTTTATGTGTCCCTTGGAGAAGCACCAGAGCTGGGAGAGGAGTGATTTCTCTGAGCAAAGCCCTGACTCCGAAGCTGCCGGTGTCATTTTATAGATTCTGCTCAGGATGAGATCGTGTTATCTGGGAGACAATCCCGCTCCCCTTGGTTACGTTTTTCTGCCTTCAGAGCTCTGCTGCTTCTGTGCAAGTCTTTATTTATTTGTTCTAAGTTTGCAAATAACTTTCTCAAAGCACGGCAATTCTGACAGTCCCCTCTCAACACGGGTAAGTGGATATTCAATAAAAATTGTACCAAGGAGACTTTTCACTAGAAACAACAAATTATTAGTCTCTTCACTGTGATCGAACAGTGGTGATCCCACAGAACCTGACATAACTACAAGCATTGTTTGGCTACAGAGTACATTTAAGGTATATTTCATACATTTCTGTTTTATTATCTATATTTAAGTTATTTCATGTCCATTATACTTTGTATTTCATTCATTGATCTTTGTATTACATTCATTTTAATAAGCATTAAAGGGACTGATACTGAAAATCCAGCACAGGACAGTCTGTGTCAAAACAGACGGTTAGCTTTGATGTTCTGGGTAATGTTTTAGCAAGTGATTTTGGGTATCTGGAATTTCTGAAATATTGCTATTAGAATAGTTTTCCCTGATTCCTTTCCCAAATGTCTCTGGTTCCAAAATGTATGAATGCAGAAAAGGAAAGAAGAAGCTTCACTGATCAACCATAGCCAAAAGCGGGAGTGAAAACATTGTCAGGTTTAGTGGAAAGACGTTTGAACTTAAAGGATGTTGTACAATATGGCTTGAAACAAATCTATGAAACAAGCAGCCCTGCTGTTTTTCTGGACGTCAAACACGGCTGCTGAAGAGGGAAGGTGCAGAGGTCAGATCACGCATCTCCCAGCACACCCCAGTATCTGGAGGTCCAGGAGCCAGCTTACCCAGCTACGCAAATTCTTCAGATCTCTGTATCTTCCATAAAACATTTCACATGGCAAATTTATGATCCAAAGTTTTTGAGCCTTTTGACAGCCAGTGGACTGTCGGCATGGGAATTAGCTCACAACAGTATTAACAATGGCAGAGAAGGATCCTCTGCTGGCTTCTAACCCCCACTGCTGCCAGCAGAGCTATTCTGTACACTCCTTCCTGAGCGTCTACGCTTTGCTGCTCAACAACTTCCCCAAAGCATGGACAGAGATAATGGTTCATTGATTAATCACAGGGAATGAGGAGAGAGAAACCTAATCAAGATTTAGCGGACAAAGATAATCATTACTGTTGATCTTGGGCACGCAGAAATGGATCAGGTGTAAAATGTCTGAACTTGTGCAAAGAAAGTCTTTGCAGCAGTACACAACTCACTTCACTGTCATGTCAGACACGCTCTTACCCTGTCCTCCTAAGAGATGCACAGCTATCACTGATAACCTGGCGAAATCCTTACTGATTACCAGCACCATGAAACTCAAGGACTTCCTCCCAGCTCACTTGTTTCTCCTCTGACAGGAGCAAGTGATCAAAACTGAAAGAGGATGTCACTTCTTAATAGTCTCCCAAGTCAAGCAAGGCTATTAGGATATAAATATACGGTCTTTATTTGCAAAGAAGCATAAAAGAAATTGCTACAAAGGCAAGCAGAAGTAATATTCAGAGATATCCATCAAAGGAGGGATGTGGAACCAGGCAAAAGTATCTCCAACAACAGATCTCCAGCCTGAGGACAAAGCTCCATTTGCTGAGAAAAAGTGATGCAGGATGTTTACCCCAGTTATGACAGCTGCATGTTTGGCAATCAGTTTGAGTCCACGTGACGAGACCAGCAAGCAATAAAACCTGCTCAGAGTAAAGGATGACATTCACAACAGTGCTGAGTTATTTCTGAGGAGGGTTTCCTCTCTCCCCAACTGGCTTTCTCCATCAAGTCATCCTGCAAAGGTACTCAAAGACTTGTGTAAACTGAGGACTTCAGGGTCTGTACAGAAGAGCAGTCCTCAGGCTGGAAGAGGTGAAGCCGTACACAGCGAGACTTGGCGCAGGGAGAAATGAAGGCCAACATATAATCCTGGAAGAACAAGAGGCCACTTCAGTCCTGGAGATGGGTGTGGAAACACAGCGGAGCAGAGCTACTGCTCTCTATGGGACAGAAAGGGAGAAGAAAAATAAATAAAACAAAGGTCTGCCCCCCCAGCTTTATCACTTCTGAGTCTGACAAGACGATTAGCCCAGAAAAAATCAGTATGAGAGTAAGCGCTCTGGCTGCTCCCAACGCACTGTGTTATATTGAATCCCTGATCTTTTTAAGGAGATATTTTCTACTGGGAGACAGGCAGGCTTGTGCAAGCAAAATCTAAGCTATGGCTTTCGTGTTCAGCAGGGACATTTAGCCATCTACACATTTTACCCACGTATATAGCAGGTAACTTCACTCAAATAAATCAGAAGTTGGAAGATGTAAAAGTTCGCAGCTCTTTCACTCTCGGTCACAGTCAGGCCCGAAGTCCTCGATGCTGAGGCGAGCCAAGGCGTAGCTTCCAGGAACTGCTGACTAAGCAATAAATATTATCAGGAGTTACTGTATTAAGGGATGGGAGGGCAGGCACAACAAAAGCTGTGTGTGCAGCTTTTGTTACTGTTGTTGTTAATCAGAATACAAGTAAATTATTTCTTCCATCTGTGACTCCCACAAATAAGATCTCCCTGCTGCTATTTTCTCAACTGCTCCGCTCATCAAGCCCCTTTGTTTTGCATGTCACGCTGGCCATTTATGACAGAGTAAACTGGATTTGCCTTCCGGCAGTAATTTTTTTTCATTTGATTTGGGTTTTAAATGCATTGAACATGAGAACTTTTGAAACTTCATGATGCCTGAATGCTTAGAGCACTCATTAAACATTTAGTGCGTGAAGGAGGAAAAAAAAAAAGGCAAACAAACCAACAACCAAAACCCCAGATGAAGTATAAAACAGGGGAAGCCGAGTTCAAGGCAAACTTTATTCAGGGGCAGATTTCATCCTCTGCTCAAGGATGAAGGAACATTTGTTGTTCCATATTCAGCGGTTTCTGGGACCTGGCTACAATACCACTCAGGGCTGTTTTAAATTGCTGCCCTGGTACAAAGGCATCTGTGGTGATCTGAAAGCATATGGAATAATATGAATACAGAACATCCTCCTGTTTAAGAGCCTCTGTCTTCCTCTGGCAGCACTGGTTTGCATCTCTCTTTGTTCCAAATTGGTGCAGGGGCGGCTGCGCAACATCCAGGTACAGCAACAAGGACAACCTGACACAGGAAAGTGTGGCACAGCTTCCTGGGACCTGGTGGCCTGGGATGGTGGCGGGTGGTCACCGCGTCCCCAGCGGTTGCCTGAAGGTGTAAATGCAGAACTAATGGCCTAGTAACAGAAAACACATTGGTAACACAGCAGAGACAGAAGGGAATTTTTTCTTTACCTGGTGTGCACAGAGTTTGCGGGGAGTATGTAAACACACGGGTTTCCAAAACGGCCTGAGCTATTCCAGGCACTCTCCAGGAGTTCAGCAGAACCAAACAGAGCTGATAAAATTCTGGTTTCTGTGACATCCCTGACTTCAACGCAGCTGGGCTTTTGCCATCGTATGCCCATGCAATTTCTGGAAATAGCTACAGCTGTGCAAACAGAGTAAGAAACAAGCAGGGCAGATCCCACTCTCCAGTCGTGCACAGTTGGAAGTTTAACTGCAACACAGATCACTGCAGCCAGAGGCTTCTCTCCAGTGAGGTAGTGGCTGGTTACTCTGATCAGATCAATAGCAGTGCCTGTTGAGGGAACATAGCTTTTCAAGTCACGGCTCTGGATGTTTTTAACTGCCTCTTCTTTATTAAAGGGAGCTGCAAGTACCAAATGGAGAGGAAAATTCAGATTCAGAGGACTACTGACAATTCTCCCAGTTTCACCCAAGGTTTAAAATCACTGAGAACGGCTGTGTGAGAGAGAAACTAGTTCCTGTGCTACGCAGGCTTCTCTACTTGGCGTAGTATCGAGTTAATCTGCGTGAATCTCATGATGTGGGAAGTTGCTCCATGGCTCTCGCACAGGCCAGCAGCTCAGCACTGCACCGAAGGGGTTCACTTCCACATCCAGGCTCTTCTCATTCATCCCACAATGAGACTTTTTTTTCCCTGGCTCCAGCCCTAATTTAGGATGCTGGGAGCTCCTTGATAATGTTTGAAGCCCCTCAGCTCTTCTGCAGCTGTAAGAAGTCCTGATCTGTAAGAAGGATAATGAATTTCAGAATTCCCGATGGAATTTACTGGAACTAAGGCAAAGGCAAAGCCAGTAGTCCATGCTGAAGTGCCCAATCCTTCAAACTTTTGCTGTTTGATCACTGTTGGAGTCCTGAGTTCAGCAGAAGGGAGCTCAGTACCAACGCAGCTTTAAGTCACATCTGCACCTCTCTAACCATTTTATTAGCAGGACATGGATATGGTTTTGTGCGTAATTCAAATCCACCTGAAGTAACTCACACTATTTGTCAACAGCACCAACACAACCGCTGAGTACCATGGGGAAAGTTGCTTTAATCACATATTCACACAACCGTTGCCCAAAGGGGCCTGCAGGAAAAAGCACAAGGGTGGGATTAACACCATTTAACAGCAGGCATCTACAAGGTCATCACCCAAACCCCAGTGAGCCACGTTTTCTGTTCCATTAAGCAGCAGACACACAGAGCTCTGTGGAAGGCCTAACTCATCCATCTGGGTGACTTGCATTACAAGGTGCCTATATTCCCCACCGACTACAAAGAGGTGACCGGGGAGCAGTGGAGGAACCTGTATGTGATCTGAGGAGTCCCAGTGGTCATCTGCAGATGCACTGTGCTCTGGGGAATCCTCCAGAAGTCTTGGATGCTGAGAATGATAACTGAGATTCTACCCCCAAATCCTCACTGCTGTGAGCACTCTTGGTTCAGCTTACAGTATGGATGTACCGGATCAAATCCAGCACTCAAATTACCTGTTAGGCATGGAGCTATCTGAGTATATAAAGTCAACACAGAGCAAGGTGTCAGGGATGCAGTCTTCAGTGAGGGATTTAAGCCAGTGATCTCAAATGTAACTCCCTGTATTTGCAAGGGTTGAAATAATTTCACAGCATCTTGAATGGCAGGTTATGGGTCATCATCCATCAAAATCATGGGTAAGCAATGAACAAGGTTGAGGATGGGTGATTTAATAACAAATAGATAAAGCACCCCGTTCTTATGGAGCATGGATATTATTTCATTTTCTATTTACTGTCAGGATCTCCATGATAAATAGTCCTTCATAACTTTGATTTTCACACGCTAGAGTTATTAAACTTAATTGTGTTTCCCCCCATGTTTTATTAGGGCAAGGATGAATTTTCATGATTCATCCAACATTCGTAATTTGTTATAATCTCATTGTTTTGCTCTTTGTCTCAGCAGCTATAATATTAACCTAGGTCAATAATTCTGTCAAGTGGGAGTGATGATACTTGTAACAGGGAATTTAAAGCATGGGAACTACATCTTACCTCAAAGATTAAAAAAATGAAAATCTTGGATAATCACTAGATGAACGTGTTGAGAGCAGCCGGGATCCATACATCCAGGGAATATTTTCCTATTGTATACTTATGATATGCCTGTATGATGTAAAGTCCTCTTCCATTAGCCTTTGGCTTGGATATGATTTAACGCTACAAGCACTTTTTCCCTCCCACTTCTGGCTCCCATCTAAGAGAATGTGCTGCATTATCTTAAGAAGTACCTTGAAATATCACCAGCTCTTGGAAGAATTTCAGGGCCCATCTGCGACCCAGAGAAAACTCAAACAATTGTGTCCTGAGATTTGGTGGATGGATTCAGACATCACAAGACCCAGAAGCTTCGTCACATTAAATCTTTTCATTCAGACCTGCCACAATTTACGCGCTCATTTCTTTCTAGAGGCTGAGCTTCCTGGCCAGAGACATCATCATGGGCATCTGTGCACCCCAGGAAATCCAACTAGGAAGACTGGTCTTTAAAGAAAAGGAACATGAGGCAAATTTATTGCATTGTCATGCATGCTCAAAGTCAAATGTTCCACCTAGAGTGGAAGGCAGACACCTTCATTCCAGATTTGATGTTGATCCTTGTTTTCTGTCAAAGAACGAATATCCAAGGAAGCCTTCAGAGTAATCCTACATATTACCCTTGCCAAAGTTAGATCTGAATCTCCTGAGATTCATTATATTTGAATCAGCTGCCACAAAAACCTGGGTCTTGCAGAGCGGATGAAGCAGGGATATCAGCAAGCCTGCAGCTCTCGCCCGGTGCTGTGAAGAGCTATAATGTATTCTAGGGAGACTGTATCCCCAGGTCTAGAATTACACAGATCTGTATAATGAATAAACCATTCATTTCCTATTGTGTTACCGGGACTGTAATCTCTAGAAATCCAAAATTACCTGGAAAAGAATAGAATATTCAACAGTAGCATAACGGCAAACTAGCCCCCAAAGCACAGTGTTCGGCTTATGACATAGTTTTAAGTGCCCTCTTCTGTGGGGAAAAAGTTCCTTCAGTGCTCTAGTAATTTGTTAAATTGAGTCTTTTAAAGCTCTGAATTCCCAAACCACGGGATAAGAATATGCGCTGTCTTAGGCATTTTGGGTCATATTACCAAGCTCTTTTCTGCAATCACAAGAACTAGATATTGAAAAAAAATCATCCCTGAACACATGCACATATATTACTGCCCCCCCCCCCCTTTTCTCCTCATTCCTCTCATTTTATTCTGTCTTTACAAACCCAGACAGCAGTGTAACGCCATCTCTTCTATTTGACCAGACTTGTCTCTTCAAGAAACTCAAGTTGGTCATGTCCCCGTGGGTAGTATCCTACCCATCGCTCCTAGCACAGGCTGCGGTTGTACTCACATTCATTGTGTTTGCTACTCTTTGATTTGCTCTCTGCCTGTCCCCACCATTATAATGTTCTCAGTACAGTCAGTCTCATACCTCAATTCACATCCTGTTCTCTTTTTAATCTCTTTGGGCATCGGGGGGAGGAAAAAAAAAAATCAATCCGCTTTATATATACCACTTTTTGCAGAACTTTCATCTCTGCTTCCAGCCTCCGATGTCTGCTCCTTTTACTGCATCTGCCTCCAGTCTGTACTGTTAGTACATGAGTTCGATATATTTTTACACTGATACCAGACACGGGTTTGGGGTTTTTTTAAATTAAGTTTAATTTCATCAATCGCCAAGCGCTGAGCAAGAAAAAGCGCTGCCAGAGCAGACTTACTCATCAGACTGGAGTGGCTCAGATGCTGCAGTTTTACAACCAGCTACGTGTAAGGCAACGATGTAATAAGCATCACATCCCTCTGCCTTCTCCTCCCCAACCTGAATGACCATCTTCATTCATGCTGGCTGGGGATGGCCTTTAGCACATCCCAGAAAAATCCCTTCAGCTCTCATTGTCAATATTTTTCAACAGCTGCGGACCCAAGGGCGTTCTCCAGGGCTGCATGACTGCTCCAGACATGAACCATTTGATGAATGGGGTCTTTGAACTGCGAAGCCTGCTCCCGATTCAAATCTGAGCTAGCCACAACCTGAATTTTCCTTCAACTATTCCCCAGGTCAGACTAACAGGTCTGAAAAAGCCTTTCAGATTTGGATGACTTTTGTTGAAGATGACACAAAGACTAGGGAGGCTCCATGACAGAAACCATGAAGCGTGAACAGCTCTGAAAAATCCTCCACGTCCAGCACAGCTTCTCTGCAGCCTGATCAGGGTTTTCACTGGTTCAGAGCAGGGAGATGAGACAACAGATGCAGTTCCCTTCAGCTGGAATATTCCAACACCACATCCATCTTGGAAGCAGAGTCCCCTTTTGGAAAAGCTACCTCTGTGCATGAGAACCTACAGCCCCTTTTGCAGCTCTGTTTCCTGAGTGGTGCCTGTTCCTCAGGCTCACTGCTGACACCGGCCAGCTAAACGCCCTCCTCATTAATGTGCTGGACAGTCTGCTTTCGGACTCGCTGCCTGGGACACGTCTACATCAGCCCCTGCTGTTCCAGCCAGATCATTTTGGATCCCATTTACTTTAACCGGAGATGGAATGCGTAACCTTGTTTAGGCAGATGAGACATCGATTGTATGTCTTGTCCTATCCCTCCACCAACTCATCATTTGCTCTTTCAAAACACGGCCGAGTACGGTAATATGGAGCTGGCTTCTTAAAAGCTCGAGCCTGGGGATAGTTATTTTCCTCCTCCGGGAGAACACGGAGACTTGCAAAGTGTGTTTTTATGGAGACATCCTACCTTGAATGAGAACATGATTAACAAGGTAGGAAGTGTGAAAATAATTTACTTTTAGGTAGCTGTAATGTCAAACTGATATGTCTCTTATCATGAAACCCACAGCTAACGGTGGATATTTATGTTCCATTTCTGGAAGCCACATGATCTGAAATTTTCTATTTTCACAGAGAAATAAATAAACCATACCTAGGTTTCTCGATCTTTAGATTGCAGGGAATAGAAACTGGAAGGCTGACTTGGAAGCATCCTCATGACTCCAGACAGAAATGAAGAGAACTAAATATTTGTTTACGAAACCCATGGGTTTTAGTCTCTTGCTAATTTTTTTGGGACAAGGCCCGGCTCATGAATTTTGACTGCTTGAAACTGAAAATACTACTGTGTGCCATTCTAATGTCTCAAGAAAGCCTCTGAGCATCAAAAAAATTTACTTCTCCTTTAAAACACCCTCGTATTGCCAGAGTGATAAAAAAAAATAGCTTTTATGTATAAGTAAGAAGCTGGTCAGCTGTACTTAAAATATTCAAAGTAATTCTCTTCTTAGCACTTCTATCTTTAAGTTATAAAGCAAGGTTTGTTGGCTGCTGACATTCTTGAATTTCAAATAAAGAGACTCAGTAAGGCTGCTTGCTTTTTCTTCTGCATTCTCTTAAAAATGCCTTTACAAATTATTTAAGGCAAGTCGTCTTCATGGCTTTCAGTTCAATACAGAAGAGAAACAAAGCTGAACAGCACCCCACCGATCCTATTATAAATGCCATGTAGGTTCCTGTTTCAATTTCAAACTTTAATGGAGGCAACTCCTGATTTTGCACCAGCTTAAGTGAAACCAACATCAGACTCACAAATATTTGATTTTTAAAATGAGAAAAGAGAGCAAAACAGGAGAGGGAAATTAATTAATGAGTGACATTTATGATAAAATAGCTGGCTATAAAGTTTTCTCCCCACAGCTCTTTAAAGAAAGGAAACTGTTTCAACCACTTAGAAGGAAAAAAAATGTGGTCAAAACAGCTCTGAACATAAAACCCGGGACATGTAGCCTACAGAGAAAAAAACCCAACCCAAACCAAGCCCAAAACAAACCAAGAAAGATAATTCAGAAAAGCCAGGTGACAATCAAGAGGATGGATGTGAACTTTCTTTGCCATTGAGAACTCTGTTGGAATGCTACGGGCAGACAGATTCATGCTAAACTGCACAGCCCACAAAGGTTTGCTCCAAAACACAAAAGTTGAGGTTTATATTATGGGACAAATGTAATGAAACCACCCTATCTAGATCAGCTGGCTAATTCAACCTGATTATCAATTAGTTGCACATTAAAGATGACTATAGTGTGATTAGACTGTCCTTGGAAGATCTGAAATTCCCAACTCCTTGATGTAACTTCTAGCGCCCGGGTCAGGATGCCACTAGCTTCCTCTGAAGTCTTGGACATTTCCAGCTACAGCCTGGAAAATAAATCAGCATTTGCAGCATCTCAAATCTGTGTCCCTGCACACATTGGTAAAGAAGACCATGTACATGATCAACAGATTTCTCTAGTACTGTCTTATTTTTTGAATTTTTGTTGTCAACAGCTACAGAACTGATTCAATGACCAAAATGCAGATTTGTGGAGAGCAAGAGGTCTCTGCTGCTGTTTCACCAAGTTGCAGCGAGAAAGAAAATGTGGCAGAGTATAAACAATTTAGTGTGACTTTTAACAGGCAAAACTGTTTACTTTTTTTTAGTTCAAAGAACTGTTTTGTTCTGTTTACAAAAGTCCTTGCATTTTACCTACAACAAATGAAAACAGTACCTCAAGCTGTAAGAAAAAGACTTGGGGGAAAAAAAAAAAAAGTCTCTTCAACTTGAAACCACTGTTTTTTTCAGTTTTTAAATTGTTGAAGAATTCAAGAAATTATTCCCCCAGCTTTAGTCATTGGGCCTTTGGGGAATCCACTGGAATCCACAGCTGTCCCAGGCTCCCCTCTCCGGAGTGACAGTGCTGGCATCTCCTGAGTCTTCAAAGCAAAGTTCAAAATTGACTACACGGTGGCTTACATGAAAGGAGAACCATGTGGAGATTAAAGCCCGGCTTTTCTAAAGACTGTTGGAATTGCAAGAGAAGACATAATAATTTATTTTTTTTATAACATCAATTGGAAAAAAAAAAACCCACAAACCCAAACTCTCACTTTTTTCTTTTTCATGCACTAGGACAATTGACTGTTTGTTTTAAGGACACTTGACTGTTGGAGAGGTTGTTTGTTTTCCAGGTTGGGGGTTTTTTTGGATGATGTTTACATAAAAAATAGATCTCATCCTTTCAGTAAATGTTGAGCAACCTGAACAAAAATAAAATCAGGTGTTTTTTTTTTCTTGCTAACACCTTCTTAAATGTAACATGTTTTGATGGAGACTCCTCAGCCAGCTCTACCTTCAGCCCTCCTGTAATTGGTTGAGTTACCTGGGAATCAAAATCAATAATTCCTATTAGAGAAAAAAAGGGAGACTGCACAATACTGCATCAGGCTGGCAATACATCCCGGCTGGTGTAACACCTCTGCTGCTACAGTACCTCGAGACAACCCTTCTATAAGATAATCAAAAAGTTCCTTGCGCACTCTGGTCAGAAGGAAGGGGCATGGCTCACTGGTGAGCTCCTGCTGCAATCAGCTCATCTCCACGCAGCTGGACTGGACCAGGCAGAGACTCACCCTGTCTCCGTCCCGTCTGGGGTGATGCTCAGAGCAGGGTGCAGGAGCAGGGCAGGAATGGATGGAGCCTTTTACCCGGCCAGGTCACAGCTTCCAGCAACTCGCGGTTGATGCTTTGAGGCAGAGGTTTGATAACCTACACGTCAGGTCAATATTGGCCATAAAGTTATCCAGCCCTTTTGACAATCTCACTGTAAGGTCAGACTCCAGATGATAACAAATTAGGCAGGCTAGCTCTACACAGAAGGAAGCCAAACAGCCTTTTTATTAGTTTTAAATTTACTGGCTGTTAATTTCATAGGCGATGGGACAGAGTAAAACACCAGGAGGCTTCAATTTTTGTCATACTCTTCACAGCCATAAACTTCTCTGACAAGTCCTTCATACATCTCTTATCTCACTGCTTACTCCTCTCGTGGTCTCTCCCAGTCTGTATCTTGTCCCCTAAAGGAGGAGACGATTGAGAATTCCTGCCTTTCCCTGGGATTGAAAATGTGCCAACAAAACTCCTTTTTAAATTTACTTTTCTCTTTATGAAATGGAATTTTTCATCAAATCTGTCTGCCTTCCACATTAAAATGTAAAAATCAGAAAATCAAGTTTCTTTCAAAATGCCAAACATCAAAAAGGGAAATATTTGTACTTTTCCAACTCACCAAGATATTTTGATCTTCAGTTGTTTGCTGAAGTTGAAAACACCAGGGAGTCCTCTAATCTGCTTTCGTGACCTGTCCCATCTAGATTACTGCTCTTTAGGATGAGGACTATTCTTTCCCACAGTGCAGCATCCACTAGAGGACAGCCATGATTTCAGTTGAGTCTACAGAAAGAGTGTGGAAGCAGACAGAAATCTTTGTTTTCAGGATAGTCTACGCAAGTGGCAATGCCCAAGATGCCAGCACTGAGGAAAGGGCCATTCTGGATCAAAGAATAACTGAAGGCAGAGATGAGCCCCATGGGGACGACAGGCAGGAGCCAGACCCATGACATCTCTTCCAGGGTCCTGGGTTCCAAGAGAAAGTATTTTGCAGAGAGGCATTAGTCGCGGGGTCAGAAGGGGATCGGTCCCCATGATGGTGACTCAGAGTGAGCTCCCTGGGACAGTCCTTTCCCAACATGCACTTTGATCTACAAGCCTACAGAATTTATCTGTACCTTTGAGAACTGCAGATATATGTTATCCAACCAAATGCTTTTTTATGTGATTTATTTTTTGTCCATATTCCTACAGCACCCAGGAACCAAATTAACCATCACACTGGATGCCCTACAAGTCCATGGAGAGAGGCACTTCTTGCCTCCACAGGTTTTCAGCAGAAGCAGACATGTGCAGGGATGTGCCGTAACCGAGCCATGGGGTGCAGAAGGGCAGCGACAGACACGGAGTACAGCTGGGGCTTCCTTGGGCCATCCATCGCTTTTTTGTGAAGTGCTGAGATTCCTCAAATGTTGCATTCAACTAAGTGTCCCACAGCTTAATGATGGTTTTGAGTGGCCTTTGGAAACAAGATTTCTTTATCCCATTTTAAAACTTGCAGATTCAAACTACTGGCATTTCTGCTGGGTTCTTGTCTGCCTACTTCTTATTGTTACCCCTCTCCAGCCAGGATACAGGAGATAAATCTGCAGAACCCACGGAGTAACAGATGGAACTAACACCAGGAGCCCTAACGAGCTATATGAACTAGATTTTATTAGCAAAGTTCATTTGCTGGCTGGGGATCCTGGACATCCACGCCAACCATTTCTGCCCATCTTTGTCCATTCCTTTCCATTTGTTTCATTAAATAAAAGGCAAGACTGGCTCCCCGCCATTGCCTCCTGCCTTTGCCAGCTGGTGATCCCAGCGGCTCCTGGAGCAGGTTGGGAACCAAGCAGCCATCGACATTTGTAGACACCTGCTCAGTGATGAAGAAGTCTGAAGAAGCCAACAGAGGAGGTTTTCATGGTGTGCATGGGTGTAGGATTCAGCTTGTACTTTAATGTCTATTTATTCAGTTCAAACTAATGACCCATGGGTTAGCCCTCACTAACAGGTGATCCGTTCTTCCATGAAGCACTTTACTTCAGCTCAGCGGTCGGGCACAGATTAAAAAGGGCTGATGCCACATTACAAAAATACTTAATTAATAAAAACAAATGAATTGCCCAGCTGAGGCTGAATAATCTGCTGGTGGGAGACATGAATGAAGTGGAGCTGAGCAGAAATGTTCTTCTGGAATAAATTTATATCCCAAAAAAGAAGTAAAGAAGGGAGATGGATCCTCAGAGGGAGGGTATGCAGATGGATGTGAAAGGGACCATGGCTTCTGCATTTGTCCAGCCCTGAAGCCAGGGCAGAGTCAGTCAGTGACCTCTCACAACACAGCAGTGTCAGCTATACCCAAATGTTTGGGCAGAACTGGTAACATGGCTGCAGGAGAAAGGGGGGAAACTCCCTGGCCTGTGCAGACACACGGGTGAGCGACGCTCATCACGGGACACCCTGGTAAGAAGCCACGCGAGCTGCCTGCTCCCCTGTGCGCTCACAGCCCTGCACCTGGGGAACGCGGGGTCCCAGCAGGGCCCGGTATTGGCGACTGTGCTGGTACTCCTGCACAGGCAGCTGCCAGACCCAGCGGCTCTCCGAGTCAAGAGCCCTGGGCAAAGCAGGGCTGGGATCTTTATGCTGGGGAGATACATCCCGGGAGCTCTACTGAGACCATGCAATTGCAACGCTTCTCTGAGGACTCACATTTCTGTATCCTGTCCATTTTGAGGGAAGAAGAATTCACAGCATTTTCTGTTGACATTTTCGCGAGCTCGGTCTGTCCCCAGGGAAAGCCAAGGGCCGAACATTTCCAGCTTACTAGCCGTGAGGACGGGAACAACAGAGGGGTGACACTACAGCAACCACGGGTCTGCGGGGCGCCCAGGGGAGCCCCAGGGCTCTGCTCCCCTCAGCCCACTGCGGAAAGGGACAGTTTGGGCTGCGCTTGCTGGGGCTGGGGGTGCCAGGCCTGTGCAGGGGACTCATGGGGGTGCAGCCAGCTCCTCCAGAGCAGGAACGGGGCTGCCCTGCCGTAGGGCCCCACAAGGCATGGAGCTGGCTGCTGCCATCACCTGCACCCTTCAGAAATAGCAAAGTGGATGGGAAGAGAGATTCATTTTCTATGCCAGAGTCCTGACTGATCTTGACCTTGCAGTAACCTTCAGGACTTGTGTGCTGTCTCTAAAAGCACTAGGGTTATTCCAGCGTCGGGAGTGTGAGATAACAAGGCTCAAGCTGAGAGCAGGGTGTCTGTCCTAGCTGTTTGCTGAGGGTAATCAGAAAACAGGTGGAAAGATCTGTTTATTCAAATACCTGTTATTTTTCTCTTGGCTTTCTAACCAAACAAGGCTTATGTGATGATTCTGTGTGTGCAGGCACGCGTGGGTGAAGCCACTGGTCACTGCCCATCCAGCCTGGCAGGGGAGGGAGGGCTCCACGACAGGCTGGTTCCTACGGGTGCCTGGAACGGGGGTGAGAAGAGGAGGGAGACCCTACGTGTGCCCTGTGGTCAGGCCAGGAGAAAGAAGGGATCAGACCTGTCTCACTCAGGGGACAGAGAAGATCTTATATGGATGGACAGCTGCAGTAAGACTGAACTATTTGGGGCCTTTTTAAGTAAATTGATTTTTAACTTCTTTTCTTTTAAAGTATATACTATTTCATATTCTGGAGAGAGTTTTTTTCTACTTTTGGTTTTAGCTATTTCAATAATAACGGAATGAGGTTTGGTTTTTCCTGTTTCTTCTTTCCTTTCTTTTCCTTAAATATATAGTTTCTCCCAACAAACACAATATCTCAAATGCCAAAATATCCCCAAACTTTGGCAAAGGGACAGAAACTCGGAAAGCAAAATAAATTTCTGCATCAGTGACACATTTCCCAAGCTATGACCGAGCTGCAAAACTTCATTTTTCTATTGCTAGTCTTAATTAGAAAAACAAAAGTCAAAACCCTGACATATATGACAGAAGAAAATAGTGCGAAAATCTTCAAATAACAATAAAAATAATAAGCTCTATTTGAAGACAACAGCAGCGCAAATTGCAGAATCTTTTGGAACTTTTTTTTAAGAGGAAAACCTTCAGTTATATGCTGATTATTATTTTTTTCCTCATAGCTACAAAATCAAATCAGCTCAGCTCATAGAAGATCATCACGATGCGATGTCAGATGTCTGGCGGTTCACCCTGACAGCTCTTCCACGTACACTTCTTCTCCACATGGTCTCTACTAGCCAAGACTGAGTGCTTGCAAATCTTTGCGACAGGGTCTTTTGGGCAACTGTCTTTCCAGCCGTTGCATGAGGAAGGATGTGGCTGTAGGACTCTGCCCTTTGCTTCCCATGGCGCAGAGGGACACAAGTGGCCTTTACAAGGCCCAGACGCTGGCAGGGCTGGCTCTAGTTACGGGCTGTTAGTATGGGCAGTGAGCCAAGGCAGGAAAAGCAATCGTGGCTCTCCTTTCCGCTTCGCTTGTGCCACAGCCCCCAGGAGCCAAGGTCTGCTAACGCCCCAGGAGGGATCCGTGTTCACAAGATCCTCCAGCAGGATCAGCTGCCCCGAGTCCTGCACCAGGGTCCCCCTGACAGCTCTTCACCCCAGCTACCATCCCCAGATACCATCCTCGGCCTCGGAAAGCTGGAGATTGCTCTGGATGTTGCTATCATTGCAATCACAACATCACTGATGGAAGTTCAGCCCATAGGAATCGGCCTTTCCAGCTTCAAATACCGGCAACCTCAAAGAGCCAGCCACGCTCCTCCCGAGGATCCCAGCATTTCCTCCTGAAGGGCTGTACAGGCCCTGTACAGACGCTCACCCAAAAAACCATGCCTGTAAAATAACTTCAGTGCATCAGCTGCTTGAAACTGGCTCAGCTGAGGGGAACTCACTTCCAGAAGATAACTAAGGATGGCTGCCTGCCCGGTTTCAACAAAAGATGGATTTTGTAAAGCCAACTAGAACTATGCCATCCATTAGGAGAACTACAAAGCAGAACATTTTAAAGTTAATTGGTTTTGCAATTAAAAGATACACACAACATGTGATGCAATTAATTTTACATAAACTTGGTCAGGAATTAAACGTAAAAGCACTTGGTTACTTCTTTAAATGAAGCATATGTTTGTTTCCAACACAACCAGCTCCTTTGCATACCAAAATGGGAGGCACTGAAGCACTCACACAAAACTGCAGCGAGAATAACTCTGCACTGTTGTATTTTTTTAAAGGCTGAACTCTTTTGGAGATGATTTGATTTGAAGCATGAAGGCCAGTTTGGAAAACCAGCAGAACTACATGTGGAGACGGAGCTGTTTCCTGCCCCTTTGCATTGGGAAGTATAAATCAGCAAGGCTTAATTGTTAATCCAGCAGCGTATGGTTTTCAGTTGATAAATATGTTGTTTAGTACTGAGCAGCCAACTGGCTTTTTCAGAAGTTCAGCTGCTGAAAAAACTCCAAGTCCAAATTTTCCATGTACAAGCTGCTTCTCACCAATACATCAGTATGTGGGATTTCTGGCTAAGGTATCCTTGCTTAGATCACATCAAAAAATCTTTTGCATGTTGGATAACTGGATGGATCTGGAAAACTCTTGTCTGCAACCTTCTTCTTACTAAATACCATCTCTGGTCCTGGGTCCAGTGCGGTGGGTCTGAATCTACTGCAAACCTGTTGCAAGACTTATTTTTGTCACTGGGTTTACGTCAGTTGTAACCCACACTTAGAAAATGCAGTCTCTGGGGTAGGCAGGGTCTTTTGGTGTTCGCACAGCGCTACACACCACTTGGATTTCATTTTAATTGCAGCTTTTCACAAAGAAAAAAAGCCGTTAAAGTCAGGACTGGTAAGGTTTTAGCAGGGCAGCTCTCTAACTGCATTAAAACTGCCTGGTCCAAGGAGCACAGGCTTGGGCTGGTGATGAGACGAAGCTCCCTTAAGCCAGCCTCAGCAGGCTACAAATCCCGCCTGCCGCGGCAGCAGGCGATGACAGCAGCCTCTTCTCTAAAGGACCTGGGGCTGGTTTTTAAACCAACCCTGCACCGCCTTCCCCCAGCTCAGGGTCTAGCCCAGCAGTGTTGTATTAGTACCTGTGAGAGGAAAATTGCACCCACTTTACAATACTTTGCAAGACCTCCAGCCCTGGAACGGAAAGGCTCCCTGAGATGGTGCTGTGTGTACCTGCGAGCAAAAGGTCTGAGCAGAGGCAACCACACTGCTCAAACAGCCCTGCAAGCGCGTTAAACTCGGCATTTCAGCTTTGCAGAAGTTGTATAAACATTTCCTTTCACGTTGATTAGAGCCCAGCAGTTACCGGACAGGCTGGCAATGGCAACACATGCCCAGGCTGGTGGTAACAGCTCATTAATCAGTCAATCAAATAGAAAAACTTGAATCCGTAGGGCTCTGAAGTGCATTTTTAAATTCCTGCAGCTATTTATGTCTCCATCTTTCATTCACTGCTGCAATGACAGAATTAGGCACAATATTATGGCTATTGTGTGGACAAATTGGGGTTTTTTTGCAAATTTATACCAGTGCCAGAATGACTGTCTTCCACAAAGAGAGAATTTCAAGGAATGCTTTCAGGTCTAGAGGGGAGTAATTGGAAGGGAAACATTGGCACATTGACGTTTTTCACACTGTATCTCTGTGTGAAGTGCTAGAGAATGCAAACATTGGAAAATTTGTCTCTTATTTAAAGCATGTTAAATAGGAATAAAGCCAGATAAATTCTTTTTAGGAAATAGAAAATTATGGAAGTTTCAGGGGAATCGTGATTATTCACACATATGGATCAAACATCAGGAAAAAATTAGGCCTCTGGTGGCAGATGCATTTCTGATCAGTTAAAATGTGGTGCTTTAACCTGAACACAAGAAAACATGTCGTCTTTTAGAAACAGACCTAACATTACTTAAGATGTTCCAAAAGGATTAAACTTCATTTTGCAGTGAAATAAACCTTCTGGGTTTCATTTAGGTTTCAGAAAAAAAGGTGGTGGCTCTTTTCTTTTCACGGTTTTATTTTTTTAGCAATTCACTTTGAGAAACATTATTTCTATGGAGGTATAAGGGAGGCTGCTTCGGAAATTTGTTCCTACATGCGGAAGGAAAGAGGATGAGCCCAGGATGCAGAGAGCACAGGGCCTGGAGGGGGTGAGGGCAACAGATGTTTGGGCGACTGGCTGCGATCAGGGCATCTTGCTGGAGGCAGGGGACAGGGATCGCCAGAAATGTAACTGCCAGAAAGCACTAAAAACCCCTCAGAGAGAGTGTTCCTTTCACAAAAGCTACCTAGCATCTTCCAAATAGGCTGGTCTCGCATCAGCCTCATTAAGGAGGAATCTGCGTAAATTAATTGCAGCTCCCTGTGACATTAAGCTCACGTTTGTGCAGGCTGGCATGCGGGGCACTGAAGCCAGGAGCAAGCAGTACCTCATTTTTTTCACTCCCTCCAAGATGTTTTTATCTCCCAGGAAAGGTTTCAACAGCATCTGACAAGGAGTCTTTTCTGTCTTTTGTATTTGTGCCACCCGTCTATCACCTGTCCTTCAACGCGATGCAAATTCACTCCTTCCCACCCCGCTGATAGCTCTTTCATTTCGAGCAGATCTGATTAGGTAAAGATGAAAAGTCAGAGAAAAATCGCCACGAGAAATGATTGGGCTTGGATAGCACCTGGGGCCAAAAGCAAGGCTGGTGGAAGGGGCTGACGCTTCCAAGAGATGTAATTGCAGTAGCTGAAGAACCTGCAACACGCTGAGCTGCTCTGCTGATGCTTCTTGTAGGGACCAGGCAACTTCTTAAGTATTCTGCCATGACCACCCACATGAATTGGGACTGACTGCTTATCTCTTCGTGTCACCCATGTCCCACCTGTGGCTAGCTTTCGAATATGAGCAGTAGGTATGTTTTATCGAATATAAATTTTCCAATTTCCAAGCTGGAGAATATTATAGCAGGTTCTCCCAGAGCCTGGTTTTATACTTAGTAAATCTATTCAGAATCCAATATACTCAGCAGACTAGTAGGCTGCAGCCTTCAGGAAAGAAGTGAAAGGTAAAAATTAGGATAGAAAAGACTTTTCTTTTTTCCCCCAGTGCAAGTAACTAAGCATTGGAACAATTTACCAGGAATGCATTAGATTTTCCATCACTTAGAGCACTAAGTCAGGACACGGTAGCACACGTTCAAGTCTTTATGAATTAAAAGATCATTTTGGACTGATCTCTCTCCACCCCACCTCAGGGCTGTAGCAAAAGTAAAGGCAGCGTTGGTTGAAAGAAACACCTGGTTTCCTCACTTTTTAAGGATTATTAGAGGGAAAAAAAGAAAGGAAATTTGAGAACAAAATGAACTGAAAATATTTAATTTTAAAATGTCAGAAAAACTGTCTCCATGTTTTTATGGAGAGATAGTTTTAAATAAACAGTTTAACTAAACTAACACACTTTCACAAAACATGATGTTCAAAATGTGCATTACAACTCCTTTCTCCCCTCCCACAATGAAAAGTGGAGACGAAAACATCAGAAGTAATCTTATAAACAAGACTGTATATTTTTAAAGATACTAATTGCTCATGGAGGCATTAGGGCATGATGCAGAAATGACTGGGTGAGGCTCCTGGGACCGTGCTGTGCAGAAGGACATCCCGTAGGGCACAAATACCCCTGCTTTACCAGTGCTCGGAGGGCACACAGAAGGATCTCACATGTGTGCACAAGGCTCAAGGACATGAAATCAAGTCTACAGTAAAGCACCTTCACCCAGGTCCTCAGGGATTGTTTCTAACACCCCAGCCCCAGTTTGAAGCCGACACTAGAATTAATCTGAACAGCAAGAACCGAACATCTCTTCTCCAGTCAACTCCCTCTTCAGTTTCTCATTCAGCGATTTCCAAACAGGGCAGCAAACAGCCTCAGGATCCCCGACGCTTTCTGAAACCTTAGAGCGACTGTCCTACATGATGAGTCCTGCTCTTAGCTGACCTTTGTTTAGCACCTGGTCTTCGGAAGGGGCAATGCTGACCACAGAGCTTTCCTGAAAAGGCCAGAAAATGCGGCATGAAATTGTCTACCATTATTTCTAGCTAGCATTGCACCTTTCCTGCACACCACAGCCCTTCAAGGAGTGGCATCACTCATCATAGCAAAGATAGACATCTTCTGAAGCATCAGTTGAATTGAAAATAAGGCAGAGTGCTCACAGGCTTTCACATGCACGGCCAAGCAAGGTAAAGCTGGTCATCCGATTTGGGCAGGGAGCAGGCAAAGCAGGACTATGCAGGCTGGGCTTTGCACTCCTCCCAGGATCATGGTATGCTTTCTGCTTCTGTTAAGTCCCAGCTAACTTTGGCCTCTAGGCCAACATAAAAACTCAACTCCAGGGCACCCCATGGCACCAGGTGATGCCTACAAGGTAGCTGGAGGTCATCGTGGTCCAATATGTCCATCTGAATGGGTGTTCCAGGCGCTCTCCTACAGCAGATGCCATCACATCTGGCTGCGGCCGTGAGCCTGGGCTTGCGCTGTTCTCACCCTGCCCATGTTTGCTCTTGCCTTGCTCCAATGGCTTGGGCAGGCACGCGCTGGGTAATTAATGAAGAACAGCACGTCTGTGTGCCACACAAAGAGAAAAGAGGCAGCAGAGTGAAACAAAACCAAGCGCTTCATTCCCGAATTCTTAAGCTCGAGACTCAGTTCCTCCAGACCCAGCACAGGTTCCAGTGTGCTCCTTTCTGTAGCTGCTGGTTTCCTCAACAGACAGCTTTCACACCTCCTAGTATTTTCTGCAGTGTATCCCCAACACACGGGTGTTTGCGTCGCCACGCCACGGCCCTTCCCACCCATCTGGGGCAGGAGCATTGTGGAGCAGTTCAGAGCAGTGGATTTTTTTCCTTCAAATAACTGACTGCTACATAATTAGGTCTTTTGTTCTGGATACACAAACTGAGCTAGTTAATTATAGGCCACCTTGCCAGTGGTTTTTCAGTTCTCTCCGGGTCTTGTTGCTGGGAGGCACATTGAGTAGCAGGGAGAAAAAGAAAGCTACAAAGTTGCTAAGAACAAAATTTTCAAAAATCCTCCTGAGTGGTCTGTGAGAGCTTTTATTTTATGAGTAGCCACAACAACTGGTGCTTCCGTTATGACTCGCAGATTTGTCAGTCTGTAGACATAAAGATCAGGAACGCTGCAATCCGAATGCTTCTTTTCACGAGCTTTGCACACGTAACAAAGATAGAGCTTAAAAAAAAAAAAAAAAATCAGACCAAGTAACACTATCCAGCTGTGGCCTATGAAAGCGCGTTCAGTTATTGACCTGTGCTGTATTTATCTCTTGGAGCTAGTGGGCCGTTTTTCTTTTTTTTTTTTTTTTTGCCTTTCCCTCCAATGAAATGGAAGAAAAGATTTTTATTTTTTTAAATTCCTTAGATGCCTCTGCATTCAGCAGGGTGTCAAGAAAACCTTCACAAAGAGCAGATGATACAAAAATGCATCACCGTAAGAGAAGGAAGCAAGGTAGTAGGGCGGGGAGATGAATCTAAAGGTTTTAAAAAACCCCAGCTCTCTTCCTTGACAATGACGTCACTGCCAGGGGTGTTAGCATCTGCATGCATCAGAGCCTCCTGCTCCCTTCCTTCCGTCCAGGAGAGCTGGGAAGAATCTGTGTGAAAGCCTTTGGGGCATCTCGCTCTGCCCCAGCTATTTTCTGCAGACTGCAGCAAGTCCCTGTAAGATAGGGAAAACTCTCCAAAGAAAACCGAGTTACGTATCCACAGCCCTCAGCCTTTAAAGAGCTGGCTGCCTCCTAGATGCTCCAGGCTGCGAACAGAGAGTAAGGACCACGGTAAAGGCATTCAAGAGGTAAGAAGTGGCAAAGCACAAGAGGTCATTGCATCTCTGCGTAATTTGCATCTCTGCGTAATTTGGGGTGAGAAGTGGACTTTCTGTTATCCGGAGAGGAGGTGCCCCCCCCCCGCCCCCCCCCCGACAAGACGATCTGTCGGTACAAGGAGCACTGTGCCACCAGCCGTAACCCAGGGCCGGTGCCAGGGTACAGAGGGTCCTTCGGCTCGGGGACCTCCATCGCTCCCCGCCTGGCACAGCCACACACAGACTCGGGAGCCAAAGAAACTTCTCCTACGGTTTTACTGGAGACCAGCCAGGTTGCAAAGCTCCTACCCCAACCCAACCCTTCCTAAAGCAGAGGTTGTCTTGATTAGAGACAACCAAGATTTTCACTGAAATTTCAGTTAGGCTTCTGCCTGAAGATCGGTTTGCATGTTTTGGGAGAAGTGGGGTTATTTTCTCAGATGGAGTTCAGAGTGTTTGCTGGAAGAAATCACTTTTATCTGTTTTTGTGTTTTGGTTTTGGTTTTTGTTAATAGGAAAAAAGTTAATCTGTCACCTGAATTTTTAAAGTTTTATAATTTAGGGCAAGATCCCACATTTAAAGGCACTCAGTACCTTTTTTTAAAAAAAAACCTGAAAATAAAAACTCTTTTTAGAAGAAATCTGTTTTTCTTTTTTCACAGAGAGAAAACACATTTTCCACTGAAAAGTAGTTTGGGTAGAATAGTATTGCTTTGTGCAAATGCCAGTGCCCCCAGATTCAGCGGGAAGCACACCTCAGTGACAGCATCTCCTCAATTGGTTCAGAAAACTCGGTGGTTCAAAATGAAAACTCCATACTTCTCCAAGAAAAAAAAAAAAGAAAGTCTCAAAGGAAAAAACAAAGCCACCCATCGCCAAGGGCACCAATTGATAGAGGTTTCATTACAGCTTTGCTGAAAAGTTATTTACTTCCAGTTCTCAGAATAAGATGTCTCTGAGCAAGACTGCTTTAACATACTCTCTTCAGACCAGGAGCCAATCGTATACATATATGGCCACTGGAAAATGAGATTATTAAAGATTTATGCATTCAGAAAAGTGCTGTATGAAGACAAAATGAACTGTTAGGAGGTTGGCAAAACTACTTAGACGCACCTGATTTTAAATGAAGTTCTTAATGAAGAATTCTTGCCTTTGGTTGTATTATAGCTCCAAGTAGTTTTCACTTTCTCCTTCTCTCTCTCCTCCTTTCCCTTTCTCTTTTTTTCCTGCTCTTTCTTTTATTTAAGAGGCTTCCCTTGAAGGAATATAAAACTGTCACTTCTTCATCTAAATTCACAGGACAGAAAAAAATTAATTCTTTAGTCGTCGTCTCTTTGACTCAATCTTTAATTTTCCTTCGATGACAAGGCTGCCTGATAAAGACTTCTTGCCTGTGTTGTTTCTAGCAGTTCCTGAAGAGGAACTTTCCTTTTCTCTGCTTCGAGTGAAATAGGGAATTCTTGATGGGTGAAGTCTTGTTTCTTTTTAATGTCTTCTGGGCTTCTGCCATGGACTCCAAGAGAGCTGGGCTGTACGATGAGCACTTGGGTCACCGAGTCGTGTGGCGATGGCTGCTCTCCCTCCTGCCAACTCCAACAGCTGGAACACAAACGGACAGCTCAGTACTTGGAGTGCTCACATGCAGTTGCTGACGTTTGAAAGCTTCGGCTCCTGGAGTGATACGCTTATGTGAGAAGTTACTCTTTCATCTTCGAAGAAAAGAAAAGAGCATACTATAGCCCAAAGTGCACAGACTAGCACAACCACACTCCTGCAGTATTTTTCTGTCTCAACACTTCCAGACGTAGGAGGATTAAAAAGTCAGTGAAAAAATAGGTTTAATTAAAAAACCCAATACTTTCAACATAAAAAACAACCAAAAAGATCATAAGTCTACTTGAGAGAGAGAACAATCCACTCCTTGCTTATCCAGGCAATGCTGTACCTGATTAGAATTAAATATACGTGGGGGAGAAATTTCACAAGTGTTCACTTGCTTTTTTTTTTTTTTTTTTTTTTGGCTCTTTCCTGCTTTTTCACTGCAAATATTCAAACAATCCAAGTAGAGGAAAATAAACACCTCAAAGCAAGTTGAATTCAAGTAGCCAAAGCTTTACCAAAACCCCATCTTTTGTCAATTTTTAGAAAAAGCTGCGCAGGCTGTTAAGTCAGTCTTAATTTAAAGAGGCCCCAGTACTTGGATTGCAAATCACACGTTCAGTCCTGGTATTTGCAGTCAGCACGAAGCACAGACCAGTAATTCTTGAGAGAAGAAAGTCAGATAGTCCAACACACATATGAATTTCACCATCTCTTTGCGGATCATCAGCAAACAGAGAAGAGGGATGAATTAATCAAGGGCAAAAATCGAAGAAGCACTTTTTTCCGTGAAGAGCTGCCCTCTACCCTGCCACCAGTTGAGACAAGGCTCCTGTTGAGTAAGGGGAACTCTGGGGTTGAGTGGAACATCTAGCCCCCAAATTTGAATTCAACGCCTCAGTTCCTGAGATCAGCTAAACCAGGCATATTTAGCAGGCAGCTGCTTGAGACACCAGCCTTTATTATGGATTACCTTCCTTTTACAGGCTGCTTTTCCTCCGAACATGGATGCTATCTGAATGCGGCTTTCTGCATTTTGAAAACATAAATTTATTCTGTATTTCCAGTGTCGTGTGCTCCTCTTATCTGTATGTTACAGTTATCAGAATAAATACTAGAAGACAAGTCCTTGGAGAGATCCTGTATGTACATGAGCTAAGCACTCCAGCCAGTAGCTAATCCAGGCAAGGAATTTCAAAACATGGATTATTCTTGTATTAATTGCAAGAGATAACCAGGGCCTAGTAAGCACAGCGAGGGGTGGGAAGCCACTCGTCTCAAGAGTCGGGAGGATGAGTGAGGGACTTTCTCCAGTGAAGATTCAAGCCACAGACCTAAGAAAAGCCTTCTTCAAGGGTCAAGAGCAGAAAGTGACCTTCAGCATCACAGAGCTTGAAGTGAGGGTGAGCAAAGAGGTTTTACAAAGCATTTGTGTGGAATTTAGACACCTGAGTCTGAAGTGGCAACCCCAAAACTCCTTTGAATTTCAGTACAAATTGCACTTTGAGGAATTTTGTTCTTTGCTAACCTGGTTCTTACTTTCACATTGTGCAGCTTCCAGAAAGACACCTCTCCACATTCAGCTGCATGCATTGGAGAAAGTCACTTTAGACATTTGAAGCTCCCAGCATTTTGGCTCTGCATTGTTGAACCAGCCCGTCTCTGAATCACTGCCGAGGGTGGCATCAAGCAGTTCTTGCCTTCAAAATACCAGCCCCTGCCATATGACCTAAAATAGTCACTCTCTTCAGTCGGAGCAGCAGTGACGTCCTTCTCACTGTATGGACCAACTTTACAAGATGGTCCCTAAGTCGGATCCATCCCATAAGTCATACTCCATCATTACAATCCTACATCTGCCCAGACTGCATAGAGAAAAGCTGAAAAAAACCTCCAGTCTCAACAGGTTGGATGTTGCATTGATTTACCCAGGACTGGAGCATCCATCACCGACGTGTCTCTCACCTCTGGCTCAGCATGTGCAGCACCACCCGTTCCTGCCTGTCTGCACCATGAACTTTCAGTAAGGGCAAGGAACTCTACATCTGCGAGCAGGAGCCTTCCATCACCTTTTCCATTAATTTGGCCCTAAATATATATATTTGTATTTATCTATGCCTTTGCATTTGTCACCATGGGCTTCTATAGCCCTTGTTTGCTCTGCTGAAGACTTAGCCCTGGCAGCGTGTTTGACCCTGTAGTTGGTCCTGTTGAATTACAGTTACTGGCTTCCTGAACCATCTTAAATAACAGGGAAAGTTGGCAAACTCCAAAGCTGTCAGGTTTAGTCCCATCAGAGTCAGTTTTACTTTCCAACCACTCTGCAACAAAGAAAGGACTGGGAGCACTTTGTGCAAAATGAGTATTCTCTTTACATTTAATCAGCCCATTATATTAATTAAATATGAATTGATTGTAAAGGACATTAATTGAGATTTAAAAGAGATACATTTAGGCGCCCATGTAATTAACTCAAAATAACAAAGGCAATAAATGTGGAAGCTTATTAATACAATAACCTTGAAAGGCTCGTTTGGAGTATTTCCTCCCCACACCCACAATTGCCTAGCACTGGTTACATATCAATTAACATTCTCTCAGAAGATAATACACATTTTCAATTAGCTGGTCTCTCACTTGCTGGCTCTGACAGCAGTTCTACCTTTGAGTGGCTCTACCTTTTTCCTCTCTGGCATCCCGTATCCTTCAGCTCTTTGAATCTCCTGTCGCTCCCTAATTCCATGTTAGCTCAGCTCTTTTGATCTGCGTAATTTGTGAAAGAGTTCAACCGCTGAGCTCTTTCATAAATGCAACAGAGGAGAACATCAGGTTGGAAACAGGTAGAAATGAGTCTGAGTATCAGATCCAGACCTGGTGTTCCAACAAAAAAGTTCTTTTCTCTCTGCCTTTCTGCAGACAACAAATTATTCAGGGCATTCTAGCCTGTACCAAGTTTTTTTGTGTTTGCCAAATAGTCCCCAAATGGGCAGAACAGGGGGAGGGAAGTCTGCATGCTTCCTGTTGCATGCATACATAGCACTAGAGGCTTCTTTTTGAAGCAAAAGGCCCTTTTTTTTTTCTTTTTTTCCTCCAATCAATATCTTTTTCCAGCATGAAAGTCGCCCTTTGAAATAAAATTCTGCATGTGGCCCTTTGGGGCTAATTACCAGATGCTCATTTGGATGTTATCTTTTACAGAGGCTGAAAAAAGGAAAAAATGCTAAGTCAAGTCAGTGTATTAACACTCATAAAAATATATATATCATTTATCTACCAGAGAGATGAGGTTCTGAAGTCTTGTTAACGAACACTAGCCATTCTGCCTTACTATTAAGGAGTACTGCTTTCATCAGAGACAGATGAAATTATGGCTGATTGGAAAAATGGATTTCCCATCCCAAAATAGTTCTAAGGATTTCCAAGATACTCTTACTTTGAAGAGAGAAAAAAGCTAAAATCTATACATTTTTTATGACCTGATCATCCAGAATCGCAATGTTTGTATTGGCTCACAAAGAACATATGAGCATTCCCTAAGTATGTAATTTTAATATTTGTTAATGTAAATGAAAATTTCCAAAAGTAAACTGTATTAAAACAAGAAATATTAAAGTATCCACACTTTCAGTACTGTACACAAAGGAAACACTTTAATTTCAAGTAACACCAGCAGTGGGTCTTCTTTTAAATGACAGAATGTTTCGTTCGCTTAATCAACTGTAATTATGTTTTGCTTCTGTTGAGAACTAGTGAAATGATGTACACATAAAAAATACCAAGAGCAAACCAAAATTTGAAGAGAAATCTTGAACCAGGTGTTTTTCTTATCACGTTGGTGAGCTCTTGTGACTCCAGCAGACACCTTCACGGGGAGAGCTGCAGCCAGGTTGTCTGTCGCAGGGCACTCGGGGAGACGGCTGGTGTAGTAGTGATCCTGCTCTTTGCAGGTACTCTGGCGAGGATATAAATGTCCATCCCCACCAGCAGTGCAATCAGGCCTTAACCATGGGGAAAATGCGTATCCTGGAGCCCCAAGCCCTGGTCCAGGTTTGTTACCCAGCATGGGTGAAATCTGGGGTTACTTTGGTATGCGTGGGAGGGAGGTACGGCAGAGGGGAAGTCATAGTAGAGCCTCTACAGATGTGCTGTAAAACTTGTGGGACCAGTGCAGACCCCACGCGCACCTCCAACACTGCAGGCACATCGAGGAGTCGCCCTACGCCATCCCGGGGTCGCGCTGTAGATCCAGCGCTGGAGCCCGTGGCCCAGCCTGAAGGTGGACAAGGAGCGGGGAGGGAGGGGAGGCAGCGCACCCACAAGCAGTGCAGCCGGGGGCACTGGCTCAGCGTGCTCTTCCACGACTCCAGCTGGTTGGAAGCATATGCTTATTCACAAGTGATGTCTGCAAATGCAATTATTACATCTCATACTACAGATGGAGCACAGGCAGACTGAGCCGATAGCTGTGCACGCTCCAGGCCAGCACGAGCCAAGGCTGCTGCCAAACCCTGGACGCATTCCCACCCCTGCAACACTCCTCTCTCCAGCAAAGTTATTGCCAGGACGGTAAGACATGTTTCCTCCCCCTCCGATTTTTTCCTTGCAGTACAGTTTCATTGAAGCCTACTGGTATGAGTCAACTTTACAAGGATTTATACATTTGAACTAAGATAGCTGAAATGAAAAACAACTGAAGAACAAAAAAAAAAATCAAACAAAAAAATGCAGACCCGCTGAGATATGACTTTTTTTTCCCTAAAGCCTGTATTGCCTTACATTGACTTTGGTTAGAAGAAATAATCAATATGATGTAATGAAAGTCAAAGCAAAATGTTGGCATTTCCATAAACCTTTCCCATACCTTTTAAGCCTTAACAGTAGCATTCACTCCAATTTCACTTGGATCCTCCAAAATCTAGGTTTGAGGTACACTTACCATTTGCTGGGGTTTGTGGGAGGAAGATTCTGTCCTGCTGCCTCACTGGGATGACAAGTACGTCACGGTTCCTACGGACGGTAGCCTTCTCCTGCACCCTGCCGGCACAGCATAAGTCTCAGCCTATCGTTAACCCTGGAGTGCTGGAAGACCTGCCTTTCGAAGCACAACATCCTCTCAACTTCTCAACTTGTTTTTATGGTGGTTTTATCGTGTTGTGCTTTGCCTTGAGCTCCCAGCTCTGCCATTTGCTCTCTAAGCAGGGCACATCTTCTACCCAGGAGCAATTAGCCAGGCAGGTGCAGGCCACGGGAATCCAGTCGCTGCAGCTCCATGCCTGGCACCAGCCCTGAGCCTGGGCAGCCTCGGATATCATTCACCTGGCTCTGGCACGCTCCAGTCAGCCAAGTGTCATTTTGGGCCAGGAACAGCAGATCACGGTGGACCAAGCATCTCTCCCTACGCTCTGAACAAGTACACAGCTCATCGCCTCAGCCAGCCTTAGGAAGATGCCTTCACAGTTTGCCATCACATGCTGCAACCCTTGCGATGAGGATTGCTCTTTCCATTTGCATGCTCTTGTCGTCCCGCTCCTTCATGTCTCTGGCACCACTGCTCCCTGGCATAAACGGTACATTATTTCCTTCATTTCCCATGAAGTGTTGGCCTGACACCAGTTCCATCTTGCCTGACTTATTAGAGAAGACGCACCTGTCTTGCTCCCCTGATCGTAGGAAGTCTTTGGCTGGTCCAGGAACTCGTTAATCCAGCTGGAATGAGAAATGCCAGTATCAGCTCAGTGCACTGGTTCAAAGACTAGGAAAGCTGAGGAGTGTTTTGGATGGTATTATGAGACACAAATTCATAGCCATATTTGATTTCTATCCAATTTAATACATTTTGGAATGGCTTTCTCCTTTGATAAAAGGAAAGTTAGGCCTGTGCTGAACTTGGATGACAAAACAAAGCCTTAGAAGGACCAGCCCAAACTTAGAAAAAGCTGAAAAAGCTACTAAAGGGTTTGGTAGTTCAATGAGTTAAAAAAAAAATCCCACTTCCACAGTAGGTGATAATAAGATCCTTATTAATGATAGCATACATTCTATACATTCCATACATTCCATCACTGTCTCCCAAAACCTTTCAGATCTATTGAGCTCAGCCACACCATTGTTTCAACAAAAGCACAGTCCCAACCTGGTTGCTCAGACTGTTAGTCCTGGGACAGGAGCATCAAAGAACCAGCCCCTCCTACTGTACAGGGCAGCTACCTACTTGCTTAGCTTTAAAATCCTTAGTCTTCAATTAAAATCAGTAAGATAATTTGGGGGGTTTTTTTCCCGGCACTGTTTTGACACCTGTTTCCTGCCACAGGCAGAAGCTTCTCCCTAGGGAGAGGACACAAGCCAGAGAAGATGCCCTACAGCAAGTGCAGCCACGTTAGTATGAGACAGTTCTTTCTTTTCAACACTGCTGCAGTTTCAAGTAAAGTTCCTCCCCCCCTGCACTCCCTGTTCCAAATAAGCTTTATTTATTCTACTCATTCATAGAAAATGAAACTCCTTAAAAAAACATAAAGGCCAGTGAGTAGCACTTACACCAGACCAGCTCAAGTTTAGTGGGATCTGAACTCAATCCAAGGCAAAGTGAACTATTAGGTTCTGCGGAAGGTGGTTCTACTCAGAAGCACGCAGAGCTCTCTGGATCTGGGGAGCTTTCCTGATGGAAACGGTACAGCAATGTGAAGGAACATTCATTTCAAAGCATTTGGTGTTAGAAATTTAGCAGATTTCTTGGAAAACACACGACTATTCTAGTATAGTACAGTCCCCAGTAGCCATAGATATATTTCCAAGATGATGGTGCAAAAAGAATGAGAAGTCCTTGTTCTCCCTCATGCAGCCTTTTCTGAGCAAGCTGGAGAGAAGGGGGCGTGGGGTGAATAAAATCTCTATCAAGAAATGGTTTGAAATTGGTGACTCGAATTTCCAGATTTATTTCTTACTCTGCTCAACTGCATCTAGATTTGCTGGATTTGCATATCAGGGGAGATTATTTTTTCTGCTTTCAGCCTTGGAAGAGCAGGCAGGTGTGGAGTAATCAAACACCATTGAGCTTTAAATGCTAAGGAAGCTACTGCTGTGGGCCGTGCAGCACGATGCAGCCGTTCACTGCCTTCCTCATCTTCCTTGTCATCTATTTATATTTATATATAAAGCCTTGCCACTGCATCAAGGGCTTACTTGTCCAATCTTGCAGCTGGACAAGAGTCATCCTTTTCAAGCAGTCCGTACATCTGATACCCTCAGAAATTATTTCGGACCCTTGTCTCGACCTTATTTCTCCTCTGGTGTGCAAGTCCAAGCCTAGAAGCCTTCAGGATTCACAGGGAAGAGTTTATTGTAGCAGGTTTTAAAATAACTGGGTACAGCATGATGTTGTATATACAACAATAGCATATGAGGGTCTTTGTCTTTCTCTTCTCCCATGGGAGTCAACACCAAAAGCTAACACTGCCTGAAAATACCATTAAGAGAAGGCAAGGGCCATAGTATCATACCAAAGTTAGTTACTCCTGGTTTCCCTTCCTCCCCAAAACTGATGGAGGAATTGATGAATCAAATTGATGATATTATTAATAAGAAATCAGCATGCTTCATAACTGTTTAAAAAGAGGGCTCTGCAGCTTTTAAAAAACTATCATCTTCCTGTTACATACACTTTCCAAAGTTTAAAAAAAAAAAAAAAAGACAAAAAAAGAGGCAGCAACAGTAGGGTCCCAAGCCAATGCAGAGGAATCGCCGCAAGTTTGGGTATGTCAATACAGAGCCTCAGCAGAAGAGCCCAGCTCTTGCTTGCGCTGCTCAGGTCTAGGTCCCCAAGGGCACCGCAGCCCGCGATCCCTCTCTGCTCCTGGAGGTGGAGGGAGGGGAGGAATCTGCCTGTGGTCCATCAGAGAGAGCAAAGGCAGGGAGGGAACCCGGGGCTCCTCCACCACTGTTCCATCCTTCATGCCATCTGGGACACGACGAGAAGTTACTGGCATCAGACACGGGACGCTCATTAGCTGATGATGGATGGGGAACAATTGAACGCAACTTGCTTTTCTGCAGTGAGGCGGTCTCCAGACAGCAGCCAATGCCGAGTTTTGCCCATCCACTAGACAGATATTGATGACTCAGGAAGAAGATATAGCAGGAGGAGATAAATGGACTAAGAGTCCAGAGTCCTATTCCTAACTCATAACACTACTTTAATAAGAACACAGGCAGACGGCAACCGAGCCAGCCAAGCCTGGTTTTGTGAGCTCTGTGGAGGCTTCAAAGAAGAGATAAATGGAGCATCAGTTTCAAGCGGGTGAGTTTCTGATGAATAGAAATGGTTTAGCGTGCATAGAGGATCTTACCAGAGAAATGGAAAACATCCCTCAAAGACTCTGAGAGAAAGTCAATTCCCTTCAGAAAATGAGGCAGTTAAGGCTGGAGGAAGAGGGAGGGGATTAGCATATTGTAATACACGCACGATTTTAAGCTTGCAGACACCCTTCATGAGATGACTCGGTTCTGTGGCATGCACCGAAATGCGCAGAGCTCAAGGCAGGGCACGTGGCTGAGCTGTGGCACAGCAGGAGGGAGGAGGCGAGGGGCTCTGCAGCACCAGGATCAACCATCCACAAGTTCTGCTGCTGACATGAGCGCGAAGCTGCGAGGCCTTTGGTTTAGAAGCATCCAGATGGTTTTTTGCTACTAAGGATGCAAAATCACATCCAACTGTATCCTCTATGCCCTGTCTCTAAGGGATGGGCCTTGTGCAGAGTTTCAGATTAAAGCCCTATGGTTTTGTTATTGAAATAAATCTGCTTCTTGCCTTATTCCAAAGCTCCCGCGGTTTGCAGTGGATAAAGAAACCAAATTTTGGTCCTTCCTTCTGGGTGCCCTGTATAAATCCAAAGGGCTGGATGATACTGTGTGTCACCATAGGAACTAACTTTATCTTTCCAGTCAGTCTTTAACACCTCTTCCTGTAGTATAAGCAGCAGGAAAAAAACAAAAATTAAAAAACCCAGAGCCTATCTCCAAAACTCTGGCAGCAACGCTCTTCTTCCTGGATAAAGCTCATTAAGAGCTTTGTTTTATGAGAGTTTGTGCACTGAAAGTGCAACTTGAGGATTATTGGGTCTCCGTGGCTAGCTGATTGATAGCCAAAACAATGATGTCCCAAGTCTGTACATATAACATCAAGTCCCTCTCCAAAGAGGGGCCAGAGCTAAATAATCCATTGATGTCAATGGGAACGGGGTTTTTTCCCTCCTTGACAACAGTGGGCTTTAGCTCAAGCTAAGTGACATTACCCTCAAGATGCTTGGCTCCACATTTTAGGGATCCCGGCAGAATTTCTCAGCCTGCTGCTTCCAGCACCTCCAGCACTTAGTGCGGCTATATTTACTCACACATGGCCAGGTGTTTGCAGAATAGATGCTATCATCATAGCTGTTTAAGCTCCTAGATAACTACTCCAGTAGGACAATCCGTTTACAAGCAGTTCTGATGGGGCCATTAGCTACACTGCCATCAGTGCTAATCAACATGACTGGAGTTGTTGAATATACTTGCAAAGTGCTTCTGTCAGCTTCAAGAAATAACACAAAACCCATGTCGCCTTATAATTTCCCTTGCAAATTTATCACATCCGGTGAAGGTACGAATTCCCCACCATGTCCAAAAGCTGTCAAAAAAAAAAAAAAAAAAAAAAAAAAGGCCTATTTTCTGCTTAACCATACACTGTGATGACGGGTATTGCGACAGCTCATTTTCTATAACGAGCTCATCAGTGTAAAACAGCATTAGGGATACGGCAAAACACACAGAAATTGAGGTGATCTGCAACAATTTCAGACTTGGTAGCACCACCTCACACCAGCAACTGGCTCCGTGGCCATTACTAGCCCAGCAGAGCTACTAGCAGGGACAGTGACCAAAGCCATACTTACTGCTGAAGCTCGACCCATTTGAAAAAAAAAAAAAAAGGCATAGAAATATGACAGTAAATGGTTCTAAGGAGCAAATTTGTGGAGGTTTGTTACTCTCTGAACCATAGGCTCCTGGTGCAGCTGGGTACTCAGGCAGGTGTGAAACCTGGACTTGGTGCCAGGATTGCTCAGGTGCTTGCAGTTAGGGACTGCCTCATGCTCTTTTACATGACATGACAAACTGAGGGCATCTTTCTGGCTGGTTTTTTACTAAAAGGCTTGATTAAAAAACTCTCCTAGCTCTTTAGCGTAAAAGAAAACCACACTTTTCCCAGTGGGCTTCTGATTCAAGTGGCTCATGGCAGTTACCAGAGCTTTACTGGTAATATGGACAAACCCCTGAACACGCTGCCATCACCTCTGGGGTTCTCCAGGTTGCAAACCACAGCCGTGATTTCATCTAGGGATCAGGAGCTCTGGAGGACATTGCTGAGCTGGCTGGGGCAGAAAGCAGCAGAATATGTTTATACAAGCTAAAGTTTTGCCAGTTTTGGTGTCATGAGTTCAAGGAGTGCTTTGCACAGCTTAAGAGATGCAGCTCCAGGAACAAAGGCAACCTTGTCTGTAATGGGGTTTTTCAGCGCTATCATCACAGAGCTGGTTGTAAATGGTAACACACATCAGAGACCCGAAACCAGAATTCACCATTTGCCAAGGTGAGGAACTCAAGAACACTTGCATTTACATTTAACAATATCTCCATATATAATGGGACCCTCCACCTAATATGCAGAGTTCTTGCAGACCTGAGCCCTCTCTGTACGTAGCACAAATAAATAACCCACAACTCAGAAAATCCAACCACAGATAATGGAGTTACATTATTTATTTTTTCCTACATGTCTCTTTGGCTTCAGACACACGAGCACAGAAACACACTGAGATCTTGCCAAACTGCATGATTTGTAAGTCCTCTCCCCTCCTTCCCCCACGAGGTCTCAGCAGTTACCCCTCCCAGCCTTTAGACCACTTAGCACGTACTCCATCTACATGCAGCGATGGCAGACAGCACTTCCCGACTACACATAGCACACCCAAGCCCTCACGCACCAAGAGAAGAAGCAAGTTTGAGTCCAGGGGTCCCCAGCACAAGAAGGACATGGAGCTGTGGGAGAGTCCAGAGGAGGCCACAAAGCTGATCAGAGGGCTGGAGCAGCTCTGCTATGGAGACAGGCTGAGAGAGTTGGGCTTGTTCAGCCTGGAGAAGAGAAGGCTGCGGGGAGACCTTAGAGCCCCTTCCAGTCCCTAAAAGGGCTCCAGGAAAGCTGGAGAGGGACTGGTGACAAGGGCAGGGAGTGACAGGACAAGGGGAATGGCCTGAAGCTGCAGGAGGGGAGATGATGGAGATGGGATGGGAGGCAGAAATCCTTCCCTGTGAGGGTGCTGAGGCCCTGGCACAGGGTGCCCAGAAAAGCTGTGGCTGCCCCTGGCTCCCTGGCAGTGTTCAAGGCCAGGTTGGATGGGGCTTTGGGCAACCTGGGCTAGTGGAGGGTGTCCCTGCCCATGGCAGGGGGTGGCACTGGATGGGCTGTGAGGTCCCTTCCAACCCAAACCAGTCTGTGATTCTATGTAAGTGTCATCACCCTTCTCATTTATATTGGTTGCAGGCATGTCTGAACATAGAGAAACCACTGTCGTCATCCCCCAACTCCCTTGGGGTATCTCACAGTGGGAGGAAGGGCTCTTCATCTTCAGGAGTCAAACCATTCCAGGCAGGATAGTTCAAATACGCAGATATTTTACTATGGCTATATTTTATAGTATGGCCATAAAGGCAATAAAACAAAAGGTTAATACTAGCAAGTTCATAAATTTAGTAGTCAAGGATTAGTACATTCTTGTTCATCTTCTCTTACTTTACTGAAATTTTAGGTACAAAGGTTTAGATTTGCCCTTGCATGAAGTTTTTGAGGCAGAAGGGCCAGTCTGGGTGGGTACATAGTTTAAGTCTCAGCAATAATGGCAGCTGCAAAAAGCTCTAGTACAGGCTGGACTGATAGGAAGTTTTATAACAATGCCTAATTTCTGTATTGCAGACCAGTGCCTGTTTTCAGCAAGCCATGTCAAAACGTCCCCTTCTAAAACTAATTCTAACTGATTGGTAAGTTATTTTCTGCAGCTAAGAGTCACCAGCCTCAGCTAACAGAGCAGAATACCCGAGTGCTGCCATGACAGTGCAAAACACCCGGCTGGCTTCTTCTCTACGCCAGCCTCCTGCGATGTTGGAAGCTCAGCAAGTTGACTTCGCACTGACACAGAGGAGCAGCACTCAATTTGTTCCACCGACTCTTAACAGCACAGATAGCTTACCGCAAAGCTTTGATTTCTTCAAAAATCCTTGCTGGTCAGTCTTCCAAGAGCATGTCCAGACACGAGTATAGCTTCACATTCAACTAATAAGCTCTCAATTTCTGTAGTTATTGATATATCCAGAAGGCTATAAAAAAATGCACTCACAGGCTGTGGTACTTGGTGTGCATTACTTCCCTGTGCACCAGCACACAACAAAAAAACCCCAACCAAAACCCAGCAGTCTTCACACGCAGGATTTAGAAACATGAGGTCCGCTTCCCTGCAATGGAAGCACCATCAGGAAGATTAGATCCGTGTTCTGCTCCTGAAATGTTGTCATACCTGTATGAAAAATGCCAGCTAAAGCCTGAGACAGATCTCGCTCACTCACTACATATCCACCCCTACACTAAAAAGGTCATCAACTTAAGTACCATACACAGAAACATCCAAGAGGGTTAACTGATAATGAACTCCCTGGAGCAGTTTCAGCCCATGGCAGCAGCTCTCAGTACCTGGGGCAATGCTGGGGCACTGCTGGGGGGGCAGAGCCCCGAGGTCCACGTCCCAGAACTGCTCCTGATACTGGGAGCAGACAAAACATCACCTTCTGAGGAAGGAAAGCTACCTACCCTTCGTGGAGGAAAGGTCTGGGCTATGTGGAGGTGAGCTGTGCTGTACCATTTCAGATCAGGGCCAGGCAACGTATCTTAGTGCATTATCTACCGTTACAGATTTAAACCCTGCTTCCCCTCCCGCCCCCCAAAGACCCTTAGGAATTACAGCAAATTTATATTAAAAGGAAATGCCCATAAAAAGTTATTAAGATTATTTGAGGGGAAATTATTTATCCTGTTTCTCAGGAATATTTATGTCCCATTCTCCCTCTCAACCCACTCCTATTGTTTTTTCCATAGTCATTGAAAATATTTTATCCTGAGCCAAGCTTAGTTCTGTGCCATTTACTATTCTTATTACAATCTCCATGAGAACAAGCCCTCCGCATCTTTAATGCCACCTGCAGTCAGTGACTTATAGTTATGTTCCTGTGCTGTGCTACTTTGATCTCTTCAGTATTTGGTTGTTTTTATGGGGCTGCCTCTTCTGTTTTCTCTCCGTTTACGGCCTCACTAATCTGTGCGAAAGGAGCAGAATAGGCAATCAATCAAATTGCAAAATACTGAAAAGGACAAAACAGTGTGGTGCAAAAACTCTACTTCCAGCTGAACTGACATAATTAGTTCCCAGGGGTATGAAAAGCATTTCCTCTCCCAGGTGATGTGAGCTTCCTTCCAGAAGCCTTGTAATATACATGTCACAAGATGTCACGCAGTGCTACTCCCTGGAGTTTGATAGCATCACTAAGTCCAGATCTCTCCTGACAGGGTTTATTAAGTCAAGGAGAGGAATAGCAGCAGGAGCGGACAATGCTGCACAGAGTTGACCAAACCATGTTTTAAATATGTTGTTTTAACAAGTACTGGACCTAACCACAAGTTTTGTGTCAGAGGTCTCCTACCTTATTAACATAACGACACAGGTATCTGCTGTATATCATCACCATGCAGAGCGCATCCCCAGGGAGGGTCATCCATGGTAAACGGGCACACTAACGCGGGTACTCAAGCTGCACAGAAGCCGCAGGTTTGGTACTAAACCACAACTATCTTCCTACCTAAGCGGCTCCTCTCCACTGGGAACTCGGAGTTCGCAGGCACTGGTAAGGATGTTTCTCTTTGCAAGCTGAGGCTACGCCAACAGCAGCATCCTGCGTGGAGGGTTTGCACGCTGGCCGTCTGCGTGACTTTGCAGCTGGACTGAGGCCATTAGTTGTGCCCCACAAGAAGCAGAAACAAGCAAAGAGCCTTGAGTGACCACCTGGCATTGCACTTGTGAAATGACCTCAGCAGGACTAGAAAGAAGCAGAACGCCTGTTTGAGGTTTCTTACCATATACTTGACATGTGGGTATAAAATATTACAGGCTTTCTTTGTCCATCTCCAGGCCCAGATCAGGTTTTGTGCAGAGTCAGCTACCTGTCACAAGACTTCATCTTACAAAATTCTTCCCCAGACTCCAAACAGAAAGCCAAGCCGTGAATCTTGATAAAACGACAACTAGGTGAGACACAAAAGAGAATGAGGTTGTACAGGACATTGGAAGTAGGATGGGCTGAGAATTATGTCCTTAAGTTGCCTTAAGTTAGCCTTGAAACACTGTAGCGCACAGTGTTTCGTTCGAAAGTTAAATGTTCCTGGGAACAATTAATTTAAAACGAGTGAGGTGGCTGGGAAGATTGGCCAGTAATTTTAGAACTAAAATTGTGATTAAAAACACTTCACCACTGAAAGTTGGGAAGCAGATTGCCTGATCGTGATTAATATGACACTACAGGACTTGGCTGCATGGAAGAACGGCAGAGACTAAACTTGAGTTAAATTCTTATCAAGTGAAATGTATCCAGCATAATCTGATAGGTCTTAAAAGGTTAATGTAAGCTAAATCAATGCTGTCTCCATCCAGATAAGGTGTGGGAAATTGTCCTTGAGTGTGAATGTTCAGAAGTCTGAAGATGAGGGTAATAAAGGGCTTTCATCTTCTGCTAATCTTTGCCAAGTCCATTGCAATGCATGAGAAGTTGATGATAAGGATACTCTGATTTATCAGCCAGCAGACATAACACTGGAGTAGGTTTTAAAACACTCCATTTTCTTGGTTTATGTTAGTTATCTTAATAAACACTTTAAAAATCCAAACACCTTTTGGACAGTCAAAGATGCTGGATACAAAAGGTTGGTCTTGCATCACCTTGCCCTGTAAAGCTTCCAGCAGCAAAACACCAGGCCTCCCCCAGGGATGGGGAAGAATCTGGAAGCCTGGCTCAATCGGTGAAATGATGTTTAAGCAAATCATTCTGCTGGGATAAGGAGCTAAATGGAAGCGGAGCCTCAGCATGCACTTGAGCTTCAAGCACACGGTTAAATCCCAGGGATCAAGCAGATTTCCAAGCTCTACTCAAATCCAACAGAGCTAAAGGGCTTCCATTCATGACTTTGAAAATATACCTCTAAATTTACGGCTAAACTTAAAACACAGGCTCAAATGCTCTTCTGCTGAGTTAAGTCAGGGCTTGAGAACAGGAAAGAGAAGCGAGAAAGCTCTAACTTCGCCCCGTGCTCAGAAAGATACAGCTCTGCTTTCCGCAGCGAGTGTTTCTGCACTCAGTTGTGGTTCTGGTGTTGACTCCACACATACAAACAACTGACGGCTCTATGTTGGACTTGCACTAAGAGATGTACTTTGCGTACTTGCTTCCTAGAACAATATAGTATGGGATCAGTATGGAATCACAACAGGAGATAACAGGATCACAAAGACTGAAAATAAATAAATAAAAGAAAAAACAAGAACAACACTTGAGGTCTGCCAGCCCTCAGGCAAAGGAGGATTTTCCCCAGTACTGTAATTTCCAACTTTGTCCAGCCTAGGTTTAAAGCCTCAGATTCACTTCAGACACCAGTTCCAGCAGTTCAGCAGAGACCACGACATCGTGATGATCTGGTGAGAAGTGTACATACAAAATGTACAGAGCTGAGTTAATTTGTAGTTAGCTCTGACCGTTACAAAGCTCAGCGTCCTGCAGGGTCTTCTGCCAAACCACAGCACAGCTCTTTCGCCAGCGCCCTAGCCCGTGTTCTCCTCTCTCCAAGCAGACGGTGCTATGAGGGATGCACTCAGTGTGTTATTGTTACAGTTGATTAATACCTGAACACTCTGTAAAGTCATAAATTACCATTATGTATACAAACAAGCAGTATATACACACAAAACTTAGAGGAGATGTATTTTCCCAGAATGAGCTGTCAATTACCAAGTATTTATATATTATGTTTACACAGGCTTTTATAACCAACACTCAAACCACTTCAGGTATTAAGTGCTTAAAACTATTGATTTGATTAATTCAGCCATCTTCATAAAACCATCCTGTTCTATTTTCCCTGGGTTGCAGTTCTGATGTGCAGCCCCCCTGCCCATCTGCTGCAGCCCCGATCCTCTTGTCTGGGCGCACGGATCCAGCAGCTCTCCCAGACATTTCAGAGCAACAGGGCTCTCCTCCTCCTCCTCCGAACCGTCTGCAGGAGCGAAGCCCTTAAAACTAAAAATGGTGAACATGTTTTAACAACCCCCCCAACTTCTCGAGGCCAGACTTGAGCAGTCTCCAAGCACAGGATGAGCTTTCTGTTAAACACATGAGATTCCCTCTTGCAGCGTTGGTCTCCGTGAGGCCAGTGGGATCCACAACACCAAAAGCTGACCTGAAGCCACCTTCACATATCTGACTGATGAGGAGTTGAAATAATCTGCTGCCTCATATCCTAAGATACCTTGTGGGGCAGAGAGCAGCCCTAGGAGAGGAGTACTGCTACTTGGTGCCTTTGGCTCTCACCCGTGGCTCAGAAGCCGTGGGGTCTTGCTGGCTCTGTTATCTCTTGGAGCGTGAGCATGTACAAATCAGCTCATTTATCTGTCACCTCATTATAAGGCCAGCTTTTTAGAGATGGGGGCATTTCTGCATTCGATTTGTACAGTGCCTAGCACAGCAGACCCCAGGTGCTTAGCCTCACTAACAGAGCAGCCAGACTCTCATCATTTGATACAACAATTAACATCAATCTACTTCTCACAGCTATGGCTGCCTCCCCCTCCTTTAAATCAAGCCCGAGGTACCATGGTTTCCTGTCACCGGTGCTCTTCCCATCAAATTATCATTTTATAGCCCGCGCTGAAGTTTGGCTTAGGAGACAAGAGGCAAAAAGTAGCATCCTGGTGTGAGAGATAGAAGGCTAAGTAGTGGCAAGAAGGGCAGCCAAATCTCAGAATATTATTTAGGAGAGAGTAATAAATAACAAAGGCAATGTTCGTGCAGGCTTTAATGGGTTTTTATCACCAGAGAGTATGTATCTTAAAGAACGAGGGGCAGCGGGAGCCAGGTAACAAGTTCCAAATCCAGAGACTTGTGACACCCACTGTCTTCTGAAAAATGAGGCACGGGAGTATCAAAGACAGCCTTGGAAGAGACGGATGATACAGGTGGTTCTTTACTGCCCCAAACTCTTGGATAGTGATAATAAAAAAATCCCAGCAAGTGGAAGCTAAATCTTGAAATAATGAATCAATAGCAAGGAGAACTACACAGCAGTGACAAGAGGAGCCACTGTTAAGGTCCATCCCACGCTCGGCTCTTCCCGTGCGCCTCGATTCGAGGGATATGGTGAATTGAGGGGGCCTGGAGAGGAGCAGGGCTCAAACACAGAATTGCCTAACGGGGAGGACATGAGGGTGTACAGCCCCAGGCCCTCGCCCGGCACTGGGGTTTGCCACTTCCCTTCATCTGTCTGTGCCTCTGCTCCCAACCAGATACCGGCATCTCGCCTGTATCTCGGGATATTCTGCAGCACTCCTGGCACAGAGGTTTTTGACCCTCAGGAGACCGTACCCATCCATGCAGCAACCTCTGTGACGGAGCCCTTGCCCAGCACCCCTTTACTTCCCTCACATTTCACAACTCTAATCCCACCTATTTCCTTCTCGCAGAAAGACAAAGTTGGATGTTTTAAGATGTAGGCAATATTGTCTGACAGCCCAAGCGTTGTTCAGCATTTGATACAACCCTGGCAGTAGTAATAATCACCTTGCAAGTAAAGAAAAGCATTTGCAAACGCAGCCAGCTTCAACTCCAAAGTGTGAACGCTATCCAACAGGGCAAGTGCTATGCAGATCTAGCAAGCCAGTCATTTGAAGAAACTGTTTATGAAAAGAGATTTTAAACTCTTAATTTGGTGCCATTGGCTAACAAACCCCATTAGCAATTCTCCTCTGCATGGGATAACATTTGTTCTGCAACTTTCCCACCCACTCAGTTTAACTCTGGGTTTGGTGGAGAGCAAATAACATCAGGATGTTGACAGAGCTCCTAAAGCTCCGCTTTCTTTTCTGTACCTCGGCCAGACACTTGCAATCCTCGATACAGAAGTAATGCCTCGACTGAACAATGTCAAACTAAACTGCTGTTCACAGAAAAGCCTCAGAAAACACAGAGCCATGAAGGACTGTTGCGACGATAGTAGAAGAAGCTATGGGCTCGCCCGGGAAGGCTGCACCCACCCACCAGCTCCCAGTCGCTCCAGGACTCACTTCAGGGGGAAGACCAGATCTTAAGGAGATGGAGGGATGAGAAAAGGGTGCTGTCAAGCCTCTAAACTCCAAAATCCAGGTGTGGGGGCTCTCTGGATTGAGAGGTACATACTGCACACAGTTGCCTCCTTGCCTCTAACAGCTCAAGGTCCAACACTGGTAAGAAGCCCTGTGCTGGGAACAGCCCTGCATAACCACCATCCCAGTCAGGTAGGTGTTAGTTATCAGAAATTAAAAAAAAAAAAATAAGGTGCTGTTATCAGAAAAAGGTTCTCTTAAGTGCTCTTACCAGAAAGCATGGAGAAATCAAGACTCTAGCCACTTGCATTATCAAGCCATATGAAGGAATTTAAGAAAAAGCAGCTAAAGAAGCAGACTGCGCTACACAAGCACCTAGCCCAGCAGCTGAAGGCGTACGCGTCTGAGCAGGATGGTGAGGCTTCCAACCTCTTGATAGGCAAGTCCCATCCTACTCTTCTCCTTGCTAAAGGAGGCTCTGCCTCTGCAGGGTGGATCACAGGGGGCTGTAAGCTGGTGAGTCCTCTACAGGTAAGTGAGACGTTTCAGCCGGCAAGCTTCACTTGATAAGAGGTTAGAAATGATTTTTACAGCTGAACAGTTTTTGCTGTTGCATGAAGACATTTTACCTTCTGGACTCTGAAGGAAAGGCTGCTGAGATGCAGCTGAAAGCCCACCAAATCCAGGGTGCTCCAAAAGCACTGTCTGAAAAATCCAAGCTTAAACTGAGACAAAACTTTTCCTACGAAATGACGGTACCAGGTAAGCTATAGCTTTGTGGGGGTTTCTCATCTTCTACGCTAACTGCCAGAAAAATATTGTAGTAAAGAGGGTAAGAGCAAAATGCTTTCCAGGGAATGCATACACAGCCAGGTCAGCAAAATGTGGGATGTATGCATATATATATATATATACTTACTCTTACGTGTACCTTCTAGCCATGTTATAAAGAAACATTAATATATTTTTTGTCATATAAATGGGAAAAGTAAGGTGCAGGGCTTAAGGAAGCTGCCTTCAGAGACACAGCAGGTTCATGCAGCCGAGATACCCAAACTGGGATCTCTGCTGCTAGTAACCGCCTCTTCCCAAAGTAGCATAGAAGAACTTTGCAGAGCACAGCTTCAGAGCTCTTAAAATTGCCAACATGCATGAATAGTAATAGCTTACCATTAAAAAAGAAGTCTGTATTATTCTTTTGATAGTGTTGCAGTGTTCTTGAAAAATGGGTGTTATTTATTTGATCGTCCCCTAAAGATTCTTTTGTCACAGGCTATTGTGTAAATTTGTGTTCAGACAATTTTTAAAATGTTGAATTATTCACTTGATTGGCCTTAATGTCTTCTCCTGAAACACCTCAATATGGTGCGATTATTATCAATATACGGAGGGCTAATAAAAATGTGGAAAAAATAACTGCAGCTGGATTTTCAAAAGGGAAAGGATAATTTTCTAACTACTAAAACATTAGTAGTTAAGAAAGTTAAGATAAGGGTAATAAAGCCTTGTGCTTCAGGGCTTTGCAAAAGGGGTTAGGAAGTAATTATTTTAAATTCTTTCTTCAGTATTATGTAATTTAACTCTCGTTAATAAAGGACCCAATTTTCAAAGGCAATGAATGATGTAGCTAGGAACCAGATGATATGTTAAAACAGAGAAGTTAGTCCTCAGCTTGCTTCGGTGCTTTACAAAAAACTCCCCAGACACTTATTTGCATCTTCCAACTCCTATGATAAAATATTTTTTCTTTCTAAAATGTCAATTTGTTGAAACTGAAGCATTTCACTGTAATGTAGGAGCATTCACTCATATTTCTAAGGTCCCAAGTACCTTAGTTTGAGGCATAGAATTGGATTCATCTGTAATTTATAAGTCCCTCTGATGAATTAGAGCAATTTCAGTTGCTCGCTCCCTTTAAATACAGGATTCAGAAGCTCAGGGAAGGACCGTCTGCGACGTGGGAAAAACGACATTACCAAGCTGATCCTGAGCTTCTGCTCTGCAGATTGATTGTGCTGAAAACATTGTCTGGGGAAAGTCAGCCAGACCCCACGGGAATGGTCCTTCGCTGGACTCCACCGCTCATCTGCCTGTTCCGGTTTCTATGCGTGGCCCAGGAAACTGCCAGGGAACAACTGGCTACACGATCCTGAGATTTCAGTTCCTCTTCTCAAAGACATTTTCTTCCAGTCTCGCATGCTCCACTAACTGTGCAAAGGACCATGATTTCTACATCTTAATGCGTTTCATTCTCCTTGTGCGTAATACAATTTCTGGTATTTTGATGTATCTGTGCTTTTTTTTTTCCTCTCACTTTTGTATTCTGCTTTTTGCACCCTGTAGTCACATACTGGATAAAGAACAATTTTATTTTAAATGTTTCTCATCTGTAGTACGCCTCTGCCTGGATGGTGTTTCTGTATATCATCTATGAGCATACCTGGACTTGTGCAAAGCATTTGACACTATCCTGCATGACATCCCGGTATCTAAATTGGAGATATGGATTTGATGGATGGACCACTTGGTGGATAAGGAATTGGCTGGATGGTCGCACTCAAAGAGTCACGGTCAATGATTCAATGTCCAAGTGGAGACCAGTGAGGAGTGGCGTTCCCCAGGGATCGGTGTTGGGACCGGCACTGTTTAACATCTTGGTGATGTGAGCAGTGGGATCGAGTGCAACCTCAGCAAGTTTGCTGATGACACCAAGCTATGTGGAGTGGTCAACACACTGGAAGGAAGGGATGCCATCCAGAGGGACCTTGACAGGCTTGAGAGGTGGGCCTGTGTGAATCACCTAAGTTCAACAAGGCCAAGTGCAAGGTCCTACACATGGGTCAGGGCAATCCCAAGCACAACTGCAGGCTGGGCAGAGAACAGATTGAGAGCAGCCCTGAGGAGAAGGACTTGGTGGTGTTGGGGAACGAGAAGCTCAACATGACCTGCCAATGTGCACTGGCAGCCCAGAAAGCCACCCGTGTCCTGGGCTGCATCCCCAGGGTGGTGAGGCCCTGGCACAGGTTGCCCAGAGAAGCTGTGGCTGCCCCTGGCTCCCTGGCAGTGTTCAAGGCCAGGTTGGATGGGGCTTTGGGCAACCTGGGCTAGTGGAGGGTGTCCCTGCCCATGGCAGGGCGTGGCACTGGATGGGCTGTGAGGTCCCTTCCAACCCAAACTAGTCTATGATTCTATGATTTCAAAAATCTTCTTTAGTATGACATCAATTCCATTCACATATTCTCCCAAATCTTCATCTGTCTTGCTGTCACTATCAGTCTAATCATTTTGACACTGCCATTTTTAACACCACCAGGTAATCTGAGCTGTTAGTGGTAAATTAGATCTATGTGGTACAGCTGGGTAAGGTCCTTTCCCACCTTCCTCCTCTCATGGGATGTAAGGGCTCATCTTCACAACACTTCCTGTCCACCTACTGCTTCTCAAAAAAGTTGCAGTAAATGTCAGCCCCTTTGTTCCCCTTCACATAACACGGGAGCTATGGCACCTCCCTCTGTGCCCTCACAGTGAGCAGAGCACTCTGATAACCCTCAATGAAGTGTTGGGGAGTCACGTAGGTATTTCTGATGGAAGAAACCTGTACCATGAATAATTGAGGCCCATCACAGAAGCTTTTTACAAAATGAATGGAAGCATTCAAATTGCCTCAGTAACGAACAGACCAAGTGTTCACAGACAGCTATTGAAGTGAAATAATCATCCACCGTAATTAAGAGAGTATATGATTGAGTTGTCAGAGATGGTGCAACATCTACTTTACCCAAGTTCCCCTCCCCTCTGCCCTGCTCTGTTTTCCACAACACTGCACAGTGGAAGAGAATGGCTTCAATTACAACAACTTTCTTGCATTTTCAGACAAAAGCTGAACCGAAACCACTCGTCTTTGAAAAGTTTCCCAGGGTTCCCTCACACGTGTGCAGGGTACGTGTGCTCTTGCGCAGGAGAAGTGGAATCAGAGAAGAATCCAGTGACATTTCTGCCTCTGCATCAGGTGTACACCTCCAGGCCCTGGTGCATGCTTTGCCCTCACCTCTCAACTTCAGTGAGCTATTACAAGGTTTAATTTGATTGCTCTGGAATAGTAAGTTTTCATCCGGGGAGTATCTCTGCACCACCCCTTGCTTATCCTTCATGTTCTGTAGAGCAACTGTGTGTCCCCGTTTGGGTTATCTTTTTATTCTAGTGAGAATCTCACGAGCTTAGAGGTTGGGAATGAAATTTCCCAATTCTGCTTCACTTCCTAGCCTCACAGACCTTCCATGCAAACACCAGAACCTAATTTGCAGTGATTCACCTTTTTGTGTGTTGATTGATTCCAGTTTTTTGAAGGAAAAAGGGAACCAAAAGGGTGTGACGGTGATGACCTTCCAAACCTTGGCATAAATTCCTGATTGTTGAATCAATAGGCTTTTAGCCATCAGCTTTTAGGACACCAAGTTGTCTCCCAGGGGTGACACTTTCGAAAGCTCTCAGGAATTCAACAAAAATTTAATGCACCACGGGTCAAATTAAACCCATCTTGCACACCACTGAAAACAAACTCTAGACTGCAGCCAAGCACAAAGCTGATGTGTAAGGAGGAGCAAATTTCTGCAAATATTTTCAACCCATCTAGGTCAGTTCTACTGACATGTGTGGAAAAAATTATTCACCTGGAGAAGGTGTTCCAGTCAAATAAATCATTAATTGAAAGAGCAGAATAATTCTTCCCACTCCTACCTCACCAGGAGATTATATTTGGTTCTTCCTTTCTTTGTCTGTTTTGTGTCAAATTGCAGAATATGGCTAAGGGGGATTTTGTTCACTTTGTTTACCAGCTGTGCTGAGTTCAAAACTGCTGCAGTTGAAAAGCTCACCCAGAAACTACAAAATTGGGGTTATGTCCTTGAAAGTAAAATTTTAAAGTTTCCACTTTATTTAACCTCTCAATAGCTAAGATATCAAATCTTCTCCATTTACAGGACTAAAGACTTCTCCAAATGTCACCCAGCAGCACTGAAGACCCAGTTCAGGGATCTAATATTCCAGCTGTCTGTGTTGTGCTTAAAGATGTCATTGCCATGCTAAAGACTCTGGAATCAGAACTTAATTAGCTGTTTTGTTTGCCATGAATGAAGAGGAACAGATGATGGATTGTTTGGGTTTTTTTGTCTCAAAGTTACAAAAAAAAAAAAGGGCAGACAGAAAGATCTATTTATGACTACGAATTAAGTAGTGTTAACTCTGGAGACACATGGGAAAAGAGCAGAAAATAGCACCATAATGCTATTTTTACAGTCATGATTTCATTGAAATAAGCATGCTTGGAAAATACACAGGAAATTACCAAATATCCAGACTAACCAGGACTGATTGGAAATATCTGACTCACTAAGGGGGGTTTCCATGAAGACCCCAAATTTGAAAATGTTTTAAAGAATAAGGTCGGGAGACTTCAAACACAGCACCTTTATGCACGGAGCCACCCCTGCACCGTCAGAGAGATGGGGACATCCTGCTGAAGAAGTCCACAGGAATCCCAACTGTTAGCCATGGCCTCTCCCTCGAATGTGACTTGTGGCACTTCTCATCCATCTGTGGGAAAGCAGTGGTTCAGCAGCTGGCCTATACACAGAGATATAACATCCTCCTGGAGAAATGAAACCCCCCACCACCTTCATCATGTATTTTTTTGCCGTTTCAATGAACTGCGTAAAACTGTGTGTGAAATAATAATGAATAGCAGTCTCTACAATGCCCTATGGATTTAGACTCGAAGATGCTCAGGCACGTGAGTAACTGTTTCCCTGAGAGACAAGATAAATACAGAAATTGCTCATGAGCCTAAATATTTGCAATTCTGGGTCTTTTCTTGCCAAGGGCACTGGCATCCCCAGCTCTTATAGCTGCCTGCGCTTGTCTGCTCTTGCTGTCGCCCTGAGGGCTGCATAGCCCGCTGCCTACGTGCGACAAGGCTGTCACAGGTATCTGACGTGCTGCAGCACAGAACTGAATCGAGTAACCCAATGGGTCATTCTTTTTAGCTTCATGTCTCCTGAACAGGAGGATTATTTCATCTCTCTCCTGCTGCCTCCAGGAAGGGACTGACACAGTGGGACTGGAAGACAGGCAGCAGCTTCCCAACTCTAAGCATCCTGGCTCCAGCATGGAGGCCTTTCAGTATTAGTACTTCTCCTCCCTGCTTGGCTCTCGCACCAAGATATAATTTAGCTCATTGTGCTGTAACATCTGCCTTTGTCTGCCATCAGCACCAGCATCCTTAATTCAGCAGGAGTGAGCTGGGAAGGTGTCACAGAAAGCAGGGACAAGGCAGGGCTGGATGGAGACCCATGGGCTTGGCCCCTGTGGGATTTGCACAGAGCTTTCTCAGTCTATTGGGGGGCTTGGGGAAGTGGGTCAGCCGAGTTCCAGACAAAATCCCATCCCTACAAGCATGGCAATTCGGTTCTCCGGCAGGCAGGACCTCTTGCCCTCATCTGCTGAGCTGCTGCTCTTTGGGCTGGGAAGGGAAGGGAAGGGAAGGGAAGGGAAGGGAAGGGAAGGGAAGGGAAGAGAGAAGAGAGAAGAGAGAAGAGAGAAGAGAGAACAGAGAACAGAGAAAAGAGAGAGAGGAGAAGAGGAGCCGGCATCCAACAACTCCATAGAGAAAAGCAGAGAAAAGGCAGGTGACTCAGCTCCTGACCAGAAGCCATCTGTATTTGTGGGACTTCCACCAAAGCACAGGCTGAAGTCCTGCCACATCTGTGGAATCGGAGGCACAGTGAGTATGCAGCAGAGAGATACCGAACTGATAGCCAAACATACTCTGCATCGACAAGATTCAAGCAGATTATCAGCTTTAACAATTCTACTTCCTAACCTGAGACCCCAGTTAAAGCAAAATAATGAGATTTCTTCAATTCACAAAAAACTCATGATGCCTAGCAAGAAAGGCAAATGCCTCATACCGGAGCAGGAGAGCCAGGAAAGCCAGCGGAGTCATGCTGCTAAACAGGCAGCTCAGTCAGTCATCTCAAATACTGTGTTGAAGAAGCACCCACAGGCAGAAAGACTGGATTTGAAAGGGACTCTCCACTTTCTTTTTCCCCTGCATAATGGAATCAAGATGGTTTTATTATAATTATTATTATTATTTTTCAAACAGGATGCAAATAGTAATAGAGCTCCTCCACAGTTGCCTGCAAAAATAATATATATGTATTTAAGTGCCAGAACAAGCTATTCTTGAATATAAACTGATGCTTGGTGAGACTTTGCAGCTTATCCCAAGGGAAAATACATCTAAACTAATTGCATTTCTCCCATTCGGCATCATTACATCTTAACAGTATTTTGCATTTAAATCCATTCAAGGTGGTACCTAGGTCACCAGATCCCGTTTTGACCTTGAAGCGGCAGAACGTGTCAATCCTGGCTCAGCAGGGTGCTTTCAGACGGCTGTCTGCTGCTTATTACAAATACACTATGTATCACATTATGGCCCCTGGCATGAATAATGTGGAGCTACCAAAAATACAGTTGCCATGGTAACAGCTTCACGATGATCACAAGGCTGGATGGAAAAGACTGGCCTGGGAAGAGGTCAGCTCCACGTAGACAGTGTTTTGGAGGGGAATGAAGCATGAAGTATTGGCCAACTCTGGCACAAAAGGCAGTGTCACTGGAAGGTGATGACTGAACCCCATGGCTAAGGGCAGCTCTCTCCGATCGTTCTTGATGCAGAGCAGGCAACTGTGGCTCTGCAGCACTTCGGAGGTGCAAGTCAGTGCTTTAAGCCACACCAGTTCCAAGCCCTCCAGAAACACCTCTGGTTTCCTCTGCGGGACTCCTGCTCTTGGGGACACTTGTACTGGCAGGGCTTATCATCAGCACCAAGGGATTCCAGCCAAGGCTCCGCATGTCTCAGCATTTACAAAAGCAAAACCCAAGTTCAACACCCAGCTGGTGTTTCTCCCATTTTCGTATTGCCCTCTCAGCCTACAAGAGATGATGGAACATTGCACCATTGGCCCATCTTTAGGCTTTTTTCCAAGGCCTAGCATCTTCCAGGCATCCAGGTGGAAGTTCCCCCCCAGTCCACTGTGGGATTCCTTCTGCAGTTAACTGATCCTTTGTGATTTCACCACAGAGGTCTTCTTCAAGGATATTTATTACCTCAAATGATTTCATAGAATTCTCAGGAAAGGGAATTTTTTAGCCTGAAGGTTGTTCATCAACAGTTTATATTGACTGTATGCTATTTGTGACATGCCTGAATCACTGGGCATTATTTCTGGTCTTCAGCCGAGTAGCTGAAACAATTATGCTCCTCCTGACAGGAATTAAAATAAACATACAAGTACTGCATGATAGAATTCTGAAATCACTTGAATTTGTGCCTGGGTTTCTGAATTCCCCATGCATTTTTGTATTTCCAAGATAATTTCCTATCACCAGTTGTAGCAAATCACATTTCATAAGGCATTCCTGGATAATTTGAAGAGTATTTGCTAGTTAGCTGTTTCTTTTAGGGTTAAAGCCCTACATTGCCTCTGTTCCCATCAATCCATAATCACTCCAGTGCAGAACAGCAACAGGAACTGAGCAATAAAAACTGCTTCAGAGAGTAGTCTGTCTAAAGATGAGACTCCATCGGTTTGTGTTAGGAGAAGGGGGACTGGCCAGAAGAGCTCTGTGGCACTGTCTCTACAGGGTAAAAATCCCATCTCGTTTTGGCAACAACCTCTTTTTCCTTAAGCTGTTCGGATGTAGTTTTTTCAGCTTTTTCCAGCTTCCCAGCTATTACTTGTTTCCTTTTGCATACAATGGTGATCAAGAGAGGGTATTCCCATCTGCAATCTATTAGAGGATTAGAAAGCTCCTGAAGTACGTACTGTTTAACTATCTCCTCAAAGGACTGCTGCCATAAAGGACAGGGGTCTGCTGAGCTATATGGTGCTTGTTTCCCATGTAGAATCGATCCCCTTTTCTGGAAGGAATCCTGCAATCGCACTATAATTAGCTAGGCTTCTGGTTTATTTTAGGGAAAGTCAGAGGCTGATCAGAGTGAAAGACACAGAAGACTGGGATAATGAGAAGTTTAGGCTGGGATTTTCAACAGAGCCTAAGGTTACATCCCTGCTGCAGTCGCAGAGCAGTAGCTGTGCAGTACAGAAATATTTGACCTAGTCAGAAATGTTTCATGCCTGTTGGAAGCTTAAATTAGTCCAGACTCAGCTCTATGCTTGCGAAAATAAACTATTATCAGTAATGAATTTAAGATGTACTCATGCATTTGGCTGTGTGTAGAGCGGGTAGAGATGTAGCTAGATGGAACATTGCTATTTCCATGCCTTTAGGTCTAGCATGTCCTTAAGGGAGCCATGGACCTACAGACTACTGTAAAGCACCTGGTTAACCCATTCTAGCGTCCAAATAGCTTAGCTACCTTTGACATTCCCGATCTGCAAGCAATCATAGCGAAACAGCCAGAAGAACAGCTTTGGCGTTAAAACACTGGGCTTGCTGGGCTGGGTGCCTTCCACTCAGTTTTTAATCCCTCTGTGTCTTTTTCCTCCTTTATTAGACAAAGATAGCGTCAACTCTGTTTTTACAGGTTTATTGTAGTGATTAATTCTTATGGAGGTAGAGCATCGCTAGGATTATCTGTCCGGACACTGTATAAACACATCATTCTAAACTCAAGTATTGCGGGTTCACTACAGAAACTGGATAGTGAGATGTAAGGGAAGAGGTTTTTTTAGAATGGCACTTCTGGCACCTACGAACTGAAGAAATGCCAGTTCGCAGTGGGTGAGGTGAGGTGGGGCATGCATACATAGAGGAAGCGATACCGGCACTTCAAATGTGCTGTTTGCACACAGGCAGCAGGAGAGACAGCTGCTGTGCTGGGAATTTTTATTTTTTTTTTGTGTTCTCATATAACAGCTTTTATGTGTCCATTTCCACTATTATACCGATGCCACAATTCTAGGTGGTGTTTAGTGGAGCTGACTTGAACAACCTTCCCTGGAATTCAGCCAGCTCGCTCATGTTCCCGATGCTCCCCAGAAAAGCTTCCCTTCACACGCCCCCGCTCACGTCTCTGGGTAGGTGTCCTGTCCTTGCGTAAGTGCAAAGACTGCTTGCAGATTCAGCATCAGCTCCAAAGTAATCTGGAACTCTGCTTCTTTGGGCCATATGTTAAAAAATGAAGTTCAACACTCAGGGAACCTCATTACTGACAAAGGTGGTAACAAATGTGAGACGATATATATACACTCAATACTGAAAATATTTAGGATGACATCAGGCCTTGCCTGTCAGCGTCAAAGAAATTGTTAACTGGATCGGAAAGGAAATTCCTGTTGCGATTTGTAGTGTTTTCACGTGAAAAAGAGTCCACTACCTACACATACAGTACTTAAAAGTGATACCTTTTTCTGAACAGATGAATCCCCTTCCTGGTACCTCAGTCCCTGTGACTGTGTTGTGGCCACCAGCTCACCCCCACTTTGCAGGTCTGTGCTATGTTGTCTCAGCGGTGTCACCCACCCGGACAAGAACCCCACAGCCATGCCAGTAAAGGATGTCCTAACGCGAGCTGCCATGCAGCATTTGTGTGCGCTTAGCCAAGTAAAGTAGTATCGGCTCTTTGCACTGCGTTCAGGTACGCCTATTTTCCTTGAAACAACTCTACCATCGCTCTCATATGGCTGTGAGTTATGAGCCCATGGAAGTCCAGATACATCACTCCGAGCATTACTCCCAGCATGGCTGAGTAGGACAGTTCATCACTGGAAGTTCAACATTCTGGAGCAAACATCCCTCAGCTTTTAGTGGTTGTCATTCTTTCATTACTCACTGCAAATGGGAGAACAACAAATGAAAGGCTCTCTCCCCTTCTTGCAGCGTTTCAGCAGACGGGCATAGATAGCCGAGGCAATACACTGCAGCATACATTGCTTAACTTAGAGGTCTCTGTGCTGTAGCTCCTTATAACTTATTCATGACTCATTACTCTTTCTGTGTTGAAAATTGAGAGAAGGCCATTAAGTAACTGGAATGCATATTTATTCAAGACTAAACAGATGTTGTGGAAACGAGGCTGCAGATAACAAATCAACAAGAGACGCCAGATTTTTAAAGGCAAAACAGCAAATAGCACAACGAGAGACTTCAACGCCAACCGAGGAGCTCCTAAGTACATAAAAAGACTCTCCCAGCCTCCTCTCACCGGTGCGGCAAAGGCGACTGGGTCAGATGGATTTCCAGCGTCACCCTCTGCATTAGGAGCCAAACCCACTGCAATGGGCCTGGCGTTACACGTTTGCTTCCATGCCACAAGCAGGGCAGCTGGAGGGCTGATCCTGCACCACTGAGAACTAGTGCCACTCAGCAGAAGCTATGACAGATAATTTATGCCCAGCTGAGGACCCAACTCTTCATGTTTTGTTAAATTCAAATCTTTCCATCCACCATTTCTGATGAATATTACGAGACTTTCTACTTTTTTTTTTCATTTCTCAAATGTCAAGTAGATCTTTTACAGCAGCTCTTAAGAAGATAAAGGGGATTAAAGGATCATTTTATCCTATTTAAAGTTAGCTCTGAGACGATAGGAGTAAACAGGCACATTTTAAAGGATGTTAATCTTGCCTCTTTCTTATCCCCTCTTCTCCTTTTCTTTTTCTTCTTTGCTAGCAAAATTTCACTTTACTGGATATATTCACTTTTGTGGGTGAAATGATTGCAAGAAGGCAAATTCTGCTACCCTTTCCCCTCACTTCAAAAAAGCAAACACAAAATATCACTCTTGATTGCAATATTAAACGTAAGTTTAAATTGGGCTGTCAATCATTGGCTTAGATTCTATGGTAAAAATATGGAGGGAATCAGAGGGAAACAAAAAGTTCTCTGGCAAATGGAGGGAGCCTGTCCCTGCCACCGGCACCCACAAAGCAAAGCAACTGCTTATTAGCAGTAGAATAACGGAAATAACGTTGTTTAAAGAAAACCCAGTACCAGAAATACAAGCTTTGGATTATCTGTGGAGATTTCAAAATAAGCTGTCAGGAGACTGAGAGACAGATTGGTTAACCTCTAGTGAGGGACGGTGAGCTCACACTTAGTACTTACAAAATAAACCCCCATCATTCCCGTTTTCAACCTGAGCTGAACTACTGTTAGTAGAAGGTACCAGACGAGCATCTCGTTGCCCTCGTTTCGCCATAGAGCAGGGTTGGGAGAGGAAACCACGAGTCAGACAGGTCACACTCGGCTCTCAACATGACTTCAGGGCAGGACCAGAAAGGCACCCGTGACCCTGTCTGAGTTGCTGCCCTCCCTGCCGGAGGTGACGGCGGGGTTACCTGCTGGTTACTGTCTCCTACCTGGAAAATGCACACAGTGAACGAGCGTGTGTCTCTCTGGGTCATATCCTGTTTGCTCTGCACCGCGACAACCCTGGAACAGTCTCAGGGGTGAATGTGGCAGCGGAGGGCGGTGACAGAGAGGCCACATTCCTCTGAGCAATCTTCAGAGACGAGGAGCTGCCCCGGGCTGAGATCAGCGGGGAGCAGCACAGGACACAGATACAGGGTGCTCATCTGCCTGGCTTTGATCCACTGCAGTGCACAAAGGCATGCCTGAGTTTAACAGAGGAACCAGCACCTTTCCTACCAAATCTTGTCAACTTTGCTAAATTCAGGATCAGGGTCCTCAGGTGCTCCTGAGGCAGCCAAAGGAACGGCCTGCCCGCAAGCTCAGCCTGCACCAGACCAGCAAGAGCTTCTGGCTGACAGGAAGACCACCACCGCACTCAGATCAAACCACCGGTTTGTTCATTCTTCTTTCGGACTGTATCTGATCTAGCAGGTAACTGCTGATCTGCAGAAGACCTCAAGCATCATCTAGGGCAAACAAAGTCTCCGTTTTCTGGCCATATTACAGACCCCCAATGACTCCAGGACATACCAGGAACCTAACAGCTAAAGATCTGCATAAGACTCGTGCAAATGTCAAAAGTATGCAAGACGTTTCTCGAGTGCCTTTCCAAGCAATAGCTTGCCATGCCTTCTAGAACAGGAGCCCTTGGTTTGCTGTACATCTGGACCACCCTGTGTAATCCTGGCCAGCACCGGTGGAGATGCTGGTGATGCTTATCACTCATGAGGAGGGTGCTGGGCAGGGAGAAACAGAGAGATGGACTGACAGCAAATGAGTCTTGTTTGGGTCTCAGCAGCCTCTGGATAATCAGGGCTATTACTCTTCTTGATAAGAATAGAGAAACGTTTGCAGTGCAGGGGAACTTCTCCTGCACTGAATTATGTGCTTCAATTGCTGCTCCTGTGAACGCCACCCTGAGATTTGATGAGCAAGTGGCATTCACTCCTCTCAAACACCATCTCCAGGAACCCAAACCCAGTGTGAGTTGTATCATACAGATGCAGTTTGCAGAAGGAAGCGTCATTACAAAGCAGGAGGGAGACGACTTCCCAAGTGTTGCCAATAGCTCTGCTGTGAAGCTGCCTAGAACATAACTTTAACCAAGCATCTGTTGGCTGGAGGCAGAGTCAGACCCACTAATGAAACAACTGTTCCTTCCTGCTCTGGCACAGACGAAAATACCTTCCTGTCCTGCATGAGGGCTGGGGGAGTCAACAAGTCCCAAGCCAACCTCTCTGTGTGAGGCTGCTCTGCTGCTTTGTAAGATCCCTTCTTACACCTCTGCAGTAACAGGAGGCACTTCACTGGGATAGGACATACGAGTTTCTCTTCTCTTCTGAGTGAGACCTCACGGACGGGTCCCAGGCACCACCACCTGCAATCCCTCCTCCCACTGCCTCTCACTCCATGAATGTGGATGCTGCAGGTCCCCACCGCCTTGCCCACAGCGTGTCTGGCACACGGGATCACAGAGGTGCAATACGGGGCCAAACCCGTCAGCGAGAGTGCAGCAGGAGTTACGTTACGATGTGTTTCATTTGGGGGCATTCAGTGAGGGTGGATCTGAATGCAGCATGGTCAGCACTAGCTGTTGTTGTAGGAGCTCTTGACTGGAACAGGTACTGCTGTTCCCAAACCAAGACAGTGTGGCTTGAGTAGATGTGGTTGTTCCGTCTCCCAAAGAGCTTAAGATTTGTGTGTTCTTTGTTTATTATTTCCCTTAATCTAAAATAAAAGTCATTGAGACTGAAAGCGCATGTTTTACTCTTTGTCTGAGAAACATAACAAAGAAAAACAATTGCAAAGGAAGGCAGTACATTTCACTTCCAAGCTTTCAAGGGATTATTACCAATGACAGGAGAGAAAAAAAATAACAGCTTTTGAAACTTAGGGAAAAATACTTTGACAGCATCCCCATTAAACAGCTTCCCTCGTCTTTAAGCTGCAGTAATTATGTTCACTTAATACCAGACAGTAAAATATTTACAAACAAACAGCGAATTAAATGAAGTTTCCAGCCATGGTATAGCTATTCCTCCAGCCCTGCCTCTGCTGGAGCCTCTCGTAAGGGGGATGAGGTGCTGGAGGTTGGCTGTGATACCCTGCCCTCAGGGTCCTTGCACTAAAGGCGAGAACCTACTACCACTGTCTTCTCAGGAGCAGTTATTCCTATGATGGACGTGCCAGGGAAAAACATCATCTGGGGGTCAGGCAGAGAGGTACATGGTGAGCCTGGCACCCCTCAACAACAGCCAGGCCTTCGTCCTCATGCAGTGTGAGACATCCCTGCCCAGCATCTCCCTCCCAGGCACTGCTGAGCTCCTTCTCTTCTCCTCTGCACCAGTGTCTCGGGGCTCCAGGTGCTTCGTCCTTGAGCTTTAAGGCAGTCAGGCTGAGTCTCTCATTAGGAACGCTTCCTCTCTGCCAGGGCTGGGGAAAGCGGAGTCTCTCTCTACAAAGAATCTTTCTAGTTATCCTCTTCCCCACTTTGCTCCATTCCTTTTTACACTTGCTCTATCGCTCCTGTCAATCTCCCAGGCAGTGAAGGAACACTTCACGGCAAGCTCCACTAGACTGAAGCCCCATCAGTCCCCACGTAGCTCACATCACACAAATCCACAAGAATCCAATGCTCAGAGACCCCATTCTCCTCTGTCAGAGGAAGATTAATCAAATCCACCTTTAGTAACTGGTTCATTCAAAAATAAATGCCTAGATTGCTACCAGATGCGGGGCCATTAATACTGATCATCCTCTGGATGAAAAAGACCCTCAATTAATATGAAAATATCCTTTTTTTTTTTTAATGGAGGAGTATGAACTTTGATATCCATAAAAATTACACAGGACATTCTGGAGAAACGATTGTCAAAGAAAACAGTAACCTGGCTTATCAGGGACTGTCACAAGCCAAGCTCCAACACAGCCTTTCTCGGAGAAAAGCTGCAGAGACGGAAAGCGAATGAGTACACAGTAGCACATCGATCCCACAGCCTGGAGCCTGGCAGATAAAGACTTTAGCAAAAGGTTCCAAAAAAATAATTTGGACATACATTATCTCAGACAATACAGCAGTGCACACAGCCATGCTTTTTCATAGACCCCAGTTGGTGGTTTCAGAGGGGGGTTCACGGCCCGAGCGGCACCACTGCAAACCACAGATATCTCGCTAGGGAAGAAATAAAACAATGTACAGGATGGAGAAGAATCAGCCTGTAGCTACAGCGTGTGTGACACAATCAAACTGTCTCTCCCCCTTTTCTTCTGCACCGTGTTGCTGATCCCCTGTTTATCAATGCTGTATACATACCAGCTCTCATCTGGCTCCTCTGCAAAAAAAGAAACAAGTTGGTGTTTTTCAGAGAATAAACCTGGACATAGACCAGAGTCATGTCAGTGCCCACGTGCGATGCACAATGTGCACGCGAGCCGGACTGGATGGCTCAGGCTGGGCCTGCGGGCCCTCTCGGCGCTGAGCAAGGCAGCAGCGCTGCAGAGCCGGGCACTGGTCCCTGCCCTGGGGACGGCGTCCAAGTCACTAGACGCTGCTCCTCAGTGGGGTTTGGTGCCTGCTTGCTACAGCTCAGCTCTGAGGACACAGATCCCTTTTTCCTGGCAATCACAGTACTTCCCCCATGTAGATGGCCAAAGACTTTTCAGAAAAAAATGGGCCCCAAAGATGTTTTATTGCCTCTCTATGACAAGGGGGTGCTGGCAGCTACCCCTGCTGCACAGAGGGATAGGTATCGAAGGGATAAAGCAGCGAAGGAGGGATTGAAGAAAGGGTACTGGAGAGATTAGTGAGATTTTCCTGTTCCTGCAGCTGCCAGCTGCCTTCTCCCTCTCTGCCGGTAACCAGCTACGGGGGCACCAAGGCCGGGGTGCCCTGCAGCCCCCCAGGAGCCTGCTGCTCTGACAACAGCATCTCTGCCCGTGCTCCTGTGCTGAAGGTGGCCTGGCCCTCACAAGTCCATCGTGAAGAAACAGGTAAGATGATAGATTATGAGGAACTGAAACACACAGGCACGAAGGGCCGTGGAAGTACCACCGTGAGGAGGAGGGTGCATTCAAACCAGCCCTACATCCATGTCTCAGACTGGCCGGGAGAAAAGCATCACTGTGCTGTGTGCTGTCAGCTGTGGACTAAGGCGAGCCCCTGTCCCAAAGACAACTAAAATAGAAAAGGCTGAAAAATGAGGCCCAGAGCCATCGCTGGAGCACGTACCTGTTGCAATGGGGTTGTTCCAGTCCAGCCCTAATCACAACAGCTCTGCAGACTGCATCTCAGCCGTGTTCCAGAGATGTAAGCAAATGCTCGAGTGCTCTGATGAACTGGAGCTTAAACTGTACAAAGCTAAATTGAATAAAGACCCTTTTAACTCTGAACGAGCATGTCCACATAGGCAGCTAATATGGTTTAACTGACCCACTTGTGAAGTTAATTTGGATTAATTTTCCTGAAAACTCTCAAGTAGGAGAGTCCTGCATCACCAGTGGCCTGGAGAGTATTAGGAAAATGACCTCTCCATTAACCTGCTGTCACTAGTTTCCTTCCCACCAGTTGTACACTACTTCTTTTTTAGCAGTTTACCATTATGTTGGACAATACAACACCACAAGTGTTAAATTGCTCTGCCACTTGCCAGAGAACTTGAGCCATGTAGATGGATTTTGAATCACCACATTGGGCTAAAGAGGTCTTCTGCAACAAGTACCTTACCCATAATTGGAAATTTCTTTAATACCTTATTGATTGATTTCTTTATTACCCTTTGACGAAGTTTAACACAGTGAACAGAATCGATCCCAGAGGCCAAGGGCTGGGGCCGGCCGCTTTGCGCCTGCTGAGAGTAGGCTGGATTCTCAAATTGAATTATAGTTATTGTTCTGCTTGTAGCATTTTTTATGTCTCATCATGACAGATGGCTCTCTAAATGATAGCAGATTTGTATTTCATTAGGACACTTAGTCAAAAGATCAATACCGCTTCCACGCACCTTTCTGAGAATACATATATAGACCATACTGGCTGCTAGGGGCTTAATGCGATTTAGATAGCATTAGCTACAAATCAGACATATGTTTTATTTGTAATAATGTCTCATTGATTTCAAAAAAGCCATCCTGGAAACCCAAGCGCTCTTATTGTCACACTTCATCTTTTCTCTGCGTGGTGGAGAATGGCATTTTTTGGGTGCTGTAAAGGAAGGTGGGCAGAACAAGGAGGCAACATCCGCGCTGTACAGAGCCTGGGCATGGCTCTGTCTCCAATCTCCATTGCCCTCTTGTGGTCCTTCAGCAATATCTCATCTGAACAGAAATCTCTGCAGATCCTACAAGTTCTTTCTAAATTACAACCTAACACACTAAAGGAAGCTGTTTCTGTCTTAGAAGAAAGTCAAAATATTTCAAAAAGGCTTTGCTTTGTTTAACACTTTCCCACTCCCTCTCATTGTTCTGTCCTTGCACCCCCCCATCTTCATCAGCGTCATTGATTCAATCCAGGAGTTACTCTAGAGTTACAGGCTGTATTGATTGATTTTGGTTGTAATGAGTCTTTTCAATGTAAGCAGTGGTGCATAAAAAATTGGTTTTAAACCTCCCCCTTATGGTGCATTGATTTAGTGTGATTAAAAGTGGATATAAGGTTTTAGCTATCCATTGCTTGGTGCACAGATATCACCACAAAAAACATTTGAAATGAGGTTTCCAAAAATGCTGATAGCACTTCAAGGTATAATGAGCAAAGAGTCCATGCCATCCTTCAGGTTAAAGGAGCTGGCAGTGAGAGGAAGACTCCTTCATCTCTGGGGAGGAAGGACAGGAATACCAAGGAGTTCCTGCCCCCCTGCCCAGGAGAAATGCTCTCCAGGATGTGAAGAACACATTTCTCTTGAGGAGGAATGTGTATCAAGTCCATCCTGTTGCTGTCTTGGCTGCCATTCAAGACACCTTCAGACCAAGGAAAGGAGGTCATGTCACCAGCTGCCAGTAGAGCCACCAGGACTGAGGGTACAGCCCTTGTGTGGATGTGGCAGACAGGCTCACCACCTTCTGCAGCCCAACTCCAAGCAGATTTGAAGCAAACCCTTCCTTAGCCCCAGCAAATCCTTCAGTCATCTGGAGACACTGAGAAGAAGTCTGTCTCGGAGGCTTTCGCTACATGCAATGACTTACATGTGTAGAATCATTCCAATAGGAAACAGGGACTGGAACCCAGGTGTCCCACGGGCACGGGGCTACCGACGAGTGAGCAGCCAGATTAGGATGGCTGACCCTCACGCTGTGCTATCAAGATGACAGGCTGAAGGAGAAAGAAAGCCGACAATTGCTGGATGTGAGGCTGCAGGGGATGTCCTGAGGGGGTTAATGCAATGACTTTCGACCACAGGCTTCACCCAAAACATCCTGACAGTTCTTCCTACAGTATTCTGTCCAGCTCCCAATTCTGCCCCCTGAAAACTCTCTATGCTTTCCCCAGGATCCACCACAGATGTCACCTCGGAGGAAGTCTCACTTACAATACCCGTGTGTGAAATCTGGCACTGACAGCTGAATAGCCACCAACAGCATTGACGGAGCATCCCACCGGCTCTCACACCTGCCAGCAACAGAAGCACTTCCTTAGCACGACTTTGGTTTCCACGTCCACACCTGACGCAGGTGGTTCCACAGAGCCCTCCTGTAGCACAGACACGCTGCGTGGGAGCCGAGTCTCACATGGGGGGTGATGGCCACGTGTGCTTCCCCATGCACCTACTTCACCCAGCACCACCTGCACCTTAACCCTCCGCCCACGTCACATCGCTGACTTCACTGTTGTCACTTCTGATTTACATCTGGAGCACTGAGATCAGACCTAGGCCTTCTCCTCTCAGTGCACGTGCAGTTTCAGGAGCCTTTGACACTTTCTTTGAGAGAGAGAAGGAAAAAAAATCTCCGAGTCTTATAAAACACGTTTTATGTTGAGCAGTGCTTACAGCTTCATGAATTGCAAAACCATCTTAAAATCTTGGTATTACAGGAAAATCCGTTCTGGTTCACTGCCCCTGTCACTAAAACTCATAGCATGCACCCTGCCAAACCAATTAAAGCCCACCGTTAAGACCGGGATCCTGAATCATAATTTCTGGGCCAGTCCCCACTCCTCTAAACAAATATTTTGTCTTCCAATAGAATTTAAGGAGCATGGAGGGAGAGTCAGAAGTAGGGGGAGCATGTTTATCAGAGAAAAGCCAGAAGAAACTCAAGAAGCATATTCTTTATAATACAATATCTCTTCAGTTTCATTCCCTCTCTTTTGTGTATGGAGAGGCAGGAATGCCAGCATCAAGAGCCTTGAGGCCAGAGAACTTTTGACCCATCCCTGACTTGTCATCATAAAGTCTCCTGGCCCCAAAGTCCCCATTATAGTTTGGACTTTGAAGAGCAATAAAGAATGTCAGGCTGACAAATATATGTTATCAGAAGAGATTTCTTCTTCAGTTTACAAGATGATTCCACAGTTTTATTGCACCTCTCTGGAGGTCCCAGGCTATGCGCTGTTATTTTTCTGCTCCCACTCTGAGAGATGAACAAACAGATCATATTAGGTTTGTGCCCAGAGTAGCTGTCACTCCAGGATTAAAATTTTTAATGGATAAATCTTAAAAGGTCAATGACTGACAAAAATCAAAGCAGATAGCTAAGAAGGAAGGAAAATATAGATGACAACATTGACTTAGGCTAATAGGGATACATAGTTCTTGGCCATCAAACTCCAAATTCTGCCATAAACCGACTTCAAGGCGTGGAGCTGTGCAATGATTGCTCCCAACACCATTCTGTGCAGTGACAAATCAACATCTCCACCAGCAAAAGGACATACATATTCGCTATAATCACTCCACAAATTTTAGATGGTTCTCCAAATCTGGAATGTTGCAGAAAAATCCTCACTATACCTCATGGTGAGAATTATCCCATTATTATCACTTACTTGTTTCTCAGTTGTTCTTAATGGCCCCAACCGATAACCAGGACAACCCAATACAAACTAACTTTCAAAGAACTGATGACTAAATAGAAAATTGAAGGCAAGGGTTTGGCTAAGAAAACAGAAGCTCTTTGCTTATACAGCATGCCCTTGATTTCCCTTTCTTGGGACCCTAGCCCTGGGCTGACAGAAATGATGTGAACGCTCCATTGACTGTCCATCCTACCTCCACCACTACAGGGAGGTAACCGGGGAGACCCAGTGAGAGGTGGCTACATCCAGTGGTTAGAGCCCTGTCAACACATAAGGAGAAACCCTGGCCACACAGAAGGTAATAGAAAAATTCTCATTCCTGTCACTGGGACTAAGATTCCTTTCATAGTCTTCCTCCTCTCCTTCTACTTCCATAAAATGGGCATTTGAGTAAGGATGCATTAATGTGTGATGAGAAGTCGGATTTAAGCTCTGTCCTGCTGAGTGGCCCCATTAGCTAAAACAGGGCTGCCCTGAAGTAATTCTGCTCTACTCAAATGTATGGGAAAGTGGCCTTAAAATGTATATAAAATGGCTGGAAAATGCTCACTACTTGTCCTTATTAGGGTGCTTTCAGCTGTCAACATAACAGGAGCTGTCTTTAAAGATTGCAAATGGCTTTGACTCACCAGAACAAGGGGTGCCCAAGCTGGTGCCCTGACCCGAAGGCATCCACCCACGCCAGACTGAAAAAACAGTCCCAGCTGGACAGTGGGCAATGGCTGTCTGCGTCGTTATCAAGCAAATCATTAGCTTTGACCAGCTAGGGATCTGGATCATAAGTCTTTTCTTCTTCCCATGCTTATTCCATGGTGTCGCTACGCCCAGTTAAACAGCTGCCACACTCTATTACAGATGTATTTAAGTGGCAGGTGAATGTGTCTTTGTACAGACAGGCCAGCAGAGACAAAGACAGAGCATGCACCGTCCCTTCAATATTCGCTACCGTCATTTTTCTGAATGCAACTGCAATATAGTCATTACTTTATCAAAAGAACATCTACAGGCTTTGTACTAGACCATCCGTATTTCTGCTTCAACACCTGTGCCTAGCTATGTTTGGGAGCGCATTTGTATTTCATATATTATATATACATTATATACGTTTATATAACAAACTATGTTTCTAAAGTATATCTTTCTAAAGTATATCTTTAATGTATTCTACTTCATAAGTATGGTATGCACTATAAAAACAGGTCTTGTAGAGATTAAAAACAAGCATTTGTGGGCTAGTCTGATGGATATTTAAGTAGCTAATAGCTTTGCACCTACCACCCGAAGCACCCCGCGAAAGAAGAGGTTTCAGAAAAATGCATATCGGCAATAACTCGAAGGAAAAGGCAGGATTATGTGTTCTGCTCGCCACGTATGCGCAGAGTCCATCGCTGTGCGGTGGATGTGCTCGGTGAGTGGAGAGGTACAATTAGGTGAGTTAAGTACAATAACAATGAAATGCTGCATACTTTCCATTGCAATAAAAATGATAATGATTCTGCTGAAAAATATCATTACTTCACACTCATTTAATTCTGGAAATCTAAATTCACAAAGGAAACAAGAAGCCCTTTAATCTCCTGGTAGATAAATAGCCCAATTTTATTTCTACTATTATTTTTTATCCTTTTCCAAGACATTTTATAAGACTTCAGAACATGAGAGCACAGTTTAATTAACATTATCACATTAAAAAGCACGGCCAAAATTTTCATGGAGTTTTAATTGAAATATAATACTGTCTCAATTTTTTAATTTTTTTTTTTTGCATCAAGCATAATGATGAAAACCACAGTCTGCTCTGATTGCTGGATCGTATATCAGCAAAGAGGGCTTATCAAAAGTAGCCATTTGAATAGCTTAAGATGATCTTTTCTTGCAGAGATGCACCTAGTTGCTTTGTGAGCAGAAAGACATACTTTCTTTCCTTTGTTCCCACCTCCAAAATGATTGCTTTGTCTCCACAGGTGATGCCACTTACATGCAAACATTTTTTGGATGGAGGTTTGTGCACCTGCTTCTCAACCGTGCAGAGGATAATAAGGCAGCTTTGTACTCAAGTAACATCTTCCATCAGAGGATCCTGGAGCTCTTTGAAAATGCTACGTTCTGTCCCTCAGCAGCCTTTCGGCAATAGGATTCAAACCTGGGACCTTTGACTACAAAAATGCAAGTATTCACCTCTGGTCACAGCTGTAGCAATGTTCTCAGCATCTCATTAAAACTGAGCCAAGACTAGAAGGTCATCGGTATGACACAGAGCGGTGCCAGTCCCCAGCTACTTATCACGCCCATGAACGTGGGTAGGAGGTTGTTTTGCGCACAGAAACGGGCAGGCAACAAAGCGCCGTGGGTCACTCGGCAGGTCAGTGGCAGAGTCGCTGGACCCAAACGTTCCCGTGGCTGTGCCAGCCCAGGAAATAATAGCTGACATTTTCATTTGCAAAGACTTCTAAGAGAACAGGCAGGGAGCCTAGGAGTTTTGGACATCACTATCTTATCTGGCTTAACAGGAGCTGCATGTCCATCTCCCTTAGGCAGTAAGAATGTGAGCTGTCCCTTTTGATTTTTGTTCAATCCCAACTTGAGACCTCGAGACCTCCCTCATCCAAGGACGGCAAAAGCCCTGTGTCCAGAGCAAACGAGCTGCTGATGAAAGTACAAGCTCCGTGTGTTTCAGCAGGATGAAGATTTCATATTAGTGATAGCTTGCTTTGGGAAATTGTTTTGTCCTCGTTGCTAATGTGACAGGCTACAGGACAGCCCATGCTGCTGAGATGCCCTGAGCCAGCCCTGCACACCAGCCTTGTTGCTTCTCACCTCCACACATCCAGCGTGCAGCTTTCCTCCCGGACCGGCCATTACTACCGCTGCGTTTAACACAGTCAGAGCTCGGCCTTGCTCCAAAAAGTCTGCTCCGCCTGAACAAGGAGCTGCTGGGCTGACGCAGACAGTCCCAGAGGATGTTCTTTCGTTTGCCAGATGTGATGCCTGTCATCGTTTCCTCTGGCCTTTGACTCACCATCCCTGCACGACACACCTAGGTGTTCTGTTCCATGAACGCTCTATTTTTTTAAAAAAGTTTATTTTCCAGCTGATGACTGGTAACTTTAGTTCGTTACTTAATCTTAGGGAAGCAAAGGCCAAAATCGAGTGTTTCACTTGGTCACTAGCTGGCAAAATTCCTACATCTGATTTCCCTGAGGCTGTCTACATCATTTTGAAGTTGCAGTAAGAAGCCTGCTGGTTGGAAGACTTCTGCTGCTATGTACTGTCACCAAAATATGTTGGGCTGCTGTAGCCAACTTCTCCTGTAGAATTATATTGGTTTTGAGGATGGGTTTTGATGGGAAATTTTCTGGAGCTTGACATTTCTCACCAAAGAGGGAGAAATGAAAGAGAGAGACATGGCAGAATGAAAAAAAATGCAAAATTGTGTGTCAAGAAAATATTCTGGATTTGTTCTACACAAGAAAGAAAAGAAACTTCGAAACCTCAAAGGTCTTTGTGAAACAAAATCTGGGTTAATTTCTTTTTTCTGGACAGGAGTGCTAGAACCTGAACAGCCAGTCTGAGTCACTGAAGGCAGTTTCCAGTCTGATGGTTTAGTCCATTCTTGCCCTAGACTCTGCTTTCTTTTTCCAGCCATCTATAGCAGAAATAATACAGCAAATAAAATTTTCTATACTGGATCAATACATTGGCTTATGTGCATCAACCTGAATAAATAAACGACCTTGTCAGGAGCACCATGACTTTGATTAGGATCTAATTTTAAGAATTTCATTCTCCCCCCCCATATATATATACACACACACACATATTACAAGTCCATATTCTTCTGCATATACCTCTTGTGTTTCTGAGTGGCCATACAATTCCTAGGGAACTGAGGACTTTAAAGAAGCAGGTTGGGGGAAGCCTACGCCGCTCTCTAGATTTGTAAGCCGATAAGGTGACCTTAGCTAAACGTCTGGTTGGCAAAAGGATATTAAGTGTTCCCTTCCTTGGTATAGACAAAACATCTTTAATGAATTGCTTGGGAGCATTTTCCACCATACATTAGGAATGATACCCAAATAACTGCGGTTATGAATTTACATTCTTTCTCAAAGCTCTCAAGTTCTTGGCAAACACAACAAAGGACAGATCTGAAGACCAAACTTCAATTCTCCTTTTTGTTTCCCCCATCCTAAATCAATAGATATATAAAAGTAAGAGATGAAAACAAATCATGATCATGCTGCAGCTTTCAGGGGAAAATACCGTCTACAAGAAAACAAATCAATAAAACTTCGTATTCTTGGACATGGTCTTCTGTTTTGGTCAATAAATGCACCGTGTTATGCAGTATATCACCGGAGCCTGCAGCAGTTTGCCAATGCCTGAGCACATATATTTGGGGTGGGGGATGAAGCGGTAACTCCCGTAACTGTATTTCTCAAATGTAATTTGGTTTGGTTTTGACTCGAGAATTATTTGCCCTGCCAACAGGTGGGGGCAGACAAAACTGAAGGACAGCACAGTCTTCTGGTGCTTTCTTTGTATGGTTTGCTCCTCTAAAATAGAAAGTGCTTCCTTAGTAAGTGTTTTCTGCATTGCTTCAATTGGGAAGATTCCTTGATTTTAACAGGCAAAGTGACATAAAAAAAGCAGGTTTGAAGGAAGAAATGTAGGTAGATAGATTAGATTAGATTAGATTAGATTAGATTAGATCAGACTGAATCATCTCTTTAATGTTCAAATGGGGCTGCCTCAGTAGAGAGAACCAAATTTTTATGAATACCCAGCAAAACCTCACCTCAGAATTTAGATCAAGAACTGAAGAGGCTGTTTTATTCTCTGCAAGAAGGAGGCAGAACCTAATTACACTGGTTAGAATTCAGGCACAATTCAGATTGAATTTTCGCAATGAATAATAATAGGAAATAATACTGGAGGGGCTGCAGGAACTGGAAGTGGTTTAAAAAGTTGGTGTGCACCTATGTTGGAGACGCAGTGGCTTAGCTTTCAAATTCATATTAAAAGACGGAATGCTTTGCATCTCACCTCCGTCTTTTTAGAAGGTTCACTTGTAGTGCTGTGTACAGAGAAGTGGAACAACTGACGGAGGTTCCAGAGAAGGATGCTGGTCCTCTGTCTCATTAAAGAAACGACAGCTCAGGTCATTCATTAAACCAAACCCAATATGTTGTAGAGTATGGATGGTGACAGGCAACCAAGTCAGTGTGGTTTAATGAGCAATGGGTTAAATCAATGGATTTTACTGCAGAGCTGCAACGACTAGAGTATGAACACAGTCACTCACCATGGTCTGGCGGAGAAGTGGTAACTCATCAAGCTACAGTAACTGAATTGGATTTGATCTACTACTGCTATTGCCAACATGACCGCTGTTTACAGGGACTTGGAGCACAAGCAAAGAACTACTGAGCAAATGAACAGCCACAAGCTGCCACAGCTCGTAATGGCAAGAAGAAGGTGCTGCAAAATGCTGCATCTCTTTGTTGGATGCCTCTCCTAAAACTGCTGCCCTCATGAAATCTGTCATGACTTCTCCCAGTAAAGATCTTAATTTTGCTGGATGGGCCTCCTCCGAACAGCACAAAGTAACCATCTGTCACAACAAAGCGTCATAAGGCAAATGAATCCTTCTTGGCTGCCACAAACAACACGCAGAGCTTTCCGGTCTATTGATTTTCTTTCTGTCTTTCCAAGTAGAATATTAATACATGTCTCTGAAGGGTAAAGTCAGAGATTATCTCAGAGTTAATAAAGGAAGGTGTCTCACTTCGACACAATATATCCAGCTGCCATTGCAGCCTGTATTGTTCCTGAGTGTCGGTTAACCTGGACGATAAGCAATTCCATGGAAGAGGTTGAATGACAGATTATTCCCTCACCCCAAATTTCTCTACCGTTGTTGTAGTGGAGGTTTGCTTTAGGCACCAAAGCTTAGCTGGGCACCTTACTGTGATGCCATGGGGAGGTGAGGAGAGCCCTCCAGCTGCCAGCCCAGCTGGTACACATACCACATAACACAATGCGAAGACTGGACGTGACCCCCAGCCTGAGCAATGGGGTGTTTCAGGCCCAAGTGGGGTGTCTGCGCAGCACAGCAGACATGTCAGCACTGCTGAGTGGCTCGCACGTCCCTGCAGAACCCGCACTACCGCGTTGCCTGGACGTGGCGGTGCTGGTTACAGAATTCTTGGGACAGGTTCAGCGTCCTGCTTGCTTCACGTTCATTCCCTTGTTTACAGCAACACACCCAGGTCTCAGTGCCCCGCCTGGAACCAGGCAGTGACACACGCTCCCTTTCTCTGCTCTCCCGCAGACTGCAGATTCCCAGGTTGCACCTGGGAAGGGGAACCCTGGCTGTACACACAGGCTGGGCGATGAGACGCTGGAGACCAGCCGTGCTGAAAGGGACTTGGGGGTCTGGGTCGACAGCGAGTTGAACAGGAGTCAGCAGCGTGCCCAGGCTGCCAGGAAGGCCAACCGTACCCTGGGGTGCATCAACACGGCGTTGCCAGCCGGCCTGGGGAAGGGATCGTCCCACTCTGCGCTGGTGCGGCCTCACCTCGAGTACTGTGTGCAGGTTTGGGCACCACAGTACAAAAAGGACATAAAACTATTGGAGAGTGTCCAAAGGAGGGCAACAAAGATGGGGAAGGGTCTAGAGAGGAAGACGTATGAGGAGAGGCTGAAGTCCCTTGTTTGTTCAGCCTCGAGAAGAGGAGACTGAGGGGAGGCCTCATCACGGCCTACAGCTCCCTCACGAGGGGGAGCGAGGGGGCAGGCGCTGATCTCCTCCCTCTGGTGAGCAGTGATAGAACCCGAGGGAACGGCATGAAGCTGCGACGGGGGAGGTTTAGGTTGGACGTCAGGAAAAGGTTCTTCACCGAGAGGGTGGTCGGGCACTGGAACAGGCTCCCCGGGGAAGTGGTCACAGCACCGAGCTTGACTGAGTTCAGGAAGTGTCTGGACAACGCTCTCAGTCATATGCTCTGATTCGGATGGTCCTGTGTGGAGCCAGGAGTTGGACTCATGATCCTCATGGGTCCCTTCCAACTCAGGATATCCTATGATCCTATGAGATGTTTGAAGCCTGTCTCAAGCCCCGGCGCTGTCTCTTGCTGTGCCCCAGATGAATCCCATCTCACCCCTCTCTGGAGGTCTCTCCATCCTTCCCCTTCCACTGAACATGGCGAGCACCTGGCAATGACCACGGCTCCAAAGGGCTTTTGCTGACATAAATAAAAGCCACTCTTCCCGCTTGTCAGCTGCACTAACTATTTTGACCCATTCTGCCCGCAAACCACCTGCCAGTGAGGTGTACTACTTGGGGCACGTTACAAATCCTATCGTTTTGCCATGTTCCCAGCCAGCCAGTCTGATTAAGAGAGGCAGAAGGGAGAGCGAGGAGCGCAGGGTGCCTGGGCACACCTGACCTGGCACAGAGTGAGTCCAGTCTTTTTGTCATTCATTTGTCACCTCCGGTAAAGAGCCGGATCTTTCCCCATCTCCGTGCACCTTTCTTTACGGGTCTGTGCCTTGTGTCCCGGCAGTTAGTGCCACGCAAGCACTCGCTGTGTGTGAGATGCTCAGATAAAATATGCAGGAGAAACACAACCCTTCGTTACTGTTACTGCCCCCTCAGCCCTATTGATTATGCTCTCTGCTTGTCCCTATCATTAATAATTATTATGATCTGCAAATTTGCAGCTGATCACTCAAACTGGTCACATAACATTGGTCAGATAAATGCTTTAGATTTATTTTCCAGCATATTTTCAAATGATTATTTGATTAATATTTTTCCCTAATGTTTTCAAAGCTTAATTTTTTTTCAAATTAATGAGAACTGATATGGATCACATCACACTGTGCTGTAACTGCAGTGTTTGTAGAAGGCACAACACTTTCATGTACCTTTAAAAATTCAGGAGTCTATGCAGCAACAGTTGAATTATCTTCTGGGATAGTCACTGCTGAAGGACAAGGCTGGATAGCTGAATCCACTAACAAAGAGACAAGGAATATCAGCTTCCAAGGACTAACCCAAGGCACAGCAGCATCTATCTAAGTATCATTTACCCTTTATTAATTGGGAAGCAAAACTAGGCAGCTGGCAACCTCCTTCCAGTGCTGCCTTCAAGTGAGTACTGACCGTGCATGGGCAGTAATTAAATCATTATTCACCCATCCTTTTAGCAGGTGTAGCGCTCCTTGGGTGGGTTCTCATTCTTCTTGAAAAACACTGGTAGAAAATTACAAGTGAAGTCCAAGCAAAGCATTCAGAAAATAATCAGAATTAATCTCCTCTCATTTTAGATGTCTAACAGGGACATGTCTATGTATTTGCTAGTTACTCCAGGCTTCCTCTGAAGTCAGTGGAATTTCCAAACGGAAATTATCTTGACCCAACTGAAGTGGCTGTCTGACTAGGGGAACAACTCCCCGTTGCAGGAGCCTATTTTCTCCCGCTGACCCTACAACAAGTTTACAGTGATTCGCTCACGTTTGCACACCTGAAAAATAAACTCGTAACTTAGGGCAGAGGAATCCCCCCTCAAAGGGACACATTTCTATGTATATGGGCAGATAAAGTTGTGCATCTTACAGTACAGGAACACGTAATGCATTAGCAAGAAGCAAATGTAACAGTTGCTACGTTCTTGGATAAACACACCGTGCACGTATCTCCTACTCTGAGGCTTTCCAGTGTCATTACTTCCCTCCAATAAAGAGTCACCAGAACAATATAGACTATAATTGTCCTCCCTGGAGTTGAACTACTACTGCAAACCCCTCCATACCTACAGTAAACTCTCAGTGTGTGCATGAGAGGGTTGGAAAAGTGCGCACAAGGTATAGTAGGAGGGTGGAGGCAGCTGGCTGCTCCACGCAGACTGTTAATGCGCTCGCTGGTCGTGGTGGTGGATGTGCCCTGAGCAGCTGTGAATGACTTTGAACACTGAAGCAGCATGTCCCACTGAATGGCTACAGTGATTTATGGGCTGAAAAGCAAGGGAGGTGAGATAGACCACCCTGTGATAAATCAATGTGGAGCTTTTCATCATACCATTGGCAGTGAGAGCACAGCTCCAGTGATTTGTAGCAATATTAGCCTGCCATGATTCATCTGCAACGCCTGGCCCTTCCGTTGCCCTCCAAACACTGAAGCAAAGTGTGGGCAGCATTCAATTGCTGGCATCACTACACCCAAAACTCTCATCTTGCTTTGTTTTCCTACGGCCTGTTCGGCTTCCTTGTTGCACCTCTCCTATGTACAGTTCATTGTCAAGCATGAGGATCAGGAATGGCCAAATAAAATTCCCTTTGTTGAACTCCATGAGGTGTCTCTCTGCCCGTTTCTCCAGCCTGCCGTGGTCCCTCTGAACTGCAGCACAACCGTCTGGTGTATCAACCACTCCTCCCAGTTCCGTAGCATTTGTATTCAGATACCCAAACGCTTTTAAAGAGCTGCCCATACACTTTAAGAAGGTAATAAGTGTGAGAAGAAATGAGTCAATCTGAATGAAAATCACTCAGCAGTAATTTCAGAACTGGGAATACAGTCTAGACCACTGACGGATGTCTTATCATGTAGGCTGTACTGCTTCTCTTGGCCAAAAACGAATGTGGAGTTATACCAAGGCTATTATTAGCATCCCAGTTACTACAGCACGGCCAGAAGCTCCAGCGGCACGTTCACATGCAGTGGTGCTTGGCATCGCACACGCACACAACAGAGAAACAACCGTTGTGCCAGGGAGCTCCTATCTAGACCTGCGAGGACACTGCAGGGAGTGGAGCCAGCAAACTGCTGTCTGTAAAACCTCATGGAGAAGGGACTAAGAGTGAAATCCAGGCTGTGCTGCCCCTCAACATCAGGGACGATGCCCCTACCCCATGTGTGCAACCACGTGTGTACCAAGCCAGCTCCGGGGTTTGCTCGGGCTCTATTCGGTGTGTGGATGGAGGGTGTGGGAGAGTCTTTCCTGAAACAGGCTCGTGTGTACGAGCACACTCACAGCTAGAAAACATTTCTTACTGCTGAAACAAAACTATGCTTACAGCATAGCTTGAATAGCAAAAGCTTCCATGGAAAGCTGTGATTTCAGTGAAAGGCATGTATTAATGCTTTTTTTTTTTTTAATTTTCTATTACGGGAAGATAAAATTTCTAATGAAACATTCCAGTCCTCTCGGAGATAATGCTAGACATAAGATATGTACTTTCGGTATAATTCTGAAACTGTGAGATGAAATTACTATTTCCATTTTGAACTTATTTTTTAAATTCTCTCTTTCATTTAACTAAATAAAATTTTAAAAAATCAAATTACATGGCTTATGAAAATAATAATAGCAAAGTAGCTCTCATGAAGTTTCTGCTCAAGTTAGTTTCTCTCTTGTTTTATGGAACAAAAAAAATGCAAAATGACATTTTAAGTCTCAACTAAATGAAAATTGGCACTTTGTCTTGAAATATTGATTGAAATATTTCCTCCAAGCCCTAAATTATACTGCGGTTTTCATTGCTCACTCTCAAAGGAGACAAAGCAGCACTAAACCATGTACATGCACAAGAAAACAAAGTACAAAACCGTCACATGAATTGCTGAAGTTGCAGAGCACTTCCGAAGGCTGACAGAAATCATGCCTTTGAACTCCCCGTCCCAGACTTTCCCCACTGGACCACAACTCTCCTGTACAGTGTACTTAAAAACACATCATATAGCGTACCGGATTTTATTAACCTGTTACAGAGTCCTTTCACGTCTCCCTTCTGCCTGCTCTGCAGTCTGCAGCAGCATTCGCACCTATTGTTTTTTCTCATGTTTGGCCTCTTTATTGTCTGGTGTAAAGTATACCAGAAAAGCATTGTAAAGCAAGACGGTAAGTGGCAGGCCACTATTTTATACAGCGTTTGCAGCAGAGACAGAGCTTTTTTTTTTATAGAAAAATAAATCCTCTTTAGACAGCCAGTAGCCACTTGGGTGAGTCTTTCTTAGGAATACTGCAAGGATGAATGCCCAAGGATTTCTAGTTTAAAAGTGGTATCTCTTAGACACACTGACTATTTCTAACACACATCCAGATGGTCTATCCAGAGACAATTAACTGACACAGCAAACGGAGGATGAGAACAAATAGCCTTACTTTCCTGGGAGTTTTGCTGGTGGTTATAGTCTTGGTGATCACAGGCGCAGGAGGGCCGTGCCTGGGGCTATGGTACCTCCAGAGCCACCCTTCCACCTCGGAGCAGGCTGGTGGGGCTCTTTGCTTGGACACTGAATTAACTGCTCAACCTCGTCTTTCTAGGGGCTGGGGGTCTTGCACATGTAGAGTTAATGAAAAAAAAAAAAAGAGGATAAGGGAGAGGAGATTGTGAAATTCCATAAACTGTCATGAAAAAAATAATTTCCAACATTTTACACAATTTTGCAAGTATTTTCCATTTCATCTCTCTCCTTTTTAATTGCTAATTGTTTTCCTTTTCGCCTTTTTCCCATTCAAAATGCACAGCAAGTGACAGAGAGAGGCTGCAGAGCAGTGAAAATTGAAAGAAAAATAAAACCTAGAACTTTTTTCCCCCTCTGCCCCAGCTTTTGTTTTTCATGATTATTTTTTTTTTTTAAGAAAAGGTAATTTCATATCAAAAAAATGTTAGGAAAAAAGCATTGTGTCAAACTTCAAATGAAATTTATAATGCTGTGTTACTTTGGAAGATGACTTGAATACCAGTGGGCTCACTCAACTTCAAGTACCTATATGTACACCGGCAGCACGAGGGCTGGGATCAAATAATTGAGGCTGTTCACAAAAAGAAATAATGCCATCAGCTGTATCCCACCCAGAATTTTTGGTCTAATTACTTCCCTGGGGTGCCCTTACAGACAATACTTTCCCATTTGCAACTCTCTTTGACCCTCTTTGATTTCCTGTTTGCTCAGTTCAATTTTACTCTCTAGCCACTTCTGAGTTCACAGTAAGTTGTGGTTACTCATAAAATGTCACTCAAGCAATCTTGGGTGGAAAGGTTAATGCAAATAAGGCGCTCACAGTTCCTATGCACTCTCTCCTTCACCAGCAGACAGAGATTTCCTCTCCCTCTGGAGCACTTCTCTGCAAAATAATTACCTCATGCAGATGAAACATGCTGAGACTGAGTTATTCCTCGGTTTCATCAGTGGATGATAGAGGAATCACTGATGCTCCAGAGTTTCGTGCCAAGATCTGAACCGACAGGAGCTCCCCGCTGCTCCCCAGTGACACTGCTGGATGCAACGCGCGTGCTCCTCCACTCACGTTTGTGGACGCACTCCCAGGACGTGGGTTTCCACAGTCTTGCGTTTTACCGTTCACAGCAGTGCAAGTGGGACGGCTCTCGCACTTGGGTAGGACCTATCCCCATTTTGCAGCTGGTGTGGAGGACCTGGAAGCCTTGCAGATCAGAGCGATGAGGAGCAGAGCTGAGGAACACAAAGCTCTTGGTGGTCTCTGCACTGTCACAGCTCTTCCACCCTCCACACATCAGGCAGTTTTCTGCCTCCCCCTGCACCTTGCAGCCCTGGCACTGGAACAGCCTGCCAGACTGGCGGGGCTCCATGGAGTTACTGAGTTCAGACATTTTAAGTTTGATGCACATCATCACAAAACACATAACGAGGGTGTGAGTGAATGTGAGAGGCTGTTCTTTTCCTTTCCTGAATTCTTACAGATTTCACCCCTGGTACCTGGAGCTCCTCGCACGGGCTGCGACGGTGCAGAAAGCACTCCCCAGGCTGAGGTACGGAGATTGTGCAGAGTGGTACTAAGAAAGGCCAAGGGTGAATGCGGGTGTTTCCACACAGCAGGCTGGGAAGGGAGCGCTGCCCAAAGGGCTGGCTGCAGTGGGGGAGGTGGCGGGGAGAGCGCTTTGCTCCCCGGTGCACACCCCAGGCGTGAGCTGCACGGAGCCACGCTGGCACGGGCACTGCTGCCGCTCCACGGGCACGTGTCCCCAGTGCCGCAGCCCTCATGGAGGCCCAAGGCTCACCCCATGAGCTCAGTCATGAACAGGCTCAAGTGAAGGCCACCTGGCACATCAACATTGCTTCAGAGGCCGCACGCTCCTTCCTCCTTCCTCGAGTTATTTTTTCCCTTCTGCCTTCTTTCTGTCTCAGCTGGCTTTAAAGAAAACCATCTGGGGCAATAAAGCCATTGCGCTCTTCGCAGCTATAGCATTAGCACCCACTTTGCAAAGTGTAGGAAAAACATTCAACATATCCAGATGTCCAAACTCTGTCACTAATAGGATATGCTCTACTTTTTCTCCAGTCTTACTCATTGGAAGGAAGCAAGCTCGGATGGAGGAAACGTGCTGTTTATTCAGGAAATAATAGTAACAATCTGCATTATCTCTAAACCAAGGTTTTCCCCATAAAGGATTCCAAAGTACCTAACTATGTAGCATATACTTCATTTATCTGCCTAGCACAGGACCATCATGGCACACTAACGTAAGTTTACATACCCGAAGTATGGTAGTTCTGCACTTGAAAATGCCAGCAAAAAACCTGCATATAAATCTGTGAACTAAATATATAAATTTTCAGTCATGCAAAAGCACATTCCGTAATTCCTATATAAAAAGCAGTGCATTGTAACAGTTTTATTATAATGGTAACTTGAGGATGCTTCTTGTTTATGGGATGCAATAACCATATCATAGACAAAATAAATTCTAAAAGGTGGTGGTAGAATATTCAGCACCGAAGTTTATTAGCTGAGGATAGAGTTATTACCAAGTCAGCTGGAAACACCCCCATCTTGCGGTTGTTATTATTACGATGACACTTTTAATTAAATATTAAAATCCTAACAGAAAAATCTCCAGGAAAGCCTTTCAAAATACAGGAGTAGAAAGGTGCATTAAGAAAGGCACTGTTTTGGTCCTTCTAGCTACCAACTATCCCTATTTCATCCACGCTGTAAATTAATCTGCATTCTACATATCCTCCTCTCCTTCCCTCCTTCCCTCCTTCCTCCCAAGGAGGAAATTCCTGTCTGTAAGACAACAGTCCCTCTTGGTGGACTGTGCTGCTCCTCAGGAACGGGAACAGGCGTGCGACTGTCTCCCAGCACAAGCGTCCGTGTAACGCTCACAGCAGTTCCGTCTGAAGTAGCTAACAGCTTGCCAACTGTAAAACGACGTGTTAGAGAGACATTTGGATCATTATTAAAGAGATATTTCCCTTTGACTTTGCATACCAATCTCTCTCACAATCTCCATAAACACGAGAGTTTCTATAATATAGCACAGCCTCACGTTTATTTATCAGCAGCTGAAATGGGGCAGTATATAGCAGCAAAACACACTACCATTTCTCAGAACATCAGCTATATATCTGCAGAGGCTGCAAGACAGAAACGTTTCACACTAGCAGTTAAATCTGAAACTGCAAAAGGGCCCTGAACTAATTTAAGCTCAGAACATGGTGGGGTAATACGGCTTTTCAGAGAGGGGTCATCATTCCAGGTGCCTGGCGAACGGAGCCTCCAGGGTGTTTCACTACGGTCTGGAGCCACGCAGAAAATACTCAGTCATTTATTTTTATTGCAGAATAACGCTGCGGTTCTGCTCTGACTCAGGCCAGGCTGCTGCATAATGCAGACATTCTCAGGAGATATTTTCCCCTCGGCTCATTCCCCAGGTTCTTACTTTGACTTCTTAAGCATGATAATCTGATCCTGGTTTTTACTGAGCTACCTCAGAATTTGTCGGTTGTGTTCTAGTTCAGAAATTTTACAGAAAAAGGAGAGACACTTTGTTGAAGTCCTGCTTCATATGACCCAGAGTTTCACAAGCACTTTCACCAACAAGCAAATAATTCACGTACAACTCCAAGTGAGATGGTCCAACCCCCCCCAGCTAAAAATGAAAGCTGTAACTTCAGATTTTCCCCCCATGTATAACCAGTAACTCCATTTGCTGGTTCCATTCTCTCTTTTAAATTGAACACACTGAATTTGCTTTGCCTTTTATACCATCTTTCCCCATAATAATTGCATTCAGAAATTCTGTATCTGATTCTCATATTCTGAGTTTTAGAGGTGGTACATTTCACTTAGAAGAGTCACACTAACACAACATAATAAAACACGACATGATTAAGTCTCTGACAGCAAACACTGTTGGAGATAAGACTGGGAAATGTGGTTTGATTGCTCTAAATTCTTATATTCTCATGGCAATATTATTTTATTAAAATGAAAGAGCACTGCTCTTACTGAAACTAACTGTTTTGGTAACACTTCATCCAAACCTTCCATATGCGTACATCATTTCCCATCATTGAACGCTCAGACATGTGGCCGCTGTGCTGAGCCACTTGCTGCCCGAGTCAGCCCCACCACTTCCCGCAAAGCCCAGAGATCACTGAGAAGCCTTCCCTTCAGGAATTTATCAGGGCTTGCTACTTTTACCTCCAAAGGATCAAAGCCTGAGCCTGAATTGCAGCTGGCAAGGGCACAAAGTGGGGAGAAAAGGAAGAGCTCCTTCCGCTTTGAGGGCTGCCAGTCGGGGCGATTTATCTTCTGCCTGATACGTCCCTATCAGTCTGTCATCTCCGATCGATTCATGGCTTCATCAAACATCACAGCTCATCATTAAGCAAGGCTATAAAATCAGGTAGATGAATGGCACTGAGGCCATAGTCTGCCAGGCAATGCTGCTCCAGTTTTCTTGAAATGCCTTGGCTTCTTTTCTCCCTTTTCCCTACTTAAATATTTCTGAGAGACGTTCATGTGGCTCTCAGGCAGCGATGGCTTTGAGCTAAGGAGCCTCTGTCCCCTACGGCGATATTAGCAAGAAACTAATTTCATCAGGTGGCTATACAGAGCGCAGTGTGGTTGCTTCGAAAGACTGAGTCTGAAGGTTTAGGGAAATTGCCTGTGATTCTTCTGGAGACTGAATGATTTCAGTTTCTAGAAATCTGGCAGTCTGATTTGCTTGTCCCTTTCACATCCTTCTTCTCCCCCATTGAAAAGCCCTGGGAGTGGGATACCTGTTGCCCTGTTCAGGCCTTTTACAATATCCGTACCTCCTCGGCTGCCAGCACAGTAAGCCAGGCCAGAGTAAGTCATGATGGGCAGTTCCTTGTAAATTTATACTTTTTTGCCTCTATTTTCCTACCTGAGCAATGAGGCTGATGATAGTATTTTGCCTCCTAGTGCTGACGTGAGGTTTAATTGGTATTTGTAACACATCTGAAGACAGAATAGGTTCAGACATTCTGGCTACGTGGGCACAAGATCAACTTGTATTTTACTTTATTCTCTTTACTATCCAACTCCAGAGGTTACTCTTAGAGTAACGTAACACAAAACTCAACACACAAAGCAAATCTAAGCAAGCTGGAGAATTCTGAGGCTATCCCATGAACTTGGGAGTACCTGAAAGGAGTTGGCAGAAATTATTTATGACAGTTGTACTTTGATTCATTTCACACATTTTTTAGTGTAGGCCTACAACAAGTGGTGAAAACACCATCACAAACTGGAAAGCCCTGCTATGCCCTTCTGCACCCTCCTGAAGAACCCTGCAGAGAAATTCTCTTTGAAGCCCAAGGTCAGCACGCCCTGCTGCCTCTGCCAGGTTGGTGCCCCTGGGTTTCAAGGCTTTTTAGCAAAAACAGCAAAAAAAGCCTGAGGTTCTACTCCTTCCAAGAGCAATTTCTTGTTCAGGCTAACCCTGTGAGGCTGAAAAGTGTGATCATGAAATCTCACAAGTTTTTTTGATGCTGTGGTGGTCAAGTTAATGAAAAGGAGCTGAAGCAGAGAGTGGGATGGAGCAGAACGATCCCAGAGACCAGCAGTTGAGGAACCAGAGCACAACAACGCCACATAAAGTAGATTCAGTACGTACATACAACACTTTTGCTATGTTAAAACTACATATTTAAGCATACAGCAAGTACAGACCTGGCTTCATCAAGATGTAGTAGCAATAAATAAACTAGCAATTTCTACAACACTTGAACAATCTTCAGCTTCTTTACCTATCCACACAATGGAGATAATTTTATTTACCTGACAGGTTTTTGGGAGAAGAATAGGCAAAATAAGGATGATTCAGAAATTGTCAGGCCTTGAGAAATCAGTCCTATGTGAGCACTGAACAGTAGCAAGGAAAGGAATTTGTACAATAAGGATGACGGGTCACTGACTTTCGCTTCAAAGATTTTAGAAGCAGCAACAACAACAACGGTAAAAAACAGCCTGAGGATCTGATCTTTCTGAAACAGAGAATTCAGTTCTGGCTCATGCTGAGCTGAGATTTCATTCTGTCATACAACTGTGATTTAATAGAACATTGGCTTGAGCACAGATCTAGGACTGACCTGACCTGTTAGCAAAGAGTTTTGTGTCAGCACAAAGCTCTGAGCAGGACAGCGGAGCGCCTCAGTCCCCTTTCTGCATTACCTAGGCCGTGCCTGGCTACTCACCAGTTTAGCTCTAGGAATTGGGTATGTGGCTCAGCACCCCTGGCTGCATTCTTCCCCTGGCTCTACTCCGCCCTTCACTCCATCCCGAGACTCAGCAACAGGAGCAGGAGGCTAATGCCAATGTTTCTCTTGGCTTGCCAATGCATGAAACACAGCAGCCCTGCTCACAGAGATAAACCCAACACCCAGCACTGACAAGTAGCCATGTGTACAAGGAACTGGAAGCTGACATAAAGTGTGTCATCTCCTGGGTGGGAAAATATATCTGTTCTTATTTCTAAGTCAGCGGATCTAATAAAGTTGTTGCTGTTATTTATCTTGTAAACATCTTCTTGAATCTACCACTGTCAGCCACCATTATTTACTTACAAGTCTCCTGATAATGATACATATCACCATTCCTCAGTTCCTCATTTCTCTGTGTACATGGAAGCCACAGCCCTCCTTTATAAAAGACAAGCTTCTCGCAGCCCACCCAGATCAGCAAAAACATTTATACAGGTGACCAGACACTAGAAGGAGATGGTGAAGAACAAAAATGTCAAACTACCACTGAAAAATCAAATAAAAGAAAAATTAAACTCATGATTTGTTAAAGCCAATTTTAAGACTTTTGAGTCATGAATTTTGGATGCCTTCAGCCGGTAGAGCTGCACATCCAGCTTATTACATCTCCTACCAGCAGGGCGGGGAGGCCAGCGCGACGCTGGCCTGAAGGTATTCCTCCCATGCGACTGCACTAAGCTGGGCTGGCTGCGACAAGGTGACCCTGCTGCTGCGTGCGGCTGGGGTTGGACTGCGGCTGCAGTCCCAAGGAGCAGCATTACCAGGGCGGTCTGACAAACAGCTCGTGAGGGCTGACTTCTCAGTGCTTCTGGACATTGCACCCTGCTGATGAACAAACTGTCTGGAGTCTTAAACATCATTTTGCTCAAGTTGGAGGGCTTTTTTTGTGTAGGCCAGTCCAAAAACAGAGCTATTAAGCAAAACCAGCAGGGAAGGCAACAGTGATGCCAACATTCTTCCTAATCCCCAAGGATATCGTTTGAAGAATACCACCTACAGCAATGGCAAAAGGTCTGAATAATCAGAAGAAACTGCTCATCTACCATTTAATCACCTAAAATTATCTTGGAGAGGGCCATAGTCAAGCACCAGAAAGTTTTTCTACTAATTCTTGGAAGAGCCAGGATGAAAGACAGCAGAAAGGAATTTATCACCCTGTGAGCCAAGAAGTACGTTACGAATGAATGGCAGGCTGTCCAGAGCTCAACCAGTCGTCTCCAGCAAAGAGGAAGAAACAGAGCAGGAAGCTTTTGTTAATCTATATATTAGCTACTGAGCCACATGCTTCAGCCAGTGTGGCACTGGCACTTGGCTGGCCATCAAATAAATTCAATGTTTAGAACGGATTTTTTTCCTGATGGATGCATTCCTGAAAACGGATAGTCATAAAAGAGAAAAATAGACTGACTATGCCCCGGTAGCAACAACCTGTGAAGTCATTATCATCAGCTCCCCCTTGTGAATTAGGATTCTGTGCCTGTGCACTGCACTTTCTGAAGTAATTTATCAGCACATAGATTTATGGACTCCGCAAAAGCTGTCTTGGTCATTGTTTTCTCTTCCAGTTTACTAGAAACACCTCTATTTAGATTTTGTCAAGATTACTGCTCCTCTGTGTCATTGCTAGGTGGGAAAAGCGGTCTGGCCTCCCAGTAGTGCAATGGAATACTGATCACAAGAGGATGAAATCCAAGCAGCCGACGGCTTTCAGAGTCTTGCTGCTTCCCTTGTCCAGAGGTGCCCTGATGAATCCATTTCCATCATTGTTCTAATTTCCAATATAGGTAAGTTCTTGTAAGCTACACACCTTCTCACAAGGCTCACCCTCGGATCACCTGGTATTTCCACAGCTCCTTCTCTAAACGCCTGAAACGGTTTAAGCTTGGAGCATGGTCACCACTGAACCACAGACGTCCCAACTGAGGCATTCCTGGATGAATAACGGTTCCTTCTGAAACATATGGTCATTTCATTTTTACATCTGGACAGAGAGTCTCTGGGGTCTTTTGAATTCCTGAGAATAGGGGCTAACATAAGTCTAACAAAGCCAGACTGTCTGCACCAGGCTCTCCGCTGGCACACATCCACAGGCTGGCTCAGCTCTGATTTACACCAGCAGAGTCTGGCCTGATGTTCCCTCCCAAATTGGTTTTATTTTTATTTGACCAGCTCTATTGACAACACTGGTTCCAGCAAGGAAGTAAATGATGCGAATCAGGATAGAAGCAATGGGGAACATAAGGGTGATGAAAAACAATGTTTATGAAACAGAAATGCAGAAAAACAACAGGGAAAGGAACATTATTTTGAAACTCCAGCAAGAACGTGCTACAGAAAGCCATTTTTTTGCCTGAATATTGAAGGGAAGGAGCTGATATAACTGGAAATAATCCAGCTCCCCAGACAGCATGAATAAAAATCCCATACGTACAATGTGTGCTTTCTACAGATGGCAGCATGTGGAAAGATCAGAGAGTTAATGAACAAAAATATCACCGTAAAATAACCTGATGCTGTGTGTACTTCCCAGCTCCTTGTACCTCTCGGCTCTTTTTTGGTCATGTACGCTTGTTTTCAATACTGAACTCTAGTGCGGAGCACAGTGTGAGGCTAGTGTACCCGTTAGAGATTTCCCGTCCCCTCTGTGGCTCTACACGCTCTCTCAAGTTCAGGTTCGCATTGAAGTTCAGACTGAACATTGTAAGACGGACTCTCAGGTATGCAAGAATTGGCGTAGCACAAGCTCCAAAGACATTTTACACGGAATGGGGGGAATGTGGCTGGTATCTTCCCAAGAATGCAAGCTGTCATTGCTGCGACTGGCGTGGTTTCAGTCTGGATGAAGCCCACAGGCTCTTCCACCAACAGATGCCCTGAAGAGTTCAGCTGTGAACAGCCTGACCTAACAAAGCTGAGTAAAATGAAGGCGTTTATAACCCAGCTAGTGTCTCTAGCTTCCCCCTGCAGTCAGCGGAGGGAGACGGACATATCCAGCAGGACATTCATCTGCCACGACAGGTACCTAAGGCAGGTCAGATGAATTACCGCTCGAGGTGCATGTTTCTCCCCACTGGCAGTAATGCAGAGGTGTCCAGCTCAGAAACAGGCTACCAGCTCTTTGTCATCTAAATTTTCATTAGAAAAATCACATCCTTTGAGTCCAAGGTGCAGCTAATAGCTGGCAAGGAGGAGGGTAAATGACTAAAGAGGCTGACTAAGCCTGTTCTTTACTCTCACTGCCGAGAAAGCTATGTTGGCTCCTTTCAGCATCTCATCACCGGCTTCCCTGGGATTAAGGCAGCCTCGGCTTTGTGCTGGAGAAATGGTCCCCTCACTGAACAGGAATTGGTTGGATTTGAGAGACACAGTCAAACAGGGGGTTAGGGGAAAATTATTAGATCAAAAGAAAAGCTGGCCAAAAATTCACAGCAAAGGCTGCATTTGAACTAAATCTCCTTTAGAGAGATTGGAACCATCTTGATTTATGCAGCAAAGGAGCAGACCTTTACGGCCTGGGTCCTAGTGCTGAGTTTCCCTTTCTGTGCTGTCAGCAGATGGGGTTACAGCTCCCCCCATTCTTGCACAGTCTTTCCTAGGAGTCTACTACGACTCCATTTCATGATCCTACATATTAAGTCATGAATCTACAGGACTGTGAAACAGCACCTGAGCTACTCTTTTCCCTCTCTTCACGAACAGCAGTCCAAGAGAATTGCAGAGTCAACAGTTTTACGCTCCTGACAGGTATTTGCGTTGGCTTGGCAATGCTATCTGTAAGGCTATAAAGCTGGCACTAGAAATGGATCACGCTGCTGTAGGGCTCTCTTGCTGGCAACTAACAGGTGGAGTACCTGGAAGGAAAACAGTGCAATTCATTAAAAGGTGGAGATGCTCTGGCATGGCTTAGGGCATAAAAAGGATCAAAGATGGTTCGTTTCCAGGAAGCGAAGAAAGGCACCTTGCGACTCCCGGGTCCAGAAGGGGTATTCCTCCAACAGTCAGCGTAACACAGCCCAAACGGCCCTGGAGGGCAGGGACAAGCGAGGGCCCGTGGCAGCCAGCTGCTCCTGCCTGCGTGCGCTGAGCCCAGCTTCTGCCCCAGCACACGGATCCTTCAAAGTGCCGCTCCACGTCCATTTGAAAGTGCTGCTCTTGGCCAGGCAGCAATCGCCTTTCTTTAACCTCCCAGATGTGCCCACCCGGCATCTGCATGAAGTCAGCCGGGAAGGCCTGTGTAGGCACGTGAAATGAATTTCTTTCTTTGCAATTCCAAGAGCATATTTCATCTCAAAGTTAATAACGATTGCATTTTGAATAAATGTTGAAGGTATATTAGGTACAAAATTAAAGTTAAGAGGCTCTGCAGAAGAGACATATTTCCATTCGGCAGTGGTAAAACTGGGCAAATCTATTTTAAGAATTGTACCATAACTTAATAAGTTAATTAATAACCATGCTTAGCATTCTGCTTTTAATACATATGTGCGTATGGTGCATTTTTTACAAAAAACTTTAATAACACTCCTTGTCCACTTGGACAGTTGCGATGAGTGACAAATAGCTCAGGCTGTGACTAAAACATGGACAAATTCTACAGTCCTCAAACAACTCGTTTTTTCCTAAGTAGAAACAAAAAGTTTTGTTCGACAAACTAGATGATCATAGTAAAATTATCAGTACTGTTAACAAGACTGGTTACAGATGAAGGACCATGCCACATCCTTTACAAATCTCAGAAAATGCATTCTATGCTATTAGCTTGCATTCCAGTATTATACAACTGTCTTATGAAATTTTAATTCAACCCTTATTGGAGATGAATAATTTAATGGCAGACAGTAACAGACGGTCACCCAGCCTATGGCCCTCAAAGGAAAAAAGAAGGATGTCAGACCATGACAGTCTTCAGCTGATGTAAATCAGCATCACTCAAACAACTCCCATGCGTCTGCACCAATTTATTGGAGCTGACAGACTAGTCTGCATGTGCAAGGAAGATACTGGTCCAAGAGCAAGAGCACTGGCAATTTGCATTTTACCAATGAGATGATCTGACCGTTAATTACGTGGCAATCAGCAGATGGGATTTTTTTGACCCAAAACACAGCTTTGATCAGCTTAAACATCAGCAAAGATTTCCCCTTTTCAGGAAATTGCCTGAAAGGTGTGTGATTAGCCCCCTTTGAACAGGGGCAGCTTGACCAGCAACAGCAGAAACCTCTCCATCTCGTAGAGCTTTGCCCCTAGCTGAGTTCCCAGTTACAGCTTTTAGCCTGAGCAAGATGCTGGGCTGAATCAGCAGAGATCTTCCCAAGGGACACCTCTGACCCGTACCCATGATGCAAAACAGATTTCAAAAAATGATTCCTGATTTATCCCAGCCTAAAGAAGAGGTGACTCAGAGCTACAGATGTTTGTCTGAATTCTGAAAAGCTGTTTCAGTTGATATTTCTACCAGGCTGGATTTTCATTTTGCCACAGACATTGATGCGCAGAAAGCCAGCCTGTGGCTCCACACCATATAGTCCTATCGAAGCCCTCATGATTTGAACACTGTTCACTCTTCACTTCTAGATCTGCAGAAAAAGAGGGATAACAGGGGAAAGAAGAGCATTTGCTGTTCACTCTGTGGAGTAGCTGTTCCCAATTCATTACTCTCTCATTTCACAATTCAAATTCTCTGAGTATGAAGCAGAAGCCATATGGTTAAAGCTGAGCAAAATATGGGATTAGTATTCTGTGGCAAATCCCCATGTTTCAGTACTTTGTTTTCATCCCAAACTGTGATGGAAAGCAAATGTTTGTTATTGAACTTAAACTCCAGAAGTGTTTCAATGAGACATTTTTAAATGAAGAAAAACAGGTTGACATATTTCAAGCTGAAAGATTTTGCTGCTTTTTGTTGAACTGATCTAAAATATTCCCTTTTCAGTGATCTCAATGTTAGGCTGGATTTTCCCCTTTGTGGTGTACTGCCACATCACAGCTGAAGATTTGCCACCATTTCTGGATGAATCCTGCAGAAAATACAGCACGTACCAGAACTGACTGAACAAGGAAATATTTCAGGGTCTTTTTTCAACAGAACTCTCTTTTAAAGGAGCAAAGTTGAATTTTTCCCTATTTTAATGAAACAGTTGCACATTCATGATGCTATTATGCACTGAGACACAAATGAACTCTCTCCCATCACTGCTGCTCAAGTCAGACAATGTGCTTAGAACTTTAAAAGATAAAACACCAAGAAATCTTCAGCACATTGATCCTAAACCCCAGGTCCCTGTTCTGCAGTTGGAATGGATTTGCAACTCACTGGTTAATATGAATCAAGGGTCTGCACAAATACATGTGTGCACTGTTACAGAGGGTCAGATTTCTTCACACAGGAGCAACGCAAGAAATGCAAAGTTAGCTTGGCTTACAAAACCTGGGACTCCGGGCTCAATCCTGCCAAACTACTGCTGGGGCTGGGAAAGGCCCCTCTTCACAAACTGGGAATCTCCCACTCACTAGTTTTTACGAAGAGAGCTGACCAAGATGCAAAGGAGTTAAGCCCAGATCTGTAAAACATGCTTAGCTAGAGGGGAGCTTTAGTTTATTAAGAACAGGTCCTGGGCTCAGGTGACTTTCCCAAGGTCAGAACAGGAGTCAGTATCGGAGGACCCCCTCATGCCCTCATTTAACCAAAGTCATTAATTTAAAGTATGAATTCTAACACCCCTTTAATCCTTCTTAACAATAAGAAGCACTATTAAATCCTTAATGTGCCTACTTTAATTATAACCTATCAAACACAGAATCAATTCTAAGCGGTAAACACGAAAAGCAGTATTCTGAAAGTGGATGAGATCACGCCTTTTAAAATGCAAATTGAGACCAAAGCATTAAACCTATAATAAAGTTCAATTAATCTTTCCGCTTAAAATACACACAAAATATTTAATCTCAGTCTAATCTCAGAGACTGATTGAACCAGAGCCAAAGGCGGCAGCTTTGGTCACATGTAAACAAGCAGGAGCTGGAATGTCTTATCCTTAGAGTCCCACACATCTAGGGAGGGGATGTGCTTGAGGGGAGGCAGGGGGGCAGATCCATTAAAGTTTAGGATGAAGGTGATTATTTTTCGAGGATTATACATATTATAAATTTCCCATTATCTCGTGAACCTTTCAAAATTCCCAACCTGAAGACACATGCACGGGGAACTTAACAGTTACCTAAGTAAGGGTGCAACAGCACAGAATCATACAGAATCACAGTTTGGCAGGGGTTGGAAGGCACCTCTGGAGATCATCTAGTCCAACCTCCCTGCCAAAGCAGGATCACCCAGAGCAGGTTGCACAGGATGGCGTCCAGGCGGGTTTGGAATCTCTCCAGAGAAGGAGACTCCACAACCTCTCTGGACAGCCTGTCCCAGTGCTCAGTCACCCTAAAAGGGAAGATGTTTTTCCTCATATTGAGATGGAACTTCCCGTGTTCCAGTTTGTGCCCGTTGCCCCTCGTCCTGCCACTGGGCACCATTAAGAAGAGTCTGGTTGGCATCCCGTCTAGGGCTGGGAGAGCGGCATCCTTGGCTTTCACTGATTTACAGCTCTTTTCTGCTTGCCAGTGCTGAGAAGGGGCACAGCAAAGCAGAGCTGTACATTAGAGGGGTCAATTATAGCAGAAGCTGGAGAGGTTCTTGCACAGCCTCATGCTACAGAGAACCGCAAAGGATGCTGCAGTGTCTTGTGCCCTTCTCATCTCTGTCTCAGTGCAGGACCAAAGCAGTCAGGGTGGTTCCAGAGTGTACTGGGCGAGCTTGTGGTCAGCCCCTCTCCTCCTCGTGGAGTACCGCCTGCTGCAAGGCAACAACTGCCCCCTGTTACTCCGCTTAGTTCAGGAGGAAAAGCACTGGCAAGTTGCTGTGTTAACACTCTGTGTTTGCTACAGCTTCTTCTGCAGGCGTCTCCCGAAAGCTGCAAGAAATGGGCAGGAATCATGTATTCCACTTCCTGGCAAGTTTGTTTTCTGCTACGGAACACTGTAAAAGTAAAAATGTAAATGCCAGTCCTGCGTGTGTTAAAAAAAGGCATTTGGGGATAATGAAGATATTTTGTTTTATGGAAGAGAAATGTTCCAAGCTGGTTACATATTTTTAAAGGAATATTTATATTGTAAAACAAAGATACTTCTAAACAAAAAGTCACTTGAAATACAAATAAAAATGTTTTGTTTTGACAATCTGGGAAGAGGATATTTATGTGTTATTGAAACAGCCTGAGTATTTCTTTTCCCATCCTGAAACATGAATTCATCAAATTCAGCATGCTGTTGTGAAACATTTTGCTTTAAAAAAACTGGCTGGTTTTTCTTGAAAAAACGCTCAATTGGAAGATTATAGAGCAAGTCTACATCTGAACAAAGTGGGTGTGGAGGGTTATTAAATCAACACAGAAGGGTTTGATATTGCTTAGGTGCATGTGTTGACACTAGATGCACTGTAGTGGAGAGATATCCCTTTTATTATCAGTGTTATTTAGCTCTGATAATGGGTTCAGTCCTGCAGAGAATATAAATGTAGCTGCACAGCTGGACAAATAATGACAGTATTTGTCTTTGTGTCATTTTTGATGAAAAATATTGGCAAAAAGCCCAATGAAATTTTTTTGTAATGAATTCCTGGGTAATTCAACAAATGAAGTCAGAACAGCTAGAAAACACAAGGAGGACAACTCTCTACCACCTTGCAAGCTTTTGTTAGCAGCAGCAAACAACAGGTCTGTAATGTTGTACATTATACAACGGCAGTGAGACAAAACTTGATGATTCCCAGCCACTTAACTTGCATTTATGTAAATGCCGGCCAGAGGCACTGGTTAGTAGGAATGCTGGAAGAGCTAGAGCCTAAATTCAACCTTAGATCCCAATCCTTACAGAACTGGTTTAAAAAAAAAAGTATCTCTGGAAATATAATGTCAATTGATTTATTCATTTTTTAAATGGAGTGGAAAGAGGGATGTGCAGGCAAAGATAAAACAGATCTTCACAGACTGCAAATTTGGAGCATTCACGATTGAAATGAAAACACAATTTAATTAATTCAAGTCCAGATGAAGAAAACTTTGTACTGAGAGATAGATTAGAAAGATAATACTCCATAGAGTCAATCTCAGTTATTGCCTGGAAAGAAAAGCCACGTGCTTAGAGACAAGGAAGGGGCAAAACACAAAGTTGAGTTTCTAGCGATTCTCTCATGGTTTTTACTATTGTATAGCCTTGCTAAAAAATCATCAAGTCTCTGCAGAGCTGCTCTCACTCACACGTGGTGATAATACAAGGCAGGAGACAAGCAGGGTACTGACAAGACTTGATGCTGCAGGTCCTTAGCTGGAGTGAGCAGATCTACTCCAGAGAGCTGATTTGGTGCTGATGAAGATCTGTCCTTGAGTTCCAACTTCCAGATGAACTGTCACTGATTTTCTCGGACCCAGTCTGTAAAGGATGGAGTCTCTCTTTTCTGCTACAAAAGGAATAACCTCTTCCAAAATTAATCAGGTCACATACAGTAGAATTCTTTTATCAGGAATCAGCTGCTTATCTATGCAGGTTTCACCTGGAATAGGACTTAAAATACTGCTTTTGGAACAGAACAGCTACCTTACTAAAACCAACATGTTTTCAGCACGGTTGAGACAAAATAGAATAAAATTTAGGCTTCAATGTGACCAGTTTAAGGCATGATGCTGGATAATGCAGTTTATCTAGAAGTGTTACATCAATCTAGCTTACAATAATTATATTATTTCAGCAAATCCCAGAAATGTAATCCTGAGTCAAGATCCTTTCATGCTCAGCACTGTAAAAATCACAGAAAATATCAACTATTAGAATACTTTAAACCCTGCTATGGATAAACTGCTAATGGGAGTGACCCATCTATACAATCGCATTCCTTTCCTAACAAAAACTGTTCCCAGATTTGATTTTGGTATTATTTGCCTGAAATGCCCCAGAAAGCCATGTGATTGGTGAAAAGTGTTTTACTTATATCACTATGACAGCTTATTATCTTTGCAAATATAATTACCTGGGGAGAAGACATGCGAGATACAATATGCCCATCTAGCTCGCATGAGAGACAGTGATGAAAATAGAATTAAGTTGTGTCACCTCCAGTGTGTCATTTTTCTACAAGCAAGCCTGAACAGATTGATTTCTAGGTCTCCTTCAGTGTAACTTAATCAATTCTGAGTAGATTTAGCTGGGCATATGGATGATCATGTGTCTGGCACCCGCTTCCTCCCCTAATATGGTTACAGGAATTTCAATCAGCACCACCAGTGGCTCCCACCGTACAATTGCTTCGAACGTAAAAACTTAATGCATTTTGAGCAATAATTCGTCCTCTCTGGCACCTCAGATCATGCAAGAGCATGGGCCATATTTCCAGCGCGTGCCTGAGAACCTCTGCATCTGCTTTGGTTTTTTCTCAAATTCCTTTAGAGGAACTGCTCCAAATTCATTCACGAGGAATGTCCACACATGGGCCTTCAAAAGGTTGTTTGAGTCTGGGCTCTAGAAGATGACTGAGACAGGTTGCCCGAAGGATGAACACGTGTTCAATTCCCAAGTCATTACTACTTGAAGAAGCAACAGGGAATGGAGAAAAAAGGGGCTTTGATTCATTTCCATACATGCAGGCATCCAATTCTGGTTGAGATGCCTTTGGCTATCCTCGACATTGCAAGGGTCTGGCAGATCTTACAGTAGAGTCCATAAGAGACCTGAGATGTTGGGACCCACAGCCTGAGGCCAGCAAATCGTCAAATAGGAGAAACTCTCACGTTTAGATGTCTGAATTAAGACCACAGAAAGAACATAAACCAGAGCTAATTCCTTCCAGACAGCTGTTGAAGGAGCAGCAGAAGGAAAGACAAGCTTGCCAGACATTGGGTGGAGGATTGCCATCCTTAAGAGATACTGCTGGAGAAAGAACAGAATTTACAGAAAATGGTCTTAAAAGACAGAATAGGTACTGAGAAACTAGTACAGCAGTAGGTCTTTGAGCATGAAATCACAGCTTTTCCTTGCCCTTTGGTGATCTGTAAGCAGGAGTGTGGTGAGGATGGGACCTTTGCCAAAGCTTCAGTCCCTCGTGCTCGTAGTTGGTCCACGGGTCGGTCACACCAAGCATTGGACAGCCCTGAGCAGCCAGCTAGTGAGCACGTGTACAGGCAGGCAGGCTACGAGGCGTGCAAACGTTGCACATGGCCACAACTAAAGCGACTGAGGGAGTGATTAGGTCTGTCTGCAATTATAATGACTTCATTTAGCCCTGAAGCTTTTAAAAGTCTTTTGGATTTTTTCATGATTAACTGAAGGCACTTTGCAGCTCTGCACTTGCAAAAATGGCTACATAATGAGCTAATCAGAAGCTGAAATACTAGTTGCGCTTATTGATTTTTCTTTTTTGAACAAGTAGTGCCTCTGTTTCCAAAAATATGGGAAAAATATTGATTTTTTTTATGGCTTTTAAGCATTTTGTATTTTTTTCTTGGAGTTATTACTTACAATCCTATTGACATTTTTTGTTTATTCATAACTAAGTTTTCATTAAATGTAAAAATTTCAGTGATTATTTTGGTGTCTTCATGTAATTGTCAATGAAAATGTTCACAAACATTTTCAAAGAACTGAAAAACTGCCCCCACTTCAAAAGATGCCAAATAATAGAAAGAACTTGAAAACTATTTGTTCAATTACTTGCTGTCTCTCTCTTGGGAAAAAAAAACCCAACTCCTGAATAACGCTGGAGTCAGCAAATGGGTTTTAAAAAACATCTCCGAATTTCCCAGATTTATTAGTTTATCACTACAATGGAGAGGAATATGGAAATGAGTAAGAAATACATTATGCAAAGCAATGAGTGACACGCAGCAGAACAGAAAGGCAACGTTTATGTTTTTGAGCAGCTGGGTACAATTTACTGCAGGCAGAATATAAATGGAGAACTCACTATTTTAGGGCAACACTCCACACCCCAGTCTACCTGCCAGTTGCCACCAGTTGTGTGGCCGCAGCAGGGAAAGAAGGTGCAGGCGATCTCCTGGGGTAACACTCCTGACCCCACCTGCACAAATCCGTGTGTAGACTCCGACCCGTGGCATTGCTGGGAGACGAAGCTTTTCTCAGCCCTACCAGTTGCACTCTTCTTCTCTCTAGTTCTTCCAGTCTTTGCTTTTTTCCAACCTCCTTCCGAAACCTCCACGGATTTGGGCATTTCCTGGCGTCCGTTTCTGGGGTCATACAGCCATTACTCCCTACAAATGCAATTTGCAACATCTGTTGCTGTCGCAACCTTTGGAACCCTCCGAGAGAGAAAATACTGGTTACTGGGAAGTGCATGAGCTGTTTGCAGCGTAGGATATAGCTAAGCAGAATTACCTACAAAGACCTATGGGGCACTTCATATATATAATGGCTAAGCAATCAATTTCAGCTTAAGCTGTAATGGCTGTATCTGACACCATCGCCAAGAAATACTCTGACCACCTTTTGCTACAGAATTACACTTTCTACTTGCAGAAGTGATGTCATTCTCAGTTTTTCCAGATCTTTGGACTGAAAACTGAAAATGAGATAAAACTGCTTCATGTTGGTTACATGAAATACAAAAAGAAATGAAATAGGAAAGCAAGCCGTGAATGCCTATCTGGAGATGAGCATTAAATCCCACCATGTTCAGCTTCCCGTACTGTTAATTAAAACATGAATTCCAGTCCAAACCTGAGGACTAGCATATCCATTCTGGCAAGTTCTCATTACACACTTTTGAAAGGGAAAGCATATTACTTTCAGAAGCCCCAAGGGGTGTTGATAGATGCACTATCAGCTTCGGTCGTGTCCACAACCCTAGTCCCCTCTCACAGCACTCAGTGCAATGAAAGGCTTGTGACCCCCAGGCTTGGTCAGTGCCTGGCTGCTGGTCTTACCTCCCACTGCAAGTGGGCCAGGGTGCACCCGCGGTACCTGTACGTGCTCCTTTCCATCACTGTGAGGAGAGAGATGGAACTGTAATCTACTGAAGAGCTGAGAAGTCCCAGGCAGCTGCGAACATCAACCTTTTCCACTGACAGTGTCCTAAACCAGAGGCAGACGCAATGGCCAACGGAAGCCCATCAGCCTTTTGAAAGTGGTGCTGGGCCAGGTCTCTGCTCTCAGCATGGCTGGACCACCTTCTTAGTCTTCTTTGGGAATTTTATTCACGCCTTCGGGCATGAGCCAAATTACAGAACAGAGCATGGCATAAAGAGCCCTGAGTCAGCCTTAACATCTAATGCCTTGTCAGCTCCAGTCTCTAAAGGCAGAATTGCGAAAAACAGACGTAGGTTGTGGGTTGAATTTATCACAGTGACATTCATTAACAATATCTCAATGACAGATCTTGAACAGTTAATAAATGCTGGTAAACATCTTTCTCCCCAATTCAGAGTGGAGGTGCTGGTGTGGTTTAACCCAGCCGGCAGCTAAAACAACCACACAGCCATTCGCTCACTCCCCCCCCTCAGTGGGATGGGGCAGAGAATCAAAAAGGAAAAGGTAAAACTCATGTGTTGCAATAAGGACAGCTTAATAGGACAGAAAAGGAAGAGAGTAGTAATAATAATAATAATAATGATGATGATAATGATGAAACAATATACAAAACAAGTGATGCACAGCACGATTGCTCATGAACTGATGCTCACCTAGCTCCTGAGCCGCGTTGCCTCCTGGCCCAACCCTCAGTTATACACTGAGCATGACGACATATGGTATGGAATATCCCCTTGGCCAGTTGGGTCAGCTGTCCTGGCCGTGTCTCCTCCCAGCTTCTCGGGCCCCCCAAGTCTTCATTGGCAGGGCATTGTGAGAGGCTGAAAAGTCCTTGATTACTTGGCAGCAACTAAAACATCAGCATGTTATCAACATTATTCTCATCCTAAATCCAAAACACAGCACTGTACCAGCTGCTAGGAAGAAAATTAACTCTATCCCAGCCGAAACCAGGATAGGTACCACCCTGAGGACTAACCCAAGGTCATGTATCACAAAAGTAAGAAAGAAAAAAAAAACAAAAACCACTCAAGTCTACCAGATTAATGCTTTCCCTACTGGACCATCTGCAGCAGATGTGCCAAAATAGATTGTTTTAAATGGCCTAAATATGTCCAACTCCTCAAGTGCTGAATGCCCTTAGCAACGTTTCCTTGCTGCCTAAAGGCATCTGTCAGGAATGCTATTAATAACATTAGCAGATAATGGGTTTACAGCTTTTTAAGATCTCCCCCTGTGCCCTTCATTTATTTATTGTGCATGAGAGTAAAGACGAGGCAGCCACTCCTCGTTTCTGGGAGATCTGTTCTGATTTCCCTGACGCGCAGTCTCCCTGCACAGCAGTCCCTGTGGCATCCCCGTATCCTGTGGCTTTTCCTTGGACCAGAGCTATACACTGGATTTGCATCACAGAATCTTTGTGTGTGCAGACATCCATCCCTGCAATAATGTGCTGGGTAGGTTTGCAAACTCCTCCACTTCTGTATAAGTGAGTCTAACGGGTCTTGTGTTGAGAGGTTTCATTAATAATCCCAGGTGCCTTGAAACACCACTTTTTTATTACAACAGCAAAACTCTTAGGAATTACAGCTGACCGTGGAGTCCCGAGCACACGATGCATTCACGTTCCATTTGGTGCATCCTGCAATCTGTCATTTAGATTCCTGTTGCAGCTGTTAAAATTTCATTAGCAAATGTCTTGTGGTGCACCAGCAGTTGCCATTTGAGAGCAGTGGAGTTCCTCAGTTCATTAAAGCTACCTCAGAGAAGGCTTGGCTCTGATCTCATCACTGCTCCTCAGTTATGTGCTATATATTTACACAACGTAAGGCAGCTGTGTACCAAACACCCCAAGCATGTGTATTAGTTTATGGGGACAGAAAAAAACCCAAAACCCCAAGTGGTAAATATCATTTATAGCCGACTGGGCAGCATCAATATAAGACATTCTGTTCTGAGTCCATCTTAGTAAGGGTCAACGCTCTTTGCTCCCTGCTGGGACCGTCTGGGCCACTGGGATGGTTGACTTCAGGAGCAGACAAGTGCAAACCCGACAATTTGTGCTCTCCACACGACTCAGACACCAGTGATCTTGGCTGTATGGGAGGGAGGTGCTGCCATCAAGTTCAGCAGGACCTCAGTTCTCTAATGGGTTGCTTTAAAATCTTCATGCGACCAGCTGCCACCATCGCCTGACGCGTGTGCCCCGGAGAGGGGCTCCCTTCACGTCTGGATCAGGAAGTCCTTCCTCACTCAGCATTGATGCCTTGCCCATGAGAGGACAATTTCTGCAGTGTCAAAAGGAAGACGGAGCGCGATACCAGACGACTCACATCGATTGCACCTATCGTGCCTTGCTGATGTAAGAGACTTGGCCGGGAGAGTGACTGGAGTGTGCAGTCTTTGGCACATCTTCCTCCAGAGCCTTTTAAAAATCCAGAGATAACATTTGTCACATGTGGGGCTAAAAGCTAGGCCAATGCTGCAGTTTGCAGCATTGTTTTTAAACACAGCAGCACTTTGTAAATCTGTTTGCTGCAGTACTGAAAAAAAAAAAACCAAACCAAAAACCTACAACAAAAACAAACCTACAAAAAAAAACTCACCAAAAAAACCCCCCGTAAACAAACAAGGAAAGCTTTAATTTTTATAGCAGCATGTTTAATTAGTTTCATTTATCTGTGAATTTAGTTTGCTTGTTCTAGGCATAATAAACACTGCAAGTTATTGTTAATTCAAGATCTACCGCCTGTTCACAATGATGCTTGGATGGGCTTACTGCAGTCTCTCCCTCTTGTTTTCTGCCTGGATAGCAAAACCTGTGTAATTCGTGCCGTGATTCTGGCATCCTGAAAACTCAGCAAGGAGAGGGTTTGTACCTTCCACTCTGGGTCACATAGACCTTTGCAATTCTTCTCTGGATAGTAAGTAATAATAAAAAACGCAACAGTAAGTTAAAAATGGTGACAAGTGGCAAGAAAAGCAGCATGTGCAGGGACTGTGGGAGAAGGCAGCTGTCCTGCTTTTTGGCTGGGATAGAGTTAATTCTCACAAGAGCTGGGAGGGGACACAGCCAGGACAGCTGACCCAAACTGGCCAAAGCGATATACCATACCGTGATCATGACTGGGGCTGGGCTGGGCATCGGGTTCCAGGCAGTGAGCACATTGCATTCGCTATCACCCGCTTTGTACGTTCTGTTCTAAGTATTGATGTTGTTACTTTCCTCTCCCTTTGCTGTCCCAGTAAACTGTCCTTATCCCAACCCACGAGTTTTACCTGTTTCTTCCGATTCTCCTCCCCATCCCACTGGGAGGTGAGGCATGAGCGAGCAGCCACATGGTGCTCAGCTGCTGCCTGGGGCTAAACCACGACAGCAGCTAAGCTGCAGTTTTATGAGGTGACCTGAGAAGGGGCAGGACATGAACGGCTAACCAGCTGCTGCATACCTGCAGGGTGTCACATACCTCCCGGGTGTCACATACCTGCTGGGTGTTGGGTATTTGCTGGGTGTCGCTTATCCGTGGGGTGTTGCGTACCAGGCAGGTAACAGCAGGTGAACTCCCGCTGGGAGCACAAGGATATGGGGCTCAGGGGCGGATGGAAGCCCTCATTTTTGGGGAAGGCAGATCTTTGCCCAGCCTTGAGCCATTAGCTGGACTAACTTTCAATCTCTATTTCCTCTAAGGAGAGTTGTTCCACTGATTCAACCTGACGGTACTCAATAGCTCCATTACAAAGGATAAAAGATTGTCTTTAGCAGGAAAGAGAGAGGAAGAGACAGAAACTAGAGTCTTTAATCAGAAACCTGAATTAACCTTCTCAGAAGGGAATCCATGTGGACTGCAGCTTTTATTTATAAACCTATTTCTTCCTTCAGGCTTTGTTTATTTACAAGGAGAAGCAAAATCATGGAGAAAGGCAGTATTTTGAGAATATCTTGGCTGAGGGTATCTACATAGCTGTGCTGGAAAGTCCAAATAATGAGAATTAATTTAAGCCCCAAAGCATAATTCAGCAAATACAACTGTTCTCCCACAAAACAAAGAAGAAATCTCATCAACATCTGTAGAAGGCGCTCCTGCTGAGCTCCAAACAATCTGAACCCTCTTCTCAGGACTTTTGCAAATAGAGGGATTATTTTGCTTTTATTACATTAAAAGGCGGGTGGAAGGGTGAGCAATTGAGAAACTTCATTATATATTGAAAGAGGGAATGATTCAAGAAAAATGTATTTTTCCATATGGATAAAGCAGAGCTATTTGAGACTCATACTGTGTTCTTCTTCCACTGCAACTTGCAAAGGCTTTTCATTCTGCTTGTATTTCATGTTTCAAGTGGATTATTTTCCTTCAGTTGATAAGAGTGTAATTCAGTTAGGCCTTGGAGATAGTTATTTCATTTCTGAAAAGGATATTTTGCATGGAAGGATCAATTTTAATTTTTTTTCTTTTTTAAAAACATCACCTGGTGCCCATGGAAATTAGATATATTAGCAAGTACTAAATGGCTAATCACATAGAGAGCGAGGGCTAAATTAAACCATGGTGGGATGAAAGCAATACTTTGCCTAACTACAAAGAGTTGTGTGACTCAGTGTGTAATAAAGTCATGTTCTACCACTTCAGGCAGCCCCTCTGAGTCCCTCTATCAACTCGGCAGCTCAGGTGAACACCTTTTGCAACCAGCACTGCAGCTAAGTGGCAGGAGAGACGGCAAAACCCCTCCTGCTCTTCCCTTCTGCTGTCACTGGCTGCTGGACTGGCTGCTCTGAGCCATGTGGCAACAGGAGATGCCTCGAGTGGGAGGAACATGTGTAGCTCCTCCGGACACTGAGGCCCACAGGGCTCCTGTCACCCCTGTGGGTATCCTATGGAAAAAAGGAGCTGGAGCGTGAAGACTCGGTTCTCTTGGGTGAGCTCCCTAGAAAAGCAGTGGAACACTGGCATCGGATGGCACCTCAAAATCACTCAAGGAGTATCAGGGTGTGGGTCTGGCGCACTGAAATGCACTGTGTGATTCAATCACACAGTCCCAGCGTAGTTTCGGTCTCCTGCAACCTGGCACAGTTAAGGGTTACCTAATGGCAGGCCCCTTTCCTTGACAGCAGTTTAGATACAGCCACCAGTTAGAGGACTAAGACAGTTTAACCTCATGGACATTTCAGTTGGGGTCAAGGCCAGAGAACGGCCCTTGGCCCCTTCTGGGTATTAAGCACAATGGCATCTATATGGTGATATATGGAGATGCATATGAGTGGTATCTGCTCTGTACTAGGAGCCAGTGCTCCAGTTTGGCATGCCGGTTGGCAAAAGCCAGTTACAATGCCACTGCCCCTACAGATGGGTCTGTCTGAGCCCCACCATCTGCTCCAAACCCTCACAGCCTTTGTGGTCAGCCAGCTCCACGTATGGTCCAGAGGGGAAAACATTATGGAAGAGGGTAGGCTTGGGCTCTGGCACGCTCGTCAGAGATTCATCTGATAAAATCAACAGCAATTTGTCCTTGACTTCAGGCCAGGCTTTCACAGCTCTGTGGCTTCCTTAGAGCTCCCGCTGACTGTATGACACAGAAGCGAAGAGAAGGAAACTGCCAAGGGGGGTAGGAGAGACAGCAGGCGTTGAAGCTGGGCTGAGCTCTGCATGTATGGCACCACCACCATCCAATTACCCAGATTTTCATGAAACACAAGTCAGATGCTTGAAGCTTGTTCAGACAAGTGGCTCTGTCGATTTGTTTCTGTGGGGACCTGGAAGAGCAAAGCATTAATGACTCCTTCCCTTTACAAGAAGAGCTCTGCTGTGGCAGACGAATGATCAGAGACTGAACTACTCAGAGGGAGCACAAAGTGCCTCATGGCTACTTGCTTATTTTGAGACCTTGATAACATCGTGTCAGAGCCCATTTCACTGTTAATTTAGAGGGTCATACCCTCTGACACGAAGGGAAAGTGAAGATTGTCATTCACACCTTTCAGGGGAAGGATCACGGCTAGTCTGTCTCCCTATTAAAACATTACACATCTTTTTACCAACTCACACCTTTGCATTTTTCCTATATGAAGCTTGTTAATGCATTAAGGTTCAAGCATATTTTGTAGAAACCTTCAATTAAATACCTCTAAGGACAATAGCTCATTAGTATGAGATTGTTGCTGTCATTCTCTTCATCCCCTCCTGGCTACTTCTAGTTTGATTTGGGTGAATTACACGAGACTTTTCTGAGCTGCATTCAAATCAAATCTTCGGTGAAGGAAAGCACTCAGTGTTAGGGAGGGAAGATGGGCTGGAGGAGCTGTGGCCTGGAATATTAATTAATGTGTTACAGCAGCTCCAGAGAAGGCAAGGCCACTCGTTTGTGTACTGGCCAACGGCTCGTATTCTGGCTCTTCTGCCTGCTCCGAAACCGAGCAAGTTGTTCAGGACTGTAGCCAAGGACATACGCGATGTCGCTGACCTCTGGAAAACACAAGTGAATTTGTCTTCACTCCTCGAACTCTTAAAAATATGACTAGCTATGCCTGAGCTCTTCCCATATGTGGGAGCAAATCCCTGCCAAGAGAGATCACCCCAGCTACAGAAGCAGGGAAACGACCAGTCACCAGTTAAGCCTTTTAATCTGGTAAATCTGAGACATTTTCAGTGAGATCCCAGCTGCTCCACTGGGTGGTTTACAGATTTGGCCCTATTCTGAGCACCTTAACCAAACATTGTGGGAAACTGAGGCACGGGCAAATTCTTTCAAAGAACTGTGCTGTGCTTTTCTGCTCTGTACTGCTAACAGCTTGAGGACCGGACTCTCCATGCCACACTGCTGCGCTCTGGATAGTACAGGTGTTGCAGAATTACTCTGGCTGAGCTTTGGATTTCTCTCCTGTATTTCCTTGCAAAAAGGCAGCTTAAATGTAGCCTGCACATTCTCTGCATGACTACAAAGATCACAGGACCATACTTCTACAGCACATGGTAACAGCATTTGCACTTGGATGTTTGAATGCATGTCTCGGCGGGGGTGGTGGGCTTGGAAGCATTATGCAAGGATATGTGCTAGTGAGAAACAGCCTTATTAATGAACGTTTATATGCTTCAGGAAGGGCAAAATTACAAAATTGCTTTTACAAGTGACAAGGTGATTTTCCACCACCACCCAAAAGAGATTGGGAAATTTGGGTAGCGACCAGTCTCTGGAGGAAGCTACCCTGGCATGAGAAGTACCTGTGCTGCCTAAACATGCTTTCAGCAAAGAGCTGCCTAGCGTCTGACATGCCATTGCAAAATAACCGTATGTGAAGAAGGCATGGCTCGGAGCCTTGCTTGCCCCCTCCTCACCTCTCTCACAGGGCAGGTGTGCAGGTGTGGGCCCATGGGTGGTAGGAAGGGTACGAAACCACCACCTCAGCTCCTGCACATTCCATTGTGTTTTCCCATAATGGTATTCATTAGTCTATTTGACATAAATACTGTTTTCAGGTTAATATGTTTGACTTAATGAGGTATTTATTTTCAGCCTAAAAACGCTTTAAGAAGGTATGTTTTCTTCCAGTGAGTAGAACTGACGAGGGGATTAATAACAGGCTTGAACAAGCAAGCTAAGAAAATAAATCTAACAAACTCCTCTGCACAGGTTATGAAGTATGCTTGGATTGATCCAAGTAAAGGCAATCATTTCTGACAGTATGGAGAAAAATAAAACACATTCTCCTTGCCTGCACTTCTCACTTATTTCTGTCAGTGGCTATCTTCTTCCTCTAACGCTTCTCTCCCAACCTCATGAAATGTCTGACCTAAGTAAAACCAGCAACACTACAAGATTTCTCTGAAGTCAGAGGGATTCAGACGATAAACTGAATGGATCCTGACCTATGTATCAACAAGAGGTTTTTTCCCAACCCTTCCTCAAACCAAGAAAGTGGGATCTCACTAATGGACAAGGATACCCCTGAACTTCTTCCCATCACAGGAGAAGGCTTTGCACTGTGTTCCCTTCCCTTCCTGGCTAGATGCAATGCAGATGGTCTGCACACACACACCGCAGACCGACACATCTACCCTGATCTAGGCACTAAAACAGAGATGTCAAGCTCCGTTCTAGCTCCCTTTGGTTTTCATTATAGGAAACAGATGGAAAGGGATGTTCCCTTAAGACTAATTCTTAACATTAGAAAGAGATTAGATTATAAAATCTGATGGATTATAGAGCGTACTTAAGGTGTCCCATCCCAGCTCCATTTGCAGCAATCCTGTATCTGGGCCAAAGGAGTACCCCAGAAAATTCAGTGAGAAGTATGGTGCTGCTAGTGTGATTCCTGCAGCCTCTCCGGAGCACACGTTTTCCTCAATGTATCTCACAAAAAAAGCAAAAAAGCCCATTCTGTGCAGAGCAGGCCTTAGTGGACACAGGCGTGCCTGTCACGAGACAGTGGAAGACTGGGATGGCATGAAACTGCCAGAAGAACCTATCTGGTCCTAAATCTGCTCCCACTTGATTCTGGAAGGAGGGTCAGCAGCAGCAGGTCCAGGGCTGAATGAATAGTCTTGACATACTACAAATACCTGCACTAGGTGGCTCTGTTTATTGCCTGCCACCAGCTGATACAAAGACGTTTCTGATGTTTTACAACCCCACAGCTCAGCCTCACTTTTGGATGTTCCAGGCTCTGGTATCTGCACTTCACCCATGGTAAGTACATACCTTACTCCTACAATGCTTTGATCGTAAATCTGAGCAATTTTCAGTGTGGACCAGATGTTGCAGGTGGCCTACATTTCAGTTGTTATCATAAACTTATATCAGTGGTTGGTCTAGAATATTATATGTTGCTTCAAGACCCCTGCAGAGGGATAGATAATGGCTCTGGGCTTCACCGAGTATTTATAGCTCCTGTCTGGTAAGACAGACCCCCCACATGAAAAGCATCTGTTGTCTCTCACTTCTCCTTAAAGTAGTTTAGATGTAGCTGTCTTACTAGTAGGCAGCCGAAGTTGGACCCCAGATGGGATTTGTCTCAGTCAGAGGCACACAGGGGAATCCTATCCTCAGGTCTTTGGGCTCCACTAAAATAGTTACCTCAGATGTAGACCTTGGGATTTATTTCAATGCCAGAGCTACAGTCATTGACAAGCAAGACCTAGTCCTGCTACTATAATAATGCAATGATGAGTAAGCGCCCTGTGTTAGCTTTCTGTACTAACTGGTATCTCAGTACACTGGTTGTATACTTGATTCAATCTCCCTCCACTTCTTGACCAAATACAATCATGAACCTATAGGAATTCATCCTCACTACAGAAGCAATGTAACAGTTATAGTTATTATATCAAAACAAGCATTTCTCTTTGTTCTGTTCAATACCTTCTCATTCCTAGTATGCCATGATTTATTCTTTTCAATTAATTTCAGGTGTTTTCTGTAATGTCATAGCCCAAATAACAAAATTAGCTCCTCAAGCCTATAAGGAGTTTCCTTCGATATACAAACAGGGAACTGAGAAACAAATGTATGGATGAAGTTGAGACAGCTAGAATAAGACTGAACTGTCTGACTGGTACATCTCCTGCTGTTTCTTTTAGGAAGTCCAGATGTTTGCGCAAGTCCTGCCAAGAATTTTTAAAAAGGGACCAACACTCAAAAGAGATCACAGAGGACTGCCTGCAGATGAGGAAGATTTTTGTGGATAGTACTGAGAAGAGGGCAAGGATAATATAAGGTGCAACAAAACTGTCCCTTAGGATATCTCACAATGATATTTTTTTGTTTCCAGTTCATTGCATTGTTAAGCGTGTGAATTTTCTTCGCTTAAAATGTCAGCTTATTTGGAGAGAAATCAGTAAAGTGAGGCCACTTTAGTCTGCAAAACTAAACTGCAGTATGCATCCAAAGGCTTTTCTAGGTGAATAGCATCAACATTAATACAGTTATCTGACAAAGATACAGAAACTATTTTTCTTAAATCAACTCCCACATAATTTGGCAAATACAAAAATCATTGCAGTTAATCTGCCATGGCTAAATGCCATCTTTATTTTCTTACTGAAACAAAGATTCCTCCATCCTTTGAGCATGGTGACGCCAAGGGTTCATAAGCCAGACACACCTCCCACTGCACTGCACGTATCCGCACACTTCAACACACAAGCTGACACTACCATGTCTGTGTCAAGATAAACGCCCTCTCAGTAGATGTGCCATCAACTTGTTTTGTGGTATCCTGAATCCCATTAAATTCCTCTGTGCTTCTACTTTTCTGTAATTAAAATAAGGAGTAAGACCACTGACTGTGCTAAGTACATTGAGATCCAGTAGTTATGATGTAATGAGTGGGTTTTGACATTGTTTTTTTCCAGTGGTTTTTGGAGAATGGAAGATCTGACACAGCTGTTTTACAACCAAGTTCCTGAGTTCAGGAATGCTCTCACAGAATTCGCTATTAACCACAGCTCAGTCTCTTTAGTGAAGCTGGCCTCACTCCTGGCTCAGAAACAGGGTGAATAATGGATGGAGAATGGCAACTGAAACTTGACATGAAACTTTTCTTTTGCTCAAAACTAAAGTCTGACAGAGATCTTGGCAGGAAAAATAGGCTTTAATTTGTGAGTTATCTGCTCTGATAACACACCCTTTCCTACAATTACAAGAATGCCTTTCTCACTGATCTTTGTTCAAATTAATTTAGCACTAAAGCTTGCTATTAGCATTAATGTATCACAATCCAGCACAGCATTGCAAAGAAAAGGATGTCCTATCCATAAATACTTGTGCCACTTCCCAGGTCTCCAATGGAATCCTCATTCATTTTGAAAATCACTTAGCAACTTTTATAGAGTGCAGCTAAGCGACCTCATTTCATGTTTTCTTTGGAGATACATAATGTCTCACCAAGGAGGAAGGAAACTTCCTTCTGGCCAAGGAGGACAGGAACACATGTGATCTGCCTGACTCTGTAAGCATATTAATTGAGTTGAGGATGGGAAAGAGGAAGAATTGTGATCCCCTCTGCTGGTGGATCCTATGGAAGGAGAAGTTTGACTACTGTGGTAGCTAAGGAGGCTTAGCCCGTGGCAAAGCTTTAAATGTTTAATAGGCAAGCTGTAGCTTTGACCAGAAAACATTCCCATTGCAATGGCAGCTTGTCACAGGGACATACAATGAATTGCTACTTACATACCAGTCTGGGCTGGGATTTTCAATCCTAAATATTCTCAGTTCTCATTAACTTTTAGTTACTGATTCTTGTCTGCTTTACATGTCCTCAATCCTCAGCCTACATATCTGTAACTTTCCATAGGATATTGAGATTGAAGAAAGTGCTCCATTTTAACCTTTCTGGAGACTTTTGTGTAAGAGGTAAGAAACTAAACAAGAAAAAAGCACATGGGAAAGTTTTGCTGGCATTTCAACATCTATAAAATGAGATAAATGAGAAACTTTCCTTGCTTCCTTGTATTTTCAAATTCTCCACCTTGTGTCAGAAGATCTACACAGCTAATCTCTGCAACCAAATTGCACTGTCTTCAAGTCTCACCTTAGGTTCCATCAGTAAGGCTTTGGATGACCTCCCTTACCTGTTCCCTATATTTGCAGACTTCTAGGCTTTCCTCTAAAATACATTCAAAACGTTAGAAACTACCCATCTGGGCTTGGTCTCTAAGCTCCCATATTTCCCTAACCTGCCCTAGTAAAAGCCTTGTCCTTTATACCTTAAGGTGCAACTTGCAGTAAACAAGCTCTCTGCAATTGCTAGAGACTCTTCTATCAGCATCACCTGCCTGTTACTAATTAGATTTATGCAGGTTTGTTTCTGCTCAGAGATCCTTAAATACCAAATTCTATATCTCTTAGTCCCAAGGCATCTAAGTGGGAACCTGTTAGTCAACAGGATACAATCTGGTGAGTTTGAACACAATTCAAATACTGCAACATAGCCAGAAATCCATCTGTCAAGTGAGCATCTTTGGCTTACAATTCAAACTGTTTTTTCCACGGAATATGAGAAATTTAAAACGTGCTTCTGCTTTTTTAGAGCAAGGACAGAATAAAGTCTTCCCCAATTGCCTGATATATTGCTGGAGTTCTTACAGTATCAAAGATGAATCAATAGGAATGAACTATATGAATGTTGGTTTGGACAGTTTGTGGATTGATAGGATTTGCATTAGAGAGACAAGAAGCAGTTTAGGAAGGAGGAGTGGAAATTCTGGTACCAAAAAAAGAAGCCCAAGAAACATTTTAGTCTTTCTTGGATGCTTTCCAGCTGAAAATCTCAAAGTCTTTCATCATTTATGGACAAAGGATATGTCTACTCTCTAGTCACAGAGCCTAACAAATCGATAGTAGTCTAGCTGTCTGTACGGAACTCAGTGTGGGCTAATTTACCATCCTCAGGCTCCGAGTGGCCACAGGAGTGGGTGCACATCTTAAATTTAACACACAACAGGCTAGGGAAGGAGAGCACATGACTTCATCTTTATTGTGTCTCCTTGTGTGACACTGGTTGAAGTGCCTGGTCCAGGCCTTTCGCTAGGGTACATCCAGACTGCAACCCAGCAGTGACTACACTAAAATAACACCTATGTGTGGTGAGGTCAGAAGTGAGCTGTGACACTTCTCAGCAATCCCCATCAGCCACCAAATGCTTGCTCATGCGGAGAAAAGCAGGTGAAACGTTATGTTGTGAGTTACAAGAGCTCTTTGATTCATGCAAACATGAGGGAACTGATGGCTGATCGAGATTCTTATAGCAGCCTCAATTCTTCAAAATATATATATGAAGGATCAAAAAACCCTTCCTATGCACATTGTAGAAAATGGGACTGTATCTACATTAATTGGCATGTGCATTTTGGTAAACTTATACAAATAATAGGAAGGGAAGTATTAATTCAGCTATGGATATTAATACAGAAAAAGAAGAAGCTCCTATTTGCTGCTTCAATTGTAGACAAAAATGCAATTCTTTTCAATGATATTATACTGGATTACACGATGAACCATATTAACATATTCCCCAGTGGTTTGTGATCTTATAATGAAGCTCCTATTACAAATCATCCATGAAAGAGATACTATTGTGTGGGGGAAAAAAAACCAACTTAGACTTCAGACTGAGAAAGCAATACCATATCAGGTAGTTTAAACTGTCATGTTTTCACTGAGAGCTTTTGATGGGGGTCGCCACAGGACAAACAAGTGGGAAGCAGGACTTGGAAAAAGTGTACCCCTTCCCCTCACAAGCAACCACTTCTTTGGTGGATGCTCTATGCCACAGCATGGGAGATGGGCTTTACCTCTGCTTCACTCTCATTGCACCAGCATTACACCCTCCAAGATGTCTCTGAATGGAGTGATTGATCCATCATCCTGGACAGATCAGAAAAATTTAGACTGTTAGAGCTCCATCGAGGTCCTGCAGCTGGTGACAACTTCCTCCATTGCTGGAAAAACAGCACCACGGCTCATGCAGAGAACTGCTTATTTGAACGGACAGTGGGTGATTACATTGGCTTTGGCCTGAGCTTTAAGTCTATTTAAGGCCTGACTATTGCTCTCTGCAGCTGATGAGTAGACTCTAGTGGACATCAAGAGTTTTGGGTCAAGTCCTATTAACAGAAAAGGCAGATATATCTAGTGTGGAAAGAAGCTCAGTTCAGCCAGAGCTGTTTTCCTTGAAATTTCCTGTGATACCTTGAATTACGTCCACTTAATTTAGGTTTAATAAGAATGTTATTATAGGTTAAACAAATACCAGCAGATCACTGAAGACAAGAATGTGCTGTATTGTTGTAACTGTTCTGGAGAAGATAATTACCTATTATATTGTAAACCTCAAACATGCTTTTAATAATCGTTGTTTAAATAACATACATTAACTGCCTTATTAAAAATTAACTTTGCAGAATCATAATTTACTATAGCAACACTTGCACATTTGGAAACCCAGAAGACAGAAGTAGCATCTAGTGGTGAAATCTGCAAGTTAATGAGTCTTTGATTCTCCTCAGGTCTCTGCCACAGCCTCTCTCTATCATCTGGGTAATCTGACTTTCTACATTACCCTAATGTTGTTATTTTCATTTTTGAATGAGCATCATCATCGCCCATGAGGAGAACGGATTGTATTTGCTGTGATCTGTTCTGATGCTTCAGAAGAGCAGGCCAGTGTTTTCCAATGCAGATACCTTGTGAAGAGCAAAAACAGGCTCAGGAAGAGGGGAGAGACAGCTCTGCACCTACTGCTCCCCACCTTGAGGCACGCAGATTAGCAAAGGACTCCATCCCATGAGAAGTTACAGCATTAAAGCTCAGCCAAGGGATAACGACATTTGCAGTCATTTGGAAGTTCAGGGTGGTCTTTGAGATGTCTGTTTTCCTCTCTGGAAGCTGGAGCTCTGACCTATGTATTGAATATTAACCTTGTCACATCAAGATGTACCCCAGACTCTCAAAGGAAACTCAGCTGATTTCCTTTTTTCTTGTTTTGCCCCCACTACACTGCAGGTATTATTCTCTGAAATGAGCACAGTAATGTTGTATCCTGGTCCACTCTAAAAGAAGATACTCACAATCATTCTTGGAAAGAGCTAAACCTGCCCCTCTGAATGGAAGGGCTGCCTTGAGTCCCTCAAATTGCATTTTCTGAGAACTAGTGTAGTTGACAAAGCACCTCCTCATCAAGAGCATTGCCTGGGGCAGCGCATCCCTCAGATCCAAACCCCTTGGAGTTGATAAAAAGGCTCCAGCTTCCCTGGGAAAGAAGCTCTGACCCTTTGATTTCCCCAGTAGGATACATGTTCAGCATGACATAAACGTGTCAGAAGAGTCTCTGAACTATGAAGGTTCCTGCCTTGTAGGAGGCTGTCCCAACCCATGCTAATGTTCCCTGATTAGTTCTTAATGAAAAACAAGTTTGCATCAAAACTAAAATTATATTGTCAGCAGTTAATTATCACTTGTCAAACAGAGCACATGCTGCATTGTGGATTTAATTCTCGTGTAGTTTTGTAAAACTGCATTTCTTTGCGTTGGATGAGTGAGCCTCTTTTTGTCAAGAGATGTATATTGTTTGAACTGCTCTCAGTGGATCCTGGTATTTAAATGAGCTTTTGATTTCCTGGAAGATGACAGGCTCAGTGTTTTTAAAGTGGCTCGTCTGGAGATCAGACAGCACAATGGTGGATATATCCTAATGATTGTTTACATTGTATTCTTACATTGATAGAACACTTTTTATCCTTGGGTATTTCATAAATTATTTGTAGCTGTGGGTCTGCTGTTGGATATACCGAAGTATTACTTCAATGGCTCTAAGAAATGTGTTTGCTGGAACACAGTTTGTGGTACACCTGAGGTATCTTTCATTTCTTCCATTTAAGGAAAAAGATCAACAGAACATTTCAGCATGTTGGTTCTTTTGCAAATTCATTTTGAATCCTTTGAAACGGAACCAGCTTGTGAATTTGGATGTTCCTTCTGACACTGTTCGCATTTTGTAAACAGCCCTTCTCTTGGTTTTTAGAAAAAGTGAATATGGAAGACTGTCAAAAGAATAATTGCTCTTCACCAGGACAGGGTTGACTATTTACACAGTAACAGCTGAGAACCTCAGTATCTCCCTGCTGATGCATTTGTTACAGTCTCCTGGGAGGGAAGATGGTCTCCCAGCTCCTGTTGACTATCTCAGCACAGGAGACGGTGCAGATTATGAGGGAGCAGTCTGCAGTAAGGACATTTCCCCACTGACAAAGCCTAGAAGATCTGCACATTTTGCCCAGTAATCTGCAAATCTCTTGGCCATAGAGTTAATGTTCACACACCCACTGCAATTCCAACATCTTCGATACTTCTTATTGAGAGGGTGATTGGCACCATGATCTTTGCAGCATCTGATGATCTATCGACGCAGCCAGGCCACCGCGTGGCGTCAGGCTGCGGCAATAAAGGGAGCAATGGCAGAAGAAACAAATAAAACATTACACCATCACATTACAGACTACAAAAATTACCCTCATCCTGCCAGAGTGTACCCAATGGAGAATATTTTCTCTTTCTTTTTGGCAGCCTTTATTTCTTGCTGGTCCACAGTTTCCTTTGTCCGATTAGGGCTGTAAATGCAGTCATTTAAATGAAGGATTCATGCAGCTTGCATCTGCTAAGTATCTTCCCATTAACCAGATGACACTCCTGCTTTGCATAAGGCAGGAATTCCTTTATCCGGCATGATTAAAGGAAGCAGCACTTTCAAGATGCACCTATAAATTCTTGCATTCATTTAAGCCACAAACAGCGTTAGCACAATGGACAGATTGTGTCTAAGGCTGGGAAAATAAAACTGCCACATGATATTGATTTAAGTGTCATCCGACCATCCGCACAGTTCAAAAACCAGAGTATATCTGTGTTAGCACAGCCATCGATAAATACAAGAATTAAGGAGACGGTGTGAAGGAGAGGAGAAAGAACAGCTGACAACATTAGAGACTTAAATCCATTCTCTTTTGGCCTGGGGAAAGGAAAATAGGCATGCAGTCCAGCCTGCCTTGATTTATGATGCCGCCCAAACCTATGCCTCTCTCACAGACTTGTTAGTTCCATCTTTATCTCCTCAATCAGAAGACTGAGTGTCGTACCAACGTACCGAGAATGAGCACAGGCGTGCATCTGGCGCCAGTACAGCAGCTAAGTGCTCATGAACACATACTGGTCAGCAACCGGTGCCTGTGTGTGGCACCAACAGAGAGGCCACACAATCGGAGCTAATGCTCTGAAGAAGCAGCTTGAGTTTTTGCCTGGCCAAACTGAGGAACAGAAGACAAAAAGGAGGATGTAGTTCTCTGTGTTGTCAGCTCAGGCAGCATTTGTTACTTTAATTGAGGCTGCAGCTCCAGGAGCTCTGTGTTCACTGCCAGTGCTACCTTTCATTTTGTGTTGCTGAGTTTCTAGCCTTCGTGTCTGCATAGGAGAATAATACCTGCATGTGATTTCAAGTGAAGAGATGAAATTCTTCACTTGGAGAAGCAAGTGGAGGTTCAACTACATTTCCTTTGCATACCTGATGCATGGATGAAAACAAAACAGGTCCAAACAACCTACAGTCCAAGGCTAGGAGGCAGGCCGTGGTGGTTCTCTGCTCAAGACTGGCTCCTGGTTATATGTTTGCATTTATGACTTATGGAGAGTCTTGAACAGCACCACACACATCATGGCAGTTTTCCAGCCTGAGAATCCAGGCTGGTTTCTGCTCATAGGCAACTCATTTAGGGTACACTTCCTATGTGCAAGAACTTTCCACCCAGAATAGGGCTGTCTGTATTTATGCAAGGACAAAGTGGAAAGAAACATAGAAAAGAAACAGAGCAACATGAGAATTAAAAGCACTGAACTCCAGGCAGTATTCTCTTATTTTATAATTCCATATCAATGCCACCACGTCCAATTTTCTGTATTGTACTGTAATTTCCCTTAATGCAGAACTAGGTTCTAATCATTTTGCATAATTTGAAATATTGTTTCTTTGGGTGAACGCAAAAGGTTCTGCAGGGTATTTTTGGGTTTGGTTTGGGTTTTTTCCCTTTCCCCAGAACGTTTTTATGAAAATTATGCCTCTACAGTAGCATCCTTTACATAAACAAAAAAGGGGGGAGGAGCATTACAGGATCAGACACAATGCTTATTACAGAGGGATAATGTGAGTGGAGCCATTTAGCCAATTTACTTTTTAACTAAGGGTTACACTAAATTGTTTCATCACGATGCACGGGGAAATACTTGCTGTACCCATCACATACCTCCCCACCTGCTCTCCCGCAGATGGTGGCGCTGAGGTTTTTCCAGTCACTTATCCCAGCTAAAGTAAAGTCCTCTAATAACAGCCACCCATCATGTCAAGTGAAATGCTCTATTTGAAAACAGTGGAGTGCTGTAATTAAAAATTTTGCAATTGCATTCTAGCCTCTGAGAATTCAGCTGTGCCCTATACTGCAGTCTTAATGTTAAAGATGCTTTCCCCAGACATGGATGGAAATTTCACAAAATTGCTTTTGAGAGGATGTATGCACTGTGGATTTCACCCCCAAGGAACTCATGATAGCAAAAAATGTGTGATGCTTTGCACTTACACTATCACCTTTCATCAGAGGATGTCAAAGTACTTTGCAAATGCTAACAGAGTGAGCTTCACAGTATTGTGTCTTCAGGAAGTTTTCAATATATCAATTCCAGCCAATTTTTTACTGAAGTCTTTAGCGCCACCGTGATTTTGTTCCCCCAGGTCATCACTTCATTCTGCTCCACGAAGGTTCAGGAAGGGTGACTCCTGCAGATTGCTCAAGGACTTTCCAGACACTAGGAAAGAAACTTTACACTCTAGTATTGCATTGCCTCTAATGCAGATGGGGTTCAAGGCAACTGGTAAAATCGCCACCAAGGACAGGCCTTATCCAACCTGCTGCTTAAAACCAGCTTTCACCAGCTGCCCCAGGGACGTGCTGGGGCCACATACTCTGCTCTGAAACCCTGAATTGCTAATTTCCCAAAGCAGAAGGAAGCACCTCCTCAGAACTGATGGTTTCTCAGAGCTGATGTGAAACAGCCGTGGAGGTAAAAGCTGCATGGTTTGTATCATAGGTCACAACTAACCATTGCAGAGGGTGCGAGCTGGAGAAGATGCTCATCCCGGGCAACTGCTGGCACCCTGACTAGCCCTGATTTTCCATACAGCCAGCCGTGGGAGAAGGGCCTTCTCTCACCTGCACTGAGATTTTATTTCAGTTGTTCAGAAGAAGGCATCTCTCCCTCTATCTCCATCCTGTAGAGGGACCCCCGAGAACTTACCCTTTCAGATGAACGCCTAATACTGTCCCTCCCTTATGTTTTTGCATTAGGAGTATTTTTTCCTCATTTTACAAGTTTGGGAGCAGCCACAGAAACCATGGAGTCACGATAATCAGATCTCTCATCTTTTCATCTTTTGGGGTATGATTTCTTCCCTACTTCTCTGCAAGATTAATTTTTTTTTAAGTGTAAACAAAATGCTTAGAAAGGATAAAAATCCCACAGGACTGAACCAAACCAGGGCACCAACCATCACTGTTTTTTCATTTTGGTTGCGGATAAACTCCAACCTCATTTCTTATCTTGAAAGTTGCAGTAATCCACCTTGGAAGCCAACCTTCAACTGATGTAAAACACTGAAATCAAAGGCACTCTGCGGATTTACACCAGCTGAAGTTCTGCTTTGCTGAAACCCACAATAGACATTAGGTAATTGCATTGAGAAGTGAATCAAAGTAATGCCTTTTTTTTTTTGCTGACAACTTTAAAATCATGCTTTTCATGTGTGAAATGAAAGATTTGTATAATTGCTCATCCTTTGAACTCCAGTTTATTAAAACTGTGACATGCACATTAAAATGAGATTATATATAAAGGGAGGAGAAACACATAGTAAGTAATTGCCACGTAATGCAGTGACTTGGGAACAGAAATAGCATGCGTTTGTTGTCAGTGCTAATGAATAGGCTATCCGCAGTTGTGATAAAGTTTCTTTAAGGGGCAAAGGCAAAGAAAGAAATATAGAAGTTCTTAGTGTTTGATTCCTGTATCATCCCCTCGACAACACTATCTCTGCAAGAGAAGCCAGAGCCCAGACCTGACCCCACATCCTTGAGGATGTCTAGTCCAGTTGGTCCATAGTTATGAGACCAGAGTCACATTACATGGTTCTGCACAGAACCGAAAGCAGCAGGGAACCGATCTAAGAAGCTTCAATGTCACTTGTACAAATTCAGGAGCAGATGCAACTTGCCACAGTAGCCTTCATACAGGAGAGCTTAACCTCACTGCTGCCTTTTACATTCACCTCTAGTCTTGGGAAATAAAATAACTTAAAAAAAAAAAGATTCAGGAAAAGGGAATGTCTGCAACCTGCCTCTGTCACTTGGACCAATTCAGAGAGGAATCACATAAGATTAGGTTATTATCCCGGCTGCTACACCAGACTCTAGAAGTAACCTTCACTGCTGAAAATCCCTGAAGCCCTGACTGCTGCGGGAGTGTAACAGGGCAGGCGTATTGCCCTGCATGTGCTGTCCTGTAGGCACCCCCCAGGCCTCCAGCACTGGCCTCCAGCCAGAGGCAGAATACCACCTAGAGACACTTTTGATCTGACCCAGTATTTTTATTTTTTGCCCATCTGAGAAGCTAAAACGCACTGTAATTTACAGCTTCCTGCAGCTTTTCATGGCTGTGATAACTGTACTAGTTTAAATCTATTACATTCATTTTGAATCCAGCTCCAGAGTAACTGAGGAGCGTTATTTGTCCATGCTGTGACTGTACTGTCCTAGTACTAGGACAGTCTAAAACAAAATTCCTATCAAAACCAATGAAAAAATCACCTTTAAAATAGTTGAGAGAACACCTTCTGAGACATGCAAATGTTGTTTATGTGCTAAAGGGACTAGCAGAATGCATAAACTGCATCAGTTGTATCCCAAAGATAGGCCAGAAGAAAAAGAGACTGAAGAGACCTTCAAGCCACCCCTTCCTTCAACTCACCCACCCCTAGGGACACCCACGGCCACTCTGCTACCGAAATAGTAACTAGTGAAAGCTGCTGGTGGAGGCATCAAAGTGGCACCATGAAACAACTATTTAGGTCTCCTAAAACGTCAGCAGACAGCTGCTCTCCAGCCAGCCACCCCAGGCACAGGAGATGTCCTCGCCAGCACATCTCTGCTGCTCTTCTGCCTAGCCTGCTAGTGAAACTCTGCTAGCAACTGCTCTCAAAGCTGCCCGAATCAAACCCAGGCATGCCAGCAAGGCATTTAAGCTGTGAAGCCCATGTACAAATGGGGTGCAGCTGCTAGCAGAGCTGGCACCACTGGAGGGTGGTGAAGGGCAAGGAACGCTGCCCCAGGCACAGCTGAATCTGGAAGGAGCTCTCTGTCCATCTGTCTGCTAGCAGCCTCAGGGTCCCACAACCTACCAGTGAGGAGGGTTTCACTACCCCTGACTAAATGACAAGTTTCTAGGCTCCCTGTAGAGGCAATGGAGAGAGACAAATTCTTTTAGAGGTTGAATCATCTTGTTTCTCAAAGGAGACCACACTTCTTTTTCCCAGTTGCTTTTTCCCACAGCTTGCTCTGCCCAGCTGTCTAACACACACACCCCCACACACACCCACACACCCCCCCCCCCCCCCCCCCTCCATCACCCACCCCCCCCGGCTGGTGGTGATGGCAATAAACCTCATGGTCTTTGTTCCTTCGCTGCAGGCTCGCAAGCTTGGGTTCTCACCCATGATCCCATCCGCACATCACCCGGCCACAGAACTGCTTACATACTAGCTGATTAGAAGTAAAAGGACGAAAGGAAAACTTGGTGTAAGAAAAAGGAAAATTGACAAGGCTATTTGAGATTTGTCCCCTTTCCTGAAGTGACTGCCAGTGTTAAGAACATTTTTATAATGCCTGTGAAGTATCAGATGGGAATGGTGGCGACTGCTGCTCAGGATAGAGTCATTCAAATAGGTTCACGCCATTTCTCCTGTCATCCTAATTATTGCTGTAATAGAATGGGATGCAGGGACAAAAAGGAAAAAGAATGTGGCTAAACTGACAAGCCCTTTCCTTCTGTTCTAAGTCGCTCAAAATCCTAGCTCTCTGGATTTACATGGTTTATTAACAGCATGCCCTACAAAGTGGAACAAAAGTATTAACCATTCAGGATAAATCCTCATGCTGAGCTAGCTGTGATGAAGCCCCTGTGTTACCTCTGAGCATCAGCATGGTGACAGGCTACCCAGCACACTTTGGCAGAAGCTGGGGAGAAAAACCCTCTCCAAGAGACAGAGCACTTTGCAGAGTACGGGCATTTCTTCTGCATCCACTGAGACATCTCTATCTCCTCGCCCAGTGTACAGATTGAAAAAGGTAGAGAGAAGCTATAGGGCGTACATGTTCTGGGATGGCTCTGCAGAGGCAAGGCAAAGTGCTAATGATGGGAGGGAGGTGGTGGTGCCAATGCAGATTAAAGGCTCCTTATCCCCACTTTTCCCAGGCCTTAAGCATGTATAACTTAAATGTACCCCTGGAATCCATGGTCCCATGGACAGTGGAGTATAAGGAATCCCCTGTTGCATTTAGCCCCAAGTGAATTATGCTAGTTCCCATAAGAAGGGGAGGGCGAGATCTGAATCTTAGATGTCCATATGCAAGGTCATGGACACGTGGCTCAGCCCGTCTCTGCTCCCAGAGCACTGTGTGATGCCCTGCCAGCGCAGCACCTCACACAGCAGGGACTCAGCCCCACGTGGGCCCTCAAGGCCCTATCGGAACATAAATGATAAAGATGGTGTTGCTACAGAAGTGCAAAAGAGTCACAAAGACATGATTATCCCATAAAAAGAGAGAGACTCAATGAAATGCTGTTTCAAAGACCATGAGCTTGTCCCTTCAATTCCTTCAGATATAGTAACCCAATCATGCAGGGTACACAGCAATATTGCAAAGGCCCGAAGGTGCAAAGTTAATGCTTTCCTAAGCAGAGGCAGAATAGACAAGAGAGAGTGGGACAGCTGAGGGGAATGTCCGTGTGTGTAAATGCAAGAGTGAGTCCAAAATGTTCCCAGAACAATAAGCCTCCCAAGAGTCAAAAAACATTTTGCACAACGATGAAAGCTGGCTGAGAGATGCGGAGTTCAAACGTTGCAACAGATGGCAAATTAACTGAATTGGGCTCTTTCCTCAAAGAAGTGTGTGTCCATGTACATGTGTGTATGTATTTTGTGGGTGTCTCACCACCCCCCATCTCCCACGACACAGAACTTGCTGTGTACATTGCCAGCCAGCAGAGCCCAGCCAAAGCTGTTTGGTGCCCATGGAAGTTTTCCCATGGAAATACGTGGGCTTTGCTGTCCATTAGTTTTCTTCAAGCAAAAGGTGGCAGCCATGGTGGGACGGCCACTGCACAGGGCTGTTGATCTGGCTCCCCTACATCAACAGCAGCAGCATATGCCACTTGAGATGGACTTCACTGCGACTCAGATATCTCCCAACTCCCAGTAAACTCATCCCAAGTGAGTGGCTGTTTTCAAACAGATGGCCCTCACTTTACATGTGCATGTTCAAGTGTCATTAAGGAAACCAGTCACGGACCTCAGAATTGAACCCCTAGCTAATCTCAAATTGGCCTTCATCACCTGGCAAGCTGTCCCTGTAGGGCCAGAATCCCATGCAACAACACGGTGCACAGAAATCCTGAGAAGGAAAAAGCAGCATTTGCCAAAATACCACTTTATTTAGCCCTCCTGCTATCAAAGCCTCAATTGTACTTGTGTTTAGTTTTTAATTTGTATGCTGACTTTACTACACACTTTGCTCCGTATGTGTATTGGCAAAGCTTCTGCCATGCAGTTATTAAACTCTGATACATGTGTAGGTGTATAATTGCAGGGAGGATTTTTTTTTAATAATGTATTTTGATCCATCTACAAATACAGAACGTAATTATCTGCAATTACTGCATGCTTATCTAAACAACTGTATACTGTTCCCCCTCCTGCTGAAGAACAGGAGATTCCTATTCATGGCACAGCTACAGTGATGCTAAGTTCACAACTGTGCTCCACACCACCAATTACAGAAAGGATGTTTATGCACTGTATAAGTGGCACGGCAAACACACACACAATCACAGCTCAAGAAATCATTAAATCTGGAGCGGGGAGACTTTCGAGCCATTGTATAAAACTGAAGATGAACAAAACCATATTGAACTTGCAGACTGTTAAGGGCAAGTTCTTGTCAAGTCCTGCAGCAGATGGGTTGTTCAGTTAAGAGGCCAAAACTTGATACCTAAGGAATTGTCTTAGTTTTCATAGTTATGTTGCAAAGTTGCTGGGTGACTCGGAGGACTATGCAGATTATCAATTATCAATTATTACAGATAACAGAAATATCTGATTTTTTCCCCAGATCCGATCAACTATAGATCAATTTCCATTTTCCAATTCCTTCTGTTTAATTTTCCCCTCTTTTTACTCTCATCATGCCTAAATGATGAGCTTTTGGGAAGTAGGATACTTTCCTTACCATGAGTAGTCTAAAGACAACAGATATCCAGTCCTTGGTATTTTTCTGCCATTAGGAATGTGGGGGCAGAAGGGATGAAAATACCAGTTTAATAACAAGAGCCACTGATGAATTTCCAGCTGATGTTACCACAGATGATCTCTGGGGTCACTGACAGCTGACCTATTGCATTCTTATGGCATACTAGAGCCTAGCTTAGGGATGCTAGGGCTAAGTTTATGTTCACATCTGACAGTCCTGTCAGCAAACCTGCTCTGGCGTGGGCTCCTCTCTCCACGGGGCCACAGGTCCTGCCAGGAGCTTGCTCCAGCACGGGCACGGGCTTCCCACGGGCCACAGCCTCCTTCGGGTACCCCCACCTGCTCCAGTGTGGGGTCCTCCACGGGCTGCAGGTGGAATCGCTACACCCCCTCATCCTCCCTCCATGGGCTGCAGGGGAACAGCCTGCTTCACCATGGTCTTCACCACGGGCTGCAGGGGAATCTCTGCTCCGGCGCCTGGAGCACCTCCTGCCCCTCCTTCTGCACTGACCTTGGTGTCTGCAGAGTTTCTTACATCTTCTCACTCCTCTCTCCGGCTGCAAAAGCTCTGTTTTTTTCCTTCTTAAATATGTTATCACAGAGGCGCTGACTGGCTTGGCCTTGGCCAGCAGCGGGTCCGTCTTGGAGCCGGCTGGCATTGGCTCTGTCAGACACAGGGGAAGCTTCTGGCAGCTTCTCACAGAAGCCACCCCTGTAGTCCCCCCCGCTACCAAAACCTTGCCACGCAAACCCAACACACCTGCTCAGCCCCATTTATCACAAGCCTGTGTTTACTGTTCTTCTAGTATAAGGAAAGGTAAGGTGGTTCTAACCCGGCTTTGACCAGGTCACAGTGTCAGACCGAAATCTCACAATCACTTTAAGCTGATATAATTCTGCACCAAAAGCAAAACCTTTTTTTTTCCCTTTCTTTTGTTTTTCAGCTGGCCTGTTCCCCGACTCACGGCCTTGCAGTGCTAGTGCTTAGTTAGTTCCACAGAGCAGAAAAGCTGGGAACCCCAGAGCTAGGAAAGGGCAGGCAACACCTATCATTTCTGGGGAATTCAGATCAACTTAAATCACTTGCTAAATCCCAACCTGCCTTTCAGCAGTTGAGAGTAGAGAGGGAGAGCACTGATTGAATGGAAGCTCCTCTATGAGAGACCAGAATATGGTCTCTACTGCTTGGAAAAATACCAGGACATTGTCATGCAACTGCCTAATTATGAGGGAAAAAAATCCTTTTATAGGACCCAAAACCTCCCACAAGTACATACTGGCCGCTTACCACCCAAGGGAACACAGAAGGTCAAGGTACAGCCCAGCCACCTTCCACCACCCTCTGGTGCAGAGCATCTCATCGCTCCCTCACTAGTTCAGTGGTGTACCTCACACAAAGTGTCCCTGGGTTCCTATCTTTGTTTTGCAACTCTAGCTCACAATTTCCCAGTAAGAAGTTCCTCCTTCATTCCAGTACCAACTAAAGATACAAACTCAAAGCCTTTGTGTGCATTAGTGTCTCACAAAAGAGCCCCGATCTCTGGTTTTATCCTCTCAAAATGAATACAGTTCAGAAACCAATACAGGCATACCTATAAGCATATTTACTGCACCCTGTATCTTTACCCTTCAGCAATTAAAGTCATCTACAAATCATATCCCACCAAGCAAAAGAATATGCTTGTTTAAACTGTCTTATGAAATGGCATTTCACAAACAGCAAAGCATGCGAAAGGGAAGGCAGACGTGGAATACCCCAAAATATGTCCCAAACTTTTTAAAATCTATTCCTGAGTGGCTTCACAATGTGGCTCACTACTACATTTATCCAACAAGTTCATAAACTGCTCCCTTCACCAAGGATTCTGATTCCCATTGGGTTGAAAAATTGACAGTCTGGTGCATTTGAATTACAACGCTATCCAGAGTTGGATTTGAAAGTGATTATTTGAAATATAATTGACCGTGACATCCATATGACAACCAGGTATAAGTACTGAATGACTGGAGGCGGACTCTGTAGGAGGCCCATCATTGCATTTGCATCCGTAGGAAAAGAAAGATCATTTTGTCCTTGCGACAATTTACTGTTTCTTTGTTATCTTTCCAAATGTCGCCCCTGTCAAATAATGTATATTCTGTGTGTCGATCTTATATATGTATACATTTTACACTTCATGCTTATTGCTGCTGTTATTTAACAAAGATTTTCTTCTTCTTTAACCCTTTTGCCCTGAACATGGACTATAAAAAAAAGGTTTTGTAATTTTCCATGTCTTTTTTTATATAAATTGTTCTGAGAAGCAAAATCATTGTTATTATGCCTGAATTTTCTTTTTTTTTTTTGAAGAAAAAAATCTTTAACAATAGCAGTGAGGATGGAGAGAGGGTGAAATTACATTTGTCTGCAAAGTGGCTTTGGAATTTTAACACGATGATTTTCCAGGAGAAAAGCTTAAGGGATCATATCGAATGAATTTTGCTATCAGAGTAAGAGATCTGTCTTCAGGTGGGGAAAATATATTTTAATTTGACAGAGGGCTTCAAGGGACTTTGACAGAATTCATTTTGCTGGCAGATATGATCTAGGTATTAGACAAAAACACATTTCGTCATAAGAACACTGTTAGCTATTTGACATAATGTGTTTTGGACACAGTCGGGATCTGGTGGAAGTGACAGTCATTTTCTTGCCAATGAAGCACTGGGTTATTGTTTCTGGTTAGAAAGACCCTAATCTCCTGCTCAAACATGGAAAACAGTAATAGGATAGTCCTTTTAAATAGGGACGAATATTAGAAGTCACCAAAATTTTTTGGACTCCCCTTTGACTTTGCACACCATCTTTGTTACTCCACACTGCAGGACTCTGGCCTGGGGGAGATGTGTCGAGAAGGAGTCTCAACCCCATCTCAACCCCCTGCTTAGAATGAAGGGACACTCTCTCTTACATGCCACTTCTTCCCTGGGTGACAGGACATGTCACTTCACTCTCTTTGCTCCAGCCAAGGATACCGACTCTAACAGAGCAGGGAGGAGGGATGCTCACTCCCAAGCTACTTGTTTGATCCAGTGACCGTTCCACACAGGGAACTACTGGAGAGAGTTCAGCCGAGGGCTGCAAGGATGATGAGGGTACTGGAGCATCTCTTGTACAAGGAAAGGCTGAGAGACCTTGATCTGTTTAGCCTGGAGAAGAGAAGACTGAGAGGGGATCTCACCAACACTTATCAATATCTAAAGGGCAGGTGTCAAGAGGAAGGGGCCAGACTCTTTTCAGTGGTGCCCAGTGACAGGACAAGGGGCACAAACTGGAACACAGGCAGTTCCATCTCAACATGAGGAAAAACTTCCTTACTCTGAGGATGGCCGAGCACTGGGACCAAGCCCTGCCCAGAGAGGTTGTGGAGTCTCTTTCTCTGGAGAGATTCCAAACCCGCCTGGACGCCATCCTGTGCAACCTGCTCAAGGTGATCCTGCTTTGGCAGGGAGGTTGGACTAGATGATCTCCAGAGGTGCCTTCCAACCCTCCCCAGTCCATGATTCTGTTCCCTTGGCCTCATTCAGTCCCTCCAGGAATCACTGCAAATCAGTGGTGAAGATTCAGCAGGGCAGAGAGCACTTGGGTTTGCAATAAAATCCAGCCTCACGCTGAGTGCAGCCTCATGCTGAGTGCAGGTACCACACAAGCCCGGGTTTGAACCATGTCAGGCCAAGATGGGAACCAAGCGTTTACCTCCAGCAATTGAAGCAAGTACTGCAACCGCTCAGCTACATATAAATGAGAGAGCAGCTCAATTTCTGCATTGGGTTTTCCAGAGGGAACAGCCTGGGCAGCTAGCACTGGGTAAGGGATCGGCCCTCAGCAGCCCAGGTGGAATGAGATGCCTGCTCCCAATACGCCATCTGTTCCTTGCTTTGCATGGAAGTTCCACTCACTCAGTCAAATCAGCTCCAGACAGCTTTCTCCCTGCACTCCATTGCTGTATGAGAATGGCTACCTCCTGCTAAAATATGTGCTGCATTGTTAGGGAGGAGATGGGGAGGTCAACGCTCCTGTGCTTTCAATAAATGTTGGCTATTACAGAAACCTGAGATGAAAATTCCCCTTTCAGCTGGATCCATCCCTCAGTATAGCTGTCACCATACCTCCCCACGCACTTGACTGTTGTTCTCTCTGTTACTTTTCTCTGGTTTCACTTTTTCCTGTCTCTCATTTTTGTTTGCTTTGTTTTTTCTCTCTTTTTGTGCTTTAAAGAGCTCATCGAGTTAATTCTGTGCTTCTGCTTCAATTTCATTTGGAGAGGGAATGATAGAAGCGTGGGTTCATTTGCTGAATCTTTTTAATAAACTTCTCTTTGGTTAGAGGAATGTGAGTGATAAATCACAGCCTCCATTGTTGTGGGTTCTGACAGTACCGTGGAAATATTTTTAAACAAAGAAACCAAAAAATTACATATTTATCTAATGAATAAATCATCCTTTGTGCATAAACAGACTAGGCAGGTCTTCACCATGGCAATGTGAGAATATTTACAGTATCTAGGCCAGGGAACAGCAATCTAATCAGTGAATCCTTCTGTACACGATCCCCAAAACAGGAATGAGAGAATAGCAAGTATTTCACATGAAAACTCAGTAGCATCACTGTGATTTCATGATCTTCCATGCATTTGGAGCAGGCCAGTTTTTGACAAAGCAAGATGTCTGGCATATTGAAACTTCCAGGCTGAAACTTCTAGTTCGAGGATCCGCTCTACATGATCCTGAGTACTACTGAAGCTTTGTGAAAAGCCCCTGGCAGCAAATCAATGGCAGAACCGAGGGACACCTCACTAGTAAAGAAAGTAACCCAGAAACAGAGTAGCAATGACTGCGACCTCTGAAGACATCAGGGTGGTGGGAGACTCTTACATGACTGCAATAAGAGGTGCCATCCAACAATCTCCAGGAGCTGGGGATAAATAGCTGCCCTGGAGGGAATAAACACAGACTGGCCACCAGCGCTGATCCGTACAGCCCTTCCAAAGTCAACAGGCACCAAGTTTAGGACACAGCCCATGTAGTCTGAGCCCTCAGACAGAGCAGGAGCAGTGACGGATGATACTCACTGAGGCCAAATCCAATGCTGCATGCACTGCAGCAGTGCCATCCACACCAGCGGCGCTGTGCAGATGTACACCAGGCCTGGAGAAACATCTATAAATGAAGAACTCATGGAAATCTGACATGCTAGAAGTTTGCTTCTGAGCAATCTCCTTGTCAGGCTAGGTTTGCAGATGGGGTAAATTCAGAACTGTTCTATCCCCAATGGCAATGCAAATTTACATCAGCTCAATCTGGCCTATGAGCAGCATGTGCTTATCTCAGAGGAGAAGGAATTCAACATTACTAAGGAACGGGGCCTTGGAGAAGTGACGGCAAAAGTCAAGAGGAGCTCCATTGGCTGGTGTGATTTCAACTGCTTAATGAAGAGGGCTGTAGCCACAGACAGAAAAACTAATGCAAATTTCATTTCTTCACTTGTCAGTAGTGAAGCAGGAAGAGAAAAGAGGTTGGCAAGGACTGAAGGAGGCTTAAGAGCAAAGGGTGAGGCACCCGCCTCATTGTCTTCGGAAGATTAGCTTGGCAGTTGGGCATCTGTTCAGCCTGGATGAAAGGGAAAGCTCAAGATCAATGTGTGTCCCATTATGCTGCGGAATTTCAATGCAGAAAATGTGTGAAATATGAAGTGAAAGTTCAAGCAACTGAGTGAGCCTTTTGAATGTATGTTGGGCAATAATTAGCTAATTAACAGTCTTTTGCTTGGCTGCAGTGGAATTCGTAATCAATTTCGTATGGAATGTGCCGTAATGAACCCATAATGGGATTCTAAACACCCACCATCACTTGTTAGGCACAGATGAGTCTGCATGTGAAAGTCAATGTGCTTTAAGCAGCATGGATCAGATTTTCGGGCAGCATAAACTGGCAAGGCTCTGCTTGCAGCACCTGACCATCTACATAACATGGTGATGGTGATGGAAGGACTAAAGAGAGGGGCTCCTTAGCTCATTCTCAGCAGCATGTCCTTGAGGTCAGCAGGACCCATCTCCCCTGTGTCCAGTGAATTCCAGCAGCCCAGGCCAGACTTGGTGACAAAGGAATGTCCTGACCTCATTCCAGGTGAGAGCACGTGGCTGTGAGTTCAAAGTGAGGGTAACTATCTCCTTTACCTCAAGATGGACACCTCTGCTCAGATCATACTGACATCAGTGAAAGCTAAGAGCCTACAGAAGTAGTGGATACAGGGTCGAAGGGATGTGAATCTTCCTGGCTACATTAAATACCTCAATTCACTAGGGGTTCATTCTGTGAGGACTGAATTTGCTTCAATGGAAACTTTGCAGCAACAGCAGGTGTGACATACAGCTAAGAGGATATTTAAGGTTTTCCTTGCTAGTATTTTTTAAATATGCTTTCCCTACCCCACCTCTCACGCTATTCAATGTTTCTCTCAGTAATGCCAATACAAATGTTTATGGGACTGCAGTGTAAACAATCATCACAACAATCTGGATGAAATTCAAAATGAAAGTTCTGAGGGAACAAGAACACTTTTTTTTTTTCTTTACTGTTTTAACTTGCGCTATTTCAGCAATCTGGTTCACAGGCAGTCCTCTAGATAATTTCATCGGCACTAGTGAGCAAGGCTGAGGCCTGGGAGTGACAACCTTTACCCAAGAATTACAGTCCTCCATGGTGCTCTGCTGCTGAAGAAACTGTCAGCCTACAGGATCCTTCGACGACACCTATCGATGTGTTTATCTCTGTGCATTAAGTTGATTGTAAGCACCGATTAGCGCTTCCTTATAAATCGAAAAGACATGAATCAAAATAGAACACCACACTGTAATATTAATGAATAGCAAATTGATCTATCTATCTTTCCACCTCACGTTCATCATTGCTATGGCACCTAAGCACCAGTGGCAAAGTCATCGGTTATTTCTGTTGCTTCCCATCAGCCCTTGGCTTTTTAAGCAATGCCTTTGGGAACATTGCTATTGCTGCAGCCATCTGATTAATTAAAAAGAAAAAACAAAAGACAGTAACTTAATTCAGAGCCACAACAGCTTTAGCAATAGAGTCTTATTATTTGTCTATTTTTTTAATTTAGTTCTTACAGCAACCCTTCATTTTCATATTAATGTGGCAGGATAACTTTCCTGTGCTAGCATGCCACTGGGACCACCATAATTAATGTATCTAATGTGAAAGTTTAAGGTTCATTAGGTTTGGAATTTAGGCAGGTTTTTAATCAAGCATGTTATAGCAAATCATTAAAAGCTAAACACAATTTGTAAAATACCGCAGTGCTGTTTAGCTGTAAGTTCGCTTGGGGCAGAGAAGGTGGGTCTCAGAAACACTTTGCACCTTTGAGACCTTCTGCCAAATCAAGCACGACAGCGGCAGACAACACAAACTGATCTTCTCCTTTGGCAGGGAATAAAAGAAGCTGGGAAGGGGTCGATTTTCCTAATAATAGTGGCAATTAAGAGGACAGCTGAGTTAAAGTCAATTGTGGTAATAGTGATATCCTCTCCCTGCCATTAGCATGTCACTCATCTGAGGAGAAGCAGGTCCTACACAGAGTCAGGCTATCGCACGCTGTTAATTATTGCACACTGGCGTACCCAAGACCCATGTCAGCCCAGGTCCACGCTGTGAGAGGTGCCATGCATTCACAAACAACATCCTTGCACCAAGGAGTTTGAAATCTAAGCAGGCCAGAGAGGCTGAGTAGGAACTGCTGTCCCCACACTGGGAATGAAGCACAAAGCAACTTCAATGAGTGGTCAGACACAATGGGATGCCCTCAGCAAGGTCAGGATGTTACTAAGCTGAAGGCTTTGGATCATTTTTCAAATATAAATGCCTGAACTTCCAAATAAAACTGCTTTAGGAACAGCTGTTCTGGATGAGTATGGCACCAAGTGATAGCTCCGAAGGAAGACTGTGACAGTATACAAACCCACAGGTCCTAAAATGTCAGGCCATACCAGGACAGTAGTGATATCAAAGACAGAAACTGAGTTCTGCAGCTATGAGGAATTCTGCCTCCCTGAAAAATTCATAGGCATGTGTGAAACCTTTAGTAGAGTCCTGATAACTCTGATAAAGACTTCTATATACCTCCCAATTCCAATTATCTCCTCCCTTTGTTCTCTGCATTGTTTTATTTAAGCTTCCTTTAAGCTTATAAGGTTTTTTTCTTCTTCTTTTCCTGTCCTTCTTTTTCTTTTCTCTTTTCTTTAAATAAAAAAGCGCTTGGCAAGCAGGATTTCCCAAGCTTCAGCGGTTTCAACTGCATTCCAAGTAATAATCTTAAGAACACAACGTGACTGAGACAGCTCAGCTGGGCAATAGCAAGAACAAAAGAAATGTTAGAAAGTGAGTGTCAATCAATTGCAGGCATCATTAATCCACTTCGAGTTACCCATTCCTATTCATTCTCTGAGCGATCTACCAGTGGAGCCTCTAGCCCTCAGACACTTCTCTATATCCATGCTGGGATCTAAAATGCCTGGAAAAAAGATGGCTACCCTGGCTACCAAAAGGGTGCCAGGAGGAGAAGTGGTGGAGAAGATTAATGTCCTCTGAATTTTAAAGGGGAGAAAAGGGCAAAGCTGATGGGCTGGCTCGGAGCCCTGGGGCTAACATGCATACAGTTTGTCCTTCTGAGGGCTTTAGGCTACCCAGGTGCTTGTCACTGAAACTGCAGTGAAACTAGTGAGAATCAGCCTCTTGTGCATCTCTTCTCATCTTCCTGGGCTCACCAGAACTCCAAGTACGTCGATTCCAGCGTACTTCCCTGCATGGGAGGTGCTCTGCAACCTTCACAAACCTGCCTGCGAGAACTTATCTGATGACCTCCAGTGCCTGATTTCTGTCCTGCACTCTCATAACTGTTCCTGATTCTGCGCTTTGATTCCTTAGGCAGTCTTTGCTGGCAGATGTTAAGTTTCACTCAAATAGATTTTGCAACATGTGATCTTCATTTCAGCAAGTTGCTTTATTCTTCCCTGTCTCCTGCACATATTGTCATCCATCTGCTGAAACCTGGTTCGTTTGGATTAAGAGTGCAAGTTTAACTCTAAATCTGATTGCATCAGTCCCTTTTGCCTCTAGAATTTCTGGGACAATTAAACAGGCACAACAGATAACCTCTTCTTGCGCCAGACACTTTGCACTTTAATGGTTAACATCAGCATTTGGTTTTATAAGCAAGGTAATTATAATGGGTGCATAATGCTTAACATCAGCATTTGTTTTTTTATAAGCAGGGTAATTTTAATGGGGTGTGTCTTCATTCTCCACCTACAGCACTTCATCTTTCAACAGAAGAGTAAAACAAAGAAATTAAAAAAAAGGAAACTTTTTAGCAAGCTCTACTTACAAGGAAAAGTCTTTTTTTTTTCATTCCTCTCTCTGCTTCTAAATCTAGACCTTCCCATACATCTTACTGGCTCTGCCAACCTCCTGGCTATGACTTTTTAATTGTCTTTCTTGTCCAACTCTGAAACAAACATATTTGTCTTTAGTTTTGTTAGGCGTAGAAGAGATTCACATTTGGGAGCTGACCACCCAGATGACACCAATGAAGCATCTGATTGTATTAGTCTTCTGAAGACCATAGTCCTGTTACATGTTCCTTTAATTACCCAAAAAAGTTACCAAATTGGTTGAATCCTCATTTTAGAAGTAAGTGCATCTGAACAAATTACATTCTGCTTCTGGATTCCACCACCGCTCAATGGAAGGACACTAACTGGCTGTGTGCACAGGGCTCTAACACATTATGACCAAAAAGTGAAGCCATAAAGATGGTTTATGTGACTCCGTTTTACTTTCTGTTTACAAGGAATGCATTATCAGTTACTGGAAATCAGGCAACGAGCAGTAACTTCTAACTGATGTAACTTTTAAAATCATGCTTATTCAGTCTCTGTGATTATGCCACAGCCTTAGGAGACTTAAAAAACAACTTCGCACATTTTTGGAGCTTAATACTTCTGCAAATGGGATATGTCCAATTACGTAATAAAAGTACATACCTTTGCCCAAAAGTTCACAGCCCAAGTCATTTTCACAGCTTCTTTTTTATTTTTCCCTAATTTAGATCGCCATGTAATCTCGGCTTTGTGCAGAGTGCCATCAGAAATGTCAATAAAGATTCCTTCCTACATCAGAAATTATACGCTACACAGATCCTTCTTCCCAGAGCATACACAGCACCTTGTTAAAAAAGTGAATTATAGGCAGTGATTTACAGCGTACTTTCACCATTTTTGACACTGTGTTGAGCGTCTGTTCTTTGATGTGTACTTTAGTACTAAGGAAATTTAATAGTCTGTAGCATTCCCAAGGACTTTTGCATTATGAAACAGGGGAGAATTCTGTAAACCTTGGTCATCTTCTTTTGATTAGTTTCATTGCTTCAGTATTTCTGAAAGACAGTAGATTTCTGGAACGAAAAGATCTGATTCATTATGGGGCACAGATCAGACAGTAGGAACAATGTCATTTGTCCTTCCACAATGGTTGTTCCATCTCTAATTTCACAATATCAACTTAACTAATAATAAAACACTTTCTTTTCCTGTAATACTGTGCATACTTAACACTGAAACTCTTCACAGTCAGCCCAGAAAGGAAGATAAAAACACACGATGCCGGGAGCAGGGAAAAGAAAGACTTACGAATCTGAAGGTTATTTTTTCTGCTCTCCTGTGGGACAAGACTAAAAGCCAGAATCAGAAAGAATAAAGCCCTAAAGAAAAAACTTTAAAAACATCTAACCCAAAGCAGCTACTTATTTTGTTGTGTGGTCCTTGCTGACACACTGGTCAGGAATGTGGCTGGAGCTCACCGTGGTTTGTGTGATCTAACGTAAGAGCTAACAGCAAGTGGGACAGAAAGTGTGTCCCAGGAGCAAGGGGCAGCACAGAAGAGCATCTAATGATCTAATCTATTTAGCTTCTCAGTCTGGCACAAATGTGCCTTCCTTGAGTGACTTTTTACTGTTCATTATCTATTAGCTTCTTCCCAGAGGGAGAGCTGCTTACAACAAAGTACTTACAAAGGCATTGGGCATGAAATATGTTCTGTGTTGCCGTGTCTGACTGCCAGGGCTGAAGACATCTTCCCAACAGCTAGGCCAAGGTCTTCCAAGGGACTTGGTCCTGAAGACAGATGGTGATGTTACAGCAAACCTGAATTCCTGCCTGAACTCATTTCTCCCAGAAGTCCAGCCCAAACAGCAGGGCAATCTGTGAAAAGCAACCAGGTAGACCTCACCTCCCTGATCTATCAAGATACCGTGATCTCCACAAAACAAGTACCAAAGCAAAGGCACGCAAGAGAACAGCCTTGCTGAAAATACAAGTTTGAAAGCTCCAGGCTGCAGCACCAAATTTTTAATTGCTCTCCTGCGGGAAAGCAGAGAGGTTAGAAACTGCTCACAAACGTTAAGACTGGAGCTGGATTCAGCGTCCCTGCCACCTCATGGCAGGATTTCCCCTCTTGTACACCACACATACTACATTCAGTTTTCCAGGTCTAGTTCTGAGTCGGAAACTCCAGAATTCGAAGTGGGAAGAAGGATCCTGACTGTTTTCTCTCCACATTGCCACATTTCACCACAAAACTCCATATTTCACTCCCTTTAGAATCTTTTAGCTAGCTTCCCTACTTAAATATAGACTGAGCATTATTTTCCTGTAGGGGTTATGAAATGCTTTATAAAATAGGAATTGTCATGTACAATGGCATACGTCTTATGCAATTCAAATGCTTTTCACCCTCCTGGGCATAATTACTGGGAAGAATGAAGAAAGGTTCCTTGAAACCATGAAACGGTTTACATCCCAAGTCCCTCCTGGTGCAAATGAAAGCAGTTTTATTACTGTTTCAGTTGTGATAAACACAGAGCAAATCAGACATCAATCAGCAAAAGCTTTGTTCAGCTATGAGATGATTCCAGAGTGACACTACCTTGGTAACGAGCCCCTGTGTGGCAGAAAGGAGCTCAAGTTGGCCATCAAACTCCTGGCATAGGAACAGGTACTCTGCACACCTCACAAACCTGACTTAAGTCTCCTGTCCCTCTTCTGCTGCTGAGTGGCATGGATTTGCGAAGTAAGATGGGCTTATCTTAGTTCATTCCTCCTCATTATTTTAGATCATGATGGGGCTTCAAGCACAAAATCTGACAAGCAAAACCTGCAGTCATTTACTTAAGTCTAGGCATGATCCTAAGTGGAGAAATAATCCAGTGGTTTCAAATTAATCCTGCCAGTTCTGAATTGATGAATACTGAGCCAAAGGCCCTTCCAGGGCAAGTTCTTAGCTTCGGGAGAGTTACAGCAAGGATAGATGTCCTTTCATGTGAAATCACAGGCAGTGTGTGATTTGATCAAGGGGTGGCAGTTCTGAGTGGTGGTTTGACGGTCAAAGGACCAATCTGACACCAAAATAGAAAAACCCTGCCAAGAGCCATTTGTTGTTCATCATTTTTTTCCTAAGCTCAGCCATTTCACTGCTCTGCATCACCAAGGATGGGAACAAGTGCAAGGACCAAGGTGAGAGAGGGCAAAATCTGAAGCTGCTTTCAAAGACTGCATCAGTAATGCACAGTTGCAGATTCATAAAACTTGGATTAATATGGGCTGGGCCAGGCTGGGATCTGGTCTCACCCTCTGTTGGTCTTTCATATGGCCCTACCCTTTGTCTTGTGAGCAGGGCTGGTCAGAGACATTCCTCTTTATCACCACAGGCTACATCTGCGATGATGAACCTCTGCTGTGATGCCTTTGCATTACAAAGGTGTATGGTCTCCTCTCTTCAAGGTTTTGATATGTTCTGTAGCATGTGAGAAGAGCAGAGGGAGGACACAAGGTAACTAAACAAGCAGCTCTCCTGAGCTATCACCACTGTGTTTCCAAAAGAAAATGTGTATTTCACCATTCAAAGTAATCATCTTTTCATATTCCCTCCCACAGTTGTTTGTTTAGTTCCTCTTATACCTATTTTGTTGATTATTCTGAACTGATTTGATTTTGGTCCTACCTTGTAAGAAAAAACCACACTGATTTTGGCCCTACCTTGTAAGAAAAAAACACATCCAGAAATCTTGAAAGCTGCTGTTATACAGAACTGTTATCCATTTGTCATCAGGAGTTAAGTGTACTGAGAACGAGATCTGAACTCTGCAAATGGCTCATCACTTTCCCTTGCCATACCCCAATCTGCAGATCCAGACATGAAGAGTTTGAGGGTACAAACGAGGTGATCACTAAGTTCTCAGCTGTCCTGGCACCCAGGAAAGTTAGTTAGATGCGCACATGGAGCTAACAGTAGATGATGTGAAGTGAGTAGCCCAGAGGAAGGAATAAATGTTTATGTCCTGCATTTGCCGTGATCCTCGTTTCATCTCCATCTTACCTTCAGCAACACTGTCATTGATAAACGATCTTTCCAGGATGCTCCAGCTAGCCTTTTAATTTGCTTGGTGTCAGCAGTAAATTTGAGCTATTCAGGTCTCTCCAAATACCTGATTCCGTCAATCCAAAGGGCTGAGGAGGTTTGTTGAACAAGATGACCTTAATATCAATGGTTTATTTCTCACTTTCTTACTTATTCCTTCCTTTTTTGAAAATCTCTTTAGTCATTTAAAATTCAGGACCATTTTTCTCTTCTCACTAGGTTATTCACTTTACCCTCCTTAGTGTACCTCTGTGAAGCAGGTCATAACTTCTCCAAGCTTTGTATCTCCTCTCTATGAAGCTGTACTTATATTTACAACCAGTGGGTCAAAAATGAGAGCTTAAAATGCTGTTCTTAGCTAACTAACCAGCCCAGAGAACCTGACAGCCATCATGACTTGCTGGAGGCTGTGGCGAAATTCTGGCTGAGGTATCACAATCTGACAGGGAGGACAGCACATCCAGAGGAGATGTACAACTGCACCTGTGTGGGAAACACAGCGGGACTAAGGGGACCAGCTCACGAAGAAATACATCTAAGTGGGAAGTGACCCAACACAGTTTTCCTCACGGTATCACAGAGCATTCGTTACAGAGTCTGTAGTTAGGGTAGGACTAAGGAGCAGAAGTCCCAGAAGTTTTAACTGGCAACTATTCCCCTATGTTTTCTACTTAAGAGCTTTAGGTAAAAGTTGGCTTGAGCTACAAGATTTTGACAAATAGAAGCTCCCAGTGAGGAGAGTTACAGCTACAACTGTTTCAAATCATTTTCATAACATGTTGTTATAGCTGAGGTGCCAGTCCTAGATACAGCGGGAAAGGAAAGAAAACCATGGGTTTCCAATAACTAAAGAAATCCAGACAATGCATAGTGAAAATCAGTTTTCAGCTTAAGATGGATGGGAAGAAAGAACTATTGCTGCCTAATAGCAAACACACAGCACAGTAAGTGATCTGCTCCCCATGCGTGTGCCTTCAGCAAGACAAGAGGTCTAGTCTCCTCTTCTCATGTGCGCACATATGATTTACATAGTAATTGCTGCCTGCTGTCTGCAGCACATAGACTCATTGCCTCCCGAGTACTAATGCCCAGGTCGCAGCTCCCTCTTGCAGCGTGTCCTTTATTCTGTGCAGAACTCCATGCTTCGCTGTGCAAACGGAGTCCATGGCTAGGATGTGTCGGGTGTTAGAATGCATTTGGATGGGCTTGTCTCCACCTGACAATTCATAATTGAGTTTGGCCATTTGGGTTTATGTCAGCTCTACTTGGCAGTTTTGTTACTCTTCTAAGTGTCCTCACGTCCAATGGTCCAATGTAATTTAAATGAAAAAGATTTACATCATCAAAGTCCGAGAGATCAATCAATTTCTCTCCATGGTGATTTGTGGCTCTTCTATAGATACACCTGTCTGACAAAGACTGTAGGGTTAACTACATATTTTTACAAGATTACATTCTTCTTTTGGTGGAGCGGTCCCAACCATCCTCTGGTTCAAAGCACAAATCATTCTTTTCAGTGTCTTTGTCATTTTTTAGCTTGATGTATAAAGAGTTTTGATAGCCCCTGCAAACTTGCCATTACAGTAGGCTGCCCATGAATCTATTCAATGACTCTGTGCATCTAGTGAATTTTGCTGACATTTTTCCCCCCTCTTGCTTTAGATGATTGGCACTGCAGTGATATATTTTGGAAATGCACACAAGTGGAGCTGATTTTCAGGCTTGACTGGAAAATCAACGTTCTTTGCTTTATTTTACTTCATTTTTTAATATCTCACAACTAACACAGAAAAATTTATTCTGAAGAACTTTGATCTGGAAGACAGATTAAATAAGAATAGACACCTACTAAACACTGCAAGAATAGCCTCCCCAGATGAGTTACTGGATGAAGAATAAGAAAAGGTCAGATTAATGCTGGGCTCTGCAATCAGTGAGACTGATCCCTTGAAGACTAAATTATTAAAGGTCCTTTAGCATATAAGGATATTAAATTATTTTACAAAATCTTGTCCTACATTTGAATGCATCACATGGCCAGCCTCTTACCTGTTCGGAAAAAGAAATGTGACCTTTGTCTGAGATTGCTGTGTCCAGCAGCTCAGCTGGAACAAAAGCCCTAACCAGGCTGCCCGATCCCCAGAAATCCTGTACAGAGCACCACTGTTCATACCCAGATCAACTGTGTCCTGGATGCCTGATGCATACAGGACACATCCGATTCACTGAGCTGAGCATATGCTGATTGCCTTCATGATTTTCCACCTGAAATATTGGAGCATTGCTTTGATCATTTAATATATGAGCACACAGACAAGCTCCCAGGGGCGAGAGTGCACAAGTATTTCTAGAATAGTAGCTGCAGAGCAGAAATATCCTATCTGCATTTGCTTCCACAACAGGCATCTTCTTCCATTAATCCTGTTGCTTCAATTGTCCCATTTTTAGCTGTTCCTTCCTGAGGGGTAAGCAAGTGTACATAGGCAGGAGGCCTCCAGCTCACCTCACATTAGCTGTCTGAATGCTGGGATGTGTAGTTTAGATGGGTTGTGTGGGCTCCTTCTGCCATCAGCAGAGAGGTCAGCATGTCCAGGAGGGTAACTCATTCCCACCAAACACGTGCATCACCCTCTCTTTCTGTTAGCTACAGATGGTGCTGTGATCACTTGTCTGGACAACACACCTGATGTTTAAATAGCTGAAGTTTGGTAAGAAATATCCTAATCTGGCTCTGGACTAAGGCTCATTATGGCACCTTCCAGTCCCTAAAAAGGCCTACAGGAAAGCTGGAGAGGGACTGGTGACAGGGGCAGGGAGTGACAGGACAAGGGGAATGGCCTGAAGCTGCAGGAGGGGAGATGGAGATGAGATGTGAGGCAGAAATCCTTCCCTGTGAGGGTGCTGAGGCCCTGGCACAGGTTGCCCAGAGAAGCTGTGGCTGCCCCTGGCTCCCTGGCAGTGTCCAAGGCCAGGTTGGATGGGGCTTTGGGCAACCTGGGCTAGTGGAGGGTGTCCCTGCCCATGGCAGGGGGTGGCACTGGGTGGGCTTTGAGGTCCCTTCCAACCCAAACCAGTCCATGATTCTATGATTCTATGAATAATGTCATCCCGCGACACTGCTCACTGCATGCCATGTCAGCACAAATTAAATTACCATTTCCCCAGTGCTGAAACAGAGAAGATATAGTTCTTCTTCCCCCTGTATCTTTTTTCACCCCCTGCCAGTGTAATCTCGAGAGTGCTGGAATTGAGGTGGTTTAGTAGTTATTCTTGCTGCATATGAACCACATCTAGCACATGATACTATCATTTGAGCTGAACTTCATAGGAAACAGTAATAAAAACAAGGTTTACTATAAAGACAAAATGATACATGGAAGAATAAAGCATGACATCGTTCTAATGTCTCCTGGCCATACAGATCTTATCTACAATGATTGGGTTTTGTTCAGTGATTAAATATGGAAGGGGATTGTTTCACCTCTCTCCTTCCTATCTTAATTCTCTTCTTTACTCAGTATTAGCTCAGCTGTCTGGATTCATTTCTCATAAGCAGTATCCCCTAGAACACCTCTTCTTAACAACAATCACTTCTGAACAAGAAAGTACAACGTCTACCCCAAGACCTCCGCTGTACCTTGTAGCTGCATCGGGTATGGCCCTGTGTTACACTCATGCTGAACAGTACTGCCATCCTGGATTGGGGCCAACAGCTTCGATTTTGCTCCAGGGGAGAGTGGAGTTGGGTAAGACCAAACTGAATTTGACAAACTGTGCTCCTAATTAATTTACATCCAATTAGGATTAATTAATTGCTGACTAAAGTATCAACCCATATAATTATGTATCAAAATAAATAATCTTATACACTAAATGAGGTGGCTGGTTATAAAGTGGTGAGACACCACTATTCCACATAGCCTTGCTTCCCGCAGAGCCTGCTGGGCTGTGCTGCTGTGGTAAGTCAAAGCAGGGAAACTCCTCCAGTTGCAGACGGACCAATTTTCACTTACCCAGCACAACCCCAATACAGCTCACAACATGTATCTGACGCCTGTCTGTCCATCCTATCGCCTTTTCCCCAAAGAGAGAACGTTCTGAAGGGCAGGACCACGTCCTTACCCTTGAGTCATCAAGCCACACAGACTGCTTCTGAGGCAGGAGTACCCTGATTAACCCACAGTGCTCCTCCTGGCACCCACATCCTCTCCTCATAGACACAAGTTGTTCTGCAGATGTTGGGGTTGACACATAATCACACACAGGTCAAGTGGCACTGCCTGGATCCACCTGTGGATGACAGAGTGGGACACAGATGCAAGTCTCGTACCCCCTAATCCCATGCTCTGCCCACTACCCTTTGTTGCCACTGCCAGCATTAAGTGAATACCTTATGTTTGATGAGATTATCAGGTTGAGATTGCAAGCTTGGGGGGGAATCAGAGAATATTCAGGTGACTATCAGACCTTGTGACATCTACCTGACCCAAGCCAAATCTGATTCTGGTGTTACTGAGTTTACTCTTTGCTCTTTTGAGATGTGTGGAGGTTTTATCCCACTGCAGTCAAAGGCAGGTTGTATATGTAAAAGTATTCACACTGATAGCCAGAAGAGTTAATCCTTTTTTTCTTTTTTTGTTAATGTGGCAACAAACATGTAACTAAAATTTAACATGCTGTGGACGTATAATGGGCAGAAGGCCTGTCTCGCACAGCTAGCTGAGGTCAATGTAGTATCAGCCTAAGGCAGAGGTGTAAGAATGCAATTCAATGTAGGCATGTACACAAACAGGACAACAGGAACAGAAATAACAGGGAAAAAACCTCCTTTCAGGAGGGGGAAAGTAGGAAAGGAAACATTATCTTAGGATGGTTTCCCCATCTAGCTTTAGCACTTTGTTCTCCAGTTCACTGGTAGATACACATTGTTCGACTGAGCAAATTCAGTGTGACACTCACAGAGAAGTCGTTCATGAAAAATTGGGAGATTTTTGTCAGGTTGTATAAATGAATCAGCCAAAGTGACACTGCGTAGGAGACAGAACCATCTGAGGAAGAACAAAATAACCTATTTCTTACAAGGTCTAGATTTCACCTTAAATTCAAATGCCAATTGGAAGTGGCACTGAGGGTAATGGACTTTGTGAGATGTTAAATGAAAAAGCACAGGCAGGATAAATAATCTGGAAGTGCCTGTGTTGTCAATACGGCAACAGTAAAAGCCAAGAGCTGTGAGACGCAGCAGGATAGGACTGGGTGCACAGTGGTTATGGGGTTCTTTTTAACGTCCCAAAACTGCAAGTTTGAGTCATACTTCAAGTGTCTGCTAAAAGATGACCCCAGCTAAACTTATTTTAGTGTTGGAAAGCTAAAACTGATCAGGTTTGACACCGCCATCGTATTCCTCTGTGGCTAATGGCTAAACAACCAAGCTGCCTTAACGCTGCTAGGCAGGAGGGGTGGTACCTGATCTTTGGTGAAACTGTGAGATTACTCTTCTATGGGGCACAGATCTGACACTGAGAGAATCTGGAGGCAGAACAAGGTTGTGGTTTATTCCCACAGAGCCCATTTCTTGTGCCTGCCCCTTTTTGCAAGGATGAATTCCAGTTAGCTGGACAAAATGAGACTGAACCTCTCCAACGTCAGAGTCCCTTCAGCTCTGTGGGCTTACAGTGATGGAAACCTAAGATGCCCTTTGCAAACCACAGATAGTTCACACCATGCGTGATGATATCCTGGGAGTCAGGAGACCAGATTTTCCTACTGTCTCTACGACATAACTATTGTGTCTTTCCACCCAGCCACACTACTTCCCAGTTTCCCCTAGAGGCGATGCAAACAACCTCCGGCTGTTACGTACTCTGAGATCTGCAGAAGGCAAGCTGTTGGCTTTACAGGGACAGGACGAGTGCAAGGCTGTGTACTGCTCCTCCTAAACTCAACAAACAGGTCCAACCCTGGCCATGCATTTTGCTCAGCAGTGAGTTTCACTATACAGGAGTAACAACTAGTCTGAATGCCTAACCTGTTTTTTTTCTGTGAACATCCAATTTTATGAAAGGGGGAAAATATAGCTTGAAAATATATTTATTTCTAAGTGTTCTGAAGAGCTCTGTTGTAGATATGAGGAATTTGTGTAGGCCCAGCTCTCCTGACGGTACTCAGTGACCATCTAATCTCCCTGCTATCATCTCAATACCTCCCTAATACTTGTTTAAACAGATCTAAAATTACTCGTAGCTCTCATAAAGAGGATGTCATCCCTGTTTCACCTGGGTAAATAAGCACTTGAAGCAGAGGAGAAAGGAGTGCAGTGAGATCCCCCATAGCTCCACCTGCATTAACCACAGGTAGTGTCTGAGTATATTTTTTATTGTGCTTCAGCAGCAGCTCCACCTCTGTTTAGCTTCATTTCTTTCTTTCATTGCCTGGGTGCCTTATGTTTTGTCTGCATTCACTCAGTCAGCATCCCTGCTTGGTCTGTGCAATTTAGCTTCACAAAGTCTCCAGAGTGCCTGCTGTGAGGTGGTCCTTGGTATTTCATTTTCTTCCTGATCTGTAGTTTGAGTATCACTGCTGAAAACTGCATCATGTAGTCCATGTCTCTCCAGGCCACATTTCCAAAGCTATTCAGGCACCTAGAAGGAGCAGAGCAAGCACTGGGTTTCCCAGAAGTGCAGGCAAAGCCGAATGCTGCCACCCCAAGGCTGAAGACATGCTGGATCCCAGAGAGACAATGTTACCCTCTAACAGGGAGGAAAAAAGGTGAAGGCATGCAAAAGTGTCTCTCAACCCTCATCTCATTGATAGGACAAGCCTACAAAAACCTTCCTTCCAAAACCCAGAGGCACAGCAGAGACAAGTCCAGCCTGAGGCTTGGCTTGCTGCAGAAGGGTTGTGCCTCCCTGCTACAGGTATGAAGAGCTCACGCAGCCTCGGCATGTTGGCCCTGTCAGAGAGGTTTGAGGGAATTATTCCTTCACTACTATTGCTTTTACTTCCCTTCTTCACACAGCAGTCAAGTGCCAGGCCTAAGGTGGGAATGAAGTGCCCAACATGCTTACGTGCTCTGGAAAATCTAGCCCTTCACTTCCTGTCTTGGGTCCCCCATTTTCTGCCTGCATGAACCACAGTTCTCAAATTTCTTTTCTTTTCTTTTTTCTGCAGCAATACCACTCCTTTTCCTCATTTCATTCTTTTCCATGCTTTAGCGTTAGGGAATGTTATGAGGGCATCGCATCTGGAGAATTCACCTGGTCTTATGATGGAGGCCTCTCCAGGCTTCTGAGAGACACTTTTCCTCTGGCAACAAGGGGCTAATCACATCATCCAGGCTGGCAGGTTGCAGAACATGGGCTAGATACCCCACGTGAGTAAACTGGTGGAGCTCTGTAACTTCAGGAGACCTGCAGTCATCACCATCAGCCAGGGGATCTGATCCAGCATTTGCAAAGCTGAATGCAAACGCAGATGCTGAGTACTGCTATCTTTGCCTCAGCAGCACTCTTTGCAGCTCCTGACATCCAGAGCACAATAGTGAGTGGTCCCTCGAGCCAACAGAATGGTTTAAATCCATAATCTCCTGTATTACAGCCTCTACTGTAGAAACATTTGTCCTCTAACAGCATCATCAGCTACTTATGAGACGAAGAAGAGCAAAAGCTTTTTCACCTACTTGTTACTTTTTTAACATTAGTAGGAGGTATTCATCTTGCCCTGGCTTTCTGTCAGGTATGAAATGAAAATGTGCATAGTGTCTTTTTCTTGAGGTAAATTACATACATCCTTCAATAAAAACAACTGGAAAGACCCTCTGAATCAGTCCCTGGCAATCACAGAAACAGCAATCTAAAAATTTCACTTCAGCCTACCCCCACAATATACATTCTCCTGAATTAAGATTAAATTCTTTCATATCCCAAGGCCAAGAGCTATTTAAACTACAGTGTGCCATGGGAGGAGAACAGGGAAGACTGTCTGCATTTACTCTGTTTTGTTGACTACCTATAGAAGAAAATTGATGGCACCCCACAAAAATATCGGGCTGTGTCTCTTTGCAGGTATGAATTTTACTACTCCGCATGTAGGTTTGTATCCACTGAAATCATTCCTTGTTCAAGAAATGTGAAGACTCAACGCAAAGGCCACACTTTTTTCTGTACATGCTGTCAGACATTGATTCAGATGGGGAAGAAATTGGCTGTGAGTATGAAACTCATGATGCTGGCTTCTACCAAGGCTAAGTCCTTGCTAGGAGGAAATAGCATAAATACACAAACAAGGCTGACATTTTCCTCTGGTGAGGTATATGGGCTGCACGTTATTCCCAGGGGTGGAAAGGAAACATTTTCACTGTGATCAAATCACTGTTACAAACCAGATCCCAGGATCAGCCCCAAGTTGAGTGAATATTAAGTAACAGAGATTTATTTCCCTTCTCAACCTAGAAATTCATCCATGTCCTAAGAAAGAAAGAGGAATCTCTGCTTGAAATGCACCAGAAATCCTTCTTGACAAGTCAACTGATGCCAGGCTATCTGTGCCAGGCTTGGGATTGAACAACAGCAACACTAAGTCACCTCAGTTGAAAACTTTTCCAAAACTTACTAGATGCTAGTGTTGATCTAGAGAAACAGTTCCTGACCTCCTAGCGCAAGCTACAAATCTGTTTTCCAGAATTTCACAATATTTACTAAGGCACCTTTGCTTCTGTTTTAAAAGAAAAATGTTTCTGTCCTCTGGGCAGCACAGAAAGAAAACCTGTCAAACGTAAATAGCTGCAATAGTTGTCCAAAGAACTCCTGATTCCTATTTTCAGCTCACTGTGTGACTCTGGGCAAATCATGATGTCTCTGCATGGTACCAGTTTAGCAAAACACGAAAGCATGTGCTTACGTCCCGTGGAGCTTTAGTGCTTAGCTGAATCAGAGACAGTCTGCTCCAGTTTCCCCTTTCATAACATGAGGACAATGATGCCACTTCCCTGTATAAAGAATCCTTAGGACTTACAGATTAACTTTTCCCTAAGGAGAAAACATTCATGTTAGTCTGGTTCCAGCTGTGATTACTTCAAAGGTACAGGTATAGCTCCAGAAATATTTCTGCATGTCATTGTAGCCTGACTGTGGTCCCAGTTTGGTGAAATAGAACAGAAGAAACACCCTCAAGATTGACAGAGCAGTAACAGGCCCTAAAATGTCATGAACCAGGACAGGTCCCATTAGTGCAAATCAGAACTACACTACCAGAATACCCAGCTCTTCTGAAAGAGAGGAGCACAATAAAGTTAGTATTCCCAGAAGCCAATGTGCACCACCAAGCCGCTTGAACCAACTGAGTCTGCACCCTTAGCACACAGAGCTGCATTCAGGATTTGGGCTTCAACTAGTCACGGCAGACCACAAACCTCTGCCAGCACTAAATCCAGACTTGAGAAGGTGTCGTCAGGCAAAACAGAGCCCTGCAGTCTCTGGAAGAGTACACTCTTCTCTGCCCATGATTTGGGCTCAAGTCTGGAAGGGATGCCTTCCACATCACCCTGTTAACCAAATATCTCTGGGAGTCTCCTTTGATTTCTACCTTATTTGCTAAAATAAACCTCCAAAACAAACAGTAGAGTTTGTTTCTTCAGCCCACATAGAGTTAACCTCAGCTTTGTTCTGCATTAAGTCATGCAGCATATGGAGATACAATTCCAAGCCATCTGGATTATCATTAGCCATCAGGTGTTGTGCTCATTACACCTGTTATAAAGAAAAAGGATAATTAAATGGGGGGGGGGGGGGGGGGGAATTATATTCCACTCACAGCATTGCTTCTTTGTATCAGTGCCTTCCTATCCCTTTTGGCTGTATGACCAAAGCACCTTTTTGCAATATGCTAAACAAAATCTATTTGCATGAGGCGGAAGTAAAGATGAGTGAACCTTCTTAGCCTGAGCAGATGTTTTTCATTAGAAAATAATTTGTCAAAAGGTAGAGAAAGTCATACTACTAATTTTCAGAACAGCTTCCTTTCACTTTGGAGGGTAACTAGACTCAATTTAATTGCAAATAGGCTGCATGGTCCCCAGAATAAGGAAAGGAAAAGTGATGAGAATGTGTGCTATTTTCTTAATCAAAATCTTTCCCAAAATAAAGAACTTGTGTCTTATTTTCCCTGGGACAACTGATTCCTGATTAACCTCATATCTACTGGATATCTACCTTCTGAGACAAAGCAGCATTTAAAGGTACTGGAGATAAACTACAGGAAGAACTTAACTGCATCCATGTTCTAAGTTCATGAGCCAAAAAGTGGCTGTTAATCCTAGAGAAGAGACAGTACATTTTAGGAATGGGTAGAGACAGAACAAGCTTCCACGTGGAGAGATACAGCTTCTAATTCTGCTGGGACCAGGCTGATCCTCTGCCTCAGTTTACCCTCTGGTGTAATTAGATAGTGAGTTGTTCAGAGACAATTGTGATCTCTTCCAGGGAGCATGTGACACAGTAAAACACTGTTTTCCATCAGGTTCTCTCAGCAATGGCAAAATACAAGTATTAATAATTGATCCAGCACAATTAACATCTGGCAGACAGGAGCAAAACTAACATGAGGGAATTAGGAATCTAAAGCTATGTTTCAGAGCTGAGCCCTGTGGATAGAATTGTTTTTATTTGTACCATACAATCGCCTCACCTAACTTTGGGGACATAAGCCCTCTGCATTGCGAAACACTGGCATTGGGTTTCTGCATGCACACAAAAATGTGTAGGCACATGTTTGTTTATCAGTGTGTGCCAACCTGTAAATATGTACAAACACATATGCATATGTACACGTAGCTCCTCTGTTCCCAAAGGAGTACATAACCATGCACACAGCGTAAGCACTTGCTCTGTGCATTTGCTGAATCACAGTAGTGCCAGGCCATGGGATGGCTTTTCTTTTCCTCATGCAGCTACTTACGAATGAAATGCCAACGAAAAGAAGCAACCCAAATAAACAAGCACTCTGAGTTGAAGTCAGGGAACTAGATGTTGATGGAAAGGACTAAGACCAAGGCAACTGCTGGAGAGACTCAGTCTCTGCTGCTTGTGCACATGGAGGTTTCTTAGTTCCTGAAGACAAAGACTGTGTGACCTGCATCCATAACATGTCATTAAAGAAAAAAAGAGTCCCCACCAATTCTTAGCTTCAGCTGTCAAAGGCTCAGTGTGTAGACATTAAACTGTAAGGGATGATTCTTCCTTCTTCATTCCAAAAATCATGAGATTTTACTTCCAACCAAACGATGAATTCCACTCAGTAACACTGGATTGCTTTTAAATTAACAAATCATACCCCCTGAGGGCCTCAGGGGAAGTCCTGCCTGCACTGGGAGTGAATAGCAAATCTCCCACTGACTTCCAGGAGCCAGGATTTCACTTGAGAACATTTTCAGGACATTTTTACAATGCAAAACAAAGCACACCACTTGTATCAATAGAGACATGTAGTATACCATCCCTGGTATGGTTATGGTCCCATCTTGGGCATGTGCTTCATCAGACCATAGCTATTCCCATGAAAAATGAGCATAATCCACCCTGTTATTAGGCAGTTCTACTGCGAGATGAGTTTGTTCACCCTTAAGCTGGTCTAGTCACAGCAGTACAGAAATAAAAGCACACTCTTAATATTTAGTCGTTATTGCTCAGCTCAGAAAAAAAGTCGTTACCCTTATCATCATTCTGCAGATTATGAAACTGAGGTATGTTGTCTGTGCCCCTGTTACAAGCAACTTTTCTTTCCCATATGATACAACTTGGTGTTGAAACCCAATAGAGCATGTGTCATTTGTCCAAGTCATTTTGCATGGCTGTACTTGTAAACATCAACATTGCAAAGGTAGCAAAAAATAGATCTGTAATTTAAATGGCACTGGTTTGTTCAAAGAGATGTTCTTTTAATAATAATAATAGGTAAATATATTTTGGAGATCCTTGCTGACCAAGGTAATGCGTAATTTTTAAAGACAAAAGAACAACGCTTGGACTTTCAGAGAATAATTCCAATTTTCAATGAAACTTTACATCAGAACATATTGCATTGGTTGTTTATTGTTAGTTTTGTAGATTTTTTTTTTCTTTAATTTTCAAAGGCTTTATCTTATAGTTTCAGAGGTTTCTTCTGTTTTCTTATATAATTTTCTGAAGATAGAGATACAGTTCAGGACTGGATATTCACTCTACAGGTGCAGATTCTATTTCAACAGTATGTTCATTTGAAAATGAAAATATGTGTTAAAGAAAAGAGGCCTGAAGTTTATAAAGCCAACAGGAAACAGATAATTATGGAAAATACTGAAAAATGAAGCTTTATGCATTTTATGCATCCCCAAATCTGTAACGATGCCCTGCAAACTGGTGTTTGGCTGCTTAATCAACCCATGGAGATTTTGCAGGTCTGTAAAAATGGGGCAGAAATCTCAGGAGAAAATGATTCCTTATTGACACTTCTGTTTCTCAGTCTGGCTTGATGCAAGAACAGAGTTGCATAAAGATGAGAAATGACAAAGGGAAAAAAAAATTTGAACATTTCCCATCACTGCTAAAGTTCCATTTAAATCTGTATCCTGATCTAAATTTCAAACTTCCTAAAAATCTGAGGTATTTAAATCATCTCATTATATATTTAACTTTATTGCCATGTGTGTTAAAAACAACCAAAGCTGTGCTTATAATGTCTAGGGGGCCTTCCTGGAAATGAACACAAAGCATCAAGATCTCATAGTTTTAGTCTCATCCCAGCTCTGGGAATATGAAATAACTCCTCTTACCCAGTCTTAGCAGACAGTTTCTTCCCTCTTCATGAAGACTCCTGAGCCTAATTAGGGAAATAAACAAAAGAGCTTTTATTGTGAGAAGAGGAAAGCTGCTACCAGGGTTGATACCTGGCATACCCGGAGCTCAGCCAGCCGTCCCCGTGCTGTCACTCAGCATGGCCTGACACCAGGCAGTTGTCACGTTAACTCCCCTACCGCAGCCAGATCACAGGCTGCTCTGCTATGCCGGGTGGCCTCTGCTATTGCTGGGGCAATGCAGATACCTGCCCTATTTGCATGTCTATAAACCAGGGATTTTCTGTAACATACGCATACATAAATATAAAAATAAATACTTATATATATACACACATACATGGTAGGTCCTATGACATAGACAGATAACGTAGCTTCCCTGTTACTGAATTTCCCTCCCCTGCTTCCTATTTGCTTCGTATTTCTGGGACTGCCCTCCTGTCCTGATTCTGTGTAATCAGTTACTTCTGTCCCAACAGTTGCATTTTCTCTGATTTTTGTGGGGGTTATTAAAGGTTATGGATTACCTGTGGACTAATTTGCAAGAAACATAGTTTTAAAGAAGTCAGAGCTGTTTTGAGTTCAAGCTAGCAAGATCTTATCTCCTCTACCCCTACCAGCTCTGTGATTTGCAGATTGCTGCATATGTATCATGCAGTGTAGAATTTTAGGGAATTTGGCTTTTTTATAGGAATCAACATTCAAGCAACCAACCCCTACTGAAATCAAATGGATGTTGGCACCTGAGTTCCTCAGGCTTCTTTGAGATGAATGTCCGTGCCTAGGAGTGAGGAAGCTGTGAGGAAGCTAACCTCAGTCTGACCAACGGCAGGATATGAAGAGCTGTTTCCACAACCAATGCCTTACAACTCACTGTTCCAGCCACCAAGAAAAATTGCTGTTCAGAGATGTTATTTTTGCACATCCACATTTCTTTCAAACTCTTGCAATACTTTTCTCAGCCCCTTTTGATCTGCCTAGCCTGGCGCTGAAATCCACACTGGTTGCCAGTGACATTTCTTATTGATTTTTAAAAAGCTTCTGCTTGCCTACACTATAGTGCTGTAATAATCTAGCTCTGGAACTTCTTTATCATTTACTTTCTTTTTATGCTCCCAGGCTGTTCTTGAGGCACATCCTTCTAATTTATAAGTTTGTCCTACCAAAAAATAAAATAAAATTGGAAACATTTGTAGCTAGAACTGTCAGTATTTATGCCTCACAGTTGGCAGAATCTCCTTCCGATTGCTATTCAATGGTTTGAATCTCTTCAGAGATGTGTAATAGAATTTCATTTTTAATCAGGTTGGAACTGCAAAGCATCCTAGGACATCAGTGGCCAAATGCCTTCAGAGAAGTATTTATGTTGTTGTAACACCATAATCATCCATCAAACACTAGATGTTAATAATAGCATTTAATTTGAAAATGGAGCTTTGCTTTTATGTTATTTCTATGTGCTTTATGGAAGCAGGAAAGGCTAATTACCTCCATTTAAGAGAGGCAGACACAGAGGACACACTGCAGAGCAGGGATTTAAGCCTCATTCTGATCTTTGTTCACTGTCTGGTGGAAGTGAACCATATCTACATCTTCAGACAGACAGAAAAGACACCAAATGGCACCTAATACTTGTGAAATTTAGCCCCAGCTCTGCCACTGTGAGCTCCAGTAAGCCGCACCACCTCAGCATTTCTTGATTAACGTGGGTAGTGGTGCAAGGAAGGGGGTACAAACAGCACCTTTTTGGTAGGGAATTAAATGTTGCACCTACTGTGTTCATGCTAACTCCAATACCAGTCTTTAAGCACAGTCCTTAAAGCATATTTCATTTATTTGTTCTCCCTCTTTGGGTTTTGTACATGGACACAGTCAACACGGGCTCAGATTTCCCTGTCATTGTCTCCAGTATTGGGTTTGTATGGTGACATCCTGCTGCCCCTCCTGTTTCAGAGGGCGAAAGAGTCGTCTTCTCCTTTGATTGCTTGCTGCAATATTCAGACACTTCAAACAAAAGATGATGAAAGGGCAAGAAAATGACTAAGTGCTGGTGCTAGCAAGAGGGTACCAACAGCCCAGGCCAGGCTCTTGTTGGCACAGAGAATTTCCCTTCCATGTTAGAAAGCACGACCTGAGTTAGGCTGTGCTCTGACATCACGTTTCCAGCTCCTGCTGCCCCTGGACAGCCCTGCTGCCTGCCCTGCCTTCACCACACTATCCCTTCGCCCTTTCCTCTGTGCTCTGCAAGCGCTCTGCTGTACAGAGAAGCATTTCTGTTCTGGACCCACAGCAGTAACAAAAGCTGTGTACAGAAACACAGCAAATCTCTGCACTCCAGGGACAAGGAAAGGAGTCATCTATCAAACTCTTAACTCCTTGAGCAGGCTTGGAAAAAATTAATAGCACAAACCCTGTAAATTCACTCGGGCATCTTGGCTACAGAGTCGAACAGTGACTATGTCAGCTCATGACTGAACAGACCCACTAGAGATCTGCAGGGGTCTCAGCTAACAGCCTGCTTCTGGAAAGGAGAGGAATGGAATGAAACAGGCAGATGTAAAGAGATGAAGCTTCCCGTTGCATTTAAATTCTCAGTGAAGTTGGGAAGCATGTTGTATTTCACATGGAGAGTGATGGAACTTGCAGTAAACTGCCAGTGGAGGCTGACATCTTCAGACCCAGGGTGGGTCTTTGCCTGGAAGTAAAGCCTTCGTGCTCTTTAAAAGGGCAAGTAAGGGCTCTGGCTTCAAATGTCTAAAAGTTAGCAGTCTACGACTGATCTACTCACTCTATGCCCCTTTTATAGTCAAGGGAGAGAAAAGTGAGTCATCTATTCCCAAAGCAAGCTGCATAGCCAGGTCCAGGCAATCACACTTGAGGACCTTGTTACTCTCCATTGAATATAAAAAGGGTCTGGAGAAAGTGGCTCACGGTTTTTATTTGTCTTTTAGATAGCAAAGCAGTGAGATGCATTCCACCTTAAAACCGACCACTCTCTTCTAGCCTTGAAAGTCTGCATATCAGCGGGCACATCTACGCCATCAAACCAGTTCCCTCTGTTTTGCTCCGGGTCTCCAGTCTTCCATACTAAGCAGATGTTCAGTCCCTAAGACCCAGCAAAGTATGGACTAACTCATTACACTGGTGAGGGAACTCAGCACAGGCTGCACCCTGGGGCTGACAGAGATACACCGGTCTGGGTGCAAGGACCAGAGCTTGCTGTTTCACGTGGATAGCAAAGAAAGAAGAAAGAAGAGGAGCGAGGCTATACTTTCAGAACAGGAAGATGCTTCTTCCAGACTTACTCCTAAGTGCCAACACCTATTTAGCGGACAAGAGTGCAGAATTTCACTGAAGGTGTGACAGGCTGCTGGGCTGTCAGCTCCTCTCCACTCTCCAGCTTGCTTCGCTCTCCACCCTGCTGGGAATCTTGCTTTTAATTGCATCAGAACTGACACGAGGCCATGATGTACCCTTTGAATTCATCCATGAGGGGGGTCCCAAAATTCTTGGTTTAAAAGAGAAATCAATAACAATTTCTGTGCAACAAAAAATTAATAATGCAAGAGAAGTGTGAAAAAAAGTGATCCGTTATTTAGTATTGGCTTTATTTCTATACACAACATGTTCAAGGCATGCTGTGTCAGACTTCTAGAAAACAGGAAAATGTGAATCAGAAAAAATTACTATAGGCCCAGTCCAACTCCTAGTCAGCTGTGGGATCTCAGTGAGCCCTAACACTGGGAACAGAAATTAAATTAATAGGGTGACCAAAACAAAAGCCCAGGAGCTAAATTCTGTTCTCATTCAACCAGTTGTAACCTTGACCGGGCACTGCTGATTCCAGCGTGTGTGTTGGATTTAATCACCAAGTGCACAGACATTACTCCAGAAAGGCCTTCACGAAACAAGATCCCTGCGGGTATCCCAAATAAAGCACTGCAAGCTGTCACCACCAGTGCATCACCTCTCCCACCCACCCCTGCATCTGCCCAGCTCTGCAGCAGCTCAGGCACTCCAGGAGCACAGTAATTAAAACAAAACCCAAACAAAACCCCAACAGCGTTAGGAGAAGAAAGGATGTTTAAATTCTGCAGAAAATGCTGCAATTTCATAACCAACCCATGCTAGAAGTGGGGTGGATTCAGAACATATGAAAGTTTCTGTGAAAAAGGAAAATACTTGTCTTTATAGACTAAGATGAGTGTGTGGCAAAGAGGGAGGAGAATGGAAGAACAGAAAATGCACAAGGACAGACTCCGTGCCTGCTTAGTCCCATTCCTGCCCAAATGCTGAAATCACACTCTGATCCGTCCTGTCCCTTTTCTCCAAGGACAGAAGTATTTAGGGTCCAGTTTTCCCAGGCTATACTATAACAGTATAGTGCTTTGAAATAAGCTGAAACAGCAATTTAGACAACCTAGGCTCAAGACCTCAGTTTGCACAGACTGAACCCAGACCAAAGAAATCCTTCCAGTGCAGCTTTTTCCAAAATTCACAGAAAACACTGATTTTAACTGACCACAATGCAAAACAGGGCAGTTTGCCCAAGAAGAGAGTGAAGTCCACAGGTCCTTTGTGCCATTCTGTTTTGGGGACTTCTCATTCAAACACTGATGCTTCCTCTCCTACTCCAAACCTTCCTAAGATGCTTTTGTTTCAACAGTGCGGAGGAAGGGATTAGCTGTCATCTGGAGGAATGGATGCACCCAAGGTTTAGCGTAGTTGCAGCAGCAGGAGACAGCAAAACTGGATTAAAAAATTTGGCAATTTTTATTTTAGCTTCTTTTAGACTGAGAGATATAAATAAAAAGTAGCATCTCAACAAAAGAGAGCTGCTAAGATTGCTACTTGACTGTACAGTGTGAATTGGATCCTAAGAAAATCTGTTCTAAGATAGTTACACTATTACAATAAGTATTATAATTAATAAGGCCAAGTCACCAAGGAGAACCTGACAGGGAGATATCTAATGACAGATCCCTACTTTCTAAAACCATTTGTAAGCATATATTTGGGAAAAGTGCTAAGGCAGTGTGTGCGTGCCTGTGCACAGCCAGCTGTGTACGTCTGTGAATGTTTAAAGGTGCACCTGTGTAGTAGGGGTCAGTGAGAAATGGGAATGATTTGTGTTAAGTTAATCCTCCTGTCCCAGGACAGCATGAGCTCTGCACACCATTCCTGCCAGGTATTTGTTTAACCTGCAGATTTCACTCACTCACTCCTCTTTCTAGGGCTTTTATCGCCTCTTCCACTAAAGTTTGCTTTATGTTTCACTTGGATCTTGCTTGTTGCAGACTGTGACTCTGATTTCTTACCTGCAGCAAATGTGAAGAAGGTATCATTCCCCTTCTTGCACCCACCTTTTGTATGTTAAGGCTATTATCACTTAGTTTTCTCTTCTCTAAGCTACGCAACCCAATTATTTCTCTCTACCCTGTCAGCCACAGTTTTCCAGACCTCTTGATCATTTTATCAGTCTCCTCTGCAGTTTCCTCAGTTAATTGGTCTCCATCACTCTTGAAGTTCAGTGCCCCAAACGGGACACAATACCCATTCAGAGCCTCCCAGTGCTTAGCGGAGCAGAAGGCTGACTCCACACGTCTCGCAAGCCGCACTCTGGCTTAGACTGCTAGTAGAAGTCTTCAAAGAGTGACGGTCGTGCTTGGCCTATGTTAGTACCTATTGACCAGCTGCAAACCCAGCTTCAGGTGAATTTGATTCATCCAGAACTTGCACTGGATCAGAATTTCTGGTAAGATTTTGAGGAGACTTCACATAAGCTGCAGCTGCACTGGACGCTGTCAAACACATCTCAGGGAACTCTTTTTCCCCAAAGTCTAAATCTGGTGCTCCAAACACAGTACCTCTGGGGTGACATGTGAATTTTGGGATTCCTTCACTTTTGGAGTATTGCTGTATTGCAGTAGCTCACACATGCTGAGACAACCACGTCCCTTCTCCAGGAAAAAAACCCAAAAATCTGGGTAGAAGCATCTAAGACACCTGGCCCATGGGACTACCATTGGATCACACTGCACCAGGCAAGTACAGAAAAACAAAGATGTGAGCTTGCCTAAGGTCACTCAACAGTCAAATGGCACTGCAGCTCAGGTCTCTGTGTCACTGCACTGCCCATGCAGCTGGTTATTATCTGAAAAAGAATAGGAGTTGTTTCAGTGACTTCAAACTCAGTCACTAAAATGTAGAATTGTTTCCAAAGGAAATACCCTTAAGGTGTTTTGATCACTTCAGAGCAGTAGTGGAAAGGCTATGGGAGTGGATGAGCTGAGTTAATGAACAGGGTTTTCCCATCCTCACTTGTCTCTGACCCCTAGCTGATGAAAATAGAGGACATTTAAAACACTGAAACTTACAGCCCTACTTTGTTCAAATAATGACTCTGCTTAGCATTCAAGCCCTTGCTAAGGGATAGTGTTTATTTTATTCTAGAGTTTAATTGAAACCCCAGAAGGCTGTCCCTAGGCAAACTCATTTGAGAGCAAGACTAAAAATAGTAAGTGTTGGGACACATTTGGGACAAGCGTTAAGAGAAGGTGACTTTTCAGAGCTATAAACCCTTTCCTCACACCCATCCCAAGCATAAAGTTCTGCCAACTCTCCATGAGTCAGTGCTCCTGTAAAATCAGGACTCCTTGCTTGCCTCTATTCACACTTTCCACGGAGAAGCACAGACTGATTTTGACCCACCTTCAATTAGTTTCACATTGTTAATACTACCAAACTTGGGAGAATCAGTCCTGATTTGTATCACCCGAAAAGCATAATTCAGTCTCCCACACTGTTGGTCATTATTATTCTGTCTCAGTTAACATGGCCAGTAAGCGCTGGCTGGCTGGAGAACTTGTGCTTTGAAGGAGACAGAAATCCCAGGCTACCTATGATTCACCAAAAGCCCATGGGATTTTTTTCCCCAAATTGGCTTTCGGTTGAAGATTCCAGGTCAAATCCTGAATGGAGTCATTAAACTTGGTCCATGCAGAGACCTGCTAGCACAGGTTGAATTTTGTTCAGGACACTGTGTGAATACTCTGTTCCAAGATTGAAGCTCTTCATTCAACCCACATCCCGTTACTCAAGCCTGAAAATATGCATATCCATACTCTTCAATTTATAGAAGACAAATTGTGCTTTCACTTACTTGGCTGACCCGCCATGACCGCCCTGGAGGTCATCCTCCAGAGGAGACTCCCGAATCAACAGTGATTTCAGCTGGGAATTGTGACTTGATCCAGACTGTCTACTACATTAACCCCCAAGGACCCCAATCCACATCAGACACATCAGGAGCTCCAGACCCCACCATGTAAGAGAGCTCAGTCAAGGGATTTCAGCCTCTTCCTGCAATGATCCCACAGAGTTAATTCCTGCCACGTCCTGGACCTGGCAACAGCCACCTGGGCTTTTTCTTGCCAAGTGCCAGTCACTGCTATTGTAACTAACTAGCTAATGGCCTGGCAGGATGCCGTGAGCAGACCTGGGGTTAATGAAGACTTCCATCAAACACCCTTTGCATGGGTGAAGGTGACAGGGAGATTTAACACACTGTATTTGTTTGGAAGGGGCTGGTGATAATTAAAAATTAAATGGACTTTCTCCATTATGCATTCATTATTGACAGTTCTATATTAACTGGGGATTTCAATTAATAGTTCTTCTTCACTAGTCCAACTTTTCTAGCAGCTAAACCTATCACCAGAGTTAATTGCTAACGCCCCTTTTATCCTCCATCTCCATGTACTTTTAATCTGCAGCAGGTATCCAAGCATTTCAGGAGATGCTCTTACTTAGAAACTTTAGAGAAAAGCAGAGAATGCTTCGAAGAAAATGCTCTTGCCTCTGTCCCAGTCCAGCTTTCTGTTCCCTAACAGAACAGAACTAACAGTAATCTCAAGATTTTTCTTTCCTCTACAGCCACAGGACAAAATGCTGACATGACTCTTTCATGGAACCCCACGCACATGCTAACTCAGTTCAACTCATTCTTTTCTTTGATATCTTAAGACTGTTTTCAAGCTTTACTGATAAAGTTACTATTGCTGTTAACATTATTTATAGCTGCAGCCTTATCACAAATCAGATGAAGTACCTGGTGACCCTGGTGTATTTCACAAATGCTTACTAGGTTGCTTATTCAAGAAAAAAACCCCACAAAAATATTTAAACAAGCCTTGGAAATAAACATTTCCCATTTTTTTTACTGCATTTTTACTTAAGATATTGCCTTCACATTTACTTTAGAAAATATTAAGAGGGAAAACCAGACAGTACTGAAAGAAATCTTTCAATCTGCATTAAAAGAAGTTTTGAGGGAATAAAAACATCTTCTTTCCTTGCACCAGAACTAACAGTAAACTCCAAATATCCATTTTTCATGCCACAAATGACTTCGTCCCTAAGGTCATTCTGCTTGGATTGTCTGTGAAGACAGTTCATTTCCTACTTACATGCAGCTCCCTCAGGTGCCACAGGCCAGGAAAGACCCTCACAGTGAGACCCAAGCCCAGGGCAGGGAGGGTGTTGATGTGATGCCTATTTGATAGCTTTCTTCTTTGAATACTATGACAGGTTAAGGCACCCTTGGCTAACAACTTAAACCATCCCACCCTGCCCCATCAAGAAATCTCACCTACATAAAACTGTCTCCACAAGACAGTTCTCTTCCTACAAAAACTTGTTTATCAGCAGTTTCTCTGGCACCTCTGGTAAATGCCATGTGCCACAGTGGCAGGTAATAGAAGACCACTGAAATGGTGGCAGTGATTGAGAACAAGGGTTCAGCTCACCGAGCACCCACCCTCTAACTCTACCCTTAAAAAGGAAAGAGCAAGAATGGGGCAAGCAGATACGATGGCTTCCCTACTAATCTCCCAGCCTCCATACTTTTTCAGCTGAGAGTATTTTTCTCAATGTCTACATCTTCCCAATTTCTAAATACCTGCTATGGTACTTTGCATTTATTAGCCCTTGGTGGGGCTCTCCAGGTAGCCCCACCACTATTCAAAATGATAAATAAATGAGAAAAGCAATCGCTGAATACTGCTGCAGTGAGTTGACAGACTTGAGTAACTGTTCGCATGCCTCTTGCTGAAGACGACAGTTCTGACACAAGGGGAACCCAAGCACCCACCTGAACATTGGCATCATGACCTCCCCTAACGGGAAGCAAACCGCAAGTCACCTCCATCACTCCCCAAACTGGAAATGGCACTGTCCTGGGATACCTGGGCTGTGGTTTGGAGTGAAGAGCATCCCGAACTAAACCACCAGCATCGTGGAGACCCAGCGAAGGCCCCACGCTAGGTGAAACTACAGCTCTGGAGGGCAACATGCCCTCTCCATTGTCCATGGCAGCAACTGGCAACTCTCCAAAACCTGCAAGCTGGCACTGCTCAGGTCTATTCTTCTCTCCATGCATGTGTAACTCCCACTAAATTATTATAATAATAATACAAAACATTTGTAAAGTGTCCTTCACAAAATGGTCCCAAGGAGATTTCTTATTCAGGCATAATTAAACAAGCAGTGAACACAACTCTCTTCCATTCACTCTTAACAGCAAAAGCAGATGGGGCTCTTCCCATTATCAATCGGTATCAGGTTGCACACTGACCTCAGGTCAGGGATGCGGGAAAACTGCACTGCGAAAGGAAAAGCAGAACTGTGGGTGTTGGGAACAAGTCTATGGAGTGCCTTTCCTTGCTGACCTGATTCCCCTGGAAAAAGGCTTTCGGGTCAGTCCTGCATCTGAGAAATATCACCCAAAATGGAGAAATGTGGAGGACAGAGGTCATGAGCAATAGCAAGGGGGAGAGGAGGACTGAAAGAGAGCAGAGGAGGGATAGAGGAAAAGAGCATCGCAAGAAACATCCTCTTTTCTAGAGCGAGGGATAGCCTTGCTCTGTGGTCACTGTGGCACAAGCACAGACAGATCCAAACTAGCTTTAATCTACCTTTAGATTACCTTTAATCTAGCTTTAATTCACAAGCCAACAGCAAGAGGCATGCTTCATCACAGATTTCTCATTGTTACTGATCCCAGTTCATCCCAGGGCCTCAGGTGGCTCAGACAGGCTGCTATGGCCACATGGCTAGTCATACCCTGAATAAAAGTGAGCTTAAGTACTACAAATGCTGCAGCCAAGCCTCTGATTGCACATAGAGGTACAGCTCATCTATTTGTTCAGGACCTGGCACACAAGGGCTGTGCTTTTGGCCTGCTTTCCAGAGCAAAATAAAGGGGTCCACAGGCAGCATCTTGCCCTCAAAACGGCAAAGGCAGTAGGACAGGTGCCAGAACACTGAGAGGGCTTAGAAACATACCTAGAAACAGAGAGAGAGTCAGAGGCCTGAGGTTTTGAGAGGTTTTTAATTCTTCCAGAGTGTAGGAGTCTTGGTTTCTGTTGCTGTTGACACAAGGAGTGGGAAGAAAGGCTATTTACACCTTTTACTTAAGGTCATATGTGACTTCAGTCTCCAGCAGTGACGTTTCAGTGCTCTTATTTCCTCTGCCCACAGAAGGTGACTCAAGGAGTGAACTCAAATATCTTGCTCAGTGTAAACAAACCAAGTTGGATTGACATGGGAACCCAAATATCCCCACAGAATAGGCAGTAACACAGAAGTTTCAGGAGCAAGCATGAGAGGAGAGAGACGGGGCAGGATCTCATTCACAGGCAGATTTCAAGGATGAAAGGAACAGAGGCCCAGCCATCCTGAGCCGTGGACAGTATGACAGACCAGCTGCCTAGTAGGGACAGTGATTTTGCACTGAACACTGAGCCCTTTGGGTTTACCCCAACAAAAAGTGTCTGTCTGGAATGACAACTGTACAAACAAAGCCTTAGGGCCACAGACTCCATCGAAAACCAGGGTACTGGCCATGCAGGGGAACTGACTCTGCTCAGAGCCCCCACTTCACACAGTGGATAGCGATGATGCTCTGTGTTACACACCCACTCACCCTCACCACCTACCACCACATGGCAAACACTCTCCTGTGTGTATTCGGCTGACCTCCTCACAGAGAGGTTCTTCCAGAGAGGACAGAACCTACCACACCTTTACTCAGGGCCACCTCAGAAAAGACTTTTTCAGTTGTTTCTCTTGCACTGAAGCAGGACCTGCAGGGATGAATCACAGAACAGCTGAGGGTGGAAGGAGGCTCTAGAGATGGTCCGGTTCAACCTCCCTGCTCAAAGTAGGATTGATTACAGCAGGCTGCTCAGGGCCCTGTCAGCTTTTGAAAACCTGCAAGGATGCCAGCATGTACACCCACACTACCCCACAAGCAACCTGGGCAGCCTCTTCCAGTGCTTGCCTATCCTCACAGTAAATAAAGTTCTTCCTATGTTTAAACAAAATTTCCTGTATGTCAATTTGTGCACCACAGAAAAGAGTACGGCTCCTTCTTTACTCCCTCCCTTCAAATACCAGCACCACGCAGTGTACTGTGCCTGCTCATTGAGATCACCACCATGTAAAAGGCAGAAGGACTACCCCTGCATGTGCCCATCGCAGGGAGGGGAACTGAGGCACTGAGAAACTATTTGACACTACCAAGGTCAAACAGAACACTGATGGCAAAGGCAGCAGTTCAAACCCAGAAGCCAAGTCTCAGTCCTCACCCCTCCACCAGCCTCCTCTGCCTGGCACAGGATGTCCTACACTTGCTGCACGCCCTGCAAAAGCCCAAACCACCTTCCTGGCTAAGCAGACAGCAAGATCACTTTTGTCTCAGGAATGTGATACTGCTACAGGTGTGAAGGGAAAGATGAGTAGTGCTATTCTGTTGCCCTTTCTCCATGCAAGAAACCAGCAATACGCACGCAGGGGGAGCATGAGTCATCTGCTGGCAATTTATTTATCTTTGGAAGGCATTTTCCAGTCTTTGCTTCCAAACAGCTCCACAACTGCAGCGGTTTCAAATAAATTACAAAAACCTTCGAAAAGGAGGTCCCAACAGAGCCATTGAGGATTTCCAGTTTCTTTCTTTTCCTTTAACACATCAAGCCTCCACTGGCCTCTTTCCACATTCCTACCTGTGGCTCCTACCCAGCGGCACCCTTCAGGTAGGTGCCCACCCAAGGGAGGCCATGGCCTCAGTTTTCACGGCTGTTGGGAACCATCTAGTGGCCCCCAGCCGGATTGCAGCAGTGTCCCTCCTCAAGCAGGGGACTCAGCAGAAGTAACACCCAGCCAGGACAGGCAGTAACCGCACCCTGATGGTGTATTTCCCCATTAGACTGGCACCAAATTGCAGACTATGGAGCCCATTCTTGCAAAAGTGCTGCTCCTCAAAGAAAGCTGAGATTTCTGCTACTTGCACAGGAATGAATATCCTCTGTCCCCATTCTTCCCCTACCCCTTCAGACAAGCATTTTTGCTTCACTCAGTCGTCCTGGGGCAACAATCAGTTGCAACTTCATTGCAAGAGCAGCTAGGCAGTTCCTCTGGGTGAAAACATGACAGCAAGGCACGTGGTCCTGGAGACACTGACAGCAAGACTCCACGAAACCTGCTAGATGCTTACAGCCATTTCCACCTTTCCACCACCCAGCTCACCATCTAGGTAGGCTTTCTTGCTGTCCCTGATAAGTTACCTTAGATCCCCTGCAAACACCATGTCATCCTCTCAGGGAGCGCAAATTCCCACAGCTATACCAAGGTCAGTGGACACCTCATGTCCAGCTGAGGAAATGACCTTCCCATGGTGATGGTTATTCATTGGAAAAATACAACAAATTCCCCTTTGCATGGTAATAGTGGCCAAGTAAACAAGGTGTCACTGGCAGAACAGTCTCAACTGGTGGAATTGTTAATCTAATTTATCACCAATTAGCACCAAATTCTGGTGAGTGATCCGCGTTGCCAAGAAGAGAACGTACATAACTAAACGCTTAGGGGAGCACCTTTTCCCCCCTCCCCAGGCTGAGCTTTACTCACGGAGCTCTCCTCTCGCCTTCCCAGTCTCATCCCTCCCTGCGACCCTGCCCTACACCCGGCCCTTCTCGGGCCGCTGCCGCGCAGAGGGCGGGCCGTGCCCCTTATCGCTTTCTCTCCGCCGCTCCGGGACCTTACCATGTTTTCTCAGCAGCCCCGCACCTCTCAGGGGTGTCCCTGCTCCAGCGTGTCTTCCTGCAGGCCCTGGTCTCTCGGTGGGGGGGCGCGCTCCAGTGCGGGTCACTGCAGGCCACGGTCCCTCGGGGGCATCCCTGCCCCGGCGTGGGTCCCCCATAGGTTGCGGCAGGGGTGTCCCCCGCGGGGGTCTGTCCGTGTCCCAGCTCTGGCCGTCCTCAACGCCATTGCTCCACAGATGCCCCTCACACCTGCCCGCGCGCACCTCCCCTCAGGCGGCTCAGGGGCGGCCGGAACCGGTTCCGACCAGCCCGGGGCCGTCTGGCGCCTCCTCACAGCCGGAGCTGCCTGCTGAGAGGCTCTGCCGCCCAGTGCCAGGGGCCGGGTCACGAATGCTGGCTGGAGTAAGCGGGGTGCTGCTTCTGAAGGCCTCAGGGCTTTTTTTTTTTTTCTTTTTTGGTTGATTCTGGTAATAACGATCAACAGAAGGGGTGGCGGGACAGAGCCAGTTAAGAGGAAGAGGTCAAATGGGCTTCGCCTAGATAAGATAGTTTGAGACATAGGAGAAATGTGCATGATCTCATAATTCAGGTGCAAAGCACTGTGTGGGGATAACAGTGTAAACACTGCAGATTACCGGGGGGGGGGGGGGGGGGGGACGACAGAAAATGTGCTGGCAGAAAAACTAAAACCCAAAGACATTAAAAACACTTAGGCAGTTTGGGTGCCTCTCATGTGGGACTCAAATTGCAGAAAATGCTGTGTCATTTGCTCACAGAAAATGGTGCTGCCTTTGCGGTCATGTCAAAACCTCGTTACCGTGGAAGGATGGGATAATCCGGGTGGGAAGGGATCTCAGGAGGCCGTCTGCTCCCTCCTGCTCAGAGGCATTCAGTCAAGACTCTGTTGCACAAGGCTGTGTCTAGTTGGGTCTGGAACTTGTCTCAATTCACTTATTTTCAGATGAAGATGTTCACAACTGAAATTAACTTTTGGAAAACAAAAAGTTCAGGCTAATCTGAAATTAGTTTTCCACCTCCATATTAAATTTCCTGGAACTTTTCAGAGGAGTGGATTATTCCAGGGGGATTAGTTTCCCTATTTTGGAGGGGAAAGAAGAATTTTTCATGGGTCAGAAAATCTTATTTTCTGGCCTTTCCCATTCCTGGTAGAGGCTGGTTGTCACATAGGAGTGAACAAACAGCAGCAAAACATTTTGGGGTGGTTTATACTGAGTTACCCAGTAAACTGCTTTCCGTAGTGTAATGCAATCAGTACTATCCACAAACTGGACAGCTGAGCCTTGCCACTAGCACACAGTGCTGCAGAAAATCACAAATGCTGAATCTGCCCTGAAGCTGCAGGGCTCTGCTGCCACCCAGGGCTCTGCAGAGCTCCTAGCACACTCCAGCCTCCTCTGGGAAACTGCAAGATGCAAAGCAAAAAAAAAAAAAAAAAAACCCAAACTGCTGCCCATTTCAGTTCCCTTTAATTGTTTTATTTTGGCTGAGCTGACTTACGGCAATTCATCTCCCCAGCAGCAGGTGTGCCAGACTGCAGTATAAATATTCTGGATGACTAATGAGCTGATGGAGGTGTGCTGCTCTGTGGGCAGGCAATCCGTGGCGGCTACCCAGCTGCTCTCTGCTGTGGGCATTGCTATGCAAGCACAGGAACGTTCAGCCTTCTTGCTCCCTGAGCAGCTCTGTGAACGCACGTGGCTCAGGTCAGATGTGTCCTGTCCTGAGGAGCTGTGGATGAATGGCGAAATCCAGATTTTGGATCAGAACAGCCAGATTCTAATCTCTTATGCTATACTATTATTATAATTGTCATTATGTGGTAGTCTATGAAGGTCCAGCCATGATCAAAGCCGTTTTGTGCCAGATACTATCTGCATTTATACACTGTGACATAATAATCTCCGCCTTGAAGACTTCAAAAGACAATGAGATCCAGTGTCATATCTCGAAAAGTGTGTTACTGAATGAAAGGCATCTTTGAGAAATGTGGCTTAAAAAAAAAAAAAACTACTGAAGAGGAGGGAACATCCCCGTCCATGGGAGGGAAAATGACTGCTCTTCAGCGATCTTTCGAGTTCTTTGTTTTGTGGATCTCTGACTGTTTTCATTTACAGACCTCTGACCAGTGGATCTAAGCTTGCTGCCAGTAGGATGATATTCCCAGTTACCTTCCTGAAAACCCCTTTGGAGCAGTCTGCAGACCCCCAGGCCTGCGGAGCTCAACCTGGAGAGCAGTAGCTGAAAGGCCAGTGAGCATTGAAAGTTATCACTTACAGTTCCTGTTCCCTCATTGTTTGTTACCTCTGCTGGGTGGAAGAAGTCTGCACTGAGAAGGATACTTGCGCAGATGTGTATAGAGGGGTCTACACGTTGGCGACCCTAAGGGTTGCAGCAGGCAAATCAGTATGAAATGGGATAAAGAACAGGGCAAGGGTGACCTGCAAATCTTCAGGATAGTCACAGTGGCTTTGTAAAGGGAACTGTAGCCCCAGTTCAGAGAGATCAACAGGCGTGTAGGGAAGAGGCATCCATTTGCTGTGGTCTGCATGGATCACTAGAAGGCTCTTGGCAAGGTCTCTTGTAAAATGCTTTTAGGGAAACTCAGCAGCCATGGGATAAGACACAATGCCACTGCATAGATAATTGGCTTAAAGATGGGAAACAGAATAGAACAACGGGCTTGGTTCCTGCAAAAGATACAGCCCCAAGTGAGATCATTGCCTCTACGGTGTTCAGGAATCAGTCTGAGCCAAGAGATCTTGGTGCTTCAGACCAGTCAGGACTAGGCAACATCAGAGTCCTCAGAACATGAGAATTGTGTCCAGATAGTACCAGCCGAAGCCTGTCAAAGCGAGAACTTCCCAGAGCCTCAGTAACTTTTTCAAACTAGAGGCACTTTTTTGTGTGTCCAGAGTCATGCTGACTTTCTGTGAGACTCTGGAAAGTGCAGCAATGCAGAGAAGGAAAAGACAGACAGACGACAGATTTGTCCCTGACTGCAGGGACATTCCCAAATTGTTAAAAGTGATTCCTTTGAAATAAAGTTATGGATGAAACTGTCAAACAATAATAGATTAAATTTGCAGAACCAGTATACTGGGAAGAAGTTGCATCTGTCCTCTTTTCAGAGACCTGAGATTCTCCATACTGAATTAATGCTTCAGAGGAATAAACATGGAAAGCTGTTAGCATTCATCTTAGAAGCTTCTCACTAATCATGTACAAAATCTTACTTAAGGTGGGTATTGCCAGGAAAAAAGAGGTAGTGCAAAAGGCAATACGTGGCTGTACCACAGGGCATGGGATAAATCACCTGACCTGGACAATGTCAAAGAAATGTTCTGTGAAAAGAATATTCTTAACAGTCCAGGTAAGAAAGAAACTTTTTTCTTTGAATATAACTTTGGATAAATTCTTTGCAGCTAGTACAAAAGCAACTCTGCCTTCAACTGCAAAGCAGCCTGGAGGTCTTGCACACTGTATTTATAGCTTCTAACCCCATGGCTGGTACTCGTCCTGCAAAGCATCTGTCTTAACAACTAATGGAGGAGTTTGTAAGGAGCTTTGAGTTGGATTCCCAATTGGTTCACAATGTTCCACATTTCTTCTCAAATCTTAAAGATCAGAAGTGGGTGACCCCATTAGACTTAAACAGGAAATGACCCAAACTCTTCCCCCTACATTCAAACTGACCTAAAGCTCAATTCTTTTGGAGGACTGAAGAGGTTCAGATCATCTTTTCCCCTTCACATTTCTCATGCTTCCAAAGAGCAGCACTGAATCACAAGTCTGGAAAACAGGATGCCTGCATTTACCTTTTGACTGCTGGCCAAGATCAACTCTGCAGCCACCTGCCAATCCCCAAGGCAAAGGCAGGAAGGGTTTTCTTCTCCTGGGACTGCCCAGTGGAGATCCCCTCTTCTCAGATGGAGGAATGTCTTTAAAAGTTGCAAGGAGGCACCACTGGTCCCACCCTTCAGCTGCAAGCAGATAGAGAGATCCTGCCCTGGGGCAGGAGATGCAGAGGACTGTTAGCAAGCCCCTCTGTGGACAAGGCGATGGATTAAGGGTCATTCTGTAAAGAGGAGCCCCTTCTCCTTTGCTTCTGCATCCAACAGCAAGACATAGAAGACTAGCTAAATGATGTGGCAGTGTTTTTGCTGGGCATGGTGCAAAAGATGCTTCTCTTGGGAGGGATAGGGCTGTCAATTGCTGAAATTCCCACCCCTCCAAATCCCCTGAGCTCAGATTGTTGAGAAATTCAGGCACAAAGTCTGTTGAAATGAATTCAGATTAGCCATCCCCCATGACTGCATGGACGCATCAGTTCCTGGGCTAAATTCCTTAACTCTCTATTACTGGCTAATTAAATCAAATTTCCCATTGCATACTTGAAGTGGTAATGAGCCTGGAGTGACAGTAGCATGCAGCATTCAGAATTTGCAAGACAAGGAGGGGAAAAACAGTGTGAGTATAGGAAGGATTTCATTTGTTTGAACAGCAATGCTGCACCTGTCCCATCCTCCAGCACGTGCTTTCCTGTATCAGGTTGTTTGTCTAGCCATAAAGTTAGTATTTTGTGAGTCAACAGACAGCATTGTGCCCTGGCTGCTAGATGCTGATACTAATTCAGAGCAGCGCTCTGCATGCTTGGAGCACCTTTCATCCCTGGGCATCTGACAATACTTCATCAGCTACATCCACTTGTGTGAATCGCCTTGTCAATCACTGCTGCGGTAGTAACAGCACCCAGCATTTCCAGCATGCTGCCTTCCTCCCATCCAGCTATGATTCACTCAGTGGGGGGTTGTTCAGATGTCGTGCAGTAAAGAATGGGCACAGAGGGGAGAGTTGCAGAAGAATAAGCCAGGGGAAATATGTCCTTCAACATGGTCATCTTATTAAGAAAATAGGTTTCAGATAGTTCTTCCTTGTTTCAATTAAAAAAAAATAAAAATTTTACTGTAAAACTTGGAGAGCAGTTTTTGAATAAAAAAGGCAACCGTTCATCTTGAAAATGCTTCTGCAATGTCCCAGAAGAGCTGCAGTTCATGTGCCTTCTGTCCCATTTCTCTACATGGCCAGGAGGTTCAACTCAGTACCTCCCAGAAGGCAGACTGGTTAGCAAGGAGGATGCACACCTTCCTGCTTGTTTTCGAAGTGAGGTGATGTGCATGAAAGGACCTGTAGCCAGAGCCAGCAGCTGGGACTCTGTGGAATACCTGGAGTGCTGAGGGGGTGATGCATCCAAAAAGCCAAAGTATTTGCCCCTAGATTTTGGGGGGCAAACTGGTGTATCCTTACACTTCTAGTGCCAGTGAGCAGCAGTGGGTGGAACATTTCCAAAGAGCTTACAAACATGAGCTGTCCCTGTGTTGATGATGCTTGAGGCAAACTGGTAGTTCTGCTATAGTAAGGATTTGGAGTCCCAGGGAGGGCCGGGCTGGAAAGCTTCCAGGATGGAAGCAATCCTGCTGAGCAGAGGTCCTAGGCAAGAAGGAAATGTTACCAAAAAGCTCCCACAGAGCTTGTTAGACTCTCCCAGCCTCTAGCGCTTTTGGCTGCCACAGCACATTTTTCTATGAGATGGATTAAAAACCTCATGTCCCAGAACACCAGCATCATACCAAAGCAAAGAGTCTTGCTCACCCATAGAAGAAATGGAAAATGTAACTGATATTTTGCCTCTTTGGGAACTTTCTTAAGTGTTTTTTTGGCTGGGTTTCATAAGCACTTTTTTATCCAGGGCTACAAAGTTACAAGTAGCTGATGTGTTTGTGGCCATTCAGGCTGAAGGCTGCACCTCTGATGTTAATTGAATCCTGTGATCCCTAGCATGCCCTTGCAACACCAATAACAGAAACATCTGGCAGAGCCAGCAGAAGTGCACCAGAGCCTTGGTTCCAACAGCAATTAAAAAAGGGGGGGGGAGGAGGAAAGCCAATTACATGTAATTGGATTCAGTAAACTGAATTATCTCACTATTAAAGCAGTGCTTGTTTTTTAGCTAGTGGGACATTCAAACTATCAAAAGCATTAATTGATTCATGCCTTTTTTTCAAGTGCTTTCTCAACAGTGCCTCTATTCGAGAGCTGCAACCTTTTGTTCGCATGGGGAATCTGAATTATACACACCATGTTTATATCTTGGTAGCTCTATTCATTCCGACTTTTTTGTCATGTTGGTGTTTTAACTCAAAAATGAGCTGAGACTCCTGCAAAACATAATGGAAGGTTTATTTCTTCTTTTGTGATGCCTTCACTGTTGCTGGAGGTGTAATTTAACAAGGGAGAAAGGGAGAGGAATGTTTTGAGTCTGATTCTTAGTTAATCAGGTCTCAGACATGGGAGCTAGGTGGATGGGTAGGAAGCCAAAAGGAATGAGAAGTGTTCTCTCTGCTTTTGTGCAGCTTGGCACATGCAAGTGTTCAAGGCTAGGTTGGATGAGGCTTTGGGCAACCTGGTCTAGCGGAGAGTGTCCCTGCCCATGGCAGGTGGGTGGAACTAGATGGGCTTTAAGGTGCCTTCTGACTCAAACCATTCTGTGATTCTATGTTCTCTACAGCTCCAGGGCTGCACTAGGGCAAACTTTTTTCCCCATGCCCTCTACAGCCACTTTTCAACAAAGGATATTCAATGCTTACAGAGATATCCCAAAGGATTTCTGGGCCAGTGCTGACCCCAAGGGCTCAGAGCAGTGCCATGAGGAGGCCCTTATGCTCATTGTCAGTTGCTAAGACAGGGTGTCTCCATAGCTGGGGATGTCAAGGAATTGTTCTGTGCCCAAGTGGTACATTTGTCACTGTGCACAACTGAGGATGAGGCCCCCTACATCTTTCTTTCTGCCTTACTAAGTAGATGCTAAATGCTGGAAAAGCCAGTCATGAGAATAAGTTATGAGTTATTTAGGCAAATTGAAAGTATTATGTCAATCTGATGGGCAGCATTTCAGGCCAGAATGGTACTATTGGCATTTTCTTCATTCTGAATCAATAACTCCTAAAGGATTACAATTTAATTTTTAAAGGGTAATTCAATCAAGAATTTGAAAACAGAGGGCATTCTTAAAATTAAACTTTAATCAGATTTATTTATTTTTTAAAATTGTACTTGCAGAAGAAGAAGAGCCATTTCTGAACTATCCTTCACCTTGGGCTTAAAGGGGCAATTTTTTCTTATATCCCTAGTAGAAATCTGTCCCTTTGCTTACCTCGGAGTTGCTCTTGCCTATGCTAGTTCTATTCAGACGTGTTTCCATTAATGCCCTGAAGAGACATATTCCAAAACCCCCAAAGACTTGGCTGAGTTTTTCATTGGTGACTGCCACCAGCATCAACTGATTTCTCTGCATCTGAGGGTCTTCTCAGAGAAGTGGGACTGGCTGGCAGAGAAAAGCCCATTTGTTATGTGTCAGTATTGTTTCTGTCTTCTATTGCCTCTTTGTCTCAAAGCTAAGAGCCAACGCTCCAAATAAATGCAGTTTTAGGAGGGAGCTGGGGTGGGGGATTAACAGTGCCTTTTGTTCACTGAATTTTGTCAAATGAGATGGTTTGGATTTTTGGATACAGCTGCTGATCAGAGGCAGCTGAGCACCAAACTCTTCTAGTCCTACCAAAATCCTAGACCTAATCACTTCAGCCTAGTCTTCAAAAAAACTTCAGGCTTCTTCTGGACAATGCAATAGTTTGAAAGCCACATAAGCAGTTCAAGATTCAGGCAAACACCTACTTGGATTGTTGAAAGTTCTAAACTGGTCTAAGTATTTGTGGTTTACTTCTTCTCTCACAGCTATGCTGGGTACCTCAGTACAGAGTTTAGATTCTCAAAATCATTACCTGACAGATGCCTAAGCCGTGAAGCACCAGAAGTCTTCAGATACCAAAGTGCTGACGTGTGCTGTGCAGCACAGCACAGTGCAGAAGCCTGGACCTCCCTGCTCTCTCCGGGCTGTTTGGGTATAGCCCACACGCCCAGAAGGACGCCTGCCTTCCTGCCCTCCTTCACTTGCTTTAGTACTGTGAGAACACAACTTCTAGGTGCAAGGCTCTTGGGGAATTGTTTTGCATCTCAGCATCTTTGCTATTGGCGCTACACTTCTGCTGCTAAAATCCTCATAGTTCCTAAATATCGGCTGCAGGGCTTCTGTAGCATCACAGCTGCTAAGCGGGGAGACTCACACAAACTCCCACAGGAACCCGGGAAGCTGTCCTCCTGTGTATCCCTCCTGTTGGGCCTGTGCCAGCAGTCACCGGCAGTTCCAGCCAGCTCTGAAACAGATTAAACAACCCATTGTGTGCCAGAACTTCAGCCAGGCACAGCAGCACATGGTGCCTCTGCAAAAATATTTAGGAAAGAGTGGCAGCCCCTGGGGGAGGGACACAAAAGTAGATATGTGAGGAGGAGAGAGGACACACGGGACGAGACACTGAAGAGCTGAAGAGACACATTGAGAGATGTGAGAGGAGAAAATGGAGAAATGGAGGGGACCTGCTCAAGGACACATTGTTGGAGATCCAGCTGGAGATGCCCTTTCGGAAGGAGGCTCTCCATGTAAGAGGAGGTACCTCTAAAGGGACTGTGGCTGGTGGAGGATCCATGCCAGAGCAGGTATACCTCCAGAGCCACCCCTGCTGTGCCTCACCTGACTGACACAGGAAACTGGATTAGGCAGCATCAAAATGGGTTTTTTAAGCACTTTACTGGTGCTCAGTTGTGGGATTTAGGTCCTGAAAGTAGCAAGAGCTTTTACTGAGTATTTAATCTGCATCTGTAGGCATCTAACTATGAGTCAAATGCCAAGATTCTGAAGACATCTTATCTTATTGGTGAGCTCTTGACTTCAGCAGACCTAACTGTGTGTTAAACCACTCACTGGGGGTGAGGAGCAGTTGCGCACTGGGCCATTAGCAATCAAATAGGAACTGTTGTCTTGACAGATGATGCAGTCAGGACTCAGGGGATGCTGATCTCATAGGAATGCATGACATACATAGAAATGGCAAAGAGCACTCCTGTTCTGGGAAGTTTCACCTCCCAGATGAACCTGATCAGTTCTTCTCCAGGTCTTTCACTTCTATGACATTTTCCTTAAGTGTTTCTTCTAATATCTTTCATAATTTGCTTCTCAGGCCCTAATCCTACTGCTCTTTGAAATTAAGAACCTCTGTCCACTCAGTGGCAGTAAATCTGAAATCAAATTACTGATGACCACAACGGCTTTCCATTTCACAGAAGTCATGGTGACACTGCAGAAAGCAACCAGTGATAAAATGCTGCTGTAGTACACCCTCATCTCAATACAGCAAGATGTATTGTTTCAAAAACAATGATTCCTTCAGATTTCATTAGAAACCCCCATTAAGTGAACCCTCCACTAAATAATGTGTACCTGACACTTTATGTCATGCAGCTACACAGCGATCGAGGACATACGTTAGGTGGAGTAGTGCAATAGGGTGACACATGGCACAAAGAAACAATAATGAAGATAATTATGAAGATAAGGTCCCTTTGGGAGACCATTGTATTAAATGCCTCAGAAAATCTGAACTACCAAGAGGTTTTCCCATAAGCACTCTTTTCATGGAGAAGTGCTCACACACCCCAGAACATCAAGGTTAAAAATGCTTCCTGCTTCATTATTGTAAGACAATGGTTTTCTTTTGAACTATTGTTTATGTGCCAGATGGGCCATTGATGCTTTGCCTGCAATAGAGGGAATTGTGTGATTATAAAATGCAATAAAAACCCCAAACACCTCTTTGACTGAAATGTGTTCAGCAATAGTTTTGTTTAAGGTGACATCTAAAGTCTGAAAAACTTGCTGTAATTAACCATGGAGGAAATTAAACAAAATGACACTGCATATATTTTTTTCAGGATTTGATTCTCCTGCAATCTGAATTAAAACTGTAGAATAAGAAACAGATGGAACAGAGTTCTTCTGCTAAACTAAGGAAAGAGTGGTCAAGCATTAAGAGAGGATTTTTTACCATTATGATAAAAGACTAAGGAAAATGTCGTCATACCTATAGGGGTCAATAGGTGCCTTGGAGCAGAATCTAACAAGTGAGATGATACAAGTTTTGATGGAATAAACTCTGGGACAATGATCCAGAAGTTGTTTACCCCAGCAGCTGCAAAGCCCTGCATGCAGCAGAATGATACTGGTCCCCATACTTAGTTCCTGAATATTTTCTTGTTGCTCCACTGGGTTGAACGCTCTTCAGTAGGAGTGTCTTGGTTTTCTGCACCTCCTCATGTAAGTATATCCAGAATGACTGTTCCCTAAATGTAAAAAAAAAATAAAATTAGAAAATTAAAGATATTATATATATATATAGAAGGGGGAAAGAAGGGGTAGAGAGTGATGGGTTTCTGTTTTTTCCAATTATCAAGAAATGAAATTTTCAGCTATAGTTCTCTTTTTGTTTTATGTACATGGCATTTATTATCTGCTAAAAAAAAAAAAAGTAGTTATGTCTTTTTTGCACATTTCTGTTTCTTTCTGATTATCAGAGTGTGATGTCAATTGCTTGCTGCAGGCACTGTTTTGTCATAATCCTTTCAGAATAAGAAAACTAAAAAATCCCCAAGAATAACACAATATGAATTTCAATGATCTCTCCTTTTCAATTAATGGCTCAAATAAGCATTTGATTTACATTCATAGAGACACTTGCTGCAGGCTAATTAAAAATAACGTATTGTTGGCAGATCATTTATTGAGGGAAAACAAATTGACAAAAGATAAATTAAGTTGCTACGTAATTAACTATTAAAAAAATACAGAGCTGAAATAGTAAATTAATACATACATTTATCAATATCTCAACCAGGAGTGAATAACGAAGTTTAAGTTTCCCTGCAAGAAATAGGTAAGAAGATGTGGCTGGAATAACATTTTAAGTATTCTGTGACTCACATTTGCGTGCACACTGGTGCAAGTAAGCCACAGCACTGCAAGATTTCATGTACTGAGACCCTGAACTTGTCAGTCCAAGGTCTTCTCTGCTGACCAGTACCAGATGTTTCAGGAAAGGATGGAAGAAACAGTGCAGGAGATAGATAGCGAACAACTGTCCTCCTAGAAATTTACCTCCTGAATCCTAATAGTTCTGATTCTGTATTCCTGAGGAATGAGAGTCTACAGCCATTCCACAAGTTCTTTTAAAAAGACGTTCAAGTCCAATCAGCAGCAATTAGTAGTTTCGTTACATGGATAAATGCCCAGTCATTTAATTTCATATGCATTTTCATGCTCTCATCATCACTGTAATATCTGGGGATAATATTGGTTTGTATTAAGCTGTGCGATTAAAAATTGCCAAAAAGTTTCCTTATCTGTTTGATAGCAATTCATTAAAATTATCAGAGATTTGACCAGGAAATCTGTCCAAGGGAAGATTCATTGCTCTAAATTATGATGAATTTGGCAAAAGAGACATTGGGTGGAACAATTCCACTGTCTAAACATATTAATACAAACCTAATTAATACAGGATTGCTTAGGCTTGGGGGACAATGCTGTGCCATGTGTCTGTGGTGCTTGAGATACATGGGGCTCGACTTAACTGAAAGTTCCTGCATATCGAAAAGAGGAACGACCTCAACCCCAGGACATGGGTTAGCAAAATATAGCCAGATGCAAACTGTCCAGAACTTCTTACAATATGTTGGAAACAGGGTTCTACATAGCAGTTATGCAGGTGGCTTTCTCAGCTCTGACTCCAACCAAGAGGGAACAATTGATTGAGAATAGGAAGGGGGAAGGCGATTTGGGTGAGAGCATCCAAGAACTGTGAAAGTTCATGACTCTCTGACAGGTTAACGGAGTATACACACAGTAGACTTCAAGATGACAGATGTCAACACACCCTGATAATTGGGAGGTAGGAGCTCATAAGACACAAGTCTAAAAGGAAAAAAAAAATAGTCCAGAAAGCTGTCAATTCTTCAAAGATATTATGTAACAGGTACAAGTGCTAATTATTCCAAAATGAAGGAAGGATGTCAAAGACATTGGCCTGGCTAAATGAGAAACTGTTCAGTGTCCTCAAAGAAGAGAAATACAGAAGGTAAAGACTACAACAGATCGATAAGGTTGATTCTAGAACAACAACCAGCATGACCCATAGGTACAAAAAGCCAGATCTCTGTCTGATACAACCACCAAGAAACAGAAAAGGTTGCCAGAAGTAACCTGCAGTTACATGCCTGAAAAGAGGGTGAGCAAAGAAAGAGTTAATCTGCCTTTCAGAAGGAGGAGAAAACCTATTGACAGATGTTGCTGGAAGACTGGTTTCTCATGTTTTTGTTTTTTGTTTTTCTCCTACAAGCTTTCAGTGTGAAGGTCAAATACAAACCTGGATCTATAGTCAGTGGGGAGAGACATGGTCATTTCTACAGGCTAAGCCCAATCAGGAACTGTGGTGGGTTGACCCTGTCTGAGGGCCAGGTGCCCACCAGAGCCGCTCTATCACTCCCCTCCTTCATTAGACAGGGGAGAAAAAGTACAACGAAAAAAGCTTATGGGTCGAGATAAGGACAGGGAGAGATCATTCACTAATTATCGTCACGAGCAAAACAGACTGAACTTAGAGAGGAAATTCATCTAATTTATTACTAAGCAAAACAGAGTAGAATAATGAGAAATAAAACCAAATCTTAAAACACCTCCCCCCACCCCTCCCATCTTCCCGGGCTCAACTTCACTCCCGGCTTCAACCTCCGCCCCCCTCAGCGGCACAGGGGGACGGGGAGTGGGGGTTACGGTCAGTTCATCACACGGTGTTTCTGCTGCTTCTTCATCCTCAGGGGGAGGACTCCTCTCATCGTTCCCCTGCTCCAGCGTGGGGTCCCTCTCACGGGAGACAGTCCTTCATGACCTTCTCCAACGTGAGTCCTTCCCATGGGCTACAGTCCTTCATGAACTGCTCCAGCGTGGGTCTTTCCCACGGGGTGCAGACCTTCAGGAGCAAACTGCTCCAGCGTGGGTCCCCCATGGGGTCACAAGTCCTGCCAGCAAACCTGCTCCAGCGTGGGCTCCTCTCTCCACAGGGCCACAGGTCCTCCCAGGAGCTTGCTCCAGCGCGGGCTTCCCACGGGGTCAGAGCCCCCTTCAGGTACCTCCACCTGCTCCAGTGTGGGGTCCTCCATGGGCTGCAGGTGGAATCTCTACACCCCCTCATCCTCCCTCCATGGGCTGCAGGGGGACAGCCTGCTTCACCATGGTCTTCACCACGGGCTGCAGGGGAATCTTGCTCCGGCGCCTGGAGCACCTCCTGCCCCTCCTTCTGCACTGACCTTGGTGTCTGCAGAGTTTCTTACGTCTTCTCCCTCTTCTCTCTGGCTGCAAAAGCGCTCTCTAACTGTTTTTTCTCTTTCTTAAATATGTTATCACAGAGGTGCTGATTGGCTTGGTCTTGGCCAGCGGCGGGTCCGTCTTGGAGCCGGCTGGCATTGGCTCTGTCAGACACTGGGGAAGCTTCTAGCAGCTTCTCACAGAAGCCACCCCTGTAGCCCCCCCGCTACCAAAACCTTCCCACGCAAAACCAACACAGGAACTCATTTTTAATGCTCTAAATCCCTTTGAGAAGAAATCTCTCTTTCCTTTGGCCCTCATCAGAGGTTCAGTTGAGCCTCTCTGGGTTAATTTTAGCCTGTGGGAGCTACCACCTCAGTATCCCTTGTTCACCCTAAGAGGGATGTAGCAGGGTCGGGGCCTGTGAATCCCAGCACCCATTTCTGCTTTCTTCATCAAACGGCCCTGTGTACTCCTTGTGGTTAATATCTGAGGAAAGAAGCCATTGGTGCTTAATGCACAATCTGGGTTTTCATGGCTCAGAAAGAAGAAAATAATATTTAGGAGCTGGATTCCCAGATCTGCATAAGGAGAGTGTATTGGCATTGATATTTGGCTAGGGCAGTCTCCCACCTTGTCCGCTGAACAGAACATGAGCTTTGAATATCATATCAAACCTTTTCTGCTTCATTGAGCTTCTCTTTTATGGTCTGTTGCTTTCTTTTGGCTTTTCAAGGTATGACCGTTACTGAAACAGAATAATAACTAGTACCGGGGATCCCACTTCAATTGCACATTCACACAAAAGCCATTGCTTAGCTTTCAGCAATTGTGTATAATTTGGAAAAAAGAAAGAGGAAGAGAAAAATAATTTGTTATACTTCAGCAGGCAAATGAGAGGATCCAAATGAGAGCGGCTTCATAACAGCATGACAGCTAACTTGGTAACCACTCACGAAACCGATTGGGAACGGACTCTCTCAGCAAGGTAGTGTTGTATGCTGACCTCAGTCATTCAGATGGGAGAGCTTTATCGCTGAACTCAGTGGGAATATAAATGATGTTCGATGGAAATACTGCCAGCCAAGCCCCTCTGGGTTAGGAGATCAGCTCTAGAATAATTTGGGTGGGAATTTGAAGAGTTCCATGGGAGTACAAAACTGATTTCTGCTTTCAACTGCAAATGAAAAGAAAATACAACGAGTTAGTAAAAATGTTGCATACATGAATGCAAGGAGGGAGAGTGTGAAAAAAGATAGAGTTCTCTGATATTCTGTCTAGCATTAAAAAATCATGCTGGTAGGTAACTTGTCAGCAAAGCATGGTTCTGTGTTGAGCCTCCCACAGCATCCATATTGCAACGTGCCGTTTTGATGATTTTTTGTACCACCCGGGACAGAATGCCCCTAAAGCCTGTCAGCCCCATCACTGCCACCATATGTAATCTGCACCAGGAGAACACGGAATTTTCTCTTAGTTTCTGAGTTTTCCTATGCAGTTTTCTGAAGATGAAAATTTTTTTTGGTGATGTTTCCTTCTGCTTTTTATCTTTGGAGGTCCTAGTTCAGATTCTGCAGTTTATCCAAGCTGTAAGAGCTAACCAGAGTCTGGCTTATTGTGTGGATCTGAAAGGAGAAAAGTGGTTGCATTTTGTAAAAAAATATCTGAAGTCTAACTGATTTGTTTTAACTAGAAGAGACCTGATTCTGCTACAATAATTTTCCTATCAGAGCAACTCTACCATCTTCAGTGGAATTGTCTCTGATTTACATCTGCACGTGAGAGGAAAATTAAGTACAGTGTGTCTTGTGTCTGAGAGGGAGAAGCTAGAGCCTGTAGATGTGATGTTGCCAAAGCATTTTTTTGTTTGTTGGTTTGTTTGTTGTTTTTCTCTGGCTTTTCATTCAACCCCATCCCTGTTTCTGTTTTGGGAAACTGGAAACAGTATGTTTGTGGCAGAAAAGTTCTGGTTTGTTGGAGGGGGAAAATGGATTTTACTGTTTCAAACCATTTTTTGTACTAAAAAAGGAAAGTTGTAGTAGTGAAAGAAAAGTATATATTTTTTTTTTTTTCAGGACTAAAAATGTTTCATGGAAAATGTCTGTTTTGCTTGAAAATGCAATTCTTATCAAAATAGGGAGATTCAATAGAGAATTAAAAGTAGAGATTAAACTCAGTCCATTTGCCCCTGATCCCAGCAGTGAAATGTTGACAGACTGTGTCAAACCCTATGGGTTTGCTTCCACCTCTTACCATGTTCTCCAACCTCTGCGCCTGGTATTTCCTACTGGATATACCAGTCTGAAGGTTTAGAAACACCAAAAATGGGGGAGCCTAAACCTGGTCTGGACACTGCAGCTTTGGTCTAAGTCTAACGGTGCCATATGTCACTGGGAATTGATATAATCTTTATTCCCTTTCTGTGACTCATTCATCGGACTGACTCATCCTCCTAGTTAGGCTTTTTTCCCCTGTGGAAAACACGGCTTGTTTTTATCCAGAGCCCTGCCTTCCATTTTATTTAGGGTCAATCTTAGCCCCTTTCTATATTGGACCAAGAACACACAGCATCTGTTTTTGCAGCTGTCCTTAGTCTAACACAGCTGTGCAGTTCCCTTCCCTTGAGTACTGTTACAGCCATAAGCAAATGTCACTTATCCCCACTGCTGATGCCTTCAGGTCCTTTCCATTTGCTTGGTGTTTAGTCTCCTAGCACTGCCAATATTCAGTCCAGCCTATGTCACTCAAAGACTCTATCCGTCATCCAGAGGGACCCATTTCTGAGACAGGGAAGAGTGAATTCATGAGATGCTGTCCCCAGAACAGCAGAGCACTGAGCTTTTCTGCCCACACTGGTAGGAGGTGACTAGCAGGTTGCCCAAGACAAAGTAGTCTTGAAGAGAACAATATTGTTGTGCTGGGATCAAGACCTTGATATTAATTAGAGGAGCCATTCCAGGGCCCAGGTGGACTCTAGGAACATCGGAAAAAGGAAAGGATCAACTACTGTTCTGTCTATTAAATAGGGGAATGAATCTCAGGAATGATGCGCCCTCTGCCTGGAAAACTGGATAACTTTATTCTGGACAATTTTGTGATGAAGGAGTGCCTCTAGTGCTAGTATGGGTTACAAAGATGCATGGTTACAACCCCATCACTGAATGCAGCTGTGGTGCTAGTAGGAAGCTGCAGCCCTCATAGATCCAGCCAGTAAGTACACAATTACAATATGGCAAAGCAAAGACTGTTGATGTCTGTAACAGTAGAGAATAGGAGGCTTGAGTGCAATAAATAGAAAGAGGAGACATTATTAAGGTGGCTAAACATATGTAGACACTCCGTATTTTATCTAGGTCCTATGCTAGTGCCACCTGCTGCCACCAGGAATACATATAGATGTAATGAAGAACAAACAGAAATGAATACACCAAACACTACAATTTGCCTGTTCTGCTGCTCGTAGCTTGAGTGTGGCACAACTAACTTACACGGAGGAGCAAGGTTGGAGCTACACTCAGATATCCAACTTGCAGGAAGCCTCCCTCGGTGATTTCTTAGCTGGGACCTCAGATGTGATTGACAGAATAGCACTGAGCAGAGAAATACTTCTAGTGAACCAACACTGATGGAAAGATCTACTGGCCCTGGTAATGGTGATCTTTCTTCCCTGCATCCGGAATACTATTCTCATGGACTTTTGGGGGAGAAAATAAATAGTGGCTATGAGCAAAGCATATGGTGTACAGTCAAGATAGCATTTCATTAGCTTGATGACTAGATTCAGTCTGAAATCCGATGAAAGCAGATCTTGATAACAACTAGAAATGAAATCCCTTGAAGCAGTTTTGTAATGCAAGTATTTGAGGAGACCAAGTAGCTCCAGGCAGCAGAGGCATGGCTATGATGAATTTAATAAGCAGTGGGAACTTTGTTTATATCAGATATAGAAGGAACAGCCCAAAGCCAGGTTGCTATAGCATATTGTGGTAGCACATGTTTTATTTATTATTGAGTGCTATATCAGAAAGAATTTTCTTCAGATCCTCCCTTTGCTCCTCATTTTTAGTTTTTCTCTCATCTTTTCAACTGTCCTTGATGTTTGATATATTTTTTCATCCTCTGTCTTCACTGGACTTTGCCTTTCTATCTCTTTTCCAAAAAATTTCTGTGTGGACATGGTCTCAAGAACTTGAGGTTCTCACTGAGGCTTTGATGCAAGGGTGTTTTAATGTCTTAGCCTCTGTGAAATCCATCCCACAGCAAACCTTCAGGTTCAGTGGGACTCTGATAGTGCATGTGCCTTGAACTAAATTTCTGTGAGAGACCAAGTTCGTGCATCCTGAAGCCCCATGGAGGTTTCACAGATTGGTTACCTGAGTAAGAAGAAAATGGTAAGAGTAAAGAAGATATGTGGTGTTGGAGTGTTCAGATCAGATTCAGATGAACTCAACTAAGGCTGAGCCATTTCTCCTCAAAATTCTCATGGAGGAAGAGAAAAGATTTTGGCTTTTAGGATTGGTGTCTTATTAGAGTCAATTATAAGAGTCAGTGAACTTAGCTGTGGCTTTATTAGGAAGCTCACAGAAATTGTGACTATTTCTCTTAGTTTCAGGCACTTTATTTAGGGAGCACAAGCAGCCTGATAAGCACATTCCCCAAACACAGTCCTTTCAGCCCTGCTGCTGGTCTAAGCATATTTTGTCCTGAGACTATTGAGCCCTTTTGATCCTTGGATTTGGAAAAGATGTCTCAAACTAATGGCCTGTCTGGTCAGTACGTGGCAACAAGTCATTAAGAACTGAGCACTGAACGAGTCATTGAGAACTGAGAGCTTTATTTTACATCTACTATGGCCAAAGACTTTGAGTTGTGATAAATATCTCCACAATTCAGCACAAAAAGAGTCTTCATGATGTAACAACAAAAAGCTATATCCAAATCACCCAAGAATCTGTGAGAAACTCTCTACAAAGTCTTTGTATCCTGGTAAAATTTTCTCTCAATGGAAATCTGCAGTAAAGGTTAATTCTAGGACAATTCCCTCTACTCATGTACCAAAGAGCTACTCTTCTTAGAAACTAGTTTTCATGTCAAGAAATCACTTCTCTAAATTGCAACTTGAAGTGACATTTGGCCCATTAATACACAGGGGGTTAAAGCTGACTATGATCATTCTTTTATTACATTCTCTGGCCTCTAATATCTTTTAGTACTTTCAGTACTCTACTTTGACTATAGCTGTTTTTTTCCAGGGGCTAGCAATATAACCCTGCCATTACATCTTGGCATCAACAAGAAAGGGGCAGGAGACAACAGCTGCATGAAAATGTGCTTTTTGCAATACAGGAGGAAAGCTGGCATGACACGAGTCCTCTATAAGATTAAGAGTGGGCTTGAATCCAGGTTTAATTTTGTCTAGCTACATGAGCATTACAGTTTCTGTCCCTGTTGCTAGCAGCTGGTAGGACTGTATCTTGGACTGAAATAATTCACGTGGAGGTTTGGAAGAGTCAGACTTGGAGCATCTGTTGATGGACTGTGCTACTGCACTCCTTGCACCAAGTCCTCTACAACCTGGCTAAACAAGCAAGACCTTTGACTTGCCTCAGCACTGACTTTGCCTGAACTCTTTCCCTGCACATTTTTCCAAAAGTCAGGCTGAGACAATTTCTCAAAGCAGGCTTGTGGACTTGTAACATGAGCAATGGGTGAGTGAATTTGGTTTTGAGTGGGTTGGACATATACTCAAATAATGTTGTTAATGAGTCTGATCATCAGATGACCTTCCTCCAGCCCCACTGGCGTTTCTCTACAGAAGAGCCACATGGCTGCAAGAGCAGGCACCCTGCACAACACATGGCTTGGTTTCCATGCGAGGGCACCATGGGGGCAGGAGGTGTATGGGGCCTGATGGCCTTTCCTACTCCATTGGCATGATCAGTCTACAGCAGTCACTGCAGCTTTGTGGGGAGAAGGAAAAGAGGTCTGGCACTAAGCTGCAGCAATAGAGGTCAGATCATTGCTGTAGGTACATCCTCTGGGATTAATTTAGATAGGCATAACAAGGCCAGCTCCAAAACTTTAAGCACTCAGGACTCATGACCTGAAACTTTCCCCACAGGGCATGTGCCCCTGCCGTTGCCTAAAGAGAAGAAGAAAGAGAAAACCTGAGATTTATTCTTCTTTTGAAAGACATTATTTCAAATCCACCTCCAACGCACAGAGCCTTTTATACTAAAGGCTATAAATAGCAATAATAGCCCAAAGATGTAGGAGTCTCAGGTCTGATTCTCCCTGCTTCCTGAAAAGATTAAAACTCACTGTCTCTTAAGAAAACAGCCTGGCTGCCATAGATATGTGGTGAATATGGAGGGGCTCTGGCTCTTTTTAATTCTGCATTTCAGCATCGACACTTCATCTACATGGCTCCTACATTAGTTGCTTAAGTCTTATTTTTGATATGCTACTTGTCCTGCGTCCTTTTTGCTTGAAGAGCTACCATGGTCCATTAAAGAGTCCTTCTGTTTGCATCTTTTCAGCCAAGGCCTTACTCCACCCCAAGTTTACATCTCATTTCCTGCCTTGATGTGTCATGAAATGAAGGTCATTTGTATTGCACAGTCTTGTTTGCAACAGCAGTTGGGTATAATTGCAAAACATCTGGGAGAGTATGGGAGAAATGACTGTGGTGGGAAACGAGCTTCAAAAGCTCTGAGCAGTTTTTGTGAGAAAGCCTTGTTTCCATTAGTAAAATACAGATTTGTTATGACATTGTAAGTCTTAGCTGTTATATGCACAATATTTCCTTGGAATATCTGGCAGCTGTATCACTGTTTAATATATCTATTAAATACTACATCTAGATGTAAGAGCAACCAATAAAACTTGTTTATTTACCTTTGAAACCTTTGACAGAGTAAAGCATATCACTCTCTAGATATATTTCCCCATTCAAATCTACCAGATATTTGAAATGGCAGCAATAAAAGAAAAAACTATAGATTTTCTTTCCAGGTCTGCATTTACTGTGGACAAAACAAAGACTATCAAAATGCATTTATTTATTTATCTATTGTCACTATCTTTTGAATGCACCAAAAGTAAAAATCAAAGTGTTGCCCTGATGCACTTGTACAATTGCATAAAATATCCAAGTGGGACCAATAATCGCTGTCTTCACAGAGGTCTTCTCTGTAATCAATCTTCAGAAAAAAATCTCAGCATTTTGTTTTTATTGGCATTTATGGTCATATTTATTGTCCCTCTGCTGGGACAACTAAGGGTTTTCTTGGCTGGCGCGTGCATGTACACACACATACCTTCCAGCGTCTCTCAACTATCAATTCACAAAAATTGCTTTCAATTCTGAAACTATAACATTTCAAACAAGAGTGGGTGAAATAAAATAGAACATTAAAACAGCCTTGTGGGTTCAGACAAGTGCACAGCAACCAGGAAAGCCAAGAATAAGAATCTTTTTGCTTTCCCACTTGATGAAGGTTACAATCTCTTGGTGACTTGTTTTCTTAACTTTAATATCTTTTGATATTTTTCCAGTCCTGTTATAGCCAGAGCTTTAGACACATGAAATAGCTTGTGTATCAGGAGGAGCAAAGGGCAGCTCGACCTTGTCTCTTGTCACTTTTCCGTTTGCTCGGTGGGAGACTGTGTTAAATCGCTAAAGTTTATAAGAAGATGAATCAAGGTGGAGGCTGAGAAAAGGGAGAGAGATAAAAACCAAGCATGTACTTTTTGTGATTCCCTTGAATCTCTCCAAATAACTGAAGAAACGCATGAACAAGGGAATATTTTGTCAATTTTTTTCCACGGTAAACATAAAACAGATTGTGATCTTCCCCAGGTAATGCTGTTAATACAGTGACTAGATGAACTAGGCTTACTTCTGATCTGAAGCACTGAAGAAGCAGGTTACATTAAGACCTGAAATTGTTTCTTATTTATTTTCCCTCCTCCTCTTGTTTTTACAAGGTGACTGCTGAAAGAAAGTTCACAGTGCAGGCTCGAGCAGAGCCAAGGAAGGAGAGAGGGCAACGAGAAAGGAAGGTGCTCCACATTCAGGCCTGTTACAAGTAATAACCTTCCCAGTGTGTCTCTCCAAGTAATTAGATGGGCATTAATTACCAGGGTAGGGTTTGTATATGCTAAACGTGTACACGTGCTCATGTAAACGAGTACATGATAAACCCAAACTACCACATACATGGTAATTTTGTAAAAGGGGAGTAAGAGAGAATTTAGGTGTGATTCATAATAGAGGAAAATATTGCTTCCATATTTTTTTCCTGTGATGATCAGTATATAGTTCACAGAATATCTATTTGAGTGTATATACATTATACATCCTTACAGATCATATCATTGCATAATCAATATCTGGGAATCATTTAGCAAAGTGTTTTGATAGTTTCCATTTTGGAAGTCAATTTTATAATGAGAATGGCAATGAAGACAAAATCAGTTTTATAGTAAGATGGATAGAGACCAAGACAAACATGATAAATCTATGTTATAAAGACTTGTAGGTAGTAAGTCCGGAACAGTGGCAATGATAAGCCAATCTAACCTTCTGGACAAGATAATCAGAGAAACTCCCTGAATGAACATTCATTGTTCATCTAAAAAATTTTCAGTGATGGAGAATCTCCCATCAACCTGTGTAAATTGTTCCAGTGGTTAATTAATATCACTGCTGATAGTCCAGATTATTTCTAATGCCATTGGATCTATCATACCTCCATCTGCTAGACTAAAAGCTTCAGCACCAGAAGACTGATTCTTTTGTGACTAGCCAGCCTAGGGGCTCCCTGTGCTGTGCTAACACCTGCACCACTTTGTAGTGTCTTCCGTATCATGAGCAGTTCATGTACGACTGTTTAGGAACTCCTGCACTAAGGACCTCCTACAAAAATGTCATGTTGAAAAGGTCCATCCTTTGTATCCATGAAATCTCTTCAGTGGACAAGCTGTATGACTTTGGAATGGGCTCAAAATTTAGACCTGTACTTGGGAAATGGTGTCCAGCTTTCTTCTGGGCCACTTCACTGTCTAGGTCTTGAAGGTCTTCTGTGTTTTGGAGGACTTGCTTAAAATCCACAACCAAATTCTGTTTTATTTATTTATTTTAATATCCTTTCTAACCAGAAAGGATAAGGGAACTTTAAAAAGTCTATTTACTCAGTGAAATATGGGATTTGGATGTAAAAAGCTACAAAACACTTGCAGTTTATTTTATTTTTCACAGGTATTGTATTTCAGATACTTCTTTGATATTTGCTCTCCATGAAGCAAACCGACAGACAAAACAGCAGTCAAGACTGGAACAGGACTGAACATGCTTCAGGTGCAACTCAGCCAGGCATGCTCAGCTATATGGATTTAATTATGTCTAATACTTTGCGTGCTGGGAGAATAAAAACCTTGTGCAGACAGTATTTTTTGTGTCACTTTTGCAAATACTGAATCAAATTGACAAGTTCAACAAGTCACTTCCCTCTTTGTTATTTGTACAGAATCATACAGAATCACAGTTTGGCAGGGGTTGGAAGGCACCTCTGGAGATCATCTAGTCCAACCTCCCTGCCAAAGCAGGATCACCTCGAGCAGGTTGCACAGGATGGCGTCCAGGCGGGTTTGGAATCTCTCCAGAGAAAGAGACTCCACAACCTCTCTGGGCAGGGCTTGGTCCCAGTGCTCGGCCACCCTCAGAGTAAGGAAGTTTTTCCTCATGTTGAGATGGAACTGCCTGTGTTCCAGTTTGTGCCCCTTGTCCTGTCACTGGGCACCACTGAAAAGAGTCTGGCCCCTTCCTCTTGACACCCGCCCTTTAGATATTTTTAAGTATTGATCAGATCGCCTCTAAGTCTTCTTTTCTCCAGGCTAACCAGCCGCAGCTCTCTCAGCCTTTCTTCATCAGAGAGATGCTCCACATCAATACCCCTTTCAGTAGGAATATTCTGAAGGGGTTGCAATTCTACCATTTGCAGGAACAATAACTTATAATACTACAGAGATGGTTATAACTCAGGACAGGATGCTGATACCCTCTCTTCCCAAATGAAGGTATCTTGTTCCTCATGGAGAGCCTCATCTGAGGCTTCTGCCATGGGCTGACCTTCAGCAGACATTAATGGGTTTAAGCAGTAGCTCAAGAATAAGTCACCCAAGGCCCTGTTGGGATACCATTCTGCTTGTTGACATGGCAAATGTCACCACAAGGCAGTGAGGCCTATCAGAGAGTGCCATCACTGAGCTCTGAGGCTCTCCATACCTCCAACAGTCTGTATTTGGATTGGGAAATGGGGGCACATGCTGGGGAGAGAGGATCCAATTTTTCATGCCCATTTTCAACCTCCCAGGGAAGAATGGCTGCAATACAGAGGACCTTGCTCAAATGTCCATGGGTAAATATGGAAAGCACTACTGGAAAACATCTGCCAGCACAGAACTGGACATGTCAAAGCATGGGGGAAGGAGCCCTACACTGCCTTCATGCTCTTCATTAAATTGTCTTTGCTTTCCTGAGTGTCCCTCATGCAAACATATTTCCAAAGGGGTAGACAGGAGGAGAGCTAGGAATGGTCTCTATAAAACCAGACGTCTAAGTCCTCATTTCGCTCTGTTTACAGTCAGTGGAGAGAGATATTTCAGAAAGTCACGTTATTCTCCAATGATGGACTCGATGGGGAATGACAGCCACTGAGCTCCTCACTCAGATGGTGGGAGCTGGTTAGGTGGTGTGGATTCACCACCATCACAGACAACATATTGGTGCTTCAGTCTTGCAATCTGTTAAAACTGAGGACAGTATTATGACAGGGCTTGCTCTCAGGAGTGTTGTTAGAGCACAGTCATTAGTGTCTGCAAATCGCTCTGAGAGGAGCCATTAGAAAACTGTAAAGTGCTATTACTAAATACCCACTTACATTTTAAAAGCGGAAAACCAGATGCACTTGCAATCTAAAATAGCACGTATTTTAGACAAAATATATAAATAATGAAAGGAAAATATCCAACAGAGACCACCATACTGGCCAGTCCTTTGTAAAAAGTTGCAGAACAGTGAGAATGAGCTGGCTGCTAAATGCCTGGAAACATGAAGGTTGAGTACATGGATGACAAGTCATCACAGTTTCATGTTCTACATCCTTAAATTATGTATTGTTTCAGGGCTAGTGAGCACCTTTTCATTAAAGAGGAAACTATTCTTGACAATAATTTGTGTTAGCAGCTTTCCTGGAATCTCGTGAATTTGCAGAGCACAAAACAAAAAAAAAAGCTCAAAAATAATTTTTTTTTCATTGCATAATGAAAAAAATGAGGCTGCGAAAGTGTATCTATCTCTCTCTATTTTTTTCCACGTGAGGCCCCTGATTTAATTAGTTGAGTCACCAGAGACTTTGAAAGAAGCTTTCTTCAAAACCCTTTTCCAGACTCTCAGGGATGGAAGTAAAAATAGATTGTAAATTGGTCTTGGGGAACTGCTGTTTACTTTAGAGGTAGATTAAAAAAAAAAATCTGCTAATGAACACTAACAATGGCCTTGTTCCAAGTCTTTGTCAACTCAGTCCCAATTACTCCACTTTCAATCCAGAAACACAGGGCAGCACAATCCTAGGGTTGTTCCACAACCAGTGATGGAGGGACTCCAGATTAACATTGGTGCAATTAATTAGCACAGTGTGGCCAACTGCTGGGACATAATCAAAAGTCCCTTCCAGCTTCCTGCAGCAGTAGCAGAAAGGAGATCACAGTGTCTTCTCTGGACATCTGCAGAAGACCAGGGCCACCTGCAGGTGCTCTGCACTGATGTTTTGGGGAAGTAAAGCAACTTTCTCCATCAGTGACAGCTCTGTTAGAATCGTAGAATGGTTTGGATTGGAAGGGATCTTTAAAGATCATCAACCCCCATGCAATGAGCAGGGACAACGAGGGAAATGGTCTTCTAGATGGCTGTGGGCATGTTGTTTTCTGTAGCCTATTCCGTGGCATATCCTACCTTGCATGCTGTACAGGTTGTCATGGTTTAGCCCCAGCCAGCATCTGAGCACCACGTGGCTGCTCGCTTGCTCCTCCTCCACCCCGGTGGGATGGGGAGGAGAATTGGAAAGGTAAAACTCGTGGGTTAGGATTAGGACAGTTTAGTAGGACAGCAAAGCAAGAGGAAAATAGCAACAACAGTACTAATGAAAGAATATACAAAGCAGGTGATACACAATGCAATTCGCTCACTTTCTGGAACCTAATGTCTAGCCCATCCCCAAGCAGCAACCCCTTCTCCCTGGCCAGCTCCCCCCTTTATATACTGAGCATGACATCATATGGTATTGAATATCCCTTTGACTAGTTTGGGTCACTTATCCTGGCTGTATCCCTTCCCGGTGCCGTGTTGGTGGGGATGGACCGGCACTGCCCGTCTAGGCTGTTGTGTCAGCCCGAGGTTCGGTCGGTGCGGAGCTGGGGGTTCCAGATGTCTGGGTGTTGTTCTGCTCCTCCACAGCTCCTACCGCTGGCTGAGCGTCAGCTCGTCGTCTTCTTGGGGGGCCTTCCTTCAATGTGGGGCCCAGGGGGAATGCAGCTGGGGCTGTCTTTCTTTCACTAGCACTTTGTGTGTGCATCCTGTGGAGATTGGGGTAATCTCTCTTGAAAAAGGGGTTGCAGTAGAAGAGCATCTACAAAATGCAAAGCAGAGGAGTTAGTTACTATCAGTGCAAGAAGGAGAAAGAGAGAGATCCAATAACAGAGGATTTGCTTCAGCAGAGACAAATGTGAGCTTTCAAAAGCCTAAAAACTGATGGAGAAACCCAAGTACTGCTAATTTTCAGCCACCTCAGCATGGAATGGACACGTTGGGAATAATGCTGATGTTGACGTGTATCTTGTCAGCATGAAGCAGATGCCACAAGACGATTTAAAGTTTTGGTGCAGCCAGATACAGAACAAGCACAAAAAAGCACAGTACGATGGGACTATCTTTCTCTTTCAGAGATTCAAAGTAAGCAGAAAGGACCAAAATCTGTTTTATCAGCATTTCTGCTCCTCTGAAATCCTGTGTCGAGAATTCCTGATAATGTTCCACAAGACAAAATCCGGCCATTTGCTCCCATCCCCATCTCCTGCCTTGTAAAGGCTTATTTTATCTGAACGTGAACCTCTCCGCACCAAACGTCCCAAGGGTTCTTTCATGCGCAGAGGAGCCGACGTACCTACCTTGCCCAGGTCAGGCCCTGCTGCTGCTGCAGCTCGCAGCTCCTTGATGGAGGCAGATCTGAGGGAATCCCCTTCCAGAATCCCTGGAGGTTAAGCTGGAGAACGAAGCCTCTCATGGACTTGGTTTCAAAGATCTCCAGGGGTCCCCTCCTCCCCAGCACTTCCTTCCTGAAGGGTTTTTCTGCGATCACAACACAGTTTCCATCGTTGTCCCACCAGATTGACTGGAAGTGATGGCTGCTGACGATCTTCTGGAGCTTCTTGAGGAAGGAGCAGGCTGAAGACTGGTCGGTGTTGGCAGAGATCTGCTCACAGGAATGACAGCCTGTGATGGGGTCCTGGGATTCATCAGGCAAAGCCTGAAGGGCGTTTTCTTCTATGAGATGTCTGATGGCAGCATCCTAAGATGCTCCTGTATCATCTCCTGGATGGTTGGGAGAAGTTGAAGCTCCTCCGAGTCAGAAGCCCAGGATGCCAGTGAAGGCAGCTCCATTTTAACTTGGTTTTTTCACAGCTTGGCTGGAGCTTCCAGCCATGGCCCTTTCCCCAACCAGCCAAGGTTGGTCCTGCCGCTCAGCAGGATGAAGGGCCGTAGTGGCTGCCTGGGAAGTTCTCCATCATCACCATGACATCTGTGCTGCATCACGGTGACACCACAGCATGGCACCCATCTCCTGGCATCAGGAAGTGGAAGAGAGAAGAAATTGCTGGAAAGCCCTGGTTTCTTTTCATGGAGAGAGCTGTTTTGAGCCAAGAAGTGACGCAAAGTGTGTTTACATTTGGTATGTCCTGCTAGGGCAGTGCTGCGTCCCGTTGCCCCTGGGAGTTGGTCCCCAGGGAGGGATGGGGAAGGCTGCAGCGTTGGGCATCAAAGTGCCCCAGACCTGAAGTTCTTCCCTTGGACACTTTCTCCCCATGCAGAAATGCCTGTACCCTCTTCTATGGAATAATTTTTAATCATGATTTCAGTAGCACTGCTTATGTCATGGCTGTCCATGTACCCAGGTGATGCTCTCAGCTTTCAGCAGGCTCTGTGCTGCTCTGTAGGATGAAGAATAAGTGAAACACCACCTAAATATATTTTGCAAATGAAATAAACTGGTGCTCTGCACCCCACCCCTTTCTTGGATTGGGTTCCTCTGCTTTTCTGTGCTATAAAACCTTTAGAACCCAAACCAGGAAACTCAGTGATGTTCTCTCAACCTTTTGTCAAGCTGTCAACCCAGTCCTCTGAGTCGGAGGAGCAGGACGGCGGGAACAGTGACTTTCCATTTGTGGACAGTGAAATTTTAAGGGACCGGTTGTGTCAGCTGAATGTTCCGAAGTCCACGAGGCCTGATGGGCTTCATTCCAGAGTACTGAAGGAGCTAGGGGATGTTATGGCAGGACCCCTCTTGATCATCTACCAAAGGTCTTGGGAGCCTGGGGAGTATCCCTGCTGACTAGAAGCTGGCCAGCATTATTCCCATCTACAAGAAGGGTGTGAGGGAAGACCAAGGAAACTATAGAGCTGTTAGTCTGACCTCAGTACCTGGAAAAAGGATGGAGAAGGTCATTCTGAGTGCTATTGAAAGGCATTTAAAGAACAATGCAATCTTCAGGCACAGTCAAGATGGGTTCACCAAGGGAAAGTCCTGTTTAAGTAGTTTGATGTCCTTCTATTATCAGGCCACTCACCTGGTGGATGAAGGGAAGGTGGTGGATGTAGTTTTTCTGGATTTCAGTAAGGCTTTTGATGCTGTCCCTCACAGCATCCTTCTGGACAAGTTGTCCAACTGTGAGCTGAGCAGGTATATGGTGTGGTGGGTGAAGAACCAGCTGGATGGCGGGGCTCCAAGGGTTGTAGTGAATGGGGCTACATCTGGCTGCGGACCAGTCACCAGCAGTGTTCCTCAGGGCTTGACCCTAGCGCTCGTTCTGTTCAGTGTTTGTATGAAAGTGACCAAGGGGATATTCCATACCATATGGTATCATGCTCAGCATACAAAGCTGGGACAGACACTGGAACAGGTTTCCTGGGGAGGTTGTCAATGCCCCAAGCCTGTCAGTGTTTAAGATGCATTTGGACAATGCCTGTAAGAACATGCTTTAACTAGGTCAGCCCTGAAGCAGTCAGGCAGTTCCACTAGATGATTGTTGTAGGTCCCTTCCAACTGAAATATCCTGTCCTATCCTATCCTATCCTATCCTATCCTATCCTATCCTATCCTATCCTATCCTATCCATCCTATCCTATCCCTTAATGGGACCAATTTGCTGTGCTGCAAAAGAAACTCCAAGCTGGGAGGAAGAACTTTTACATTCAGTCAGAACCCCAAATAAATTAAGATAGTAAAAGAAGACAGAATTTTAAATGAAGAAGTGGACCCCAAGACCATCCATAAGATCCAGGCAAGATTTCAACATTATTGATACAAATACTTGTGGGTAAGGAGAAAATATGTCAATTTTTGTCAAAAGAGAGGCAGTACTTTGGACAGACATGCCTGTCCTCCCTGGCTAGATCTTCATGTAATGGCAGTCCCCTCAGGGATGCAAATTAGGATATACCCCTGTCAATTCATCCTGCTGCTCCTCAGCACAGAGACAGTGCCATGCTTACAAGTAGGCACCCTTGTACCAAGATATTCTAGTATTCAGGTAATTTTAGGGACTATTTTTCTCTTCTGCTCGTAGTGATAAAATATTTACCCATCTTTTGCAAAAAATGTTCCCATAAAGTAGCAGAGGAACTGAAAAATTCTTAATAAAACCATTAGCTGTATGTTATAGACCACAGTTATTCTTCAGGGGCCAGATATAGATCTCAATTATAAGCTGGAATAATTTCCTGGCACTCAGAGGGTTTGCGCTGGCATACAACTAACACCAGCCAGAACTTCATCATAAAGCATCATGGCCACATTACCTTTCACAATTTACGCCAGTCAAGGGGTCGACTCTCAGGGTTTTAGGGTTTAGCCAAGAGAGAAAGAAATGCAATTGAGTGGGGGCTCTGTTTTTGAAACCAATTTCTAACTAATAAAATTTTTCCCTTCATTTTAAAAGACATCCTCTCTTGTGCCTATATCTGATTGAATGAAATATTACTGTGCTGTGTAATGTCATTTGCCTAGCCCCCTGGGTCATGTAGAATGCATATTATTGCATTTACCACAATGTGGGTGCAACCTCCCTCACTGCATAGCCTGGAGCGTGAATCCCAGAAGATGCAATGATGGCTGGAAGAGGACTACTCTTTAAAGCTCATCTTTTAATAAGACATGGGAATTTTGAATTCAGCCCTGGGAAAGCAATAAGTCAAGTGAGATTCATGGTGTTGGAGGTGTTTGGCATTGCTTGTTTTCTGATGAAGTTCAATCTGAGTCAGGACTTTTGATCCTGAAAACAAAGATTTGTGAGTAAATATACTTAATTTTAAGGTCAGTGTTGAGATTAAAAATATAACTATAAAGTGAAAAGTCATTTCAAACTGCAGAATGAAAAAGTTCTATTGAAATAAAAGCAGCCTTAAAAAGGTTATGTCAATATTTTCAGAATTTTCTTCTAAGATAAAATACTGATGATATCAACACGATTCTGCATAATCTTCTATTCTGATGGGACTGGATATCTGGACAGAGTTTACCTGTGTGAAGTTTTGTCAGCTGTCTCTGCATAGCAGCCATCGCATCTTCATTGAGCCTCTTCAAAATCCAGCCATTCATTTTGATGCAAAAATGACAACTGTGCTGTTCTGAAATGCTGATGGGTAAAGGAGAAGGATGTACCTGGTACCTGGGCCTGACAGGTGTATTTATTATCCCTTCATGGGCTCTGGTGGGTTTGTTCGGGGGCAATGCTGACAGAAAACCTGATATAAGAAAGACTTCTTTGTACACAATTGCCCAACTCAAACTGTGCTCTCGTTTACCTTCTTTATGGTGCATCTGGGTTTTGTGGTTCTTTCTTTTTAATGTGAAACACCTTTAATGCATTAAACAGTGTTGATATGCGAGTCTTGTCACTTTATGAGGTGGAAAACAGTCACTGTCACCAACAAGTGAATAATAATAGAGATGAAAAATTAGCCATGAAGAGCAGGGCCTATACATTACTGTGCTAATTATAAACATTGGCACATTCATACATCAGAATTAATTTCTAGTAGAAAATGGGTGATGCTCTGTTGCAGTTATCACTGCGGTGAGGGATGTGCAAGCAGGGGAATCACCATCTACTGCTTTTTTAGAACAGATGAGTAAATAAACAGGTAAGTAGGAATCATCTGCCATGATGCAATTGTCAGCTTTCACTTCAGGCTGTGTCTGGAGAAAGAAACCTCTGCAGAGGGGAAATTGGGAAAAAAAACCCCATTTTAAGTCATCCTTTATCTATACTACTCTTGTTTCAAAGCACAGAAGTCTGTACTCTGGAGAGGTTGGCAGGCTGTAGATGGGGAAATGTGACTTTCATCTCTGCTCTTTCCATTTTCTGGCCAGGTTAAACATCATTATTGATGAATCTGAACCAACTTTGACAAATGTTTTCAAGCAAAAGGCAGAGAGAGAGAGAAGAAGAGGAAATAATACATAAAAATTTTAAAAGTCAGTTTCTGCACTGGCAAAATGAATACTTTGCATTGGCATGCCAGAATGATGTTTTACTTTGACATTGACCTAAATTTAACTTTTCAAAAGGTTTAAAGGTATACAGAAGCCTCCAACCTGAACTCCTTCATTTCAGTTTAAACCCATTGTATTCTCCGATCTACCTGATTGATTGTTTTTGATGCTTTTCTCATTCCATCTAGAAGGTAAGCAACAAAACTGAAATTTTGGATCTGCTGAAGATGAGCGATGGCTTCCTTGGGACTGACCAATGAACGAAAACTCTTTCTCACCTTTCTGCTGGGTGAGGCTGGGATTCATTGCACCAAACTGTACCCTTTAAAAAGTCAGGCGCCTTGTTTAAATTACTTAAGCTATACCAACAGTGGCTAGAAAGAAGGTGGCTAGAAAGAAGAGTGGCCAGCAGATCAAGGGAGGTTCTCCTCCCCTTCTACTCTGCCCTGGTGAGGCCACATCTGGCGTTCTGTGTCCAGTTCTGGGCCCCCCAGTTGAAGACAGACAGGGAACTACTGGAGAGAGTCCAGCAAAGGGCTACGAGGATGATGAGGGGACTGGAGCATCTCTTGTACAAGGAAAGGCTGAGAGACCTTGATCTGTTTAGCCTGGAGAAGAGAAGACCGAGAGGGGATCCCATCAACACTTATCAATATCTAAAGGGCAGGTGTCCAGAGGAAGGGGCCAGACTCTTTTCAGTGGTGCCCAGTGACAGGACAAGGAGCAATGGGCACAAATAGGAACACAGGCAGTCCCATCTCAACATGAGGAAAAACTTCCTTACTCTGAGGGTGGCCGAGCACTGGGACCAAGCCCTGCCCAGAGAGGTTGTGGAGTCTCCTTCTCTGGAGAGATTCCAAACCCGCCTGGATGCCATCCTGTGCAACCTGCTCGAGGTGATCCTGCTTTGGCAGGGAGGTTGGACTAGATGATCTCCAGAGGTGCCTTCCAACCCCTACCAGTCCGTGATTCTGTGATTCTGTGATTTCCAGAGAGTGATTAATCTGTCTTTATACCATGTGGAAGGAGGAATCACCTGTGCAAGTTCTCATTTCTCCCCATGGACTACCAGGAAGGTTCCAATGACCAGCCAAGCACAGACTGCCAGCTCTTAGCTGGCCATGCCACTGAGCAAGCAGCTTACAGGTTCTGCCTCTCTTTCTGGCTGACACCTTAAGTAATAATTGATTCATTTATTTCTTTCAGAGGTTTCTTCTTAGGACTGGAACAGGAGACGGCTAAAGGCCAGGATTTGTCTTCCACAGGAACATTGTGTCTACATGGAATTACCAGGCTTACGTGTACTAAGGGGTGAAAGGCTGAGTGCAAGTCCCAGTTATCTCAACTCAATCTCCTGGATCAGAAGAATGATACAACAATAAAAATCATAAAAATCCTCTTAACCCTGAATTTGACATCATTAGTGATTTTCTAGTGAGTGATAGAAGCAAAACAAAAAAAGAGAGAAAAAGGGCATTAATGTGAACTGGTGCAGGTTTCCCTTTAGCTACAGGTAATCAGACAACCCACTTAAAGGTAATTGCTGGAGCCAGCTGGAAATGTTTACTTGAAAAAGCATTCTGACTAAAACTCAAGGTTCTTACTCTACTTTTTTGTTTGAAAAAAAAGAGTCTTAGTTTTGATCACGTTACCAGTGTCAGCACAACTGCAGATCTCCAGAGCAGACAAAAAAAAAAAAAATAATTTTTTTTTTTTCCTGCCTGATTCCCAGCATAGACAAATTCGAAGTGGTGAAGATACACTTGGAGGAGAGGGAGAACTGGCTGAAATGGGGGTCCCTGAGGAGCCCCAAATGAAAGCAGTTCCTTGGATGTGTCTGGCAGAGATTCATGCCTCAGCCCTGGCAGAAGGGTGTCCCACCAAAGGATGATGATACATTTGCTGTCAGATAAATACTCCTTCATTTCTGCATGCGATTTAAATTAATCACTTTCTTACATACCCTGAGGCAAACCTGTTCCCAACATAGGAATGGAGCCTTCACTCAAACAGGGATTCAGGACGTACAAGCAAGCAGCGGAGAAAGAAGAGGGAATTACAGGTGAGAACTGCTGGTAGAGCTCACCAGGCTGTATTAACCACTTCTGTCTGACAGTACAACTGAAGGTATCAACATGATTTTCAGATCACAGCCTGTGGGGTGGCTTTCTACCTCTTCTGGTGTTAATAAAAACAATTCCATTGCACATAGCTGCCAAATAATATCTGGAGCTGTAGCTTTTGTAATAACTGGAAAAATATGGCAGCTTGGATTCAGAAGGGGAAATATCTAATTGTCATTTGATGTAATTCTTGCATTCCCTGAACTTGCACCCATTGTGTAGACACTATGGGAAGACCGTTTGGAAACAACTGCCTTTATCCTTGTTCCTGGAAACAGAAACACGATGGCAGACATCAAGGGAGATTCATTAAAACCGTAAAGTTGCATCTAACCTTGCAGTTCGGCCTACTCAGAGCCAAAGGTTGGACCAGAGATCTCCAGTGCTTCCTTTCCATGTAAATAATTCAATGATTCAAAAAAAAAAAAAATGTGTTGCAGTATTTTACTTAAATGCAGTTGGAATCAAATTGGGTCCATCCATGGACCCAGGGCCTTCATCATTAAAGCAGCTGATCATCTTATATTCAGCAGCTCTCTTATCGTATATTTTTTTAATTCTGCTTTGATGCTGATGCTTAAGTAAGATCAAAAGGGAGTGAGAAACTCCAGCTTCTCAAAGTATTTCCACTGCTTGCAGGTCCAGGTTTCCTGTGCGTAGAGCATGGACTGGAGATGTATTTCATCTGGAATCTGTTGAGATTAAAAACTGCACCATGATGCCTACCTGAGTTGGAGACAATCTAGAACCTCATTCAGCAGTTCTTAGATTTAATATTTTTTAGAACTGCACAGAGAAAGATTATGTGTCTTTGTGGGGAACTTTTGGTATTTCAAAAAAATCTAATGTGTAAGGATGAAAAAAAATGAGGGTTTAATGCTCCCTGTATGAGGAAAATCAGCCCTGACCTAGCTAGGAAACCTCAGCTGAAAGTCCCAGGCATTACTGAAATCAGCAGATGGACGGCTCACAGGCAGTAAGGTCCAAGCATCCCGAAAGTCCAAGCATCCCATCACGGGGAGCTGTGAGATGGTTGTGGAAGGCACCAGACCGGCTGAGCAGAACTTTTACATTGCAACAAATTGGCAGGCCCTTGCAGACATGTACTAAGGCGTTATTTTGGACTAGGTCCAGTACCAAAGCCCAGACTCAGTTTTAATCATGCAGCATCAGTAAGAAAGCTATTATTCAGCACTTTGTCCAAATCTCTCCCTGGATCAGACTTCGCGGTGAAGGTGAGAAGGAGTTTGGTCCTTTACGCGTGGTAGTAATTGCAGCGTATTGACATGGCTGACGACGCTGCAGCAAGTGAATGTTGAAAACCTCCCTTTGTACTGCTCTTCCAGCAAGGCCCTTGATACCGTAAATACCTAGATGAGAGCTATCTCATCAATTTGATGCACTGCATGTCTGATCCATCTGCCCAATACAAAGTCTCTGATCCTTGACCCCGATTTCCTTTCATCACTGCCTGCGCTGACAAGATAGCAGCTATCTCTTTTCAACAATGGTCTGTTACACTCCCCATAAAAGCTTTGCTTGCTAACATCTTCAAATGCTGAAAGGAGACTGGGAGAAACACCGACGACTTGCAAATGCTCTCTCTATTCTGCAAGAGCAAGACGGTCCTTTTCTTTCCTGAGGCTGCAGGAGCGCAGTTCTGGAAACGTCACGTCAGAGCAGGAGGCTCTCATGGTATGAGAAGTCTGAACTTCCACAAAAAAAAAAAAAAAAAAAAAGCTGTTGTCATTACACGCTTGAGCAGATCCGAGAACAAGAAAAAACTGCATGAATATTCTGGCAAGTACCAGAAGGGCAAGATTGATGTTGCCTTCACCCTCCCTGGCTTCTCATCACCCGTGTAATTAACACTCACCACCCCATGACGGATGAGAAATTCAGTGCAAATTTTGAATACTAAACAGTGAGGGTAGGTAGGTGTCCCCTCCTCCCCCAAATTGACCTACTTAAAGGTATTCTCTGATGACCTGGGTAAACAGGAGCTTCTTGAGTCAGAGACAGGATAATGAGGTATGTATCAACAATCTTTATCGATCTGTACTGCCTTGGTAACCACAAAGCCCTGGTAAAAGCTTCAAATCCCCTCTCCCAGCATGCAGTGGAATCAAGATAAAAGTCAAAAGGGATTGTCTGCAGACAGCACCTTCTTTGTTTAAAGCCCCGGTCAGGAATCTGCAAGAGTATTTCATATGAAAGGAAACAGAGATGTTCAAACCCTCCCATGAGCTGGGCATTAGGAGTGGAGTAAGAGATGCGGGACAGGCTGTCAACTTTTGTGCAAAGTCCTTGTCTTTAGTGCAGGAAGAAGAAGGTTTACCAGGTGGAACAGGCTCAGCAGTGGCCCAAATGGCAGCACAGAGCTGCTGTGCAGGCTTTGGATCCAAGCCATGAAACAGAGGGCTCCAGGGTGGCAGCACTGGCAGGTAACTTTGGCCAGCTTTCACTGCCCATTTTTTTCCCAGATGTTTTTTTTTCTTTTTCTGCAAACATTTCAGATCAGATCTAAACAGATTTTAAAGTGTAGAAACTTGGAGGTGAGTTGATCTTAGACTCTTTCGAAATGCTTTGTAGGAAAGAACAACAAAAACCAGTATTTGGAAACTATGGCAAGAGAGATGAGGAAGATGCCATAACACATTAACAGTGTGAATGATCAGCCACTAAAACAGTGCAAGATTCTCCATCTTTGGCAGCTTCTGATGAAAATGCGGCAATTGTCTGGAAGATGCTAGTCAAGCATCTGCCAAGTGTCCATCGTCTGGCCCAAAATAGAGCTACACAAGAGATCAGACTGATAAAGCCTATGTTACCATCACTACTTGATTTCAGTCTGTCTGGGAACTTACAAGGTCTGCAAGCAAGAATTTCTGAGCGATTTTGAAGACACCAGAACATATGAAAGAGAATCATCTCACAGTTCTCCAGGCCCAGTTCCTCCATACGGATTGTTCATGTGGGGCCCAGACCTTTTCAACAGGCTGTGTCCTAGTACTATCAACGACTGAAAATGACAAAGCGTCAAGACTAAATCAAGCTGTTATTGCTCCTCCAAGACATATTTTTACCCTTGGATTTGAATTTTTGTGTAGCCGCAGCAAACCATATGAAACATCTAACAGATGTGAACTTACCATGGTTCCAGCATCCTTTGTGGAATATGTCCCTCTGTACAAATTGCAAAATGCTCCATCTGTGCTAACTGGATTGAAATGTCAGCCCCACGGTTGGGGTACGCCTAGCAGAATTTGTGTTTAACAATTTTGCAAGTATATTAGATTAGCAATTATCCTGTTCTGGTTTTAAATTCTAATTTCACCTTTTTTCTTACTGCTGCAGGATGCAATATTCATGTACTGTTAAATCAAATACTCCATTAACAGCACCAGAGATAAATATTGAATTAATGGAATAATGCAGGTTAATAGTAGATTCATAGGATAATGCTGGAGAATACTGTGTATGAATTATGCTAGCAGCTGAATCACTGACCTTCAGTGTGCTCTGACTGCAGGTACAATAAAAATAGCCAAAAAATGCTAAGCTATCTGAGATTTAAATATTTACTGGGAGTAGGTAATAGGTCATGGATGTGGACAGATGATTAGATGAAGCTAGGACAAGCCGTAAGTACTGAGTTTTTCAGGCTCTCCCTTCCTGCTGAGAAGTAACAGAATCCACTGGTTGCTGCTGCTGTACAAATTCTCGTTTTCTACCCCAGAATCCTCTGCCTCCTTCAGCCCTGTCCAGGGCCAAGGCACTCGGTTCATAGTTCCTCACAAAGGCATCTTGTTAAGGCTGTGTGAACCTCTGCAAAGCAGCGGCAAATCAAAAAACCCAATCTTTTTAGGAAAAAAAAATAACAACCCACAAATGCCCTTCAGAAATGGCCCAAAGCAGAGATCTGCTAAAGCCCGGCGCAGCCCTGCGACTGCCACCTGGACCCGACCTCTCTCACTGACGTCTGCACAGCGGGTCCCGACCCGCGCTAACGAGGGCTGGAGCAGAGGCTGGTCTGTGGGCTCTGAGCATGACTGACATGCCAGACAGATTTAATTTCCTGCTCCGACCAGCCAGACCCCCCCCAGCCCATCCAATTTTTGGGGCTGAGCAACTGGACAGACATAGCCCGGCTCTGATGTGCGGGCTCACAGCATCAGAAGCGGTGCAAAGGACTGTCCCCTTCTGCTTGTGACAAAACCTGAGAGCTGGCAGAGTCCACCACCAAATGAGTGGGAAGGGTGAGAAGCCTACCAGGACATGCTTTTAAACTGTCCCCATCGCTCTGTCCTTAATTTGCCTTTTTGACAAGTCTGTCTAGCCAGTTACTATATTTTTATGCCTGGCTTCATGAATATTTCAAGTGGGAAACTCATCCTAAATTTGTTTCTTTTTTGTCTTTTCTTCCAGGAAATGTATGTGTGCAAACTCCCCCTAATTAATGTAAATACGGAGGCGGAAGAGTTTCACTTCATTGTTACAAATTAAAAGTTCCCTGACATTTCCAATTAGCTGGAGAGAAAAGCAACGCGACTATAAATACATCACAAAGCCAGCAAGTCTGCTCTGGCACAAACAGCACGCTCCCATCGCGACACCGACCGGCAAGGTTCTGAGGCGTGTTTGTTGCAGTGGAGATAGATGGCATGGTGGCCCATTGCCCTGGGAAGGTAATAGAGAATTAGTGGCGGGGGATGGCTGAAAATTTGGGCACGACGGCAAGGGAAATAACATTAGGGCTAAACCCAGCTCAGTGTTGCTCCTCTTGGCTGATCTGAGGCTTCAGCTGGGGAGAGGAGTGTGTTTAGTATATCAGCGTGGTGATGTTTGACAGGGTCCTGGCTTCTGCAAGACAAAGTTGGTGAAATGCCCTTTCCCGTGACCTGCAAAGCTGCTGCTGTCAGGGTCAAGCTCACTGTAAACATCTCTGCCCAAAACACGTATGAGCGAGACAGGCAACTGCACTGAAGCAAAGAAATGAAGGCTGGTGGGTGGTATCCTGAAATGAGGGCAGGAAAAGGACCACTGCCTTCCCACCGGAGCCCACCACCCCGGATTTATCTCTTATCCCTTGTGTTCTGGATTAAGGGGACCCTAGGAAAGGGTAGAAAGATGGAAGACCGTTTACCTTGTGGTGTCTCCATATTACAGGATCCTGACCTTAGCATGGAGGAAAAGCACGTGTACGGGCGCAAGTCCGTGGGGTAGTGCAGTCTGTGCTAAGCAAGTTCTGGAGAAATTTATGACACCTTCTCCACCCCAGAATAAAAAGGGTGCAGGGGTCATATTGGCACTGCAGGGTGGTACCTGCTGCAGTTCTTCCTCTTGCCTAGATGCCATCTACATTGATCTCCGCATGTCGTCCAACTGTGAGAGGCATCGCTATAGCTGGGGGCGGTCGGAGTAAAGTGAGGCAACAAGCACAGGCCTTCAGGTGAGTGGCGTAAATCTAATCCTGTATGGTGGTTTTGACTGCATTTAGACTTTTTGAGGTGTTAATGTGAAACATCTCATGCCCAGTTGCCCGACTTGGCGGGCTCTCTGGCTTCCCCTGGGCATTGGGATGCTTATGAACAGGCATTGCCATGCATGGCATCCCCCACCAATGCTCCTTGAAATGCATTACTGCCATGCTGATGTTCAGAGGTAACGTTCACGCTGCCCTCCGGGTCGTTTCACAGCAAAGGGCACCCTGGCTTGTGGTGGTGGATGTCTAAAATTCCAGCGACATCATTTCCCATTTTACAAATCCATCAGGCTGCAGACAGAGTCAGGTACAATGTGTTCAGACATCCAGTGCAAGGAAAACTAATAATAATACTGATGCTTTTTATTGGCTTCACACACCATAGCTTGTACTTCTCCTCCCCAGGGCCAGATAAAAGTTTTGTGTTGTTGTTTAAGAAAAAGCCCATTTTGGCACCATAGCTGGCAGAAATATTGAGAGCTTCATTTCTTCCCCTTCCCTCTCTTCCCTCTCTTGTAATCTTTGATAAAGAAAAAAGAGTTCTCCAAAAAAGGTATGCTAATTAACAATTAATTCTTTTATCTTATAGTGCCGAGACTGTAAGACCTGAAGAAGATGTAGAATAAAATTAGTGGTAATTAGCTTTTTAGAGCATTAAATAAACAGTGACATGAACGATGGAGAATTAATGTTATGCATTTATTTTTAACAATATTTATACAGGCAGTTTTTGAACAAGGCCCTGTGGCATTAGCTTTTACTAATACAGGCAAAACAGCAATGAGAAATAATTACATTTAGTCTGCATTAAGACAGCACTATGCAAATCAAAGGAATAATGAAGAGAAGCCTGTTAATAGGGTTTTTGGAGACTCTATACTTGAATATAATATTTGGGCTTTGTATTTCTCTAAAGAATTCAGAAATTACCATCCTCCATCATCCCAAGCCACAGGCGTGCAGCTCTGTAGTAAATAGCACTGGTACGAATCAGAGCCACCAGCCAAGGGGAAGGTTTCCAAAGCGACCGGTGGTTTGGGCTGTGCTGTCTGCTTCAGTGGGGACCCCCGGCAGGAAAGAGGGACCAGAGAAGGATGCCCAGCTGCATCTCCCACTGCTCCCTCCACAACACAGCCTTGCAAAAAGCTGGACAGAACTCAACATTTGGCTCTCCAACCCCTGTTGAAAAACCTGAATGAGGTGCCCAGATTCCCAGCAGGGTTACTGCTGTGCCCTGTAAATAAAGCGAGCAGGAAGGCTCGAGATCATGTATTTCAGCACCAACAAAACCGTTTTTCTGACTGAATGTATTTATTATTTGCTATTGCTGTTTTGGTCTTTTGGGGCTCCTCTGGGAGCTGGTCTTCACCACGCTAACATGCTCAGCGTGTGCAAACTGCCATCCAAACCACTTCATTAGCGAGCCCTCCACATGCACACGCTTTACTTTCCAGGGTCATTCGCACAGATGAAATCTCCTGCATCTGGACATTCATAGCACTCGAGCAGAAAGGGACACAGAAAACAAAAATTTGGCTCCTAATCAGCTGAAATACCCACAGATCATCCATCTTCCATTATCACTCCAGCAAATGTAAGAGAAGAAAATGAGAAGATATGTAAAACCTTGTTTGTGTTACACAGTTTTACTGCTAATAGGGTGTGCTAATTAAGAAAAGAGCCGTAGCAGCTGAATCCTTGAAACAGTTTTTAATTAACACTCTCTCCAAAGTCAGAATCAGAGGGGAGGGAGGGGAGCAGGGGGAAGGGTCCTCCTCGGGCTCCCCCAGCCCAGCCCTGCGGCAGAAGCCCAGAGCCGTGCCTGCCTGGTCCTGCAGGCTGCTTTCCAGCCTGCCTTCAAAAGTGCCCATCTTAATTAAAAGAGAAGAGGCATCGGTGACAGTCTTCAATCAGGCATTTAATGAAGAGCTGACAGGGCGCTTAATGCGATCAGTCCATCGTCGTTTCAATGAAGTGACAGCAGGATATATATTAATATCGTAACCTCCATTTCAGAGATCTGCCGGGGGATGCTGAAACCTCTCATCAAGGTTTTGCAGGGCTTGGTCACTGCTCTCTGCCCTGTATCAGGTGTAAATCACAGGGTGTGAGTCCTGCCAGGCCTGCAGCCTGTGGGTGACCCACACCAGGGCAGGGACACCCCTGAGGGACTGTGACCGTGGGTGACCAGCGTTTGAGTGGAGGGAAACCAGTGACAAGCCAAGAGCAGCATCAGCCCGCACTACGTGCGGACTTAGATGGGGTGAGGGAGAGAGGGGGAAAGTGTTTGGCTTTAGCTGAGTCCCGGGGAATGGGAGGTAATGTGTTTTCTTAAGTGTTTTTTAATTGTCTTCTCTTTCTTTTTCTTTTTTTCTCAGTACTCTAATCAGCATCAGAGGTTGGTGTTAATTGGCAAGAAATTAAATTAAGCAAAAATTCCCCAAGTCAAGAGTCTTTTGCCTGCAGCACGCTGCGGTGGAGCATGTGCTGGGCTGTGGCTCTGTCCTCCAGCCCGCACAGCCCTTGGTCTTCCCCGGGCTGTCAGCTCATGTGCAGCAGGGTGGGAGCTGGTTGTTATCCCTCTATTAACCTGTTTGCTCCTTTGGTTCACATATTGGGAACATTCTTGGGCTCCTGGGTTTGCCCGTGTAGATTGAACTAGAAGGTAACAATTAAGGTTGTAATGTCCGACAGCAGTTTCTGTACCCTAATCACACCTTCTAAAGCTGATCACTCCTGTTTGTGTTTAACTCTCTGGTGTAACCGTTGGTCTGTGTGCTGTTGGTAATAAAAAAGATTGGGTCTAATTACACACACCCCCATCTCCTTCAGTAACCCCATCCAAAGACTGTAGCAAACCTGCATTATATCATTCCTTCTTGCAAACAGCAAAACCAAGAATTTAAAATAAAGAGAACTTTGTTAGGATGGGAAAACAGCAAAACAAGAACTCGGAATGACTGCATTTATACGTTAACAATTCTCATCAAGACATTTCTCTGCTCTTCTTCTCTTGGAGAGGGAATTTTATTCCTTGATGGACAGCTTGGAAGATGATGATACTCCCCTTGCAGAATGATTGCAAGGTAGGCAATGACAGTTCAAACCCTTGCCTTGCTCTGCCCGTCTCCTGACAACACTAATGGGGCTGCCAAGAGGGCATGAGAGTGTTATTTTCTCTCCGCAGTCCATTCAGAGCCAGCCTTCCCATGGAGACAGCCCCAGAGTCCTTGTTAGGCTCTAGTGGTTGTGATGACTATGGTGTGGCCGCTTGTCCTTTATCTTCCGACCCACCTGTCTCACTCCCATCTGGATTGTTTGGTGGTAATTACAATCCTGTGACCTGTTAGGATCTTGGGAGATAAAAAGACCCATTCCTTCCAACAAGATAGAGGTCACAAAACACTCAAATCATGTTCATTTATGGGATCATTCAGGGAAACAGAGCTGTAGGTGAAGCTCAGAAATATCACAAATAGAAATTGGGCAGCAAAACAGGCAGGCAGAGAAGCCTTTGCAATGTTCTTTTCTTGGAAGAAATGCTGACCTAAATGCCACTTAGGTCCTTGAATTGAATCAACTTTTTAATTTTTTTTTAACAGCCGCAGCCTGAGGAGGAGGAATTAAAACTGTGCATCCAGTTCTGATCTTGAACAGCCATATCCAGCAATGTCAGATACAAGTTGCTGTAGAGAGGAGACCAAAACCCACTGTGCTCACACCCACAGGTGAGTCAGACTGAAATGCTGGTCTAGAGAGGAAAATGTTTCCTGAACCCACCTTCCCCAATCCCTTTCCACAATATTTTTTTATTTAACTTACCACGTTTTTGTGATATACTCTTTCTTTCTTCCTGCATATTTAAGTTTACTTCCTATCTCCCACCTGCAGCTGAGTGGCTGCACTTCTGCCAAGATTGCACATAAAACAAAATTAGGAAAGGAGAGATCAGCTAATAAGCAGTTGCTATTCATTATGGGAAATTACAGCTTTCGTGTCTTCATAGACTAACCGCCTGTCAGCTCCAAACCAGAGACTTGTTGCATCTAAATACCTTGCTAAAGTGGGTGGATAGGCTTAAACACGCTCCAAATCATTCTGCTTTTCAGCAGAAATTGCTGCTGCTGTCCTCGGTGCCTGGGGACAGACACAAGCGGTACGTGGAAGGTGGACATGACGTGCTCTCCTCCCCTGTGACCCGCAGTGCCTGGTCGCTCAACCTCGTACGGCAGCACCACGAAGTGGCTTTCTTTAAAGCATATTCACCAGTGAACAACAAACACCTTGAGGTCCAACCTCATCCAGGTGAACAAAGAGAGTCCTATTTCAGAAGAATCATCCATCTAAAGACCAGCACCCCTTTTTGAGCATCCCAGGCCCACTATCCATCCTCCTTCAGCAGTTACACTCTAGCAGGCCAAGACGATGCTTTCCATGGAGCTGTTCAAAGCAAAGAAGGCAGGAGTGCTGGCATGAGCATGTGCCCCACCAGTACTCGAGGCCTAAGGTTTATTTAGGACACCTCTGCCTTGTGTCCTGTGCCACTGCATCTGAGAGGAAGGCAATGTCCAATTTTTATGGTCAAACTTACTTTACTTGCAATAGTCCACCCTCCATCGCAGTTTACGTCAAGCTGCTCTGTAAGAGAGGGATGTAGACTGCACCTTGTCAGGGCAGGTTTTCTGCCCTCTTGTAACAAAAGAGCTTTTGAACATCAGACCTTTTGAATGTCTCGTAAGAATTTCATAAGCAGAGCAATGTTGTTGGCTCATTTTACAAAGAGGAAGACACCTGTAGAGAGCTGGGGAAAATCACTGTTTTGGGTGTTTGGATGTCACGTCTAGCACAAAGCCTCACTGCTTTTCCAACCCCGCTCAGGGATTTTTGCCAAACTGCATTTCTGGGCTTCCCCTGTTTTATACAGGGGATGAGAGGGATCCATTGGGGAGGAGTGGGTACCAGTGCTGTAGATACAGGGAACAACAGGACAGAGAGTACAAATTAGGTAATGCCAAAGTTCATATAACCTCTATCAGCAATGGAGCAAAACCCCAAGAGCTCCAAAGTACACAGCTCAAATCTGGGGAGGGCTGAACACTGAGGCCGTGATTTCTCCCCAGCTATAGAGCATCACCCCGCTGCAGAGATGGCTGCAGGACACGGATCCAAGCACGGCATGTGATAATTCACAACTAGCGAGGCTTCCCGGTCTGGACGGACACACTGCATGCCTGGCTTCCCACATAAGGCAAGGACACACGATCACAGATTTTGGCCAGTGTCTCCTGTTCACACGCTGGAGCAGAAATAAACAGAATATTGTCAAAAACAAAGCCCCAAGTGATGCTGGGAAACATCAGTTGCCTCGTACATAATGTAAACTGGTCCGGCATCCCCAGGATGCTTGCCTGTATGTTTTGGAGCTTGCACAGTATTTGAGAGAGAGCAGACAGTATGCTAGGAGGTGTAGCTGTTGCTATGGCTCCCTAATTACCTTCTGCGAGGTTACCATAGAGAAAAGCCCAGAGCTGTCTTTAGAAACAATAGCACTTCAACTTTGTTTACATGGGCTTTTCAGTTTTTAAATAAAACTTTACATGAGCCAGAAATTGAGCCTTCAGCCTACTGCAGAGCAGGGAGGATTTTATCACTGCAGAAACCAAACAAATATTTCAACATTTGTTTCTCTATCTCATCTCGCACTGAAACAACAATATTTTGGGAGGCAGGGCGAGTTGGTTGGTTGGCTAGATAGCGAGTTATTTGTTTAATGGGTTTTATTTTTTTCCCATTGAGAGACCAGAGAAGATGAGAGTTGTGTCTGGGAAGAGACAGTAACCGTTTGGGTGTTCAGCAGAGATGGTGTCTGCTGGAAGGATCAGTTATAGAAATGCAGCAGCAAGGTCACTCATCCAGAATAGGTGACAGGCTGGCAGTAAGTGCATTTTCCTGGACTACAGAAGATACAGGTTCCAGTGCAGACATCGAAGAGGTCCTAGGGAGACCGTAGCTTTTTGGCCTCAGCCATAGCCAAAAAGAAAACAGCCTGGCCTTTGCTTATGGGGCAGTCAGGCCGTGTTCGCTATTTCTGGCCAAAATGAAACGAGAGAAATTTCTGCTTACAGAAAAGATGCATTCCCTCGAACAGCTTAGGTTTGAACAAACCCACATTTCCAAACAAGAACCTGCTTGGCAGAACCAACACTTTCCAATGTTTTAGAGCTTCCTATGAGGGCAGGGGATGTATGGATCTAAGGCAATCTAAAAGCTGCTTACAATCATGACACTGCAGAGTGGCTTTTTTGGTGGAAATAACTTACATCGACTACACTAAAAATCCTTTTGTACTGCATAAGGGATATAAACAGTTGTAGCACTTAGAAGAGAGAGCCAGCTCCCATCAGCGGACTCTTGGTAATGGGTGGATTCATCGTGCAGGTCATTAGGTAGGAAGGGTATTGAAGATGCCACTTGAGACCAGATGGCTGTGGTATTTCACAAAGGGCATCTTGGGATCAGGAAGCACCTCATCACCACAGTCAGAGACTGCCTCCCCACGTCACTGTACCATTCCATGAAATGACAAACCTAGGTCCTGAGCCTCACCTTTCCAAAACCTGGCAGTCTAAAAGGCTGGCACCAGGATCAGCTAGTCATGCAGTCTCCAATTCCACACCTCACCCACTGCAAGAGCAGGTGGCATGGTGACCTTCTGAAAGTATTTAGATTGCACAGCAAGGAGGCTTTCTCCAATTACAAGTAGATATTTGCAGGCCTCTCTGATGCAGATCTGGCTGGTAGAGTCAGTGCTGCCTGGGGTGTGTTTTATCTCGTCTTGAAATAGATGTCTACACTGGTTAGAAGAATTGCTCCTCACAGTGCCTGTCTCTCTTCACTGACTTTGAAAGGAGTCTGTAGGGTCTACTTCAGCTGTAGCGACACACTTCGCTGACTTCTATCTAAGTGAGATTAATCCTATCCTGAAGTGGTACCTGTAATTTTTTTAATATCTAAAGTGACTGTGCATCTTAGTGCTGAGGCAACCATGGAAAAATCCACCATTTGACCTCGTTAATTGACCTCAGCAATACCACTGACTCTGGAAACTTCGAGGGACGTAGATAGGTTTCAGCATTTTGAGAATAGCCAGATGAGGGTGGCCACAGAGTTAGTAATGGGCTAAGAATTAAGAACTGATTCCCTCAGATTATCACCTCCCATATCTTGGTACGGAAGGAAATTCAGAAAAACTCTCCTTGCTGTTGCAATAATATACATAACTTTTCACAACACTGTCAGAAAGACAGAGAATGCCATACCCACTTTTTGACATCAATAATACAATAGTTTATTAATTCTGCAGCAGAAGAAGTTAATTGGCTGGGGATAAATTATGAACGTAGCAGGAGGTAGGGGAGGTCTGTATTCCTCTTGCTCACAATAAATGAAATTGAGTATTATTAATACATAGCAAGATTAAAGCAATTTCCGTCTGATTCATGGCTCCTGCTTTCTCTAAAGACAAGTGAGGCGGACAGAATTGTCTGTTTCTGCTTTCAAGTCTCAAGTATTTCCATCAAATTTGCACTTGCTTTCTGTCCTAATGAAGACAGGACAAACAGTTTCTACCTAAACTAGCCATAGGTGGTCAGAAAAGAAGGAAATCCACTCAGCAATTGTGCAATTGTTTTATGAAAACTCGCTATAACATTTTATTGTAGTTGACCTGTCTTTATCAAAGGATAAATAATAAGTTAAAATTTCTTGTGTACCTGCAGACAAGTGACACTTCCAAGATGCTGTGCTAGGAGAGGTCATTAGCCCTTTTCAGAAATGAAAGGAGCAATTCAGTTTGCAAATGAGCTAGAAAAGTTGGGAAGCAGAAGACCAAGGAGATCACAGGGGAAGCCAACAAACCACCTCTGCTGAAAGGAAGGGGACCTTCCTTAAAAAGAGTCAGAGGTGACAACAGAAGAGAAAGGCTGGGTTTTCAACACTGGAAAAATGACAAGCTATTCAGGCTTCCCAGAACAATCCATGACTTCTACAGCAGTGGATGTAAGTGGGGGGCCACCTGCAGATGGAAGCAGATGTGAGGATTCTGGTGATTCAGCTAGGTCAATGGTCTTTTTCACCGGGGTTTGATACTAATGCATTCATTTTCCTCATTATTTGAGAGATATTATGGACATATTGCCACAAATTAGGTGGTCCTGGCTTACAGAGTGTGGCAATGTCTCCCTCTAGTAGCTGCCCCAGCAATGCAAATTACCTCCAACTTGCTGTGGTTGAATAAGTGAAAATTTCATTTCCCCATAAATAAAGAACACTGTCTTTCATCCTGAGGATATTTGGTTTGGTTCATACTGTCCATACATATCCTGTATGGCTCACTGCACCAATGTATCTCTGACTGCAGTGCATAATAATGCATAGCAGTAGTCTTGGCTACTGAAGGAAAAATGTACATTGTGAGAGCAACAAGGCTCCAGCTCCAGTCCTGAGCTTACTGTTATCATTTCCATAAGTAAGCATGAGAACAAGGGAAATGTGAGTCATTCCACTCTGAATCAGAAGCATTTTATACCCTGCATGAATGGAACTGCCCCAAAAGAGTGTCAGACAACAGAAGATCTACCAACCAGCCCACCAGCTATACAAATGTGTATGTCAGGTCCTCTCTCCATGTAATTCTTGTAGTACTTCACCCCAATTTCCTTTTCATAGCTCTGCAATGACTGGGTGCTCAAAAGCTAGTCATTTTTCCCCTCAATGATACCAATTGTTCCAATAGAAGCTATTACTTCTCCCTGCAAATCTTGTCTCCATGGAATCCTTAGACCATCATGGTCAAAGCACCACTACCATTTTCCCCCCTTGTACATCTGTCTCATTAACACTCTTCCATCATTCAGGTGCCTCACCACATTGTCCTCCAGGAGACTTCCAACAGCCCTTCTCTGCAGACCTGTCTCCCCCCACTTTCTGCAGGCTCATACCGTGTATCATCATTTGCTGTCCCATTTGTCTCCTCAATAGCCCATGAAAAGAGTCAGATGTATGACCTTTTTTACAACACTGCATGCACGAGTCCACTCCCATACCTGCAGTCTCTAACTTTCCATCTATAACCCCCCGCCTTCCCCCTGGATTTCACAGGTCCCTTGGTGGCCTGTCGCATGCCCGGAGGTAAGTGAGCAAGCTGCCATCTCTACACCAAGGAGACCCGGGTGCAGCAACATTTCTTTGGTTTTGCACTTTTCTTTAATCTCATGCCAGCAAAGAACATGCTTTTCGACAGGAGATCCAACTACCGACACAGAGGAGTTGCTACAACCAAATTTGAAGACTTCTGCCCATGTTCACCACATGAGTTTGTTTTATTTTCTTCTAAGACCAGGAAACAGAGCACTCTGTTTCTCTGCAGAACTGTAAATTGCAACTAAAGGGTAGATTGAAAAGGAGCTGCTTGTACCATATTACCAGTGACCTTCCTGAAGAACTTTAATGCCTGAAACATCCTAAAATTTGTTTTGAATCAATTCAATATCACCTCAGCACAAGGCAATCTCTATATCTGCAAAAGGCTGCAAGGAGGAACAAGCTTGCCTAAGCCAGACTGGCAGTGTTGCAGGTAGGATTTTGATCACAGGAGTGTAGATACCACTTCTCCTTAATAGGATTGATTAAAAGCCTCAAATATATTATCCTTTACACGGGGTCACTTTTATCTTGGGTTATGCTTTTTTTTTTTTCCCCTCACAGGTACGCAGGTTCATCACTTCTGCGGATGCTAATGGAAATCACATGTTCTTGCTGTCAACAGGGCCACGGAAAGTCACACAAATCCTTTTACCCTCAAGTCAAGTTGAAAATGGCTTCATCCAGAATAATAACAGTGCGTGTATCAGAAAGTGCCTCAGTCTAAAGAAGGTTTTGCAGTATATTGGAGAGAATCCTGTGCTGAAGAGGCCTGTGGTGATTTAGGGTGAGTCACTCGCCCTTTACACTGCAAGTTTTTTTACCTCTAAAAGCAGGACAAACCCCCTTTTTCCTGACCCTGTTTTCCTCTTAGCCATTTGTACTCTTCACAACAGCAGTCAGCTCTTGCAAGCGATTCGAATCGTACCTAATGCAGATCTGGGTCCTCCCAGCATCTCCACCCTCAAAGAGCAAGCAGGACCTGCACTCCTTGGAGTTTTACAGCACGGACTAGTGCTGGGGTACAATTTCTCAGCCCTGACACAGTGCCCTGAATGGAAGCTCTGTCAGCCATGCCGTTGCCCGGATTAACTTTCCAGCGTACAGAGCCAGCAACAAGGGTTTCCATAGGCCTGCAAAATGCCGTAATGTATATGAACCTAAACTCACTTCCCAGGAGTTGGTGGGCCCAGGGAGGAGCATTGGAGAAAGCAAAGACTTGCAGCAGCAGGGCAATGCACTTGTGCCGTTTCCCCCCATCCCTGGACGACAGATGCTCCTGGTGTCAGCCATGGGTATTCTGCTCCTGCTGCCACGCTGCAGTGGAGTATTCCCATTCTGATACTTGGATCATCTCGCTGCTGCTTCGTTTCTGAGGGTATAAATTATATCCCTGGTAGGCCAGGGAGAAGCTGATGCTTTGCAGCTGAGCCCACTGGCTTGTCAAAGAAATCTCAAAAAAATAAAAAAGGAAAAAAAAAAAAAAAGGAAGGAAACACGAGGCATGCCAGCCTGGGAGCAAGCAGCAGCTGGTGCTGGCCAGCCCTGACACCAGTGAAATGAGCTGACGGCCTGAGGTCACCAGGGGTGTTGCAGGTGGACACTGCCCCGTGTCCCAGACGTCACTTATCGCAGTCACTGGGGAGCCAGCACTGTCTGCAGACCCGGGCGGTTGCTGTAAGAGTGGCCCATGGCAGCGAAATGGCTGTACTGAGAGCCTGAGCTGCAGTCTGAAGCAAACTCACCTCGACTTTGGTGCTGACGAGGTTTTGGTTTGTGCTTGTCAGCAGAGGCATTGTGCTAAAACAGCCCAGGAGCCTGGACACCTTCTCCTGCCCTTAGCTCGTGCTCAGAGCCAGCAGTGTGTGACAGCCTGGGCCAGCATTGCTGATGCTGAACCCCCAGCCCAAATCTTCTGTTACATTGGCCATGAGAAGAATTTGAAAATTTGGAACTGGTTCTTACTGGTCCCAGCTGGGCAACTATACTCTGTAAGGAATTAATGGCTGTATTGGTTGTCTGAATTCCTGGGAATGACTGATCCCTGATGTCAGTCACCAAGAGCAGCATCACTGGAAACCCAGCTGAGACCCAGCTCCTATCATTTTCCCCTGCAAAGACAACTTCATTTTATCCATTTCGCTTGCAGTAAACTGAAGCTGGTTTTCCTCCTCTACCAGGGAACATTAGGAAATCTTTGATTTTTGACCTTGCCCATGCCTAGACAATTTGCTCTTCCCTTTTATTTCCTGACAGCTTCCTCTTTACAAGTCTGCTTCTGCCCTAGGCTGCATTCTCCCCTCAGGCACCTCAGCACTTTGGTGCTGAGAGGTGATGGGTTAGGAATGGCTGGTGATTAAACAGATGAGCAGGAACACTTCTCTTTCCTTACCCTAGATACCCTGATTGCTATCATTCTGGTGAGCCAGGCATCCTCCATCGGCAGTCAGGCCTGAACTCTGTGTGATGGATCACCCCTCCAGGCAGCTAAACAAAGTCCTCCATTAGCTGCCAGAGCCCTGGCAGTGGTAGGACTGTCAAATTGAGTATGTGGTACCTGAGGCTACTCTACCAATAGACTTCACAAGCAGCTCGGCAGGCATGCCCTGGTGCTCAGATGATGCTCTCCAGAATGGATGATGGCAGGCAGTTGCAGATGGAAGGGGGGAATTTGATTAATAAAAGAAGCAATTCTTACTCCCCCGCTCTCCTCTCATTACTGGCATTTGAAAACCAGGATTCACATTTCTTCTAAGCTCTGGTGTTGTGTACAGATGTGAAGCTGTGTCTCTCGGGAGTGCTTCCACCAGCAGAATTCAGACGGGAGGAAATGGGCTGGCGACACCCAGCAGACAATAATCTATTGGAAAGTGTCCTCTGCAGATGTGCTTCCTCTTCATCAGCACTTATTATTATCAATAAGATTCCTTCCCTTCTGCCCCACGCTAAAAAAGGACTGGTATTTTCTCTTGTGGTTGTTTTTTTGTTTGTCTTGTGGTTTTTTTGTTGTTGTTGTTTTGGGTTTTTTTTTTCCCAGAAGGATGAAACGAATGAGAGAGAGAGAAAAGCGGGAAAAAAAATAATATCCGCTCTGGGTGGGACAGACTCCCAGATGAATGAGTCTTCTGGGTGACACTAGTTCCACTGAAGCCTAGACACTAGCTTTGCTAGGCAACATCTGTAGATCAATGTGGTCCTTAGGTTTTAACTGTGACATGCCCTGTGCTAGCTTTCACCCCCTCAATAAAAGCATAGAGCATTTTTTCCTTCCGGAACTCCTCCTGGATAGGCTTCGGTGCTCCCCTGAAGGCTACTGTAGCCTTGCGGACCATTCCCCTTTAGCAAGGCAAGGCTGTGGCAGGTCTGTCATCTTTCTGCTGTGTGGTCTTTTTACCACACAGTTGTGTTTTATCAGTCAACTGCAAGTTCTTTTGACACAGCATCTCTCTCTGTCCTGCCAGAGGGCAGCACCCAGGTCATCAGCACCTGAACTCAGTTGGGTCCTGACTGGCTGATCCACCAATACGGGTGCTCAGCCTGCTAGAGGTGACCTCGTACTCCCAGCTGGGACCTGGGGGTTTATTGTCAGCTCTACGCATCAATGATGCTGCTGAGCCTTGTGACTGCTTGTGCCAGTCTTCCAGATGTGAGAAAGGGATGCTGCAATGGTGCAGCGCATCAAATATTTTGGGACCTACTGCAGAGTAGGGCAAGAGGAGAGCTGGTGCCAGTGGAGATGGTGCTGTCTGAAGCTGCAGTGTGATGGATTGAAACTGCGAAGGAATGTGGAGAATTGAAGATAATCAGTGTTTCAGCATGAGACCTTAATTTAGTAGAAATTCATGGTGCTAATTTTTGTAAGCAGCTGTCCTGTAGAACCTGTAGGAAACCTTTACCCCGAGCGGTGAGCAGGCTGATTGCCAGGAGCGTGACAGGCGGAGGTCCACTGGCCACAGGGAAGCCTGGGCCATGGCCAAGCTCCTCCGGAAACCAACACCTTTCCCACAGAAAGTGAGGTAGGAAAGCTTTTGGTTAGAAGTGTTTCAAGTGAGGGGGATTATTTTATTATACTATATTTCATTTTTTAAGTGGGAGGAACATGAAACTTTGGAGGAGGGAAGCGAAGGAACCCAAATGAGAACAGTCGGCTGTATTTCAACACATCAAAATTATACTTTTTGTTTCTTTTCAACCTAGTCTGTGAAACTTGATTTTTTTTTTTTTTTTTAGCAAAAAACATTTTTCTTTGCTAATCTTTTGATGTATGGCCTCCCTCCCCACAGTCTTGAATTTACTGTGTTTTTGTCTGCAAAAAAGTCTATTTTTCCTGTTCTAAAATCCCAAACAAAACATACTGTTACATTAATTGAATCCAGAGTTATTTTCTGATGGTTCTTTCTGGAAAGTTTTTTTTTTCTTTTTTAGTAGAGTTCAAATATTTTCAGGAAAAAACAATGGCAAAAAAAGAAAATAGGGACAACTTTTATCTAAATATTTCATTGAAGAAATGGGTCCAGTGTGTGTTTTATTACTCTGCATCTATTTTAATGTATTAAACCTTCTGAGCACTGGCTTTCATTTAAATGACCCTTGTTCTTTATTTGATTGAGGGAGCGTTGGGGGGGGGGGGGGGGGGAATCAGTTTCTTTTTTGAGGGAGCAACTGCAGAAAAAGGTTTCTTTCTTGAGCAGAATGAAGATGAGAATTTGGATGTTCTCTTCCACCCTGGAAGTTCTGGAAAATCTTTAAAAACACCACCACCAACAACAGAAAAATCCCAAAAAACCAAAACCAACCTCAAACTGTTGTTTCTGTTTGAAATGGTTTGTTTTGTTTTGTTTCCCCCTTGAAACAATACCACGCCTCTGGTTGCCCAGACTACTGGGGCAGTTCTGGTGTTTACAAAATACCAGGATTGCCTCGGGAATCTGGGAAAGGCTGTGGGGATACCCCGTGAAGCTGGAGGCATCCCAGAGGTCCTGGAGGGGAGCGAAGGGATGCTCTTGCTGCAGCTGGGAGAGGTTGGGAACCCTGGGGGTGCTGGTCCCACGGCATTCCCTTGGGTACCATGCTGCTTGCTGGGGAGAGGTCGGGCTTTAAACAGGACCCCCAGGCTCTCAGCGCACATCCTGAGCCTTTCGCCAGGGTTTTTGCCTCCAGTGCAGCCAGCTGAGAGCAGCTCTCCCTTGAGCTCTGGCCACGACTCACGCAAAGCCACCAGATGTGGCATCTGGGAGCCCTCTTCAGTGGCGAGAGTATGCAGGACAGGAAAGCTGGATTTATCTTTTCTGAGCTATCTTTGTCCTCCTCTAAATCACTTCTGCTCCTCTCACCCACCCCAGCCTAAGGCCCTTAGGTGGATATTTCTACCCAAGACCAAGCAGATGATCCCTGGCAAGCTGAGCTCTAGCCTCACCACCATGTAATCCCTGTATCTGAGCCAGACACAGCTGGGTGACCTGGAGGTGAGTGAGTCTGCATCCATCCCACGGTTCCATGGAGCTCTCTCCTTAGTATCGATGTTTTCCTACTTCTCGTGCTGCTCTGGACAAAACAACAATGAAAAAGAAATGAGCCAAGCTTCTTGATTTTGCAATCTCCATAGATGTCGGAGACAGAGACGGCCACAGAATAAAGATATCCTGTTCAGAGGAAATAAATAAGATGTTGATTGGCAAGCTAAATCCTCCACAGTGTCGCTGCCCGTATGACTGGAATCCCAAATGAGCCAAACTGCAACATGTTTTATGCTGTTTCCACACTCCAAATGCATTTTTCAATCTATTTCCTTAAGCCTGCAGGACCGCTGCCTCAGATTCCACTTCCCATTTCTCCACTTGGGCAGAAACACTAAATACAAGCTCTCCTTAGCGACAGCACCTTTCATTTCATTTCTCAGATTTCTAAGCACATCGGAAGGGTTAGCATGTGTTAACAGAGCCATTGTCATGAGATAATGGCCTGCTATTAGAGCATCTTTTTTTTTCCTTTTTTTTTTTTTTTCTTTTGATGGCTGTGGGCCATTTTCCTGTGATGTGAGAAATGATGTCTTGCAGTTCCTAGGCATATTATGGGATCAGCCTTGTCACACAGCCCAATCAGTTCTGTGATCTCTCTGTTGAGAGAGAAAGAAGAAAAACATCCCCCTGGGACGTTGTGTGCTAGCATGACAAAATCAGGCCACTGAAGAGGGAACAGCCGATCCCACACTGAATAAACCCTGAGCCTAAAGATCAGCATCCCCAAGCGGGGCACTCTGCAAGAGCAGGTGGGGAGGTCTGCCACAGAGTCACCCTCTGCCTTTAAACGAGAGCCTGTCTCCAAGGGAAATGGAGCTGCTTCTCTGCGCAGCCTGGAGAAACGAGAGCATCAGCCTAAGCAGATAAATGTTGAGGTCAAAGTCTAAGGATTTATCAACTCTGGTTGCAGTCTCCACTTGCCTCTCCTTAAGGAAATAAAGCAGCTTAAAGGACCTGGAAATATTAAGTCTGAGATAAGCAGCCAGGTAAAACAAGACAGAGGAGCTGGAAAGACGAGTGTGGACAGCAGAGGATAGCTGACAGCTGTCACGAGGACTGTCCACAGCCGGCCTCTGCTGCAGGAACAGCCTGGCTTCCTGCGTTCCCGTCCGTGTCAGGGAACCAGCCCACCACGGGGAAAAAAAAGTTCTGACTGTTCCCAGAGTATGAGATATGGGAGGGAGGTGGCCCCTATGAGAAAAGGGTCTGTCCAGCAAAAGCATCCAACCTCTTTCCCAGGAGGTCTTACTCATGCACTGTATGAAGGGGCGCAGACAGGGGATGAGGGGAGACTGCAGCTTTCTGAGCCCTTCTGAAATCCGAGGGGAGAGAATCTGGTTTGGAACCACAAGCCTGCTGGCCATTCCTTGCTGATGACCAAGCTTTAGGTCAGGACACAGCAATTGCAGAGGATGCCGTAGCACCATTAATCTTGCAAGGACTTCTGTGGTGTGTTGCAGAGTGATGACAGCCGGCTGGGTAACATCGGGGTCCAGACAGCAGCAGGCAAACTACAGGCTCTTAGCAACAGAGGCCAAGAAGAGGTCTGGAGGAGAGATGTTGGGACACGGAGTTGTGCGGGTGGGAGGGGACCTCTGGAGGTCTCTGGTTCTGCACTTTGCTTAGAGCGGGGCAAACAGAGCAGGTTGCTCAAGGCTGTGTCCACATGAGGTCTGAACACTTCGAGTGCCCCTACCCTGACCCCCACTGCCGAACCTCCAAGGACAGAAAAAAAATCTCACATCCATCCTTTCCTTATGGCCAGCTCGTGCTGGTTTGGCCTTCCTTGTTTCCTACTCCCTGGACTTGAGGAATTCACACCACCTCGGTGCCTTGCTTTCCCTCATGTGGAGCTACCTGGCAGGTAATCAGACAACCCAGCTCAACCTCAGGATTAATTAATGCTCCCAGCATAAAAAGTGAGGTGGGAGCCATCATTAGTGCTGGTTCCAGCTCAGTGCAGCACCATTTCAGGAAGAAACTGGCATCTTTTCCTCCTTGTTCTCTCCAAGAGCCAGGATGGGAAGGCAGCACAGGGGAAGAGTCCCACCAGCCCGGTGGTGCACAGAGGATGCAGGAGGCAAACAGGGTGCATCAAACCAGGGCCATGGAGTAAACACCGTCTTGGTGCAACCTTCCTGTAGCCCCACATTATCCATGGCTGCGGCTGATTCCCTGTTTAGTGCTGCACACCCTGCAGAGGTGCTTATTTACTTATTTCACTTTTTTGATGCAAAGGTTAAACAAATCAAACATTACTGATTCCATGCAAATGGCAGAAAGCTAAGTGGTGTTATCTTTAATTACTGTCAGCGTCAAGGAGAACAACTGGGTAGTGGTGTGGGGGTGTAGGTCTGATTTTGGGGGAGGGTGGTGTGCGTTTGGCAAGTTGTCATTTGTATTCAGATGGGGACATCTAGTGACACGATAACATACTGCAAGGATTGAGCATCCCGGCACTGTGTAATGGAGAAGCATTGCTGGTACTGCTCCCCACCCCACCACCCCCGTCACCTGCCAAGGGCATCCTTCAGAGGATGTCCCCAGGGATATCCTGCTGACCTAATCCTGCTGCCTCCAAAAGGACTGTGGGGTTTTGTCTCAGGGTCTTGTGTGTCTTGCCATGGTGTGTGTCTTCCGCAAAGCCAAGTCATCACCATGAGTTCCCTACCAGGCTCCATCCAGCGTTGTAGGGCAGGGGCTGTGCCCTATGAGCAGAACCTGGCACAAGTGTTGGGCTGCTCTGGGTGCCCGGGGAGGTACATGGTGACAAGAGATGCCCCTACGGGCCAGGGGGTCTGTGTTGTGTGAGCCTCCACTGCACACACCAGGGTGTAGCATGGGGAAACAGAAGGGATGGGGTTCCAGTGCTCCCAGTTCAATTCACGTGGCACTGGGAAATGGCTGCTCCTAGTCCCTCTCCACCTCTGGATACATCCCGTGATCCAACAAACTGTCAGAAAAGCCAACCTGACTTCTGCTCTGTGTCTCCCTTGTCCAGAGCTCTTTCTTCATCCAGTGCATGGCCAGGGCTGTGGGTGGTCACCTGGAGCCAGGTTTCCTGCAGGGCAGGTCTGCATCCGACCGCCTGGCTGCACGCAGGCAGCGTGGGGGCCTTGATCCCACCAGCTGCTCTGCCAAAGGGGCATCTCCAGCCCCTCTCTGCTGTAGCTATTGTCCCAAACGTCCTCTGCTCAGGAAAACTTGCCTGAAAAGAACAAGCACAGCTTTTTTTTTTTTTTTCTTTTTTCTTTTTCTTTTACTCATGCCCTAAGGCAGACAGCCTCATCTAGGCCAGGAAGCCGTATTTAAAGCAATGATCCTTTCCCTCTCACATCTATCACACTCCCTTTTGAACACCCAGCCAGCTATCTCCCTATTCACCCTATCTCAGCGTGGTGAGAGAAGAAGCATCCCGGTCCCCTCGGTACACCCTGGTGACCGGGAAGACACAGGCTGGACCCTGTTTCAGCCAAGCTCCCTCCAGCCCTCGCGTCCCATCCTGTTCCCACCAGCCCTCGCACCCGCAGTGCTTGGGGAGTGTCTGCAACGTGTCATCTCAGATAGTCCACGTTAAGCAGATGGAGTTCTGTTGGCTTAATGCCAGCCCAATCTCACCCCTCCCTCCCCCCAATTCTGATTTTAGGGACAGGCCCCTGAGACATGAAAAAACCCCATCTTTCTGTTTCTCTGTGAGTTTTCTCACTTTGTTCAGTTATTACTAAAAGAAAACGACCTCTGGGTTTCAGAAGTTTCCATTAGTGTACTACATGCTAAAAAGATTGCACTTCAGTTCCAAATATACTTCCACTTCTACTAGTGTATCTCTCTTCCCACATTTATGTCTATCTTATATTTTCTTTTCCCATTATACCTGCTGCTATCAAGATCTCCTACATATATATTTGAAATTAATCCTTTATTTCCCAAAGTAGCCCTTCCTATCAGCTCTAGCAGTAGCGCCAGTAATTACTTTCTTCCTATTAGTTGATGAGACACCGTAGCTAATTTGTGGGTACACTGATAAAACCCAGAAGTGTCAGGTGATTACACTGAAGTCTGACTGCACGAAAGGTCAGGAAGTGATTTCCCCAGGTAGGTGGTTTATTAATTTTATGCCTTTCTGAAAGGTCTAGCAACAGAGTCCCTGGCACTCCGGAGAGCCCTGGCACACGATTCGAGTGCGACCACTGCAATGCCTTTCGTGTTCCTGGCTGCCTGCAGCGATGCCTGCAGACGTTAATGCGCCAGGAGCTCTGGGACAGGGCATGCCCACGCCAGCTCCCTGCTACCTGTTTGGTACTCGTGTAAGGTCGTGCTGTGGTGCCAAAGTCCCTGTTTCCAGCTGACTGATGGATGTGGAGGAGTTGCCCCTTTCTAACTCCTACTCCTGGGGCATTGCTTCTTCCCTTGCTGTGCCCCCTTGTAAGGCAGCAAGAAAGAGCTGGCTGCAGTACGAACCTGCAGCGGTCTGTGCTGCAAAGTTCAGCTCCAAGTGTAGGAACAGGCTTTTTCACCCTTCTCTCTCTCTGAAACTTGCACTTTTTCATCAGGAGAAGGTGACGCCAGTTTGGGACAGAGAGCTGTGCAGCAGGAGAGTTGGGTGTGGGGGCCCCAGAGACACCACGTCCATCGCAGGCTGTGCCAAGAGCTGCCGCCTGTCAATTGTGGGCAGGTCTCCATCATCTAGGATGGAAAATCAGAGGTGTGTGAGTGTGCTCAGAGATGTAGGAAGTAATGCACCTCATTGCTGAACTGTAAAATTACCTGTGTGCCTTGTCCTTCATCTGGCTTAGGATCGCCCTGGAGATCAAGGACTCTCCCTCCCTCCCCATTCCTACAGCACCTTGTACGATGCCTCAAACACTTTATCGTTCTGCCTACTCTGCTTCGTTAGGGTTTGCTTTCTCCGTCCAGTGGAGAGGGATAGCAATCTGATCTCCACCAAAGAACATAGCACTACCTGAGGACAGATAAGTGTTCAGCATTTATTGTTATTGCTAGTCTAATCTATGCAGTATATAATAGTGGGAATAGGCCACAGAACAATAAAATACCACAACAATTGTAAAACTTGCAAAACAGTTCCTGCCATGATTGGTGATTAAAAAAATAAATAAATCTAAATGACTATCTGAAGTATAAAGCCACTTACAATTTATTGCCAGAGCTCTGATCCTTAGCAAGTTCATCATTAAAGGAATTACACAGGGTAGTGTACTCTGGCTTGTTGAAGCCTCTTCCCAAGTTGAACATAAAATGACAAATAATAATTTGTACAACATAAATTTACTAGCACCTTAAACTGTCTGTTCACTGAATTACCTTAGAGGACTAAGAGAGAGAAGCTCACTGCATTTCACAAGGAACAGTAAATTCGTACAGCCTGAGACAGGTTTCACTGCCTGGTGTTGCTTGGAGAAAAATCATAATAATAACTAGTCTGCTACCTACCCATTCATTAGCAGCAATTACACTGTATTAGTGTTACAAATTGCTATTGAAAGATGTTACCAAGCTAGAAGCCCTCAGTTTAATTGAAAGCACTTTTTTATTTGATTACTAATGGCCCTGTGTTATAATATCAATGACCTGCATGAGAAAATTGCTTCCCCAGAGGGGTCTTGTTGGCAAAAGAGTTCTGCTGAAAGACGGAGCTTTCCTCCTGCCTTTGGGAGCAGTGGAGGCTTCAGTCTTTCGAGGACATGCCACAGGGAGGTAAGGAAAAAGTGGTCAAGGGTTTTTTCCATACCTGAAGGACAGCATTTTATAAATTATTTTGCCAAAAGATCTAAAAGAATTTGGGACTTGGTGTCAGCGTGGAGAGGACTGGTCATATGTAGGACGCAGCAGCAAAGAGAGGGAAAAGAAGTTCCATATCTGCAGAAGGATTGTTTTACAACCTCCAGCAAGGAGGTTTTCACTATAAGCCCATCACTCCACAATCTGGGACGTATAAGTGGGTTTTTTCATTGTGTGCAGCATTTTCTGTATCCAAGATAAGCATGTAATTAGCTGAAAGAAAATGCAAAGAAAGGCTCATCTAGTAGGTTTCCATCTTGCTGCCGTTGGCAATCCATTAATGAAGTCTAATTACAATGTCAAAAGCCTATGTTCTAGCCCAGTGACTAACTGACTTTGGAGATGCAAGAGCTCTTTTGTTGTTTTAAGCCAGGAGAAGTGAGAAGGGAGGAAAAATAATTGTTAATTAGTTTAGTTCTGCGTTATCTGTAACACAAAACAAAGTATTAGTTACAGAAGCAATTCTATGCCTGATAATATATCTTGGCCCTCCTGCCATTGCAGAGTGCTGGAAAAGCATTTTTTTCTGTTTACGCTTGCAAATTATTTATGGCCCACTCCTCCGTTTTGTTCCTTGAGGAGGATTTTATGGTGTGAAGTATGCCTGGTGATGCCAAAAGCTTAGCTTGGACTGAGGTTTTCTATGAGTAAGGACCATAGTATAGACAAATATGAAGATTGCTACAGATTGCTACTTGACTGATTGGATAGGATGGGAGGGAGGGAGGGATGGATGGATGGATGGATGGATAACCTCTAGGAAAGATAGCAAGGGGAAGACAGATATAGCGGCATGTTCTCCATAAAAACTGAAAATAAGAGATGCCTTGTCTCATGTAGGGGCATTTCTTTGCAGCATCCAGGAGGGTTACTCTGAAAAAAGGAACTTGGTGATTTTGGAAGACACCATGTCTCCTAGGTCCTTCCTCAAGGTGGCTTGCAGAGGTGTGAAGGACCAATGCTGGGTATCTCAGTCCTTTGCATCCCAATTTGAGTCACTAGCCCCTAGGCATGGTCCTACCTGGATGAGCATCCCTAGAAAGGGCTGGGGATGGTTTTGCTCCCCAAAGACATGAATAGCATTGAGTTTTATGGAAGCTGAAGGATTAAACTGGTAATGGGAAAAGTAGGCTGAATAGATGCCATTTTCTGTGGAGGTGAAGATCAAGCCCTAACTTTACACAAATTTATCCCATTAACAGAAAAGTCAGCCAAATAGTTTAAACTGCAGAATGACAATAGTAATATCTTATCATGTAGACATTTCCATGGGTACCATGGCAGGAATTAAAATCAAATCCGTCTTTTAGTTCCCAAGACTATTAAATTTTACTTTCAAAACATTTAAAGAATAAATAGGCATATAAGAAAATTAACTACAGGCACTCATTTGCATGATTGGCAAACTGATTATAGCTGGGGAAAAAAAAGAAAAATAATGCTGTCATCATCTTATTGGATGGAAGTGAATTGCCTCTGATCAGCTATTAGATTGAAGAGACATAGAAAAAAATGGAAAAGGAGAAAAACAGAATAAGAAGTCCAGAAATATGTCAGGGAATCTGGACATTACATTAAACCACGTATTCCATGAGGACCAGATGAGTACTAGGCTGTATGAACATGACAGAAACAGTAACTTTACTGGCCCAAAAGTTCTATTTTCTTTGAAACCTTGTGTTACAGGACAACAATTTCAACATAGCTAGAGTGTCATCTCATTTCTGAGGGTAATAAATGAGGCTCCCAGCTACACCCATGGCTTCATCCCCACCTTACCTCCTGAGATCAGCCTGACAAGCAGTGAGGTTTCCAGCCCCTAAGCTGTGGTTTGCATGGCTCCCTCTGCCCAGGGGCTTCCTGGGTTTTCCACTGGCCAGGAATTCCTGTTATCTCTTTCCCTGGATTTGTCACGGTAAAAAGCCTCTCCGACTCATCCTTGGGCATATGGTGCTGGAAGGATTTTCGAGCTCAGTCCATTACCCTATGAAGCCAGTAGTGGCCATGGTGACAATTGTTAAATATTATTTCCATCATCTTTGATATTTTCAGGGCTATACCTGAACCCTAGTTTCAAACAGGGAGAGGAATAGGATTGACAACTCATTAAGCAGCAGTTAAAAGATGATACATAGCCCTGTTTGATCAACTGCTGGACCTCCAGGTCTTCTCATCCACAGGCATTATGGATCCATTATTCCTGGACTCATGGAGATGAACTATTACGGCCCTGTATGTTCCTCCTCATTTTCACACCCACCTCCTGGATTGCTACTTACTGGATTCCTCATGAGTTCTTTCCATAGTTTGTTTGTATGATGCTTTTTGTCTACATGAATTCAGGATCCTCACTTGCAAATGCTTTTTCCCAGAATTAGCTGTAACACTGTGCCATATGCAATGTTATTCAACAGCAAGGTGAGATTCTGTACTCTGTCAGGAGCTCAGCTACTGGTAGTCCTTGGTAAAAAGAAAAGTTGAGAACAAAGTGTGCAGAAGCTTCTTTTCTTCTGCTTACTGCAGAGATTTTTCTTCCTCTATTATAAATATACTGTCTTTAGGATGGAAAGTGATTTCCACCAGAAAAAAGATTCCTTGGATAGCAGTAGAGGAGACTCAGTTGCCTCACAAGTTAGAAGTTAGTTGTATAAGTCTGAAGGAGTTGTTATAATCTATAGAGAAATAAGCTCAGGTGCTGCTTTGTCTCACTAAGACATGCACATTGGGTAATCCTGACAAGCATGCCCTGTGGTGTCTATATTTCTATTGAGAAACAAATAAGAAGCTCAAGCTTAGAGGTTTAGATTTTATGTGTGTAAAATTAGACAACATACATTTTATCCCTAGAAGTTCAGGAGTTGGCAGGGGTTACTCTGGGATCTGGGGTGCACAACATTTGGCTGAGAGGATGAGGTTTTGCTATCAAGAACTGACTGTAGTCCTTGAGCTAATGCTTGAAAATGTGTTGACTCCTTCCTGCAAGTCCAAGAGTATAATAAATGATTTTTCTTGTAAAAGAAGCTTTTTGTTTTGAGAGAAGGGTCTCTGTTTCTCTATGGAACTGTTTCTTCTCTTCCATTGAAATAAAAGGTTGTGACAAGACATGGAGGCTTTCCTACCCACTAACAAGACTATAGAGAGGTGGTGTTGTCAGCTTATGCAAAGAAATAAGTTAAATTCACTTTTAAAATTTTCAGCAAACTTTTAATATTCACCCAAAACACATCTGATATGGTGACATTTCTGAACAGGCCAAGTTATTCTGAAAAGCTTTTCACGTAGTCTCAAGTATAAATATTTTGATACAAAAAATAACAATAAACCCCCCTCCAAACCCAACCCCTTGTGCTCACATTCAATGGTGCGCTATTGTGCCAAGCGTAATCACAGCATCTTCACTCCACTCCTACCCAGACTACAGACTACAGCTGTAGGAGACAGACAGCGTTAGGTGCTTCCAGCCCAGCTTTCATCTTGGCAGTGCCAGGAATCCAGGAACAGAAGAAGAGTCTGAAAGGTGTTGAGATGAACTTACTGGCTTTGAAGGTGCTTAGAGGTGTGGGTAAGGAAGGAGCTAGTGAGCCTCTGGTCACTGCAGTGATGAAGGCACCGCTTCCATCAGCAGCAGCTCCAGCAGCAGTTCCCTGCGTTTTAGGTGCTAATGATGTTCTGTAGCTTCAGCTGAGGACGTGGAGACCAACGGGGTGAGGAGCAGGGGCACATCTCCTGGGGCTGGTGTTAACAGTACTGCCTTGTGCTTTAAGGAGCCACTGGCTCATTGCACAGCGTCAGGACTTACCCAGACCAGGTCTAGCTCAGACCGAGACATTGTGAGAACATTTGCTGGCTAGGAAAGCTGAGCTTTTTTTCTTTCTATAGTGTACAGCAGCTATGGATAAACCCAGCTAGCAGCAGCATCCTATCCTATCTTGACTGCAATGCGCACTCAGAGATCATTACTATATTTCACCTACTTACTGACAAATGCATCATGCTTACAATAATAAGCTGATCAGCGGCTTTGACGTTTTACACTCAGCATCTGAGTTGATTTTGAGTCACTTTGACTTTTAAATTAAATTATCTCATGCATAGAAACAAAAGATGCAGAAGAACACAGCAAGGATTCACAGAACTTGTAATCAAGTACTTATTAACATATATATATTAAGCTTTAAATCAAAAACAAATCTTTCCAGTTTTTTTTTTTAATATATTTGCATTCTATAGGATGCAACAAACATTGGTATGGTCTAGCTCTCAGTCACACACAGTGCTCTGCCCGTTATACAATGTCTGCTCTACTGTTATACTTCTTCCCTTTTAAACAAATGCAGGTAGACTAGACTCTTTAAAAAAATACAAGCTGGCCATAGCACTGTGGCTGAGCTGCCCTCCGTTACAAGTGAAGGAGTTCTAGTTTTTTTACGTTAGGAAGGAGGGAAATAATATTGTTTTGGGATCTTAGATGATCTTGTTCTCCAGGGCTTCAATCCTTTTTGCCACAGCTTCCAGTGAGCAAGAGTTAAGGGGAAAAAATTGACAGTGGACATTAGTGTTTCATTGCTCAAGTCCTGCCCTGGCTTGCAGAACAGATCACAAATGGAGCTACCTTTCTGGGAGCAGGTAGCAGAGGAATGCTGTCATCATCTATTCTGGCATTTCCAGAACTGTTCGGGCTGATGAACTTTTTTTGAAGGTAGAAAATGTTCGTGCATGCACACATACTCACATGCTCCTATAAATTTACTATGAAAGGAAGAGTAAAGAAATGGAGAATGATTGGAGTGTGTTTTGAGTGGTTGACAGAGAATTCCTGACCTTGAGCAGTATGGGTTGTGTGAAGAGTGGAGCAGAGTGCTTTTCTTAGAGTTATATAGTGTGTCGCAATTTTCTGCTCTTTTCACTAATTGCTTTTCATGATGTGCCTGGGAGCAGCAACCCACTGGGTGAGAACTACTGATTTACTCTGACCTTTTGCATAAAATAAGTCATGGATTTCAATCAATTTGAGTTAAAGAGTAGAAAATATACTCTGCAACTGACATAGCAAAGCACAGAAATGTGTGAATAAATTAGAACATTGCTTTTAAAATTATATTCTCTCCTTATTCTCAGTAATGAAAAATCTCCCTAGCCTTGTGTGAGCCACCCCAAAGTTTCACTAATTTCTCTCCCCATGCAAAGTTCGAATCTTATTAACACTTTTTTTTCCTTTTTGTTTCTCTTGCAACCACTTATTCATGGTCTTTGTGCAATAGGACCCAGCAAGGCAGAATGTGATCCCACAAACTCAGTTCAGGTGAGACCCAACTCACCTCAGTGGAGATATTTGCAGTGAGCAATTACATAAAAGTTAGTCTCTCACAACTGAGGTTTAGCCAGCTGGGAGAAATTTGACCTATCCCTCTGACTGTTGGACCTATCCATCTAACTTTATCCAGACCACCAGCTACACAGTCAGGGGTGGTTTGCTGTAGAAGACCCTCTTTCCCTCCAGTGATATGGATGAATTTAGGCAGCCAACTCAGACGTTTGCATTGTAGACATTTACCATCAGCTAAAAAGAATCCCGTCCATGGAGCTTTAATGACTGAGTGAACCAGCTGCACGTGTGCACCAGTGATTTCATCTGCTCACAGTCCAGCGTTAGCCACTGCTGCTCTCAGCCCTCACATTCTGGCCTGCTTCACACAGCACCTGCAGCTTGCAGAGGCAGTAGCATCATGCCATGCATGAACCATGCACACTATTCATATTGGCTCATTTAAGCTTCTTTCTAAAAACTGACCTAGATCTTGGTGCCTACAGCTCATTGCTGCACTGCAGTGGTTTGACATATTCTGCTTTGGCTCTGTTGTTTCTGATCTCCTTATTCTGTGTCACATCAGTAGCTATGCACTCTGGTGCAGGGACTCCTCGTCACACACGTTCATTACCCAAGTGTTTTGTTTCCCAGCTTTCTGAACACCTACCCAACCTCATTCCCCAACAAATAGACTTTCCCCACTAGCCCATCCAGAAAGCACAGCCCAACCCACTGAGCTTTGAACAAAGACAGCTTCCAAAGGATATATTTCTGCTGCAATGAATTTATGAGGTCTTCTACTTTTGTCTGGAACTTCACAATAGATTTACATTCACACGGATCTTCCTCTGTGGATGAGAATATCAAGAAAATGAGTTAAAAGTGGCACAAAAAAAGGATTAAATCACAATCATTGAGAAGTGAAACAAAGGAATTCTTATTTTCTTTAACACAAATATGAAGGACATAAAAGTATCATTCCTCCTAATTATCTGAATGATCACTTCTGGGTTTAACCTCAGCTGACTAGAAAATCTTACATTTTCTTATTTTATAGGCCAGGATCTGTGCAAGAAAAAGTTTTTTCCTGGATTTCCAATTTTCCTGAAAACCCACTGAGCTCTACTACTGATATTTAAAGTTTGCCCCTTAAATTTGGATCTGACCAAATACAGTGCTCAAAACAAGTTCTGGTTGCCAGTTTTCTTCCCACTAACATCACCATGGTGGGCTATACTTTCATTTTGTGAAATAAAAATTGGAGGCACTGTTTACCATCTGAGAGTCAAGACTTGTTTGACCGTTGTTTCAGCACTGTTTCCTGAGCAGGCAGAGCAGTTTGCTAATCTATGTCAATAACTTACATATGTTCGTCAACAAAAATTAACTTAAACTGGAATAGGAGTAAAAAAGGGTGCTGAGATGACTGGGAAAAGAAAGGAGATGTTTACAAGACCACAGTGAGTCAGCTCAACTGCCTAGCAAATGGAAGGAGTAAATAGGAGAAGGACTTTTTGAGGGAAAAGATATCACTTGCACAAAACCACAACAGGATTAAACCAGTCATGAGTAAACTAAAGCTGGATATTAAGGGAAGATTTCTAGCCATCTGTTGATAAATACAAGCTGGCACTGGAAATCAAACAGAACTAAATATTTCCTTTCCTTTCTTATTTTTTTTTTAACTCAAATGTTAAGATATTTACAAAAATCGATTTTTTTTGCAAACAAGTACTTTTTCCAAAATTTATTTTTACTTTTTTAAAGTGCTGAGGTCTAAATGTATTTGCTTTCTTGAAAGATATTTAAATACAGTATGTTGGGGGGAGTTTTTATATAGCTCCTATCTTCTCATTCTCAGATCGACTCCTCCTTTTTAAAGTAGCCATGGCAAAGACAGTTTCTGTCTTGCAAGCCTGGTTACCAGGCTCTGCAGACACAGGACCCTGGAGGGTGCTGTCCCTCTCAGACTTTCCCAGGAGGAAAGGAAGGTCCCATCTTTAGGAATCTGGAGAACAGGGGACTTGCCTGGCATGACCCAGGACATCTGTAAGGATGCAATGAACCATATCTGATTTTCCTGAGGCAACCCTCTAACTTCCGAGTGCTTTTTCTCTCTAATATATACTCAAGGAGAAAAACAGATGAATTACCTACTGCTAACCCACTAATATTTACATGGATATCTCTTGGTTTTGGCACAAATAACCATAATAGAAATTGCAAAGAAAGGGGAAAAGGAGATTAACATGTGGCAATGTGTATTATTTCATTGAGTTGATGCTGTAGAGCATCTCTGCATGCCATGAGAGTGGTGTGGTTCTCTGCACCACATGGGGCCATGGAGCACTCAAGAGCAGGTCTATACACTCATGGACAGTAGAGCTGAGCTGGGCAGAGCTCTCTTGGGAAGTAAATGAGCCGCATCACAGAAGTGTGCAATGTGTCTTTCTGGGAACTGGAAGGAAACATTTGTGTAGCAGGATAAAGGAGCCTGAGCACCTGGACTCGACAACAGACTGCCAGGTTCCTGATGAGCCTGGCAGTGTAGCTCTCAGAAGTGCTGCAAGGTATTCAATGTCTTAAATGAAGCCTGGGTGTTTGGGATTCACTATGATCTGCCTGACCAAGCAGATGAGTTGCAAAGGGCCAATATTTCATAGGAGGCATATGATTCCTTCAAAACAAAAATTTAAAATAACTGTGATAGTTGTTTTTCTATTTTTTTTTAGGCTCAGGTTATTTACAGGTCAACATTCTTTAAATTTTATGTCCTCTTGTCATGCCTGTCTCCCACTCAGGCCTCTCTCAGCCTTTCCTTCACTAGGCTATCCAAACGTGAGCAACTTAGCATTCATTTTGCCCAAATTCAGACATCTACGATTCATGTGGAAGGTATTAGATGCTTATTTTAACTTGAAATGTGTCACCCCTGTGGTGCCTGTTTGACTGTAGAAGCAGCCAGTGGTTAGCGAGCTTCAAGTCAGATGTCCAATTTTGTGATGATCTTCAAATTCAGCCAAATAAATCAACCCTTAGCTTCTCTTTTAAGTGCAACTCTTCTTTCCTTATGTCATTTTTGGCTGTTCTCAGGACCTGGGTCAGCCTGACTTCATTCTTACTGAAAAGGAAGAGAGAGAAGGGGACAAGGGTGGAGGAAAAGGGAAAGAATTGGCAATTTGTGAGAGGGGAGAGATGACTGAGGTGTAGGGGTGGCTGTGGTTCAGGTAACCCCCCAAAATGTTGATGTCTCATGATCCTTCCAAGTACTCTGCAAACTCGGTACACTGAGAACAGAGAGCTCTTTGTGACATCCATCTGAAGGGGCAGTTTTGTCCTTCTGCTTCCAGCCTTCAAGTGCTGTGACTAGATCCCCCCTCTCCCCAATCCCCCACTCTCACCAATGCAGATTTTCATTTGCAGCTTCTTCCCAATCTTGCTGATGGTTCTGAAGTCAGCCGTGTAGAAGTAGTGCTCGGCTACTGGTTCTGAAGCAATTTCCCTCAGCTCATCCTCAACTGCGTTGCCAACGCCCACAGCAAACATCCTAAAGCCTGCGAGCAATGGGAGCCTGTCAGTTGGACAGCCGCGGAGCATCTTGCTGCTCTGGTACCAACCCCCGTCACTTTGTACATCCTTGCTCACCTTCTGGACCCACAGTCTCCACACAACTCTGCAGATGTTAACTGGGAAATTAAACCCTTAACCCCCTACTGTTTTAGATTTATTTCAACCAGGTCAAACAGGGTTCCAAAATATTTTTTGCAGGCAAAGTCTTACTAGAATTATTCAATGACCACTATCCCCACAGGATCAATGTTTTGGAGATATAAGAAAGGACAGATGATCACAACATCTTGACAGGATCATGCATCCAACTAACAGGGAAGTGATAATACAGCAAAAGGAAACAGTGGAAGTTTTCAAAATAGCCTGCAGCCATCATTAATCAACCTATGTAACAGCAAAGTCCCCTGTGCAATGGAGACCTGTGGTTCAGCAAAATTGTAGCTGAATCTCTTTCTAAAATTGCAACTCGTGTAGTCTGTCAAGAGCAACCCATACCATGAGTTAAGAACATGTCCAGGTACTATGCTTCACTGCCAAGAGATTGATTGGCCACCTCTGGTTTAAACCTGTTTCAGTTGAACTGAACTGCAGTTTTCCCATTGACGTGAGTGGTGATACTGGTTAACCCCTGTTTTGAAATACTTGGCTCTACTTGGCTGGTGCCTAGACACTGGTAATGCTTTCTCCTCCTCCCCTTTTTGCCTTGTCTTTCTACCTCTGGATTGTCCAATATTTGTGTTTTTTTTAAAAAAAGTTCAACTCAAGAAACATGTTTGGAGTTATAGCATCTTGTTACTTATTGCACTGAAATCACTTATGAGCAGATGTTGGAGATTACTGTGAAGGGATAAGACAGGAGGAAGAAACAAGGCATAAAGTTTTATCATTATAGAGGAATAAATTCTATAGATACAGTTTATAATGACCTTTTGTTTTATAAAGGCTGAACATCCACATAACATGTCAGCTTGCTTTGTAAACATCAGCTTTTCATGAGCTTGTACCTGACCTTTATTATTATGTGCTGGCCCTTAGTCCCATCTAGTGGTCGAGACCGAAGTTAAAAGAAAGTACAGGATTTAGTAATTCATGAGTGTATTAACACGGGCTGCATCCATTTAACACAGAGATGTCAGGAGACTGGGAACTTGTTCAGCAGGTCAGCAAAAGGGCAGATCTCAAGATATTTATACTTCACAGTGTTTAGACGTATAAATATATCAATATGCCACTACGCACTTTTAGTATCCAGTAGAAGCCAAAGAAAGTTTCTTAGTGTGTCTGAGTGTGTCTGGGATTTGGACAGGGACTCCACAGTAATTCCCTTAATCTGTGTTTCTACTTTGTTTATTGTTTTTCTTTTTCTTTTCTTTTCAAAGTCTTGAGGCCACACTTGGCCCTACAGCTCCTGTTATTCTCCAAGGGCTCTCTGATGGTCATCTTTGCCTCGCTGTGAGTGCCACTGATGCTGACCTGAATGTCATTACCTACATCAGACAAATCCTCAGCTTCTCCCTGCAGTTTCCTTCACGTTTCTGTGAAGCATCCCATACCAAATGTGTGAAACTCCATCCTGCCCAGCAGAGAGACATCCAGCAGTCTTAGATCAAAGACACATAGGGGCTGTGGGAACAAAAACCAGCTGCTGGCAAACCAAGATTTGTCTGAACCCCAGCCAGAGTTGCTCAAGTCCTTTATAAGTGTGCAAGGATAGTCAGGCAGCATCTCAACAAAGTCACTCTATAGTAACCTGTTTCTATCCTAAGAGACATCTCCAGGGAAAGTCATACCTAGGTTGATACTAGATGCAGTACTTGGTCCAAGGAGAAAAAGGAGAATTCAGGAGACCTACCTAAGTCTTTGGCTTTCTTAGCAGCATCAGTGATGTAATCTTGTGACCGTCCATCAGTGAAGACTATGCCCACCTTGGGGACCCCAGGCCTAGCTCCATTGAGGACAGAAAAGGAACTGTCAATGAGGTACTTCAGAGCCTGGCCTGTCATTGTTCCTTTCTCCATGTAGGCCATTTTCTTGACTGCTGCTTTGATGTCCTTCTTGTTCTTGAACTGCCCCAGTGGAAACTCCTGTCTGACAGAACTGGAGTACTGAACCAGGCCAACTTGGGCCTGTTTGTCTGACACCTCCAGTGAGTCCACAATTTGGTTGATGAATTTCTTCACCAGCTCAAAGTTCTCAGGCCGCACACTCTTGGAACCATCAATCAGGAAAACGAGATCCAGAGCAGATCCTGACCCACCACTGCAAGCTGAAGCAAAATATGAGAAGAGGGCAAAAGAAGACAGCAACTAAGACACCAATTAATTATGTAGGAAAATATAACCCTAGTGTGATTTTATTGCTAATGAAATAGGTTTAATCAATCAAAACTCAACAACAGTTTACACTAATGTTTTCAAAATAATTCTTGGCCATAAGTGCATGGTTTCTTTTTCTGAACAGAACACATCTACCCTGTTTCAATCCTATCCCCTCCATACCACTGCAGATCACAGCTCGGCTCAGTGCAAATGAAAATCATTACATACCACTGCAGGTCTTCCCATCGTTGTTCAGCGTGAAACCCTCTTTACAAGCACACTTGTATGCTCCTGGGGTGCTGATACAGATCTGCTCACAGTCGTGGTCTCCAGTGGCACACAGGTCTGACACCACTGAAAACAAAGGTGCAGATTAAAATCAGAGACCTTGCCAAGGCTTCTCAACCCAGACCCTACTCAGCCCGTGCACAAAGCATGATATTTGTCCCATATGCTCAGTGATAACTAAATCCACTCTGCAGCAAGACAAAGCAGCAGAAGTCATTACTCTTGGATAGTGACTGAGATACAAGAGGGAAGGAGAAGTTTTCACAAATCTCCTGACTCCAGGGCACAGCCAGGACTAGAAATAGTCTCTTTACTGTGGGCAAAAACCATTTGTCTGTTGAGCATATCACAATATATTTCACTCTCCATAGCTACTGGTTGAGATTTGGTTTCCAACCTACCATCTGGGCTGGCCAATACCCTTTTTTTCCAGCTGTGTAGTACAATTATAATTAGTGAGTTCATCCCCATGTACAGTTTTCATTCCTGGATGGGATTCATGTCCAAACATACTTAGAGTTCACTTCAGAGCTACCCTCGCATGTGCAGCTTTCAGATTCTCTCTCTACAAACATTTCTGCCTGCTGATCTTAACCTGGATCTGACTCCCGAGATGCTGAGCAAACAGAAGCTGGATTGCAGCAGTCTGAGCCAGCAGCATTCAGTGACTGACAACACTGTCACAGCTACAGCAATGATGGTGGAAAACAAACTCAAAAGTAAACAGATCTGGTTGAAGCAAATTAGTTCACAAATACTAGGGAAATCTGTGCAGAAAACTGAGCATTTCTGGTTCTATCATAATGATGAGAGGTGGTGCAAAGTCTTTCAAAGTTAAGGGGCTTCTATTCATTATTTCAAGTTATTTGTGTTCTGCTTGGTATGTATTATGTACTTCTTCTGGCCTTCCCAATTCACGTGCATGCATATTGTGCCAGCACTGGTAGATCTTTCCAGCATATATGTAGCTCATATAATTATGAATGTTACTAGCCATGCAGATGGCTGTAACACTGGGCTCGCAGGTTGAGTTCTCTGAAGCCTACAGAGATCTTACTAGTCTAACTAGTGGCTGGATTGCCAAGGGTCTCCCTTTTTCCCATGTGTTTGTTGAGCATTATGGGAAACAGCTTGGACAGTGCTGCACAGTTCTTCCCGCTATCAGTACCCACAAGCCGTGCTTTGCAATAGCAGGTGGTGTTTGGGTACATCTCCAAGGATGGTTTTCTGCAGCTGCTTGCATAGCACGATAACAGCCCACTTGGCAGTTAATGCAGTGCTATTCTCTGTTAGCTACAATAATCCTTAGCACAACGCTTCCCTTGGATGCATCTCTGAGGATTTTTACCATAGGGAGAACTTTGTCATCTGCACATTACAAATTTGAAAAGCAAGGCACAGAAAGGATTTTTTTTCCTTCATCTTTTTGAATGACACCAATGCCAGAACTTCAAAACTCATTGTCAGGCCTCTCCGTCTCTGGCTGACTCCTGACTCCAGGGCAGCCAACACAAACTCCCACACACATATTCATGGCCTGGATTCTACCTTCTCAAATTTTGTCTCTATGCCCCCTTTAGCATGGAGTATTTGTTCCCCTGTTTCATGAGCTTCTGGTGCAGTGACACCTGATTATAATACATGACTCACTTTATATTCAAAACTTTCCTCCTTCCTACAAAGGAAGAAATTTTCCTTGACGAAAAGCTGCTCACCCCCCATCATTTTCATCCTGAAAGTTGAATCATGAAATTTTACACCTCTTGAAGAAATTGGTCTCAGAGAGTTTTACAGGTCCATCTGTGTGCATGTGTTTGCAATGCCTTGCCATAGGCACCATGGTGTATCGCACCTTTTAAAAAGTGCTGCCACACGTCTGCGCTTTGACAGGATGGGTGTGCGAAACCCCCAGGTCTCTCTCGCTGACACATAAAATGGATATTTATAGACCACCTCCTACAGTCTTGTGGGTACATTTGAAAGTAATAAAGCATTCTCACTCCGTTCACCGGTTCGTGTAGGAGTGAATATGTGTTTGTAGAATAGTCAGGCTCTTTTCATATGCTATGCAGAAAGGCATTATATACTGCACCAGCCAGGAGAGTTTCGTGCCTCACAGGGTTTGCAAAAACAACAGCATGGTCAGGCAAAGGCAGTTCGGCCTCTAGCAGAGAAGTGAAACCATCCCTTGCTTAACTGGGAATTCAGAAGTCAATACTGGTGGGGGAAATTACAAGCCAGATTCTCAGAACTGCCCAGATAGGCTTAAACATAAGGATGATGATTTTAGCTACATAAAGATCATGTTTTCCAAGTTCTTTTTCAGTGCCTCAGGGAGTGTGGGTCATGTTTACAAGCTCTTCTGTGCCAATGAAGTCTGGAGACTTCTTTAAATAAAACCTGAAACTTCCCAAACAAAACCTGACATTCTTGAAAGGCAACTTCAAAGAGCATCTGTCTTCCAGACTGCTTTGTGCTCCTGCAGACCCAAGTCCTTGGAACAAGCAAGCAGATGGATGAAGGATGATCACACACACAACTTCCATATGAAAAGCTTGCTGGCAGCCACTTGTACTTCTTGGCTAGGAACCCAGGGTTGTGGCAAGGACTTACCACAGAAAGCTTCTTGAAACTTGTGGGTCAGCTTCTCTATAACACTGTAGCTCTCCACATAGTCCACATGATCATCCTGGGGCTCACTAGCAATTTGCCGCAGTGTGTGCATGTCTACCCGGCCAACCCCGATGGCAAAGATCTCGATGCCAGCTGCTCTGGCCCTTGCTGACACATCCTGCACTCCATCCTGGGGACGTCCATCGGTCACAACGATCGCCACCTACGCAGAGGAGGGCAGAGGCAAGGCGTATGCTTCAACGGGTGTTAATATCACTATTGCTTGTGGAACAGGCTGGGTTAGTAAAGAAGGTTTCACATTTCTAAAATTAAAGAAAAAGGAAATGCCAACCCCTCCTCTCCCTCTTCGTGTTCTTTCTGAGGTCACACAAGCCATTCTTTTATGTGGGGTTTGTTTCTTTCTGAGCTGGAAAGGTTAAACTGCCAGGGACCTGACTGATTTAATTAGGGGACAACTGGTGCATCTTGCCCCTATGGAAACCAAAGTAAAGGTTACATTCATCATACACAAACTAATGCTCAAGTCAAACTCTAACTATCTTCATGAACCCCCAGCTGACACTAAGGACAACTCTAACTCAGTATGGGACTTTAAAGAATCTCAGGAAATGTCATGGAAACCTCATGAGATGCAGACTTTTCCCCATTTTACAGATGGAGAAGCTGAAGCAGAGAGAGGGGAAGAGATATCCTCAAGGTCACGCTGTGTGTCGGTGCCTGCCATGATTTCTGATTCCCTGTTCCACAATAAATAGCAGAGATGAAATCCTACCCCTACTAACACGAGCATTAAAATGGCAGCTGGTTTAAGTGGGAACTAGATTTCACCTTGGATTAGATGGAGCCCTGAACCAGTGGGGTCCTGCTCCTGTTGCTAGTTTGTCCATTTTCTTCTTTATTTTTCTTCTGATAACTGACATTGTCACAAAACCTTACTTTTTGTTTTTGTCAATTCATCTGCTCCTGCCACTTTTCCTTACAACTGTTTTATTGTGATACCACTGTCAACTCCAAAGCAACTGATTGGGATGTAGTGCAGTATGGAGAAATATAATCAGCGGGAGCAGGTGAGCTGCTAAGCAGAAAGAAAGTCCATATTGCAGGCAAATACCCTCAGTAATATAGAAAGTAAAGAAACATCAAATGAAAAAGGCAGAAAAAAATATCTATCTGGCAGTGACAGAGAGTTTGAATGAGCTATCATCTGGTCATTAAGGCAGTATTTGCTATTCTCCTCTATGCCATATATATTCTCCATCTTTCTGAAGATAAAATCAGACACACCAGCTGCTCAGTTAGGACAGTGTGATGGCTGTTTTACATCCTTGGGTGGAAAAAAGTCATCTCGGGTCAGGTGAGGAGTGTGGTTCTCTGCCCCACATGTCCAAGGGGTGCTGGCCATGCAGATGAAGTGGCTCCTTCCCTCCCTGCCCACCCTCCAGCCGAGGGATGGCTGAATGCTGCAGTTATCTGCCCCATAGTAATACTGCAACACTGAAGTTATCTGCTGTCCTGTTCAGAGCTTTCCTTCTGTGCAAAATATGGGTGAACCAGGAAAAAAAAGCAGGGCTTTTCAATCTAGTGCAGTTCTGTAAGGTCAGGTGTTTATCCGCACTTGCTAAGGGCTACAAAATTAAAAATTCCTAGTAGTATCACAATTCTGTAACTGGCTGCTTCCAAGGGGAAAAAAAATTAAACAAATCAAGTATTTATCTTCTGCTTGTGGCCAAAATAAGGAAAAGTGTCACCTGTGGCAGATGTCAGTGTGCGTTGGAAAGGGGAATGAACATGACAATCAAAGATCCGACCAAAAGGAGACGCGGGTTGTTTCTGGCCCAGCAGCCAAGCCAAGGAGCAGAGCCAGCCATGCAATCGTGCTTTCTGCCAGGAGAGAGAGCCCTCGGCTCAGCCGCTCAGCAGCCGGCTGAGCAGCTCTGCTTTCTGCTGTTAATTCCTGTACGCCCAGCAGCTTTGAGATGGGGGTTGCCAATTAGAGCTTATCAAAAGCCAACCTGTCAGGAAACAAGATATATTATCAAGTAGCTTCTTCGAGCAACACCACCCTACGAGTAGGTTTCTGTCAGTAGCTGCGTATCTTTCTTGCAGTGTTTGTCACAGGATGGAGGTGTTGCATGTCCTCCTGGCATTTCTCTGTCGAAATAAGGTGATTCACCAAGTTTAATCAGTTCCTTTCATTCTTCACATCAGGTTGGAATCTTCGCATAAGCCTGAGCCCCAGATATGAACCAGGAGGTGTCTGGTAGCAGCATCCACATCTGGCCTTGATGGGAAAGATCTTCATGATGCATCTGTGTGAAAGTCTACTATAGAACACTCAAAATTCATGTTGCTTTCTGACCTGCTGTCTGAGAAAACCAAACTTCTGAGTACAAAGAGTCTGGATCAGTCATCAGGAATTAATCAGTGAACCCATGGCTAAAATTAACATAACAGTGAATCAGATCAAGCACCAACCAGCCAGGGACCCTGTCTGTGACCAGGACCAGCTACTTACAGAAAAAGTGTAAGAAATAAAATGATCTTGCTATCATAGATAGTTATCTTGATAATAGGAAATCCTATTTTTTTTCCTAGGATTCCCCCTCCCACATTTGCCCTCCCTGCCAGCCTGAGGCAGTGAGTTCCAGTGTGAAAAAACCCCAACATCCTTTTTTTTAAAACCTACCTCTGAATTATTTGCAACCACAGGATCTCTGTAATTCTCTGTATTATGACCTTGTCTCATTTAAAAAGCTGAGAGTCCTGGTATGTGCCTTGTTTGGTAAAGAGCAAGAGACAGGTTGGAGGAAAGGAGCAACCGCTGCATCTGGAGAGGCTGACAGTGCTCTGCTGCAGAGGGCTTGTGCTGGACTCAGCAGGTAGCCATGTGAGAAGAATTAAGAAAGGGTGAATGCTTTTGGTGTCTCACATAGCTGAAGAGGAGCTTCGGTTTTGCCCTAAGAAAACTCAGAAACTTTTGCTTTTCAAGGTCAAAACTTTTACTCATTTTAACCACCACATTTCATTTTCCTGTTAATTCCTAACTTTCCTTCTTGTGTTACTTCTGTCGTATAGAAATCCCCCATGTACTCATGACACAATTTATTCTTGGTTAACTAAAACACCAGAGTATTCACGGGCATCCCTAGGTATTCATATTTCAGTGTAGGCAATCCAGCAGCTAATGAGGTAGCTATGTCTCATTGTGCAGTGTATAACATGAATGTTGTAGCAGCACTGAAAGGAGAACTGGGCAGAAAGTTGAAAAAGCCCTTAATTTTCTCAGCAATTTGACAATCTATTTGTTGTTCTTCCTAAAGAAAGATAAAAGTAATTGGGCACCCCTGTAGTTTTTGACGAAGATATAAACAGACTTTACTCTGAACTCCTACGGAATCAAATAGTGGTTCTTGCTGTCCTGGGGTGATGTTTGCTGCTCAGAGCACAGCAAGACCAAATGACCTTGTGATGCTTTGACCAGTGTCCCACACGGTTGACAATCACAGCACAGATTTTCACAAGGTCTTTCTGGATTTCTGCTGTGTGAAAAAGAAAGGACCATGTCCAATGTTTCTGGAAACTTCACCTTCCTAAATTACTGCAGGCAGGTGACAGAGCCACCTTGAGCAGCATGAGGGTCTCAGATGGGAAAAGTTTGCTGGACTTCAAGGCATCGTGGAAAAAAGCAAAAAATAACCAGGGAACCAAGGAATGCAAATGATTGTGGAGGTATACCTTGGAGGTATTCAAAAACTGTCTGGATGTGGTCTTGGGCAACCAGGTCTAGGTGGCCCCACTTGAGCAGGAGGGATTGGTCAATATGACCTGCAGAGGTCCCTTCCAATCTCAATCTTTCTGTGATTCTGTCTCTTTGATCAGCTCCAAAGTGGAAGGAAAGAGGGAAAAGCATGTAGTGATTTTCTTTTCTTCCCTTTTAATGCCTAAGATAAATCATTAAAATGACTACTACTGTTCTGCTTTTTCAGATAGTCAGGAAATAAGGCTTCAGGGAGACAAAGCAACTTCAGAGTTCTTTGTATGACTGTCCACACAAACATTGATACTTTAGCCATGCTACTGCAGTAAGTCACTAAATAAATTTGACTTTTTTTAAGTGTTTGGATATTTAAACTAAAGGCTTGTTTGGTATATTAGCAGGACATAGCAGCTCTTATGCATATTGAGATGACAGGAAACCGCAAAGACTGCAAGAGGATGTTGGTTGAGTTGTCTGGCAGCCCAGCTGCAGAGTAGACAAGAGCAGGAAAATAGTGCATGAGGAAAGGAGTTACTTAAATGGTGTAGAAGATATTAGTTAAAGATCCAGGTATTTTCAAAGACAGCTCAGTGAAAATGTCTCTTCAATCTACAGTAATGGTCAATGCTGCGTGTAAGGTGTCAGGCTGTATTAGGAAAAAATTACAGAGACTAATACTGAAAGTATTATAAGAGTATTGTATAAATCAGAATTGTGTCCCAGTCCTGACCTAAACATGGTCACCTTGTCTTAAAATAGACATTGTGGAATTAGGTAAAGACAGGAGAAGATAAAGAAATGTGGTGAGATTTCTGAGGGTCATGAATGAATTGTGTAATGGTCCTGCAGGAAAGTGGATCTAAAAAGATCCCATTATTTGTTCCATTTGAAATATAAACAATAAGGGAAACAGGGAAGTCAATGGGAGCTGCCTTCATGCAACAAGACTGGAAGTCAGACCCCTCCTTTCAGATCCTTCATTCCATTCTAGGTGCAATGACTGGCCGTAGGTTTCCTGTTCCTTGATTTCCCCCATCTATTGGGTGAAGATGTCTGTCCAGCTCCGAGATTTGAGGACTCTGAGGGTGTTGCTGGAGCTGTGTCAGGGTTGTGCTCAGTGTGGGATCACTGGTGCCGTGGAGGGCACTGGAATTCCTCTTCCAGCAATGAGCTCCTCATGTGGAAGATGGCAGATACATGGAACAGTTTTAAATCCCTTTGCTGTTCCTCTGCCTCCCTCCTTTGGTCACAGGTCAAATGTTGAAAAAAGAACAGCTTTAGCCACCTTGGTGCCCCTGACTGTTTTTCCCTACAAGTAAACATTCTGGATGGATGAGGGTAGAAGGGGTGGAGCTTGGGGAAGAGCTACCTTGAGTTGTCAGGTCCCACTTAATGGCAAATTAGCAACTGTCTGAAATTTCTGCTAATGTGCAGCCATGCGACAGCTCCCAGCTTTTGGAAAGAAACCTTAGTGCACTGACTGGCCCCCTTCAAGCACCCTTATCGATCTATAAAGGTGCTCAACAGCTTTGAATGGAAGGCTGATGAGGTGAGACATGGAAACGAATGCTATGATCATTCCCCTAGTGAGAGCTGACTGTCTCCAAGGAAAGGAGCAGCATCCACCCCCTTCTGCAGGTTCTGGTACTTCTGGACATTGGAGTAACAATTAATGGAGTGAGATAAGATAGAAGCTTTTTGCAAGGGTGTGTTGGAAGTAGTGAGAAGTAAATATCTCTTGCCTATCAATACTTGAGAACTGAAATGTTTCTGTGGTCTGACATTCAAACTGTTGGAATTTTTCTATGTTTTCTTTCTTATTAAACATTTTTTGCATGTCAATCAGAGTAAAAAATTCTGAAAAGCAGAAATAGATATTAACATCCAGATAATTTTTGTTTGTTTGTTTCAGTTCAGCTGTCTGGTTTTGTGCTAAACAATACCAACAAACCCAAACATTCCTGGACAGAAAGGCACTGTTTATGTGTAGCTATGGAGGATCCTGCTTAGAGGAGACCTGCAGCTCCCAGTTTCCTCATGTTTTTCCACCATAGCGTGCTCTGGGCGGGCTCAGATGGCAGGAGGGCTCTGCTGGAGACCTGTCACCTTCTCACCAGCTCCCCTGGAGTGGTTTCACTGGAGGAAACATCTCTTTCCCATGCAATATCTGAAACAGCTCTGCAGTGAAATCAGCTATGGAGCAACTGGGCAGCCCTGAGCTGTCTGAGAAATCAGTCTTTTCCAAAACTTTTTCAGAGTGGTGGGAGCAGGCAAGATTGCTGCTGCCTCTTCTGCAACCCTGTGGCAGACTTACTGCTGCTGGAAAAGTGAGGAAAAGCAAAACACACCTTGGAAGCAACAGGCAGTTGCTTCAAGCTCCAGAAAATAGCACGTTTGAGCTAAAGGCTGAATCCACACTTCGTCTCTTTGAAGTAGTTCAGTCACATGACTAAGAACAAATTAGTCTTGCACTTAATAGATTTTAAAGCTCTTTACTAAAAATAATGATAATAACAATATAATATTAATAATGCCTTGCAATTTTGCAATGATTTCTTTCAGTGAACCTCAAAGAATTTGACAAACAAACCAATGTTAGTCCTTTTGAATAAAAACTATTGCAATTAGGTCTTGGAGTTCCCCTGTGAGAGCTGGGCTATTATACTTTGCATCAGGTGACTCCTAAGCTTGAGTAATGATGTGATCGTGACAGCTCATCAGATGAGCTTTTCTCTCTCTGGAGCTGACTGCGAATGAAACTGAAAGTTTCTTGGAGTGTAATTTTCTTCCTGTTATCACTCTTGGTTTTCTTCCTATTGTGTCAAACCAGATTTAGGCTAAGGATACATAGAATTTTCTCTGTTGCGAATCCCGCAATAAAAGACTATATGAGGATGAATTAATTCATATTTGCAAGTTGCTTGTAGTTCAACATGGTGAGGGGGCACACGAGGCCTTTAATTAGACTGTCCTTATAGGTGACAGCTTCATTTTTAGGGGTATCTTGTGAATTCCAGACCAGCAGAGCCTTCAGGTTGCTGATTTTTGGAGTTGGCAAGTATTTACCAGTTCCTATTTTTCTCTTTTCAGTATTATTTTTGACTTGCCATCCCTGAGCGTCTTTTCCATGTTCTGTTCTGCCTTCCCTACAGCATTACTAGCAGTGAGAGAAATGGAAAGTGACTGGTGTTCCAAAAATGTTGTAATCAGAAGAAAAATCCCAGGCTTCCTTGCTCCAACAGCTGGGCTTTTGTCCAGCTGGTGGAAAGCTCTAGCTGCTTGCTGATGCCTTTGCTTATTTTTCTGGTCTGGTCTCATAGCAGAGAGCCAGTGGAGCTCGCATGGGACACAAGGGCCTAGGAAGTGCATTCACGATGTTTAGCTAAAACTCATATTGTCACGAATATACATTCTCTGCATGCTCAGAAGATAGTTTTCCTGGTGACAGTCACTGGGCTGAAGTTTGGTTACATTTATGGTCAATGGGGTGAACGAGGTATCTGGGGAATAGTTTTTTAAGGACTGAGCTTCCTGGACAGGGAGTATGGGTCAAGAATGATGATGTCTGTTGCAATCACATGCAGCGTTAAGCTGATCTTATACCACAGCCTTAAATGCTAACTGGTCAATTAAGTCTGTGTACCTGAAAGGAATACCCAGAATGGAGAACATAGCCATCAGCCAGCCTCTGAAAAACTGGAAGAGCAGTGGAGGACACTGAAACAGCACTTTGCTTTACATCTGCAACTGAAAAGGGCCATTTCAAAGGAAACTTTCAGAATGTTGCCTTGCTTTTTACTATGGTGGATTCTGAAGCATTTTTATTACAATAGTTTTGGGAAGATGAACATTGTTCATGCTTAGAAAATCTGGCTGAAATCATCATCTCACGGTGGTATGTTGTTGCAGTCATTTTGGAAGCAGGGAGCTGTGTCCCAAAGGACCGACTCTCCAGGTGAGAGGAGAGCTAGTGAAACTGGTTTAAATTTACTCTGACAACTTTTAGCCATCTCTGCCCAAAAGAAAGTTGAGCTTTGTTTTCAGTAAGATTTGGGAGGTTTCCACCTCCCAGAGGTTTGCCACCTTCGACAATTAACCCTGACTTGTCCCCACACACTCAAAGCACAGAGAAAATCACCTTTCCTCCTTCTCTGATTTTTCCAACCACTCCATGATGAACCACATGAAAGAAGGAGTGTCCAAGAAATGCATAATTTGCTTACCTTATTAAAATTGGGAGACCTCACCCTGGCCCCTTCTGAGTCACTAAAAGCCCGGCTAATGGCAAACTGGATAGCCAGACCAGTCATAGTCCCAGTGGAGAGCGGCTCTATCCTCCGGACCGCTTGCAGGAGCCCAGCTTTGGTTTGGTAGGTCTTGAGGGAAAACTCGTTCTTGACGGCACTGGCATAATTGATCACACCCACCCGGGTGGAGTTGGGGCCCACATCCAGCCCCTCGATCACCTGGGACATGAAGACTTTGACTTTCTCAAACTCGTGTGGGCGCACACTTCGAGAGCTGTCGATGATGAACACCAGGTCGGTGGGTTTGGTTCTACATAGGGTGCCTGGAAAGGATAAGGAGGGAGGAGAAAAATAAAAGAAAAAGAAGAGAAAAGTATATATACTAGGAGGGAAAGAATGGTCTTGTTGGAGCAGCAGCTGAGGCTAGAGGACCTGCAAGCTTCAATCCTTTCTCTGCCTGTCTCAGAGAGGCCCAGTGAGACCACTTTAACCTAATATTTCTAAATGTTCTTTTTCCTTTCATAGGAAAGTGTCTGTAAGAAAAGCACAGTTACGGGTTGACAACATGTACTTCCGAAGGAGCGAGCTGACACGATACCAACGCTGCACTTGTGGGAGCAGGTTACCCACTTGTAACCCCAGGCTATTGCTAATGTCTACATGAAACTTAATTCACTTATGGCAGCACGGAGGGAGGAATAAAGCTGTGAGCTGAAGCCTGTGCGTGCACTTCGGCACCAAAGAACGTCTCAAAAGGAGTTATTGCATTTTAGACATGGATAAGCAATCCATATGTATATTAATTAATGAGATTGTACCTTTGTCATGCATGACCAGAAGCAGGCGCGAAACTCAGCAGTTCAGATTCAGTCGAGAATTGAGATACCCAGATTAACTAACCAATGTAACGTGAACCTGTCTCATATTTTTCAGCTAGTGGCACTAATAATGAAATACTGTAACACAGCAAAGACCAGTGCTGTTTTACTTCTGTGAGCTGGTGAGGGAGGCTACAATAGAGAGATGGAGAATCACGTAATTGATAGTTAATCTCTACAACCCCATAGTAAGACATGAATATCCACTGTAAAAAGTAAATGGTATAAACAGGAAGCACTGGCAATGCAAAGAGCCGAGTGATTTTTTTATTTTAAATTTCTCATTTTCATGCTGTTTTCCATCCTAATTTTCAACTGTGGCAAAACATAAAAAAGGACTGATATTTTTTATTATTTTCTAAATGAATTATCCCATTTTCCCCACCAGATCTACAGCATTCTGTTCTTTTAACTTTTTTCTATCAGTTAGCCTGTCTCCACAGGGGCATCAAGTGCTCTGTTAATATTTGATTTCTGCAGAGAGGGATGATATAGGTTATATCATAAAGGAGATTTCTGCGGACAGATTTTTAAATGTGAGCTTTTGGGCCAACAAATCTGTTCCAAATTATGACATAAATATTATAGCTAGTCCTCAGTGTGAAATCTAATGGAGCTTTCAGTCTTTCAGACAGATGAAAATAAATACCCTGTGATATATCCATAAAGAATATAATCAGGTTAGTTTCCTGAGAGACACTAATGCTGAATTTGCTTCTGGCTCCCAGAAAGGCCTCTCTAAAAGATGCTGTGTGTAGAAGGAAGCAGGCAATGGTTACTTTGTCAGATGCTCTAGTTTCCACTAAAATGCAATATAACCTTTTCCCATGGGGGTGACTTTCGCTTTGCCACCATAATTCATTGCAGAGGAAGGAAAAACTCAGTTGGCAGTCCATCTACAGTATTGCAAATCCCTTTACCAGGGGTTGGTTATGCCCATTTTACAGGTTAGAAATGAAGGTACAGAGAAAGACTTGAAGTCTTGCAATCAGTTCCTCCAGAAATAAAGTGCAGATTCCCCTTTGCCACTATAGCTAATGAATCACGTTTGTTTTTAGTGACAAATCGAGTAAGAAAAGGTTTTTTTTCTCCATAGGAACAATTGGATCTAATAGAAGTTTTGAGGTATAATTTCTTTTTTTTTTTTGCAGGGAAGCTCTGTGATTTTGCCCTAAATAAGATTTTTTTAACCTCTTTTTATGTGAGTGAAGTATATTTCAGGGAAATGAAGAGAAAAGAAGAGATCAGATGGGAGCTTTGGGGTTTCAGCCTGTCTGGTCACAGCCGCTGTGCACACGTCAGGGTCTGCAGGACAGGCCTTGGTTATCTCCAGGAGGTGACAGTCAGGCACGCTTGCTCTGAGTGACAGCTTGACTCAGCATAGTTTATTTTAAAGCTGAATTAAACCAGAAATAAAATCCTCCTCTATTTTTAAAAATGCCCATGCTTATTCAGGAATAAATGAACTTCATGCACTGATTTAACAGAAACTATCTTTCAGGCCATCTTTGCCATATTTGTTAAAAGAACAGGAAACGTGCCTAGTAATTCAGAATTAAAAGATGTTTATTTTAGGAGTAGCAATTGCTCACAGTGGGGCTGAGTTGAATGACTGGTCTGTTTAGTTTCCTGACCGGTAGCGCTTAGTGGTTTTGCAGCAAAGATAACTCCCCTTTCCAAATCACTAAGGAGAAACTGGTCAGAATATCAGAACACTCCCCCTCAAAAACCAACAGCTAACACTGCAGCCACCGTCACGCATATCTCACAACTGTCAGTCTGCCCAGGTATATGCACTATGCAACATCGTAGGATAATTCAAACATTTTTAAAACCCAGCAGTAACTTTTGCCTTGGCAACCTCTCTGGCGGTGAGTTCCCCAGGTTGGCTGGAGCCCCCGGCAGCATCCTGCCCCTGGCAGAGGAGAGATGCTTCCTCGATAGCAGACCCTCCAGCCCTTTCCTTTCTGTTCAAGACTTGCTGACACTCATTGCAGACCAGGAGTTAGAGACCGTGCAACCTAAAGAGCAGGCAGCTCATCTCCCATCTGGCTGCTCTACAACCCACTTGGAAAGACAAACAGAGCAGGATTTTTCTCAAGAACGGATGAAGTAAAACCTAGGAAAGGCCCATCCTCAGCAACCTGACCAGACCTTCCTGCTCGGTGAGGTTAACCAGAGCTTGGGGTGTCTGGCCAGCTCCTCCTTGAGCTGGCGGCAAAACCAGCCCTCTGCAGAGCTGCAGAAAGAAGAAGCAGTTTTGGAAGGCAGAGGAGAGCCCTTCTCCTGCCTGGGCCTCCTCCAGCCAAGATCGATGAGTTTCGAGGCTGCTGCTACACTGGTGGCTAGGGCTGCCCTGATGCCACCTTTGCTGTGCCTCTGTACAGCCCTCCCACTATTTCTCTAAAGCAAAGTAACACGCAGAAGCAAGCACATCTCCAGGTTTTGCTGCCCTGGGAAAATATTCGAGAGAGCTCCTCTGCTTCTCTGACTGATGTCTGGTATCTCTTCTTGTTTCATCTCCTTCCCAGTCCCAAAGCAGGCCACTGGCAGGGAGGTAGAGGACCAGCACCGTGCATCCCACTGCTGAGCTCCTACTTACCTCTCGGCTGCGGAGGTGCCCCACAAACTCCATAGCTCTGGAGGAGAAGCAGCAAAGAGAGCAGCAAGGCAGAGAAAATCCTGTCCATGGCTGCGGAGGAGCCGGCGGCTGGATGCAGAGTGGCAAGCAAGAGCCTTGGCCCAGAGGTATTAACCTGCCCTTCCTCGGGGAGGCATGGGGCCAGCCCCTGACACGTGTGAAGTGCTGGGGGGGGGCACCGAGGGGAGAGGGGCAGGCAAGAAGGACTTGGAGAAAATATTGCATGAAGGTGGGGAGGAGGAGGATGTCCAGCCCTGCCGGCCCCCAGCCCCTCCACAATGGTTTCATTGCTCAGCAGAGGGGATGGAAGCTATAAAGAGACCCGACACGGCGCGGTATGTGGGGAATCTGGGACCATAACAGTGGGACCAGTGAAACCAGCCCTGGGGAACTGGGGTTAACCTGTCAATCACCAGCTCCCATCTGCAAATTCTGGGCTTTGCCACAGTAAGCAAACGGTCTGCAGTGTGTCAGGCTTGTGTCCTTCCTCTGGCAAAGCTCAGGGAGGGGGCATTGGTGGAAGGGGGGGGCAGGAACAGGGTCACACAAATCATCTCTCAGTCCCCACATTTGCCAAATGCAGGGCTGGAAACCAGCCCGTGGAATCGGGGGGCTTCACTTCCTTGGCTTAATTTGCGGGCGAATGCTCGGTCGCAGGAGGAGGGGAGAGGAAGAGGAGAGCGAGGCTTGGGGAGGCAGAGGCGAAAGCGTAGGATGCAGAACAAATTTCTTCCTGTGGGAAACAGTTTCTTCTCTATAAGGCTGTGCCCCCTGTGCAGGAGAGCAGGGAGGGAAAGAAAGAACTCGGTAGCTTAAACTAGATAAATAGACAAGAAACTCTGGATAGACAGACAGATTAGAAGTTTGATTTATTTTTTACAGCATAGCGTTCAGGTCTGTACACACGAGGGAGATACAGCTCCTGCCACAAAAAGCCAATAATCTAAATGAACAAATAAGACTGATGATGCTGCAAGTGAGCAGAAATCCAGTGTTTTCTTTATGGAAGAGCAGCAGGGAGATTTGGTACCAGAGTAAGATGAATTTAATGATGGGTTCATCACAAAGCATTGCATCTATTTTCTTTTTTTTAACTACTGTATTACACTATTGTCAGTTGATTAAAGCCCTTCTCCTCTGATGGATTAGTCTTTGCTCACCTTTCCAGCTGCACACCCTTGGAGCACTCATCCATTTCATCTGCATTGTGTTAGTGCAGTGCCATGGCAAACTACCTTTAATTCAAAGCCCAGTTTCTCTTCCCTTATCTAGAGTCACTCTTTACTCCAAAAGTGCTTCAACAGCGACTGAGAGCTCCTGTGGAGAAAAACTCTTTGATTAGGAAAAAAAGGACCTGTCCTGAGTGAAGTTGCCAGGCTATTCTTAACTCTTTCAACATTAAAAGTGTTAATTAAAATATTAAATGATGGCTACGTTCTCCTGCAAAATCAGCTGGGATTTGTCCCACTGGTATCTTCCCAGGAACACACCATCCATCACAGGCTTTCCACCATCTCTGGAGCTAGCTGGAACATTTTAGCCAGAAGGAGCAAATGCTCCAGATGAGCCTTTTTTTGCTCTCATTTGACCTCTTTCTCTCATTGAGGCCCTTTTCCAAGCTTGGTGGCATCTTATTCTATTTGCTTGTAATTTCAGAGCCCCTGGGATTAAAAGGGCTACCGTGCAGGATGTGAAAATTGCAGATAATGATCATGGAGTAGTACAGAAAACACATACAGATGTTCACGTATACATGTGCATGCACAAAGAGCCCGGTATAAAAACTTCATATATAAATGCTTATGCTTGTGAATATGTACATATTCATAAAAATATATACACATATGATCATACATGCATATAAACATGATTGTATGTATGTGTTTATAAATATAAATATGTATGTGTGCACATACATGCAAGACACACAACTCCGTGCGTGCCTTTCGTGGGTGTGTTTATATATCCATGGATTTAGATGAGTGCTAATGTGTATAAATACTATTCACTGATATCCCTGTGTGCTTGTATCCACACAGGTATGTTTGCTCCCCAAATGTATAGAACAGCTACACCCGTACATTTATGACTATTAGGTAACAAAGTGAAATAAAAACATAAAATTGGGGAGATTTTACCTCCAGCCCTGTCTACGATGGGGTTTCTCCTGTTGCATACAAGGACCTATTGGTGCAGACAGTACTTGCTTGCCATGAATAGGGATCATTCAGAGCCCTCCGTAAATGAAGTCTCTATGGCTGTTCTTGCTGAGGAAAATATAAAGTTTCTCTGTGTCATTTTGCTGTTAATTAGCAAAGAAAGATAAATACATTTCAGGTGAATATTTTCACTAGCAGAGGTTGTGGCACACAAGCAACATTAAAGCTTTGAAAATAAGGCGAGAGGCAAAGGTGTGCTGGATACTATAGGTCTGCATTTATACCTCTGTAAAAGCAGTGTTTATTTTTAAAATATGAAACATAATTTTTCCCCAGGCCTCCGAAAATGAAAACACTGGATTCAATATTTCAGGAGGAAAATATGCATTTAAAGCTCTTCCCGAGCCTGCTTGCAACGTAAACAGACAAACCATTAACGGCTCATGCTGGCCCCACGGCGGCCCTGCCATTCTGCAGAGCTCCTATTGTAAGCTTCACGTGTCCTGGCACAAGGAAGGTCTGCCTCTCCGTCCAACACATTTGCATTCATGTATCCTTATTAAAAAAGTGCTTGTTTTAAATAATAGATCCCCTCTTTCCTTCCAGTGCTGGATGGTCAGCAGAAGATCCTGGTCCCACCTTGCTCCTGCTGAAATCAAATGATTCAGAGTGATGGGAAATTGTTGGGCATAGCCAAGGACTTTTCTTCCCCAAACAGCAGTCCCGTTGTATTATTATCTGAGTGCAGATGGAGGTGAAAAGGCATGGAGATGCTTTGTATCAAGGCAAAGAAGGTGATAGTGAAAGACAACACCTGCACCCATATACCAGGTTTTTCTGACCTGGATTTGTACCCTGGTCACTTGCTCTCCACAACTCTGTTCAGATTGTGACCATCATGACTATTCTCAGGATGGAGGTGAAAAATACCATTTTTTTGAGAAATTTCCAATACACGATGGGATGATCTGCTCTGCTCCGCCAGCCCTATGGGTAAAAGCACTTTGCCAATGGCTGCAGCCTCCATGCTCCCACCAGTGGGGGGGGGGGGGGGGGCAGAGGGGTTGAGCTGCTGGGGCCGTCTTGTCCTTGCTGCTTTGAGACCATGGTTGCTGATGCCTGTTGTCAGTCGGCTCAGATCGATCAGCTTGGCTGCACTAATCTTGTCTGCAAAGTCTGGATGTCACAGCACGGATGAGACACGTTTAATGACATGGCAGCGTGAAGCTCCCCGTCAGAGAGCTTAAACTGCTGGGAGACTTCAGCTGGAAAATAATAATATTGTAAGTGCTTAGCAGGGCTAGAGAGCGTTTGCACTGCCCTAACAGCCGTCACAGCCTAACTACAGCCAAGGCTTCTGTCTGCAGGTGAATGAGGCTGAATTACAATAAATGGCTTTCTAGAGGCAGTCAGGTTCAGCAGAAGACTCCAGCGTGAAGTCAGGAGATGCAGCTTGTCCTCCCCAGTGTGACCAATTGAGGAAGCATCATCCTTTGCACCCAGGCAAGAGAGAGGTTTTGCATTGGTGACAGGTGCCTCAAAGGTCACCATGCCCCAAATTTATCCATGGTTTGCTCACTGTGCTGTGTTCTTCAGATCCTCCCTTGTTTTTCTAATGACTTTTTCCTGGTTCATAAAATCCCAATGCTAAAACCCCACTCTGCTAGATGCCTGCATTCTTTGGATTGTCCAGTCTGCCAGCCTTGGGATGGGCCAGGAAAGAGCAAAGCCCAGTTTCAGAGTAAGTACTAAAAGTACTAAAAAGCAAGCACATACTTATACGGGCAGTACTACAGCTGGGAGAGGTGGTAACTTCTCTTTTGTCATAAGACAAGCAAGTCTGATGGCATAAACTATATAAATGCAGATTCTTTCTCTATCACTATATGCATAACATTTCACAGGAATGTAGATCAGATGGGAAAAGCCAAGAAAAATGACATTTTAGTTTCAATAGTGCAGACATGCTTTGTTTTGATTTGGCATTTTACTTTTTCAATTTGTTTTGCTCAAGTTTTATTTTAAAACAGTATTTTAGTTTTATATTTACATATTTGCAACAAACATACCATTATTACATTTAATATCTTAGTATAAATTATTTCACACTGCAACAAACCAAAATGATAAAATCAAAGTGAGTCAGTCCCTAAGGTGCTTCCATGTAAATGACCCAGAACTCTGTGAAGGCTTTCTGTGGACAAAAGGAAATTAGACGTCAGGGATCTCAAGACATTTCCAAACTTCCAATAGAGTTCAAGCAGAACGCATTAAAAATATTGGATTTTTCTTAAAAAAAAATAAAATAAAAAGGCACAGTGTTTGTTGCCCTGGACCATAAATGCTTCTTAGAAGGGATCTGGAGATGTGGCTAAGTCATGTTAGTTGAGGCAGCGGAGCAAGAAGAGGGCTGGGAAGGGACAGGCAGCCAAATCCTGAGTAGTTTACTGTTGATTTTTATTTCATCCTAAACAAACCTGTTAGTTGTAGTAAACAGAGCTTTCTTGCCCTCCAGCCACCAGAAAACTCCAAGGTTTAGCAAAATGCTCAGTAATTTTTTGCCTTTTTAAGGTTTCATTTGATGTTCCCAAGTGAGCGTTTCTGAGCTGTATTCAACAACCTCTATTTTTCAAATACTCAGAGAAATGGTGACAAAAGCTGCCATTTAGTTAAAGCTCCAATTCTTGTATTTTATCCCCACAGTGTTTCTATTTCAGTTTGTTACAGGGAGTGGAGTCATCCCTCCCAGCCCACTTCGTTACCAGAAAGGATATTTACTGCATCACCACTGTATTGCGAAAATGATATTTACAGCGGTGGGATCAGTGCAAAGCATAAAACAAGTGATGTAAAGGGTGAAAGACTGGGGAGAAATGAATGGCTTTAAATACAACTCTTCCGACAACTTGGGATCAAAAGAACTGCTGTTTATCCTTTAAGCTGCAAATGGCTGGCAAATATCCTTGTGCTCTGATGCTGTAAATAGTAAATGCTGTTTATGGCTAGTCAATGTTTATGTATTTCATGGGTCGCATTTATTTCAGAGGGATCATATTTTATTTGCCGTGTTAACCTTGCCCACATACCCCCCTGGGACTGAGTTCCCTCCTGGGCGCTATTCCTGGCTCTCCTGCTGACCACCTGCAAAATTTGGGGAGCTCAAGTCCTCCCTCCATGCCTTGACTCCTCCACCTTTGTAGTGCCACCAACAAAGGTGGCCTGGCCCAGAAGTCCCTAAGGTTATATCTGTCCTGCTAAATCGCTTGAATGAAGCAGCAATATAAGACTTATCATTTGTAAAGATGAAAGTCACTGTGTGGGCAGCTCTTTTTCTCTAAGGTGAATGAGCTAACATACCAGCTGGATCAAGGCAAACCTTACAAAAGGACCAGGGTAAGAAAAAGTAGTAACAAAGACGCTGGGATCATCCAAGAAGAGGAACAGCTTTGTACAATAACTTTCACTAGCAGAAATGTTACAAAAATCCTGTGGGCAGACACATGGATGAGAGACATCCTCAGCTGGAGACCATGGGGGCATCTGGCCTGATGGATGAGCGTGCAGACAGAAAGCAAATGGCAGCAAAAGGATTTGGGCTGATGCATGACCACACTGCCAATTTGTGTCATTCTCAGCCCACCACCAGGGACAGCAGTTGCAGCGACTTCATTCAACTGATACAAGTGACTAATTACCTTAATGAACTGTCTGCAGGAAAGCTAAAGTAAAGCCTGTCTTTTTATGGTATTTGATTTATGCAATTATAATGGTGTCTGTCCCAGGCTGTAGGGTCTGTATCCTGGAAGGTTTATAGGTGTCATTCAAATCAAGGCAGCAAGAAAATCATGAAAGGCAGCACAGTTGCCGTGGTGCAGGATGGTCTGCAGTGACAGGCTCCTGGAGAAAGGCCACACATCCATCACCCGGGATTCCCTCTGCCGCTCCAGGGCCAGTCAGCACATTGGCTTACATCACCTCGAGGAGATGCCAGGGAATGCTGCCAAGTTGCTGTCTTTGCCCTCTTCAAGGTCTATTTATACTCACTCAAGGACATCAGAATACCCTTGGGATAGGAGAGACCTTTCCATCATAGTGGATGCTATGACTTGATCTGCCTGGTTTTGAGCACCGTTGTTCCTATTGCATTATGCATTATATTTTCCAAGTTGATAGCAGTTCCATCATGTTTCTGGATGCCATTTCAAAGTCTGATAGAAGCCAGCACCAGAAAAATACTTCCGATCCTCCCCAGGCTTTACTGACACTGTATTTTCTGCCAGCTTTGGTGTTGTTTAACCTCCAGAAGGATTTGTAGAATCAGACCTTTTACTGAGCTTCTATGTCAAAGAGTCTCTTACAAAAAGGTGTGTCCTGGATTACTGGAGCAACCTGTGTGCTGGTTATCTTCACCAGAAAACACTTCCCATCAGTGGACAGGTTTATCAAACTTTTAACTAAAAGTCTTTGAGTGCTGCACGGGAGCACATCCAGCACATAACTGGGGTTTGCATCATTGTCTCTTTGGGACCAGCCCAATGCTGAGGGAAGGAGCCTCAAGGAGGGTTACCCTGTGTCAATAAAACAAAATACTTCTGCTACAGCATAGAGTACAACTCCATCTCACCCAGCTATGAGGACTACTTGCAGGTAGTCTCTCAGGATTTGCTTGGACCTTCAGAGGCTTTTCTCGCAGTCTCAGGTACTGAGCCTGGTTTTGAGAACAGACCAGGATCACTCTCACCCATTCTGCAAGTTCCCTGCCTTCTCTGAATGGCTCCATGATATTCCATGAGTTGTTTCCTTTTCCTTCATACCTCAGCTTCCCTTTCTGGGGAAAGTGACCAGTAAAGTGTGTTTGGTCGTTTCTTTTTTCAGAGCTGAGGGAGAGGCATGTCTCCTCCAACTGAAGGCAGTGGCACCAGAATGCCTAGAGAAGAACAAGAAAGCAGAAGCACTCAAAGCAACACACAGAGACTTAAAGCAAAAACCCCTTTTTCCACTGGAACTTTTGCTCCAGGTCAGATGGGGGAAAAAACTCACAGTCAGCCAGGTAATCTAACAGACATCTCTGGAGCCCTGGAGCATCTCCACCTGCATGAGATGCTTGCTGCTTGTAAAGGTGGTCAGGTCTGTCTTATATATCTAGTCTGCCAGTGCTGAGATCATCAGCTCAATCTACTCTCTACATCAAAGAATTGCTGCTCATTTCTCCTCTGCACTGGAAAAAAAAAAAAAAAGCAATGTGTGGAGCAGCATTAAGCATATTTGCATGAATTGGTTCTCAGCCTGTGTTGGAGAGACTCACATCACTAAATCAGTTTAGAGGAGAATAAACATTACAACAGTAGCATATTAAAAAGAGTCTTTTATCAGTCTCAAAACCAGCATTGATAGCACCATCGTCCGACTTGGGACAGCTTGTGTTCAGTTTGTGTTGGCCAAATCATCTAACATTTCAGAAAACCAAAACCAACTTCCTGTCTAGAACTCAGCCCCTGACCTGGCTGGAAACTCACAATAAATCTATACATTTTATCAGATTTCAGGGGGTTTTGAGCCAGGCTTTCATAGGCAACTATTCTGAGCCCTGGAGAGAACATACTGCATGAAGCAGAAGGATCGTCTGGCATGCTAAGAGTCACGAAACATCAGGTTCATTTAGAAGATCAGGTGTGTACCCAAAGGCTCGACTACTCACACATATTGAAATAAACCCTGTCTCTGCGAGAGATGTGTTGAACGTACTTTAGCTGCTTGAGCTGTATTATCAAAATCAATTAAACCAAGAGGCTTAGGGAACATTTAACCCTGCTGCAGTAACTAAATAGCCAAGAGCATTATTAATGGTAATTTAATTAGAGATAGAATTTGAACCATTTATAGAGATGGAAAAGGATTTTCAACACGACTTACTTGGATCACATTGAGGAACCCTCTTCTGGTTTAGAAGCCAAGTGAATTGCCAGCATTTCTCCTAACAATATTTTGGGAAGACCCAGTTAACAAGCTTTCAGTGAATCCTAGCCAGTAGAAGGCAGCCTGGTGAAGACATTCCAGTGCTGCAATGGTTGTCACACACCATCTTGGCACCTACAACCTCTAATAAGGAATCTCAGGGAAAGACTGTGCTTTCAAATACCTTCCTAAACTAACAAGGAGAGAAGCTTCACCCAGGTATCCCACCCCATGGCCTCCTCCAGCCCTGGCCTTGAGCACTGCAACCAAGGTGGGCAGGTAGCTGGTGAGAGATGAGAAGCAGCCCAGTTTCAGCATCTGGCTTGGTCTTCAGGACTATGACCAAGAGGGCTGACAGGTGATGTCTGGAAGGTACTGTAATCTATTGATTATTCATATTTTCAAAGATAATGTTTTATCTCTCCACCTAATTAAGCAAGAGACTAGGCTGGACCTTGATGCAAGAAGCTGGGTTCTTCACATGCTTCTGCAAGTTTTTCTGGTTGAATTTTGGGTTGATCTCTTGCTCTCTGGTCATAGTTAAACAATTGCCAGATTCAGGGTCACAAAAATTCTTTTCTGCTTGAAGAATTCAAGGGGTTTGTACTTTTGTGAGTGATTTTAAGCATGTTTAAAAGCATTGGAGACATTAAGATGTTATTGTGATACACCCTTCCAGAATTCATGCCTGTTGAGTATCCTGATCCCCAGAACAAGGAAATCATCACCCTTCTTCAGTGATGAGAAAACCAGACCAAAAGTATATGACCAACATCATTATCTTCACCCTCATATACATAAATACACATCCAGTGAAAAGAGCATGGGGCAGCACTAAAATTTCTTATTTATACTTTGGCAAATCTTCCATTGAAGTTTGTTGTTTTGTTTCAGAGCGGAACAAAGACCCCAGGCTGTGGTCCACATCATGAATAATGCTGGAATAGTTACTACTGACCAAATTACACTTTCATAGAGTTGTTTTAAAAAGCTGGCAATGATCAAAAAAGGTGAGCAGCTGCTCCTTCCAGCTACCTCTCATCTGTCATCAGCAACATTATTCACTAACATCACCAGAGACTGACCTGTGCAATCGGAGTCAGTTGTGAACATGACACAGAAAGCATGCCTGCGGCAGGATCTTTATCACTGGTAATAATGTACAAGAGGAAGTACCAAGCTAGATTTTTAGATGAAATTGCTAGGTTGGCTGTTAGAAATGTCATCTTTTCCTTTAAAAAATAACATTATCCTAAGCCCAAAGAGCCATTTTTGCTAACTATTTTTTTTTAGAAAGCAAACTATTGTTTCCTCATGACATACTTGAGACAGCAAGGACAGCATTGTTCAGAAATCAGACAGCAAAATATTGAAGCCATTAACATTTTATTTTTTTTTAATTGAAACTCATCTTTCAAGTCACACTAAAAGCGAAAAAAAAATGCAAACACTCAGGTATAAAATGGCAGAGCAATACTGTGACAATTCTAGCATGTCGTACATTCTGGAGTACACACTATTGATCATCACCACAAGCAGACAGGATGAGAGCTGCATCATAGTTCATTTGGTATCTTCATTCTTTTGCTGATCTCTTTCCTGTAGGGTCCTCATTAAAAGATGCTGGTTAGCATAGCTTCAGGGTTGGACTATCTCAGCAAAAAGGTTCTTGCCTGTTTTCCCTCCATTCCACTTCCTAAATGTCTCAGCTGCCAAGTTAGGTGTGAGACAGATGAGAAACAGCATCTTACTGGCATAAAGCAAGCCTGACAAGGGATTCAGGCCAGTGCCTACACTTCACATTAGCCAGATGTCAGAGGCCAGTGATGGGAACCTCTGTGATGTCTAGTGCCATGTTTATTAAAATTAACACTGCAGCTTGGTAGTACCAAGTCAAAACTGCCAGTACAGAACAAGGTACCAACTCCAGTGGTTCACCATTACTCTTTGTAGGCTCATAAAGTGAGATGGATTGTAATAAGCATGATACTGCTATAAAGTAAGGACTTCTCAATGAGGCTGACTATCTGACAGAAGGGGTAAGAGCCACAGATGTCATCTTCTCTCCACGAGTAGAGCTTAGACTGCTACATAGGGTGGTGGGGATTCCTTGGAAGGCAACTCTAAAGCTTCCTCATATGATGGCAGCACAGCCTGAAAGAGAAGACCATTAATTATGCTCTGGGGATCACATGAAGGGTTTCAAGTGGGTTTGATCTTGAATGTGTTTCTCTACCTAGTTCAAAGCAGGGTAAAAGAACCACATGGGCTGAAAGAGATAAAGGGCAGAAATCCAGAAGAGTTAGAGGTCAGCACTTTATAACCACTCTGCTGCCAGTCCCACCTCCTTCTCCCAAAGCATGGCTGCAATAAATGGACCAAGGCTCTTTAATGTCGAGAATACAAGCCCCATTGCCTAAGCAGAGAAGCTAAGCTCAGTTCACTGCAGAGGGCCATGATGCATGCACAGCAGGGGCACACACTGCTGGCAAGACAAGGCTTATCATATTTGGCAAATTTCAACAAGACAAATGCCTACACTTAGCATTCCATATTCTTCCTCTTTACTTCTCATCCATCTTTTCAGTATCTCTTATTTTTGGAAGGTCTTCGATACCTTTCCATTGTGTCACAGCAGCTGGATGCTACTACTAAAGAGATCATCAGTAATTGAAGGACATTAATATTCATTATTTAGCAAATTGTTAGGATGAAGGGCAATGCACCAAATCTCTCAGACGTTGATCCAGTGAAAGGTGAAGACAAACTTAATTTTAAACATGGGTAGCACTATTAGGCACAGAAACCAAAGTTCAACTGAAATTAAAAACACATCTCTGGATCAGAGAATAAAAGTGATATATTTCCATTTATCTGCTTTCCCAGAAGCCTGATTTTCAGGTTTCTTGCAGATACCATTGACTTTGAAAGGTTTTATACAAAAGTAAAGTTAAAAGAATATAATATAAATGGAAACTGATTAGTACCTGATAGTGCACATTTGAAGGGTCAAACTGTCTCTCAGTCCACCAAGAGCAAAAGTAAGGATCATCATGCATCTCATCAGTCTAAACCATGCCTTTTCATGGTATAAAGCTGAAGCAGTCTTTACTCACCTTTTCAACTGCTTGCGAGTCAACTTTGGCCTCCTCTCTCTTGCTGGCTTTTATATACTTAAAGCAGCTCAGGACACATTTGAACATATAGGCCTGAAAAGGAAAGGGAAGTCTGCCATTGCATTGCAAGTCAACAAGAGCATTTCCACTTTTGCCATCAGCCTGCTATTGTCCTACTCTCTTCTCTGGAGGAAGAAGTCTGGGACCATGTGTACCAAGGTCTTAAATCCGTCTCTCTTGATCCTTCATTAGAAAGGTGACAACTTCATGTATTTGGAATAGTACACTGGCGTGGGAAGTCAATACGATTAGTAATACCATTAAGTATAAAGCACGCTCTTAAGACATCTGAGAGCACAATGTCATCAGGTATAGGAAAGCATAGCATGTCTTTCATGTTATTTTTCTGAGCAGGCTACAAAGTTTGAATGTCTCAGAAAAGCCCCTTGGGCACAACATCCACCTCCCAGATATCCAAGGCTCCCTGGTCAACTAGGACTGACCTAAAAGGTCAGCTCATTCAACAAAATTCTATACTTGCAATAGTTACACTTTTCTGACAAGATCGCCTTGCACCTCACAGAGTTACAAGATGCAATAAATAGAGCTTTTCTGAGAAAAATGGATCGATTGATGGATTGTGGCACAAGAAAATAAGCAAGGCCTGTGAAACATACCATATTAAATAAATATTTTCCCTACTCTGTGCAGTGAGGCGAAGTCGTGTGCCTCTTATTTTTATTGGCGTAAGACTCTATTTTAAAAACAGTTGGCATTTTCAAAGGAACATAGGGAGTTATATGCCTCAAGAGCAAGCCATGTAGCTTAGGATTTCCTAGAACAATGAGGACTGTTTGTCTTGACACAAAGCCAAGACAAAGAACAAGAACAAGGAATGAAGTATCTGAGTTGAAGGAATCTATCTCTCAACCAAACTTCTAGAAATGAGGAGGTAAATCCAAGCTTTGACCACCTTTAGGGAATACTGCAAAAACCTTCCCCCTTCCTAAAGTCACTTTGTACGGAGAGCAAACATGCAAGACACTGAAGCCATCGTATAAATGGTACAAAAAACCCCGCTCATCCATGAAAGAAACCCCAATAAATTAAAAACAAAGAAATCATATAACAAAAAAATCCTTTCTTTGATTTTGATTCTGGAAGAGTGTGCTGCAGTGCCAATCCAGTATCTGCACCGAACTCAATGAAGTTGACTTCAGCTAAGACTGCTGCAAGCAATAGCAGGTTTGAGCAGAATACATTAGTACATGCAGCTTATGTAAAGGCAGCCAGTGACCTTGGGATCATCCCATTACCGGCTAACTCAAAATATTGAAGAGTCACTGTAGGATACCCTTCTCCACACTGAATTGAAGAGGGAAAACTTCTCTGGCAGCTGTTGACATTGTAAGTGGATGGGGTGCTTGTCCTGGAGGTCAGGAAGCGAGCTACTTCAGAAGTAATTATGTTAAACCCTTTCTTTCATTTCCCATCAGAAATGTTTTATTCTCCTTGGTTTCTGCATTCTTATCATCATGGTCATGGAGGGGGATGACTTATGACACCTAGGTGAGATAAAGATTACTTGTGGATACACAGATCAGCAAGGGAGACTGCCCTAATGGCGCTATGTAAGCATCACCCCTTTGCTCACTCTGCCCTTTGAATACTTTGCATCTCTGAGGAATTTAGACTTGAACATCTGGTAGTATCATCATTGGGGCTCTACAAGCAAGCATATAACCAGCCTACCACACTGGTAAGGAGCTGTGAAATTGCATGGAGAGACTTCCGCTGTAGCAATAAGACATGATCCCTGCAAAGGGTGGTGTTATATGAGAGAAGGGAGGGAGAGGAGCGTTACCATCCCCATAGCATTGTCAGACAAATATTTCCTGCCAAAAGGGTGAACAAGGTCTTGCAGGTCTTATATGAGGTCACTGGCAGAGGCATGCAGTGGGCAGGTGCCCTGTCTCTTCTTCATCTGACAGACAAACTTCTAGCTGAGTTACACTATGATGTGGGATGCAAATAACTAATTGAGGACAGTAATTGCAAGTTGGCAGGAAAACAGCACCAGATACACAGAAAAAACATTTTAGTGTGTGAGCAATAAATGCTTGCAATGGGTCATTAAACAAGTCAATTTATGCAAAAAGATCCTGGGCAAGTCCAACATATTTAGATGCTACCTTGGTGTAAGCATTCAGTGAACTGAAAACGATGAGCCCTAAATTGGCCAAGCGGCCTTTTTAGCTCTAAAATGTTTCATGTTGTTGCAATGTTCCTCACCAGATCTTTATCATTTGGAAGGAACTCTCTCATGACAATGGTTTTGCTAGACATGGGAGAGAGGAGGGATTGTCACTAAGTTTAAAGGATGGGGTTCCTAATGACTTGTTTTGGGGAGTTTAGTAGACCAAGGAGTACTTGTGCCTGTCCATTTTTAAATTATCCTTTCCCCAGCCCTCCTCCTACAAACTCCAGCACGAAAGCCATTGCAAGTTAAGTAGTCTTGTAGCTAACTGTGTGGAAAATTCAAATACACTGATTTGCCAGGTCAATGAGATTTCTACTGAAGACCCATGATGCCAGCTGGGTTTCAGGGTTATCTCCACTCCCATTGCTCAGTTTATGCAGTTATTAAAAGATATGCTAAAGTCATGTTTGCAGTGCAATCATACAAGACACTCCACTCTACATTGGCTTGTTTGGCCACCTGGGAAGACTCTGAATAAAAAAATACTTTCCAACTAAGAAGTAGCATTTTTCACTGTGACAGAATCTGCTTAAGTACCTGGAAAGATCTGGTTTTCTTAGCTGGTCTGAAACCCCACAGTGAAAAACCTGTTCTCTGATCCATTGAAGCAAGAAGAATAGAAACCATCTCACAGTGGAGTTTCCTGAGATGTAAGCAGGATTCAGCAGCTTACAGGTTTTAATTAAATTTCAGGGTATCAGTGTGCATAACTCTACTTACATCAGTGCGGATATAGCGACTTACCCAAGTGGAAGATCTAACCTGCTGCTTAATGATCTTAATTTATTTTGGCACACAATAGCAGAAGAGTTTCCTATATTTGTTTTTAAACATCTTCTAGAGATGAATGGGCAGTAGTAGTTTCCGGATATGAGAGAAATTTTGCTTTATAGCTCACATCTGCAGAAGCATGAAACCAGTGATTTGAATATTAGACCTGCCTCAGACACTACACTGAGGCATAGCTCCTGTTACGCCCAAGGAGAGACCAACGAGACTTTCCAATGCCCTGGCAGACTTGAGAGAGAGGTAAAATGTATCCCCCAGGCAAGAGAGCTTCATTTCTGCCTCACCAGACCCTCCAGCCATTTACCTTCAGGAAGAGGACAGCAATGAATGCAATGGTGAAGGTGACCATCACTTTGGCATATTCCTCGGTTGGTAACTTCTCCAGGGTTGGCAAAAAGCTCTGTGAAAAGAGGGAGACGATCTCAGTCATAAATGCTTCTTCCCTCTACCAGGGTCACACAAAGTGGTGGATAACCCAGCAAGTTTCTCAGCCTGCCTCTCAGAAAGAAGGGGCAGGCCACCTTCCTTTCCTCATCAGAAAGATTTTTCCTCCTACTGTTTGCACTCTTTTGGCAAAGATTTTCAGAAGACTATTTAAATGAGCACTAAAAGTATGACTGTTTAATAAAGATGAAAAGTTGATGCATTTTCAATGTATGCAGGCAGGCTCTATCCAAATCATTTTGCTCTGCAATTTGCATCCATAAGATTCTTACAAGAAAACAGGGTGTACTTTTAAGAAACACACGCATAAGCAAGCTGTCAATCAAGAACACCGTGTTGGTGATAACATATGGAAAATCCTCTTTTGTCATCAAACAGAGCAGTTCTGGGTATACCACAGAGATCAGAGAAAGTTTATTATTGCTTAACAGCCACTGAAAGAAACTTCATAGGGGTTCACAGCATGACAAATCAGCTGGGCTTGCTCACTACCTACCCCGTTGTCTGAAGACTTGGGGCTGAGATAGGTAGGGACCTCCATGTAAGAGCTGCAGAGAGTGAGAATACTCAGGCAGAAGTCCAGCAGCTGCAGAGCCAGGAAAGGGATCTTCGAGCGTCCCTGCTGCAAGAAGGACAGGGAACGGGGAATTTTGTTATGATTACAAGATGCGTCACTTCTATAGATTTTCTCCCCATTTTACACAGGGCCTGTGCTTTGTTCACACTGACAGACTAAGCTGTTTAATTCACTTGTACTAGCCAAATGATGAGCAAACCATCTTTTTGGGCTGATTTATACAAGCTCCTCAGAAGAGGTCTCTAGCTGGAGCAGTGATATTCCTAGCTTATCTCCAGCATTAGCACACCCAGAACAACCTCCCCAAAGCCCCGAGACAGAAAATCAACAGGAAGATTCCCAGACATGGGAAACTAAACAATGTCCCAGCTGTCACTAGTTTTCCTTGCACACCCTTTAGCCCCCAAGGATTGCATCCTGTCTCCAGCCCATGTAGGACCTGCCTTGCCATGAAGAACCACGGCCCAAGACAATGATGCTTTATTCCAACATTACGCATCAGCGTCCATCTCAGAGAACAGAGAAGAGCACCCCAGAAGTGAGCTGTTACCTACCGTGTGGCTAAGGGAGGACACAGAAACAATCGCTGGGACTTGTAGGTAGGAACTGAACATTGTTAGGAGGCTGAGGAGAAAGTCTATGACTTGTAGAGCAAGGAACGGGATCAGGAGACGTTCCCTCTTCTGAGAAAGAAAAGCAATGCCAGTTATTTCTATTCTAAAGGGGAGAATGAGACCAGCTATCAATACCTGAAAGGGCTTATATTAAGGTACTCCATGAATGAACACTTTCCTGGAATTTCTGCATCTAATTCCACATACTTTGATGACAATTGATTCAGAAACAATAAAGGGCATCAACTCTGATTTTTTTTTTTTACCCCCTTGGAAAGTTTCTATGAGTTTTCATTATATGACATTGGCACTTGATTTCATCACAGCTGTTGTTCAGCTGTCCCCAAAGTTTACCACTATAGAGAAAGCTGGTTTCCCACACCAATGCGTGATCATTTCTTCTGAGTGTAATAGGGGAGTTACAGTTCCCCTCCAGGATCTGACTTACAAAAGAGCAAGGAAATGATGCAATAAAACAACATTTCCAAATCATAGCATTTCCATTCCTTAACACAAAAAGGTCTTGATGGAAATATCACCCAGATTTGGTAAATCTGGCAGTTAGCAGCCTTGCAGATGAGCCTGAGACTGCCTTCCTCCTCTGTAAGAAAGCAGAGATATTTATCTGCTTTTTTGATCATATTTCAGCATTTTCAGTGAGCATCCTGAGTCATTTCAGTGACTCACTCATTTCACTGAGTCCCCTCCTCTAATACCTCCTAACTCAGAGAGGCTTCAGCCAGCAGCTAAACGTCATTTGTGGAGGACATACCTTCACCACACCAAGGAGGAGGTTGAAGCTGATGACAAACAACATGATGATCAACAGGAAACTGGTGATGACATCAGCTAAAAGTAATAAGAGTAATTACCATTACTAAAAGCTGGAGCCTAATGTCCCAATTCAATCATACCTGTAAGGAAGAACTAGAGTGTGATAACCTGACAGAAAGAACTGTATACATGGGGAAATGAATGCCATGCAGCTGGAAGATAACCCTCTTTTCCCTTTCTACACCCACTTTTTCATCTGTCTTCAAAGCTTCTCTTTCTTTAGCCACTGGGTTGAGCAGGCTGTCAGCACAGGCATGTGGGAGCCAAAAGCCTTTATTGCCTGGACTGAAATTTTAAATATCCTAGGCTACAGTATTAAGGTAAAATGAAGTGTGTGTGGCGGGGGGGGGGAAGGCAGACTGCTTTTAGTTAATGTTTAATAAGTCTGAGTTGGAAATTATTTTGAGAGTCAAAGACAGATAAAGTAACCAACAGTGAAATTTGGCGAAAAATCTGCAAAATTCACAAGACAAGAAGCATGAGTTTTAACCACCCACCTCTGGTATGGACCACAGAGTTTCAGGGTGAAATGTCTCACCTTTACTCTCAGTAGCTGTAGGATGCAACATACACATTAAAAATAAATGTGTGAGGAGAACAACATGAGACAGTTCTACCTACAGGGCTGAAGCTTTGTCAGCTGTTTTGGGTGCAGGAAGGTGGTCTCCTATACAGGAGTAGCTTACCACTGAACAGCTCCCAGGAAGCAACGTTCCTCTTGGTATTGCAGCCTGCCCTGATGAGGACTACCAACGCCTTGCTTGTACTGTATGGTACAGTATACACATGTGGTCTTTGTAGCAGTCTAGACAGTGTGAATGTTTTTGGTAAGATTCATTTGCTTCTTAAAAAAGCTCACTCCCAAGTCAAAACACTGCTGATTTCTTTGTCTGCCTCTGTGTAATGTACAGTCTTTCACAGCGTCTCCTCCAACTCACTCTCTGATTTCTTTCTTACTGCTTTACTCGAGTTCAAAACAGCAACAGTCTGTTTGGGGTCTTCAGCTCCCAAGTTCTTGAATAAAGGGTTTAATTTTATTAGAAGAGCCAAACTTTTAGCTTTTTTAAAGCAACTGAACCTTTCTATAGTTATGTTTCTCAGACATCAGAAATGTTTGATTACAGGTTTGCTTTCCCCCCCACCAACTGCCCAATTTATTCCATAGCTATCAAATAAATCTAGTGCTTAACTATTTTTGTTCCATTACCCCTTTCACTTGCTTTCATAAAGAAATCTGGAAATTGTGCTTTAGCCTGTTGGATCCCTCATGTATTCCAGCTGTTCTGAAATCCTTCACTGCTCCATATTACCCATTTGTTTTCCCATGAAAATGCCCTTCCACCTCCCTCAGCTGAGAATGTTTGCCTCTACCTTTGGTACCACATTACATTTTTAGTGGGTAGGAGAGTATTTCAGTGCTTGGGCATACACCAAAGTGTCCTTAACTCACTAACTTGGCTGACAATACACTAAAATAATTTACAAAGATGTTGAGGCAGAAAAACCCATCCCTCTTTTCAGGCAGATGACACCAACACTGCTGTTTATAGCAACAAAACATTTGCATCAGGGCAGTCACAGCTATGTCATAATTTGGCAAGTTACTCTGAGGGAGCAAATGCAAACAGTCAGCCCAAGTCAAAGGGAGAGCCATGCTGGAGAAGGACAGACTACCACCCATGCTGCCCGTGATGTCTGGCAGGAGATGGGTGCCCATTAGATGCAGCAGCTGCAGCATATGCAAACTGTCAAGTACTGCATCCAGGCCCTGCTAAGCAATGTGGGTATGGACTAATGCCAGTTGAAGAAAGAATCAAAGATGAGACTGAGAAGCTCTGGAGCCTTTCCAGGGTTGTAGGGGACCTGCCTGACAGCTGGGCTGAGCCACATCTGGCAGTAAGGGCAGGTGGCACCAACGGCAACACTCCTCACATCCTTCCTCTGCTAGCAGAGTGTGCGCTTTATTTCATTTAAATGCATTGATACAAAACATATTTTAACTTCCCCTACTATCTTCTCAAGAATTAGTGACACACTTGAGTGTCCTCTAGAAATGAGATTTGCTGATAAGGAACTTTTAGCCAAAAAAGGAGATCTGACCAGTACTTCCTTCCCTGAGCATGAGAAGCCTCTTCCTTCTGGGACTCAAAGGGGGGAAAAACCCTTTGAGGAGGCTGCATCCCTCAAAGAAGCAAAAAGAGCTTATCTCAAGAGAGGGAACAACACTACATGAGCTGCTGCACATGGAGGTGTCAGGCATTCAAGACCTAAAGGAGTGATCAAAAGTATCCAACACACACATAACCTACATCAGGAAAAAGAGTTTTACTTATAACCTGGTAAAAACCAAATGCAGGATCTGTTTACCACAAAGCAATGAGAATCAAAACACAGAAGAAGTCCTAGGAAATAGCAAAGAAAGGGAACCCAAATCCAGCAAGACCCAAACAAGAACAGAGAGGGAAATGGAGAAAGGGCTTTACTGCAGAAGAGGCTGCTCATAGCTTTGCAGCTCACGAGAGTCATGGGAAGAGCCTAAGCTTCAAGGCAGAAAACCAAACCCACCTTTCAGAAGCGGGAGAGTAGAGACAAGGCTGTGATCTGGTGCACACACAACCAAAGATTAACACACAGACAGCATAAACTCAAAACAACAACAAAAAAAGAGCTTAACAAAGAAGAAAGACTCAGCCTTTGTGGGAACAGCCAGTCCCATTAAACCCCAAACTGTCTGAAGCCATTTTCCCTGGTTTTCCTCCCAGAACCAACAACCAGAACCTTTCCCCAGAGGATTTATCTCTTTAGCACGGTGTTTCCTCAGATTCATGACAGCTGTGTTTTTCTGCTGCTTTCTGCCTGGTCTCATGCTCCAGCTCTCTCAGCAGGCTCGCTAAGTAATTGGGCAACTGGCCGTTGCTTCTGCAGGCTAATTGCCGGCAGAACCCAGCTGAATTTTACAAGCAGAACCTAGATCAAAAAAACCCTAAACAAAATAACAAAGAAACAAAAGCTCACAACCCTACAGACACAAAGGGATGGAAAGAAAATGAAAACCAAGAGAAAACAACTTTCCACTCACTGTCTGCCTCCTATTTGTTCACAGTGAACATAGTCATCCTTTCTGCTGGCAGCAGATCTCTCTGTTCCAGCGATGTTTCAGTGGATTTGATCTCAGTAATCAAAGATTTCACTTAAACAAAATGAATTCTTCCTTTCTGAGAGCACATTTAGCAGATGGGCTAAAGGAGTGACTCCCTTAGATAGTGGTAGCTGCTGGCTCTTAGCCCTGTCTGTGCAAACCCTCCATGAGATAGGAATGCAGTAGATGTTATGGAGAGGCCAAATGCCACCTGAAATACTTTGCAAGGGCTGGCAGAGCAGTAAGATACCTTCCAGGACCAGCAGTAGATCCCTGGGGTTTGAAGCACTTGCAGCCACAGCAGACCCTAAAGACCAGATTGCCGTGACTACCACGCTTCCAAGCCCAGCATCTATTGTTTAAAAATATCAGACAGTATTTTTTAAGTCTCTTCAGTATTGCTCTTCGTGCTTAGTTGGCCATTGTAGGATGAATGTTTGTCTCTTTTGTACTTAAAAATCCTCAGAAAAGGGCAAAATTTAGGAATCTTGAACCAAGCTTGAGCACCTGTATAATGTCAAATGCATCTTCCTCTCTATTCCTCCTGCATGTTTGTCTGTGTTCCTATCTCAGGAATAACCTGTTTTCCTCTACAGCATCTTAAAAAGTACCAGAGTATTCAGACAATAACAGGGTTTATCCCTGTAGAAGGTGTACTGGCTCTTTGAGGGCTATTGATGAAGACAAGAGGCAATTCTTACAATAAAGGAAATTCCAGATAAAAAGAAGTAAAATCTTACAAGAAGTGATGCAGTCTTGAACAGGGATGAAGAGAGGTTGTGGAATTCTAATTTTGGGAAATATGCAAACTTCAACTGGACAGAGCCCTGAGCAAGCTTCCTAACTTTGAAGTCATAGAATCACAGAATGGTTTGGGTTGGAAGGGACCTTAAAGATCATCTAGTTCCACCCCCCTACCTGTTTCAAGCAGGAGATTGGACTGGAGACCTCCAGGGATCCACCTTGCTTTTGCTCTGATTTGATGATTACAAGATCAGGCAGGGCAGAAATGTTGCTCTTCACAAAGCCTGCTTCACTCCTATAGCCCTAGAATATCCTACCTATAAGAATATTTCAGTTCCACAGCCATCTCCGTGCTGGCAGTGGTACTTTATTGCTGGCAGAGAGTGTGGTGAGAGCTTGTCCCCGTTGAGGTCCCCCTTTTTTGCAAAAGCATACAGGAATAATCAGCAGCAACAAATAAACAAACATGCTCTTTCTTATGCTTTTTCTTACTCAAATTCTCTGAGACTACCTGAGTCTCCCAGCGAATTTAATGAGAAGGAATATACGTGTGCTGTGAAGTAAATGCCATTTTGCGTGGGGAGGTGGTGTAACCAGAATGGGGGCAGGACAGAGCCTCCCCAGAGCTGCACTAGACATTTGCAATGCTAGCAAGTAGTACCAAAAAATCCCACCCATCCAACAGGAGGAGAGAGCATTTATTTGCCAAATGTCTATTTTTTATTAACTTCACATCAGGGTTTCTGCCCTGAATGCAGCCAGGAGGGACATTGAATGAGTCCTAATATTTCCCATGAATGCAGAGAAACTCCTTTATATTTTATGGCCCAATAAACTGGCATGGGAAATACAAACAGGGCTCATAAAGCTGTGGTTTAACAGTCGCATTCACAGATTGTCAAGGACGGCAGTGTCTGATTTGGTGCTGCTGATAAGCTGCAGGGAGTTGTTTCTGGACAGCTGCATTCAAACGATGGGCAGGATGGGTGAGGGAAAGAAGCCTCGAAGTCCCTTTAGCTTTTCATCAGAGAAGGAGGGAATATTTTCTGCAGAGGATATGGTATGCATAGGATATGGTATATGCTGTGCACACAGGCGTTCAGGCATAACTGAGGTATTTTTCTTGGCTGACTGGACAGAAATTGAAACAACTTTTCCAGTTGTACTTTGTCCACAGTGACAATTTTTATAGTCATTAATGAAAACTAAAAGTGATTAATGAAAACTAAAAGTGATTAACATTTAGACTGTATACAGGCATGAATTGAAGACATCCTAAAGATCTGACCTATGGCAAGCAGTGGGGTGTAACATTTTCAAGGCAGAAAACCATTCATGTTAGCAGCTTAGAACTGGAGAAGAGGTTTTAATTGAAATATTTTTGGGGGGATTGCTTTTTTGTTTTAATTTTCCAGCAGGAAAAGCTAGTCTGCCAAAGCTCACATGCTTTCAGGAATGACGCACTGCCAATAAGACTTTTGCTGGGAAGGCTTCTCAGCTCCAGGACGAGATTTCTAATAGACTGGAAATGGGTGAGGCTCCATGGGAAATGCACATCCAAATTTCTGCTGTACATGAGATAGAGCGTAGAGATGTGAACCTAATTCTTCCAAATTGCAACTGAATGCCCCAAATCACCATGCAGCCAAATTCATCTCCTGTTCCTCTCCCTGGCAAAATTAATCTTGTGTTATTTCCTAAATATTGGTTAGGTAGTAAATTTAGATCTACTTTATATTAGCCAACATCCTGGGTTTGACCCCACTAGAGGTGGGAAAATCCAGGCTCCCAAGGACAAAGAAGAACCTGGGTCTTCTTCCCATTTTAAGCCAACATTTTCAGCAGGTCTTATATTAATTTCATCATCAACTTTCATTGAAAAACAAATTTCAGGGGAGCGCTCTCAGTCCTGTGCTGCCTGTGGCGTCTTGTAAGCCAAGACAGCAAGGAGTAGCAGGCTGCAAGGGACAGAGCATCGCTCTTCTAAGGGCAGCTGACCCAGTCACCCTTCCCATTACCCTGGCAATTGCAAAAACCTACAACAATCCCAATTCTGCTTCCCCTCCCTGGTCATATCTGTGGAAGTCGAGGCCCATCCTATATCCTCTTTTCAAGGCAGCAAAACATACTCGTGAGAAGTCTTGAGTGTGCTCTGATTCCTGATAAAGAACTCCTATATATATTTTTTGCTATTGTATCATGTGAAAAGCCTTTGCCCATAAACCTTGCCTCGTTTATATTCTTGGGCCATGACTACAGCATTAGCATTATACATTCTGAGATGTGCTTTAATCTGGCAGGATCTACAAATAGAGCAGCAGATGCTGAGGGCATCGACAGAACCTCTCCCCAAATTGTTCTCCAACTCTTCCATCTGGGTTTTGAAGTAAAATTGAACTTTTTGCACTGCTTTATTACTTCCCTGCTAGTTTCTGGAAACAGAAGGGTTGCACTGTGTTTATTCCAACTATAATCAGAAAACACTCGCAATCTCCCAAGCAGAGCCCTTTGAAATGCTTGGGAAGAGAAGCCAAGTGGAAGTGCTGGGGATTTCATTATAAAATGTTCCTTTTTGTGTAGGAGGCAGTGGAAGAGGGGGAGGGGAAGACCTGTCATTTTGATTGTGTGGGAAAAGGGGAGGGTGTTAAAAACGGGGCCAATTTCACTCGGAACTGTTCTATTCTTAAAGAAAACCCTTCAGATTTGCAGAAATGCACATCTTGCTTAGAAAGCATATAATGGTTTCATATGGAAATTAACCGAAAAATCTGTCTCAATGATTTGTTTCTTTTTCTTTAAAGAATATTTTACTTAGATATTGCAAGAAAAGTAAAAATCATTGGCCTTGGATGATCTGTCTGCAAAAAATAATGAAAAACAATTGTCATTTTTACATAATGACAAATTGGGTGGGGTTGGAATTAGATGATCTTTAAGGTCCCTTCCAATCCAAACCATTCTATGATTCTATAAGTGTATCTGTGGGAAAGCATTCTGATCTGCAAATATCATGTTTGGTTTTCAGCAGTTCAGATCACTGCATTATTCAGAATATATGTGCATACTCTACCATCAAGAAAAAATATTTCCACCTGTGCCCATGTCCAAGCCAGATACATCAAAACAAACCAAACAAACCCAAAGAAGGGAGGAAGACCTTAAGGTCACCCTTGCATGATTTTCTTCAGGTTTTATCTGTAAAATTAGAACTAGAAACATATATTACAGAAGTGGAAAACTGGATTCTCCTACGTATGTTGTCCTGACCCAGAAAACAGCTGGGTTTTAGAGCCTGTTGGGTGTATTGCATGTTGCCCTAATGGGAAAGCTCTGCAGAAAGGATTTCCCAAAGCAAACATGATGCAAGTCTATATTGGGTGTTGAGTTGAGCCACAGCTGCAGAGGGGCCTTGGTGGATCACAGCTAAGCAAAGTAGCCTCCAACCCACCCAGACTGGACTACTTTGGAAGTAATGCCCTGTGTGAAAGATGTGAGCCACGGCAGCAGACCCGCGCTCGGTGTCCTGTTAGCAGGACTCACCCAAATTTCCATTTTCCACTCACTGTTGATGCTTTTCAAAACAGCCTTGGTGGATCACAGCGGTGCCTCCTAAATGCCATCTGGGCTCTTTTGAAAAATGTGAACCCATCTTGTAGCAATAACTTCACCTAGACAGTGACTATGCGTGTTTTGGTGCTTTCCACTATGACTCATAGCCCGGGGACAATGAGTTTGGGATGTGCACGAATCTGCCGTATTTGATTTCTTTTTCCTCCACTTACAGGGGGCCTCTCCATGCATGCTTGAAGCCTGGAGAAGGACACACTGGAAAATCAGGGAACAGGCAAGTCCTTGCTGCTATGGGTTGCATTTTTATCTATCAGCCTTCTCTGCAGGGAGAGACAATGCAGCGTGTGGGAGTCTGGTTTCTGTCTTTCTGAACACAGCAGAGAAGGGTTATCTAAAGTTGTGGTTTTACACCAAAAAGTTACTAAGAAAAAGAAAAAACACCCTGCATTTGTTGCTTCCTGTAAAATTAGCCTAGTTAAGTAATATTTGAGGTTTGGGGAGTTATTTTCTTTTAAATGGCACCCCACATGAGAAATCTGCCAGGTCACTGAAAGCCAAGCTAGGTTTTTCCTAGTTCAAGCCACAGGAATTCAATCAATGGTGATGAACATGACGCTTGGGACTACTTGTGGGATACAAAACACCCTGGCTTCTTCTTCCAGATAACCAATGATGTTCTGCAAAAAAAACCAGCAGTTGGCAACATCTGGGGATGGGGGCCAAAGGGACAGGGGGGAAAGGGAGGTGGGCTGGTGTGGCACTCTGAAGTGCCTTCAACTGTGAGGCAGGAGACCCCTGCATGGCATGACGGATGATGAGAAGAGGATGGCTCCATGGCATAGAGGGCAGGGTATTGGTGGCAATGTCAGGTAGCCCATGCACCCATGGGATGTGGGTCTACAGTTGGTGAAAAGAAAGAGAAGAGGAAACCAGGGCTGCCAGATTAATACAAAGTGTATTGCAGAGGGAGTGGGAAGGCAGGAGGAGTATGAGGGTACTGGAGAGTTTGAGCTGAGGGACTGACCCACTGAACTAAAGACTTCACTGGGCTCCACATCGGTCTCCAAAAAGCCAACACAGCCATGGCCTAAACAAAAATCCAAATCTTTAGAGTCTAAACTTTGTTTCTGGGTCTGAGCTTTCGGCCTATCTGGTCTGAATACCAGTTTCCAATTTTCTTTGATGAAAAAGAAAGAGGGACCACTGGAGGACTTTGGACTTCCTCTCAACCCCACAGACCCCTGGTGCTTTCCAGCACCCCAGTGACCTACCAATTCTGTAGTAATCCTTATCCAGGTCTTTGCAAAAGCCTTTTCCGCTCGCCACCTCCAAGGAGTACTCAATCAGCAGCAAAACACTCATAACCTAGGAGAACAAAAGCAAAAGACACAATTCAGTGGGCCATGGGCCAGCTTCCTATCAACAAATTTATTTCCAGGGAGCATGCAATGGCCACAGTCCTAAATGCAGGATAGGTCTCCAAGGGAGACAGTCATGAACAGTTTAAAATCCTTTACAAGGAAACATTGAAACAAAAGTTATCAGTTTATTAATGGTTTGGGTTTAACTGTCTTTTTCTGCCAGCTTCTGAAGGAGGGTGGAGGAATTTCAAAGTTAATGAGTTTTGTTTCAACATTTTTTATCCAGAAAGTCCTGGCTTTACATTTTGAAATTGCATTTTGCTTCAGAATTGAGCTAAATGGAACAATAGTATTATAAAGTGTAAAAAGAAACACAAAAAGAATAAACAAATATCTATTAAGTCTACCTATAGCACTTCATTGGCAAAATAGTTTTCCTTCTTTTATTGATTTGAGAAAAATTGAACCAGAATGATTTTCTCTCCCTTCCCCACCAAGTTTCCAAGTCGGACTATCAAACCCTAGACTCCATGGTTCATCCCACTCTGAGTTTAGCAAGCTGTGAGATGGAGTGTGGTCTAGAGCTGTGGCCTCAGTCCTAGCACTGAACTTCTATATCCAAACAGTGATGATCTGCAGTGAAAAATCAATTTCTAACCCCCAGGTTAGGGAGAGCTCCTGCTGCATGTGGGGCACTGGGCAGTCAGGGGCTGCAGAAGACCTCCATAAGGCTGGAGACCTCATCATGGACCACCTCAGACAGCAGGTCCATGCAAGTAAAACCAGGAAACGAGTAGGCACAATGCCAGACACTGCACCACATCCCTCCTGGGGATAATCTCACCCTGCCAGTGTGTATGCTACAGACAGCACATGCCAAGGGGACCAAACTTGTGAATTCAAGAACAAGTCCAAGGCCGCAACAGAGCCTGCAGTGCCAGAGCAAGTAACACTTTTCGGGGTAAAGGACTACTCTGACGCCATTTATTGCTCCTTCATCACCTTACTGACAGTTTCAGCACTGTATAGTCAGGCGGCCCGTTTCTGACTCCACTATGCATCCAACCTTGTTCATTGCTTTCTTCCTTGTTCTCCGATTTCTGCTGTCCTCCCTCACGCTTGGTATGTCTTTCATTTCTTGTGCATTTTTAGGCTGTAGCAAGCTGGAGCACAGCATGGCCTGCCAGTCCCATACCTACAGCTGCACAGCGTGCGCTGTGTTATTTTAAAATTGGTTTAACAGCGTGGGTGGTTGGGGAGAAAGCCTACGTTCCCCGAGGATGCAGGAAACACGGGCTTGTCACCCTGCAGCTGCATCTCACTGTCTGGACAAGCTCTCTGACCTCTCTGCTGCTGTGCACATTTCTGCCACTTCTCTGCCTGAGCTTTACCGCCGTCCGGGAGGACATCTTGCCACAACAACAGGGCACACCTTGAGAGCAGAGAGCGGGAGTCAGACCAGGAGAAATGCACGGACTGTCATGCCTTGTGCATTTTTCCTTGGAGAGGTGGGAACTGAGTCTGCAGGAGAGGAAATCCTGAGGCGTGCAAACAATGGAGAAACCTGTGCAAACATGACTCTCCATCTTCACCCCAGAAACGCCAGGTCTAGCATTGGGAGCACCCATTCTGTAGACTATTCTCCAGGGACAGGACCCATCAACAAAAGTACCATCACCAAAAAAGCGGTGGTCATGAAGAGGTGAATGACAGAAGCCATTTTATCTGGACTGCGCAACCTCTGTCTGTGAGTCATCTGAACCCCTCTCTGATGCAGGAAGCAAGCATGGGTAGTGTATAGCTGAAACAACTTTTTCACAATATTTATAGCAGCCTTTCATTTCAACAACCGCTTAAAGAACTGATGCAGGCATGGAGAAACCGGAACTTGCGGTCTGCACTTGCGTTTGCAAACTTTATGTGTGGGGAACAGCACAAAACCAGCAACTGCAGTGGGACGAGGCAAACCTAACTGCAAGTGAGCGGAAGGGGGAATATTTTTTTGTCTTTTGCAGAGCAGTGGCTGGAGGTGCCATACAAGATCCGGGCAGTGTTCAGGCTGGAGTAATGTATAGTCAGATGTGCTGGGGCTGACATTGCAAGCCAACAAAACGAAGAGGAATGGAAAGAAAGACTTCGCATTGCCCTGAAATAGGGAAGAACGGCTGGTGGGATGGCCTGCAGCAGAGACAGGAACTGAATGCAGACTGTCCCACTGTCTCTGCGTAGCTGCAGGAGACCTAGAAACTATCTTCAAAACCAAATTCATCAACTTCCTGTGCCACAAGTTCCAAGTGCAGTTTCCAGAAGAGCTGTAGCACATCCCCCAGCGCCCTTTGCTGCCAAAGCGAGCGTCCACCAAGCTGCACTCTTGCTGCAGTGGGGACCAGGGCCCTGTGTCCCACCACGAGCCTTCCCTCTGAATCTAAAATACTGTCTAGAGTCTGAGTTGGAGGAAAGGATGTGTCATGTTTTCTCCTGGCCTGTCTGATATCAGATTGTTCAATAGTTACATGAGACGCAGTACTTTTTTTTTTTTTTCTTTTTTTTTGCCATGCAGTAAATGAACTTTGCAATTTGTTTGTGAGGCTGATAGGAAAAGGAGAAATATCTAGGTCTCGTTACATGGAGACACAAGAAAGTTAACATGAATTCAGTTTAATGTAACAGTGTTTGAAGTCCCATGGAAGCAGTGAACCTTGTCAGGGATGAAATCGCATCAGTCTGAAGTTTCTTTAAACTTGACAGCGTCCCCTGGGACGTAAAGGATCTCTTAACTAACTACACATGGAGATCACACGCTGATGTCAAGTTCTGTAACTTGCCTGAGAGGTTTCATGTACACTGTCCTGAAGAGATTTCACTTCCCTTATTGCTACTGTTGGTCAAACCCCTCAAATGTCAGTATGGGAAATATAGGAAGAAAATGCTTTTTCAGGTTTCTGTTAAATGGAGGCCTGAGCAAAATGGATGACCTGAGCCCTAAACATCAGTTTTATTCCTGAAAGACAAGTGAACAAAGGACATCAAATCCCAAATGCTCCCATCCCAGAGGCATTTACAGCCAGAGCAGAGTCAGAGCCTAAACTTCAGTATGAAGAACCATCTCTAATGTCTATCAAAGAGGGGAACAGTAAAGCAAAAGAGCTCCTGGTTTCCTTGCAAGTGTTGAAATGAGCCACACAACCAGACACACTGCAGTCCTGTAAAATAAGTACACGTCAGATAGAAAACCCAAGCCCAACCTGAAAGATTAAGGAGAAGACTTGTAAAGTGAAAGTTGGTTTAAACTTTCCATTTAAAAGGGTTTTTGCATAGAAATAACAAGCCACTGAACTGCAACAAGATAAAACGACAATGATCTGTGTGCCCCTCCATCGGCTCTCCATCACAAGTGCCGTGTGAGGACTAAGATACCTCTCCATCACCTGACTTTGACACGCTGCTGCCGGGCATGTGACAATCTCATTTATTCCTGCAGAGAATATACATACAAGGTGATGAAACCTCTGCAGTGGGCTGCTCGCCTCAATTTGAGAAGAAGGTAGAGAAAGATTGATGTGGTCTCTGCCTGGCACTCCTTGCTCCACAAGGCTGTGTATATTCTCACTCGAGATTCACCCTTCAGCTCCAGAAGAAACCAAAAGGTTCCCATTTCAGACAGACAGGACTGCTCAGACAAGCATCAAGCTCCCTTTCTTATTGCTATGTCACGACAGGAGAGAGGCAGGCTTAAGATAAGAAATTTCATCTCCCATCGCTCAATTTGCAGCTCACTTGGTGGGCTGCAGTCTGCCAGCCCCTCCACCAGCCAGCCCTTCAGATTTTATCTCCTACGACTGGAACTTTGGGAGGACATCTCTTATCTTACTGCTGCCTCTGTTTAAAAGGAGTGCTTCAAGTTTCTTGGTAAAAGATTTCTAACACCAGGAAATTAAGTGACTTAGCCAAACAGTGTAGGACTGAGGTAGAGCCAGTTGTTAAACCAAGGCAGCTAAATTGGGGGTGTCTTGCAAGGCAGAATCTTAACAGCATGACACACACAGCCCCTGTTCCCTGGTGAATAATTTTGCTGCAGCTGCAGTAGGGTTTAAACTGCTGTTAGAGTTTGTGTCATGTGCCTTTCTTTTCTGAAATATGTGCAGCTTGACTAATCTCCAAATAATTTATCTTTATGCACATGGCCTTGGTGTGACGACTGCTCCTTCGTTTTTTCATACCCAGTGTTTCTGCAAGAGCTTGAAGCCATAATGAACAGGGGTCAATAGGGACAGTGATATGCTGCTCCAACAGTGCATTGGGGTGCTGCAAAGGTTTCTGACAGCACTGCATGCAAGCAGGTGACACCCAGCACTTTGAAGGCAAATAGCACCACATACAAATGCAGTCCTTTCAGTGCTTTGCCTTTTCTTCCTTTAATTTAAAAGTGGTTGTTGTGGCAGGGTAGGATGAAGTGAAGAGTGCTTTTAGCTCCCATTTGGTTTCCTTTCAAAACGTTTTATCTTTTTCCTTCCTGCTGCCTCCTTCTCCCCCTCTTGTTTGTGCACCAGAGATGCTCCAGGAGGACGAGGGAGCAGCAGAAGGTCTGCTGAACCTCTCAGGTCAGCCACAGCCTGGTGAAGGTGCAATGAATCGCAGCTCTGTACCAACAAGAGTCACGTCCACAGGCGAGGGCTGGACCTGGGGAAGGTCCTAGAGATGAGACTTTGCTCCTTGAGTTAAAGAACTGACAAAGAGAAGAGCTCAGCTGTGACAGAAGCCAGACCAAGCTGTAGACATGCTGCTTGCTAAGACCTCCTGAGGCTCTAATCAAGGACTAATAGCAAATGAATTGCAGGGTTTCTTCCCATGCTGTGTGCACAGAAGCAACTTTCTGGCCTTGTTCTGGAAGCTAATGTCAAATAACTTGAGCTGCTTCATGCCTGGAAGGAGTCAATGAGCAGAAGGACAAATTCCTCCATGCTTTCTTTGAAAGACACGTGCAAGTCACCTCATAAGACCCAGTGAAGCTTTGCTAATCACACAACTCTAGCCTTTCCTTGTTCTTCTCCTTCTTCCCTGTTTGAGAATACCAACGATTTATTTCAACTGTCTATGGAGAGATCAGCAGTGAGACAAATCTAATTTATAGGAGGACAAGACATCACCACAAAGCCTGAGAGCTTGTGTTTGATGGCATTACTATCACCCAGCATCACTATGATTCATCACTAGGACCCATAGCAATAATTTATACTGATACAAACCAACAGTATTGATGTAGCAAATCATCCAAGTCACTGCTGAGTTATAAATCCCTTTTTCTTTTTCCCTCGCTTTGCCCAGCTGCAGCTACATGATCAAAAAAGGTGAGGAAGAGGTATGGAAAAAATACTTGCTATTCTGTGTTATCTCTTAAAGCTCTAAGACAAGACAATCTTCTCAAAAAATCAAACTGTTTCCCAAGGGGTTCTGTGTAAAGGAAACCCACTGCAATGAAACAGTAGGTACAGACACACTGGGACCCGCAGAGACTTGGGGAGTAAGGGACTCTGGTACTGCAGTGCCGGTCACTCTGTCAGGAGCTAGCAGCAGCAGGGTTGAAGAGGTGAGGGCTCAGGCTGCCCCTGTCCATTCTCCATATCCTTTACCTGGTCAACCGTGGTCTCCAAGAGCATGTCCGGCTCGTTAGTCTAAACCCAAGTTGCATGTTAGTTGCTAATGCTCCCCGGCACCACATGTCCTGCACTGACTTTGTACATCATGCTTGTGCATATCTTACGGTAATCACTCTTCTGGTTTTGCAATGACCCACCACAAAGTTTCAGAACTTTGGTGACCCCAAACCCTCCTGACCACCAGCCACATCCGGATGGTCACTGTGATGGTTGTTGAACTGCACAAGAGCTGTCATTTAGAGACATGGGGATCCTTCCCACCCAGGAAGCCCTAGCACTGGGGACTACCAATGTGGGCAGAGGGAGAGCAGAGCAAGCACCCAGCTGTGGCTTTGCAGGATTCTCTCCAAAACCATGGTGAGATCCCATGGTGAGCTCATGTTCCTTGTGATCTCTCAGGTGCAGGGTGAAGCCAAATCATGCCCTGGCAGAGCAGAAAGGGGACACATGCAGGTGGCTTTGACCACAATGTAAGAGTTTGGTCCTCATTAAAATATCAGGCAGAGTTATTATTGCTACGTTCTTTCCTGTGAACGTGCTTAAGACACGCTGTGGGTGATGGGCAAGTCTGTTTTAAAAATGGTCTCATAGTCACATTCATGCTTGACGCAGACTTGTCCCACATAAAAGAGGGTCAATGGGTAGCTCCAGCACTAGACCCCTGATGGCCCATACTGCCATACTTAGTGTGCTCCCTGGCTTTGGTTTGAATCACTCCAACCACTTCAAGACCAATCTGCTCCAGAAGGGGCTGACCCCAAGCCAGGCAGCATCCCTTGGCTTCAGGGCCCAGGATCAGTCTTTTACCCTCTTTTAGGCAGAAATGCAGAGAATCTAAGTGTTTTGTCGCAGATACCTGTCCTTTTCTTTATATAGGGTAAGGTATAAACTACAACTAAGTATACCACAGATAATCTCTGATTTTTTGAACCATGTCTCCACTGCTAAGAGTCAGGAGAGGGATAACATTCATGGACATTTGAACCTCTTCTGCAAACGCTTTCCCGTGAGCACTGTGAAGGCTCACTCCAAGGCTCTCTGCCTTTTGCTGTTCAAAACTCACCTGATGTCTTCAACAGACCCACAAAATATTTTTGAAATAACACGCCTTTGATATGATGTCACTGGTTAAGTTTTGCCTGTTAGCCAGCGGGACCAAGAGGTGGTGCCTCTTTCTTTTCCATCATGCACTGGTGCAAATCTCTATTTTTGTTAGTGGCATCATGGTGAAACACTTAGAAAAATGTGCCTCAGTTCAAAGCGTTTGCTGACTTCTGAGAAAGACAAAGGAGGCTTTGTTATGATTCACGCTCCCAGATAGGAAAAAATAGTTCACTTTCTATACCTCTATTTCACTACTGATAACAGATAGTTCACGTCGCAAGGCGTGCTTGTAGCCTTCTGCAGAAAATGCAGAAAAGGTCCCTGGCTGGTATTTCCTGCGTTTGCACAGACCTTTAATTTTGCCAGCTCCTCTTCAGATCTTGGCTATACTTCCTACGAGGGTCCAATTTTTAAACAGTTCATGACCATCGCTCTGTGATGGCTATATGTTTAATTGGTTGTCAGAAATTGCTTGTGCTCTGCTGCAAACTCTCAGGTTTCATATGTTTCAATTTTTGTGTCTTGGGGTCATGAGAATGCACAGGAAATATGGCAATTTCTTTTTCTTTAAAGCAGTGAGATTATAAGCTTTGAGCTTGTGGCAAAAAGACAAGTAGCCTGCCCAGGGTGTAATCTAGATGCTCAAAAAGCAGAAAGCAAAAGAGGTTATAAAATTGCATGATTTTTTTTAACCAACCTTGTAATGTTTTTGAGGTCCCCAAATGATTAAAATATGCCATGGAAATGCCACTACAGCACCTGGCTTTGAAGTCATGCCAGGGAAAAGAAGTTGGCAGTCACATGAAGATGCGCTGTAGACCCAAGTTTCTCTGCTCTCCTGCTCTGGGCTGGCACAAGACCATCTCCTGCCCCAAACCAGGGAGGTGCAGACATGCTGCGCTGCGCCCAAGCACAGCCACCCCCTCCAGCAACCCACAGTGCTGCTGCTCCTGGCCTGTTTATAAAATCCTATCATTCACTGAATGCTTTCCATTTTTCTTAGTATCCAAAAAAGCAACTAAACTGATCTCCAGATTTCTTTGCCTTTCATTTCACGAGTTGAATCCTCCACCAGTGTATGCAGGCATAGCATCGTGGAAGTCAAAAACCATTAAACCAGCACGTCAGACCACTGTCTTGGCTTTGTGTGAGAGAGGAGGGGGCTATGCTGCAGTGAGGATTTGCTCAGGCAGCTTGGATTGCTTCTGCTGCCCCAGGAAACCTGGCTGGTGTCGCGGAGGGACCATAACGTGTCCTTCCCACGCGTGGCATGGCTGCCACAGTTGCTATGTCCAGCACGTATTTGCAGCTACAGCTCCCCTCACTCCACTTTTCCTGTGCAAGGAGCGAGTTAAGAGCCCCCGTTAACCGTTATCACCCTCCAGGCCCCCAGCCCGTGACTACGCACACCGAGTACAACAGGTGAGATTTTTCTAAGTGCCTCTGCTGTGCAAGAAACCACAGTATGACTTAAAGCCACCTGAAAGCATCTCTGTGCAACCAGGTAGATGGGAAGAAATGTCCCTCCAGGCTCTGCTGCCTCTGCTCGCTGCCATCTGCGCCCACCCCTGAGCAGTTATGCCAGCTGCCTGGCAGCTGAACACAGTCACAGATCAAAACAGAAACCGAAACGGTGCCTATAGTGTCCAACTGGCCATGGAGAGAGAAATGAGGCAGCTTTACCCCACCCGCCCTGTGCTTGCCTGGGGCCCAAATCCCTCCTCCCTCCAGTGACCCGTAATTTCAGCACTCCCACAGTTTCCATTGGCAAGGTTCTGCCCAGCTTCTAACCAACAGGTCCAGGTAGCCGTGCTGAGCCCTGGCCAGGCTACACGCCCCTCTTACCAGAGCTCTTGCATTAAGCTGCAAGGGAAAAACAGGAAGCAGAGTGAGTTTCCATGAGCTCCAACAGGGAGAGCCAGGGAAAAAATAGTGAAAAAACCCTCCCAGTATAATAAATTTCTTCCTGCCTTCCCCTTTCCCCCCTGCCACCTTCTCCTCTTTTGCCCATCCCTCTTAAATCATTGGTTTGTCTCTTTTGGGAGCACAGAAAAGTCAACAGTCAGGAAACCTTGTGATCTGCAACGATTACACCTTCTGCAAAGACTACACCTCCGCCTCTCTTTTCTCATCTCCCTCTCCCTGTCCCCCCCTTTTAGTCCTGTAACTTACCATGTGGAAGATCCCTAGAGCGACTGTTGCTGTCTTGATGTTGAAGCAGCAACATTTGGGGGGCCTGGTGGTCGTTTGGGCAGTCATTTTCTGCTCCCTGCGCACAGCTATGAGTTAAGGAGGTTGAATTTGCAGCAACCGCTCCACTGAAAAGCGAAGCGAGCAGTGCAGCTCAACTTCCTTCCTGGTCTATAAATGTGTTAAGTCATCTACAAAGTCACATGAGGTCTTTGATTTCTCAATAATAAAGCAAGCAAAATTGTGTTGCTTTTCTAACAGATCTTTAACTGCTTGCACATCCCAGATGGAAATGTAAGCACAAGTGCTGCTTCGGGCAGGTGGTGTCCAGCAAGTGAGATGTACGGGGAGAGGAGGGCTCTGAAGCAGGGTGCAGCTTTGTCCTACAAAAATCATCAGATACAAAAGCAGGGGGCCAAGAATTTCACCTTAAACTTGACCTGCTGTTTTTGCAGTGAGACATCCAAATTCCTTAGTTTGAAGTGTCTCGTTCCTTGCCAGCAAAGTCACCATTCCTTGGAAGTGCTCCTGGGAGCTGATGTTTGAGCAGCCCTGGCCTCTGGGACCAGGAGGGTGGTTGGACTCCAAGGGTCAGGGTTGTTGGCTGAGAGATCTGCAGATTTGCTCTCAGTTCTTGGCACAGCCGATGTGATTTATGTTAGTCAGCTCCTGGAAAAGAAAAGCAACAAAGAGACCTGAGCCTGGTGACTTAGCCACTGTGCAGGATGTCAGACTGTCTACCCCTGCTTGAGCTTACTAAAATGTGCTCTTCGCTATATATTTATTACCATTCTCATAAATCCTTTTTTTTTTTTTTTTTTCCCCCTCTCTTTTCCCTTTTCCCCACTCTATGGGACAGAAAAGTCATCCTTTAGACCTGTGGAGCAGATTGACCTGAGTTTCTGGCTTCCTGGGAAAGGTCTGGTATGCCACAGCAGGGTGGCAGCTCTCCAGCAGGTAAATGCAGGTAAATGTGATGAGAGTTGGGCACACTCGAACAAGCTCTCAGGGGACTTGCCTGCCAGCCCAAATGTACTCACAGTTTATTTTTTCATGCTTCCAGGAGTGTTCCTGCCCAGCATAGCATCGGGGTCCTACAGTGCTTAGGCAGAGGGCTTTCTTGATTATTCCTATGAAACTAAATGCACAAATTCCACTTCAATGCCAGGAAATTGCCATTCTGTAGCCCTCCAAATCTGTACAGAGTTCTACACATCCAGCTACGTTATGGGAGGTGTCCTGGAAACTTCAGTTTGGCTGAGTGGATGTTCCCAAATGCCATGGAAGTTCCACAGTGACGTGTTTTTAGAGAAAGTCAGGAGTTTTGGGCAGTGATGATATGAAATATAAGTAGCTGAATGCCCTCGGGGACACAGCAACTCAGACAGGGTCAACTTATATCTTAAATCATATGGTCCATAAAAGATTGGCCATGTCTTTATGCCCAGGGTCCCCCTCCAGAGCCAGGGATCGCTGCAGCACAAAGAATTTTCAGGGCAGGGCAGGGTCAGTGCAGTCGGGTCCCGTTGCATATTCCTATGGTTTTCTTTGGAATCTCACCAAATCTGACAGTTTATTACTTAAATCCCAGGTTTTGAAGTCACATGGCACTCTTTTTTTTTTTTTTCCCTTTAAGGATGCCTCTGTGTTTTTTGGTCTTGCATTTGTGGGAAACTGTTTACAAGAGCCAAGCTCAGCTGAACAGAAGAAGAAAAGGGAAAGGATTCTCTCTTTTTTTGCACTATTTTGTGATTACACTGCATTCTAGCCAATTTCATATCAAGCTGGGGAAGAAGATGGACTCATATTCTTCAAAAACCTGATTACAGCAATACAACTTCTGCCCTGCAGTTGTCAGGAGACTGAGAGCATCCCTGGGGTACCCCTGGGGACCAGCTCTGAGTCAGATCCCACACTGCCATGGGTAACTTGTGCTCTCCACCATCCACTGATTCAAGAGAAATGCTCAAATGCAAAAAAAAAAAAAAAAAAAAAAAAATAAATAAAAAATAACGGTAGAAGGCTGGGCATCCTGGGAGAGAGTGGAAATTGAGTTGGTTTTAAGTCAGCTCTGAGTTACTCCAGCCTCGAGCTGCATGGTCTGTTTGGTGTGTTTTATTTCAGTCCAAGTCCATGTCTTTAACTCCAAACCTTGCAAACCCAGCTGGGCCCACACTGCTGAGCCCATAGTAATTCATGCTCACCAAGACTAGAGAGATCTGCTTTCCTTCTACATAGCTTTCCATCCAGGGGCCTTAGTGGGCTCCACAGAGTTGGTCAGGCACCATTATCCCTTTTCTACAGATGGGAAACTGAGAAATGGGAGCAGAAATGCCCCAGTTCCTGGCCACACCGCTGGCCACAAGAGAGCTGGGAAGGTAACTGGTGTCTGTGGATTCACAGGCTGCTCAGTTTACGAGGAGAGACTTCATTACAAGGAAAACATGAAATTTATAGACACTGAAATTACAGCATTGGCAAAAGATGGCATCGCTGTAAGTTATATTTTTGCTATCCACTCAAAACCTGCCTGGCTTCTGAACAGCTCCAGATTTCAAGGATACATTTTTTATGCAGAGTAAATTTGAAGTATGTTTGGTCTCACTCCTCCTCAGTATGAGATTTTACAGATTCTGCCTCTTTTTAGGATGGGAAATAAAGTAACTTCTACAGAGTATAGTTATGGGTCTCCTGTTACAAGAGATCTCCAGCAGCTTCCTGCCTTCGCATGCAAAGGCAAATCCATGGCAGCAGCTGGGAAATGCTCCTTCCAGATTTTTGTCTATTTATAGAGGTAAAGATTTTGTTGTGCATTACCACAGTGCTGAAGTGTTTGGGCCGAAGCCCCCAAAATGTGATCTTCCATTTGTTTTAAAGCCATATCTTTCTATCAGTCTTTCTTTAAGTATGATGGGAAATATTTTCAAAGCTCTTTAACCACTGAGAGGGTTCATCTTCATTTGCTTCAAGTATCATTGCTGTAGGGTTGTGTTTTGGGGTTTTTTTTAAACAAAGCAGAAGAATAGCCACATCTCCTGGAAACATTTTGTGATCTCAGCACTGTTGGTGGGTGTTTATTAACCTTGAGAAACTCAGTGCACCATTGGTCTTGTCTGTTGTTTTAATTTCCGTATTTTTAGGTGAGATTAGGGCTTGTCCAGGGGTCAGGACCTTGCTGTCAAGTCTGAACTGTGCACTGATCTCCCCATTACCTAGGACAGGAGACATTTCTGCCCCTTCCCCCTTACCTGTCCTGGGTTATAAGCAGAGCAGAGCAGGACAGTGCCCTGCCATCTGCCTCTGCCTTGGAGCCCTCACCCTGACCACAGCCTCTGCGATATTCATAGCTCTGCGAAAAGTTTGCCTTCCTGTGGCCACAACTCCAGCTGAATGAGTGCAAATGCCTAATATTAGTCCTCAAGCCTAAAAATTGCCTTCTCCCAAGAGAGGCAGCGCTGTCCCCTGTGTGTCTCCACAGTGACAGCCTGCACTGAGCACAGCACCAGATGGTCACCGACCCTCCAGGGCTCCAGAGATGCTCAATGCTGAGGCAGCAGGCACCTACAGAACCATTAATTTAAGTCTGGTCTATGAGGATACAGCAAGAAAGCCCCCCTACTAGAGATGCAGTTTTTACTGGCAAAGTGAGCTCTTTAGACAACACAGTTTCTACCTCCCTAATGCACATGATCTGGAAGAGCAAATCACCTCTTGTGGGGTAGAAACTGCAACTCTGGAGATGGGGAGAGGAGGTTTGCTTGAATATTATCTCTGACTAGAGTGTTTATTTTTTTTTCCTCCTCCAGACACAGAGCAATGTTACGAATACACACTTACAGGCAGGGTTAGGTTTTTTTTATTCCAAACAATATTATGAATATAGACATTACTTCAATGTTTCAGAGCTCCTGCTTCCTAGCCTCCATGAAACCATCAGGTGGAGAGAGGAAGGCATGGGAAATAAATGATAAACAGTTGCTATAAGTTTTAACGGACCTCAGACTAGGTTTAGACTAAATTCTACCACTTTGGACTCACTTTTGAACCAAATCAGGTCACTTTTGAACCAAATCGCTTGTGACTAATAACTGGTAAAATTCTGACATCACTGTTGGTTGTCACCATTATTGGTGTGTGCTTTCCAGGCTAAAAATGAGGGGTTTTAGCACATTTTTCAGCATAGCCTCTAACTACTATTAAAAACCATAATCCAGTTGCAAAGATTCACTGGTATAACGTGAAATTGAAATCTCTTCACCTGCAGGGAAAGCACAAAGCCATAGACGAGGACTGAAGGCAGCACAAACATCAAGCCCTGCATTTATCAGCACCCTGGGGCAGCTAGAGCTACGCCAAACCACAATAATGTCTGGAGAATCTTTGGGGAAATAGGGTTAAAAATAATATTTGGGTTTAAAAATTGATCTGTTCAAGCATCTTTCATTTACAAATCAGTTGCAAATACAGGCTTTGCTTTCCCTTCTCCACATGAAACATATTTTCTTTGGGGGTTGCCTCCCCTCAAAGCCATTTTGTGGGCCTGGCCAAAGGAAGGTGCAGGAGGATCAAGTATTTCCTGCTAATATGAAAAGCTGATTCATAATTTGAACCTGACTTTGCTTGAAAAGCATACTTTCCCTTTGCAATCCCCCCTCTCCTTTTAGAGGCAGACAGAGGCTTGCTTGTATGTTTGAGCATACCATACCCAAACTTAGCTCACAACGTGCAAAAACAAATAGAAAGTGTGGCCCCGGCTGGGCCATTGGCTTCAAATAGTCCTGAATGCCACTGCATATTTGGCTTACAGCATTATCCTGAGTGGCCCCTTTCAGTGGTCTGCAATACCAGCCTCTTCAGACACCCAAAACGTTGCTGAAAAATCAGTGTTGTAGGAAGTCAGTCTGCTCTAAGGAACACAGCCTTGTGTTTTTCATGGAGATATGGACATATATTTCATATGCTTTGCAGAGCCTTGCCCCTGACTCCTTCCTGGAAGCAATCCCAGGTGGGACCTCTTGTTTGAGGGGTCTTCGTCCTTTGGCTCGATTGACAACCCGCTGACGTCAGAAAGCATCTCCCATCAAGACATATCCTTCAGAGAGAGCATGAGGAGAGGCCGATACGAGCCACGTGCTGCTGTCCTTTGCACCCGTGGCAACGAAGAGCTCCCAGGTTTGGGTGTGCTTCTCCTCGATGAGACCAAAGTTGAACCAGAGTGTAGGACAGCCACTGCGGATAAATCAGAACTGCCAACTTGCCTGCATTGCTCAGAAGGGTATTAACGCAGCCATACGTTCTCTGTCTAAATCTTTATGCCTAATGCAGACATCGTTTCAGGCATGCATTTTCTATATAAGGACAATTATGGAAGAAGTGAAAATCCTGAAAGCAAGAGGTCGGGTGAGGAAGACAAAACTTTCAGTCTAAAAAGCCTGGGCTGACTTCACAGATGAGGAAACTAAGTACAAGGAAATTAAGAAGCTTTTCCCAGAGAAACAACCAGCCTACAACAGAGCTGACTTGTACTTAAGCTTCCTGCACACAAACCTCTAACACCCTCCCTGTAACAGGCTCCCAATTTCCATGCAGCCCTGATCCTGCTTAGTCCTGGGTCTGGCCTCAGCCAGTGGGAAATGTTCCTTCTGTCCTTCCTAATTGGCTTCTTCCAAAGCATTGCTTCATGTATTTGCACTTTAGAAGAAGCCAAACAACAATGTGAGAGCCTTAATGAGAGAAGTACTGCATGCCAGCAGAGCAATAAATCTCCAGCAGAGGCTGGCATTGGGTCTGCTACCGCAAATTCCTCTTGCAAACCAGTTGGGCTCAGGCATCTGCTACTGCCAGGGAAAAGGGAGAGTTTGGTTAAGTGGCTGACAAATGGCTTCTGCTTGTAGAGTATACTGATTAAACTAAATGCACTTTCATTTCAAATCTGTTTGCAAAAGGAGGTTTGTAAAAATGCAGCTAGCAAAGGACGCAACAGAAGCGAGAAGATGTGCAGTCGCTGAATCGTTGCTGCCTCTTGCCAGATGTCAGATGAAAGCATTGGGGGGGATAAGGGCAGCACATAGGGCTTTCTCCAGAAGTCAGAGGGTCATGAAAATTTGCACCTGCTTGTGAGCTGTGACCAGAGCTCTGTGTCATGGGGTCCCACCTTGGATTGAGGTGAAGGGTGCTCATAGGCAAAAAATACTCCACGATCGGTGAGTTTTACAAGCCAGTGCTTTATTAATGTCTCTGCCTGAGTCCGTTCAGCTGCACCCCACTGCAGCTCTGGTCTTGCTGGGGGTGGGGGGGTGTTTCCTGCTCTTTAGGGGCAATTACTTGGGTTCCTCTGTTCCCTCTATAAAGCCTCTTGTCTCCAAACAGTGGTGAAAAGGTGAAACCTTGCATTTGGAAACAGTTACAGTGTAACATGTGAATTACAACACCATGATTTAAAAAAATACTTTAAAATATGTTTTTAACGAAGGTGTAAAACAATGTCCCAGAGAAAGTTAGTCCCATCTATGCTTTTCTACCTACATCTTATTGAGCAGACTGTGTTTCATCAGGGATATTTGGGGAATACGTATTTGTGCAGGTAAGTACCATGGCGACGTGACTGTGGATGGGGTTATTGCAAATTGGCATAGCTGGATTTCGTAATACGCCCAGCCTCGCTCCACCAAGGTCTGCAAGCCATGCTGACCTGTCTTTCTCCGGGGTCTCCAGCCCATGCCTGCTTCATGCAAACCCTCGCTAAGCCCAGCAACGAAGGTTTTCAACCTGACAGGTTTTTAGACCTGATGATAATATTCAGTGAAAGGTATTTGAGAGTGTCAGATATTATTAGTTTCTGAGTAAGAAAACTAGAAAACCCTCCGCATAGTCCTGTGTAGCCAGAAGCTCTCTAAGGGCTCAGAAGACAAAATGATCATTTTGCTTATTCTGAGTGACAAGAGCAGTCTATTCATTAATGTGACTTTCATCCATCAGTTCATTATGCTTTATGCCTATGCTGATGTGTGTTTTGCCATTTGCTACTTTTTTTATCGCTATTATGTGACATGCTTTATTCATTGCAGCAGGATTTATATCTGCCCTGTTACCTGCTTTATTCTTTCATTATATTTTATATCAGGTTTTCTATGCTTGATGTCCATACAGCCTCCCTCTAGATGTACCTTACTATATTTTATACATTATTTTACATGCCTTCTGCTTTACTCAGACATAAAAAATAATAATCTTGAGTATATTTAAGTGCTCACAGAGGTAAAGGACTATTGTTTTCATTCAGCTGAATAGAGGAAGCTGCTGTGTTAGCTTTTATGCACAAAGCTACACAAGAACAAGACCGTCTTTACGTTTTAAATACGGCAGCCGTTTCATCTAAACAGTCATGCAGCAAGGATAAATTAATAAACCACTACTTCTGTTTAATTGTTATTCATATGAATGATTAATGGAGACATCCCTCCCACCTTGGCCTAGCCTCATAAAATTAAAATGGGATTGAACTCCCCATTAGGACACTTAAATTTAGGTGTCTACTTGTGTGCCAGGTATCTAAATTGCCAACACATTTTGTGAATGGCTCAATGGTGGAAGCTGGAAGCTGTTAAGGTCACCTGAAAGCAGACACTCATAAGGGATCAGTTCCATCCCCCTCTTGGCTCTAAGGCCCACATCTCCATTGCTTCTCCTAACAGCTTCCACCATCAGCAAACAGAGATATCCCCATCTAACACCAAAATGCTGCTTCTTAACCTGGACCTAAATCCCACCCTCGGTGTCCAATCTGAGATACGTGGGATGATTCCCTCTGCTGAATGCAGGAGCCTGGGTGAGAAACTTGGACTAGGTACCTCGCTCATAAATAAATAGCTCATTAGCAGAGAGGAATCCCTTTTGCAATGTCAGCTGGAGCTGCCTTCACAGCATTGAGGAAACCACGACTCAGATCACCTCCAAAACGGAAAGGACAGTTGGGGTACACAAGGACTTTGAGGTGTGTCCTACAATGCCTCTGCCTCAGAGCACCTGCAGCTTTGGGAGGCTCTGCTTGAGAGGTGGCTCAGGCATGGTCCATCTACCTACGTGCAGGCACAAACACGAGCAATGTGCCACTGGAACAACATGTCTCCAGACTCCTGCAGCATCGGTACGCACATTGGACTCCAAAGGACTGAGGGTGCTGGTAAGTGCTGGTCCTTGTCCAGCACAGAGGCCAACCCAGGATCAGGTCAGGCCAGGAGAGAGAGGCACACTCCACAAGAGCAGTTCACATCCAGAGCCAAATTCACCTTATTTGAGGGCAAAGGAGAGCCCTGTTCCACAGTTCAGACCTGGACCCTGCCCATTGCAAACTGTGGGAGATCTGCCCAATTAGTGGGTTGCTGCTTGCCACAACAGGAAAACAACATATTTCTGGAACTTAGTCACCATATAAAAATCTTATCCTTTTTGCCTTTTGCATCCCCAGGTTTGTTCATAACCTGCCCTTGTTGTTCACTGTAAGCATCTGCAATTACCTGCCATTGATGATATTTTTGATCCTAGCCCTGATTTGCTCAGGAAACAAACAAACAAGCAAACAATGGATTATTTAGCTGCAAAAGGGAACAAGACTGCTTGCTGCTACATTTGCAAACCCCAAAAGATTTATTAGGAGACACCAAAAAAGGTGAGTGTTTTCTGCACAAAGCTTGGCAGAACATACTGTATGAATAACTGAATGACCTTTCAAATATTTACACGTACATAGAGGCCTGTATGGAGGCTGCTTCTGCTCCTTCACCCACTCTCAAGCTTTCCACCCAAACTGACTTGCTGCAGATAGAGAAATGCTGAATATGTTATTATAACAAACCAGCCATGGCCAACAACAATAGCCAAGAAATGTAGGAAAACATGGACAATTTGCACAGCAGAGTGAAGCCTCTACAGCACCATGAAAATCAATTGAAGTCTAAACTGGGGTTAGGAAAGCAGAGAGCTTCTAGGAGTCAGTCATGCTGATGAAGGAGTTGTAGACAAGAAGGGCAAATGTGGACCGTAAGACTTCCAATTGTATTGATTGGAAAGCAGGATGGGGAGGAGGTGCACATAGCTATTGCTGATGCACTGCAAATCTCAGTTCTGTTTGGGGACATCACTTCAAGGGATTTGCCAATTTTGACTCCTCAGATCATTTTCTTGGATAAATGCTATGATTAAAATTAAATTACCTCTCAAATGAGTAACCTCACAGGAAATAATTGTGGCATTCTTGGCCTTTGGTATTGTTTCTACTATTCATCCATAAGATCAAGTCTTTGCTCGGCAGGAAAGATGTGCGAGCCATTCCCCACAAGCATACATGGAGGTAAGAGGCACCAGGCTATGTCTCAGACCTACATATTGAGCACTCAACCCAAGCTGGTCCTCCTGCAGCACTTTCCTGCGAGTGCGAGAAAATTGTCTGGTCAAGATACTCAGATGTCCTATGGCAGAGGAGGATCTTGGATGGTGCCAGGCAGGGATTAGGACTGATGGCCAGACCCTCTCCTCCATCCCAGGGCACACAGGAGGGCAGAGGCCACTGCCTTCAGCACGAGAGATTTAAAGAGTATGTTTGCATGGTGCAGCTGGTATCCCCTGTGCAAAGAGCTTCAGGAGATGGAGAGATGGCAGAGAGGGACGGTGGGGTGGGGGGATATTGTTACGCAGGGAGCGGGGCAGAGAAGGAGGAGACCTTGCCAATTGGTCCTTGCACTATCACCACACTCATCTCCCAGGAAATAGAAAGAAGAACAATTTGTGGCTATTGTGCAGTTTGCAGAACCAACACCTTCCTGTTTTTCTCAGAAACCCCTGTGTGAAGGCATTTTTCCAAGGTTGTGAGACCCCTCCTCTGCCTCACCTGGTCTGGGCATGCCTGACTCCAGATCCCATTAATCTCAGCCTTGCAGGCTGCTCTCAGATGGATACTCAACAGCAAGTCATGAACCACCATCTGGGGTACCCAGTAAATTGCAGCTTCTGGGTGATTTTTTTCAGCAAAACCCCATCTCAGCTCTGCAACTTGTTCTGTAGCCTCAGAAATCTGCCTCAGATACAGGCAAAGCAACGTGTGCTGGGCAGTTCAGGGTTGAGATTTGGCAAGTCTGAGTCATATCTCAGCTGTGCCTTGACCACAGAAATGTCCTTGAGCAAGTTACTGCTCTCCTCAATCTCCTGCTTGCTCTAGGGAGACCACAAGCTTTACAGAGCAGTTGTGTCTCCAGCACAGCAGTGGCCTCTTGATGTCACCGTAATACAACTGATCAGTTTGTTGGCTCGGATGGCTTTGGATCAGGCTGGGAACATTTTTAAGACAGCAGAGAGAAATCTTTCCAGTGTTTTTCACCCATTCCTGAAAGGAAGCATCAATCTTATAGGGTTGCGAATGGTCTTTTCTTGTGACTGTCCTCACTACCATTGATCTTAAAATATTGCTGCAGTTTGTGCACATAGATCACACAAACATTCATCTTTTCTGCCAAAACGAGAACAGTGTGTTTTCTCCATATGTGTCCACTATAAATGTCTATAGAGACAGACCCTCTTGTGCAGGTGCTTCATCTGTAGCTTTAGCACAGGAAAAGGACTCTGTGTCATGGGTACAGAAAGTTGAAGTCTGAGCCAAACTTCTGAACCCCAAAACTCAGATGAGGATCAGCTGGAACCCTACACAAATGTATTAAAACCTTGCAGAGATTTTTTTTTTTTAAAATCCTCCACCTACAAATTATAATATAAAAGTAGGAACATTTTGTTTTGCCATTTTCAAAATGAAACATTTCACCTTCTCAGGTTGAGAAAACATTTGACCTTGAAATAAGTTTCAGTGTTATATATGGTAAAAAAACCTGTAGCAATCAAATCAAAATGTTTCACTTGACCAGATTTTAACAGTCTTGTTTTTCAAGGCACTGCATTTTTGAATACTTTCCTTTCAGGTTGATTTTTTTTTTCCTTCCAAATTTCAGAACTGCCTAAGGACCAAAAATGCAGTTATTCCCAGATGTACTGTAATTAGCTAGAGCTTCTCTGTATCTCTTAAGAATCCAATCAATGATTACTCAAGTGAACTACAGAGGCCTTGCAGGAATTTAAGTAGGGTAGAGTCCTTAAGCTGATTTTCTGCATAGAGATTAATTTCATCGTGGTTAGAAACAAATGGAATATATCCTGCTGTCTCTGTCCCCTTGTGACTATCCTTATTAAGGGTCTAAGCTTAAAATTCTTGGTCAGACCAGGCTCCCACTGAGTTAATGAGGTCTTTGAACGGGATTTTGAATTGCTTTTGAATAGAGTGTTTGGAGCTCTGTGGTTTGCACAAAGAGCCCTTCTTTGTTCTCCCTGCAGAAGACCCTCACCTTGAATTGCACCCATCTGTCATCCTGTAGCTCTGACATCAATGTCCCACTGCAAAATCCTGCAAGGAAACTCAGTTTTAATGAAATGGCTGAAAGTGCCACCCTCACAGGGCTGGAGACCACTGACCGCTGGCTAGGTTCCACATGAATTAGAAAGATAAAGGCCATCCTGGCACTCATTTCAAGAGGCAAGATACTTTTCTGCCCACAAAACTATTAATTTGGGTGAAATTATCTGACCCAGCAGTTGAGCAATTTTACTCCAGTAGGAATTTTTTTAGCAGAGTCAATAATTCTGCAGGACTGCTCTTGAGCATTCAACCACCATGCCAATAGCTTGAATGTTTTAGTGCGTTCACCTAAAATAAGAATGTGAATATGGAAGAAAATATAATTTGGTGGTAAATCTTGGGACAGGTCCTGTTCAGACAAATTCAGGCTGGAGCCAGGCAAAGTGGGCACATCAGCTTACATACATATCTCAGCTAGATAAGAGATGTAGAAACAGAACTGTAAGCAATACTTCATTGAAACAAAACTTGGGTTAAAAACCCCAACCATAATTATCACAGGCAGTTTCATCACCATAAGTGGAACTGTGTTGGTTTTGCGTGGCAAGGTTTTGGTAGCGGGGGGGCTACAGGGGTGGCCAAAACCTTGCCATGCAAAACCAACACAGGAACGTATAATAATTTTAAAATTTTGATCAAAAGTTCTTTAAAATGTATGAAAGAAATTTCTGTGGTAGCTTCTCAATGTATTTGTTGAACTATAGAGTTGATTGAATATTTTTTTAAGATTTCAGTGAAGAAAAAGGAGAAAAATAGATGAAAACGTTTAGCAATTACTGAACCATTCTTCTCAAGCAACACAGATTAAGAACAGAACAAAATACAAACCAACCACATCCTCTCCTTTCTACTCTCCAAGAAAAATGATCTAAGCAGAGTTTTATATAGCCCAGTAGGAGAAAAGAGCAGAGATTCCATTAAATTCACTGACGATGATGTATTTATATGGCCTAGTCATAAGTCTCAATGGGAAATTTCTAAGACACAGAAAAAGATATGTTCTTTACATATTCATTTGCTGTTCCCACAGATTTTAGAAGTACCACATGGGTAGCAGCTACGTATGTTTGATAGTAGCTATAGAGGAACCCTATCAGCTGGGAGTTTCTTTTGATCCTAGTAGCTGTCCAAAATGTTACATTTATTTCCAAGTTTTCTTTTATGTCTTTGAAATTCAGCCCAGACGCCTCAGAAGAATTGCGTTCTGGCAATACGTCCTCTTTCGGGTCTCCTTTGGACCTGAGGAGGGGTCTGGATTTGACCAACAATTGGCATCACAATCCAGTCTTTATGTCTGTTTCCTTCCCTGCTGGGTACACTGAATGAGGTGAAAAGAAAAGTTTGGCAAATTTCTTCTTAAATTTTGGATAAAAATTATTGTGGGGAAAAACCTTTTTTCCTCTAAACCAGCTGTGTCATGTGTAAATGGGATCTTTTTTTTTTTTTTCATGGTTTGGACTATTAGACTTCAGATCAGAGAAAACTCCCTAAAATGATTCTCCTGCTGCCATCTATGCATCTGACTGCCTCTATTTTGGGATAGTGCCTCAGGATCTCTGGGCAAGGGCTTTTCTAGTCTGCATGGAACAACCCTTGAAGATCTGAGCCCACCAGACCATTTCTCTGCTGGCATTGGTTACGTAGTGCAATACCCTGGATGTGTATTCACCATACCAGCATGGGGAACGTCTGCTGAAAGAATACATCATCCTTACAAGTGTATTACTGTGCATGAATTATGGAGAGGGGAAGGGAATGGACTGTGTGGTCCAGTCATCGGGGTCATGGAGCCAAATTTTCCCAGCATGAATAAGCAGCAACTCCACCATCTCCGGCAAGGCGGGTAGGTGTAATGTACAGCTTTCCTTGGAGGAAATTCTTATTTACACCTGTATGAGTCAGAGGAGCATCTGCTCTGCGAGCTCCACCTCTGCCAAGTCAAAGAGTCGGTGTGTGAGCATGGGGAATCCTTGACCTCTTCATACTCAAGGGCCACCCATCTAGAAGCCGCTCTCCAAAACCCAAAAAGAGGACACTCCTGGAAAGCCCCACTGACGCCTCAAAGGGAGGATTAGAAAAACCACATTAAATGTATGCAGAGAGAAGCCTTGGCCTCACCCAGGGAAGTGGTTTCCCACCATCACAGGCCCATGAGCAACAGCTCCTAGCAAGGAAGACACTACCGCCTTTGGTCTCCTTGCTGGCCTCAGGTTTACCTTGCTTGCTGCACATAGTCGTGACTTAGGGCTCCAACTTGTCTAAAAGGTGCTTCTGAGGGGCCACATTCTGCTTATTTTTTATTGGTGTCCTTATGGTGCTTTTATTGGTGTTATTCTATCTCCATTGAATCCAGGATTGTGAACATAAAGCAAGCTCACTAAGTCAATGGTGTAAATCCTCTACTAAGAGTGGTTTTACTCTAGTTCTATGCCAGAATAACTGCAAACTCAATATGAATGAAAGGAAAAGTCATTTATATTCCTGGCCAGCTTTTCTTTTCCAGCTCCTGCCCAGAACAATTTCATATCTATAATGTTCTTCTGCAGCTGTGGGGAATAACAGAGAAACCTAGTCCAAGGTAACAATGATATTGGCTACACAGTGTTAGATTTTAAAACGAAGAAATTAAAGACTGGCACTCTTTTTGAAATAATATAAAGAAACAACCCAAACTTTCTCTGAAACTAAATTAGCCTGTTAAAAAGTTGAGAAATAAATGTAGCTCATTTGCCCATGTAAAGAAAAATGAAAGAGGATTTGTTTCCAGTCGGGCTTCCTGGTTACACGTAGAATTCTAAAAAGCAAATCCCAAAATAAAGCAGTATAGAATAATTTTACCATACCAAATCCTTGATATTTCACAGAATTGCTGTTATTTCCCTTTCCTCACTTAACAGACCTGTTAGGGGGAAAGGAAAAGTTAAAGCATATAAGACTACCATGTAGAGAAAGATGTTTTGATGTTCTAGAAGATCAGAAACAGCTTCATTAGAGGTGGAATTAATTATACCTGCAGAGAATGGGATTCATCTATCCTAAGTAGTTCTTAAAATGATCATGCAGTTAGTCCTAGCAGTCACCTAAGCTCTGGGGAAAGGTACAGAAGTGATGGAGATGTTTCCAGGAGGAGATTTGTCCCAGCAGTATGGAGCTCATTTTTTACCAGTGATGGGGCAAGTGCCATAGGTTAGACCTCACATCAGATGAAAAAGGTCTAGTTCTTATTAAAAAAAACCCCAAAAACCAAAACCGCAAACAAATTTCCTTAGTTTCTTTAGTCATTCATTTTCAACTTTATCTTGCCTTTTTATTAGTACTATGTTCTAACTGTAGCTAGACACACAAATGATCAAAGGCAAGATTAAATGCTTTAGGGAGCAGTCCTAAATGGGTTCCTTACCCTGGGACTTTTGGCTCAAGTTGCTCTATATAGGCAGGTATTTGGGATTCCTTTTTCACAAAAAAATACTGCCTTTTCTAGTTTGCCCACCTCCACTTGTTAGCACCGCTCTGTAGCCTTGAAAAGATTTGGGCTTTGTAACTGACAGCCTGCAAATGAGATTCGTGCCTTTTGATTGCACAAAGCTGGAAATCTCATCACTGCAGCTAGTTTGGACTTCCATTTGCAGACAACACATTGTGCAGGAGAGCTGAACAAAAGCGATGTAATAAGCCAGGTTCTTTGTTTAGGAAGAAGGGTGGGGGTTTTTATTGTTATTCTTACAGCATTTTTTGGACTGAAGAAATGGAACTTCATCAAAATCCCTAAATTTTGCATGTGGTTCAGTTCTGGAGTGTAACCTATTCCATTGTTGGCTTGTAGAAAACACAGACCAGTTAAATACCACTTTTTCTCAAAAGTCACATGAAAATTACTAGGTCTGTTGGAATAAAAGCAATAAAGAAAGGGCAGACAAGACATAAGTTCAGTACCTGCTGTACTCTGGAGCACATAAGTATTCTACCAGAGCAAAATCTTGGGTAACTTCTGTTACAGGCTGATTTGACAGCAAGAGGACCATGGCAGTTGTCAGTGACCTTATCTTGGGAGAACAGCTCTCGGAGCATACCCCAAGAATATGCCCTTTTTATCTCCTAAAACTACCCCAATTTACATACTAATTTATTACCTATGCAGTCTTGCATCCCATATGATACACTTAGCGAGACCTCATTCTAATGGTTCAGATTACGTTCGTATCACTTCGACCTTGTCAGCAGCATTCAGACCACCTAATGCATCACTTTCAGAATTCACAAATATATAACAAAATGCTTATTTCATCACAGCCTCCCTTCACTAATGTCTCATAAGGACATTTGATGCTAAAATAGTGTATTATCTCCTCCCCGCACACTCCAAATTTACTAGCTAGTATAATACAAGATTAATTGCTTTCATTACTCCACTATATTCATTTTCTTATGTTACAGTAAACATAATATACTTATTTCTATTCTATATACACTGCTACATCTGCTAAGGAATTTAGCAAATGGTTTCATTAGGTCAATTAAGATTTTCCTTGTTTAATGTGTAGTCCTTTGTCACCATTATCTAAAAGACTTAATCTAAACAAATACATTTCTACAGACAATGCTGCAATTGCATGATCTACACTGGGATTTAGGGAGTTTCTTTATAGCGAGGTGGAGAGGTGGGAGATGGAGGATGCAGTCTAAGGCAGGCGAAGCACAGGCTCTTTTCTGTGTTTTACAGCGTAGCAGAAACCTGGCTGCTTTCAAGGCACCGGATTTTTGCTGCGAGGCGCCAGATGATAATTTAGCTCTCCCACTCCAGCTGTGCCAGACACACTTCATTTTCATAACCAGTTACATCAGGGCACCGGGAAGTTTAGAAAGACTGAATATAGAGTTCGTATGTCTATGATAGAAAGCGTCTGCGACCAGACTGTGGTTGTGTTTACATTATAACCATATAGATTCAGTCCAGCCTTACGTTGCTGTGCATATGAGGCCATCCTGATGTTTTTGATGGAGTTACATCCCATTCGCACCACTGCGACTCCAGGCAGTCTGCCTCCCAAAATCTAGGCCATGGAGGAGAGGTGCAGAGCTTTAACTCAAAAGTTTCTTTAGCTGTGAAGGTAGCAAGCCAGCCAGAGGCATGTCGGCTCCTTCCTCACCTTCTGTTCCCTGTCATCTCTCAATCTGTCTTTATCTCTCCTGCTCTTTTACTCATTTTCACATGTCCAACAAGCAAACAGTGAGAATCGCTGTCGTTCCTGTGTGCCAGTGCCAAATTTCAGCTCAGAACTTGGATCTGCAGCACAAGTGGCCACGGTGCCACTCACGACGAATGCACTGGACGCCGTGAACCTGGCAGCACAAGCCAAAACAAACACTCTTCTGATGTGTGCATTGTCCCATTCAGTAAGTATTTCCGAGCTAGTTGCACTAGCCTGAAACCACAGGGAATTGTACACCTGGTTGTGGGCCAGCAGCATGCAATGGTAAGTGTGGCAAAAGAAGTCCCAGCACCAAGATGCTTGCTGTACTGGTGCTCGATCCAAAGCATCCAGCAATCGATGAAGGAGGGGCATTGAGCAGGAGGTGTTGCTTCTGACTTTGCACATTTATTCCCATGGAGGGACTCTGGGGGTTTGTAGGGTGATGTGAACAAGCTTTGCAGTGTAAATCAAAATCAGAATATTTGGGGTGCTGGTTTCCGCTAACTCTAAACACACCTCCTGCCCGGAGGCACTGCCAAGATGCTGTCCATGTTACACATACCTCAGTCAGGCCATGGAGACCAGACACTGTGTGGGTGAGCAAGCTGCCATGTGTGAGTGAGAAGAGATGCTCGTCTTTCGAGATTGAGGAAATCAAAGATTTAACTGAAAAAATCAACTCATGGTCTTTCTTTCTCATTTTCTCTACTTTTATCTCTAACTGTGCTCAAAAATCAGTTTAGTTGGGTAAGGCTTTCAGCCATCCTGCTAGGGCTTGTCCTGGTAACCCTCCATACAGGTCTGCAGAGCCTCCCTCCATCCCACGTGTGTTGGAAAGAATGGACGAGATCTCCAGAAGTCGCTGGGGAGAGAAGCAGAGAACGGCTCAGAGTTGGTCTGCTCCTGGCACAGGGTGCCACTGGGAATTAAAAACCAAGATGAAAGTGGAAGGAATTCATCTGAGCGTCTACGGTATAACTAAATAATGGGGCTTTGTATGTAAATGAAGTGAGGGATCGAAGGGGTGTGCATGTTTCTGTCCAAGCCAAAATTATAAATCTATGAGCAAGAACTTTATCAGCTGTGGTACAGAAGTGTTGGAAGCTTGGCCTGGATGTCTCCAGACAACTGTTCAGGATTTATTTATTTATTTATTTGTCCCTAATGGAATACTTAGAAGAAAATAGGGAAAAATCCATGAAAATCTATTGCTTGCAGAAATAAATAAGTCCTACTTTTTTTTTTTTTTTTAATGTAAGGGGTGGGGGTAGCACAAGATCTAAATATTGGGCTTTAAAAATGCCAGCATTACTCTATTACATATCTCATACTTTCATTCTCTCTACTGGGAATTTTCTTGGACTAAAATTCCTGCAACACCTCACAATTCTTTTCCTAAAAGGCAGAAGTCTATACTTGGGATTTGCATGCAGGTGATTCAAGGAACCTATAAATTCCTCTGCAGAATCCAGGTACTTTTTGTTTAGATGAAAAAAAATCAAAAGCAGAGGATCTCTAGGAAAAAAAAATATATTTTTTTAATTGAAAACCTACTTTCCTTTCAAAAACAGTGGTGATGGAACATTTGCAACAAGCTGTAGCCAAGAGCCAGGGTAATGCAAATGTTTCTTTAATTTTTCTTGGCATTTTACATCCTTTTTCTCCCAGAAAACTCCTCCTTCTCCTCTTCCTCCTTTTCAATAGACTAATTCCTGTTGTTGCTTTTAATCCTATTAAATGTGCACATTTATTGTGGCATAACTGACTGAATTTTAAATGGTATCGTAGCACCTGAATGTACAATCAACAGGTTGAAGCAGGGTCCTTGGGAATGCTGTCGGCACTTGTGCATCCCTGTAACGACAAACCAGCTTGTGGTACTTAATTAAATTCAATGATTGGTTTGTGCTTTTTTCCAGAAATGAAAGTATCTTGCAAAAATCTTCCTGAACGCAGTGTGTCTGTCACTCTCAGCCTACAACCCTCGTCTTTGACTGTAACTGTAATAAAACCAAGATTTGTTTCATACCAGACTAAATGCTGGAATGCCATAAATCCCACCGCACACCTTTTTAAAAACAGCTTTTTTTTTTTTTCGAGGCGCTCCTGCGGGTTGGGTAACATAGACCCCGGTGTTGTGCTGGGGACTGTTGTGAGACTTCATGGTAACCTCCCTGGTGAATTCTTCATCCTCAAAAAGTGATTCCAACTCCCTTACCCCATCCGCTTAAATAAAGACTCCCTTATAAGGTATGTTTGTGTGCCGCCTTTCAAGGCTTTTCATTCATTTTTTTTCCTTCCCCCCCCCCCCCCCCCCCCCTTCCTTGCTAGAGCAATGACTGGATGTTTCTTCTCTAGCAGTGGAAGGGAAGGAAAATGTTATGAGGATGGGAGGGATTCAGAACATCCGACTGGCTATGATTTACTCTGCCCCTGCAGCAGAGATCACCCTTATCCAGAAGTACAACGGGGACTTTTGCCCCGGGCCAGGCTGTGGTGGTCTTCCTCAAAACCTGATTGATCTCTCAGATCTCTGGATGGGTGAGGAGTGTCTAGTTCCCTCTACACCTCTGTTTCCCAATTTCAGGCCTCGTTGCAGCGCTCTTTGCCAGGTATGAAACTTCCACAAGCTGATGAAGGGATGTGGGCAATGGGTGCTGAAAATACTTTTTTTTTTCTTTTCTAATTCCACTCCAAATTCCTGTGCAAGAGCATCCCAGATTATATTAATGCTAGTGCAAATGATCAGGGAAACAGCCCTTTTCCATGGATGTCTCTCTGAGAAGACAGCTCCAGCCATGCCCGGCCTGATGTGGATGCTATAAGGGGGAGCAGGTGGGAATAGGGAGGTCAAACTGTGGAAGAAATTATCTGCTCTCCACACCACTTCAAGGCCAGAAAGAACTGCCAAAGGGAACATCCCAGTAAATCTGTTCCTATGACCTCTTTCCTGAGAGATGCCCATTCCCCAGCAGTCCTCACCATTCCTGGCCAGGGTGCAGAGGGATGCTGCTGGACCCAGGGGCTCCCTCCACACTCATATATTACTCCTGCTCCATTTCTACTAAAAGAGAGGGGAAGTCCATCACTAGAATTCAGCAAGAGCTATTTGTTCTTTTTTTTTTTTTCTTTTTCTTTCTGTTGGAAGATGTCAAGGCCTTGGGATATTTCTAATACTGTACCAGGGCAGATATTTAAAAAATCAACAAAACTTGTCTAAAACCAAAATTTTGAGAAGTGCGTGGGCAAAGTCAGGCAAAGCTTTATATATACATATACATATATATATACACACACACCCCCAAAACAAACCTGTGATTCAGAATACTCTATTTAACTAATTTTCATTTTCAGAAACATCTTCCAAACACAAGGTGAAGCTGGACATCTTTATTATTTTAAAATATCCAAGCTAGCTGGTTCAGGAGAGGGTATTTTTAATTATTTTTATACGTGAAATAAAGGTGAAAACACCAATTAAAACAGACCCATTCTGCCAAAAACCTCAAATCACACCTAACAGGCATTTTCCCAAGGAAGTCTTCCCAGGGAAATCCCAGCTCCACTTTCCTTCCCAGGCTGATTTCCCCATCTAGAACAGGTAATCTCTACATGTTTGCACCAGACACCCTCATAACCTTGGATATGTGTCCAGAAACCAGAGGATTTATGTGTGTGTCTTCCCTTTGCTATGTACCCTTTCTTAAATCCTTATTATACTCCTGTTCAAGGTGTTCTTTAAAGAAGTTAACTTAAACATGTATAAATATATAATGTGTGTGTGTATATGTATATATATTCCCACCACAGCCCACAGCAACCACGGTAATTTCCCTATTGGAAAAAATAATACCCATTAAGCATTTTCCAAATTACTGTGGCAAGAAGGATTGGTCCCTGCTCCCATTTCCCTCCTTGGGGACCAGATTTCATACCCGGCTGAAACTCCCAGTAGAAAACGTGTTTGGTGGTTTCAGCAGGATCCCAGGCAGATGTCTGTGCATCCCACAACGCCGTCACATAGAGTTATCTATGCATGGGGTGACAGCAGGTCAGGAAGGAGATTTGCCACTCAGGTCCATGTTGCACCCACTGTGTCCATGCCTGTGAATCACTCCCTCCTAGGAAAACGTGGCTTTGGTGCCACTTCCACCCATAGACTGCAACAAAATGGGGCTCTTCTGCAAGAAATCATCACTTGCACCATCAGAGCCAAAAAGTAAGCTAATTCCCAAAGGAGGGTGGATCTAGAGCTCTCATTTATGAAATAACCAATGACATCATTTTTCCTCAAGTTAGATGACAAGAGATTTAAAAAAAAAAATAAAAAAATCATTTAATTCAAAGGTGAAAACAAGTAATGCATTTCAGGTAATGATCACATCCAGAATGACTCATCTCACTCAGGTTTTATCAGAATGAAGCATACTATTCATCTTTAAACAAAAGATTTTACATCAGTTTTTTATTTTTATTTTATGTTTTCCTTTACTTGGAAATTGGTACATAATTTTTTAAGGGATATAAACAAGTTTTCATTTTAAAATGTTGCCCAACTCTTCCTAGAAACAGAGCACTCCTCTGTTTTCATTGTTTTCATTGAGCAGTTTTAACAATCTGGTTCTTAAATTCTAGGGTCCCGAGTCTTTTTTCACAAAAGAAACCCTTTTATTCTCATGCTTCCTTTTATGCTTTCCAGCAGAATCCAGGTGAGTCACAACCCGAGGGTCTGACTGACATTTTTTTGAATTAACTATCTTGATTTATGGCAGCATAAAAGGAATAGATTTTCACCTTAAAACTCCACTTCTATTTCTGCGTGAAATGAACTGAAAGAAGCTGCATTAAAGGCTAGTGTTTTTAAATAAGTCACTGCATATATATTCATGCAATTTGCACTCTGAGGAGCTGCTGTGTCTGGATATAGCTTTCATGACTATTCAGTAGATTCTAATCACTTAAACCTTCGCATCCCTCCATGTGGATATGTGTTTGTTTAAATGAACCAGTATTAAAAATATCCAAGGAAGCTATCACTCTCCAGATTAGGGACTCTGTACCATCAACAGGGGCAGAGCCGGGCACAAAAGGGCTTTCGTCTGCTCAAACTGCATCTGCTCCATAAATAGCAACTCCATAATGCTGCCTGTGTCCAGGCCTTCATGCTGTGTTTATTGCTGCTATGGCTGACTAGAGAGTGCAAAAAAACCTACTCTTGAACAAAGGATTTGTGGGTTGGCTTCAAAAATATCACCACCTACAAATCCCTCACTCCTGAATTTGCCCATTGCTAGAAGGAAAACAAGGCTAAATGTCCATGTAAGCTGTGAAGTGGACCCTGAAGAGCTGAAAGCCAAAAGATCTTGATTTTCAGGTAGCTGAAGTGAGCGTATTTCTGGCAGCCCAAGCTGTTCTGTGCTGAAAGCAGCTGGAAGCAGAGCATGTGCTCCACCTTCTCTGTGTCATACCCATATGTCTGACATTGCCGGGCACAGATCCCTCTGCGGCACCGCCCTGGACACACTACCGTGCCAGGCACGCTTCAGTACAGGATCCTGCCCCCGTGAGAGAGGACACTCCAGTGGTGTGAAGGCCAGCTGGCCATGTGGAAACCCACCCTCCAGAAGCAGCATGGACACATCCGTTGACGGTGCCAGTGGTCCCAGTAATGGTGCCAGTTTGAGATCTGTGGAGATAGCCGTGAACACACACACAGTCTCTGCAGCATTTGGGTTCAGGTGTCACATCACCCACATTTGGTCCTCGAGGCTCCAAGGGCTGTATCTATGGTGGGGTTGATGAAGTTGCTCACATGTAGCTCTCCAGCGGCATAGCCTCCACATCATTCCCGAGGAAATCACATTTCTTTTCCAGCTGCTGCTCCAGAAAGGCCGTGTCTCCCATAGGTCCTGAATCGTATCTGTCAGTCCCAGGTAGGTGTCTTGGATGCTCTACAGCATCTGAATTTGTACTAAATAACTACTTGTCAGCTACTGAATGAAGTCTTGGGTCTTCACTAACTATAAAAAGACCTTAGATTCCTAGGTTATATGCAGACACCTATATTTAAGTGTCTTAATCTGGAGTCAAATCTTGAGATGGCTGTGAGTTAAATATAGAAGTCTGAACTGATCACTCCTGTCTCCATCACCAGTGGAGAGGAACAGATACCTCTTGGAAATCCCATGTATGACAACGTCTGATTTAGGAAGAGATGAGTCAAGTTTCAAAGGCTGTCTCTCTGCATCTCAGCATTGAGAGGATGGATTCTCTCCCCATTTCTTTTGGTGACTATTAATCATTCACTACCTCTGAATCAGACATGCCTGGAGATTAGAGCTATCTCTCATCCTGTAGCTACAAAACACCTAGAAAATGTCCTCTCTTTGACTACCAAATCACAAACTGCAGAACACAGTGCTTGGAAACAAGACTTTTCTCAAGATAAATGTTTTTTAATGATACATGCCTTCTGGAGTTGAGCTTATTAAATGAAGTAGAGACCATTAAAATATGAAACAGGTGGATGCTCTCATAATGCCAGCATGTCCATCAGCTGCATGTGAAGGCTTTCTGTGCCTGGGCTGTACCTTCAAAGCTCCTTTGTCAGCAGCTGTGTTGAAGGAGTAGGATTCAGATCTGTACCTCAAGGTCACCAAAGTTTTGGCCCGGTAAAAATCAGGTTTCAGAGTAAGAAAACATCTCTCTCATCATGTGTCCCAGGTCTATATTCCCTAAACATCTCTCTGTATGTGTCAATATTTATTTAGCAATGTTTTTCTGTGGTCAAGGAGGGTGGAGGGAAGAGAGTAGAAATGCATCAAACTCCACAAATAACATTTGAGCTAGCATGGGGCTAGCCAAATCTCAGCTGTGTGATACAGGCTTGGGATTCATTTACATATTTATAGGTTCAGAAGCTCAACCAGTGGAGAAGAGGACGAAACCCATATGCTTCATAGTGCCCAGCTCCCTCTTTTAAGAAAGCCACCTATGATAGTGTTGGCAAATGTTCGATAGAAGAACAAAACCAAAACCTATAAAGACAGATTGTCTGCTTTTGTAACTTCTCAACTCTGTTGAGTTCTGTTCTGCTGCTTTACTTCATCAGAGATATGTTCTGCAGAGCTTTCAAACTGTACAGGATGAAATGTATTCTGAGAGTCAAGAACAAACCGATTACAACATGCACACGAGACATGTTTAGATCTGTAACACTGGCCAGGTTGGACCTGAGAATTTTCATGTCTCTGTGTAAGATATAAGGATGTTGGACAAAACGTGGCACAGTCAATGACAGTATCTTGAGAAGGTTGGGAAATAGAAGAATAAAGAATATTATGAAGGAATGAGAAGATGTAGAAATTAATTCTCTGAAGACAGGATATCAAATATTTTGTGACATGCTATCATTGGAAAGGGCCCAGAATGAAAATGATATATTAAAAGCAAGTGAGTGTAGAGAGTAGAGACAGTGCATGACAAGGAGATGGCCTCAGAGGTGCCAAGAAATTACTCACATGCAAATCCATGAAAGCTTTTCTGGAGAAATTAATGGATTATCTACAGAACAAAACCTGAGATGAGAGCAATTAGAAATATCTCTGAGCCTCCACGAGCCCTTTGCTTAGCATGGAGCTGCATTTGGAACAGGAGAGAGCTGGGCTTTGACCAGAAATCATGGCTTTGGCTGAAGTTTGGTTTACTTTCCAGATCTGTTTGAAATCCAGGCTTACAGCAAAATTTGGTGGGATGCCCTAAACAAGGTCATGTGAAAAACTGAAAGTTCACTCACAAACCACTGACAGTTCTCCTTCTGAGATCTATGATGGAATCTCAGATTCTTTTTACACCCAAATAAACTCTGGGGAATCAAAGTTACTTCTGATTTGCAGTGTCAGAGGGAGGAGTTGTGGGCTGAGGCTCATCTCTCACAAGATTGGACACCCAACCTTTAGTCCCTTAAGCCTAAGCATATTGCTGAAGGCTCCTTCTGGAAGCAGAAATAAGCAGGAAACTTCAGGGACCAGTTCATCCAACATGTCTTAAGTGTCTGCTTCAGGCTAAGAAGAAACAGGTTGCAGTGGTGTAGATGTCTAACTGTTAATTATAGAGAGTATGACCAGGGCAGATGTAGACATCTAACTTCTAGACACAAAAGATAAGGCAGATCTTTCACCCTTCTCCCACTAATATCTCTGGGAACTAAGGGGGGCAGCTTCTACCCATCTCTCTAGGCATTTTCCCTTTGTCATGGGATAATAGCTATATTTCATCTAAAACTTTTATTAGGGCGATATCAAGGTCAGTAAAACATTAAAGATTTTTTCAAGTCCATGAGTATAATTATCATTTTATCGTTGGGGATACCTTAGCTCAGGACTCGTTAGGTCTAATGGGTCAACAGAAACCTGGACTGCACCTCATCCACAGTGCTGTCTGTTCGCAAATCTCCCACACCATGGTATTGTAAGTCTTAAATGACAGAAATTTCCCATGAACAGAAGAGAAGGGACCTGAAAAAGGAAAACTGTGATAATTTTCTAAAGGCAGAATTCAGTGAAAGGGATCTTGCCAAATAGCTGGTCAAGAGAGGCGACTTCAGAATTTAGGATTAAAAAAGACCAGATGGTCAAGTCTCCAAACTCCAAGCAAAGTGTCAAAGGAGCTAAGGGAGCTGCTAGAACTAGAAAGGCAGTACATCAGAAGCTTCCTTGGAAAATAGAAAATTAACAGTGGACAGAAGTGAAGTGTACAAAACACCTGTCAAAGGGAAATGCTATAGGGAACAGCAGAGCAAAACTATAGGCCTGTAAAGATTGACATTGCCAAAGGGAAAGATTCTAGGGAACAAGGATGAGGGACAGATGCGGGGGGGTGGGGTGGGGGAAGTAAGTTTTGATTTAATTAAAGAGAACAGGCCTGGATTCACAAATGGGAGTTCATGTATAGCAAGCCAGGTGAAGTATTTTTGGCAGAACGCACCATGGAGGTAGTTTAATGAAATTTTAGGAGTGCAATGCAGTGAAAGCAAACTTCCAAGGTCACCATGTTACTGGAGCTAGGCATGAGAAACAGGACTGATGAAGAACAGTTGCCTGGTATAATGACTTAGAAGAAGCCAGGAACCTGAAGGAAACATTTAGGCACCCCACATTTGTCTTAATTTTTTTTCATGGGTTTGTAGTACTTCTGGAAGCTACTTATAAAACAGTCCAAGATGTTAGACCTTTCTCTCAACTGGGAAACGTGGCAAGTAAGGATTTATCTTGATAAATCACAGGTGTAAAATCTTACCAAATCAGGAGTGCAAGGCAATAGGAATAATGTGATCTTTGTACTCATTTTACCCTGGACTAGGTGGTGTTGCCTGGGCTTCCTCAGGTTCTCAGTCTTGGAAATAATACAGAAAAGGTAGAAGTATGTTTGCAGTGTTCCACCTGTGGAGAGAAGCAGAGATGTTATGAAGTCAGTTTTGGTAAGGTCTCCCTGTCACCTATTGCTGGCTATTGATCAATGATCCCAGCATCCGTGTCATCTCTATTCCTCTCCCCAACATCTTTGGTACTGTTGTCAACAACTATGGCCACATTTTCTTCTTTATTCCATTTTCTGATGCATCCCATGGACATGCAACACTCAAGATAAATGCACTAGAGAGAGAGAGCATAAAAGCACTTAATTTACAGTACAGTATACAGGTTTACAGACACACTTAGACATTTCACCAGAACCATCTAATTTTCATGCTTAAATTATGTTTTGCAAGTAGGTGAGGTGAGAAGCCTGGCTGCAAACTCTGCTGATGTGTTTTGAACGACTGACAGGAGTTGAAGTAATGAGGTTTTGAAATCAGCTCTTGGCCTTTCCATGAATTCTCACAGCTTTTATTACTTGTGCATCTCTAGCTGAAAATTCATCTTGCATTCCCAGAATACAACAAAGGTATGAAAACATGAGAATTAACTCTGTGTGTGTAGATATATCACTGACTGAACAATTTTACAGCAGTCTGTTTGTGGGCTAAACACGATCAGAAATGAGGCAGATTGTCCTGAACTGACTCAAGTGTTTGTTTTTCCTTGCTTTTTACTTCTGATTTCGCTCACTTTGGCTTATATCATGATTCATTCCACTTACATCAACATCACTGATCGAAACAGGACTCTATGCAAACAAAAAGTTAGGCTGACACAGCAATATCCAGATTTTATTTGTGCTGGAGCTATCCCACTGACTTTAGCAGTCAAATTTACAACAGCCCTTACAGAAGGGTCATGTACTTTCTGGTGAGTAATGGTCTGTTCTATTACATGCTCTACTATCTCCTATGATGCAAAGCAGAGATTTTCTGATTCAGTAATTCATGCACAGGGGACTCAGGTATACTTTAAATATGATGTATTCTAGATGTATTTTGAGTCAGTGTTTCTTCTATGCCTTTCATGAGCCCACAAAGAACTATAGTCACAAAGGGATCTCTCTCTACTTCAGAAAAATTTCAGAGCTTGTTTGGTGCTTTGCAATAAACCAGAATTGGCTTGTAACACCTCATAATTTTGTTTTCAGAACCACTAGGATTAAAAAAAAATCTGTGAATTGTGTTGTCTCACAGGATATAGTCTTACTGTATAATAGGGATGGAAATAGTGTGAAAAAATCTGCCCATGTTGAATTATCTTCTTTTATTCTTTTCTCTCCTGATCATTAAATATAGGAAAGGATAATATATACACATAGTAGATAGCTAGATCGTAAGGTAAGCAAGTAGAATGGAATATAGAGAAAAATGTACATAGTTGTTAGAGAAAAAGCTTTAAGTATTAGCCAAGGACTCAAGAATCATCGTCAAATGAAAGATGTGGTCAAGCTGTAAATTAGATACAGCTTTAACATATCAGCTTTTTGATTAAGCATGCCAGATTGATTGATTTTGGTGCCAGACAGAACATCCTGTTACCGGAATGGAGACCATCAGGTATGATAATGATACAGATAAAGCAATCATCTCACCTTTACTGGCTCCAGGCCAGTGTGTGTGGCCTGAATGGGAAGTCCAGGTCTGGTGTTCCAGTATCTGGTTGTGGTCTGCAGCCCAACACTCCCCACATTGCATGCTGTTATTCCCCACTTTCAGAAGGCAGGACAAGCATGGGCTAGCAGTGGCTCTCATCTGAACAGGAATAGGATAGGAAGAGGTCTTAGGTCTCTGTCTGTGCCATCTCCAAAGCTTAAAGTCCTTAAGGTGGGCTCCTAATGTGTCTCCCTGGGCACATGGAATGGATAGCACCCATGTCACTTATGAGCCCATGGCTCCTGGTAGTTGGCATGTTCCTAAGTTACCTGAAATACCCAAATACTCTGCATCTGGTCTCAACCCAAAGGCTGGCAAATTGCAGCGCTCTGCCAGGCTGAACCAACCACTTCTCATGAGTATTGCACTGCACAGCACAGCGAGAGCAGCACCAGGGCATTTCACCAAACGCCTTAGTCAGTAAATGTGTTTATCGCTGAGGTGTTAGCTTAGTGGTTTAAGCTTCCGTAAAATAAATTAACATGTATTAGCTGCTGTAAAGCAAAAGGGACTTGAGTTTGTTTTCCACCACTGTGACTCTTAAGAAATGCTGTTGCCCATTTTTGTTTTCCTGCAGGCTGTGCCTTACTGCCAGCTATTTATTTATTTATTTATTTAGTGGCAGTTCAAAGAGATTGGAGGCACGTTCATGCATTTCAGTGAATTCCCAAAGAGACTAAAGGCTTGAACTCAAACGCTTCTGGCAATGCACAAAACTTGGTCTGCTGGGTCCACGGACAACATGTTTCTGAAGATCATTCAATACTTGCATGAGAGATAAGTTACGTGGCACAGTGTGAACTCTAATACCTCACTTGCAGAGAGAAAGGTTTGCTGGATTACACATTTGAGACGCTAGAAGTGATAGACAGTTCTTCCACTGCTGTTTAACCCACTTTGCAAACAGAAACACCTTAGAGACTTCTTCCTCCCTTTACTGTCATGTCCCTGTAAACTAAAACATGGCTCTCCATTATTTTACTTAACCTGGATATTGCTAATAAAGACTTTTTCTCCATAATAAGTATTTTTGCTCCAGTATTTTTCTGAATAGGTTTTTAGGTGTATAATAATCTTAACTAATTTAATTTTAGATTTTGGGTTTCTAGATTTAGAATCTTTCTTCCGAGCTATATGCACATCAGTGAACAAATAAATTATGTCCTCCTGCTTTACACTGAATTTTGAGATCTTGTTATGGAGCACTAGTAAATGCATTTTTCTCTTCCTTTTGAAGTGTCTGACCATTCGGTATGATGAAGCAAGAAATCAAAAATTGCAACCAAAATGATATGAATTATTCTTGAGATTATGGGATAGTTTTCCTAAAACCAACATCTAAATCTATTAGATAATGAACACATTTTCTCAGCTGTGTCTTTTTCCATTAGTGTTTAACTTTACAGCTTAGAAATATCTATGTTTTAACATACAGTAGGCATGAGGTGACACTAAGTTGTATGTCTAGACTCCTTTCATTAAGGAGAAAGAGTCTGCATAAACTGTAAATATATGGGAATAACAGCAGTTGCACATCACCTATAGTCAAGAAAATGTCATAGATGAGAATAGTGTGAGACAAAGTTCCCACAATCATTCATTTTTCAGGGACTTTCTGGGTTACGCAGTAAAAGTAACTCAAATTAGATGCCCTCAATATAGGTGTGGTATATTTGAATAAATATTGAGCTGTATCTGCTTCCAGAAGCATCTTCGTTGACAATAAATGGGTGACTGAGGTTAGAAACCTAATGTCAAAAATCTAACATTTTGGAAAATAATTTTCTACCCAGGATGTCCAAACCAGGGTAGAAGGTTTCTACTCCTTTGCTCTGGGACATGCTTCTTGTCTTACAGGACCTTTTTCCCACTAACATTGAGTTGATTTGACCAGGCCAGAGCAAAGGGGGTCTGTGTGCCTGAGCCCACACTGTGCTGTTCTGGTCACTGAAGCGTTTTGAGATCAAAATGAAATCAAATCCACTGAGTTCACTAAAAGGATCTTGTGGAGGCTTATTAACTGCCTCAAGGCAAAGTCTGCCCATGTGGCTTAAACCATCTTCAAAATCAGCATAGATGACTTTTCATCAAAATGGTTGAGGAGCAATGACACAGCCACTTCCACCAGCTCATCCATGGAAGCAGTGACCTCCAGGAGAGGAGATGTCACCAATACCTATCACAGTAGGAGCATCTTAAACTGCTCCAGCATCCCTATAGAGCTTGTGTGACCACATATATTGTCTTCCAGGGCTAAATAGCTCTGTACTACTATGAGGTCATTAAGCACACCATGTTTGTTCCTGTTTACTCCTTGCATTAAAAAAATGCAGTACAAACCCAAAGCAACAAGAAACTGAAGCCTAAAATCTCCCAGGCATTCAAGCATTGAATTGACCTGGGATTCCTGCCCTTTTTCATCACAGTGATCACAGGTCAGAAGTCACCCTGGCTTTTCAAGCATCTGAGAAATGGTTCTGTGCTTTCCTGTTAGCCTTTACTTTCAAATCCCAATGGTTTAATGCATCGTGACCATAGGTACAAACTGTTTGCTGGCTCAGACCTGGGGAGTAGCTGCCAATGTTTATCAACAGCCTCTCTGGGTGCACTCAAAGGAAAACAACAGCCCTTCCCTCAAATCTGCTCACACATTCACAGGCATTTGGAGCAGGATGAATGAAACCTCAGAGAGGGGCCGTTTGTTTTTTCCTTCACAGGACTGGTGCCTCTAACACTCTAGGCTGTGCGGATCCTAACAGATCACATCTGTGCTCCCTGAGGGGCTTGTGGGAATAGAAAAACGTCCTAGAAATGCAAACACTGGTCCAAGAACACGCATCTCCTGGGGATATGGTCTCCTTACGTGCATGAGGAAGATGTTTTTGAAAACCAACACACAGTTACACAAAGGGGAATTTGTATCAGTCACTGTATATGCTTGGAAGGGGCTTTTGGACATCTTGTTATCATAATAAACCTGTTTACAGAAAGAATTAACACCTTCTCACACCTGCCTGCATGCGAGAGGAACACATTCTTGCTGGTCTGTCCACAACTGCATGCATTATATAATGTCTCGAGGACTCTTCCAACCCTGATTCTCTCTGAATCTATGATGATCCCTAAACCCTTATCGAATTGTTTAGCATTGCCCAGGAAGAGGCCATGATTGCACTGTTGGCACACATCAGAGCCTCCTTTACATCAGGGATAGCTCAAGCACAACTGTCATCCTGCCTAGGAAAGATTCATGAGATACATGGAGATCATTCAGTGCCTAATCCAAAATGAGAGCCAGAGGTCATCAAATCAATGTAACAGAAGGCAGAAGCAGAAGGCAGAGTCAAAGCAAAGCAAAGGAGATGTTTCTTCATGGAGATGAACATCCTTACACAGAATTAGGCTGTGAAACTCCTGCCATAGAATGCCATGAGTTTGCAGGGAAAGGATGGACAAGTTCAGAGAAAAGAAATCCATAGAGGGTTATTAAACACATAAAAAACTACATTAGGTGAACAAAGTTGCTTAGCTGAAAATGGATAGATATTGGAAAATGCCATGTTCTGTTCTTGTACTCTTTCCTAGGAAGCTAGTTTTGGCCCCTGTCAGAGACATGGCTGCACAGACACACTTGTTCTTACCGTCCAGCAGATTGATGTGTGGCTACAGCAAGGAAGACAAACCTCCTTAAGAGTCCATGAGCACAGAGCTGGGTATCAGCCCAAACACAGTGGCATTGTGCACTCTCATCCACAGACGTGCATGAGGGGATGGATCCTTTCAAAGCCAGCAGAGCATAGCATCACACCTCCCACACAGTTTTCCTACAGCAAAGGTCATACTACCAAAACAGTGGCTCACTGAAGCAAACAACATGAAGTCTTATATTTGAGGCCAGTTGAGAGGTTTTCAGCTTTATTTTAGCAGAAAAAGGACTGCCATGCAAGACTCACTGGGCTTCCAGGGCTAAGAAGCCAGTACCTGCTCTCCTACAGCTGATTCTCTGCTTTGCCACGCACACATGCACTGGATGGCTACTAAAGGGGTCAGATAGTGGTGTTGGGGCAGGAAACACCATGGAAGAACCCTGCAGGTAGCCGGCATGACATAATGAGCAATAACTTAATTGCATGACAATATATCCTAAGGTATAGGGAGGTCGTACACTTCACTCTTTCTCATGTGGAGCTACTCAGCACCCCTGGAGATGCTATTTTCTTGGCCAGATGAAGTCCTTCCCCAGTTAAAATGTCCTTGGAGACTGAATGAACTGCAAGAATGAACTCCTGTAAGTGCAAAGACTGGATCCAGGAAGGGGCTTGAAATTGCTATGATGAACTTGTGACTATGCACAAAGCTTCAACTTACATGAAATTTGTCTTGATTATCACAAAAGAGAGAATTCCATAGGTGAAGCCCTTCCTTTGAACTATCCTTAGATAGAGACTTTTTTTCCTGTATTTCCCTTTAACACACTTAACTGGAAAAAAGGAACATGACATAGAGAAGGTGAGATATTTTAAGCATCCTGCTGTGTTTTGGTTCTGTCCTCAGAAGAAGTAGTAATCAAGAGCATAAGTAACTTCATAGTTTCTTTTCCCATCAGCTTACATGCATACTTTGGTACCTGTTTTAATCTGCTTCAGCTCTGGCCCTCCTCCTCCCACCACACAGTTTCAAACTCAATGCTGAAAAAAAATCAAGCTACTAATGTGCAGCTGACTACGGGGACTAAGCCATGAAGTTCAGATCTAGATCACAATTTCCTCCATGTTGAAGAGTGCAGACAGCTACCCCAGTGCTAGAACAAGCTTTCAAGGTCATACTTATATCCAAATGTGGGAAGGGTGCCGAAGATCCATTTTGAAGATGTCAAGCAGCATTTGAAGTAGCATTTTTCAGGGGTTTTTTTCTTTTTTTTTTTCCTCTTTGTGTGTGTGTGTGTGTGTGCAAAGAACCAGACTTCTATCAGCACCATATCAGATTCACTTGAACTTCCTGGATTTTAGCATTTTTTAGGTTTCGGCTGCCTCTTCTGTCTCTGCAACAGTCTCAGAAATAGCTAAATTTAGATGATTACACTGAATATTGCAGCATAACTCAGGTTTGGAAACCTCAGGCTTTTCATTGCAGTTTCAGACCTGACATAGTCCAGTCCCTTCCTAATTAGCCCTGACAGCAGAAAGGGCCCTACAGCATTCAGCAATCTCAGAGTCATTATGGAATTAGCAGGGTGCCTGATTTTGCTTTGAAGTCAGTGAAGTATATCTGTTGTAAAGGTTGAGACATGGTGTGAGGCCACACACTCTTAATATCTGTAAAATGATCCAATAATGAAAAGATTTTTATAAGCATAAAATGTTGCAGAAGTCAAAGATACCGAAATGATACTAGAAATGGAGCAAAAGCCATAACAAGATCATCAAGACTCGTATCTCGATCCCAAAGGACCCCATTAAGAAATATTAGTTATAGCACTCATCTCACCTTATTTAGCTAATACCTTAAACCAATTTAATCATCACCTTATCCAAAAGCTTGATGCTTTCTCCAAGGCAGGTATCCTGGACATGCATAACACAAACCTTCCTTTAAAAAATCCTGTTCCCATTAACATCACTACAAGCCCAGTGTTAACGCACTGATTTCAGACTTCTACACCAACACCATGAAGGGGAACATAGCCTGTGAATTTTACAAGCTACTCAGCAGCTTTTCGGCATGTATTTAAGTCCAGCAAAAAGACCTGGAAGAGAAATGGCACTGCCTGTCCTCCTTCCAGCAGAAAAAATAATATTATTAAACATTCTGATTTTCAGGTTCCAAGGGCAGGCGTTACACACAACAGCACAAGAAGAAAACCTGTTTTCAGTGAAGCCTGTATGGTAAGCCTGTTGCAAAGCTCCTGGCTCCTCTCCCAGGGCTTTTTTCTTCCCACTGCTGGACTGAGTTATATTTCTTTGGGTCGGTCAAATCATTCATGCCAGGGTCAGCTCAGATCAAGCATTCTTCACCTCAGCTCACCCTGTGAGCAGCTGAAGTGTTTGGCAACCTGTGTCCTTGGCGTGGAGGAGTAGGAACCGCTCCTGCGGCACAAAGTGTTTTGAAGAAGTTGCAAAGCAAGGCAATGTTCAGTAGAGAGAGTTGCCCCATGCTTTCAGAAAGCATGCAACTGTCTTAGAATCATAGAATCATTTAGGTTGGAAAAGATCTTTAAGATCATGAAGTCCAGCCGTTAACCCAACACTGCCAAGTGCATCACTAAACCATGTACCTACACACCACATCTACACATCTTTTAAATACCTCCAGTGACAGTGACTCCACCACTTCCCTGGGCAGCCTGTTCCTGTGCTTGACAGCCCTTTGGGTGAAGAAATTTTTCCTAATATCCAATCTCAACCTCCTTTCAGGTAGTTGTAGAGAGCGATCAGGTCTCCCCTCAGCCTCCTTTTCTCCAAGCTAAACAATCCCAGTTCCCTCAGCCGCTCCTCATCAGACTTGCGCTCCAGACCCCTCACCACTGGGTTGCTCTTCTTTGGACACACTCCAGCTCTGTAGAGCCTTCCCACCCTCCATCAGATCAATGCTCCCGCACAACTTGGGTGTCCTCTGCAAACTTACTGAGGGTGCACTCGATCTCCTCGTCCAGACCATTGATAAAGAGATTAAAGAGAACTGGCCCCAGACACCACTTGTGACCGGCCACCAACTGGGTGTAACTCCATTCACCACAACTCTTTGGGCCCAGACATCCAGCCAGTTTTTTACTCAGCAAAGAGGACGCCCATCCAAGCCATGAGCAGCCAGTTTCTCCAGGAGAATGCTGTGGGAAACAGTACCAAAGGCTCTACTAAAGTCCAGGCAGACAACATCCACAGCCTTTCCCTCATCCACTAAGTGAGTCACCTTGTCATAGAAGGAGATCAAGTTAGTCAAGAAGGACCTGCCTGGGCAAAATTTGTCTCCAAAGGATCATAAATGCACTTGTCCACAGGTCATTGTTTGAGTTTCCATTAGTGTCATTAAAGATTAACACCTCTGCTTAACCAGAGGTGTCTGGGGCTATTTCAGATGCTCAGGTGTCTGCATGGGGATGGAAGATGTGACACACATCACTTATGTGCCATAGGAGCAGGATGGCCCTAAGCTATCTCTAATGGCAGTAGACACTCAGTGGGCTACTGAACTGGCCCTGGCATCCACAGCCCCATCAATGTCAGTGAGTGCTCAGCTGAATTGCCTCAGGAGAGGCACCAGCTACCACTGGAGAAGCTCTGGGTAGCTGAGATACCTGAACAGAGTTGACACCTTCTATGACTGAAGGTGTGGATGTGAAGGGAGGATACAAGGGAATGGTTCTCTGATAGGAGCCTGGCTCTCCTGCTGTCCCTGGATGGGATGTCCTGCCACCACCATCAGAGACAGCCCTGGGCCTCATGGACCGTTAGTCTGCCCTTTAGGGCATTTCTTATCATCTTATTATCCAAAATCCATTGTTTTATATCAGGCTGATATTTGTAGTGTGTCTCCCACCACCTTCCAAAATGCAGGAAATGGCTTTGGGACAGTTTCTTCTCTCTGCTAATCCAGACAAATTCATTGACATCATGAGGGTTTCCTAGGTGAGAAGGGAAACAAGACTTCACTTGGAGAAATGCAAGCAGGCTTATGTTTATCATCTAAAGATAAAGCCAAGCATCAAATTGCTACTAATTTAAATGAGGAGGCAGACCATGTCCCCACTGCATATTTCCACTCTGGGGCAGATCTGATAGGGACATCACTGAGCCTCTGGCCACACCAAAATGTTTATTTCTTGCCAACCAACTACATTCACTTGATTTTTTTTTTATTTTTTTTTAATGACTTGTTTAAACGTTCTTCTGTTTGGCTGCCCCATTCCCTCATTCCCCCAGCACCTTGGTAAACCTACAGGACTTTGTGAGCCAATGCTCTGGGTTTGCCAACCTCTTACACAGCAACTTAGTTTGTAAGAATAATCCTGCACTCCTGAAACTTGCAACCCGTGTCCTGGGCTGCATCCCCAGCAGTGTGACCAGCAGGTCGAGGGAGGTGACTCTGCCCCTCTGCTCCGCTCTGTTGAGACCCCCCTGCAGTGCTGCGTCCAGCTCAGGGGTCCCCAGCACAAGAAGGACATGGAGCTGTTGGAGTGAGTCCAGAGGAGGCCACGGAGATGATCAGAGGGCTGGAGCACCTCTGCTATGGAGACAGGCTGAGAGAGTTGGGGTGGTTCAGCCTGGAGAAGAGAAGGTTCTGGGGAGACCTTAGAGCCCCTTCCAGTCCCTGAAGGGGCTCCAGGAAAGCTGGAGAGGGGCTGGTGACAAGGGCAGGGAGTGACAGGCCAAGGGGAATGGCCTGAAGCTGCAGGAGGGGAGATGGAGATGGGATGTGAGGCAGAAATCCTTCCCTGTGAGGGTGCTGAGGCCCTGGCACAGGGTGCCCAGAGAAGCTGTGGCTGCCCCTGGCTCCCTGGCAGTGTTCAAGGCCAGGTTGGATGGGGCTTTGGGCAACCTGGGCTAGTGGAGGGTGTCCCTGCCCATGGCAGGGGGTGGCACTGGATGGGCTGTGAGGTCCCTTCAAACCCAAATCATTCTATGATAATTCTATGGCTTCTCATTTGCCACCAGCTATTAACGATGAGGGTTGCCTGCTGAGTGTCACTCTGAAGAATTCAGGTTCTCACTGGCATAGAGTGAAATCATGAAGTCCCTGGCGGGATTCATATATTTTTTTTCCTTTCTAGCCCTGTTCCAAGAAAAATTAAATGCATTAGTTTCACCTTAAGCTGTGGTGATATTAAAATCCTATTACCTTTTCAAAGCAAGTCAGGGCACATTCGCATGGCTGCTGTTAACTGTCAGGGCAGAAGCAACAAGCAAGTCAAGATTCTCAAACAGACTTGGCAAATTCACATGATGAATTTATTTGCCGATGAAAATGACCGGTAGCTGACAGCAAACATTTGCCAACTTGAGCTGTATTCATCAAATAGGTCAGTTCAGAAAAAGAAATGGAAGAAGAATTCAGATGTGATGAAACATCTTTTCCTACTCTCTCCAAAGTGAAATAAGTGGGTTTTCATTTTTGAATTCTTAGACACCAAAGATGGCAAAACATTTTGTTCAAAAGGAAAAGCAAAGAAACAGAAAGTTGTGTCAGACCAAAACAGAACTTTAGGTGAGTTGAGGTTGAGTGAGAAAATGGAAATGTTTTCATTTCTAACAGACACACTTTTGTTTTTAATTTTCTGAGCAGTAATTTGGACAGCCCTGTTCTGGGGATCCCAACACTCTGTTTTTGCTATGAAAACATTTGGACTACCATTTGTAAACTTGGATAAATAAAATCCTGGCCCTTCCAAGGGTACCTATACCCTGACATACTCAAATGCCACAGCCAGGGACAGGCAGAACCCTCACACCTAAATGCCTTGGCGTTTTCACATCAACCAGGCTCTGGCAGCCTGCCTGGCTGAGGTGAGTCAAACCAAAGGTTGCTCATCATCTTTGACCCTTTTAGTGGCTGGTTTTGGACCACATGTGGTGAGACACCGCTACCAACAAACCCACGTGCCTTTGTGTCGTTGCAGCTGCTTGCATCGTGCTGCGCGTCACTTCTCCCACCACATCCTGACTCCTCCAGGACACAGCCCAGGGACCCCCGCTGTTCCTCCCCCAGGCACCTGGATTTCCATGAGGAGGACACCCAGGCGTGTGAGCCAGTCAGCTGCACTCCGAGCAGATGCCCATTACGGGCGCTCAAAGGAGCATGAGGTGCTTGAGCTCAGCACGGCCGCGGGCAGCCACAGGAGCACACCTCCAGAGAGCCCCTCTCCACCCGGGCTGCTGGAGACTAAGCACCGATGGCCACCATGCCAAGACTGTCGAATCCTGCTTTGCGGCCCTGTGAATGCCTAAGGAAATCCAGGAGCCAGTCCCACTGTATTTTTACCACTTTTTCCTCTGATACCATCTCCAGTCGGCAGAACATTATTTGCTGCCACATTTCCCTGTCATTGCAAGATAGGACATGTTTGTTTCTCTGCCAAATGCACCAGGTATTCCCAAGTACAAGGAACTTTATGTGCCCTGAAATGTCCCCAAAGCAGCCAGGTACAAGGCACCTGTTCCCACTAATGATCCAGTTACACTGAGGAACATGGGACTTGTTTGGTTGCCAAAGATTACAGGTGCATTGGGTTAAAAGGCATCCGCTTAGCGAAGCACATCCAGGCAGAAACAACCTGCTGTGCTTCTAGACATTTTAGGTGAAGGAACGTTAAAAACAAAAAACCGAAAAAACAAACTTTCTTTAAAGCGGCAGCAGGAGGCAGAGGGCAGGAGAGCCACCAGCAGTGATGCCTCCTAACCTGATGGCTGCGAGCAGATCGTTTGCCTTTCCTATGCCTCAGTTTCCACAAAATGGGAAAATGGCTGATGATTTCCTTTCCAAAGCACTCCAAGCTGCTGCTAAATATATATGTGAATATTACGAAACACCACACTGAAGTGAACAGAAAACACGCTCTCTGTTGTGCCTCCAAGTGTCCCAGGTGAGCTTCAGTGGAAAGAGCCAAGTGCACACAACTGATGACTCTGTTACAGGGCTTAGCATAAAGCACTAATAAGCAGATTCTGCCCTATTTTTGTCATGTTGTGCAAACACACTGCTGACACTTGATTACTTCTGTCCTAGGCACATTTTATTTTTTTTTATGAGAAGCTAACCAGGAAAAATAGAAATGAGAGTAAGCACCTGCTTTTAATAGCAGAATTAGTAGATTTGGTCAATGTCCTTTTTCAATATTTATTAAAGAGGAGAAGAAAGAACATTTCCATCTCTCACTAACCTGCGAATTTAATGCTTTTGATTGTTTACCCATAGCTGCTCTCTAACACAAGCAATTTCCTGCATTATTTCATTAAGGTAATATATATACACACACACATATACTTTCCCAAATAATCCAAGGCTACTTCTTTCCTGACTATTTGCATTTGAGAGCTCTGACTGAATTAATTTCAGACAAAATGTAAATATGGCACCTGGATTCTGATCAGGAGAACAAACTGTCTCTGGGATTTTTTTTCATGACTGAAGCAAAATCTTCAGGAGGAAGAGTACTGGCGGGCACCCATCTCCTTCCCCAAGCGTGTGCTTTCATAATGTGCCTTCATTAAGCATGGGAGGAAAATGTGAAGCTGTATGACAGATATGGGACAGGTCTTGTCTTTCCATCACAGGGAAAAAAAAGTCCTAAATGAACCATCCCTCTGAGGTAATGAATGCAAAGATCATCCAGCCGTTTGGCTTGAAAGAAAGCATCTCTTGTTCAGTACGTACCGCACCCAAACTGGGGGATTTTGGGTCCAGCTGCATCTGGATTATGTCTCTGAAGAGCCAAACTCCTCTTAGGTTTGTGGCTGTGGCACAGTGCAACGGTCTGAGAAGATGCAAGAGAGGTGGCGATTGGGTTTGTCACTCCAGAGGGACTTGTGTCTGAGTTCCATCCTCACATTTTTCTGGGGAAATATTCCTTACCTGACACTGGATAAATGAGTCCTTGCTCCTGCTGGTCACAACTGTCTGTCGAGCTTCCCACCTGGGATAAGGAGTTCATCCTGCTGTGGTTTTGCACTGAGAAGAGCTCAAAATCTTTATAAAATCCAACCAGTGCCCTGACACCTCAGCTGATGTACATTCATTTTTCCCATGGAGGATGTCTCCCACAGAGAGCCCCACATGAGGATGAGCAAAATGGTAAAAAATAAATTCCCATTGCAACCAATAATGTAGATGCTGTAGATGCTCCTAAGACTTTCCAGAAACACCAGAAGGATAGCTGTGACTCTGCTTAAAATCAGAAAGAGCCCTAAAAAGCAAGCATTGATTTAAGACAGCTGCATTCTCTGTAAAGATACAGATTGTTTTCCACAGTGTTCAAGCTCCAGCTTTGTACACCTTTTAACCAGGACCTGACCATGGTCTGGAGCAAGCTGCAGCCGACAGCAACATCTACAGGCAGAGCAACATGCTGCAAGCGATGCTGCTCCTGGATGCTACAAATCATTTTGCTGCTTGTGATGTTTGTATCATTAAACTGGCTCGGCCCAGCAGGTGTAACTCCAGAGGTGGGCTGGCGAGTCAGTGGTCTGTGTGAATTCCCAGGGGGTCTGTGTTAGAAGTGTTTTGCTCTGTAGAGTGAGAACCAGAAAGCAGGCAGCAGCATGAGAAGGGCAAGGAAAAGGAGGGATTCCCCCAAGGGACAACATGTCTGGAGAGGTGGTCTTAAATACCCTCCCATGCTATGCTCTCAGGAGCTGTGCCGTAATCATGGCTTCATTTTGTGGAAAATATGAGAAAGGCGAAAGAAAGTGTAACTCATAAGAAGTTAAACTAGAAATTGCACTGGCACATTCACCAAGATGCTGCACGCTGCAGGTGATCCAACCAGGCAAGCTCTGTGAGAAGCAGCAAGGGGTTGTGTGTCTCCGTGCAAAGACCAGGAGCCACTCAGTGAACCTCAGTCATTGGGACTGGTCTGTGGTGGTGGCAAATCCACAAATCCACAATCCTTCTACTGCTGGCACTGCCCTGCACACCCTGGGAGGTATGGCTGATCCAGCCTGTCTCTCAGTCCATCTCCAAGCTCATCTCAGCCTCAGTGTCCTGCTCACAAGGACGTGTCCAGGATACAGGCAAAGCAAAGTCTCAGGATCCACTTTGGTGAACAGAAAGGTCTCCAGATCTCCACTGGCTACTGGTGAGAAGCTCAGTGCGGTTGCTCATGCATAGACATCTAGTGCAACTTAATCGCCCTGAAGTATCTCACATGGCCTCCTAATGTCCCTCCAGAAAAGAATTGTTCTCCTGAGACCCTGTGTCACATTTTCCAGTCCACCGTATATATCTTGGGTGCCCTCAGGGTGTTCCAAATGAAACAAATGCTTAAGTAATTGAATTGCGCCCCTGATCTCTATTGATTCTGATGGGAGGATAGGCACTCAGCACATATGGAGCCATGTACATTAAATCACCTTAATCTGCAGATGAATCTTATCCAGGCAAATGTGCTTAAGCTGATTCTCTTCATCTCTCTGTGTAGATGGACATTTTTTGTCCCCTTCAAATCTCTGACAACAGGGTTTCAGCTTTCTAGCTGAGGAGCTGGTTTCCAGCCTCCCCCTTCCTCAAACCTTTGGGAAGGGAGTGCCTCCAGGCATCACTCTGCAGTCAGGATTGCAGCTTTTTTTTAATTATTTTTTTGGGCTGAGATCCCTCCCTGCAATATGAGGGCCAGGACGGCTCTGTGCATTTCCAATTATAAATTTTGCAGCATCTGGTCTCATGAGAATTCACTCCATGAGCATGATGCTGAAATCTCAGTGCTGAAGATACAGAAACCTTGAAAATGTTTCTTGAGGTGCAATTTGCACAGTGAGAAGAGCACGGGGCTGCATCTGTTGAGTTAGATCAAGGCTAAATAGCTCATGGCTGCACATGTATCCTAAGATACATGTGCATATGTTTCCCTAAAATGCTATGGCAAAAATAATTAATGAGTAAGTGTGATAACTGAGCAGAGAATGAGTGTCTTTTCTACTTGTTAGGGAAATACTGATTTTTGTTGCATATAATCTCTTTTGGACTCCAAATAAAACCATCCAAAGTCTTACCTGAAAGATGGTTCCAGGGCTACAGCTTCAGGTTTCTGATTTTGTTGTCAAACATTCAATGTGAAGCTGAACAGTTAAAAATGTCTTCCTCTCTGTGTATTTGCCTTTGTCGACAAAAATGGAAACACTCCATAAAAAGTGACTATGGAACTAAAGTTTCAAAATCCCTGATTTCTGCAGAAAAACAGTTTTGATGCATCCAGTCCTTGCCCTATTATTCCAGGCTGTTTTGCACCTCTGCAAAGACGTCTGCTGGCCAGGCAATGGTTAACACCTTTCCATCAATGCAAAAACCTCAGACTTAGCAATTTTTTATTTTAGTCAATTCCTTTCCCCTTCCCTTGCCAGTGGTCTGCCTTTGAAGCTGGATCTTGCAAAACTTGCATTCATTAAATGGAACTGACTTTGGAAAAGCCAAGAGAAATAGAAAAAAATTAAATAAAATCCCCCAAATCTTTGAGTCTGTTTCCTTAAGACCGCAGCCCAGCTCCGCCAGACGGGCTTAGCCACAGGGGTGAGCATCCTTCGCTTTGCATATGCAGGAGGGAGGAGAAATCTCCGTGGATGATTTCTGGACCCATTTATGAGCAGGAAATCTATTAAATGCCATGCCAGCATTGTTCACAGCCTTTGAACCTGCCTCCTCCAGGCCCAGTGGTCTCCAACGCACCCAACCACATGGTCCATGGTGGAGCAGGGGAGCAAAGGGGAAAGCTCCAGAGCTGCAAGAGCTGAGATAACTCGGGCCTGCTGCTGCTCTTCCTCCCTTTCCATGAGCCATCATCCCCCTCTCCTACTGGCCTCTCTGCTTTATTACTGCTGAGTAAAGTATTCCCTCTGCTGACTGTATCAAGTAACTCTTTATTGATGCGCCAGAGAATATTTTTTTTTTTTTTTTTTTTTTTTTTTGGTACGATAAAGAATCATTGGCTAAGTCTGCAGTAAAATCACCGAAGCCAATATATCTAGGGATGAATGAGCTAAATAAAGTTTGGGGCAAGTTTTTCTGCACTGAAAGGTCCTATGGGTTTGCACCCAGCTATCAATCGAGTTATGTTTAGAAAGCTTAAGAGCTTGATCTTCCTCTGGGCTATGTTTGATGAGTGCAGAAAGCCTAGATATTCATTTTTAAGCTAATAAACTGGCACACGTGGTCTGCTTTCTCTGGCTATGTAGCACTCTTAGCATTCAGAAGTGTTCCAGCTAAGCAGTAAATTTTACTCATAACTCGTGTTTGCCTCTAGAAGACCCAATTGTTCATTCCCAAGTTGTTATCTCTATATATTTATTTTGACCAAATTTCAAAAATAGTAATGGGGTGTTATAAACCAACTGAATTCTGGCATAAGGCACTATCTGCAAATTGCTTTGGATTTTGGAAGGAGAAGGGTATTCTTGGTTGTTGTTTTTAGTAAGATTAACAAGATTTATTTGTCCATCACCTAAACATTGAGGAGACAAACAGTGCTTGCCCCCACATATCACTACAAGAGAGAAGGTGGGGACCTCTCTGCATGGGCAATAAGGATTCAAGCAGCCTTGTTTAAAATTCATTATACCCTGGCTCTAGTGTTGTTACTCCACTCATGTATCTGGCAGCAGAACGAAACTCAGAAAGCCCACATCTCCAGGCAGAGCATACAGTCCTGCTCACCCCAGGGTGGACTCAAAATGGGATGGGAAGAGGTGGCAATGGGGACAGAGATCTCCTCACAGTGGGGAGGGGGGGTGGGGTGCGGGTTTTGTTTTTGTTTGGCGTGGCAAAATAAAGGTTGATGGAAACTGGACACTAGGGAGGGAGAAGAGCTGCTCAAATGAAAGGACAGCACTGTCACAAGAACAAATGGGGATGGAGCAGCCATGAAACAGTTCAGACTAGAAAGCAAAAAAGCCCTCAAAGCAATGAGGTTTGAGAGCAGCTTCCCTGCAGCTGAGGGAACGACATAATCTGATAGCAGAACTTCATGATGTGAGTCTTCCCATCACATGCGTGTCATGGGGCACATGTGCATGTACGCACCTTTCTTGTGGGGCTGGGCATGGGCCATGTAAAATGGGGTCATGGTCTCACATGCTGGACGAACAACAGGCGGGAAAGCAGCATTGTGGCTGGTTTATATTATTCAGCTCATTGGCAGAAGTAGCTATGCCTGTTTAAGATTAATTTTAACTCAAATTAAATTATTTGATCTATAAAATTGGGTTGGTAATGTCATGTTTTGTTCCCTCTGAGGAAAAGACCAACCATTCTTATTGGAACAGCTCTATTCTTGGCTCCACTAGGAACAAAACATTGTAATTTTACATGGCAGTTATGCTTTCTGATGACTCATATTGTGAGAACAAGTTGGGATAAATCGTTGGAGCACTGTGTAGAACACCCCCACCTTTTTTTATGGGGGGCCTGAAACAGGAGTTCAGACTGAGTTATTACACAGGGCCAGCTCTCAAATTCAGATCTGGAATCTAGAGCCCCTGAGCTCCAGGGAGGCTGGCTCCAGAGCTGTGGGCACAGTCCAGCTTTCTGCTAGAAAATGCTACCAAAAAAAAAAAAAAAAAAGGTAAATTAAATTTGACTTCTAATGCAAATCACAGCACGGTTGCATACATCAGTGAGAAAATAACCTTAACCATTGTCCTCCAAACAGCACTAGGGGATGAAATATATGCAACTCAGAGTTAACCTTAAACCTTCAGGCCTTGGTCAGTCAGACGTTAAGAAGGGTATTTCCTAATTAAGGTATTTTTTAAGCTATCTGACATTAATTGTTATAAAATGGAAATCTGACTTTAATGACTTTAAGGTCTCCTTTTCTATTAGTAACTCTGAAGGTATTTTGACCTGTGGGTTGGACAGCAAAGCATCCCTGCCCCGTTGTACAGAAGGGGTTGGGTGTGTACACCTCTGCTGTCCGTGGCATGGGGACAACTGCCCCCTGCACAGTGGTGGTCTGATGGGGATTGCCCTTTGGGACAAGCCTTCGAGATTCCGGTGTGGCCACAGTAGGACCTTCTCTCTGTCCTACCTGTCACTATGACTTTCCATGCGACTAGAGCGTACAGCCCAGTAACAGGCGTGACATCCTCACATGGTACGAATTTATCACAATCCTGATCTTGCCATTATCTGTTGTAAACTTTAGCAGAGACAACACTGAGACTCATTTTAGAGCTTTCTCAAGAGGAAAATGCCCCTTTGAGGATTGCTTTTTAAATGCTAAGGAGTTTGCTCTACTCATAAAACCAAAACAAAAGTCATTACACAATAAAGTTACCACCCCCGGTGCTGCAGTGCCATCAAACCCTAGCATGGCTAGTGTTCAATTAAAATGTAATCATATCAAAGGCATTTTGGAGTTGTATGACAATGCCTGTACACAGCACTAATACTGTAATGACACAGTAATCAAGTCTCAGTTGCATCCTATTCAAGTCCCAGCTGTTCTGAGTGAGGTATAACTTTCATCAGAGCTAATTATTTCGTATTAATCTCAATACTTTAGCCCATACAGCTTTATAATATGCAGATAATGAGGGTTCTCTTGTTGATGCCACAAACAAATGAGTTGAACCTCCTCTGCAGCATGGCCATAGGAGAGAGACGGAGTGACTGATTGAGACAGGGCTCCCACAGAGGGATATGAACAATTTAATTGTGATTGGTTTTTATAATTGGATTTTATTTTAATGGTTCATGCTGCTCCCAAAAGGCTCTTGGTGCAGGAAGTGCTTTATAAATAACATTTATTAATTGTTGTAACCTCTTTTTCTTTCATGAAAGAAAGCAGGGCTTTCTGAAAGCAGCTCTCCACCCCTGTTCATACCATCCAGAAGGACCTCCGGTACAGATGCAGCTTAAAATCATATACAACGTCTTCCAGAGTGCTGCTCACTCCAATGAAGGGAGAAAAATCACTCCTCCATCTGGGTTTTCAGTGGGGATTGAGTATCAGGTCGTTCCCATTCAGGACTCCCATTTCTGCCACCCGAGCTAAGGAATTAACCCAGTGAGTTTCCAGCAGCAGCTATCTCTGAAGTGAAACAGCCACTTGAAGGATCTTGTGGTGGTTTGGGTTACTTGCATGGATGATTAGTCATGAAGCTTTAGGCTTAAAGCTTTAATCCAGTTTCCTTTAAAGTTGATGGGAGCTTTGGCCCTATATGTGTTAGGGAGCATATTGCTTATGGCAACTCTAGCATAGGTTGAAAACCCTTATAAATCCCCTCTTTCCATGAACTCCTAACATTTTCTGAACCTTTCATCTTTTGGACTGAATTTTTCATGCTTGGTCTCTGCCAGGAGATTGTTTTTAATGGATGATTTGAACACAATCCCTCTAGCCATTTCAGTTCAGGGACAGTTAGACACACAAAGGCTCTTCTATATTTAAAAAAGAAAAAAGTATTGTGATAGAAGTGAATCAATTTAAAAATCAATCTTTTACAGACATAAAATGGCTTATTTCCATATAGTCATATGCGATAACTTTGTGGAGCATAGACAAATTCACATGCCCTGATTCCAACATGCATGTGTCATCATTTACGCTGTAAAGAGATCACGGTGACAGTACCAAACACAACTGATCTTATCCAGCTGCGTTTCAGAACTGATTTCCTCAATAGGTCTAATTCAGACCCACAGACAGCAAGAAAATGAGTCCCACTGCCGCTTCTCAGAATTAGAAATACATTGGATTGCTTTGAAAAATGCGGTAATAGAAATGGGATTAAATTTACTAGCATAAAGTCCATGCATTCAGGAGGCTGAGAACTGGAATTTCTACCCTAAGCTAGAGCTGAGCATGGAGGAAAAATCCCAGAGTGTGCTCAGCAATCACAAGGTGGCTCTGGGACACTGTTTTGGTAACGGCCATGAGAAATGCTGGTGTGATCCTACGATGGGTAAGGAATAGACTGCATGAGACTAAAAAAGGTATAGATGCAAGGCCATGGTCAGACCTCCTCAGGAAAACAATCCATTTTGGGGGGGCTGCCCAGGTCCAGGAGTGATGAAGGGATGAGCAGGACTGCTGGACTGACCAGAAGAGCTTGTACACATATACACGTTATCCATATGCTCATGCACCCCCATGAAAACATTTCACCAAGCAATAAAGCCACTCATTTCTAAAGAAAAAAGGCATTCATCTCATTGCAGAAAGCTGGCTGTGAACTCTTATAATCTTCATTACTAAGAAAAAAGAAAAGGGGAGCATTTTCCACTAAAAACACAGCCAGACAAGAAAACCCCACTAACAGCCTGGTGAGATCTTGTCTTAAAGAGGAAACTCTTCTTGTGGGTCCAAACCAGTCAGGAAAAACAACTAGATTTTCTTCACCATTTTGCATCCACGGCCACAAATAGCTTTATTATTGTCAAGTAACTATGTCTGGGACATTACTGGATGGCATCAACTTGTTACCTGTTTCACAGATGGGAAAGTAGTGTGCCCAGATGATAAATTGCTCTTCACGCAGCAAATCAACAGCAGGGTTGGGAACAGAAGTCCTGATCGCTGATCTGTTCACTGATTAGAGAGGCTAGTTATAAAAAAGTGGGATTTGTTCCAGAAAATTCCAACATTTCTAAACTAACTCCCACTCTGAGGGCAATCCAGAGCCGCAGCATCAGGATTTCCTGGGAAAATGCCATTCCCAAGCATTTCAGCTCAGAATTGCCAGCTTATTGCAGTCATGTGGAACAGTTTCTCATGGTGATGTCCAAGTTACATGTTTTGGTGTACCATATAAATACTCCATCGGTATTAGAATATAAAAGTCAGGGCTAAATTGAACAAGATCATTAAGTTGCAATGAGGTGTTAGGCACAACTGCAAAGAAACAAATCGTGTTAACTGCTGTCCGACCACACATTTCACCAGATTTGCAAAGTTCAGGCAAAACAACCTGTGATAAAACCACATTTTGAAGTCAACAAGGCTTTATCAACTTCCAGCTCCTGGGGATATTATACCAATTACTACTCCTGACTGCTAAAGTAAGAAAAGAAGTGTCTTTAAATGCAAAATAATTGCTCTGACTTATTTCTCTGAATGCTTACAACTCTTGGAATTACAAACCCAACAACCCTCTCATTGCACAATTAAATTTAAAATTAGTAAATGAATAGCTAAGATATATCTAGTCTGGATATGGATGAAAGGAAGCAGTAGATGATAACGGCCAAATCCATCACTGGTGGGACTCAAGAGCAGTCAGCAGAGGTAATAAGCAGAGCAATGCTGGGTCCAGAGTAGTTTCTCCTACAAGAAAAGCCTTCAGCATATGTTAATGGCAACAGCTCACAGTGTGTATCACACAAATCCTATTCATGTCCAGAATTCCTATCACTCTATTAGTGTCACAAGTTATTAAAAGGACATTTCAAAAATAGGTCTCTCCAAGTGGAACCGGTAAGAAGTAACCATGGCTATTTGATATAGTCATAGCAACAAAGGAGCATCACCTTGGCAACACACCAGGCTTATTTACCGAGGTGCGTGTCAAAGCATATTAAAGTCATTTATATCTGAATGAGTTCTGATGCCATCTTCTAATCCTCCGAGCTCCCAAGCAGCCTCGCAACAGCTATGGAAAAGTAATCAAAGGAAGGGTTTGTGTCATATAGCGTGTACCACGCTCACAAATAAAGGCATTTTCATTTCTGTCAGATTTCTGACCTGTTCAAAACTAATAACTTGCATGTGACTGAAATAATAAAAGCATTGGCTGGAAACAACTATGATGGAAACCCTTGAGGTGAAAATTAAATGTAGAAATTAAAATGGACTAGCACATGCCCCTGCCTGGATATCAGAAAGGAAGAAATCTGGAGATGTTCCTTGTAGCTGGGACGCAGCAAAGACCCACTGCTGTCAGAGAGCACATATAGAGCCCGAGCCAAGAGATGGCAAGCTGGGCATCATCTTGCCAAGCAGGACTGTCCGCAGCACCACCATCTTCATCTGAGCTAGCTGATGAGATTTCCATCATTAAAGCAGGAGGCAGCATTTTTAATTGAGTCCATCCCAAGAAACCAATTATTTCAGTCCAGACTGTCTGGATACCATGTATCTGTAAGAACTGTGCATCCCTTACAAGAAAATACGTAGCTTTGACCCCACATGATCATGATGGTTGAAATAATAATTTAAAAAACAAGAAACGCAGGATCACTGCAGGACCGGACCCAGAGGAATAAAAGTCATCTTGGCACAAGCATGCCATTGTGCAGGGGGGCAAGTGCAAGCCCTGACAGCATCAGAAGCACACAGAGCATCTGAATGCCACGTGGGACTCATTTCAGAGCCTCTAACCCTTGATAGGACTTTGACACTGGCACCTTTGTATCCCGCCAAGACTGCAGCTGCAGGGCCCATTGTCATTCATGTCCCTCTGCAGCAGATTAGGTAGCAAAGCAAAATGCATCTTAATAGCATCTTGTGTGGCAAAGATGTTTTAACAATTTAATGCAATTTCTTTACACGCATGAGGGGCAACAGAAGCTTCTTAAACAGTCACTCAATCAGCTTTATCCCTCTTCATCTGCTGAAGTTTACTCATGAGAGGTCACCTTGAAGAATTTGTCTTTTTCTGACCTGTCTCTTTCTTTCTCCCCTGCCTTAGGGACTCAAAGAAACTGGGAAAAAAAACGAGGAAAGATAAATACTTTAATTCTATCATGTACCACAGGCCCCACTTGTGTAGCAGCATGGCCTTGAGAGCAAGGCACAGCCCTCGAGCATGGTGTGGGGCTCTTTGCTCACTCTGAGCTCCACGGGGTTGAGAAGGAAGCCATGAGACACTTGTGCTGCCTGCATGGGATTGTCCTCCCACCTCTCCTCTGAGATCTCTTCTCCAAAGACAGATCTCTTCCCATACCCCCTCCAATGCCTCCTGCATTAGGATTCATCCAACCAGACTTCAGACCTCTCTTAAATGAGAAGAATTGCCCTCTGGAGGCCTCCAATCCTCTCAGTTGACTGCAGGGGAGGGTTAGGTGGTGGGTAGACCAGTTCCACACTGTGCTCTCCTCATGAGGTAATTCATCCATCTGGTTTTTTTGTTTACTCTCCTAATCTCTGTCCTCTTTGTTTAGCCTGATGCTCAGAGCAAGGAGTGACTCATTATAAGCCTATGCACGCACTCCAGGAACACAGCAAGATCTTTTGACTGCTGTATCTCCATTATAATATTTTAAAGGTTTTATAATAGATTGGATCATTTCAGGTACGTGCAGCATAGCTAGCTGGCAAAACTCAGCAAGAGCTTACAAACGTGTGCGAGGGAGGTCGTATTTACAGCTTAGATACACTCAAGACTCATGGAAATGCCACCAGCCGGGCAGAGACGAACCAGCACTAGACCTGTTCAAGGCTATTATTGAGAGAGATGATGGAATTATGATTATACCTGTGTCTGCACAATGAAATCCTGGAGAGAAAGAGGTCAGCAGGGGCACCGAGGAAATGAAAACACTGCGACTCACTCATTGCAGGAAATTGCTGCCCATGGGACAAATTCAGCTCTTGTGAGGCAAGCACAGCTCCCTGAGTTGCACCAGTGAGACCTTTACACCACCACTGGTATGGTCCTGTTGCAGGTAAGCCAGGGCACCTGTATCTGGCACAAGGGGGTACAGGAAGAATCCTTGGCTCTTTCTGGGCTTCTTATATGTTTCCAAGCCAGCTACATTTGATCTCAGCAAGACTCAGCTTATCCATATCTTAGATATCTAGCGCTTGTTTTTATAATCTAACACCTGTTTACTTTCTCTCAGGAGTTGTGAAGTTTACTCTGTGCTTGGAGAGAACTTCAGGAGCCCAAACTCAGAGCATTATTTGCTGCTAATGCCTTGAATGCCTCTGCAGCCAGCTCTGCTGATGAGCAGAGCAGCAGCTGTGCATTACTGGGAGGAGGCACCTGTGGTGTAAGGCAGAGAGTATTCATTAATTGCAGGGCAGCTGCAGCTTCTCAGAACATACCAAGAAGAAATCAAGTGGTGTAATGACACACAGGACACCTGCAAGCACCAGGCTCTACATCCCCATGGAGAGTTATGGGAAGCAGCCACGAGGGTGGGGGGGATCAGGGGAGACTCCCAGCCCTGCCAGGGAAGAGGCTAAAAGGCTTCTCAAGGATGCAGTGGCCTTTGTGGGGATATGTGCTGCAGGTTGTTGATGGGAGGAGCTGATTCTTTGCCAGATGGAAAGACAGAAATGTGGGGTGATCCTAAGCTGCTGCCCTCCAGGCAGTACTCACTGAGGGCTGGTGCTGACCCTGGTATAAGCCCATGCTGTGAACTCAAGAAAAATGTTTCATCTCCTGGTTTCCATGTCAAATGTAAGCTCTTTAGGGCACGAGCTGTCTCTCCCTGAATATTTGCAGAGGACCTAGCAGAACAGAGCTTCTAAACACCCCTTGAGACAGGAACAACCTGGCTGAGCTGAGGAGCTATCTTGGCAGCTAAAAGACAAACCAGCTCTTACATGGTCGTGCACGCATCTGCAGCAAACCCTCCTGTGCTTTAACCTATGGCTTCCCAGTAGCCATGAGGATCCAGATAACGTGGAGCATGGCAATAGCTGACTCATTAGGGCTAGTGCCTATTTGCAATGTCTTTGTTTCATTTGTGAGAAAGGAATTGCACAGGAGCCTGTGTATCTGCTTGTGCTTGGTGGTGGGTTTGGCACGTGGCTCCACCATTAAAAATGGGAGAGTGCTCTGCAATGAGGAGACAAAAAGCCTTTAAGCAGAAGGCATAAATTCATTATAACAGACCCCTATTCTGCTGGACAAAGTGCTGGGGTCTGCAGCTGTTGGGAAAAGCTAAAAGAAAGAAAGATCTCAGTCACTTAATATTCAGCAAACACAAGAGCAGCGAATGTGGTGAATGGAAAACTGAGGTTGCCATCCTCATTTCTGTATCCTGCATCCCTGAACGTGCCTGGCGGCTGTTTTATTTGCACTAAAAGCCTTTGCCTTTGCTATCCATAGGATTCATCCACCCTAATCTGGGCATCTTACATGGCTCCCCATGTTGTCTTGTCAATAAGCACGGAAAAAGCACTGCAAGAACACGATTCATCTACCCCATTTTTGACACCTGTCTTGGGATGTGATGAATCACTCTCTGGAGCTGCCTCTTTCTCTCTGCTCCCTATTCAAGGAGCCGAGGGAAACCAGCTCTGATGATTTTAATATCTTTCTCTCCTAAGTTAGGCATTTACAATCTTACCCTCCAGGTGGTAATGTAATACCCCAAGTCCCCCACCCTGCATGTCCTCTCTCAGGCTCACCACTGTACAGACCTGCTCTCCCTCCCTCCGTGGAGATTTCATTTGTGTGTTTCCTGAAACTGAAATAAAAGGTCTCCTGGGCTGTAAATAGATGTTTTGCAAACACATATTTTTTTCTTTGTGTCTATGGAAAAGAACATAATGCCAGGGAAGTTATTTACTTCTGATAGCATGTCTGAAACCTTTCATGCATAAATATAAACAGCCTGCAGTGGAGTGGGGCTTCAAATTCACAAATCCCAGTGAAATACTTTTCCATGAGTTCTCAGTGGGGTGAAGGAATTTATAAGTTATGTATTCTTACCTTGTTACTGACGACTATTAGAGATTTAGTCTAGCTCATATAGATCAGCTAAACAAATATACTTTCCCTTCCCAGAAATGCCATTTAATCAAACTACTGTGTGCTTTATGAAACAAGCTGGGCAGGTCAGCCCGAGTGGTGTGAAAAGGCAAGGCACAACCATAAATAATGGAACGGGTGACAGAATTCAAGGAAGGGAGGAGGTTTTGTCACTGATCTTACATTCAATTTATAGTTCCAACATCCCTTTTTTCATTAGCCAAAGTAAAAGCCTACAGAGATACAGATACGACACTCACACATTTAAATAAATACCTGGATTCATAAAGATTTCCCTGGAAAACTTCAGTTATATTCCACTAGCTCTATGTCTTCTCTACAAACACAATCCACGTAGGCGACTTTTTGTAAAAAGCATATTCTTTGGAAAAAGATTTCAAACTTAATGGGGCTGCTTCAGATGTCTTTAGGCACTTATCCAATCCTTCTTCATGGAAATGGATTGATGTTTTAATACTTCAAACTTAATAGACCTTTTCCATTTCTTGGGTTTGTTTGCTTTTGGTTTTTCGGGTTTTGTTTGCTTTTGGTTTGGTTTTGGTTTTTTGGGTTTTTTTTTCCTTTTCTTTCTTTCTTTCTTTCTTTCTTTCTTTCTTTCTTTCTTTCTTTCTTTCTTTCTTTCTTTCTTTCTTTCTTTTCTTTCTTTCTCTTGGCTATATCCTTGATTTCTATTTAGTGAAAATGTTCTCTCACAGCTCTGCTGTTTGATGATCCCCAACAGGCCTTTATTCTGCAGAGAATGAGTCTGGAAATGCAGTGCTAAATGGCTATTTGTATCACAGAGATGCAAAAAAGGCCCCATTTGGGACCTTGGACCCTTCCTGCCAGGTGCTGTACCCCATGGGACAGAAACCTTCCCCAGCACCACTGGAGAGCAGCCCATGCAGAGACAGCACCAGGATGGATCCTGGGGAGCAACGAGGCAGAGATGATATTTCCTAAGGCATTGGAGCTTTGCAGCACTGAGCTTTTAGGAATCCCTGAAATTTCCAGGCCTAAATTTCAGCCTGTTCAATGCAAGAAGGCACTAGAGAGTAAGACTTGCCAAGGGGGGGGGTCAAGACAAGGACCTCTGTTGAGACTGTCACCTAAGACATCTCTCCACCTGTTGGAGCCTACAGAAAGCCCTTTTCCCAATAGTTGTGCAACACAACCCCCGTACCAGAAGTCCTTTCATGGAGTTGGGAGATTTATAAACAGAAATGCATGTGTAGATGCTGTACAAGGATGTGTCTCACTTACTCAACATGTCCAGGTGTCCTCCTAGTGCGTGCACCCGTGCTGCAAGGTTATCTGGGGAAGTACAGTGACCCTTTGGGGACTTCAACCCCAAGCTTGCTCACAGACCCCATACATCTCAAGGCTCATGCTAATACCTAGCAATAATCCCAGAGAGACAATTCTTCTGCTATCTACAGAGACATCAACAGGGAAAAGGAAATGCTGTTTCATCAAGCAATGAACCCACGTTTCCCACACCCCCAGCATCCTTTGTCAGTGCTGATCCTCCCTCTCTAATCACATTTGCTTATTGTGCTCCCAAACTGGGATCAGTCTGGTGGTTATACACACCAGTAACACACTTGCTTACTACATAAGTGGTGAAACTAGAGAAATGTGCGGGGTTTTGTGAGCATGCACCAGTGCCAGAAGGACCTTCTTTCTCCTTCTGTCTTGCACAGCTCCAGCCATTGCAGCCACAGCATTTTGATGTTCCTGCCAGCAGCCCCTCATGCCTCCTTTGAGCATCCCCATCCTTCTGGGTCTCTCAAGCACCAGCACAAGGCGATGCAGCACCCAGCGTGCACAGCTCCAAGCTATGGGTGCAGATCAGCCAAGGCTGATTTGGGCAGTATGGCCCTTCCCAGGTAGGAATTTCCAAAATTCACGAAGTACATGAAAACATTGTACCCTTGCTGCTAGCTGTCATAGTCCAGGTGACCGCTGGCCTCAGAATTGACTGTAGGAGGAGAACAGAGGGAGAAAGGGTTGTATAAGTCTCATTTCATCAGGAAAAAAAAAATTAGCTTAAAAGCCCCTTTCTCAAGGGATTTAGGGTGCATGCAGCCAATGAGGGAGAGTCCATGCAGCTCCCGGCCGACACCCCCAAAGCCTTCGAGGTGCAAGTCCAGATTGTGCACCCCGTGTCCACGATGTTCAGCCACAAGAGGGAGATCGAAGCTATGGAAAGCACCCCGGAGGCTCCTGAGGTTTGGATGGGAGCCGGGACCCCCCAGCTGAAGCAGCCCTACAGCACCCCGCAGCACCCCAGCTCTGGGCATCCTCCTGGTCCCGGTGCACATGAGAGCAACAGGACTCACTCGCAGGCTCTGGTGAAGGTTAAAGATGGATTCTTCACTCCTGATGACAGGAAAGTGTTTACCTCAACCTGGGAATAAAATTACACATAAGGTGCTTTGTTTTCTTTTTTTTTTTTTTTTTTTCCTGAGACCTTGGTATTAATGAGGTTAATTTTGCACCAAAGTGACAAAGAGACCAATAAATAATAAATGAGATTTAAATGGACCTGTCTCTCAGAAAAGAAAAGAAAATACACAGAAGTATTTCTTTTTCCTTGCTACAGTGTAAATGGAAGCAGGCTCAGTACAACTGACCCCTCTCTATATTACCTGCAATAATTACTTAATTATCGTGGATAAAAATATCCCATTATCCACATGCCCTAATGAGCCTTGGCAATACTGCAGGGACCTGTATTTGTAAGGAAGAAGAAGAATTACAGCCTGGAGCCACATTTGATAAGGCCAAATCCACACAAAGAGCAGTACACCATATAGCCTGTCCCAGTAATGTCAACGAAACAATTTGTGTAAGTCAAGCGGTGACACAACCACCCTATTAAAGGCAATGGTTAATTAACTGACAAAATTACTAACCATGTACTTAAAATACTAGTTTCTTCAGTTTCTATTTGCTGCGTGGCTCCAGCAAGCACCAGGTTATTTCACTGTGCTTGGTTTGATTTTGACCAAAACCTGCTCCTCTCTGGATTGTGATTTTCATTGCAGAGGGTTTCATTTGGTCAGGGTCCCTCCCCTAAAAGTTTTTTGCACTTTTCCACCTTTTCAGGGAAAATGTTCCTGCCTGTATGGTGAGGTTTAGTCCCGCGGACCAGTCACCAGCAGAGGGGGAAGGAGCAGCAGAGAAAAGGGAAGGAGTCACCTAGAGATCCTAAATGTCATGGTGAAAAAACAGGCAAGTCCTTCTAACCTCACCCAAACCCACATCTCTCTGCAATTTCAGCAGAGCCTTCCTGGTGCCCAGGAGGCAGTGAGAGGCAGTGGATCAGAGCATGAGGTGTCCTGGGTGGAGAGCAGGATGCAGCTACAATGGGGCTATGAACCATGATATAGTGGGACCATGGGGCCAGCAGCCCCCGAGCCCCTCTGCAGACCTCATTGCACTGCAGCAACTGAGGTTACCACAGGTGGGAGAAACTCATGCCTGAGATCCATCACACAGAGCTCAGAGCTTTTCTATCAGTCAAATTTTAAATGGGCTTTTACGTTAACGAGTTTTTCAAAAAATCTATCCAAACTCTTCTCTTCCAACCCATGGAGAGACTGGCATCTACAGAAAGTTCAGTCCATCCTGAGGATGGGAGGGATATGGGGATAAGATGGGATATGGGGCACATCTGTCCAGAGGATGTGGTTTTTGCTCTTCCTTCTCTAGCAACACCCAGCTTTGATTAGCTGTTTAATTTTGACATGGCTAAAGTTAGAGCAGAAGTTTCCTATCTTCAGATAATACACTATTTCCCTGAAGAATCAGAGCAATTTTCAAACCTAGGCTCACTAAACTTTCAAAAGCCGTGAAATTTCGGAGTTGTTTTAGGAGACAGAAAGAGAAGTAATTTCTGCATTTCACGGAAAGGGGATGGGTTTTCTAGATGGCAAAACTCTCCCTCCTTTTTCAATCAACTTTTCATAGAATTGCTCTGTGAGAAATAAATATTACATATCAGCTTTATTTGGTCATAATTGAATATCCATCAACCTATCTGTCTATCTAGCCATCTCAGTATAGTGCTGGAAATGCCAATCTCTGACATAACTGTAGGCCCCTTAGAATTTAAAATTAAATTATTATTGTCATTGTTAAAGGATGTTCATATGCTACAATGCTGAAGCTATAGAAGAAAATTGATAGTTTATCTAGCTAGATCATCTGACCCATACAGATAACATTCAGAACTGCCAATGAAGGCACAAATTTTTCTGCATGTCATTCTCTGCAGGAGCAGAGCCTTGCTGTCTATGCAATCAAGGTCTTTCCAGAATATATACAAGGCACTGTATAATGGATTTTTCTCCTCCTCCCATCAAAACTATGTTCAAGCCATACACGCCAGCCTCTAAAATTGCATTAGAGCACCACTAAGCTGCAGAACAGCTACCGTCATCCCACTGATGTATTTATTTAGCTGTGTTGTGTCTGCTGGAGAAAGACTAGGCAATTTTAAAAATTGGGCACCTGTTGGTCAGACAGCTCAGGATGGACGAGAAACTGAGAACCAGGCAGATTCTGTAGTGACTAGTGGTTAATTTTCCTTCCCTTCATTTAAATTCACACCCTTTGCCTTTCTGCTTTCAATATATTCAGAAACTGGAAGGGAAAATTGCTCCCATGGTGTTTGCTGTTGCACAGTCAAGCACCAGATTCCTCCAGCAAAAAAGCTTTCTCAGCTCCAAGCATGCAGTACACATTCAGAAAAGGTTAAAAACTAAACAAATGTAGTGCCAGGAAAAATGCAGGGCACACTGCTATGCGTTCGCCTGCAAAACAAGAAAAGTAGCAAGAACCCTCCATGTCCTGGAAATGACAGCCTGCTTTTGCCCCTTGGCCACCCTGCCGTGGCCAGCATCATCCCAGCCAGGCTTTTGAGCATATTTCCACTGGGGATTGCTCAGAACATCCCATGCTCTGCTCACAGATCACAGCAGAGACATGAGCAGTCCTAGAAAACCAGGAGGGGATGGGGGTGCTGAACCAGGCACCCTAGCTGAGCCGGTTGAACCAGCTCTGGGGAACAATTATGAGGGCATAGTGCTCTCAGTTGCGCTGAAATGTTTTATTTCAGGTGGAAAACCTGAATTTCTGAACTGTTATAATTGCACTCAGAGCCCCTCTGTGAGCTCTGAGCATCTCTGGATGTGCTATGGCAAGGCACGAACTCATCCCCTGGAGATTTGCAGTCTGGCAATATGAGCAGGTAGACACACAGTGTGCTCATGCAATAGTCTCTTGCTCTCTTGGCCTCTCTGGCTGGTGTTTTGCCCACTTGAACACAAACTGGAAGAATTAAATGGCTCTTGACTGGTTCTCAACCTACTGTACAAAAAGGGCTATGAATTCTAAAGAAAGGGAGCAGGGAAGTTAATTAAAAGAAGCATTTGGTTTCATCCCAGAGGGCATTGCAGCAGGAAGTCAGTGAAACAAGGCGTGGAGGAAAAGTGCACAGTGCCTGCAGAAGTGCCCAATCCTTGCAGAAGTACCAGGTCCCTGTGGCTATCCCTTTCCCTGGGCTCACCCCCCTGCATAGCATCCACGATTCTTTGGCTGGGATTTGGGGGGGGAGGTGAGAGCCCCATTACCACCCTGATTCTAGTCTCCAGCCATTTAGTTGTGGTTCCCCAGCATATCTGATACCATCTCCAAATCTTTCAGAGCTCCAACTCACTAAAGAGTTTTAAAAATGATCCCAGAGAGCAAAGTCAAAGAGATACCAGGTAGGCAGGACTTTGCCTGTAAGCAAAGGTATCTTATGTTGTACTAACGTTTAACAACCAAAGTCAGCAACACCAATCACAGTAGTAATTACACTCCACTTGACACTGCCCCACGGTGATGCCTAGAAATTAAATAAACTAACAGATTTGATTGACAAGAGAGGAGCTTCCCACACCCCTCAGCCATAAACCCCCTGTAATATAGGTGTCTACTCTTTGCTTGGCCAGGCCCCAAGGGCTCATCAATCCATGAAGCAAATGAATTGCTGTTTTGTGTGTGTGCAAATAACTGGATTAGTCACAGACCTTTTTTTTTTTTTTTAACCCTTGTTAACTTTGCCCTGCCTTTGAAGGCAAATATACACAGCAGGAGCTGCCTAAGCTCTCCGTCTTCCAAGCACCGTTGCATTTTCAGGCTGTAATGATGTGATTATTATTTCCATCGCAGCACAGCCTGCAGGTCATAACCAAAGTCAGGGTCCTACTGAGCCAGGTGCCATGCAGAGCCACAGCCACTTCCCTACACAGCGTAGCAGTGCTAGGAGTTCACCACAGATTTCTTGAGTCCCAAACCAGCTCTCCAAACTCTTTTGTAAGTGCTCATGCACAGTATGGACTGCATCTGCCATACAGGAAAGCCAAATTGGTCCTCCCTGGTTTAGGCAACCTTCAACCCCACAAACCAAATATTTCTGCAAGGAACCTGGAGTGTGTGTTATACATGTTCCAAAGGCAAAAGCTTTATTTAGAAACAAAGAGATGAAAAATCAAGACTTCATACATCCCCTGCTGAGCCCTCTCCACAATTCCCCCCACCCCCACCCCTTTTCGTTGTATCTAATACTCTAGCAGATAACTAACTGGCTTGTTAGCGTTTTAAGCAGGTTTTCCCATGAATATCACATAACCTTAGGCTCTCAGAGCAGGGTAATGGAGACTGCTACGTTCTCTTGCTTGGCCACGTTACAGAGATGATTGCTAAGCAGGGAGATGACATTTGCATGATTTACAGAACTCTGAAATTCCTGCTGTGGTGGAAACACTCCCTCAGATTAGCTGCAATTCTCCTGCCCAGCTCAATCACAGCCCTTCCTGGCTGCCATGCCCACAGCTCTGAGTGGGAAAAAGATTGTCGGCAGGGTAAGTATAAACATCTTTATACATCTTTACTGGGGGAAAACTTGGAAGACATAAAAATGTCATAAAACTGTTGATGACAACCTCAGCTGTGGCACACCTCTCCTCTCTATTACTACCCGTTGGTTTCAATTGCTCATAACTTTACCAACCTTCAGACATTTGAGCTGAAACTGAGCATTTACGGAGCTTTAGGGAAGTGGTAAAAGTGTAGCCTGGCATGTCTACACTACCCAGGCTGAGTGCCAGGTACCCACCAGCTTCAGCAGCTCAATGTCAGAAGCTGCATCCATCATCAGGGAACAAAAAACTTCAGTATCTGCCTTCTAGTGATACCGGAGCTGCTCACCCTCAGCTCCTGGAATTCCCCGTACATGGGACAGAAATCAGCTCTTCCAGTAGATGTCTGGGCAGGCAACACCAGCACAACAACTTACTAACCAGGACGCAGCCTGGCCTCACTTCTGCTAATCTCCGTAACTGAAGTGTGCAGGTAAACCCCTCTTCCACACTCCCCAAAGAGCCCTCATCCATCCCACCCGCCTGGAGCAGCCCCTGGCCCTTGCTGCCCCCTAAATTATGCCAAGTGTTTGCAGGGAGAGCCATAACAATTAGACAACCTCACACCCACTAAACCTATCTGTGCTTCTGTTCTTGAGTGAAAAACAAGCTAGAAGCAGGACTAATGATCAACAATCTCTTCTTATAGGTTTAGTGCCAAGTCCTGTGCAGTCTAGTCCTGGATCTTGGCTGAGGCTGCTCAAAGCACCCTTACAGCTCAGGGAAATCAAATATCCACCCCAGATCTGCGTGCTCATCTGAATTGAGCTTTGTTTTCAGGGAAGAAATCAAGGCTGAATAACACTGGTGAGCTGTAAAAAACAATAACTGGAACGCGCTGCTCTCAAGGGGATGGAATTTAAACCGAAATAAAGGAAATAACAAAACGCAGTGTGTTTAGCAGGTTTGTTTCACATAGTTGGGAAATCATTGCGAGGTAAGCTGAAGGCTGCAGATTGGCACGCAGAGGCTCCATTCACGCTGATAGTGCACCTTCGCTTCCAGGGCTTAAATCACTTTATAAATGACAAAAATCGTATTTTGATCTAAAACTTTATGTTCTGCAAACTACTGACTTTCAACCTTTCTTTAATGTATTAAGGGAATTTCCTGAGGCAGCAGTAGCTGAGAACAGCTGTTACATGGTGTAAACCTACATCAACCCCATTAAGAATCTTTTCCCTTCTGTTCCTCTTCCCTTCCCCTTCCCCTCTCCTCTCCAGGGAGTCAGATCTGATGTTCATATGGGTCCTGGTTTTGGCTAAACCATCACAATATGGGTCACTGGCCTCCTAGTTCTTTCTTTATATGTTGGCTATGCTTATTATCCAAGAACAGCATTGAGTTTTCCAGCCCCCTACCAAACCAAGAATAGGTGTTTTGAGCAGACTGGGAAGCCTAGATTTGTTCCACTCTTTTGAGGGGTTTGGGTTTCATTTGTTTGTCAGCAATAGCCATTGATCTAAAATTGAGGTAATTGTCACTTGGGGCTGAGAGAAAGTGCACTTCTGTATCCTGAGAGATACAGATATTTCTAAAGGTTATTCTATGGAAAAACTGAGATCCAGCAACATGATATAGGTTTTTCCATTGAGATGTTCAGACAAATCCAAAAGTCAGTTTTCTGGCTGGTCTCTGGGAAGAGAGGGGTATTTCCCTGCTGCACCCCAGGGACCTGGTCTGCACCGTCTGCTCTTGGGGAGTGCAATGTCTCAGCGATTGAGACAGAAAAGCTGACACAGTAATGGTACTGCTATTGGCATTAATTAGGCAACCCGGGAAGTGGGTTTTCATCCTGCTTTCTGTTTGCTTTTTAATCAAAGCTATGTGGGTTGTCGCAGGCAGGGGGGAAGCGAGGGTAGATACTTTTCTAATGTATGTTCATAAGCAATTTGGAGGACTTTGAAACATGACTCTGTGGCAAGCGAGTGGCTTGTTGATTAACAGCTGCAAGTGAGAGCCACAAAGCTACAAAGATCTTCTGTCAGGTCTGACTTGCCAAGCAAAAAAAAGATATTAAAATACGCATGTAATTCAATTGTGCCTGAATTGCCATTGTCTGAACCTTTGTGTCATCATTTCTATCACAGCAAAGTGGATGATAAAATGTCAGCAGTCGGATTTGCTGGGATGCAGCACTGGCCCTTTACACTGGCAAATAAATAACGGCATAAGGTGTCGGACAACAAAAAAATCAGACCTTTTCGGTATAAGTTGTTCTCGAAAATCCTGGCAGATCCCGGTCGGGTTGCAGCATGATTGCACACCAGTGCTGGTCACCTTGGAGAGCCCTTACGCCTGCCCACGTGTGGCACAGGCAGGGGCAGGAGGGACCTCGCTGCCTGCCAACGCGCTCGAGCCCTCACCGAGCATCAGGCAAATGCACCTCGGCTGTAGGAAATGCAGTTTTTAGTCCTTCATAAACTCAAACGAACCCTGCAGAAAGCCACCTTCATGCACATGCACGCCCAAAACACATCGCTGACATCAGTTTGGTTTTTTAAAGTAATAAATCATGCAGAAGCAAAATATGCCTAAGTAAAGAATTAAGGCTGATGAACTCTCATAGAGTGACAGTTAGACAACTAATCACTTTCAATAGTGCAAAAATGCTGGTCCCAGAGAGAGACTGTGCAATGGAAAATGAAGTAGAATCACTAAAGCTCCCCGAAACATAAATCACAGCAGAATTTATTAATCACACAAAATACAAACAGTCATAAATCTATCGCAAACAAGCAGACCAGGCCATCCAGAAGAGCAAGGGAAAATAAAGTGGAAGGAAATGTAAAAAGATGCGGTAAAAATTGGGAGAATGAGAAGCCAGGGACAGGGGAACAGTACTTCAGCTTAACATTTCACAGGAGAATGATTCAAACCTTTTCTTCTGCTGTTGTTAATGTCAGCTTTTGTGCGAATGCCCTCTCATTCACAGCAGCTTGTTGTGGTTTTGGTCACCTATTAAAGAGTGTGATGGCCACAGCTCCCAGGGGTTCGGGCTCAGCTCGTGAAAGCTGGTAAGGTGTCAGACATGGGTCTGCTCACCCTGAGCCCAAATTGCTGCCTATTAATTGGGGATAACATAACACACTCATCCTCACTGGTGCGAGCTCCGAGACTGCGGCAGTGCTGCACATAGCCTCAGCGAGGGGCAGCTCCTCCACAGGCACAGCCTCAAGTGTCTTCATTGCCTTCGATGGAACAACATTGGTTACAGCATGGGATAAACGAACCACAAACTACGCAAAAGACTGCAGTTTCAATGGAGGCTGCTCTTGGCAGAAGGTGATTTTTAAGTAAATTGTTGATTTGCAGGAAAACTTCGTTTCTTTTGTCCTGAAATTCATGAGAACTTGAAATGAATTCAGGAAAAGGTTTTGGAAGGAGAAAAATTAGTGTGGGAAGGTGAAGGAGGTGTTGAAGATCTGATGGATGTGGAGTCCTCCTTCTACCTCCTTGCCCAGGTGCTGGAGTGGCGATGCAGGGGGTAGAAGAGCCTAGTGTGAGCCCACCACCCTCACCTCAGGAGACAGCCATCTGACATGGTGAATGCTCACAGTCTCTCTTGCTGATTTTCACTTTGGATTCATGATTAAACATTCACAGGAGCATGGGTGTGATCTTGTCATGCCCTGTCTTTGGGGAGCAAAGTGTACCTCCAACTGCCGGATTTAGGAATTGTTTCAGGCAGAAAAGCATCCATCTACTCATCTCACACCACTGTTCAGAGGGATGATGCTCTGAGGGTATTTTCTCTACCCACATTCACTTTTTCTCTTAGGAATGCAATTGGCTTCAAGCTATAAACTAACATTATGATATTTTGCAAGTTAGGCCTCATAAAAAGTTTTCTGCATTTTTGAGGGTCATATTCAGTCATCTTTTGTTTTACTGTGACCACAACTCTTCCTTTTAGGACAATTGCATTGCATCTCCTGCCTCCCAGGGTGGGCATCCCTGCCTTTAATCTCCAGGGTATCCTGTTGTAAATCTTCTCCAGCCTCTCCACTGCAGCAAAACAAAGAGACCAACTCTGCAAATTGGCTGAAAGGGCTCTTTGTTCTCTCTCTGTCATATGGGGCTGCAGCACAACTTTCCAGACTGCTAGTAACCATTTCAAGTTTTCTTTTTTTTTTTTGGCATTTAGTAATTTTAGTAATTTCCAGCTACTTGCAGTAACTATTTTGAGTGTGGAAAGTTTTAAAGCAGTAGACCATGGTAATTTTCACCCAGGAGTCCTAAAATAATTGGCTAAGGCAAGCTCTGGCCCAGTTGTGCTAATTTTTCATAATCTTGGATTACCGGGAGATCTGCAGGAAACTGAATGAATGCCAATGGTGTGTTAGTGTTCCTAAATAGTATATATAACTCGGATGTTTATTGCTCAGTTAACTTTATGCTAGTCCCTACCAACTAAATGAGAAACCAGTCAAGGACTCAACGGAGAACGATGAGGATGTGATTAACACCAGTCAATAAGTTTTGCTGTTTTCTGATTTTCCTTTGTTTTGTCAGAAATAGGTCTTTTAAAGAGAAGAATTGATTTCTGCTAAGCTTTGGGTATCCTGTTGCACAACATTCTGATATATTTATAATGAACTCTGTGCCAAATTAGCAGAGTGCATGTTAAATGGACTGAGGTTGGGTTAGCTGACAGCTCTCAAAAAGCAGTTAGCAGCAGGGAGGCATTGCTGAATGGGGATGTTACTTGTGGATTCTGCCAAGACCACTTCCAGGCCAAGTTATTCAATACTTTTTGCAATGATCTGGAAGAAAATCACTGCTGATAATTACAGATGTCACAAAGATTGGCAGAGCAATTAACAACTGTGAAGATAGTGCAGTTAGAGTAACCTGATTCCCTTAATAAATCCGATCCATTTAAACAATGTATAATTTGAATAACAACAAATTCGAGGTCACTTATTGAAGAAAAACCAAATGAAGGCTAGGCCTCCAAAACAGAAACTATTTGTGGAAGCACAGCTTCCAAGAGGGGTGTGGGAGTGAGTGTATCTGATGGGCAGCTGGGCAGTAGCCCCCACAGCAGCAGCATTGAAAAATGGGCTTACGTGATGCTGGGAAATATTAAAAGGGGAATTAATGAGTGGGAGTTTGGAATTGACTTTCCCTGTGCTCACGGCTGGAAGAAAGTCCTCAGTTTTGGTGCTGACATTTCAAAAAGGTTATTAAAATTAGGGGGGAGGGTGGCACGGGCAGTGGAAGTCCTTCCAAATACTGTCAGAAACGGCAAAACTGTCTCCCCGAGACAGTGCGCTGAGTGTTTTTAGCTCATCCAAGGCAGATCAAGAGGTAACTTGATTATACTGCGTGAGAACCATCACAGGGAAAAATATCAAGTACTAAAGGGCTCTTTAATCTTGCAGAGAACGACACAACGAAGACCTAATAGCTGAAAGTTAGAGCCAGACACATGTAAATGAGAGAGGCGGCACACTTTTGTAACAGCAGGGCTGATTAGCCACCGAGACAAATTGTGGTCATTTTCAGAGAACATTGTGTCAGCATTCAGAGCACCTACTGGTTTTGTGAAATATCATTCCCAATTGCTTTAGCCCCTGGAAATTAGTTTGTCCATTTTCCAGCAGACCGTGAGACGAAGGGCTTCGTTCAGGGCCGTGGAGCATCCTGCCGTCCTCTTTGCTGGAGGGGGGGCTGTAAGTGGCCATTAGTGGGAATTCCTGCCCAAAAGCTGATGTGTGGCAACAAAATCCCCCACCGTGCAGTTGGCAGGATAGCAGGGCTCCTCCGAGCCCAGGCTGCTCAGCCACGGTTCAGATCTGCCATTTCCAGGCAGACGGGGCATTCTCAGTTGGTGCCTTTCACTGTATTTCATTGTGCCCTAAATACCAGCCACGTTTCACAGTAACACTGAGGAGAGAGCAGTCTTATAAGATTTAAGGTCAGATTTGTAGGTACAAGATTGGAAGCAAAAGGTGAGAAGTAAAACAAATACAAAACACAAACTGAGCTGAGGTTTAACAAGCATATACCTCCCCTGACATGACTCCGATCTCAGAGCTGGTGATAAGCGTTCACAGCAGCAATCCATCTTCCAGGTGTTATCCTCATCTCCAAACACTTCCCTCCTCCACGCAGCCCCAGCTACAGTTCCTTGGAGGTTCGTTTCATATGTAAACATAATAGTCCTTGTTTGCCCTATGTGGAGCCAGGTCTCCTGGGTTCTTAAAGGATGCCTGTACTCATACCCCATCTCATCAGCAACTGGAATGCTTGTGATGAGTCTTCTTGGACTGAGCAGAAAGTGTTTTAAAAGCAATTCCCACTTTGTTTCTAGCTGGCTTGCTGGCATGACTGCTACCCACCCAGCTGGATGGTTGTTTTATCATGGGTTGCTAAGTTGCTCACGCTAAATATTATATGAGACATCAGGTACACAGACATCTCAAAAGCACATTTTGGCTCATTACCAGCTTCTTGCATAGACCACACACCACGCTCAGAAATGCAGATGGCAGCATGGTAACAAGTGGTTTCCCCACCCCTTGCCCGCCTTGGGAACACAATGATAACACAGCGTCCGGGCACAGACTGAAAGTCTCGTCTGGAATATCCTGTCAGGACCTCTCCATGGAGGAGACCAGACCCATTCTTCTCCCCTTGAATGAGAAGTCTCTTTGCAGACGCCTGCCGGGTACTGGGAATCTCCCAGATTTGAGTGAAAGTGCCAGATTACTACTTCTCCTGCCAAGCACTAGGACCCCTTGCCCAGAGACATGTCGCCTGAGCAAGGAGGACCTGAAGACCTTGGACTGATGGAGGTTAGAGAAGCAGGGCAGATCTTAGCTCCTCCAAACGCTGCAAGATATTAGGAAAGGGACAAGAAATCATCCAAGGAAGAGATGAGAGAAAAGAGGCCTGGGATGGGTGATGTGTTGAGGGAACTGCATGCTGGTTTTCCTGGTTCCCTTTAACCTGTGTCATATTAGTGCTTCTTCCGAGTGTGTCTGTGTCCCCCTCGAGTTAGTCATTTTTGCCCACTCTTGTTCTCAAAGAGTGAAAGCAGACAGCAGAGAAGATAAAATTTGGGGTGGGTGGAGGAAGTGCAAGTTAGTGAGTGAAATAACTTGTGGAGCTCAGTGTTGGGGTGCTGGGCAGATTGTGGTGGAGGCAGACACCAGTGCAGCACCCGAGGGATAGGATCCACCTTGCTGCACCTTAGATTTCTCCTCTTCTGCACCAGTGGCCTCCTGCACTTAGAAGATCCTTTCTCTGCTACCAGGAATCATGAATGGGGAGATGGAAGGAGTGGAGGGATGCTTGAATTAAAGAAAGCACATTTGCTGCGAGCTCTGCATATAATTTATTTGATATAGTAAATTGAGCATTATAATGGAGACCACCATCATTCTCTGCAAAACACCTGGGTTTTTTTGCCTCTGTTGCAATTACTCCATCTGCCAACATAAACAATAAATTCTGTCAGACCTTTTTTTAGTGCATTGTATAAGTCTCTGACTGGTGCTTAAGGCAGGACGCTCTTCCTTCATTTTAGCAAAGACTTTCATTAAGAAATGTTCAAGGGGGAAAGAAACAACACTTATTTTAATAGGGCAAGGGTGGGGGAGGGTGATGAAGTACAATGAAAAAGGAAACGTTGTCACTATGTCATGTTTAATTTGGTTCCTTGCCAGGTTGCTAAATTCAATTCAGATGCATGATCACACCTTAATGAATTCAATGGGGAAATTAAAATTTAACTATCTGCTCATGAAATGTTCATGCTGTTGGTTGTGGTTAATGACTAAAGACAGGATACGTTGAGTCAAAAAAAAGGGAGATACCAGTCTGTTTTGCTATCAGGACACTCTATAAAATTTATTTAATCCCCTGAGTTTCATATTGAAAAGTAAATATGGGTTTAGACAGAAAATGGGTTCCTAGGAACTTTAAAGACAGGGTTTTTTCACAGTTAGGTGAGAGGGTTGGGATCTGCATTGAGGACCTCTAGAAACTCAACAGGAGTCCACGGGCTGGTGTAGAAACCTGCAATGCAGGTGTTAAGGCTTCAGCTCTGATCTGCACCTCTCAAGTGCCCTTGAGTATGGCTCCTAGGCCCAGATCCACACCTCTCTGTCTCGCTGTGCTCTGCATTGCTCTTCAAGAGGCATTGGCTTATGGTGGCTCCAAAGATAGAAGAAGCCATGAGCAGGCAGTGGTGCAGGAGCCTGCAAGTGAGACCCCTTTGAGACCAAGCCCCGCTGGGAGTCTCACCTCAGAGAGACACTGCAGCCCTCCTCAGACCTGCACCCTTCCTACCTCCAGGACACAGTCATGATGGCAAAAAGAGGCCATAGGCCTCCACATGTGTTAGATGTGCCTATAGCTGGGACGGGGGCTGTGATCATGCAGTGGGAGTCAGCCATGAGTGCTGCCCATCCAAGACTAACTCAAAGGATTCAAGAAGGCATTTGGAAACTTATGAAAGGCCTTGTGTCATTTTCAAAGGTCCCCAGTGGTGGTAGGGTTCCAGCTCATGTGGACCCTTGATAGGACTCAGGTCCTGGACAAAATCCTTGCTATTTACCTGCAACTGCAAATATATGGCAACTTTGTGAGCCTCCCACTTCACTTCTCTGTGCCATAACATCACCTCTACCAGGGAGAGCAGCATCCGGGTACTGTGAAGATGAATGTACTGAGGTGCCTGAGGTCTCATGGGAAGGAGGAATAGACAAGTATCACAACTGGTGGGGTGGAAACTGTCACTGCTCTGCTGGACTTGACAGAGCTCAGCTGAATTACACCAGCAAAGCAGCCAGTTGTGAGCTGCTCTGTGGGCTGGGATATGAGTTGGACCACAAACTTCGAAGGAACCTGCATGTATCATGGCAGGACTTTTTTTTTTTTTAAATTAGAAGATCTATGCCCTCTCCAGCCCCATCAAATCCTGATCCAGGCTCAGATATGGACACAGACCCCCTGCTATCAGCAGGAAGTTTAAATCAGCTACATATCTTACAGAGCAATAAGCAGTGAGCAAGCCCCTCTAAAATACTGTCACACTCAAGAAGCTGGGGTAGATGGAGATGGTTTACCAGTGTGGCTAAATAAAAAACATCAGTGCTGGGTTTGCTTTTACTCTGTGGTGTTTGCAAAGTTATACAAAAACTGCCCTCCTGATCACTGAACACTCCATAAAACCAGGAGTGGGAGGCCTGGAGTGCTGCTAAATCCAGGAAAAGAGCAATCTTGATGCAGATGTCTGATAAAGAAGCATAAAAGGCAAGAAAGAAAAGGTCAAATAAAAATGGCTGTGGAGGCGGCTGTAACAGCAACACATCCCAACTCCCACGCCACTGATTCCTGGGGAACATGCAGGAGATTCAGGGACAGTCCAAAACATGTTTAACCTCGTCAGTAAGGGCTGGAAATACCAGAAATATGTCCAAATTGTATTCATTTCTGCAGAGATGAAAAATAAGCACTTTATTTGTTGGAAGGAAACCTACAATGAAACTTTGCATTGGTCTGCCTGACACTCACTATTATAAATGTTTCCTGCAGCCTTGGGAGAAACTTTAACCTCTCCGTCCTTCCAGGATGCTTTAAAGCAGAGCAGGGGACCTCCTGCCTCAAGAGGCATGCCCCCTTGTCTTTTCAACTTGTAGCAGGAGTAAGTTGAGGTGAAAACATGGTACATCTTTTAATTTATTCATTTGAAAAAGTTTTAGAAGCAGATCGAAGGTTGGAGGGATAACTATTAAATTGGCAGTACTTTAACTTTGTAGTCTAAAAAGCTTTCTTTTAATCAAGTAGTTTGGTTTTTTTTAATGGAATATTCATTCCTATTAGAGAACCCAGCCAAGCCTGAAACCCCTTGCGTGAAGTGTAATACACACGTAAGTAACAGTCCCTGCCTCCAAGAACCTACAATCTGAGTAAACAAGACAGGCGATGGGCTGGGAATGGCAAAGAAGGTCTAAGCAAGGTTGCAATGCAGGCTGGTAACCCAGCCCTGCACTGAGTACAACATGAGCAGAAGACGATGCAGAGCCAGATACGCTGGTTTTAAGACTACAAGGAATCTCTGTATTCATCAGACTGCCCAGCATGCCAGGGAAAGGAAAGCTCTGGTTTGCCCATGGTGAGAACAGAAACATCACATTGGGCCATGGAGCTGTGTCAGCTTTATGCTTTTTCAGCCAACAGCTGGATGAGGATACCTGGAGGTCTTCAGGCTGACAGAGCTTGGCTGGAGCATCAGGTTCAGGAGCTGCTGAGCTAGAGCACATCTCCAAGACAGACTTCCTTCACAACATTGAAGCTCCAGGACAAGATGAACAAGCTGACCATCTCAGTGAGTTTTCTTAGTGCTTTAATACTCCCTGTGAATGCCTTATGTGCACTGTTATTTTTTTCCAGTTTAACCTTCCCTCTCCCAGAACTCCTTACAGACCAGAGAGCCAGACTTGCTGGGATCTTATACGTGAACATGATCACAGTGTGGATCAGATTTCAGCCTTCTGCAGCAGACCCAACACAGCACACCGTGACTGTCAGTGTCGATGCATGGGAGAGTGTGTAGGACCGTCATGCTTTCAGGTGGGGATGTGGTGGCTGGGACACTCAGCCAGCGAGAGGGAAAGCTGCAGAGTCCTTTCTGTGCAAGGCTCTGAAGGAATGCAAACCCAAGGCAGCAGAGTGGCAGGCAGCAGAGCAGCATCTCACCTGCTCTGTCACTGCACATTTGAGACGAGTCATAGATTGGATTGTGATCAACAAATGGTGTCCATAGAGGGGAGAGAGGCCATGATTCTGGCTATGACACCTAACCTCCTCCTTCTTGCAAAGGTTAGCAGTGTGTGTCTGATGCCTAGACCTGTGCACAGTGTATGCGCCTGGCACCCAAACACCTACTTGCAGCCCATCTCTTAATGAGCACAAGAGGGCAAGCCGACAGCCTAAATAAAACCACCAGGATTCAGGAGAGTTTCTTAATTGAAAGGCAGAGGCAGGAATGCCGGAGCGAGCATGGACTGACGGGCAGGGAGCAGCCGAGAGCAGGGAAGTGGGACACAGCCCCTGGGGGAGAAGGAAGGGGACGTTCCCTGCGGTTCTCCCAAAACTGCCCCCTGGGACCGTCCACTCTCAAGCAAACAGCCCACGCACCTCTGCCACACCTTCCCTTTCCCGATGGCGGATTACTATCTGCAGATATACAAAATAATGCAAATGAGGCTATAAAGATGTTAATTATGCTGAAGGAATTAACTGCTCATTAACTTAAACTTCCCGCTCAATTATTTTCATTACTGTCTCTCCTTTTCCACTGAGAAGAAAGGACACGTTCCAGCCCCGACGCTGCCCGGCAGTCCCCCTTTCCCACAGCCTTCTTACGGCAGTCCTGCCCCACGAGGCTGCTCAGCCTTCTCATCCCCACCGGTGCCGCTGACCTGCCGTCTGGAGGCAGCGACCCACGTCTGGGCACACTGGTTCTGCTAAGGGCCACGGCGAGGACCCCAGCAGGCAGGACACACGGCAGGTCGCATGTCTGGGAGGGGGCTTTGTTCCCATCTCTGTCACTGCATGACTCGGATGGAATTAGATCATGTCCTCACGCCTCAGTTTCCCCATATGCAATATAATAAGGCTGATGATGAAGAGCTTGGAAAATCCACTCATGGAAAACAAAAAATGAAAGCCTGGGGGGGTGTTAGTGTTAAAACAAGATTCAGCAGCATGTTAGGAAATGAATTGTGAAGAGTCATTTTGCAACAGCCAGGGAAACAGCCAAGCGATTTAACGCTGACAGTTGTTGCCATCCCTCGTTTTTGTCCACAGATATGCCTGGACTGATATCCCAAGTCATTCCTCACGTTGGCAACTTTCATCTCTTTCTACTCAAGCAACCCCTATAAACTGCCTGGATTAAAACAATTAAATTACGTGCGCAGCGTTTACACAAATACTGGCACCATCATTAATGGCAGCACTTAGAGATGCGAGCAGTGTCTGCATGTGCTCTGTAATCCATCAGGGAGAAGAATCAGATTTGCCAGCCGGTTTGGTTAAAATATTTAAATGAGAGGTTGCTGCACTTCGAGACAGAAGAAATATTGCCAAGGAATGTATCTGAAAAATCACAGCTCATCGTGACACCTCTCAAAGGGCCGTTTAGTCTGATTTGCATACCGGAGATACCCACCCATGCTGCTGGGTCCCTGCAGCCTGGATGCTGCCTGACACGCATTGAGACCTGCCCCAGAGAAAACGAGCTAAATCCAGGCTGGAAAGGCAAGGTGTGGAAGGAAAGGGTAAGTAGCTTCTCTGGCACTATGAGAAGTCAAGAGCAGCTGCACAAGGTCAGCCTGCACATCCCTCTAGCCCTGTCTCTTGTCTCAGACAGGACAAACGTGAATGTCAAGGCAAAGGTATAACAGAGCAAACATGTATATCCCCCCCCTCCCTTTAGTACCACCCAAACCTTTGAGCATTTGCAGCTCAGAAGTGGCTCCTACGTTTCCTCCCGTGCACTTGCCCACCTTACTGTTGTAAACTTGCAGCAGACTCCTGCAGCAAGGAGTCCCACAGCCCAACTCCACGGTGGAGGAAGAGCTGCTGCGTCCTCCGGTCTGCTTTGAACCTGCCTTCTGCTGACATCATAACACACGGCAAATCCCCATGCCTACCTGCCTTCCCTCGTAGGCGTGAGGTGATGCTCCTGGAGCATTGCTGGGAGGGCTGGCTGAGCAGGGACTGGGTAGCACGTCGCAGCCTCAGCCCTTCCCCCTGCTGCATGTGGCTCTTCCTCAGCCCATGCTGATGATATTTTATCTCTGTATTATTTGTACAGGTGAAGCCATGTAGTACAACGGAGCAAGAAACTGTCCAAATCTTGAAAATTTGGATGGCTGTTTTCTATAGCTGGCTCTGTTCCCTCCTCTGGTTCAGCAAAGCGATGTCTGCAGCAGAGCAGAAGGATGCATTAAAGAAAAAACAAGCAGCCAGAGGTGGGGCGCATCCCTCCCGTGTGCACTGGAGGCTGCTGAGATCGGCAGCCCATAACCCTGTGCTCGGTGTCCGCAGCAGACCCAGTCCAGCACCGAAGCCACTGTCCCACTGTGGGATTCAGTGCTGGAGAGGCCCATGGCAAAGTCAGAGAGATGAGCTGCCAGGAGAGGCTGGGAGCTGGGAAAAGGAAAACAGCCCTGGGAAGAATAGCCTTAACAGAAAGAGTCTGTGGTTTGTTGAGGACAAGGTTCAACCGTGGTTTGTTGTGGTAATTACCAACAGAGGAAAAAGGTAGCTGATACTGGGAGATGCTTTCATCCAGCAGACAAAAACCTGATGAATCCAATGGCTGGAGGCTGAAGTTAGCAAAATTGAAATGTAGGATGCAAATATCTAAGACCGAAGATAATTAACAAGCTCCCCAACGACTGCTGCTCGGCTGTTCCAAGCAGATCACAGGCAGAGCAGGCAAGCTGCCTGCGTTGGGGTTAGCTGCCTATCCTGGCTTAGCACTGCGTGGCACGTAGACAGCAAGGCAGAGCCGGCTCTAAAGCCCTGGAAAACTGAGCTGAAGTTTGCCTGGATATAAGAAGATGAAGGAAGGTCCTAACCTGCTTATTGTCCATCACACACTGCCCCACAAACTTCATACTTGTACTTTAGCACCAAAGTAGGACCCACTTGGACTCAAAGCATTTTATTCTTGCGGAATGTCCCTGGGTAGCACCAACCCATGGGACACAAAGAAAATTAAAGATGCTGAGTACCACCCCAGCCATGCCACACACGGTGATTTTAATGAGCAGTCTGTTGCTAATGCCTTCGCTGTTTTGTGGGTTGTGACGTGTCGTGGGATGTGTCACGATGCTGATGTGTTACGGGGGGGTTTGAGTGCCTACTGTGATGACTTTCCTTCAGCTCCTGCATTGTAGGGATTGCAAATCTGCATGGGGCATATCATGCCTGATTAATTTTATGGACTGCAGAGGGTCAAGGTAGATTTCTTTTCCAAATAAAATACCAGTTTAAGAGTAACTCCATGTGCTTGCTAGCTTGGGGACACAGGGTGCCATTTTATTGGCTCGTGTAGATTGCTTGCTGGCTGTTTTTATTCTTTAATAAAACCTTTTGGCAGAGCTGTGGCTTCTTGTTGCCTTACAATTAGGGAAAGAACAACCAGTGCTCAACTCCGACACATAAGTTTATGAAACCAGCAGAGATATGCAGGGAGACCTCTAAGAACAATGAAGGCAGAGCTGCTGGCTGCTAACAAGAAGGAAATGTATTATTTTTAGCTATCCAAGAAGGTGGAAGGTGAAAAAAACAACACAAGAACAAAGAAAATCCAGGAAGCCAAAAAGCAATGCCAAAAAAAATAACAAGCTGACTCTCTGGCAGGGTAGTTCTTTCACTACGGGGAAGGAGGGGACGTGGTAGCTGGCAGAGCCCCTGGGGCGCGAGGGGTGTGCCTGGCACTCAGGACCTTGGTCTCCTCTGCTCGGGGACCCGGTCTGCAAATCTAAATTGGGGCAAGCTGAGGTCCCCTCTCGGCTCCGGTCCCTGAGCAGGAGCAAGGCTGTGTGTATATCCAGCAGACAGCTCAGCTCATTAGCAGAGCAAGGACTCTTGCAAGCCATTGGGGCAGACCTCCAGCTGCCCAAATCTGCAAACCAGGGCAGGGAAGGAAAGAAGCAGATAAGCTGATCTGAGAGCAAGGAGCAGCAGTGCTGGCAGCCCAGGGGGGAAAGGACAGACCAAATCCTGAGCTAGGCAGAGAAAACACAAGAGCAGAGTACTGCGGGATGGCTGTGCAGGGCTCTTTGCAAACACTAAAACCAGCTGTGCATACAAATCCCACAGTCCGCTGTGGGAAAGGGGCATGCTGGTGTCGATGGGAGGGTAGGATGGCAGGAAGGTAATGCGGTGAGGATAAGCCCATAGGTTGAGTGGGGTGTTTGCATTGCCAAGAACTTGCCTTCACGGATAAGCCTGAGCATCCCCAGGGCTGCGAGGGTGATAGGGAGAGAGACCTGCAGCCGGGAGCTGCCGCCTGGCACAGAGAGCAACCGCTTTGGGTCACTGCCCCAACATCCAGATCAGAGTTACAGCAGCTACCTAAGGGATGGGGCGCAGAGGCCTCTGCTGGGTTTGGCATTACAGCGAGTCCAATTGGTTGTGTGAATGAACACCAGAAAGAAAATTCCTCTGTCAGAGGAGATGCATTTGCTAACGTCCAAGAGCAGAGGCAGTGCAAGAACAGAACAGAGAACGTGACCACGACAGGAAAGGGGGGTATTTTTTCACAAAACTAATACCATTTCTAATGAGAAAGATTATTCTGGGCTGGAACTGACTCTCTGCCAGTGAAGCATCGTCCCACAGAGGAGTCATTGCATTATCCTGTGTTATAGGTTAACCAGCCTCTTCGCGGATGAACACCCCATACTGCAAAAGCCTAATCCCGCACCGGAGAGTGCATTTCAGCTAGAAGCTGCATCACTGGGAGCACCCTGGAGCTGCTAGGCAGTGAAAGAAAGTGACACTAATCAGCTGGCGAATACAGCATAGGACCCAAATTAGGAGAAGAGAATAAACTGTAATTGACTTGTCCAGTGGGTTTGTCAAGGGGCTCTAAGGCAAATTGCTGGACTCCCAAGCATCGCATTCCCACGGCACCGCAGTGGGGCCTGCAGAGAGCGTTTGCTGGGAACCGGGGGCTTTGTAAATCCTCCCAGCATCTCTGAGCTTCCTAAACGAGTCACGCTTGCCAGGAGATGCAGGCAGACAATGCACACCATGCCCTGTCTCGTCCCCGAGCGCGGAGCTGCTCTTTCCTGAAGCTGGCAGGGGATGCTGCGTGGATGGACAACGCTCCCGCTTTCAGCCCTGCAGCTCTGGTCCCACCAGATGGGATCTACACGAAGGCTGTGGTCCCACCATCAGAGCCAGACACTCTCTCTCCTCAAAGGGAGGGTTTTGTAGGAAGGGAGCAGAAAAAACCCTTGGCATAGGACAGGAGAGGCCCCTGTGGTCAACTTTATGGCTTCTTTTCTGATTGTTAAAAACTTTTTTTTAAAAAAATGCATTCCCACTTTTTAACTCTTTTGTCCTGCTCACACTTTTGCTTCTCTTTTCACCTTGCGCTGGTGTCTGTGTGCCTCTGACCCCACCAGTTTCAGGCTGGCCAGGCAGCCCCGGCCGATGGCAGGTTGTGCCTGCACAGCCCTGCTCAGAGAGAGCACCCTGCTAGCTCCGGCCCTACAGGGTGTTCAGTGTCTCCTGCTATAGATTCACAAACACCTGAAACACATAAACTGGTCCAGTGTTGCCCAGATTGCTATGCCCACCCTGATTTAGCTCAAGCTGTGCAATAAATTACACCAGGGAAAACCTTTTGCTGAGAGGGAACCAGTTGCTTTTTGTGGGGTTTAGGTTTAATGTAGACCAGCTCCCTGGTTCACCAGGAGGTTGCACTGACCATGCACATGCTTGTGCAAGGGGAGGGCATGGGAAGGAGCAGGCAGTGGCAGGAGGAGGGCAGAGTCGCTCTTGCATTTCTGTCCCCCGATTGCAACTGAAGACGTTTAAGAGATTCATTCCGTGTTGGACATGTACCTCGGAGACACCTCTGTTAGGACCTCTATCTGTAATTGCATCTTCTCCTTTCCCTGGCCCCTTCAGGACGGCATTACCACGCATGGGACCAGCCCTCCCTCCCCGCGCCTTTGGCAGTCACCATCCAGCTCCCGGCTCCGCCTGGCCGCGATCGCCCAGCACCTCAGCTGGACTTTCAAACAAGGCTTCACAAGCAGCACATCCACAGACTTGCTGAAAGAGGATTACAGCTGCGCTGGTGAGAACGGCCAGCTCCCAGCCAGCATGCATGGAGGTGCAGGCATTTGCTTTGGCATTCACCCATCCTGCCTCCTGTAGCCTCAGCAAAACAAAAAGCCAGTGTCGGGAGCTGCAACAAGTTGCAGTGTGTGCGCTCTCCGTGCCGCTGCCTAATGCTCACAATGATAACGTGGCCTGTGACTAGCGATAGCAATACTGGGTTACAAGCCAGCCCAGGCACAGCCTGGCAAAGGGGTGCTACAAATCTGTCACACTCGAGACCCCAGGGACTGCGATGTTAATTCATCCCCAACGCAGTGTTACAGGAGCTGGCAGCAGTGACAATGGTAAGAGCTGTGCTCTCCATTTCCCATTTTCTTGATCCCCAAAGGGTCTTTTGCATCATGGAAATCCTGTGTTAACACCCTGGGCTTGATTTGTCTTTTATATGCATGGATTTTATGCTCACTCAACTCCATCAACTGCAGGCAGGACATTGCGTATGTTCCCTTTGCATGCATTTGCTGGTCAGTCCCAAAACAAGCATGGCACAGAAATGTAAAGAGACTTTTAACATCACAGACACGCTGGGCTTCTCTGGGCTTGGAAAGCAGGTAGTGCTGCAGAGCTGCTCAGTAGGTAGCCGTAACAATAGTGACAAAACTAGCATTTAGCTCTTTCATAACTGCACGCCTGAAAGCACCTTCTGCGGGAAGGTATCCCCAAGCCTGGAGATGGGAGGCAGTTTGTCCCCTGTCACTAAAAGCCCGGATCTGTCTCCCAGCCGGCACTTTGCCACCAGCACGACGCCCCGGCTCTCGGCAGGTTCACAGCCCGCTCCTGGCTCACAGCGATTTGCTTTTCATCTCCCAGTGTGACAGTTCAGAAGGCTGAATGTGAAAGAAAAAGGTGAAATTATTGTCAGTTAAACTCCTGTCTGTCCCCACCCTCCACCTCTAATGTAGCTGCTTATGCACTAGTATTTGCACAAATAATGAAAATCCCTCGGGGAAATCATGTTATCTCCCCCGCTGTGTAGCAGCAGGCTACCAGCAGATGATAAAACACATGAAGATAGACGAGGCAAGCTATAACTGCTCCGCTTCTCTGGAAATCTTCCCCTTTTTAGTCCTGATGGAAACACATTTTTCCTCTCATATAAAAAAGGTGATATGATTTTTTTATATATGTTCATGAAAAGTGAAACAGAAGTGCCCCAGTGCTATTGACTGTTTGTGGCTGCCCCATCTAGGAAATTCTTGTTATCATTTGACATTCAAAGCTTTTGAGTGGTATTTGCATGAAGAGTTTCCCTATATGGCAGAACAAGTGTCTCAGGGAAGAAGCTTTGATTTTTGGAGAAGGTGGGAGTTTACTCCTCTGCTTTCAACACATGACATTTAATGGCAGGTAGAGACTTTTAAATCATGGCCAGCCATGCCTTTAGAGCATTGGTGTTTTAGCTTGCAGCACAGAAAAAATACTCCCAGAGAGCAGAAATTGTGTTTCAAAAAATTCAAATTATTTTAAAGATCAGGAGTTTCCCGTCACTTCTTGTGACTAAATGACACCAGGGCATTATTGAAGGTCTTCCAGCCTCCTGTGTGAAATGGCACCCATCAGAGACAGCTCTCAAGACAGACCAGGGTGCTCCAGACAAACCTTTCAAGGCTGTCTGTGCTGCAGCCACAGAAGATGTTGGACTGGGATAGATGAGTACCAGGACATCCTGGCAAGATAAAATCACAAAGCATGTCATGTATTTCTGTGCTTTTGAAACATCCCTGACACAATAAGGAGAGAAAAGATCCTCTTAAATCTCCCTAAAACTTGAAAAACAGAATTATATGAGCACTAGGGTGAAGGCTGGATAACAGCAAGGCAGAGTCTGGTGTAGGACCTGGACCAGGCTCTGCTGGGGCTGGCTGAGGACACCGGCTAAGAGGATACATCAGAAGCAAGATCTAGAGACCTCACATCCAGAAGCAGCTCATGATGGCAAAAGGAAGCCTGGGATGAATCAACAAAACCACTACAAATATTTTAATACCACCGGGTGCTTGTAGGGTCAAAGGAACAGGACCACAGCACCACGTTGTCAGTGGCTGATGCTGGTAAGCAGCCTGTTCTTCCAAAACCAGGGCCAATCCCTTTTTATGGTCACCCTGTATTAGTTCCCAGGACTGTGCAACATAAACATGAACAGAGAATCACCCCAACCTTACCAAGAGGAGTCCCTCGTGCATGCCCCTGCACTGCTTTAGGCACTACAGCAAACCGCAGCCAGAGGAGCTCGTTACAAGCTTGTTGGCCAAGCGCTGCTGCTGTTTTCAGCACGAAGCAACAGTATCCAAGGCTGATGGATTGAAAACAATTAGTCGCTTCTATTCCTTTCTTTGAAGAAAATACAGGCATGAGCAAACTCTCTGGCAGTGCATGTTGATTTCTGATAAAATAATTAATCCAAATGCCTATGCGAATCAGCTCTGGACGATAATCACTAAAAAAATTTAATGCTGTAAATATAATGAAAACATAATTAGCAATTAAAGACAGGGGTGACAGCCTGGTGCTGCGGATGGAAATAATGGGAGTGTTGTTCTGCATCTGAATGCTGGTGGAAAGCAACAGCCTTTCAGGGCTGCTGTTTTAAGTTCTGCAAGACACTAATTGAAAGATACTTTCCTGGGTGAAGACCTCAGCATCTCCGACAGCTTGGGGATTATTGAAGCACTGAGACACTGGCTAATCCTGTCCTCCCTCGGACGATGTTGGCACATGTGCTCATCTCCTAGGCTCTGTACTGCCTGGTGCTTGGCTCCAAAGTAGGGTGTCTGGAAAACAAAGCTCCCAGGAGCTATTTTGGACAAAGTACCTGCCCCATGGCTGCCTGACAACCTGGGAGTGGGGAACCTGGTGACCCAAGGGGTCCCATTCAGTCCTCCATCTTCTCTTTTATGTTTCTCTGGTATTTACCTGCTTGTGAAAATCTGAGTTTTCCAAGCTAAGGGTTCAACTTTGGAGGACATAACTGCGAATTGTGAAGCATTTGAGCCTGATCTCTGTGGGAAGTGGGGCACAACGATCTTCCATTGGGACAGAGGAGTCCATAAAGATTTATTCTCCTCTCCACCTTTAATGATGTATAATTAGGAATTTAAATGCAGAACATTCAACATCAGGTTTCCACACTTTGGCCTCCTCCCCGTGCTCAAAACCCTCCTTCAGTCGAGAGTAACAATTATCTCTTGCCTCCTCCACAAGGACAGCGAGAAGTGCAATTAAGCAGGACATGATTTTTTTGTCAGTTGTGTGCCTGCACCTCACATTAAAGCCAGTGGTAGCTGAAGGGATAATTGAGCCACTGGTGTTTATAAAGCACTTCAAGATCTTTGGGTGAAATGCGGATGTTTATGACTGTGACTGCAGCACCAGAATCTGACATCCCAACCCGGGCGGCCCTTTCCATCCTTCCAACACCATGTTCATGCACAAACTCACACTGCAGTTGTTTTGTTCAATACATAGCAAAAAGACATTGCCTGGGAGGGTGATCTTTTGGGTCTAACTGTGTATGTGACCAAAAAAACCCTTTGGTTCCCTTTTTTTAACAGCTCAGAAAAATAAAATTGTACACAGCATGGTGATGAGGGAAGGAGGGGAGCCGTGGTTTTGTCCATCATGCACTGCTCCAGCTCTGGGACCGCTCTGGGCTTAGATCTTCACAAAAGCAGATGGCAACATCAGCCTGTTCGAAGCTGAGATCTGAACTAGCCCATTTATCGGCACTGGCTGAAAAACAAACTTTCTCTTCCATCGGAAAGTCTGACATTTTGAGCTCCTTTTTCAGTCCAAATCCAAAACCCAACAAACCAGGTTTAAAAATTCCCCGAGGCAGAGAATGTTCTAAAAACATTGCTGTCACATCATGGAAATATTATCTTGTACCTGGCCAAGTCTATCCCAGAATCCAGCCTAAAATCTGAAGTCTCAGTTTTTAATAAGAATGGGCTTTAGCTTAGGAGAACAAATGTTTGAGTAATGTTAAAAAAATGTCTATATGTTATGGGAGGGAAATGAAAAAGTTGAAACTATTCATTTTTGTGCTTTCCTGGGTGAAAATCTCTTTCCAATCAGTATTTTTCTTTGAGATTTTTCAAATGATGACAGTGTCACGTTTTTCTGATAGGAAACACCTCTGCTGAAAATGGCTTAGCCGCCTGTCCGGCGGGGCTTACCCTGTGCCTTGTATCTCCCTCATGCGAGCATCCTTCTGCCCCCTCCCCACGCCAAGGTTGCTGTCAGGCTTAACTGGGTATTTGCACTCACCCAACGAATGCATATTGCTCCTGAAGACTGCTTCCTAGCTTAATACTTTATGAGAGTGATTAGGGCTGATTTTTATCATTACCAAAGAGTGGTTGAAAGAGGTTTTGGAGTCCTGTGGATCTCAGCAATGAGGGTGGTTTCTAGCTGCGCTACAGAGCAGACATGCCAGGAGCAAGGAAGCTCCTCGGCTGCTCTAGGGATGGAGCAGACTTGTCCTCTGCTCAGCCTCCCTGCTTAGCAGAGCTTTGTCCTTTCACCCTTCCCATCCATGTGCCCAACCTACCCTGTGGTCACCCTTCCTTCTCCATTCAACTCAATTCAACAGGACCAGCTTGTCCAGACTCCATGTCTAATGGGTCTCTTTGCTCTTATCCGTTGTCCAAAAGGATGCCACTAAACCCAGATGACTGGGAACAATTAAGAGAGATGCGTCCTGATGTTTGCCACATTGATTAATAACATCATCCAGACACCATGAAAATCGACTAAATTTGTCCCTAAAACTCTGTGTTGAGGAGATCATTTGTCACTTACACATATCTGAGCCTGGCATTAAAATGGAGAGTTACTATATGTTGCCACAAGGGATTTATATCTAAAGTAATAACTTAATGCCACGGCAAATGCTTTAATTTCTTTGTAGTATAAATTAGCATACTAATCTGATAATAATACATTACAGCTTGGGAAAAAAAAAAAATCACGCATGGCTAATCATTATAGGAATTGAAACCAAGACAAAGGATCACATTGTAATTTGGCTGAAATTTCATGGTCATACACTGGGGAAGGCAAGGAGGGGTTAGATCACAGAAACACTTTTAAGGGACCATGAAAGCAAAGGCTATCATGAGCATAGCTGGCCAAAATTTTGACTCTATATTTACAGGTCTCTCCTCTTCTGTGCAAGAAGCATTTGCTGTGGTCTACTGAAATAAAAGGTTTAACATGGGAATGATGCCTAAACCTGACTGGGGCTGGTTTAGTCAATCTGTGGTCTGTGAACTACAGAGAGTTCATAAGATAGGAGAAGGTGGTGTGATAGCAAAATGTTATTTTAAAAAGCCAAAATGCACACTGAGGTCTTGCCAAAAAGCAATTAGATAAAGAGAGGGAAAACAGACTCCAAGGACTGTACTGAGAAGTCTGCACTGACCACAACAGGAACACATACAGGTATCTAAGCTACCCATGTCCAGACACCTAAAAGTGGGTATCCCAATATATGGAGCTGAACCCCATCCTTAACTGCACAGCAACTGCACCCCCGCAGCAGCCTGCCAGCAGTGCACCCCAGACAAATCCTTCCAGCAGAGCAAGGTCTCAACAGGGAAGGTAATTAAGCATCAGAAGTGATTACCAGGAGATATAGTGGTATCTGCATCCCTTGAAATCCTTAAATCCAGACAGGGCAGCTTTTGCAAAGCTATGTTTTAGCTCAACCTGTAATTACGGACTGGATGCCCATCAGGAGGTAAGATTTTGTGGTCTGCATTTATGCAGGATGATCTCAGGCTGCTTTCTGTGCTGCTGGGAGACTCAAAGCAGGGCAAGGAACGTGCTCATTTTCCAAGGTGAGCACACAAGGAGGTTGGAGAGCTGGGTCCTTTGTTCAGGGTTTTGGTTTGGTTTTTTGGGGGTTTTGGGGGTTTTTTTTGAAGCGTGTTTTTTGTATTTTGAAGAGTCTCTCTAAAAGAGTGTCTATAAATCCATCACACTCCTGCAATGAAGTGTTTTGGCAGAAACAGCTGAGAATTTAACTGGAAATAGTACTGCACATTTTAATAGCCAACAAATTAAATTGCCTTTTGTGGCTATGAATTTCACAAAGCCCATAATGCCAATATCCTAGTTAAGTTCCCTTAAATTTCTGGCGACAGACTGAGGATTGTTCAGCTCTGTATCTGACATTCCTTTTCCTCTATTACAGCAGAATTCAGGATCCTTTTCCCCCTTCAATATGGAAAAAAAAAAATTCTTTAGCTTGCAAAGAACTTTCTAGTTAAAAGACTTTCTGCACAAATTAATATCAAGTAAATACATGGTACCCAACTTGTACAGCAGAGCATGAGCAGCACCAGTAACACTCACCAAAGAATTCTTACTTTGGTGAGCAGCTAGAACAACTGGAAATGAATAATTTTTATATCATCCTAAAATGTTTTATATTCCCCTTAATGAAAGGACTTCTTTTAAGTAGTAGTTATGCTTGACTTTATTCAATTTTTTACTTTACTTTTAAGGAATTCAAACTATTTCTGTGAAAACTGTGATGTTTTCTTCCTAGCTAAATATTTCTCGTTTAGTACTACCTTTTCCATCACCCCATGATGTGATCTGTCGTGCCCATCTGCATGCTGTTCAGGCACTGCAACACTCCTTTGGTTGTTGTTTTTGGCATTTTCTGCAATTGTGCTGTCCCATGAATAAAGTGGGATCAATGATGGCAGAGTGTCCCTTTGAATTAACACGTCTTTTCTGAATACTGCAGAAGAGAAGCTGACACCTGCCAAATTACAGATTCCAGGCAGAGGTTTATAAATTGGGAATATCATCTACTCAGTTTTGAAGAAGATCACAGAAGTGTACAGTTTTTGCAAACTGCATGTATTCCACCTCCAAATCCCACCTGTTTCCAGCTAAATTAAGCTGTTGATTATTTGAATGTTGCTAGACAGCAAAAGGTAACTCTGTGGAAGAGTAAGGCTGAAATTAAGCCTAAGCTGGAGCGCAGGGAGGTTTGGTTCACGCAGAAAATATCCCCAAAATTCAGGCAACTTCAGAAGAAGCAGCTGACTTAAAAGTAGTGTGGGTAAAATCTGAATTGTCATATGGTAATTTTGAGACTGTTTGATTTACCTTAGCTGATACCTTAGATACCTTTATGGCCTTAAATACCTGTATGGCTTTAAATATCTGTACGACAGTGGGAGATGTTTGGAGGCCAAACTATCTGAGATAGAAAAGGAAAGAAGGGAAATGGAACTCAATGTAATTGGCAAAGACACCAAGATGCCACTTGCCCAAGTCGAGGCCGAGGAGGAGGTCAGAGCCAGCAGTGTTGCTCAGGAGGAGCATCCACCAGATTTGCACTGTTTTTTGATTTTCTTTGAATGAGAGGTGAGGAAAAACAGTCTGCTCCAGCTGAGTGGATGCAAGAGGCTCTTGTTCTTGCTGTAATGGCGTTGCTCAGGCAGAATTGCTTTCACCCTGTTGTGGTTTAAACCAAGAAAAAAGGTAAAACTCGTGGTTTGAGATAAAGACAGTTTAACAGGACAGAAAAGGAAGATAGTAATGATAATAACAACAACAACAATAATAATAGAATATACAAAACAAGTGATGCAGAGCACAATTGTTCACTGCCCACTGATGGATGCCCAGCTAGTTCCTGAGCTGTGGTCCCCCCTGGCCAGCTTCCCCCCAGTTATATACTGAGCATGATGTTATATGCTATGACATAGCCCTTTGGCCAATTTTGGTCCTGGCCGTGCCCCCTCCCAGCTTCTTGTGCACCCCCAGCCTCCTCACTGGTGGGGTGGGGTGAGAACCTGAAAAGTCTTTGTCTTGGTGTAAACATTGCCCAGCAACAACCAGTGTGTCATCAACGTTAGTCTCATCCTAAATACAAGACACAGCACTATACCCGCTACTGAGAAGAAAATTGCCTCTATCCCAGCCAAAACCAGGACACACCCTTATTTCTGTATTTTTTGTCCCTTTTCCTGCAGACCGGAACCAACCTGCCGCCCGTTTTGCTCTGTGTTGCTATGGCAATTAGAGAGGTGTTGCACAGCCCTTCTGCAAACTGCAGCAGCCCTGCATAGGCAAACTGTCTTGCAGAAAGCAAGAGATCTGAGCTGGCCTTAGGACTAACCCCAAATGCAGTACATACAGCTGCACTTGGCATATATCACATCTAATGTTCCTCCTGCTAAGGAGAAGGAATTTAGATAGCCACAAGTGAGGCAGATGGGTAAAATATACAAGTCAAGACCTTGTCTTCAAAATTCAACCACGGAGGCAGCTGCTTCATGGCAAGAATCTGGAAAGTTTTTTTCTGAAAAATTAAGAAGCAAAGAGGCAAAATATCACGGGAGAAATAGCTCAGATATTTCTGAGGCAAGCAATTAATCTTGTGAAAAACACATTGTGTGGATCAGATTTCCAGAGCAAAGCTGAGATTTCCAAGGGCATCAGAAGAGACTCTGGAGACCTCAGCCTGCTCCTCTGAACCGTCCTTCCAATTAGCTTCAAAATCCTCAGTCTAGATGCCCAACCAACACTGAAACTGTTTACTTCTCTCCAAAGCTCTCCATCACCTCGGTGCACTAAGCTTTCCTTTTGGGGAACTTCCCAGCCCTCTCACATTGCATGTTTTCCCACAGATGAGACCCAGAAGGATGGTGCGTGTCATGTCTACATTCTCCCTGCAATATTCTGGGCATGCTAAGTTGGCTGTGATACCAACTTAATTTCTAGCTTAAGGAATCAAGCTACGGTCTTACTTTGAAATATTCCCAAGCGCTGTACCAAAACCTTCATGCGTATAAAACTCCTGAGAGCTGGAGATCCCTTGACAGTTCCCCCTCTGCTCAGCCTTGTCCCACCAGTTCAGATGAAAGCACACTGATATTGGTCCCAGCTGGTCATTGAGTCGTCTCTAGACTTGCCAACTTAACCAGGATTAACATTAATTATCCCCGTCAGCAATTTTAGCCCTGGGATTTCCCCTGAGCCCCGCACGGCTATATATGACATGGGTTAAATTCATACAAGGTCTTGGAATACCCCAAGTGCCTGTAACATCTGGCACATCTCGGGGTTTCCACGCTCTCAGGGTCTCAGACCTGTCACAGATGGGTTGACCCCTGAGGATATAAGGTCCCTGGGTCAGGACCTATTGATTCTCCAGTGCTTTGTATAGCATTTGTCAATGATTAGGGAGCGGGAACTCAACCCAAAGTATGTTGATGTGGGCTACGTGCACACAGACACGGTCATCCAGCTTGACGGAGAAGTTAGATTAAAGGGCATTTTTGTTTATCTATCCCCTCTTTGCCATTTTGGGCTGAAGGAAGGTAAAAAAGGCTGTTCTGTGATTTCCGTAGCCCAGCATGCTGACCAAAACAGTGAGCGACATTTTGCTGTCCGTTCATGGAGAAGTGTCCTGGAAAGGTGTATGTTGGAGTCAGTGAGCAAAGAGCTCTTAAACTGCCTTTTCCATCCCTAACTCTGGGAGTAGGGGCCAAGGTAAGTCACTATCACTATTCCTATTGTGCTGGGGAAACTGAGGCACGGGAACACCGCGACTTGCTAAATAATGTCTAGGTGACAAGTAGCAGAGGGGAGACCGAAATGCAGCAGCCTGAGGCTCTCCTCGCCATTTCTGGGCCATAAAGCATGCATCACAAATAGTGCAAAGATAGACTTTAAATAACATAGAGGGCTCCCACGCCCTGCTGAGCACTGCTGCCTCTCATGGAGATACCTACTTATCTCCTGGAGATGCCTACTTAACTTCCAGTTTTGGAATCAAGATACTTCCTTACCTTGCAATGTTCCCAGGCGCTGCACCAAACCCTGGGTGCACATGAACCTGTCACAGGCTGCAGGTCAGAGTTGAGGACTTCACCCTGCCAGGAAAAACAGCTTTAGGTCTGTCTGGAGCACTTTGGAGAGGGCAACAACCTACAGCCTAGTTCCTGTCTGCAGCAGCTTAAAGGCACTGGAGGGGAATGAACATCCCCTGCACGGGGGCAGCTCTGCAGCGGCCGAGGTTCTCGTGATGGCTTTTATCTGCTCCGGAAAGGTTATTCATTTAACAGCAGCACAACTTTTGCATGGCATAAAAGCTTCTCAGGAGGGCAAGCCTTGAACCAGACCTTCGGTCTCCCTGCTCCCCCCTCCAGAGCATCCCTCCCTGCGCCGGCTGGCCCTGCCACAGGCCGTCAGCACCTTGACATACCGCTGTGATTAATTGTGCGAGCTCCCAGGCTCTCATCTGGGGCTAACTGACAGGAGGTGAAGCATGACAGTGAATAATGGCAAGACCTTTGGAAGTCCAGGAGAAATTAAATCAACGCAACAGTATTTGTTCGCTTTCCAGTCCCCTGTCCCCTCCTCTCCCCGCCTTCTCCCCCCTCGTCCTAATGGCATTTCAGGCTGTTTGGCTGCATTCCCCACCTCATAAACCAGGACTCCACATCACTGAGAGCAATGACTTTAAAACTGCCATCGACGGGCTGTTGGCTGTGGTGGTGCCGGGGTTTAACCCTTTCACCTGTCGGGAGCAGGGCAGAGCAGAGGCAGAACAAGCCCCTCTGTTAACGGCACTCGTGAAAAGTCACTGAGGTGAACCGGTTTTTATTTTCAACTGACTGTGAAAATTGCATGTGCCCAAGAGCCTCGGAGACTGAAATATCAATTGCCCGGGGCAACGCAGCTAGCAAACACATTCATTTTTCATTCTTGGCTGCTGGAGGGAGAAAGTCATGTTGCATACGCGGCCCTCTGCCTTCCCAGCTTAATCAGTCCTTAATGTTTCTGCTCTTGGCAAGGGCACGGACAGGACCAGGTTCTCTTGGAGATGCCCATCCCTGTCTCAAGGCAAGCAGAGACCCCCCAAACTCATCCGGGCACTGACAGCACCACATGGCAACAGCACGACCGTCCTGGATTTGAATTCGTAGCTCTATAACGTGCTCACAGACCTCCCAGGGCAACTTACTGAGCATCAGTGACTTCAGGGCTGGGGAGAGGAAAGCTTCTCTGCATCTTTAGGGGTTTGGTTTTACTTTTTTTGTTTGTTTGTTTGTTTGTTTGTTTTACTGTTGGTTTTATTGGGGTGGGGGGATGGGGTGATTTTTTTTTTCCCTGGGCTGGGTTCCTGCAATCAGACACAAACTCATAAAAACTCTTGTTCTGTGAGGACACCTAGTTGGGTTATGAATGAAAGATGTACTTGCAGTAAAAATCAGAGCCCTGCAATCAGGGTGCTGGTGTAGGAGGTCTGGCCTCAGCCCCTTCGCTGACTTTTAGCGATGGTGCGAGGGCACTAAGGGATAATTCAGACAACAGCAGCATTCTTCCACATCGTGGTGGCATTTCAGGCTGTTTGGCTCCATTCCCCTGGGGGTCCCCCCTCCAGGCTGAAGTCGATCCCTTTGTCATTAAACACCCCAGTGTGTAAGTCATGTCTAAAAGCATCCCAGTCCATAACCGTCTCCCTCCTGGGAGAAGGAGGAATGCATTCAGGTCACAGACTCTCTCCCCAGGGAGAATCAAACCTGACTTACCTACATGGTGGAGGAGCTCCACAAGTACAGACAGAGTGAATAAGGAGGAAATACTACTTCTTGGGCCTCCAGCTTTGTCACATACCTCATAAATGATTTATTTTTAATTATAAAAAGGGCTACAAGCAGCCTAAACCCAAACAGCTTATATTTTATGTTGCTTACAACCAAATTTTAATTTATTCTTCATTTATTTGGCATCATCTTCTAATCAGTTTCTTTCCCACATGGAAAGGAGACATTTGCAGTACAAGGTGATGATTTAAGGGTTAAAGGAAAGGCTTTGAAAAATCAGAGTAAAGTCTCTAGGGCGGGTTGCCTGGTTCAGCTGCTGTGGCTCTGAGGACACCTAATCTGGTGGGATCTGTATGCAGAAGTCCAGCCTAGAAATGCCAAGAAATCAAAGCCAGCGCTTTCTCCAGGTGTCCCCTGTCACAAGCAAAGAGTCGCTGTTTTCTTTTCTCCTCTGTAAAAAGCAGCTGACACATATATAAGGAACAGCATTTCAACAGAGAGGTTTTTGGTGGAAAAGCAATGCCTGGAATTGGTTGGGGTCTGCAACAAAACCCTTAGGACACCGGCTCTGAGCATGTGCTGTGCTCTGCTGAGCCGTGGCTGGGCACGGATCTCTGCTCCCGGCTCCGAGGCAGTGCAGAGCAGCTGGGAGATGTCAGAGCAACAGCAAACCTTACCCCTCGGTGTCACGGGGAAACAGAGATGGATTTCAAGACAGAGCAAGCTCCTGGGAACAAAGGAAAGCTTGAAAACCTTCAGTGCGACCCCTGAACCCGATCCAGCACTGCTATTTATACGTCACTCCGCATGTAAATCAGGATACTTGTGCTTCACACTCTTTTTCCAGCTTTATACGACAGAGAGAGATTTCTAAATCCCTGACCCTTCAGGGACAAGCGTTCCTCCTGGCCACAGCTACCTGCGTGGTTGCCTGCAATTACACAGCACATTAGCAGCGTTATTGAGATTATGTTCTGCCAGCTACACAAATGAGCTCCTCTCCTTCCAGCAGTCACAGGCGCAAAGGACCCTTTGGAGGGGGGCTTGGCAATTAAGCCAAACAACAAGAGCTCCCAGGACCTGATTAGAGTCAAATGGCAGCGAGCAGCACGAACAGGCAGCAACATTGCTTTGGCTGAGCAGTTTTTGTGCTGAGGCATGTGCTACTTGAAGGACTGCTCTGCTTTTGAAAGGAAAGCACATTCCTGAGGTCTGTTGGCTTCTGGGTCACATCCTCAGATAGAGCAGCCTGGCAGAACTCTGCAGAAGTCGGCGGGGGTTATCAGATGTAAATCAGCCCTGGATCCCGCACGGCGCGTTTCACATGGTGAGCACATCTCTCAGAGCATCACGGCTCTGCTGAAGCTGCCGGGAGCCTTTCTGCTGACTTCTCCGGGTGCTGGCCCGCTTCCTAAAACAACCTGGAGCCAAGGACAGCAACGAGCTCTTATATATGGCTTGAGCATCCATCTGTCTCAGGAAACTTTAGAAAGGAGGAAGGTGCCACATCACCCTTCTGCAGAGGAGGAGATGGAAGATATTCCAGGTCCCACCAGGGAAAGCTGCTGTTTTCCTGATGGCTGGACCCAAAGCTGATGATTAGAGAAGTCGTTCCTGCGAAAGCAGGACCAGGCTCCCTGCTGCCCTGTTCAAGCCGTGACATTGGTAAATTTTCTCCACTCCTCTTGCAACCCAGTGTCAGAAGTGCTGATTACTCCAGGGGAAGTCGGGAGAGCTGTGGTTCCTCTCCTCACCTGGAAACTTGGCATCTTAAATTGCTTTTGTAATTTCATTCAGATACGTCATGCCCGTCCTTCTCATCCTAATTGTCCTGCAGTGGTGCTGTGCAGCATCCCACAGCACAGCAGTAGGCAGGCAGCATGGCTGAGTGGAAAAGGCAGGAGATAGGAGGGTAGGAAGCCTGGGGAGCAGTCCCCCTCTGTCACTGCACCCCCAAAGGGCAGGACCTCCTTGTGCCAGGTGCTCTACATGGTTTTTAAACTCTCCTTGTCCCTACTTTTCCACTTGCTGATGCTGACACAGCCAGGAGTCAGAAAGTGTAATTCAGGGATGTGACAGCCTTGGATCACTCCAGCATGATGGAGCAAACCCGTGTCACCCCACATCGCCAGGGCAGGGTGCAGCAGCGATGGGGAGGGGTGTGAAGCTGGCAGCACTGTAGGGTGAGCAGCTGCCACCTCCTGACACTGGTAAACAAGCAGGGACAGAAATGCCGAGGGACCAAGGAGGGGCCAGTAGCCCTGCAAGACCCTTACACCATCCTGTGATCGTCAGACAACAGCCATATTTTGACATTCATTTAATTGCTTGCTTTTTGGAACAAGATATATAATAAAAGCCACTGCAGAGTTGTATCTGGGGTTTTCTTTGAGCTTTAAAGTCTGAAGAATTTACTCCACCCTGTCTGAGTTGTGTAGACATGGTGCATATGCAAGTGCAAGGTAACATAACTTGCTTTTCACTTCACCAGAGAAGGATAAAGCAAAGCTACACGTCCTACATCCAGGAGACAACTGGCAAGTTACCATCCCTTAGCACCCGGTGACTTGCTGGGCTGTGCTAAGGCAGAAATGAGACCCTATCCCTCATCTCAGCGGATCCAGCTCAGTGCTGTCCTTGTCGAGAGGACTCCACCAGTCTGCCACCCACCCGCTGACACAGCTTTTCCTCTGTGCCCTGTGGCAGAAAGCAGCTCATCTCCTCTGCCCCAAAATGATTAGTGGCAGAAAGATACCATCTGCTTTTCCTATGGGAGCATCCCTGTACCCAGGAGCCCATGGCACAACAGCCTGTTCATGGCACGGCCGAATGGGCCAGGTCTGTCCCCAGCCATGTCCGTGTTGTAGGGAAGAGCCCAATCCTTGTCATTACCCTGCGGCGAAGCTTTTGCTTTCATTTGGGCAGCTGGCTATTTGACTAGGAAACCCAAGCTGTGCTTTGAGGAATAGCAACGGGCTGTGTCTTCAGCAAAGTCTACTGTAGCAGAAGGCAATTGCAAGGGAAATTACATCTAGTGGAAGCAGGTAGCTGGGCAATGATGTGAAAAATGTTTTCCCTCCAGTGAGTGTGTGCATGCTGCTGGCGTTTTGGTTTTCTTTATTTTTTTAAAAGGCAGATCAGGACTTGATGCTCACTGTTTACTGCAGGGAAAATGATTTCACGGGTCTGAACGCCATGCAGTCACTTCCAGGCATAGCTGCTCGGGCTTGGTATACCTCCTTCCAGTCCCTAATGCATTCCCCTCCACAGCAAGAACATCCTTACTTGGAGTGGGGTGAATGGTGGGGCTCAGTGGTGCAAATATCAGGGCAGTGCTGAAAATATCTCTGCATCCTTCAGGCCAGGGAAATGGTATTTGAGGAGGGGACAGTTTCTGCAGATGATGAGCTGGGTGGGGGGAGCAGTTCTTGCCATCCACAAGTGTCTGCTAAAAAGCAGAAATCCTGCTTGCACCCATGCTCGGGGGCCTCCCTGCCCTTGCAGGATTTCACCAGGCAAATATTTTTCCCCAATACAACATCCAATTTCTCCTTGTCCTTTCCTTCTGCAAACATTTAACATCACTAATGCATCCCCCCTGCCAAATGTTGAACTCTCTTCCTTGGTTTCTTTAGCTCTCCTTTGGGATGAGAAGACCCGCTTTTCGTTGTGGGGAAGAGGAAGGGCCAGATTGACCTGCAATCACAGTAACCCAGTTACAGCCCTCACTGAGGCTGCCGCCACCCAATTTCCAACCTGTGAATAAAACTTCCCTTTCCTAGCCAAAAAAAAAAGTAATTTGCTGAGCAGCTCATGACTAACCGTGCTCATGTGGGATCTCTGGGCCTGGATCTATGCATCCAGGTGTGAAAATATCAGCGCTGGATTATAAACCACTCTGTCAGCCCTGTGGGACAGGAGATGCCCCAGAAACATTAGCTGTGATTCTATTACTCTCTCAGTGGGTCAAGTCCAGCCTGGGTCTGAGCAGCCTCTGAGTGCTGATTTGGGAATCAAGAAGCCACTAAATTAGTTTTGTGCAGTACACAGCTCATCAAGGATTCAAATGTAATAACGGCATTTATAATGGATTTAAGGGGAAAAAAATATATTCCCTTCATGTATAATTTATTTACTCCACATATATATATAGTTGAAAATGTGCTGTGTTAGCTGTGAAAACTGCACAGCTAGCAGAGGGAGAGAAAAATCCCCACCCATCCTCTTCATCTGACGGGTCAAAAAGACACTTCAAATTGTTAGGTGTTACTGGCCCTGATGAAAATTTCGGTCATTTCAGTCTGAGCTCTTTCTCAGAAACAGATCCCAGCTCTGATCTCCAGGCCTGGTGCTGCATGTACTGTGTGTCATGCTGAAGCCCCCCCTGGCATGGCAGCCCCCAGCCCAGCCCATATGGCAAACGACATCCAGGGGTGTAGGCAACCTGGTTCCCCACGTCACTGTATGTATTTGAGCAAGATGGTCTGAGAAAGACACCAAACCCCTTGTTTTTACATCCAGAGAGTTTAGGATGATGCTGTGCAGATGGATGCTCCAAGACCGTGCCTCTACCAGGGCTGAGGTCTTACAACTGCATTGCACAGACATGCGCGTGGCAATTTAATGTTGGGGGAGATGCAATGGCTGCTGAGAGTTTCACCTGGCAGATGCAGATGGAAGTCACCATGGGGGAGAGCTGGGGACCGGAGGGTTCATTGCTGGTCTTGCACTGGCTCTTGGTTGCACAAATTAATTTTCTCCTCCCTTCCTTCCTTGCCTGGCAAGACGTTTAGTTCAGTTCTTCTGGGGCTTAATGACCTCTCTCTGACCTGGTAGCTGGGTCTCAACATGCCCCGGGGAAAAGGGAACCATAAATTTACCTTCACTCACTAAAATAAATTACGAGAAATTAATGTCCCATAATGAGACAATTTGTCATTGCTGATAGGCCTGGCTTTAACGGAGGGTTTTAAAACAGCACCATTAATTTATATGGCTTTGCTATTTAATATTTAAACAGGATGAATCTTGCTATAAAGGCAGTTTACTTGGAAAGCAGGCAAAGAGTGGAGGAGGAAAAGAGCAGGGGTGCATGTGTGTCTAGGGAGCACAAGACTGCCTCTTGCCTTCAACTCAAGGAAAGGTGGTTTTAGCTCTATAAATTTGGCTGATGAATGCAAATCCCCTTGGGAAACAGGCTGCAACTCCCAAAAAGTCAGGAGTGACAATGTGTTCCCTAAAAACTGGAGCATCATATTTTCAAGGGCCCATCCCTACATGTCCAGTGAGGTGCTGGCTCCTGGTTTCCACTAATTACTCCAAAGTTTGTCCATCTTCAGGACTATTAATTTCTGGTTAGCCCAGAAAAACCAGCAAGCAAGACCTTTCTTCCAGCAGAGGAATCGGGGCTGCCTGTAACGCTGCCTTGCCTCCTACCCCCTCATACAAAGCTTCTGCCTGAGGTTTGCAGGACTGCTACAGGCTTTACAGATGCAGCTGAACGGAGAGGTGTATGGAGAAGACGATCCCCGCTCTTATGGTCAACAGACAGCCCCTTCCCTTCCCTCTGGCTTCTGCAGATGCATTTAGAGAGATGCACATAGCAAGGTTAGTATCTTTATACTTGTAGAAGGGAATGAGCAGCTGACTTCCTTCTGCATTTTTAAGATATCTCCCCATGTTTTTACACTGTTCTCCACTCCTTTTACTGTCAGACTGCCACACTCTGCGCCTAAAAAAGGCTGAAATACAAAGGATGAAGCATTTAAGTGCCAAAGAACATCCAAATCCGTTGGATGGACCTCCTCCATCTCCTCTTTTCCTGGAGGTGGTGCTCGTGCCAGGCAACATTCCCATTGTCCTCTGTCTCCTGCTCTCCATGGGGACTCTTGCCAAGCCCTGGAGCAGTCTCCTGAGGTCACTGGATGAGCAGTCCTGCAGTCCTGATGGGTGACTCTCATTTGGATCTTGCACTGCTGCCGAAACAGCTGGGGAATTACAGCTCGTAAAGCAGCACGGTGCCTGCACTGCTCCATCTTGCACAGTAACACAGCCAACCTGCCGACTGCTCAGCCCGTACCTGCCTGGCTTCGGGGCCCGCAGGGAGATGTATTTAATTAAACTACCGATTATTGAGCTCAACTTACTCCCTTCTCCCAGAGATCTTTTTATTAATTATCATTATTATTATTATTTTCCGTAGCCAATTGTTATTCTAGAGATCTCTGGTTTCATTCCTCTTATAAAGGGCATATTTGCCCTGCCAGGGTGGCCACCCATTGGGTTCAGAAAGGGAAGGGTTTGGGATCAACCGCGTTGTCTGGGAGCCCCGCAGGGACTCAGCAAAGCAGCTCTGCACCAAGCCAAAGGCAAACACCCAAACTGCTGGAGGTCTTAATTCTAATCAGATTTACTTCTTACACTTCATCCTAATTAGAAATAATTTTGGTGGCATGTCCTACATTACACTCATAAATTAAATATTTCAATACTCAAAAACGTTTAGCTCAATGCCTTCTTAGAATTACACTGCTTATGAAACAAAGGCAAAGCTACTCCATTAAAACTATTGTTCTCCAAGAAATGTCATTAGATTCATTTACTACAGCGAGTTATTGCGTATGAGGACAGTATGAAAATGCCCTGAAGAGTCTGACCTAAAGCATATATAAAGTCATCTTACTTTCAGTGTGGATTTTCTGCTACCTTTATCAGAGCAATACCTCAATAAGAGCCTTGTGCTGGCTGCTGCGTTATCCCCTGTACAGCAAAGGAGACCTCCTGCTGTCCAAGGGCGTTTCATCCAAGGACCGTCCATACATAGGGATTCTCCAGATGGGAAGAGACTTTTAGCAATCTGTCTTTTACTCTCTCGCCTGATCCTCTCCCTTTCAAAGAAGGACATTTAGCAGCTCCTACAGTGCTTCAGGCGTTGTGAGAGGACCTGGGGTGGCTCATCTAAATGCCCTAGCAAGTTGGCTAGACCATCCATGAATCACTGAATTCATTTTCAGTTAGAGTTCACTGAAAACAAAGTTTTGGGACTACTGCAGTTTATGAACCTGATTTAATTCTGCACTGGGATGAAAGGAAGTCTTTTTTGGGTAAAAGTAATGGTGTCAGAGCTTCTGGCCTGGAATTCGATTCTGAATTTCTATTCAGAGCCCCATGCTTCTCTACAGAGGACAGAAAAATTCACCCTGGACTTCAGAAACCTTCCCCTTGGAAACATGTTGGGAAAATACTCTCATCACATATTTCAGCTGGAACAAAGCATTTCATTTCGAGGAAAAAGGAATTGGGAGAAAATATGCTGGCTGGCTGTTCTTCTAGGGCAGACGTGGAGCTGTTTTATTATTGCTCTCAAGGTTTTCTCTAATCTCAACCTTATCTCCCTCAGTGATGATTGTGGCACAGGTGCAGTGTCTGAACCCCTTGTTTCACACATCAGAAAGGTTTGCATACCCAGCTGTACGTTACACGGGACATTACAGATTTAATCTCCAACATCTTGCTCTTAAGCTGCTGGAACAGGCACTTATTTTGGGAGACATCAGGCTGTTTTCTCTAACGCAGAACTCATTTCATGTACCTTCAAGTTGCAGGGTGAGTAAAGTGCCAGCATAAAGTCTGCATTTCACATTTAGTGCTCAATTTAAACCAGATTAAGATGGGAGTGAATTTTACAGCAAAACACATTTGAAATTAAGATCCCTATTCTGAACTAGCTTAATCCACTTATAAATTTCCTGTGGGGAATTTGGATGCTCTTATTCCAGAGCAAGGGTGTACCCGCTGGGAACAAATAATGTATGGTATCCCGTTTGCACAGCTTCTTTCAGGTGGTGTTTATGGCTCATTCTGTCATTCTGTATGTATCTTTAGTAAATAAAATACTTCATGAAACTTGATCAGTCCTTCAGGACCTCAATTACCTTCCTTGTAAGTTTTGGTGGGTAAATTCATAACTGATACTGCTGTATTAGAAACAAAGTCCTAATTTGGTTCATGTTTGTATGATTTTTATGGCATGCACCTAGACAGAGAACTTTGCCCTTTTCTCTCCAGATTGCACACCAACTCTATTACTCTTTAGGGCCAAAGAATCAATGAGCTTAATGGAGCAGACATCCCATTTATTTTTATGGGATTTAACACAGCGAAAATCACTGTTTCTGGTAGTAAAATTCCACGTCTGACCAAAACATTTTCTATTGGGTTCCAGCATCCTCCATCCCAAAGTGCAGATAAGGCCTGAAGCTTCAGAGAAAGGGCAGAAGCACTCATAATGTGCTTAGCCAGTTGTTCAATGGGCAAAAGCAAATTCATCCCTCTCCCCTTGCAAGTGTTCTTATGTCCTGAAGCATGAGGTTTCATTACCCTTATCATAGTCTTAGTTTGCAAAGCATCAAAGGTTATTAATGGTCATAAAATTACCTATTCCCTTTTCATCTGTAACCACTGTATTTCTTTTTATGGCAAGCTTGTTCCACACTTTGATTACCCGGAGCACTTGCAGAACAATGCTGTAATCCTGCATGTTGGATCAGCAGTCATTTTATTCACATTATCTATGTGCAGAATATAATATAAGCAATAATCTTTGCCTATTATTCTGACAACACAAAATCCCATTAAGGTCAATGGTTCAAGAAGTCATTTGACTTTGGGGGAACATGGGCTCATTAAAGTAAGGCACAAATGCCACTTAAGGGGGACCCAGAAGATCTCTGGAAATGGGAGCAGAGGGTTGTATTCTTCTCTCTTTTCACTCCCCACCACTGATATTATCAGAAGGGAGCATTTAGCAATGGGATTTCCATCCTACAAGAAATCGCAGTGTTTGAGAGCTTTTCTTCAATCTGGACTGGAAAGAAATTTTTGAGATGTTGCACACACAGAGATGCACACCTCACTTCACCCCCACGAGGCAGAGCATCAGCAGCAGGGATGCCAGGCAGCTCCCTGGCACTGAGTGAGGAGCGAGCATCAGCGGAGGAGAAAATTCTCCCTGCCTGAACGATGTGACATTCACAACAGGAAGATCAAGGCACGAAATGATAAACAGGCTGTAAGGGACGTAAAGAGGAACATGAAATAAGTCTGTAAGGACTTTAATTGATAAGGGAGAGATCAAAGAAGTGGCTGGTGCACTCTCCAACAGATAGGAGGGTTAACATGCACAGTGCTGTATTTGCAGTCTGATACAGGGTAAGCAGTGTTTGGCTGGACTGCACGGTTGATGTTCGTAACAGCAGAGTATGTGCTCGTGCTACAGCAAGGGAAAAAAGCAAGTTGGGGAGTATTTCAAAACATCAAGTATTTTCAGATGGACCTTGCTTGGTAATGTCTGGAGCACTCGCTGACGTAAACAATGCGGGCTCATAGCTGGTGTGATTCTTGTCAAGGACACGTGGACAGTGGGTGATGTCCCAGCAGGCTGGAAAAGGACAAGCATCGTGCCTGCAGGTGGGGAAAGGGAGACCCCACGACTATATATCAGTTACCTGGTTCAGACCCAATACACACAGATAATCAAACCAGTCCTCTGTAAGCCTCTAGAGGATAACAAGGAGATGAATCACAGCCAGAACAGATTTGTCAAGAACGATCCAATCTCCCCTCATGACAGGGTCACAGGCTTTGTGTATAAGGGGGAAGGATGGGCTCTTGTGATGCTTTGGATGTTGTCCCACATTGCACGCTCAAAAGCAAGGTGGGGAGACATGACTAGCTACTTAATGAGCCCAAAACACTTTAAAAAGGCCTGTTCAGAGAGTAGCTGACAATTTTCTTAGCTGTTTGAGGTTGAGCAGGGACCCAGCTTGGACCTGGTGCTATTTGATACTTTCATTGCTGACTTTGATTATGAACTGAAGAGTATTTAGGTTAGGTGTGGAGGAAGCTACAAATGCTGGCGTACACGATTAGTTAAAGACAGCACATTAATAATTGAATACTGTAATACTTACATACTATAATATTTGAAATACTATCTCAGGAAGGAAATGGCTAATTTCTGCTCTGCGGAAAAGAACCAGGGACTGACAATGGATTGCATGGAGTCACCATCAGCAGAATACATCCTGGTATATACAGGAGAATCGTAGGAAGGTATGGGAGAAACCACCTTATTTTGCTCAGCCCAGAAAGGTCTCAGCTGAAGTTGAGAGTTCAGGAATGGACCCAGAGAGGATGCAGACATCCTGAGGACAGCAGCAAGAAAACCCATCTTAGGGAAGGACTGGTTGAGCTGTCTAATCTAGGGAAAATTGACCAAGAGGAACACAATAACCATCTGCAAATATATAAAAGGAAAATGAGGAAAGGAAAGGAGTGAGCCATTGCCCATCAGCTTTGAAGACAGGACAAGAAATAGCGGGTTCACCTCCATCAAAGAATATTTAGATAGGCATAACGAGAGCCTTTCTAATAGTAATAATGGCACACCACTGAAACAGATTGTGCAGCTGATTGATTGCAAAATCTCAGTTTCTAGAGGTTTTTAGAAACAGATTATACAAATATCTGCTAAGAAGGGTTTCTGCAGAGCAGATCCTATGTTGTAGCTGTGACTTGATTAAATGTCTTCAGTCCTGTCACTGCAAGGTTGTGCTTATATATAAAATGTCATTCTTAATATTAAAAATCTATGTAAGATGGATGGTGTTATATATTTATATATTCAGATTTGTAGATATACACCTGAATATTAACCTTTATATTCAACAATCATATAGAAGCCTATATTTAATGAATTTAAAAAAAAAGATGTCATTTGTTTGAAATGAGAACATCAGAGTTTTCAATTTCTCCAGAAAATATCACTGAAACCAATGATGAAAGATTTTATTTAAAAAAAAAAAAAAAAGCAACCCTGCATTTTCCGTTAGGAAATGGATCAGTTTGAAGTGCAGAGTCACCCTAATTCCCAGCAATTAACTCTGAATGGCCTCCAGAGAGCTTTCTGCTGTAAAGAAGAGAGTTAAAACATTAACTCACTACTCTCTCTGAGTCTTTATATGTGGCTTATTACTGTCACTAATAGATGCTTATCATTGCAAGGATATCGATGAAATAGGGAAGTGCTAGCTCTATAGAGGGAAGCTTCCCCACATCACTGGAGGGGCTGGAAATCCATCCCCACCTTCGCAAATCTTTGCCTCGCGGTTTTACAATCGAAGAAACCAAATCCTGTGGAAGGGCAGAGCCTTGTCTAAAGGTTACAGGGTGAAACACAGCTCAGCACCCAGGGCAAATTTAAACTCAAAATGCTCCTTCTAAACAACAGAGGATGTGGGAGGCTGCACAGGGGCATTAACTCGGAGATGACTTTGTAGAAGGGCTGGAAAGAAGGTCAGATCAGGGTTATGATTTTTCCCCCCACTCCAGCAAAGAAACAACTTGCTTTTGCATACTAGAGACTCCTTGCAAACATCATTTCATCCCTGCAGCTTTCTCAGGAACTGAAATCCATCACCGGGCTTGGCAAGCCTGGAGGGCACAGAGGTGAAATGTCTCTGCAGAGGTCACTGGGTGAATTACTGTCAAGCCCAGGGATGGAGATCACAAGGCCACCAGGTCTGTTGTACTGTTCAAGATGCTGCTCTGGGTTGATACTTATGTAGTTTATTAACAAAAGACAAAAACTGAAGTTCAAAAGCAGAGAAGTAAAAGTCAGAGGAAGAATTAGTATTTACCAGCAGATTTTCCAGCTCCTGAGCTGTTCTTTCTCCTGCTCCTTTTCTCCAGCTGAGAGACAGAAATGGCTCCTCTGTCCTTCAAACATTTGCCCAGAATTTTAATCTCAACAGTGACCCACAGGCGAGTTTGCCTCTCCAGCAATAGAAACAACCCAGACAGCTGAGATCTCCAGCCCTGGAGAGAAAAAAAAAAAAAATGGATATAGGGCCTAAGGGTCCCTTCTGCACTGACCTTTTCCATGCATTTTCATCCCATCCTACCTCTGCCGCCCCAATTTCCTCCGTTGTCTTTTCTCCCGCACTCACAAAAGCAGCAACAAGTGCTCCACTCGGCTGCGGCTGCCTCTGCCAATTTCCACACTCGCCGGTTTTGTCTTTCTAGGGACGCACGGAAATAGCTGCAGGTTCCCAGCAGAAGCAGGAGGTGGATCGAGGGGGTGGATAAAGCAGAGAGAGAAAATGAAGGCTTCGATCTCGCCGTGCTCCACTGGGGCAGCACTGAGCGTGCGTAGGCAAAGGCAGCACCCTTGGGGCTGTCAGTGCCCGTACACCCTACATTAGGAAGATCGCTACCAAACGGCCATGAAGACATGGCCCGACAAATGCTGACACCACCTTTATTTCCACATTGCAAATATCACACATGCATGAGCAAAAAACTATTTTAAGAAAGCTTTGGAAAATTTTTACGGGGGTTATTTTGCAGCTGATTTTCATTCCTTGCACTGGGCACCTTAGTGGTATAAGCATGGATGGGAAGGAGAGAACAGCAAGCAACATGCACGCTTTTAGAAATTATGTATTAGTGCTGCAGGGAGGCCTGTCGGGTCAAGGGATTGAACTTGGCCTTACTCGTACGTCAGCAGGAGCCTGGTTTTAGCTCCATGCCTGCACGAGGCTCCCCGCACATCTGGTCACTGCTGGGGAACGGGACGTTTCTATTCCATGACTCACCGAGCACTGGCCAGATATCAGTATATACAGGGTGGGAAACTGAGGCACGGAGGGAAATCCCTGATGCTTAGAAAATCCCAAGTGTCCGGACTGCAATTCCTAGTGATGCAGGAAATCACTGGCTTTCAAAGTCCTTACAAGCTGGAGGAAGGAAAAAGTGGTGGAGAGACACAGAAATGGAAGTTGCGATCTCCTCCTTCCTTCCACAGTCAGCAGCTTCATATTCCTACCCGTGTCAGACTTCCCAACCCATTTTCTAATGTTCCTGTGATAAAAAAATCACTGAAGACCTGAGAGCAGCATGGTAACTGCAGAGCTGGCCAGCACCACTTCATCATTTCTGCCCTGCTGATCTAAATCCACCTGTAGCCCCTCACAAATACTTTAAGCTCTTTATTTATTCTGGGTTTAATGCAGCCTCAGGGGAATTCCTTCGCACTAATGAATATGGCTTTTACTGAGATTACTATTATCACTTTCCAGAAGCGTTTCACTCACTTAAAGCATTTCATCTCTTACATTGGGGTTTCCTCGCAAGGAAACCTGGAGCCTGTATTTCTGATGAGTCCTGCACGATGCAGCCAAGATAAGATGCAGACTAACAGCCACCCCATGATCTGCCACTTGCAACCTCATTGATACAAATCCAGGTTGACTGTGGTACTTGATATCTGGACCTACTGATGTCTGCTGTATCTCAGCCCAGATAGGGATCTTTACTCTGTCCTTCCTGTGGCTTTGACAAATAATCCAAAGATCAGCCCCTGATTGTTTCAGCAATGAAAGGACATAGACAACAGAGCTCAACTGCTCCAAAACTTTGCAGAATCCTTCCCTGTCTTCCTTTTTTTCAGCTCAGTTTCTAAGGTTGCAGCCTTCATGAGAAAGGTGAGTTGCCCTGGCAACATCTCAACACTCTGCCTGGACATAAATTACCTGTCAGTCTCCGAGAAAATGATGAACTGGGTGAATCTGCAGCATTTCTCCTGCTAAACTGGTCTTTTTCTTCCCCTTTCCCCAGATAGCTTAACCAGTGGTGCTTAAACTCTCTAGTAAATAAGAGAAAATTTAAAAAAAGAGGTGGAATAACCCATTTCTGAGAAGTCAGTGAACATCTACTCTGCCTGTAACCAGTGGAGCCCCAGGGGAAGGTCCTGCTGCTGGAAAGCTCCCACCCATAGAAGCTCTTGGACCACAAATGTTGAAGGTGGTTGAGGGTCGGGGAAGGGAGGCAGCCTGGTCCAAGGGGATGGCAAAGGGAGCTGGGGTAGGTGGCTTCTGCTCTAAGAGGTGCTGCATGTCCCTTTGCTCACCATCTCCTACCACCAAAATCAGGGTTCCTCTCTGAACCCTGCAGGGATGATCAGGGTGAGGGAACTTGGTGTTTTCTGAACCTTAAGCCCTGGCTTAAATCTGCAACAAGAGCACCACAGGCTCTGCAGCTGCTGCTTAATTTCTGCCAGCACCAGCAGGCTGGAAGGGAGATGCAGCTTCTCCCCACCCAGTGCAGCACAAACCCCTCAAGCCGGCACTCAGGAAGCCATGGGGATGTGCAATGCCTCCGAGGGATGCCCATTTCTCTGTCTCTCTGGACTTGCCTCCCAAAAAGGAGAGGTGTATCTGCACCACGGAGCATTTACACCACCTGGTGAGAAAGGCCAGGCAGGCAAAGGCTCAGCAAGCTCCGCGGGAAGCCTCTTCTTGTGCACCGGGAGGGCTGTGCTCTCCGCACCAGGAAGAGCTGTGGTACTCAGTAAATAATTCAGGAGAATTTATGTAACCATAATACAAGTATGTTTGTGTGACTTTTTGTAAGATCTCCCAGGCATCACGGGTTTGATCAGTCAGTCTGGGGAACCCCAGCCACGGCATCTGTTGGTGCTCAGATCCTCTGAAAAAAACATTAAAAAATTATAAATCACCGCTGGTTTCTTAACAGCTTTTCCAGTGTTTTCTCTTTGCAGGAGATCCTGAGACCCAATATGTGGAGAGAGTGGGGGGATGATGCACTCACTCTCTCGGCACACGGGGCAGGGTGATGCCTAAAGGTCTCCTACCAGTTCTGGCCATTTATACCCTGTTACCCAGCCCTGCCTGGGCTGCTCTACCCGGGGCACAGAATCAGGAAACTCCGAAAGCCAGCCAGCCAAAACCCAGCACATCCTAATTCAGGCCAGGATTAAAAGATCCCAAAAGAATGATGTGCCCAAGAGCCATTAATATTCAAGGAGAGTGAAAAAATCACAGTCTAAATCTACAGCGAATGTTCTCACTGCTGCTGGAGTTTGGACGTCAGGAGCATTTCCACGGTGTCCAGTAGCATGCAGAGAGATTTCAGTCCTGAACACAACTACTTTCATGGGGTTTAAATTTAAAAGTGTCTTGATTTTCTTTTTCTTTCTTTGGGTTTGGTTTTTTTTTGTTTTGGTTTCGGTTGGGTTTTTGTTTGTTTTTTGTTTTTGTTTCTGTTTCTTGCATTTACTAAGAAGAAAGGAAGAAGGGGAAACATCAGCACAGATCTCGTCAGTGCCAAGCCTGATGCTGGTGAGGCAGACAGCATTAGAGTCATGATCTTATTATTAATTTCAAAGTGAATTTAATCGGTCACTTAATACTCAGTGAAGAAAAATATAAAGAAGAAGAAAAACACGGTCCAGAAGCAACATTATAGATATTGAACATTGTGCTTCAGGGCTTTCTGCAACCCAGCTCCGAGGCTTTTTTTCAATGACAAGAAACAAAGATGCTTTCCTCATCAGAGCTAATTAACTCCTAATGAGGACAGTGCAACAAGTGGTTTTGCATGTGAGTTACAAGGTCAAGGTAGGGTTTGCCTGGCCTGTATCTCCTCCCTTCATCAGGAGCTTATCCCACTGTGCAATAACTGATGCAAGTCACGTCACCATCTTCCTTCTGGGAGAACAAGCCTGTAGCAACGGGGATGAAGCTTATTGAGGAGGATGGGGGACAACGTTCCCCATCTGCCCGACGTAACGGATGCGGTTCTGCGTTTTACGTCCCTTTCGGAAGCAGTTGGTGCCAGCCCCGTCACAGCCCAGCCGCCGGCCGGCGGGGGCGGACGCTTTGATGCCATCTGGTTGTTTCTAAGGGGAAAGAAGCGGTTACGTGAAAAAGAAGTGATGCTGTTAACCAAATGCGAACAGAATGGACAGGCAGGAGTGATGAAGTTTTCAATCAAAGTTGGGATTTTTTATGAAAAAACAATATTATTTTTTTTGAAGAAAAGCTTTGGGAATGCATGGTGTTTTAATTGCCATATCTGAGAGCATGTGTGAAAATAAAACAAAACATTCCCACCTGTGTATCCCCATGCTCACTCCTCTCCTACCTCCCTTCCTTCTGCTAATGGAAAGGGCAACAAGGCAGCCGGAAGGGACCAAAACCTGCAGGAAACATGGTCACATTTCAGCAGCTGATGGTCTTTTTGTGGCAAATTTTATTCCTCCATAAGAAAAATGAAACCAATTACAGCTTTTTGGTGGAAGAAGATTATTGCAGACCCTCCTCTAAAAGTCAGTTTGTACGTGGTTTTTTTTTTCCTCATTCTGTTTTCCTGTAAGTGCTGTTATATCCCTTTAACAGATAAGGAAACTGAGGCAAGGAGAGGCAAGGCAAGATATAATGTCATGCAGTAAATCCTGGGCAGGAACAGAGCCAAGTAGAGATTCACCTGCTCTGCAGACAGGTAAAGGTTTGTTATTCAGCTGCTGTTTTTAATAGGGTTTAATGGGTAGGATCTTCTTCTCCCCTCCACTGTGCTCCTTCCAGCCATCCCTCCAGAGGGACATGGGGACATGGGACATGTCCCTGCTCTGTCCTTTCACATGAATCATCACCCTTTGGGCAGCGGCAGAGCCCTCCTCCCAGCCGGGCAGGGGTCTCGGGTGCAGGTGTGAGGTGGGCATCGCTCGGCACAGCCCCCTTCAACGGATGCAGCAGAACAGTCCCATCAGGGTCCTGTGCTGGCAGGAAATGTTTATCGACTGTGACAGCCTCTGTCTGATAGCATAAGGAGCAGCAGGGTGATGGATACAGCCTTTTCTTTCTCTAGCTCCAAGGAGCGTTTTGCTTTTTACTTGGCGTTAGGGCAGCCAGATCACATCTGCTACAGTCGTTAGACCCAGTTACGGCAGCCAGCAGTGATCCCCTCGGGATGAGCAAGGGAAGTGCTCCCAGATGATGTTTGGGGAAGCTGCTGGGGTGCGATCACCATGCCAGGCATCCTCTGACCTGCTCTAGCAAGAGGCGTCAATACAATCTTCCGTCAAGAGATACAAGTATGAAGCTAAATGAAAAAGCCTGGAAATCCTTGGGGAAGAACCAAAGTCCCTGAAATTATGCCTACTCCAAACTGTCGTCACGCAATTAGTCACCTGAACCCAATCCCATCAGGAGCAGCCCCAAACAGCGCAGAGACACATGCTGACGGTCCCATGGCACATGTCAGCACCGCCCGATCCCTAGATATCGCCTCTCGCCTTGGGTAGAAGGGGCCATCTGAGGCTTTTGGGGACCAGCACAAGAATAATTGCTTGCATTTAGCAGCCAGACAGGGTATTTATAGAAAACCATTAAAACAAATCCAATCTTCTTACGTCCTCTCTTGTACACTGTTCATCACATTTCATTTGCTCTTGAAAGCAGCCTGCGCCTGAGCCCGAGGACATCGCGCTGCAGGGACCAGATCGCACTCGTTTTGTTTTTATCTACATCTGGTAACTAGGTTAAAATCTAAAGTAGGACTAATCGGGCTAAAAATAACACTGCTCCCACCACAGGATCAGGCCATCATTACTGTTCACGTCACCACTAATGTTAGCGTGCTCCTGACGCCTGACAAATAGCATAGCTTTTAAAGGTAATTTAATGAAATTGTTAACTTTCCCCAAGCTCTGCCTTCACGATGCATTCATTTGTATTTACACACTGTATCCGGCACTGCACTCTGTAGCATTTCAGCCCAGCGCTAAACATCACAATGATCTCAGGATTATGAAAACTCTTAGAAGAGATTTAGTTGAAAAAATCAGTGCTGTATCTTAAGTTTCTCTAAGCATGGGGGCAAAGAGTGGAGGGAGGTTATCTGGGATGGGTGATATTATTCGTATCTGGATACTTTGGTTGGGAGCAGGGATGGATTTGATGACTGGATAGTACTGTCTGACCCAAAAAGAAATTGTTCTCTGCTCCCATGCAACAATGACCCCCTTCAGCCATCGCAGCTGAGGGCTGAGAACAGGTGAAACTCATTAATCCTGCAGCACCTGGAAGCCCTGCTCAGGTCATGCCTTTACTTGACAGTTCCTGGCTAAACTTGTGTTCCCAGCTTGTTCCCTACCCCTCTCCTGTGGCCATGCTGGACTCAGGGTACTGGTGTAGATGCATCTTCGATCCATCTCAGCAAAGCCGCTCATCTTCTTACAAACTTTCACCCCAAATTTCTCAATGGTCTTTACCCATTTCAGTTCACTGGCTTCTCTAAACTGGCCGAGAGGTGGAGAGATATCCCACACAGACAGAAACCCCAGCACGGATGGGTACATGCCCTGGCTGACCCAGGAGTACTGTTCACACCAGATTTCCAAGCATTTTGCATTTTTCAGGAGACACCAACCAGCAAAAGCAGAGGAAAAGACATCAGTACCATCAGCGCACTGGATTTAGCAGGGTACGGCAAATCCTGAGGCAGAGATGCTGGTTTTGCTCTGTGTTTGTACAGCACTGAGCACAGGTAAGTCCCCTCCATGACTGCTGCACTGCAAATTGTCACAGTCCCCTAAACCCCACATTTTCTCCTTGTCTTTGAACACACTCCTAGACATAACCCTCCTCTGCTAACGAGAGCAGACCTGCATACTTAGATTTCAAGCTGTTTCATACTTAGGAGCCTCTTGTGTCCTTGGATATAAACAGTTTTAGGAACAGAGCCAAATCACACCCCAGGCCACAATTTATTGTGTTTTTTTAAGAAAACGGGAGCATAATTGATCTCTGCACAAACTCTCCAGAAAAATCAGCTCCATGCAAGCCTTATCTCAGTCCTACTTACAGCATCTCAACATAATGGGGGCTATTTATGTCCCTGCCTCCTCTAAAATAAAACACATTCTTTAAGCCATTTGCAAGCGAGATCATCTCTGTTTCTTCAGCAAATGTATAAATAATGATAATGCAGCTAGAAACGTGCTTTATAACTAGGTCTTTGGCAGCACGGGGAGTTGCATCAGTCTGTGCAGATGTTCAACCTCCATGGACAGGCACATGGTGCCTCTCTTTTATAGTCCAGAAACCTTTTGCAAACAGAGAGGAGATATTTTTATTCCTGCCCTGGCTCAGCCTCTCCAGAGGCATTGGTCCCCCAGAAACACAAACGGTTCTCATTCATTTCTCTTTATCTCACACTACAGATCATCACCTGACTCTCCGGCGGTGCCAAAAACTTCCAGTCCCCTTTCAAACAAGCATGCATCCACCCTCTGCCCCGCACCACCATTTGCAGCTCAGCACCAGGCAGGATTGCTCACTTGCTGAGTGCAGGCAGTGGAGGGCTTGCTCTTCATTGTGGGGATGCGGTCTGGTAAGCAAAGGGTAGAAAAAGAAAATTACCGACACTTGCATTCACTTGCATTTCACACAGTCTAGCAGATTCCCCACGCCCAGCAGAGCTGTAGTAACCCACCCTGTACGGCAGCAGAGGGGAGATGATAAAAGCCCAGAGTAGGCATGTGCGTGCTCTGGCTCCTTGTTTCAGCATTCAGCCTAGCCAGGTGCTTTAATTGAAACAAAACACATAACATTTTTCAAGTTATCCCTTCTGAAGACAATATACGTATTTTGATCTAGAGATCAATATTTGTTTCTGTTAATAAATGGAAATCCTGACTTCCTGGTCTGCTCTTGATGACCACAATGCCTGTACACCTTTGCCTGCAGCAGCAGATGTACTTCCATCAGGCAGCAGCAGGGTAGGAAGAAGAAGGCAGAGACACAACATGATTTGTCCATGGTCCCAAAACCACATGCAGCAAAAGCAGAATTAAACCCAAAGGCCCAAGCTGGGTTTCAGGTTTCTTTAATCCTGTCAAATGTTTTTATTGTTTCTTCTGAATTTTGCACTTAGCCTGAAACATTCTGTTCCCCAGGAGAACATTTAAGATTGCATTTGGCGCATATTGGTTGTCCCTCACTCCTCTCATCAGAATAAGGAGCACAGCCCTATGGGGACTGGCTTACTCATCAGTGCAGGGATAAATTAGGCAGGATGCAAATTACCCCAAACTCCTGCATACGTGTTGCCCTGCACTGCTGAGAACATAAATGCATATTAGCAGCGGAGTTATCAGAAGAAGCATTAGCAAGAGGTCTGGGAAGGGATGGATAGAGATATCCTTGATTTAAGTAAGGGAGAACAGGGAAAATGCATATTCATATGAAGCCTCCTGGGAAAGCAATTTGTAGGAATAATGTATGTTTTCATAGTGTGGAGAGCAGCCAGCTGACATAACATATTTTGTAATGAACGGCTCAGAAAGTGTCAGAGTCAACAGCTATCCATAATCACCAGCCACGTCGGTGCTGTTCTGCAACTGAGCCAGACCTGCTCCAAGGTACAATACCCATGGCAGGACAGCGATGCTCTTTGATGCAGGCCTGGGGTGAGACTTTAGGCTGAAGACTTGTGGGATGGAGAAGATAAGACCCAGTTTCCTCCCACTGATATAAATGCATTTCAGCCTGGATTCAAACTTTGCTGGTTATGGCTCAACCCTTTTCTCTCAGCACAATTGCAGATTGCACAGAAGTTGACTGCCAGTGGTGGAGCGGTGGGGTTTGGGAGACAAGTGTCAAACTGTGGTATGGATGAATCCAAAGCACAAAGAAGCTCCAGGCAAACCAGCATTAATGCCAGTGCTTTGGTGTTAAGTTAGACAGCACCTCTAAATGCATTTTTAATGGTGGGTGAAAAAAAGGCTGGAAATAAACCATGACCCCCACACTGATAAAACTGGATATACCCTGAGATTTCCTGGATATACCTTGAGATTTCCTGGTTGTGTGGGCAAGAAACACATGCTGGTCAGATGGCCATAGCAGCAGATTCATTCACAAGGACAAATAAGAGCAGGATGCTGGGCAGAGAATGGATGGAGAGCAGCCCTGAGGAGAAGGACTTGGGGGTGTTGGGGGCGAGAATCTCAACATGACCTGTCAATGAGCGCTGGCAGCCCAGAAAGCCAACCGTGTCCTGGGCTGCATCCCCAGCAGCGTGAGCAGCAGGTTGAGGGAGGGGATTCTGCCCCTCTGCTCCACTCTGGTGAGACCCCCCTGCAGTGCTGTGTCCAGCTCTGGGGTCCCCAGCACAAGAAGGACACGGAGCTGTTGGAGAGTCCAGAGGAGGCCACGGAGATGATGTGAGGGCTGGAGCACCTCTGCTATGGAGACAGGCTGAGAGAGTTGGGGTTGTTCAGCCTGGAGAAGAGAAGGCTCCGGGGAGACCTTAGAGCCCCTTCCAGTCCCTAAAGGGGCTCCAGGAAAGCTGGAGGGGGGCTGGTGACAAGGGCAGGGAGTGACAGGCCAAGGGGAATGGCCTGAAGCTGCAGGAGGGGAGATGGAGATGGGATGTGAGGCAGAAATCCTTCCCTGTGAGGGTGCTGAGGCCCTGGCACAGGGTGCCCAGAGAAGCTGTGGCTGCCCCTGGCTCCCTGGCAGTGTTCAAGGCCAGGTTGGATGGGGCTTTGGGCAACCTGGGCTAGTGGAGGGTGTCCCTGCCCATGGCAGGGGGTGGCACTGGGTGGGCTATGAGGTCCCTTCCCACCCAAACCATTTTATGAGTCTATGATTCTGTGTCCGTGACCAGGGACTTGACTTTGTCTGAGCACATTGCAGGCTGGCACAGTTTTACTTTCTGCTGTTGAACCTCTGGGGAGCAAAAACCCCTTCATCCCTTTTGGGGTGCATGATACCAAGAGGCTGAGCTTTGCAGCAACACCAGCCACTGTGATCTGTGCAGCTGGGTAGCTGTGTGTCTTACACACACACACACACACATGTATGAGTCCCAGTTCCTGCTTTCGCTATTTATTCACTGTGTGAATAAAAGCTACCCTGTGTCTGGGTTTGGTTTTCTAGTATTCCCTCCCTCCCCTGTGCCTGAAACACTCGTTGGCCACAGCAGCAAGTGCAACAAATGATGTTTCTTCAGTACAAAGATGGGAGCCCCTGCTTCTAAATGAACTCAGCAGAAAAACAAGGAGGAACAACCTGATGTGTCATCCTGCTTTTATGAATCCAGCCCACAGAGCGCAATTAAGAACAAGATCACTCAGCAGTGGCTTTCCAAACCCTCTTGCATTGCTTTTCCCTGCCTGGCAGGAGGGAAAGGAAAACGTCAGCCTTCTCTGGTGCAGCTCTTGATCGTGAACTAATGCACAGCTCAGAGCCAAGACGAGGGAACTGAACCAAATCTGATTAATTAGAGTACCCAGGCAGGCAGAATCCTTCCTGTGCTCCTTGCAACACAACAACAGAGGTTATATTTTACCTTCACTCAGCAGAGAAGGAAGAAACAACATCCTCTGGGGACGGTTCTTACATCTGCACTGCCACCGTGGCACTTGGTTCAGAAGCAGTGCTGGTAGTGTGTGGGCAAGGGAAGGCTCACAGGGATGCTCATGGCTTTCAGATGCTGGACATGGAATAAAATACAGAATATACAAGTCCTGCTTCAGGCAGGAGCTCAGATCCATTTCCAGAGTGAACAGAAGCTACTACCGGTTTGCTGCCAAGTGATCTGCAGGAGACAGATCTGAAGGACTTTCGAGCTTAGCATCTCACGGACAGCAATCAGAACATGAAAGCCAGCTCCATGGGGAGAACAGAGATCGTGGATGAAGACCGAGCAAGATGTTCCCTCTACATCAAGGTTGCTGGGGGCTTCAAACCAGCCAGGACCTCATGGTACTACAGCACTCAGCACAGCTACAGCTGCCACTGCTCTGCATTAGGCAACCAGAGAAAACCTCTCTTATTCATAGGGGGCCAGCTGCCCAATGTAAAGGCTACTATAGTCCAGTGACACACTTCCATTAGTTCTGCGAATACTGGATTTGGACCCCAGAAATAGATTTCACAGGAGCTCCGCTGGACATGCAGCACCATCAAACGGCTCTTTGCAGAGATGGAGTCTCCTTTACAATTTTTGCAGCACAGGTAATTGTATTTACACTAGCAAATTGGGAGATGCTCAGGCATGTGCCCGTGCCCATGCCCTTGAACAGGGCTGTCCATGCTGCTAAACTGCTAAAATGTCCCCAGTAGTGTTCCCAGAAAACATTTGGGTTGCCAGCATTTAGATGTCCCTATTTCATAAAATAAGGCTCCTTCCTTGATCTATTCTCAAGCTGTGTCCAAGCGTCACCTGGGACAGCACTTGTTGGCAAAGGCCGGGGTCATGCCAGGGAGCATGTTGGCAATTGTAAAGTCTACTCTTGGACAGGTCATACTCCAGAAATTCCCTGTCCTTGTCCCTGTCCTTGTCCCTTTCCCTGTCCCATTTGCAGGGTAGATGAAGCTCAGAAAGGCAGATGGAAGAAAGACAACTGGCCCCTGCCACTACCCCTCTCTGGAGTGATTTACAAACTATTTGCAGCCACTGTGGGTGCATCCGCACCTTCCAGCGAATTTAATACATCAGCGTGTCTTCAACCACCAGGAACATGCCAGCACAGTGGCCCAGGAACAAAGTAGGTAAAGAACGATAGGAATTCATTAAGCAGCACAGCGTGCTCCTGCACCCGAGTGCTTGGCTGTGATTTCACTCCATTCCTAAGGTTTGTGGAGCTATTAGGAGATAATTTGGTCACGTGGTAGGAGAAGAGACTTACTCAGCTTTGAGGCTGTTGATTTGTTTTGGAGGTTTTTCTCTTTTATTTCTCCCAGCCTTTTCTGATTTCTCTTTCAAGCTCTTTTGACAAATTCCTGTTAATTTGTTAACTCAGATTTGTTGACTTGGTTTATCCTCTGCCTTGGCATGATGCCATAAAACCAGTAACGGCATGGATGAGACGGGATAACTCCTAAGAGTCTCCCAAGTGGACTGGAAAATTCAGATTATCGCAGCCCAACCTGAAAGGAGTTCAATTCCTAGAAAATGCTGAATGCCCCAAACGTGAGATACCCAGAGTTTTTCATTGCTTGTGAAAATTTTAATGTTAAGAATGGTGCTGCTTGTGGACAGCTATTATATCATGAAATCATCCATTTTTATAATGCTGTCTGGGTGTTTCTGGTCTGAGAAATTTAGTTAGAAAACTTGCTTTAGACTTTTTGTTCATATTCTTGAAAGAGCAGCTCAAACAAGACAGAAATCATAGACTGAAGGGCTGTTTAACCAGTTCTTAAAAACTTCCAGGGCTGGCAGTTCCTTAACTGCTCTGGAGCAGCTCGAGTCTCATCCTTTAAAGCAAAACCTATTCCTCTTTGAAATCACAAATTACCACAAAATTGTTCTCCATTTCAAACTTAATATAACACTGTGGTAACTGTGAAATCAGACAGCAGTCATTGTGTGCAAGCAATGAACTTCTTAATGATGCCTGGAGCTAAAATGGCTTCTGTGATCTTTATTGTGAAGGTCTTTTGGACAACTGGACAACAGAAGCATCGTGCAGCTGCCCGAAGCCTGAAAACAGAGGTGAGAATAGCCTGAATTTCCTGCTCTGAGGAGTGGTACACCCCAACTGGCAGCTGCTTTATGAAGTGGGTGAGTCGAGTGGGGTAAGTGGGCTCCGGAGAGCCATGGAGGCTCCACAGTCATGCAGGGGACATAGACGGGAATGCATTTGGGAATGGCTCCAGTAAGACGGTCTGTGCATGGAGCTGGGAAGTGGCTGTCACCACTGTTGCTGCGGGGTTAGTCTTTTTCAGTTTCACTCTTTAAAAGACACACCTTAATTTTACGAGGAGATGTGTAAGTATCCACTCCTGGGAACACAGCGCAAGCTATGGAAGTGCAGCGCAACGCTATTCCCACTGCTGACCGCCCAGCCTACTCTTTCAAACCAGTCACACCGAGAAAACCTTTACAGAAGGCCAAAGCTGTGTGAGCGCTTCCCTACAAATCCCCAGGCCGCGGAGCACTAAAATCCAGCCTTCAGCTTGCTTTCAGCAGCTAACGCTCTCGAAGAGTCAAAGGGATCCCGCAACTTCCCGGGGGCTCCGAGTGACGTCCCGTCTCTCTGCAGGCGATGCTCGCTGTCAGCAGCACTGCTGCGAGCTGTGCTGCCAAGGTTCAGCCTCTTGACTTCCTCTTGTGGTGGAGTTTCTCCTTGTCATCCTGACCCCATTTAGTCCTTGTGCTTAATGAATTCCTGGCACTTTATTAACAAGGGATATCCAAGTGTGATAAAGGCCATTTTACAGTGTTGGATGAGTTGCAAAGAAAAGCAGAATCGAATGCTGTCATCAAAGAGATACTTAGCTATAGATTATAAGAAATCTTTACATAGCAGCAAAGAGCATCTTCAGGCGCAGAAATGGGACTTGGCAGATTGGGTCTCATGTCCTTGTTTTGTCATGGACAACCTGTATGACTTTGCGGAGTATGCAAAGGGTCTAATCCTGCAAAGTGCTGGACCCTTTTCTATTGATCCAGCAAAATTCAGCAGCACCTGACACCCGGAGCACGCCAAGAGGATTTACAGAACAGGGATCAGAGTCCTGACAGCCTTGAAGGATTCAGCCCTTTTGTCTCTCCGTCGCACACCTGCAGGAGAGGAATTACAGTGCTTTCCTGTGCAGAGCAGAGAGGACCTTTTTTGTTTGTATGAAATGTATTCAATTATTTTCTTTCTGGTACAGAGCTGATGCATTCTGCCTTTGCTGCATTAATGAATTGTAACAGGCAGTGCCCACTTCAGCTTTATCCTTGCCGTATCCACCTGTATTATCTACTCCGTGATGGATGTTTCTGCTACGGCTCTCATCTGTGCTGCCTTTTTCACTCCAGCCTTTTTCTGCTGCACTGTCTTTTCCACTAATGGGGAATATTCCTCCTTTGCATTTCTAAGGGTTCTTTCATCCAGGGATCCCAAAGCACCCAGCCTCCTCAATGCTGCTGTGAAGCACACAAGGTAACAGCATAATTTGCACACACAACTGAAGCACTGAAGAGCTACAGGGATGCAGCCAAGATCAGGAGATGCAACAACAGCAGCAGGAGTATGAAGCGTTAGCGTGGTGCAGATTTGGGCCCCACTAACCCCGCAGAAGGGCTCTGTATCAGCTTGGGCTGGCACTGCAAGGACCAGGGGTGCTGCTGGCAAACTGGCCCAGGACTGTGGTGTGCCCGTCTGGCTGGGCTAGTTGGGGCTTTGCACACCCTACTCCCCTGCAGAATGTAAATGTGCCCTGAGGTTTATTCCACAGCTGCAAGTTTTAACTTGGATTTAAATCTTGAGAGCTGCATTGGTGATGTAGGCTCTGAAATCCCCAAAATTTTCCCAAAACATAAGCTCCTAAGGGACTGAGTAACATCAGGCTTGCTGCTGCTGAAAAGGAAGAGGTGGAGGAACCTGCTGGAGCAAATCCTTAACGTGTTGCTGTTGTCCCTCCTGCCACACAACCAGCTGGCATCTCCGCCTACCAGACAAATCCTTCAGTACAGTAATGGTCTTTTTGGTTTTTCCTCACTCATGAGCCAGGGCAATGAGCAAAGGTTAAGCCATGGCCGAAGTTCAGCTCTTTGTAGAAGGATGAGAAGACAGAGGAAAACAAAGGTTTATTGCTAAAGAAGAAGAGAGAGGAGGTTGAAATATCTTTTTTTTTTTTTCTTCATTCCTAATGAGAAAGATAGAACATTTTCATACCTATGCAAACAAGGGAGAGAAACATAGACTAGAAGGAGGGGAGGAGGGTTACACTGCCGCAATGAGTTGCATGCACTCAACTTAGCAGTGTCTGGTGAAATTCAGCCTTGCCACCACGGGGACTCACAGTGTCTGGGCAGCAGGGATGTGTTGGAGGACTTGAGAAGGCAAATATAACGTCTGTGTTTGACAGACCCAGAGCCTGGAAGCACAGGCAGCCTGATTTCCATATCCCAAAAGACCCTCAAACAAATCATTAAGCAGTTTCTAAGCACCTGAAGGATAATAAAGTGATAAAAAACAGCCAATGTGAATTTTTTAAGAACAAATCTTGTCAAACCTATCTAATTTCTTTCTCTGGCCTCGTGGATGAGGGGGGAGCTTCAGATGTGATATATCTTGACTTCAGCAAAGCTTTTGACATGGTCTCATGTGACATCTCAAATAAATACAGTTTAGGTGAAACTCCTGTGAGGCAGATGCAAAATTGGTGGGAAAATTGTACTCAAAGAGTATTTATTCACATTTGGTTGTCAAAATAGGGAGGATTTCTCATCTGGGGTCCCATAGGAAACTGGTCCAAGTCCAAACACTTCTTTTGAAAACCACAATGATGGTAAAGATAATACACTTTAAAATTATTGTGTGTGATCCAAAGAGGGGAGCTAAGCTTGGGACATACAGGGTTAGAATTCAGAATGAAAAGGATGCTAGCAAAATAGTCTGAACTAAGTAAAGGTGAAATTAAAAAAATAAAAAAGAGAATTGCATTAAGTAAAAAGAAACGAGACACACAGAGACAAGATGTGGTAAACACCAGGCAGCACCATAGCAGAGAAGGGACACGTGGGCTCTATCTCCCTTTTCTCTAAATCTTTATTAGCTGGGGACATTGCTATAACCTGCATTGGGGTCCCTCTTGCCAACCCTAGGAAAGAGCAGATGATCAGTTTACTCCAACTGTCCCATGGGAGTAGGGAAAGATGTGACTGGGACATCCCCAACACCTACAAGATAGGGTGAGCATTAGGGGGTGTTTCTAAAACAAGGATCAGTAGCTCTGAACAAGGCTAACTGAGAAGGTAGGGAAGTTTGCAGAAGGAACTTTAACAGATGCCAGGGACAACAGACTGACATCCTCGCACAGGACAGTAGAGCAGGCTGGTCTAGATGGTACCCTGAAGCCACTTCCAGCCATTCATTCCCATATCTTCCTCATCTTGCAGACCAAGTGTCTTGCAAGACCACAAGGACCACCCCAGCATACCCTGCCTTCCCCTACTAACTAGTATTTTAGCCACACTCACACTTCAGTCATGCTGTGTAAATGCATCACATTGATGCATTAAGGGACAATATGACTCGAGCTAGCTCAGAAGACGGTGGGTAGTTTTTCAAGATGATCCTTGCTGCCCTCTTTGCTGTAAGCAGACAGGCTTACATGATTACACTGTCAAGGCACAGTGGCCTCCTTTCTGCAGAACAAGAGGGGTCATTTTGCCAGTCAAACCGTGCTGACATCAAAACACAGCACAGGGACATGTGTAGGGTGCAGGCAACCAGCTGCTTGGGATCATCCTTGTAAGTACCAGGGACACCCACTCTGACACCTCCATTTCTAGGAGCATCCAACACATCCACCCTGTTAGCCAGAAAAGGGGCAACCTTGGTCAGGGGTCTGACAGCCAAAGAGGAGAGGCACGACCTGCTCTAAGGACAGGCCGGTGTCTCCCCTCTAGCACAGCGCTTACAGGGGCCAAACAAGTGCCTTCTGCACCGCATTTAGGGGACAGTTTCCCAGCCTGAGAGAACAGCAGTTTGCTACAACTCAAGAGTTTAGATCTGGTCCCTGTGTTTATCCCATGTTGATGCATTTGGATGTTAGAAACACATTAAAAATGCAAATAGAGGCAGATCCTAGAGAAGCTGAATGTCATCCCTCTATGTCTTTATTTAAAATCAAATCCAGCTTCATTTTAATGTCCTCCTTGGGCTGGGACTTAGCAATAATTTTCACTTGTATAAATACACTCACAATGTGTGTATACATATTTATGCCATTCCAAGAGGAAATAAAAAGTCATCAATAAAGCATATTATTTCTACAACTACAGCAATAACACGAGCAGCAACAGCAGGCACAGAAAAAGACCATCTCTCTGGGGCTTTGGCAGAGCACGGGTGCTGCATTTAGCCCTGTACGATATTAGCTCTGGGAGACAGAGCATCCTGCCCGAAATACCGGCCTGAAGAACTGTACATCCTTGTAAATGATGGCATCCTTGTGCCGTCGTTTTCACAAAGTGCACAGGATGGAGCATGACATGGATGTTTCAGCTGGTCCCTATGTCTGAGCTGTGTGTTTCAATCAGCCTGGCATGTCCTGCCTGGGGAGCTGCAGAAGAGAGCAAACAGCATGGGAGAGGATAACCCCTGCTCTCTCCAGCTGAGCTGTACGACAGCATTTCAACAGGACCGGATTAACAAGCTCCCCCTCCCGCTTCGGTCGGTGGAGAATTGCAAATACCCACGCAGCTGACGCTCAGGCTGTTTCCTATCCAGAAAGGGGCACTGGGGTCCTTTCGACGTTGACGTGGTGCAACGCTTGCTCTCGGGTCTGATCTCTGGCAGGTGGCAAAGAGCACTGGCTGCTGGCTCTCTGCTACAAAAATAGCTGATGTGCACATGCTTTCTGTGCATTCAAATCCAAATTTCCAGGGAGGAGAGGAACAGGCTGGGTCACGCTGTCAAAGCAAAGATCAGTTTTTACATCTATCAGGATTTTCTCCGGTCGTCTCCTCCTCCTCTATACATGAATTTTTTTCCCTACACTTCATCGGTCAGTGTTGGCACACGGAGCTGGGAACCAGATGGGCTCCTTGCCCTTAAGGTAGGTCTGGATGGCTCCCCAGCACAGCTGAGAAAGAGGATTTGTGTGTCAAGAGCCCTTGAGACCCCAAGCCCCTCACTCTCCTGCAGACCTCCTGCTTGACCGCAGGTAAGTCATCTCTGGACACGTACGGATGCAGCTGGGCTCCTTTGCTCAGCCTGATTTTGGCCACTGTGAAGCATTTTGGATGCCTCATTGCCCTGTCTCATGAGGGCGATGATACAGCTTTTCTCTCAGTCTTCCCTCCCATCAATTATTAGATTTTATGTGCTGGTGCATAGCAGAGAAATGCCCTTTCTGCTCTTTGCACCTAGAAAAGAGGGACAGAGCCCTGCTCAGACCGAGAAATTGGGAACAAAGGCCATTTTCTCCTGCTGATCCCTGCAGCCCCAGCAGGCCCTGATCTTCATTAGGACTCCGGCTTCTGGTGTAATTGAGTTACAGCTTAATGTACTGAATGCAGGATACTGGACTCCAGTTCAAGTGGAATATATTGTAATGCATTAAGCATTTCTCTTCAGATAAATAACTGGAGAAGATGTGTTTCCATTATTTGTGCATGCCCCCATACAGAAATGGCAGAAGGCCTAGGAGAGGATTACATTCTTTTTTAATTCAATAAACAAATGTATAATGATATCTTCTGGGAACTATCCTGCAGAAAAAAAGCAGAGATTTGCCTCCCTGATCCTAAACTCCAATGCTGGTAGAAAAAACACCCAGTAGAAGGCTCCTTTTGTCCAGGCTTCAAGGCAAGAAGAGAGCTTTATCCTCCCTCTCCTCCTGAACGGCAGCTCTGGGTTAAGCCCAGCAGTCCCACTGATCTGGGATCCTCCATTTGGGTCCAAATGCCTTTTCTCTAAGGACAGAGAAGGTCCCTATTTGAATTTGGTCCCCCACCAGCTCTGGGCAGGCTGTATTTACAGCAGAGAAGTCTGTGGTTAGGATCATGAAGAGGCAATAGGGGCTGATTCCTTCATCAGGAGAATTTAATTAAGCCTGCTGCTTAAATACGCAACTCTAAACACTCTAAATATAGGTTGTGCTTTATGGAGGGAGAAGAGGCAGAGAAATCCTTTATTGAGATACAAAGCAGAGATTTCAGCAGCAGAGCCTCTGAAGCAGCAATATATCCAGCTGCCAGAGGCATCTCAAACCAACTGCTTCTTGGTGGGACAGAATAATAGTCACTGCCATCGTCTTCCTTGTGTCCAGTTATATCCATGAGCATCTCTCCCTTGTCTCTGCAGGAAAAGGGAAAACCCTATTTGTGATGCTTACATGGGAAATAGTGTGATATTTCAGTTTAAACCTCATGTTGTTGGGGTATCCGGGAGAAAAGCTACATGGCGTGATCTTGGTCTGCCCTTTTCTGTTTCATATAGGAGATGCTGGTGAAATGGCTTTGAGGGGACTGCTGAGATCCTGCCTGCATCTGTCTGCAACAGCAAGGGGAGTTTGTGACCCCCACAGTGCTGCCTGCAAAGCACTTACAGCAAAAATGACAAAATGTAAGGCAATTGCAATCTCTGGAGAGTTTCCCACATGCTTTCAAATCCCTTCAAAGATAAGAGCAGCAGCATTGCCACCACTTTGAAATCCCTCCTCTCTCATCCCAGTGCACCAGGGGCAGAGGGATGGCAGTACTGCAGAGGGGAAGAGCAGCACTGGACTCAGCAGATTGGGTCTTCTATGGCAAACTCCCCTTTTTTTTTCCTTCAGATTTTTCACCATAATAAAGTAACTCAATTCAATAGAAAACTAATTCATAGAAATTCATCAGAATCAATCAGAATGTTTAGGTGGGCACAGGACATTACATCCATGGGATGATAACTGGCCATCAAGCCCAGCTGTTTTTAAAGAGGGTCCATACACTTGATACACCCAGCAAAAATGTAAACTTTTTAGGAAGTGCTCCAGGAATTTACAGCTCAAATTTATGGATGTAATTAGGGGTCTGGTTCCTGGCTGAAGGGAGCTGGGAGTCTAAGCTGTTTAGCTGATTCACAAGCCCTGTGGCCAGAGCCGTGCCATCACCCTGAGGTGCCAACCAAGAACTGAACTGGGCAGCGGCCAAAGAACTTACCTGAGGTCATCAGGAGAGTCCGTGGCAGAGCACGAGCTATTGACCATGTTAAACTACTACCAAGGTTTGTGCTTTCAAGCAACCAGCCTGTCTCTGAGCACAGCTGCAGCCTTTGCTGATAGCTCATTTAGGAGCAGTAATTTTCTCAGTGAACAACAGACAGATGTATTTTCCTTGCTGTTATGATCACACTTGTAGGTGACAGTAATAAAACAGCCGTAGTTGTATTTCAGCTGGCTGAGAATCAGGAGAAAGTACCTGAAATGAAGCATTTCTGCCTCCTGTGCAAGCCTTCTAGAAAGATGCTCAAGGTAAGACAACAGCTAATTCCCCATCTGGCAGAGTGTTTGCTGACGGATAGGCTGGCCCTTTCCAAAGCACCCCATGAACAAGAAAAACTCACTGCAATGGTAAACTGGGGGCCACAGCAGAGTGATGGGTTTTAATGCATGTACGGTTTCTTCAGACTGTTGTGCTGAAGCTAGGCAAACCAGTGGCATCATCACCTCAATAGAAATTAATTTTATACAAAACCTTAGCATTCTTCTGACAGGGATGATGGCAGCAAGGATGAAAGCTGGAACTGTGCTACCTGGGTTGTATTAGGATTAGCAAACTGTGGAATAGCAATAACCCATGGTAACAGACAACTCCTCAGCACACTGCTGAGATGCTCAGAGATGGCAAAGCTGACCTTCACACTTCTTGCAGCACATCAAAACAGGCTCAAGGTCCCCATCCTTACCTCCCAGGCAATCTGGGTTGCAAATGACTAAAAGACCAGCTAACATCTGGGATGAGTGTGGCTGACAGATGAACTCTTTGACACGACCAGTAAAGGCAGAGCTTATCTGGGAGGGAAACAAGCTTTCACAGGGGAAGACAGGCTGAAAAACAAGCTCTCTGTCAACATGGCACCAATGTAGACTGCCCTGAACTGCAATCCAAGGGCAAGAGACATTCATCCAACAAACCTTCTATAACCCAAACATAGTGCACCCACTACAGCTCAAATAAGTAGCACAAAAAACAACTCATAAAAAATGAAATAAAACTTAAAAATGTCTGGAGAACAGCTCTGGAGACTTTACATGGTCTTCACCAGTGAAAAGATGAGGAAACTTCTTATGGCACTAAAGTTGTCTCTTTTTTTTTTTGCTTCTCACATATAATAAATCCTGCAAAGGAATGCATTTGGGAGAGAAGCAGTTTGTTGTTCACTGAACAATTGTGCCATTTCCAAAACTGGAAGTGGTCAATGGAGAAGTAGAACAAAAATTTGTGAAGCTGCAGCCATGTCCTGGCAGGGCAGGAGGAGCCACATGGTTGAGGCTCAGGGCTGCAGTGGATCTTGTCCACCCTCACCAAGGACAGGCCACCCTTACTGCAGTGCACCCTCATGACCAAAGTAGTTATCAAGCAGCTGAAACGGTGACAGCTTTCAAAAGGGGGGAAGGAAACCCTCCCCGTAATCCCCCAGCTAAGCTGTTGCATCCAACCATTTTAGCAAAGGCTGTCTCCGTGCCATCTGCTAGACTGCAGCTAAATCTGTGTCCTAAACACGATCCTTTACTTAGTCCTCAGAGAGGATTCATGAAAGAGAGGAGGGTTGAGAGGAGAAACCCGCTTCTGCTGCAAACCTGCAACCTTTCGCCTTACCCGGAATGATGCTTGACAACATTTTAAAATAGATTTGTCTGTGAAACCGAGCACTTTTGGTGCAACAACTCAGGCAGAACAGGCTCCTTTCTGTCTTTCTTGACCCTTTATTTCTGCTGGTTAATCCTGCAGACAGATCTGAGCAAGCTTCCTCCCTTTCTCAGGCTCTTACCCCATTCATAAGGGACGATCAGTCTGTCCCCAGGGAACGACTTGCCCAAAGAAAAGCCAGCGGCAGTGGCAGGTGGGCACACCTCCCTCCGCCTGCCAAAGCCTGCATAGAAACCCTGTGTAGCAAAATACAACATGAGAGTCAGGAGAACCATTCCTAGAGGAGTATCACTGTGCTTTAAGAGTGGCTTTGTTCTGATGTAAGTTATAGAGGGAAAAACCCCACAAACAGAAGAGCACGGTGCCACAGTCCTGAAACAAGGCAGGTCTCAGCACCCAAAGGGATCAGTAATCCTCAAAGCAGGACCTTTTCACGATGGAGAATCCAACAGGAGGTTAAAAAAGCTCAGGCATTGTGGCTTTTGTCTGCCCGTCTTTCCTTCCCAAGCTTTGCCACGTTTGACTCATGGGATAGGGCGCTTGTGTTAGCCCAGACCCACATGCAAAGAGCCAGTACAGGGAAGTGCTCACAGGCTTTCCCTTGGTCTGGATCACCATAAAAAGTGTGTTAAGTTTAAGCCAAAACCTCCCAGTTTTCCAAGCAGCAGTATGTCACAAATGACATCATGCAATCAGAGGACCTCCAATCTCCACCTTAATGGGAGCAACAGGAGAGTTTTAAATGTTGTCTCCCCAGCTCATCATGAGCTAAAGGTTTTGGATTGAAAACTGAAAAATCTGGTTCTCTGTATTTGACTTTATATCAGTTTCACACATATTATCTGTACTTAATGTCATCTATCAGTACAGGGTCGTCAAACTCATAACAACCTCGATATTACTGTGCAATTTCCCTCTCTTGCTACAAGTTCTCCCTGTGAATCGCAGTGAAGGTATGAACGCTACATTAAGGCTGAAGGAAAGGGTTTTCCAGCCAAAGCTTAATCTCAGTGCAGGATGCATAAGAAATAACATCAATAAAAGGACTTTTTCCCCCCTTTCTGCATTATTGAAACAGTAGACATCATGTTATCAAAATTGACATGACAACTCTGGCCAGAAAGTTGAGACAGGGAGAGAGGGGAAGGAGATGAAAAGGGAGAAATTCTGGAAGTATTTCTGCTGAATTTGCTGTAAAAGATGCATCAAAGTAAATTGCGATGAGCCCACATCTTCAACACCTTTCAAACTCCACAAGGTCGCAGCCACCTAGACAGCCAGAAGCCAAACGGACATGAAAGATTTCATTATAAAGCATAAAACTGCTTCTTAGAAAGTCGGGGTTTGCTCCTGGAGTGAACTTGGACTATGCAATTAGTTTTATCAAGCTGAACTCCCTCTGCCTGTATAACGTCAGGTGCTGATGAGTTCCCTGGCCTGAGTCCTTGCCATGGGGTAGATAGTGCCTTGGAGGAGCTCTGAAATTACTGTGATAACTTCATGGCTAAAGGTACTTGCCCATATACCCACAATCAGAGGAAGAGAAATTCCCCATCTTTGGATAATTCATCTTTTTTTTACGCTTTCACCATTTGCTCTTTCAGTTGCTTAATCTTTTACAGAAGAGTTTTCCTTGAATCGCTCATCTCCTCTCTCCAGATTCTCAGCCTTTGAATTTTCTTGGACATCATGGCCAGAGCTGGACACCATTTAGAGCAGCTGATTTCACTCACTGCAATGTATTTCCAGTGTTTCTTTCCCTCCCTCTCAGAGCAGAACATCCTACCAGGCATTGCTAAGGAGGGGTCCCTGAATACCTCTGTCCTGTGTACTCCTCCCTAGGGATCCGCTGCAGTATATATACATTTGTTGGACTTAGTATGGATCATCTTAGGTTACATTAGGCCAAGAAGACCATGAGGCAGAAGGGGAAGGCTATCTGCAAGTAGATTCTCTCCTGTGGAAGGCAAACAGATCTATATCTCGCTGCTTCATACCTTGTATAGCCATTTTCTTTTCTTGGAAAGAAAATGTAAAATGCTGCCGTTGCACAAGCAGTAGAACCAGTCGCAGGCTTGAAGGAGGCTCAGGCATCCCCACGTAATGAACTGTGGGGTTCTCAGCCCAGTTCTCTGCAGGACGGGCACGCCTCAAACCCAGTGTGAACACCTACCATCATGAGCTGGCCTCCTTGCAAAGAGCCCCAGCCCTGACCCAAGGTGTCATGGCACACTGATCCTAGTCGACAACAGCTGTCCCTGTCTAGAGCAAGGGACAAGACCCCATTGCTGAAGGCAATGGTTGCAACTTCTGCTACTGCTTGATTGAGTGATTGCAGGACAGCCACCCCAGGACACATCCCCCACTGCTGCAGACCAAGCATGGAGTGGGGATTTTGGGGCTGCTGATGAATTCTGGCACTAACGGCAGAGAACAGATCTCAGCGTTAGCATCCGAGCAGCGTGACAAGGGCAGGGCTGCAGAAGGCTTCCAAAAGCACAGCTGACGCAAGGCATCAGGCAGACGGCAGACCCAGCCTGCACCATCTGCCTGCTCCTTGCCTCCCCAGGCCCGGGAACTTAGGCAGGAGAAACAACCCATCTTCTGCTGACTGGCACCTCAGGGTGCCAAAAGCATGGCAAGTCGCAACCGTGCACCAAGCAGAGCTGGCAACAGCCCGTGCTTCTGGTCCAGCCAGGAGCAAGGAGAGCAGGGGATCCTCCCATCCCTGAGCCTCCACTGAGCTGATCTTTCAGAGGCAGTTACAAACTTAATCTGTCTTTACTGTGGGGGAAAGGAGGTCCAAGACACAGTGAATTGATCTGGGCATGGAAACATTGCTTTAATTATATCTGCAGAGGGAGCTGAAAGGCCACTAACGGTCAGCCCTGGCTCAAGCAGCTCTCCTGCACTTCAATAGCCTGTGTTCAGTGCTACCAGGATCTGCAAAGTCAAGGGCATGTCCTAAACCCAGTGACATCAGTGGGTGTCTTCTCCAGCACACCTTGGACTGAGGAATCCCATTGGCTCCTACTGATTTCCACACTGATTCCCACAGAGCCAGGGCTGGACCTGGGATCTGTGGCACGTGGAACATTGTCAAGTTAGGGCAAGGAGCCCTGGGTCCTGTGAGGGAGATGGGAGGAGACCACATCTGCACGACTGCAGCACAGCCAGTGATGGAGCCCGGCAATTTGGCATGGATGGACTTGCCCTTCCCTTAGCATCTGCATCTGCTTGTGACCATTCCTGGAGGCACAGGATGGGCTTCTGATCCAGTACGGCTGCTGTAATAGCACATCTTGTGCAGTTGAAGCAGCACATGTAAGAAGCACCCAGAGGTCAAAATATTTTCAAGGGGCAGCAGAATTTGGACTTGACATCCACCTGCCTTTCCCCAAAGAGTTCAACCAGCCAGACCCCTAGTGACCCCTGTGCAGGGGATTGGTAACCCTGACCAGCATTAACCTTATATTGAGTATATTCCTGACAAGCCCCTGTAGCCACTGGTTCAGTTTATGAGCCAGAAACATTCCTGTGGCCCCAGCTTGATCATCACCACTGGCAGCACAAAGTCCCCTCCGCGTCATGGCCACAACAGAGCTGCACTCTGCCAAGTGCTCTCAAGGAAACGTAAGGCAGAAAGCCCATGAGTTTCTTTAATTTTCTCCCCTGCTCCAGACTGGACAGATTTGTGTCACACCAAAATCCAATTAAGTCAGCCAGCATCGCTAAACCCTCCAAGCCGAACTAATGGATGTCACCATCTCACTGAGCAACCCATCAGCTCTCTCCCGCGGTTTCTCCACGGAGACCTGCTTCGTGGGGTAGGACAGGGCTGCCATCAAAGCCCACAGCCTGCTTTCCTCCTCTGCTCAGGGGAAACACGGTCAAGGATGTGTGGCATCATTGGGACATCATCGTCACCAGGACTGACCCTGAGACCCCTGAAAAAATGTTTGAAGTGGGTAATTAGCTTTGATTAAAAGCCTTTTGCTGTAGCAGAGGCTCCTGTAGTTTGCCTGGAGGGGACAGAAAAAGAGTGGAAGGAGCAGATGTTTGGATTTGCTCCTCACATACGGGGTGGGATTTCATCCGCTTTTGACTGCCTCGTCTTTCTTCCGGCTCCCAAGGCAACGATGCCACGGCACTGCTCGCCTGCATCCTCTCCCCATCCCTCTGCAAAGGGCTGCAAAGCAAGGCAGGCGGTTGCAAACGAAGCTGAAAGGGGCACCAATTCCTATAAGATAAATACTCCCACCCTGCCTATGGTATTGATGCTGCATGCATTGATAAGGGCCAGTAATAGACCAAAGAGGCCATAGAGCTGTCACAGATATGGAGGAGCATCCACGGGCAGAGCATGGGAGGGTCTGAGCAATGAGTCCTCGTCCTCCTCTGCTGCTGCCTGCAACAGCACGAGGGAAACTGAGGCAGCATCTCTGTGGCTCTGTGCCACCAAATTTGATGTAACTTTGGCAAGTAGCTTGCCTGTAAGGTAAGGAGAACCAACCTGATGAAATACGTTGATATCTACAGTTGAAATGAGCTGTTATTTTTATTATTCCCATATGCTTCCCTGTGAGGTGCAGCCATTGGAGTCCTCAATATATTACCCTGAAATACAGACAATAAAACAATAACGGCAAAAGTTAACATCAAATCCAATTCTGTGGTGCTGCTGGGACCATCCCTGTGAGAGGAGATAATTCAGTCATTTCCCTGCTCTTGCTCCCAAATTAAAATGAATTGATTCCTCCAACATCAACTTGTTTATCATGTCTGCAGGCTGTCAATACACTGCAAGTTCCTCAGGTCCTATGGGTTCCTCCTACTTCAAAAAACTTGATCTATCTTTGAGATAGCCTCATTACAATTGCTAAAATAATCCCTCTCCGCAATGTATATATTCAAATCCATCTTTGCAGGTGCATCCCAAAGCTTGATGTTCCTGGAGGCTTTCTGACCTTGCTCCAAACCAGGTCCCAGCAAGGGACTAGGGCATCCCCAAGGAACACAGCAAGCCAAAAAATCCATCAATTTATTGAGGTAAGGACCAACGGGGTGGTCAGGAAGGGGGAGAGAGAGGGGAAGAACATGAGGTGGTGAAAGATGTGCTCTGCATCACAATATAGCGATATCTGGAGGTGTTCCTATTAAGGGGATTTTGTTTACTTGGGGTTTCCGTTTGAGAACATGGACTCACTGAGGCTAAAACTTTTTGTGGGTGCACACCAGCCTAGGCAGCATCCTCTCAAACAGCCGGTAAACCAGGATGGTGCCTCCAGCTGATGGAGAGCCTGGTTCAACCCTCAGTGCTGCTTGAGACACAGCAGGGATTCAAACGGGCATTTTCTTGCCCTGCTGAGCTAACTATCGATTTGGAATATTGAGTCCATCATGAACAAAACACTTCAAAAGGTTTTTGGGCTTATCCACAGACAGAACAAACCCAGAACAGCAGCACATTGAATTAAAAGTATAACTGGTAGAAGTGACCACTGGACAGATTTGGAAGGGCACGTGATAGCCAGACTCCTGCTGAACTCAGTGGGAGTTGCTGTTTCTCGCTGTGTAGTTAACCTCCGTTTTGGGAAGGAAGAAAATCTTTGGCATAATGCTCTAAGTGGGGTGCTTACCCCTATCCCTTAGTCTGGAAAAATGCTTCTCAGTACCACAAAGTTGCCTGCAACCTAGTCCGTTCCTGGATATTAAGGAAAGAACAAACCTTGCAATTTTCCTGAATGACTTTCTAAAATAATGTTTAGAACGGGGGGAAGAAAAAAATTCCTCAGTTTAAAAACCTGATCCTCTTGAGAGCTACATGCTGCCTACTCTGCCTGACAAAACCACTTCAGTCTTCCTCAGCCATTCTGAATCTTCAAGAAAACAGGAAAAAAAATCCTTTATATTAATTTAATAGATTCTTGGTAAAAATGTCTCCCTATTCCCATGGTCATAACTCCTCAAAGGTAAATAATTCAGATCCCCTGTGCTGTCAGACTTGCAAAGCTTGTCCTCAAAAGCAAGTCGGCTTTCTGCCCACTGCTGATATAGGAGCTTTCCTCCTCCGTGAGGACCTGCTAGCTAGAAATTCTCCTCTAAAGCTACATTTTCCTTTTTCTCTCCACTAATCAACAAGAAACCACCCGCAGTTAGACTCCTCTGGGCGAGAGACGTGCCTCTGCAAGAGCATCAGAAGAGGCGATCACCCCTTGCACCAGCGATTCGGTTGGACAGAGACCGTCCCTGGCTGTCTTGTCCCATCTCCCTCGGCAGACAGCAAACCCAGGCATGCACAACCAGCTCTCCCTGCAGTGCTCATCCCTGCTGCACTGCCAAACCCACCACGAGCACGCGTGCAGCTTCACCACCCAGGTCTGCTTGCAGCCGGGCTTCCAGCGCTGCACCCAGCCTCCGCACCCCATCTGCCTGCCTGGCAGCAGTGGGCATGGCTGCTCCGTGGCTCTCGGTGCAGAGATCACTGCTGCCAAACCATGGTAAGGACACTAGGAAACATCCCAGCCGTGGCTTTTCAGATGCCCCAGCCAGCGCATCCTCGAGGAGGGGCTCACCCACAGGGATAAAGCCCGCAGGGCTGAGCCTACAGAAAGCGTCTTTATTACATGAGGAAAGAGACCTCGTTCCCTGTTTAAAAAGGAACTCTGCACAGTAATTCAATGCAGATCTAACCGCTAAGAGGAAATGCCGACGTGCCAGGCCTCACCAGTAGTAACAGCCCAGAGGCTGAGGCTCAGTGACAACAGCCGTGGGGAGGGTGCAACACCCCCAGAGTTCCCAGAGAAGATCCGCAGCGGGCCCCCCGGGATGACTGGTGCCCAGGGTTTATTAACCCCGTGCTGTGCCCCTATTAAAGAGGCACCAGCAGAAATCTCTCCCTCCACGAATAATTGCTGCCTCAGGGCATCCAGGAAATACTTCAAACGCCTGCCCTTGTTCAGACCAGCTGCCAAGACAACCTTTATTTACAGGTCCCTATCCCCATATTCCACTGGGAAACTGCCTTTGGGCGCATCACAGCTTTGTCTTTGACTTGCGTACTCTTGGCCTAAAGAATAAGACTCTTCTTTTATCTTCTCCTCCATGATACCCATCCAAGGTTTATGAGATACAGTAGCCCCCAGCCTTCCGATTACACCTGGTATTCCTGCCCAGCCTCCCTCTACCCCGATGAAAAGCAGCCAGGACTCTTTGCACAGACATACATTTTGCACATCAAGGAGGTGCAGCAACCTGGTCAAGGCAGCTCTATTAAAATGTAAATATCCGGGCAAGGAGATGGGCATGAGGGAATCAATGATGGGAGAAAGGGACTCAAAGTAGCATCTGGAAACGGCTGGCAGAGAGACACAGCTGCTGATAGGAGCAACCCAGATGGATCTGGATGCCAGTACCAGGGCATTGGGTCAGACCTGTGATCCATCTGGCCTGATCCCGGCTCTCAGAGTCACCCAGTGGTGTATAAACGGGGCAATTATGCAGTGAGGCTCCTCTTCCAGAATAATTTCAACCCTCAGCACATGTGAGACACTTTTTAAGATGAAAGCAATGTTTCTGTGTTTGAGCCTTCAGTGGATTTTTCCTCCAGTACCTTATGTGACTATTTTTGAACTTAAAGATACTTTCAGCCTCTGCAACATCCTGCGGTAAGGAGTTCCACCGGATAAGTGCTTCTCGCAGGAGGAGCAGCCTCTTGTTGTTTGTCTGAACTTCTTGTACTAGGAATGGACCATGAACAACAGTCCCTTGTTCAGCTTCCCCCACCCTCTGTCCCCTGCCCCAGCTCCTTTTCAATGCACACTTTGCATGGCAATGCCAGAAAAGAGGGTCACGAAGTCCGGTGCCAACATTCCCCCCTCTCAGAGCGAAATCCCATCCAGGACAATGCATTATTGATTAGGAAAGGGGAGAGGAGGCGATATTCAAACCACACGGTCCTGCAGTGCTTACAAAACCACCCGCAGCAGCCAAGGTTTCCATGTCCCCAAGGTACCCGCTCCATCTCCAGCTGGTTGCGTCCCCAGCAGCAGGTACAGCAGTGGAAGCTGCAGGATGGAAAAGCAGCAAAAGGTCAAGTGCGGGGTTGTGCTGCGCAAGCCCAGCTGGCAGCGCCCGTCCTCAGCTGCAAGGTTACTTGCTCAAGCCCCGGGTTGTTCTTTCAGCCAACTGAAACGTTATTAAGGCTTTAGCAAAGCTCAGGAATGAATCCACCAAGCTCTTCATCCAAAAGGTCTCCATATAGCAGTGTAAAAGTGTTAATTAAGCATTGGTGGCCATGAGTAAACAGGTACATGATGGCTGTAGATAGAGCTCACTGGGGCAACAGGATTTTTCAAAACAGGGTTTTTCGAAACATGGATCTGCACCATTTACTCAGAAAAAAAAATTCTCTCTCTTTTATCCTGCCAGAAAATGCTTCCAAGGAGCAGAGAACTGGAGGGCTCGGGGGATCACTGCATCAAGTGCCTCTCACCAAAGGCATGAACAAGGCTCTGCAAAAACACTGAGGTTTTTTTGCTCTGGCCCAGCACACACAAACTGAGGCTGCGGATGCAAAAGCAATATTGTTTCCAGGCTTATTCTTCTGCGGCAAGTCAAGCTTGCAGGAGACAGCAACCCAGCAACACAACCAGGGTCACTTCAGGCTATTGGGCGCACGTTGAACGAGGCAGTAGGTTGATGGCGTGGGGTTCAGGAGCCTGAGCTTGCTGACCCTTCCTCCAGCCACCTGCTGTCCCCACTCAGCTTCCCTTCCTTCCCAGTTTTGTCTCTGAGCTCCGGGGACAGGAGCAGAGGGATGCCTGCCACATGCCCGAGGTTCACAGCACAACTCGCATTTCCTCTGTGTCCACAGGCTATTGAGCTCCAGGGGCAAGGGGAGTTTCTGCCCCTTGGGCACTGTGTTTCTTGACACTGAGCTCTTTGGGGAGAAACAAAAAAAACAAAACACAACAAACCAGTGTTTTTTAACTTCTCGTAGGTAGATCAGCAACTTCGGAGTGATTTATTGAAGCTTCAAAACAGATGTATCATAGAACTTATACGAGTCATGGATATGTGTATTTAAATATGTCCATAATAAAAGGGATTTTAAAAGAATCAAGACAAAGTGACTGATGGTTGAAACAAATATTACCATGTTATCAAAAGGCAATGTCTTGAGCTGACCTGATCTTTTCCTCTCAAAGTTTTCGGGAAAGTTCTGCTTCCCCTAAAAACCTCAGTGCAAACCTGAAAAGCTCCTAAGCTTCTTTTGACCAGCTCGACACCTTGCAAGGGCAAGTCCTTGGGCTAATGGGGAAAATCTCATTCGTGCATGGACAGGTTTGGGCACACGGGACACTGTTCCTGCCACACAACCTCACGTGTGACCCCCTAAATCATCTCGACTGGTTGCACCCCGCATCCTTCGGCTGCAGCGCCCGCGCATCCCGCACACCCAGCACCGGCTTTCTGCAGGAGGAGGAGGCGGCTCGAGGCGGCAGGAGGTGCCGGGCTCGCCAGGCTGCCGGTTTTTCCGCACGGCAGATGGCTGCGCCGCGTGGATGAGGTTTGGAAAAATAACCCACGGCTGGATGGATCTCCAGAGAAACTTCTTCCTCAGCACTTCATTAGAAAACTGATAAATAAAAGTAATTGTCGCACAATTAGATTTCCCATCTCCTCCAACTTCTTAATCACATCAAGATTAATTATCGGCACTCTTATTGTTTTGCTTTATGGGTTTCAGTTGTTTGTTCTTTTGGAGCTGCTCTGAGATGAGAAAAGGCTTTGAAGCAGCTTAAATGTGAAGATCTAGGCAACAGTTTTGTTAAAGTTGCTTCCTCTTAACAGTCAGCTTCATTTTCTCGTCGGGGCTGGATGTTCTGAAGTCATTTAATTGCAATTTAATCTTTCTGCTTTCTCCTCTAATATATTTCGGTGCAGTTCACCGGGTTATATTTGCCAATTCATTAACAGCCTCTCTGATATTTGACATTTCACTTTAGGGAAATGCAGGTATGCGATCTTTAATATTTTGAGGATTTCTTAATGAGATTTAGGGGCTATGGGCTGGGAATTCTGATTTTTTTAATTTAAATGTTTACTTCAGGGCAACTTTGGGGCATTTTTCTTGAATTTTCTGACAATGTTAAGACCTAGGAGGGGGGGCAGAAATCAATGGAAAACAGCAGCAACATTTGCAAGAGGAGAAACACGTAGCTCCCCCTCGCCTCCTGAGTGCACGAGGATTAAAAGTCAGGAGAATTTCCTGGTTGAAAATCCCAAGCCTTTTTCCAGGATGATTTTTTTTTTTTTATTCTCAAGAAGCATCCTGGGCTGTGCCTGTGCTCTGCTGTAGGAGTTTCTGTGCCAGCCGGTTTTGCTGCTCTCCCACCCAGCAGACAGGGAAGGCATCCGAAGCAGCCTGCCCACGCATGGCACCTTCATCCCTTTGTTAACACAAACCGCCGCCCTGAAGCTTTGGCAAAGGCCAGGTTGGGATGCGGCTCCCACCGTTTGGCTTTTACTCCAAAAGCAACCTCACGTTTGCCGCGAGTGAAGCTGAGGCATGGATAACTGCCTTTTAATGACGGCTCGCCCTTCTCACCATAGTGATTCTGAAATGAACTCCAGTCTTTTCCTGCTTTCACTTTGCTGTTTTGCCTTGAGCTCACTACTTCACCTCTTTTCACCTTGCCTATAAAGCAAATCATAAAGATCCAAAATGCACATATATGCAAGTAACCACAAAACCAGACTTTTAAAGACACTAAAAAAAAAACAACCATCTAAAAGCACTTGAGACTTTCTTTTTAATACCCTGGCCTCCTAGCTCTGAAGGATCAGCACTCACGTCAGAAAGCCTACAGCCTGCACAGACAAAACCCATCAGATCCCAAAGGGAAAGAGCATTAAAATGGAGTTTGCTGGTGTGACACTTGGCACCGGCTTCAGCTCCATTTCATGCCTCATTCTCTCCTTGGACAGTACAGAGTGCATTGCAGAGAGCTATTGGGGCTTGAATTATTACACACGTGCAGCAACTCATATTAAGTGATCATTATTAGAAATGCAGAGTCAAATATGCAAAAGTTTGGAAATACCAGAAATTAAGGCTGCTTTTACCTCCCTAATTAGGCCCCTGGTGAGCATGCATCAACTCCCAGCATTAATCACCTCCCTACAACACTCCAGCCTCCGTTGCTATTGCAGCATTTTTTTAAATTACAGAATATTTATTTTCCTGTTAACCTTTTGCAAAGCACACATCCCCTTCCCACACAGCAATACCTGCGTGTGCCTCTTTCACTATGGGAAAAGGCCTGTGAGATTCCAATGTGCTTTTCTGGGCAGGAGCCAGCTGATGAATCAAAACAGCCACTAAATGCCATCAGCACAACTGGCACCTGGAAGAGTATTTTGTCTGGCAGGAGGGCTGTTGCATTTATTTGTTCCAAAGCTATCTCCAGATAAAGAATGTTTAATTTCACTGTCTCTTCTTGCAAGCAGCACAGAGCAGAGGCTCCCCGTATTTCCCAGCTGTGCCCACTGCCCCCAGACCATGCCGTGCAGCCCAGCGCAGCTCCCCAGGCACCCACAGAACCGAGCCCCCAGCCCCCATGAAGTTGCCGTTAGGGTGATCTGTGGCTCTGCCAGTGTTTTTAGGACTGGAGAAACACTTACAGATCCCAGAGATCCCAATAAGGACCCATTAAATAGAAGCACTTCCCACTGTCCTGCTTTTGCTGGCTGGCTATGGCTTACCCTGCTTAAGCCAAAGGAAGAAACAAACTGGCAAGAAGAAACTATGGTGACTTTGTTTCTTGAGGGGCTGTTGGCAGTGGGAATTTGCCCTTGGGCAGTATTGCAATGACGTTTATTTGTTTATTAGCTTGAGGGTTGAAAGGCAGAGCTGTTCTTGCAAGGACAGTTAAACTCTTCCATGCAAATCCAGCCACACAGCAAAAGCAGGATATGCTAAACTGTGCACACTGACTTTGGCTATATAAGCCTGGCAGAGAGCATTGTCCCGCGGTTAGACTGAGGGATCCGGGTCTTTTCATCAACTCTACTTACAACACTTAGTTGTAGGAGACCTGTAAACCAGGCATCTTCTCTCTGCTTTAGTTTAAAGCAGTATTTTTTTTCTCCCTATGCACAACAGGCAGAATGAACTAATGGCTGCAAAGCACTCTAAGAGCCACAGAAAAACATGGGTCCAAGTAATATAACAATTAAACCAGCCACCTAGTGAAGTTTATAACTAGATCGAACATGGCCGAGAGGTGACCTGCCACATGGAGACCCCAGATCCTACAGTCTCCCAGAGGTAACCAGAAGCTGCCCATGCTGGGGATGAGATGGAGATTGGAGGGATGGGGACAGCGGAAGGGTCAGGTCTTACCAAAGGGACACCTGGACACCATCAGCAATGCCAAACTGCAACAGAGAGAGAAAAGAAGAATGTTTTTGCAGAAAGAAAATGCCACATCAGGGCTTATGAATCATATCTAACTATAAATCCAGGTTCTGTGATGGTTTTGGTTCCTCACAAACTCCCCCTCCTTAATAACAGTATATCGTGCTAGCCATACACATTGGGTTATTGCCTCTGAAATGAAGCTTAACCTAATAACACTGTCAAAAGTGGAAACACTATTTAGTCATTAATGGAATTCTAATAGCAAAGTCATTAATTGAAACCCAATAATGCTTTTCCATTCCAGTGACTTACTGCAATTTTTTGTGCTGAAGGGGCCCAGACTTGCATCTGCACCTCCTTTCCACATGTGGCAGTGACTGGGACCTGTACCTTTTATCATTTCATATGCCTTTGGATCAGGGGATTTTCAGCTTGTTATTCACTCTTTGGAAATTTATCAAGTCTGCACAGGCTCTTTAAAGCTAATGTTGCATGAAATGCAGGGATAAACCAAAGCAGACAGCTTCATAAGTACAAACATACTATCAAACTGCTCCCATCACCCAGTCTATTCCTAATGGTTTTATTATGTAAAATGGTTCAGTCTAGAGAAAACCCACCACTGCCAATGCAGCAGTGCCAAGCAGGTATTTAATTCATTATTTAGCTCTGAAATTTAAATGAAATAATACTGTATCCAAACAGACTCCTAACAAGACTTGTTGCCTGCTAGTTCCCAGGTCAAAGAAGTGATTAAAATTGCCATTTTTTGTTACAAGAAGGATTCATTTACTCCAGAGGCTTCTCACCAACAGGAATTAATGTCAATAAAGACCTGCCTATGGATTAACCCATGGGGAACAGCCCTCTTTATTCCTGTACCACCCTTGGAGAGAGGCTATTACAGTTATTGCACATGAAAAGGTGTAGAGATGCTGCACCATTAGTCCAGGCCCAGAGACAACATTTGTACTTTGCACTCTTCTCATTTCAAAAAACTATGTCAATGCAGAACAACAAATTTCAATGCCGTGAAAGTCTCACCCGAACTGAATGGGCACCTTCCAAACAACTTCCATTTAAACTTCACCATCTTGAATTTAAAGCTGGGGAAGTGTTTGCAGTGTGTGACAACTCTTATCGCCACTGATTATCCAAACACACTTGTTCTTTGGATTTTTTTTAATTTTTTTTCTTAAGTCTCATTGCAAACTCACATTTCATGATTGTTAATAATCCTGGATGCTTGTGGCTGAAATCCTTCCCTTCATCTTCCGTCTGCTGATGGCTGTTATCATGTGCCTGGGTTACACAGGGAGAACCCCGGGGGGGGGGGGGGGGGGGGCGAAGCACCAAGGTTTATCTAGTCTCATCTAGGGTGACAGAAATCTTGTTATGATCCTGGTCATCTGTGGGTCCTCTTTTTTTTTTTTTTTTTTTTTTTAAACTTTCAATGTGTAAAGAAAAAATACCTGCACACATCTGAGGCTGAAACCCAATCTGGACCATTTTGCTCCTATTCTAAGCTCTCCCATTCTGCTGGGTGATGATTGCTGGCCTGAGTCTTGCAATTTTTTTTTTTATAAAACAGAACAGAAAAATACACATCCAACCCTTCAAAGGTAGAGGATGGACTTGATTAATTTTAGTGAAGCATTACATGGTCAAAGGTATATTACTGTTAATTCATCTACATATTGAAGAGATGTCCAACATTTTCCAGAGGACCCAGAGCATGACATATTCAGCATTAAAAAGCCAAGGTGTGTGGTGTCACAGCCCGTGTCCTTTAATCTTTGATGTCACTGGGTAATTTCAGCCAAATTTGACAATGGGGTAAAGGTCTCCAAACTGTTAACACCTTACAACTTTCTTCAGAAAAGGAGAGATCTGGGCACTAAAATAACAGTTTCAGTTTTACCACCCTAAAAATGCAGACACTTACAATTCTTTCCATATGGAAAACTCATCTTGGTCCATAGATTTGTTTCATATAGCATACATTGCATAAATCCACTAATATACCTCATACATCTATAAATTTTAATGCCAAACACATTGCAAAACAGGCCTGCTTGCCCAATATTTAAAGTTTGTTGTATGACATAGTATACCCCAAATCTGCTTAAAAGACTGTGAAACTTTTAAAGTATGAGCCCATGACATTAACATGCCTTAGCACCCTGGGAAGCAGCTCAATAAGCTCCCTCGAAGACTAAACTGATGTCTTCAAATATCAGGGGAATTTCCTTGCAGCTTTGGAGCCCAGACTTGTTTTGGCTGAGAAAGTGTCAAAGACTGTCATGTCCTTGCCTTTATAGATTAGATGTTTTTGATCGCCTCTGCTTTCATAAACTCTTTCTTGAGCTGACAGCAGAGATAGATCTTCTCAGAGGCCCAGGGGATTACGATTAAATTAGAGGAGATCGTTGCTGTCATCTTAAAGCCTAAAGCCCTTCTGACCCCTGGCTCCTGCCGGAGCCCCCCAAGCCCCCCATGACCCTGTAACTCACTCCTAGAAGAGGAGCTGCTGCAAGTCAGCTTCTTCCCAGCTTCCTTCACCCTTTTTGGCTGAAAATACTAAAGAAATTAAACCTGCCCATGCAATAAAATCATACTGCAGAGGAAATTGTCTCCTGGGTTGGAGCAGTAGTCCTTCCAAGCCAGCATCATTTCCAGTAGTAAGAAGGAGATGGTGCCTAAGGAGGACATCACCCTAAACCATCTCCAACACCACTTTTGCACAGGACAAGCCTGGAGAGGAACAGAGGGCTGCTTTGCTTTGCTCTTGGGCCCTTTGTGCCCATCGAGGTGGTAGATATCAGAGCAGCAGCTCTCCACTGATGCTGAACATCCATGAAGAGTGACAAATTAACTCCAATTAAGTTAGACAGCAAATCAAAGAAAGAGCAGATCCTCCCTTCTGCTCTCCCATACCTCGGGCATTTGAAAATGAAGCAGAGCTCAGGGGGTGGGATGGTTCCTGGGCCCCATGGGACGTGTTCTGCTGGGTGATGGGGTGGCTGTCAGCATGGCTGGGGCAGCAGGAGCACAAGAGGAAAGAGCTACGTGTTTCCTAAACCAAATTCAAAGGATGCTAGATTGCTAACAGGTAGGATTAACCCTGCCATCCACACGAGAGGGCTGCAGTTCATCGTAACATCTCATTCGTCAGAGTCCCAGCTATCAGCACAGCATTACGTGGAGGTTTACCTACACCTCCCCACCCCAGGGCTGGCTGCATGTCCGCCTTAGGGGAAGATCTTCTCTCTGTGCTTTTAGTTCTATTTGGATACATAATATTTTCCTAAATCTCACCTTGTTACTGACACACAAAAAAACAACCTTCCCTCCTCACCCCCTTCTCTCTGAATTTAACATCCAAGTGCTGTTATTAAGGCTCCATTACTTTTACAAAATGCGTGACAGATCATCTCGTGGTATTCTGTGAAGTACTATAAATAATTAAACATCAACTAGGCTTGTCAAAATAAATGAGCAGAGTAGACTCTGCTCTGTGGTGCCTTTGATTTTGTTTGTATGTGTTGCTCCTTTTATTTTGTTATCTATCTATCTGCTAAATTACAAAAAATGCAGTGATCAGAGCAAGGAGGCCCTGCCACCAACCTCATTGTTATACCACGGGGATTAACTGTCCCATGTCCTGCCTGGCCAGGAGGTTTGGTGTCTTCTGCACTGCCCAGTCTTGGAGGGAGTTTGGTGGCCAGGTCCCTCTTCCCAGCAGTATCACATCAGGGAAGGAAGCAGAGTTCGTTCTGGAAGGTACATGGCTCCTCCCCATCCACTTTTGAATTATTCATTGGGAATTAATAATTTGACAAATCCAGGCTTCTCTGCATGAATTATCCACAAAGCAGTGGAGATGATGCTCTTCCCCAAAATTTATTTTTTCATTTATAAATTGACCAGCAACTAAAATTAGTTCAGCAAGGCTGTGCAAGGACTTCATCCCAAGTCTGCACACTGTAGAGCGTAGAGGACCACACGCTGTAGAGTGGCTACGAGTTCAGACCTGCATCCCTCAGCCTGGCAATGCACACTGCTGGGGCATCAAACAGGGAGGGCAAAGAGGGTGATAGCAGAGCTGCACCCCCAAAACACCATCTGGGTGCAGAATTAAACAGTGCAGATGGATCACTCTTGCTTCGGGCTGTGTTTTCTCCTTTGCCTGGCTCTGCGGCAGCCTGTGTTGGTGTGCAGTCAGATGCCCCATCAATGTGAGTCTCCCACCTGGTTTCAGAGCAAAGCTGTGCCCATGTGCAAACAGGGCATGTCCATTTGTCCTCCAACACACTGCCTTAGAAGCTACCAGCCCAATGCACCACATACCTTTCTCCCCATCATCCTCAGCCCCATCAGCACAACTGTGTGCATGGGGACACCCTAAACCATCACACGCAGGTTTTAGGTCCTCTGCAGCCCGTAGGACATCTCAGCCAAGCCAGGCAAATTGTACAACTTTCTCTGATCCCACCCCCAAACATACCTGTATAACCCAGCATTAAGCTCAAAGCCACTACAGTTCCCAAACTGCCCCCTTAATACATGGGATTAACCTGAGCAGCTCAATGTCACCTCCACCCATCTCATTCTGACTCCTGTCTCCTTGCTCTGCAGTTCTTGGTCACACAAAATGGTCCAAACAAGCCCTTGGATCTCTCTGAGTTGAAGAAAACTGCTGTAAAGGTACAAGTTTGAGGCAGAGAATGAACTGGAGTATCCAGAAAAGGGTTTTTGTCTGCTTAATGGCAGAAATGGGCTTTTAGCATCCAGCAAGAGAGCGAAGGATTCTCGCTGTTAACAAAGCCATTAAAAAGAGATCTGCTTTGCCAAGACATGAGGAAGTGGTCTGGGTTCTCCTTTCCAATGCATTGTACTGCAGCAAGCCATTCAATTTGTTCAATATGGTGGTGCAATTCCTCTAACTCCCTGGAGGTTGTTATTTCTCCTCCTCGAAGTCAGTGCTATTCCACACTTTCTGCTCGTGCACAATTCACAACCTGATTCACCATTGCCTTCCGCTGTCACCATCTGTACCGGGGAGCGTGAATGCCTGTTCTCATCCCATAAGACCTTACATCCATTTCACACTGGCATGAACACTAATACACAGTGTGGGATAATGCAATGCAGGTTTTACTTTCCCAAGGTGGAAGATATTGGTGCAAAAAGCTGCTAACCCCCCAAAGAAGCACGTGTGCGTTCACCACGCTGTTTTCAGGGAGGACGATGCTGTGCTGAAAAGAGCAGCCACTGTCTGTCCGTGCAGCACATGAATGGAAATCCCTGCATGCAAAACCTCCTCTCTGCCCCAAAATCTGCATCTGGTTCAGTGGATTGTGTATCCTGGTAAAGCATCCGTGGTTCTTGGGTCCTTCCTACCCTGCAAAGTGGCAGATAGCTCTTCTTTAGGGCTGCCAGTTGTAATTCCTGCTGCTGCTGTTGCTGACTAATAAAATCAATGTGGAGCTGACTACAAGGGGAGGGAAGGGAAGGGAAGGGAAGGGAAGGGAAGGGAAGGGAAGGGAAGGGAAGGGAAGGGAAGGGAAGGGAAGGGAAGGGAAGGGAAGGGAAGGGAAGGGAAGGGAAGGGAAGGGAAGGGAAGGGAAGGGAAGGGAAGGGAAGGGAAGGGAAGGGAAGGGAAGGGAAGGGAAGGGAAGGAGCATGCGTGTCATTGACCAGCAGAGGGCATTAAAAAGAGCATCTGACTGGAAATTGTAATGACACCGGCTCTTGTATGGACTTGTGCACTGTCTTGAAGGACAGAGGGAAAGGGGGATTTCATAGACGGGACACAGAAGCTGCAGAGTTTGCAACAGCAACATCCCATGGACAGGGATGTGGTTGGGGAGGCATTGGAAGGGCCTCAAGAAATTCAAGGCACTGCCAGCGGGTCAGCTCTGACCAGCCTTAACATAGGTGATGGGAGTGATGACACCTCTCGTTCCTGCCCCTCTGCTCTCTGGAGAGCTTTTCCTCACCTCAGCTGTTTAAAATAATCCCCTCCTCTTACAGGGCTCAGGTATTCAGAGATTGACTGAAAGGAAGATCCTAAACCTTCATAAAAATAGGATTTAAAGGAGAATGACTTGAACACCTTCACCTTAAGAGGTAACTTGAGCCAACGCCAAGAAGATGGACCTGCAGAAGGGGAGGGTGAAGAGCAGAGACATAGCCTGTGAGAGCAGGCATACAAAGAGGACATTCAGACCAAGAAGGGATTCAAAGTGATTCATCAGTTTTAGGCAGCCTGAAGCACTTCAGTAACTGACTGGGCTGTCAGAGATGCTGAAATTCCAGCAGCTCTTGCCCATCTCATGCTCCAGCCCTTGCTCATGTCTGGTTTTTGAGTGGCTCCATACCAGACATAAGGAAATCTGCTCAAAACAAGTGATTTTTCCCAGCAATGGAAATACAGAGGTGCTCAGAGAGCAGTGCCCCACCTCCAGCTCCAAGTGGAAGATGAACTCCATTTGGGAGATGAACTGTGCTCTGAACGTGAGGCAGCGAGGCAGGTTGTTACATGTTATTAGCATTAATTATCCCACCTCCCCTGCGCAGGCACCTCCAACAGTAATCATCACACATCAGCCAAAGGGCCACCCTTGCTTTTCTCTACCTCTAATTCCATAATTGGAGGGGAGGAAAGAGGGGAGAAAATCAGTGCTGAAGTGTAAATCACTACGCTAATCTTCCTAGTACTAATTGTATGTTTATTTTGAAAGGAGGGAACGATGGTGGGCAGCTATGGGTAATTATTCTCTATCAGTACATCGGTACAAGCAGCTCCTGGGAGGTTACCAGACGGACTTGGCTGAGCCTCTGCTGCTTCCTGCAAGCAGGGCTAGTGCTCGCAGGCTGTGTTACCCCACGTACGCTCAACCCCTCTCCTCCAATCTGCTCAAGAACGTGGGCATGGGCAGAAGGGTCTGCTTGTGCAAGCAGCAGGTCAGAGACTGCAGAACTGTCCTGTGCTAGGAGAACCCAGCCTGTCCCCCTTGGCCAGCCCTGCACAGTCAGCCCTGTACACCAGGGAGAGTGAGGGAAAAGCAGAGTAAAGCACAGAGAAAAGCCCCTTTGTGCCAATGCACTGGAGGAAAAGTTTGAATACACCAGCTGTATCAAAAGCTCCTTTTAGGAGCCATCTCACTTAGCTGCCAGTTGTTTTTCAGTCCATTCACATGGCTCTCCTCCGAGCATCTCCCAGCTATTCCTGAGCAGGACAAAGCTGGAGACCTTCCTCACCAGGGGAGATTGCTGTTGTTGGTGTCAGAGCAGCAATGCCGCGTACAGCATCAGTAAGTTTGAGCTTCCATGGTGTGGAAAGCCAGACCCCCAGGGGCAAGGGAAAGCTGGGAAGGGCAGCAGCCAGGATTTGCCCCCTGTGGCTTGTTTCAGTTCAGCAAACAAACACAGACATCGCCAAGCCCCTTACATCCTTGAGTAGCTTCCCTACAATTTATTATAATATTTTTTATCTGTCCTGCCTCTCTTCTCCTGCCTAGCAGCTACGCCCCTAGACTGCCTGTGCTACAATCCCAGCAGCCTAAGAGGGCACAGAAAATTTAGCATTTTCCCTAAGGAGCTCCATGTCTGCTCTCAAGCACACAACCCAAAGTCTCAAACCACCCCAGCACACAAACCCTCCCAGCCGCCTGACAGAGGGCTTACCTGTCCCGGGGATGGCCATGGCATCGGCCAGGGGAAGGTCCCAGGGGATCACCAGGGTCCATCTCCAGGCAGGAGATTCACTCCTGCTTGTTATCCCCAGGGGAAGGCAGTGAGGGTCATGGGGAAACCCTTCTCACCCCACAGTGTTTCTGACCTTGCTTTAGGACTGTACAAGGGATGGAGAAGCATCTGCTCTGGTTTTTGCTCCTCTCCATTTCCCTCTGTGGTTGCAGTGATGCTCGCTGAGCCTACAAATATTTTTAAGTTTCAATATTCTTGCTTGCTAGAGGTTTGTTTGTGCAGTTTGTTATAGCTCAGGTTCAGATATCCAGGTTTCTCTATGCCTATTTTATTCATGGTAATTCGATGCTATCAGCAACACATTCAGATTTTACCTTAAATCTCATATTCCCAACCGAAAGTCTGCAGGGGGAAGCACACACTTGACATGCTCTAAGCAAACAATATTCACACTTTGCAGCTACCCACCTAGAGGAATATGATCTCCTGAAGTACCCTGGTGAGATAAAGCAACCATTTTGCTGTACACTGGTGACCTGAACTCACATTTATTCAGCTTAAATGTGGTATCAAGCTCTACCGACTGACTTTCATGCTAAAAATAATTGCGGTTTTCCAAATGCATTACAGAATTTCTTAGAAGACGGAAGTCCAGGGAGGATTCCCAAAACCAGAATATAAGGCTAAAGAAATGAAAGAATAATTTAGAGCCTTAGAAATTGGATCATTTATATATTTTTTTAATATTGCAAAATTCATAAAATTAATGATTCATGGAAATATTTGCCTGGCCATCAAGTCAGCTTTGTAACAGGGTAAATAATTGAGATGCATTTATTACATTATTTATTTGAAAATTCACAACATAAATAATTCACAATCAGCTAATTATCTGAAAACTAAAGGCTAAAGGGAGGCAACACAGTCCATTAGCTACGGCCACCCGATGGAATTTAATTCCCCTTTTCCAGGAGACGCAGGAGCAGGAGGCCGGTTTCGGAAAGCAGCAGGGACACCCGCGTGTGCTGGTGAGCCAGCTCCGGGGCAGCCCTGCGGGCACGGCGCGACGTGATTCCTGCTGACTCCTGAAATGCTGGTGCTGGTCCCCAGCTGCCAGTCGGGGAGCATGAGCCAGGCGCAGGCTCCTCTGCTCATCCCTGGGGTCTCTGGGCTCAGCACCGCAGATGCAGAATGGGATTTAATGTCTCCATGGATCACTTTGACTTCTGCCTTTCTGCCCGCCTGGTGCAGCCACCGTGCGTGGTCCAGGTCTTCACAGCATCTTTCCAGAGGATCTCTGAGTCATGGGATGACACTTTTGCCCTTGATCTGAGGGTTCCAAGCCTGTGGGAAATAAATGGTTCAGCCCCACTTTTCCTGCAGGAACAGGTATTGCGGGCTTCTCGAGTGCTTGCTGGGGCAGGAAAGCGGATGAGAAAGGACTTAACCACAGTCAGCAGGAGAGAACAAGGCAGAGCAGAGCCTGCTGTCCTCTCCCAGGGCCAGCTCTGGCTTCCATCCGCTGCAAACAGTCCTCCAGGCAGGGAGACCTGGCTCGGATCTCTCTCCTGGGCTGTTTATGTGTTTCCATCCATCACGCCTCCTTCACGCCTCCAGTTTGTGGAGGAGCAGCCCCTCTTCCACAGGGACTGTGCCCCCTGGTAGCTCACAACCATTTGCAACTTCATCAAAATAAAACAACCACAAACACCCACATTTTTCTTCATCAGGAAAAAAAAAAAGTGAAGTATGGGTATTTTCCACTTACTTCTGTCAAGACTTTTGCTGTCATTAGCTGAACGCGTGTTGCAAAATGCATTTATCACTGTCTGGAAATGTTGACTATGTAAAAATATATTATAAACAAGATTTTTTTCCTGCCTTTTCTGATGATAATTTTTGAAATGCACAAGCATCATTATTAAAAATACAGCCTCTTCCCTTCCTCCCTCCCATCTCCCCCCCTTTTCTAACCTACAAAATATCAGCAATCTGACAGATACATGGCTGCTGCTTTCAAACCCTGAACTTCATCAGGAATCCTGGAATAGGCAGCTTCCTCCTATCAGATCTGCTTTGCAGCTTAGGAAGAGGTTAGTGTCTGGGGTACAGATGCAAACAAGAATTATAATACAAGATTATGTCTCTGTTTTATAAAATACCACACAAGCAAATGAAGACTTATGCACATACTCTATATAAAGCGTGAATTTCTTATTATGCAGTGCTGTAATTACAGTTGTAGCAGCAAGAGCAATTATTCTTAATACATGTTTCTCAGCGTGCAATGGTGACTAGAGGTCTCACCTTAGAGGAAGCCCGTGCTGTGCCGCAGTGAAACCCCGGGGCCGTGCTGCTGGGGCTAGGACTGTCACCTCCGGGAGTGTCTTGCACCAGGAGATCCAGGCAGTGGTGGGGCCAAACGAAATGCGAACTGGACAGACACAACGCAGGAGAAGGAAGAGGAGACACAGAGGAGAGAGCTCAGGAGTGTGTTGGGGGCTTGAAGAGTCTGAAAATGGGTGCCCATGCACTATCCATTCAGCTGCATTTCTCCCATCAGCATCTTTCCCATGGGCACCCACTTGGTCCAGGGCTGTTGGGAGATCCCCGGCTGTGGCTCTGCCCTCTCACAAATCCTCACATGGTCAGCAATGGCACTTCAGGAGCTTCTTCTAAAACAACAGTCTCAGGTGCCCTGGGCAGTGCCCTGCCTTGTCCCGCTGGTCTTCGGGTGCTGGCCTCACCTCTGCACCACGGCAGGGATATGTGGGAGCCAGAGACACTGTGCAAAGGTGCAACATGCACAGAAGTACCATGGTGTGGTTTGTGCTTGAAAAACAGAAACTTCTCCAGCTGTCCCCTTTCTGGGCAAGGATTTCCCTGCTCTGCTCTTCTCACCCCTCCTGATGCTGAGCAGTGCATGAGCACCGGTTTAACCCATCCATGATAAATTCAGTATCTGTGTTTGCAGCATAAGTAGCTCTGCCTGGGCTGCAAGGGTGGCTGAATCCCATCGGCTGGCTACACAGTTCCATCCAGCCATGCAGAAATGGCTTTTAGGTGGGATTGCGGGAATTTGCAAGCAGCTCCTGAACGCTGAAGACTTACTCATCTCTATGCAGGCTCTCACCTTGTTACGAGCAGATGTTCAAAATCCAGTTTTGCATTGATTTTACACCACAGGGACTCATATCTGCCCTGCCCATGCTGGTGTCTGTACCCTAGCCCGCAGCCTGGCAGAGCTTCTGAGGACCACAGTGACACCAGTTCAGGAGAACTAGCCACAGAGGTCCGTTAGCTCCATCCCGTGCCCACCCATGAATGCCCTAGGTACCCACAGACCAGCTCTATCACCCAGGCTTATTTATTCAGTCACTGGATCCCAGCTTTTGCTTGCCTCTGCATGCAGACACAGCACCTTTCTTGCAATACCCTGCTCGTTTCCCAGCACATCCAGAGGGAAACAGCCCATTCCAGCAGCCCAGGGCATCTCCCCATGCCCAGTACAAGGCTGCACAATGTCCCTTACATCATGGGGACCCCAGTTGGGCTGGATCGGAGGTGCTGGGACCCCTGTGCAGAGCAGCCAATGCTGCCCTGATCTGCATTCTGCCACTGTACAGTGCCACCCACCCCTGTTCAGGGGAGGGCAAAGGCTTTGGAGATATTTTCTTTTACAATACCTTTTGAATCTCTCCTCTGATCAGTATGCTGGGGCATGCTCCATTCAGCACACATCCCCTTGTGCTGTCCTTTGCCAGAAGACTCATAGTTTCCTCCTCTCTTTGCACAGAGCTGCCTTTCAGCTCGAGTCCTGCTTTTGTTTCAGGCTTGCCTCTCCCCAGAGGAGTCATTAACTCCAAGTCGTAGCTGGTTTTACCACCAGTAGCACACGCCTGGTGTAATGGCCCCTCTTTGACCAGCGAGAAGAGTGGGTTCAGCCCTTAGCTCTGCAGCAGTCTATTTCGGTAACATTGGCTGTTGTTTTTACCTAAGCCAGTTATGTCCATGGCTTGTCAGCCTTAGTAGTTCTTCCATCTGGATGCAATCTAGACTTTGTGTCACCCCTAGGAAGCTGAGAGGAAGCCACTGGTTCTGGCAAAGGAATAGCACAGTTATTCTGGAGAGCTTGTCTGGGCTAAACTGTGATGTTGTCCTCCTCCTGGGAACTGTGAAAGTCAGATCCTGGTTCTTAACTTGTCCTGCAGCTCACTGAAGTCACTGCAGATGTAATATCTACCCATCCACCAGCGTGTGCATTGCACCAGGATGAGAACCCACGCAGGATCTCACCTTTGACTCTTCCCTTTCAACCTTTGACTCAAAAACGTGCCTTTGTCAGGCAAAGGGGCTTCCCCAGTCCAGGGTGAGAGATGCAGCCAAGAGAAAAAAAAAAACCAAGATGTGCAAGTCCCTGGGAGACAGCATATCAGCAAAGGCATTTCTGCTCAAAAAGGCTGCTGGTCCTGTGGCACTTGAGCAGCCCACAGTGTCCCTGACCCAGCAGGAAGCATCTTTGCAGAGAGCATGGTCTGCAGAGATGCCATAGGGCTTAACTATTGGCACACAGCATCTGCAGAAGAGACTATCCTCTCCTTGGTCCGAGACTGGCTTGAGCACCCCACTCAGCACCTGCATCTCATCCAAGGATGCTGGGAGCTAAAAAGGTGCTGGGAGAGAATAAGGCAGCAGTTGTCCCTGCTGCTGTAATGCTGAAGACACAGCTGAAGAACTGGTTTGTAAATGGCTGCTGACCTCCCTGTTAACCTCCACCCATCCCATTACAGTTGCCTCTGCAGAGGTTACAAGAAGATAAAAGAAATAGTGATTGTGCAGCTGATTTTTTATGGCTCTGGCACAGGCGGAGCCATCCGCCCACCCCAGCACAGGTCAGGCTCCTGTGACAACACAACTTGCTGTGGGGAAAGACCTCATCCAGCGCTCTGCTCCTCACCGTGATCAGGAACTGGACATGCATCGTCTCCGTGCTTGGTCTAGCCATTAATTCAGGCTGAAATTCCCTCCAGACAGCAATCCCTCTCTGCCTCAGCAACCAGAAGCACTATCAGAGGAAACTCTATTCTCCATGCAAGCCCACACTTCATCGCTACCCATCACTCACTCCCAAGAAGATCATAAATACATGTCAAATATCTCATCCAGGACACCCATCCTGGCCAGCAGTATTTTTAATAAACTGTAATGTTATGCAAATTGGGCCTGATGTGTGTTTCTCCTTTTGCATCTCCGAGACATTTGTGCTGTACCGGCAGATACAGCGATATTGTGTTAGCTCCCTCTTTGCTGTGACACTGGGGTTTATAAGTGAGATTTATTTGCCACTTGTAGTATCAGCAGAGCATGTCTCATGCCCAACTTACCAAAGATGCTGTGAGGTTCCCTTTTTCCTTCTTCCAGCAGAAAGTCATTACAAAGAAACCTCCCCCTTCCAAAAGAAGTTTGTCAATAGTTGATGGGATTTTCAGCACAGAGGGAGGTCTCTGCTGCAGGCTTGGGACCAGACTTGCTGATGTCTTTTCCTTTCTGCTCTTTGCAGGCTTCATACCACATCCATTGTTACCAATGTCAAGGGATTTTCAAGAAAATTACTAAGTTTTCTCCTAAGCACTGGGAAACTAACAATATTTCTGAGCCCCCACATCTTTGTGACGATTCCTTTCTCTTATAGTACCAAGAGAGACACCGAACAGAATTCTGTAGTTTTCCAGGCACAAATCTCATCACATAATTTGCCTTAGAAGCAACATGACCTAAGACAAGTCATGGTTTACCAATTCATTAAAAGTAGCTTTAGGGCACTTAATATCAGATAAAAAACATTGCAACTACACGATGCCAAGAACTGTATAAAACTCACTTGGCTGTTTCAAATGTGTTCAGAAATACTGATTAGTTTTAACTTTGTGCCAGCAGCTTTCCCATCCACACAGGTATTACAGGTCCACACAATTCTAACTTTATTGCACATCAGCTATTGGCCATGCTGAATTAAAATTACGTGTATGGCAAAACCTCTGATTAATTTAACCAAAATACCACCGAGTGCCTACACATGATCCAGGGCAAATATCTACTGCTGGATTAGCTAATGTGCTAGTCTGGTAGTACTGCAGCACCACAGACTCAAAACTTGTCACATCATTCTAACTCATGACCAGCCCATCTGCTTGCAGAGTTCCCAGGAACCATCCAGGCTGGAAATATTGATGGAGCAATTAAAGGAGGAAGAGAAAGATGGACTTTCAGGAGAGACATGGGGCTATGATTTCTTCCCAGACAAGACAGACAATGTGCCTTTGGACCGTTTCATATATCCCAGGGTTAAAAGATGTTCCCCACTGGAGAAAAACACGTCTCTGCATCTGAGAAAACATGCCATATTCCCATCGGTACAACCCTCTCAGCCTCACCAAAGTTGCTCTTGATCTGCCTGGGTACAAGTGGGAGCAGAATGAGGCACAACAGAGCAAGAAGGATAGAGAAGGCAAATATTACCCAAATTTAGTGCAAGACAATGCAGCCATCAGACCTTCGCAGCCCACAGCCTGCAGCACTCACAGTGCAGGGGCTGCCCCAGAGTTTCTATTGCACTTGCTCCACAGAGATCTGGATGTCAACATTTCTGACCGAAACACGACTGCATCTTAGAAAGCATCACAGAAGGAGCTGGAGGAGCTTGTTTCACACGTCACCTTACCCCAGGCATCCCAAAGCTTTTCCCTCGCTGGTGAGGCGGGGAGGCTGCACACTGCAAAGGCATTGGACTCAGCATGCTCATGCTCAGCAATTGCTTTCCTGGAGCTTGCAGAGCTGAGACCTGGCCGAGGGCTTAATCCAAAAAACATCCAAGATGATCTGTGAACTAATCCCAATATCAAACTGACTGGAAAAGGCATCTTTTTCTTTATGCAATGACCCCATGTGGTAATGAATCCTCTCTGATCCTCATTGGATGAGGAGAGATTTGTTATGCCCCTTTCACCATGGATGGGGAAACTGAGGCACAGACCAAATAATTTGATGCAGTGAGTCAAAGACACAGCCTCTCCAACCTCTCTTCCCTGGAGAGCAATTCAGAGGGGGAAAAAAAAAATGGACAACTCTGATTTATTATAATATAGAAAGCAAGTTGAGCACTCCTCCCCGAATTTACAACCAAAACAGAGCTTCACCCAGAAATTTTATGAGTGCAGTGTGACATTCTCCATAGAGACGGAAATGTTTATTTAGCCAAAACCCGATGTGCCCCTGCCAAATGGTCTTGTCAGACATTTTTCAAGCAGCCCTGATTTATACAAAGCCAGGGAGAGAGCTCAGCGCTAACAGCCCAGCCTCCTTCACCCTTGCAGAGGGATTTTTCTCCCCCAGTACTGGATGTTTCAACCGCAGCAGTGCTGGGAGCCCTGCCCAGGGTCTAGGCACTTCTGTGAGCACCAGAGCTCACTCAATTGAAAGGTCATGCCCTAAAAAAGAAGAATTCCCGGGAGTGGGCTCTGGGCAGCAGAGATTGTTTGTCTCCAGCTGTTTACATGAGGAAAAGCTGCTGAGGTTCACAAACAACCCCATCCAGGGCAGAGGCAGCAGCAATGACCTTCTGATTATTACCTGACTGTTAGATTTAATGTCTCGGGGAGGCTTGGCTGATTTCCCTTCTCTCCACTACCCTGCTCACCCCTTTCCGCCTTGTAATGGGCTGCATCTGCCGAGCAGACACGGCAAAGCCGGGGGATGCTGGCTGTGATTAGCAAGAGCCGTGGAGGCAGGAGGAGAGGGCAACATTTGCCTGAGATCCTGAGGCAGCCCAGGCTCCAGGAGGAGCTTCCAGCCAAGGACGAGCTGCCCCAGATGGGGTGAGTGCAAATCAAGTTGGGGAATGGTGCCCAAAGAGGGGTCTCAGTGATCTGCTGTGATGCTTTGAAGCGACTCTGCCCTGTATCTTGCAGGGGGAGAGGTGGTCTGGCTCTCCTTGGCTCCAACCTGGCTCTGCAGTAGGACTTATTCCACCTCCTGGGGTCCCTAAAGGCATCCCAGGCACAGCCCCCCCATTCCAGCATTGCTTGCACACACACAGTTTGCTTCAGATTTGCAAAATTCAGGCTCTTAAAGCAACCAGGGTTTGCCAACTCTATTCCAAGGTCAGACCTGCCTGTGGGTGAAAAACAATGTAAATCCAGTTTCAGCCAAGCCAAAGGTCGGAGCTCTGGAGTATCCATTGGGGAGCAAAGTTACAAAGGAGCAAAACAAAGCATTAAACCCCCATCGTGTGGAATAGGGAGGTTCCTGTTTGGTTGTTGTGATCCCTCTCCCCTCAAATCCTTTAAAAACATTGAGCCCTTTGACATGGAATGACAACTCCTACCCCAGTGGGGCTGGTTCCACCTAAGCCCTGAGCAAACCTTTAATTTCAAAGAGTGAATTTAATTCACAAATGTACAACAGACTGTGGATCCTTCCCTGATGTGCTTCAGAGGATCCGCAGGCTGGAAACATCCCCTGACTCAGTTTTTGCAGAGGAGGTTGTGTGGGTCAAATCAAGATAACCAACTTCTGCATAATGCAGAGCTGTGGGAAATGAGGGCCATAGGGTTACCAGAGAAAATGTTTTTTCTCCTGAGGCACCCATGCTGGAGCAGGCTGGGGGCAATGCAGGTGTGTGGTCACACATGGAGGCATTAACGGGGGTCAGAGCTGGCTCCAGCCGCCAGCACCCCGATAGGAAACTCTCACCAATTTGGGGAACCCTGTGCAAATTTTCACTTGGACTCTTAAGCCATGCCCTCCGATCTCCTCTCCAAAACTCCCATCCATGATGCTAATGGTTATGTTGCTTAGCTGGCCATAATTTTGGTCTGTCCCCACTTGACCATGACCTACAAAGCCCTTCAAGATCCTCAGCTGAGATGCAAAAGCTGTGTTGCTCAGGGAGAGGGGGAGAAAGTCTGCCTGAGCCCCTGCTTTGGTGACACAGACATTCAACAACTAGATACAGAAGAGTGTGATGGCTCATGCTCAGGAAACAGTATCTCCTCTAATCCCCAAATTGTGTCTCCAGGGGATCGTTAACCAAATATCTTGTCCACAGCTTAATTGTAGCCAATTATGCCAGCAGGGAAAAGTGCACCTTCATTGTCTGGACACAAAGAAAAGCTGAGCAGGAAAGCTTGGATCAATCTACTCAGAGAAAATGTAACAAATGGGCCTTTGTGAATATCTTTCCTCGGGTGGGTTTTTTTTTTCCTTCTTTTTTCTTTCTTTCTTTTTTTTTTTCTTTTCTTTTTTTTTTTTTTTTTTTGGCTTATTGCCAGCTCCAAAAAAACTGGGGCAAGGGGTGAGGAGGGGGACTGAATTTAGGTCAATCCGAGAAAAAAAAAAACCCAGGCAAATTAAAAAGGAATGGATTTTGTTCAGATTTTAAGTGTTCCTTTAAACTCCTTAAAAATGAAATGAAGAAAAGCCCTAACTGAAAAGGTCATGTGGAATCTAAAAAGAAAATAGCAGGGTCTTTTTTCATGTGTTTTAGCTGGGAGAGGAGGAAGGTGTACTGGGAGCATTTTGGTGTCTCAATCCATGCTTTTCACTGTGAGGGAAACACTGCACCCAGCTCCAGTAATGACAGAACAGCCTTCAGGCTTCCCACTGCCTTGCATCCCAATAGATCCCAGTGCATCCCAGTACATCCCCATGCACAGTGGCAGCTAGACCAACCCCTTCTGCATGTGCCCCTGCCTGCATTTGCCAGGTAACTTTTCAGCTCGTGGGGAGCTGATTCCAGTTTGGCTGATGCCCATCCCACCTGCCCATTGCAATGGGGTACCTGATCGCAGGCAGGAACCATGACTTTCTCGAGCCTCAGCCAGCCTTTTCCATCGCTTCCAGGTGTCACCAGCTCCTGGCAGCTCTGAACTGGGTGGTGACCCCAGGCACAGTGCCTGTAAGTCTCAGGTGCCGCTTTGGGACAACTGCTTGTGTGGGCAGGGTATCTCTCATCTGGGGAGAAGAGCAGGAGTGGATTGTCCATGGTACGTACTGCTGGAGGAGACCCTTGGTCTGATCCATCCAGCCTCTACTCCTGGGAGAGGAACCAGTTCTTTGAACCTCAGGATCTCATCCCAAAGCAGGACATTGTGGGCATGCTGGTCACCAGGGCTTGCCCCAGGCACTCTTAGCTGGTTTTGCAAAGCGGCTGGGAACTGCTGGCATGGCCTCAGACCTCCAGGATGATTAAAGGGATGGAGGGGGAAATAAAGAAGAAAGCTTATGATACAAGAGGAACAAGAGCAAAAGAGACACCAAAGCATGTGGCTAGAAAGAGGAAAAGCAGACACGGGGCCAGCACAGCTAGAGAACAGGCTGGGCAAGGGAGTGGAGGAAGCGTCAGAGAGCGAATCTGTGTGTATTTTCTATTAAAGTGCTCTGAAAGGCAGACAATTCATTGTGCGTCTGCCTCATCTCCTACACCAATTAATTCTGTAATAGAAAAATCTCACACAGACTCATCAGCCACGCTCTTCCTTTCATGTCTGCTTTCTATCAGCTTATACATATTTAAAATACCTCAATCCTCGATTTGCAGCATGGCATGCAGTGCTGAAAGAAACTCCTTTCTGAGAAAGTTTCAGACCATCAGAGCCCACGATTTAACACCATGACAAAGGACATTCAGCTGGTGACATGCAGGATACAGGAGTGCATTCAGATCCAGCCCAGGCTGGTGGCAGCCAAGAATCATCACTTTCTTATGGTGTTTTTAATAGTTTTCCACAAAAAGGTTGAGGAATAGGGTCAGATATTTTCATCACAAAAGTCACCATCACTGATGAACTGATTGATGGTCCTACAGTGGATCTTGAACCACAACAGCCTGCTCAGACAGGCAAGGAGAGGAGTTTCTGCAGATCACAGCTGGGAGGTGATGCTAAGGGAGGACCTCGTGTCTGGCAGGACACACACACCAGAGCAGCCTTCTTCCTCTGGGGTTGCCAGACTCCACAGATTTCCAATTAAACCAGCAAAGAAATGAAGCCACATGTCAGGATGGGAGCTTTCTCAGCCCAGTGTTGCGCAAGCCCTGAATCTGAATCTGTGCACGGCCAGGTCTTGACCAGGGACCTTCACAGAGAATCCAGGGAGCTACAGGGAGGGGATGTCAGCAGGTGGTGCTCTTCACCTGAAATCAGTGCCCCCGTTTGTGGGATCAGGGGAAGCTCCAATGTCTCGGGGCATCCTTCTTAATGGTGAGATATAAAACGGAGGTCTTGACCACTCATGACCATTAAACTGCTCAGAGAATTGACTGTAAAAATAGCATCTCGTCCAACAGCTCCATTCCCTCTGACACGTCCTAGCCTTGAACAGAGGCTGTATTGCTTTAAATGCCTGCACAGAGAGGCTGCTGATGCCTACACAGAGAGCTGGTGGGATGGATCTGGTGCCCTCCTGCATGCTGTCAGCAGAAAAATGAATGGTCCTGTCCAGAAAGGGGGGGTTAGGTGCCTCCCTAGCCTCAAAGCCAGATATATATTAGGATGCCAGCTCAGTGGTGGGTTGGCACTAGCTTCCTGTCATCTTTCAGCTGGATGTGTTTCTTGAAGGCGGTGGCATTTTGCAGGTCTCAGGGATGGTGTGTGTTTGTCTGCGGGGGATTCAGCACGAGCAGTGATGTAAGGAGCGGGATGCTCCCAGTGCGGCTGTCAGATCTCCGGTGTCAGAAGTATCAGTGATGCTGACAGCTGGGGACGGGGAAAAACCAACATTACAAACTGAGCCTAATTGGTCTGGAGCTCTTGGAGAGCAAACAGAGATGCTGGGGTGCCCGAGTCTGCCAGTCAGAGTGGCGACATTTCCCTGGGAAGACCCCAGAGCTCTGCTCTCTGAGCACCCGAGGTGTTAGCGCTGTGCCAGTGCATGCTCTGATCTCCCCAGCTGGTCTTTGCAAGAGTGTCCACTCCAGCCTCAAGATCTAATTTTGATGTTTCCGCAGACAAATCCTTAGCCAGTGCAGCTGGGCCTGAAACCATGTGAAATGTGCCTGCTTTTTGCCAGACTTCCCGACCCACTGATATTTCTGGCACATGTTTTCAGCTCTTCTGGCCAGCTGACATGTTTCATGCTCAGGCAGTATTCAAACATTTCTTAAGTAATTTTCCCTCCATCAGAGTCTGAACGTCCTCTCACCTGCTCTGATATGAGGAGCTGATATTTGGGTAGAGCAAAGAAACCAATCTCACTCTCCAAAATGCTCCTAAGGCCAGTCTGGTGATGTGAGGAGCAGGGCAAAAGGGTTTGGGTTAACAGCTAATATTTACAGAATATGTAATTTCTTAAGAAAGTCTTTGGAAAGCTCAAGTAATCCATTCAGGTTGTGTGTGACAAGCATCCAGCCAAGAAATACAATATACCCTGGGTGCACAAGCCAGCAGACACCATGATTTGTATGCACTGCCTGTCTTTGGTAAAACTGCCTTGCTACACAGACCTTTCTTAAAAGGAAGAACTGTTGGGTAGGTGTTTGTTAAAAGTGCCGTGTTCACCCTCAGAGCAACCCACAGTAAGAAACTGGAGTTATTACATCTTCTTGGGGGAAAAAATGTGGTGCAGAGGGGTGGCACCAAGCACCTGAGGACGTGCAGAAAGCTTATGCCAGGAAGAAATAAGACCGATGAGACCAGTGGACAAAGTAAAAGCTCTGCTTTCTGCTTTAGAGCCAAGATGCCTTTTGCCTGCTCTCCCTCCACCCCCAAAATACTCTGTATGGACTGTACAGTGACTCCACTCAGCAAAAAAAAGCAGCAATTTCCACAAGTCTTTATTGCATTTATAATTAAGAGGCACCACTATTTCCTTCCAGCTGAATTGCCTTGGTAGATCAGGGCTTGAAAGGGGCTTGCTTTAAAACAAGGACTATTACTGTTCAATTGGTTATTGATTATTAGCCCATTCTCATTCCTCAGTAAAAGCAGGCATTATGACAGAAATGCTCAGCCTGAGATCTAAGACCTTGCAACGGCTTTTAGAAAAATGGGGGTTATTTATTAAAGCACTGGTCCAGTAAAAGCAAATGTGATAGTATCTATTGATATTTGATTAGGATTTTGCCAAGGGGCCAGAAATAGGTTATTAAATAAAACTACTACCTATTATATAAAAGAAAAAAAATTACACTGCTGTCCCCTCTGTCCCATAGAGCCGTTGTGTCTGTCTCCATCTGTGGTTTCTCATTGCACTCTTCAACTGTTTGGCTCTTTGTGGGGGAGAAACCATCTTTTTCATCGCAGATGTCAAACATCCAGCACAACTAGGCCCGATCTTGGGCTGAGGTGTCTCAGCGTTACGCTAATAATAATAAACACCAGTGACTGTGATGAATTAGGACATGTTGCAAACACCAAGGGAGGGCAGGGGAAAGACAAAGGCAATTAGGACAATTGGCAAGAAATCAGAGGGGAGGCTTTGGCTTATGGATGAACACACCTGTAATTGCTCTGTAGATGAAGTGTGGAGGAGAGGAACAGTCTTTCATTTGGGGTGAAATCTGTCTCACTTCCCTTTTCCACCCAAAATCAGGTTTCTAGTTTAAGGTCTCTGAATCAAATGGAGCAAACACCACAAGTGTGATCTGGTTTCATAAAAAACCCCCAACAAAACAGACATCTGTGCCAGTTAAGATGTGCTAGAGCATCCAGGACACCTCTGCAGGGCTTGCAGGGCTGATGTGGGACTTTTGGGAAACCTTCCCTCTTCTGAACTGAAGCAGCTGGAGGCTGTGGGATACTCCTGCACACCTGGACACCCAAATCCTACCCATCCCATGGCAATTCAGCCGTGGAGAGGAGAATGACATGGCGTGGGCTGTTCTCAGGGATGCCTGTTTATCTCCATGACTCTTGGGGCACTTTGCTGGCCAGAACACACCTTACTTCAGATGGATAGAGATACGTGGGCTGAGCTCTGTCCTTCCAGATTTCATGGGAAGGCCATGGGATTTCATTGCTCCAGCTTTGAGTACACTGAAAATGCAGACTTTGGCCATTTTTCAGGTGTGGTTTTAGGTCTGATTCAGTCTACGCTCAGCGATGTGACAGTGAGAAGATGAAAGAGAGATGTCGGTAGCCCAGGAGACCCCTCAGCAAGGCAGTACTCATTTCAGTGCAGGGTTTCCCAAGGGAAGTGCTGCTGAAGGTGTACTGTTAAAGGACAAAAATGATGGGGTTTTGGGGAGACGTTACAGTAGCTCCCCATCTCCTTTCTGTCTCCTGGCACCTCTCCTTTTCCTTTGCCAGCCTGTTCTTCTCCCATATGGTCTAACCAAATAGGAATGCAACCCAACTAAACTGAGAGCTGTTGGTTTCTATCTGCCCTGGACACTGGAGGTTGTGGTTCCTCTTTTAGGTGGAAGTATAGCCCCCAAACCAGTCTGGTTTCTTCCCACTACATCTGCTGGTGTAAAAAAATCATGCCTTTATACTGGAAACCTTGCCTAGGATTTTCAAGCCAGAGAGATGTGCTTGCATGCAGAGGAGCACAAACCCACAGGGAGCCCAGCTCTTCTTCGCATGAGCCATGGTGTCAGTCTGGGCATGTGCATGTTTGGGATGCCCCAAAATCTGGCAGCAGACAGCTAGCTACACGAGTGGGAAGAATACACAGAACCCCCTGGGAAAGCCAGCTTTTCTTAGCCAAAAATATCTGAAGAAAGCTGTAGCACTCCTCAAATGTCTACATCCAGCAGAGCAGAGGACATACTGCTGGGAATCAGTGTTGAAAGGCAGTAGGACGAGACAGCTCTGACCCAGCAGCAACTGTGCAGGGGCAAGGAGTGGGCTGGAAGATGTCTGGCCTATCCCGCCTCTTCAGTATTCATGGCTACTGATGAATATTTTACAAGGCTTGAAATATTTACGGTTGGAGTTGACCTTTTCTTTGTTGCTGATACATCACGCATGGTTAGATGTGATCATTTCACGGTGACATTTACTGAGCCATGAAGAAGGCACAAACGCCACCAAAGCCACTCCCATGCTCAGCTCAAAAACAAGGAGGGACAACCCTGAACAGATCCAGAAAGTTGATGTCTGTGTTGTGTGTCCGTGTTGTGTGTCCGTATCCCCCTCGCCAAGCCAGTGATAGCCATGTTGAGCCGGCTCACTCCAGGACTTGAGAAGTGCTCCAGCTGAGATGGGTTGACCCATTCAGTGCTCAGAACTGTCCTTCTGCCCAAGATCTTTATGTGTATTTTAAGTTTCAAGGATTTTAGCAGTTCCTAGTCGCTAGCAAGCACTGGTGCAGGACATCCTGAAGCATGGGGACAGGTCATGTCCAGAGAGGGAAGCAGAATCCCACATCGACTATGAAAACAGCTGAGAGGAGTCCTGGGAGGAGAAGTGATGCAGGCATTGCTAGTAAAGTCCTGAAACTTGTTTTAGGAATGGCTGTATTTATAGCAATCTCTCAAAATCAGCTATTGGCCTGGCCAGTGCATTTTCTTTGTCCCAGTCAACACTGTGAACTGTCATTCTAAAACACACGATCAAGACACAGCAGCTTAACACATCGCTGTGCATCAGCTGGGTCACAGGATCTGCAGTCAGGCTGGGACAGCAGGGGGAAAGCCCCCTTTATGGAAAAAGACAGGAGGGATGAAGATAAGGGGCTTGGATGCCCCCCCATCTCATACAGATGGCCAGCTCCCCAGAGAAAAAGTGATGTAACCTACTGCAAGTAGTCAAAGAACTGTCACATCCCTCACTTTTAGGCCAGACTTCAAACCTCCAGACAGTGATGATACTCTGATCTCCACTTCTGCCCCCTTTGTAGCCATCCCAATGCAGATTGCCATCAGCAGGGGCTGTGCGAAGAGCCTGCCCTGATGTATCTACTGTCCTGGAGTGGACCTGAGGAACATTTCCATTGCACATTATATTTTGCAGCTGAGGGATCTTCAGTGCCAGCCAAGCCCAAAGATGAAAGAGTGTCCTCCCGGGACCAAGAAAGATTTGGAACCCAGGACCAGGAGCCTGTCTGCCAGCAAAGCAGCTGGTGGTGTGCTCCCCCAGCTTGCAGGAGAGCAAAGGGGCACCTCAGCCCCAATCTGTGGGTTCCCATCAAGGATGGGGTCCTAGGACCAGCTCCAGTACAGCCCAGAGCAGCTCAGCCCATCACAGCTAGACCAAAACAGCTCTGTCTTTCCAAAGCTGCTCTCAGCCCTTCTCCCATCTGCTGCTCTCTGGCACAGAAGCAGTAGCAAGGCAAAGCCTTGGGTATCTGCCACCCAGGCCCGCTTTGCATTCAAAGCCATCTCACATGTCTTGAGCTCCCACTCAGCCCAGAGCAGCTGCAATTCCAAAAAAAAAAAAAGTGTCAGACGATGCCACTTAAAGCAGCGCTAAGCACCAGTGATCAGGCCATGCACCAGCAAAGGCTCCCAGTTGTACAGTCCTCAGCTACTCTGCTACGGTTTTGAGAGAGAAACTGCTAACCCTGAACTGACTTTGAGCTCATTTAAATCAAGTGTTAATAACTCCTCTTCAGTTTTCCCCTCTGATACTTTTTCCCCTTCTTGTTCCCTTTCCAGCCCATTTCTCCATCTCCCTCTGTTTTCTCCTTCCCTTTCTCCCCTGCCCTTTCCCCTAAAGAAATGAACTAAGGATGAAAAGTATCTGTTTTCTGTTTGCTTTGTGACTATTATTGCTGTTCCCCATTCCTCCACTGTCTGAATTCTGGAGACAGGGTGCAGTAAATGGGATGTTTAATCTTGCTGTCAGAGCCATATATCATTCCCCAAGCTCCTTCTGGGGTAACAAGAGCTGCTCAATTGACAAAACAAGCCAAGGAATGAATAAACCAACAGAAAACATTCAGCCCGTGCTATTAATCCACCCAGAGCCAAAGGCAGATGCAGGAAGGGAGAAACACACACACTAGTGACTCCTTGTCCCTGTTGCTTCCTGGAAGAGTTTTGGCCATGAGGAATGTAAGCTGCTCCGAGCACATGTGCCTTTCCCACAGCATCACCCCGCAAACGTGCTGGTCCACGGATCTCACTGGCTTGCAACAGCCATGGGAAGCAGCAGGACTTTCCCCTCCTCCCACGAGTCTAATTTCCAGGGCAAGATGGACTTAATTTGTATCTCCTGCAGGGCAGGCAGTGGCTTCCGCTGTCTCTCGAAAGTGCCTGATGTGTTATGAGGTGCTGCTGTCACCGGGAAGAAGGATTCATTAAGGTGGTGGAGGGCTGAGTGGAAGTGGCAAGCGAGGGCTGCATTTTGGGGGCAGCCTTGCTCGGCACAACGCCTGCAGCGTTTTGCTGCAAGCCTGCTGCACACCCAGCAAATCAGTCAGCTTATTGCAAGTGAAGGGGTGCCTTTGGGTACCAGCCTGTCCCAGGTGGCAGCAGTTCATGCAGGCGCTGGCAGGGTATTTATCACTGTGCTTTCAAGCTGAAAACAACCTGTCAAACTAAGCTCCTCTGTTAGGAGCTGAACCATGATTTCTTCCTACGTCTCCTTCTGAAACAACCAGTAGTGACCATTTTTAAGACCTCCCACAGGGATGCTGAGGCCGGTGCAAAGCCAAGAGGTCTCCAGGATGGAGCCACCCAGCCCTCACACCATCCCCAGCCATGGAAACATGGATACAAACACCTCACCTGCCTCCAAGCCTCAGATACAGTCCTTGGAGACCTTGGCTTGGCCATGGCAATGCCTTGTCCTTGATGACACATAAGGAGGTGAGCAGGAGGATGCTGGACTGGAAAGGATGCACTGAAAGGCTTTTCCCACTTTCCTGGTGCCTGACATATTCTGGATGCAACAATCCAACAAAAATAGGAGCAGCAGTGATTGATAACGTGGTATGGTCAAGGTCAAAGAGCTGGGCACTGATAGAGGTGTTTTGCAATGAAATATTCAGCCGGCTATCAGCACATCTATGTGATAAATGTATGTTGCATGTAACATGCATCACACAGGACAGACTTGCTGCTGGGAGCAGGGTGGGGGAGCTATCTCCTGGCCCTCAGCCAGGCACGAAGGAGGGTGTAGGAAGCGGCTGTGCTAACGGCAATGTTATTTTGAGATTCCTGGACAGATTATTACTGATAGGAGACATCCCTGTATTTAGAGGAGGTTTTCTGTCCTCTCTACAGTGGGAGGACAGGAGAATCTCCAGGAGGCACGTGCCCTGTAGGCCATTACAGCATTCAGGATGATGAAGATGTTTGTTAATGGAGCTGAGGTAAAAGGCTAGACTCATCCAACTGCGAGAAGTTTCTGGAGATGCCCACCAGAATAATAATTGCAGCATTAAGCATTCGGAGGGTACTTAGCAATGCTATCATATCAGGCAGGACTATCAGACGGCCAATAATGCATGCACACAGCTACCCGATCACAGAGGCGGTGGAGCAGTGCGGGGGGAGAGAAGGGAGAGGGAATTTAAAGCATGTCTAACTGCTCAAGCCATGGGGGTGGGGGACAAGAGAAAGAGATTATTTCAAAGGTGAATGGAAATGCTTTTAAGCATAAACAAATGAAGCATCTGAGATCCCAGATCATGACGGGAATGGATGCCAAGATCAGCGTTATACCTCTGTGCATTTTAATGGGGAACATCTGCCAAGCCTGCATGGTCGGTGGAGGACAGAGGCTTTCAGGGAATTGCTTTCTTTCACCTGCAGGACTTGAAAGACCTCATCCCACCTTGGCTTGGATAACCCACATCCCCCTCCTGCCAGTCTCTCATGTGCCCAAAGCCTGGCAGGAGAATATAAATGGGGTCTCAGTGCAAGGAGAGCTCTTGTCCACGTACGCACTGTCTGATGGGATGTCTCCAGCAGAGCCCACAAGAGCAATTCTCAATGGAAATCAGTTTTGCAGAAACAGAAATTTTCACCACACTGTGCCCAAGGGCTTTACTACCCCTGAGAGAGCTGGGAGGTCGTATCACCGAGGTGATCTGTATTTCAGCCCCATCTCTGACACTAAATTCATGGCTGATGACTTTAATACGTTTAAAGCCAGTTCTTTGCCTGTACCTCAGTTTCCCCTGCCTTGAAATGGCAATGTCACTTCTCAGTATCTTTGACCAGACAGTTTGAAATGTGAGGGGTCAGCTCTGAATTGTGCAGAGCAGTGCAAAATTACAGCGCTAATCAAAGCTAATGGATATGCACATATTTAAAGCTGCGGCAGAGCAGGCAGGGCACTCAGCACACCAGGATGAAACCCTAAGGCATTCAAGCATTCACTGCTATTCTTCTTATTTATATGACCACTTGATCAACAGCCACATACCTACCGTAAAAGGTAGAGCAAGGAATGCAGGACATCGGGAAATTAGAGAGAAAACATCTGTGTTTGGAGATATTTAGAAATTACATTCAGTTCCCCAGGAACTGAACCAGGAACCCTGAACTTGCTCTGCACAGTCATGGGTTGGCAAGAGGCCTGCGCGGTCAGCTCTCCAGCACTGTGGTATTCAAAACAAACAAAAAAAGTACTAAAGGAAACCATTAAAAATGCAGCCGTTACCTCTCTTAAGAAGACATTCTGTCGGCATAGCCTTTCCCCACACCTATGCAAGCAGCAGCATGTTAGAACAGGACTATGGCACCCTCCTGAGCAAAGATTAATAATACACACACAAAAAAATAAAAAAAAAACCAAACAAACAAAAAACTCCCCCACAACCCAGATAGGGATCTGCTGTCACTTTCAATCAAAACACTCATCAGCATCCTGTTTTCCCCTAAACTGTCACCAGTGCTGCAGTGCTACGGCTGCCCCCTCTCTACCCGCCGTTTGCAGCAGGGAGGGGAAGGATGTCAGCTGCTCCTCAGAAGGTTTTCCAGCAGTCAGACCCCACCACCAAGGACCCGTCAGCTCGTAGTCTGGGCAAACTGGGCCAGCAAAGCTTCCCCATTTCTCTGCCTCTCAATGTGAAATCTCCTGCAGTCCGGGTTCCTGTTAGTCTTCTACAGTCCAAGCTTGTTTAATTATTAGCCTTCCCGTTGCTTCAAAAACAACAACAAAAGAATGCCCGTAAGATTGCAGAACTGAGCATGAGGAAGGAGGAAGTGACGAATTTTGCCACCTCTTCACCTAAAGCTGGCTGTAGGATGACACAACCAGCAAGGTCCCAGCAATGCAGGGCTCCTGCTCCCCTTCCTGGCCTCATCCGAATTGCACGAGTCTAATGGAAAGATTCCCTTAAATTCATCCCCCTCAGATATTGGCGGGGGTGGGGTGGGTGAGGTGGCTCTGGCACCCTTCGGAGATGCTTCCTCAATCCCAAAATACCTCTCTGAAATAACTAGAATTATTCGCTACTTCCTTCAGTGAGAGGACCCGGGATGAAACCCAGTTTTGACGGCTAGCAGAGAAGAGGTGAAACCCTGCCTAGTTCTCCTGGTAAGATCACTCAGAAAATAAATGAGAGAAAAAGTGACTCTGGATCCTACTTAATTAGCAGCTGAACAAAACCAAAAGAGAGCCTGGGCTGGAAACATCCAACAACAGGGGTGTCCTAGAGCTAAGAAGTACACGGCACACAACGTCTAGCTCAAGGCAACTGCAAAGAAAAGAAGTTTTCCTGGATTTTTTTCGTTGCTCTGAAGAACCCTGTCTCAGTGTGTGTGAAAGACACTAGACAATCAGTCTGGATTAGTGAGACATCTGATTAAAACGAGCACCAAGAACAATGGTTGCTGATGATGAGTAAGATTGGATTTAGGTCACATTAAAACACTGTGAATAAATCATCCCACTAAAGACCAATTACACCAGATTCTTTGATTGACGAATGGAAAAGAAAAAAAAAAAACTTATGATGCATTTCTGATGATTTCTAGGCTGCCCTTTAACCATTCTCTTCCCAGAACTAAACACTTTTCCAACAGAAGGATGTGAGCAACATTCTCGCTTCTTGAGACTTTTGAAAGAGTGGTGTGGGACACAGCAGAAACAGATTCAAATGCACTTTTTCCAATTTGACCTAAAACAGGTGAGATTGTGGCTGTCTGAACCTGGTGGAATAAGGACCAGAATCTCCCCTTGTGCAGGGCAGATTAGCAGTCCCCTGACTCTCACTTTGTATAACTCCACCTCGCTGCCCTTTTGAAAGCTCCCTCTTAAAATCCATGGCAGGGCTTTCCCCCAGAATTCTAGGTACAGAACCTTCAAAAAGTTGCCTGGCTGGAGTCTTCTCCTGAAAGCTTTTCTGAGATCTTTTTCAGCTTGTAACTCTCCTTTTCCAGGACGCTTCTGTTCTTCCCCAGGCAGCTTTGCCTCTCATCCCTCCTCTGTCACATCTTCTCCCTCTTAGAGATTCTGATCCTCCATTTCCAACAACTGTAATAACTTCTATTCAAATTTCAGGAGGTAGAAACTAACCCCATTGAAATCAAAGGTTAAACCACCACTTTTTTTTTTTTTTTTTTTTTTGCAAAGGTAGGATTTCATCTTAAATCACCCTCTAAAATAAAGAATAAGTACAAGGATCTTTAAGCTGGGTAATACATGATCATCCTGGCTTATTGTGCTAGATGTATAGCTTCCCCTAGCCAGCAACCTTTATCCGTCTCATACATCAAGGGCCTTTTTATTTGCCACCAGTTATTGTTGCTCGATCTGTGTTCACTGAGCTCTTAAATTATTATTTAAAAAAAATAATCTCCCTATTGTCTCTCTTGAAGATACAAAGACCAATCCAGGAACAAAAGGAAATTCCCCCTCTTAATGGTTGATTGAGTTGGATACAAAGCTCAGCCTGACAAAGCCCAAGTGGATTGCAGAGATTTCTACCTGCTCTAAGCAAACGGTTCATCCTAGACTTAATCAATGGCTCTCCCTCCCAGCAGCCTCTCACCCACCACTGTCCAGAGCCCTGGCACCCTAAATCTCCTATTAACTGTTGCACCTTTGAGGGCACCCTCAAAAATCAGGCTTAGTCAGTACAGTAATGCTTCTGCAAATGCACGTCCCTATCTGTGCATGCATGCACACGCAGAACCTGCTAAGGGCCGTTGGCAGTGACTCTCCTTTTGGAGCCTACTCCTTGAATCCTTGAGCTCTACAAAAATTTTTCTGGGTCCTTGTTTACCTTGGGAAGTCACAGGTAACTGTGTCCTCCATGGGACCAGCATGGGCACAGCTATGTTGATGGCTGGGCATTGCTAGCTGCAGAGAGAGCTGTCCTGTCCATAGGATTGTTTTAATGACCCCCCAAGCTGATGTAGAAAGGTTCCTGTTTTGTAATAAATATGCCTGGATTGCCCCCAAGGTGAAGGAGAAAGGATTAGTTACTAATCTTTTCTGATAGAGAAGACCAAGTTAACAAGTTTATTGATTTTGGTAAATAAAGCTCTTTATGTTGCTGCCTTGTTTATATAAACACAAACATATATTTAGATAAAGCCTATATTGCCCACCCTGCGTGCTGTGACTCAGCAGCATCCCTGAAGCATGCTGGGCCAAGCCACCCTTGGAAGTTCTTGAATTCAGATCCCTTGATCCCACCAAAATTATTGCTGGAATATGCCATACCTTTGCTAATTGCCTGCGAAGCACTTATTGGTTCTTATTTCATTTCCAGCAAAAAAAATGTGAGAAGCTGAGCAGAACTCAAAGGCAGCTTGCTCTAACCTGCCTCGCCATGGGGGACGTGCTTGCTAGGAATCAATGGCATAATCCATTTTGTTCTGTCTTGCAATACACTCTTACATTTAATCCACAAGAGCATTGTAGTTTTGGTGCCAAATTAGTGCTGGCACAGAAAATGTGCATCACCTGCGCCCGGGAAATCACCTTTACAAATTCCTAACTGTATTGCGTTTGGCATCTTTTACAATACAGAGGTTACACAGAGTTTAGTTACAGCTTTGACATCAGTGCTGAAGCACCATGGGAATTTGACATAGCACAGAAAATGACCTTCCTTCCTATAAAGATATGAAATACAGTAGATCTTTGAATATATATTCTTCTCCATAATAGGTATGATTACTCTCCAGGAATATGTATGATTAATCACATGATGGGCACATGCATGTTCCCATATTTGTATGACAGCCCCAGTACAGTCTGAAGAGCCTGGCAAAAATCCACATCCTGGCATAAATACACTCTTGATTAACAATATTCTTTATTATCCATGTAATCAGTAAATCACTGATTTTGGTTTCATAAACCGATGACCAGATAAGGTTAGGAAAAACTCAGCTTTTTAAAAAAGTAAATAGATGTTAAAGATAAGTGAAAGAGAAATCAATAATAAGATTAAGACATTTCTATGAGTCACCTAAATAAAACAGCTACAAAGGAAAAAAAAAATTGCCATTATAATATAAGCAAAAAGGTAGATGGTTTCCTGCAGTATTTTTTATTCTTTTCCCAGATTCTGCCTACCTAAAATTCTTTGAACAATGAACTCACTAGAGGAGTCCAGACATTAAAGCCTCTCTCCCAATAGACACATTAGAAGACCAGCAGGGCTTCCAGCAAAACTAGACTCAACTTTCCTCCTCATTCGAGAGCAACCGTCAAACATAAACTAACACAAATATTTAAAAATCTTTCAGGGTTTCTTTATACATTGTGAAGAAATCACAGTGTGACAGAATTCACTTTCTAAAAGACATCCTTTGAAGGTCACCTTAAAAAATCCCAGGAGAATGCAAAGCATGGAGCAAAGACCAAAACACCTTAAAAGGAACTTTCCCAGCCATCAATTCAGCCCTTGCTATTGCTGGCAGCCACATAATAAAACCTATTCATAAAGCTCCATTTTGAACTACATGGGCTTCTTGCCGCCACCGCTCCTGCTGGAACCTGTTCCAGGACCTCACTCCTCCAAGCTTCAAGACCTTCTAATTTCCGGACTCAGTTTATTGATGGCCATTTTGTAACTATTTGGTCACAGGCCAGCCTTGTCCCTTGGTTCTCCTCCCCGCACCGCACGTCCCCATGCTGTGCTGCTCTGCTTGAGGAGAGCCATCACTTCTGCTCCTGCGTTTCCCTGGGTAGACCATAGAATCATAGAATCTTAAGGTTGGAAAAGACCTCTAAGATCATGAAGTCCAACCGTTGACCCAACACCACCATGTCTACTAAACCATGTCCCAAAGTGCCACGTCTACACGTTTTTTGAACGCCTCCAGGGATGGTGACTCCACCACATCTCTGGGCAGCCTGTTCCAGATGGGATGCAGGGAGTGCTTGTGGCAGAAGGTCCCCCCATGGCACCTCTGCAGTTAGGGTGAGAAGTGGCTTTTCCAGAGAAGGATTAGGAGGAGATATCTCGGCTTCTTGCTCTGAATCACCTGCCGAAGGAATCCTCTTTTCATCGACAAGGCAGACCTTAAAGAGATCAGTCTGCCCAAGCTGAAGTAGCCTTTTATGAATAGCTGTACCCCACTCTGCTTTTGAGTGTTCCCCTCCCCAGTCATCCCAGAAACCCTTATCCCGGATCCAGCCTGAGTCCCCCATTCAGACAACTTGCCAAAGAGGCAGTGAACATCTCCATGTGTTTGATCCGTCATATAAAGCCATGAATTAGCCTTGATATCAGGAAGGGAGAAAATTTCTCTGATAGGCAAGCTCCAGGTTATACCAATCTTCATACTGGTACTGCAATGCTGCATATCTTCCTGCCCTCAAAGGAGAGGGACTGTTGACAAGGGCAGGGAGTGACAGGACAAGGGGAATGGCCTGAAGCTGCAGGAGGGGAGATGGAGATGAGATGTGAGGCAGAAATCCTTCCCTGTGAGGGTGCTGAGGCCCTGGCACAGGGTGCCCAGAGAAGCTGTGGCTGCCCCTGGCTCCCTGGCAGTGTCCAAGGCCAGGTTGGATGGGGCTTTGGGCAACCTGGGCTAGTGGAGGGTGTCCCTGCCCACGGCAGGGGGTGGCACTGGATGGGCTTTGAGGTCCCTTCCAACCCAAACCAGTCTGGGATTCTGTGATTCTGTGATCTCCTGAGATAATGAATAGACCTGGCTGTCATGCAGGGAACCAGAGAGGAGACAAGACCTTGTAGGATATATCTCCCTACGCAGGTTCTACATCAGGCAGAGGTGTACAGCCGGAGAGAACAGTATTCATCTCTTCCAGCAACATCAGAGCAAAATCTACATTTTACTGGTCTCCCATAGGGTTTTACAGCAAGACAGGCGGCACAGGAGCTGACGGGCTCTACAACGTCTCCACTGCCTTGGTCTGAACAGCATTGTCAAAATCTCCAAGAGCAGGAAATAATTGAAGCGGAGACAAAGACCTTCAGGAAAATATAGCAGCTTCAGTAGCAATTCTTGTGTAAAGAAAATTGGATTAATTTTATGTAAGAAAATGTTCTATTTGGTTTTGTGTTTTTTTTTTTTTAAAAGTGGTTTTTTGCCCCAGGATCGTTTTAATTGTGTGTGGTTTTTCTTATGTTTCCAGTGTTTAATGACATGACTTCAGTGACACTACGTATTATGACATGCCACTCCATGTTAGTGGTGACAGAAAGAATATGATGCATTAGCTGCTACTCCTGTCATGTCATAGTGTGACAGAGCATGTCATACTGGAAACACAGGAACCAATAGAGATTGTACTTTTATTTTGACCATTTCCTACTTTTTTTTTTTAACAATTAAACCAGTTTCTACTTGCTATTAATTGAGAAAAAAATTTCTAAGGAGTTGCCTGTTTGTGCTGTAATGAAAATTTGACACTTCAAACAAGAAAAGAAGACAAGTACTTAGCACACTAATTAGAGCAGAAACTATTTTCAATATCTGCAGAAGGTGATTCCAGTCTAACACTGAGCAACACTACCGCTAGCTACTGCCATACAACCTCACATTCTCACCTCCGTTTAAAGATCTCAAAGCTCTTTGCAAACACTAATAAATTAAAATTGTGGGGTTTTTTTCTATCTCCATTTCAAAGACAGGTGTGAAAGGAGGGAGGAGAAGGATAGGGACTAAGGGACTACAACTGTGAAGGAGCTAAAATGGTTTTCCCAAGGCACCACGTACATCCCTGAGCAAAACAGAACCTGCAGCTTCTGCCGTCTAAAACCCCGCTGCTTAATTCACTGGAGGCTAGAAGCTGGGAAATGGCAATATAAACAAGGAATGACTGAAAAATAGAATATATTATCCAGACCCCACCGCACTGTGCCCCAGCCTTCCTCACCTAATAATCTCTGATGTTCCAAAAAAGAACAACCTTCACAAATGCCTCAAATATTCCTCTCCTTTGGTCAGTGCTAACTGCTCCATAAAATGCATGTTTATGCTACTTTTGGTGACAAATTTAGCCTACTAAGGAGGGGTTACATTACTGTCTACTGAAGAAAATCACTGTTGCCATTTTTTCAGCTCCCAGGCAGTATTTTAGGTGCCACAGTATTTTCCTCTGTGTGTGCAGGGCAATCCTTTAGCACCTTGTTTGGCTGCAATTGTTTTATATGTAGATCTGAGACCAGTGCTCTCCCAGGCACAATCAGAAATGGTAAAAAAAAAAAGCTGCTAATAATGGGGATTTCTCCTGCATTCCTGTGTCAAGAGCTTGTGGCTTTCCAGGCAGGAAACTCCAAGCTTCCCTTGAAACCCTGCACCTTCAGAAGGTTCTTGTTGACCATGACACGCAAGAAAGCCACAAGTAGGAAATCCTCGATTGCCATGGATACAGCATTTGCTCTGTGAAGGGCTTTGAGAAAGAAACAGGACAGCGAGAGCAAGCGAAGAGCAGGCACAGCTCCAGCCTCCCCCGCCATGAATTGCCCTGGCATTAGGGATGGAGCCCAGTTCCCTCCTCCCAGCAAACCCTGCAGTGTCCTGAGGATGCTGGTGTGAAAGCCATGTGTGCAGCTCTGACCCACAGCTCTTTCCTCACTTTCCACCTCTTGGCTGGCAGATCCCAAATTCTTCAGATCAATCTCCCATTTGCTTCCCTGAAACTTCTAGAAGACCATCACAGATTACTCTCATCCCATGCTTGAGCAGCGGGAGGGTACAACGTGCTGCCCAGCATGGCTGCATGAACAACCTTCAGGTCATTGTCCCCCACGTTCAGCAGGAATGACTTCTGTAGCTCTTGGGGCCTTGGGTGAATGCAGAAATTGTATTAGCATCACCAACATGTTGCAACCCTCCTTCAGACCTCTAGATTACACCGTTATGACCACACGAGCAATCGTAGCACTCAGTGCCAGCCTGGAGGATTGAGCTTGTCTCCAGTGGGAGGTTCCCAAAGCAGTGACACCAGTCCTCTGTGTACCTCCCCTTCCCTTTTCCTTATCTAGGAAACTTCACAGCTCACCTCCACTCAGGCATGGCTCTGTTCCATCACGATATTACTCCAGTTTTATGCATTATAATGCCCCAGACTGGAGCCAGGAACCATGCCACATCATCTCTGCCCCATTTACACATGACTGCATGCTGTGGGAATCCCTGACTTCTGCCCTTTCACCCTTAGGGCTTTCATGGAGACACTCAAAATGCTCAGTATGAGCGAATTTGCTCCCAGCAGCATCTGAACTTCAGCAGGTCCTTATGATGGCCAGAGTCTTAGAGGCTTAGAGGTAAAGGCAGGTGTAAGCACAGGGCAGGCTGGCTCAATCTGAGAAGAGCCAAGGTGCTCCTTGTCTTCCGTGTCACTCCAGAAAACTGTCTGATTTTCCCATGTCTGGACTCCGTAGAGTGGGATCAAAGTGCTTCCCTCTCAGAAGGGCATCAAGCAGTAAGGACATGAGAGCTGAGAAATCCTGGAGCTCATCTAAGTACCAGAGCCTGAGAGAGTTCTCCCTCTACATTGATTTCCTTTTATCTTTTCCCATAAATCAGCTTCTTCAACTCTTATGTCCTTTCCTGTTGCTTTTCTCTTAACACGCTCCAATCCATCAAGCTCTCTACGATGCCAAATGCCCACAAATGAACGTCCTGTGCCATTCCTAGCTCAACACAGCTGTTGAAGAAAAGGACTAAATTCCCCAGCAGATTTTGAATTGGGTGACATTTCTGAACACTTGATAATGGAAAATCTCCAATTCTGCCCGTATATATTCTGGGACTAAAACAAAGCTGATGGGGACTGTTCAGTCTACAACAGGCAGATAAGACTTGACACACCAGCACCTGCTCTGTAAATCCAGACATCACCAACATAATTTTACAAAACCCCTTCATCCTATATAATGCAATAGATGCAAATGAGGACTGATATGTTGATATATCAACATTTTATATAGACATCTCATCTACATATGTGCAGTCACAACAGATTCACAGATTGATACTGATATATAGTTTCATGATATATATTCATATAGTTTTATGATATCTATTAAATGTATTACCCTCTCCATCAGAAAGCTGTATGTGACAGCGTATTCTCTCCTGAACCAATACGAGTAGGGTTGGGAGTGGGAGAAGTCATTTAGAAAGAGTGTTCTAAATGTCAAGTCTGTCTTCTATGTTATTAATATGTCATAAGTGGACTCTAGGTGATGCTTGCTGCGAGATGAACATTATGAATGGAACAAGCTGCATGTACAATTAATATTCCTCTTGATATATCATTTGTAAGTGTTTTAGAGAGGTTGTAAACAGGAAAAGCTTGCTTAGAGATGAATGAATTAAAGGGAAAGAGAGAAGGAAGGAAGGAAGGAAGGAAGGAAGGAAGGAAGGAAGGATAGGAAGGAAGGAAGGATAGGAAGAGGGATGATGTCCCCTAGAGCACCACTTGGAGCTGGGGCTCAGCATGGGGCAGGCAAGATGGACTGAGCTGTTCCTTTCTTGCCTGCTGTCCTTTTAGGTAGCTCAATTACTGTCTTAGAAAACAGGTAGCGATCCCAAGGAGCTCATTAAAGGATGCAGTGAATTCACATCCTCCTGATGCCACTATCTAACCCCACTTCCAGGCACAGTTCGAGGTGGACAATCCTCAAAGCCAAATCTGTGGAGGATGATCTTCCCTGGGGGAAATAATGAGAACTAGGAAGCAAAAAAGAGAGGTGTGAAAACAGGATGATGACTGAGATAATTAACCTGCTAATCACCCCCCTGGTGTGATGGAAGCATGAAACCATCAGTCTGCGTGCCTTGGGAAAGGAGGGAGACTTCACAGGCAGCTTTTCTGAGATAGAGCCTGAATTTAGCTGCCCTTACAAAACCTGCAGTCTCCTTCCAGGGCCAGTGTGGGACTGGGTCACTCTAAGTCTCTAAGCCCATTCCCACCCCAGTGCTTCATGGATGACGAACGGTTTGGTCCCATCAAAGAGCTGGTAACAAGCTGCATCCACCAGTTTAGTGGTCTGTATCCGGTATATTTCTTAGTGCAATACAAAATAAGGTTCAGCAGCTGGAGACATTGGATAACGATTGTGATTCTTCCATGGGGGAAGCCTGTCTAGCCCTCAGCAGGTTTTGGGGCTGTCAGTAAGGCATGCAGTGATTCACCAATCACAGCAGTCTTAGCCTCTCTTGAACAGGAGGGATCAAGAAATGATTTGGTGAAACAAAGACTCCTTCCTACCTGGTAAAGGGGGACAGGGGAAAAAAAACTGAATCTGTAGTAAATGCAGCAAATTCAGTTCATCTTCCAGAGGCAAAAATATCATCTGGAGTCATGCAGTGACCCAGGATCCTCCGGTCTCAAGGGGCTTCACCTGCCTTGGGCCTCTTTCTACTCAGCCACCAGGCACCACACTTGGTTAATAAGGGAGGTCTTAAAACCAAGCAGAGTAAATGAGCTGGTTCATCAGCTGCAGAGAAGGAAGAGGTGGACAGACTCAGCATCCTGGTAGGAACAGCCAGCATTGCTCCAGAGACAACAGTTGCACCTTGCGCTGCTGGCTACATGCTTTTTTTTTCCCCTAAGAAAATAGCAGGGTGCCTGGGATGCAATATCAGGCCAGCCTGTCTGCTTCCTAGCAAATCAATGCCAGCAGCCTTTCCTTCCCTCAGACCTGCAAGCTGTGCTGGCTTCACATCTCCTCTCCCAGGGCCAGGTAGGAGCAGGCAGAGGAAGGAACAGCCAGCAATGCCCTCTCCATCCACTCCCTGTACCCCCCCCCCCCCCCCAGGGCACAGGACTATGCACACAGCATCAGGAAGGGCTACAGGGAGATCAAGTTGGAAATGAAACTCCTCAGCATTCATTTGGCCTCATTACTGCACGTTTTGCAGGCATCCTTGGGCTCCCCACAGCTCTAGCTGGGTAATGAGGAGATGGAAATATTGGCTGGTTGCTTTAGACATATGTCCATCATCAGCCACTCCTGGCGGGACCGGTCTGCTGTGGGGACAGAGCTCTGCCAGCCATGGTCTAGGTGGGGATTTCTGGCATGATGTTGGACTGTAACAGTTAGCCAGATTTCCGTTCTGAGCTTGCTCTTAAAGAAAGGGGGTTAGATGCTGTTATCTCCCTGGATATGATCTGGCAGCTCCTAACACCCCGGTCAGGACAACTCAATTATATTTTGAAACCTGAAAGTAATGGAGAAAATTTTGTTAGAGCAAACCAGGTAAAAATCACACTTCTGATCCTTGTTTAGAGAAGCCTAGAAAAGTATGTGTCTTGGGGATGAATGGAGAAAGATCAGGATGAGGATGGAAAAGGCTGAATCCCACTGGGGGAATACTGGAAGGATCGTTTTGGCCTGTCCCCTGGTGATAGGTGCTGTATAAAAATAGAACAGCAAGTCAGCATGGTCTACGTAAAAAATGAAAGGCAGCCAGTGAATACAAAAGAAAGCCAGCAAAGCACCCAGGTAACAATACTGTAATGAGCATCGTGCCTATCATATGCAGGTAGTAATTCCAGCACGTGAGTGGCCTTGCCTCCGTCCCATTTCCCAGGCATCCCCGTAGAGGGACACCTGAAAGCTGATAGCATTTGTGCTGTGCCTGCCCTCTGGACAAACCGAGGACTGTAGTCTTCGTAGTTCACAGCCTGGCATCTCCCACCAGAGTAAATTCACACCAAATGCAACACGAAAAACCAGTATGCAGTGTTTGTGCTTCGTATGAGTGACAAAACCACTCCTGACAGCCTGGCTTTGTGCTGTCTTCATGCTTTTCAAGCACACACCCCAGAGGATTTCTCTCTTGATAGGGCCTTCCACATGCTCCTAAGAGAGGCTCGGATCAAAGACAGACACGGAGGATCAGAGAACTGAAAGAGTCCCCAGTGCTTGGTGTGAGCAGTATGGTCTTCAGTGAACTGGAGCAGGCTGCTCTGAAGGAAGACCATGCTTGTCTTCTTCATGCCTGGAACAGTCTGGCCTTGCATAAAACACACAAACTCCATTTGCTCAATCTTGAGGAGGTGAATTCAAGCCCAGGTCAAGTTTTCAAAGGACTCAGGACAGTTGTGTCCCTCCTGCCTGCAGCGGAGGAGCTCAGATTTGAGTTGGTATCTCTCTTTTTGTTTGGGTTCCCCACCGGGATAGCCAGCCCTTCAGCCTGCAGCTAGCCTGCGAGCCTGTGCCTAGGCAGTGTGCACCACCAAGGAGACTGGCATGCCATGGGAAGCCCCATGATAGCATATGTCCTGGTCACAGTGAATTTATAAAGGCTACACAAATTCTCAATCACAGGCACTCAGTAAAATACCCAGGCATAGGAACTAGAAGCAGAAAGGACCATACAGCCCCCTTCCATCAGCAGTTATCACAGAAAAGCTGGTAAATCCAGAGGAATCAAGGAATCCAGGCTGTAAAGCTTGGCACCCAGAGCACAGATAAGCCCATAGCAAAATACCGAAAGCTGTAAATACAAAATGTCTCAGAAAGAGAGACCAGAAGTGCCTCTCATGTGTGCCCTCCCCTTTTGCAGCGGGAACACTCATGGATACATGGGGAACTGTCTTGATCAATCTTACTTTTTTGAGAGAAGCACACACACCAGAAGATTAAGAGAAGAAAAAGGGCAGGCAAGAACCTGCAGATCAAAAGCTCCTCTACTCTTTCAGTCCTTTCCAAGGAACAGCTTTAGGATCCTGCAGCGAGAGCCATCGCTGCCCGAGGTGCTCAGAGGCGCATCGCCAGCACCGTGTTTCAATGTGAGATGGGACCAGATGAGTGGACTCCACACCACCAGCCCTTTCGCTTAACAATGTGTCAGGGGTCCTACAGAGTGTTATCAAACCTGATGCTTCTCACCTGCTTGCTGAGCCAAGCCTCAGTGTCCCACCAGGTAAAACACAGCACAGAATCTACGGACAAACCAAGCTGGAGCTTCAGTTAGATAAACTTATGATGCTCCATTGATGTACGCTAATGCTTCACTGATTTGCATGTGCTGAGGATCAGCTCAGGCAGTAGTGCTGGAGCTTTTCTGGAGAGGAGTCCCTTATAAAAGAAGAGGGTTGCAACACAATCATATTGAAACAGGAACCCCCATTTTAGCCTTTGTCTGATAGTGCACCCAACTTGAAAATTATCTCCATCCCAGCCGGATCCAGTACAGTCTGAAAATGGAGTGAGCAGCTTGGAAAGTAGATCCGCAGTGGTGGCGATGGGAGGAGAAAGCAGGACCCACCCCACAGCTCCCGGCCAGCTCTAGGGTGGCTGAGCACAGAAAAAGGCAGGAGGTCTGACTCTGACCTGCTCTCTTTCTTGGACTCAACAGCGCAGCCATAAGAGGCTGATGGAGGCTGGAACCTGTGACTGAGCAGGGAAAAGATGTTTTGGCCAAAACACTAATTGCTTTGTTCTGCACAAGGAACAGGAGGGGGGAACAATTTCACCACACTGGAAAGCCAGATAAGATGGACTTACGGTCTCCAGGAAGTCAGATGAGACGGACTAACAGCCTGAGGGTTATGAATCTACGAACAGACAAAATGCAGAGAAAACCTTCCTTCGGTCTGAGCCACGTTCCCGGCAAAGCGTGAATAACAGCCCTCGCAGGCCTGGCTGGCTGCTATCCTCTGCTTCCATTACAGGGAGCCTTCTGGGAGCCATCGCTGAGCCACGACTCTCATTTGTTCCTCTGTTTACAGGGACTGGTCATTATTTACTGAAGATTCTCAATGCCTCAACAGCATTTGAAACAAGTAGGAAGTACTGCATTTGTAAAGAGATAGTCAGAGATGACAGGGAAGAAAAGGGCCTCGGTAATTGCTCCTATCTATCATGCTGGTTTCTCTGCTTTGCTCACACCAGGCTCTGCTGCTGTTAATGCAGACCATGGGCACTCCCTGGCTGGAGCGGGGATGGGTTGTATGGTTCTGCCTTCCCTTAATCCATGCTTTGCAGCAACAGGTGTTATTTCTTTCAAAGACAAGCAGGATGGAAGCAGAGCCCGATTAATTCTGAAGATGGATTTTGCAGTGAGATGGGGTGGAGGTGAGAGGGTTGGGGGCAGGAAGGAGGACCAGACTCCCTGTCTGCACAAACATGTGTGGGAATGTGCACACACATGTACACACACACGTACACACACACTTTCATCCAAAACTTGTGCTGTTGCTTACCGTAGTCCAGGCTCAGCAGCTCTCCATAAATCAAACCTGTTGCAAAGCCCCATGCAATGCTGGGAGTTTTTCAATCAAGTTTGATGAACATTGGAGCTATTATTTCAGGAGGGAGGTAGTTGTAGTAACTTCATGCAAACCACTTCTTTGTGGCAATGCTAATGAGTCATGAAGCTTATACCGTTAATGATGTCGTTGCAAAACGCTCCCAGAAGGATGCAATTAAGAAAGGTTGGTGGTAATGGGCATTAAAGAGACATTTTATCAGCTCTCTATTGGCTGGTAAAAAGCTGCTCAAGCAGGCATGTACCTGGGTACAGCTGCAAGGATCCCACACGTTCTCTTCTTCTGCATCACCTCTTGCCCCAGTCTTCTCTGGTCTGTGGTTTCTATGGTTGCCATCGTTAGAGATTTCTGAACAGTATCTCTTATGCCACGCAGGCTTCTCTTCAGCAGCCAGAAGGTTCACCTTTTCCATCACTGCAGCCCTTGACTGTCAGACAGGCACTTTCAGAGACACTAGCTGTTTCCACTGACTCAGGACATGAGATGTTCTTGTTCCTCTTTTCACCAGTTTTTTTCTGCTGTTTCCTCACCTCGCAGCATTCCAGTAACACATTGCTGTTACTAAGGTAGCTGTGTGATTCATCCCAGCTGAATCCTGACCCTACTGAGCTGGTGGCTGCTTACACTCAAGGTAGTGCCTGCTGAGAAGAGCTTACCATCCTAATGAGACAAGACCAGACAGTAGGAAAGGAAAAGAAAGTCCATAAAGAGGGAGTAACTAAACCAAAACCACACAGACAACCAGTATCAGACTCAAATCTCTAAGACATATTTATCCACCCCAGTGATAGTAATTTTGGCTCAGTTCATATTCTCAGGAAACTTCATGGCTTACTTCAGCTGTGTTGTTCCAGTGCTCTGCTTTAAGTAAAGATGAATAATTCTGGAGTCCACTATTTGTCTCCACAGACCATATCAGGCACTTAGACGTCTGGATTAGATGGAGGCATCTAGTTACGGTGAGGTGGATCCCATCCCTGGTTTATCAGGGCAAAGTCTTAATCCCTCTGCCTGTACAAACTGGGTAAACTGGCATCTCCCATAAGAACAATTTATTCATTAAACTGCAATAACTACCTGTTGCCTTACATCCGTCTTCCAGTGCCTTTGCTTATCAGATAGAGGCCTTAAGCTGAGCAGGTATTTCCTAATACCAATGCAATGGTCTATTTGATGCAAGGGTTTCAGACCGTATATCACAAAGACACACACTGGACAAAACATCTGAATCTTTTAACATCAGAATAGGCCATGGATGAACACATGGCCTGAGACTAAAGCGGCATAGAATCAGGGAGAACATAAATTATTATATCCACCACACTAACCCTGGACCTGGTGATGAGGAAATTGTCTATGGTTATCTTCAGTTTGCTTTCACATATGTCAAATAGTTTTTTCTTCATTTCTAATACAAACTACAGGTTTCCAAAATGTTTTCTTTAAAGCAGCTATTAAGAATGAAGGGTTAAAGATGCCAGTCTGTGTCTCTCATGCTGTACAGTATAACCAGCAGCTAAATTACAGGAGGCCAGACAAAAGGGCAATGAGTCTCCGCTAGCCTTGCAAAAAATTGCTCAGGTGCACTAATGCATCTTCTTGAGCAATGTCTCCTCCAGTGAAATTCTGCTTGCTGACGTGGTCCTTAATCAAAGAAGTAGCTACTACCTGTGACATGACCAGGAATTTGATGGTTTCCTTCATCATCAGCAGGGGAAGGAGAAATGCTTCACCAGAGTGGCTAAAAAAATCCTATAAACCTGAAGATCAAAGGCCTGTGAGAATAGCCCTGGGAGAGGGGACATCTCCCCCCAAAGAAGTGCCTGAGAAAAGGTGATCAGAAGAGGAGATATTAATGTAGAGCATTTTCCAGCAATTCCTTTTCAAGCTGCTCCTAGGTAGATCCTTTACATTTCCAGGGATTACCCTTTACAGAAGTCTTCCACCTCAACGAGCCTGAGATTATAATTTACTGTTGAAAAGAGCTGGGCAACTCTTTAAGTGGCCATGGGTTGTCTGCGGGATGAACTGACCACAGATGCCCATTCTCCTTCCATCCCCACCTGGAGAAAGAGCCTGGTGGATGCTGTGCAGCACTCAGGTAACACGGTAAATAAATGGTACGAGGTAGGAGCCGCGCAGCGGCACTATGTATGTGCCACATACGTATGAATGCATAAGGGACATCTTCTCTAGGGCTGCTATAACAGCAGTTGTAAGAAGAATTTGGAGACACACATGGTAATAAGCTACAATGGATCCAACACATGCATTTCATGGTCTTGATTTCCAAAAAAACTGTTCTTTTGTATGGGCACCAGCAATTAGGATGAATTTGGTTTTTTTCCAGCTCTTCCTTCAGCATTCAGTGTATTCCTCACCAGACCTCCTGCAGGCAGGCAGACACCGGGGACACGAGAGCCTGACTTCCACGCTATTTCAGAACCAGTGACCTATATACGAGCTGCGAGCAGTGGATGCCAGTCAGAGCTAACGGGAGAGACACGCCTCGGCTCAGTTGTAGAGACACTCACACATGAAGGATTTCTGCCTGGGTCATCAACCCTCGTTGGCAGAGCTTGCTGATGCCTTGGTTTCCTGACACGGAGGAGTGCATGGGCGTGTGCCAGCGATGAAGCTGAGATCTGGTGAGATGCTACGGGTGGGATGGGGGTCTGTCCCACACCTGCCACCCCCAAGACTGCGAGTATTTCCAATGCTGGAGAACAGCCTGTGTTAAAGACGATGCAATCACACACAGCTTGCTGACACCACAGTTAAGCAAATGGTGCCATTAGCAGACGAGTGGATTTTATTGGGAACTCCATATAAACCCTCGCCAGCCAACACTCCCTATTTTAGCACCCCACGGATGGCTACCTTTTACAGCTGCCGAGCTGCTCCCTGGCAAGAGAGGGGAGCGGGATGTGCTCAAATCCTGCCCCTCCCACGGCCGAGCATTTCATGCCTGCAAGCAATCTCTACCAAACCCATCCTTCTTAAACAGCCCACTGACAAGGACAAAGGCCCCCAGACTTCACTTTGGAAGGTATTTGATCTTTGGAAACACTGCTAACAGCATGATCCCTCTCCTGGGGGCTTCGCAGTGGGTCCCCAAACCCCACTGTGCCCTCCGTTACAGCAGGGACTCTCCCTGCCTTCCCCTCCAGCCCAAGCCATGCAGATGCAATCACAGCAGAAGGGGAAAGGCAATGCTGTGTCCAGAGCCACGCTGGAAAGTCAGAGATGCGCATAAATCTCTGCTAGCTGACCCAGGGCAGTTCCACATCCCTCCAGCTCCATCAGACGAGCTCCCGACACTTGGCTGGCTGGGGTTCCCTGTCGCTTTCCAGGGGGTCCTTCAGCCTGTCCATAGCTGCGGAAACACATGCCACGTTGCCTATGAAATGACACATCTTCAGACAGATCTAATAAAAAATATGGGGAAAAGAGAGAGACTGCGATAAATGTAACTTAGCAAAAGGTGATGTTTCATAGTAGGCTCCAACCATACATGACGGGGGGGAGGTGGCTGCAATAGAAACATCACCTTTTGAACAAGATACTTTACCTGCTAAATCAGTTCCCTCTCTTGTCAAATTAAATCCATAGCTCATTTAATCAGGAAAGTCAAAGCCAGATCCAGTGTCTCAGGGGAAGTTTTATTGGAAGCAGGTTCTGTCTCTGTGAGAAGGAAGGTAATATATATTTGAGACGGCATGCTAATGCTAAAGGATTTGTCAGGAGGGGAAAAAAAAAAAAAAGGAAACAGGGAACAGTTCAGTTTCCCCACAGAAAATTATCTAGATTGAGGAAATATGAACTGACCCAGTTTTCAAATTTCTTTTTTAAGCAGAGAGAAGTAAACCCTCTAATCGATATTTCTGACCTAACATGAATTTTGAAAGGCACACGAAAATTATGATGAACTTAAATGAGGAGGGAAACAGGCTAGGATGAGGGGTAATATCCTGTGGTATCTATCTTGAGAGGAGGTTTTGAAAATTTGGGTCAATCCCTGGGAGAGGATGTCTTCTTGCCTTGATCCTTTCCAGCAGCACATGCTGGAAGGGCGCTGGTGGGGAAACAGGAATGGCTCCGAGGTCCCACCTCTGGAATACGCTTTGAGCTCTTCTGTATGGATGAATCCTTTCATAGGGAGAATAAATCCCAATACAATAAAAGCCAAACAATGCTAATGAGGATGTATGGCAGAGGGGGGAAAACACAGAACAATAAACCAGGACCGAAGAAAATCTGACCCACCAGAAGGCAATACACAGGAATAGATGCTTTGCTGCCTAAAAATCAAACCAACCTCTGGGAAGGAAGCAGCTGAATTTAAAGCAACCATTTTGGAGATAAAGACGATGCTAAAATTACTGTTGAACATTATCCAAAAAGGCAGATAATGCCTAGATTACATCTTCAAAGTTTTATCGCCTTAAGCTAAAGGAGAAAGAGAAGGGGGAGTACAGGCTCACAGGGAGAGAGATTTGGTTTCCTAGGACTGTCATGAGCCACATTGACTTGGACTCCAATCTCTGGTATGTTTAATATGTAGATTGACTTAGGCTTTCTCAGTAAGTAATTTAAGAAAACAGCATCTGGGAAAAAAAGTCTTAAGTAATTTAAACTCGCTGCAAGCAAAGGCAGCAGAAGGTCAGTTTTTTTAACATGGGCAAAAAGTGATCACATGGTATTTGGAAAAAGGCTAGATTTGTGCAGTGGAAGAGGATTTCCTGCCTGTATTCCCATCCACTTGCTGCTTTCCTTTAAACGACATCTGCATGCATGCGTGGAGATGCACATGCCTACAGCTGCGGCAGGCACCCTACGAGAGTTTTGAGCCTCCAAGGTTTTCCTCTCCTCCCCAGATATAGCTGGCTGATTAAAGAAGTACCCCAGGCTAACAGCAGCATCTACAAGAGAGGAAGGATCTCATCTAGCATGACAGAAGCAGCAAGGTAATGATTCAAAGAGATGGGTTCTCATTGCTGCCACTCCCAGGAGAAAATCAAAATCTCTCCTTCATCCCCTGTTTGTCTGGCTGCTCTGCTTAGGGTCCGACTCAGCGAAGCATTTAAGCAAATACTCAACTCCCATTGATTTCAAGGCGATTACGCACACAGCCTGAAATTAAGCATGTTTTTAAATGCTTTGCTGAACCAGGGCCTGAAAAATGTGTTTTACAGTGGGAGAGGACTCTCCCTGTGTTTTTTCAGTGCCTGGCATAATGGGTCCCAAAGGAAGACAGAAACTATTTGGGAATAAAAATTTTACAGCTTTCTCCCTGCTTTTTTGTTGAACTTCAGTGTGAAACTTCTGCCCCTTCATATGCTGACAGGCGGCAGCTGATGGGCTGAGCAAACAGCTTTGCGGTGGCCTGCTTGTCACAGGGACACGCGATTGCAAAGGCGATGACAAAACCATGCAATTAGAAACTAGATGAAATTAACTGAAATCATCCAGTCAGGAGCAATTTCAGCTCCAGGTCCAGCTGCATATCCAAACTTAAGTCTGGGTGAGCTTGGAGCTGTGTCTGGATGAGCTCTGCGCCTTCTCTGAGGATGAAAGCTGGAGATACAACAGCTCTGGCACCAATATGGGCAGCTGGGAAACCAAAGCCACAGAAGGTCAGGTTTAGTCAAGGCCTCACATAAAACCAACCTCAAGTCATCCCATCCAGAAGCCAAATCACAAGCCAGGGATTGCCTGAGATCAGCATCATCTTTTGAGCTACTGGGAACAGCACCATGTTCACAGTGCAGGAACATACAGAGCCTCCAAAACACTCAGCTGAGCATCCTCAGAGCCCACTTTGACCAAATCTAGAGTTGTTTTCCAAAAGGCACCTTCCTGCCCTCCAAATTAACTTCGCACGAGATGCTGGGATGCTTTGCATTTGTTCTGAAAAACAGAATCAGCATGGTGGCCTGACCTGTTTTAAGCTTTACTCCACAAAAGCTGAGCTGCTTTTCCTGAACATTTCCACCAGCTTTCAACCTGAAGTAAAAACTGAGCTTGAGATATTTCAATACAAAGATGAAACACTTGGTAAAATGATAAACAATTGAAATCAGAGGCTCACCATGGGGACTACTAGAGAGTGCTGCAAAGTGGAGGTGCTACCAGTACCCACCCAATATAATCTCTTTTTCTATAGATTTCTTTGTGATCAGTTGTTGGTGCTAAGTAACCACATTTTAGTATTAAAAACACAATTTGTTCCAAATGCAGTGGCTACAGGAATGCCACATCCTATTCTTAACAACCCCATGATGTACTGACAGCAAGCCAAATCCTGTTCTCAATTACACGAGCGTAAATTCACAGTAACTCAGTACATAGCCCTCTGCGAAGGGAGTTAGAAAATGCTCAGAGCTTTTGGAAATCACATTGCAAGGATTTGCATATGCAATGATAACCAAAAAAGCTGTCAGTCAGAGCGCGGGGACTATGTATAACAGGCACTTTCCATCAGCTTGGCATTGGTGAAATCATCAGGTGTCACTGCCTGTGCTCTGGATGGCAGAGATTTGGCAAACCGAGCTCGTCAGACACCGCTCCTTTTCTTTTGTGCTCCCGCCCACATGTGAAGACACCATTTTACAGCAGCGTAAATCCAGGAGGAGGAATCAGAGCTCTCAGTGCTGTCCCTACCACCATCCCACTGTCCGGGCTGGGGCAAGTCCCTTCCTCTTTGCATCTGCAAGTGCTGGGCAACACACTGCTGAGCCCCAGCATCAAAAGCCAGTGACGGCAGCTGAACAGAGCGCTTGAAAGACAAAGTTCTTGAGAAAACACACCCCCCCACCACCAGCAGCAAGCACGCCTGAGCTCCCGTACAGCATCAGCGCTTGCCCTGCCAGAGACTTCAAATGGAGACATCATCTCCCTTGCGTGACTCCCCCTTTCATGCGCCCGGATGCAGGCGAAACCCCTCGCCAGCGTGACAGACTCTGGGTGAGGATGTGCTGGGGGTTTCCCGGCCACCACAGAGCTCTCATTGTGGAGGGAATACAATGGAGTCACCACAGAGCACATGGCCAAGGCAGAGCTTGGGGAGAGCAACCGCTTTGATCTAGCGGGGAAGCTGACTGTGGGGTCGGTTAACCCTTGGGGCTCAGCCCAGCGCTAGCTTCTTCCCTTGGTCTCCCTGCAAAAGGGGCCTTCGACTGATTGATCCTGTCTGACGTGGGAGATCCTGAGGAGAGCTGGGAACCAGGTGTCAGGATGCTGGGGTCCCCTTCCAGCACTGGGAAAGATACCCATCCCCTAACAGGTATCTACAAGCTGCAGCATTTCTCTGCTGCTTTCCCATCCCTCTCCTGAACTCTTCAAATGTTACACTTGAGAAAACCCCATTTCCTGACTCCCTTTATTTATCTTTATTCCAACATCCAGAGGCAGACTGCTCTTGAGCTCCAGCTGTTGCACGCTTCACCTACCCACTACCCAAAGCCTTCTGTCCACCTGCTCCAGCACCGATCCCTTTTATACCATCCCACAGGCCACAGACCTCCCATTGGACCTCTTCAACCTCATGCAAAACATCCCGTGATGTAAATGAGCCCTTATTAGCTCCATGGAGAAGGAACGTGGTGCTGAGGGAGGAGGAACACAGGCTGTTCTAGATGATGGGTTTGATACTGTGGGTTTTTCTTGTTGACCAGAGGGGGGATTTCTAGGAGGGATAGAAGGCATGGTAGGATCTCATCACATGCATCCTCTCCTGATGTGAGCATCATCCCTCACAGGGTGCTTGCAGAGTGCATACCACTAGTTAAATCAGTATGTTTCTGGAGAAGGGAAATTGCACCTGGGCTGTGGTTCATCTGCCAGTCTGACTCTGATATGTATGAAAGCACAAAGTGACTGTGAGGAGCTGGCAGACAGCTCCTTTGGGATTACAGGAGCAGACTCCAAAGCAAAGCCCTTTCCAAGGCTTGACATGCAAAAATGCAGTTTAGGGGCCTGATGTTCAGAGATATTTATTCTCCAGGATCCTGGCCAGCAATGAGAGGAACTGCACATGGGTGGCAGGGCTGAGCGTCAGGCCCTGAAGCCAAATGTCTGAGAAGAAGCATCTCATTCTGAGCATCTTTATTCCAAGAGTGTGCCAGAGTGCACTTGTTACTGTGGGTTAAATCCAGGCTTCACCCAACATAGCCAGAAGCCCATCGCTGCCATCCAAGTGGGCAGGGCCTTTACTACTACATCTCCAGAGAAGCAGAGCAGACAGGAGTGTCTTGCAAGTTAGTTTTTAAGACAAAGCAGGGATCAGCCATGGCTCGCTTTATTGCTCTTGTTTTACAAGCATCTGTTGTTTTGGAAACATCTGAAATGAGCACAACTCGACACAAGGCACCCTATGCAAAGCATCCTCTGTCAAAGGCGGAAATCTCAGACACGTGTCTGAAAAGGACTTGAAAGCTTTTTGTTGTTGTGTTGCTGGTGGTAATTTTGTTTAAAAAAAAAATTAAAGGAAGAGACTCCTTTTTTCAAGAACTCACCCAGATGTTTGTGGTTTGGGATTTTATTTTTTTTTTTAGTGCCTGGTTAGTCTCATGTATATTGAAACCTGCTCTGCTCACACAGAACAAGGGGGCTCTGACAACGTTCAAAGGGATCTGGAGAGCAGCAGTTTATACAAAGCTTTGCTCTGCTTTCCTGCAAGAGAGGGAGGAGGGAAGGAATGGTGGGTAAGAGCTGTAAAGGCGGCTGTGCACTGCAATAGCTTAGTCTATGGAAACAAAATGCAGTGGAATAGAGCTTTAAAGCAAGATGTCCCACAGATACACTTGGGCTTTTCTCCAGCATAACGTTCCCAAAGTCTTCAACAGTTTTCTGGGTGCAGGTAGAAAGTACCGCCCATGTTAAAACATGGAAGAGAGAAGACCTGTGTGGCTGTCCAATGTGTCACCTCTCTTCTGTAAACGCTTATCACAGAGTTAGACTTTTGAGTAAGGTGGAGAAGGTAAAGGCTTAGGACAATGGGAAGAAGCAGCTTAAAAGTCCACTAGGCATGAGGATGAAATACAGTGCATTTAGGAACAGTCATGGTGCAATGGTAGGAGCCTGGAAAGATGCAGATTTTCAAACTACTTGAATTGTCCTTCCAGAATTCATGCCACCACATCCAAAAAGGCATCATCTGTCTGATAGATTGAACCAACAGAGAAGCCTGGGTTTGCTGCCTCCTTGTTTGGACGCCAGAAGGACTTGGTCACTACTCGAGTGCCAAACGTTGCTTCCTGGCACAGCGCTGCGAGGGTATGCGCAGCCACCCAGCAGCCTTTAACTAGCTCCAGTTAGAGCTAGTTACTGTTTTCCACCCTAAAATACAGTTTGACCTGAAAGAGCACTTAATTGCAACATTTTCCACCAAGCCAGGAACTGTCAAATGGCAGATGAGAGCTGAGCACAAGCAGACACTATGCAGTTGCAAGACAGAAAAACAGCTAATTACCCCCAGATTATAGAAATTGCAGGAACTGGTGTTGAGGGAGCTTAGCTATCAAGTGAGCTGGTGAATCAAGTCCTCTTGGCTCAGCAGTGTCAGCTCACACAGCAGGAACTTTGCTGCTGCCCTCCCAGCAGGTCTACCCACCTCATCCCCTTCCATTCCAAAGGACATCAGCATCTCAGGATGCTGATCCAGGCAGCCAAGCTCAGAGGGGCTGGATGGCTCACAAACGTGGCAAGATGTCAGCAGGAGAAGATGCACAGCCTCTCAAAGGTAAATAAATAAAGTCTGTGGAACAGCATCGTCTAGCAGGGAACATGCAAAGCTTGGGCTGGAGAGATGGAGGAGAAAAGTCTTCCTGGTCTTCACATCCATCACCACTAGACATACCTGAAATGGATCCAGGCAGGATAGATGTCGATAACTGGGTACATTTTTCACCAGGCTAATGAGGAGATGTTTTAAATCTTTGCAAGGAGACCTAAATAATTCAACAAACAAGACTGGGGTAGGTGAGAAGACTGAAGGGAGTTGAGTTCAGAGCTCTGAGAAAGCCCATCAGTATCTGAACTATCACATCGGCTGCGATGACAGCCCCACGGCAGTTGACCATGTAGGTTTGGGCTCCATGGGTGCTATTCACCAAGCAGTGGCCAGAGGCCCCATCCTGCTGTCACAGGACTAGTAGCAGAGCTAGACTGAAGATACAGATCTGCAGTGCCCTCGGGGCAAGGCAGCCACTTCATGACCCGCTTTCAGGGTCCTGGGGACCTGACTCTTCCGCAAATCCTAGTTCTCACCTCTCTTCCCTGCCTTTTTTTTTTAATACATATATAGTAAATCCTAAACACTAAGAAAACACGATGCTGATATTAGAGACCCCTGCTTTTGACTGTGACTGTGATGTCCCAGGACAAGAAAAAAAGGTGGAGAACTGCTTTGTGATCACTGATGCAAAGGGCATTGCTCTTTCCCTGCATCCCTCCCTGGGTTTTGCTCCTGAGTCACTCTTTCTGGTGCTGTCTGCTCAAAGAGCCCCACAAGTATGAGTTTACCTGCAGGCCACTTTCCTTCTGCAAGGATGTGCCCCATCAGACCACTGCATGGCTGGATCTGGTCCTCAAGGCTGGAGGAAGAGTCTCATCCCATGTGCTACCCTCCCCTATTTCCCTCTACCCTTGTCTTGCTCTGGGGACTGAATACCTGCCAACGAGCAGACAATTTAGCACCAAGTCTCTACTGATGTTTCCATCAAGACGGGAAACACAAAAGGCTTCACTGATTTACCAAGGCTCGCTGCTTCTGCGCCTTGACAAGAATTACAAAAGGAATCTCATTACAATCTCCTCGGTTCTCATCAGCCTGGCACGGAGCCCGCTGGTGCGCTGTGTCGATCAAAGCCTCGCTCGTGACAGCCCAAAGGGTGCTGGTAGAGCTGTTAGAAATATGATTTTTTTTTGTCTTCTCATAGTTGTGGCACTCATGTGAAACCAGGGGAAAGGCTGGAGGATCAGTCAGGGGATGCAGCTGCTTTGGGGGGAGTGGGACATGGAGCTGAACATGCGCCTCTGCCTGCTCTCCACCAGCTGCTGGTGGGAAACGTCCAGCTCCAGTTGCAGCCAGTATCTGCAGAAAGTTGTGACGTGGGACCACACAGAGTATCTGAACCCAGAGGGATAACCATCCTACTATTGTAGGACAAAATGGAGGGATCAATATCCACAAACCGGCTGGAAACCTGTTTCCATGCAGGGAATGGGGGTCTGACTCTGCTATGAGCTCAGCTCCAGGCCATGCTGGGGACCGGCAGGGCACCTGGGTGAAAGATGGCTCGTGCACAGTATTGCCATGCCTGATTTAGGCTTTCCTTCACAGCCCCTGGGAAGCATCATGATACACCTGCACTTGCAGCGTGTTGGACTGTGGAAAGCCCATGGCCATGGTTTGAGGCGCCAGAGAAAGGTCTGTGATAAGCCACACGTTCACCAGCAGAAACTGAAGATTAAGGGGATATTGTGGATTAAAATCTTAGCTAAAAGAGCAGGTTGGCAGCAATGGAGAGGGGATGGGATGCTCTAAATCCCTCTGTGGGGGCTGACCGTGCAAGAGGGCTGTCATGGAGGTCGTCCAAACCCCAACAGACTCTGTATGGATGTCCAGCTGCAGGACTTTCTGCCCAGCAGCTTCTCCTATTAGCTCCGCTCCCCAGCTGCCATGGGCAAGAGCAAACGCTGCAGTCCCTGATGTATGCCGGAGTGACACTTCCATTAGATTTCCCTCCTCAGCTGAATGGAGACTTGGTTGGAAATAATTCAATGTTGTTGGGGAGAGTTCAGCAGAGTTTCCTATTTTTTGGCTCATTCAGTTAGGAAAATCTAATTGGCTTTCCATTCCTCCCAGTAGCCTTTGAACCTGCCAATTAATTTCCAACAAATTTGATAAAGTGGGAAAAGTTTCAAATGTGTTACAGTCCTACAAACTGTGTGAAAATAGATGGCTGGGAGAGGAGATCCTGTTAGTGTCTCACTGGACAGCTGCAGGATGAATTTATCTGGGGTGCTAAACACCAGCAAGCCCACACTGGGAAGTGCTGTTAGGAGTGTACTCAACCTTAGGAGAACTTTTGGTCAGAAATTGCATTTCTCTAGGCACAGGAGCAAGGGAAAAGAAAAGGAAACCAAGTATCCCAACCCCAGCTACTTATGGGACAACTTGTTTTAACCAGTGAAAACATTTTTCTCCTTGACTCTGAAGTTCCTCTAATAATCTGATTTCTCAAATTAGGGCAAGGAACATGTTTTCTATTCATTATTAAATCAAGTAAGTATTGCAACATTGTGGAAAAGATGTCTTTGATGTTATACTGCACAAATGAGCTTTGATGGAGGATGGAATAAGGAATGGTGGTATAAGTCCCTAATGGGGACCCCCAGCACATGGGTTAGGTACACATCCCAGCATCCACATGATGTGATGAAGATTAAGTCACAAAACTCCCTCTAAGAACTTGGGTGCTGAAAACGAGGTGCTGCAAGGATTTCTGCTCACCTGCACACGTGCAGTTTGTCAAAACAGCAGCGTCTGGATTGTTGACATTTTTTACAACTGTTACACAGCAATTGCTTTTCTAGTGGCCATTAAGACAATTCCACTTGGCCAATTCCCTTCCACGTCCTGTTTGCTGTCACAATAATCTGTCTCTGTGTGTTTTGGAAAACCAGTTGCATTTTTTGAGGGCTTAAAGCTGGAGTAATCCCACAGGGCTTCCTTTAATGTTTGCGTTGTCTCCCCTTACCCTACTCTGCAGACTCCAACACAGGGGAAATTTTTTCAAAAGCCAGGTTAACTTGCTGAGCCATCATTATAAATCCAAAGCAAATAGGCCTGAGATGTTCCTTGCAGGCTTTTATTCAGTGAAATGATCTTGGCAGCACAGCAGTTGTTTTGCAAATACACTGCAAAGCTTTGAGGTTTGCCTCGAATCATGGGGTCTCTCTTTGCTGCCTGCTCCTTGGAGCTGGAGGAGGGACGGGAAGGTCATTGGATTACGCCTGCCAAGAAAATGCTTTCTCACAAATGTTGGATGAGCCCCCTTTACAGGCTAAAGAAATGGTCTGCAGAACTGAGACCCCTACTATATCTGTAGGGTCAGCTCTTGGAAGACACTTAGCACCACTCACTTTACATCACCCTACTGCCTCCATGAAAATGGATGAAAACTCCACAATCCCTGGTGGTACTGGCTGCCTACAGAAACCACTCCCAGCAGATACGAGTAGTGCAGATGACTGGCCTAAGTACGAGTAGCTCTGCGAGGACATGGCTGTGAGAGCAGTCTCCCCCTTCTTACCTTTGGTAGACTCAACATGTTCTACCACACACATCACCCCCAAAAATTACTTGGTCAAGCCCTGTGGGCTCTGGAGCACCATGAGCTCACTTCCACTGAGCACTTCAGTGCTTGTAGGGAGCAAGAAAGACAGAGAAGTCCAACCATTAGATGAAATGACTGATAGCAGTGGGCAGATCCAAACCAAGACCCATGAAATATAGCTGTCAGACTGGTTTCTGACAAACAGGGATGACCAGGAGCCCAGAGAGGTACCAGCACAGAAGATAATCAGAAGCACACAATTCCCTTTCCATTCCCACCAGCAGCAGCAAGTGCCATCCCTGCTCCCATGGGCCCTCCCTGCGTGATGTGTTTGTCCTCCTTGGCCTGTGGCCTTGAAAACAGGGTTCAGGGAAGGACCCAGAGCTGGGTGATGCTGATGAATCAGTCCCTCTCTCTGTTACATGCTTTGTCTCTGGAGACTAAGACTGCTGTAGGGCAAACGCTGGCTCCACTCTAGAGATCCTCTACCTGTTAGCTAAGCATGAATAATATCTTTTGCGTTTAGTCACACCTAACGCAGACTAGATGGCAGGCAGTTCCAGATGCTCCTTCAGCTGCTCTTAGAGGTGGTTCCTCTCCATTCAATCAACTGCCGCTGTGTCAAATATCCTTGCCCCAAGAGACAGAAGAACATAGTTTGTTCAGCCTCTGATGAAGGCAGATGAAACCCTCACTCAATTTCTGAGATTCAATCATGCTAAAATCTATCAATTAACTAAAGACATTGGAGCTTACTAATGTCAGACTAATTAAGACATGCTTCAAGCACTTCCTATTAGTTATTCTTGTGGTTATTAGGTGTGGAGGAGATGTGTATAAATAGACAGGAGCTCTCTGCTAAAGCAGGAAAAACTGTTGCAAAATTAGGCCCTGGTGGGATGTTCTGAAAGGAAGTGTGAGTGATATTGTTACTTAGCAAAAGAGGGATTTAATCTAAATATTAGCCATATGACAGGAGCATCTTGAAACCTCTCAAGGGATTGGGACCTTCTCATAATTAGGCACTGTATGTAGCTGGCTAAAATGGAAGGGTTTTCCCCAAGAGGCAAGCAATGTCAGAGAACCTCTGAGCCCCCCTGTCTCAGACACACTCCAGAAATACCCCCCTCTCTTCTTGGCAAAGGGCACTTCATAAAACAGACACCTAACATTTAAATAACCAAAGCTTAGGGTGGTCTTAGCCCCAGCGAGCCTGTGACGTTGTGCGTCCTTGATGCATTTCATGACAACACTGACTTCAGCCCACAGCGCCTGGAGTCTCTTGCCCTGACTTTGCCAGCTCCAGGCCCTCCAGCCCAGACATCTCACCCCATCCAAAGCTGCGTTTGGAGATTAGGCTTGGAGACATCTCAGCCATTCCCCCTGGGAGCAGGGAAATGAAGGTTTGCTTTGAGTGTCTTTCAAGCAGGAAGACTAATGAGTTGGACCTGGGGCTATTGGAATCAGTCTCTGCCAAAAGTATTGTCCACACATGTGTTGCACTGAGACTGGGACATGAGACCTGGAAGACCAGAGCACCCATTGAATCTTCTCCCTGCTGGAAACAGGGTGCGTGATCACACTAGCAGCTACTATTGCATTGGTCTGTCCTGAGTAATTGCAAGCCTGCTGGCTGACTTCAACCCCATTTGAGATAGTGTAAGAAGTCTCAGGGAAATAATTTCTCTACTGGTTTAGTGGAAATAGGTCATAAGAAAATTCTGAGGGAAAAGCTGCCGTATAGATTTAGCCTTTATTAGACTCCTGGCTATTCACACAGGAGGAAAAGGCTGTGAAAGTCCCAGCCACAAGGAAATCTTCCTGTCTCTGGTTTGACCAGAGGATTGATCCATGAGATCTCTAGGAAAATTGAGGTCTTTATCTGCACTCCTGTTGTTGGAAAATACAGCTAAAGTGCTCTGACCTCCCTGGCAAGGCTGAAATTCTCACTCCAGTGGAGGAGAATGATGCATCAGACCTGGAGAGGTACCCAGAGACAACCCTTTGCCGTAAGAAGAAGAAAAGGTTATGGTGATCAAACAATCCAGCCCAACATCTTTGCTGAGGCCAGTTACACTGGTGGGTTTTGTGTGAAACAGCAGCGGAGCCGCAGTGAGGAGGACCGTGAGCTGGCGGCTCTTTCTGACACACTGCCCAAGGGGTCATGAGCACCGTGGGCTGGAGAAAATCTCCATTCCCCCTTCCCATGCCCCTAAGCTTTTCAGCAACCTCAAAGAGCTGCTTTTTAATCAGGCATCTGAAATAGCAAATAGAAGAGTCACCAGGGGAAGATGGCCCTAAAGTTAAAAAAAGAACTTACTATGAAGCCTGAAACTAAAGAGAACCCGCCCTTGAGTCTCCTCCTGCAAGTTCTCTTCTCTATCCAGCAAAAACCTCAAGGGATAAACTCCCACTAAATCACTCTTTTCTCTGCCAGCCAGAAACTTACTCCCACTAAATTACCCTCCTCTCCAGCCAGCCTGAAACCTCAGCAGCTCACGTCCCCTCTGCCAGCCACAATTAATCCTTTCAGTTGAATTTTCATTCCCAGGTTCTTCTCCAAGTGAAAGATCTGGGGCTCTAGTAAGGAAAAATGTCATCAGGCTTATAGAGATGTTCAAAGTGGCCTTGAGCAGCAGGCTCCCACCAAAGCCAGGCACAAGCCCTCAGGCTTTGCTTTTGCTGGTCCTTAAAAGCTCCCTCAAATGTAGCAGGAATCAAGAGGGTTTTTTTCTCTTTTCTTGAAACAATGGCCGCTTTGGGGGATTATTTCCTCCTCTTCTCCCAGGCTGCAGAGGAGAGGAGGTGTAAAGCCTCGGTGGGCACCTGGCAATGAATACCTCTGCTCACTCACTGAAAACCAATGTATAAACTGATGTTTTGGTTTTCCTCTTCTCCATGTTCCTAACCCACCTGGAAAGGAGCTTGAGGAAAGACCCCAGGCCCTGCTCTTCCAGGCCTGTCAGGTCTTGTACCATAGCATGACGCTACGGCTTGGCAAGGCCATCTCCCAGCTCTGTCCTGAACCCACTGTGGCCATCTCTGGGCCTCAGTGCTATAAATATGGGATAACATTACTTCCTGGATACCAAGACACAGTGGGATAATTTGCATTTTAGCAAATAAGAATTACTCAGATGTTATAATGTGAACCCCTGGCAAAATCTCAAATCTGCTGTGCATTCCCCTTCCCATCGTGGGCACCTCTGCAGTTGCATTTCTGCTCTGTCCTCTGCTCAGCTCCCCCAGAAAGGACAAAGTCACGTCCCAGCACAGTCAAGGTGCTCTGAGATGTGCAAACTATGATGATGGGGAAGGAGAAGCATTTTGCTTTCCCCCCTAAATCTCTTTGTAAAGTATTTGATCTGGCAGCCTCTAGTACATTTACCATGGGAGATAATCTTTGCCGTTCAGGGCTAGTGATAAAGAAAAACTGCCTGTTATCAGCTGACCAGCTTGTCCCAGCAGGACACATCCTATCTTGGGCACATGAAGGTGGATTTCATTATTAAAGAAGCTGTTTGTTTGCCCTGATCTATGGAGAAAAAAAAAAATATGGCAATTTCTTTTGTTCTCCACAAGCAGCAAAACAGTGTTTCTGCTCTGTCTTCATTACCTGCTCAGTAATTGTCACTGCTGAGTGCCTGGTGAGACATCCTGAAGGATGCTAAAAGCTTTCCTTTCCCTTTTTGCAGTACCATCTGCTTTTGTCTTCTCAACAGCTGATGGAGACAAGGAAATGTCCACTGCTTTTAAAGGGGCAGGGTGGTGTAAATGTAACCTCTGGGTTTATTTTTAATACATTAAATAGTAAAAATCAAATGGCCTTTTACCTATCCATCTGTTGCCCTCACCATCTGCTGCAGGAGTTGATTTATTGGCAACAACATCCTTTGGCTGCGAAGGTGAGGGCTCCCCCCAGACACCTCGGCCCTTCCCCTCACCCAGAATTAGCAAAACAAGGTAAAATTTGAGGTATCTCAGAGGTGGTTGGGGAGCAGACATTTTCTTGCAATATCCATTTCCCCCTTCATTTCAGGACAGGACACAGCTTTGTTGGAGGTGTGCGACAGCAGCTTTCCTACACAAATGCTGTGGAAATATGGAAATTCAGACCAGAAAGAATCATTAAAAGTCCTCAAAGGGCTAAATGATGGAGGTCCCACAACCACCCTAGGTAATCCAGGCCTTGCTCCGCTGTCTCTGCCTCTAGGATATTCATTAATAACTCAGAGCCCTCTTGCTGCAATTTAAACTCATGATGTCTTGTCGTCCTCATCACAGACATCAAAAATCAGATTTCATTTTCATCACACAATTAATATTCAAACAACCCATTACTTTTTAAGAGAAAGATATACTTCACTATCCTTCTTAATGTGAATATTTTAGAATAATTTGACATGGTGCAGTTTGCCATTTTCAAAGATGACACAAAATTGGTTTCCCATTTTAAAATTACAAGTCATTTTGAAATGCAAGCCAATTGCCACACCACTTTCTTTCAGAGGCATTGTTGAAATTTGGAGTATTTCAGAATCTTCCCATTGAACTGGGTGGGACTGTTTCTCTCCAGCCCTGCACAAGTCACATGAAGACCCAATACAGTGATGTTTAGTCCCATTTCCAGGGCAGAGAAAGCATCTCACATCTTTTATAATTGCTCACCACACAGCGCTCACCTGCACAGGATGGAGGTCACAGCATCCCACAGCGATCATGCTCTTCCTCCTGGTTTTGCCTCCCAGGTCCCCGTCCGAGGCTTCTCCAGCCCTCCCCGCTTGGATTTTTAGGAACCTTGTAATTTCTAGTTTAAATTTATGTTAGTTTGTACCCACTTATTTCCTAATTATTGCCTTCAAACTTAAATAGCTCTTCTCCCTCCCTAGTGCTAATCCTTTGGATGTTATTAGAGACAGAAGCTCCTGCTCAGCCTCTGTTTGCAGGGTTAAACACAGGGTTTTGTGGTGTCTCAGGAAAAAAAAACCACTTGGGGCTCCCCAAACATCCCAGGGATGTTTCTTGGCTCCTCTTCTAGTTTCATGTTGTCATTGCAGAGATGCAAACCGCACACAGAGAGCAGATTTTGGATCACCTCTCTTACATCTGCCCAGGTGTTTGGCCCAAGCGACTCTCAAGACTTGAGGCAGGGAGAGATGCAAACACTCACTGAAGGATGGTTGAATCGCCCTTCGGGAGCCGGTCTCTTCCCTGACCAGAGACGGGGCTCAGGCTGACATTGCCTCTCAGGTGGCTTTTAGAGGGGCCAACCCATCCTTGACCAGGTGCGTTGTACCATGGGTTACAAATAAAAAGCCACACAAAACACCACAGCCTGGAAAGAAAGGGTTTCCCCCCAATCAAAACCAATTCAACGGGTTATTTTCAGCCTGCTGCCTCGGCTATTAGTGCAGATGTACGCATCAAGAGACGAGGTTTCTGCTTCATAAGGCAGAGTCCTCCAATGCAAGGAGGACCCAGGCTATGGCAGTCATCCCCACGTCCCCAGCCCGGGCTGCAGCTCCTCGGTGCCCAGGCTCAGAAGGGAGCTGCCGTTTGCTCGGCCTCCCAAACATTTGTGCTTATTTGAACTCATAGTACAAAACGTTTCAGTGGATTATTCAGTGCCTCCGGGAGCTCTTGAGGAGGCAGAAATAATGAAAAATTATTAATTAGGCTATTATTTATTTATTACAATTATTAACTGCTGACACGCTGCTCAGCACCAGGCTCAGCTCCAGCTGGTGGGACTGCAGTTGCAGATGGCAAGAGCCTGCCATGAGGAGAGATGATTTTGTTAGACCCCTGCTGCACACCATGCCCTGAGGTGAGCATGAAGGGGGGGGAACAGGGAGGAGGAAGAGGGGCTCTTCAGATACCTCAAGGAAAATAACAGTCCAGGATTTTCATATGTATTAAATTTCCTGCCCAAGCAGTGTACGCAGTCTGTACTATCTTATAGGAGAGGTGGTAGCAGCGTAGAGAGCAGTTTAAGGATGCAAATAGTGGTTTTTCAGAGCAGAAGCAGAAAGCCAGGTGAAACGGGAAGATGGTGATCCAAAATCTTCTTGCTGGAGCAGAAGAACCCAGAGCACGTGCTGTACACATCGTTATCCCACTCCAGGCAGGATCAGGGCTTTGTGCGCGTGTGCAGATTGATGTGCAGTGCTCTCTCTGCCTAAACCATCCCCCAACTCCTCATATCAACCCATGGAGACCTTTTAACATCAAGTTTCAGAGACGTTTTGTCCCAGGGCACCAATCTTCATGCAAAACATACAGGCATGAAGTGCCTAAAAAACCAGCCTGCTTTAAGAGCTTTTTCACAGATTTTAGCTGTTGAACTCTTTGCCTTGAGTCGTTTTGGATTCAGAGTGTTGGGCTATTACAAATGGAAATGCCCTGGGGTATAATAATATGGATTCAGACTGAAACCCGAGCCCCAGACTGGGCACAAGACCTCCTGTTTCTGAGCAGGAATTAACTCCTAAGCATTCACAGCCAGGAAGAAACTTTCAGCTCCAGTTCAGAGAGCAGCAGCAGGAATCATGACAATCCCCAGCTGCATCCCTAGCTGATGCTGTTAGAGAAACTATTGGATTAGAGACATAGGAGAGAAATCACTGGCTGTGCCTCAGTTTCCCTCAGTACATGGCTAAGAGGAAGCTAAAGAAAGAGTTCGGCTAAAAACCTTAAAACTCAGAAACCCTCCTCATTCAAGCACAGTGACTAGGATTTTAGGATCTTGCCAGAAAACTCCCTGTTTTTCCCCAGTCCCTTCTCTCCCTCACCCACAGCAGCTCTGCTGGGACACTGCTGCCCTGCAGTTTCCCGGAGAGCACCCCTGGGTACCAGGGTACCTGTTATGCCTTCTGTGACGCCGGTGTGGAGACTTGCCACAGTCTTGGCTGATGAAAGCCTTGTCATTAGCCAGTTACCTTGAAATCACTTCTAACTCAGGCCAAATTAAGGTCAAATGCAAATAAAGGTGTTAATTCCCAGCATCCAAAAATAGACAACAGAGTTCAAAATATTTGTAGAAAACACAGGTGAGGGAATAAAAAAAAGAAAAAAACCCCCACATTTCACATAGCCTCAATAAGTTCAAATCAAAGCAGTCTCCCTCTGTAACCCCTCCTCTGTCATAGGCTCCTCCAGACAAGTTGGGGAGTGAGGATTCCCCCTCCTGTTGCCCTCAGATAGGCTTTTTCCCTGGCAGTGAGGTGGTGGGGATATGTCTGTCCCTGCAGATTCCCAGGGGATGCCACCCAGGGGAGCTTCCAGCAACCACCACCACCCCAGCTTTGCAGGGAAGGGAAGAGATCTCCAATTTGGCCACATCATGAAAGGCAAGAAATACAAAGCCACAACATCACTTGCAAGAAACCTCTTACCTTATGTGGGAAATACCCTGCAAACTGTTTAATGCAATGATTTGCAGCTGTACGGATCACATGCATGTAGAGACTGCCTCCCACATTTGTTAAATGAGCTCCTGTCCTGATATTTAAAGGGGGAAGGTTGTATTAGGAGTTGTGATCTAGCTGGATGATGTGTGGTGATCATGGGGCCTAGCTAACAGTCTTCTCAAGTATATCCAAATTTCTGTAGCTTTGGGGTTTTTTTTCAAACAAAATGCCAATGATTTCTGTGGCAGGGTGCAAGCAGAGTTCCCCAGCAGTTCCCCTTGCCAGGTAAGTTTACGTAGACCAGACCTGCAGAAGAGCTCCCCAACCTATGCTGTAAGAGGATGATGATGATTTCTATCTGACACAATCTTTTCCCCAAAATTCAAGTTGTGGAAAATGAAGAGGCTTCCTGCAACTCAATGGTCTAAGTCCAGAGAGCAATCCCATGGCCATGTCAGGAAGCACCCTCCATAGTGGGAGGAGTGGCACTGCTTGTGTTTTCCTCTGGAAGTTGTTAAGGGGGATGAAATTTGCTCTGGGTCTTATCAGAACCAGCTGCTCTAGTTCTCCATTCCCAATGACTTAGTGCTGATGAGAAAGAATTACAAAAATAATGAGAAAGGCAGAATCAGATTGGAATGTTTGGATTGTATCTAAATGGGAAACTTAAATTGATTTAGCCATTATTATTATTATTGTTTTGTTACAGGCAGTAGCACAGGGTCCCTATTATTTTTAATTGGCTTTGTTCCTCATTAGATTGAACACAGATTGTCAACCAGCAGAATTTCTCATTGAATGCTAATCCAGGCACCAAATGTCCAGGCTCCAGCAGTCCTGGACAAATGCTGATTTTTTTCTGAACCTTTCTATCAGGGGAAATATCCCACCAGGGAATTCTCTGTCCCGTCAGATGTAGGACACAGGGCGAACTGTCCTGTCCACCCATCATGGGGATGGATGTAGCCTCAGGAAAAACAGCGCCTGGTTTGTGGAGGGGAGGAAATATGTCTGAGAGGGGCTGGGAGTAGGTGAGGGACACAAGCAAATCCCAGAGGCATATTTATCGGCACAGATGCCAATTGTCTCGAAGCAGGTAAATAATGGGAAATGTTTGACTGCTGTATTAGCTGACTATTAATATCTGCTGATGCTCAGGAAATGTTGTCACACCAAGCAGGAATAGGCTGCTCTTTGCCTTGAATCCTGTACAATAGACCAAAAATACTCTGAGGCGGCATTCTGGAGCCACTGGCGTCCGCTGTGCCCAGATATCCATCACTCCCATCAGGCAGTCCTGTCTTGCAGACCAGGACAAGGAGTTTTATCCGGCCATTCTCTGCTAGGATTTAATTTTTATATCTATATATGTATGTATATATTATTTTTTAAAGGACTTCCTGCCCTTGGGAAGCAGAGAAATGAGTCCAGGAGCTACTGAAGCTGGGGGAAACAAAGGGGAGGAATTTGAGCCCAGAGATGAGCTGGGTGGGAGGTACCTCAGAGGAAACAGGAAAAGGTGGGAGTGAGGATGCAAGGATTATTTATTTACAGCAATGCAGAGGGTTGAAATAAGACTTTGCACACAGGATCAGGCCTGGCAGGGAGCTGGGGGAAAGGGAGGCAGGAGATGACCCACCATGTCTGTGTACCGAGGTGGGAGCAGAGCAGCGGCTGCCTGCTCTCTGGGATGAGGCAGGACAGCCCATCGCTGCCTTCATCAAAGCTGCCTTGGGAGCACTAAGTCAGCATTAGTCAGAGCAATTGATAAATACTGTTTATTTGGAGTATGCAGAAAAGCTCACAAAGGATTTGTAACCCTCTGAGGATCTAACTAACAGGGAGCAGCTCTATCACCACTGAAATGCAGCCGGTGCTGGGGTGGTGTGATGTGGATTCTGGGAGTGGGGGTAAAGCCATGAAGGCATTTGGGCCTGACCTTATTCTTCAGTACCTGAACGTTTAGATAGATTTATGGTCTTGGCAAATCCCAGGCAGAGGTACGTATCCCTTCCTGCCCTGCTTCCCTTCCAGCATGCCCCAATGGTTCGTGTAGGAGGTCCCCATCCAGCATGCAAGCCTCTGCCGATCCTCTTCCGTTGCACCCAAATACCCTGCAGCATTTGGGCACCCTGAGGGATCTGCCTGGGCTGCAGGGACTGCCAGGACGTTCACTCATGGCACCCTGTGCTGCCAATGCCCATGGAACCTGGCACCCAATTCTATCAAGTCTTTGAAATGCTGCCTTTAGAGAAAAACATCTCCATGGCAGGCACGGGCAACAAAAAAAACAAATCCAGTGGAATCAGCAAGGGAGTTTATGCAGGTGTGCTGTGTTCAGATATGCTAATGCACCTTTCATGGCTGTAAAAGATGACCCCCCTGTTGCATTGGCTACATCCCCATGAGAAAGCAAGCTTGCCCGATGCTGTGGTGCAGGCTGCTCAGGAGCCCTGGTCCTATTTCCAGGCACATCAGAAAGTAAGAGGTGGGAGGCAGATGCCAAATGGGCTCTCCCTGAGCTGGAGAGCAGCCACGTCCTTGCAGCAGACACATCCTGGGGTCATTGGCAAGGACAGCTGGGACACCTCTGGGCTGGTGACTCCTCTGCAGATGAGTGTGCATCCCTTGGCCTGGGAGGAAGCACAGGCATGGACACAGCACACAAGCCACGCCATGATGGTCAGCTGTGATTTGCTGGTTCTGCATCACAGAGATGTGTAGTACCTTGATTTGCATCTCAATAACTGTTATCTCCCAAGTCCTAGATTAAATTAAACTGCTTTGAAGAAAATCTCTTGACACCTGCTATGTTCAGCAAAGAAACAGGCAGGACAAATTACCTTCTTACAGTTTCTGTATTGGATGCTTGGATAAACCACGGTGAATTATCCCCTGGTGGTACTGACGTCTCCACTGATCATGGAGGTGATTTTTTTTTTTTTTTTTATGATACCATTCAATTTATTAAGATCACTTGGAATTCCAGCCCTGTCCTCTGATGTACTCGCTGTCCCTTCCAGCGAGGTATTGTCTGCAAATTTAATAATCATCAGTGTTATGCCATCATTCAACTGTTAATGAAAATATTGAATAAGCCTGCCCCCAGGAGAGACCCTGTCTGGATGCCCACTCAATCCATCTGTTCATTTTGACAGTGAACTGCTGATAACCACTCCCCAGGTACCTTACAAACAGGTTTTTCACCCATCCTACAATAAACTGCATTTAGATGAGGGTCCCCTGTGAGACAGTGACAAAACCTCACTGCCCTGACCATGTTTGGTACAGATGGGTCCTTGTCTGTACACAGAGCAAGGTTCCTGGTCACAAAAGGACAGTAGGTTGATTTGACACATCAGTTCTTGTCAAGTCCATCAAAACTAATGTCCTTGTTGTCTTCAGGGTGCTTACAAGCAATGTGACTACTTCATCCAATATTTTTCTAGTTTTTAAAGTAAACTACGGAGTTCAAAGCACTCTGGTGGTTCTTCTTCTCCCATCTTTTTGGAAGTCCTTTCACAGGTCTTCAATGGGAACTAATGCTTCCAGATGGCTCAGCCAGGTTTTTAAGATGCTTATTGGGTCCAAGTTGTTTAAAAACATTAATCTCTGAATAGCTTATTCATTCCTTAGCTCCTGATTTGGCTTCTCACCTGTATCAGCACTTCTCTGTGAAGACTCAGGGTGACCTTGCACCCTGTGGACCTTGGTGTCAGGTTTGGCCTTGCTGCCTTTCTGCTTCACCGTGCATCCCCTGAGCACAGGGACAGGCATGGGGAGCTGTTCCACATCCATCCTCTCTAAACCACTCATTGCATTTATCTGGGATAAATTAGCACTGATCTTGCAATTCCACATGATTGGCAAGCCAATCATGAGAGCCCAAGTCATCAAAGCCAAGCTCAGTGTTAACCCTTTGACTTGCTGCTGTTTAATCCTTTCCTTTGAAGGCTGAGCAGAGCATTCTCCCACTCCATCTGAAGCTCATCAGAACTAATACAAGTAATTTCAGTGGTTTTAGAAATCTCATGATGCTGACTAGAAGGAAATGTTGTATTTCAGCTAAGGTGGTGGTTGTTATTGCTTTAGGGTTATTCATTCATATCCCAATTTCAAGGAGCAGTGCCACTGCCTATCAGCCCGGATCTCCCCTCCCCAAGCTTAGCTTAAGCCAGAGTCCTAGTTTTACCCCTAAAGTGGTATCTTTTGCAATACAGAGTATAGGCACAATGGTTGCTCCAGCTGTTGGCTCTTGAAGACTTTGGGGACAATTTACCCAGCACAGTGGTGACAATCTTGTTTCCCTCCATGCTCTTTTCAGCTCAGGGTTGGTATCTCAAGATCTTTCTCAGCTGTGTCTCTGCGAGGTGGTCAGCACTGGACACTCAGGTGTGCGTCATGGCTGTTCTGGTGTAACTGCCTAGAAGCCCTTCAAACCAAAAGGGGGTTAGTGCCTTTGGCCTGTTAATTTGCGAGGTGAAGTCTCAATTACAGTGTTATTTTTGGACACTCTGCTCATGTCACAGAGATTTATAAAGGGTGAGTCACAGGGAACCCTTTTTGCTGCAAAAGAAACCCCACTTGGGCTGTTTGGGGTTATGCTACCAAATCCTGGGGGTCCGCAATGGTGGTGTGGGAAGGGAACATTCCCATAACTGCAGTTGGGGGGAAAAAAATATACAAGAAATGAGGATGGGGATATAATTAGAGGCTGTTTCAAGCCTTCAGCCTGAATACCAACACCTCACTGCCAGCAGTTATTCACCTCGTTTGTAACGGCAGCTGGCTGCGGCTGCTGCCAAGCGTACGGGTAGTCTGACCGCCAGCACAGTGAAATCATTATTGCTGGGGCTGGGGACAAGCTTGAAAACCTGAATGGGTGGCCCTGGTAAATCTGAGGTGCTTCTGTAAGCAGGGAGAGCTGCTGCGGGGAGCAGTCCTGGGGTGATCGGGACCTGCCTGGCTCTGAGAGACAATGGTGGGGGTAAGAAGTGAGGTGATTTGGGGGTCTAGCTGCTACCACCATCCAGAAAAGTGCTTCTTACCTGCCCAGCCTCAAAGGAAGAAGGGTGTTTGTCCAGCGTAGCAGTCTGTGACCCTTGCTAAAGGCTGGGTGTTGGGTTATACAGAGCAGAGGTTTAACCATTTTTAATGGATAAAGCACTTAGTGATGGAGCACGAGAACCAGAGATTTATAAGGGAATCAGGGTCCAGTATGGTAATAAAAACCAGCAACACTTCAAAAAAACGTACCCCAAACCCAAACAAAGTGATGTTCCCTGAAATTCATGCCAGCGGCATGGCATCACCAGGGCTGGGTGCAGATTTGCTGGCACGTAAAGCGGAGGAGGTCCCACGCGTGGGGCTGGGGAAATACTGCGGGCAACCTCCTGGGGCATGGCACTTGCCCTTGGCCATGGCTGACTCTCAAGACAGCATGTGGCCATGCAAACCATGCCTTCTGCTGCGAGTCAGGACACATCCACGGAGGTCTGGCCTCTGTGGCACAGGAGCCCGTTAAACGCATCCAAGTATCTCCTTACAGAGGCCAACAGCATCGCTGCCAAATTTCTCACCACGTTCGCTTCCAGGAATCACTTTGGCAAAGAGAGCTGCGAGAAAGGGACCCCGGGCCAAGAGTCCAGGCTGCTTCCACCTCCCGCGTGGGGAGGGGATGGCTCTCACAGCTTGGATGTCTTCTCCAGGTTGCTGGTGGCACTTGCGGGACGTGGGGATACAGTGGCTCAGCTGAAATGCTCCATGGCTCTGCATGCTGTTTGACATATCTGTATCACTTGCATCTTCCCCCCCGCATCCAAACCTCCTCCATGGTCCAGCACAGGCGCAACTGGGCTGTGCTGGGGTGGTCCACGCTGCCGCTGGCTCCTCAGCATCTCTGCAGCGTTGCCATGGAGACCATTAATTAACCACCACCCCTTGCCTGATGCTATCGAGGCTCAAGAACAAGAGAGAACTTCTCCCTTCGCCTTCATCACATGCCAGTATGACACAAACCCGGGGGCAGGCAGTCCACAGCAAGAAAGCAGGCAAAGCCCAGAGCAGACAATGTTTAAATGACTTTATTTTTTTTTTCTCCTTTTATAAATGGGCACAGCACAGAAATAATTAAAAAAAATAGACAGTACCATTACAGTGCTAGATCCATTGGCAAAGATTATTTTTATAGTCTTTTTTATTATTTTTAAAGTTTTGGCCATTGAGTAAGAACAAAAACAATTAACAAACATTTTATTTTATTTTATTTTTGTTTTTTAACAGACACTATGAAGCAATTTAAGTACTAAACTCTAGAAGAGTTATGTACATACAAAAAAAAGTTCTGTTTAGGATATGTTTCCTATTAAAAATATTTACATGCATTTTTTTTCCCCTCCCATATTCATTGAAAGGTAAAACACTTGTAGTTTCTTCTATTGTTAAAGATTTTTTGTTCTTCTATTGGGAATTTAAATCAGCTCCAAAGAAAAAGTGATGTGGGGCTTACTTGTTGTTGAGTTTTTCTTTTTCTTTGAATTATTTAAATCTTCTGGAAAGGGATATTTTTCTGGGCGTATATCAATGGAATTTCTTTGTTTGTTTGTTTTTATTTTTTATTTTAATTTATACAAGAATGTTTCATGTTTATTTACAGAAGAACCGATGGGTGGCGATTTATCCTGGAGACATGGTGGTGAGCGTTAGTGAGAGATAAGCATGTGATTTTAAAAAGTAGTTCTATCAAACTGCAATGGATATATATTTTTCTAAAGTCAGCAGTTCTGTCTGGTTTGATTGTCAGCTGTACTTCTATGACTTAGACCAGGGGGACGCAGAACAGGGGTAGCTTATGAGCGTAAAGTCACTGGTACCCTTGAGGTCTTTGGAGATGCGGTGGATGAGCTGTTTGGAACGTGGGGGGGAAAAATAAATCTGGGCATCACACAGGTGTCTCCTAGAGTGACTTTTTCCCAAAAATAAAAATAATAGTTAAAAAAAAAAACCAACCCTAAACTAAAAAAAGTTTGTACACTCCAGACTGAGACTTCTCTATAGAGACTGGGTGTGGATGCGTCCGCGGAGCTGCAGGCACAAGGTACGTAGGACAAACCAGAGCGAACACGGAGCCTCGGTGGGGCTTTGGCCGCCTTGCCAGCATCCCAGCTCCGCTTCGGCTCCGGCCGGGGATGCGGCAGTTGGCAAAAGGCTCCTTTCCCCCAACCCTGGCAGACCCCGACCCAGCGCCAAGGCGGCCAGGATCGGGGCAGAGAGCAGAAGGGAAGGAAGGAGCCAGCAGCGCGGGGCCGAATCCTGCAGCCCGCAGCAAAGGACGGGGTCCGAGGACTGCAGAGTCCAGCACCCGATGCCGGCTAATAAAACGCCCTCCTCCTCATTAGGTGCAGAGTTTGCATTGAACCTGTGCACACGTGCGTACTTTGCACACACACGTATATACATATATACATATATATTAATTACATACACATATATATACATACATACACGCACGCCATACCCATCCCTGTCGCCACAGGCTCCAGCCCGGCCGATCAGCTGGCGAAGCGCCCAGCAAGAAGCCAGTTGTTCTAATAAACCTTTCAGTGTTGAAAGCTCAATGTCACTTTAGGAGCTGCCAGAGCCTTGCAGAAAACCTCCCAACCCAGTAATGCTTATGATCATAAAAAGGGTGGCTGGGGGAGAAGGAAAAAAAAAAAAAAATCCATTCTTGTTTTTAGCTAATGGTTTTGTTCCCGTTAAAGCCTCCGTGCTGGTGACTCATGGCAGGGGTCAGATAGCTCTGAATTATGAGGATGGGAAGCAGGAGCCAAGGCGCACGTGGAGCAAAGCAGCTCCTGTCCAGGGACCTTCGACACCCGCCTTGCAAAATGGGGAGGGAATGGGAAATTTAGAGGCAAAGCAGCACACCGTGGCACACATCCAGCCCTGCGCCATTGCCTCCCCTGTAGCGGGATCTGCCTCGGCACAGGGTCTCTATGCTTATTTTTGAATGGTCTAAAATCAAAGAGATTTTTTTGGAGGAAAGGGGAAACTTTTCCAGCCCTGCAAAACCTGTCTGGGTCCAACTCCATCCCCCGCCCTTCTCACCCTCCTGCTTCCAGCCCCTCATTTGGGCTGCCGCACACATTTTCTGCTCCTCCCTTCCCTTTGACCTCCCTCCTCCTGCCTCCTCCTTATTTATGTGGCCCAGGACTCACTGGTTCACTTTGTCATTCTCCTCTGAGGCATTGGATGCTGCAAATCCCTGCAGAGAGACTGAAACCAGCATGGCTGGGAGAGGAGCCGACACCGTCTTTCATGCCTTGCAATTGCAGCTCTCCTAAAACTATGAAACTGGCATGGCAAAGAGTCTTCCTTCAGCTCTGGTGTGTCACACGCGCACACAAGCATGCACAAAAGAAACGGAAAAGCCAGCGGAAAACCCCTCCTCTCCACCCACGTGGCTGCCCGCTCCTCGGGGCGCACAGCTGGAAGGATGAGCACATCTGGGCATTGCCCCAGCTGGGAGACTGCAGCCAGTCATGGATGACATCACTACAAGGGATACGCACAGGCTGGGAAAGGGACTGAATTTGTGCAGAGGGGGAAGGTGCCAGATCTGGCAGGCTTTGGGAGGGGGTGATGCAGGAGATGCTCAAGCTACCATTGGAGTTAATTTTCCTAAAAAATTGCTCTGAGCCAAATCAACAGCTGAGAAAAGATGCTTTCATTCCTCCCCCCTGTGCTTTCTCACCTCTTCCCCATCCATCTTCGCACCAGGAATCCCTCAAAAGCCCCAGAGCATGGCAAGACAAGTGCGCCCATGCAGAAATGCCTCCTGAAGGCAGCAGCTGCACCCCGCTGCCTGCCATCTCCCTCCGGCCGCCCTCGGCACGGCCACGGGCTCGGCACCACTGCCTGGCACGGCGCAGGTGCCACAACACACCGCGTTCATGTGGTGCCATGCACAGCCTTGGGGATGGCCACGCTATAGCCCCCACCACCACACCCCTCTTACATACCCTGGCAGCATCGTTCATCTGGGTTTTGCTGGGGTTTTCCCTATCCCTGTTGCTCTGGTATCTGCAAATTTTTTTGGAGCTGGGCTTTCCCAAAAAAAGGCTACATTCAGCTCCATTCCACCATCCCCTACCCTACAAGGGAGGCACAAGATCAGCCAGCCTCCAGCAAGATAAGGCTTATTTTTCTTCCAAGCATCAACTCCAACAACTAACACAGTGCTCCTGGGGAGCTGAGGTGACAGAAAAGGCTCCATCATGATTTATCACCAGAAAAAGGTGGGCTCCAAGCCCAAAAGACAGTTGCTCACATCCCCTCTCCAGGCAGACAGCAATACAGCAAATGTGTGGAAGCAGCAGATGTACAATGAATTAAGACTTTGGTCAATTCTGATTACCAGTTTAATTGCCTTCACCTTTTTTGCGTGTGATCGTCTCATACTTCTAATTAGTGCAAGAGAAAGCGTTGCCCAGCCTCCTCTCACCCTCCCGCTTCCAGCCGTCCTCACTTCTGAAACTGTAACGGATTTAAGTGCCGGGATTACAATTTAACACCAGCTGAGCGAACCAAGGTTAAGCTTGAGTGAATAAAAAAATTGTATTATAGAACTTCAGACTATTAAATGGGGAAAAAATGGAATGAAGAAGATTAGGGAAGCAGCTAAGAACAGCAGCATTTAAGAGATTAAGCTGGGAGGGTTTTTTTTTTTTAATGCAAGCTCAAAAGATTAAGTCCACATTTTTCCAAAAGATGGTGAGTTTGGGTGGCCTTGATACTTGCTGTGCCCAACTCATTAAATCATGAAGTGGTTTGATGTCTGCCACTCCCCAACAGCTAGGGCCCTTCATGTAGTCCCAACAGGACCAAAAAAACCCCAAAACCATCAAAACCATGAGTTGAAACTCTCCCTTTGGAGCACGTCAAAGTGCCAGGCTGGCACCAGCCTTCTTCAGATGTGTGGTCCCCCCTTCACAGCACCCTCATCCTCCGCAGCCAGGATGGACCCAAGAAATGGGTACACACGCACACACACGCACACACACACTCTACACCGTCTGCCTCTCAGCATCACCATCCAAGACGTGCGACAGGACCGTCTTCTCCAAACTAAAAGAACCAAAACAATGACCATTTTGAGGCTGACATCTCTAAAATGGGGATTTTAGCGCTGGCCTGTGCACAGGGGCTCTGCTCCCTACCCTGAAGTAAAACCAGGTTGGCGTATTGGGTCACACCCCAAGGGAGCGTAGCCCAAACCTCCCATCTTCACAACCACCAAGTCCCATCCAGCCATCATATGCAGTGCAATGAAAATTTACAGGGTTTTCATTTCATATATATATATAACTGTGTATGTATGTGACTCTGTGTGTGTGTATATATATATATATATGTTTGTATAAAATATGCATTTGGCCTCTCAAATTCCTAACATAAAGAAGCGCTGCTGTCTTGTAGCCTCCACCAGAGTCATAAATCCCTATATGCACTAACACCCTGAGGGGACAAAATGTCACTGTGTCTGTGCAGGTTAATTCACGATGCAACAGAGTTAGAGCAACTGATTTTTTTTCCATTTTCCTGTTTAAATTGCTCTAAGAGCAAAGCCAAGGTCTCCATGGGACACCATTGAGATCTCAACCATGATGAAAACAAAGCTCCTTGACTGCATCACAAACAGCGCTTCAGCTAATTAAAAGCCAACTCATTGAAATATCTAATTGACTTTTCTGTGCAGAGAGCTTGCTCCAAAAAATCTAGCCTTTCTAGAAGGCACAGTTGGGCTCTGGATCAGGCCCTGCTGCTCTGCACCTTAGGTAGCCTCAGAGGGGAAACCACTGCACTTGGGTGATGATGGCTTCCAGGATCTATTGCTCTCAGGCTCCCGGGTCCCCTGTGGGTTATACTGGAATTTAAGCAGCAACAAAAGAAACTCAAACCACCAATCCTGGGTCTTGCAAAAGATACATAGCAGCCAACCTGCTCTGGGGCTGACCAGTGGAAAGCCACTGATCTGCCTTGCCTTCCTCATCTTCTGTGTGTGAGTGGCCCGGCGGGGACACCTGCCTGACCCCCGAGGGGACAGACTATTGCTTCTGGTTGCATTTCTTTTCTTATGCTGCGTCTCACACCTTGTAGAACTTTGTTATCCCCTCTGGAGGAACTGGGAAGAGGATTTAACTTCTCCATTTCCAACTTCTCTCCCTGCCAACTCCCCATCACGCAACGTCCCGCTCTGTTTTAAAATCAGTGCTGTCGGTCGTACTGCGCAAGCTGAGTTTTATTGGTCACAGTGAAAACCCAGCAAAAGCAAGGTCCCTTCTCAAACAAACCCCTCAGCGGCCGGCAGCACACAATTTCTATAGATTTTTAAGGTCTCTGGCTGGGCACAGCAATGCAGTGAAGCGAGGTGGTGGCAGGAGGGGAGCAGCACGAGAAACCCCAATGTGGCTTCTTGCTGCTCCATGAACTCTCCGAAGAGGTGATCTAAAGAGATCATTTCCAGCGTACTGGCCATGTTTGCATTTATTTATTTTTCCCCACTCCAAGAGCAAACCCCGGGGCATCAGGTATTCCAGCCCCTTGTGCTTTTTTCAAGGTTCGAAGTGTATTTGAGAGTCTTCAAACAAAAGCAGGGAGCAAGGCAATTCCTGCAAAGCAACCAACCCCATTTAAAAAGAAAATAAAAAATAACAAGAGAGAGGGAAAGAAACCTCCCTCCTTTCCAAAGGGAAAAAAAAAAAAAAAAAAAAAAAAAAAGGAAGATAAATCCAAACCAACCCCCCTGCGCCCCAGGGCTGGTGGAAGGTGTCCGGATCCCAGAGTCCGTTGTGTTGGTGGGAAAAGCCCAGTGACCTCCAGCCGCTGTCGGCAGCCTGACCGCCCCATCCCGCGCTTGCCAGGGCACTCCCTGGGCACGGGCTCCTTGGCGTTGGCTCCTTGCCCCATCCCTCCCACTGCAGAAAGGCCAGCGGTACTCTGTCTGAACTCAGCGATGCTCTGGGCGCTTGATTTTTCGTCATGACGAAGATGTGTTTTCTCCTTTAGCTGTTGCAGGTGTTGCTTTTTAAATTCACAGTCTGATCCAAAAAAGAGAGAGAGAGAGAGAGAGAAAGAGAGAGACTGGATGAAGTAGAGGAGGAGGAAGAGTTTGGAGCAGGGAGGGAGGGAGCGCGAGGCACGCCGGGCTCTCCTTCTACGCATAAAACTCCTCCTGCTTGTCGGGCTTCTGGTACGTCACGTTGGCTTGCTTGGGTTCCTCCAGCGTGTAACTGCCCTCGTCCTTCTTCTTCATCCGGTAGATGAGCAGCATGACCAGGAAGGCAGCGAAGAGGGCTCCCACCACACCGCCCACAATCACCGCTGCAACACAGAGAAGCAGCACAGACATCAGTGCTGCCCTGCAGCCCCAGCCCGGCTTTCAGTGTGATTAATTTGGGGGGGCTCTCTTTGGATTCTGGCTCGGTTTTATGTTTTGCAAGTTTGTGAGCACCTTTTCTCCTGAAATCTACAGTTAAGAAAACTGAAAGTGAGGGTGAGGGGCTAATGGAATCCTGTGATTCAAGGAGCTTCAACAAGCTCCCAAGTGCAGCGATGCTGAAGGGTGGGTAGGACTCGAAGGCATCTACTCTACAGCTGCACGGTGAGTGATGGACTGGCACGAGGCAGCCCAGGCACAGAGAGGTCCCCGCACAGGCTGTAACTTCATGTGAGGAGGGTGCAGAAAGTCTTCCAAAGAGCTGCTCGTTTGGGTACCTGCCGGCATCCACCATGCTCAGCTGAAGACCAACAGAACAATTGCTGCTTTGCCAGGCCATCACCTCCAGCTCCCTTTAGCTGGTGGTGGGACACTGACACCTCTGCCCCACCTCTGACATCCCTCTGGCTGGGACAAGTGCCTCTCGCAGGGCACCTCTCTCCTCCCCTGCAGTCAGTGGTGGCTGGGTGGTACTCAGCCAGCACCATAGCACATCTTTCCACTAGTATCCTATTTTTTTCCCTGGAAACTCATCTTAGCAAAAGCAAGTTGTGCACAGCTCTGCGCTCTCCTGGCTGACATGAAGACCCCTGGGAATCCCCCAGTGCAGGCTCTGGAGCTATTTTGGCAGTTGAGTGTGGGTTATCCCAGGCTTGACACTACCCCAATGCCCTGCCAAAGACCGACCCCTCTCCTGGGGCATGGACAGCCCAGCTGCCTGTCCCCCCGCAAACACGCCAGCTATTCCCCTGCAAGCCCACGGCCTCCAGTCTCACCTATCAACACTTCTTTCCTCTCCAGGATGTTTTTCTGAGGGAGCTGAGCGGCTGAGTTACCGGAGTCTATCGTGTTGTCAATCAGCCCTGGCTCTGCGTTCTTGCCCAGCCCGGGTCCCGCCGGCGGCGTCACCACAGCCATCACCTCATTACCGAGCTCGGGACGAGTTGTCTCTTCCTCCTCCCGGATCTCAAAGTCCCCGCTGGGGCCGCTGCTGATTGGGACCTCCAGCTCGTTGTCGACGACTGTCGTCACCTCCCCTGGCTCCATCTGGGAGAAAGGACAAGATGGAGCAGGAGACAAGGACCAAAGGGTGGTTCCTGCCTCCAGCAGCTCTGATGTCTCCAGAGGAAGGACATCACAGTACTGATGACAGGATGGCCCTCTCAGCAGGGAACATGGGGAATAACTCTGGGGTTGTCCCTTCCCTGTGTCACTGAAGTGGACGGTTATATTGCAGCAAGCAACAGAACCCCACATCTTGATGGTCACCAAAAGGCTGAGGCCTCCATGGCTGAGCTGGACCATTCCCGTCTGTCCCCATCCCAGGTGCCCTTTTGATGCACAAACTCTCACCTGCTCTCTGTAGCTTCCCCTAAAGAGAGCCCCACATCCCAGACCCTCATTTATCCCCAGTGTAGACAGATGGCTGCCTCAAACATCTCACAGGTGCCTCCTTGCTAGACGTGAAATGATGCAACTGTTTGTGCTACAGCAACATAGCAAGTGTAAGGATTGGATGCCATCGGATGAGTCCCAGGGGGTCCTTTCCCTCTCCCTTTTCTTCCTTCAGCCTGCTCTTGTGGTTTCAGCCCTGTAGCACAGGGCAGGAGCAGGAAGATGGGTCCTTCTCCCCCAGGATATGGAGCCAGCCCAGCTCCCTGTCATGGTCCCTGACGAAGCCCCCTTGGCAAGGAGGTGAACCCAGCCTGGATAGCAAACATAGGCCGGGCAGATGAGCCGCATCCTCCTCCCCCAGCCCAATCCTGACCTATTCATTGCCACCTGCACATCCCCACCCCTGCAGCTCCCTCGGGGCCAAATTCCCCCCCCGACCTTCCCCCTTGTCCTGGCAGCCTGACCTGCTACATGTCCACATGCTGAGCTGGACCGCACTGAGCATCCCTGAGCAAAACCTCTCCGGGAATCCCTCTTTCATGGGGCAAATGGCTCCCTCCATGGCTGCCTCAGGACGTCACAAATTGGGATGAGCAAAGAGCTCAATGGGCCGGAGCCGGGGAGGACGAGCAGGAGCCCTCTCCATGTCCCGCTGCCCCCGGCGCGAGCGCATGGCTCACTGCTTCCCACAAGCAGGAGGTTTTGTGACAGAGATTAATTGAAGGTCAGCGAGAGCCCAGAGCGCTATATATACATATACGTACACAGAGAAGAGGGACTAGTTTAGACAAATCACTCCACCTTTCAGTCAAAGCAGTTTTCAAAGGGCCCCTGAGGGGCTCTGAATGAGCGATGGATCAGCGGATTAAATCCCCTGCTCAGGACACCCGATGGGCTGGAAATGCACCGTCAAGCTATAATTGTGGAGCATTTGGGTCTCCCACTGATGGCTGCAAGTTGGGAAATGGTACGGCGAGCACAGACACCTCACCTGGAGGAAAGCTGCTCTCTCCCTGTGGGGTGGTGGTACCCCCAGACCTGCTCCCCTCCCACCTGGGGAAGCTGCTCTGGGCAAGGCAGAGCCAAGGGCACTGGGGACACATGGCATACCCCTGGGTGCCCCCCACCAGCTCTCATGCCAGCCCTATCACCACACTCTGCCTGTGCTAACACCCCCACCCTTGAATCTCCCCTTTCCAGCTCCCCAAATGTTCCACAGAGCTGGGAAGAGCCCAACCTGGCTTGACCTCCCTCTGAGCAACTGGCTCAGGACGGATCAACCTCAAAGGCTTCCCACCACCATCGCTTGGCTTCAAACATGGCGCATGAGCCCTTTAGCAGGTGAGAAGGACTCCTGCCTCCTACCTGGGGGGCTTCTGTGGGTGGCAGCGTGGCAGGACTGGATGGCAAGGCAGTGCTTTTTTCTGTGAGGTCTGCAGTCCTGGAGGTGCTTGGTTTTGGCAGGGACCTGGGCTTGGCCGTGCTGGTGGGAACAAGCTGTGACGTGGCCACCTCTGTTGGTGTGCTGGTTTTGAGGATGGAGGTGGTGGGTGTCTCCAGGGTGGTGGCTCGGGTGGTGGCTGCCTTGGTGACAAAGGGGGGCAGGAACCTCCGGACTGTGGTGGGCTTGGCAGTGGCCATGGTGGTGCTGGTGGTGGTGGCCACAGTGGTGGTGGTGGCCGGGCTGGTCGTGGTGGTGGTCATGGTGGTGGTCGTGGTGGTAGGGGAGTCGCTGGTAGTTGTACTGGCGGTGGTTGCTTTCCAACTGGGAATTACGGGCGTCTCTGTCGTCCTGGGGATATACAAGATGCTGGTTGTCTGCTCAGGCATGGTGTCCTCGGCAGGGAATGGTTCAAAAGGGGTTGCCATGGGCTGCACCAAGGTGATGGGCAGCACGGCCGCTGTGGTGGGGAGCATGACGGATGTGTCCGTGGTAAGGCTTACTGCCGTCTCAAGACCCGACTCCTGTTCAAAATCTGAAAGAGGGAGAGAAAAGCAAAGGCTGAAGCTGCTGCTGCCCTGGCATTTCCCAGAACTGACGTCCATCTGGCCTCACCCCAAAAAAACCCAAGAGCATGGACTGGTTATGAGCTCAGCAGAAACCAAGGGCTGCAAATTCCCATGTGTTGGCCAAAGCCCCTCTCTGGGGTCAATGAAACTCCTATAACATCAACACATGCTATCATGCCAGGGAAAGGCTAATCCTACCCAGTAGGACCAGAGACTGAAATGGGAAATGGAGTCACTTGAACCCAACCTTTAGGACCAGTCCCTTTGGTTTTGTCTAGGTGAGAGCAGGAGGGTGGCTCCAGCGATGGGTAAGGGGTGATCCCCTCCCTTGCATCCCACTGCAACCCCCTCTCCAGTCCCACCAAAACTCACAGCCAGGTTCCCCAGGGGCCCTTCCCCAAGATCTCTGCAGCTACTTACACCCTGAGCCGGAGCCTGAGTAGACATCGTCCAGTTCATCGTCCCCAAAGGGGTCATCGTCCCCAGAGCCCTCCAGGTCCACGGGCCTCTCGTAGTTCTCATTGCGCCAGCGCTGAGCCTGTAGCCAAGCGAGGAGACACATGTGAGCAGCTCCAGCTCAAGAGCGGTCCCTGCACAGACACCCCCAGACAGCCCTTGTGGGACGATGCACAGCTTAAATGGGCCAGGAAAAAGCAAGACCAAAGGAGCAGGAGCGCAGGCAACGCTCTCCAGCTGAACCACCCAGAATTGTGGGGTTTCCCCCAAAAAACAATTCACTCCTGCAAATCTTTCGGATAAGCTGACATTTTGTGGAGAGGTCACATTGACTCCAATAACATTTCCTGTGGAAACAAGCCCTCTGGAAAACAGGGAAGGGGGGGAAAAACACAACTGCTTTTGGAAACTGTTAGAAAAATTATCAATTTGGTTCTCCAGCTCACTATTGTTTCAGTGTAGGTGACTTTCATGTGATTCCCGGCACAGGTATGACAGTAATGCACATTATCAGCTGCCATAACTTGGAAAGTCTCAATATGAAACAATATCAGACTTCAAATATTCCACTGCTCTGCAGTGCCGCTAAAACTTGAAGAGCCCTTGCTAGTAGGGCTCTTAAACATCTTGTTTTGCAGATCAAAGTGTCTTCTGTTTGTGTTGCAAGGAAACAGTCTGACACTTCATTACAACCCAAACAAGGAGGCTTTGATCTGCAAGATAGCATCAGATGTTTCAAGATGTTACAAGCCAGGTTAGTACTTAAATTTAAAATAAAGGGGTAGAAGGGTCCCCTTCACCTATTAGGGCATTTTACCTCTTGACAACAGCTCCCAGTTTCTTTGTTTTCACTCCAGGTTGGAACAAAAAGGAGTCTTGAAAAGTCAGAAGGTCTCATGACATCATAGAAATTTGGGGCTTAACTCACATTTTGTCCCCACATCCCTCTCCTGGAGCCCATCAGCTGGCAGGGGAGAGAAAATTCAGCAGCCCTCAGCTGCAGCGAGATGGTTTGCAGCAAGATGCTCAGGGCTGGGAGGTGGGAACAACCCCAGGGCTTTGGGCTGTGCAGGCATTGCTGCCTCACTGCCCAAGCTGAGGTGATATCTGCTGGCCATCCCTGCCTATAAAAGGTCACTTGGGCCCTGCAAATGTACCACTTGTGTCATATGCTCACAGTGACAGGGTGAGCACATTCCTGGTGACTTATATTTCTGGTGAAGGTCAAGGGGAGTTGGGCTTTTAAGTGTCAGTCTCTCCTGAAAGTGCTGCTGACCTTTTTCTGGCCAGATCTCTTCCTTTATCTCCAGCAACAGCAGCTCTCTCCCCTGTCACTGCAGCCATGGGTTATGTCCTGCCGGTCTCCAACATGCCACGCACGTTCCAAACCACCAGGAAGATCCAGTCTTTGCCCCAAATATAATGCACTGTCCTGGAGCTTCAAATATGAGGTAGCCTGCAACTCACTGAAGAAGTCTGTTATCTACCAGAATTAATCCGCCAGGAACTGGGAATCGCACGGCCCCTTGGCAAACTACAGAGATCAAACCGCACTGCAGTGCAAGGTGGAAGATGGGAGTGATGTAGTCTGAATGTAGGAGTTGGTGCTGATTAACCCTGCAGAGGTGCTGGGAAGCTCAGCAATGGTCATGGTGCTGGGGAGGCAGCCTGGAGAGAGGGGGGACCAGGAGAGATGGGACAGAGGCAGGAAGTAGCCCAGAGCGAGGGGGACACATCCCTGTGAGCAGGAGCTTGCTTTCCCTCCTCAGAAATCAAGGTGTCAGCAGTGGGTGACAAGCAAGATGATCTCAGTGTTGCCAAATGATTTCAAATAATCGTTTGCTCTGACATGTGGGGGAATGGGCTCCAACTCCTGGAGAGGAGATGGTAAAAAGTAGGGAAAAACTGATGCACCAAGGATCAGTGCAAGTGATTTTGCTAAATAAGTGATGTCTCATCTATAAACCGCTGTGCAACAACAAAATAAATAAAACGCAATAACAAATAGATGCCCAGGCAGGATCTGTTGTAGCCCAGGGCAGTAAGCCGTGGATAGAAGTGAAAGGCCCCAAGAACCACCTTTAGTTTTACCATGCAAGTTTTCCATGACTCCCCAGCACTGACTCCAAAACATTTGGCTCAATGTCCCTCCTGGATCGGTAGGACAAAGCTGTGGAGCTATGGAGCTCACCCACTCTGAAATGGCCCATCCAAGACTTCTGTATCTCTGCATCCAGTGCAGAGAAGCCAAGGACCAGGAGAACCTGGGGGACATGCAGGGGCTGGTTCAGTGTCTTTCGAAGGCTGATGGGGTGCACCACCCATAGGAGCCCATAAATTATGAGACAGGACACCAAAACTGATGGGAAGGCAAAGAAAAATTGCAAGGTTTGAGGGATGGGAGGAAGAAAAATTTAGAGTTGCTTTTATTTGCCTTTGCATTAAACCAAAAATATTGAGTCTCACCAAGAAACAAGGAGATCACTGCACAGGCGCTCCCCAGACCACCCCTGACCCCTGCCAGCTAACCCGGACAAGCTCCCCGCAGGCTGGATTGTCTCTGCATGACTTGCAAAGCCTCGCCGTAATGGGATCCACATGGCTCAGCTCCATCAAGCCCATTTCTCCCTTAAATTGGAACCAGATGAGGCAGCTCCAGCCACCAACTCCCTGGCTCCCCATGCTTGGACTGGGAAACAAAAATGGAAGCATATTGCCCCAGCATGCCAGGCCAGCCCCCATCCATCCATCCATCCACCCATTCATCTGTCCAACAGGATGGAGAGACTCAGCAGAACCAGTGTGTGTCCCGGAGAAGAGCCCAGAGCGATGCAGCAAGAGCAAATGGGTAGATGCCAGTGAGAATTGCCCAGTCCCAAATCCAAAAGCAGACCTTCCCATGAGAATAACACCCCCATGTTTTGCAACCAAGCCCAGCACCCCCATGTTCAGCACATGGCCAGGGAGGAGTCCCCAAACACCACTGCCCAGCAACAGCACGCTCCTGGGGTCACCGACCGATGCTGTGCTTCAACCTGCAGCGTGTGGCTCCTCAACACGATGCAGAGGTTTGGAGCTGGAAGCCCTTCCTCCAGGTCTGTCTCATCCCCAGATCCACACCCCCTACACTGTGCAAACACTATTCCCTCCTGGTTGAGGGAGCAGGATCTGTGCCGCAGCCCCACAGGGATCCATCTCCTGGAGCTGCTGACTGCAGCAGGAACAACTTCACAGCAATAAAACACCTTGCAGGGCCAAAACTCGCTCTCCAGAGACAACTCCCCCGATGTGAGAGACATCTCTCCCACGCCTGCCCCTCACACGCCAGCCTGCAGCAGAGCAGAGATGTTCTCAGCCAGGTTTTGCCCTAAGTGGATTCCAGGAGATCGGCAGCGATCAGTGGAGTTTATATGGAGGAGGCACTACGGCAGCCTGCGGCACAGGGCAGCCCGCCAGCAGCACAGCTCCAGCTGCTGCCTGACCAGCTCAGTGCATGAAACACCAGCTCCTGCATGACCAGGCACCACGCTGCTGTTGCACTGTAATATCGAGGAAGCTGCAGTGTTCCTGCTGCTCTGGGGAGGTGAAACGGGACCTAAAGCAGGATGGCAGAGAGTTTCCCTTCTCTTGCTTGTCCGCATGTCTCCAGAGGCTGCCCCCGAGCTGTTCCTGCACACAAGGGGAGTTGGTGATACAAAGCCATGGCAAGCAGCAACAGATGCTGGGCAACTTTGCTCTTCTCCAGCATCCTTCATCCTAGGATTGCATCTGCCCAGCGTAAACCCCTAAATAACCACACAGCCAGAACCAGGCATGGGGGGACCCCCTGACTGCAATAAGCACAGCCTCAGCCCACCAAGCTTCACAAAGATTTATTGACAAAGACTTGTGAAACACCTCCGGGTGTTCCCAGTGCAGAGGGGGGTGTTTGGGACACGGCTGTTCCCAAAAAAAGCCCCCATACCGCTCCACTCCTGAGGCACTGACGTAAGCCTCCTCTTGGCCAGGCTGCCCCAGCTGCAGCCCTGATGGTATTAGGCCAGGCTCATGCAATAAATCTTGGGAACAGTCGGTGTTTATTTGGATTTACTGCTGCTTAGATCGTTAATACTCCACATACACTGAGCCCCGCAGTCGTGCATGGTCCCCAGCCTCCCGCCAGCGATGAGGGGGCTGCCCCCCCCTTTGCACGGCTCGGATGAAGGGGAGAGGAATGGTGATTTTGCCAGCCCAGGAAATCACAAATCACGCAGGACGGCAGCTCCCACCTCCCGACCTGCGGCTGCCTCCCCATCCGTCACGGCCTCCATCGCAGCAAAGATGCAGCTGGCTGCATTTGTCCCAAAAGAGAAACTTCACCCGGACTTTCTCTCTGACATAGCAGGCTCTGCACGGTCAGAGCAAGGTTGAAGGGACCCCCTGGGCATGCTGGATCTATCCCTTGAAGTCCCTGGTCCCGGGGGATGGTGTCAGGGACTGTCCCAACCCTGCTGCAGGAGGGATGGGGCTGCCGCCCATGCGGCTGGCTGCGAAGCCTGTGCGACCACCAAGGATTGCCAGCCCCAAAAGACAGTTTCCCACAGTATGAATTTACATGCCTGCCTACAGCTGGGAGTCACGCAAGCTGCACCCGCACCCTCAATCAATCTCCTGCAGTCAGGATGGGGGGATCCGCTCGCAGGACCCCCAGGTCCTCCGTGCATCCCTCTGCGGGTGGCTGATGCAGTGCTGGGCCAGGCAGGCAGAGGCTCCTCCGGGCAGGGAGGACACCCCAGCGCGATGCTTGTCCTGGTCCCACTGTCCCCTGCGCCACACCAGCCCCTGCCCTACCTGCCCTGCCTGCAGTGGGATGGATGCCGAGGGCCATGATTAGCCAGCTCGAGCCACGAGGCCACAGCTCCCATCCGTGCAATTACAACTTCCCAGCTAATGGCTCTTAGCAGGGGGTTTCACTAACCAGCTCAGCGCTGCTTCCCCCAGCTGGGCTTCATTAGGGAAATTAAATCAGGGGTCAAGGCAAAGCTGCTGGAGGAACTGGGGCCCAAGACACTGGCTGGTGGGTTCATCATCTTTGGTGTTGTCCATGTCTGTGGGAGGCAAAAAGGAGCGGAAAGGTTTAAATGTGCCCTGCAAGGTGCTGGTTCTCTGCCGGGCCACGCTCAGGACTGTCCTGCAGAAAGGCAACCACTCATGCCATGTCCCCATGGCTCAGCCCATGAGCTTAGCACTGCCATACCAGCTGTGGGAGCAGCCCGGGCCAGGATCTGGCTCTGGCATCATCCAGACCCCAATCGCCTGCCCTATTACTACTCCTCCAATGTCCAAAAAGGTCACAGATCCAATGCTATAAAAGCAAGCCTCAATGCAAAGCACTCTCTATAGAGCAGGGCCAGAAAGTAAAATTTCAATAAACATTCCTCCAGTGTTCTAAATGACCTAAAATAAGTGCCAGACCCAAAGAATTTGAATGTCAGCAGCTCTGGAGGTGACATGGCCGCTACATTGAACTCAGATACGAAAAGCATCTCCCACTCGATCCCAGAGGACACTTTTGCTCCTGCAGCCACCGTGGGGCTGAGCGAGATCAGCAGGCAATGACGCCCTCGCTGTCCCCTTTGATGGCTCCGTGGCTTGGCTGGACTGGCCAGGAATGGCAGCCAAGGGCCACAGCAGCGCAAATCACACCCAAATCCTGCACTAAGAGCCTTGGAAAGCGAGTGAGAGCTCAGACCCTTTGGCCCGGCACCATCGGAGCTGAGCAGGGAGATTAGAGAGGCTTCAGTCCCTCTCCATCGTCTATGTGCATCTAAACCACCCCCAGCACACCCCATCTCTCCCTCTCCTCTCCCTTTATCAAGGTGGGTGACACCATTTTCAAGGTGAAAAAAAAAAAATGTAAAGCTAGGATAAACAGTCCCACGGACACACTCAGCCCTCCCACTAGCAGGTCTCCACATACACCAGGGGATTTGGATACTTAAAAGATGGGGAAACCAAGGAACAGAGGGGACCTGCTTGCCAGCTCCGTGTACGGTACAAACATGCACCTACAGACCGCTCTGCGGGATGGGGACTGGCTGGTTTGGATCTTTCCAAATTCCCTGTACACCCTTGCTTGCACATCCCTCCTTCCCCAGGCAGGGAGGATTTGGGTGTTATATTTTGTAGGGTGTTCCCACCCCACAGCAGGGCTTTCGCAGAGACTCTTAAAATTCCCAAAACCTGCCCCGAACATTAATCCCCAAATGTGCTGCCGTTGCAAAAGCAATATTCACTGCTGTCTGGTTTTCACACTGGGAGGAAGGGAACCTTATAAATCAATCCATCTTTAACCACAAGGAGAGGCTGGTGAACCTCCTCGGGATGCTCTCAGGCCCTTCGCAGGTAGCCATCGGCATGGCAACGGTTGCCATGGAAACTGCCTCCTCCATGGCGACGCATCCAATGCTGGTGCAGGGCGATGGGTGGTGTTCTCCAGCGCATCCACCCTAACTGGGTCTGGGGTCTGCTTCCCCGGGGGTATCGCAGGGAAGGAGGAATTAAATGGCCTCATGGGGTGAGCTACAGGGGGGAGAGGGGGAGAAGTATGGAGGAGCTCCTGGGGAAGCGGTCCAGGTCAGGGGAGAAATCCCAGCTCAAGTCCCAGCATCTGTTTTCATTGGGACTTTATGGAGGGTCAGAGCATCTCCCTGCATCCCAGCAGCCCTGGCTGGGAGTTATCTGCCCTAGGCTGGGTGGTGGAAGTGATTGAAGGCTGTGGATGTTTTTAGCCCTCCTGGCTGAGGACACAAGCTTGAGAGTTTTCCTTGAGGGAATTAAGAAGGAAATAAAGAGTTGAAAATTGGTGGTTTCGAAGGCAGCCAGGACACAGGCTTGGTTCATGCCCAGAGCTCAGGCTGGTGGTGATGTGGCAAAAAGCTAGGTGGTAAAATCCTTTCCGTGGCACGTGTGTAAGGGTCATTGGCAGCGTGCATGGAGAGCAGAGCTGAGTAACCCTGGGGCAAAGCAAACCCCAGGAAAGCATCGCAGCCTGAGGAGCCCAGGCACCTCCTCCAACCAAGTCTGGCCATAGCCACTGGTGCCACGTGTAGGGCTTGGGATTGGAAGGCTCCTGCTGTAGGGAGACCTGGCATGGGAAACTGGGGATGGAGGCAATTTTATCCCATGATATGGATGTCCATGGCCACCCAGCAGCCTCCGGCACAACTATGGGGCATGAGACGGGGACAAGGCAAGGAAGGGATGCATGTGGAGAGCATCAGCAGGGATGCAGGGGACCAGACTGCTCCACATCCCAATGGGTGGGCAATTAAAGAGGAAAAGGAAGATTGAATCAGTGTGAAAGCAGTCTGGAGAACAGGACAGGGTGGTGCAGGCGAGCATGAAGACACTTGTGGCCCCTTCCCTCCCCATCCCTTGGAGCCAAGCACAGGTTCTTGTCTCTGCATCCCATCCCCTGCCCGTCCTGCTTCCAAAACAAACAGCAAAACCAGAAAGTCAAAGTCCCAAAGGTCTGTTTGCATTTCAACCCAGTGAGACACCTTTGGGAAGCCCAAACCGCCTGCTCCCAGCAGCAGACCCACAGCCCTGCAAGGGCAGGGGCAAGGGCAGGGGCAAGGGCAAGGTGGGCAGGAGACTGCCCTTGCCAGAACGGAATGATGCAAATGGTGATGGCAGCATGCAAGAGCAACAGTGACCTGGGGTGTGTCCTCCAAGGGAGATGCTGAATCCGGCTGCATTGGAAAGCTCAGAAGGATGCAGCCAGGGTCAGCAATCCATCAGGGGCTGAAAGCTGTTTTCTCTGGGAAAACGCATTTAAAGTGAGAACATATCGCAGGGAAAGTGTCGATTATTTCTGTGATATTTTCCACAGGATATTTTCAATTAATCACCCCTTGAAAGCATCTTTTTGGTGTTTTACCTTAATAACTCACCCCGATACGTGATTTAGTGATACTATAAACAGTTGAAATAATACTATCTTGCACATAAAGTTGGAATGAAAACATTGTTTCTGAACCTTAAAGACTCCACAATTCTTTTCCCACTACGAAAAAAATCACTGAATTTTCACTCTTCGATCCAAGGCTGTGAGTTAAAAATAAATCTGTTGGAAAGCTGCTCCAGACAGCATCTCAGTGTCACCAGGACCTGCTGCTTCGGGAAAAGTCTTCAGTGTCCCAGCATGGTCAGCCCTGGCCAAGATTTTCCCCAAGGACCGATGCTAGAGACCACCAAAGCTACTTGAAATGGAGATGCCCATGGCAAAGCTGAGAAGGTTGGGCTAGAAGGCAGTGGCACGGAGTTTGCGGGTGCAGGATTCTGGTAGAAACCAGGGGGCTGATGCTCACAACCAGTGGAGATCCCACTCGCAAGATGTGGTGTGAGCTCGGGCAAGCAGCAGACAGTTATTTTATGTAACTTCATTCTTTCCCAGATTAATTAAGCCTCTGAATAACAGCTGCCTAAACCCCAGTGCATTTTGATTTAATAGGCTGGTTATTTTATGCAAGTAAAATAATCATTAACATTTACCGAAGAGCAGCAATTATTCTGGCTTTGTATCGATTCTCCACTGCCAACACCGGCAATGCTGCGAGGAGCCGGGCTGGGTGCGGGCACATCTCGAAACCTGCGTTAGGATGCGTACGCCCATGTTTAATCATCACTCAGGGAATATAACGAACCACCGGGTCCAGATACCCTGGACCAGGCTCAGGTCTTCAAACAGCATCTCTTCCTCCTCCTCCTCTTTGGGATCGTCTGTCTCCACCATCACTTTTTATCCCAATTCTTCAATGGATTAGTGCCAGATCCTACCCCACTACACAATAAATATCCTCAAGCCAGGGCTGGCATGAAAAATAGCAAACCTCCCAACACAAATTGTTGCTAACACCTCATCTCCCAGCACACTCCGCTTTTTACCTCCAGGGAGATGGAGGAGAGAAAAAAAAACCACACGCACACACACACACACAAACAAAAGTCCCCTCCTGCTGCATGCAAAACGTCAGATGAAGAGGCACAAACGAGCCCAGCAAGGCTCTGCCAGGCATCGGTTTGGATTGCATCAGGCAGTTGAGGTGGCTTCTTGGGGCTCCCCTGGGGTGGCAGGTCCCCCCAAGCCTTAAGCACCCCAGGGACTGCTGTGCATCAGCAGCAGTTCAGAGCGCGGCCCTTTGCCCCACGGCTGCAGGTTTGGCCAGAGCTGATGGAGCATTTGGCTGGAAATGATGTTCTTGGCAGATGCGGGAGCAGGGCAGGAGGTTCCCTCTAGCCTCGGTGAGCTGGTTTAGGGGAAAAGCCAAGGTGGAGCTGGGCTCTACAGACCCCCCTTGGTTCCCAGGAGTGGGGAGATACCTGCTCGCCAAAATATCCCAAAACTACAGTGCCCTCCATCCTACAGAGAGCATCCTGCTAACCCAGGCAGGGCAACGGAGAAAACCTGCATGTGCTGGAGCAAAACCAGCCAGGCTGGCAGGCAGGGATGGGCAGGGCTCAGGCAGCTGGGATGCCCGCACCGCCAGCTCTGCTGTCTGCCCTCCTCCACCTCCCCATTCTACCTGGCCAGGCCGATTTCTTTTCCGCCCCAAAGGATTCGCGGTGCGCTCCAGACTCATTAATTCCCATGGGTTTTTGCATTGCCATGGCGACACAGGCAGCCCCGGGAAAATCCTGCCCTCCCCAGCACGCTGCCCGTGGACCCCAGGCCACCATCCACAGATGCTCACGGTGGGTCTCAGCCCCCCCAGCTCCATTCACTGTTTCCTTCCTGGAACTTGGGAGCCACCGCTGTCAGCAGGAACTCCCCCCTAGTCATTACAGAACTGATTTAATTTGCTCTGCTCCATAATCCTATTGCAGCTTAACATGCAAAACTGTCTCGAGCTTTTCTCACCTTCCACAAAGGCGCGTTTCAGAGCTCGCTCCCCTCCCCAAGACTCGGCTCTCCAAAGAGCTGCAAAATAGGACTTTATATATTTTTTTTTCCCCCTGCCCTTCCTCGAGCGCTTGGCACAGGGACTGCTGCTGTGTCTCTTAAACACCACCCCGGCAGCCTCCCGGCAGCAAGGACATTGCTAATTGGCACTTTGGGATTCACGTATTTCCCAGCTCCTCCGCAGAGACCCAGCAGAGCAGACGGGCCCCCAGGAGTGCTCGCCCTACCCAACCCAGGGGAAGTGAGTCTCCTGCTCCGTATCCAGGCCATGGAGATGGAGTTCAGCCAAGACAAGCATCTTTGGTGTTGCTGAGGGGCAGGGAGCTGCAGGCACGGCTGCATGCCCACATGGCTCAGTTTACCTAGTGCCGGTGGGCAGCACACTGCAGGAAAGGGCATCGTCAGCCCTTGCCTCAGTTCCCCCTTTCCCCAAGGACTGTGGGGGAAAGGCAGTATGTCCTCCCCAACCAGGACTCGACCTCCTGATGTGGGATGGCAGCAGGGACGAGCTGGAGGGGGACGGGCGGATGGGTCTGCTCAGGGTTTGGTGGTTTCTTCTGCATCTTGCTTTAACCTTCCCAGAGCCCAAGCACACAAGACAGCCCGGCTGTTGCAGCAGATACTAACAAAAATCAAATTGAGATTTGAATGATGCCAGGGGACACTGTCACGTTAAAGAGAGGTTTAAAACCCTGTATGGAGGTTGAAGTTTTTCAGCCGTGCAAATGCCGTCGTGGCCAGCACTGTTGGGAGCATCCCCTGGGCCGGGTGCCATGGGTGAGTGCTGGCCCCAGGCTGGATCCTGCAGCCACCGGTGAGCACGGGGTGAATGGACTGTTCCTTATGGAGGGGGGAAAAATAATCTCCATACAGATCCAAAGAGGTGGAGCTGGAGATGGCGTTTGGAAGCTGGGAGGGGAATCAAGAGCTGCCTGCCCCTGGGGAGGGGGCTGGTGGGGAGCAGAGCCCTGGTCTCCCCTCCTAACGGGTGCAGAGCACCCACAAAGCCGGGGTGGGTGCTGCAGGCTGGGACCGTGGCCAGTGAGTTGGATGGCCAGGCTGCTGGTAGAAAGTCTCCAGCCTGGTAAAAGCCACTCGTGTGAGCTGGATGTGCACTGGCTCTGATAGCATTTCTCCTTCCAAGCTCTCTTTCATTCTTTTCTTTTTTCTTTCTTTCTTTTTTTATTCCCTCCCCCCCCCCCCCTTTTTTTTTTTTCTTTATTTTTAACCTTTTCCTTTCCTCTTTCCCCTCAATTCCATGCTCCAGCATCCAGGGCACTGACCAGCAAAGAGACGGGGAGAAAAAGCTCATTTCCAGCCCCCTTTATGGGAAAGAGAAGACCAGAAATTTGCACCTTAATGCCTCAGAACTAGAAGCAAAAAAACCCCACCAAAATACTCAAAAACTTTTAAGTCAGACCTGAGACATGAGAGAAGCTCAATGGAAAGTTTTGCACACCCAAAGTTTTGTCCCATAGAAAAACAAACCCATTGACAAGGAGCTGTAGAGGCATGTGGGGTTGGGAAGAACTGGGGTTCTGCATCTTGCTGGAAAGCAGCCGCCTAATTACTCTCCTAATTACACCTGAGAGGCTTTCAGTGGGGACCTGAACTAATTATTCCCACTTCACACCTTCATGCATCCTCCTCCCTGTTGCACATCAAGGGTAGGTGAAAATAAATAGCTCCCTGGTTATTTTGGCCTCATAAGGCATTTTCTCCATTCCCAAGGACTGGCCGATTCCTTTTGGTTGGTCACTGGAGGTTCGGCTCTTGCAAAGCCACCAGCAGCCCTGGCTGCAGCTGAGCACAAGCCCTGTTGAGAGCTGTGTGGTTTTTGGCGACAGCTTGAGCTCCTCCACACATCCAAATCTCCCCAGCCAGATGGTTGGGCTGATAACATGCTTCCCGGGTCACCCGAGGGCAACGCCAGTGTTTCCACCGGCTCACCAGCTCCCAAGCGAGGAGAAAATATTTACTTTCCAGCCTCAGAGAGGGAAGGAGCTTTTTTATTTTTTTCCCTCCTTTCCACCCCATTTGTTGCCAATGGGAGCCAGGGAAGGATGGACACTGCAGCCAGAGAAAAGCCACCACCATACACCCGATGCCCACGATCCCCCTGGAGCAATCAGGTCTCTGCAAGTTCAGTTTTTCTTTACAACCGCAGGAGCAGAAAGGGGGGGAAAAATAGGTGCCAGGATAGTTTGATGCACTGGCATCCTTGTTCTCCGGCAGCCACGCTGCTCGACCTGAGTAGGGGAAACCTAATCCCGCTCCCTCCCCGCTCGGATTTCCCAGCTCCTCTGTGTTAAAGCACTGAGGAGGCAGGCAGCAGCGCTAACAAAATATTATGGTGGCGCCAGCCCTTGAGACGCAACAATTTAATGCCTGGTGCACTAAAGGCAAGGAAGGGATGGAGCAAGGTTTAACATGTGCTGCGCTCGTGTCTCCTCCAGTTACGGCAAGCCCCTAAGCTGGGACGGACTCTGGCAAGGGGGTTCGTCCTTGTTGAGACCATCCTGAGGACAAGACCCCAAAGCAAAACGCAGAAGGCATGCAGGGAGGAGTGCACGGAGTGATTGGGATGTGGGGGTAACGCTGGGGCCATCGGTTCCCAGTGAGGTGCAGTGATTTCCCAGGACTGATGTGCTGCTGTCACTGGGGGAAGGGGCCTGATTTCGGGGGGTGTCGAGAGAGTTAATCAATCAGCACTTGAAAGATGCGCAAATGCCAAGTGTTGCTTGCTTGACACTTAAATACCTGAATATTTTGCACCTTAAAAATAGATCGATGGGTGATTAGATTCAGAGCAACCAGGTGTTAGCGCTGCAAAGGGGGTGTGAAAACTCCAGCTCAGGCTCCTTGCAAACAGCCAGCGGTTCCCAGCACACATGGAAGTGCTTCTCACCGCCAAGAGTAACCCAATTTCTGCTGTCTTGCCTCATTACTCAGCTCTCCAACAAGAATGAGAGCAGGGTGGGGAGTTCACTCCAGACTCCCTGCCTTCCCCACCGTACCCAGGGAGGAGAGGTGACGCCACAAAGCAGAGAATGGCCAGCAGCTGGCCTAGGGCCGCATCCTGGCTCTACCCAGCCCCTCTGAGTGAGACAGAATCCATCCCAGGCAAGAAATTCTTTTCAGCTCCATCTTTTCAGCTGCAAAATCAGCCCACCTCCCTCCAAAAGTGCTCAAGAGCAGGTTGATGTTTCCTGCCCCCAGCACATCACTGCTGGAACTCCGTGATTTAGGGGGAAAAAAAATGGTATTTCCTCTTTCTAGTCCATGCACAAAGAGCCCTCAGCCTGTATTTATCTGCCCTGAACTTTATATGCTGCAGTTATTCGTCTGGAAATGTAATCAATCTCCCTTCTGACGGCACCGGCCCCTTCAGCTCGGCGGCTGCACTGCCGCCCTCCCCTCTCTGCATCCAAAAGCATTAAGCAATCAAATGTGATGTGTAATAAAGACAAATAAAAATGCAATCAAAAAAACCCCAATTTTCCCCAGATGGGGTAGGTAGCTCATGCATTTGTCAAACCTCTGCCTTTTTGGATGTCACCCTGTTTCGTGCAAAGGGAGGAGAAATGGTCCCAGGGGACCCACCGGCTGCAGGATAACTGGGACAGCCCCCAGCAACGGGGTCACCCCAAACCCAGCCACTGCTGGGACAGGGCACAGTGTCTGGGACACCAGGACCTAGTCCCCCATGCATCACGTCTGGAAGCGCTTAGGCTCTGCACCGTGCCAATAAAGCTAAGGTTTCAAGATGAAAGAAAATGTCTCGAATCTGCTGAAGATCAGAGCCCTGACCTGAGCGTTGCCCATCTCTGGTTACTGCTCCTTGCCCAGGAAACACCGCCAGCCCCACAGGGCTCAGCTTACAGAGAAAATAAAAGAGCTGGAGGCTTCAAGCCTTATAAATGAGCAAAGCTTCTGCCAATGGACAAAACCACTCCCCGCTCTCGCTGCCTCCGCTTCGGGAATGGGAGACTTGAAGGCTTTTTGCATGTGGTGGGAAGTGTTTCAAGGTATCCCGTCCGCATGCAATGGGTGTATGTGTGAAAGGGGTTATGCTGCTGGAAAGAGTTGTTCAAATATTTATACAGCCTGAGCCTCCTTGTTTCCTGCCCCCAGATGAAGTCCTCTTAATGAAATGTAACTAAACAAGCCACTTCCATTCTGCCTTTCCAACGATAATTACGGCTGATACAGTAAGCGGGATGGCAGCGTTTCAACACCCTGCCGGAGAGATGAAAACCAGCATCCTTAAGGAACATCTACCAGGAAGCGTCAGCCCCAAAGCTTTAAGGAGAGGGTTTGTATTTCAGTGGTGTGACCTCATGGGGGGGGATCCCACCATCCATCTGCCCATCCAGGCTGTTCATGGGGCTGAGATGGCATCACCAGTCCTGGAGCAAGAGCCCCTGATTTTCTTTACCTTCTTCTCTGCATGAGATATTACCATCATCACAGCAGGTATTTAATTTTGTCGGGGAATAAGCAGCTGAAGTGAAGCAGCAGGACCATGTGCAGGGGTGGAGGATGCACGTGTTGGAGCTGGTATTTGTCATTGAGTTGTCTGGAGAGAAATGCCCCTTACAGAGACGCTCCTGGTATCTCCATCTCACCCATCCCAAAGCACTCGGTGATAGAAGAGGAAAAAAATATCCTCCTGTGCTTGACACAGAGATGGAAACTGAGGCATAGCGAGGGAATGGACGTCAGTGGCAGAGTCCAGAATCTTCTTAATAAATAAGGGCAGCCTTTGCTCTCCTCCACCTCAAGCTGGCAGGGGTCAGCTGGACACAGCAAGATGTCCCATTGTGTAGGGCTACCAGTAGAAGCAGATTCAAGTCCTTGCTCCACCACGTTTCCTTCACCCCTTGGTCAAATCCCTTTGCCTTCCTCCAACGCTGCAAAGTTTGAAGATGGGTCTCTTTGGCAGCAAGAAGGATTTCTACCCCTTCAACACTTGCAAGAGCCCAGGGCAGCATTGTACCAACAGCAGAGAAGATGGCTTGCATGCTGTGTGCCATGCCCACTGGGTGCTGGGTGTCATGCCTGTTGGGTGCATCACCAAGGACAGACACCCGACATCAGTTGACCTCTCCTTGGGGGACGAGATGTTGTATTTCACAAGGAGAGGAGATCTCCAGCAGCAGGAAGAAGCTTTTTGTGGTGCTGGTGTCCACCATGAATGGATGATTCCTGGGAACAGCTGAAGGCAAATCCCTGCTCCGACCAGGCTGGAGGCTGGATGGCACCTGCAGAGCTGAGCATCTCCAGCCTAGGCACCTCAAAGCATCCTGCCAGCAGGATCAGGGTGGGGTTGCAATGACTCAGGAGACAGCCACAATTATATGCACTTGCAACAGCCCATGCTGGAGTGGGGAGAGACCCCCACAGCTGAGCTGAAGGGCTCAACTTCACCCCTGAGGGGGATTAACAGAGCAGAACAACCCCTGCAATGGGACCATGCTTCATCCACAGACAATGGCAGCATCCTGGTTCGACACGCACCTTCCCGAGCTCGACGGACCCCAAAAGGGCAGCTGTAAGTTGCAGGGCCAGCCTGGCTCTCAGGGAGCATCCTCTCTGCCACTCAGGTGGGGAAACTGAGTCACAAAGCAACTGGGAAGCATCTCCTCAAAAGCCTGCAATAGCCCAGGAGTCCTGGTCTCTGTCTCACACAGCCTCTCCTCGGGGGGTGTGGAAAGCCAAAAATTGGCATGGCTGGGGGTGTCGGGGCCATGATCCACTCCAGCATCTCACTTGACACACTCACAGCACCATCCGGCCCTACGCAGTGATGGGGCTCCCCGGGAAAGGGAAAAAAAAAAAAAGGAAAAGGGAAAAAAAAAAATTTCAGCTCACCAGCATTTTTTTCAGATCTGAAATTGATTAAAATAAACCCAGTGATCTGACTTAGCTGTTTCTATTTAGGATCTGAATAAAGACTTGTGAGCCCAAAAGCTTATCTGCTTTGGAGCTTTTTTTCCCCAACCGTATCGGTTGCTCTAATAAAGATACGACCTCTCCCCGCCAGCCTCACTCACATCCTTTGACTGTCACACTTCCACCCGTGCAACTACCACTACCATTGATTTCTCCACCGGCTGGAGCGAGCAGCGAGGTCCCCGACTGCTATCACTCAGCAGAGGAGCGACAAGGTTACAACTCACCCAGCTGCTGCTTAGCCCACAAAATAATTTTTAAAAAAGCAAGAATTTATGTTCAAAAATCTGTCTCCTTCTCCTTATTTATTTTCATGGCTGGTAGTGGTCTTCCCACCACGTTCCCAGCCCTGCACTGGGCTCAGCACAAATCCTGTGTGCCCACCTAGCACCAGAAATGATGCTGGAAAAGCCACGGGAGATGGTTTGCATGCAAAGGAAGCAGCAAGGCTTGGGTGCAAGCAAGGTGGGAACCAAGGCTGGAGCCCAGCCTCGATTGAAGGCAGCTGCCTGGCTGTATCCAGGTCCCCTTGGCTGTTTTGCTGAGGATGGGGAGAGCAGGAGACCCAGGGAAGCAGGTCTGTGCTGGGGAGCATGTTTGGCTGCTCAGACTGGGAATGGGGGACCGAAACACTGGGATGCAGCCCAGGTGATGGACAGGGGACCGTGGTCCCACAGACCAGCTCTCCCTGGGTGCCCAGTCCCCTAACTCCAGGCTGAAATGGTGGTGCTCCTGCAAATGGGGCTCCCAGGTCCTCCAAATCCAGGATATCATCTCCCTCCCGCAGGGGACATCAGTGGCTGGTGCCCCTTCCAGCCTTCCCTTGTGCAAGGAGAGCGGCGGGACATGCACCTTGCTGCAAGCCCACTGCACCGCAACCCCAGCAGCCAGGCTTGCACAACTCCTCACCCCCCACTAGCAGATTTTGGCCCCATCCGGGCAGCACTCTTATCCAACCCTGGTGATCACTCACTTGAAAGCAGACCCATGCTTGCTTCCTCTGCCCCTCAGCCAGTTCAGCAAGGGACAGGGCGAGGATTAAGGATGCGATAGCGGAGGGGATTACCCGCAGCCTCGATGGGCGCCCAGATCCCGGCAGATTGCCTGTGCCGTGGGGGGAGGGCAGCATAAAACCTCATGCCTTTGCATTTGATGGATTTTTTTGTGCTGTAATAAAATGGAGGATTTACCTAAATGCTCAAATTACACCAAGGAGGTGCACATGCAGTGGCAGAAGCGAGCAACATCCCCTGCAATGCTGCGATGGGTGAGCAATCTTCAGCTGATCAAAGGGGCACTTTTTCCCCAGGAATTCATAACCCTCTGCCAGTCTCCGAGCAGGTCAGCACCTCCAGCCCCTTCTCACCCATGGGGAAACTGAGTCACGGAGCAACTCCTCAGCATGGCTTTAAGTCAATTCTCCCAACTTCACCACGAAAGACCTTGGAACAGGAATCTCCCTTACTCTTCCCTACAGCCACAAGCATCAGTACCCCTGAGCACCCCAAAGAGCACCCCAACCTCCACGTTGCACCCAGAAGCCTGTTGTTAGCGCTCATCCCAGCTCTGCTTCCGCCTTTCCTCCTGCCCGCTTCCCAAAATGCACAAGGACGTGTGTCTGTAGATAAAAAGTGCTATTTTTAGAATCTCATATCATTAACCTCTGGGAGTCGCTGCTACGTGTGGCATGCCCAGGGACAAGGTTTCAAAAGGGTCCATCAAACCCAGGGACGGGGAAGGCACGCTTACATCAGCCAGAATGAAAACAAGGTTATAAATTTGCACATTGCTGGTGTCCTCTAGGCTCATCCTCAAATATCCAACATAAAGTGGTTTACACACTCCAAGATGGTCTAAAAATGCGGATTTCTGGCCATATCCCAATCTGGGAGTGGGAACGCTGGTGAAGCGGTGACAGGTCTGTTCTCCCTGGCCCAGATACCCTGCCAGGACCGGGCTGAGCATGCAGCTTGGCTGCACACCGAGGATTAAGGCAGAGTTTCCTTTGTAGCTCCCTCCCTGGGTTCACGCTGTTGCAGGGATGCTACAGAGGATGCTCCCTCCATAGAAATCCTGGTTTCTGCCCTTTGCTCACCCGGCTGGTCTCTGCTGAGCCCTGCTCCCTGCCCAAAGCCATCCCTGGGTCAGAATCAGCCCCACAGCTCTGGTTCCCGATGCACTGAGCTAACCCAGCCTTTAGCACCCCCAACCAACACGGGGCTCCCGTTGTCTGGCTGACATTTTTCTGGCTGTAGGACACGTCTCTCGCTGCTTCTCCATGACCACAGTAGTGCCTGCCTGCTCCTGCCTGCCCCTGCCTTGTACAGGATGACCCGGGCACCTGGGCTTCCTCCTCCACCGCTGCTCAGGCTGGACACTTGGCATCACTTGTCCCCAAACAGGCACACAATTTTGGGGGTCCCTGCTGGAGAACACCAATGCAGCGCATGGGAGGAAGAAGGTTCGACTGGAGGTGCGGAATTTCTCGGCTACAGAAGGCAGCGAGCATCCCCACTGCTCTCACCCTCAATTTCGGGCAATGCTCCATACGACATCCCAGTGAGCTGGGAGGCAACTGGTCCAAAGCCATCCAGGAAAAGCCCCTGGATGCCAGGAGCGAGGCAGAGGAGGGATCTCAAGGCCAGGCTTTATCCAGAGAAGTCAAAAATGCCACAAGCCTCCTCTTACATTCACGGAACTGCACCCCACCCCAAAAAAAAGATGCTCTCCAGCGCTGGCATCCATCATCATCTGACTCCAGCCCAGCCTGAGCGAGGCATGTCCTGCACTGGCAAAGCAGCCCCCCCCAGGGTGACCTGCCCAGTGTCACCCAGGAGTGACACCACTGCCACCCAGGAGGCCCCAAGCTCTAATTACAAGACCCTCAATGGCTAATTCCCCCCCTCCAAACCCCACCACCTCCCTTCATCCCTCCTGTCCCTGCGGCTTTATCTCCCTTAAGCCGATTGCCGGTGCCGCCGCCGGTGCTGGGGCTGCCCGCGGTGAACCTCCGGTGTGCCGCCAGCTCGCCAGCCGCCAGGTAAAGCGGGCGGCACTTTGCGGGTGGCAGAGGGAGCCTGTCTGCGAGGATTAAAGGGAATTATAGACACTGCTTAAATGCACTGGTGGCAGCAAGCTGGAGCAGTAGCCAGCAAGAAGGCAGGAGCCAAGGTGCCACCCAAAAGCAGTCCCCAGCCAAGAGCATCCTGCCCAGGGCTCCCCATAGACCCTTAATCTCCATCTTATTCCCAGCCACAGCAGGGGTTCTGGTTCAAACTTTCCCAAAACACAGGTGAGAATTGCCTGTGGGGTGTTTCGTCTCTCTATTTCCATAAGTGCACAGGTGCCTGGCTCCAAGCTCAGCCCCCGAAGGTGCCATCCATCCCTGCCACCCGCAGTGGCCTCAAAACAAGGTGTTTCCCCAAGCCAGGCACAGCCATTCCCTCCACACCCCAGGGGGAGACACGGGGAGGTGCCAAGGGTAATTTGTCACCCCGTGGGTGAGCCCCTCACCGCAGCATCCCCAGGATGGATGCTGTGGGAGACTGGCCCCAGCGTGGGGACGGGGCTTCAGGGATGGGCTAAGGGCTTGCAGGGAGCTGAGCCAGGGTCTGCTCCTGCAGGGACCAGATGGCTCAGGGGAGCCTAATCCTGCCCAGCGCAGGCAAGGAGGGGTCTGGGACCTCCGGGCAGACAGGCTGTGGATTGGAAGAGCTGCAGGGGGTAGGAAGGTCCTAAACCAAAGGACAGCACCCAAACATGAGTCTGGCAGGAGCTGTAATATGAAGAGGAGAATGGGCATCTGTGGGCTTGGGGCTGCCAGCTGCTCTGCGATGCTCTCGGGGGGTTAATTCCTTCCCTGTGCATGATACAAGAATGCTATGGGAATGAGCCCCAGCAACACCAGGTTCAACATCCCCATGTCACTGCCCCAGGTGCATTTTCAGCCCTGTTTCCATATTGCTGCCATGCGTCCTCTCCATACGCAGGGAGCCGAGGCCAGGGCAGGCTCTGGCCACGTGCCCCACGTCCTGCAAAGGAAAACCAGCCTCGGAGCCTGAAGGAGCTGTATAAAACCCTCTGACTTGATGATTGCATGGCCATTTTCAGGCTTAAAGCCTACCAACCAAGGTATATTCTACTAGATCTGCGCCTTGGGATGGCACTGGGGGGGATGGGAGCTGCTGGAAATGGATGGGAGGCAGCAGAGCCAGATCCAGACTCGGTCTCCTCCTGCCACAATTCCCACCACAGATTTAAAAAAATCCCCTGGTTTTCTCTCCCTAATTATGGCCAGGAAAGGTTTGTCGTGCCGGAGAGTGCGGTCTCTGTGCTCTGACTCCTAATTACAATGCAGAGCGCGCAAAATACAGGTCACCCGGTGCTGGATGGTTTCCATTAATTAAGGGTTGGGGGGGTGGGGGGAAGGAAAGCTGCGGAGGGAGATGTGCAACACGGGAGCCTGAAGCGATGGATGTAAAAATACCCCGTGCAGGGACGAGCCGTGGGTGACTCACGAGGACTTGGCAAAATGTGGCCAGCACCAGGACGCCGAGCAGATGGGCTGGTGGCACGTCCCCATCTGTGCTGGCTCCATGGGTGATGATGCCATGGGCCTCCCAGCTGGGGATAACAGGGGTTTTGGGGTGTCTGTGTCCTGGGGTGTGCATCCCACCATTGCTGGTAATGCATGGAGGAGGAGAAGGGTGTTACACGACACACAGGCTGAGCAGTGGGTGCTGCGCAGAGGCGGGTGGGCGAGGGGAAGAGTGAGATGCTTTCCCTAATGCTGAATCCCTGACAGCATGTAAATACCCATCGGTTGGAGCAGAGGGAGTCTCTGCTCCCGTCAGCATTGCATAGGGATGCTGCTCACGGGCTTCACACTGCAGCACTGGGACCCTTCAGGACCCAGATGGGCACCCTGTGAGCAGCATCTGGGTTTACAGGTCTCCCAGGAGCCCCTTTACACCTTCCTCTTCCTCACCCTTCCCAAGCAATCACTACAGGCCAGCTCCGGTTCCCTCTTTGGGCTGGCTCTCCACAGCCCCACAAAAAATTGAGGACGTTATTTTTTTTGTCCCCCAAACCTCTGACCTGAAGTCTCAGTTCAATCGGGCACTTGAAACGCTCCCTCCAGCCAAGCACCAGCGCTGCCAGACTGCTGTTCCCTGCCTGCTTAGATAACAGCCCTTTGCTAAACAATGAAAACGCAAGGAAAAGAGCAATTACCCTTTTTAAAAGCCAGCCAAGCGCAGCCCCAGCCCTCCCACCCTCGTACCAGGCTGGGTCGGTCCTAGCGCCGAGATGCAGGCAGGAACCGGCAACGTAGATGTGGTCCCCATGACCCGGTAGGTCCTCTCCTCTACCAGGGCAAAATCCTTCCCTGAAGCAGGGAAAAGGCTTTGGGATGCTTGGGGAGCCACGTCCCAGCTCGTTGACGCTAGGAAAAGCAACTGGCAGCCATCAGGCCAGCGATCGCAGTATTTTTGCTCATATCCCCTCCTTAATTTTCAGTGGAATAGGGAGGACAATGCTTAATTGTGTGGTGGGAAGAAGAAAATGATCTCACGGCTGTTTGTGGAAGGAAAGGTTTCAGCTGGAAGTGCCTGCATGCCAAGGGAAATTGCCCACCGACAGAGGTGGGACATGGGAACCGGCCACGCCGCACCTCAAATCTCTTTTCCGTGAGGTTTCCGATGGGGAACAGCCAGGGCTCAGCCCTCCCCAGAACCGGCAGAGCTCAGCGTGGTTATTCGGGGACACAGCCCAGGGACCACGAGCCAGGCTGGAAACCTCTTCTTCTTTCAGGCACGTGATGCCCTGCCCAGCCAGAGAGCAAGGGTGACTCAGGAGGCAGAAATCCCCCTGGTCCAAGGCCACCACCGTGTCACCTTCTTCCACGGGCACAAGGCCACCACCAGGTCACCTCCCTCCATGCGGAACACCTCTATGGGTTGTCCCACTGTGGGTGATATTGGCACACGTTGCATTGGCATCAAAATTATTTTTCCCCACAAGGGACTAAGGAGAAATCTGGACAACCCCACCGCAAAACAGCCCCCGGGGAGCGCGGGATGGCTTTGGTGAGCCAGGGCACTGTCACCAGACCAGGAGATGCTCCACTGAAAGCGCAGGAGAGGCAGCTCCGGGAGTAAAAAGCCTCTTAATGACCACAAAAAGCAATTGTGGGCTTTTTAAATTTTATTTTGGTTTTTTTAAATGCCATTTCATTTTCTGGGATTGGGTTAATTGTGGTCATTAAAGGGGTGAGTGGAGCACTGAGCCACCAAGGGATGGGCTGGCGCAAGGAGAGGAGGGCTATGGGGGCAGATCTCAGCCCCTTTGCTCTTAGAGGGAAGATCCTCCAGCCCTACAAACCATCCTCCTTCTCCCACCCACCCCCTCGGCTGCCGGCTCCACTCCCTCCCGGCCACTGCCTCAGTTTCCCCACTCCCTAACCGAGGACTCGTGGTCGCAGCCAGCACTCCACGTGCTGTGGCAGAGACACTTGGTGGGTTTTTCCCCCTTGAGAAGCCGGACCCAAGACCTTTCCCAGCCACGAGTTCCAAGAGCAAAGCAATTGTCACCATTAAGGGGGATTTTCTCCGAGGTTTCCAAGCATGCCAGGTCAGCAACACGGAGCAGGCAGAGGGGTCACATCCTGCCTCCATGGCAAGGGCAGGCAGCACAGCCCCACAGCCCCACGGTTCCCTACGTTTTAACCATTTTTGTGCAAAACCCACCAATACTGGCACTTGGGAAAGCACTTTCTGAAGCTGGTCCTGATGCACAAACCTGTAACACTGAGAAAATCCCACACCAGCTCCTCCCACAAGCTGCCCCTTCCTCTGACGCAGGAAGCCCACCCAAGGGCATCACCCCCAGCCACGGGAGCGTGAACAAACTCTAAGCATCATTTTTGAGGTTCCAGGAAGCATCCAGGTCCAGGCTGCACAGCAACCATGACAATGGCAATAAACACTTTTAAAAGGGGGGGGGTGTCATGGGTATGCGGGGGGCAAGGAGAGATGCTTCAAGAGAGGCCATGTTTAAGCAGCACGGAAAGGAGGAAAGCTATTGTTGTCCTGCTAACCATCTCCTACCTGCTCCTAAAACTGTTACAGTTCAGTCATTGGAGCTCTGTTGCCCCTCTCAATCTGTTCTCGTGCTGAGCCACAGCTAATGAACCTCCTAATAATGATTAATCAGGAATATATTAGAACCTCTTGCATGCAGCTGGAGATTAATACTGACTCCCCCTCCCCAATGGCAGGTCCCCCAAACTCCTGGTGAAAAAATGAAGGAGCCCCTTTTCCCAGGCCACGAGTTCCAAGAGCAAAGCAATTGTCACCACCTTTTCCCAGGCAGCCCTTTTCCTTATAGCTTTTAATTAGGAATAATTAATCAAGGGTGGTGCTTTGCTGACCGCTGGCCCGAGCAGCAGGACTGGGCGCTTGCAAGCTTGCGTGTATTCAACGGGAAGGAGTTTCTGCCCACCTTCCCTGGAGTTGTCATGGAAATTGTAATGGATGTTGATTAAGATGCTGCGCTTGCCAAACGCAAACGTGCGGCAATTTTCAGAGGGACGCCAGCCTGAAGGAGATTAGCCGGAGTAATCCTGCGCTGGGTTAAAGGGGAATCATTGGAGGGAGACCCACCCCTTTTCAGGAATGGGGATGGAGAGAGAAATGAGATGCCCCAACTCTGCCCAGACAAGCTTCAGGCTTTGCAAATGCACCTTTAAAGGGATTTTTTTTCTGCCCTGTCACTAGGAAGAATTAAAAAAACCCCCAAACACTGGGAAGCAGGGAATGATCCGCCAGCACCTGCTGCCAGAAATGCCCGGTGCAGGCAGGGATGGAGGCAGGGAGCTCCGCACGCATCCCAGGAGGGGAGAGGTTTCACCTCCCTTTCCCTGTCTGCTCGGACTGGGAGACAATCCCAAAGCTTCATCCCGAAGCTGCAGACCCACCAGCACCCGCTTTTCACCCCAGAGGCGGAAACAGGATTGGACCCACCCACAGGGCCCCGGGCACTGATGGGACGAGCCCCATGGAGGGGACACGGAGCGATGTATTGCTCAGAGCCGCCTGAGCCCGCCGTCATGCACGGGGCCATAAATAGACCCGATTTACATATGTAGGACGGAGCCGCCACGCCAGCACGGCCACGACCTACTTTCCTGCCGCCCCGGCGGGACGTGGGCACGTTCAGGGGCTGCGGCGGGATCAGCTCCGTCCCCACAGAGCAGCCCACCCCCCCATGAAGAGCAGAAATAAGTTGGGAGTCCCACTTTTGATGCATCCCCGGGTTTTCACACCCAAAACGGCAGCTCCCAGAGGACCCGATGGCTGCTCGTGTCTCTGAAGCGCTGCCGGAGTCAGTACCTACGGGAAGGGACGGGTGGGCTCAGAGCATCCATCGGGTTTAATCACACGCTGGCTGTAACTTGCTCTGGAGCCCTGAGCAAGCTCAGGACCTGGTTCCCACACATGTCATGAGCTGTGGGGGCTCAGCTCCTGCAGGTCTCCATCTCCCAATCCTTGCTACTGTTCCAGAGTCGGCAAGCACCAGGCTCTTGCAAGATGGGGCACATGGTATAAAGACCCACACACACCCTCTGCATGCTGTTTTTAATTTTATAAGCCTTCTTGCAACACTGAGCATAAAGCAATAAGCTTTTACTGGTGCCTCTGGGATGCTTCTTCCCTTCAGGACCGCAGAAACCGATTGGTTTCTGTACAAACATGGCTTTTTCCATTAAAAGGAAAAAAAAAAAAACAAAAAAACCCCCAACCAAAAAACCAAACATAATCCACGGCTGCTGAGCATCTTCCCGCTCACAGGCGTTTCAGCAGCGTTCACCTGTGGGTCTGAATTGGGGATGGCACCAGGAAGCCCCCAAGGGGAGAAAAGCCAATATTTGTTTCACACCCGGTTGTTTCCCTCAGCCTGGGCAGCTCTCGGCAAATATCCAGGCAGGAAGGAGGTTTCTGCTCCGTCTTTCTACAGTAGCAGAGATTCAAAGCAGCTTTAGCCTTTTGGTGGAAATACTCCTTCCTGACACGTTTTGTGTTATTCGTTCAGAGCTATTCAGGGTTTCCAGTCTCTGTTGTTGAAGAAAAACTTATTATTGTAGAGGGAAAATAAAAACCACCTCAAGCAGCTCTCAGATATAGTCCCTGGAAGCAGGTGAGGAACAAACAACCGATGCAAGAGGAGGGTGTTTCACTGCATCTGAGGCCTCTTTTTTCCATCCAGAGTGGTTGGTTTTAGTGCCCAAAGGCTGAAAGCATGAGGGGATGAGACAGAAGGAAAGGGAGAAATGGTCTGCCTGGCCAGGAGGGGTTGAGAGGGGAAGAAAGAAGAGAAACCTCTTTCTTCTGAGGGTGGGTGGTCAGTGCACTGTCAAATGTACCTGCATCCCCGTGGGGGGACAGGTACTTGCATCCACATGGCAGGCCTGTCAAATGTACCAGCATCCCTGCATGGGGACCGGTACTGGCACCCCTGTTAGGGATGGGTACCAGCATCCCCGGGGGGGACGGTCAAACATACCAGCACCCCTGTGTGGGGATGGGTACCAGCATCCTCAGACAAATACCAGCCTGCTACACCTAGGACCCAGCCTCACTGTCCTAAGCCCTGCGATTCTTCTCACCCACGACCCAAAAAACATCAGACCAGGAGGAAAATTAAAGTAGGGAGACCCGAACCCCAGGTCAGCACGCTTCCAGGGCACGGGGGTGCTCACTGCTCCCCAGCAGCCACCAGCAAGGAGAAGCCACAGGGCTTGTTTCACCCCAAGCGCAGCTTGCTCCCCTGGGGAGATGTTTCTGAACCTCTCCATGCAGTGGCCATCTCCCACCACGCACTGCATTTTTCTCAAAGCCTCAGCTCCATGAGTCGAGGGAATCACCTTGTGCCTGGAAAAGTATTTACAGCTCTTAAGTCAGCAGGCAAAGCTTGAAACCGGGACCCCGAGAAGCTCTCAGAGCCCAGTGGGTGAAGGAAACAGGCCCAAAATTTTGATTTCACAAAACAGGAAGATTTTTCATGTGGGTTTCACTACTGGTGTGATCCCATCAGAAAGGCACGTTGTCACAAAAGCAAACATAAAAAAGTCAAGACATTTATTGGCCTGAAACACCAACCAACCCTTCATTTTCAAGTCAAAACAGGCCAGCTTGTCTTCATAACAGGTTCTTCCCCCCTAGAAACACTTTTCTACACTTCATCTGCAGGAAAACGTGGCTTTCCAGGTCCCTGTCCCTCCTGCCCTGGGCAGGACCCGCTGCTGCCCCCAGGCAGCGCCCACTCAACGCCCTCCTGGCCGTTTCACCCAGACCTGCTCTTCCTCCCCGGACTTCCCCTCCCAGGATTTTCTTTCCTCTTTCTCATACAAGCGAGGTTCAAACTGTGCCATGACAGCTGCTCCGACCCGCCAAGGCGTGCAAACCCTCAGAGCTCCCTGCCAAGACAAGTCCTGGTCCCCAAAACCTTCAGTGATGCAAAAAGCCCCGACCCACTCCCACACCATGACCACGGTGGACGCTGAACCTCCATCTTCTACCCCACAGAAGCAGCTGCGCCCCTCAGCCAGGTTAAAACCTTTGCAGAAGGAAAGAAAAAAAATCATCAAAACCCACTAAACCACTGGTTTTTAGGCAGAAAAATGCAAGGCTGGAGCAAACGAGCGCGACCCTTGAGCCCTGTTGCCCGCTGGAGAACTGGAGATTTTTTTTTTTTTTTTTTTCCTGGAAGATACTGGGTCAAACAAAGCAACATCAAAATTCCCCTTATCTGCAGGATTTGGCCTGTTTCTCTGGGAGCGCCTGTTTTCCCTCATCTCCCGCCCCATCCTCACCCCCACCACAGCCTGGGGAGGGGAAGGACCCGTTCACACACGATAAATCCCGCTGCAGCTGGCAAAGGCGCTGGGGAAGTTCAAGCTTGGGGCTTCCTTAATTAACGGCATCCAGAGACACGCAGCAGGCACCGACCCCACTCCGGCATGGCTGCAGACACCAAAAAGAAGAAGGAACCCAATTAACTTCTCAGTGCCCTTTCATTTTAAGTCAAGATGGATTTTTTAACGTGCTTGGCAGAGCCACAAGATGGGGTTTTCAGACAGGCTTGGCATTCCTGGTTATGGGAGTTAGACCTTGTCCCATCCTCCAGAGCCGGCAGGAGGTGGGAGAGCCGGAGGCAGGGAGCCTGCATCCCTGGCTGAGGATGGGAAGCACTCGGAAAAGAGCTGGAATAACACACAAACTGTGTTGTTGGTTTGGGTTTTGGATTTTTTTTTCCTCTAATTGCTCTTGCTATTTTAACTGAGACAGACATTTCCTTGACGATTTTCAAGGGCTATAAATGTTTTATGTCCCTTTCCTCTACGCTCAGACAGCAACTTTTGCTGATGTTCGGTGTAAGCAAGACCCAGAGCAGAGTAGCTGGGTGCTGCCGGGGTGCAAAGGGACAGGGACACCGGCCGCAGGGAGAGGATCCAGCCCCGTATCCTCATGGAAAGTCATCATCCCCCCCATCACGTCCCCTCCCTCCATCCCCCCGTTCCTAGAAGGAGGCAGGCAATCCCACCGCCTGGCCTCCACACAAGATGTCTTTCTGCTGCAGAAAAACTATATATAGTGCCTAAACCCTTCGGGGGCTTTGCTGCTCTCCGAGATATTTATAGCTGGAGGCAAACTCTGACTGTGCCCGCCGGGAGCAGCTGGAATTGCACCGGGAGAGGCAGGATCCGGCCCGTGCCTGCAGCAGGGAAGCAGGCGCTGGGGTGAGCACCCCGCCTGGCAGCCAGGATTGGCCCCAAAACCACCAGTCCCCTGCTCCATCATGGGAGAGAGGGTGTGGGGTGCTCACCTGCCAGGGGCGAGCGGGTTTTGGGGAGAATCTGGAGCAAAGAGGACGAGCCGCAGAGCTGAGAGGCTCAGGAACAGCCCAGCTGCTGGCCTACACCTCCTATCCAAAAAAAAGCAGGCACCCAACACATTTCACCAAGGGCATTTCCCAGGGGATGGGCAATTCACCCCACACGGCCCCTCGTCTGCTCTGAGCATCCGAAGTGGAGCAGGAGGGAAGAAACCCCATCTCCCAAAACCTCGGCGTCCAGCCCTGCTCCTCTTACACACCCGGCTGGGGGAGGGCTCGCACAGCCTAATTGCTGGCAGCTTGTCCGCCTCACGTCCTGCCTTTAATCCAGTCCATCAGGCAAAACGCTCGGGCTGAAGGAAGGAAAATAAGGGGCGAGAGGGACGGGGAGGGGGACGCCCGGCTGCCTGCGGGCAGCAGCCATTTCCTGAGCCGGGGGGGGTGCAAAAATCCTGTCGGCCCAAGGCAAGCGGGGACGAGGGGCAGGTCGGGAGCGTGGGGGCTTTGCACCCCAATCCTGCCCGATGGAAAGCAACTGCTCCCTTCCCTGTCCCAGCATCCCTGACATGGCTAGTGGCATGAAGCTGGCCGGCACGGATTCAGTAACGCTTTTTATCCAGGGGTTACAGCACCAGGATGCTCGGCCCCGGGGGAATTAGCCCGGCTGCGGAGGCACCCTTTGCTTGTGCTGGAGCTGGTGAGAGCAAACGGGGAGCTGGGTCAGAAGGAAAAACCCCACGTTTGGGTTCCCGGGACCCTCTCCCGTACTGCCGGGTGCATTGCAGCTGAGATGGCCCCAGGCAGATCCTCAGCCTCGCACCAGGCTGGCGGGACTGGCAGCCAAAAGGCTGCTTAGAAAAAAAAAAAAAAAACAAAAAAACACCCCAAAAAACCATAAATAAACTCTTTTTACCAAATATTGTGTCAGAGTCTATACAGAGGAGCCCATGGGGTCCCTTTGCTGGTGTTTTGAGCCCAGCACAAACCCCAGGTGCTCAAGGGCTGGAAGGGAACATCCCCAGGAGACAGCCCCAACCATCTAGACACAAAAAGTCACTGTTTAAACCCAAAAACTTGCTCCTCTGGTAGGAGTGAGGCAGGACACAGAGCTATTGCTTCCTTCAGCCCCAGCCACCCCCTGCCTGCTGCCTTCCCTTCACAGCCGGTGTAATTCCAGTTTCCTCTCGGGTCAGGGCACGTTTGAAGCTGGATCACCGCATCCAGAGCCCGGCCAGGATTATTTTTTTTTTTTCCCCTTCTCCACACATCAACCAAAAATACCCGAAGGACGTGCCCCTCGCAGACCATTTCTGGGTCTCGTTTGGGATGCTACAGACACAAATAGAGGTCGGTTGTCCACAAAGCAAGCCCAGACTTTGGTAAAGAGCATCCTCTGCACACATGCCCCGGTTGGGCGAGCATGTGCATGGCAGGGGCGTTTCGTGAGCGTCCGTGGGATCTGGAGGATTTCACGCCGGCAGAGGGGATGTCTTGCTCCGAGGATGCAGACCCCTGCGGCACATCCTCCCTGCTGACTCCTTGCAGCCCCTTTTCAGTGCCAGAGTAAGCAGGGCCGGGCCGGTTGAGCTCAGCCCAAAGGCAAGGAGCCACAGCTGCTCCAAACGCCGTGGGCACTGCTGCGGGATGCTGCCGGTGCAGCAACGTCTGTAGGGATGTGAACGTCCCCACGAGGGACGACGCGCCAGGGACCGGCCCGTGGGTACCAGGCAAGCCCTGCAAACCCAGCCGTGCCCACCCAATCCTGGCTCCACATTCAACCGATTCTCTCTCCCATCCTCCTCCTCCACAGCAGCAGGAGCCTTCCTTCCCACCCTCCTCCTCCTCCAGCAAGGTGTTTGAAGAGCTCTTGCCACGGGAAACTGAGGGATTCGGGCTCCTCTGCAGCCAGGGTCAGGCATCCCGGAGGGAGCAGGGCTGCAATGATCCTCCCGGCACAGAGAGCCCCTACCCACCTCCGCACGAGCATCCCTGGGGATCACCCGCGCAGGCTTTAAGGACATCTACGTAGGGACATTTGGGAATGGCAAGACCCACGCTGCAAGGTCCTGTGCCACAGCCTGGAGAAGGGACAGGCACCTCGAGTCGGAGGAGGCGGTGTTAATTAATCCAAACTAAAGGCAACAGGGCAAAGAGGGAAAACCAGCTGCATCGCCCCAATTACAGCACCAAGGGATGCAGCTCAGAAGTAACACCCCAAAAATCCAAGGTGTCCAGCACAGTAATGCGAGTCCCCACAGCCCCGACACCCCAACACTGCAGGGGACACCCCAAAGACACAGGGGACACCCCAAGGAGCCAGGCCAGCTTGCTACCCCTCCCTACAGCCCTCTCCCACAGCCTAATTGCAGCTTGCCAGGCAGCTAACGAGCAAGTTGCACCCAAAACAATTATTTACTGATAAATGGGGAGAAACAGCTCCTTTCAGTGCCAGGAGAAAACAAAAACCACCGATTACGGAGGCTGGGTGCTGCTGGGTGCTCCACTCCCTGAGCATCCCAGCCGGGTGCAGCTCCGGCACTTGCAGGTCCCCAGGGAGCCCGGTGGGATGACAATGCCCCACGGCCACTAAGCCCAGCACAGGACCCTATTTCATCCCAGCTCGCTGCATGCTCCCTAATTAACACCAGACTAATTAACCCCAGGATCCCACCCAGGTTTGCAACGACAGCATCGCACAGGGCATGAGCCATGCACGCTGGCAGGGCACCGACTTGCAACCGCTGATGGCTAATTAGTGCTTAATTAGCACTCGTTGGTGCCACGAGAGGGTGAGTAGTGGGTGCTCCAGGTCACAGTCCTCAGGCACCCAAGCACGCTGCCCGGGCTGGGGTGCACCGAGCTTGTCAGGCCTCAAGCAGAGGGGAGCACCCTGCAAAGCTGATTTATGATATTCTGCATTATTCGTCCCGGAGAAGGAGGCGCGAAAGGGAGCGGTGACACCGGCCGAGGACCAAACCGCTCCAAAGTCACGGGGACATGGTGACTGTCTCACCCAGTGCCTCCAAAAAAGGGAACCTCGTACTCTGAGCAGCCTCCCGGGTGCGGGTTAAAGTATCGCCAGAGCTCCATAAAATCATCCCGTTTCATCAACAAATACCTGGCAGCTCTGGGTTTTTCCACTGGGCCAGAGCCAGGGCTCCGGAGCAGTTAAGTGTCGGTCCCTGCCTCCTCCCCGTGCTCCCCGTAAGTGCCATCTCCGGTGACACTCAGCTCCGGCTCTTAATTACCCTCGTCCCGGTGGCAGGAGATTCCCACGACACCCTCGTCTCGCACTGAGCAAACGCACGCGCAGCCCGTGCGTGAGGCAGAAGGAAAATGAAAGGCTGGATGATGCTACTCGCCAAAAAAAGCCTCCAAAATGGGGGAAAAAAAGCATTATTCCAGCTTCCTCTGATTAATTGTTATGGGGTGTCATGGAGAGGTTTCCCAGCAGCACCTCGGGACACAACAGACATCCCCAGGACAGGCAGCATCTAGAAAAGTTGTTAGGAGCCCGGTGGACCCAAATTTGCCATAAATGAGCTGGAAATGGTGGACTGACACCTAGTTTGGGGTAGTAAAGCTCTCTGCGTGCCCGTGCCAGCACCACCCGCTGCCTCTGCAGAGAAAACTGCTCTGGAGTAGGAGAGAAACACAGGGGCTTTCTGTTCAGTTATAGCTTTCCTTGCAAAAAATAAGAAATAAATAAGTTTTCTTTTTTTAAATGCCAATTTTGGACCAAAACTCCCACTCTCTTTCCCCAAAATGCAGCCCTCTGCTATATTTTTGACATCTGCTAACGCGAGCATCACTTATAAACCAAACCAAACTCGCGCTCGGGACCGCCTGCCCTCCTCAGCAGTTATTCAGCCCAACCAACGCAGCTCACGAAATAGCTTCGTTCCCCTCCTCCTCCTCCGGAAAACAGCATTTTTTGGCAAATAAACTGTTTTGCCAACAAGTTGTACTCCTTGCTGCCTAAGAGACGATGCTTCTCCCTGGCTCCAGCCTCCTCCGCCCCGATTCGGGTCCCACACTGGGGCTGCAGGGGTGGGGACACGTGCCCGGGCTCCCCCACATTGAGTTTTCTCCCCCCCTCCTCTTGCTAAAATAATCCTTGTTTCACAATTGGCCGGGCAAGAAGAAGCAGCCCTGAGGTTGCTGCTGTTATTTTTATCTTGAAGTAAATAGTTTGAGCTGCGGCCAAGCCATTCCGAGGGAGGGAGATGCTTTGCATCGTGGCCGCAGAGATGTAAACACACGCGGCCTCCGTCTTGGTGGGGGCACATCGCGCGGCCGGGGCAGAGCAAACATCCCGATCCAGACCGGAGAGAGCTGAAATCACCTTTTCTGGGATGCCGAGGTGGAAAAGGGGGATGCACGGTTTGGGGAGCATCTGTCCCAGGGCGGGGACCGCAGTGGTACCCATGGCTGGTCACCCCCGAATCGATGCTGTCCCCTCCATCTGCTCAATGCACCGCATGCACCACCGCAGCTGGGTTAAATATGGGTTTAACCAGGACCAGAATTAACTTTTTGAGCCATTTTTAACACAAAGCCTTGAAAGGACCAGCTCTAAAAATGCTTTCACCTTCACAACAAGAAAAAGGAGCATCCTTGTGCCACCCGCACGATCCCCAGTTCAATCCCATTCCCTCCCAACCTCGGCAAGACCCCAAAAAACACAGTTTGGGGGGGGCAGATGCTGCAACCGGGCTCAGTTTGGCAGCCCCAGGAGCTGCCCTCTGCCTGGATCCGGCCACATCCTTCCCCCCTGCCTTGACTTCCAGCAGCTCCCGTCCTGCCCCGCGGGGCTGGGCACAAAGGGGGGGCCTTCGCCCCGCGTGCTGCTCACGAAGGTCGCCGAAACGCTCGGGAGCTTTGCATGAGAAGCTCAGCATAAATGTCAAATTAATTAACTGGGAAAGATGTATGCATTGCCACAAAAAGCCCTCTGTTTCGCCCCACCGCCCTTCCTCCCACCTCTCCCCGGAGCCGGGCACTGGCTGCAGCTTGAGAAAGCCATGGCCAGGGGAGGTGAAGAACCGCTGGATGCTCCTGATGACACATTTTTTTTCCCCCTCCTATAAAGCACCGCATCAAGGGAAGAGGGAAAAGCACAAAGAGAGGATGGAAAAGCTGGGAAAACCTCTCCGGCAGCCACCGCTCCTCCCTCCGCACACGTGTTGCGGCACCGTCTCCAGGGACACGGCCGGGGAGGGACGAGCATCTTCTGCCGGGGCCAGGCTGACACCACCGGGCTGAGAAACAGAGACACGTCCCCGTCCCCCTTCCTGCCCATGAGAGGCTCAGATAAATGGATAAATCCTTCTCCGGCAGCTCCCCGGGGTCCTGAGCCAGAGGAGCCTTGTGCAGACGTTAAATCGGAGCGGGGAGGGTGCAGAGGGAAGGGGGACACTGAGGGACGCCGAGGGACGCCGAGGGATGCTGAGGACCACAGCTCCAGCAAAGGTACCTGCCTGCTGCTCCCAGGGGATGGCAAACCACGTGCTGAAGGGGGTTCCTCCCCCCAAATAACTGCTCCCCGTCTCCTGAGTGCCAAGGCTGGGTTTGCAGAGATGCCGAGTGCTGGATTCATGCACCAAGGAGCAGAATAAAAGCAAAAACCAGCCCCAGAGCCATGCGGGGGGCAAGGATGCGATTGGACCCAGCCCCCCTGCCCTGCTCCGAGCATGGGGAGAGCTTGGTGGGAAGAGGACGGGCATAAAGAATTAACGCCCTGACTTAAAACTATTTTAAAGTCTGTAAAGCTTCAGGAAGGGAAAGGCTCCCGTCTGCCAGGGCGCAGCCCCGGGTTCGGTACCTTCCCGGCTGGCCAGCTCGGCCGGGTTTGGTACCCGGCTCACGTCGCGCCGGGGATGGACATTCCCTCGGCCAGGCTGCTGTCTCCCAGGGCTGCCGCGCGTCTCCGGGCTGCTCCTCCAAGGGGAAAAAGGAGCCTTGGGGACATTTGGGGACTTAACCCCTGCTTAGCCCACACCACAGGAGGTGCCAGAGGACCCTGCACCCCTCAAGAAGCTCTGGGACCCTTTTTTTCCTTTTCATTATTACTATCCTTATTACTTCTGCTCAGTTTCTTTATGAAATACTTCACCTCTTGCTTGACAGAGGAAGGAGCTGGGTGCTGAGCGCAGCTGGACGGGGAGAGCTGGGATGTCCCTGCAAACAGGGCTGGGTCAAACCACCGGCTTACCCCAGTTCACGCCAGGGAGCTCAAATCCACCCCTCCCTGGGAGCCGGGCTGAGAATGAGCAAACTCACTACATGCCACACGATTTCACAGCAGCCCCCCAGAGCACCCACGAACCTCAGAAGGGAAAGACCCCACGGCCCCCCCCCACGGCCCCCATGCCAGGCTGGCCACCGGGGAGCTGCCGACCCCGGCCCACTGGCCAACGTTGCAGGAACAAGGGTGCCCTGCAAACCCCCAGGCCCCGCGTCGGTACCAGTGGGACCCAGAGCTGCGGGGGATGCTGAAACCCCTAGATCCTCCGCGGGGAGAGGTGGGTGCTCCACCCCAAACCTCTGCGGGGCCGTGGGGCATCTCTGGGTCCCACGTTCCCCATCACCCCTCCAGACTGAGCCAAGGGTGGATTTTAAGGGATTGCAAGGAGCAAGGGATGCCGTCCCACGTTTACCCTCGCCAGGACAGCCCCGTGGAAACACGCTCGGGGACTAAATCAAAATCACCACCCCGATACCCTACAAGGAGGAGCAGGATGAGGCCGGCTCCAGAGCAGCCCAGCCCCGGAGCTTCCCAGGCAAAGCTCCCGCAGGGACAAGGATGGCAGCCGGGACACACAGAAAGGTTACAGCTAATCGACGCTCTCAGTAATTAAGGTGACGAGTTGATCCTTAAGCTCATGGCTCAGCCAGCTCAGGACCGGGGCAAAGCACCCTTCCCCGGCGTGCCGAGGGAGCCGGGGTCCCCAGATCCGGGGTGTCACACGGGGGGCTGGCTGGATGCACCTTCTCCCCCAGCATCTCACCGCAGCCCAGCGCACGGGCCACCCTCGCTGATTAAAGCTCATCAGCCCGCGCTTTGCCTGCATCTAATTAACGTGAGCAGTGCTGCCTGCTGCTGCCCTCTCCCCCTGCCCGCAATGTCCCCAAAACGTCCCCTGATGCCCCTCGGCTGCCAGCATCCCGGCTCCCCACCAAGGCCCTGCGTGGCAGAAGGAAGAGGAAGAGGAAGGAGCAACACCCCCAGCCTGCGTGTGGTCCGCGGGGTGGGGAGCCGCCAGTTCCCAGCTGTGGAGAAAATAGCCCGCTCTTGGATTCTCAGGTGTCTAATAAGGGGTTGAGCTCGGTCCCCCCATGGGCATGGCTGATGCAGGGGCTCCGTTCTGCTGAGCTGCCTTTGTCTCCCAAATGGGTCCAGAGCTCATCCTCTCTCAAAGTGGACCATAGCCAGCTCCAAAGCGATGAGCTGGGGGTCAGCAGGGATGGGGGGCGGACAGGGTGAGCTCGTGAGCTTTACAGCCCCGGGGAATCCTGGCCAAAACCAAACTTGTGTGTCTGTGACACCGTTGGGAAAACCCACTGCCAGGATCACATCTCACCAGGAGAGGCAGCCCCCACGCCGCAGCGCTCCCACGGAGGCACACGAAGGGTTACAGGGACCGATCCCAGAGGGATCCATCCCAGCTTCCCCAAACCCAGGGCCAAGAGGGATCATAGCCATCATGAGATCAAAGGGAAGCGCTGAGTCCTGGGAGACTCATTACAGTTCCCAAACACTCCGGCAGCACCACGCCAAGGCCAGCAGCCCCATCCCTCCGCGCTCCCCCGGGCTGAGGACAGGGAGACGCGGCGCTGGGCCCGTCCCAGGGAGCTCGTGGGCTCGGTGCCAGCAGGAGCCGGAGTTATTTGTCCATTCTCTGCTGTGCAAATGTTAAGTAACTAATTCTCCGGGTGCTGCTCCAGAGAAGGGACCAGGATCCGGCACAGGGCTTGCAGACAGCGTTACCCAGTCGCCTGCACCAGGGGGATGGGGGGGGGGGTCCCGCAATCAATCCCCCATCCCATTGTCACAGCGGCCAGCTGGGATGCACCAGAGCTGCTACAAGTGACTGCTTTCCATCCTGGTGACCCCAGGGAGAAGCCGAGACTTTGTCCAACGAGACCAAATGATTTAAAAGCTTCAGCAAAGAGAAGGAGGGGAGAGGAGAGGCCTCAGTCCCAGCCAGGTGAGGATGCCCAATGTGCCCTGGAGCATCCCTCACGGGGGAGAGCAGCCTCCTCCCTCCCTTGGGCTGCCTCCTCCCTGCCCCAGACCTGCCCCGTGGTTCCCAGGAGCACCCCAACATCCCATCACCTCCCATCCTGGTATTTAACAAGTCCACAACCTTTCTTGCCTAATTATCCTCAGCAAATGCCAGCAACCACCTGCATCACCACCCACTAGCCGGGAACTAAAATTCCCCAAATGCGGAAGAGGAAAAGCTTATCTGGGGGAAAGCGAGCACCCACGCAACTGACCCCGCACCCGCCATGGGTGCTGGAGACACCAGCACGGCCGCATGCACCTCTTGCTGCCACGGACACCCAGAGACGGAGGGGAGCTGCTGTCGGAGCTCAGGCTTCCCCAGATCAATGGCAAAGCGCAATATTCAGATTAATAAACTGCCCTTCCACACACTGCGCAAGCGGCCGCGCGGCATCGCCGGGAGCCACAATATTTATCGCCGCTCGCACGAGTAAATCACGCACCTGATGGTCTTCTCAATAATGGCTCAGCAGCCTCCTCAGAAACACCAAAGTTGCATCTGGCTCTTCGGGAGGGGGAGTAACCGCTGCCGGGAAAGCCGGGCGAACACCCCTCACGCACCCGCTGCCCCACAGAAATAGGGGTGCCAGCCTGTGGCGCCCACAAACCAGAACTCCAGGAGGATGGGGAAGAGCTCTGGGTTATTTAATGCAGCAGGTCGCGTGGTGGCAAGCAGCCAGGCCCTGGAACTTCTTCTCCTCTTAAAGAGGGGAGGAAGAGGCAGCCTTCCTCCTATTCCTCCCAGAGCGGGTGCTTCTCCCGACGCCCTGGAGCACAACCGGTTGCATGGGAAAAACATCTCCTGGTTGCAGGAGGATCCTTTCTGTAGAGCGTCACCCAACAGCCAGCGCCCCACAAAGCCACCCTGGATCCCCCAAATGCTCCCAGAAGCGGCTTGTGGAAGAGCGAGCGCTGGGCAGGGTGCAGGCAGGGCAGGGTGCAGGCAGGGCAGGGTGCAGGCAGGGCAGGGTGGCTCCGGTGCAGGGTTTCCCAGCTGGAGCGTGCCAGCGGTGGGGAGAAGCGGTTTTGGAAGTGCCAGGAGAAACCAGGGACAGAACCCCTCCCTGCTGCCAGCATCGAGAGCCTCTCCCGTGAGCAGGGCTGGGAAAACCTCCTGGGAAGAGCCTGGGCAGAGAGGGGCGACGCCGGTGCAGGCAAGGGGGGAGCAGCAGGCAGGGCTTGCCTGCATCTACGCCTGTACAGGGCTGGAAGTGCAAGAGAGATTCCCAAAGGCAGGCAGAGGGCAGGCAGGGGGGCAGGCAGGGATCGGTGCCTGCAGGGACGGGGCAAAACCCCCCAAGTTTCTTCTGCACCAGAAAGCGGGAGCGGGCAGGAGCGGGATCTTCCCCCTCTCCCCCCCCGCAGGGTTATTTTTAAGGCGTGTTTCCCTACGACCTTCAAATGGCATCTGCCTGCATCTGCCTGCATCTGCCTGCACCCCCCTCCCCACGCACACGCAGAGCCCCGGCACCCTGCCTGCCCCCCGCCTGCCTGCTCCTGCCCAGCCCTGCCTGCACCCCGCGCTGAGCCCCAGCCACTGCCCCGGGGGTGCGCGGGGAAAGTGGGGAGGGGGGACCCCGGGGGGGGCATCGGCTCCTGCCTGCGCTGCCCGCTGGGGGCTGCGGCTTTGGGGGGCTGCGCAGGCAGGGAGGGGCTGCGCGGAGCGGGGTGCTGGGGAGCGGAGCCCCTCGGGAGCTGGGTGCCCCCCCTCCCCCCAGCAGGATGCGAGCCCCAGGGTGGGCAGCGGCATCCCAGAGCCCCCCCAGCCCCCCGGCAAGGTGCCGGCCCGACCCCACCCGAGCAGGGTGCGCGTCCCCATCGCCCCCCGCAGAGCGCCGGCTCCGGGACCCCCCTCCACGCCGGGTGCGGGGGTGCCGCCCACCCCCCGCTGCCAGCCCCCCGCCCTCCCCAGCCGGGTGCCGGTCCCCCCCGCACGGTGCCGGTCCACGCACGGTGCCGGTCCACGCACGGTGCCGATGCCGGTCCCGCCATCTCCGCCCGGTCCAGCCCCCCCGCCCGCTGCCGGTCCCCCAGCCCAGGACGGGTCCGTGCCCGGGGCTGGTCCCACGTCCCGTCCGCCCCCCCCCCCCCCCAGCCCAGCACCGGTCCCCCTGCCCGGGGCCAGTCCGCGCCCCACGCCGGTCCCATCCACCCCCTCCCCCGCGCCCGGTGCCGGTCCACGCACGATGCCGATGCCGGTCCCACGCCCCCAGCCCGCTGCCGGTGTCCCCCACCCGCTACCGATCCACGCACGACGCCGGTCCCAGCCTCCCGGTGCGATCCCGGCCCCCGCCCGCCCGGTGCCGGTCCCCGCACGGTGCCGATGCCGGTCCCACCCCCTCCAGCCCGGGGCCAGCCCGCGCACCGTGCCGGCGCCCCCCACCCGGTGCCGGTCAGCGCACCGTGCCGATGCCGGTTCCCCCCCGCCCGGTACCGGTACCGGTACCGGCCGCACTCACCAGCGCGGCGCGGGCGCTCAGCAGCAGCAGCAGCAGCGGCAGCAGCACCGTGAGGCTCCGCAGCCCCCGGGGCGCCGGCGGCGGCACCTCCCCGGGCATCTTCCTGCCGCAAGGACGGCTGGCGGCGGCGGCTGCAGCGGCGGCGGGAGGCGGCGGCGGGGGCGGGGAAGGGCCTTTGTTGCCGCCGCCCGCGGGAGGCGGTGTGGGTGCGGGCCGCCGCGCCGCCCTCCCCGCCGCGCCCCCCCCCAGCCCCCCCCCGCGCTGCCGCCCCCCAGGAAGCGCCCGGCCGGGCCCCCCCCCGCCATGACCCCGGTCCAACACCCCCCCACACCCCCCCACCGGCCCGGCCCGGCCGCGGCTCCCCCCGCCCCTCCCCGGCCCGGCCCGGCCCGGCCCTTCCGCCGGGGGCGTCCCCGGGAGCCGGCTCGGGGGGAGCGGGGTGGGGGGGGGGGCAGGGAGGTGGGGGGACCCTGGGGCAGATTGGGGGATCCAGTGGTTAATGGGAGGGGGGAGCCTGGTGCAGATGGGGGAGACCCTGGGGTAGACGGGGGGGACTGGGTTAGATGGGGGGACTCTGGGGTGGATACAGGGGGGATCTAGGGCAGATTGGGGTGACCCGGGGGGAGATGGGGTGGACTGGGGTAGGTAACAGAGGAGACTGGGGCAAAGTGGGGGGGGACCTGGGGCAGACTGGGGGGATCCAGGGGTACATGGGAGGGCCTGGGGACAGATGTGGGGGCCCAGGAGTGGATGGGGGAGGGCTGGAGCAGATGGCAGCGACCCTGGGACAGATTGGGGGGGCAGGAATAGATGGGGGGCACCTGGGGCAGATTGAGGGGTCTCAAGGGTAGATGAGCGGTGCTGAGGCAATGGGGGACTCGGGAGCAGTTGGGGGGCCCAGGAGTAGGTGGGGGGATCCTGGGGCAGATGGGGTCACCTCAGGGTAGATGGGGGAGAGGAACCAGGGGCAGGTGGGGGCCCTGGGATCTGCCTCTGGAGTGGGACCCCCACCCTGCCCCGCTCCTAGGCCTCCCCTCCGTGGCACCCTCGGTCACCCCTGGACGGGTGCTGGGGCCAGGGACACCCCGGGGTACAACCCGGGAGGGGAAAACCCTCCAGGCAGAGCTGGGACTTGCTCCCTGTCCCACGCCGACAGCTTGACTAGCCCCCCGCACCGTGCCTCAGTTTCCCTTTCCAAAAAAGCCCAGGGATAGCAGAGGATAGGGCTGTCCCCTGTCGTGACAGTGACTTCCACACGGCTGCCAGGTGACCCTGGGGTGACTTTGCGCTGAATTCGGGTGTTCGGTCCCCTCAATGGGCCCGGGAGGCCGTAGCTGTGGGTGAGCTGGGAACAGCCGGGATGGGATATAAATGAGTCGTTTCTCACACACATGTAATTCCTCCTAATGGTTTTCACACACTTTCCGTGAAAAACCTAAAAATATACTCAGATTCTGATTAAAAAACTCATCTGAATGCAAAATACACGCTGAGAGGGGGTCAAGGGGGGAGCAGGGGGGATTACCTGGGAGAAGGGGCACTGCCCTCCCAGCACCACCAGTTTAGGGGGGGAAATCAGCCAAATTCAGCTAAAAATCGAGATGCTGCGCCTGGATGGGGACAGCTGGGACACGTCCCACGGTGGAGCATCCTCATCAGCCCCAGCCTGATGCGGGGTTGCTCAGGGCAAGTCTCCTCTTTGGGGGTGGGAAACATCGCAGCGGGGGGCGGGGGGGTTCTGCCTCGGGGTCCCCACCTGAGCCACTTCTCTTTAACTGCGCTGTAATTAGCAGGATCCAAATTAATAATAATAATTAAAAAATAAAATTAATATCATCAGCGAGAAGCCAGGATGGGGCAAAACCCCGGGGAAAGGCTCTGGGTGGCGCCGAAACCCAGCGGGGATGGGTCGGGGTCCTGCGAGGGGGGTCCCTGGGGCAATGTGGGGGGGCCTGGGGCAAGGGAAGGGGCTCTGGAGCAGTGAGGGGGGGGATCCCCGGGGCAGTGGGGGGTCCCTGGGGCAAGGGAAGGGGTCCCGGGGCAGTGGGGGGATCCCCGGGGCAGTGGGGGGGTCCCTGGGGCAGTGAGGAGGGGTCCCGGGGCAGTGGGGGGTCCCTGGGGCAAGGGAAGGGGTCCCCGGGCAGTGGGGGGGTCCCCGGGGCGGGGCAGGGGACCGGAGCGGGGCCCGCGGAGCCGCGGGGCCGGGGGCGCGTTGCTGGGGCTGCACCGCCCCGCCGTGGCCGCCGCCACCCCTGCAGCTCCGCCGCGCTGCCCCCCCCGCAGGGGACGGAGCAGGGAGGCCAAAGTCCCCGCGGGTCCCCACCACGGGGGTGGCACTCGAGAGGCGGCCCCCGACGCGTGGAGGGGCGAGAGAGGTGCCTGTGCAGGAGAGTGGGGGTCCCACGGGAGGGGCCGTGGGGGGGAGCGGGCGCTGCCCGGCTGCCATCAGGTCCCTTCTACCCCCCCGCGGCCCCACTGAAGTGGGAAATCTTGTTCCATCAGGTCAGGGGAGTGTGATGGATCCCTGCTGACGTGATGGGTCCCAGCTGATGTGATGGGTCCCAGGTGACGTGATGGGTCCCGGGTGACGTGATGGGTCCCGGGTGACGTGATGGGTCCTGGATTATGTGATGGATCCCTGCTGACGTGATGGGTCCCTGCTGACGTGATGGGTACCGGGTGATGTGATGGATCCCGCGTGATGTGATGGATCCCTGCTGTCATGACAGACCCCTGCTGACGTGATGGGTCCCGGCTGATGGGATGGACTCTGGGTGTCACGGTAGACCCTGGCTGACCCGATGGACCCCAGCTGAAGTGATGAACCCCAGCTGACGTGATGGATTCCTTCGCATCCCCTTCTCCAGCAGTGCCCAGCAGCCATGCTCAGGAGTAACCAAAGCTGGGCCTGCACAGAGCAACCCGGCCGTATCCTTCCCGGCAGCCCCCTGCCCCGTCCCCCAGCCCGGCAGGGCCAACGCCGCTGGCCACGGGGCTGCTGCCCAGCTGTGCTGCCCGGATCCTTCCCGCTGGGTCCAAGTTAAACCCATTCCTGAACACCTTTGCTGCCGCTGCCAAGGGTGGGAAGGGTGCCCAGGGCCAACCCCGGACTCACGGCTGTCCAGGACAAACAGGGATCCTGGGCAGATCCTCACCCCGCTCTCCGACCTCACACTGGAGACACATGCTCAGTGCTAAATTAAATTCACCTGTAGAACCAATATACACATCCCTTGCTTTCCCCACTTTCTGCCCCCAACCCGCGGCCACGCTGCTGTGGGTTAAACGAGGTGTTGAAGAGCTGCAAGAGCCCCAAAGGCTGCAGGACACGGGACCCGAGCGCTACTATAACCCTCGTGGCTCCGTGCGACGGCTGCTGCTCGTGGCACGGGCTGGCTTCAAACCCAGGGCAAAAAACCGTATCGGAAAGCCCAAGTCAGCACTCTCCACTAAATTTAACAACAACGGGTGTGAAATCTGATTAAAGCCACTGCTGGGTCACAGGGGAATTGGTTTTTTGTTGAGGGGTGAGAAGATAGTGGCAGCGTGGGAAGGATCAGTCGTTCGATACATACGCCAAAATCAGACCAGTTTAGTGCCCTGAGGCAAAAAAATAATTTCCTGTGAATGGGAAGTTTCTTCCCCTCCATCAGTTTATCCCCCGTCACCCCATTTGCACAACTGCTCAAACTTCTCAGGATTTCCCAAGTGATTCTGACGATAACCTCCAGAAAAGGGTCTCTCAACGCAGCAGCCGCTGACCCGCAGTGCAGGGCCGGGGCAGGTCCCAGACGCCTGCGAGAGGAGGAGGATGGGTGCTACCAGAGGCCAATTTTCTCCTCGAGCCAGGGTCAGGCCTGGGCTCCTGTTGGGTGGGACGAAACGCGGAGCTGGGGCGACCCCAGGCTGGGGGAACTGGGGGAATAAAGGCCAAAGGCGGACGGAGAAGTCGCATGAGAACATGGTCTGGGCAGCAGATAATGGAGGTGTGGTGGGACACGATGCAGGTGAGCATGACTGTCCCAACTTCACTCACCCAGTGCTGGCCTGGGGAAAGGCTCCATGGAAACACCGGCTCGGTGCTCACACGTGAACTAGAGAACACTGTGGCATGCAGGGGCGTCCCCACCTCGACTGCAGCTCCCCCATCCCCTCCCCACACCCCAAAAAGTGAGGAAGAGGATGAGGTGGTTGGTCACCTCCAACTGTGGGCGCTGCCAGTTTGTACAGGCTCTGGAAAAGGTTTAGATGTGCTCAAAGAGAGGGGAAAAAAAGTCCAAAGAGCCAAAATCGCAGGAGGAGGGACGGCAAGAGTGGGAGCAGCCATGGATACAGGGTTGCTCTGCTCTTCGTCTTCCACACGTATCTGCTGCTCAGGGCACACACAGCCACCCTGGACCACTGCAGGAAGGTAGAATTGAATTCCAACCCCTTGAATTCAAAGGTCCTGCACGTGGGTCGGCGCCATCCCAAGCACGACTATCGGCTGGGCGAGGAATGGATTGAGAACAGCCCTGAGGAGAAGGACTTGGGGGTATTGACTGATGAGAAGCTCAACATGAGCCCTCAATGTTCACTTGCAGCCCAGAAAGCCACCCGTGTCCTGGGCTGCATCCCCAGCAGTGTGACCAGCAGGTCGAGGGAGGTGACTCTGCCCCTCTGCTCCACTCTGGTGAGACCTCCCTGCAGTGCTGTGTCCAGCTCTGGGGTCCCCAGCACAAGGACATGGAGCTGTTGGAGAGAGTCCAGAGGAGGCCACGGAGATGATCCGAGGGCTGGAGCAGCTCTGCCATGGAGACAGGCTGAGAGAGTTGGGGTTGTTCAGCCTGGAGAAGAGAAGGCTCCGGGGAGATCTAATTGTGGCCTTCCAGTCCCTGCAGGGGCTCCAGGAAAGCTGGAGAGGGGCTGGTGACAAGGGCAGGGAGTGACAGGCCAAGGGGAATGGCCTGAAGCTGCAGGAGGGGAGATGGAGATGGGATGTGAGGCAGAAATCCTTCCCTGTGAGGGTGCTGAGGCCCTGGCACAGGGTGCCCAGAGAAGCTGTGGCTGCCCCTGGCTCCCTGGCAGTGGTCAAGGCCAGGTTGGATGGGGCTTTGGGCAACCTGGGCTACTGGAGGGTGTCCCTGCCCATGGCAGGGGTGGCACTGGGTGGGCTGGGAGGTCCCTGCCCACCCAAACCAGTCTGTGGCTCTGTGAATTCAAACCCCTGGTCAACAGCGGTGGGGGTGGCACTAGCGAAGGCGTTCATCAAAGGAACCACAAAGCCAGATTCCAAAGTTCTGTATTTTTCAAAATAAAGATCACACGTTGTTTAGAGACAATCTACACAAGAGTTACAAAAAATAGTCGCCCAGGCATAAGCATACACAGGTTTGTTAATTATACACATATGGTTACAAGTGTGCTTGCAAAAAAGTTCATTGGAAATATACACAAGGCTCTGTAAATGTACACCGTGTAGTGTTACAATTCTATATTCAAACAAGGAAAATTGACAGTATGTTACATTCACTTACAAGTAGACAAAATGCAAAATACAGTTCATCTTCTGTACAAAAAGGGAAGGTGATTCACACTTTACAAGGTGAAAAGGGACTCTGATTGTAAGGAAAACTAGGGGGTTCTGTACTTTTGCACTTTTTGTTTCTTACTGTCACAAAATAAGCAAAACATTACTTTTTAAGATTCAAAAAAACACTATTTTGAACTGAATCATTTTTGTATAACATTTAGAAAGGATCGCTACTGTTCAACTAGGTGACAAATAAAACCAAGCATTTATTTTTTCTTTTTTTAAACATTAACTAGGCTGTATAAAGAGAACATTTCCTTCAAAAGAAAAAATTTACTTCTGGTTGAAATTACAATTTACAATATACAACACTATATGCTACGACCATAAAAGGTGTGAATATACACTGAAATGCACAGGTTTTGCTAATTCTTTTTTCTTACCAAAAAACGGGTTTATGTCGATTCAAACTTCTCCACATTTACATTACAGAGGTTTACAAATGTACAATTGTACAGTCAGAAGTATGTTCCACTACTAGGGTACATTATAGATACAGATCAGACATCAAAACAAGAAAATACTACAAATTTTTATATATGTAAAGTCTACACCAAGTATACACTATATATTTATAGAAGCAAGACCAAAGCCGAGTTGGATTTTTTTTTTTTTTTCCTCATGCTAAATAATCAAATTGTGTCTCTCAATGTTAACAGAACAAACTGAGTAGGCAGTAAACAAGTAACACCCGACCCCCACCCCCTCGCTTTAAAAACTTTCTGGGTGTTTACGTTTTCTTCCCCAAAAACGACAGCTAAGCTACCTCCTTTAGCATGTTATACTCAAAAAAAAAAAAAAAAAAAAGCAATTAAAAAGTTTCAAAAACTTAATTCTTTCTTTTTTAAACTGAAGCTTTAGCAAGTTGAATTTTTTTTTAATATTTATAAACAGCGTTAAATGCGTCGTCTGTGCCATTTAACTAAAATTCAAACTTCTTGCTGACTTTTGACTAAAAGGAGAAAAAACAGGTATCTGCAAAAAAGTTGCCTGCGAGGCAGATGAATTAAAAACTTTTTTTGTTTTGTTTTCTTCAAACCAACCACCCTGAAAGTTTCCACATTTGGAATATAGATACAACAGTGAACAAAAATGTGGCCTTCCATGTACATTTGGTACCTATGTACAAGTATTCTATACACCAGTAAAACAGCAGGGCAATTAGTTAATTAAAAAAAATAATTAGTACATGTTATGCATAATAAAATTAAAGAAATTTACAAAGGCTTTTCTTCTTTTTTTTTTTTTTCTTTTTAGCAACCATAAAACATTTTCTAACTGTATATTGGAATATTGTCGGTTGCTGGTTGTAGATGCCGGATGGCCAGTGAGCTCCTCCCCAGGTCGCTGCCTCAGATGATGCCGTTGGGTGGGCCGCAGATGGGCCCGAGGTCCACCCCGTTCTTCATGTAGTATTTCTCCAGCTTGGCCAAAATGTGTTTGCCGTAGGTGTATTTACGCAGGGTGGCGATGTGAGGCCGGATCTAGGAGATAAAAAAGGAGAGCGAGTGAAGTTTAGGAACCCAAATCATGGCCGCAGCAGTGCTGAGCGAGCTCCAGGAGGTCCAGGTCAGGACCACCAGCGGGAGACCGGAAGGTCACAAAATGTCGGAAATATTAGAGCACTGTCATCACCTCAATTACTGTGAGTCAAGTTAACGGTCCGTAACTCACTGATGTCATTTTTAGGAGGAACTTCTGGTCAAGCAAGTGGCATCGTCTCGAGCCGTGTTACTGGAATCCAGTTGGTACTGGGATCCGGCTGGACGTAAGTGTGTGCATGGATACAAGGCCCCAGGAGAGGGGGCTGGGCAGACAGGACCCCTGGGTGCTGGGGCTTCCCAAGGGTGCCCCGACACTCCGCCCCCAGCCCGGGGCAAGCGCACGAAGGCAGAAACGGCGCGGGAAGGGCCCGTGCGGCGGAGCAGCTCTTGCAGAAGGCGAGCAGGGTCCTCTGCCTCCTCCCAGGCTGCGCTGCGGGGGTGAACCGCAGCTGGGTTTCAGAGAGCTACGGGGAGAGGCAGGCGGTGGGCCCGGCCCCAACAGCCGTTTCGTTTCCGAACCTGACAATTAAGGTATTTATTTTAAGCAGGAGTCTGTGGAAGCAGACTTTACACGCTCACGCTACTTGAGAGTAAAGGTCACTTTGAACAGCACTGTAACGACCGTGGGCACGGTAAAACCACCGTCACTGCTGGGCCCCCAAAGGAGGACACCCGTTTTCGTTGTAGTAACACCGTTACGCTGCTGACATTCTCCTGGACAGTTTCAGAGGAACGAGACGTAAGAGCAGTTCATGGCCGTGACTAGATGAGAAACACAATTACACCGGACTTTGTACTCCACAAGTGGAAGCTGCAGGCGGGATGAGAAAACAGCCCGACCCGCTCCTGGGGTGGGAACATCACCAGGGCTGCCCCTGCAACCCCCACGGGAAATCCCTCCCAAGCTCAACCCGACTTCCTCAGCTCAGCCCCTGGCCGTTCAAATTCCTCTTTCAGTTCAAGGACCCATCTTGTACTAATCGGAAGTTGATGCCTTGGCCCTCCCCACATCCCCTTTCCAAGAAGGTCTGACTGCTGCTCTGAGGTTAAGGAGAAGAAAAGCTCCCCAGGTCCAACAGTTCATTCCTTGTTCATCTTCACTTCTAAGACTTTTTTTTTTTTTTTTTTAAACTGACAGAACTGACGGCTAAAATTACTTTTCAATATTTTTTTTTTTTAAATAAAAGCGCTGTCTTTAACAATAACACAAACTGCTTGTTTGTACTAACCGCAATTTTCACAATGCAAAAGCAACAGTCGATATACTCAATTTTCCCAGGCTTTCATTCAGCTGGAATCTTCATACTCAGTCAGTCCCATTTAGCTGTCACCCTGGTTCTATTTTTGACAACCACACTGATAACCTAATTAGCATTTTATTCAAAAGACTTTGCTTGACAGGAAAAAGAACGTCAGTAAAGATCATTTGCGTATTTTATTTTTTTTTTAATATACGTATCTCTACATATAGATTAGCAAAGCTACAGGTCATTCTGCTACTGTTAAACTGTGTATATTCCTTGCCATACATTTTTATTTGATTATCTTTATTATTTCTTTTGGATTAATACAGATTTTGGTTTAAAACAACTACTCTGAATGATTCCTAAACCTAAGGATTAACCTCTCTGAAGATTATTTCAGCTGCATCGATGTTGTTTATATCCTGATCAACTGCCTTGCATTGGTAAAATCTGCTCCTTCGCACAGAAAACACCCACTTTTTTTTACAGGGGAAAAAAAAAAAAAAATCACTTGCTCCATTTTACTCTAGGATTCTTAAATACAATTGATTTCATTGGGCTTTGAACACCCAGTTCCTCTTAAAAAAAAGTAAATATGGGGTTTTCCAAGCCAGCTTTAGTCAGTGTTTTATTATTAGTAAGAGGTCTTGCTCTAGCTGGTATTTTTCACGAAGTAACAGACCCCTAAAACATGTGACTGAAGAAAATAATCTCAGTTCCACTCCACATTTAAAAGCCTATTTGCTTCCCATTCATTACAGTTACAAAGACCCACAAACGTGCCCTTTAAAAGCAGGGAAATGAAGACATCGCCTGATCTTTAGAGCCTGCTGCCCCAAGGGAGGCACACAGCCCCGGGAGGGAGGGAGGGCTGGCAGCAACGCACGTTTAATTCCAAAACGTCTTCATTTTCGACAAATATCAAGTCCTGAAACCATTACGCATCTCAAAACTGCAGCATAACGCTAAACCGTGGAAGTCTCTCATCAAAATCGTATTCAAAACAGAGAAGTAGAGAATTTGATTAGTGACTCCAGGCTCAGACGCTACAGCCTGTCAGCATGATGTCACAGCCAGCCCGACCGTCCTGATCCGGGCTGTACAGGGGACGTGACGCGACATGGCAGCGCCGACAGCCCTCGGAAACGCGACCAGCAGGTCCACGCTCGGGGTTCAGCGGCACAGAGGTCTGGCTCGGCTCCACTGAGCGCATTAAACTGCTCTCATCAGCGAACGCTGTTCTCAGTGAGGGCAAGTGTGTCGTCATCGCCAGACCCCACAGCGCTGCTGCAGTACAAGTCTTGGCGGATTTTAGCAGCGTTTGCTACGCCACGAGTGCGGAACTAGGTTACTGGGTCAGAAGAGATTGCTAGAAGCAACCAGCTAGTTTTAAGTCCAAATGGCATCTCGTTATTTCACATTTTCATATTTCAGCTACTACTGAAATACGCAACTTTGAAATACCTCCATCGTTAGGAAATTCTAATGGCAAAAGCAATCACCTCGGCCTAATTTTCTCTCCGCAACCAGCGTGGCGGTGACAAGCCTCACATCCTTATCAATCGACAGCAGCTGCTTACCTTGTGCATGACAATCTTCCGCTGAGCTGGTTCTGCCACATCGATCATCTTCTGTACCACGTAGTTGGCGTACTGATCTTTCATCATGGTGTATAAGGCACTGTGAGGGCCATCATTCATAGTGCACACCTCATCAATCAACATGGCACGCTCCGTACGGGAGGCGTGAGTAACGCATTTCTCCACCACGTTGCTGTAACAATAAAAGAAGGACAATCTGTGAGTAACAACATCTCTACTGGGCTTTTCGTTCAACCCCAAGGAGGTCTCTTACGCTTCTAGCAAGGACAGACCATTTGGGAGACACATACGTGCTGGCACAGCAATTCAGCAACGTGAAAGAAAGGAGCAGCCCAAGGATTTGGGGATCTGAGTGGGAATTTGGGTAAAGGACCAGTTCAGGTTTTATTTCACCCAAAATTATGCAACTCTGCAACGATGCTGTGTTTTGAGATCAGCGCCTGTTCTCACCGCATGCCCGTTAGAGCAGCAGCAGAGTTGTTCTTTGTTTGGTTTTCTCAGTACTGGAGCTTGACGGGAACAGAGGTCCAAGGTTAGAACAACAGGGAAATGCAATTCAGGAATGAAAGATCTCACCAAAGGCAGAGAATTTCCAAAATTCCTGAACGTATTACATGACTAGCCTCTGCTCTCCGGAGAGCCAAGTTAAACAGGACATATGAAAGGGGACGGAGAGTTGTGCGAGTCTTATCTTCTGCATCCCTGACTGAATCATAAAATTACCAAGTGGTTTGCTCAGCTCAGGGAAAATCCTACACTAATTAACGCTCCACCCAGAAAGAAGGTTAGGGGAAAAAAAAAAAAAAAAAAAAAAAGCAAGGCAAGTCGGGGAGGAAGAAACTGAAATTACAATATTAAGACCACACTCTTCTCATTCTTGTTAATATTACACTTCCATTGTATCCGTAAGTATTAAAGCACTATTTCACACCAATCATAAAAAGGTGAGAGTATTGAGCCTTTGAAGGGTTGAGCCTTCATGTTCAAATGGCTAGACACACACACAAAAGGAAATTACAAATGTGGGAAGTACTATTAGTCTGGACATCCGCTAAGGTACTGGGATTTTGCTTCTACCTGTGTGTAGCTCTGTAGCATCTGGACTAATAACCCCAGAGTGCTGCAGCTTCCCTACAAGGATATCGTTACGCATGTGTCTCAAAAAGGACTGCAAGACTTGGCATATAAAAAGCACAGATTCTTCTGTGAAAAGTGGGATGAAAAAGAATTGATTTCCCAAACTCCCTTGTGGCTTGACACAGCACCCCAGAGGCAGTGAAATGCTCTATGGCATGTTATTATCCAAGGGATAGCGACCACTTAAAAACCACCAGAACAAAACAAAACAAAAAAAAAAAAAATCACACACACACAAAAACTCTTGGTCAAGTTCAGGAGCTTGGATTAGAGCTGCTCTTCCACACCTTCATCCTCCTTCATTACAAGTAAAACTTACCTGGCCAGTCACTCATCCCACTTTACAAGCAGTTATACACAGCATTCTGTTGTTAAGCAAAAAGTTATTTTCATCTCCTTTCACCTGCCTACACCCCACCCCTAACTCTTCTGCAACTCTAGCGCGTGTCCATGCTCCCACGGGGCGTGGAGACTTTAAGGAACAGATTCATACCTAGCAAATTTATGTTGACTCAACACGAGCACGTTGCCTCTAATTTCTGCTACAATCTTGCTCTTATCCTCAGGCCGACCATGTTCTAGTACATGCTGGATAACATAGTTCCCGTACTGATCCTGTTTGAGAGACAGCAGAAGCGTGTGACAAAACGTGGACAGGAACCATCATACCAAACCAGTTCCCAACATGCATTAAGACTTACAAACTTGAACTAAGCACGAGTTAAAATAGCTACTGTATAAATCATGTCAATACTTTCTACGTCTACAAAAATGTGCATTCTAGAGTTTTACCACGAGGTAAAATACATCTTTGTACCAATTATAAAACGTCAAACAATTTCCTTGAACACAACTTGTCAATACTCTGCTTATTTCAAGTTTCTTTGCTTTCTCCAGGTTCAAACACCGCAAATCTCATGTCCTGGAGGGCTGTGCCGTGGTTCTAGCTATGGGAGACTGTTCATATTCTGAATGTGTGTATATTCAGATCACAAGAGATGTATTTTCCCTGTTGACAACACCAGAGGCATGACGGCGCCTCACTTCCATGCACTTCCCACTTTCCACGTGCTAAATTCGCGAGCATACAGGACAGGGTTTATTTGCTGTTATATTCATCGTGTCCCAACACCAGAATTCTAGAAAAACAAGTTCTCAGAAGGACTGAGGAAAGGCAGCCAGGAAGGGGGTGTGCATAAAGCCAGCACATTTTTAAGAACCCCAATTACTTGGCACTTCCTTTTTCTAGGAGTAATCAGCTCTTCCCATCAACTCTCTTCAATTCTTACTTGCCCTGTACCTTCTGGAGTGAAGCATTAGGACACACACCCACTCAGTACTTCAGATCCTCTTCAAAAAGGAAAAGTAACTGCACCTTTGATACCTGCTGGATATTTGCACACAGCCAAACCAATTAGTGAAGGTGCGTTTCTTGTCTGCCCTGTTCTTTCCCATTCCTCCTCAGGAACGGAGTCCTTGTGTTCAGACCACCCCAGCAGCTCTACGCCTGCAGCCCCAAACAGGCTGCCAGGAGCGTCCCTAATACAGAGCAGAACCAAGAACCATCTCACTGCCCCCCCATTCCCCCTTCCCACGCTGACCTGAACAAGCTGCTCGGTGTGTTGGTGAAGTTCCTCCAAGATGGGAAGGGTCTGCTCAGGAAGACAGTGCTCGAGGATCCTCTGGATCACACGACAGCCGTATGGATGCGTAGACAGCGCAAAAACCTGCGTTCAACAAAGACGGACAAGCACAGGCAGCAACGCATCTGTTAGTCTTTGGGAATCCATAAAACCTTTCAGAACTAAATGAACACGTGGTGGTTTTTCCCAGGCACGGAGGTAACACCACCTTGCAGCACAGCAGCTCCAGGTAGAATGAACTGGAACTGGAAACATCTGCTCCCCACTGCCACAGGACTAACTGGGTGATCGCAGGCACATCACACGCCTACCTGTGCTCCAGCTTCCCCGTTCATCTAACAGGAAAACAATGGTAAAACCTCTTGACTAATAAATGAACACTGGGATAGCCAAGCGTTATTAGAAGCTGTGTTAAAACACTGTTGCAGAAGAATAAATCCAGCATACTGTTTGCCAGCTATGTATTTTAGAGCTATGTTAAGAAATGGTACGAACCGGAAAGGTTAAAAATGTTCAGTAAAGGATTTTCCTCAACTATTTGGATTTGTTTAAAAGCCTTAACTGCGCTGAGGAGAAGTGACAACAAAGAACCTTCTTTCTCATTTCTAACGGATTAACAAGTCTGTTGGTAAGAACATGACACATTTTATTACTGCTGCACAGTTTTCTGTCTAAAGCACAAAGTCCTCTTTGGTTGTTTAAAATTAACAAAAGTAGCAAATCCAAGCACTGAAGTTAAATTGACAGGCTACAAATTACTATTGAGTAAACCGTGCAGGAAAACAGGACTTGAAGTGCAATTAACTGCAGAAAAATAGTCTTGAGGTGATAAATTTAATCCTTCATATGAAAGTTCATATGAAACTGGGAGAGCCGGTCAAAGAAATGTCAGTGCCATCAACCCAGTTCCCAGAGGTGCTTCTGCCTTGCCTAACTCCCTGGTGGAGGGTCCAAAGCGAAACTCTAACCAATAAATCTGCTGAGCATGTTTCCAGCTAGAATCCTCCTTGTTTTGACACAGCCAAGCAAGTCCCCACTTTCACAGCTCTTCCAGGAGCAGCCAAAGTAATAAAGCCTGGTTCCTGCTAGAATAACCCCGGGCTATCTTCGCATCCCTGTGGCAAAACCTTCAATACTTCAAAGTCCCCTTTCCAAAGCCAATTAAGTTGAAGTTGGAAACGCCCAAACCAGCGTTTCTGTAATGGAAGACAAGCTGACTACAGGCAGAACAAAGCCAGCTACACAACTGATATCCAGGGCAACAGTTCAGGAGAGGATACCAAGAAAAAACTAGGAGAGTGAAGCACAAGTGACTGCAGATGAAACTCGTGTTTTTCCCCTTGTCCAAGACCCTTGGGAACTGGTGGTCCTCTAACCTGTCCTCACAGAGAGGATCAAAATGAAAATTTATCCATCACAAAACTCTGCTCAGCACCTTTACTATGAAGGTGGATTAAACGAGAGACCCGTTTTCTCCTCCACCAGTGAAAAAATACTTCATGTCCCAGGAAAACAGAGTTTTGCAAGGATGTTTTGCTGTGATATACCTGCACAAAAATGCTGGCAGAGACATGACCAAAGAGTTTCTCTTTGCTGCAGAACCCTTTCAACTGATGCTCGCTCAAATTTAAAATTCATAATATTTGAAAACGCTACAGCCACCATCATGCTATTCAAAGCAAGATACAAGAATACAAAGAATGAGAGTCAGTATCTTGGTTAAGGCCTTACCTGTCCCTTAAACGCATCGATGATAAACTGCAGGGACTGAGGCTGCACACACTCGATGCACTTCTGCACCACGTGGTTACCGTTCTGGTCTTTAACGCACTTCAGGACGTGGCCGTCCAACTCCCGTACCATCTCATTCTATTAGGAGGAGAGAAAGACAAACAGAAAGCACCACCAGGATTCACGGCTGATAAATGCCAAGTTTTCACTGCTAAACGTGGTAAAGAATAGGAAAGGGGCGAAGGATGCACTGATGTATTTCAAACTGGATGTTTTCCAGTGTCCGAGTGCTGAGATGAAGCCTGCTGTGGTGCAGAAACCACCAAGAAAAACACTATTACGAAATGAAGATGAAGCACTCGTTTCATTAAACACAAGTGTCCTCTTACAAGTTAAGTATCGAAATTTAAGAAATTTTACTGATACACAACTTGACTGTGCATCCCCCATTCCATCCTCTGCTCCCCTGAACAAGAAAAATATAAAATGCCCAAAATTCACAAACTTTTTGAGTTATCAGCTTCATCTGTCACTAAAATGGGATCAGCACTGGGATAAGAACCTGCTAGTATTTTACATAGGCAAAGTAATGTTGTACAATAATTAAGGAAACCAAGATGATGAGGTGTAGATACGACTAAAGTAGCACACATGCAGGCTAAAAGATTCACAATTGGGAAACAGAGAATGACAGTTTTTGGGAATTTAGTAACACCACAATACTGGACAAGTTCAGTTTTGCAGCTGATACAAAACCAGGCATTTCAGGAGTACAACGTACTCAGAACTACCATTCTGGAAGTAGACAATTAGTAAATCCTCAGATCAGCAGTGCCGGAGTTTGGGCCACCACGTTAAGGCAACAGCTTAGCCCAGGCTGGACCTAAAGGGAAAATGCACTCCTAAAGCCTCTTTCAGTTTTTTAATTTAATAACCTACATTGAGATTCCTGTATTACAGCTCCTTACACCTTTATTAGCTAGCTTGCCTAGCGTATTTTTCATCTTAATTCATTGTTCATAAAACCCTGGAGGAATTGCTTTATTAATGAGCTTCGAGTGGGACTCTGGCTATCATCCACATCTCTCCAGTGCCAGGCCTGGCTCGACAGGAACTAGGAGCTGCTTGTACATCTCGCTGCAGGAAAGCGGAATATTGACCCGCATATCAAAGCAATGAGATCTCAGTGAATATTAAAGGCAAAACTCTGGCACTGCTTCCTTCAAGAGATTTAAAAATATCTTTTAATTCACCATCATTCACAGTTTCCCCTCATACATAACCTGATTTCAGGGAATTAAGAAAACCAACACCATTACCAGTTAAGTGGAACAAGGAGATGACGACGAGAGCCACAGGCAGTGTCACGCACTTATCATGCACACGAAACGTAACAAACATGCCGTAAACCAAACCAAAAGAACACCAGCCACAAGAGGAACAGAAGGTCGCAGTTCAGGTCACCAAACGGCAAGGAACGTTAAACATCAAGAAGAAAGTTAAAATTGAGACTTACAATTACCTGCTGGTCTGGGGGAATAAACTCAAGGGCCTTCTGGATCACCCTGCAGCCGTACATCTGCAGAGCCAGGGACAGAACGTGCCCACGGATGCGTTCTGCCAAGGCTAACTTCTGTTCCAGGCTGCCAAACTGGGGAGACGAAACCCAATCACTACAAGCACAAAACCCCTCACGTGGCCGAGCGGCACGGCAGCCCTCCCACACCGTCACACAGAAGTGTTAAAGAAGAAACAGTGTGCCTACTGAACAGAACGAAAATACACCAGCAGCACCTCGATGGATGTGAGCAGGCACAAGCCAGACGTCTGTTCCATGTCCATCAGACATGCCTGACACTTGTGAAACAAACTCCAGAGTCAAAGCTGCTGGAGCCACCAGGGTGACATGTGCCAGATCGCTAACCCTTCCCAGGGTCGCTATAAAACTCCTGGATAAAAGAACCACCAAGGCTTGCTGGAGAAGAAGAGAGCAGCTTCAAGAAGGAGAGATGGGCGTCTGCGCAACCTCCTGTATGAAAACACAATGCCGCCTTCCAGCGGATGCTGCTCACAGGAAAAGTTTCTCTTTTGTTCCTAAATACCTGACTACTGACAGCCCCGCACAGCATCCCTGAAAAGTCTCCTTGGACCTACCTCTCCTGGCTATGTTGCTATTTATCCCTACACCTTTTGCCATCTCAAAGCAAAGGGTTACTTTTGAGATGAATCTTTACGAGTACCACACCTCCGTCACCCCAACGGGAATGACGCAGCAGGCCATGGGGAGGAGACGACATCAGCACTGACTGATACCCATCGTTTTAGCCAAAGAGCAGGGTTCCTACGAGTTCGTTCGCTACCTCAGGACAGCAGGGATCCGAGCAAGACTTGCAAAGAGGAGAACGTAGACTTACTTCGAAGAACTTCTGGATGACGTAATTTCCAAATACATCAACCATCAACTGATAAGCTGCCTGGAGGATCTCGTTGAACACAAGCTGACGTTCTGCTGGGGTAGCGCGCTCCAGTTTCAGCTGAATAAACCTGAAAAATAGGGCTGGTGTGGCGCCACGGGCATACGTGCTCGCAATGCAGTTAATACAAATCCATTCAAAGCTTCATACACTGAGCTCTTGCAAAACACAAATCTTTAACACACAGTTGCCCTATGCGGCTATCTGAAACCTCGGGGTGACCACAGCCACGAGGTCCATGGCCACAGGTCATTGTTGGTATCCCAAAATCTGCTCGTTCCAAGCAAAGCAGATCTCAGTGGAGTAATACAGCAAGGTCTCGCGTCCAGGCAGCTCTTTAAAATGAGCTAAACTATGCCAGTGGGACTAGCACCAAATTACAAAGGAAGCTCCTCCGTAGAGAGGGGACTCCCGCTCCCAGAATTTGTCCCCAGTCTTTAAAAAGGAGGGTCAGAGTGTTACACTACTCCTCCTTTTCCCTCTTCTGCCGCTTTGCTTCAGGACGTGATGCAAACGGCAGATGACACTAAGTCAAAGCGCAGCTGTCCCGAAAAGCTTCCCACAGCGCACGGTTTTTAATCCCACCTGGATCCATGCTGATCTTGAGAGAACTCCATGATGTGCCCAGCAATCTCCCTCAGCTGTAAATTAGGGTACCGGTTATTGCGAAAGTCTTCGAGCAGCCTGCTTCGGCCGGAGGGCATAACGTCAGACATCCCGTAGCGCAAGCGAGAGGACGGGAAGAGCGTACTGCTGGGGCTGAAGAGGCTGGAGGCACTGCTTGCGCTGCGGTACTTGGCTTCAGCGCCTGGAGCGGCAGAGATGTAACGGCCGCTCCCGTTTGTGAGCCCTCCTGCAAATCATAAAAACAAGGGTATTTCACAAGATGAAATAAAGCGGCCGAGGGAGTAATTTACAACTTGTGCGTGTCATTTTACTTCTAATTACTCCTTTTCCACCGAGATGGGTTTCCGCCGTTGTTCAACTAGGAAGTGGTCTCAGCCAAGGTAAATGAACTGCCCCCAAAACAATTTCGGTGGGGACGTGCTCAAGCATCGTTCCTTAGTACAGCACCGTTGTGTTAAGTCAGGAACAGCTATAGATTTCAGCAGGGAACAGACTGTAACAACTTCTGTTTCTCGCTGTCTCAAAACTGTCTAAAACAGACAAACGACAATCCCACCACTTGAATCTTTTCACTAACTTGCTGCTTCCGATTACCTTATCCTCCATCCTTAGGGTTTTTTCACCTATCCTGCTGCTGCGGGAAGGACGGATTTAAAAGAAATGTAGTGGGAACAGAGTTAAGATGAAATTAGGTAAGAAAAAGGTGGCAAGAAGCAAGTATAAACATTTTGGATATAAAAACCAAATCACTATTAAAACGAGGTAAATAACAATAAATTAAAGACAAATAAATACTTTTTAAAATCCTGTGCTTTTACAAACGCCCTAAAGATTTTCACCCACATTAAGACAGCCGCCGAGTTACCCCATACCAGGGATACGGGGAACAGGCAGCGCTTCATCGTACAGTTAGCAAACCACAAGCGTTCCTTGTTAAGGAACCAACTTAAATCTTTAAATGCCGTTTCCTTGCCTGCAATTTTTCGAGATTTGCTTCAAGCTATGGCAGAGGACTCTTCCCTTTCTTGCAGGGCTCGGGATCCCTCTGCTGGTCAAAGACCGCAAGATGCCTTGAGCGAGTACGGGTTTTTCCTGGGTGGGACAAAGTCCTCCCAAGAAAAATGTTCTTATCGCATGGGAACCTGCCGCCTGAAAGGCCAATGTGAGGCAGAGAGGGCAAACCACCTGGAAAAAAAAAAAAGCTAGAAGAATTTGCATGGGAAAGACCTTCAAGGCAAACATCAGTAGGGCTGTCTGCAAAGGGAACAGACCGGGCATATGACAGTGTCTAAAATAAAAATATTAAATAATAATAAAAAAAGAGCGGAGTGAACTGCAGTCCTCTGCCATCAATGCCTGAAGGAAGCTCCCACGCAGGAAACACTGTATGAGAATGAAGCACGTGGTAACGGCCTAGCGAAGTGCCCGTTTCTGAGCTGGGCTAACGTGTTCTGACTTCTCCCGAGCTGGTGCCAAACCTCCCCCTTCTCGAGGAGGAGACTTGAGAGCTTCTTGATCACGTCTCTGTCTTACAGTGCCTTGCCAACGGTGTGGCCATCATCTTCTCTATCTTCTTCATTGAGCAAGAACTCCAAAGAGTGACCAAGTGATATTCCATACTGCTGGAAGGACCAGGATATTCAAGGGAAGAGTAAATCACCTCTTGGGTAAAGGGACTGATGTTCTCCATGGCATTCAAAGAGCTCAGAATTACGGCTTGTTTTTTGAAAGCCTGGAGCAAGAGTTATAGCACCAAGGTGCTGAAGGGGAAACTAGTTCCTGATCATCTGCAAATGGCTGTAAGAGGAAAGGGTTCAGCACTCACACTGTTATCACCTATGCCTTATCTCTTAGCGAAGAGGAAAAGCGCAGTTTGTACAGACAAAGTCTTCTCTGTCAGAGGTTTTTGAGAAAAACCTTCTGATCTTTTTGGAGATTAAAAATAAACCACAAATTACTCCAGTTTTCTACCCCTCTCTCTCTCTTGCGATGGAGATGCTGACTGCAGGTCAGCCGCAGCATACTGAGAATTAAGGGACTGGGGGGGGGGGACGGGTTTCCTAAATCAAGCAAGCGCTTCTGAACCACATCTGTCAACCACCAAGGGCCAGAAACCTCGGAGCACCCCAAGTTCCTTTACCCCAACGTGTGGCTGGGAATACAGTGACTTTGCCAAATCCCAGACTTCAGTGGGATCTCACCAATAACTACAACGAAACAACTCCTTGTTCAAGAGCAGTACACAGAGCCTGGAAGCTCCTGAAGCTCTTAGGGACACTAAGGTACAATAAAGGCACAAAAACCCCAAAGAAGGGACAGGGCTCCTGCAAGATGTTGGCACTGAGAGTTTCTCCTGCATCCTCACCCACAAGAAACTTCAAAAGGGGAGCGTGCAAACTGTGCCGAGACATCCTATCGTGCCAACACCGCGCTGCCCATGCAAAACACTCGGCATCCACGTACGACAGCAAACCAGCGCTGTATACAGTACACGGAGGTTGTACAGGAGGGCCAGCTGTGGTGCGGTTCTGTCTCTGAACATATCGACCGTAGTTTCTTAAAAGCGTCTGGGATATGTCAGGAAAAATCTGTATCTGGGGAGGACAAAGCGCACAGCCTCTTCATCCTGGGGACTCCAAGGTGGACACGTTACTCAGCCCTAACAACTGAGCGTTTCCTATTTTGAAATGGTAAGTCATCTTCTCAGTGCTTGCTGGGACGCTTGAGACAGAGGTTAACCTGAAAGAATTACTGATTTCAGGGAAAGAAAAGGACAATGAAAGGATGAATCAAGAAGAAAACACAGGGGAAGAAACACAAAGGCTGCTGTCTGAAAACAAAGCACTTCTTAAGTGAGCTTCCAGGGGACTTTTACAGGGCCCTCAAATTGCTCTGCAAGGCAGGAGCGCGGTGTGAGAAACGCCAGAACAATCGCAGAGAGAGGAAAGTGAAGACATGGCTGTGTGAGAAAGCAGGCGGCGAAGACGTCCCTGCCGCTCTCCCCACCAGGGGCTCAGCGTGGAGGCGCCGGGCAGCGGCTGCCCTTGCGGGGGGGACCCCACGCTGCCTGCCCGGGGCTGGGAAGGGCACCCAGACCCCCCCAGGTGCTGCCCCAGCCCTTCGCCCAGTGTCCCACCAGTTGCCCCGGGGAGATGCAGCCCTCCAGCCCTCCCAGTCAGCCACAGCAAACTGGTTATCAGCTCCCCAGCCAGTTTCCCCAAAACATCTCTAATAAATTCCCATGTGCATGTATCGGCCTCCTTACACCAATCCTGCCTTTCAAATCACACGCTGACTACAGTATGGGGCAGTTCCCTCCCAAGCAGCTCCTGCAAGAATATAATTTAATTAAAATAATTACTTAGCTGCTGCAAATCCTGATCCCCATTCCAAAGTGGGAAAACCCAAAGCCGGACACAGTCAGCCCCAGGCTGCAGCGTGGGAAGTGTTTCTATGGAACCACGGCAGCTACATACGCAAGGGCTGACGTGAACCCTATGTGAAGTGTAACCTGGCCAAAATTAAATTTTATCATTTAAAAAATGTATTTAGTAATTAATAATTCTGTAATTTTGATCCATACTGGGGAAGAAGATGGCCCCTGGCTGCCTTTAGCACCCAAAAGTGCCTATTTATTCACAGCTGCTTTATCCTAGCTACGCACAGTTGCATGTGTCGCATACGCCTTCGAGTTTAAAGCTCGTATTTAGCTGAGCCTCTCTCCTCCAGTCGTTCTTCTCCTAAGAACTGGCTGCACGGTTATTTCAGGTACTTGTGATTGCCCAGACATTTCACAAGGTCACTTTACAACACCAGAAAAAAAGCCTAGCTTGATAAATACTCACCATTTTTCACAGCTATGAGCTTTCAGAAAGCCAGAAGAGCCGGAGCTGAATCTTTACACACACCACCAACCCAACAAACGATCGACTCGTGCATCCATGAGACGTGACAAGTCAAACTCACATCTCACATGGCATTTAACCACAGATTTGCTGAGGGCAAGTCAGATTTAATGCCAACTTCTGACGTCATTGCGGAACCCTGAAGTCGAAGCTACTCGAAGTGCCTCCCCCAGGCTGCCTCCCCCCACATAATGCGGTGGCAGGATGTCGTTCTAAACCCGACTGCTCTAATTTCCCTTTTGGCAAACACGACGTTTGGGTGTTCCCATCTGTCTTTTCATTTTTAGATATTTAGAAATAGTGCTCATCCTCTTTATCACAAACTACTTCTGCTATCACTCCCAAATAGAAAAAGAGTCAGCCTCAAGCTTCTTAGAAGGAAAAAACAATACCTGTGCTGTTTTTATAGCATTAAAACTTATTTTATAACCAAAGGAAACTACGACTACATTTAACACTGTCTTCCATTACATGTGACAGAGAAACTTAAAAAATTAACATTACGGATTTCAAGGTGAAAACCACACAAATGCACAGCTATTCCAGGAGAGATTTTTCTTGCAGCATTGCCAAGCACAAAGGCAGCCACGGAGGAAACCTGGCTACAAGGAGAGGAATATTTTGCCAAGACGGGAAGACCCACGCAAACCGCTCTGGGACACAACCCGTTTATGTAAATGGTAACTCCGTTTTCTTTCCAGAGTTTGTTCTCAAACAGATTAACCTTTCTCTGATCCAGTTTTTCAGATTCATTCTTTTGTTTGCCTGCAGGGGCAACAGACTTTTTCTAGCGCCAGGTCTGGAATCTGGTTAGTCTTCAACGTTAAATTATTGTAGCTATTTAACTGTCAGCTTAAGGACTGTACAGCTGCATAAATAAAGCTAAACGCCTTCCAATTCTATTAAAGCTCCGAACGAGGAAAGATGGTGAATCTAAACTTCATCTTGAAAAATCATATTTATTACTTATTCCATGCTAACCTTAAGCCAGCATCAAATTTATCACACACGCATGTAATAAATGACAAATATAGTATTTGATGAGTGTGTATATGCAGGGAAAACTGTTCTGATAACCAAAAGTTTTGTTAAATCCATACAGTTATGTGACAGAACCAAAACAAAGTGATTTTTTTCTGAGCAAGTACTAAATTATCTGGTGCGGATGCAATGAATAACCATCTTGTTTGTTTCTAAGACCTGGAAATGAACACTTCAGGAAGCTCAGATGAGTATTGCTTTATTATTTAATATTTGCTTTATTTATTTTAAAGATTTACTTTACTGTATATAAAAGCTCTGGGCCAACTAGAATCTCTTCCAGAAGATGTAGCTTGCATAAAGTAATGTATCTCACCAAAATTAAGAAAGCCTCTCCCATGCACTAACGTGCTTTTGACAAGGTCGCGTTGATGGGAAATTTTCAAAAGCAAACTCGCAAAATCCTCAGCTAAAAGCCACGTACTGCTCCCGATCATGTTGCGTATTTTGCTTAAAAGAAGAAACTGTAAGCTCTGGTAATTTATTATTGAAAATTTAACGGGCATTTTAAAACATCTGACAAGTTTAAGGCTCAGCCCTCCATGTCCGTTTTGTTCAAGGATAACAAGCAATCGGTGCTGTTACCGAGATCTGCGCAAGAAAAACAGCTTGCTTTTCAAACGCTTGGAAACGTTACCCGTAATTTAGAGCTGAGGACACACGGAGGCAATGCAGAAACGTTCCTGTTTAACAACTGAACTACTGCAAGAGACAAAACACCTCAACACAGGTGCTACAACTCCCTGCTTCAGTGTTTCCCCTACTTCTTCTGCAAAAGCCAGGACCCTGCCCCAGGAACAAGAGCAGCAACCAGGCAGCAGGTATCTCACCTACCCAGAGCGGGGTGGTCACGTCCCTGCGCCCAGGGAGCGCAGAGCAGTAACCTGCAGTGCTGGGACAGTGGCACCGCGCCTCTTACCCAGGTTTAAACTTGAAGATGATCCGTGTGAAGATAAGGAAGGTGGTGGAGTCTGAGAGTGGCCAGGTCCTTGGCTGGGCAGAGGCATTCCCACAGGTCCAGGAGAGGAGGAAAACCCAAGGCCATTGTAAAAACTGTGTCCTATAGGTGTCAAACTGCTGGATGTCCTCTTGTATAGGTCGCTGCTCCCTGTGAGGGAGTCTCGGCGGGAGCCGCTGCCCGTGTTGGAGTTAGCGACTGAAAAGAGGAACAGAGTGAAATTGTGTGATGTCAATAAGCTGCCCGAGACAAACTGTGTGATGCCAACAAGCTGCACAAGACAACTGGATAGCTGGAGAGCCAGTACAACTGTTGTTTTCCTAAGAGTATTGCATGGCCCAAATGAAACGCTAATTAATTAAAACCACATTGTTAATGATAAAGCAGAAATCCTTGATTTAAACAACTAGCTTGAATCCTGTCTTTGCATTTAAGGTTTTGCAGGTTTTTTACCAATAGAACACATTGAGAAATACCGCTCCAAAAAATCTACAAGCAGAAAGATCAAGAAGATAAAAATCTACCTGAAGGAAGCGACAGAATGGAACGACAGCAAACACGTTGGCTTTTGGCCACAAACACTTAATGCTTCACTTCTGAACCTTCAGAAGAAGGTCTGTATACTTCAAAACTCTTTTCCCCTAAGCATATCTATCTATGATTCTATGATATCACTTCATTTAACAGAAGGTATTATATTGCCCTACAAGCATTGCCTTGTATTTATTCTTTGGCCATTAGAGCTAAAACAAATTCAACATGAGATTTTATCTATTTGTGTTTACTTAAGAGCACACACAGCTTCACATACATTTACTTGAAATCCTTTTGCTCGCCTTTCGTTATATTAGAAAACAGCTCCCGTTTGCACCATGCTTTATTGAGGTGGAAATCAGAATTCAATTTAACACATAAACCCAACAATTTTTTGAAAAGTTGTCTTGATAGTCAAATACAAACTCTTTAAATGCACTGTCAACTTGAGGGGAAAAAAAATCAATTTTGCATTAAAGTCTTGTTTAATAAATAGTGAAATTGTTAACTGTCATGAACTAATCATTTTTCATGACTGCACACAAGTTCTAGAAGCAACAGCCTCATATTTTTATTCATTGATTGAGGGGAAAAAAGTTTGTGCATCTTGGCATTGAGCAAACTAGTAATTGAATTCAATTAGTTAAATAACCTGAAGTGAAAAAAGTGAATGCTGTGTTTACCTGAATCCAAGAAGGTTCAAATTCTCAAACTGGGTTTAAGAAAAATATTTAGAATAACTTTCATTTAAAACTGATTTGATGCGGTGACAGTATGTCCCTCAGTCTTTTCTGATGGAGCAGGTTCAAAAGGCATGTTTTAACTTGCCCTTCACACTGATGAAAGCAGGAAAATTCAGGACATAATTACTACCTCTGAGATGAAGCAGTAATTAAAATAATTGTTCTACTTCAAAAAACAAAAAAACCCACCCATCCCACAGACATCGCTCTGGTTTGGTTTTATTCTGAAAAAAAAAAAAAAAAAATCTTTGTTTCCAATTGCCTAACAAACAAATGAAAACAAGCCATGTACGTAACATTTCTCACAGCCACAATAAGTGAATTTTTTTGGTGTATGACAGAAACAATTCCCAGAATAAAGCATGGAAATCACCTCGGATCAGCTTTTTTAAGATCCTGAAAAGTTACTTAGCCATTACTCTGAGGTCAGAGCTAGCACACGGACGGATACCACTCTGGAGCCAGTTCCTGTTAGTGCAGTATCTCCACCAAGCACATGCCAGTAAAGACAAGGAAATTCAAAGCTGTTTAAAAACTTAATCTGTAGCAACAAGGGGATGACTGACAATGTGTATAACAAAACAAATTCATTACTTTGGTACTTCTCATGTATCACCTACTAAAAGAAGCTAAAAGCTGCAGATTCCGAAAGCCACAGTAGTCCCTAAAGGAAAATTTCCATTTAGCCTGAGAAGGATGAAAGGGCTCAGCAGCTCCAGCGGCTCACAAGCCCACCAGCTGCACTTGGAGCTCTCTGCTTCTCTCTTTCCTCCCCGTGAAGCAGCTCCTGATCTTACCTGCTGTCCCAAACCCTCCCAGCGCAGACCCCAGCGTGGCACCGAGAGAGCTGCTGCTTCCGAATCCCAGGGAAGTGTTGGCAGGCTGGGCAGAGCCCTGGGAAAAGAGTGAGCTGCTCTGGGAATTGCTGCTGAGAGAGTTGTTGCCGTAAAACGAGCTGGATGCCAGGTTGTTGGTGGGCTGCTGCTGGGGCTGGGGTTGGGGCTGCTGAGTTCCTAGAGGGCGAAATGGTCCGTTTGTCGTTCCTGCCAGGCCACCCGCTGCACCGTTGGCTGAAGCCGCGGCCGCCGCAACCGCTGGGGAGAAAGTAATTGGAAGCATAGTCTGAAAAAATCCATTTTCATAGCAGTTTTGGAAGTTAAAACTTAGCAGATTCCTTTTATTTACTATAGATTTTTTTTCTTTCCTCTCAGGATGAAAACCTCCCTTTTGCATCAAACTCTGCATAAAGTATCTTTATATCTGAGCTCCACAAGTCTTGCACAGTCACTGAATACCAACAACACTCAGTTATTATTGCTGCTTGTATTATTAGAGCTACACAGATCAAACACACAAAAATGTTCCCTTTCTCCTAAGATCTGAGATTCAAATCAATATAGGCACACACTTAGCAATATCCAATTAAGAAACACAAGTTTTGAAATAAGCAAAATTGTCCTTTAGCGCACGAAAAGCAATCCTGTGGTGCTAAGAACATCAAAACCAAGTACTTTTGTTTTGCAGACAGTTCCAAAGTAAAAGAAAAAGCAAAATAAACAAGCGCTACAAGGAAACAATTTAAAGGCCCATTTCATAATCTGTTACTAACACTGGCAAAGACTGCTTACACGCACAGAATCTGGCTGAAAAAAATCCTTTTGAAGCCTTGAACTCCCAAAGAGCCCTAATAAAACCTGAAACAACTCCTGGCAAAGGCCAGGCATGTAACGTTTTACGCAAGGTGATCATTTGGGAGTTCTACGCCAGCTAAAACCATTTGTTACGTGGGAAACTAGATGCCAGCAGACAAATTTAAATAACTATCGTGAAACTCTGCAAAAGAATAGAGTTTATGGGACGCTACCTCTCTGAGGCTGTTCTGGAGGCTCAGCCCACAGTGAGCACGGAGGACGTTCTCAACAACGATCCCCGCAAGGGACCTCAGTGAGGGCAAGTGTGTCGTCATTGCCAGCAGAGCCCAGAGGATTTCAGGTCCACCCTCCACTGGGGACGGAGCAGATTTTCACTTGACAGGACTGGGACTCACCTGCCTGTGCCGCGGAAGAGCTGATGATGACTGGAGCGGGGGCTACCAGCCGGACGGGGGCCCCCAGCCCGTTCCTAGCCCCTGCATTCACCACCAGAGCACCTGTTTGGTCGTAGTAAGCAGCAGGAGCCAGCACCGGGTAACCTGTCGAGGCAAATTACAGGTGCACAGGTCAGGTAACAAGTAACGCAACACGTGGCAGATCAATCACCTTCAGATGAGTACAGTGCAATAAGGGTTTTAAAGGAAAATCTGAATGGGGAAAAAGAAAAAGCAACAGCAGCTCTGCTTCTCCTGAAGCAAAAAAACCCAACAAACCCAATATAATCACATAATCTGTATTAACAGTCTATGACTTTACAACAGTAAGACTTTCAGGTAGAGATGACTTCCCCTCCCCCAAACCTACTATACCAGTGTAAATTCAATTATATAGATAAAAAAAGGTCTTAAAATACAAAAGCACTATTTCTTTTCCATTATAAGTACACATGTGCTGGGACTTTTCGTATATATGAACATACGGCACTTCCAACTCTCCCGCTGCACGTCGGAGCTGTTCAGCGTGCGCACACATGCGAACGAGATGTGGAACTTAAAGTTATGTATTCTTGAAGGTATGTGTCACAAAGCATTCTTTAGTATATGTAAATACAAACTCTTAAATATGCTGGTGATACACAAAGCAACAAACTTTAAGTAGTGTATAGCTATATAGGTACCTTGCTATATAATTCTACAGTTAAATAAAACTTTCCGGAAAAACTGAAGTGATTCTCCAAGGTGGGGTCACAAAGAGAATGTTCTCTGTGAATACATGCTTTGCAAATATAACCCCAAAACCCCAATAATGCAGATTTAAGGAAATCTGCAGATTGCTTGGAAACATGGATGTTACAGTTCACTTTGTAACTTAATACAGCAACATTCTTCTTAAACCATAAAAAACCCTGTGTAACAACCATGTGACACTTCCAGCGAGGAGACCCGAGGTCAAAATAATCCTCTTCTCTTACATCTGACCAGCGGGACACACTTGCGCATCCTTCAAAAACATACTTACATTTGCCCTTTGCCACTACACTAATACTGCGTACAACTGAATGTCAAAAGCATTTGTACCACACTGTCTCATGGATCAGAGTTAGAATTCATACAGTAGCTCCTCTCTTGCAGAATTATAAATTAAAATAAAACCCTCCATTTTATTCATTTTCTTTTCTTGTTTTTAAGCCACTTGTGTTTGCCTGGAAGAAATCATGAAGTCCCTGTCCTGTTAAAGTCAAGCACCCAGCAGGGATGCAGAGACAAGGCTAATGAATGGGACTAAGATATCTCTGAGGTTTTAAAATAATGATCATGTAAGCTGGCATTATCCACAGAAAAATCCGAAAGCAATTTTCAATAGGAGCCGTCAATTCTTTTGATTACACAAGCAGCTAATGCACCCATACAGCAATACTGTTGATAACAATTTTTTTCAGGTGTGACACAGGGATTTAAACCCCGATTTAACTTAAATGCTGCATGGGTAGTTAGGTTCACATCTAACAGCCTCTCAAAAATGCCTTCTACACCCACAGATTAAAACCAAAAAAACCAATAAAACCAAACCACTGCTGAATGCCAGGCAAACGTGACACCATGCAGAGACAGGAGATACAATTTTCTCAGCTCTCCCTGGGCACTGGAGAAGCTGCAGCTCCCTGGGAGCCCCTACCTGGCATCCCCGCTGCCAGCCCCTGTCCAAAGGCAAGGGCAGAATTGACGGCTGCAGCAGCCACCAGCGGATCGGTCTGCTGTCCCTGCTGGTTCTGATTTGGGGTCAAAGGACGCTGACTGGCTCCTCCGCGTAGAACCTGGAGAAGACAGAGGAACATTGATCTGTTTATTCTGGGACCCAGGAGCAAGCCACAATCACCAGACACGTGCGGGAGCATCAGCAGCAATCTAGTGTAAGTTCTTGCACTCAACGGCAGCTTTGTCACAACCGGCGTGTGACAACCCCTCCCCTTTGCTCAGGACAGAGCTGTCTTCCCCACCACAAGCCTTCACACTACTACCAGGGGTAAGAGCAGAAGACCAATTTAAATAATACATCCCTTCTCAGGCTTACTGAGCTTCATCATCTGACCTCTTTCATTTCTTGATGCACCTCCAACACCCATCCTTTGTTACAAGCGGTTGCAAGCCATCTGCCCCATCCCAGATAACATTTGCTCTCTGGCACAAAAACACCGCTGAAAGCCCACTTGAGCAGAAACCTTAAAAAGCCCAACTTAGGAGCTGGGGGCTGGTGACACGAGGTGACATGGGTTTTTCCAAGCTGCCAGCCCCCATAGAAAACAGCGACCCGGTGACATGACACTTACTCATCGGAAATAATGACCAAAGATCACATACTGTCTTTTATACGTAGCTCTCGTGGTTGAAGCACATGTCGCTCTCAAAAGGGAAGATGGCAAACTGACCTTTCCTGTAATTACCTTGACAGGCTTTGTTTGCAAAAGCCTTTTACTCAAAGTGGTGATGCAAGAGTCTGCACCCACTGGCAAGGTCAGCTTATTAAAAAAGCCATCCTTCGGTACTCGACATGCCTCGCCGCAAAAAAGCGACATCATGTGTGTCACCCGATAAAGATATTGAAAGGAAAAAATGCCGTTGTGCACTGAGAGACATGGGGAGGATCCTGAAGACAGACGTGCATCCCAGAGTTTGCTATCGTTGTCAAAGCCTGAAGGTGAACTCCTGAGCCCAGGGAGTCTCACGGTGCTGGGTAAGCACGCACTGCGCAAGGACACTGCGCAGAGTGCCCACGACGGCTGGCAGGCTGCAGGAAGCGAAGTGTTGGCGGTTTGTATAAATACGCTATGAAGGTGTCGTGAGTATCACAAATCAACTACCTATAATCATCGCTCCAGGTTTCCAAAACATGTGCCACAGCACTTCTTAGAAAAACTTCATCCAGAAAATACACACTGTATGCTCTTATGGATGGAAGGTTTGCATTAAAAAAACACCCACGATCCCCGCTCATGCCTGCTTCACGGCTCTTGAAGTAATGAAAAAAGAAATTATAAACACTGCTGATGATTGATATCTTTTATTTCATAGCCTAAGCCTTTGCAGAAGCTCTCTTAGCACATGCCTTCCTTTCGGGGAAAGGCTCCCAGTCTGAACGCCAAAGCATAACTGGCTTTAACACACTCTTAGCGCCGTTTTACCTGTGCGCACGGGTGCGAGCAGGTCTGTTCAACACGCTCCTGTCTGTGACCTGCCAGGCGGGGAGGTTTGGTGATTAACTTTGTCAGGAGCAAAGTGTTCTCGATCCAGAGTTGTCGGTGTGAAACAGCACTGCTTTTATTCTCCAAAAAGGTCTTCTAGTGCTACCAAACACTGGGTTTTGTTTTAGTTTTCAAAGCAGAAGCTAATAAACTCAACTGCTAATTGCTATCTTCTATAATTGCTCTCTAACCCAGGAGGACCAGAAAGGAAGGCTTGGTGTTACTACAAGAAAGGAGTAAGAGTACAAGAAAGGGCCCTTCCCAGGTCTGAAAGAAGTGGCACATGTCCAACCATGTGTCCAAGGGGAACAAGAACCGAACCAAGGATGGTGGGACGCCTCTCACCCTTCTAGCGTTTAACTTAATTACATGGGTTTAGCAACCATGTTTCATCTTGAAGTTTGGAATTTTTTTTAAAAATGCTGATTTAAATAGCAAGCTAGCAATCTGCACTCCCATACAACTTTGTAAAATGTTTAGGGTGGCTTTTTGTTATCGTAAAGGAAGAAAATTATTGTTCCCTATTATTTCTCATACCAGCCTCTTAGTTTCCACCTTCTGCTCCCGCAGTTCCTTGATTCACATTTGTGTTGTCTGCATCAGAGGTACAACTATGATTAAATACCAGACCTTTAAAATGCTTATTTTACTTAACTGAAGTTAGGAAAATTAACCTAGTTTAATTCCAAATATAGAGAAAGAAAAAAAGAAAGAAAAAAAACTAAACAAGAAATTACACAGTAATTCATCACAAAAATGCACAATTTTCAACAGAAGAAAAAGTACAGGCTATATAATACAACGTCACTGCCAAGGGATTAAGATGGAAGAGGTGGATGGTGCAAACCCCATCAAGCACACATCATTTACAAAGTATGTAAGGAAAAAGTTCCCCTTATCAGCCCCAGTGTGACCTCTTTGTTGTTTTTTTTAAAAAAACAAATACCATTTAAACAACAGATACCTGTCTCAATATTTATCTCTAACACACTTAAGGGGGTAAGAGCAGATCATATGAAAACCCCTCACTAACTTCATTCATTTTGTCCCTTTAGGTGTCAAATTCTCCAAATTTTTGTGTAGACTACAGCAAAACAGCTGCACAGTTTGCCTTATAAAAACAGCAAATTCAGTGTTTTCTTTTCGCACTCATCTTTTGTCTCCAAGTCCTCACATGGACACCAAATCAATTCATTCTGTTGTTACTTTGACCCTTGTAAAACCGATCTTCATCAAACAAACGAACGAACAAAAAAGCATCCTATCCCGGACACCACCCTGAAGATGAGAACATACCACTTATTGACATTTAGTATTTGACACACATCTTCAGAGTCTCCACATCCTTCACACTGCAGCGATGGGCATGCAAACAGATTGCAAGATGGCAAGATGCTGACTTCCAACGCCAACAGCGTGTGTTTGGTACTGCATCGCTCAGCACGGCCCACAAACTGATCAGATTATTTGTTTTCCAAAGCATTAACATGCAATAATTCACCACTCCAAACATACACACCCTTCACATGCAAGACGCGTAAATGACAGAAGAGAACGTATAGATGGTTCCCTCTCTCCCTTTTTTTTTTTTTCTTTTTTTTTTTAAGAAGCCAAATGCTCTTCTCCTCACTTAAAACTGAGGGTCAGGAGTGGTCATTGAAGAAAAATAAAATAAAAAATTTGGGATTCTTCGAAGCTGCTGTATTCCTTGCAAACAACCTGACGTGCACAGCATCCTAGCCCATACCTGCTGTTGGCCCTGCTGGGTTTGCTGAGTGGTCTGCTGATTTGCCGAATTGGTGGCGGCAGCGGCGGCGGCAGCTTGCTGCTGGAAGAGACTGGCAGGATAAACTCCCCAGGGCGTAACTCCATAGTACTGGTGAGGGACAACCGCTGGACCTGAAACGCGAAGGGAATCAGTGAACTTCTGTAGCGTTGACGAGCGTTATGCAGCAAACGGTCAAAAACACTTGCTCGTCATATTTGGTTTAACAAATCCTATTTCAAGGTGATCTGCTTTAAATCCTTTGTAAATAAGGAGGGATACTGGCATTTGTATTATTCATTTTTAAAAAGCTTAGGAGTCAGGCCTGAAATTTCATCTTTACTTGCTTTTACCTTATTGGATGAAGTCAAATTCTGCTACCAGCAATCCTGTTGACATTCCATGTTTTTATTATTGTGCCCTAATTTTACAGTGAAGGACCAAAACTTTATCTCTAACCAAAAGAGAAGGAAACTTGTTTAAGCAGAGATATACAAGCCCCTTCTAATCTCAGCTGACATTCACAGCTCAATGCCATCTATCATTTAGCTCCTCAAGAAATTAAAAAAAAAACAAACCTCTTTGCATCTGGATAGCATCAATTCTCAAGTGTTTAAAATGTTATTTTCCTAGCCATTCAATCCTACTTTGCAAACCACAAAGAGGCTGTACCATCCTGTATCTTATCACATTCCCTCCTCCTCCAACTTAAGAGGCTTAAAAAAAAGAAAATCAATCTTGGAGAACACCAGAAAAAAGCATAACTTTTGAAGATTCATTGTGTTTTATCAAGTCTCAGGGTTGCACACTTAATATGCAATAGCAGAATGGCAGCCTATATCCTTAAATAATTCCAGTTGGCATAACGCTGAGGAAGCAGTGAGTACTCTGCGCTGAACGGTGGAGTCCCTCCCACCAAATAACACGTATGTGAATTCAATTATGTTTTTTAATATGTCTGTTCTGTATCTTTTGGAAAGGTCAGCAGAAAAGTAGAAGTATGTCCTTGGCTTTTCAAATCCATCACCTATCCCACGGGTTCCTTCCCCACAGTAGGAGTAACTTACGGCATGCTGGCCTTTTTAAGGTAGAGGGCCACAGTCTTATTTGACACCATAGAATAAACAAGTCTTTAGTGAATTTGAACCACACACTTGTTCTTATATGGAGTAAAACGAGCTTCTATTTTAAGAGAGATGGTTAGCATTTGAGTTCTAAGCAAGTCATTTCAGCGTGGCTGTTCGTTACGTCTGAGAGTAAGAGCCTGCAAGGAGAACAAGTGTAACACACACAAAGAGTGTAAGCGTTTGCCCCAAGGGACTTAAAAACGATCCCCCAAAAGTGAGGGATGACAGTGAAAAGGGAGGTACAAAAAGACACTGCTGAGCATAAGCTTGGGTATGACAGAGGGGGAAATATCCGGGAAGTCCTTTTTTCTTTTGGTTTTGTTTTTTATACAGTAACATGTGTTTGTCTCAAATCAACTCCTGCGTAATGCAAAAGCAATCCTCAGGGCAACAGTCTGGATCTCAGCCGGGATCAGCCACTGCTCCTGCAATCAATACTGCCGAGATTCAGCAACACTTCAAGACATTCATTTCGTATTTAATGTCAAATATTAAATTCATATTTCAAAAGTGTAATAGTTACTCTCCTTTTATAATTTTCAACTACTGTACTTCTCCAAATTTCAGATTTTGTGGTGTCGTTAACACACGTGCCCAGCTCTCTGTAGAGCAGGGAGATGTTACAAGTAGCCTGTTGTCTTGAACACGTGTTGTCAGCAATACATGCTGACCAGTCGGATTTGTATCACACTAAAGCTCTGACACGAAATCCACGCTTGCTGGATTTACTGTGTACCAGCAGTCAGAGAACGTGACTTCTCTGTCTTACTCAGATGTGCCTTGGAGCAGCAACCCCTCGTTTCTTACCTTCCAACCTGGAAATTCATGAGCAGTGGCAGCTGAAATTAAAAAACCTGCAGACAATGAGTCAGTCCCACAACGGTACCGCCTGTCTCGACCTAAGCAGTTACAGACACAGAGCTGTTCGGCAGCTTAGAACCTGTTTATACTCAGTCAATGCAGATCAGTCGGCAGCTGCTCGGGTGCTTCTGCACTCAACAGGAAAATAGTTACAACTGCTCTGTTTTATGCAAGTAATTAGCCTGCGTTCGCCCTTAGGCTACCAGGAAGTTGCTGCAATACCCTTTATCTGGGAAAATGTGGGCATCTCTCTGGGCTATTTTAATCTCGGTTCTAATTATCAAACAAGCATAGTCTAGATGGGATTTTTTTTCCTAGTTAGAGGTTGCTCATCAGATCTGCAAAAGCCTTAGGTGTTTAAAAGAAGAAGAGACACAAAGTCTTTGAAGTTTGCAGGCAAGTTGGGCTTAAAAGAGCTGCAAGTCTGGCTCAGCTCATTTGAGCACATGGTGAGGCTCATTATTGAACAGTGTTCTCAGTGAGGGCAAGTGTGTCATCATTGCCAGACATACAAACACGCAGAGCGTTTCTTTACTTCAGGAGATATTGCACCTGCTTTTACACTTATTAAAGATACACATACATGAGAAAATAAAAGCCGTTCTAGTGCCTTTGAAATCAAATATTCCCACTAGTGCGTCTCACACATTGGCCACGGACACCCACAAATATTCCTTTCAAGAAACATTAGCAAAACCATCTGTAAGTGTGTTCATAACACAAATTTTTGCTTTTAATCTCAGCCTTCACACTCAAATCTCCGCAAGCAGAAGCCATACCTGCTCTCTGCAGGAACTGCCAGCCCCCTCTTGCCAAGGACTTAGCGACTGTCAGGTTAAACAGCCTCACGAACCTTGCGCCTGAAAATGCAAGGCTGCAAACAGCAACTTTATCACATACTACCAATCTGTGAGCTGATCACGTTGTAATTACTGGTACAGCAACCACAGATATCCCCAAAGCGGTGTCTTTCTAGGGATGGGGGTGAGACACAGCTGAACTCGGATGGCTCCGGTGCAGCCCCATGCAAACCCTGCCGCACAGCGCCTGGGGCCAGCACGGATCCAGAAGAGGAGAGGCACCCTTGCACGACACCGTGCCCAAGGCAGCCAGGGAAGATCCAGCTGCGTGTGCTCCCCCGAGCCCCGGTGCCAGGCGGTGTGTGCATGCACCCATACCCCTCCAGCTCTGGGCTGGCTCTGCACGGGACGCCGGGCAGCACCAAGTGACGGAGGCTGCTAAGAAACCCAAGCCTGAGATGCACAGCGCAGACACATCCAAAGCGACTCTACCTTCAGGCTGGGAGCACTGTGTTTTTCCTGTATGCAGATTATTCCAGCATCCACTTCTCTACAAAGAACAGAAACACTTTTCTACCGGTTACACACCACCTTCAGAGGGAATCAACATTTCCCAACTTGTCTTACAAAAGGCAAGATTTCTTTTTTTTTTTTTTGAGTGACAACCTTCTCAAATGATAGAAGGTAATTTCACAACACTTTTTAAAGACAGCAGTATCTTCTCCACAGTTTAAACTCACAAGTGATTTTTTTCTTGAGTCTAGGAAGCCCTTCCCTCTGCATTCAAATTTGTTCTTTAAAATGCTACTATCATTGGGAAGAAAAGGGTATTATCACAGAGCTGACAGTCTTACAATCACGAAAAAGCTGCCGTAACAGCAGAATCTTAATTGGCAGAATTATCTCTGCCATAAAACACACAAAAGTTTCCCCTCCGCTCTAAGAGTCACTGTGAGCAATAAACTACCAACAACTCTCAACTCATTTCTTCCATCTCATAAACTTCTCCAAGTCCTCCCAATTTAACACCCCCATACACATTACGGAAGCCTTCTGACTTTATACATAACGCTATAAACATGTGAATTGCCCCACGCCCCGTCAGTGCTGCACTCAGGTATTACAGACAGAAGGCTTTCAAAACTGCTCAAGTCTAGACAGAAAAGGTGCTTTTCCTAAAACAAATATCCACAAGGAGTGAAGTTTGTTATCTTGCCAGTTCTGGCTGTTACGGTCCAAAGCCCAGTGAAGTAACTCGTATTTCTCAGTGGTGTTAACACTACACATACATTGCAGTGCATTACACGTTCTTTTGTTTTGCTTTCAAAGTTTAAAAATTATTCAAGTAGAGATCCTGATGCCAAGTTTTGGGATGCTTTAGGTATCCCAGGGTATGTTATTTCCCAGCTAAAATTTATAAGGCCCCAATCAGATATTCAGGCAGCAGCAGCTTCAATACTGCTGAGAAAAGGCGGGGGGGGAGGAAGTTGTTGAAAACACACTTACTGTTTCCTAGAAATCTGGCAGCAGTTACATGTAGTCTTTCTATGAAATCAAGATGCTGACCTCCTGCTCCACTCAAATTCAGTGTTACTGAAGAACAAGCACCAGCTGTAGAAGCACTGAGGTGATGCAAAAAGGCCAACCAGAATCCTCTTTTTATAGCACTCATTTACAAAGCACCTCTTCTGCCTGTAACTGGAATTGCTAGTGTTCTGGCACCTCTTCCCCGTTAAGTCCTGACTGAAGCCTCCTACTTAGATTTGCCACCAAGAGTTCAGGTCAATCATTCACCGCCACACATTCATCATCACATGATAGTTTATCGACTCCTGGACTATTAGAAATATCCTTGTACCCTAGCTCTGGGCTTTCTTCCATTTAATCACAGCATCATTTCTTTGCCAACGACATGTTGTTAACTAAACTTAATCTTGCATTGTTATTAGGCAATCGGCATACAAAATTCACAAAAAGTCCAAAGCCCATCTTCAAATGACAATCTCAATTCTTTACATACTTCCATACAATCCCCTAAAACCACCATCCAACTGGGTAACAATTGCTGAAATCCCATTTCAGAGCTTGACCTGATACTGGCCTCAAAGCTTAAAAGCTAAGGAGCGGTTATGTAAGAGCAGTTAAATACACCAAAAAGTCACATACCAAACCCCAACGCTGTCTGGCAGAGCGCTATATTCACGTCCAACCAACGTTTAATGGGTTTGATTTGGCACAAGCTATCCCATAGCGGAAGAGATTTGCAGTGAGTATATAAGTTTAAGTGGAGTGTGGGAACAGCATGCAGGCTCCACTAAAAATCATCCTTACTCTGAACTAAGCAGGTTTTATTTAAAATGTAGAAGGCGGCTTCCTCTCCTGGTGGCTCACGGAAAGAAAAGCATGGTTATAAAAATGTTTTTTCCGAAAGTACATTCTTCTTTTGTCCTCTAGGCTTAGGCAAGAACTTTATGGCATACACAGCAAAAGTTCAACATACAATGTGTTCTTCACACTGCCTGATAAGCTGTTTTACCGAGCTGTCATCTCAAGATACAACAATTTTGGCTATGACAGTTGGCAAGGATTTGGGAACTGGTGCATGAACGTTTGGGAGAAAGATCTTGCAGGAAGACAAGAGCCACCATCTTTGCCTGCCATCTGGAAAACTGCATATTCATAGCGTAAGCCTCATAGCAGACACGGGATGTTTTTACCTAGAGAACCTAAAAAGCATAAATTCTTAACAGACTCAAGCAAAAGGACATGATATCATTTGCAGGATGCACTACAGTACATCAAGCTAAACAGCAACTTTCCTGGCAGGAAAGCACATCTCCCATCTTTCTAGGATTTAATAAGTATATTTTCAAAGGTATCTCTCACTACTGCCAGTTACCAAAACACCCCAAAACATGTAGCAACATTTATGTCTGCGAGTGTTTCATTTCAGATTTGCTCTGGTTGTTTATCCTCAACAGAGAGAGAGCCCATAGCAAGTGTTACACAAGAATTATCACCTTTAATCTACAGAAAATAGAGTTTCCAAGACAAATTCTGTTTCAAGTCACTGCTCTACGATTATCTCTCCACAGAAATGTCAATGTACTAACATTTCATTTCCAAAATCACAGATTCAGGAGCGGTTTTGGTACAGAAAGTGGTCGCGAATACGCAGACAACTGGAGGTATCTCACCTAATGTCGCAGCTGCTGCAAGTCCGGCTGCGTACGGATCTGTTCCCGGTGGAGCGGCGCTGATGATGTACGGATTGGGGACAAAGGCAGCAGGAGCTAAACCTGCTGAAAACATACCTGTCAGTAAAAACAAACTTAACTAGAACTGAAGCCCTACCAAAATACCTCTGGCTACCTGGCTGGCGAACACAAAAGCTCAGGTTCTTTCAGTATTTTCAAGCTCTTTAGAGGTTGTATTCCACAGGGAGGGAGCAACCACTGCATCTCCCAGAGCCTTAACTGAACAACCTGCAGTGGATATAATTTACATAGAAGAAACTTCATTCCAAGGATGCAAGGCCCCATAACGGTTGGACTCGATGATCTTAAAGGTCTTTTCCAACCCAAACGATTCTACAATGAGGAAAGCTGAAGCGGTAAAACAGTCTGTAGACGATCCCCATACGTGCCAGGTATCTCTGCAGCGCCGACATCCCCTGTTTAGTGACTATAAACACCAGCTAGATATGAACATTATCCAATTGCTTGTTACTGTTCTGTATTTTCTACAGCAAGCTAATCAAGAACCAATTTACCCTACTTTCTGAGTTCCATGCCCACTACACAATACCAGCACTTCAATTAATTAGTTTGGAAGGAGCTCAGAACTGTACAGGCACCATCGCAGGGCACTACCACTGCTGTGTAGGCATTACCTCTGCAAGGAAACAGTTTAATCATTAGAGAAATTACCGGTGGGCGGGAGAGGGGCGTGGAGAGGAGGTGAAGGTGAAGGGGAGGAACTTAAAAAGCTAAATAATTTTAATTCAGGTCTATTGCTGAACCCCAATAAGCACTCAAGTGCACTGCACAGAGCTGGGAGAGTCCCAGCACGTTTGTGTTGGGCTTTCGGGTAGGAAGAACTACCACTTAAACTGCGCTAAAAAGTGTAAGCCTAAAACAGTTTAACTCCAATCATCCATGAGTAGCCCTTCTACAGTTGTCCTGATTTTCTATGCACAGGATTAAGTGCTTTCTTCCCAGTTAATCTATATTGTTTTAATAATACGAATCATGTGTCTGCATAAATTACATCTTTAAATTAAAGTCAGACCCCAGGCAGCTGAACCACAGGAAGGACATTCAGGTGTATATTGAATTGTGCATTTTTCCCTCACTTCACTGTGCCGTTTACCCCAATTCGTGCCTCACTTGGAACGAGCAAGTACTTCAAAACGCTCTCATTACTGAACAGCACTCTCAGCAAGGGTGAGAGTGTCATTCCTGACAGCCATGAACGCTCTAGAGCTTTTAAAGTGTGCAAGAGATACCTCCAGAATTTTTCAAGTAAATCTCCAAACAACATACTTCTGCTTGCGTGTCAGTTACCAGTTATAAAAACATAGTTAGCATTCTCCAATCCTACAGATCTTTTTTTCCTGCTATTTTCCCAACATATTCCGAGGGCTAACAGAAGTCCAGTAAAATGTAATGTATTAAATACAAGACTTACCTATGTGAGGCTGATGGGCAGCTGCCAACGCGTACTGCTGCTGCTGCGCTGCTGTTAGCTGTTGAACAGCAAGTGCATTCGGTCTTTGGAACAACTAAAGGGACAAAAAGCACAAATATGGTCCTTTACTCATGCACAAAAAGCATTCTCTTACTTCCTTTTAAAGCAATGGCTTTACACTAGATTTATTTTCACAACTACAGACACTCCTCTTTAAATGGAAAGATTTCAAATGGAATTGGAAAAAAAAACCCAAACAAGGCCCTTTGAAATCAATTGCCCGTGATAATGCACCTGAAAAAAAAATAAATGTATTCTGAAGTACAGCACAACCACAGCCAGGGTTTTCCCTGCTATTCTCTGCACAATGCCTGAAAGGCATTTGTTTTCCCCCAACTCCTCCTCCAACACACAGCCCCTAACTGCAGCCTGTGGATCATCAGCAGCTGCCTCGAATGCTTCCAGATCTCCATCACTGAGCGCAGTGAAATCGCAGTTCCACCGGCGGGCAACCCACGCGACTCCAAGATGGTCTGAAGTGGCAAGCTGGACGGCAGGCAGGCTGCAGAGCGAGGTGTGCAGAGATGATGCTCTTGAGATGGCTTCGGGGCTGGCCAAAGAGCCATCAGCTGGGACGCCAGCCTTGGGAGCTCATGGAAATGCCTCCTCTACCTGCTAGGTTTCCATCTCCAGCATCTCCTACGCGAATCCAGACAAGGGGTGTAAGTTCTTCTTTGACCACAGAGATCAGACCCAGGGAATTTTTGGTTAAGTCATCCAAAGCGTATACAAGTTTGCCAGCTTACAGCTCACTACAATCTTAGACAGCAATGGGCAATGTCATTGAGAACAGTCATTCTCAACAAGAAAAAATAAAATAAAATAAAGGATTTCATTAGTCTTTTGAGAAAAAGCATTTTTGCTCGAGGGTTGGGGTTTTTTAGTAAGGACCTGGGTGAATGGAAAACTTACTTCCCCAGCACGTTCCTATGCCTCTACCTGAACGAAACCCTCCCTGAACCAATCCATCGGCATTAGACCATTGCTCAGCTCCAGTTAAAACATTTAGGAATACACAAGCTGAATAGCCACTCTGAAACTATCCAGAAACAACGTTTATCCCCACTTCCAAAAGTGATAATTTCTGAGGTGTGAACAACTTCACAAACCGCTGTGATAAAGGTTTTCTCTCTTCAGTCACTTGGAAAAAAAAAAAAAAAAAAAGGCCTAAATGCTATACAATTTTCACACCTATTATCTCTGCCCTCTTTTCAGACAAGACAAGTGAGCTACTTCAGCTGTCAGAAGCAGCAATAATAATTCTGCCCAAATTTTTGGCAGAAACTTGCAACCATCAAGAAGAAGCACGGAATCATTTAGAAAATTAGGGGGGTTTTAATAGGCAAAAATTGGAGTTGGTTCTGCTGAGAGCAGGATGAGCAATTGCGCTGTTTAGGCAGAAAATGTGAAAAAAGATGAGCGATAGTCTACCTCTATTTTCTTCTCTTCTTGCAAGTTCAGAAGGAGGAAACAAAACGTGTAAGAGATCAATATCAGATTTAAGATGCAGAAACTCAGTACTCAGGGGATCCAGAATTGATCTTCTGTGTGCCAAACCCTAGTCACCACTGGTTTTCCCAAAGATTGCTTACCCCATCGATGATGGGGCCTCTCCGTTTATCCCGGGAATGTTGTAATGCTGCTTATGGAGAAACACATCAAATCCTTAGGTACTGTATTACCTCCCTGGGCCTAACTTCAGGAGGGCCATAAAGCATTCCTAGCAGTCTTTACGTAAAATACACCTTTTTTTTTCTCTTTTCTTTTTTTAAACATGTCATTCAACAATACTTCATGCTTACACAAAGCTGAGTGCTTCTAAGGGGTGTAATCTCTGTTACTATACCATCTGTCATTAGTGGCTGGATCAAACACTTTACTGACATCTTTTAGTTTGGTTTTTTTTTTAAAAAAAACGCAGCAAGATTGTGGACAATGTGACCTACAGAAAACGGAATGAGGGACACTGGCTCTGTAGGAGTCTCCAGCAACATCTCGTTCACTGATCAACATCAGCAGATATAGAAAAAAAATAAGCCACCCACCCATATATACACATATCCCCTAAACTGCCTCACTACTAGGTGTAGATACACCTACAACAGCCATCCTTGGGTTTGTGGTCTACTTTTGTATTGAGTTCAGCAATCCAATATTTTAGCTTTCTACAGCTGCAAACACCTCACCAAAACCTTTCATTTTCATACTCTTTTGCATCCCTGGGATCTGTTTTTCCAGTCCACTAATGTGTATTCTGCTGAGGTGAACAGCGGAGGAAATGGCTAGATTATTAGTTGCCTGTCTTAAGGGCAAAAAAGCACTTATCTTCGCTGAAAAATACTTTTTCTTGTGCTCAGTTTACATGTGTGATGACTTCCACACATCCCAAACGCATCTCAATGATCCATTTTTACATTAGAAGGACTAGGGGGAAAAAAAAAAAATCTCCACAATATTCAAGCATCAATATTTCACCTGCTGCTGTTGTATTTTTTTTGTTGTCTGCTTGCTCTCTCCCCTTCTTGTGAGCACAGCTGATGACTGCTAAATTTGACTTTCAGACACACACTACCTTTGTGCATTTTTCTTTTGCTGAAATCAAGCCATAGTATCCAAACCACTCTGCAAATGGCTGTTGTTAGAGTCTTCCTAAAGACTCAAAGGGGGAGACTGAGAAGATGCTCCTTTACTTAAAATTACTGGTATCACAGAAGGGAGGAATAAAGAACAGAGTGGCCAGGCAGTGTCCTTTCATCTGCTCAAGAAAATCACCGAGTATGTCTGCATCCTCACGTCAGAGAGACCTGAAGACTTAGCTCCAACTTAGTGATGCTTACTTCCTCGGACTATGCTCTTGAGCTTCTTTAAAACCACATGCAGACGTTCTGCATTCGCAGTGTCGCAAGCGTTGAGGAAGGGCTGGATTCCTTCCGCCTGCAGCAGACCTCGTCTCGAATCTTTAGCTTCTCTTCCAAAGAAAGGTCAGATAAATGTTGGTATCTAAGCTGTGCACTCGAGCAGTGATTCAAATTAGCGACCTCTCCCTCTGCCTGCTTTAAATCACAGTTTCTGCAAGCCTGCAAACCCAGACTCAACTTACCCAGAGGAAACTCAGTGTGAGCAGCTAAAATTTTCTGCAGCTGCAGATTTCATACTGCCTGTAGCATACACAAGGAAGCAAAGCCAACAAAAACGATCACAATTTCAGGCTTTACTTAGCCAGATAAGCCCCTACACCACGTGAGCTCTGGGAATCGTCAACTCTACGTATTTAGGAAGCGTTATTAAAGCCTCAATGCACTGACTCCATCTGCTGACAGCAAAGACCTATATTCCAAAAAACAAAGAGCAAAAACTCCAGTTATAGCTTTTTGTCATCTTATGTGGAACCCCACTGGATATGAAAATTATGTTAAACTATGTATGTGTATTAAATTGTGGTCTCCAGTAAGTGGAAAGAGGAAAGGAAATCTCTTTAACAGGAATATTAACTGTAATTTACACAGTGAGGCTGGAGTTATAAAAATGTATGCATGGAACATCGTGGCTTATTAGAAATCATGCTCAGAGTGAAAACCTACAAACAACTGACATAGTTTCCGAGAAGTTTAGTAGGATCGCCCGACATTTCAAAAAGCGAGGCAATTTCCCTCTCACACGTGTATACAAATGAACTCCCCGCCACGCTGTAAATGATGCTTCATCGAGGGAATTCCAAGAAACTGGAACATCACAGTCTGTATGATACAGTTATGGGAACACTGCAAGATTAGTTTTCTGTAAACCAGTTTCTTCTGCAATATAAACATCTGACATCTCTAATCAGATTACACGTGGTTAAGACCTTCCCTTCTTAATATTGCTTTTAGCTGTACTTGCTTGTAATCTCTTCAAAGTATATGACGCTTCCCAACGGACCGAGAAAGACACTTTTACAGACAAGATCCTTTTGTTCAGGACACAGTTCCTTCTGACAGCCGAGTGGAAAAGACTATTCTGCCAAAAGACAGACTTCTTTCACACAGGCTGTAACTGGCAGACCAGCGAGGACCAAGAAACACTGGCTGATGGCTATCGTATCTTAAGAAAATGGGTACAACTCTGAGCCAAGATACATTGCATTTACACCAATGTGCACCGAGAGGCCGCGTTTGGCAGAAGAGCGAATCCTTATCTTTAACACGGCACTTAACGCTTGCACAAGCCTGTCGTTTGCGTTTACTGTAGGTGTAAGTAGCTATTACAACAAAACTGAAACTGTAAAATAACAGTCCTTACTAAAGCCTGGCCTGTTTATTCTGGGCCTGGCTTGGGGAGAGCGAAGCATGCCAGAGCGACTGGGTGGGCGCACCGCCGGCACCTCTGCTCCCCACCAGAACTCACGGTTCGGAGACACGAGAGAGAACTAACAGCTTCGCAGGCATCCCAGCAGAAAGTTTTAAGTGTGATTACATGGAGATGACGTGAATATTACCCCTCCGCTTTAAAGAAAGGGAAAAAACCATCACCCAGGCCTGCCTGCAGGGCCAGAGCCAGCAAGCCATACTGCGCTCGCTTCGGGAATCGGCCTTACTTGGCTTTTTCATCTAGGCGCAAGATCTGCCCAATTTTAACTCTTATTTTTTAAAGGCTGGAAGAAACAAATAAAAACTACTTGAACTTGTAAATGAGCCTTAATGTAAATAGAAAACACTGACAAAACGCAGACTACAGGCTTCACATTCCTGCAGTTATTTTCCTATATCTAACAGGTCGTTAACAAGCAGCTCACTTCTTTAGCTCTGAAGTACTGTTTAAAAAAAAAAAATACACACGTTTCATTGTTTGAAAGTAATTCTTGCATTCAAGGTCCTACACCAGAGTAAGACAAACACTTGAAACTAGCTTTTTTTCCCTTTTTGAACTAAACAGCAGTTATTTAGTTTAATCATTAAAAAAATTTCCATCATTAACCTCCCAAACACGCTATATAATAAAACAATCGATTAAGCTATAACACAGATATTTACGTTGCTTTTAAGACTGTGATAACTCACTGAAGGTGGGTCTTTAGCACAACCTTGGCAACAGCCCTTCCTCAATACCGAGTGCCAACAGGCTATTTTGCTAAAAAAGATCAGATATTTCAGGAAACCCAGGGCTAGTTATATACTCTTGCAATCAGCTACAACAAAGGATTTTATTCTTCTTTGAGGGATATCATAGTTACAGAAGGAAGGCAATAAAAGTTTACAATCATTACCTGAACTAGCAGGAACAGAAGTGGATTACAAGTCGATCGTTGGATCTAGGCCCAGCATTCAAGAGAAGCCAAGAGCAAAGCAAGGACTTGTGTTACTTGTCCGGGATGAGAAGCTTGGGCCGCTTGCGTGGGAGAAAAGGTCAAACAAACCCACTGGGCTGAGATAAAGTTTTGTAGTATTGGACTTTGACCTCAGGTTTTAAACCATGCTCAAGTAAGAGCAAGGTGGTTTAAAAACATTATTCCTTCGGTCTGCTCTGTTTCGGCACTGTGGAGACCCCAAAGCAGGGCTGCAACACCGAGGCTGAACAGCCGCTTGACCCTCAAGTCACTTTAAGGGCTAGAGGGTGGGTTGTTTAGGTTTTTTTGTTTAGCCGTTTTTACTACTTTAAGCTCTTCTCCAATGCAGACTTACTCCAGCTAAAAGTGATTAATACACAGAAACGTGCTGTTGGTAACTGCTGTTTATTACTGGTCCTTAAGACCACTGGTCAGAAGGTTGTGTTAAGTAGCTCTCCTGCATCGAGCTCCCGAGAAGGACACGTGCAGCGCTCTACAGATGGCACAGAGATGATGAAACCATTCCAAGTCTTCCTCCATCCCTCTCCCCAAGACACGAGCCTGAGCTCACGCTAACCCCACGGTGACTCTCCTGGAGGAACTGGAGCAGTAGGGTAGGGCCAACGGCCAACACTTTACCTGCTGTTGGGAATTGTAATCGAAGAGTCCCACGGTGGCCGCGGTTGAGTCCACAGGTACTTGAGTGCCAGAATAATCAAACTGAAGAGGCTCCATGCCAACGTGCTCCATGGGATCCAGGGGGACACTCTGGGACTCGATGTTGGAGAAATCCTCCACCGGCTTGGCACCATTGGTACTCGCCAGCTGGGCTAAGCCCTCTGATCCATTCTGGTTTGGACCCAGAAGATCTACTTCACTAGCAGAGTTCTGGCAATTACCAGGTGTACGACTACGCAGAAAGAAAAGACACTCGTCATTACACACAGCCATTTAACACTATGTCACACAGCGTCAATTAACAGCAGACACTAGTACTCATCAGAACTGCTTGTAGATATTGTGGTAAAGGGGAAAAAAATAAAAGGAGGGTCTGAAAGAGTTCCTTAAATGAATTCTACAGAACAGTTTCTGTATTTAAAAAAAAACAAACAAAACCACCCACGAAACCCCCAGTCCCCCTGCCTCAAAGACCTGTTACAGTACAAGCATAAAAAAAATTCAGTTTCTTTTCTCTCCTCAATTGAGGAGTCAGCCATAACAAGACAGGATTTCAGAAATGCCAAAGTTATTTTTGCATAAAGCTATTCAGCAATTATTAACCATGTAATGCTCTGGCACTGTCTCTCCCTTGAAACCTTTCTAGAGTAGCTGCCGCGGTTTCCTAATTACCTAACATAAGCACTGGACTCAAGGGGGAAATGGTTCATCTCAACACAAGGGCCGGCAGTATTTGCCTCAGGACATTTATTTTGCTTTAACGGTTTTCCTACATGTTAACATGGGGCGAAGCAGGTAAGCTAGCAAGAAATACAAACGCATTGATTACAGCAACAGCCACAATTTCAGAAGGCTTTAATCTCGAGAGCTACAAGGAACAAGTCCAAAACCCTGAGTATCATTTAGACTCGTGTATAAGCAGAGTCAACATCTTCAGTAGGTATTTCCATAGTAAACCCACACGGAGTAATTAAAAACAGGTGTAAAAATAAAGTAAGATTTCAATATACAGGACTACATCTGCACAGATGAGAGCTGTCAGATGTTACCCTCCACCTTCTCACAGTGCATGTTATAATGGCCTTACCACACTGTTCCAAAAAGTCAAAAGCTTTTTTACCACAGCATGGAAAATCTTTCCAAAAATGTTAAGTGTGCCACTGATTAATTATTAACTAATAGTGCACATACCTGAAGTCTTTGACATCTGCGTCGATTCCGTTCTGCACCGGCAAACCATTTGTTTTATCCATCACATCCCCCTCCTCCTTCAGATCTCCTAATTTATCACCATCAAATGTGCCCTTATTTTTCTTATCCCCTTTGTCATTCTCATCATTCTCTGCATCCCTTGGCCCCTGGGCAAAAGAGACATTATTTTAATAAGCTTAGTTTTCAGATCAATTTTGCTTTTTTTCCCCGAGATGGTAACAAATCAAAGAAACATGTCACAATAAAGTCACTTGCTAACATTAGTTCTTACACATAAAAATATAAAAAAAGCAAAATAGTCAGTCATAATCAAAGAAATAAGGGAATTAGTTCTCACTCTTCCAAGAGAGGTTTTATCTATCTAACTATTCCGTTTCTCCCATTTAGTAATTCATGGTCTGACTCTATGGGCTCTAAAACTCTCACCCCAACATAATTTTGAAGAATACTTATCCAAATCCTCTTTTTAGATGGGACTTCGGCACTTCAAATTTAACTGGGGAGCTTTTAAACACAACAGCATGTACCGAAGGGACATAAACTGAATTAGTGCCTCTCCAAAAGTCACTGACTCGGTGCCAAAGATGCAGTAACTGACTGGACAAGTGCATGTATTTGAGCAGAACAGGACCACCTTGGTTTTGGGGGGCATCACTGTGATTTCCACAGTGAACTCCAAGGTATGGCTCATTTAAGGGTGCCCAAGTCAATCATTAGCTCCATCACTGGTTCGTATAATCCTAAAGCACATTTTTGGGAGGAAAAAGGAAAGGGGGGCAGGCGGGAAGAGAGAGAGAAAAAAGGATTTCTGTTCTGTTGAGCATTTTACGAGTGGTATTACATCTGCAGCATTCCTGCCCTTAATGTCTGCATTTTATTTCACTTGGGAGAAGAATAAAGGGTGATTATGCCAGGGGCAGAATTTTGAACAACAAAAGGGAGAGGAAAAACAACATAATTTATGATAAAAAACAGCAAGGGGCATATAAACATATTTATCAGAGACAGCTTTGGTGCTGTCACAAAGAGAGGCATTCAAACCCTGCCTTCCACTTCATTTGAGGGAAAAGTACTCTGTACATAGCAGGGCATTTGAACCCTGTATCAACTAACTCATTTTTCCATTCTTTTTATTTGGAGGGGGGGATTTTTCCCTCCCATATTGGGGGGGGGGGGGGGGGGGAGAAGATTGTTTTAAAAGCAATCCTCTTCTGAAGCTTCTTCTTAAATAAAAGAAAATCATGCTTCCTTAATATTAAAGGGCAGGCTGGGAAATGCCAATTATAAATACAAATTTGGAGGCCAGTTCTCACCCACACAATGTGATATTCACCAGCGAAACCCTTTGTCTCAGAACCGGCATCCTGACTATCAACGCTGCAGAGCAGACCCCTCTCTAACCCCCAATTCAGATGATAAATTGGCTCCTTCCACTGATCTTTCCTTTCTCACAAATCATCTTTCTTAGGCTCAGGGTTCAACAAGGTTGTCAGGTGCCCACTAATGAGGGACAAAAAAAATAAGAGGATGGATGAAGGAAACCACAAATGGGCTCCCTGAAGAGATGAGCACAGCAGTCCAACAGTAACAAACCTACTCCACTTTTATGTTTTTCGACAACTCCTGATCTAGCACCTGGCCGATGAGGTGGAGCTGAGGTGCAGCCCCTTTCTCCCCACTACAGGGATGGGGTTTGATTCCGCCTCTCTCACCGCATCCTTAGGTTCGAGGCGGCAGCGACTGTGCTCCCATCCCACCCCACGAAGCCCGGTGACTAATGCAATTTCTCCATAGGAAACGCTATGCCCTTGAAAGCGTTCCCCAGCTGGAGTGGCTTTTGTAGCTACATTACGTTTCTAGCATCGTTACATGGAGCTTTTTGTTCTTAGCCAGCAACAAAGCAGCCACACGCTCATTCAAAAACCACAGGTATATTTGCATACTTTTCCAACGACAAGCTTAGATGGGGCGTTACTGCCGGTGTGCTTATCCGAAGAACCAGGGAACGTCAGCAACCTTCACATCCTTTACACCCCGCTCCCACACTGCATCCCCTAAGTCAAGAACAACGGTTAAACTGCTAGCCTACCCTTTTAAGATAACTAGCTAAACTAAGAGTAAACAAAAGAAAGAAGAAACATCTGCCTTTAGGAATGGATTAACAAACAAACAAACCAAGCAGCAAATGGAGAAAATAACATAATGGGAACTCAAATGTCAGAATCAGGCACACTTACAAATCCTCCTTTCCTTAGGCAGGAATCTCCAGGAGATGAGCTCAACACATACTCCACCATGCTAACTCCAAGTCCTCCACTCTCTGACCGTGGTGAAAGCACTGAGTTGACTTCACTATTCACATGAAACCCCTGACCAGGTCTTCTCTGAACCATAATTGGTTGGGAAACAGAGTGATCTGGAACAAAAACATGTGTAATTCTCATAAGTAGATCCAACTATTCAAAGGAGGCAAGTAATTAAATTCGTACTCTCTAGTGTCTTAATTGTACTAAGAAGTGCCAACTTTTTGACTCTGATGATGTCCATTAGAAAAAGCAGGATGGCTTTCTCATTTTTTAAATACTAGAACCTGTAAACCTACAAGCGATAACTACATTTAAAGTCTAAAATCATAAAATTTCAGAAATTTAAGTCCCTAAAGGTTGCAATTAAAAAACAAAAATTCTACTTCTAAGTTTTACTAAAACTCTTGCATTGGTACAGTGAAAAAACAGTCAGTCTTGGTTTGTCATTTAAAACATCATCCTACCGTTACATCAGCCTATATTTGTTTTCTTGGGCTGCCATATTCATGTCATGATCAGAGTTTCTCTTAGCTGCTATTTCCTCAAGAAAAAGTTTAGGAGAACTTCATTTCTTCTTCCTCATCCCCCTGTCCTCCTGCCCTGCTCCATCCCTTTATCATCCCTGCAGCACGAAGGTTTGAGATCCAACCATAACAGACTAAGGATCGATGTCTCCAAGTCCTTATCAGCTCTGCAGACGTTGCTGGCTGGGCAGCAGAAGGTGATCTTCCATCCCCGACGAGGGAAGGAAAGAAGTTCTCTGCTTCTGGCTGCTCAGACTGGCAAGAGTCAGCGAGTCAATGACAACATGCAGCAGATCGGGTAGTTGCCAGGTGATGGGGGAGGGACAGGCAACGCTATCGATGCTGTAGCTTCCTTATAAAACAGATGTAAGCTGTCAAGAGAAGTCCTTCTTTTCTATCATTGCTCCTGGCTACGCTTTCCTGCCTTCTCCCTCAAGGCAGCACAAGCATCTATGTGGCCACAAAGTGAAATGGACTGGGGAGACTTTTTGGGGATAAAGCTAACAAAAAAGCTAGTTCTAACCCAAATCTATTCCCCACAGCAGGTTTCACTGCACTGCTGCATAACTACTTGTACCACCCAGAGGGGAAGAAAGGAACAGCCTGCATCAGACAGGACTGCTCCTTTTAGCAATACTGGCTTTAAATGCTTTAAAGCTACAACTTCAAGGTTGAGTAGCGAAGAACCAAAGCCATATGGGAGGATTGCAGCACATACTGTGGACACAGACAGAAAGGAAAATGGATGGAGCAAAGGGCATCTTACAGAAAACCGGGCTTCATGAGTTCCACTGCTCATGGAACAAACTAGTCTTCTGGCCAAGGAGATTTCCACACCCCACCTCCAAGCTGTGGTCCTTGCTCTGGGGCTGCAACCTTGAGCAACTTCTCAGCCCACGGCTGTTCTCTTCATCTTAGATGAGCAAAAGGGGAAACTATGACTTCCCTGACTCACAGACACCATTTCAGGCCATGGCTCAGGAATAAAGGCTTTAAGGTGCACAGGATTAATTGGGAATAAACAAAGGAAGAGATGAGACGAAGGGCTTTGACTCATGGAGATTTGCGATGAGCCAGGGTAGGAGGTTACCTCCCCCAGATGTCTACCCTGCCTGTCTGGTGAGTGGAACCAGCCCAACAGCAGAGGCATGAAGGAGAAAGTCTCCTTCTCAGCTCTTGCTCTTCGGAGTCTGGCTCAGCCCTGTCACCCACCCTCCACTTAGTCGGTACGAACACAGCCCGGGCACACGCTGCTGCTGAGGACGGGGTGCAGGCGCTGCTATGGACATCCGCTGCTGACAGGCAAGTCACAGCTGGGGTCAGCAGCTCCCCAAAACCTCCCTGGTACCCAGCCAGACTGCAACATTCAGCTGACCAGATGTTGAGAAGATTTATCCCTTTTTCACAGCGATTTGGAAATTTAAATAATAAAAAATGCCCTTATCACTATCCCAATACCTTCACTCTAATAATGGGTATTTTCAGCAGGGAAAAAAAAAGCCCCACACAACAGTGAAGTTCTTCTAAATCGCATATCTCCTGGAGCTGTAGTTCCGTGCAGTTTTTTGGGAACTGCACGAGATACTCAGCAGTGTTTAAGGAGCATATTCATTACATAGAGAAAGCACAGAAAATAAAAAGTAAAAGGTTAGCATTTCAAATTCAGCACATGCATGTGATTTTTTTGCCATTTAACTAAAACCAACTTGAACACTTGCCCCTTAAATTCAAATAAGCGACAGTCTCTGATCCAAGAACAAAATTCTTGGCAGATAAACTTAAACACTACTAATTCAAAACATCACTTTTTTTTTTCTTTTTTAAATTGAATGTTGCTGGGTTTTGGTTCATTGGTTTAGTATTAAAAGATTGTGGGCTGATTGTGGGGTTTTTTACTGATCTTGTTCTCTAATATCTTTGTTCAAACTTCAAGTCATCCATCCCAAGGCAGAGAATACATCAGAGAGTTTAAACTGAAATTTTAATGGCAATCTAAAATTTTAAGCAGATAAACATAAGGGTATACATGTTCACATTAGACAATCTTTTTATAACTGTGGATATCTTTTAACTCTATCACAAAGCAATGTGGGTTTTTCTATTAGTTTTCTATTATGTGAAACAGATGTTTTTAAAAATCTTTTAAAAGCTGTGTCATCCAGACTGGCCAGTAATTTTGAGTAGATGATTTGCACATTTCTGTATTCAACCCCGACTAAATTAAGTAAATAGTTGAGCTACCTGATGTTCCCCAAGCACTGTCTCTCCACTGATCTCCCAGAAATATCCCTTTTGGTCCATCTTTGCTGGAATCATCAGATTCCCAAAACTTTTTACCCGGCAACAGCTGCTGCAATTAAAACAAAAAACAAAAAACAAAGCATGATTAAAATAAGTATAAAATGCAAACATAAACCATAAGCGTCTCCCTTCTAAACATGAATCAATCATTAAACACAAACTGATACATGCTTTATAATCAAAATATTTATATACTCCTAGGGTGAAAGCCATACAGCAACTGAGATAATGATTCAATCTCCGCAATCCTCTTACATTCTTAAATGCTTTATGAATCCCACACACGTAAGCACACACATACAATTTACATTCTCCAGCCTCTCAGCATGAGAGCTACTCGCAAGAAAAACAGTAGCAGAAAAAGACCTGTTCTGATCAGAAAATTATCACGACTTCCACCTGAGCTGCGAGGATACCTCCAGAACTACCCAGCATTTCCAGCACAAACTGTTGCCTTCAGATAGTGAGGTTCTGATGCTGGCAGGGAGAGAATAGCTCAAGAGGTACCAAGAGCTCTCGCTTCTTGCTTATTTAATGACTGCTGAGGACTCTCCACGCTATGAAGGTTATTTATAAACACTAATAAGAGTGAGCAGTTCTGGGCCACCGCACCTGCCACGCGTGTGGTGTTCCTACCGGATGAAACGAAGAAGGTTACGCACTTACTGAGAATTAGACAGAAAGCCATCCTTGGCTTGAACGAATCCAAGGAAGATTGTTCTGAAGTTCAGAAGATGGCAGAAAGAACAGCGTGCCCTATTTCGCAGATGTATTTTGAAAATACCAGCTTCACTGAGGAAATACCTGCCGCGTGGCATCTACATATGGCAAGGGGAATTTTGAGCCCTGCTTAAGTGCCTCAGATGTCAAGCATACAATCTTCAAATTAAATCTTCTGGCTGAATGAGACGTATGCAATTCAGACAGGAAACAACAGTACATTCATAGCAAATTAACAAAATAAATGAGCCTTGCCTGCTGAAGTTGGAATAAAACTAAAGGAAGTAGAAGATTAACAAGTACTTGCATCTGTTTGAAACTACCATAGAGCAAACAAGAATTATCAGATTAATCCTTGTCTCCTGTATATTAGAAGTGTTGATAACTCTATCAGCGGACGTGCAAATTTAAGGCTACAGCATAACAGAGTAAATAAACTACTGGATGAAGATGAAGCAAGTCTAAATGATTAAGAGCTTCCAGCTTGCAGTACCCTCTGGTTTAAGACAGACAATCAAAAAAGTTATGGTCACCATTTACTTTTTAACTTACGGAAGATCTGGTTACTCAGAAACGTATCGTGAAGCAGGTCTGTACATATGAGATTAAACCTGAGGTTCAGATTTGGGTAACTGGACAGATTACAGAGAAGACAAGTATTATAATGAAAGCAACATCAATTTTACCTCACACCTGAAAAGTAGAATTCCTTTCAAATTCTATAAATTAATAAGAAAACCCAAAATGAAACACCATAGATAAGAGAGTAATTACATTCAGCTATTTAACCAACACCCAAAGTTGCTGTTAACTACAAGTAAGCCCGCTTTTGTGCCAAGATCAGTAGAGAATAAGATCAATCCACGACTTAAAACACGGCAGTCATCTACAAGGGGAAAATAAATAACTGCAGTCCCTTTGGAAAAAAACCTTGTACAGACACAAGATGGAGGGCAGGCTTGGCTTCTGAGCAGACCTCGGAGCAACAGCACTGCTGCTTCAGGGGCTCTTGGTCAAACCTCAAGCTGTACCCAGCCGCGCAAGTTGTACGGCAGTAACCACACGCTCCCAGCTCCTCGGCTCGCTGCTGCTGCTGCCGACTGTGCGCCCGGAGCAAGAGCTGGCGCAGGGGCATTTTCCAGCTGAACTGAAACATTTATGCATACATCTGCATATTGTCTATACGAGCACACGGGAATGGAAACCAAAGCAATCCTCACCTACAGAGGCTGCATCAACATCTCAAACTAACACATAACAGGGCAAATTTTAGGATGACATGTGCTGGTAACACTCGTCTTGCGCCAGGCACACCAGGAGCTCCAGCACAGAGGTTGCCCCTTCTGAACCAGCTGAGATCCTCCTGCAAGGCTGAAGACACCACACCTGTGTATGTGTGTGTGCACACTGTTTGCTGCCACAGTGCTAAACAAAACTTCTTTACTGATTGAATGTTGCTCAATTCAACTGCAGTTTTTCTTTTACTGAAAGTACACACTTGTATAACTAATTCCCCACCCTAACCTCCTCTTCCCACTAGCAAGACTTCCTCCTACTAATTCAAAAGCAAAAGTCTTCAGATTAGTTTTCAAACTAAGGATGAGATGAGCTCATTCACGTCCTACGTCTAAGCACAACACAGTGTACCCCAAAGTCCTTCAAAGGTACGTACACATCAACCTTACCTGGACATACAGACTCCAGGACCTGGGCTGCCCCTAGGGCAGAAGAAATAGCTGTACAAAAAGTGTCAGCAGGACTTGTACCCACCCTGCTTCGCAGCATTCATTACAGATGCAGAGTCTAGAATCACAGAATGCTTTGAGTTGGAAGGGACCTTCAAAGGCCATCTAACCCACTCTCACTGCAATGAGCACAGACATCTTTTCAGCATCTTTCAGGTTGCCCAAAGCCCCATCCAACCTGGCCTTGAACACTTCCAGGGATGGGGCATCCACAGCTTCTCTGGGCAGCCAGTGCCAGGGCCTCACCACCCTTGTAATGAGTTTCTTCCTTGTGTCTAAGAGGTCTCCTTTTAGTGCAAAGAAGAAAAAAAGCTTCCTTTCTCTACAGTCAAATATTTGTTCATGACACTGGCTTTGAGCATCAGAACTTTTCAGTACAGAAACGCTAAACTTTTGTTTTCCCCAGCTCTTCAGTATTTGGCACGCCATCCATGCCTACAGACTCCATATCTTGCACAGTCTGTCTATGCAAGACCATTTAATTGCCTATTTTCTCTACAAAGTATCCCATTCTAGTTTCAATCTTTTCCAGCAGCAAGACATTTCCACCCAACCCTCTCAAAAAGGTTAAAACCTTGAAGAAAGCATTTTAATCCAAGTGCTAAGCTACCTCTGGGTTTTTATTATCTTCTTCCTACTGGGAGAACAAGACTCAACTTGTTCTTTTAACTCTCAAACTACTGAGTAGTAGTACAGGGCTTTCCCCAGCTGCTCCTTCTTCAAGAAACATCATCAGATCTCGGCAGGTCACTCACTTTTTAGAAGCGCGTTGGTGACTTTAGGAGTTATCATAGCATCGTAAACACAGCGTAGGACTGCTTGTGATTCTCTCAACTAAACGATAAAAGCAGGGAAACTTGCACCGCGCTCCCATTTTACGTAATCCAAAAATAACTCAAGACAACTGTAAGGACAAGCGACTCCCATCAGCAAAACTCATTTCAAAACAGAGACTAACCTGTTCCTCCATCTGCACCATGGTGACGTTAAGGAGGTGAAAGCCAAGTCAGTGCTCTCTAGTATTTACAAACATAAACACACATCGTGTGTTACCGTTTTTTTTTAAGCTTCTGTCATTCCCATATTTATTCAAACACAGCTTTTTCACTCCTGCTGCTGCCACCCCAGCAAAAATAACTACTCTCCTCCTCATTCCATTTCAAGGAATTCTGCGGAATAAAGTGATACGGACCAATTAAACAAAATTTTACCTGCAACCAAACACTTCTCATTTCCTTCGACAATACCTGGCAGTGTAGGAGGACACTCTGTTCTGCAGTCACACCCCAAGGAATGGATAAGAAGGGGCATGGGCTTGCAGAAAGGAGACAGAAGTGAGCAGAAGAGAGTATTTTCTTCTTGAGGAAAGAGCAATTTCTAGTTTACAAGAAAATTAAATTCCTTTCATAAGCTCTTGAGTTTCCAAACTGTTAATAAGTTTTTCTGATATACACAGGAATGAAACAGTGAATTCTAAACTTAGGAAATTTGTTTCTACTTTAAAGGTAAAAAGGCAAAATGGAACTTAAGTAAAAAAAAAAAGTCTAAGAGAAACCTAAGAGGAAATCCGCATCTCTAAACCTGCACAAAAAAGGGGAACAGGGAGGTCAGCAACTGCCTGGTAAGTACAGTCACAGCAATAGGTAATCTCAACATTCGTAAAGCAATCCTAAACTCTGAAGCAAACAAGCGTAAAGGTTCAGTAGTTACTTCTCCTGAGGAAGTCTGCTAGATGTAACTAAGTTCAACCTCCCTTCTTGGTTTTAATACTTTGAGGTACTTGCTTTCTCATGAAATATCAACAGTGGCAACAAAATGAGATTTCTCATTTCCACCACTTTAAAATTCACAAGCCATTTCCAAACCAGCAGAATTCATCAGAGCAAGGCCACGTTTTGGCAACGCTTTCTCTTCAGCAGCAACACCAGGCGAAAGGATCTCCCCCAGCGTGTCCCAGGTCAGAGCATGTGCGCCCCTCAAAATCCCTCTTTAGAAAGAACGATCTTCTGCAGGTCCACGTTGCGAATTACTCAGAGGCCTTGCAAAAAGCAGCCGGCAAATGTGGCTGCCGAGAGGGTTGCAGGAGGTAAGGGGAGAAGTTTGCAACACACCCACAAGCACTCCATGGCTGATGCAAGAACCTTAAACCAGTATTGCCAGCACAGGTGGTTGCGTCTCATGAAACACTTTCAAATCTCAGTTATAACAGAATCACACACTAAAGATGTGGAAAGGGACATCCACCCATGCGAGGCACCAGGTTCAGACACACTTCACGTATAGCTTCATAAACCAGGCGCACACTCCTGACTGAAAGATAAGGAAAACGAACACTTCATATGAGTTTACAAACCACAGCAACAAGCTGTCTTATGAAGTGGAATATACAGAACAAGCTTTTATTTGTATTCTGCTTGTTCCTTTAACTAAATATTTCCATTTTCCTGACCCTACAATCTGGATCACTGCCACAAAAGGTAGCAAGACCATTTCCTCTGCCTGGTGTGCCACTTGACACTAGTTTAGCCCTTTATTGCTTCACCGACCCTCTCCCCCTTTCTTAAGGGTGAACACACATCCACTTACCAACAAGATCCTGAAGAACTGCACCCCAACACCTTCTGACGGTTTTGCAGTGAATCACAGACAAGGATTAGCAAAAATTCTAATACTATCTTGTGCACACACACCCCTTACTGCACAAACAACTCCAACTCTGTCCCCTATAATTTCATCTTCCCCCCCCCGAAGCATAAAAGTTTCCAACCGGAAGCTCTGTACCATAAACAGAAAGAAACAAAATATAAATGTTTATTTTACATACAGATTCCGGGTGTATTTACAGATATTGGGGAGGGGAAAACCCAAAAGACAGTATTAACAGATGGCAACGGGGGTCCTTGTTCTGTCAAGCACCGGTCCAACCAAAACTAGAGGTTTAGCAAGCAGCAATCATCTGTACTGAATTATGCAACAGGCCGCCAAGACAACACATTTTTCCTCAGGGAAAGTTGTCAGGTGCAACGGGAAAAAAATAAATAAATAATTTTAAGTGAGTATCGTCCAGTTCTTCACATCGGAAAATAAAAAGGAACATGCGGTAGTTTAGAAGTAGACTAGTTTATTTGTTCCACAGTTTTTATTAAAATTGACCCTATCTAGTGTGAAAATAATCCTTCTAAGCCCTCTTACAGAGGACTTACAGAGTTAGGCCAATATTCAATTTAGCAGAGCGGGGAGGAGGGGAGAGGAAGACTTACACATCAACAAAAGCAATTCTACAACCAGCAAGTACAGAGCCTGCGCATATAGATCCCACTGAGATGGGATTACGAATTAGACAAATTAAGTAAACTGATCCCCATCAGACAAGGCAAATATTAAGATAAAAGAAGCCATCTGTGCAGTTGGAGAAGTCAGTTTATCTGCAGCAACAGGTAGAAGGCAGAGCGTGTATTTACAAGTCACATCAGGGCAGCACGGCAGGTTTACAAACACTAAGATGTTATCTACCCTAAAAAAAATGTTGCCATGTAAAACCAAACAAGATAGGGAGGCTGAGCACACAAGCAGCAATCCCAGCTGGAGTGCCACCGCAAGAACAGGTTTTGGTCTTCTGTCCCAAAAAACGGGCAGCCGGCTGCTGGCTCAGGGAGTTAAACCGGCTCACGGGAGGGTCTGACAGCACACCAAAAAAAATGGAACAGGATTGTATGACTGGAAATATAGTGAGGAATGTTAAAAAAAAAAAAAAGAAACAAACTCCATCGTGCCAGGATGGCTAGCTTTAAGCTGTCTAACTGCATTTCACTGCCTCCATGGCTGCCTAACCGTCCCCTGTGCGCTCTTGCTTAGCTCTTGCCTCGGTTCTGGTGCTCTCAGCCCCTGCACTGAGCCATCCTGCCATGCCAGTGTAGCTCTTGGGGCCCCATCACGCTTTGCAAACACAGCTTCAATCCTCCCATTTCTAATGCTGCTAGCACTGGATAAATTGAAGGAGGAAAAAAAACAAACCCAAACCTGAACAGAAACATTATTCAAAACTGTCAATACTCCCTTAGCCCAGCTGCTAATGAATCATAAATTTATGAGAACACAGTAAAGGCATCATTACCAGGGAAAGCAGAGTCATGTGGGGGTTTTTTAGGTGTTTTTTTTTAAATTGGTTTGTTGGTTGTTTTTTTTTAACCAGATACAGGAATGCCTAGGCCCAGTGTCACCACCACTCTGCTCAACAAAAAGCGCTGGTCCCTGGAGAGGCTGGGGTTTATCTGTCCATTTGCATCCAGGGGACATACACACAGACACTTCAGCCTGGGATGGTTAAGAGCTCTGCTACAGTGAGCCACACGGGTTGCAGCAATTTCACTGTACGGCCAGAGTCAGACCAACACTATATTCCAGCACTAAGACCTGCAGAGGCCAGCAGCAGAGAGCAATAATTAGATGCTCATCACATGAAATGGAAAATATTTCTTACCAGCATTTCTTTTCAAGTGTAGGGTGAGATTCACTGTTACCCCAATATTCATACTTCAAAATTTTTGGTTCAATTCCTTCCATTTTTTGAAGCTAAGTACCTGCCAGTTGCCTAATACCTTTCTGTTCCCATCCTCCTCCCACCCTCCCAGATTAAGTTACAGCCTGCTACTCACCCAGCTGCTCTTTTATTCTGGACACGGGCTTATCTCACAGATAACCTACTACCAAATCAAGAATGTTGCCACAGTTCAAAATGCACTTAATGCCCTGACGACAAACAGCACCGCGCAGTCTCTCTGCGCTGTCCACTATCCCCAAAAAGACATTGCATGAATATTCAATATTGCAAAGCTACAGGTAAGAGGGATTTAAGCGAAGAAAAGCAGATATATCCAGCTCTCCCGTCTTGAAGGCTGGACAAGAAAGAGAACTTGCATAGTTCACGTTAAGCCTCAGGTAAGTATCACTGCTGTGGGATCCAAGACCTCAGAAGACAGCACAAGAGCACAGACACATGTTCTGCTCTGTGCTCTAAAGCAGCTAAACCGACTGGCCCCTGTGTGCAACTTCTGAAGCATCACTCTCTTCCTTCACCAATTGCTACACACCGTGGCTTTTTATTGCCTCCCAGTTCAATATCTTCTGAGAAGGGGAGCTGGATACAAAACTAGTGAAGATTTCATTGCTCTTACATGGCTTGTAGTAAGGCTCCAAGATGACTTCCTTCGTTACAGCTACCAACCTGGCCAAGGTGCTAAAAAAGGGGCAGAGAACAGATGCCCCTTCTACAAGGCTACCTTCACCATTATCCACCACATTCACTATCAACCACCCACATCCCTTCCATTGTAGAGCGGAGCAGAAGGGTTTCTGTGGCTCTTCCTTTCAATCTCACACCTGAGAAAGCGTTGCACTTCCCCTCACACAGGAATTTAGGGGGGTACAAGGCTGCTTGCAGAAGGTGGGATTTTGAAGATGGAAACAGCCACAAGGCAGATGAAAGTTACGGGGTTTTTTAAACTATTCTTAATGTTCCCAGATTAGAATATCTGTTCATCACCAATTATTATCTATCCTGCTGTCAAAATGCAGATAAGAGATTTAATTGTTTGACAGCAAGCTTTAAGAAAAGCTCTGATGTCTTCAGAGGCACAAACTCCTTAAATCACTAAAATTATGATGATGTTGCTTACCAAGAAGCGAGAAAACGAGAAGATAAATAGATACACTAAACGTGTAAACAGTCTTTTCCTCATCTTTCTCCTCCAGGTTTCTCCCTGTCAACTCAAAGTATGAGATTATTGACACTTCCTGCAGGTAAGGCTCAGAAGACACAAGATCAAGAAATACAAATCGAATTTGCTCTTTTCCTCATTTATTTCAGACTTAAATTTGTTCTTAGTACACTGACTTTCTCCATGAGTTTCCTTCACGTTCCAGGAGCAGGGGAGGAAACCATCAGTGCCTTGCTAAGGCATCTAAACAACAGATACGGCATGCTGCAGAAAATCAAAGTCTCTAGCTGAAGAACACGGTCTTGAAAGCCAATACGTATATCCCGTGAGGATCTCGGTTTACATAGCTCCTTAAATCAGCCAGCTGGATCTATGTTGGAATACCTTGGGGAAATACAGAGAAAATTCAATGGATAAAGAAAGGAAGTTGTGGGACTGAGGGAGAAAAACCCCAAGAGAAACATGAAACAGTGTCTTAGCTTAAAGAGAAGGGTGAAGTGTCACCTTTCCTGGAAAAACATGCATGTTCCAGTATGTGGAAAAGCCCAGTGACAAAAGGATGCCATCTCCAAAACCTTTGGCATCACAGTTACAAGGTGAGTCATCGTGGGAAGGAAAACCTCACACACTCCAAAAACCAAACCCAAATCCACTTCTCTCAAGAAATGGCTAAGTAGAGTTGGTAAAAATCAGCATGTTTAGGAATGTCTTCAGGCATTTAAGCTAACGTGACGCTCTTAACAGGCTTTCAAAGAGCCTGCACACTCTATATCTGAAAATGAAGGTCTTGCCCAAGTGAGGTGTTAAAAAATAGTATTCACAGAACATTCACACCCCCGCCATTCCACCGGCATGCTTCATATGGAGGCACATCAGCTGCTTTTCAGCCGCTTTAGACAGACTTTTTAATATCATGTTTTCTCCTTTGTAAATCATTTTCATCTACTCTTAGTCAATAGTCTCAATGTATGTTAATATAACCTAGAGAAACAGGGAACTGCCAAATTAACTTAGAGAAACAAAGTACTGACAAATTAAAATACAACTCAGTATTATGATCTTCCAGAGAAGGAAGGAAGGAGAGAGGGCACCTTCTTAGGAATCCCACCACAGTTCTGGTTTGCTGTTTTCTCCAAAACAGTAATTTTTGGGTTCTAGGGACATTTTTTTTTAACCTGGCTCATAAACTAGGTAACAGAGATAGGACGGACTAAAAGGTGGAGAAAATAAACTAGTCTGAACTTGACAGACAGGAACGCAAAAACGAAGGCCCTCCAAAAACAACAGCATCAAGCTGACCTGCTATACATTAATATCCTTCTACAAGACATAATTTTCTCATCTCTGTTCTTCCAGAAGCCTCTAAATGGACTGACTATAAAGGAAAAGGGAACAAGGCAAGGAAAAGAAGCGTTTACATCCAACTTTCAGGAACCTAACACAGCCAACTACAGTAACTTGTTATTCTTTCAAGCCAACACGTAAGTTCTCTCTTTTCAAAGAAAACCAATGGCCATCTACCCCAAACCTGCCACCCTCTTACTGCGGCGTTCGATTAAAATAACTCTCACTGGGTTTCTGTCAAGTTAGACCTGAAGGGCCCGTTATCTGACAACTTCTTGCTCAGTCCTTTGACCTGTCTGAAGCACTTCACACTTCTGCAGCCCTTGATTACGTTGCCCAGCTACTTTAAACGTTAAACACAGTCCTGTGCTTTATTACAAGAGCCAAAAGGTGACCAGGAGTGGAAACAGGGCAGCAGACAATGACAGACAACTAAACCCACAATATTATGGGGTCTGAGATCACTGGATCCCAAAATAAACACGCTACAAGTATTGTAACACTTGTCACAAGACATATTTCTAACTGTTCTTTTACAACCACCATTTTACTGTTTGATGATACAACAGGTGGAGGGCTTAGCTGTTCCTCCTACTAAGATGTATTCCAGCCTGACAGGTTTTTATTTTGTTAAAGCACACACTCACACACACACACAAGCTTCACAGTCATAATGGAGAACTCTCAAGTTCAGAATCACTCCAGCAGCCTCAAAAACTGTTATTTTCCTCCTCCCCCCAAAATAACCAGATTTTTGTCTATAGGCCTTTCACTTACCTCTCCCATAGCCCGTCCTTCCAGAGCAAGCGCTTGAAAATCATGATTCAGTTCATCCATGGAACGCACCTATTTATAGATGGGTAAGAAAAATAAATACATAAGGAAATGCTTGTATTTGTGGGGTTTTTTTAATGATAATCATAGTGCATACAATTTTTCTGATACAGACCAAGAGCTACGTTATATATTACAGCATATAACAAGGTTATTGAGCCCAAAACATGTCTTACCTTTAAGACTCCCAGAAGCTACTATGTTTAGAGTGTTAGATTTATACACACACAGAAAAGACAAAACCAGCAATTACTTTTACGACACACAAAGTCTAGCACAACTGCCTTTGCTAATCGTATTGCAGAGACTAATGTTTCACAGTGAGCTGCAGGATTTCGAACCAGGGAGTCAATGCATAAGTCAGCAAGTCAGCATCTCTTCCTTTCAGATGAAAATCAAGTAAAGGCTCTTTTATAAAATAGGCAGATTTATATTCAAGTTACACTGATATGAAAGAGGAAAACACAGTGGTAGAAAAAAAAGGCAAATAAAATTAAATAACACCATTTGAAATGGGGGGCAGGGGATGAAGAAAGGAGAGCGAGGGATGCTTTAGGATCAGTTGCCAATTTCAGTTTCTGTACCAACCACAACATCTCAAAGTGGAAATCCAGAAGCACAAACTGGGGTGCAAAACACCTTAAGCAAGCCCCTGATGGGGTATGGCCTTTTCCTCCTCCCAAGAGGTTGCTATCATGTCGCACAGCAGCCACACAGCTCCAGGGCTACGCTGGTGGCCCCAAGACTTGCCAGCTAAGGCAAGGCAGGCAAGGCATGGGCAATGGCAAAGGGTCCTTCCAGATTTGGGCAGGGCAGAGCCCAGGGGCTGCGGGAGCAAGGGGACGGCCCTGGGAGGTGACGCTGGCCTTGCTCACCTGGAAGACCTGTAGCTATACATTTACTTGGGGAGCTGAGCCATTTTCTGCTTCGGATCACAATTTGATGAAGATTGATTCAATTAGAACATAAAAAAAAGCTGCAATTTAAAACTGTTAGCTAAGTAAGTCAGATACATTGAAAATGCAAGAAAACACTTCTGATTTTCATTCCCAAATCTCATCCAGGCAAGTCCTTACAGATCAGCCGTTGAGCATATGGGCAGGAGCAAAGAAAAAAAAACCCAACTATGGACTTGAGGACAAAGCACAGAAGTTCAACCACGTGCTGGGATTCAGACTAAATTATTGCCCTCCTCAGATAACACACCTGTATCAAAGCAGCGCTTATTGCAACAGCCACAAACACGATGGCACATGAGCAATAAATACTACACGCCTCCTACTCAATGTTTACATAATCACTGCAACTCAACAGATCTGATACACCTTTCTGCTAGAGCAGGGGTAATAGTTTGTAAAAGACTTCTGAGTAATCCACACACTGTAGTCACTGCAGTCCTTCATGGGCTCTTTTTCACACACAGCATTTAGTTGTGTCACCGGTGAAGACACAGCAGGAAATTTGGATGCAGCCTGCTCTAGGCCAAGGGAAGGAGCCCAGTAATACCTGGCAGGTGATTTATAGGACAAAAACCCAAAACTTGGTTTAGAAGCTAATGCACCAGCGTAGTTATCCCTTGTTCACTGACCTTAACCTTGACTTCTGATGCCCAGCCACTATTTCCAGCAGAACCAAGTCAAGATTTTTTGTGATTACGCTATATTTCTATTTTAAGACAAGATTCAATAGATCTCGTCCAAGAATATGACATGTAGGGAAAACACCACAGGTAACCTCCAGAAGTCCTGGCAGTCTGAATTCTCCTACTATTCTGTGACAATACTAATTTGTGAAAGATTAAATTATCTAATACGTATTTATGTAATTCGCAAATCCTCAATGGCCAGTCACTCAGAATCACAGTTTAAAAATAAGGTGTCCTCTTAGTTCTACAGCTCAGTTCAAAGTTATTTTAAGTCTTGCCACCTTCTACGGCGACACTTATCACATCAACCACAGAGTGAAAACAGGACTCCACCTTCCAGAAACTGCAGCACCAGGCAACACCAAAGGCTTTCCTTTACTGCCACTTCCATCACTGACGCCAGCTAAGGCATCTCGCTTGCCTCACATGAGACAGAAGTTAATAAGACCAAATTCTTCCATGAAGCATTTCAAGCTGAACTCATGGAAAGTGCTAAAACCTCCAGACACGTTAAGCCACAAAGCTGAACAGTAGCAAATTATTATTTCGATGAGACATCTGAGGAACAGAGAAGCTATATAAAGAGATTCAGTAGGTGATGTTCATGACTCTCGCTACTAAAGCGATGTCCCAGCAAACCACAGATGCAGCCGCAATGGCAGTGATCCAGGCCGTGCAGCGCTGTGGAAAGTGCTAGTGGAGAAACAGAGGCTGCTCTCACGCATGTCCCCCGACTTCACCAAAACAAATAAACTCCCAAAGGTGGATCCTGTGCTATGGGAACCTCAAAACAAAGCTCCTAGAAATATATAATCATTACATCCCTAGCACAAATCAAAAAGATATTCAGAGACATTTGTATTTTGTTTTGGTCGTATCAACTCCCTGCCGCCAAGCTGAGCTCCCCTCAGTTTCAGCTGCGCTAGCACCCCTGGTGAAAGCCCCATGAAGAACATGCAGGCAGTGTCTGAACAAGAACAAACTCTACTTCTCGGTCCCTCTCCCACCGTTCTTTATGGTACTTCAGCACATTACAAGGCCATCCTTACTCCACCAAACATTTTTTCAAATGCTACAATCATATATTTTATTTGTTCACAGGAGATGCAAGAACATTTTCACAGATGTATTGTTCAAGCATTTGTCTTGAGTAGAAAAACGTGTTATCATCTTGTTAAACCAATTAAAGCAGCACAAATATGGGATTTACAGCCATGCATGAAGCCATGCTTCCACACTGGCCCGAGTTCTTGGTGGAGAAGCTAGAGCTGGTGTAACTGAAAACAACATCATCTCCAACACAGTCAAAGCCTTCAACACAAGTTCATGCTCCTCCACCAGAAACCACAATTCAGCAACTCCTCTTTCTCCAAGAGCTATAGTCCAGTAAGCATACATAGCTCTCCTCAGTGTTGACCGTTTCTCTACGTTTCCATGATCATTGATTACTACAGAGGGGATACAGAGACCAAGATAAGAAGAGTGGTAAAGGGCAAAAAGCAGGATAACCATGAAAGCAAAGTGCACTCCAATTGTGTCCTACCTGGTTGGTTTAACTGCACACCTAACAGAGTGCTATTATTTTCACTCCTCTCTTAAGGGTCTGAAGGAAGCTGTCCTTCATACTCATCTTAGTTTGCAAATTGCCATCCTAGCCTCCCCTGCTAAATGATACACAGTGGAAACGGGCTGCCTCCATCTCCTTCCCAAATGCACTTTGCCCCAGTGACTATCAAAAGCAAAGAAAGTAATATTGGCTTCTCTATCTGCTATCAGAGGTAATGGAAGTAATTATTCATTACAAATATTTAAGTCATACCCCTACTCATCTTTGTTTCATCAATCCTAACAATTATGGACAAAAACATTTTCTAAACCAGGTCTTCATGCCTGACTTTCAGGTACTGTATGCTCAAACTATATATAATCACCAATTCTGAGGCCCCTTCTTTCAGTCACGTAGTTCCTCTAGCTACACTGATCATTGTATCTATTTGTTTGTAATACAGACTAGTTTATTATTCAATTGTCAAAGACTATACCCAAAAGGTTCTCATTTCCCTACTTCTATAATATTAAATAGCAACACCTCTTCACCTCATTTTCCTATACGGTACGCAGAAATATCACAGGGCTCCTTCATTTCCCTTTGAAAGAAGAACAAACGGCTTCTGAAACAGCAGAACTTAAAGTTACAACTTCCTATACCTGAGTATTCCAAAAGGCAGGCAATAGTCTGAAGTGGTAATTAAATTACATGGACAATCTACCACCTCATCGGGATCTATTCTTGTTAGCTATCACCTATAACAAACACAGACACGTAGAGCAGAGTCACAATGGTGTAAACACTAGAAACAAGGAGGTTCACAGAGAAAGAACTTCTTCACAGATGAGCGCTAACATCAATGAGATTTGATTACTATAAAATCTGGTTCACCACTGAACCAGAGTTTTGAAAGAAATCCAGAAGACAACGCCAAGATAAATCGGCTGCACAAGGAAGCGATGCCCTGACATCTCGATACGACATGACAACGTGGTTCCTTGGAGGAAGAGGTGATCTCGAGAAACATCAGGAATCACAGGAAGAGAGGTCAACTGTAGTCTCAGTTGCTTCAGAAGTGATACAACAAAACCTCACTCCTGCTCTCAGCCAGCAGCACCCCCCAGTCGCACCCCCATTCCAGGCTCTGCCAGGCACGCCACCTCCGCGAAGCAAACTGCAAAGTGCACGTCCTCGCCAACCACCAAGAACAGACCTCCCTACCATCTTGTCAAGAGTACTCCTCCTTTCTGATAAGGCAGAAAACCAGTAAGCTTGCTTTTGAAGCCTACTTAACAAAATTAAGGCTCCATACATCAGCAACACTGCTACTGAACGAGAGTTACAAAGCAATTTCATTGCACAAGAACATTCCTCCCCTTCACATTAAATGCTGTGTATGCACTCAGGAATTATGTAAATCTCACCAAAATTAATGAGAATCTCATTCAAGAAGAGTAATTTCTACGCACACTAATATATGAATGTATGTCACTATAACACACTTCAGCTTACAACCACTTCACTGACTCATAAATAATTTCCTGTCTGCACGGTGGAAGCTCATGCCCCAAAGCAGATTCACCCCGCACGCTAACGATGAGCCACACCAAGAAACTGGAGTAAACCCACCCGATTGTTTCGCTGAGGCCGAAGTCAATTCGGTCTCTCAAAAGCCCTCTTAACCAATTTTCACCTTTGCTCTGAAAAACATGCGATAAAGGGAGAGCCAGTTGTATTCCTCATTACACAGTCACTCTAGGTCAGACCTCAAATCTTATTTTCAATCTCCTGAATAAAAACCCTTGGTCTCATACATGCCAAGGTTACAGAGGCCTTTCCAAGTTGCAATAGCAGAGACCCACTGCCTATTTTAGAAAGGACAAGAGCAAACACAGAATGCTTTCTGCTCTTACCTTCTGCAGACTGCAGCAACGCAAACCAATCTCGCTCTAGGTCAATGGCCACTTTCAAAACTCAACCTCCCACACAGCAGAGCTTCTTGGCAACTCTGCATCAAATGTATTCACTGTGGGTTTTCTGACCCCTCAAGCAACATGCAGCTAATTTATGTCAGGTGGTCATCTTACACAGGACAATTACATTTTTTTTAAATTATTTTTTTAAAATAAGATTAGAGGGCCTCACCAGGACAAAACTCAATGACAGCAACTCAGAAACAAACGATTTCCTGATCCCAAAGCTACAGATGAGGACTAGTATCTCTGTATCCAGAACACTTTTGAATGGATATAGCTATACCAGAAATAAAGGAAGCAATATGCCAGCAGCCAAAGACGCTCTACGCTCTGCCACTTGGTACTGGACCTCCTGCTCACCTACGACACCACAAACCCAGGCAAGACACTTTTCCCTGCCTGAGCCCCCCCAAAACACACTCTGTCACAGATACAGCCAGTATTTAGACGTTTTGGAAGTTTTTTCTTATAGAAGAAAGAAAAGCAGACTCAGGCAATCATTCCAGGCATCACCAAAGACACAAGAGTCTGAATCACCCACAAGAGAGGGTAAGAGCAGAGGGAACAACTTACAGATGGGGACCAGGACCAAACCTTCTCTGGTACACCTCTAACAAGCCACCCCAAAACAGGGTTTGATGTCCCCACTGCTAAAAAGCTGCAATGCAGCAAAGGACGAGCAGGGAAATCGGCAAAAGCCCCAGCGTGCCCACAGAAAGAAGAAACCCAAGCACCTGAGAGGACACACTGCGCTGCTGGTGCTGGAAACTCCAGTTAATTTTAACCCAGCAAACAACAAGGCCCACAGGGCTAAATGGCACTTGTCAAAAGGAATTCTGCAGTCAGTTAAATTAACAGGAGCTGGGGCCCCAAACTGTCCTTACAATTACTAAACAAGGATTTGAAGGACCTAACAAATTAACATGAGAGCAACAGTATATTTACCTTTCAGATTTCCAGTACCATATTTTTTATTCTAGAATAATCCAAGGGGTTTTTTTCCCAAACTGATAGCTACCAAAGTAGCAGAATTGCAACTTTAAGTAAATATTAATGTCAATAATCAGTGTTAATACTGCACCTTATATTAAGCAAATATGGTTGCTAATATGACCTTTACATATAAATTCAAAGTGTAATACTGTAGCACATTTCAGGGTCTGCAGGTATCTCTGGGGATTGTATGCTAGCCTTATATATTAAGGAATCCTCGCTTATGTAGAATTTATATTCACCTAGACAGACACACAGCAAAAACTATCAAAGGCTAAATTCCATCCTTAATCACAAAGGACTTTTTCTTCCTCCTCATGCAAGTGATGTTTCCCAGTAAGAGGAAAGACAAGTGGAATTAAACAAAACAAAAAGCCAACCATACAGGGGGAAAATGAAGCAAACAAACAAATCAGAAAGTCCTTTGGAAAAAAAGAAGCTGAAAAATAACCAGCTAAGAAATATTCTAGCTGATGGTCTAAAAAAATTGTCTCAAAGTGTACTATGAAGCCTGAGGGTTTTATTTTTTGATGTTGGACAACATTAAACAGATCAAATATCTGCATTTATTAGCGGTAACAACAACTGAAGAGGGTTTAAACTATCTATTTCTATTAAGCCAATTATGTTAAATAGGGTAACCAAAGCAAACTAGAAGGCTGCTTCTGTAAGCCTCAGCTCTCTAGTTTCTCCATCTCCCCTAACGCCGCTCCCCATGCGGCTCCATTTCAAAGGCTGCCTTTCCCCTTCCCCAAACACTTTCTTACACCAGGATCTATCCAGTCCCCATTGTCCCTCCCTTAGATTACAACACTTACTCTCCTACTACCCCTCTCCCTTAATTCTACTTCTTGGCCAGGAGGCCAACCCCCCAGGACAGCATCTGCTAAAGCCAAGGTAGGATGGGCACTGCAAAGACAGGATTTCATTAAGTTGGAACACGTAAATGGCTGCTTTCAAAATTTCTTTGATCTACAGTAAATTACAGGGCCTACTGCGGCCTTCAGCGCTGCCAGCCAAGCAAACGAACTCCAGGGTATCCCACAGATACTGCCATAAGGAATTCCGGGTGAAGCACCCTAAACTTCTCTGCCACCCTGGCAAACAAAACCAGGAGCAAGGGCTGGGCGCTGGGACCACAAACCCAGGGGAAGGGCTCGTTCTTCATGCTGCTGATGCTGGTCGTGCTCCCAGAAGCCTGGAGGGAGCCCGCCGACAATTAAAGCTCTGGGCAAGCTTGATGGGAGCACCTTGCTACGAGACCACTTGTTCTGTAACATGGGAAATCACATTACTGTCTTCCTTGTCAGGATAGATCAAAGTGTTATGATTTCTCAGCTCCTAAAATGAAATGCATTTGTTTGGCTCTGTGAGAAGAGAGGAGATAACAGATTACAAGTTCTCTCCTGTTTGCACTGGCACATTAGGGGTGCTTACCAAGAGCACCTCAAAAGTGTGATTATTACACAGATATTTACCTATTTTTAACTCATGTGCACTCTGCAAGTGTGAAAAGGCAAGTGCTGTGTAAAGTTTCCATCCATTAGGCCTCCACAATTTAAGTCTTGCTCAGTGCATAATAGGAAAAAAAAACCCCACCCACACACAAAAAAAAAAAACCAAAATCTCTATTTTCTGATAAAACATTCCTCAAAAAAAGGTCAACATTACTACAAGAACACCAAGATAGAGGTAGTAAGAACAAGAAACATCAAAAACATTCAGGCTGCTGCCTGAATAAAATATCCTTAGAATGGAAAGGAGAAGAAAAAAAAATATATAGATAGCTGGTTGAACAGCCTATATAGTTTTTAAATTAACCAAAGGTTTACAAATTTCAGATAGAAACGAATGCCTCCTACTCAGCTGTGGGAGACTGCCTGAGTTTGCCGTGTCTGAACAGCTCACATAGTACGCTATTTAAAATACCTACTCTGAGTGCATGCATATACACATATATAGTATCTAGGAGAGGAAAAAAAAAAAGTATTTACCAGCTGACAATAAGAAAAGCACCGCACACTGTCAACAACAGGCTTGCCGCTAACAGCTAGATCCAGGGTTAAAATATGTTGTTCTGTCAACTGATTACAGCACTATTTTTAGTCCTCTCCTGTAACAATAGTCGGTAAAGAAAGACTGTGAAGTCACAAGTATTAGACAGGATTAGGTGGTTTAACTACTATTTTTGTAGTAAAGGATTCATCATTAGAATTGCTACTACTATTAGCATTCGAAGCAAAAAGCTGTTGAAATTGCAGATTGGCTAATGCTTTACATGGCATTTCGCCAGGATGATTAATGATTCAGGGTACAAAAATAAATGCAAGAAAGGCAGCCTTTCAGAATGGCTCGGCTTAGTTACCTAATTACGTTTTTCCTCAGATTTTATCCACCGAGGGAAGCGCTTCATTAATGTGGAATTTAGGTTACCCTGCGATGTCTCGGGAGCATATTGTTGGGGTGCAAAATTCCAAAATACTGGATTACATAAGAAGCAATCTTCATTTTGTCCTGCTGGAGCTGGCGATACCTTGGGAAAATCATCTTCTGCTTCCTGAGTGCATGTCTGGATCAATGTTTTTGAGCAAGAACTCCAGGCTACACTAAGATCTGGCTCATTTCACCCCCAGGAGTGCTTTTCCTTTCACTATCACCCCTACTCTGATCTTAGGTTTAAATTCAGAGGGCAAAAGGTGTAAAGAAGGGACGCAGCAATGTCTTATTCCAGTGTCGAGCTCTGTCAGAAACAGATGCAAGTGGCCCCATGCCACACCGACTGTGGGCAGCAGGGCAAAGGACTAATTTGAAGGTTTAGTAACAGTCAAGTTTCACTCCAGCGCAAAATCAAGGTCTGAAGTTTCTGTACAGGGCAAGTAGCACAACCAGATGCTCCCAATAAAAACAACTGCCCCAGAACAAAAAGTTACCCTTAACAAAGGAAGAGGAGAAACCCAATATCTAAGAGCAGATCGCCTGACTGGAGGGAGCACAGCATCACATGATATCCGCACACAAAGGCAAGTTTGTTCATTTGCAGACCCACAAGATCATCGTTCAGAGAAGACAGCTTTAAAATTGTCTCAGCATACACCTGTAAGCAAGTTTTCAGACACAGGCAACGCTAGATTCCATGCTCTGGAACAGCTCTTTGTTGAGGAGATTTCTGGTCAGCAGTCAAAATTAACTGTTCCAGTTTGGAAGGAAGAGGCTACTGTGGATAGATTATATGGCTGGTATCTTATGTAAAGTTTCACCCATTTACAAAAATGCTACAAGTATCACAACCTGTTCCACAGAGGCACAGACAGGTCACACCAACTCAGCAAACCATGAAAGAGCTGATATGGGGAAAGCAAAGTTGGAGGGGCGAGGAAGAAAACAAGCAGAAGCTATGCTCAAATAAAGCTCTATTCAAAGCACGCTTGGGCACAATATATTAACTGAAATACTTGAAGTCTTCCTGAAGCATGTGAAAATAACTTTGCTCTTCCTGAGCAAGCACCACAGCAAGGAAGCAGTCTACAAAGACGATATACCAGAGAGAAATCCCAAAGCTAGCACATCAGGTTGCCTGTGCAATCCCAACTAGAGCCAGATATCTTGCAACTGCCTGCCAGGAACAGTAAAACCTACAGATGCAGAGGAAGCAGATTCTTAAACTAACTTTCTCAAGATTTCGGGGTGTTTTTTCTCCCCTATACCAGAGAAGGATTTTCCAATATCCAACCTTAAATATCCATCTTAGCCAATCTACTCAGGCTCCTTCTACCTCAGGAGGAATTTTCAAAAGGCATTGTAAAGCAGAAAACCTAATCAAACGTTCCAGTTCCCCTCCCCAAGACAACCCTTCGCTACAGAGAAATCTCTGCGAAACAAATCAGCCAAACCAGACATTTCATTTCAGCAAGGTATTATGTTCTCAATTATCTGGGTATCAAGTTAGCGCAGCCATTTCAGTGTCAACGTAAGAAAAGCCCTAACCAGTTCACTGGGATACATGGAAGTACCCATGAAAATCTGAGATTTAATGAAACATACATCTGAAAATGATCTCCAAGAAGAGAGCCACGTGTGCTATCACATGGTGTACATGCCTTCAACCCCAGCCCAACTAGCCAGATCACTTGGACCCCAGCAGCCCTCATACACCAGGCACTTTCCACAGGCAGATCCGGAAATCTCCATCCTGAAGAGTTAACTGTCACTTAAACGGGATTTCACTTTGGAAGAACGAACGCTAGTGCTTCTGCTTCCTTAGCTTCCAGAATCTTTTTAGAGAACCTGGCCACAACTTCAAGGCAAACTCTGGTCATGGTGCCTGCCAACAGGCACCAAACATTGTCAAACAACGTCAAATCCAGACGCTTTCACAGCATCAAGCAGCATAGTTTGAGTAGCTGTGCTCTAGAAGGGCAGCTGCCAGGAGAATTACCTTCTGTCTCCACTTGAATGCAAGCTCCCAGCTAAGAAGTTGCACGGTCACATTGCCAAAAGGCAAAATTGAGCATAAAACCTAGTCCCAGCCCTGTTGCTCTCACTATTCTTCACCAACTATATGTGAAAAATTCCCCACATTCAACAAGATGATCCCTGCAGAGTTCTATTGTCTCAAATTATTAATTAAACATGCTCTCAAAGAAAGTAAATCCCTAAAATCATTTGCTTTTACTAAGCAACTCCCACATTACCCTAACTGCAATTCAGACAGTCTAAAGTATATCCATTCACTGTAATTCAGAAGGGACCACCACCAGAGAAACTCTCTCTTCACTCCAGTTCAAGAACATACATGCACGCACAAGCCACAAGAGACCCCATCCAAGAAAACCCAGCCAATTTTCCTAAAGACCTGCTCAGTGTTGATAACTTCTCCCAGCTGAACATCTCAACTGTCTTTTCATTCCCCTCAGAGTGGCAGATGGCTGTTTGGATTTGTAATGAGATATGCAACCTTTCATAACCAGGACAAATCCAACAAAGCCATTACTCATTAGAAGTCATCTTCTACCTCTTCACTCACCTACTTGAAGTGAGGTTCTGATCCCTACCCATTTTTTGCAGGATAAATAGCATATGAACAGCCCAGTGCAGCTACCATAACTGCCCCAACAGCCTGAAAAGTAATTGGGCATCATAGATAAACGACAGCCTAAACCTCTTCAGTTTTAATCTTGGAATTACTGGTGGACATTGACACTCAACCTCGTCTTGCTGCCTTTTGTGGCTAAAAAGAGACACTAAGCTTTGCAGTCAAGACCTGGCTGATGCAAGTGTCTTCCATGTAAAGTTTGGTGATTTGTAGCCGCAGACAGATGGAAGTTTGCTTAGCAGTTCAGAGATTCCAATTTAGGGGGGGAAAAAAAAAGGTAGATTTCTACTTCAGTGTCTGCAAGAATAAAGAGGAATTTATAATCTATGCTATTTGTGTGGATGGCTTATCTCTGATACCTAGCTATGCAAAATGACAGTAACATCTTTAACAGCTTGATTTTATATAAAAACATAATTCCCCCTCCTCCAGAGAAGAAGGGGAAAATGAAAAGGGAAGAGAAAGTTTCTAAGTAAAATATAGAAAGAACCGGCATTTTCTTCCTGTTCACAACAAGAGGACACTATCTACTTCCTTGGGAGCATAGAAACTTTATCTTAAGCCATCCCTACTAAAGCTATCCAAAATTCAATTGTCAGAGCTGCTAGTCAAAGTACCACCAAATGACAAGGAGGAACAGCCAGCACAATAAAAAAAAAAAAAGGAAAAGCAAGAATCCCGTAAATAAGTTCTGACTTACAACACTCATAGCTATTTAATAACGCATGATGAAATGCTATCATTTGGTAAAAATCACTGGAGTATTATCACCAGAGATAGATGTCTGTCTACATACATAACAAAGAAGAAACTAGGATTCAACAATTAAAAAAATTAAAAATCCCTCTACCTTTAATTACGACCTCCCAAGCTCTAGGCAGGCATTAACCTATATTACCCTATAATTATTTTTTTCTAAACTTCCCATTATCTTTCAGATACTGAGTTTCCTAACCAGTCTTCAAGGCAACAAGGCAAGGGCCCTCACTGCATTATCTTTGAAAGTCTAAAATCAGGAGTACAGAATACAAGTGTATCTATAAGAAATTCAGACTTAGCAGACATCCATAACTCTCCACCTCTCTGCGTGTCCCAAGCACTTCCTTCCACTTCTATTCTTGCAGGACAAATTCAATTCTATCCTGGCTAAGCCCAAACTGAATTAAATCATTTTGCATGCATAAGACTAGATCTTGCTCCAAGGAATTTATAATTTAAGAAGCAGATGCAGACGTGGCCAAAAAGTCAAAAGAAATGGCAGTATTAGGATTACATATATCCTGCATTCTGCTTCCCATAAGTAAAACCAAGGCAAACGGAGAATCATGGAAAAAGAGGCACTCAAGAATGGCTGAAGCAAGAAACGCATAGATAAAACTGCCCAGCAATCACCGGAGTACACGGTATCAAATAAGACACACGAGAGTAGAGTTACTGCCCCATCTCAGAGTTGACTCTGAAAAAATTAAACAAAAAGATTGGTTTAAAGATACATACAGAATGCAAAACACCAGGACTGTACGATAAATACATGGCAGCTGATGTAAAAACCACCAGGAAGTAGAACAGATAAAGTTCCAACTTTAATTATATTATGGTGGGTATTTCTTGAGCTCCAGATCACAGAGCATGTGGGGGAAAAACAACAGAGAAAGCATCACACGCAGCCTTGTGAGCTTAATCCTGTGGTGTATTCTGTCCATAAAACCTTCTCAGAAGTGTTCTGCCTTCAAAGAACATGCACATTATTTTTTTAAAGTTCATTTAAACTAGTATAAGCTAATGAGTTTTTCTTCCATTAAGTGGTACATTGATTAATGTCATTTCATTCAAGAAGTTGCTGAAGAAAAATCAAGCTGAGAAAGAGTAACACATCTACTGACATCAGAGCAAGTCTCTAACGGTAGGATTCTTTTGTTCGAGTCAAAGTTTAAGTCTTCTGGTTATTAAAGAACGCAGTAAAAAAAGTTCCAAATCCTGCAGTCATTAAAAACTGTGCTGGTATTTGGTGTCTTGTGCCCTGGCCCCTCAATCTCCAGTAGGTTGTGTTGTCTTTGCTTTTTAGGGATTTTCAGAGAAAGAAAGATGAAAGTGTGAGTTGGATGAAAAAGAGATTAAGAATTTTATGACGTTCATTTTACTTCATGAAGTCATCTTTCCACAAAATGTCCAAACGAAAGCATTTCCTGCTTAAACATCTCCACGCAGACCTCATGACAGCTTTTATTTGAAAAACTGAAAAATTGCAGCCTGTCAATAAGAAATTTTTGCTTACTGTTTCTTACACAACTTAAAGCACATTATGATCTCTTCCATCAATGTCTCTTGAAACAAGTTTTACATTTAGTGACTAAAAACTTGGCTAGTTAACAGAAAAATTACATCTCATTTCAATGCAGTTATTTCACTTAAAATGATAACTTCACTAAATACCACATTTCCACGTAAGGGAATAGCTACAATAGTCTTCTAGCTGCTTAGTTCATATTGCAGTATTTTATGTGCTTTTTCTGCCAGAACAAATTAACAGGGCACTTGGGTTTATCCTTTGTTGATGCACACACTGACTTCAGTGAGGTTGCAAAATGCACTGCAATGTTTGCTTTTAAATGGTCCGGATGGCAACACATTCCCTGGGGAGGCACAGCAAAGGAGCAAGGCCTTGTCTGCTCTTATTTGAAAAACTAGAGGCAGGAGATATTCATAAAGGTTGCAAAAGCTTTGTGTCTGCTCCTCTGATTACATTCATGGGAATCATTCGTTCTTAAAATGTGCTTACACTGAAGTTCTGCTCCCTTAGCAGAGGAAGCACATCTTCTTTGACGAGTTAGTTACAGGTCACCGACAGAAAGCTAGAGTGAGTCATGCACTCATTTAACTCGCAGCACATCTGACAATGCAACTACTGAAAAGACTGCTAGTAAACACTACTACCGAGACACGTTTTGGCCCACTACCCTTTTAAAACCGTTAAGTCACTGTTAGAAATTAGCTGTATTTCGAAAAGCACTGTTTCGTGACACTATTAAGGCTGTTCTCAGTCCAGCCAAGCGCATTAATAGCACCTTCTCTTCCCAATTATAACCCCAAAAAACCCAAACCCCAAAACAAACAAGCAAAGGAACGCAGGAATACACATTACCAGCAACTTCCAGAACCGTGTTTTTCAATATTGGGAATGGTAAAGGCTCAACCTACATGCATTGGCAGTTTTGTAATACCATTACATAAGAATTATTTAACTACAGCAACAGATTTGAAAAGCAGCAGCAGTCACTGCTACACTGGTTCACACATCAGAAAAAAAAAAATCAATAAAGGGAATGATAAGTTTTGCAAACATGCACTTGACTGTCACAGAGAGTGGATTGGGATTTCAACACCCTCAAGAGCAGAAATGTTTCAGCTTATAGCTACCAAGGCACCGCAATCCTGAAAAGAAAAAAAAAACCCACCACAAAAAGTACAACTGTTGTCATTCCAACCACACAATAACCAGCTTAAGCTTTAAAAAGTGTCATTACAAGCATCTATCATAAACCCGATGCGTTCACATGTTGAGTTTGGAAACATTGAACTTTTTTTTTTTTACCTGATGTTCTGCATGAATGTTATCCCCAGTAGGCCAGCGATGTTTGCTGTTATTATAGCCGCCTCCACCACTTCCTCCTCCCCCAAGCTGCTCACCATGCTGCCTCTGGAAGAAGTAATCCACCATAGCGTCGTCCTGGGAGCGGCCTGCAACTCCTATGGATCCAGGAACAGGACTGGAGTGTGTCCCTGCTGCAAGCGCCTGATTTGCAGCTGGCTGTTGCTGAGCCTGGGACCCTGTTCCAGATGTCAATACAACAGGCATGTTGGGATTAGCTGTATCTTGAGCGTGCTGTTTCAGGTGGGGGCTGAACGAGTCCTGCCAGAGTACTGCTTTTCTCTTCAAAACACACGCAACGCTCATTCCACCAACACCTACGGGGGGTGAGGGGAAAGGGGAGAGACGGCGAGAAAGAGAAGGAAGAGAAAACGTGAAATCCTTACAGCTTCAGCTTTACATATTAAATAACACAATCGTCTTGCGACTGGCAGAGAAACATCACGACGCCAAATCTGACTCCTTTTAACATAGTTATTTGCTCCATTAAGCTAGCAACTAAATTATCATATAAAAATGCACGCTAGCCAAAATTTCCACATTTTGTGCTGCAAAGTGTTATTGGTATATGCAAGATTCACGTAAGGTACCCATTACGCCAAAATCGAAATGCCAATTTACACGACGGACAAAACACCGACTGGAGTGTTGCCACAGAAGATTGCCAGGAAAAATGCCCCTGAAAACCCCGTGGAACACAAATCACACCATCAGTGCCTGCGTGCATGTTTACACCCAACAAATTACCAGGCAGATCTTCAATCAATACACAAGTCCCACTGTATCACGATGTGCTCATCCAGTCATACAAAACATCAAGGCAACAGGTTGGTTTGTTGGGTTTTTTTTCAAATGCAAACTTAAAATAATGGATTTCTGCTTATACAGCTAATTAAGTCCCAAACACAATGTGCACTCTTCCTGCAAACTCAGAAGCTGGCTTCGGTCATGAGATGGTAAAACACACTGGCACATTTTGTACAAGATTCCCTGGAGAAAGAGCAGCTAACCTCTCAGTGCCCGGGATCTCGGCAGAACCTTCCAGAGCCGGAGCAGCCAGCAGTGCCGGTCTCGCTGTCGATGGCACCGGGGAAAGCTGGACGAGTCCCAGAAACCGTCCAACACTGAAAATACCCCAAATGCTTTGTATACACCCAAAATCATCTGTGTACAGGAGGACAACAGGCAGACTAGGCTGACAGCGACTCACTAATTTACTATCCTCCCGTACATTTTGATAGCATCCCAGCATCACAAAAACGCACAAGTTTGTTACTTAAAATGTTATCAGCTGATCCTGAGAGCAATAAAGACATTACACATGTGAATAGCAAAGTCTTTTCCCCTGTTATGTAATGCTTACCCAATGCAGAGCAAAATTGAATTTGTTTTTAAAGGCTGGTATAGTCAGAATTATTATTATTATTATTTTAAAAGATTGCTAGTTTAGTTAGTTACCTAAATGCAACCCCACAAATACCACAGTTATAAGGATGAAACTGAATGGAGGAAGAGTTGAGCCCTTAGGCCTCCCACCACAGCTGCATACTAGCATGAGAATGCTTTTCCTCCTGTACCTTGGTGGCTGTAAACCTTGGCCCTGATCCTGACAGCAGCTCTGAGGCCTGAAAGGCGGCTCTGTTTCCTCTCTGCTCATCATAGTAGTTTTGAACAACAGTCAACTACTACAAGCAACTTCCAAGAACACTTCTCTAACAGCAGAGAAAGTTGACACACCAAAAAAAAAAAAAAAATACAAGTCCTATCTTTGATCAAACTTAGGTTTGTCTCACTAATTGAGAACAGTGTTAATATTCAGAAGAAAATGACTCTAAGAACTGCAGCAATAAGATTTTTAATTGCACCTACAACATGCATTTGCTGACACACACACAGCCTCTGTGGCCACATAAACAAACAACTCCGCGAAGCTTTTTATACATTCAAAGAACTTCACAACTTAAATATGAGTAACATTTAACAGAACTAACCTTCTGTCTTTTAGAAGGTATGGAAATCACTACCTTCCTCAAATATTTCATAAAACACTGTGACAACACCTGGTAGTACCAAACGTTCACTGATTTTTAAGAATACAATACTATGATCTACTGGTATTTTCCTTTAGTTTCCCCTTTAATAAACATCATCCAAATCTTTCAGTAACATGAAATGAAGCAATAAAGCTCCTCTATGCAATAAGAAAAAAAATAATTAAGTAAATACTGGTAAGAAATTCACAGATCACCAAGCTGGGATGTGTATTAATTGCAGACAATGAAATCTGAACAGCCCCTATGAAAAGAAGTTACAAGTTATCTCAGGGCAGTCTTTAAAAAAAAAAAAAATACAGGAAGATACTATGAATCCACAAAAACTTTCAAGTATTTATATACTGTGACAAGCCCCTGTTTCAGATGGAAATACCACCAGTACAAAGTTGGGAGTAGAAGTCAGCACAGCTACAACGTTACTCTCCTCCCTCCAAAGGCTGCAAGGTCCGTCTGTTCACCAGCACAAATTTATTTCTGGTTTAATTTGCACTCAGATTGTTAACAATTGTGTTACTATAAAAAGGGGGGGGGATGTTTGAGACTCTAGAAAATCTCAGTCAAGGTACTATGGAGATCCACACGAGTGCCTCCTGCTCCCAGACGCTTCCTCTTTCGTCTAATACAGCCAAGGCAGCTCCAAACACAAGAGAAAAACTTGGCAAAGGCGACATTTTGAAAGGGAGCAAAGGGGAAAAGAGCATTCTGGGTAGTTCAAGTTTAGTTCCAAGACGTGTTTTTATAGAAATGCTGTGTTAAATGTAGCGGACAGCTGAATCCTGTCATTCAAAGCTCACAGAGCATCAGAAATATGTTAAGTCACCTACACAACACACATTCATTAGCTAACCGGCAGCTGCCAGACTCGCCGCTGCTAATGGCTACTAGGATTCTGTTCATTCCCAAACTCTTGGTAAAAATCTATAATCAACTTTTCCTAGGTAAACTGTTTGCTGGGAAGAGCTACGTATTTACAAACAAAGGCTTCTACACTGCTACAAAGCCCACAAAGCGGATGATTTTCCTCCTCCCCTGATAAAAACATAGTCTGTAAATAAACCGCTCTGTGTTATCATTACAAGCAAAATACTTTAGATTACAGGACGTTCCACAAGCAACAAAAACTTTGGAGACATCTCCAAGCAAGTTTTAAGCCAAAGCGGCGACGACACTGAATAAGGCAGCTTTAATCCACATAGAGCGCAGCTACGTGTTCAGATCTTCACTGCTCTTATTCTATACTCCTCTAAAAATAACAGACAATATTAAGAAATTAAGTTGGCACAAGACGTGCGTTTCAAAAAAGTTGAATCGTGAACTAGAAGAGAGTTTGGGTGGGTTTGTTTTTTTTTTTTTTTTTTTTTTTGAAAGTTAGCCTGGAAATTTAAGCACAGCCATTGTTTGAGAGCTGTGTGGCCTACAAGAACTTTTAACGTTAAACCTTGTGTTTTCCTGAAAACCTGGGGAGAGGCAGCAGGAAGGGGGTAAATCGATCACAGACCAAATTGCTTAAACCAGCATTAAAACATTCTAAGATAAATGCTACCCCTTACCCACCTCCCTCGCTCTTAATAAAGGAAATTCCTTACTCATGATCTGCCGAATAAAATCTCTGCTCAGAACAAAGTTATGAAACATTGACAAAAAAATATTTTAAAAAATCGCAGTATTTCTCAGGTCGGGGCAAGAGACAGACTCTTAAAATTACAAGTTTGTAAGTAAAAAGGGCCAAATGCTGTTACTACGCAAAACAGTGATAAAAACAAGGAAAAAAAAAAAAAACCAACCCCACACAAACACAAAACCCCAGGGTCACCCAGCACATCAAAAAGTATTGTCTGCATTTCCCTTCCCTCCCACTTGCGAGGCACCGTCCCCCGCTCTGCCAGGGACACCGAGCCCCCCGCCCCGCCGAAGACCCCCCCAAGGCCGGGGCGGGGGGGGGAACCCAACCCCCCCCACACACACACACCACCGCGGGCCAGCGCCGGGCCGGGCCCCCCCGGGGCAACAAAGCAGGGCCTGGGCCCTCCCCAGCGGGCCGGCCTGGGCACCCCCGGGACAAGGGGGAGCTCCCCGGAGGGGTCCCCACGGCGGGCCGGGACCGGAGGGACGCAGGCGAGGGGCGCCACCGCCGCCCGGCCGGGATGGGCCCGCGGCCCCCCCCCAACAATAACACCCCTCTCCCTCCTTCTCTGCCGGCCGGGGCGCGGCGGCGAGCGGCCGGGGAGCAGCTCACGGGAGGCGGGGGCCCGCTGAGCCCCCGCTTCCCCGGTAACAATAGGGGCCAGGCCCCAGCCCCCGAGCGCCGACAAGGAGCCGGGCGGGAGAGCTGGGCGCAGCGCCCCGCCGCCGCTTGCCTTCGGGGCGGCCTGGCGCCACTCCGCCCGCCCCCCCCACCAATATGGCCCCACCGGCGGCTCCGCTGAGGTGCGCGGCGCGCCGGAGACCCGGTCCGGTACCGATACTCACGGGCGGAGCGGTAGGATGAAGACGGATCTCGGCCCCCCCCAGGCCGCTCGCCGCCTGCCTCTCCCCCTGCCTTTCACTCCGACAACATGGCGGCCCGGCGGGGACGGGCGCCGCGCTGCACGCCGGGAAGGCGAGGCCGCTCCAAGCGGCGCCGGGCCGCCGCTCCCCTGGCCGGGCCGGGCCCTGCCCGCGGCCCCTACCCCTCAGACCGGCACCGCGCCCGGCCCGGCAGCACCACGGGGAGGGGGGGACAGGCCGTGCTCGGCACCCTCCTGCGCGTCCTCTCGCTCCCCGGCCGGGCTGAGGTTGGGGCCAGGCCCGGGCTGGGGGCCTGAGGCTTGAAGCGCGGCCCCTTCCCCAGCTGGGGTCGGGGGGGCACAGGCCGCGCTCAGCCCCGCGCTGCCGCCACTAGCGCTCCCTCGGCTAACGGGGCTGTGGTCGAGCCTCCACCCCCCCCGCCGCCTCCACTCCCGACCTGGGGCACCCCCGGCGCCCTGGGCCTGCACTGGGCAGTGGGGAGGCCAGCGGGCAGCTGCCAGCCCCCTTGCCCAGAACAACGGCCATCCCCCCGGGTCCTGCTCACACAAAGGCAACGGAGAACCGCACCAGAGGCACGAAGCGCAGCCGAGCGCGGGCAGGGAGAGCAACTCTTCCCCACCCGGTGCCTTTACAAGCTGGCGCCAGCAGCCAAGCACAATTTTGGGGTGTTTTCCCCTCATGTTCACACCCCCCCCATCCACTCCCCTTCCCCACAAAGCCAAAGCTGCGGGGAAACTACAGACCCCAGCGTGCGCCGCTCCGGCGCCGGCCAGACTCCCAGTCTGGACATTAAAACAAAGCGCTGTACTCTGGGAGCGGTAGTTTCTACAATAACACCTCCATGTTAAAGGGACAGCTCGTCGGGGAGCGGCTGCTGTTGGTTTTGTGCACCCTCCTGCATTGGGGTGTTGGGCTGCTGCGGTTGCGGGGGGGGATTTAGAGCCTGCACTGGATGCTTAGGTGTAATATTTTCTCTCCTCCTAGCCAGGCGAGCGATCCACGTGCGAAAAACGGGAGGAAACTGCCCGTGCAGGGAAGCGGCTGGGGCATGCCCTCGCATGCACGCAGAGCAAACAAACAGCCCAGCGCAGCAGCGGCTGTAGCGTTTCAAAGGGCTTCGTCAGCCGACGGGGTCCCGCAGACTGTGCGGCGCTCGGCGAGAGATTCCCCTGAAGTCTGAGCTTTTGTGGGCGAAGCAAGCGGGTTGTGATTTCAGGCACAAGAAGTTACTTCAAGCCCGGTTTATCACAGTCACTAACGCATGAGCAGGGCCAGATCCAGCTGAGATCTGGCTGCATAGCTTGCATCCATTTTCTCCCCGAAGGGCTGCCGGGGTGATGGGTGTCTCCGCTGCCATGCTGCCTTTTCCAGGCGCCTGTGCCATGACGGAGTGTGCAGCCCGGCCAGCCAGGGCTGGTGGGGAAGCGGGGCCTTGCCCCGGCCACCCTCCAAACCCCTGTGGACATAAAGTCATGGCTGCAGGCTGGGGGTGCTGGGTACGTGACAGGGGGCCTTCAGGATCAACACTTAGCAAATGCTTTCACTGTCAATGCTGGTTTTTAAGCCAAACCTTGCATAGCCACCCAAAGCTTTCCTCACCCAGTGGCGGCGCGGCTTATTTGACGTGGCAAAAGCCCGCTGTGATAAACTCGGCTCTGCTGGGTTCAGCTGCCTGCACCGCAGCAGCACGTTGCTCAAACGCATGCGTGGCACTTGGCGTGGACCCCCCACCCTGCTGCCTTGCAGACCTGCCGGGCCCTGAGCACCCCACAAATGGCTGCGGTGTGGATCCGGTGCGACGAGTAGCTCCTGTTAGCGAGGCCTGGCCGCCCCCAGGCTCTTCACTGGAATAGGAACATCAGCAGGTTCTTCTGGAGAGCGTGCCTAACGAAGATGTAGCTTGTTCTGCCGAGCTGAGCTGCCCTCTCTCAAGGAAACTGCCTCAGTGATGCAGTCAGCTCGCTTGTGCGGTGAGGCCAGATCAGCTCTCCGCTTTCCAGCTGGTAGAGCCCTAATCCTGGCTCTGCCATGCCACGGTGGACCATGCAACGTCCCCAAAACGCTGCCGGTGTGAGCAAGGCCAACCTCGGTGTAGTGGAGATGTGAATAGTGAAACTGTGTCATCTTGGCACTGGAGCAAACAAATCTGTTCAGACACCGTTCTCCTTTGGTTGCATACTGCAACATCTGAACGTCCCAGGCTGATACAAGGCATCGGCGTTGACTCTTGGATGACGAATGTTTGGGCTGTGAAGCTTGAGAGGTCGGGAGCTCTTGCCCACACCGTGTCTTCACTGCGGAGCCCAGGGGAAGGAGGGCTGGCAGGTCCCTACCTGCTTCTGCTGGCCAGGTTTTGGGGTGTCGTGCTTGCAAACTGGCAACCTCAGCACCCCACCTTGCTGCTGGGGCCACCTGTCCCTGCACTATCGTGCTGGTGGTGGCACAGAGATCCCCAAGCAGCGCTGACCCTCCGCTGTGAGGCAGAGATAACAGCTACGCCGCGGCAGGTTGCAGCACACACCCAGGCTGCTTGCTGACTCTAGAAACACGGTTTCTGTTAATTATACCTGGAATAATTACATTTATACCAGTATAATGAGAGGGGGAGGGAAGGACTCCTCCTGTGGGTGAAGTATTAGTGGCTAAAGCCCGCTTATGCCAGTTAGTTTATTCAGTTTAGGAAGAAAAGCGTGGAGAAATGGCACATGGGGACACACAGCCCTGTGGCTATGGGACCGAGTCAGAGTTTGGGTCTCACCTCCAGCACCTCCGTCCCTCCCGCAGCTTCTTCTACCTCCCACCGCTGCCATCCTCTCTCTTGCCCCTCAGACCTTGCCTGAGCTCCCAGTGTGTTGCAATCCTTGGAAAGTCTCCCACTGGGAGAACATGCTGCTCTGGAGACTTTGGAACCACGGAAGGCAGGCAGAGCAGGAGGAAGAGGCGGTGCAGGCAGTGAAATAACTTCCACCTCCACGGGAAAAACTTTCTGGAGGTGGAAATGTCCTTCAGATCTTTGTCATGCCATTGGCCATCAAAGGGCAGCCCCAGCTCCCTGGCCCTGGCTTACGCTATGCCAGTCCTGGCATAAGTTATCCTGGGCTTCAACGTTGGTCTACAAAAAGAAAAAGGTGCCTCCAGAAGGTGGCTGATGTCCTTCCAACCTCTGAGTGACCCGCTAGAAACACCTTTCTCCCTCTGTTGACTACAGAAGGGGCTTCAGTCAACTGTGCTCTTCATTAAACATCAAAGTTACACATCCAAAGCCCAATGCCCAAATCCAGAACCTCTGCCCAGACTCTGTTCCTGGTGGCACGATGCCCAACACGACAGTATCTTCTCTTTGAAGGAGTCTTCTCGTCTAAGAGCAAATAAACACAGCGCTGCTGTGATTCATGCTCCTTGGAGCAGAGCTTCCCACAGCTCGGTGGAAGAGACACGTGCACAGGAAAGGGGATTCAGCTGGAAAAGAAAATAGATTGAGGGACTCCATAAATTACAGGTGAGTGGCTTCAGTACTGCCCCCAGAGAGACCTGCCATCCCCAGCCCCAGGGAAGGGTAGAGAGGTCCAGCACTTGTATTTCAAAGACAACTAGGTCTCTGAAATGAAAAGCCGGATGGGAGGAAAGAGCATCTCCCTCCACAGTGCCAAGTTCTTCAGTGGGGCAGCAAAATTTTGTTGGCCACCAGAAAAAGAAAAAAAATATCCACTGAATTACTTGATTTTTTCTAAACCAAGCCAAAACCTGCTGAGATTTTCATGCAGGATATTTTCAAAATGTGCTGACTTGACCAAAAAGCTTTAAGAGCCAACTACATCGTTCCACTTCATCACTGGAACAGTGTTTCATCAAACCATCTTGCCTTGAGACAAAAGGTAATGACCAGCCCTGCAGCTGGGCAGCTTTAGTACTTGTTCATGAGCATGGGCTGTGTGCTGACCCATCCATCACTCCATCAGCTGCTTCACAAAGTCAACCAGAGACCTCAAATCATGGACCTTCCCCACGGGACCTTCCCCACGAGAGCCCGGTCCCACACGCGCGCAGATGCAGGGTGCGCACGCAAACGCTTTCCGGGCTGGATCTGTCATCATCGGCGGACCTAGACGGGAAACATCCCTTCGTTTCTCCAGCAGCTTTCAGCGATCAGATAAAACAGTGGTTTTCACCGACACTTTTCGCCTACGGGTTTCCACATTCTTGTTGAGAAACCTAACGCAGTCGTTTTCAGGAGTCAGCAGCCAAGTGTCTAAAAGCGGCTAGTGAAATGTTGCGGTTACGGCAAGCTGAAGGAAATTCTGGCTGCAGACCCACCTGACAACAGTAAAGTCTGAAAGTTTCATTTTGGCTGGAAAAATCGCTTTTTCTTGCAAAAATACACCCCTCTAAAATTAAAATTTTTAAGCAGCTCCCACCAGTCAGCTGTGCCGAGCCTGACATGGAGTCCCCGACCCTGGGTACAACGATAACAACTAAGCAGCTCTGGGTGATGTTCTGAGGGTCGTTACCAACAAATCCCACTATTTCCTCTCTGTGTGCAGGAAGGCAGATGGCAAAGCCGTGCCACACATCCCACGGCTAGAAAACAGCCATGCCAATGCCTTCCTCTGCATCCCGGTGATGTCCTCTGCTGTCCTCCCTCCCATTTGCCACGGCTCACAGAGCCACCGCAGGAGAAGACAGCCAGAGGCAGGCTGTGAAAAACACCCTGGAGAAGTGGAGATAAATCCAGGATGGATTTATGGGATCTGGAGTGGGTTAAATCCAGGATGAGAAGAGACACACAGGACTTCTCGCTCTTATGGGGTCACGAAGGTATTTATTGTCCCCAGGGACCAGGCTGTGAGAAATGTTTTCAGCAGGGTGGCTAGTACACGGGGCCAAGTGCCATTGGGAAAGATCCTTGGGTGCCCCACTGCTGTAGTCTATTAACGAGAAGGTAATTGAGAAACCTACAGAAAAAGCAGCCGCACAAACAACTGACAGCAGCTATAAACCAGGAAAAAGGAAATTCTTGTTTGTTTTTTAAACCGCGTGGGTTTTCCCCCTGGACCTCGCTGCTGAGAAACGTCACGGCAGCAAGGAGCGGGGCTGAGCCCTGCTCCACGTTCCTACCTTTTCATCAGCCTTTTTAACCAGTCGCCAAACCCTGTAGGGACCCGGACACCAGAGCTGCAGAGAAAGCAGGAGCTCTGATAGATGCCGGTGGATAAAATAAATGAATGCTTGGGGTATGAACAGCCGCTCCCTCCCGAGAGCCTTGCGGGCAGATAGGGCTGCGCTGCGGGGGGACAGCAGTTGGGCTGAGTGCAACCCTGGGAGCCGGTGGGATCCGAAAAATCCTAGGGCTTAGCAAAGCAGCTGCAAGCAGGAGAGTTCAGGTGGTGGCACCTTTCTCCGGAGAGGGAGGTGGCAGTGGTGTCCCCCTGAGCGTGGGCCGCTGGCCAGGGCTTGTTCGATACCCAGCTGGAAGGGAGCTGGCAAGCTCCAGGGCTGCTCTTGGCCAGCGCTGGCCAAGTCGTAGTGGAAACTTGTCCCTGCTCAGAGTGTCCCACCCACAGCGGCCGTCCCTCCAAACGTGTCCCAGGCCAGCTGTAGCCTGGGGAATCAAAGGAGTGTACCTACGTATGGTCTAGGTAGATCACTCCAACATCCAAACTAGATCCTTACATCTACCCACCTCCCTGCTTCGTGGGCCACAGGATGGTATAGACACCCACTAGGAGCAAGGGAATGGGACACAGGGGTCCCTCCACCACTGCTGCCCCATCAGTGAGGCAGGTAGATGCTGCCCGGGAACATTTGATGTCCACTGGTGGCACATTGTCCCCATATGCTGTCACTGGTAGGAGCAACACCACCTCCTCAGTGAGCGCCTGCGAGGCTCCCCTTCTTGGGTATCATCCCCCACACCATGTCTCATCCCATTTACTAATGATTAGAGCTGCAAAGCAGGAGGCTGATTAAGCTTTCCAGCTTGTTTGTTATCATTAAATATGTCAACTCTGGATTTTCTCGACAGGCAATTACATGACTAAGCCCTTTGGAAGCTTGCTACCTTCTCAGCCTGCATGACTTCTTCTTGCAGTCCCGTCGCCTGATTGCGTTTTGTGGGGAGCGATTTCCTTCTACGGGCTCCGCGTTTCCCATTTGCATTGCGTCAGCTCTTCCTCAGCGCTGGAAGACGAGCGGGAGGGATGCTCTGATCTTTTCCTGCCTCTCTAACATCTCCTGAGCCGAGCCAGTCTGGAGCACGGCATCGAGACTGGTATATCCTTTACCTGCAGACAGAGCTATTTATTGGAATATATATATATATATGAAAATATATATTATTACTGGAAACATAGACTGTATAGAGGCAGAGTCGCAGGGCAACAATGCTCAAACAGGAGCAAGGGGACGAGTGGTGACTGCAGGGGGTCGGTCAGCCAGGTTTTCCCAGTCCCCAACCCCGCTTTCCTTTCCTTCCAGCTTTCCCAGACATTATTTCTTGGGGTTTAAGTTGTCCAGTTCCCTCTTGTCCCTCACCTGGAGAGGGTGACAACGTGCTGCTGCTGCTGCTGCTGCTGCTGCGGGCTCCTTGAGGTGGCCTCCGGGGCTGTCCCCAGGGCGCAGCTATCTGCATGCCACACGTTCGAGATGTGTTTCCTGTTATGTTCCCAGTTCAGAAAAAACAACAGCCCAACAAATTGTCACATTTAGAAGAACATCGTCCCAGCTGCAGACTCGTACGCTCAAATTTAGGAAATACCAGCGTTACATTTGCCTGAGTAACCTTAATTCAGCCCCCTTAGGCACATCCTTTGTGATCCAGTTTTTAATTACAGGTTCACAGACGAGGTTTTTCCCATGGCCCCCATGGCCCAGTTAGGGCTGGCTCGGCCCTGGGGCAGAGCGGTGGGGGACATGTGGGACCCCCGCGGCCCCTCCTGCCCAAGCTGGAAGGAGCGTGTGGCACAAAGGACAGAGGACTGGTGCTTGAAATGCTTTTGCATTTCTTCTCTCTCATAACCCAAATAATTTTGCTAAAATTCAGGGGGCTACAGGGGGGTTTGCTGAGCAAGAAAGGGTGAAGGGTGAAGGTGGAGCCTGTCCGTTCCCAGCTCCAAACCCCATTGCTGCCAGCACCCCCTCCAGACCCCCTCGCCGCCACCTCCCCTGGCTGCCCAGGGCTCCCTGCTGCCTCCTCCCTCCCCTCCGGCATAGACAGAGACCTTCTGTCACACCGAGCTCCACGCCGTCCCTCCACCCACGCACACCTTTGATTTGGACACCGAGATGTGCCTGGGCGCTGGGTGGAGGCTGCTTTTATTCTGACTTCCTCCTTGCAGAAGGCAGCCCGGCGGCTCTTGCGGCTCTGCCTGCTGCAGGCAGCCGCTCCTCCTGCCTGCCTGCCTGCCTGCCTGCCTGCTGCAGCCCGGGGTGACAGCCCAGGGACCTGGATGCCTGCTCCCTCTGCTTGCACATCCCCACGTGCCATGAAGCTCCACGAACCGCTCAGCCCGAAGGCAAGCGTGCATTGCACGGCGGGGAGCTGGCTGGGGAGCGATTTGTGACCAACAAATTCCCAGCGAAACCTCTTGGCATGGCTCGTTTTTTGGTGCTCCCATCACCTCCGGCCCCAGCTGGAAGGTGACACGTGGATGAGTGTTCACCCAGATGAACATCGGAGGTGATGACCACATCCCTGAGGTTTTCTGGGGGGCCAGCAATGACGATTCCCAAGTGCTCACTAAACCCACCCCACCAGTGTCTTGCCCGAGCGGTGCTTGGGTGTTCCCGTGACTCCTGCATCCTCCACGCACCGGAGCTCACAGGACCAGCACCGTGTTTCTCAGCCGCAAGCTCTCAGCCCCTCACCAGTGCTCCTGGTTTGATCTTCACTGCATAGACCGAGGCTCAGATGTACCCTGGAGACACCTGGCTTCAAAACCTCATTGCCCTCGGTGTAATTTGGAGGCAGCGAGCCCGTGCTTAGCAGGGCTGATTCACCCGCTGGACCTGCCCCTGCTCCTCCTGCGAGGCTGGAGGCAGCACCCGACGGAGGTACCTAACGCGGGTGACCCCAGGCTTCAGGGTGGCGGTGGCCCCTTGCTCAGGGTGCCCGCTTGCACGCCAGGATTTGCTTGAGCAAAACTGCAACGGCTGTCGGCAGGAGCCGAGCTTCGCACGCGTGGAGGGACGATGCATTGCAGAGACCTCGGAGATGTCTGGTTTGGAGGGTCCTGAGCGCTGGCTGCATGTTCCACCAATCCCAGGTGGTCACTTGCTCATTATTCCCTGTTCTGCACCCATTTTGACTGTAACTGCGTGGATTTACTCCAGAACGCACCCAAGGCATTGTGTTTGCGGTGACAAAGGGACGTGCATCCTCCTGCCAGCCCTGGAGCCGCCAGCCCTGAGACCTTTCCCGTGCACTTTCCCTGCGTGAGAGGTGATGCACGGTGGTTACGGCCAGTTGCATCTCCATCACCTCCACATATAAAAACCCGCCTTTCTGGCTGCGCAGCTCTGGTTGGAGCCCAGCGGGGTGAACGGGGTCTGCAGGGAAAGCAGCTCCACCGCGTGCACGGAGGAGGCCCCGGAGACGAAACCGAACCGCCTGGAGCAGGAGGCACCGGTGCCAGAACAGCACGGGGAGTCCCGAGGCAACAGGGTGGGGAGACAAGTTTGGGGAATAGTGTAACACGGCTGGCACCCGCCCCGCTCGCACGAACAAAATGGAACTTTTCCTGCCCAGCCGGCTGCCCGCGCCGGCTCCCACCTTCCCCCTGCGCTTGGACGTGTCTCTGTCCTTCTGCCCACCGCGGCACTGGGGCTGTGCTGCTGGCGGCAGTCCTGGCACCAAACCCCGTGCAGACTCCACTCTCGTTGTCCTCACCCTGCCTTGGCTTTCCCCTGCGTGTTTTCAGCTCCAGCGCTGGCTCCCAGCCACGCTCCAGCCCATCCTCGACCCCTTCTTGATGCTCTGAGCTGAAAGCCAGCTGATTTGGAGCTGGCTCTGTTGCAGGACTGGAGCACGATGTTGCAAAGGCATCTTAGCTGCTCTCCTGGGAAGTGGTGGGGCCAGTGGTCCGTATAGATATATATATACCATATTTATATTTGTGCAGCATCTTTCAGGAGAAGCCGGCTCCCGGGGCAAGCAGGCAGGCTGCAGGGAACTCGTCACACGCCTCTCGAGCCAGGTGTTGTGCATCCTGAGCCAAAAATTGTGTGTGTGCCTGTGGACATGCTGCGGCCGGCAGGGAAAGCCCAGGAGCTCCCACCAAGGCAGATGTTGCGTCCATCCGATGTTCATCTGGGTGAACACTCATCCACGTGTCACCTTCCAGCTGGGGCCGGAGGTGATGGGAGCACCAAAAAGAGCATCTTTTTGGTGTACGTGGGGCTGGGGATTTCGGGGCCCTCGCACCCATGGGCCTGCTGGGCAGCGTGGTGCCAGGAGGAGGGTGTCCCTTGGGATGCCACTGCGGCTTCCGCCCGGTAGGGACCACTGGAGAACCGCCCGTCCCTGTTAAGGAATCAAAAGGGGAAAAATAAGGCCCGGGATATGTTTCTTCATCAATTTACCACCAAAAGCAAGCAGCGAGCTTCCCTCCAAGCACAAAAACATCGTTCCCATTCACCCGCTGCATCCGACCGGCCTCGCTCCCGCTCCCATTTCCCTGAACCAGCCGTATTTAACTCAGCACACCTAGGACTGCGGCAGCCGGATCTACAGACCTCCTCAAGTCCCTGAAAAGCGTCTCTATGCCTTTGTTTGAGGTTGTGAAAGCGGCTTTTTTACTCCTTAACATCTGTGACTCGCCGGGGTCCCGCGGCTGCGGGAGGGAGCCGGCGTTTCTACGCGGGGTAAATTAATCCTTTGTTGCTCCTCAGCCGTTTCTTTGCTCGGGTTGGGATGGAAGAAAATCAACTCGTTTTTCTTCCTGCCCTTCCTGTTTACGGTGACACAGGGTTTCTTCACATGATAGCGATGAGAGATGCTTGGATTCTGTAATTACATCTCAGCCGTGACCAGGCAGAGGACAGTGGCTTGGCCCAGGGTGTAAGGGGTTCAAAGCAAAACCCTCCCAAGCCCGGCCATGGCCGTGGGTAGCGGTGCAATGCCCACACTCACGTGCTTTATAAATTCGAGGTGCCCTGATAGTCTTTGGGGCAGCGAGAGCATCGCTGCTGGGGATGCTGCACCCGTGTCCCGACCTCAGACTGGGGTGGGAGCAGGAGAGGGGACATCTCCTATCAGGGATGGCCGGTGCCATTCAGCTGATCATTCGTATCATTTTTATTTTGATGAATTTCCCCTGCTCTGAAAATCAGATTATGGCCGTGAAACCGTAGGAAGCTGGTGGGGGGTAATGAACCCATCGTCTGCGGGGACCTGGGGGAAAGGCACCGCTCACGTGCCGAGCGTCCTCCCCGCTCGGCAAAGGATGCACCGGCTGCAAACCGGGAGGAGAAAGGAGTCAGGCTTTCCTGGGGAAGGCAGAAAGGCAGGAGATGTTTTAATATTCATTTCCCAAAGGAAATAAGTGATTTGAGAATGTAACATGCCCAAATAACGGGGAGATGCGGGGATGCTCCCAGCCAAAGCACTGCTGCTCGCTCTCCCCGTGAGTCCTGCTGGGATGTGAATTAGAGGTCGGGTCATCGCCTGCCTTCACCTCCTCCGACGGGGCCGTGCCAGCGCCCAGCCTTGCCCGAGCACCCCGGGGTGGGTGCGCGGCACCCAGGCTCGGCTGGGGAACAGCAGCGATAACCGCTGCGGCAGGCTGGGTTTCCTGGGAGCCACCCGGTGATGCCGGTGCTGCCGGTGGGATGTGGCTCTGGAGTGGGGGGAGATGCTGCTCGGGTTGTAGGGAGAAGGAGCTGTGACATCCCAAAAAAATCACAGTTTGGTTTTCGACAGCCGGTCCTGAGCTGGCTTTGCCATTTCGAAATGATCCCGCTTGGTCAGTGCGGCTCTAAATTTGCAGATAGAAATTTGAAGGGGAATGGCCCTGGGAAAAGGGGTGGAAAGGAAACGGAGAGAAGGGAAACGCTGGGAAGCAGATGGTTGGTTTTCCTCTATATCCCGACTTTTTCCTGTCTCCGTACGGCAAAGGACGGGATGTTGTTGGCTTTGCCTTGAGGGGAGACACATGGACCATCCTCCGAATTTCCAGCCCCAAACCCAGGGGATTTATTACCCGCGAAGCAAATCTCAGCTCTCCTGTCCTCCCGCTGCCCACGAGCACTGAGCAAATGGCAAAAAGTCGCCTCTGAAACGTGTTTTCCCAGCGCTCAGGTTAGGAAAAGCTTTTATAACCGGCCCTTGCAGGCTGGCGATTTGGTTTAAAAAAAGCTCCTTTGTTAGAAGATATTAAAATCTGACTCGTTATAACTCCTGAGACCCCCAAGTACAGTTTTAACCTTTATCTACAGATACAGACTCATACTTTGCCTTTTACTTATTTATTTACTTTGAGAAGTTGTTTATTTACTTTAAAATAAATAAATAAGTTGGTGTATTTACTTATAAATATAATTTATAATATAAATAAAATTTACTTATAAATAAGTAAATATATCAACTTATTTATTTATTTATAAGTAAATAAATCAGTTTTCAAAGTAAATAAATGTTATTTAAAAATAACTAACTATTGAAATCTGAAGTATATGACCCCAGGCCAGACCAGCAAAACCCACCGCCTTCCTCGCAGTGGAGCTGGAAGAAGGATTTCTGGAAAGGACACGTTTCGGAGCGGTGCTGAGCCCCGTCTGCAGCCCCGCCGTGCCCGGGGTGGCTTCAGCTGCACCCGAGAGCACCCACATCCCGCATCCCAGCCGGGGGTGCCCAGAAATAAGGCACTGCCCCCCCCCAGCCAGGATGGGGTTGGGGTTTTTTTTTTTGCTTTCAAAGCAGCTTCCCAAGTATTTTTATTTCTTTTTCTGTGCTGTGGGGATGTTTTGGAGCCGGGATGCATCTCCTTCATGGTGCAGGAGGGCGCCGGTGGCCGTGGCTTTTGGAGGGGCTGCCAGGAATAACGTCAGCCCAGCGCGGCGGGGAGCCCAGCGCGGCGGGGAGCCATCGCCTTGCTCTGACCTTTAGTGAGAGCAGTAAAATCCTTCCCCAGCAAGGCTCCCGGAGACATCCCCTGCACTTCCCAGTCCCACCAGTGCCAGCTTCCCGGTGTGCCCAGATCCCTGCTGGGAGGCAGCTCGCCAGCCGTGCCACGGCAGCGCCCACAGAACCCCCCGACGCGCGTTCCAGACCCGTTTCTGAATTAATTCCCGTTGCAATCACTGTCCAGCCAACACCGGCACGTGATGTGGGTTTCTCTCCCTTACCTGGTGACGTCTCCCAGCCCCACAACCACCTCTCACAGCAGCAGCCGCCTCCAAAGGGACCCGATCCGTGTCAGATAAAGGACAACGAATTTCATGACCACAAAACACCGTGCAAAAAACTGGAAGATACCTCCCAAAATTAGCGATTTTAATTGAAAAACACTTTAAGAACCCTATTTCAACCTCCAGTTTGGTGCTTACCTCCCCGTACCGGTCCCCTCCAAGGTACAGGAGGCAGAACACGGGGCACGGCGAGGCCGAAGGCTGCAGCGCCGTTACTGCCGGAGGGTTTCCTGGCGTGTCCGGGCAGGCTGGGACGGGGCCGGGCAGCAGGAGGTTGTTTTGCAGGAGGTAGATCAACGGGTGCGGGCAGGCAAACAAGTTTCCTCCTTCCTCCCCAGCCGGGGAGGAGGAGCGCGGTGGGATGCTCCGGCAGCACATCCGTGGGATGCTCCAGCGGGACCGTGGGGATGCTGACCCACTTCTTCCCTGGTCCACGGCCTCACTGTTGTCATAGAAACAGGCCTCCATCCCTGCTCACCCCTCAAAAAAAAAAAATAAAATAATCCCCCCCCTCTTGGTTCCTACAAGGCATGAGCCGGCTCTGGTTGGGTCAGGCGTCACCCAAACACGGGCCATTTCCCGCGGGGGCAGTGGCGGTGCTGTCCCCACCCGCCCCGGCAGCTGCACCCACACCGGGGGGGCGTTGGGTCCCTCTCCTGGGGACACATCAGGGGCGGGGGGCTGCTAGTGCCCCCCGTGCCCAGGGAAACCCCTGTGGGGGCCACCTTCACCCCCCGCACCCACGGCTTTGGGGCAACACCCGCCTGTCCCCGGGACGCTGGGACACCCCACACTGTCCCCATGGCCAGGGCAAAGCCTGTGGCTCCTCCATCCCTGGACACCCCTCTAAAATCCATGGATTTTAGCTCTGGAAACCTGCTTTTAGCTTTTTCTGTTAAAGACCGGACCCCGGGGATGGGATCCCGCAGCAGAGCTGAGCCAGCGGGACCCGTGGGTGACCCGGTGACATCCCGTGGGGGCCACCGGCCCAGGGACACCCCGGGCTGCCGGGGACGGCACCGCCACGCTCCAGCCGCTCCCACGCCGGCTCCCGGCTGGGGCCAGGACCCTTACGGGGATGAAGGCTCACTTCCCACAGGGACAGAGATTTGGGAACAAGTGGGAACAAGCCAAGTTGGGCACCGTGTCCCCAAAAAGCCGGTGACAAAACCCCGCGGCAGGGAGCTGCCGAGCGGAAACATCACGGGGAGCTCAGCCCAGGGGGCAAGGAGCATCCGGCTGCTCTGGTCCCCGATGTCACCAAGGACCCCGTGTTTGCTGCCCCGGTCTCACCACATTTCCATTTTGATTTTAAAAATAAGATTTAATTCGATGCCATCGCCGCCGCCTTCTCCCGTTTAGCTGGGAAAGGCACCAAAGGGGGGGAGAACCAAAGCGGGAGGATGGGAGCAGGCGGCGACCGCCTCTCACTTGAGATCAATTAAAACCAGAGCAAGTGAAATGGCTTTGGGTACTTTGAACGAAACCAGGTGTGAAGCGAGCATCACCCCGAAGGGGGGGCATCGAGCTAAATTAAAATTGCTGCTTCGGTAATAGAAAATGTGAATATTTGAAGAGCAAAGGAAACTTTTCCCATGGATCTGCGGCCTCAACCTGGCATCTCCCGCCAGGGAATCCCTACCCTCGCTCCTTGCAGGGCTGGAAAACTTTATGTCAGGAGCTCAACCTGAAAAACCACCTCGGAGGGGGTCTTAATATTTTTCTTGGGGGTTTATTAATATTTCTTGGGGGCTTATTAATATTCCTTTGAGGTTTATTAATATTTCTTTGGGGGTTATTAATATTTCTTTGGGGGTTATTAATATTTCTCTTAGGGGAAGGGAGGCTGCAGACCCCCCTAGCTGCCCCGAGTGTGGTACCCACACCCAGCCCGGAGGATGCTGCTTTTCTACATTTCTGCTTTTTTTTTTTTTTTTTCTGTTTTTTGACTACCAGGGAGGAAATTACCCTGCGGGCAGCGAGAGAGGAGGCAGAATCTCACTGGGGCATCATTAAAAAGCAGTGCTGGGTTATAAGGCAGCACAAAGGTGGGTGATGCAGAGCCCGTGGGAGCAAGCAGGCAGTGGTAATGGGGGGGGGGGGAACCAAAAATTAAAAAAAAAAACCCTCCAGTTTTTAATCGATTCAACTGCACAAGGAAGGGAAATGCCCCAGAACCAGAACAGCCACCGGATGAAACTTTCCTTTGACTTTTATAATTACAGAATAGAAAAGAAATCCTCGGTTCATGTTACAAATACAGTCTTATATAAAAACAAGCCAACGGAAAATAATTAAAAAAAAAAAAAGTCACGGAGCGCCGGTGCCTGGCTCCTGCCGAGCTCAGGAGGGAGGAACGCTCTTTTGAGTGAGCTTTAAATGACGGCAAGTGTTCCCTGCTGGGACTTCCACCAGACGGGTGGCTGCTCATCCCATCCCATCCCATCCCATCCCATCCCATCCCATCCCATCCCATCCCATCCCATCCCATCCCGCGGTGGGTCAGCAAGGGCATCGTTTGCTCCTGGAGAGGAAATTAAACCCTGGAGATGCTGCTGTCCTCTGGGCTGGGCAGTGCTCGGCGCTGGGGATGTGTTTTGGGGCGCAGAGGGAGATCCGTTGCTTGAAAAAACACTATTTTCCTTGGGGAAAAAAAAAAGGGGCAAAGGTGGAAAATTTATTGCCTGTAAAGTTCGCAGCTTGGCTGGAGGCAGCGGAGGGGCTGGCGGGGGGGGGACACACACGCAGCCTGTCCCCTGCCCAGGGCTTGGGCTCGGGCAGCTTCGGTCCTTGGCACTTCACCGTTACTTGTTGGGAAGGACAAAAAAATTCACTCCAGGGTGCAAAAAATCCCCAAAGAACCCTGGGAGGAGTGGAGGAAAAATGCCTGGGAGGCAAAATTCATGTAACCCTGCCCCTGCTCCCAGATGTGAAGGGTGGGCTTGGGGCCAAATCCAGGGAGCCAGGAGAAACCACATCCCACCTCCGGGAAAAACAGGAGACCAAGCAGGTCAGGGGGAGCTGGGATGCTCCCTGAAACGACTTTTTTCCTTCCAGCTTCTTCCAAGATTTTTAATTCCCAGCTCGTCTTCATTTCGCAAAGCGATCGCTGCCCAAGGGACCCTGCACGTCCCCCCCCCGCCGCCCCCGAAACAACCGTTCCCCCCGCGCCGACGTCGCCTCTTCTGCCGCTGAACCTGACGGATGGATTTGCCACCGAGACCCCGAACGGATGGAGGGGCTGGGGGGTGGTTCGGAGAGCTGCCCCCCCCCGCCCCGGGTGAGGGGTTGGGGGGCACCAGGCAGCCCCCGGGGCGGGCAGAGGTGAAGGCACGATGTCGGCCTTGGGGGGGGGGGGATGTGTCGTGCTCAGCCAGAGTCTACTCAGGCACTTTAAATTAAAAAAAAAAACCCAAAACAATAATTAAAAAAACCAACCCAAAACATTCATTAGATTCGTTAAAACAGCCGGAAAGGGGCTGTGTCGAAAGCAGCGTCGGTATTGCCAAGTTTGAGCAAGATCCCCCCCCGAAATGTGGGAGGGATGGGGGCGGGGGGGGGCTGCAGGGGGGTTTCGGGGTGCTGTGTGTCCCCCCCATGTCCCCAGATCTGGGGAGGGGGGTCGAGGCAAGATGCTGACGGCCGGACCCAGCTCCTCGGGGTGAGGGGAGCGTCCCGGACCAAGCCCCTTGGATGCTGCTTCAGCCAGCCAGGGGGGCTGGAAAATTCCTTCTGGGAGCAAACCCCCATTTTTGGGGCCAGCCCGACTCCCAGACCCGGCGTTTCGGGAAATTGTCCCAACCCCGCAGAGGACGAAGCTGCTTCCTGTCCCCCGCTGTCCCCAAAGCGGTGTTCGTCCCCTGCCCCCAGTCCCAGTTTGCTCCAAACCGGCTGGTTTTTGCCCCAATCCCGCTCCGGGCCCCCCTCCTGCCCGGCACGCCGGGAAGGGCTCCGCTGCTCCGAGGAAAAACCAGGCTGGGAGAAACAGAAGGAAACGGTGTCCGGCGAGCAATGCCACCTCCCCGCGTGTCCCCATGTCCCCATCCCGGGGAGGGCGTGGGAGCCTGGGGGGGGGGGGCACCACTTGGGGGGGGTCCCCCCGTATCCAGCCCCCCCCACCCCGATCCTGCTGTGGGTGGGTGGTTGGGGCTCGGAGGCATCCAGGGTGGGATGGGTGTGCAGCTCCTGGCTCCGTTTCTGGGGGTCTTGCGGGCTGCGGGGAGGCAGGAGGGGACCGGGTGGCTCGGCGTTGTGTCCCCTCCCTCGCCGGGGGTCGTGTCATGGGGTGTGGGACAGTTCGCTCCGGGGGGGTCCTGTCGCCTCTGGCTCCCGCGCCGGGGCCGGATCCAGGGCAGGAGGAGGTTACCCGGATCTGGGGAGAGAAGGCGAGAGGAGGCGGTAGGGGACACACCGGGGTCCGGGATGTCGTCCCTGCCACGCGTCCCCACGTGGGGACAAGGAGTCAGGGCCACGGGCACCCACCAGCTGCTGCCCATCCTGGGGGACCTGCTGGGGTGACCTGGGGTGGCCCTCGCATGGCCATCGCCCTCGTTTCACCCCCCCCCAAATTGTACGAGAGCAACTGGGGCCAGGCCGCCCCCCACCACAGTGACATGGGGACTGCCATCGGGGCTGCCCCGCTCCCCCACCCCGGCTGTTTGTGGGCACTGAGGGGACACGGAGGGGACACGGAGGGGCCCAGGACCCCGACCACAGCGGGGCACACGCTGCCCGTCCCCCCCAGCTTGCTGCCAGCCCCCTCTCCCACAGGAGACCTTTTGGCAGCAGCTGGTGGGTGCTGGGTGCTGGGGGATGCTGCACACGCCTGCAGGCCGGCCGCTCTCCGTGTGCAGGCGTGTGCAGGCGTGCCCAGGCGTGCCCAGGCGTGTGCAGGCGTGTGCACGTTGCATATAGGCGTGTGCAAGTGAGTGCATGTGCGCATGCACGAGCGTGTGCGTGTCTGTGCAGGCATACGTGTGTGTGCGTGCGCGTGCAGGCAGGTCTCCGTGTGTGCACACGTGTGCACGGACAGGCATTGCACGTTTAAAATGCGCGGGGAGAGCCAGCACTGCCCGCGGCGATGCTGCAGACCCACTTCTGCCCCGGCCGGATCCTGGCACGCCTGGGCACACTGACACACCGCACACAACCGCAGCACGCGGGGAGCACGCAGCCCCTCACACCGCAGAGAGAAACAGCCCTCGTCTCCCCCGGGACAGCGCGGGGGTGACGCCCTGGGGACCCCCCTGCACATCCCTGTCACAACTGCCCAGTTCTCAGCTAGCGGCTCCCAGCCTGCGTTTCCCCCTTCCCAACGTGCTGCAGGAGGGATCCGGAGGTGAGAGCCCCTGTCCCGGGGTGGGGGACAGCTGGGTGTCCGGGGGTGACACGGGGGGTGGGGACCCGGTGCCACCCTGGCCGGGCAGGAGGGACCCAAGGGACGCGGAGGGGGTGCTGGCCTGGCACATCCTCCTCCTTCCGCTGGGTGGAAACCCTCCCGCGGGCCCGCCGTTAATCCAATTATCGCTAATTGGTAATTGCAGAATAAGCTTTAATTTCTCAGGCTAGGACAGGACGGCAGCCCCGCGTCCCTCCTGCCTGGCTGTCCCCTGGGGACACAAAGTGCCTGATCCACTGCACTGAGCAGGGACAGCACCTTGCACGTCCTCTCACCGGTGACGGGTGGCAGCGAGACCGACGGGAGGGCGTGTGTGTCCCCCCGAGATGGGGTCACCCCTGCCCCAGCACCCCCTCGGGTCCCCCCAGGTGTCACCGCAGGACCCGGTGCCCCCCACCTCGCGGACAGGCTGCATCCCCCGGACTCCATCAGCCCGACCTGCCACCGCTCTCAGGGTGATGGAGGCGCCTTGATATAAATTATAGCTGCATTAATTAGGTGGTGGGTTATTAATGAGCTGCCGGGGTCAGATGGGGGGGGCTGCAGGCAGGGGGGAGCTGGCAGCGCGGTGGCAGGGTCCGGGTTGTGACGACCCCCCCCGGCCCCCCGCAGAAAGGCCACAAGGATGTGGGCAGCCCGAGCGAGCTTGATTAATTAGGAAGCAATCTAATTACAAGGAGCACTGCCCGAGCCAGCCCTGCAGGCAGGGGGAGAGCCCGCAGCCCCCGGCACACGCTGCCCGCAAAGGGCTTTGGGGCTTGTGGCTCTCACCCTGCCCGCGGGGCTGCTGCAGGCAGGGACCAGGCAGGAGGCGGCATCCCCAGCGTCACCCCCAGCCGCGCACCCCCAAACCCCCCCATCACCCCAAACCTGGTCCTGGGGAGCTGGGTTTTGGGGAGGATGCAGGGCTGGGTTAAACATCTCCCAGAAAGGGAGGAGGGATTTCCCCAGCACCTCTGCACCCCGCGGAGGTCTCATCCTGGTGTCTCAGCGCCGAGTTTCTCTGCCATCAGCTTTCGGGTCCCATCCAACACTGATATTCCCCCCACCTAAAACTGATATTCCCGCTGATATCCCCAAACGCTGCAGCTCTCAGCACTCGTCCTGCGGCCGTCGGGGAACACTGGGCTCACAGCAGCCCCCCCGTGCCCCGGTGCCGCTGGAGGCTGCAGGCAGGAGAGGGTCAGGCAGGGCTCCCCCCGGTCCCTGCCTTCCCCGCTGCCCACCTTTGCTGTGGTGGCTTTGCACCGTCCCACCACGGCAAGGCTGAAGGGGTTCCCGGGTGACGCCGTCCATGGGACGTGTCCCAGCCGTGGGACGACGCTCTCCTGGGTCCCCCCGAGGGTGGGCTGCTGGCTGGGGGAGGGCAGGACACCCACCTCGATCCCCAGGACGTGGGTGCTGGCACCGCTCCCGCCCCAGGGTGACACCGTGGTGAAACGCCAGTGCCACCGTCCCTGTCCCCATCCCGGGAAGCTCCCATCCCGCCATGCCGCCTCACACTCGGGGGGCCGGGGGGCTCCCGGGGAAGGACCAGCTCGATGCAGGGGGGCACAGCACCCATGGGTGCTCACCCGCACCCACGCACCAGGGCGGGCACACAAGAGACTGCCTGTGCCCAACGGCCCAGGGCGGGCCGAGCAAGATCACAAATGCATTTGTTCCACCGCAACCCTCTCTTTGCATCTCTAATTGCGTGGCGTGCCCTTGAATTTGCATAGAAGGCTTAAAATATAATTAATTTTTGGCACCCGGCAAAGCCCGCACGAGGCTAATCCCTTTAGATTTTGCAGCCTTATCTCATTTGAGCGTTTATCTAGTTAAGCTTAATGGGTAAGGGAGAGGAAGAAAAAAGTCAGCCGCACTTATCTGAAGAGCTGCTGCTCCCCCCGGGCAGCCCCGGCGTGTCGAGGCTCGGCAAAAAGCAAACCAAGGGCACGACCCCCCTAAAACCGCCCCAGCCCCGCCGCAGCCTCTGGGCTTCATATGGAGGCCGAGTGGACTCACAGACCCCGATCTTTTGGGTTACGATGGTGCGATGGGGCCCCTTGGAGCGGCTCCTGCATCCCTGAGCATCCCTGAGCACCCCCAAGGCTTTCCCTGGCCCGCGGACTCACGTGTAGAGCGGCTGTAGCTGTAGGTGTGACGTCTTCTGTGGCGCCTGGTAGCCGTAGGAGTCAAACCCGCCGATGAAGTCGACTGGGGAGAGGGGGGAGAGCAGCGAGATGAGCTGGGGAGGGCAGCGGGGTGATTTCCCTGCCTCCCCCCTGTCCTGACGGCACCCGCGGGTCACGCAGCATCCCGGGTTGCAGCAGCATCCCAGGGAAGTGCAGGATCACAGTTTGCAGCTGCATCCCGGGGAAGCGCAACATCCCAGGGAAATGCAACACCTCGGCATGAAGTAGCAGCCTGGGTCACGCAGCATCCCAGGGACACGCAGCATCCTGGGGACATGCAGCATCCCGGGGACATGCAGCATCCCGGGGACACGCAGCATCCCAGGGACACGCAGCATCCCAGGGACACACAGCATCCCGGGGACACGCAGCATCCCAGGGACACACAGCATCCTGGGGACATGCAGCATCCCAGGGACACGCAGCATCCTGGGGACATGCAGCATCCCAGGGACACGCAGCATCCCAGGGACACACAGCATCCCAGGGACACGCAGCATCCCAGGGACACACAGCATCCCGGGGACACGCAGCATCCCAAGGAAGTGCCGCCGAGAAGGACTGACTTGCAGAGATCGCTTGGGCTCTCTTCTCACCACAACAATCCTTGCACTGCAGGCTGGACAAAGTGGGTAAAATTACCCTGTCATTGTCTCCTGAGTGGGCATTTAAGGAGAATTATGGGGGAATTAGATCTCGTTTAAAGCCCGTCATTTAGGGCAATTGCAGACACCGATATATCAGTTTTCATGGCTGCGATTTCCAGCCCAGCAGTTCATCCCCCTCCGGCCCGGCAGAGCCCGTCACCCGCCCCACGAGCCCCCGGGCGCTCGCTGGAGGAGGAATCATGGTGGCAGACCCCAGGCCTTCACCCCGGCTGGACGCAGCGGGAGCGATGGGTGGCCGGGGGTACCCCAACTTCTCCCATGCTCATCCGACACGCCCCCAGACCCGAACCCTCGACCCTGGAACGGGCACCACGCGCAGCCAAGCCAGGGTCTCCAAACCACTACGGGGGCTGCAGCACGACCCATCTCCCCAAAACAAATATATTAATCCCCGCGGAGCCGCCATCTGGGCGAGTTCGCACACGGGTGTCCAAGAAACGGCAGCGAGCTCGAGGGGGGAGCCCGGTTCTCCCAGCATATTTGTCTTCCCGACTTAATATTCAGCCAGCTCTCAATTTTGACGCCATCCATCCATTTCCAAATCTAATAAGATATTCCATTAAAAAAGATGCATTTGAATCTTGGGCTCCAGCAGCATTAATATTAAAAGTGTATTGAATGCGGGAGTTTGTTTGAATGCAAACACGCTTCAAAGCCGGCGGCGGTAGATAAACCCTTTTGCCAGCTCCCTGGGTACAGAAACAAGTTATTACCGCAGGCAGTGTCCAATTTCACACGGAGATTTTCCTTTTCTGCTACACCGGTTCCCGGCAGCGGGGGAAAAACGTGGGGATGCCGAACCCCAGCATCTCCTGGGCCGGGCTGGGACCGTTCGTGGGTCCACGGCGCCGGCTGGGATGCCGATCCCGATGCTGCGGGGAAGGAGCCCGGCGCTGAGCGCGTCTCGGCGGCTTTTGCCGCGCCGGCGGTCGTGGCACATCCCCGCCTGCGGCCGGGTGCCGGGAGCTGCCAGCTGGCGCGAATTAATTAACGGCAGATGAGCATTTAATGCGGTTGGATGGCTACAGCCTTAACCGCCTGGTTAATCGGGGCCGGGGTGCTCAGCGCTTCCGGAGGGGTGTTTGCAGGGATTGTTGTCAGATGGGAAAGCACAATATAGATCGTATAAAAATTAGTCTGTAACTTTGCTTAAATTGCTGGGTTTACCCCCGCTTTGGGGTGAAAACCCTGGAGGCGGGGAGGAGGGCTCAGCCGCCCCGCTGTCCGTGGGGATCCTGGCCGGGGGACGCACCGTTCCCCACTCCACGGCCCCGCGTGGCTGTCGGAAGGGGGAGGCAGCTGACGGCTGGCGCTGGGAGACGTGAGCGGGGAGGACGGGTCTCCCACAGCCCCCACGGCCCGGATCCGCACCGGGAGGAACATTCGCCTTGAATTTATCGTGGCGCGGAACCGGCTCTTCACAGCAAGGGCGCTTCTCCCCGCTGCCAGGCTGGACCAGGCGCCTGGGCGAGATGAGATGCTCCGCCCGGAGCAGAGGCTCTGAATCCGCGTCGGCGGGGAGCAGCGAGCGCGATGCCGGCCCCAAATCCGCCCCTGAGTGGCCGCACACGGGGACGAGCATCCCGGCTTCGACGGGCGCTGGACTCGGTGCTGGGGTGCAGACGGGGACTGGGGACCGGGGACCGTCTCAGCCCCTTCGTGGGCTGGTGTGGGGACGAACCCCGACCCCACGCGTTGGATGAACCCAGTCCCGCTCCTGCACCCGGCGTGCCGCGCGCCGCGGTGCCGTGGGAGACGTGGCAGCTCGGGGCTCGGTGTCCCCGTCCCCCTCCTCTCCCAGCGCTGGCCGGGGTGCAGCACCCTCCCTGGGGCGGGCGGGGGGGGGGGGCCCACTGGTGACGCAGGGTGGCACCTCACAGCCCAGCACATCTGCCTCATCGGGGATGGAAAAATGGGGCAAAAAACCCAACTGAAGGGATCCCTTCACCCGCCTGCGACCCAGGCACGGCCCCCCCCGTCCCCGGCGAGGCGCAGTGCCGCAGGTGCCCCCCAGCCCCCCCGTGCCTGCTAGCGAAAGCACTTACAGCTGTCTTCTTCCTCCAGGAACACTTTGCTGACGTAGCAGGCGTAGACGAAGCCAAAGAGCTGCGAAACAAAAGCGAGCGGAGAGGAATCGGTTATGGGGGTGATGGGCACCGCAACCGGCACGGTGACGGCGGGGGGTGGAGGTGGGTGCTGGGGGTGGCTGCCTGGGAGCATCCTGGGGGGACTGGGAGCATCCTGGGCAGGATCGGGGCTGCCCCCAGGCTGGGGGTGCTGGAGCCCATCTCCGGTGGGTCCGGGTGCTGGTTTGGGATGCAGCGAGGTCGGATGGTTTCAGGGATGAGGGCGGTGGCTCCTGGGGGGGACGAGCTGGCATCGCGCTGGGACAGCAACGCGGAGGGTGCTGAGCCCCGCGTGGCGCTGGGTGCCCCTTTGGCGGGTGCGTGGCAGCTTCTCCAATTCCCTTTAAAGCTTTATTTTCTTGCAGCCCCCCCAAGGCTCCCCAGGAGCTGTGCGTCCAGGTATGTCTCCTTCCCCCCTCCCCACGGGGCGAGACAGCCAGCGGGAAGGGGACACCCTCCCTCTCCAGCCAGCGGCACGTCCCACCGGTTCCAGCAACGCAGCGTCTGGGGGCGTTACACCGAGAACCCCGATTCCTGCAGCTTCCAGCCCCCAGCCTGCCAGGTTTTGGAATGGACAGCACCCCCGGGGCGCTGGCCTGGGCTCCGTCTGCTCCTCTCTTCCCAGCCCTGAGCCAACGCCACCCTTGATGCTACAAGATGGATGGTGATGGTGGGCCATCTCCAGCTGGACCACGGCAGCTCTGCCCACCCCAGACCCCGCCATCGTCCCTCCTCTCTCGCGTCGCAGTTTGGGCTGAGGGATGAGGAGGAAAGGTGCCGGCAGCTGCCCTTACCGCCAGGAATATCTGCGTGGCGCTGCTCACTACCTCGATGTACTGGTAGTCGAGCAGGCAGCCGCTGACAGTGATGACGTGATGGTCCTCGGGCGCCAGGTTGGAGTTCATCACCGGCGTCACCAGGCAGCCCGGCCCGTTCTCCATCCACCACGAGCGATGCAGTGAGGTATTGAAGGTCATGATGAAGTCTCGGTCCTGCGGGAGAGGAGCAGAGGAGGAGGCACAGACCGTGGAGCTGGGGCTCTTTGCAGTGTGGGTGGACAGAAAATGGGCTTTTCCAACCCAAGGATGCTCCGCGCACCCGGACCACGTTAACGCAGCGTTGCCAGCGAACCCCTGCATCTCCCTAACCCGCAGCCGGCGTCCCCAGGCTTTGTGGCTTCCTCCCATGCCACGTCACCGGCCATTTGGTCGAGCAGCACCCGGGTGTGCCGTGATGTCCAGGTGACATCATGGATGTCATGGAGCGGTCACCAACGCGGCAGCTTGGCCTCGAGGCAAGGAAGCAGCCGCTTGCGGTGCTGCCGGCCGCATCCAGCCATCCGGAAGGCGGGACCACGGGATCACCCCGCCAGCGTGGTCCAGGGACGCAGAGCAGAGCGGGTTTCAGGGTGCCGTCCCCCCATCCCCCGTGCAGCCTCGCGGGGCCCCGCTCACGCACGTCCCCTCCTCGTAAGCCCATTCCCAGGCTTTGGGGCTCTCCAGGTTTGATCTGCGGCAGCGCAGCAGGCAGCAGCGGCCCCGCCGCACGGCACGGCGTCGGGCTGGCCCCGGGGTCGGATAGACGCAGGGCTAATCCCCTGCCCCTGCCTGCGCCCTCCCCGCAGCAGGCTCACGCAAAGCTAAGCTGGAATTTAATAAGAGCAGCAGGACGGGGTCCGGGCTCGATTCCAGGAGGCCCCGCAGCACGATCGGTGCCGATGCCCCTGCCCACGGATCCGGCAGGGAGATGGGGGCTGTGCGGGTTGGGATGCAGCCCCGGCACGTCCCAGGCAGCAGCAGCACAGCTGGGTGAGCACCCACCCCCCGGAGCGTCCTCCTGGCACAGCTGGGTGAACACCCACCCCTTGGAGGGTCCTCCTGGCACAGCTGGGTGAGCACCCACCCCTTGGAGGGTCCTCTCGGCCCCTCTCCGCACCGCCAGCCCTTGGGTCTGCAGGGGACTGGGAAACCGGCTGAGCATCCCTCGTAGGAAATCACCAATCTGGGATTAAAAGATTTTTTTGTGGGTGGGGGCGGAAAAAATAGAAAGAAAGTGGGTTGTGGGTTCTAAAACCAAAGGATGTGGGTTTAGGTGCTGGGAAGCACAAAGAGGGGGTGTTCTGGCACTGCAGCATCACTGAGAAATTGGGGATTTCCACCAAAAACACTTGGTGGGAGCAAATTCTCCCCTAATGCATCCTCTGTGCCTGCTGCACGTATCCAGCATTTCAGCTTTCCAGAAGAGCCTCAAACGACCTGTAGCAACACGGGAAGGTGGCTTTGTCCTTGCGACCGCCCCGAGAAGCCCTTTTCCCCGCTGGGGCAGCCGCAGAGCGAACCACGCAGGGAACAGCATCCTCAGAGCCGGGAGCGGGATGCCAGAGCGGGCACATCCCCGTCACGGGTACCCCAACCACGGGCTGAGGATGCTCAGACCATGAAGCGAGGCATCATCACTACCTGAAGTTTTGCTCTTTTTTGTGTAAGAGCTATAATTTAATAGCCCAGGGTGGGGCGGAGAGACACGACCCCACTCACATCCTCACCCCCATCGCCACTGGGTGACTTTTCAAAGCCACTAATGATGTCCAGCCGCTATCCTGCCACTGCCGGGGGCTCCAGGGCCGAGCGGCACTTGCAGAACCCCAGAAGACCCTGGAAAATTGGGAATATGCACCAGGGGGGTCTCCTCCTCCCACCCCGCTGCCTTGCCCATCCCTGCCTGCTGCTGGAGACCCTGCCCCAAACTTTCCCATCATTGCTCGTCCCCAGGCCCCGTGTCCCTTCTCCGCTTGATCTCCTCGCCGGCACATTAGGAAACGGCGCCGTCCAATTCCTGCACCCCATAAACCCCGGCAGCGCCGAGGGCGCGCCGCTGATTAACGAGCGCCCTGCAATTCCCGACTCATCAGCCTCATTAACTTTGCGCTCCCGCTTCAAAGCCTCCCCCCGTCTGTCCGTCTGTCCGTCCCACGCACGCCCGGTGCTCGGTGCTGCGGCCGGGAGCCCCCCGGGAGGCACCCCCAGCACCCAGGTGGGTGCTCTGCCACCCCAGGGTGGGGGCACCCACAGGCTCTGGGTCCCTTTTGGGGGGCAGAGCTGTGGGGTGGGGCGAAGAGGAGGAGGAAGGCAAGGGCAGGACAGCAGGAAGGATGGAGGGAGGGTGGATGGGGGGGGAGGAAGAGGAGGCAGGCGGGGGGGGGGGGGGGGCGTTACCTGCGACAAGCGTCCGACCTCCAGGTAGAAGCAGATGATGAAGGCGTTCCAGCCGACCCACAGCACCAGCCACACCGCGTACTGCCGAGGAGAGAGCCGGTCAGGGCGTGCCATGCCGAGCGGACATCCCCCGGTCCAGCCCCGCGCTGCCCCGCTCGCTGGATCCCGCCGGATCCCCAGGGATTTGGGTTTGGATACGGGAGGGGACGTGGGCCTGAGCCATCCCCGGGGGCGAGGATGCTGCACCCGGGCGCGCGGAGCGGCATCCGCGGTGGTACCTACCATCATGAGGTATTTGGATCTGTACTGGATGGTCCCGAAAATACCCAAAATAACGGCCATGATGTGTAAAAAATTAGCCAGGATGGGTGCCCACTGGTAGCCCAGGAAATCAAAGATCTGCCTCTCCAGCGCCGCGACCTGCAACAGAGCAAAGGAGGGGCTGCAGGTCTCACGGCAGGACAGCGGTCACCGCAGCAGCTCCCGGGATGGCGAAGAGCGGCCGGGAATTCATGGGAAATCCCAGGGATAAGCAGTTGCAATAGGCCGAAACGTCTGCGTGATGCATCGGCCGGCGGCGGGCGAACGCACGGCAGCGAGCGAGGGGTTATCAGGAATAATTGGAGCTGAGAAGGGGGAGCAGGGAGATGTCAGCTTGTTGCCCCACCAGCACCCTCTGTGCCTCAGTTTCCCTGTTGCTCAGATCTCGGGCACTGCTTAAAATCAGCCTCCGGGCTGGGTTTATCCCTGAGCTCAGCTTATCCAGGGAAAACCTCGTGCTCAGGTCACGCACAGGGTCCCCCGGTATTTTGCAAGAGATTTTTCTGTCCGTCCCGGCCAGCTCGTCACGTGCCTCCCCGTTTAACGCCGTCGGGTTTTGATCCCCGTTATCTTTTGCAACCCACAAATAAGGACATGCTGCAGCTTAACAAATCCCGCGGCACAGAGACTTAGAGAAGGTGGCTGGTGTGATCTGCCTGTTACCCCAGCGCTTTTTTATGGCTCTATTTGCTACCGGCTCGGGGTCTATTACTCTTAATTACAGGGTTAGTTTAAAGGAAGCTGAGGTGGGAGTGCTGGAGCATTCACCAACGGTTTTAAGTTAAGAAATGGAGATTTGATGAGGCTATGTTTTTTTAAGGGAACTTTTAGGGAGCTTAGGGGTGCGTCAGATGCCCCGACAGCACGGGGACAGGGCCGCAGCGACGTGTGTCTCCAGCAGCCTTGCAAACCGAGAAACCTCTTTACATTTATCTTTTTGACAGCCCAGCCCTGTCTCATCGCTCCCTGAGATGCCCCAGATTCACCCGATAAACCCCGCGAGCTCCAGGGACCCGAGTCCCCCCCACGGCCCCGTGCCTCAGTTTCCCCTCCCGATGCAATGACTCTCACCCTGGCAGAGAAGTGGGAGTTTATCCCGAAAAGTGCAGGAGAAAACGGGCTTTACATCCCCTCCCCGTTCACCAGCAGCTTCCCCCAGTGACCGGGATTTACAGGAGCTCCATCCCGGTGCTCCCTGAAGCTCCCACGGGGGGTTACGGCCGCAGGGCTGCCCCGGGGCCCCGCACCATCCCTGCCCATCCGCCCGACTTAATGTGTCCTAATTACAGGGGGGAAATAAATGAGGTGGCAAAAGTCCTTCCCTAAGCGTTCGGTGAGGATGAGACACGGCTAACGCACCTGCGTGCGCAACTGCCAGCCGTGCCTCAGTTTCCCCATCCATAAAGCATCACGCGCTCATTGCATTGGCTTAGCCAGGGCTCTAATTAACGCCTGGTTTCGCCCAGCTCCATCCCGCCACGGGGGGACGAAAGGCAAAGGCAGAGCCGAGGCCCGGGGTACCCCATCCCCTACCCCCCGGGATAGGACCTGCTGGATCCGTGCCAGCGGGACCCCGGGTTCAATTCAAGGCGACTCAAAGCCACGGAGCAGCCGAGCCCGGGCAGCCCCTGGACCCGCGGGGCCGCGACCGAGACTGTTTGCATTGAGGTTTAATTCACTTCCACGCTATTTAAACTCTCCGAAGAAACAGCCTTTGGAAATACTTACAACTGGGCCGTAAATCTTTTAAATTGAGGAATGTAAATAATAAATGATACAAGGAGCGCGGTGCTCGGGGTTTTATAGCCGTCCATCGATCTGGTGGCTGTTGACAGAGCTGCTTAGCGGGAGCTAGATGCGAAGGCTGAGAGTTTTGGGTACCGGCGAGTCTCCGAGCCGAAGGATGGGGCTGGGAAGAGCCTCCGAGAGCATCCCATGGAGCCGGAGCGATGGGCTGTGACACTGCACGGCGCCTTAATTCCAGCCCATCAAGCTGGGAGAGGCTGAAGGAGAAGGAGCTGGGAAGAGCCTGGTCAAACCGAATCCTTCTTCATCCCAAGGAGAGGCAAAATTAGGGGCAAACACTGTGGTCTCCCCGCCGATGAGCGATGGCTGCTAATTGCACCGAGAAGCTTTGCCAGAGCCACCCCGGCAAGCGAAACGCTGCTCTGCGAGTGCCATAATTCGAGCTGATTCCCTCCGTGCGAAGAGCAGATCTCGGTTTTTTCAGCCTCGTCGGATCCTGCTTAAGGTTAAGGAAAATACGGAGACACAGCACAAAGGCGGCCAGCCTGTGGCCGCAGCTCCCCCGGCACCCAAGGGCATCCCAAGGGCAGCTGAGCAGCCTTACGCCCGCTTTCACGAGTGGGGAAACTGAGGCACGGCCACGCTGAGCGAGCACCCTCTTCAGCTCCGACCGACGCTCCTGGCTTGCTCCAAGTGCTTCTTGTGGGTCCAGCACCTGGAGCATCCTCGCCCAATCCTTTGGGGGTGAGATGTCCCCCAAAAGACACCCAGGCTTTGTCACCGTTCGTCAACGGTGCCTCTAAACGAAGCAAGAGCAGCGAGCCAGCCTGGCCACGGGGCTCCGCAAGAAACCTCCGAGCAACGTCCAACCGCCCCAACCCGAGGTGACTTGTGGAGCTCAGAGCATCCTCCCCAGGCCGCCCTCCTCCTGTACGGGGTATCTCCCACGCTAATAGCGGCCCCATTAACGACCCGCCCTCATTAACACCCTGCTCTCCCCTTTCGGCTCTTACTGCTGCTCTGCCATGGAAGCCGTGATGCTCCTGGAGGTGCGGGGCCAGGAACCACACACCATCCTGCTGCTAATTAAGATAAACCTGCAGCCGATCAATGCGACGAGTTTTAGGGCTCCCTCTTAATTAAACACTCTCCAGTTTATTGATCGGCCCCAAAAGTTCCCTTTGCAGCGAATCATATCAATTAGCTGGGGGCAGGCGCACGCCGGAGTCCTGCTAATTGAAACGCGTTGCCTGCAATGATTTTATTTTAATCAAGAAATCGAAGCAGGCGAGACGCGGGGCCCGGGCTCCAGCAGCGCGTGGTGGTCCCCGGGGAGGACCGTGCCAGGAGGGGACAGGGGCCACCGAGGCTCAGCCCGGCGCGCTGGGCAGGCAGAACCGGTGAGGCAGAGCTGGAGCAACGTGGGATTTTTTTTTAGGGGTGCTGACAGCAAATTCAAGTAGGAAGGAACTTGCCTGTCCCCGAATCACCCCTTGGTTATGGCACCTTCATCTTCCTCGGACCCATCCCGTTACTCAGCAGGGCTTTCCCGTGTTTTTTAATGCCCGTGACAAGGATGGGAGAGATTAGCCAGGAGGATTGCACAGACACCAGGCAGCACCTTCCCCCATGACCCATCCTCCCCAGATTTGATGTTTGGAGGGTGGAAATCCCCCCTGCAACCCAGCAGAGCAGCCCCGGGCAGAGACATCTTCCACTAGATCAGGTTGCTCAAAACCCCGTCCAGCCTGATCTTGAACACTTCCGATATAGAATCACAGAATGCTTTGGGTTGGAAGGGACCTCCAAAGATCATCTAATCCATCCCCCCCACCATGGGCATGGATATCTTTTGAGCATCTTTCAAGTTGCCCAAAGTCCTGTCCAACCTGACCTCGAACCCTTCCAGGGATGGAATCCCCTCCCTCGACCTGCTGGTCACGCTGCTTTTGATGCAGCCCGGGATACGATTGTCTTTCTGGGCTGCAAGCGCGCACTGCCGGCTCGTGTCCAGCTTTTCATCCACCAGTACCGCCGAGTCCTTCTCTGCAGCGCTGCTCTCAGTCCCATTCATCAGCCTGTGCTGGTGCCGGCGGTTGTCCTGTCCCAGGTGCAGGACCTTGCACTTGGCCTTGCTGAACTGCAGCCACTCCTCCAGCCTGTCCAGGTCCCTCTGGATGCCATCGCTTCCCTCCAGCACATCAACTGCCCCACACAGCTCGGTGTCATCTGCAGCCTTGCTGTGGGTGCGCTCGATCCCACTGTCTATGGCACGGACGAAGATATTAAATAGTCCTGGTCCCAGTATGGACCCTTGAGGGACACCACTCGTTACCCATTTCCACTTGGACATTGAGCTGTTGAGTGCAACTCTTTGGGTACAGCCATCCAGCCAACTCCATGACCATCCAACAGCCAATCCATCAAACCCACATCTCCAACTGAAAGATGAGGATGTTGGGGCGGGGGGGCTCTTACTGCATCCCACCCTCTACTTCTGAGACAAACCCAACCCTGCCCCGCGCGGTCACACGGCAGCAGACAGGCTGCCTGCAGGGACCAGGTCCTTCCGCCGCACCCCAAGATGGACACCACGTCCACAGGTCCCAGCACGGCCCCAGGCCATCCCTCATCCTGCCATGGCCACCAGGGACAGGCTGGAGCCCCCCCAGCCCCCCCAGCCCATGGCCCTGCCTGGGATTTACGGAAGCAGCAGATCCTCCCATCGTATCTGTCACACCCAATGGCTCTAGAGAACCAAAACCCCTTCTCCAAAACCCACTTAATTACCACCAAACCCAAAGGGACGAGAGACCGCGGCCACCTGTGGACACAACCCACCCTGGGGCACACGAGTCCGGGTGCTCAGCAGCCCTGGCCGTGGCAGGGATGGGTTATCCGTGTCCTCCTCCTGCAGTGCCCGGGGACGTGACGCTCGTGTCACCAGGCGAGGACACTGGCCCAGCTGCGGCCCTTGGTCCCCCCGGGCTCCGTGGGGGAGGTGGCACTGCCCCCGTCCCCGTGCTCCATCCTCTCGCCTGGGCTGCGATGGGGATGACATGTTTGCTGACACAGATGCATAAATATATTATTGCATCCCTAAAGCCTCAATAATTAACGGGTGGAGAGAGACGGGAGCTCGCTCCGGTGCTGGGGGGGGACATCTCCTGCTGGAGCTGGGAAGGGGACAGCCCCCCCACCCTGCTCACTCCCGGCCGGTCCCTCCCGTCTCTCCCTGCCCCCCCCGAGCCCCAGGGCTGGGTGCTGGGCGCTGGGCGATGCTCTGGGGACACCCCTGCTGCTTGCCGCACCCTCGCCCAGCCGAGCGTCACCCCGGGGTGCACCAGCACCCCAGGGCGCAGCAGGCAGGGGGGTCACACCCTGAGGACATGGGGCAGCAACACCCCCCGTCCCCCAGCCGCACCGTGCCACCCCCATGTCCAGCAGTGATTTTTCTGGGTACGTGATTGTGTGTTTAATTAATTGCTTTGAAATGAAAGCCCCTGAGGGGCAGCGGTGACATGGTGGGGGGCACGGGGACACGGGGGTCCAGCCCCGTTGATTTGCAGAAGGTGACACCGGTCACCCCGTCCCCCTGCACCGCCTGCCCACCCCTGTCCCGGGCTCCCCCCACTCGTGCCGCGTCAGCTGGGCCGTTTTGGGGCAGAAAAAGGGGGTTCGCGTATTTTTACTACTCGGGCAAAACCCCTTCTGGGGGAGGAACCTCCCCTTTTTCTGGGATGGAAACTCTTCCCATCGATCCTTTTCCCCTTTCTAGGAAAAATCGGGGGGGGATATCCCCTTCCCCTGCCCGCGTGGATTATTAAAACCCCTGGGAGGGTGACGGGCAGGTTTGCTCCTGCCTGCAAATGTCACGGCCACATCCCAGGGAGCCGCTGCAGAAACGCTGCGGTGTCGGTGGTGCGGATGGGCACGGGGGGAGGAATTCCCTAAAAAAAAATTCCCCTTTTCCCCAACCTCCACCCCGGGGCTGGTGGGGGGGGGGGGGGAGCTATGTGGTGAAACCCCCCAAAATCAGGGGCAAGACCCCGCGCCCTGGCAGGGTGAGGGAGCCGGGGGCCCTGGGGGGAGCCGGGGTCGGGATTCCTGGATCCCGGCTGAGCCCGGGACATCCAGCGGCATCGGAAGCGCTGGCTGAAGGTGGGGAGCAGCCGCGGCCCCCGGCCCGTGGGCAGCTGAGGGCAGGAGCAGGCAGCAGCTGGGTGTTCACGGCCTGCCTGCACTCTCGGTCTGTCTGCACACATTGTCTGCCCGCACACATTGTCTGCCCGCACACCCTGCCTGCCCCCACGATCTGCCTGCACATTGCACCCCGCACCCCCAAAGCGGGGCCGACTGGCCCGGGGTGCCCAGGGCCCCCCCCACCCCCAGCGCTGCCCTCACCCCCAGCGTCCCACCGGCACCGGGCGGGGGCACGTGGCCATCGCACGCGTGGGTGTGCCCGTCACGCGTGTCGTCTGCCCGTCCCGTGGGGGCGCGTGGCAGAACCCCGCATCCCGTGCGGGTGCCCAACCACCCCGTTTGCGGCAGAGCGGGAAGCATCCCGGCACAGCGCCCGGCTCTGGGGAGGGAGGGGGCAGAGGGATGAACCCCCAAACACAACGTAGCAGACGGGGGGGGGTGGAATTCTCAGCCGTGCTCCAGCGCTGAAGCGGCGCACCCGCATCCCCGCGATGCTCCAGATTTGGGGGGTTTGGTGCTCCAGGAGCCAGAAGCTGCCCCGGCCAGCCCCAGGCAGAGCGTGGGGAGGGGCGGTTTTGCGGGGGCTGCCTTCCCCCACCACCGAAACCGCAGCTTCTCTGCTGCCGGCTCCCTGGGGATGCGGCTCTGACATTTGCAGGCAGGAGCAAACCTGCCCATCGCCCTTCCGCGGGTCCTCACCAAGCCACGTGGGCAGGGAAAGGGAATATTGCCCCCCGAGATTTTTCCCAGAATGTGTAAAATAATAGATGGGAAAAGTTTCCATCCCAGAAAAAAAAGGGATGTTCCCCCCTGAAAATATTCTGCCAAAAGATTGAAAAGCCCTGACAACCCAGCCGCATGTTTTTGTCGGTGTTGGCGAGGCCGGAGCGGGCAGCGCAGGCAGGATGCTCCCCCGGCTGCCTGCTGCCCTTGATCTCAGCAGCAGCATCTGTGCGTCGGGCTTAAATAAACCCCCCGCCCTCCCCTCTGCGCTGCGGCGTGGCAGGAGCCGAGCGGGGCTTCGGTACCCCCCGATGGGTTATTATCCTTCAGCCGGCTGATTTTCTCCCGCACGCCATATGCCTGGGGCTCGCCGGGGATTTAACTTTTCATTTCGCTGCGTTTTGAAGAGATTTGGGGTTTTTATCCTGCCTCGAATTCCCCTCTGTGCTGCGTCCGAAGATGTTGCGAAAGCATCGCCTGCCCCCCCCCCCCCCCCAAACCCCACTGAGCTCATCCTGGCTGTTTGGGGCAGAAATGTCCCTTTTCTAGGAGTTTTGGCCAAAAAGATGATGTGGTTTAGGGAGAAAGCACCCTCGGGGCAGAGCTGCAGGGCAGGATCCGGCCCGCTAGCGGGAGGCCCGATGCTGTCGGCGCCCGTAAGGGACGTTTCCCGCGGCAGATGGAGCATCGCTGGGGCTGACGACGCGCACGGGGCTCCCGGGGTCTGGCCGGATCCTGCCCCAGCCCCAGCGGGGAAAGCAAAGCCCAGCTCCCAGCCCTGTTCACAACCAACGGATGCTACAGCACCCCGCACCCCCACCCTGACCCCGCACAGCACCCGAGCATCCCCTCGCAGGCTCACCCACACCCCCCCCGCCACCTCTCTTTTTGAGGCAGTTTAAGGCATTTTTGCTGATTTTCACTCTCCCAGCGCCTTCGCCCCGCTCCTGGGGAGCCCGAGGAGCCGTCGGAGGCGTTGCCATCGTGCGGTACCCACGAGGCGCCCAGCTCCACTTAGGGAAATTGGCTGCGATTTAAATGAATGGCAAGCGAGCGAATTGACTATTAAGAAGGTGCAAACACCGCTGTGAACCCAGGGACTTCATTTAATGACTTGGAAACAAGTTCTTGACCTACTTCCAACTTGCAAAAGCCTTCGTGAAATCGCAGAAGAAAAGAAATTAAAGGCGCCAGAGCCTCGATCGCTCTCTGGTATCGGGGGGGTGATGAGCAGGATGTGGCCCTTGGCCGACAAGATGCTCTGGGTCCAAGCAGCCCCATTGGAAAACACGGCAGGAGCAAAAAGCGGGGTGAAAAAGGCACAAATTGGGTCTTCCCCTGGGTGTCACAACCCCCCGTTGATGCCGGTGGGTTTTGGGGGGCTCTGCGCAGCCCCTTCCTGCCCCCCAACGCCGGCGTCGCTGGATTTAGGAGCTCCCGGCACGTGGCTGAAGCATCCCAGATCTCCGGGAAGCGGCTGCGAGCGCGGGGGGCACAGGCAGAGACTTGGGGTGCACAGGGTCCCCCTCCACAGCTCCCCAGCACCCCCCCAGCATCCCCCCCCCCCCCAATGGGCTTTCCTTCCTCTCGTCTATTCCCGCTTCCCCCCTCCATCCCTGGTTATTTATTTCATTTCGCCGCATCCGGCAGCGTTGCCATGGGAACGCAGCGGCAGCCCCGGCTGGATGCGCTCGTCTAGACGCTGCGCCCCGGGAGCCCGCTGCCAGCAACCTCCTCCACGGGTTGGATACGGTCCCGGGGCAGGCTGCACCCCTGGGTGCGAGGTCACCCATTGCACCCATCCCCAGGACACCCCAGCACCCATCCGGTTGGGTCCCCTCCAAGCCCCGCACCCCAGATTTGTGCTCCCGGCACCATCCAGCCCTGGGAGGTTCCTCTGCTGTACCAGGAGGGCTGGGAAATGGGGTGGCCAACGGCAATAAGAGTAATAGTAGCGATACTAATACTAATAGTAATAGTAATACTGCCCTAAACGTGGCCCAGGGGTGGCGGAGTGCCCTTTGCACGAGGCGCATTAAACCCAGCCCCCTCCTGTTTTGGCTCCACCGTAAAGAAGGGAAACTGAGGCACGACGCAAGGAGACACCCCCAAACCCCCGCAGTGCTCTGAAATGCCGGGAACGCCGAGACCCCGGGGCAATGGGTGTCCCCTGCGGAGAGGGATGCTCCAGCACCGTGCCCGGCTCCTCCTGATTTACACCTGCTGTAACAAAGCCCTGAGCCACCGCAGGCCCCGCCGGCTCCCCAGACTGTGGATTTTGGGTGGATTTGGCTCTCGCCGGCTCCGACGTCCCCAGCGAGGACCCGCAGCAGGTCATTACCCCTGCAGGAATTTCAATAGGGTGGGGGGTTTTTTTCCAGCAAACATCACAAAATTCGTATTTCCCCACAAGCGGGTTGGTTTAACGCAATACTGCATCTATTTAACTTAAATTCAAGATTACATCTCTTATTTGCACCACCCTACAAATGCTGAGACGAGACTTTTTTCATTCTCCCACCTCCCAGCAAGGAAACATTTCCGTGCCGAGGGAAAGCCGAGCGAGTCGAAGTGGGTTATTGCCCTTGTCGCCCATCAGGGGCTGGCTCCGAGCGGTGCCCTCCCGCCCCACAGGCTTTACTCCCGCAGGGAATTGCTCCGTCCCCTCGGGAATTGCTCAGGAGCCACAAACCCCTTTCAGTGTCCTCGCAGAAGGGAGCGGGGATGATCTGCAGCCACCCGGCCTGACCTTGCAAATGACCTTCAAAGGAGCCAGGACTCTGGGGTCCCCTCGGTGGGGAGGACACGGGGTGGTGGCACCCGTGAGATGGAGGAGGGAGGTGCCAGCGGTGTCCCTGGGAGGCGAATGTGCACCGGGGGCAGCAGCGGTGCCCGAGGAGGCGCTTGCCGTGGAGGGGAAACTGAGGCACGGGGTGCAACCCCAGCGGGACCTGGCCAGCCATGCCCACAAGGTCGAGGTGCTTTCACACCTACAGGGCTGAAGCACGAAGGCTGCTGGTGACGGTCTGGGAAGGGCTGATCCTGCACCGCCCGGGTGCTGTGCAGTGCTTTGCCGTGCCTCAGATTACCTGGAAAACGGGCCAAAGCCCTGCTCAGCACCGCCCTGCGGAGCGACCTCTTGGTCAGGGTGACCAGCGCCATCAGAGCAGGTCTAATGGAGAAACTGAGGCACGGAGGGGTGGTGAAGAAAGCCCTCTGAATTACAGTTTAAGTTACGCCACGAGGAGAAATCAAGAGAGGAAGAGACGTGAGCAACGGCCATTGGCACGGGGCTGCGGGAGGAACAGGCACAGGGGAGCGATGGGACCAGGCTGTGGGTTGGAGCAAATCCCTCCGGAAGCAGAGGGGGAAGTGAAGGGGCCGTACAGCCCTGTGCCATGCCCGAATAACCCAGCTTGTGTCTGGGATGGGGCGGGAACAGGGGAGCCTGCTGTCCCATCTGTCCTATCCATCCCATCCCATCCCATCTCCATCCTACCTCATCCCATCCCATCCCAACCCACCTCATCCCATCCCACCCCATCCCATCCCATCTCATCTCATCCCAACCCATCTCATCCCATTCCATCCCATCCCATCTCATCCCAACCCATCTCATCCCATTCCATCCCATCCCATCTCATCCCAACCCATCCCATCTCATCCCATTCCATCTCATTCCATTCCATCTCATCCCATCCCATCCTACCCCATCCCACCTCATCCCATCTCATCCCACCCCATCCCATCCCAACCCATCCCATCTCATCCCATCTCATCCCATCCCATCTCATCCCATTCCATCTCATCCCATCCCATCCCATTCCATCTCATTCCATCCCAACCCATCTCATCCCATCCCACCCCATCCCATCGCATCCCATCCCACCCCATCCCACCCCACCCCATCCCATCCCAACCCATCCCACCCCATCCCATCCCATCCCATCCCACCCCACCCCATCCCATCCCATCCCATCCCACCCCATCCCACTCCATCCCATCCCAACCCATCCCATCCCACCCCATCCCATCCCACCCCACCCCGCCCCAAATAACCCCCCACCCCGCTCAGACACAGCGCCCTGATCCCTGCCTCAGCCCTGGAGGCACTTTGCTGTCCCCAACCCATCGGTGACCGTCCCCCCATGACAGCCAGTTCCAACAGCCTTTCAGATAAAGAAAATCGGGATTAATCAAGCGCCTCAATTAGCCACAACGAGCCATCGCGCAGGAGACTCGCAGCAGAAAGCACATTAGCGGCATGGCCACTGAGAGGCTGAGAATTAATTAAAATGGAGGAAAAAAACCCCCAAACCTCCCCCAAGCAAATGGGGAGTTGCTCAGAGCCGGGGGATTTCTCCGTGCGAGGCCGGAGATGCCGAGCGCAGCCACGGGCAGAGCATCTCCGGTAGCTCCTCCGGTGCCGGTTTGGCCGTGGGACGTCCCCCACCGCCCGCCCAACCCCTCGGCGCCGAGGAAGAGCCTTGCGGGCGCCGATGCTCCGGAGCGATGGAGCCGTCAACACTCCGCAGCGGGGGACTGATCCTGCCCCAGTCCAGCCTGGGGGGAGCTGGGGCTTAAATGTGGAGGATCTTGGGTTTAAACCTGGAAGATCTTGGGCTGAGATCTGGGGGATCCCAGGCTCAAATTTGGGAGATTTTGGGCTTAAATTTGGGGGACCTTGGTCTTAGATCTGGGGATCTTGGGCTTAAATCTGAGGGATTTGGGGCTTAAATCTGGGGTATCTTGGGGTTAAATTTGGGCATCTGAGGCTTAAATCTGGGGATCTGGGGCTTAAATCTAGGGGATTTGGGGCTTAAATTTGGGGGACCTTGGTCTTAGATCTGGGGAATCTGGGGCTTAAATCTGGGGGATCTTTGGTTTAAATCTGGGGATCTTGGGCTTAAATCTGGGGGATCTTCAATTTAAATTGGGGGGGGGTTGGCTTAAATTTGAGGGACCTTGGTCTTAAATCTAGGAGATCTTCAGTGTAAATCTGGGGATCCTGGGCTTAAATTTGGGGTATCTTGGGCTTAACTCTGGAGGATATTGGGCATCAGTTTGAAGGAGCTTGGGCTTAAATCTGGGGTATGTTGGGCTTAAATTTGGGAGGCACACAGGAGCAGCGAACAAGACGGGGAGGCAGGAGAGATACCAGGAACCTGATCCCCTAAAGAACAAATCCTGGGGGCGAGACAGAGACAAACGCTGGGGCCAGACCGGGATGGGGAGTGAGCAGGAGCCGTCTCCTCCGGGAAAAGCAGCTTTGGGCCATTGGAAAGAGGAGGAGCGGGACAATCCGATCTCCAAAAATTTGCAGAAAACCACCAGATGCTGCGCCGGGCGGGTCGGGATGGATCCCGGCCGAGATGTCCCCACCAGCCTGCGGTGGCCCTGCCCGTTTGGACAAGGATTAAGCCTCAGGCAATTTCCATGCTAATTCTCCCAGTTAAGTTCTTTAGCCCGACATCTGCGAGAAGCAAGAGGTAATTTCCCCCGGATCTCAAACGGCGCCTCAAAGACGCCGTTAATATAATCCGATAGAGGGGAGGAAAAAAAAAAAAAATATATATATATAAAAAAAAATCCAATTTACTGACTTATTTAGTGACACCTTTCGTAATCAATTCTCCCAGGAAAGAAATACTGATTAAAGCCAAGCGCATTGCTATGGAAACCAGCAGTCCCTCCTCCCACGACCCGCAGGCTGGGAAGGAGAAAATCGGGTGAGGAAATCTGCCTGGTAACAACCCCGTTAATGAGCCGGGGAGCAAAAATAATCCCTCGGAGCGATGCCGCTGCGAAAGGAGCAGCCGGCGGCAGCCGGTGGGGAGGCGAAACCGCGTGCGGCTCCCGAAATATTTATTTTTATGGGAGGGTAGAGCTGTTCTGGAGGAGGAGGGGATGCTCCTGAATCCCGGAGGGATGAAGGGGACATCCGGAGGTGGTACCCAGGGGTGACTGGGTGTACCCGCCGAGCCCTGCGAGCGTGCGTGCTTCTTCCAGCACTTATCCAATTTTTTAGCCTCAAAATCCAGGATGAACCCGCCCTGAGACACGGGTTTAAGAGATTCACCTGCCCGGCAGCCCACGAGAAGGTAGCTGCCAGCACAAAAGGGTTTTATACGATAAACCCTGCAGGTTTCCCTCCCCTTGGGGTGATTCCCCAACCCACAGGCAGCCACGACGCCCGGTGAGGGGCACCGCTGCCCGCTGCAGGCAGGGCTGTCATGCCCACGCTCATCTCCGGGTGAGCGAAACCCCCAGGGGCCGGAGTTTCTTGGAAAATCAGGAATTTATTCTTATCTCTACACTGAAGGATGGCCCTGAGCTCCTGGAGGGTTTGGGGGTCTCCTCCTGGCTGGATGTGTCCCTCGTCCCAGCACCCCGCTAGGAGGAACGGCTCGAAGCACCCATGGGTGCTGGCTAGGCAAGGATAAATCCTCCCGTGGGCTGACTACAAAAGCACCCGGGCGGCGGGAAGCAACGGGCCGGCAGCAAACGGCACAGAAGGGACCTGGCTGTTTCCCCGAACACCCGCGATGCTTTTTGGGGTGCTGTAAGGAGCGAAGCTCTGCACGGGACGTCATCAGTGCCGCTCATCACCCATCGAGGGATTTAACGACAATCCCATCCGGCGTTTTCCTTAAATTCCCCCCATCGCCATCGCTGTCACCACAACCAGGGATGGGAGCGGAGCTCCACCGCTCCGGACACGGGACTGTGGTCCGGCCGCGATCCCGCAGGACCGGAGCATCCCACCGCGGCCGTCACCCCATCCACCGCATCCCAGGGTGATTGCAAACGCCAGTATCGGAGCTGGCGAGGCATCCAAAGGGATGCGCCGTCCTAATAAAATCAGAAACCTGAATATTTTGAACAATTCCTCTAGCGAAAGAGCTGGTGCTGTTAAACCCGCCAATACTCTTCCCATTCATCGCAAAGAGGATTTAATAAGGTGCCTTGGCGGAGCGTGCCGTGACCACCGGCGCATTATTAAACGCAGCGATTAGCAGCTGCCACGGATGGGAGCTCATTAGAGACTTCTTAAACATCCATAAAAATTGCTTTTATTAATTGGTTCGTCCTCTTTTTATACCCACCGCGTTCGGCGGGGGCAGGGGGGAGGTTTTGGGGTTGCTTTTTCCAAACCCCTTTGTTGCATGGGGCTGGCTGAGGAGCTCCCAGGGCCGTCCCCACCCCGGGGCCGTCCCATCCCTTAATGACAAGCCGTGACACCGGCATGGCGCAACGGGTGACACCGCCACGGCGGAGCGAGGGGACGATGCTCCCCCCAGCATCCCAAACCCTGGGTGGGTGGGGGGGGGCTGGCACGGCCATCATCGGTCCTCTGCATCCAACAGGGATGTGAGCCCATCCCCCCGGCATCAGGGCCAGCCCCCCATCAGGGAATCCGGGATTTTCCCTAAAACTCCGTTTCTCCCCCCAAAACCGCACGGGATGGCTTTGCCGGCTGGGAGATGAGTGCTGCCCACAAATTCGGCACCCGCAGGGTGCTGCCCCAAGCCACCCCCCCTTTTGTGTGCACCCGCAGGAGGGATGAGGGTTTCCATACCAAAATTTTGGGAAAAAAAAAATGAACCCAGCAGCAGCCATGGCCTGGACACAAGATTGGGGGGGAGGGGAACACGACTCCTGGGGTCCCCCCGTGGGTGCCCCTATGGGAAACGGGGCTCTGGGGCTCTCCCTGTGTCCCCCTCCCCTGGGGGCGACGCCAACCCCGCCATCGACCCCGTTAAGGAGGGTGCTGCTAATTGCGGGGCAGGCGGCGAGCCCGGCCCCAGGTATAATTCAAGCCCCTTCGTTAGGGCTGGGTTTGCTTTGTCTGGTGAGTGCCGCTTCCCCGCGGGACCCCCCGACCACGCGGCTCCTTCTTTGGGGGGCCTTGATTAAAAATAATTAGGGCCTGGGGCTGCTGCGAGGCGGGAGGCGGTGTCGTTAGGGGGGTTGGGGTCGTTAGTGGCATCGGCATCCCCCACTGGCGGAGGAGAAGACGGAGCGGGGGGGGCACGGGGAGAGCCCCGGAGCCCCATTTCCCAAGGGGGGGGCCATGTGGGGACCCCAGGAGTTGGTGGGAGCATCGGTCTTGTGTCCAGGCCATGGGTGCTGCTGGGCTGGGTCTTCGCCCCAAATTTGGAGGTGGAAACCCTCATCCCTCCTGCGGGTGCACACAAAAGGGAGGATGGTTGGGGCAGCAGCACCCTGCGGGTGCCAAAGCTGGGGGCAGCACCCATCTCCCGGATGGTGGGGTGGGAGTGCTCATGGGATGATGGGGAGGATCTGCACCCCATGGGGTGGAAACCAGCCCCAAACGGGTGAGCGCGTCCCCAAATACGGCCTCTGACACCCACTGGAGCCCCAGGCAGACACCCCAAATTTACCGCAGCATCGCTCGCCTGCGCTTCCCGGAGCAGGCGTCCCCAGCGCCAGGCGTGGGCACTGCCAGCATCCTGCCCAGCCCCGGTCCTGAGCTCAGCCCTGCAGCCCAGGGCCAGATCCGGGCTGGGCTTCAGGGGCAGCCGCCCTGGGAGGGGCTGCCTTAAAATCTGCCGAGATGCAGCCTGAGGAAGGTTGGTGGCCCCAGGCACGGGACGGGGATGTGCCCCCCCTGACGCTGGAAGGGACCACGGGGACCTGCCCCAGCCCACCTCCGCTCACCATCACCCGCACGCCCAGTGTTGAGCTTTGGGGGGGGAAATAATTAAAAAACCCATAAATAAAGCCCTTAATCATCAATCGGTGTTTATCGAGCGGGTTGTAACAATACCAGCCTGCTGCTGCCGCCAAATTAAATCCTCGTTTGGAGCCACCAAGTCAGAGGAATGATGCGAATTCCCAGGAGGGAGTGAAACAGGTCTCGGCACTGATCCTGCACATGCTTCCCCGTCCTGCTGGGCTCTGCCCCGTGTCCTTCCCAGTGGAACGGGGGGGGTGACAGCCTGGGTGTCCCCCAGGGGCACAGGGCGAGGGGACGTGACCACGTCCAGGGCTGCCGTGGGACAGTCGGGAGCCGGAGGGGCCGCAGGCACGGCCAGGCTGGGCAGGGGAACCCCCCGCCCTCGGGGACCGTCCCCACCCCCTGCAAGCTCCATGCCTGGTCCCAGCCTGCAGCATCGTCCCCACGATGTCCCCAGCAAAGCCTGGCTGTGGTACCCAGGGGCTCCCAGTGGCCGTACCGCCATGCCGGGGGATGCCACCGCCGATACACACGTGTCACCCTCCAGCAAGCCCCCAGTGCCATCTCCAGCCCTGGGGAGCAAACAGCCCCCCCACATACTCCCCCAAACCTTGCTGCACTCTGGCCACCCCACCGGCCGCCGTGCCAGCGGTCCCCACGCCACCATGGGGACTCGGTGACGGCCCTGTGCCACCCCCGTGCCCATCACAGGGCTCTTGCCGTCTGTCCCCTTCCCCGAGCCGAGGGAAAACGGCGCCAGATGCTGCGAGAAGGGGCCAGGAGAGGACGGTTCCGCCTGAGCGTCCCGGCAGCTGCCGACGGGAATTGGCAACCGGCCGGTGACGGGCTGGAAGTGGCGGCAGAGGAGGGGACAGGAGGGGACAGGAGCAGCGAGGGGGCCCGAAGGCGTGGATGGGGATGCTGTGCCCCCGGGGTGGGTGGGGGGGACAGGGCTGGTTCCTGACCCAAAATAGGGGGGAAAAAAGAGAAAATACAAATCGGAGCCTGCAAAGGGCTTGTGCAAAGCTGCCCGCCCCGTGCCTGGCTGCTGCCCCCGCAGGGTGGGTGCCGGGTCCCTCCCGGGGCTGGGGGACGCAGTTCCAGGCAGGGGGGACCCCAGCTGAACCCTGCGGCCACGGCCGGCACCGCCGCGCTGCCCGGCCTCCCCCCGCTCCTGGCTGTTTGGGGAGGGGGCAGCCCTGAGGGGCCGGGACGAGGCCTCGCAGCTCGGCGTTTCCAGGCGGCAGCTGAGCACCACCGTGAACCTGAGCCAGGGCTGCACAGATGCAGGGAGCGGACAGGTTTTCCCGGGGGCTCCCGTTAGCCTCAGCATTCCTCGCTGTGCTGCCCCAGCATCCTCCACGCTCACTCCAGGCATCCTCCACGCTCCCCTCGAGCACCCTCCGCTCCCACCACAAGTACACTCCGCGCTCACCTCAAGCATCCTCCACTCCCCGAGGATCCTCCACGATCACCCCGTCTCCCTCGACTCCCACCTGAGCATCCTCCATGATGGTCCCAAACACCCTCCACTCCAACCGGAGCACCCTCCGCTCTTCCCCCACGCACCCTCCTCTCCCCTGGGACGTTTCCCAGGTGGGGCTTTATACCTGGGTGTCCCCGCGGGATGGCACGAGCGCACCCAGGGGACAAGGTGCCAAGCAGAGACGCGCCGCTCCAGTGACATCCCACGGCTCCCTGCAACCCCCAAGCCCCAAAGCGGGGGGGGTCCCGGGCAGAGCCAGGCCACCCCCAGCCCTCTGGCTCCCCAGATCCCTTCCAGCGAAGGCCTTCACGTCTCCTTGCCCTGGCGAGAGGCCGAGGGAAGCGACGCTGCTCCGTGCCGGCTCCTCTCCGGCTCCCCAGCGCCCGCGGCGTCCCCGGGACACGGGCTCTGCCCCACGCACGTGCAGCAGGAAAGGGCTTCCCTATCGATCCCGTTATGGGAACAGACCAGACTGACCCAGGGCACTAATTAGCCCCAATCAAGGTAATCAGCCAGAGAGCCAAGCATCGGGCCAGCTCTCAGCTCTTGCTCCCTTTGGTCGTGTCCCCTGCACGGCTGCACCCCCGCGCCAGACACGGTGGCCGCGTCCCCTGCTTAGATGACACCCGGCCTGGGCGGCGAGGATGACGAGGGTGCCGGGACGCAGCCAGGCCGGGAGCCCGACAGCTCGGCCAGCACCAGCGGCTCTGCAGCGCCCGTGCTGTCACCGCCAGCGCCCGGGGGACGCTCAGCGCCGGGGGCTGCACCGTGCTGCAGCGCTGCCTCCCCCAGCGTCCCCCCCAAGGGACGGGTCCCCGCGGCCGCATTGGAGCCGGGACGTGGCGGTGACCACCTTGCACACGTGCGCGTGAGGAAGGACTGCACGGGGAGTCCCCTCTCTGGGTGATTCCCGAACCGCCCCCGCCACGGGCTGCAAACAGCCCCCACCTCAGCTCGGGGGTCCTGCCAGCCCCAGGGGGGTGCAGCCGGATTCACCGCAGCCCCCCCGGTACTTGTGTTTTCTCCCACGCTTTGGGGTGTCTGAGCAGCTCCAAACCCACCCGTGCCCCCCCCCGCATCCCTCCCTCGAAGCTCCTGCTCCCTAAAGCCTCCCCGGCATCGCCAGGATGTGCCGAGCCCCCCAACTCCTGTGCCGAGCCCCCCAACTCCTGTGCCGAGCCTCCCCGACTCCCTGCGGGCTCCCCGACGGGGAAGGGAAGGCTGAGGGTGGTGGGGAGGATTTTTTAGGGGGGAACAGCCGCTGGAAAGCTCTGTGCCCCCACGGCTCCACCCCTGATGGGGAAGGGGGAAGCATCACCCCAACGCGGGTCCCCACAGCGTCTCCTGCCCCAGCACAGGGGCCGCTGGCTGCAAAACTCGCTGGGACATAGAAAGGCAAAAGGTGCCGGTGTACGACCCCCACCGGGGTGGGACGGGGGGGATGGCTGGGGCAGGGGCCGCATCCTGCCCTGCCGCTCCCATCCGGCAATCGTCTTTTTCTCCCCCAAATCTCCCTCTGCCGCACAGCAAAAACCCAAGATGGGTGAAATTTCCCAGCCAAGCACTGGGAGCTGTTATTAATAACCCACTCGGGGTTTAATGTTCTGTTTAAATACGACCGGGGCTGCTCTCTGCCAACTTTGCCTTCCCAGTTTTCCAGGCCGTTACGTACGTATTTTGAAAATTGAAATAAATAGCTACATTCAAATGGAGGGGAGGAAAAAAAGGCACCAAGGGGCCCAGCCTGAGCCCCTCTGCCCCACTGAGCACCCCCCCAGGATCCGGGCAGGATATTTCCTCCCCACTCAACCCCCCCCAACGCTCCAGCACTTCCAGCCAAAAAGCGCCCCCAGCTCCACGCTGCGATGGGGACCAGGACATCCCCGGGCATCCCAGGAGGATGAGGAATGGGAATCCAGCCCGGACCGCCGGGATGAGAGGGGTCCGAAGCCACCCACCCGCCTGCAGCTCGGCCCGGCCAGGCACCGCAGCGATCAATACGTAATAACCTGCATCTCGCCGGCCGGCGCTGGAGGAGCTGTTAAGACGTGCGGCCGGCGTTGATGGGAACATTTAGGGTTTTGTGGGTCTTTCATCCCTGCTTTGTGCTCCTGGCCGTTTTCTCCCCTTTCCATAAAGACAGCCCCCTTCCGTAAGGATGCCCCCCAAGCCTCGGTACGTGGCTGGGGCCGGCTGCAGCACCCCAAGGGGTCCCCAGCTCTGCCGAGGGAGGCGATGCCGGCAGAACCCCGTTCCCCGGGGCGACGTGCAACGGCTGCCGGGTTACGGAGCCCTTTTCCAGCCACAGAGCGTCAGCGCGAGGCTGGGAGGACGCCGGTACCGCGGTGCCCGTGCCCGGCAGCCTCCCCACAGCCAGGACCCACCGCCGCATCCGCATTTGTGGGTGAAGCAGGATGAGCGCAGGGCTGGCAGCGCCACGGGGTCAGCGCCGGGTCCGAGCCCCAGAAAGGGATGTGGGTTCCCCGTCAGGAAGTGAATTTCTCCGCGATGAGTTTTAAACCATTTGAGCCCTGAATCCTTCTCCCTGCTCGATTTTTCAGCCCCCCCCCCCCAAGATCCTCCCCGCGTTTTCTCGCCAGAGAAACCAGGCGGAGAGGAGCCGAGCGATCCGTTGCAGGGGGAGCAAGTGGTGGGAGCCACCGGTGCCTCGGGGCTGGGGAGAGCATCCCCCGGGGCTCCGAGTCGGTAAACAAATAAAGCCGCGAGGAGCTCGGCCAAGATGTTCATCGATCCATGAGCGGCGAGTTTCCGCAGCAAAACGAACCGCTTCCCTGCCGAGACACAACCCAGCGGCTCGGCACCTCCCGAACGTGTCCGCTTGTCACCGGCATGGGGACGTCCCCGCGGTCCCCTGCATCCCCCGCAGATGCACAGAGCCGGCCGCTGGCATCGAGCCCGGGGCAAGCGTTGGCCAAAGGCAGCGGGGAAAAGCCATCGCACCCAGAGGTCATTTCTGGCTGCAGTTAATCCCCTCCGTGGCTAGAAAGTCGCTTTTCTCCCAAGAAAACGCTCTCTTTGCCTTATTTCTCCTGTCGGTACCGGGAATCTCTTCCACCTCCCTGCCTTCCCTCCGACCAGCCACAAAGAGCTTCTCAAGAGGCCGCTTTGCCACATCTTCCAACCTCGGATCTCTCTTCCCGACGCCCTCCTGATGTCCTGGGGATGTATTTTGGGATGGGAGAGCCGGCTGCCCCACGGGCTGGCAGGGATGCGGTACTCGCCCTGCACCAGGCGATGCATCGGTCCGCACGTTTGCTTTGGCGATGATTTTATTCCTTCTCTTCTTTCTTTCTATTACTGAAATGAGCATCATTGATTTTTTATAGTGCTAATTTTTTTCCTAACAGAAAGCCACCTGGGATTAAATCAAATTGCTTATCGGCATCTCAACACTATTATGGCAGCTGAGTCCCTTTCAGCAGCCAAACTTGTGAGCTCAATACAAAACAAGATCAAGTTTGGTGCACGAGGCTCATTTTCCCAGACATCAACGAGGCCACCGGCTTTTAGGCTTTGCCGCTCACCTCACGCATCAACCTTTCCTTCCCATGGTCTCATGGCTTCCGTGTCAGGTCAGGCTGTTTTCTGGCTCATCCTCTTTATTTTCTCTACAACCCAGCCCTTCGGGACATTTATTTTCCAGTCCCCATCGCTCCCAGCTCTGTTACGAACCGGCATGAATGATTTAGCGAGTTCTTCAACCGGTCTCGTTAATACTCTTGGGTGCACATTAGCCGGTCCTGCAAATTTAGACGTACTGCGCTTTAATTGCGGTTTTAACCGCGAGCCGTAACGCTCTGCCTTCCCAAACGTGCGCCCGTAAACCTTTACAGCGGCCTGTCGAGCAACGCTCTGCCTGTGACTAACGCGGATGCGCCGGAGGATGCGCGTCCGGGCGGAGGTCTCGCCAGGCTGGGCTGCTTCTCCACAGCCGCCTGCGCCCCCGGTCCCTGCTGCGGCTCTTGGGGAGGTCACCCGGGGAGGTGACAAGGTGGGTTGGGGTTTTTCATGCCTCTAACACGCGCAGGTGCCCCCCCCCGGGGGCTGTCTCCGGATCCTCGGCGCTGCCCATCCCCGGAGCATCCCCACGGCTCCACCTCGGCACCCAGCGTCCCCGGGCGGGCAGGCATCACCGCACCCATCGCGCCCCGTCCCGCGGAGATGGGGCGCGGGGGAAACGAGGGGCTCGTCGTCCCTGCTGCCGCCGTCAGCCCCCCATTTCCATGGCAACCATGCAAATGTGAAAGCTTTCCATAATCATTAGGGAGCGGAGCTGAGCAGTATAAACAGTGACTGCAGTAGATTACATGCCTATTATGAACAGTCGCGCCTTCTGAGCGCTGGTAATTACACCTAATTGTGCATTTAATTGTGTAATTGAAAACCCCCACCCAGAGTTCAGCCCCGGCTCCTTTCCCCTTTCCCCGGCGCTGGGAAGGCGGCCGGGGGCAGCTCCAGCCCCACCGGCCTCGTGCCGTCCCCACGCCGGCGATCGGGCACGACGGGGACCGCGCGAGGACAAAAGATGCCGGCAGAAGTCGGAGGTGAATGACTCCCGCCGGTGCCGGGGGGCGGGTGGCCAAAATCAGGCAAATCGGGGCAGGAGGGGTGGTGGGGACCAGGAAGCCCCCAAGGGTGCAGTGGGACCCCGTTGGGGAAGGGGATGTCTCACAGGGCCGGGGGGTGGCAGAGGGATGCAGGGGATGGGACCGTCCTCTCCCTTCGCCCGTCCTTCGTTAAGCCGACCCCGTTAGCTCCTTCTCCAGGCTCAGCGATGGGGGGCTCGCATCCTGGAGGCTCTCGGCGCCCCGTGAGGACCCCACGGTTTGGGCAGGCAGGATGGGGCGGACCCGCAGCTCCTCCCCCTGCACCCCAACCCCGGGAGGCTGCGGGAGGAAGGATGCCAGCGCCGGCATGGTGTGGCACGGCACGGCACCGCACACCGCCAGCCCAGCAGGCTCCGGCAGGCTCAGCCGGGCAGGAGGTGCCAACCGAGCTTTGCTTTTCCAACCCATTAAAGGAGAAGGAGAGAAACAAAGAGAGAAATGAAACCCCGGTTCGGGGCTCTGCCGGCAGAGGTGGGAGCGTTGAGCATCTCCCGTCCCCACCCAGCTGCATCCCACCCGCTGATGAGCCCCACGCCACAGGGGGAGGCGATGGGGTCACCCCTGGGGGGGTGAAGGAGCCCACTCGAGCAAGCCGGGCCTGTGCCGGTGCCTGAGCCAGGCCCCAGTCCCCAACCGGGACGGCCAAGGGGTGTGTGACAGCAGCCAGACCTCAGCTTCCAGCAGCCCACATCCCGATATCCCGTACCACTGCCCCGAGGTTCGGTACACCTCCCTGCAGCAGCGCCGCTGTCCCGATCTGCAACCGACACCACTAGGCTTCAGAGTTAACAAGAGTTGCAGCTTGCGGCTCTGACGCCCTCGAGCCCGCGCTGGCGAGCGGCATCCGGGTTCATTTTCCATCCAACCGCCTCAGCAGGTTTCCTCTTGGCATAAAGAGAAATCCTCCCAACAACAACAACGTGCACCTGGAGAAAGGTTCCATACGGCACCGTGAACCCCCCAGCTGGTTCTTCAGTCTCCTGTACAACGGGGGGGACCGGCAAGAACCGGAGAGTTTTGATTTCATCCCACCTCATCAGCACAAATCTCTCCCGGCAGCCCGTGTCGAGGCGGGGCAGGGCCAGCGCGCGTCTGGCAATGGGATCCCTGGGGTTTTCCAGAGAAAAAACATAAACGGAGGCAAAATCTGGCGGGTGGTGCTTGTCCCCTGGGAACAGAGACACCCAGCGCTTGCAGCATCGCCTCGCCCAGCAGTGCAGAAGGAGCGTGTAGGATATCGGGCTGGTCCAAAGCGGCTGCCCGGGCTCCCCGCTGTACCACGGCCCGAAAACCAGTTTCCCAAACTGGTTCAGGCGCAACTGCTGCCCCGAGGTCTGGGCTGCGCAGGGTGGAGCAGGCAGGGCTCTGCCTGCACCGGGCAGGGCACGTTGCCTCTCCAAATCTGCCTTCTCCCACCCCAGCACGGGGACCTGGCACATGGACCTTGTGCCCAGCGGGTGCCGGCAGCACCAGGGCACCCTGCAGCCACGGGGCATCCTCGGCCACCACGAGCATCGCCCGTGTCCAGGGGGGACAAGGGACCAGGGGCGTGTCCCCTGGGAACCAGGTTGCAAATATTGGGGAAACCAAGAGGGACATGAGAAGGTGCCCGCGGGGTCACGGCAGCAGCGGGAAGGCGGCCTGGCAGCAAGGACCAGCCGGAGATGGTGGCATCACCCCAGGGCAGGCTGCATCTCACCCAGGCTGCTTTGTTTAAGGGAAACTGAGGCACAGGCCAGCCGGCGAGGTTTAGCAAGCCAGCGTGCTCGCTGGGTAGCCCCGCTGTTGGCACAAGCTCACCCCGCAGCAACGGGGCACGGCTTCCTGGGCAGCCCCAGCACACACCAGTCCAACCCCAGCCCCAGCGGCTGGGGGCACTGGGAGCACGGCCGTCCCCTCGCCCATAGCACAGAGGGCCCAGGACAGGCAGCAGGGCGACCCAGACATGGGGCACTCATCGTCCCCTCCCAAACCTCGGCACCGCCTGGTCTGCCCACCCTGGCCACACCACCTCGGGGATGAGTACTGGCCTCATCACCCAAGGGGACACCCTGACGGCACCCCTCACCTCCACCGCCCTGGGGCTGGGTGGGCACCCAGAGCCCCCACCCCGGGCAGGGCACCCAGCGGCACCTCTTCCCCATGGGGCGGGTGGGTGCCACGGCTGCGGGATAGGGTGCTGGGGGTGCGGGGCATGCCCACAGCCTGCGGGATGCAGGCTGCTGCCTCCGGAGCCAGGACGGAGGTCGGGAGAGCATCCCGCAGGCTGGGGGGGGATGTGCTGGGGTACGGGGCGAGCCTGGGGTGGAACGGCCACCAGTAAGGGACGATTTTGGAGCCAAGCCTTTGGGGACTCTGCTGCAGTGCACCGGGACACATAGGTGAGGGGGGAGAGGAAAGCGTGACCCCAATGTGCACCACAAAGTTTCTCTGGGTATGAGCAGGAGCCGCTCTCCCAGCCCGGGAGCTCACACCGATTCAGTCCTTCCCCTAAAATAAACAGATTAAAATCTCTCAGATCTGGGATATCTCGGGGAATAAACGCCAGCAAACCTATTTGGGAGCTGAGCGGTAAAAATAAAGTGACCAAAAGCCAGGAAACTCCTGCGCAGCCAGGAAACACCCGTTGGATTTCTCCTGAATAAAGGGGAAGGTGAGCGACGCGCAAAGCAAGACGCCACAGACCGAACCGGGGGGACAGCTGGGGACACGAGAGGCCATTCCCGCTGGGCACGGCGGGACTTCAGCCCAGGGATGAGCCCACCACAGCTCTGCTCCCTGGGGTTGAGGTCTGGCTTCAACGCTTCCCGTGTCCCCCCAGGGAAGCCAGAGTTTCCCCCCCCCCCAGCCCCATCCAAAAGTGGGGACCCCTCCCCACTCACTGCCTTCCGAAGGATGGAGAACGAACAAGAGCAACGCCAGGAGGACAGCGCCCGTCGGCAGGATGCCACCATCGTCCCCAGCGCGGATCCGGAGCCTGTTTCCATCGCTGCCTCCACCCACCCCATCGCCCCCCGCAATCCCCGAGGACATCACGGGCTGACCGCCACGCGTTTCGGCAATCTCCCCCCTCGTTTTCCTCGCGACGACGAGGCCGCGGGGTAAGTTGTAGAATGCTGATTCTCCGTTAATGAACCACCTGGCCAGGATAATTAATCGCAACCTCGTTGGCACCGGTTTTAGCAGAAAACCCCCCAAATACCCCAAACGCTCCCTTCGCCTGCTCCTCTGTCAGCAGCCTGATGAAGATTGATCCGTGGGCGGCGGCAAGAACGGCACCTAATTATTACGAAGACTGACAATCCTACCAAAATTAAACCTCTCCCTTCTCTCTGCCCCAACATCCCGGCGTCCCCCGGCCACAGGCAGACAGGTCCCGCTCGAAAGCGGGAGAGTTTACAAAGTGCTGGCAGCAGGCGCAAGTTTCCCTCCTGCCCCGAGTCGGGGGACCAGCACCCCAAGAAACACCCTTGGAGTCACGAGGATGGGAAACCGGCGGCGAGAGCGAACTCGGAGGGAAGGGATTGCAGTTGGAAACAAAGCTCACACCTGCTGGAGACGCATCCCCAGGCGCTGACGGCACAGGGAACTGGTTGGCATCCATCTCCCCAGCCGCAACTCCAGCCGGCGCTGGGTTGAGGCAGGGGACGAGGGTGGCGTTTCATTCCCACCCCCCCACCCCCGTTTATTATTTGTTCTTTTTCTTTTTTTTTTTTGCTTTTTATTGGGTGGCAGCAAAGCATCCCTAAGCCGGTCCCACAGCAAGGTCACCGCCGAGACGGAGCGCGTAACGGCGACGGCCAAGGTTTCGCACAAAGCACAACCCGGCATGCTGATGAGCGCGGACGGCCCCTCGCCTTACCAGCTGCAGGCAGCAGAATCCGACCAGCGTACATCTCCCATTGCATCTCCCCATGGTTTCCCAGCCGGAGCCTCGGATTTCCCCCACCGTGGCCTCGCGTCGCCGTCCTCCGGCTCCTCACCAGCCGCCCCTCCGCCAGCAGAGCCGCCACCCGGGGAGCATCAGGGGGGCACCAGCAACATGTCCCGCTCTCCAGCCTCCGGCCGGCCCCGGTACTTTCTTCACAGCAGCCCCGCCGGCTCCCGCATCCTGCCAGGTTAGCACAGAGGCGGGCTGCGCTCAGAAAGGGGCATCGCCCCCCTCCTCCGCCTTCTCCCCCCCGCGCCGAGCCCCGCTCCCCCCGTGCCCGCCCCAGCCCCGGCTCCCGGCGCAGCCACCCCGCGCACACCTCGCCATCCATCCCCGGGGCGCGCAGCTTTGCGCGGAACCCGCCCGGCCCCTCTATTGTCTCTCCCGCACAGCCGCGCTCCGCGCCCCGGGGGCGGGCGGGGAGGAGGCGGCGGGTGGGGTCGGGGGCGCGGCGGGCAGGGCGGGCCGCGGCCGCCGGAACAAGGCCAGACGCGATCGCGGCGGGGCCCGGCGGGCGGCGCGGCCGGGCGGTGGGGGGGGAGGTGAGGTGAGGCGAGGCCGGGCGGGCTGCGCTGGGCCCTTGGCGGCTTCCGGGGGCGCCGGGCAGCGCGGCCCCTTAGGCGCGGTCCTGGTCGCGCCTGCTTGTCGGTTCTCCTATTTGTCTTTTTAATGGCAGATTAATTTTTTTTAATTCCCTCCCCGCCCCCTCTGGAGTCAGGTGGGGCTGGGGTAAATCCCGGTGATTTGTCAAACGCCAAGGGCAGGGGAGCTGCTGCCCTCCCCCTTCCCTCGGCCCTGAGGCGGTGCCCGGACCCCCCGCACAGGGACCCCGCAGCCTGGGGGGGGGGGTGGCGAGGACAGATGGCCCAGCCCTGCAGGGAAAGTCCCCGCCACCCCCCTGCAGAGCCCGGCTCCGCAGCCCCGCTCCAGGGCCGGGAACGATCGCTGGGCAGAGGCACGGCAGCAGCCAGCCCCCCGGCTTTGGGGCTCTGCTCCCCCAGGGCTCGCAGGCTGAAACCCAGCAGGTCTGGGCAAGGAGGTGGGTGCGGGCAGGGTCTGGCCCCCAACCGCCACCCACCCGGTTCGCCTTTGTTCTTTTTTTCACAGCACACCTTCAGGGGAATCGGAGAGCGCACATCTGCCAAGGAACAACCGGGATGCTGCTTCTCCAGAGCTTTAGAAATCTCCTCCTGAAATGCCACCCAGCAGAAGGACTTGGGGATAGTTTGCTGCTTTTCAGTTCTGTGATTTCTTAATCCTCGGCCCTGGTTTTTATAAGGAAGCATCTCCTCAACCAGCCCCACGCGCTCTTAGACATGAGAGCAGCTCTGCACGGGATCCCAGGGGCTGCACCCTTACAGATGCTTTGTGTGCAAGTGTCGGTCTGGCCATGGTCTGACGCGGCCCATCCAAGCTTGCGAGGGATCACGCGTCCCTGTGCGCTGCTGGGACCAGCCTCCAGCACCTACCACACCTGGAGCTTTTCCTTCATCCTCCGTGGTGGGAATTTCTCTCCCTCCCAGCTGTTCCGCGCTCCCAGGAGCGTTTCGGGAGGCCCGCACGTGGCCTTTGCAGAAAACACTTGGCTTCCGCGATGGCAAAGATGCGGTGGGTTCACCAAGCGATGCTCCTAACCAGGGATCCCAGGAGAGGTGGTCGAATCCCCGCAGAGCCGGTGGGTGTTTGGAACACGGGGCCCTCCGCGTTTATTGTGCGCTGCCTCAGGCTGGTTAAGCGAGCGCACGGTGAGCTGCAGCCTCCGTCAGCCCCGTGTACCCCCCGTGCCTCGCTGTGTGGGCTCCAGGGATCCCACCCGTGGACCTGGCCCCCCCTGTGACACCCCCACCGGAGGCTCGACTCCATCACCCCTAGTGCTCCTGGCTCCATCATCTCCGGCTCCTCACCAGGAGCCTGGCAGAGGTCCCATCGCCCTCCTCCCGGGTGTCCCAGGCTCCTAGGGGTTATCTGGGTGCGTAAGGTGGGGCACCAGCCCCATCTCCAGGATCGGGCTTGTGGGCTCCTCTTGGATTTAAGCACAGCAGAAACCTGGAGCAGAGGGATGAGTTTCACCCCATGGGTCAAAAAAAGATGAGGATCCAACTGCCCCACCGCATCTTGTTGGCAAATCTGCTGGGCTCAACCCTCCCCGTTAGCTCTAAAAAATACCAGACAAAGGCAAACCACCCCGGCGTGAAATCGTGAAAACTGATACAGTGGCACCAGGATCCTGCCTGGCTCTTGACCAGGTGGAGTTTTGCGAGGAATCAATTTTAGATTAAAACAGGTCAATATAGCATGTCAAGGCGCTTCCCTAGAAGGCGAGGAGATAACTTCATTTGCGAGCGGGTGGGAGAGGAGCCCAACATTTTGTCCTTTGCTCCGCTTGTAACCCGCCACCCTCCAGACCCCCCAACCCTTGGCTTTTGATTTTTTTTGCAAGCGAAAACCCAGATGACCAAAATTCTGGAGGAAGTATTAGAAGGAAATTAAATCAGGGGCAGGTTATTTATTTGTGGGGGTGAGAGGAAGCCACGAAGCCTTGTGCTTTGATGTGAACCCGGAGCTGCCTCAGTTTCCCCAACACCCATCGCGATGGCGGTGCCGGAGCCTCATCCCAAATCCTGCATCCCTGCCCTGCCCCACGCGGCTCTGACCCCCATCCCGGCCCTTTGGGATGGTGATCGGAGAGGAGCCACCTTCCCCCCGCCCCGGGGGCTGAGCCTCTGCTTTGCTGCCACAGCCCCTGGGGGGGGGGTCGCAGGAGATGTCCCCCACGGCCACCACCGGCAGATCACCTCCCTGCTCACCCAGGGACCCCTGGGACCGGCAGCGGGGCTGAATCCGGCCCAGCCCTCCATCCCCAGGGCAGGAGGGGCCGGGGGGGGTGTCACTTCTCTGCGTACACATAATCATCTCCTTTCATTAAAAAAATCACCTCCTTCCATGAAAAAGGGGTGTTGGAAGTAAAAAAAAACCCACCTGGATCCTTGTGCCAGAGAGAGCTCTGCGAGGAGTATAAACGGAACACGTGGAAATAGGGGGTTTTCACTAAACTGATATTTTTACCCAAAAATGTCTATTTTTTGCTCAAGAGAACCAACACAGGGATTGGAGGTTTTTTTATTTCCCCCCCCCCCTTTTTTTCCCCTCAAAAAATTCTGGAGCAGAAAGAAATCACACCACCGGCAGCTTTTGCTCCCCTTCCTCAGCTGCAAGCAGGGATGTGCCATGGCCCCTGCCGGGACACCAGGACTTCGGGCACTTGTGCCCCTCACCAGAATTATTCCTTATCTCCAAACGGAGCCAAAAAAAAAAAAAATATAGCTCCCCAGGCCAAGCATCAGCAACGTTCCCCATGCAGCCAGCAAAGAGGCGTTAGGGGGAAGAAGGAGGCACGAAGCCGCTGCAGGGCACGCCGGGCTGGGGATGCTGTTTGCTGCCTTAAAAAAGGCAAAACCAGGGAAAAAAGGGGGTTTTAGGTTAATGGAAAACACCCAGGGGACAACACGGTTTTGCACCCCTGGCATTGGAGTTGCCTTCCCCCCCGCCCCCTTCTTTTCCTCGTGGACTCTTGGGGTTGATTTTTTTTTTTTTTTTTTCCTTCTTTTAGGCTAAAACTATTGTCCAGGCTTGGTGATGATTTGGAACGTGAATTTGGGGGGCAAATTTATACCGAATCTCTGCTCAGGGATGTCCCCAGCAGAGGCTGGCAGGGATGCGCCAGCCCACGGGAGCTGCTGTGGAGACGAGCCAAGGGGGCTGGTGAGCATCTTTCACTCTCTCAGGTAGTAATTAACAGCACTAAGTCATCAGAACAAGACAAAATGATGATTTTTGGCATGTTTATTAGCAAAGAAATCTTCAAAGGGACCCCATCTATCTGGGTTATGGTGATGGGAAAAAGATATTTATTCTGATGCATTATGTAAATCAGCGCGGGGTAAATACGTGCAAATCATCGGCACAGGTTGTGCGTAATTAAGCCGGTCGGGTAATTCCCCGTAACGGGGAGCTGGGATGGGGTTTGCACTTCGCTCAGGCTAAATCCCTCCAGAGCCTGGTGGGTGGCTGGATTTTGGGTGAGCCATCATACGCACCCCTTTGCTGGGGTACCAGGGGATGAAGGGATCTGGGATTCATGTTAATGAGCTGCTAATTAACCAGTGGCTGGAGCGGCAGAGCAGCCCTGTGAGCGTGAGGGAGGTGACGAGGTGCAGCCCAGCACCTTGGGACGGGGCAGCCGGGCTGGAGCAGGTGGCGGGGATGGACACGGCTCCACTGGGCTGTGCTGGGACAGAGCAGCCTGGGGACAGGGACACTCCATCCTGGGGACAGGGACGCTCCATCCCCGGGGTCAGGGATGCTCCAGCCCTGGGGACAGGGACACTCCATCCCCAGGGACAGGGACACTCCATCCCCGGGTCAGGGACGCTCCATCCCCGGGGACAGGGACGCTCCATCCCAGGTTCATGGATGCTCCATCCCAGGGACAGGGACGCTCCATCCCAGCGTCAGGGCCACCCCGTCCCTGGGGTCAGGGGTGCTCTCTGTGTGATGGGGACCCCAAATCTGGGCATCAGGCTCAGGCTGGGGGTGCCAAACGCCAGCCCACAGCCAGCACCTCGGCCGCTGACCTGGACCCCGCACCCATCCCTCCTCGCTTCACCTGGGAACAGCCCCAAACCCCGAGGGACACCTCGTGTCACCCCACGCAGGGCACCCTCTGCCCACCCAGCCCCGCGGGGACGGAGGGAAGGGCCGCGATGGCGCCGACCAAACCGAAGCCGCTTCCCCAACCAGCCCCGGCAATAAACGCCCAGCTATTTAACCAACCTTTCCCCGATTTTAACATAATTAGCCATCAGCCTGCCAATCAACGTCAGCTCCCGCGGATCACCGTTAATGGATTGCTGTTCAGCTGGCTGTTATTGAATCGATATAGAAATTAAAATGCATTCACGCCATTCTTTCTCAGTTGTCATCTTATCTCAGCATATAGCGAAAAGCGCGGCAGATTACAAAATCCATCATCGTTTAGCCTTTGTAGCTCGCAAAATTCATAATTAACAAAAAATTCCCATTCACTTGCTCATGTAATTTAATTAGTTTTCCATTAAATAGAGACTAAATATCATCTAATCCCCCAACAGAGCAAATAATTGTTTTCCATTCTTTTAGAAATTATCACTTTTTATTGTAACTATCAAAATTTATTAGGAGCCTCGGAGCAGCAGCGGGGAAAGGTGGGAGAAGCGCTGGAGGAAGGACAAGGAGGTAATTAGAGGGGTTGGCAGGGCCAGGGCTGCCCTCGGCTGAGCGGGGACCTCCCGGCACTGCGGTGCCCAGCGTGGGGATCACCAGCACCAGCACAGGATCTGGCCCGCCGCACCATGCCCAGTGCTCTGGGTACCGCATCCGGCCGGGAGCGTTTGCCGATGCTGGCGATGCCGAAGGGTCAAGGACCGGGCTGGGGACGGGGACGGGGTTGGGGACAGCCACACAGGGCCATGGCAGGGGGTCACTGGCAGCTCCCCCGGCCCCTCCACCAAAAGGGGGGGCAGCAGCCAGCAGCCCCCTCCCAGAGCAGCTCTATTGCGTGGAGGCTGTTCATCTGGATCCTGGGACAGATTTAATTTATAGTGGAAATCTCTCAAGCAAATACCTCCCTTGGAGGAATGAACCTGTTCAAGAAAACAATTTTCTCTGCGCTCGGATTATGCCTTTAACGGTTTGCTGCTGCGATGCCCCGGAGCTGGCGCGGCTCTGGCGTGGGATGGGAGCCAAGAGGGGCCCGCGCTCGCCCGGGTGCAGCCGGCAGCGGCCGGGAACCGAGGGGAAGCCAGTCCCCCCCCCGCGATGCTCTTGCTGCCCAGTGCTGCCCAGTGCGGGGCATCGCCCCGGCCCCGAGGGCTGCTGGCGGTGCTGGCCCTGGCGGTGTCTGGGGCGGGGGTACACGTGGGTGCACGTGTGTGGGTGCACGTGTGCCCGTGAGCGAGGCTGTGTGTGCGCCTGTGAGCGTGTGTATGGGCGTGTTTACGCCTGTGTGCACGTAGCTGTGTGCGAGTGGGTGCATTTGTGTGTGCGCTGTGAGCACGTGTAGGCACATGTGTACGTGCATGTGCGTGCACACGTTTATACACGCGTGGGTGTGCATGTATGTACGTGTGTGTACACACAGGGCACAGCACCCACTTTGCACACCAAGGACTGTGCCAGGGCCACGGGTGCTAGCCCCTCATGGGGACTGCCAGCCCCCCGCAGTGGGTGCCAGCCCCCCCCGGCAGGTGGGTGCCAGCCCCCCGCAGTGGGTGCCAGCCCCCCCGGCAGGTGGGTGCCCGGCTCTCCGGCGCAGCCCAGCACCGAGCCCAGGGGAAGGCCAGCCCTGGGGAGGGCACGCGGGGCCGGCTGTGCTCGCCGGTGCCCGGGTTGGGCTCTGCGGAGCGTTGAACCTGCTCAGCCCTGAGCACCCCCCCCAACAATAAATCCCCCTCTCGTCCCGACGGCACCACAGTTACGATCCACTGACCGCGTCTCCCGTTAGGAACAGGTAGGTGCTTCTCCTAAATCGACTTCCAGCTCTCCCTGAGGGCCGGGATGTCAGCGCACGGTCTGATCCGTCCCCCACTTTTCCACGCAGGCGGGTGGGCATCAATCCGGCCCCGACTGCAGAGGGGGATTGGTGGCTGCCCCCCGCCCGCGTCTCCCTCCTCACCCTCTGTTGATCTCGAATGCTTATTTGATCCCCAAGTTCCCCAGGGCTGGGGAACAGAGATGCCTCTCACGGCGCTGGGATGGGCACAGGACCCTGCCTGGGGAGCAGGGCTGGGCGCTCACTGCTGCGCTGAGTTTGCTGGTGCTCGGGTGGCAGCGCCGCACGCAGCGGGGAGACGCCCTGGGAGCAAACCGGCCGCCTGCCCCGGCGCTGGGCTCGCTCTGCCCGGCTGCTCCCTCAGGACCGGGGGATTTAGTGTTAATCCGGATCATTTCCCCGATCTGGGTCACAGCTCCACTCATGCTGACGTGTCGGAGGGGTGTCTGGGGGCAGAGGGGGTGGCACCCGCTCACCCCTGCGTGGGGTGCAGATCCATCCAGCACCCACTTCCTCACGCTGGGAGCCGCCGGCTGCTCAGCATCCTTCATGGGACCCCGGGTGCTGCGGGACCCCCGGGGTGCAGCAACCGCTGCCCAACAAAACCCTCCAGGACGCAGGGCAGGGGGAAGAGCGATGCCCCTCCCTGGCTTCCCTGTGGATTCCCGGGTTCGGAATTAGGAAAAAACCCACCCCTTTTCTTCTTTTAAACCAGCAAGATTCAGTAAACCGCAGGGTTATCATCCTGGCACCGCTGGCTCAGCCCCAAGAGTTTCTCTTCCCTCTGACACTTGGGCATATATTCAAATAAACCCGTAAGCCCTCGAGGATTATAACCTTCTAATTAAGCGCTAAATCCACGTGCCCGCACCCTCCTTGCTGGACAGCCCTTGGCGAGGGGACAGAGGCACAGCGTCGGTCCCCGGGCATGGGGCTCTGGGGACATCGATCCCAAACTGTGGCGCTCCCGGCCGGTCCCAGCTCTCATTTACGTGCGTTTCAGGGCACGTTATTTAATACTCTGCAGAGTTAAAAATAAACCTTCCCCCTGCCTCCAGCTCTCTCCACCCGCCTCTTCAGCTGAGGGGTGATTTCTTTACGTTGGGACACATTCATTCCCCGTGACCCAGCCGTGCGTGGGTGTCCCTGTCCCCCCCCGGGGACAGGCGGCTGGCGAGGGCAGTGGCGCAGGGACGACCGGGGCTGCGGCAGCCGCTCCTGCGGGCTCCTGCACACCGTTCCCGCTGGGAATCAGGGGAACGACGGGAGTGGGATGTTGGCAATGGACCAGGACCAGGCTGACGTTCCCCGCGCTTGAACCCGGAGCTCTGCTGAGTCTGAGCATTCCGAGCTGGTGCCTGAATCCATCGAGCCGTGGATGGAGAGGGTCGGGGAAGGAGGCACAGGTGGGGGCGATGGTTTCCTGAGAGTTGAACCCGGCCGCTCTCTCCAGCCCACCCCCGTCCGCACCACGGCTGCGATGATTTTGGACGAGGAGCCAAGACCAGCTCTGCACCAGCCCCGAGGGCCTCAAAAGAAACACCGTGGTGAGTGAGGTCCCACGTCCCCGAGGGGTGCGAGCAGCCTGCAGCCATCTGCTGAGAGAGGGACACGGCGCCAGGACAGGAACCATCCCAGGTGAGGGGACGGGGGACAGTGCCACACCCCCCCATCCAAGGGACATCACCCTGCCCTCCGGGGAACAGGCAGCCCCGTTGCCCTGCCTCCCTAAAGGCTGACGGGTCTGTTCTGGCCCCAGGCGTGCCATCCTCCAGCTCTTCTCTTCTGCCCGCAGCAGGGAACGCAGGAACAAGAAACGCTCTCGAGGGGACCCCACGCTTCTTCCCTTTCCACTGCACAAACTACCAGTTTCCCAGCTCTTAAATACCCCGTGGCCACAGCAGATTCCTCCCGGTCAAACGCTGGCCAAGGCGTCGCAGGACAGTCCCACGGCACGGCGCTGCTGGGTGGGAGCATCGCGTCTCCACGTTCCATCGTCCCAGGGAGCTGCAGCCCCCGGGCAGCCTCCTCTGGGACGGGGCAGAAAGGCAGCGAGAGGCGAGAAACATCTGATACGACCCGAGCCGAGGCAGCAAACGGGGGGGGAAATGGCGGGGGGGAAGGATGAGCAGTCTAACAGCTGAGGTGGACACATTCAGACGGGAAACGCAGCCCGCGCTCTTTGTGGAGAGTTAATTAACATCAGACAACGACCTGGGGAACGCAGGGGGAACCCCCTTGTACATTCTCACAAAGACCAGCCGGGGCTCAGCCCTCGAGTCAAGGGCTTGAGGCCGGTTTCACCCTTGGGGAAAAAAGTCCGGGCAGACCGTTCCCTTCTGGGCCAAACCCGGGGGCTGGAGCACAGCGAGCAGTCGGCCACGCAGAGTCCAGGGCTGCAGGGCAAGATCTGGCAGAAGAAATCCCATAAATCCCACCCTGTCCCAGCAGTCGGCCAAGGGTCTACGAGGTACGGACCTAACCTGCTCGAGGACCTGCCACCATCTCGTGCCACCAGCCTGGTTGGGGAGAGGGGACACATGGCCAGTCCCGTTCCCCCACCCCTGAGCACCGAAACCACGGCGCCTGGCACAGAAACCTCGCTGCCTTTACATTTATTTATAGCAGGAGGCTGGATTTTACTCAAAACATGAAAATAGGATTCAGCAGTAGCCCAATAATTATTTCAAGTGTGGTCATTTTTATTGCCATGAATAAAAAATAAAGCTGCTCCTCTGAAGTTAAGGTCTATGGCTTCCCCGGGTTATATACGAGTGAGGGACTTGATTTAGTATTGTACAATAGAAAAGTAAAACAGAACAATAAATCCCATCCACACAGTTCTTGTAAAAAGCTATCTATTTCAGTTTTGACCGTATAAAAAAAAACAACAAGAGAAACTCGACAGGGAATGTACAAGCCACATATGGAATTTCAACAAATTTTACCAATTTCAAGTGATCTGGGTAGGGGTTTAATAGTCGGTGGTACAGCCAAAAATTAAAATCTTTTCAATTCCAAATTTTCCTTCCTCCTCAAAGACGGGAGGAGAGGAAAAAAAGCTGTACAGCGAGACCACGCAGACACTGCAGCCTGCGAGAGGGCGGCTTGTCTCAGCAAGCTGCTTTGATGTTTTCCCACCGCCACAAGCACGAGGGGGGCTGGCACCGGGGAGGAGCAAGTCAACCCAACTTCTGTAAACCAAGGATCGCCGGGGCACGAATCCCACCAACTCCTCGTCGGCCTCACTGGATCTCCCCCATGTACAGTCTTTTGTCGCTGGATGCGGAGAGTACTGCGGGAGAGAGAGGGGAGGAACGTGAAAATTAAACCCAACGGTTTGAGACCTCCACTGACGACACCCCATTTGATCTGAACTCTCATTTCACTTGCTGTACGTGATCCAGAAAGCCAAATTGCATTCGCTCCCCAAAAACACTTCATGGAATTACTACTCTGGCATCTAATCACACGCTGCGTCGGGGCTGCCATTCCCCTGTCCCGAGGCAGCCGTAACGGCGTACCGCGTGTCACGGCTGAGCATTAAAATGGTAAAGAGAGAGTATAAACACGCTGTTAACGTTCTCAAGGATCCTGGAGTGATATTTCCATTGCAAGGAGCATTCGGATTGCAAACCGGGGCTGCACGCCGCTAGAGGGCACAGGCTGGCCGGGAAAGCCTCGCCAGGATGTTGTTGTTTTATCGCAAGAGGCAAAACGCAGCCGACACCCAACTCCACCACGCCACTGAGCCACCGTAACACCGAAAAGGCTCTTCGGGGGATTCAGGACACAAGCGTCAAAAGACTGACCCAAAAGCGCTGCTCTTGACACTGACAATAGTTTCATCCAAGTCCAGGAGAGATTTGGGGGATTTCTACGTGAACTGGCAGACTGGTGCCTGTCACCTTGCTGCGTTTTAGCTCCCCATGCACCCTCCCCTGCAGACAAGCATCGTGGAGCGGGTCCAGCAATTCGCAAGACTAACGTTCCCAGATAGTCGTAGAAATCAATTGCGTAACTCGCACGCAACGCCTGGATAGGTTTTTAATTTTTATTTTAAGCTCCGTGATGGATTCACAAAGAGGAGCTCAGCAGAACACAACTGCAAACAATCCTCTCCAGTTTGGAGAGCTCGCTCCGCTCCTCCAGCCCAATCTCCGCTCTGAAGACAGGGCAATGAATAACCAAGGAACAAAGCCATAACTCACTGCCCTGCCGCAGAGACTGTCATGCTCAGCACAATCGAGCTCTTGGCTTCGCTTCTGGGTTGACTCTTGTCAATTTTTGGCTGGAGCAACGCGGTGACCTGGCCGATGGTGCGAGTGCTTCCATAGAAACAAACGCCACCCCGCGGTCCTGCCTGGGCCACGTGCTGCACCAAGAAACCTGGTCCTGGCTAACGCAGGGTCGTTAAAATGGTTCCGAAACAGCCACCACGAGCATTGTCTCACCCAGTGCTGATACGGACACCGCTAGAACGGGGAAAACACCCGCTGCACAAAGAACCTGCTTTGCTTCCTACAGCTCTTGGGCACGTTCAGAGCCCCCAGGCTGGAGACGTGCTCCTGTGATCACCGTGCTCATGGGATCACCCAACGTGCAGTTGTAGCTCTGGTGTCCAAACCGAGGTAGCCCAAAACCTTTTTGCATTGCCCTTGGGAAGCGTGGGCGAGCCCCAGGCAGCAGCAGCCAAGCCACGGCTCACAGCCACCCACCAGTGACCAACACCGCAGAGCACCCTGCTGCTGCACGGGTGCCCCCACCCAGGTCTCCCCCTGAGCAGGACACAGAAGCAGACCCCCCACGCTCAGCCCAGCACCCCAGGGCACACCCGGCCCAACTCCCATCTATCGGAGAGGAGCAAGCAGGGGGCTGCTACCCCTAAATTTGTCCAATACTCGGGGCTCTGGGCCATGGGCAATTTTGGGGCCGTTTTCCAGAGGACCAGTAGTTCAGCCAGCCCTGAAACTATTTCCCCAGCTGACTTGAGGTGGGGAGGACTTACTAATGGGTTCCTCCGGATGGAAAGCCAGTTCGTTCACCGACCCGGCGTGGCCTGGCAGCTTGTACAAAATCCTCCTGGATGTGGTGTCCCACACGTAGACAAACCTACGAAAGAATTATGAGAGCAGGCATTTGAGAAGGGAAAGCAGCTGTCCCCTGCACCAACGGCTTCTTCCTGCAGTGGTTCACCACCCGGGCTGTATTAGCTGCAACTGTTAGCATGGATAAACAAGGAGCCTCTCAGGAGTAAAATGCTGCACTGCCAAATCCAGAAGAGCAGAGGTTTGAGCAAGAAGGAGCCAACACGTCAACTTGGTGTTAACAGCCTTGCTGCTGTCACGGCGTGACAGCCCCATCTCATCCCTCATAGCACAGAGATGGAGTTGAAAGCGTGAGACCGTACAGACCCTCAAGATAGCAGCAACGCGGTGGGCTAAGGGAGAAAAACAGCGCTGGGAGCGGGGAGGAGGGGTCCCACCATCACAAATACCTGCCTGCAAGCCCAGCAGCCATCCTCGGTTTGGCCTGGCTGGCAAGCGGTGAGGAGGAGCCAGGCTGCTCCCCAGCCCCTGCTACACTGTAATCCCTCCCAGCCAACAGCTTTCTGGAGGGGTTTCCTCCTGCTGTGCCATTAAAGTCGTAATTCCCTCCCCAGCAGTTATTAGGGGGCCGATCAGATCACACCGAGCCCTTTGATTAACCTCCTGCAGGCCTCGCCGCGGGCCCCCACCACGAGCACCACGCTTTGGCTGAAGGGCGGTGCAGGATCCTTCTGGCAGGAGGTCAGAAAGAAACAGCAGGCACCGGGCACGGATCAGCTTTTAGATTCCTCTTATAAACGGTCTCAGGGAGTGGGGGAAACGGTGCCTTGCTGTAAAGTACACTGTACCCCAGATCGTCGCTTGGTCGCTGCAGACGCCACTGTGCATCCCTGTGCCTCGTCTGCAGGACCTCAAACACGTCGGGGATCCAGAGCCCTTTCATCAGCCCCGCACGCAGCCCAGGCTCCGAATACCACGGCCGGACCCTTTCAGGCTCACGCAATGCCACCAGCAAGGGGTTCCTCAGTCTCACCTGTTCCTTTCCATTTGTCAGAGCTTTGCAAACTGGACAAAGAACAAGATTTGCTTTTACAATTAGCCTTTTAGTTGAAATAGAAGTGAGGTTCTTTCCCCCAAAAAAACACTAAATCATTTATAACACTTGCTGGCTAGGTAGAGAGGACACTGGACACCGACACAGGGCAGATCTGCTTTGTCAGGAGCATTCATTTTCAGGTGCATGCTATTCTTTTGACTTATTTTCTTGAAACACATAAAGGAGAAAAATCCAAGCCTGCACCCTTAAGTCACGAATGTTACTTAAAGCAGCGTTTCTTCAGGCACAACTGTTTTATCTAGCAGGCAAGAACTGTATCGAATGCTTTCTCAAAGCACTCTGCTGCTGCAGTTTTAATGTGGTGTCACAAAGGATGCAAGCAGTTTAAGTAGTTGATTTTACTATAACCCTTCTGAAGGGCTCAACAGTAAAAAAATATATTCAGGTAATTGTCCCTCCAACATACACACACTCCATGTAATGCAGGAGGAGAGAGTAATCATTGAGGCACTACTTTGTACTCAGACAAATGAAAAGTTTGTTTAATCTTGCTTTGCTCTCCCAGCAGATACTCCTCAAACAAACAAAAAAAAAATTAAAATTAAAAGCTCAGAGATAGCAGAAAGATTTGAGCAGCCTGACCCAACCTGCTGCCTGCTCTTCCCCACAAATGTCAGACCACAAAGCTGCATCTGCAGAACTAACCTAACGGCCTGGGACTTGCAGCCACACGTCGCCGCTGAGCAGACCTGCCGCAGGCTCGGCAGGCTAACGCACGGACATTCCTCCCCTCCTGCGCCGCCGCCGCCGCCCAGCAGGACTGGAAAGGAGAGTCACGTCTCGGCCACTTGCTGTGACAGCTGGCCCCACTATATCTGGACAGCGAGAGCTAAAGTTCTCCCTATCCTCTATCAGAAACTCATTAATTTGCTAATTACTACTGCTCCATGCCCTGGAGGCAGGCCTGCAGGAATTCCTGTCTCGATGTCACCGAGAGCGCGTCTGGATTTGCTCCAGTGGAGGCTGGTATCCTTCACGGTGACCTTCAGTGTCTGGCACAGCCCCTCTGCCAGCTTCCTCCTTCTACCCATTTTACTCCTCAGTCGTCTTAGTTTATAGAATATCTGATTTAAAAGTCCAATATGTGATAATTTAGTCAGATCTTTATTTCTTCTTACTTGTTAATTAAAGTAAGGATCAAGAACGATCCTTGGAACACCACTGGTGCCTCCTGCAAGCCGCCAAGCAGCAATTTCAGTGGTATTTGTGGTCCTTCTCAGTGTAACCCCTCACCACACCTCGCCAGACTCCCTGCTCCTAGAAGACTCTCACAAACATCTACCGGTACGAGCACAAGGGACCCAGCCCACTGACAACCACGCTCCCGTCGTCTGCTGGTCCTGGTGCTGGATCCCGTGGTTGGACATAAGCAGTAACGCAGATCTCTGGTCTGCCTTTGACAATAATAGTAAGATTTTACAACCACACGGCGCTCCTCCACTGACACAAAGATACATAAACACGTTGCTATAGGAATCAGGGCAGACAATGCTCACAGAAGAGCACAGAGCGTTGTTTGGGTCCTCACGCCTCTATGCACAACTCTGAGTCTTCAGATTACGATCCAGGAGCACCTGCAAACCGATTATGGATTCACGGTAATGGAGGAACGCAGAGGCAACTCACCTGTCGGCCGATCCCCCTGCGATTTTACTCCCGTCCGGGGACCAAGAGCACCTCAGAAGATTCTAAAATAAAAGAACGTGCACAGATCTATTTCTAAAGGAAGATTTAGTTTCCCCCTTCTACTTGAATTAAAATCACTGCGAGACTTTAAATATCACGAGCACCACTTTAATGATCTCCCTTCGGAAGATGAGATGGTGATTACAGATTTTATTTTATTGCTGGAAACATCCAGCACCTTGTTATGTTACACAAAGTAGATAGTAAATGTAGAAAATACTTAATTTACAGCTAATTATAGCTGAACTGAGCAAAGAAATCTCGTTACTGCAGCTTTAATTGGAATCCCACTTTGTGCATTAATCTTTGAGTTCTTATTAAAGCCTTTCTGGTTTAAACTTGAACTTAAAAAAAACAAAACAATTTACAGAAAACCTAATAGCAGCAGCATTTTACAACGTTTCTGTCTGCAGTACACTCACCTTTTCAAAATTATGTACGTTCCCCTGGAAAATCTTTACACATCTCTCTTTAGGGGCAAACGGTCGCACATCCCAGATGCGAACTGCAAGAGAGAGCCCGCGGTCATTAGCTGAAGATGGTGGAGGCACGAGGGCAAGGTCAGCTTCTGGAAATGTTCCTTTTCCTAAGACACGCTGCTAACGAGCAAAGACCTGGCCGTGCTCCTTGTTCTCCCCGTGCCTAGGTTTCCTCTGAAGCAAAAGGAAACCAGCAGCTTTCCCCTGCAGAAAGCTTCGATACGAAATGCAGAAATTTATAATTACACCAAGACCACTGCCAACGGGGTGGGGGTGGGGGAATCCAAACTAATTCTTACACAAACGAGCCACCACCTCTTTACACGAGGATTTGCTTTATTCTAACACGCTCCACGATCACGCTTCTAATCAGATCAGCTTCGCTGAGTGGAGACAGGCAGTTTGGAACCGCGCTATCGTTCCCTGCTGCGGGGAAAATGCCAAACCGCCCCTGACAAGAGCCAGGCCGAGGTTACGTTCAACTGTCTGCACAAATTATGTGTGCTGCAGCTTGCGTCCTCACTGCCCTTCGGGAGACGCGACTAACCCTTCCGATGCAGCTGCCCCCTCCCTGCAAAGGATGGGCTGCCACCAGCGTAACAGCAGGAATTGCAGCTTTATCTCTGGAGCCCAACTCCCTTCAACCCATCCCCACGTCCGGCTCTTGTTTTTCTACGTCAAACAATTTGAGCTGTTCCTTCCAAAACACCGGGCAAAGCGTAAGAGAGCAGCGCCTGACAGCTGTCTGCACACCATGCTCTCGCGTCAGGACGTACCCGTGTTGTCCATCGCGTTGGAGAGCAGGTAGGAGCCTTCTGAACTCAGACTAAGGCCCGTCACCGAGTCCGCGTGTCCCCTCATCGTGTAGGTGAGCTTGTTCTGGCGAAGGTCCCACACCTTTCGGACACAACATTGCGTTTTACCAAAGAGACTGTCGGAACTGCTGTTTCCAGAGTTTCACACAGGTACTGATCAGTCAGCTGATGACATCAGCTTTCCATTACAGTTGGCGGGGTCTAGAATTTTATACGTCTTGTAGGGAAAATGGAAATTGCCCCTTAGAAAACTTCTTACCTTACATGTTCAACCACCAAGGAGTTAAATACCAGCAGCCCCGTGCCCACAGGAATCCCTCTCTCCCTGGCTACAGCTCCCCCAGCTCCCAAATTCCACTGACCGATGGCACAGAGCAGTTGTCCAACCCCCAAAATTTCACGCTGTTCTCTTCCCAAGAGTTACTGCCTTTCACGGGGCAGTCGGAACAGATCTCATGTTGCTGCACTTAGCGATGGCTCTCTGACAAGCACATGCTCCCCACGCCTACGTAATGCTGGAGCCCAAAGCCGAAAGGACAGTAAGACAGACTGAACCCTACGGCTATCAGGAGACTCTCAGCTACCAGCTGAATGAAACATTGAGCTGGCTCTTAAATAAGAACTTTCCACACTAGCAGGTGACAAAAGTAAGTTGCAATCTGGAGCAGAGGGCAGAGAGCGTGGATGCGTCACCACATTTTCTTTAGTTTACCTCATAGGTGGCTCTAGAGCCTCCGGGATGGGCGCAAGCGTACCGTATTGGCTGCGGCGGGTGACAGCCGTGCTGGGATGCCTGGCCAGGAATGCCAGGGCTGTCCAGGCTGTCACATGGCAAACAGCCCTGGAGCAATTCCCTCCGAGTTTATTGGCCCTATGTCAACAGCGAGGTCGGACACAGCGGGTCCGCATGCTTCTTGTGACTGTCAAATTAACCACCAGGCCTCCACACTTGTCCTTGATCAACGCAAGATGCGATGGGATGAAAAAGGTACACGCAGTGGGAAAGGCACACGAGGACGCGGGTGGCCTACCTTAATATCGTTGTCGATGCCTCCGGAGATGATCTGATCGCTGGTGTCATTGAAAGTTACCGCCAGGACCTGGTACGTGTTCTGAAACGTCTGGACAGCAGCTTTCTTCCTGATGTCCCACAGCTGAAAAGACGCAGCAGTTGTAAAAGTTGCGTATAGATATTTACTGACAAAATTATAGGAAGTTGCACAGGTACTTGGCAGAGACTCAGACTGCTCTCCTGAAATTCCCTTTTAGATCCCGGGAGATCTCTACAAAAACATAATAAAAGTCTGGAATGAGGGAGGGAAGAAGGGGCTAGCGTGCAAGACTTCATTAACGGCTTGCCCTTCTCACGCTTTGTTAATGCGGATCAGCAGAAAAAGTACAACTGAGCAGATGAATCTTCTTAACAACTCCCCAAAGAATTACTGAAAAAAGGAGCAGTCAAATTTGATTTCAAATTTTGTATTTCCAAAATCAAAATTATTAGATGAAACCAAAAGAGTAATGAAATTACTCAATTAAATTAATTTAGTCCACTTAAATGGGAAGACCCCAAGAATTCTTTCCAAGAGCCCATCTTTCACTCCAGACTATCTCCTTACGCAATACACCGACCTTCACTGTCCCATCATCGCTGCCCGTACACACGAGCTGGGGCCCTCGCCTCGCTGGGTAACAGGAGTTAACGAACGACGTATGGCCTTTCAGTCTCTTCACTCTCTCTCCGGTCTCACTATCCCACACAGCCACGGTTTTGTCTGTGGATGCTGAGAAGAGCATGCTGTGGAGGAGAATCGCCATGAGGCTCTCTGTTTCGAAAGCATTTCTGCCCTCCCACCTTTTGTTTTTCACTCGCAAATTCCGTGACCAAAACTAGAAAGAGTCAGTGGGAACACGCCGTGGAGAAAAATCTCCCCCATATCCCAAGACAAAGGCGGTGTTTCAGAGGAGGCTGACCAACAGCGGGGCAGCTACACTGGAGGCACGTCCATTAACCCCCATTTCTGGATACATACAAATTGGTTTTCTGCCTCCTTAAACGCTACCTGGGACGAACACAGGAAGGAAAGAAAGCTCAGTGCCAACAGCTCAGGTGCAATAGCAGAACGGCCTTTTAAATTAACAAATATCTCACTTGTTTTCTTTCCCACTGTCTCCCAGATGACCGACACTAACTTTCCTCTGTTCTGCAAGACTGAAATCAAGGGCACTGGTGGCTCATGGGTGACTCCAGATCCTTCCCTCAAGCTCAAGTGGGCACCACTCCTTATCTGGGAAAGCCACGCTGCAACCGTTCGCCGTTCGCGGACCCCCAAGGCGCTCCGAGGGACTCTGGCCAGCTGAAAGCATCTTCCTCCAGAAAGAGCAGGGCCTGACGCCAAAAGCCGCCCGCGCACCACTCACCTGCCATCTGTGTTATAGTGCAGCTCCATAACCGCCCCGCTGTGTCCCTTCAGGGTGGCGTAGTTATCGCAGTCACCGTAGACGTTCCACAGCACTGGGGGAAAGGAAGGGAGAGGTAAGGACAGGGGACGCGGAAACGCCTCCCTTCTGCGGATGGAGCGACGCTCTGGGCAGTCAGCAAGACGAACTCTGAGCCATCGCCACTACCGTCTCCGATCCGGGACGTGTAGCAACGAAGAAGCGTTGTGTGAGCCCCGGAAGGACAGAGAGCTGGTTTGAGCCGATTTACGCTTTTAGGTCAAGCTGATCTACTTTTTTTTTAAAAAGAAAAACGGTAATTGCGTTCCTGCAGAGCGACGGTAACCTGCGCGAGGAACCTGGGACAAGCGAGGTGAGTTACGGCCCTGTCCGAGGGCCAGCAGGACAGTGACCGGCCAGAGGAGCAGGATGAAGCCCCTTGCTGCCCTCCCAGTGAAGCACTTCACGCTCAGGACCCAGCAAGCCGGAGGGCCGAGATAAAACCCCGTAACAGCACAACGGCCTGGAAGGGTGCGAGCCCGGCGCAGCGCTGGCTGGGACGGGGGCTCCTGCTACTCACGGATGAGCCTGTCGAAGCCGGCGGAGGCGAGGGTGTTGCCGTTGGGGTGGAACTTGCAGCAGTACACCTCTCCTTCGTGCCCCGAGAGCAGCATGATGGGCGCCTGCAGGGAGGAGCAGCGCGGCGGGCCCTGCGGGAGCGAACGGGGCAGCCGGCTGAGAGGAGGCCGGGGCGGGGGCGGGCGGGGGGCACCCCCGGGGCACGGCCACAGGCCCCCGCGCCCACCAGCCCCCGCGGGCCGTTTCCCCTCAGCCTTTCCGCCCCCCCCCCCCCCCAGGCCTTCCTTCTTCCCCCCCGCGGCCCGTCCCCCCTCCCCAGACCCCGTCCCCCCGCCGTACCGCCTGCAGCAGGGCCCCGGGGGGGGGGCTGCCCCCCGCCGCCACCGCCCGGCGCCCCCGGCAGCTCATGGCGGGGCCGCTTGGCCGCCACGGGCACGAGGGGGAGGTCGGAGGCCGGGGCGGGCCCGGGCCCGGGGGCAGGAGCGGGGGCGGGGGCAGGGCCGGGGCCGGGGCCGGGGCCGCCGCCCGGGACCTTCCGCTTGTGCTGCTCGATCATCGCCGCCGGCCGCGCGCGCCCGCCCGCTCCGCCCCGCCCTCCCGCTCTCCCATTGGTCGGCCGCGCCGCTTCCTGCCGCGCTAATTGGCGGAGCGCGGACAGGTGACCCGCCCTTCTCTAGCGTAGTTCCGGCGCGCGGGTGACGGAAAAAAAGCGCTGCGTGCCGGCGGGGGCTCCCCGCGCGGATTGGTCGCTGGAAGCGGAGGGCGGGCACCGCCTAACACGAGTAACGTCGATTGGCTCAGAGCTGCCGCCCGCGATCATTGCGCGCGGAGATTGGCGGATCGGAGAGGTGCCTGAAGCTGAGGGGTGTGTGGAGGGAGCAAGATGGCGGCGGCCGGAGGGAGCCAGTGATGGCGGCGGTTGGGTGGTGCTGACGGGCCCCGGCTTCCCCGCGGCCGCCGGGCAGGGGCTGTCCCGCCTCATCGGGCCGGGTCGGGCCGGCGCGGGGTACCTGCACCGCGGCCTCCGCCTCTGGCCCAGCCCAGCCGCGCCCGCCGGTACGAGCCGCTGAACCCCTGCGGAGCCGCTGAACCCCTGCGGAGCCGCTGGACCCCTGCGGTGTGAGGGCGGGGGCCGCCGGGCCGCGCTGTGACCGGCACCGCGGGGCGCTCGGGGTCGGGGCCGGGTTGTAGCCGAAGTCAGGATGAAATAACCGCTGTTGCCAGGGACCCGGCCTGTCCGCAGGCGCTTAATTAAATATAAATATGAATAAATGATATAAATTATACCTTGATTATATAATAGCATAATGTAATTATTGGTTATATATTAATATTAATATTTCTTTTGAAGGCATCTCTCAGTACGCGGTACCCCGGGGTGAGCTCAGCCGGCCTTGGCGGGACCGTTGGAGCGTCTCCCGCCTGGACGCCGCGGTGATGGAGGCGCTGCCCGAGCTCTACGCCATCTTCCAGGGAGAGGTGTGCGGCGCTGCTGCCCGCGGCCCCGGCAGGCCTTACTGCCCTTTGTCCCTGCGTTTGTTGTCTCGGGCACTGCCTAGCGCGGTGGCGGTTTGGGTAACCCGCGGTGCTGTGCCACGTGTATACGCACGCTGATCTGTGCGACGGTTCTGTGCTGCGTGTACACACGCCTCTCTGTGTGTTTCTGTGCGTTCACGTGCGTACGTGTGGATATATCTGCATATCTGTGTAAGATTCGTATCTGAACGAGGTAGGAGTGGTTGGCTGACCACACCTGCCCCAGAGTTACCAAGCATCGCAGTGCCTAACCTGCCTTGAAATCTAAAACCAAAGGAAAGCAGGAGAACCGTGCGGACTTTTTGTGCATGTTCTACCTTGCGGTTTGCAAGCAGGTGTTCTGTGAAGGGCTTTGCCGTAGGTCTTGTGTTGATTTTCTTCCCAGGTTGCTACAGTGACGGAATATGGAGCATTTATAAAAATTCCAGGCTGCAGGAAACAAGGTTTGTTTCTCTTATTTTATTCAGACGTAGTTTCATGCTGGTTTGCTCGAGCCAAGCAGTTGTTCTTGGAGTTAATGGCTTGCCAGCTTTTAGAAAAAGATCAGAAAAGGTTTGGTTTTTTTTTCTAAATTAGAAAGAAACTGAGGTTCTCAGCATTTAGAATATGATGGTATATTTGTATGAATACAAAAAATACTCAGAGGGTATTTTTAGTTTTTTAGTAACTTCAGGCTATTTTAGAGAATCGTTTTAAATTATTGGACAAACTGTAGAGACTTTCTACAATTGGATAGTTTGCCCAACTTACTTCTTTTTTGACAAATACAAACAAGTTAAATAAAAAAGACTAAAATGAAGCTCAAATAAAAAATAAACCAGAAAAGTTGACTTAAAGTCACACAGAGTTGTTTCATAAAAGCAGCATTTCACAAACAGCCCCTTCTCCGCTCCCTCCTCAAGCGCCCGGTCACTGTAGCGCCCGTTCTAATAAAAGGTTTTGGACAGAAGCGTGGCGGCTGGAGGGAAGTCGCTTTGAGACCCTGAAATACGAGCTTGGTCAGCAAGGTGTGTTTCCATATTTATCCTCCCTTGTGTAACCCTGCGGCCCGCATGTCATTCGGGCAAATTAAAAATACGATTTTGGGGCTGTGTGACCTTGCGAGCACAGGGCAGCCTTGGTGATCTCTGGGTTTGGGGTTGGTTTTTTTTTTTTTGACTTTGCCAGCAAAGTATTGTGCTGCTGGTGCATGAAATGGGCTCTTTATTCTCCAGTGCTTGGAGTGGCCTCAGAGAACAGGCAGGAAACGGGAGGTATTAGTGCCTGCTACAGTTTTCCATGTTTTGAGTACAAAGACATTGCTTTGGGGCCGTGCTTCTCTGGATTCGTTTGGAGCAGATCTTGTTTCATTGATGCAACTAGTCGATTCTCACCTGTGTAATGTACTGGAAGAAAAAATTGCTTAATTTTCCTTAGGGGAACCTCTGGATATGTGCCCTGTCCCCAGCAGCAGTGGTGTCCAAACGTTTTTGATTGTGCACCCCCAGTGCATGATCAGTTAAAATCACTTCACCTCATCAATTAAAAAAATTTTTAGCACACCCCCCCGATATATGTATATTTATTTATAAATTCCCTACATGTACTACTGCGCTAGTGTTATGTACGTTATAAAACATACTCAGAAATTAAAAAGGATCAAGTAAAGATGAAATACACATTATTAATTTTTTTTACATTTTCTTTATTAATGGTACAAGAATATTTTTTTCCCATACCCCAAAGCATTGTCCTGCATCCAGCACAGTTTGGAGACCACTGCCCCAGAGGACACAACTGTGAATCAACAAAGACTTTTCTTTATATTTTCCTCTTTCTTCTCTTCCAAAAACACCATCAGGCCTTGTCCATAGGACTCACATGTCCTCCTGCCGCGTGGATAAACCCTCAGAGATAGTAGACGTTGGAGACAAAGTGTGGGTGAAGCTTATTGGAAAAGAGGTAACGTTCATTCTTGTTTCTTTAGTGCTGTGTGGGTGAAATATATTGCAAAACCAGTGACCTGAGAACTTGTGAGCACAGAGGCTGTGTGTCCCTGTAGCTGTGTCGGGGCTCTGTTTTACAGACAGGTGAATTCTCGTTACCTCCATACGTGACTTCGGGCTCCGACCTTCTGCGACTCGCAACAGCGCAAGTCAGAAAAAGGGACTTCCGAAAAGCTTTTGGGTTAAACCCGACAAAACGCTTCCCTCTCTTCCCCTTGTATCAACTTAACCATGTGATTTGGTGGCTAAATGAGTAGTTCGAGACATCCCAAGAAACACAGTTCATTAGCTGTTTTGAGACACAGGCGCGTTCTTGGAAGAAGATGGGTGTTTTGTTTGTTTGTTTTCAGGAAAGTGTTGGTGGCAGTGAATTAGGCCCAAGAGAAAACACAGAGGCTTTTTCGTTTGTTTGTTTTGAAGTAAAAGCATTACACGTTCCCCCCCCCCCCCCGCCCTTGCTTTCTCTTCTGCAGAAGATGTGGCAATAGGTGTATCGTCTGTATTTAAAGATTACTTGGAACAAAAACTAAAGACTCTTGCTTTGCTGAGCCATGGAAACAAAACAAACTGACTGTATTTTGTTGGGATTGAGGTGGAGGCATTCAGTTCAGAGTTGCACAGGATTTGGCCATAAATACTTTGCTGCTTATTTTTTTTTTTTGAAAGAAGATAATCAGGTTGATGTACAAAACAAGGTCCCAATTTTGTGTGAGATAACAGAAATGGGTTGAGAAACTCAGTCTTATTTACATGGTATAGAAAATCTACGTGAAAGACTCTACAGATTCTTTTTAGCCATCTGCGGTGTGCTTTTTTTTAATTTAAAAAAATAATTTGTTTGTATAAATTTTTATTAAGCTGCTGTTTTCTTTATCCAGAACACAGTTGTTGGATTCCTGGTGTTTTTGAGGTAGAGGCAAGGGGCAGAAGCACGTAGGAGAGGTGAACAGCAGAAGAGTTTGTTGTTACGTTGCCTGCAAATAACTGCATAGATGTCATAAACAGACAAACCAGAAATACCTTCAATAGCAGCATTGGTGAAAATGCAGAAAGTTCTAAGAAAGGCTTGAAAAAAAACCCAAACGTACATTTATTCTTGCTTCTGAAGTCATAATGTGACAATCAAGGACTTACTAGGATTCAGAAAAGAGTAAGCTACTAATAGAGATACTTAAAATATTGTTAGTCTCATAAGAGGATGGAAATGAGAAAAGGGATATAAAGTTTTATTTTTCGGCCAAAGTACTAGTCCAGGGGGAGCTGCCTTGGGGTGGATGATCAAGGGTTACAGCAAGGCTTCCAGACATGCGCTTTCTTCTACAGCTCTTGGCTTTGGTCGTTTTGAAATCAGAACGTTAACCTGAACAGACCTACAGTTCGATCTTGTCTCGTTGCTGAGATAGCTGCTTCACAGCAGCTGTTTTATCAGCTAGAATACTCCAAACGCAACTACAAAATAATAGAACAGAAGCACTTTCATGTAGTATCCTCTGTGGTGCTGCTCTTTGCTATCCAACAATTCCCTTCCTTCTCTATAGGCCCCCAGACACAGAGTATTAATTAACATCATTGTCATTTAGTCTTCTTATTCCGTATCTTTCTCTTTCAGATGAAAGATGACAAACTGAAGCTTTCCCTCTCCATGAAGGTTGTTAACCAAGGCACGGGAAAAGATCTCGATCCAAACAATGTTTCCCTTGAGTAGGTAAAGCTACTGAGCAGAATAGATCAGACAGGCTGCTGCTGCTGCCTGCGTTCCTGCCATACTTATTCTCCGGGTCCTTCCCCTTTCAGAGGGTGAGGGGGCTCAGGAAGAGCCCCACCGCCCCACGCTGACTGGTGGGTGGACTGAAGGAGGCAGGAGCTGGTGGAGGCTGCAGGGAGTTCCAGTCCTTCCATGGGGCAGGATTTTCATTTCTGTGTTGTGCTTGTTCTGGAAGGACTGTTCGTTGCAGCTGGGCATTTGTCTCCCTCTCACGTACTACGAAATCAAATCGTAACTGCTCGGATGTTTCAGAGCTTCCTTGTCTACCTTTCTTTTGTGACATCTCTTGCAGGTCAAATAAAATTGCTTCATTTTCATACCACACAAGTATTTACGTGTGCGTGTATTCACATAATTAGTACAGGGATATTAGTATAAAGGATGTGACTGCAGCTCCCCACATTTTTCTGCTTTGTGTAGAGTGTGCTCAGTTACTCTCAAAAATAGATGATGACAGGTAATCAGTTGTTAACAGTATGGTTTATTCTAATGAGCAGTTGGTCAACTCTGTTCTTTGGTTTAGCTAAGCAGTACTTTTAGAGCAACAGTTTAAAAAACCTTGTGTTTAGATCACGTCCATATAAATATACAGGGTTAAAGGTGAGAGTGGATTGAAAATGGCACTGTCCTCCTCTTTCCAGTCAGGATGAGAGGAAAAAACGCACGTTCAGAGACTTTACTAGTCAGAAGATCACGCTTGAAGCTGTCTTGAACACCGTGTGCAAGAAATGCGGTTGCAAAGGTATGTTCATGCAGGGTTATCTTGTTTTGATGTCGCCTTGTTCTGATCAGGTAGTGACCTGTAGATAGGATTGTATTGACGTCTGTCTCACGGTTGTCTATAAGGACTGAATTTTTCTTCCATGCATCTTAGAGCTGAAAACAAGCATTTTAAAATTTTATTTATTTTTTAACCTGGTGAAATTTTTGTCTTTCACCCAGCACAGCGATGGGAAGTTGGCATATGTGATGCCTTTTCAGTAGCTTTTGCAAGTTGCCGAGGCATAAAGTAGTTATTTGTACGCGGAGTTTTTGCAGCACCCTACTTGTCTTACCTTATTTAGCCATAAATAGTCAGGCTGGAGTTAATGCTGTTCTAGAGAAGGTTAATAACGGATGTGATTCTCTGTAGTGGTAGATAACTATCTTTAAAATACCATTTTAAAAAAACCCTCAAAACTTTAAACTGGATTCTGCGTATTTTCAGGCTCCTTTTTAATGATGGTGTCTACTCAGGCAGGCAGATGCTATCTGTCTGCACTTTCCACTGCAACTGTTAAAAGTTCAACTTTGGCTCCGGTGTAGAAAGGGTAGAACTAGAATGAGGTGATTTCCTCTATATTTATGGGTTTGGGTGTCATTTACCAGCTGCTTGTCACACCAATTTACTCCCTTTCCTATATGCTTTTCCATGCTGTTTAAGACATGATTCTGCCAATTGCCCTGTTGAGACAAGAGTGTCCTGGTTTTTGCCTGACTAGTCTTTCCAAAATGACCCAGGTTGCGTTTGTTCCCCGGCTTGTTTAATCAGGGCATGTTAAATTAGCTGAAATGCTAGGACAAAAAATGTACAGTGTAGATTCACTTATTATGACTAATAATAAAAAGACCATTGGTGGCACTTCAGGCGTTGGAAATGCAGTTGTTTTTAAATAAAAAGGGGGTGAGTTGCTCCTTCAAGCACTGTTTTACAGGTCATTTTGCCAAGGAGTGTTTCGTGCAGCCTGGAGGTACCAAATACAGCCTCATCCCAGAAGAGGAGGAAGAGGAAGGGGCAGCAGCAGGATGTGAAAGAGAGAAAAAGAGCAGCCTGGCTGACGATTCTTCAAAAAAAAGGAAAAAGGTATGAGTTGCCCTGCTGCCAGCCTGGAAAATTTATTCTGCGTAGTTATGGCTGCCATTCACTACAGCAACGTGGTTGTGAGTAGCCAGTTCTGGGCTGAGAACGTGGCTCGGTTTTGTGCAGGTTCTGTAGCAAAACAGGAATCCCCTCTGCAGACTTCTTAATAATTCTTATACTTTCTCCCTTTATTCTTGTTAAACTGCCTTTGAGATGGCTTTGTGCTATAATGCACAGTCCTCAAAAGATATTTCTTACAGAGAGAAAAGGATTATTATTTTTTTTCCTTGGTCTTTTTATGGCTCTGTAGAAATTGCTTCACTTTTGCAAATTTCTGTCATTCTTGCCAATAACCCTGTTTCCCCTCCCTTCTCACTTCTCTTGCCCTAACACCTTTCTCTAACCTGAACTAAATGCCCTGCTGCCTTGCTGCAGGGGATATCCTGACCCAGCCAGTGTGATCTGAACTAGGCTTATCTGCACGTGCCAGGGGAAAATCGCTGGTTGTATTTGCACAGGGAGCGTACTCCATTTCCAGGCTCTAAAGCTGGTTTTGTCGATGTGAAAATGTCAACAGATAAGAGACCTTTTATGTCCAGCTTCCAGCGTTTGAACTCTGGCTTCAGAGCATGCTGGTGTTAACGTAGGGGAGACCTGAATCCAAGCCAGGAGCTTTTGGTGGTCAGTCTGTTTATACAGGGAGGAGTATTCCAGTTCTGGATTTCAGTAATGAAACACTTTCATCAGCCCCTTCATAACTGGAGTCTGACTTTTAATTACACTTCCAAAGCCCCCTTTTTTTTTTTTTTTTTTTTTTTTTTTTTTCCTTTCTCTTTCCAGCTCTGTGCCCTGTCTGTATCCCTGAGAGAGGCAGCAGGCAGGCAGAAAAGATGATGGATTTCATTTTTACCGGAGAGGGACAAGTATGGTGTTAGCAATTGCATAGTGAGAACTAACTTCTGAGGGCTTGGTTCTCCCAGGCTCATGGAGGAGTTAAACCAGTACTGGTGCTAGTAGGAGAGACTGCAGCTGCTGGCAATAAGGAATGGAGAAGTCTGTTTTGGTGGCAGCACTCAGACCGTTGCAGAGTGATGGACACTGGTAGCTGAAGTCTTGCTTCCAGTCACGTTTTTCACTGGTAATGTGGCTTCTGGCACTGTGGTACCCTCTGATTTGAGAGAGGAGTCATGGGATTGTAGCTGGTAACTGCACCAGAGAAGAGCCAGGTGTGTTGTGACTTCCCTTGGGTCAGCCCCTGCCCTGTTGCATACCTGTTTCTGCCCTTCGGTCACTACAAAATGAAGTTAGTGTTAATTTGATGCCTAATAATTTACAGTCTTGTTTGCTCAGTAGCACTCTGGATAGCTGATCCAGTAGTGGGAACAGGGTCTCTCTTGGCTGTAGATCCTGTGGCTGGTTCCATCCTGAGATGTGCTTTGCTTCCCCACTGCGTAGATTCTTACTCAAGAACATCTTGGACTTGTCTGCAGAGTGTCATCACGTTGCGGTAGAAAATACACATACCCTTCTTTCTGTTCTGATTTCGGAAGCGCACGATTGAACCGCGTCGTCTCTCAGATCCCAGGCCAACTGCGCCTGACCTTGCACTCCAGACGTTGGGCCTCTCTCTTGCTGTGGCGCGATGTGAGAGCAGGCCATCGGTAATACCTCAGTAGGGCTGGCTTCTGCCGTGGGTTCTCTTCCCTCTAGCAGTGATGATGGTTGGGTAAAGGCTCGTGTAATTGTTTTTTAAATGCTGTGGGGAAAGTTACACAAAGAGGTGTGCTAATGGTTCCTTATCTTGTCAGTGCCCATCACCAGGGAGGGGAGTCCCTGAGGAGTCTTGCCCTGCTGGGACTATGGGATTTGTGGGTCAATATCCTGAATTTGTTACTAATATTTTTTTTGGGGGGGGGGGGTTGGATTAACAGCCTTCCTTTAAATCTTGCTTGTTCCTTTGATCTTCCTCCCTCCTCAAGGAGGAGATCAAAAGTTTTCAGATGTTTTCCAGTGCTGGAAAATAAAACTTTGAGCTTTTTGGAGGCAGGATGTGGGATCCTTAAAATGAATAGCTTCCTTGTTGTCTCGAGCACCTTCTGTGACCTTGTCTGGGAGCCACCATATGCTTCCCTGCTTGCCTGGAGCCCCTAGGGATTTACACAAAGTAGGAATAGCTCAGTCTACCTAGTAACAATGGCCTTACTGACCCCGTCCCATCCGATGTCTGTAACATAAACGTGGAGCTTATATTTTTAAAAGAGTAGATAAAGAACTGTTATGTACAAGGATCTGTTCAGTGTCCGAGCAATAGTATTAATGTATTCGGTTGTTCATGATCAATGTTTTGTTTCCTTGATCAGATGCTTCCTTCCAGTCCCTGGGTGCTCTTTCCTTACAGAGAAACTCTGGGGCCCTCACCCCCTTTTTTCTTGGCTTGGGTCACCTCCCCAGTGGTTCCTCAGTTCCTCGCTTTTCTCCTGCCTAAGCCCCACAGCATTTGCAGGATTGAGACAGCTGGAGGCTTCAGGTCTCCGCACTGGCACAGGCTTCTGGTGTGACCGTGGGCACAAGTCTTTCTGGTACAGATCACCCTGTTAGTACTCTGCACGAGAGCGCTATCCTGCCTCCCGTAATCCCTGAGAAAATAAGGGAGTTGAGGGTGAAGCGGGGATGCTGCCGTCGCAGCGCTGTGCGGAAGTACCAGGGAGCATCCGAGGAGTTGCTGACAGCTGTGCCGGCACGTGGTTACCTCCCTTTCGCTTTTACTCTTCGGGTCGCAGGGTGAAGGAGCTCCTATGGGAACGCGGCAGCGTGCGTGGGAGGGAGGCGTGCTGAGAAGAAATGAACCCTTCTGATTCTTCTCTCCTGTCTGTCTTTCAAGAAAAGATCTGCTGTTCAACACTAGGAGTAATCCCTTTAATATGAATTCTACAAAAGCATCCCATTTTCTACTCGGATACATTAACTTACTTATCCCTGGGGTAGTTTTGTGATGGTCATTGGAATTGCATAGTAAATGTGACCGGTGATGGCTTTTCGGCAGACTTTGCTACTCTTTCTCCCACCGTGTAAATGATTTCCAGGCAATCCTCTTGCAGATGTTGTCCCTTCATGTAAAAAACACACCTTAATTGTTGTTTGTTCAGTGTTGTTCAGTTCATCAAGCCTTAGTATCCTCACTTGTAGCTGGTACTTGTTTTACTGGTTCTTAAATGACATTAGCTTAGGGCGCAGCTCATCACACACTGGCTGTTCTCTTACTGTCCTTATCTGGGCTTTTCTGAACTTTGCTGTATTTCTTTGATGACCATAGACTGGATTCTTCTCATCAGATTAATTCTGACTAGTCCTCAAACAAGGGATCCAATAATAGCTTTAGATTTACATAATGGATCTTGTTTGGAATTAACTTTGGCAGTGGAATTTCACTTTTTTTCTTTTTAAGAATTAAAAAACCCTAGAAGCCACCTCTCTGGAGAATGAGAAAGACATATATCTGGAAATCCATTCTAATTTTTCGCAAGGACAGCCATAAAATCTCCGAATGAGACAATAACTCCACAAAAGGGTCTGACAAAAAATATTTAAACTTCTTGGAGAATTCTGGACACTCCCTTCTTATCTCAAAATCAAATACCTTTAGAAGGAATGAACTGTTCTGACATTCTTGAAGCATAGCCCCGAGCAATTTTCCTTACAAAGGACAGGAGGGAGCCTAGTGTGGTAATGGGGTCCCCTCTTAGTGCCAGCCTTTTAAAAATAACTGGAGCAGTAGAAGAACCAGCACTTTCAGGCTGTAGCCCAGCCTATTGCTCTTCTGCAGGCCAGCTCCCAACACGGGTTTTGTAGAGGGCAGATTTTGAAGCATGTTTGTTCTGTTTTGGTAGAATTGTAATCGTTACGTAAATTGGACAGGATGTGCAAGGAACCGTAACACGCAGGTCCTTCATACTTGTTGGCCCTCGGCATCTTTGCACTGGGAACCTGTGTAGGCAAAATACACTCAAAATATTTACACAAATGCAGGATTTGCAGTTCTGGGGGAGTGCCTGGGCGTGCCTGAGAGCTGAGTTGAGCTTCATCCATCAGCAGCCATCGGTTCTGGAGACCAGTTGGAAGCTCTGGGTGCGGCAGGGCTTTGCTGCTCTTGCTGGAGGCGGAAATCCGAGCTTTGCTTTGGCACTGCCCTCTCCCATCCCTAAACTAGAGAAATGCTCCTGCTTGTGCAGCTGTGAGTTGACTGGTCACCGGCGGAGTGCTTGTCCCCTAGTACCAGGATGGTGGAGTAAATCTGTGATCGAACAGAAGATGCTGCTTGTGCAGAATGATTTCACAGCAGCACTACCTCCTGTTACAGAAAATGTTAAGCTCTTCCGTTGCTGGCTTGCTCCCAGCGTGGTGCTTGCAGTGCTGCACTGGAAGTGCTTTTTATGTGTTGGCGTGAGCAGTTTGGCTGTTAGAAGCCCCCGAAAAGAGGAGACTGAGGTTTGGTTAAGTTTTTGTTGGGGTTTTTTTTTTTTCAGCCAGCACAATGTCCACGTGTGTACTTTTATTTCCCCTGTAATCCTGAAGGGACAGCGTGACATCCTGTCCTGTCTTCAGCTTTCACATGCTGAGAAAGTTTCCCAAGCTCTGGAATGAAACTCTGTTAGTTGTTAAGGTCTTGTCAAACTTTCTCACCATGTGCACAGGCTGGAAAAGCTTGAGAAAATTCTCCTTGCTGCATCCCTTTCTGTAGAAGATTTAACTCTTTACCCTCCTCTTCTTCTAAAGACTGTTACGATTTGCCTCTGTTCTTAGTCTGTGGGTCGGGAGCTTTGAAGTGAGTCTGGTATTGTCCCACAGAAAAATGTAGATGCTCGAATTTTGGGTGACATCATAGTGCTGTTGTGGAGCTACAAAAATGAATACATGCCAAGGCTCCGCTAGGTGTGGAGTGAACTCAATCCTCTGCTCTCTTCCCTGAGTCCTGGAGGACTCTTTGCTTGATGTTCAGCTCCAAGTCACGCGTTGTCTTTGCTCTTCCACCTCCCCAAAAGAGTTGTCCTATTTCACATTAAATAAGCTACTAGCTCCCTTCCCGTGTTGTCCCTAATTGATAGCCTGTACCTGGTGCTACGACGCATAATCTATGCTAAATTGATGTCTTTAGCTGGGTCTTTTGTGTCCCTGCTCTTATGGGAGAATACGTTGGTTTTAAATGAAATGTAGATGGACTCAGCTTGTCTTCCCGTAAGCCAGTATATTAATCGTCATATGGAAACTGCACTTGTCTGGAAGTGGTTGAAGCTAATGGAAGGAATGGCTCATGGGGAGGAGGGGGAAGCCAGCCTTCTCTGTGCTTTCCACGTTGGGTCACTACTTTTCCCCCAAGCAATTTTAAGACAATTTGCGCTTCAGAGGAAGATTGTGCGGTGGTACCAGAGGGCTACTAGCAACCCTGTGCCCTCTGTGCTGTTAGCGCATTCCTAAATACAGCGCGGGCTTGGCTTTAACGTGCTCCCTGCCTCATTATTTTTATTCCCCCTTCTCTGCCTCATTCTTCTTGCTGTCCTCAGCAGCTGCTTCTGGCTTTTGTTTCGAACAGATGAATGCTGGTTTCTTAGCTTGGAGTCTTCTGGGTGAATATGCACATGCTGCCATGACTCGGGCTTCTTTCTGTGAAGCCAGTTTTCTTTACGTGGATGCCTTGCAATCCATTTCCAGCCAGGGTTCTTCTCTTTCCCCTGGGTGGGGTGGATGTGTAACAGGCCTGAGGCAGCACCTGTGGCTGCCCGAGGGAGGAGGCAGTATCTCATGCCAGACCCACAAAACTGGTATCAGGGCTGGGTTCAGACCTGTAGCTCCCCTGGCCAGCCGTGTGCCTGTTGAGCTGGAGCAAGTGGAAATACTTGCCAACACTAACCGTTCTGATTTTGTACAGGTATCTTGTGTATCCGTGGCTGATTGCTGCTGTTCCCTTCATCTAATGATGCGTTCGTTGTCTCTCCCTTGGCTTAGCTTCTAGGGTGGCCGTGGGTGTCCGCAGCAGCTGGCCGAGGAGGGCGGCCTCCCCGAGGACTCATCCTGCCTGCGGTCCTGGGACTGGTACAACCATGCCCTTGGGCTTGCTCCTTTCTGCTTCCTCCTGAGATGAATGCGTGGCACTGAGCCCTCCCAAGGCAGGGGTGACTTGCTGTAAACCTCTCCCAGTAAATATGCAAGCCCAAGGGTGGCCTTGAGGTCGTTTGGAATGCTCTTGGCAAAAGAAATAAGTAGAGCTGTTGGCTTGGGGGCTTCAGGCTTCTCCCATTACGTTCCCTTCCATAGTGGAATGTAAAACACGATTATGTGTTATGTTTGGGACTGTCATTTGACCGCTGTCCGTCTCCCATTGTGCTGCTCCCCAAAGCCTTTGCACAGCTGAGCTCTGAACAAGCCATCATTCAACCTCTTTAAATTAGAAATGAGTGGGGACGGGGGGAAACAGGGCTTTTTGTCTGGCTTACCAAGAGTCCTTTTCCTGGTCTGGTGGGGCCTTGAAGTGACTGCCCTGGGCTTCTCCCACCCGCTGGCGCAGGCTCTTGGAGAGCTCGGCCCTCCAGAGGTGGTGGCAGGGGGAGGCAGTGCCATGGCCATGGCTCCTTGCTCACGCTCTGCTTCGAGAGCTCACCTTGACCCCCAGCTGCAATGCTGCTGTGTCATCCCGACCGCGGGGCTTGCTTTTACAAACCCAGGATGACGCCAGTCTAAAGGAGATGCGTCCAGTAAAGTATGCGTAGGGGGAGAGGAGCTGGGCTATGGCTGGGGATAAAAAAACCCTCATCTAGTGCAGCCAGCAGTAGCACACGTATCACTGGTACCTGGTTGCGTAGTTAAATTATGGAGGAGAATAGGATGCTGGTTCGCAGCAAATCTGGAGAAGATTGTGCTCAGTCTTACAGGTGCAGCAGTTCCAGAGCAGCGAGCACACGTGGATCCTCTGGGAAGGTGTAGCTCGCTTTGAGCACAAATGCTTGAAAAACGGCCCAGCCAAAGCAGGAAGCTTTGCTCACTGGGTTGCATTCCTCGCTGGCGGTGTCCGTCACAGGCAATCGCATGGGCTTGGGTTGCCTTGCTGGCCCATCTCCGCTCCATGAAACCCTCTCTTGCTTCTTATGTCCTCTTTTTGTCCTTGAATAGAACGGAAATTCATGATAGCCATTTGCACAGGAAGGTCTCTCTCTGATGTTGGTGTGGCCATGGAAGAAATCGGTGGATCCTTGTTGGAGGCCAGTGTTGCTGGGCTTGGATGGAAGGCTGGAGCTTTATATTAAGCATATGTGAAATACTAAAATCATTTTTAGGGGCCTTTTCATCTGCCTGCTGCTTTCCTTTACTTCCCAGAACCAAGGGGTGTTGGAGAAAATACCTCATTTTTTGCAGGACAATCATTTCTTTTCCAAAGCATCTTCCTACAAAATATACCTGAAAAAAAATCTTCCATCTTGTTCAGATGGTTAGTCTACATGATAATTTTGTGGGTATTCATGGAATGAGAAAGGTGAGTTGAGCTGGGATCGGATTTGGATCTTGGCTTATTCGTGCACAAAAGCCGACCACGCCGGCTGATGCCTTCTGAGCCACTTACGTTTCCGGCACCACTCGGGTTGATGCTGGTTGCCCAACTGCCTCCAACGCTGGCCCGCTCCGGCTGGAGCGCGGTGGCTTACAGAGCTGTAAGGCTGCCCCAGCACTCGGAGGGCACGGCCAATTCCTGAGAGCTGCGGTCAGCGTTTCTCCTCCTCCTCCTCCTTGCTGGAAGAGGCGTGAAGCAACTGGCAGAGCGATGCCAGCGCAGGCAGGTCAGCCCCTCTCCTCCCATACTGCTTTCTAATTAAATACATACAAATTGCTAAACTGCCTCATGAAATTGTCTTTGCTTTGGGACGCTCTGCCCGATGCGATGCCAGGGGAAGCTGTACCGTGATACTGATCTCCGAGTAATCTCTGCTTGGTAGTGCCTGTCTCACAATTGAGGGTTTGTTTCCTGGTCAGAGTTCCTTACAAGCTTTATTCCAGCACCGGCTGTTCCTACGCTGCGTGTAAACGTCAGGTCTTGAGCTCGGCATAGCTGTTGCTTCAGGGCGTTGTGGAATCGCGGCCCGGGGGGGGGGCTCCGTGCTGCCCCTGCGTGCATGGGGAGAGGGTGGGAAGCTGTGAGAGCGGGGGGGTGTGCAAGTCTGCGTGGACGTTGTGCAAAGAGGGCACGTTGCTCGTCCCGGCTGCCCTCCAGGGACGGCTGCACGAAACTCTGGCTGGCGTTGCTCGGGCTTTCCTGCGAGCAGAAGGGTGTGTTGTCATTAGCGCTCCAGCTGTCAGCGCTGGTTTGCTGGCAGTCTGTGGGCTGATGATGTTGTGGGGACGTGGGGATGGTGCTCATGACCAGCAGGCTATTTTAGAAACCCGTTTCGTTGGCAAAAAGGCTTCATCCTGCCAACCTCTATTAATAAAGAGTAGCCTTAAATAATGGAGTAGGCTCTGACCGTGGAGGGACGGCAAGAACTCTCTTCTTGTGATCTGATCAACAGTTTTCAGGCTTGGATTTACATTTTGATCCCCCCCAGCTCTGACAGCTGTCCTACCCTGTGGACCGACAGCAGTGGTTCAATCCTGACTCACTGGGGTGGAAGCTGAGTGCACTTTCCGTGTCGGAACAGGCTCGCCCCCCGTCACAGCTTGTAACACACTCATTACAGAAAGTGTCTCGCTGCCCTGGTGAGCACAAGTGACAGTTTTCTCACATGCAAGGTTTTTTAATTTATTTTCCTTCTTTTGCTAGGAGAAGAAGAAGAAGAAGAAGCACAAGAATAAGCAGTCCTCCGAGTCAGACTCGGACAGCTCGGACTCAGACAGCGAAGGGGCTCAGCCAGCCAGCAAGAGGACCAAGCATTCGGGGAAGCCCAGCAAGGCTCAGAAGAAGAAGAAGAAAAAGAAGCATAAGAAGCAGCCCCGGGATTGAACGGGCAGGCAGGGGTACCGGCATGGCGAGTCCCTGAGGAGCGAGCAGAATCGAATCAGCGTGCCCCTTGCTCTAGGGACGAGAGTTTCCTTCTCCTCAGAGTACTGCTCGGCACGCGGTGGTACGGGTGGTGACTTTGATACAAGTTGTTCCCTGTTACCTCAGACACGGGCTGCCGTTTTCTCCCCCCAGCAGGCACTCCTGCCAAAACTGCCTAATTACACCCGGGGTCGGCACCTCTCCCATCCTCTCGCCTCACGTTTCGCTGGGTAAGCTGCCAGCGCTCGCAGCTCCCCTGGACGGTGCGGTGCGGCCAGCTGCACCGAGCCTGCATCGCATCAGCCGCCATCCAGTTGCCTGTAAAAGGTGGAGCTGCGCAGTCGTGCTCTCCCTGCCCGTCCCCGTGCCACGCTCGGGGCCAGGGTTGTTGTTTCTGGGCCCTGCGGTGGGGTTACATCCTCCCCACCAGTAACGGTGCGGAACCGCTTGGCTTTGGTCTGTAATCCCTCCCCCAGCCTCGCTCGTTTTGTCTGCAAACATTGGGAGTGGAAGAATAAGAAGCAAATGGGGGAGCGGAGATATTTTAAGTAAATATTAACTGTGGTGTGTTTGCCGCCTTGGTAAGTGATGAAAAATAAATCTCTCCAATCTCCAGTTGTACTTTGTACCACGTCTTTTGTTTTATACGCTCCACACTTCATCTTGGGCAATGAAAAAATAGGGCCGGCTGAGTGGGAGGGGGCGCGAGCTGCATTAAAGGGGTTTTTCCGAAAGTCCTGGCTGCTTTCAGAGGCTCCGCGGGGTGGGAAGGGGGTGTGTGACGAGGTGACCCCGGCGAGAAGCCCGGTGCCTTCTGCTAAGGAGCAACTGGAGCATAAATCTTGTAACTGGAGCTGAGGGTCAGGGGAAGGGGTGGCGGAGGGCCGGGCTGTCCCATGCCGGGCTGTGGTGACTGCAGAGGGAGTCAGCTGGGAGCCGCTGGTCCCTGCCCGGGCAGCGGTGCCAGGCGGGGGGACCTGAGTCACCGCTGGCGCCTCGGGCTCTAGGGGAAGCCAGAGTGGGGCTGGCAGCGGGGCCGGCAACCGCCCCTTTCTCCTACGCCGTGCCCTTTCCCGTGCTTCTTGCCCCATTTCCACACAGCCGAGTCATCCCTTTCGGGCTCATTCCCTTCCCGAACGCAGATGCGGTGTGCCCGTGACCTTGGGTCCCGCTCGGCCGTTGCTGGGTGCTCACCGCCAGCGATGCTTTGGCAGGGAGCGCCCGCCTGCGCTGGCAGCTCCCACGGGATGGAGCGGGCCTGGAGCCCCGGCGACTGATGGTGGAGCTGCAGTGGGAGTATGCGAATATTCCCCCCGGAAAAACACATTTCTAACCCTAACAGCCTCTCTTACTTCCACAGCTCAGAGAACCAGCTGAGGTGGGCTGCTGGGATCACTGGTCATTTAACCCCTCACTGCCAGGGTGTCGGGGCTGGATGTAACCCCCACGCTGCCCCCCCCCAGCCTGACTGAGACCGGCTCAACGCTACGCGTGAGCATGTGCCAAAACCCCCTTTTTCCAAGTAAACCGATCACAGAACTGTAACAACATGGCCTTTATTCTTTTTCCATGTGGATTTTCCCATTATTCATAAAAAAACAAACCCCAAACAAACCATGAAACCGCCACCTCAGTCCCAAGGGGCCCCAGGAGGGGACGGGGGCCGCAGGCGGCCCCGGCGGGGGCAGCGGGCTCCGAGGCCACGGTGAGCCGTGCCCAGCGCGGGGTGAGGACAGAGGCGACGTGGGGGGCGAACGCAGCACTGGGTGACGGGCGGGGGGCTGGGGACGGTGTCTATGTCGCCTTCTCGTAGGTGCGGGTGGAGACGACGTTGCCCATGGTGAGAGTCTGGCGGCAGAAACGGGGACGTTAGCTGTGCCGAGCCGGTGCAGCCCCTGGCTTGCCCTGTCCCGGGCTGAACCCCCCCAGTGTCAAACCATTTCTCTTTCCTTACCAGAATTAATTTCCCATCCTTCAGCTCCCGGACCAGCGATGTCTCCTTCCCCTCCCACTTCTGCACGTGGACGAGTTTGCCTCCATCCAGCGTGACCACGGACTGTGGGGACAGAGCAAGGCCTGCTGTTCTCCTCCTGCCTGGGCTTCCTGGGGGCCTTGTCCCTGTGCCCGGGGGAGCGCGGCCCCAGCCCCTCGGCAGGGATGGTGCTGGGCGTCCTCGTGCTCACCCACAGCCCCGTGGGGCTCCAGGGACCGGCTGTGGGTGCCCCCCTGCCCCGGGGATGCCTGGCCAGCAGCATCCTGCTTGGCTTCCTCAGCCCGCTTCAGCAGGGGCCAGATCCTGCTCTGGCTGCCGGCTGGGTCACGGCCTCGGCTGCCCCCCACTAACCCCGCCGTGGGCACCGTGGTGGTCACCCTGCCCTCGGGCCGGCACCGGGAGCCCTGCCCAGGGCCGCGTCCTGCTCCGGGGACGCCGGGACCCGATCCTGGCCGCTCCCAGGCATGGCTTGCTGGCTCCGGTGCCGGAGGGGATCAAAGAGGCGGAGCAGGTATGGGTGCTTTGAACCGGAGGGCCCAGCCAGGGTTTTCGGAGGGGCTGATCTGGCAGACATGCCTCTGCTCGCCGGGGCCGCTGTTTGCTCAGTCGCTGCTGTTGACTCAGCCGCGAAAGCCCGGCCGGTGCCAAGGTTAGTGTGACAGCCGGCTGGGCACAGCCCGCGGCCGCACGGTGTGGGGTTGTGCCGGGACAGGCAGCGGCCCCATCCTGCCCTGTGCCCCCCACCCAGCTCCTCGAGAGCCGGGCGCTGCCCCTCGGCTTTCCCCTTGGCTCAGGTCCCCCCCAGCCCTGGTCCCCACAAGGCGTGGGTGCCCCCATGGCTCGGGGTCTCCTCAGAGCTGGGGTGTCCCCACCACTCGGGTCACGCACCACACCCAGGGTCCCCACGCACCTTGGATCTCCCCACAACTCGGCTCCCTTGCACAGCTCGGGTGCCCCACACGTCCTGGGTGCCCCACACATCCTGGGTGCCCCACGGCTCGGCGTACCCCACGGTGTGGTGCTTGCCTCCCGTGCAGCCCCACGGCTCAGGCAGCCGTCCTGGCCCCCATGCCCCGCCGTGTGCCCTCTGGCTACCAGCCGAGGGGCTCCTGAAGGGCACTTCCCTGGGCTGCAGGCAGGAGCTCGCGGCAGCTCACACGTCTCCGCTGCTTGGAACGTGGTTTCCACCAGCTGTGGCGGGTCCGGCAGGCAGCAGTGCTGCAGGCAGGGACACGCTGCCCGATCTGCCCGGCACTGCCGCCTTGCTCGCACTCGTCCCATTTCAGCCCATCCTCACTTTGTGCCCAGCCCTTGTGCCTGCTGCTTCAGGGCTGGGAAGGGGTTCTGTGCCCAACAAGCCCAGAGGTTCCCCCCCGAGATCCCCCCCCCAAGGTTCCCCACGGGCCAGGTGGGAGGCACAGGGCTGCAGCTGCTCCGTGCGTGGGGTACGCAGCCGGGAAACTAGGAAAAAGCAGGAGCTGGATGTGAGGGAATAAGTCTCTGCAGGGGACGAGGCCAGGAAAGAAGCTCTGACTCCTCTCAAAGCTTTTTTTCCTTGCTCTTGCGGGGAGGAACAGCCCGAGCGGGGAGGTATTGGCCTCCCAGGGACCCCCGGGGAGGCATCAGCCCTTGGGGAGGCATCAGCCCTTGGGGAGGCATCGGCCAGGCAGGATTGCCCAGCCCCACCGTCCCTGCCTGCAGAGCTGCCGGCTTTGTAGGGCAAGCAAAGCGGAGGGGGCTCAGCAGTGGGTCTCGTGTCCCTCTGCCCCCCCGGAGCGGGGACAACGCTCGCCGCTACCCCACGAGGTCCCCTCGCCTCCTCTTGAGCAAGCCCCGGGCGGTAGCTGGCGTTGCAAGCCCAGCTCTTGCACAACCTTCCCGGCAGCTCCGGCCCCGTGCTGCGCCCCGGAGGAACACCCAGCTGCAAAATGGGGTGAGGGGGGTCGGCTGGGTGAGCCCGGGCTTGAGCACCAGCCCCGCGGGGGGCAAAGCGATGTCACCCCGCTGAAGGCAAAAAGGATGGAGCCCCAGAGCCAAGAGCTGATGGCTGGATCCGGCAGAGCCCCCAAACCCCTTTTTGGGGGGTCGGAGGCAGGGGGGCAGGGCTGGGGGCTCACCTTGACGTGCCTGTCATCCGCCGTGGTCTCGTCAAACTCCTCGCCCAGCTTGAAGCTGATCTCCGTGCTCTTGAAGGTGCTTTGGGTCTTCAGCGTGATCTTGTCGCCCTCCACCTCGATGATGGTGGTGGGTTTGGTGAGGCCGGCCATCTGCCGGGTGGCGAAGCCCACGCCTGTGGGGTGCAAGGTTTGGGGGGGCTGAGGGCACAGGGCGGGGCAGGATGAGGCTGTCAGCCTCCGGTCCCGCCGGCATCGCACCGGAGCCCGTCCTCCCCATGGGGTTGGGGGGTGAACCCCAAAACCGCTCCTCACCCTCGGTCCTGGGGGGCTTGATGTGCCCGCTGTGCTTGGCGGGGAGGGGGTCGGGGGCATGAATGTGTGTGGGGGAAACACTGCCATTGCTTGGGGCTGGATCCTGCACCAGCACCCACCAGCTCTGGGGCTGGGGGGGGGGCGGAAATCGCTGTCACCCCCCCACCCAGATTGTTCTTGGGGGGGGACCCACCCTGCCCGTGAGTTGCACCGGAGCTGGGGCTGGGTGATGGGGCTCGGGGAGGGATGAAGGCTGGAGGGGTCCCGGCTGGCTCCCTGCACCCCAGGGGTGGGGGGGGGCATCCCCTCCCTCCACCCTCTGCCAAGGGTCTACCTCGTCCTGCCCCTGCCCACCCCCGGCACAAAGCCCCAGAGCCCCCCCATGAACCACCCTGCCCAGGCAGAGCAACCCCCCCCCCACCCGCAGCCCCCCCAAAGCCAGAGCCCCGTGTGCGGGGGGTCTGCCGGGCAAATTGGGGGGGGGGGGGGGTGTGTGTAGAAAAAAAAAAAAAGGGGGCGATGTCCTGACTCCAGCCCCCCCCCCCCCCCGGCAGACTCCCCCTTACTCACCCAGTGCCTTCATGTACTCATCGAAATTGGTCGTATCCACCAGCTTCCAGGTGCCCACGAAGGCGTCGACCATGGCGAGGGGGTGCGGGGGTGTGTGTGTGTGTGTGACACAACCAGACGCGTGTATGGGGGGGCCCGGGGGGTCCGTCCGGCTGTGAGCGTGGCACCGCACCGCCCAGCTCGCAGCTGCCTGCCGGCCTTGCAGCCGCCTTAAATAATGTCCTCATCACATGATTGGAAAGAGCACAACCGCGCTCCAGAAATACTCCTCGGCAGCGCTGCCAGCGGCCACCTCGACCCTGGGCCACCCGTCACCGGCCACCAACCTCTGCCTAGACCCCCCCCCCCCGGTTGTGGAGGGTCAGGTTGGGTCGGGTCAAAGATGGGGAAAGAAGAGTGGGTCATTTGTGTCACGAGTTGTGCACGGTCTCCGCACCGCACCAGCTGGTGCGGTGCGGAGACCGTGCACAACTCGTGACACAAATGACCACCAGCTGTGCAGCGGGCATGGGATATGGGGAAACTGAGGCAGGGCAGAGCTGGGCACGGCAGGTGTGTGCCCACTCCATGGCAGCCCCAAGGGGTGTGTGTGTGGGGGGGGGGGCAAGTGCTGCCCATGGTCTGTGGGTGGTGGGACACGGGCAGGACATGGGGACACCAGCAATGGCAGTGTCCTTCAGGGTAACATGTCCTGGGGACAGGGAAGCTGAGCTGGGGAAACTGAGGCACGGGGAGCAGCGAGTACTGGGCCGGGGGGAGAGTCAGGTATGCAGAGGAGTGTGGGGACATGTGTGATGGCACCTGGGGGGGGGGACACACACACGTGTGACGCTGTCCCTACCCTGTGTGTGTGGGGACACACACGTGTGCCCCCAGTGATGCGCCGCGTCAGGGGGACACCGGGACAAGGACAGCCCTGGGGCCGTGGGACCCACAGCGTGTGCCCCCCACATCTCCCCTGGCTTTGGGCTCCGGCAGAAGCAGGGGCAGGGCTGGCGCAGCCCCCAGGCCCCCGGGCAGGGGGTCACCTGCGGCCGTGGGACCCCGTGTCCCCAGCTCCCTGGGGACGCGCCTGCTCCTGCCCCCGTCCCCGGGCAGCGGAGGGTCCCAGCTGGGGGGGTCGGGTGTGCTGGAGCCCTGCGGCTGCAGCGCGTCCCCCCACCTTGGGGACACCGGGGTCAAAGTGACCAGATCCGGGAGGGCCCCGGGGACACTTTCCCCCTCTCCCTGGCCCCAAGGTGTCATCACAGACACCCAAAAATAGCCAGGAGTTCGTGTTCAGCCTCCTCCCACCGGCACTGCCACCGAGCGGGACCCCCTCGCCTTGCGTCCTCGAGGGGGGGGACAGCCACCAGACCCCGCGGGATGGGTGTCCCCCCGCCCTGGCTGGGACACCCCGCAGGCACGGCTCCCCAGGGAAAGACGGATGATCTATTCCCCGGAGAAGAGCCCTGACTCACACCTGCCCACATGGCCCTGGAGGGGACGAAGAGGGGCTGTCCCCTGTCCCCACACCCTCTGGGCACCAGTGTCCCAAACCTGCACAGCGCTGGTCCCCCCCCCCCCCGGCACTGCCAGCCTCCCCCCGAGACAGCAGTGCCATGAGATGGGGCGTTCAGGTACAGCTGCCCACGCACAGGGTCACCCACCCACCCCAGCACCCACGCACCTGGACACCCACCCACAGGAGCATCCACGCTCACGGACACCCACGCTGACAGACACCCACCACACACGTGGGTACCAACGCACATGAGCACCCACGCACACGGCTGCCATGCACGTGGACGCCCACCCACAGGACACCCAGGCACAGGCGCACCCACACGCATGGACACCCCTCCCCACGGCCACCCCCCACCCACAGAAGGTCCCATGCACGTGGACGCTCCTGCTCACACAGACCCACCACGTGCACGTGGACGGCCACACACACGGCTGAGCACCCTTGCGCATGGTCACTCATGTACACGGACACCCACCCACAGGAGCACCCATGCGCATGGACACCCATGCTCACACAGACCCACCACACACAGGGGTGCCCATGCCCACGAGCACCCATGCACTTGACACCCACGCACACGACCATACAGGCACACGGCTGCCCACTCACACGGACACCCACCACCCATGAACATGGCCACCACCCGCCCACACGCACGCTGACACCCACGTGGGTGCTCTGTGCACAGAGGCACCCCTGCACGCAGACACCCATGCACACGCACACGCGTGGACGCCCACGCACACGGATGCCCATGCACACACCACGCCGTGTCCTGGCCTCCACGCCGAGGGCTGGGCAGCCGGGGGATGGCCAGGGCCACCCTGGGGTGCTGGGGATGGGTGCCGCTGGGCAAGGTGACCCTGTGTGTGGCTTCGTGCAGCTCTCCAGAACCCGGTGACCTCCCCGGCGGTGGCCAGAGCGGCCCAGTGGTGGCCCTGGGCTTCGGGATGGATTTGCTGGTCCCACAGCGACAGCTGTAGGTGACCACCCGTGACGGAGCTGGGTCCAGCACAATGTCCGGCTCCAGCCTCCAGCCGGCAAACCCCAGCCTGGGCCACCAGCCCCCGGCCTTCCTGGCCTCCCACCCCCCCCAGCCCCTCGGTGCTCAGGCAGGAGGGTCCCCGTCCCACCCGCCAGCACCTGGAAAAGCCCGACCCCATTTCACACACATCCCCAAAGCGCCGCAGGACCTGGCTGGCCACGTTCACTGCTGCTTCCCCCTCCGGGGGGGATCCCAGGGCGGCGGGACGACAGCAGGCATGGGGACCCGTGGGTGGCCCCAGTACAGGGGGACAGGGTGACGCGCAAGGCTGGGGATGCCCAAAACAGCATCAGCCTGCTCCCCCCCCCCCGAAATCCCCGGCATCCCCCGGCAGAGACAGAGCTGCCTCCCTGCCGTGGGCACCCCGGGCCAGCTCTGGAAAGGAGCTGAGACCCCCCCCCGCCGGGGCAGGGATCACCCTGGGGTGCTCCAACCCTTGGTGGGACCCGTCCGCAAGGTGCTGGCTGCCGGGGGGGCTGTTGGGGCTGTGCGGTGCTTCCTCCTCCTTGAGGAAGGCTCCCGGGTGACCCAGGAAGAAAGGCCAGGAGACGGAGGTGGTACCCAAAACATCACAGTGACCACCACACTCAGCCAGAAACACCCGTGGGCTGCTCCTGCCACGAGGAGAAAGCCCCCCCCGCCCGGCGACCCCCCCTGCGCTCGGCTCTGCCAAATGCCCCAGAAGAAAAATATTCAGTTCCCCCCCCCCAGGGAGGCAAAAAAACCCCCCTCCCCGGGTCCTGTCCCAGGGCGTGGGTGGGAATCGCCCCTCCGTCACGGCAGGTCCCCGCCATGCGCTGCTCCCCCCATGGCGGGGGGGATGACACCCGACGGTCTCGCCGTGGTAGCGCCGAGGAAAACCCAGCGGACTCCGGCCGTGCCAGGAAAGCTGGGCTGGTGCTCCACAGCCTCCTCTTTCCTCCGCTGGTCAGCAATGTCCCCCCCCCCGGGAGGGGGTTAGGACGTGTCCTTCAGCTCGGGGCTGGGGGGCTGCGGAGGGGGCACCTCTGCCGATGGCGACTGCATCTCCTGGGCGCTGCCTGCGAGGAGAGACGAGGGTATGAGCACCCGCAGAGCGGTGGGTTCCCGCTCACCCCACGTCGTCCTCCCTCTTCCCCGACACCCACCTGCGTTCAGGGACATCTCGGCCAGTTTGAGGGGCAGGTCGGAGGGGCTGACGCCGGCCGGCGAGCCCAGGATGTCGGGCAGGGCATTGCGCCGGCCGGTTCTCCCGGAGGATGCGAAGTCCAGCACGGGTTCCACCTCGGTCATGCTAACCCTGGGGAGACACGTCCCCTGCCCGTCAGCCCCTCTGAGCGCGGAGGGCGAAGGGGACCAACGCTCCGGTCCGGGCGGGGGGGAGCAGGGCTGAGCCAAGGAGGGTACAACCCCCCCGCTGCCCACCCTGACCACAGGCTCTGCGGGAGCGAAGGCAGGGCCCACCCTGCCCACGGGACCCCTCCATCCCCGGGGCTGGCACCTTTGGGTGCTGTGATCGCCGCCAGTCACCGCATGGTGGAGGAAGGGGGGGTCCTCAGGGGGGTCCCCCAGCACCCCCTATCCCCAGCAGCCTTACCGAGCACCCTCCAGCCTGGCCTGGCGCTGCGTGTCCCCCGTCCCCCGGTCCCGCTCCGCGCCCCGCTCTGGCAGCTCCCGCTCCCGACGTCTCCCAGCCAGCGAGGGATCCCACGGGAGACGGGGAGTCACGGCTGGGGCCCCTCCGGCTCCGACCTGGGGGGAGGCAGAGCGGGGGCTCAGCACCGGGGCTGGTGCCCAGGGGGTGTGAAGGAGGGAGCGGGAGCAAGCCCAGGGCTGGCAGAGGCTGTGTCCCTGCGCGGGGCACCCATAGCACCCAGCACCCTACGCCAGGCCGGGCTGCGAACGGCAGCACGGGTGGGCAGGAGGAGGGGATGGCGGCGAGGGGTGGGTGGAGAGCAGGGATGAGGACGTGGAGAGGGGCCAGCGGGACCAGCTGCGGGGACAAGGGCGCATCGTCCCCAGCCTGGGGACCCCACCGTGTCCCTCGGAGAGCAGCTCTGGCTGACCCAGGGCAGGGGGTGGCCGTGCTGGGGGCCCCCTGGGCGGGCGGGGGGCTGTCCTGGGAAGCCCTCGGCACCATGCGGATCCCACCAGCGTGGAGCCACCCCCGGCCCGTGCCACTGCCGGGACCTTGCCGGGCTGTCGGCTCAGCGCTGGTAAATGTTCTGAATTTTGCAGAAGGGTTTTGCAGCTGCAGGCGGGGGGTGGCACAGGGGTGGCACAGGGCGGGTTTGGGGGGGGGCGTACAGGATCTTGCAAGGACAGGGGTGGCCTCCACCCTCCCCAAAACCCCTCCATCCGCTCATGGGGCGCAGGGACCCCCACGCCATCACCCCGGCAGTCCCAGCCCCTCCAGGCTGGACGCTGGCAGCGGTGCTGGGACCGGTGTCCCCAAGCCGGTGGCAGCAGGAGCTTGTCCTGCTGGGGAGCGGGGGGGATGAACTCACCGGCGTCCCCCGGGAATCGCTCTCCGGTGGAGGACAGGCCAAGGTCCCCGAGTCCTTGGGCGCAGGTGCTGTGTCGAGCGGGACGAGTGATCCTGGCTGCATGTGAGGAGAAATGAATGATTAACCCGGGAGGTGATTAGTCACGGGGCAGCCGCGCTGCGCAGGGCAGGACCCAGGCCCTGTTCAGGTGGGGAAACTGAGGCACGGAGCGAGGTTCGGATGTGAGACGAAGGCCGTGCGGGCGGTGGCTGTGCCGTGGGCAAAGGCATGGTGGAGGTGCGATGGTCCCTGCGCGGGTCTCCGTGCACACTTGCACCATCTGCAGCACTCTGGGGCTGCGTGTGTTTGCGTGTGCATCGGCACACGTGTGTGCATGTTTGCGTGCATCACCTCTGGCTGGGCTGCTGTGTGCGAGTGTGCGTGTACGTGCAGCTGGAGCTGAGCCCCAGGATGTACACGTACGGTGCCCTTGGTACACGTGAGTGCATGTGTGGTGTCCCATGGCACATGTACGTGCATGCTCGGCATCCCCTGGCACATGTATGCGCGCGCATGGCACCCCCGGCACACACGCGTGCATGCCGTGTGCCCTGGATGCGTGCAGGCACATGAGTGCACCCCAATGGCAGCGTGAGGGCTCCTGCCAGCTCCCGTGAGCGCCGGAGCCATGTCACCTCCTGGTCACAGGGTTTCTCGTCACGTCCCACACATTTGAGGTCACATCCCCCATCCGGCACGGCGTGCCCCGCAGCAGCTCGCCCTGGGCACCGGGCCACGGGCAGCGGCGTGTAGCGTCCGTGTGGGCACCGCAGCACCCGCCGTGTCACCTGGAACCGTTTGGGAACAGGGGCTGGGGTGAGCGGGGCTCACACGCTGGGCACGCGTGATGGTGTGAGCACGTGAGCGTGCACAAGCATGGACGTGTGTACACTCATGTTCACACACACATGCACAAAGTCATGCATGCACACACGCAGCCGCACATGCACACAGATGCACACGCGCATGCACACACAGAGGCATGCACGCACATGCGTAGGCACGCATGCATGCACATATGCGTATACAGGTGAATGCACACGTGCACTCACACGCTGTGCGCACACGCACAGACTCTTTGCACATCCCAGCAAGACTGGGATCCTGCAGGGCTGGATCAGAGCTGCCTTCCCGGCAGCCCCAGCGGCTCCCGCTGGCTCAAGCACCAGAGAACCGGGCAGTAAACGGCCGTCAAGACCAGGCTGGATCCTGCCCTTCTCCTTCCTGCAGCTAAACATCTCCTGGGGTGCCAGGATGGGTGCCCAGGACTGGGCAGGGGTTACACCTCCTACGCTCACCCTGCAGCACCCAAAAGCCATGCAGAGAGATCAGGACTTTCATGCTGGCACAGACAGAAAAGCCGCTGGGACCCTGGAAGGGACCGAAACCCCCGGGGGGTTGTGCTAGGGGGAATGCTGAGCCCTCCTGAGATGCAGCATCACGGGAACCCAGCGGGCTGTCCCCCGTGCCCTCGCATCCCTGGGCTCCCTTGGGCACAACGCCTGCCCCATGCCAAGCGCTGCCGCATCCTCTGGGCCCTGCAGGCAGTAAATCCAACCCAGCACTGGGCAAATACCGTTGCATAAACCCCAGGCTTCTGCCCAGCGAGCAGGGCTTTCCTCCTCTTAGCAGGGACCGTTTCTGGGAGGCTTAATGTGGTCTCGACTTAAAAAAGCTCCTGGAGTCACATGGAAGGTCCTCGGGGCCGCTGGCTCCTGCTTTAATGCCCCTAATGGGATATGGGCAGAAATAAACCTTAATCCCGCCTGGAGATGGGCTGCGGTGGAAGATACTGGGCAGAGGTGGAGGGAGGACACGGCGTTGGGACGTGTCGTGTCCCCTTGGTCAAGTCCCTTGGCAATCGAGCCAGCCCCCACCACAGCAAAAGCTGCCACTTGCACAGAGCCCACCGGGAGACCAGAAAATGTCCTACAAAGCCATGTCCAGGCTGGGATGCCCTCAGACCTCAGGCATCTTCGTGTAACGCAACGTCCTCCCAACAGGACAGCTCCCACGTCTCCATCCCCGTGGTGCCGCTGAGCCCTGACACTCTCGTGCCACGTGGGTGAGAACCGCAGGCACATGCCGAGCTTCTCAGTTTGGGCTGGGGACGCTCAGTAACGTAATTCGGCTGCGGCGATGCCCAATTAAAGCACAAGAGGGGAAGGTGACGGTCTGGTCAGTGGGTGAGATGCAAAGCCACCGTGAGGTGAAAGAGAAGTGAGATTTTGCCATCCCACCGCAACCGGTATGTGCCGCTCCCCATCACGTGTGGCTGCAGAACCCCATCCCGGGCCCAGCGTCCAGGCTGCCTTCAGCATCCAAGCTCCTTGCAGGATGATCTGCTGCAGGAAACATCTCCCCAGCCCTGTTTCGGGTGCCACCCCACTGCTTGCCTTTGTCATTTAGGTACGAATCCCAAGCCTGGAGCTCCTGTACCCGCAGGCAGCAGGAGGAAGGGTTCCTGCCCCAGCCCCTGCTCCCCTGCTTTTTGCTCCAAACCTCCTCATCCAAGCCCCCAAAAGCCAAAATCCATGGCTTGTGAAGGAGGTGCCACAGCTGGACACCTCTGCTGAGACCCAGAGCACCGGCCCTGAGAGGGAGAGTGGTTTGGGGTGAGGAGCACCCAACCTCCTCTTCCTCCGCTTCCTCCTCCTCTCCCAGCCTTGGGCCAGGAAAGCTGCAGGATGGTCCCAGCCAGGCTGGAAACAGCCACCCCTTTCCCTCCCACCCACAGATAGGGACACCAGGCGCAGGCAGCGATGGGCAGGGACACGCTCTGGCCACCCCATGCCAGACCTGGGCTTTGCCATCAATGGGAGGAGACCAGCCAAGGGTGTTAGGAGGAGCTCGGTCCCGTCCCAAAGGGGTTTGGGTAGGATGGGCAGCAGGGTTTGGAGGTGGAGGTCTTCCTTCTGGCGTGGCGTCATTCCTGCACGAAGGTTTTGACCTAATCTCCCGTTTCCCCAGATATAAAAGCCCTGGCGGAAGGAAGATGCTGAACGGGCAAAGGTGTGAACCACCCTGGGGATGGAGCAGCTGAAGAGACCGAGGGCTCAGCTCAGGGTCGGACACCTCCATGGGCAGCATGTCCACGAATCCTCCCCAGCGATCGAGGCAGGGACGTCCCCTCTAACACAGCACCTTGGGGTGCCAGGGGAGCAGACCATGCTCACGAGCTCACCCAAAACAGCATCTCTGGCTGTGCTGGAGCCAGTGCCCAGAGCAGGGGCACCACGGGACATCTTGTGGCCCCCACCACGGTCACACCACGCTGGGCAGCTTTGCCAAGCACGTTCCCCCTCCCAGGGCACGTGAACCAGAAATGCTCTGGGGTGTTTAGGACCAGGGAGCTGTTACAGCGATGGCTGTGAAGTTTTGTCACGGATTCATTTAACCGTAGGCATGAGGATTTGCTTCTTCAGCTTCTAAGTGGTTGATGGGTCTGGAAGTGTTGGGTTTGGGCCACTTAATAATCTCGCTTTCTTTATAAGAGGGTTCTTCCTGCTCGTTTAATTCAACGTGTAGTGCCTCTCCGACGACAGGCTGGGAAGCGCTGCAGCCCTGTGTGAGTCCTCCAAAAATCCACTGGCAACCCTGAGACGTCGATGTTATTAAGAGATAATGAATGCGATGAAAAATGGGAAGGATTTACCGAGGCGTAGCTGTAACATTGAATTAAATGAGCGTTGCAAGCCGGGAAGGAAAGAGCTGCCCCAGATGGGAAAGGGATGAGAGCATCATCCAGGAAAATCAGTGATGAGTCCACATGGGAGGAAAATCCAATGGGGCTGATTTAACCAGAGACCGACAGCCACCAGACAGACCAAGCAGCCCCTGAAGCCTGGAACAGCAGATGGCAATAATTAAACACAGGATAAGATCTGGAGAGCTGAGAGATCTCCCACGGAGGCAGCAGGTTTGGTCCCGGAGGTTTCGTCTTGAGGGATGTAGCTGCGGGCAGCAGCATTCCTGCCTGACGCTGCCGGTGCTGGAGCCCAGGAGATGCTGAGCAGGCACCTGCTGCCACATAGAAATGGGCTTTGTCAGCTGTCAGCAGCCCATAAACAGCTCCCGGGATCCAGGCGAGAGGGAAGGATGGGAATAAATATTGTCCCAAACTCATCGTCTCCAGGGCAGGGGGGTGAAAGGCTCCAGGGATGTTGGCTGGCGCAGGAATATTTAATGTGGAGATGCAGAATGACATGAAGAACAGGTTTTGCTTCAAGCCCAGAGCACGAGGAAGTCTCATCCCAAGTGTCTCGAGAAGACGATCCCTCACGGACGCGGTGCTGGGTGGGATGCGGCTGCCAGTGCCTGCCCATGGGGGAGGCTGGCACCCACCCCGCTGCCTGCCCTCGGCAGCAAAGCCTCTCCGGCCACAGACCGGCCCTTTTGTCCCGGGTTTTGTGGACAAAAGCCGGGTGGGCTGGGAAGGTGCCTGGGCCAGCTCGGACCCTGCCTGGCACCTTTCGAGTGACGGTGACACAGCCCGGAGCGAGGCGGTGCAGGGATCCAGGCAAATCTGTACCCCGGCACTCGGAGCATCGTCGAGGTCTCACACTATTTTTCCCCCCATTTTTCCTTGGCTCCTCCTCGCCGTGTGGCCTCGGCTCCTTCCCGAAGCTCTGAGAAATTGTTGCAGCAGGTTTTTGGGGAGCAGGTTACACTGGCAGCTCCCCAAATCTCTGGCCCAGACTGAGAAGGTCCAGCGCATCCCAGTACCCACGGGGTTGGCCCCTCCACGCGATGCACTTCCAGCAAACGCCCCTGCCCAACACGTGGGCTCCCACCACCTCTCGTCACCGCTGAGCAGCAGATCTTCCTCGTTAGGCTAATGTGCTTACAGCAGTAATTCTCGTTACCCTCTGAGCCCCTTCCCGTTGTGTCCTGCTTTGCGCTTTGACCTTCCTCCCTGCTCTTGCTCTCGCACACCCATCCTCACAGCCCGACCTGGTTTCCATCTTCTCCCCGGTTCCTGCTCGTGCTTGGATGGCCTCAGCCATCGGTCTGGGACACGTGGAAGCGTCTCTTCCTCCCCTCCCGTCATCCTGCCGTCCCTCTTCTCCCTTTCCCCCGCTCCTCCCTGGTGCCCACCACTCCCCGCAGGTGAGCAGGACCAGGTCTAGGCTCAGTCTCACCCCTACTCATACCCCACTCCCGAATTATTCCACCCAAAACTCTTCCTGGCTTACAAGGATGCCCTTAAAGATCACCCTTCACCTGCCGTTATTCACCCTCTGTTTGCTCTCTGCACGCTTTAGGGCTGACTTATTTGTAAAGGATTTTCTCTCCAGCTGCGGGACTTACTTAGAAATTTCTTTTTCATGCTACAACCTGAGACGTGTCCTAGCTAATACCAGCTTGGACCGGACACAAAGGTTACTCTTCGCTGGTTCTGCAGTGGGGCTCGTCCAGGCTGGTTGGATATCGGTACCTAAATTCCCGCTCAAGGCAGAGTGAGACTGAAGGACTCGAAAACAGGACACTGATCATCTTCTTTCCAGCTAATTGCTGGATGCCAACAGGGAGAGGAGCACAAGAGGTGGGTTTTGCTGCTGAAATCCATGGGATGGACTCGCTGGGGGAAAGGAAGGATGCGTTATTGCTCCCTCAGTCCCGGTCTTGTCGCGCTTGGAGATGACGGCAGAGTTCAGCTCTGTTTAATACCCTCATGAAAGCCAGGAAAAAAAAATAAAATCCAACCTGAGTCTCTCCAGACAAGATTTCAGGCTATTTGTATAAACTGTCACTTTGGCTTATAAAGCTGCAAACACAAATCAGAGCAAGTCCTGCTTGAGGGCAGGAGCGAAACCAGCTCACGTGCTCGCTGACATCCAAACCCAAAGTTTCCTTCAGCATCTGCAGGGCAAACCCAAACGCTGCCAGCCCGAATCCGGGTGCCTCCGGATCTCCAGGCGCTCACCACCGTGCCCCACGTCATGGCTTGCCTTCCCAAAAGGGCAGCGACCACAGAGAAAATCCCCTTTTGACCCCGCAGACCTGGATTGGGCCGGGAAAAAGTGCTCCGGAGGACACCACAGCCCTGCTGAGCACAGCATCTCCTACCAGTCCATACGTCGATAAAACTGAGGCATCTTTTCCCGCAGGAGCAGCGCGCGGGGCATCCTGGGCTGATGTCGAAAGCACCGGGGAAAGCCGAATGGGCGATGTCCTCTGGACAGTCCTGATTTCATTCCTGGGCAAACCTGAGTTGCTCTTATTAAAGACTAAAGCGGTAAAAGCTCAATGGGCAGAGGCCCGAGGATGTGGCTGGCACTGCAGCATTGCTGCTGGGCTTTGCTGGGGACTCATCCTGCACCCAAAAGCTCCCAAAAGCTCCCAAAAACCCAGCGCAGGAGGGAGGGGGATGGAAAACCTCAGCTGTGTTGGCAGTGGGGCGTGCACTGGGATAACCAGATCCTGAGTCCTCTTCTCCATCCTCCTGGAGCCCAGGGCTCCCAGCTCAGCGCACATCACTGCTTCCCATCCCGCCCAATCTCCCCTGGGAAATTTAGAGAGGAAAATTTTTCCTTTGCTTTGTGCTAACAACAAGCACCTCCAGCTTTTACCGTCATATTGAGCAGGGGTCCTGTTCCCCGGCAGCTGGGAGGTGCGAGGTCCCTGTGCAAGGATGCAGGCCGGACTCGGGGAAAGCTGCTGCCGGCACGAATGAAGCTGCCTTGTAATTTGGCATCCCGGAGGAAGGAGCCGGCAGCTCCTCACTGGGGTCTGACACACGGGCTGGGCAAAGCACCAGAGTGGGAGCAGCTCAGGGACAGCAGAGAGGTCCCCTCCCTGCACCGCAGCCACCACCGGCCCTGCCAGCCCACCCGCTCATCAGCTTTAGGAAAACAAAAAGCACCCAAAAAATCACCAGCGATATTCCACGATATTGCTGTGGGGACACGGCAAATCCTCAGGGCCAGCAGCACTGGCAGGTCCTGCTTTCCCAGTGACGGGGGGAGGCGACAGCTACATGACCCAGCTTGGCACCACCACGCTCGACGCATCCAGCACGAGCACAGCGGTGAGACCCCCACCGCACATGGGTCTGGGTGCAGATTGGGGTCACCCACTGAACAGCAGCTCTCCTTGCTTGTGCCCGTCCCCCTGCCCACGCACGAGCAGCTGGGACCATGGGCTTGTGTTCCCCTGCCCAAACCTCCCAGACAGGCGATGCTGCCCTGCATCCCAGGGAGGGATGGAGGCATCCCAGGGAGGGACGGAGGCATCCCAGGAGGGATGCAGCGAGGGATCCCACCGCAGCCCAGGGAGGGATGGAGGCTGCTCCAGCCTCTCCCAGGCCAGCCGGGTGTTTGCCAGCCTGTGGGCTGTGACCTCTTCCAGAGATTGTGAGCATCCCTGCCCTCCCCCATCAGTTAATTACCTTTAATTGCTGGCAGGAGAACAGGAATTTCCTTGAGGGGGTTCAGGTGCCCATGAGGGACCCCGCAAGGGTGCTGGGTGCTGTGCGGGAGGGCTGAGCCCATCTTCCCCACACTCCGTGCCCCATGGCTCTGCTCTCAGTCCCATCGCCTGCATTTGGGTCCTTTCTGAGTCCAAGGTGGAAAATGCAACGCTCCCTTTGGCATGGGCGTTATGGAAACCCACCCGTGGCGCCCACAGAGACGGGCCTCCATCCCTCCCGGGGATACCTCCATCCCTCCCGGGGATACCTCCATCCCCCCCGGGGATACCGTGGCACTGCGGGTAAATCCGTGCTTGCTCCCTTAGCCAAGGGAGGTAAACAGGAGCTTCCCCTTCCACGTGTCTCTGCTGCAAAGCAGGTGATCTAATGGGAGGTAATTACGATGATCGAGCCCTGGGTAATAGAGCTCCCACAGTAACCTTTAGTTAGCTGCTCCGGCGACGGCACAAACTATAATTTTGCATAATAAACGTGTCACCCACATCTAAATCGGTTTCATTCTTTAGCAGTTTCAGGCTCCCTCCTCCCCAAATGGCTCTTTGTCAGCTGCTCCAGCCTGAGCATCCTGGGTGGGAGCCGATGGACCCGATCTGAGGTGCTGGGGACAAGGACACAGACGTCCTCGATTCTCCTGGCTGCGGGTGCGAAGCGCGTGGGTGAGCACGATGGTGCAGGGATTTGTGCCAGGGGAACCCCAAGGAGCCGTGAGGATGCTGTGACACGGGCTGTGAGCTGCTTGGGACAGGGGCTGGGAGATCTGCAGGGACACGGGGTGCCAGCTGGGCGCTACCAAGCGCATGCTGGGCTGTGCCATGCCGGGAGTGCTGTGGGCTGGGTGACACGAGTCGCCAGGCATTTCTGAAATGCAGCCGGATGGCCCCGGGCTCGGCCGTGCACCGCGGGAGCCTCTTCTCCCAGCGCAAGGTCCCTTTTCTCCATCTGCCGCTGCCACTGGTCAGCACCGTGGTCCAGCTGGGTATGGCGGAGGGGGCAGTGGGGTGCCTCGAGGAAGCAGCACCGAATTCAGAAGAGGTTCCCTGGCTCTGCCAAAGCAGCAGGACATGTTCAGGCACCCAGATAATTAATTTTGGAGAGCAGAGCCAGCTCACGGCTTCCCAGGTCACGTTCTCCAGCTGGTACCTCCGGCTCCCCAGGGAGCCCCCAGCATGTCCTTCCCCCCAGGTCCCTGGCTGCCGGCAGATTTTCTCCTTCCCTCTGCAACTCATCCAAGAAGGGCGGTGGAAATCTTCCAGGTTGTCCTGCTCCCCAGGCATCAGCCACTTGGGAGGGACCGACTGGCCTCCCCCATGGCGAAGCCTTGATGGAGGCAATCCAGATGTTTCCCCCATCCCTGCATGGATGCTGGGAGCATCATCGGGATTCCCCGACACGGTGGTTATCACATCACCTTCCCTGCCACCCAGCGATACCTGCCCGGCCCCTGGGGAGCTGGCGGGGAAGCGACAGAAAGCCGAGGAGGGAAGAAATCTGTGCAGGCACCCTAGGACCAGAGACACAGCCTGAAATCCCCAGCCCTGACGGAGCAGAGCCGGATCCGTCACCCCTTGGCTGAGCCAGGCCCTCGAACCGCCAGACCAAGGAGCCAAGGTCGGAGCAGGGCTGTGGCCGCATCCCCATCCTTTGTGATGCCGTGTCCCCACAGGGGACCAGAGCACCCCGTCCTGTGAGGGAGCGTGGGGCCAGGTCAGGAACGGGTGTCAGAGCTCCCACCCCGCATCCCCCAGCTCCCAGCCACCTCCTCCACCTCCCCCTCTGCCCTCCAGCCCACCGCTCGCCATCTGCCTTCGGGGAGACCCGGCACAGTCCCCAGGCTGGGGCTGGCACAGCCCTCCACCAGCCACCAAAGACCCCGGCAGCCCCCAGCGCGGCGGGCAGGGGCAGGGCAGGGAACCGCAGAGCTTTGAGAGCTGCAGTTTAGACCCTTCTGAGGTCCCTTGCTCCAGCCCGGCACAGTCCCCTGGGGGGGGGGTGACTTGGGAGCAGCCTCCCGGCAGCCCGGCTTGGAGAGAAACTCTGTGGCTCCCCCAATTTAAAAAAGTGAGGAGACCCTGGCTCTGCCACCACCTTCCCCCCTTCAAAAACTGCTTTTTTTGGGGGGGGGGGGGATGCTGCTGAGCAGATAAAGGGTGGAGACAGCAATAGGGCCGTTCCCCCCCATTATATGTCCCACTTCTGCTCGGCTGTGACAAGGGGGGACATCCCAGGAGGAGTCCAGGCAGCTCCCCGTGACAGCAAGGGGTGAGGTGTCCCTTGGTGCACAGCCCCAAGGTCATGCGCTGTGAGTATTTGGGGTGAGCACAGGACACCCTGCCTCTGCCACCTCCTCGGTGGCACTGCCACCAGGGGACAGGAGCCAGCTCTGGGGACCAAAGGGACCCGATCCAAGCATCTGCAGAGGCAACCTGCCAAAATAAAGCCCTGAAGGCAGCAAGGAGGGGTTGTCCCTGGGGAAGCCCTTTCCTCCAAGAGGATGCTGCCTGGGAGGAGGCACAAGACGAGCTGGTGCCTGCACGGAGTGGTGCTCAGCCCCGTGCCGGCTCTCACTACCTGGACACCACCCCCCAGCTCCCTGGGCCCAAAACCATCCAGGAAGCTCCCGTCTGGGAAGCTGAGGGCTGGAGCTGGGGGTGTGTGTGTGTGTCAGGGTAGCTGAGATGATGATGGGGCAAGGTGGAAGGTGGAGAGGGCAGTGGTGACATGTCAGGGAGGGGGGGGCAGGGGGTGAGGGGGCAGGGGGTGAGGGGGCCAGGGGTCAGTGCCAGGATGGGACAGGGGTGCCACCACGGGGGTTGGCCTGAGGTACCCACCCCAAGATAGACAAGCCTTGCTCAGCACCTAACTGCTGCTTACCCTGAGCCTCCCCAGAGCCACCTGCCCCCGGTGGGATGGGGACGGACCCCCCCAAGCCCTCAAGAGACACCCCACTGCCCTGCTCAGCACTGCAGCCTGCCGCAAAGTTTCATCCCCCCCCAAAATCCACCTGCCCCCCGAGCCCACTGCCATCTCCTGAGCCTCCTGCCTCTCCTCCCTCCCTTTGCTCCGATGCGCTGCCATGGAGGTGCCCAGCGCAGGCACCCGCTTCCCAGGGCGGGCACCCAGTCCCCAGCACCCGCGAACGCAGGGCACCATCCACCGCCACGGCCCAGGGCCTGCCACAAACACGGCACCGGCACCCACCAGCTGCTCACCCGGACCCGGTGCCAACGTCGGTACCGATGCTGATACCGGTGTGTGTTGGTGCCGCTGCCGGTGCCGGTGTTTGTCGGTGCCGCTGCCGGTGCCGGCGTTGGTGTTGATACTGATGCTGATGTCGGTGTCGATGCTGATGCTGATGTTGCTGCCGGTGCCGGTGCCGGTGCCGGTGCCAGCCGGGCGGGCCGGGGGTAGGACGCTCCGCGCTCAGCAGGAGCCCCGGGGCCGCGTCCGGCTCTCAGGCAGCCCCTGGGGCACCCGGGGCCGAGCCGCCCGCCGCCGCCCGCCCAGCGCTGCGCTCCCCGCCGCTCCCCCCGCCCGGCCCACGCTCCGCACGGGGGGGACCCCCCCGCCCGGCCACCACCCCCCCCCCCCACCCCCCCCCCCCGCCGCCACCGCGCGGCCCCGCCCGCCGCCTCCCCCCCCCCCATCCCCGCCGGCTGCCGCCGGGGACCGCCCCCCCCCCCCCCCACTTCCCCCCGCGGCCGGGGCCGCCCCCCAGCCCCCCCCCCCCCCCCCCCCCCCAGGCTGTCCCCGCCGCCCGGGGGCTGTGTGCCCTGTGCACATTTGGGGGGGGCTGTGACGTCCCCACCCGGGGCCCATCTCCCCCCCTCCCCCCGTAAGGCTCCGTGTGACATCACTGCCCTGGCACGGCTGGAGAACCCCCCCCGCCCGGGAATGGGGGTTTGCAGCCGCTTGCACCAGGAGCCCAGCCAGCCTGCTGGGAAAAAAGTGCAAACCCCCAAAATTCTTCTGAATTAGGGTCCCCGACTGCAGCCCTGCGGAAGGAGCCCCGTGGTCCCCATGGGGGGTGAGGAGGGCTCCGCTTGCCCACCAGGACAGCGTGGCCCCAGCCCACGCACCTCCCTGTGCATTTCTTTCAGGCAAAAATAATTGCCAGGCTCAAAATCTTTGGAAAAAAACCCAGTAAAAAGTCTGTGGTTGCATCCCTGAGGTGGGGGGGGGGGGGGGGGGGGGGGGGGGGCTGGGAGACCCTGGATCCAGCTGGTAGCTCCACCTGACCGTGCCACAGGCCCACGTTCTGCCCAACGCAAGGCCGGTCCTCGCAGCAGAAGGATGCTGGGCAGAGCCTGGGCGTGGAGCAGGTGCCACCATCTTGGCAGCCAGGGCTGCTCCTGGCCTGACACCAGCATCGCCTCGAGGAGGGGACGTGGCCGACACCGGCAGCGTGTGATGGGGGTTCCCCACCCGCACCCCTGAGCTGGGTCAGGACAGCGAGGGAGGGGAGAGGCAGCGGTGAACAGAGCTGCCCCGAGCGTGAATTAAAAGCAACTCAAATTTGCACACAGGAACGGTAACGCACCTCCTCGGGCTGCCACTCGCGCTCCCACCTGCGTGTGCGACTGGGGCACAGTCTGGTTTTGGTGAGAGGCTCCAAAACGTCCCCTCCTGGCTCTCAGGGTGGATGTCCCAAGGCTGGGGAAGCAGGACACACTTTCGGGAGGGTACCCGAGAGGCCCCTGCTCCCCTGGCCCTGCACCACGATGCTGGGGGCACATTCCCAAAATCCTGGCCCTGGCCAACCTCCTCTCCCTGCAGACGGTGAGGGGTGATGCTCAGCACACGGACAAGGTGCCCATCCTGTCCCTTCCCCAGGGGAGCTCAGCACCGCCTGGGGCTTGTTGGCCACGGGGAGAAGCCGTCGGCTCAGCCGGGCTCGGCAGAGGTTCTGCCCCGGGAGGGGCGATGGTTTCCTCACCTCCGCACCGACCAGCGAGGCAAATTCGGTCGTGCCTCACCGTGCCAGGGCTGTAGAGGGACAGGAGCCACTGAAGCAGCCAGGACTCGGCTGGTCTCAGCCCGGTGCTTGCCTCCAGTACCCCTGTACCCCCAAACAGCTTTGGGGGGGGGCTGGAGCCACCCGGCCCCGGCAGCCAGCGGGAGGGACATTCATCCTGCCTGCTCGCTCACGCGTGCTGACGGGCGACTGGCAGCTCCCGCGCGGCCGGCGGGGAGGGGAGCCTTCGCCAGCCGCTATTTTTAGCTCCACACGCTCCGTTTTCTCCTTGACTGTCTCCCCTTTCCAGAGCAGTCTTGGGCCGAGCATCGGCGATGTTTATCCTGCCTGGCACCTGATCGGATGTGACACTGGCTGTCGCGGGCGAGGGGGACGGCTGCCATCCCTCTGCTCCGGGAGACGTGTGGGAGCAAGGGAGGAGATGTTGAGGGGATGGGGAAGGAGAGGAGGGAAGCCCAGAGTGGTTGGGGAGGGTCCTGCGGGAGCTCCCCAGGGTGGGTCTCCCTTTCTCCAGCTCCGGGGTACCCCCCGGGGATGCTCTGCCCTGGCAGAGCTGGGGGACAGCTGCGGCACGGTCCCCATTTCCATCTAGGCTGAACGCTTCCCTCTGCCAGTGTGATCCCCTGGGGATGGCTGGGCTGGGGGACCTGGGTAAACTGAGGCACACAAGCAGTGCGTCGGTCCCTCCTTGTTCGGCTGGGACATTGGTGGCACCAAACAACCTTTCCGAGTCTGCCTGCACCCAGGACATGGTGAGCATCAAGAGCCCAAACTCCCAGCTAAAGCTCACAAAACTCTTGGGTACAAGCCCCAGCGATGCCAAAGCACGGTGGCTGGGAAAGGTTTATCAGGCAGCACCCGTTCTGTGTTGGTACCGGGCTGTGCCGCTGTGCTCCGTGCTGTGCCGGCACGGAGCAAAGGTTGCTCTGCTCCACCTCTGCTCTTTCGGCACCTGCAGATGTTGGGATCCTCTTCCCAGAGTGCTCCCAGCGTCCCTGTTGATGGGGGACCAAAAATACACTGTCTGTGCCCTCCCAAGCATCAGGAGAGCCCCTGCCTTGTCCATCAGGGGCGTGAAGTCAGTGAGGTCAGGGTCAGACTGCTTTAAATCCTATTTTCTCCCCGCAAAAGACGGTCCAGAATAGGAAGGAAAAGAGTTCAGGAGAGTCTATTCTCTTTCTGCTGCTGCCGCCAAGCTGCTTTATCCCACTTGGGCACGAAGGCCATTAAAAGCCACCGGCCCTGGGGCAGCCCCCCGGGGATGGAGGCAGCGTCCCCCTGCCCAGGGGTGCAGGCAGGGGAGGAGCAGGGTGGTTTTCCACTCGCCTGCCCAGCGCTGCGAGCTCTCATCTGGACTAAAAGTCACTCCCGAGGGAGAGCAGCACTTTGCTGTTCCTCTTTTAGATGTATCTTCCTAATTTCCAGTCCAGTTTAGACCCTGATTTCTAGCTGGGTACGTAGGGGACGTGCAGGAAAGGTTATTCCTGAGCTGAGGTGGCCCTGGGCTGCGTCAGTCCCTCCAATGAGGTGCTATTTTGGGACATGGGTCACAAGGTTTGGGGACCTGCAGGTTGTTCCCTGGCTGGGGACAGGGAATTTCCATGACCCTGGGCAGGACACGGCCTCAGCGCCATCCCTGCATGGGGGGTACCAGCCCTGGAGTGATAGAGGTGGCTCCTCTGGGATGGATCTGCAGAAAACGTGCTCAGCCCTTGGGAAAAACCATCCTACCCGTGAGATCTCGGAGGCCAAAGGCATCAAGAACATCTCATTGCCTGGAGGATTTAAAACAAGAGGGAAAATGCCAGCAAACACCTCCCAGGGAGGCAATTTGTCACCAGGCAGAGTGGAGTGTCACGCCGAGATGAAAGTCTGGACATCTCTGCCTCGACAGGAGACGTTAAGGTCACAGCAGAGAGCAATGCCCTTCCCGGGCGTCCTCGTTGCTCCGGGTACTCAGCCATCTGGATCTGAGCTTGCTGCGCCGTCCTTCCCAGGGCACATCAATTATGCAGCACCATCTCCCCCCCGGGCACGACGTGATGGAGGTGGTGGAGATCTTCCCCACCCCCCCGTGGGATGCAATCGAGCCGCCCTCGGGTGCACGCACAGCCCAGTGCATCCCTTCCACCGCGGGCAACAGCACATGAGCTGCTTTTTGTTTTTCTGTAGGTCAAGGCAGCTTGAATACCTGCAATGAGTTGCACAGGTCTTTGCAACTCGTCTGCAACTGCTGTTTGCAGCAGAATGGGAAAATTAAACTGAATTTTTTAAAATTTTTTTTTCAGCAGAAGCTCTTTCTCAACCCAAAGGCATGGTGGATCATGCAGCCAGATGCAGCCACAGCTCGGGGCTCATCCTTCTGCCAGTTCATCACGGGACCTGTGGTCCCACCAGGGAAACGAGGTCCCCATCGAATGACTCTAACTGCTGTACTCGGGGCTCAGCCATCAAAATATTCATCACCTGCCCCAATGGACAAGTGGAACATGCAAATTATTTCTGGGACAAAATAGCTACAACTTGGGAACCCACCTTTGCTATGTATTGACTCCTATACTGTTTTAAATCTGATGTTTCTGGGCAAGAGCCCGGTTTGCACAGGCTGGAGGTGAGCCCAGGCAAGGTCGGGGCAGCGCGGAAGAGCTCAGAGCCACGCAGGAGGGTTTGGGAGGAGCTGGGACGTGGTGGGATTTGCCCAGTTTTTGCTTTAAGAGACCAGATCAGGGCAGCGAGGCGAGCCTTTGGAAGAAAGGTGTGTTCGAGCCAACTGAGCAGCAAGCAAGCATCCCAAAAAGATATCTTCATGGGCAAAAAAAAAAAAAAAAAAAAAAAAAGCTCAGATCTGTTGTTCATGCTCCAGTAACTTCCAGATGCCTGGATGGGGATGCGGGGAGCCTCACAAACACCTCCCAGCTTGGGGAGCAGGCTGTCCCTCCTGCCTGCCACTGTCCCCTGCCCGCGGAGGGGTGCCTGCCCCAAAAGCCCTGGGATTTAACCAAACCCACCAGGTTTCAGGCCCCGTTCTCCCCCAGCAGACCCTTGCTGTCCGGCTGGATGCTGGGATGCTGCAAACCAGCCAAATCAGCTCAAATCATGGTGGGGAGACAGTGAGGAGCCATCACCGGGTGCTTTCACCCAGGGAGGATGTGGGTGCTGCCTGCAGCCCTGCCTGTTTGCTGCCTGCACCTCCAGCAGTGAGGGATTTGTGCAAAGCTCCCAGCACCCGGGTTGGGCTTTTTTTATCCCTGGCTGCTCTTACGTTGACATTCTTAGCTGTGCCACTGGCTCCAGCGCTGCTCGCTAACCCCTTTTACAGGCAGCTAAATATAGCCCAGGCAGCTAAGCAAAATCTGCTCGGCAGGGCCACGTGGGGCTCGGCAGCGCTGCCGCTGCCTCGGCCGGGGTTGGGGTCTGCCAGTGCCCGGGGGGGTGGTGACAAGGTCCTGGCTGGTGGCATCTTTCACCCGGTGGTGTCTCATCCCCATCCAGGTGAGCATCACTGCTGCTCTGATGCTCCCGACAGCATCTCATCGCTTCTCCCTGCCCTGGGGGCTCCGTTCCTCTCCCACTCTGGGGTTTTATGGGATCCTTCCACCCTAGCTGGGGTATTTTATGCTGAGGAGCATCTGGACTTTATTAGCATCCCTGATCCTACAGAAACATGGTGTAAAACCCCAGCTCGCTGCTGTGCTCAATAAAAAGCAGCCGAGTGGCTCCGGGCATCCACGTGGGTGTTGTGTGAAGCAGCCGGTGTAAGGAGCAAACCCAAAGCCCGGTGAGGCACCCCCCGAGTCACCTGGACCCCGCAGAGGGTCTAAAAAGGGGGGGATGGACACAGCTCCCACCCCACAGCACGCACACCCATGGGTGCAGCTCGGTTTCTGCCTCTCCTGTCAAAGACAGATATTTCTGCCAGAGCCATGAACTCATTAAGGAGACACTGATCTAATTGTCTCCACTCTGGCGCTTGTGTTTTTTTTTTTTTCTTTGGTTTTAAACTGCAAGGAACGAGGCGAAAGGCTGACTGGAGAAATGTAATTGGATCCCCATGGCTCATTAGCCATTTCTCCGAAAGGAAGAATCGTTAAGGCTGAAAATGAAGAGGCTTGAAAACCGCCTGCGCCATACGCAGCTTGCTGCGGCATCCCGAATTCGCCATCCCCCCAGCATTGCCCTGGCTGGGATGCCGGGGTGGCACCGGGGATGCCCTGTCAACCAGGGGATGTGCGAAACCCAAGTGAGGGGCTTGGGGAGGCTCGTGCTGGAGTTTGGGGGAAGGCTGGAGCCTTTGGGTGCTGGGAGAGCAAACTGAGGGGCTCAAATCCACAGCTGGGGTGAGCATCAAAGCAGAGGCACCCAGTGGTGCGGAGGCTGCATGCTGGGAATGACAGAAGAACCATTTCCTCCTGCGAGGGGGGACTAAGGACACCTTGAGATCAAGGTCTCACCCTGCTTTTTGTTCCCCCAACCTCCCTACTCCACCACCTCTGTTGACTCAGATCCTGGCAGATCCAGGTACCTTGGGGAGGATATTTAGCTCACAGTGGAGTCACCCCCTCCCCACATTTTCCACCTCATGAGCGACCCAGCAGTTGTGACAGCACAGAAACTCCTGCGTGACACTCCCATCCATCACCGGCCAGGCATCTGGCCACCACCACGAGAAAGACAAACAGCGTCTGTCCAAACTCAGCAGGGAAATGCTGAAGCTTTTCCAGCCAGTTGCTGTGTCTGCAAGCCTGGACTAAATCAAGCTTCAAGGACGGAGGGTGGCCAACGTTCCTTGGCCTCACAGCCCCTTGCTCTTCTGGCTGGCAGAGGCTTTGGGGAGAAGATGCCAGCCTGTTGGATGACAAGTCATAGGTTTGGTGATGGCCCATTGCAGAAACCACTGGCCGTGTCAGCTCCGCATCAGCCCACTGGCCTTTAAGGCATCCCAAACTGGTAACAGATCCTTTAAGAGGTCCCCAGTGCAAATCCCGATGCTCGGTGGGTTTCCCAGCAGGTGGGATGCCATCACTGGATTCAGAGGGTTTTCTTGGTCTCCATCAGGCTCCTCTGCGGGGCTGGTCTCAAGGGTTGACACATTTGAGATGAATTTGGCTGCTAAGCCTGTGGTGTTGCAGGACAGGAGGGTCCTGGTAACCAAAAGGGACAAAGTAGGAGCTCAAGCGCAGAAGGTACTGCAGGTGCCTGCAGTGGCCCTCCCGAAAATCATCCTGTTTATTTCCACCGGGTTTGAATCCCAGCTCCCGTGACCCTGAGCACCCTGCCTCTGTCTCTAAAGGCCATGCAATCACCCATTTAGAGTCCTCCTGTGTCTCTCTTTATTACAGAAGAGCTTAGCAGAAAACTAATTCCCCGACTCAAAGGCATCCTTAGACAAGGGGGAGGGAGATGCTTCAATCTCAGGACTTTTGCATTTGTCCTTCCCATCCCAGCCTGGCTTTGTGCCTGGCCCCCTTCTCTTCTGGGGGCTGGAAACCCCAAGAGAGGCAGCGCAGCCCAGAAAATATACTGCTGGCAGAAAATGAGGGTCACTTCACTCCTGTCCCCCTCGCTTGGCCTCCCCGGCAGCCTGGGAAGGGCAGGGGGACCCCCCCACCTCCCAGCGTGGATGAGCAGCACCCTGAGGTTACGGAGCTGTTCCCTGAAGCACCCAAAACACAAGGCTGTGGAGTGCTGGCTGGTAGCTGGTGGCCAAGGGTGCCCCAAAAGCCCTGACCAGGAGCTGGGCCAGCACCCAGAGCGCCAGAGGTTGGGCACCCCCCAGACCAGGGATTTGTCCAACACTCATCACCCCAAAAATGCACCTTATGCTGTGCCTGCCTTTGCCCGCACTAGACGATGCTCTGGAGGAAAGATGCTTGATGGGTTTAGCTTTTTTTCCCAAATACAAACTCGATTATTAATAATTATTAATTACTGTAATGTAGGTTTATCCATGAATAGCATCACTTGGGCTCAGCAGAAACCCTTCTGGCTGCGCCCACGGTTAAGCCAGTATTGTCCCAGATACAGTCACATGAGATCATTTGTTTTCCCCCCATGTGCCCGGGGTGGGAGAGCATCCCTGGCAAGCTGTGCTTGGCTCCGCTCGCTCCTGGTCCTACAGGCTGGCCCTATAATCCCCCCGCGGTGATCAGAAAATGATCCCCTGACCCCTAATGCACCAGGTACCGGGGGGGGAAGAAGGAGATGGCCCCAGCCTCACGCCTCGGGGATGCTGAGTGATACAGGAGAAGGAGGCAGAGCAAAAAAAAAGATGCTTCATTAGGGGTACAGGGGCAAGGGTGCTCCCTGCCCTGCTGAGCAGGGGGACATGGGCTGGGGGCTTCTGCTGCAGCGCGGGCTGGAGGCAGCCACGTGTCCCTGGGCTCTGGCAGCACCCCTCGTCTCCCATCCCTCATCTCCTGCTCTTCCCCACGTGCAGGGTGATGTAAACCCAGCGTGTCCTTTGGTGCACAGAGGGCTGTCACAGCTCCTGTCGCTTGGGACATTGCTCCTGCCCTGCCACGTCCCGGTCTGCAGACAAACCACCTCCCGAGAAGGGGACAGCGAGGGGCCGATGCTGCGGGTGGAGGTGGTGGTGTGCCCTCTGATCACAAGCAAAAATCAGGAACGGGGACATCTCTGCAACACGGGTGGGGAGTCCTCTCCCTCCTGGCAGCCAGGGCCCCACTTGGCCATCCAGGAGCAGGCAGGGACCGAGCGCTGCCACCGTCCCCACTGTCCGGCAGCTGTGTGCACCGGTCTCATACCGGCACTGCCATCTGGCGGCACCATCAAAGGGGATGAGGGGACAGCGTGGGCAGGAGCGGTCCCCATGGAGCCAGCGGGATTTCTGCTCCGGCATGCCAGCGGGCTCACGTCCCTGCAAGGCACAGGGGGACAGCAGGACCAAAGGGACAGATACCCTTCCAGCTGATTTGCCCTTCCCGGGAGGATGGGGATTGAAGGACACTCCTGCTGCGGGTGTCATCGGGCTCCGATACCCAGCTGGGAAGAGACGGGAGCTGCCAGAGCCCCCACCTCCCACCCGGGGGCTGCACCTGGAGCCAGCCCATCGTGTCCCTGAGGCCGCTGCCTGCCCCGTGGGCGCTGCCAGACCCGTGCCCGCACACAGCCAGGCAGGGCAGGTCCCCAGCGCACATCCCGGATGCCTCCCGAAAGGAAAAGCAACCTGAGATCAGTTGAGATCAGTGAGCAATTTATGGGCGCTGACCTCTCCTGTCGCAGGACTGCAACCAGCTGGCAGCTTTTGGGAACCCACAGAGGCTCAGAAAGGCTTTTATTTAATTTGTGCCAACACTGACGAAAGGCCAAATCCCGGAGCTTTACCTCTGGAGCAAGAAGCATGACACCCTCCTCTTCCTCAAGGACACAGGGGGCACGTCGGGTCCCCATCTACCCCAGCCCTGTGCCCCCCAAAGCCCACTGCCGCATACTCACGTACTTTCCCGGCTGTCTAAATTTAGGGTCTGGAAGTGGGCTAGCATGTCCCCGTTTATCTCAGCCCCTGAACGATGCACGTCAGCAGCAGAGCAGCACTTGCTGCTCCGGGCGGACGTGCCAGACTCCGGCCGGGCAGGCAGAGCAGGGTGACCCACTGCCCGCCAGCCCTGGATCCCACCCTGGGCTCCCTGCGGGCAGGTGCCCCTCAGCCCCCCTCGCCTGGGGTCTGGCCCCGCAGGGGGAGCAGGTTCAGGCTGCTGGGTGTGCTGAGCTCCTGGGTGTGCTGAGCTCCTGGGTGTGCTGAGCTCCTGGGTGTGCTGGAACCGGTGGGTCTGCTGGAAGTGGTGGGTCTGCTGGAACTGGAAGGCGTGCAGGAGCTAGGGCATGTTTTGGAGCTGGTGGGTCTGCTGGAGCTGGGAGACATGCTGTCAAAGCCAGCAAGAAGGGCTGCTCTAGGCGACAAAAGGAAGACTACAGAAAATATGGGCCCATTGCTCCATAAGACAGGGGACCTGGTGCCACAGGACATGGGAAAGGCTGAGGAACTGAATATCGCCTCTGCCTCTTTACTTTCAAGACCGACCTTCAGGAATCCCAGGTGCCAGAGACCATGAGGAAAGGCTGGAGCAAGGAAGACATATCCTTGGTGGAAGAGGATCAGGTCAGGAGATACTTAGCAAACGAAGACATACATAAGTCCACAGGCCCTGCTGGAATGCACGCACAGTGCTGAGGGAGGTGGCTGATGTCATTGAGAGGCGACTCTCAGCAACCTTGGATTGATCATGGTGACTGGGAGAGCTGCCGAAGGCTGGAGGAAAGCAAATGTCACTCATATCTTTAAGAAGGGCAAGGAGGAGCCAGGGAACTATGGGCCCATCAGCCTCACCTCAATCCCTGGGTGGAGCTCCTGATGGAGCAACTAATCCTAGAGACCATTTCCAGGCACATTAAGGACGAGAAGTCAGCATGGCTTCACTAAGGGGAAGCCATGCTTCATCAGCTTCATACATTTCTACAAAGACTGGCCTGATAAACGAGGGAAGACCTGGACTTCAGGAAGGCCTTTGACACTGTCTCCCATAAGATCCTCATAGAGAAGCTGTTGATGCAGATGAATGAGCAGACAGTGCCGTGGGTTGAAAACTGGCTGAATGGCCAGGCCCAGGGGTGGTGATCAGTGGCACAAAGTCTAGTTGGAGGCCAGTCACCAGTGGTGTACCCCAGGGGTCTGTACTGGGCCTAGTCCTGCCCAACGTCTTCATTAACGATCTGAATGATGGGGCAGAGTGCATCCTCAGCAATTTTGCAGATGACACCAAACTGGGAGGGGTGGCTGGTACAGCGGAGGGTCATGGTGCCATCCAGAGGGACCTTGGCAGGCCAGAGAAATGGGCTGCCAGGAACCTCATGAAGTTCAACAAGGGGAAGGATGAGTCCTGTCCCTGGAGAAGAACAATCCCAGGCACCAGCACATGCTGGGGCCACCCGGCCGAAAAGCAGCTCTGCAGAAAAGGGCCTGGCTGTCCTGGTGGGCACCAAGTTGAACATGAGGCAGCAATGTGCCCTTGCTGTAAAGAAGACAAACGGTGTCTTGGGCTGCGTTAGGCAAAGTATTGCCAGCCAGGAGGGAGGGGATCCTTCCCCTCTGCTCAGCGTTGGTGAGGCCACACCTGGAGTGCTGGGTCCAGTGCTGGGCTCCACAGTAGCAGAGAGACAAGGAGATAGTGGAGGTTCACAAAGGTGATTGAGGGACTGGAGCATCTCATGTGTAAGGAAAGGCTGAGAAAGCTGGGACTGTTCAGCACGGAGAAGGGAAGGCTCAGGGAGGTCTCATCAGTGGAGATACATACCTGAAACAAGAGTGCAAGGAGGACAGATCCAGGCTCTTCCCAGTGACATGATCAATGGCCATGGGCACACGCTGAAACACGGGAGGGTCCCTCTGAACATCAGGAGGCACTTTGACTGTGACGTTGTGGAGCCTCCATCCTTGGAGATAGTCAAATGTCGCCTGGACATTGCCCTGGGCAACTGGCTCCAGGTGGCCCTGCTTGAGCAAGGGGTTGGATCAGGTGATCTCCAGAGGACCCTGCCAGCTTCAGCCATTCTGTGGTTCTGAGCTGATGGGTGTGCTGGAGCTTGTGGGTGTGCTGGAGCCAGTACATGTTCTGTAGCTGGTATGTGTGTTGGCACTGGTGGGCGTGCTGGACTTGTGGGACCTGACGGCCAGGAGCAGCCCAGCTCTTCCTGGGCCTCGAACGCAGTCACTGACCCCATGTGTCCCCTTGGAGCTCTCGGCAAGGTCACATCTGGCTGCACAAGCAGCATTCAGCCATGAAAAATGACAGGGTTCACCAGCTTCTCCCCTGGAGCTGGGTGCCGGGTGACCCCCGGCCCACGCAGCATCGTCAGGGACAGGCGCCAGCGGGGACCGGACCCGGCCCTTCCCAGGGGACCCAGTTCACAGCGAACACGCTCCAAATACCCCCGGGGGCTCCGGGCCGCCTTCAGAGGAGCCCACCCTGCTCTCAGGGCACGGAAAGCCCCGGCAGTGGGGGCCTGGGCAGCATCCCCGACCCCGGGGGCATCCCAGAGCCGCGCTCCGGACCGGGCTCATGGCGTCGGTGGGGTCCCCTCGGCGGTGAACGGCAAAGGGCGGTCCGGGGCCGCCGCTGACCCGGTACGAGGGGGTCGGGGGGGTGGGTGGGGTGGTGGTGGTGGAGGGGCTCCCCCGCGGTCTGGCCGGCCCCGTCCCGCCGCTGCTCCGCCCGCCCCGCAGCCGCAGGGGCCGCCCCAGGGGAGGTGCGGCGGCAGCGACGCGGCCCCAGCTCCGCGCCCCGGGATCGGCCCGGGCGGAGCCAGCGCGGCGGCGGCGGAGGGGGGAAGCGGGGAGGCGGCGGGGCCCGGCCGCACCATGGGGGCCTGTCTCGGCGTCTGCTCCCTGCTCAGCTGCGTGAGTGCCCGCCCGGCCGGGGCACCGGGGGGGAGCGGGGGGAGCGGGGGGGGGCACCGGGGCTGCACCGGCTCCGAGCGCCGCAGTGACGGGCGCGGCCCGGGGGGAGGGTGCTGCTGCTGGGGTCCGGAGGAGGGTCCGGGGGGGCCCGGAGTGGTCTGGGGGCACCCGGGGGGTGCGTCCCGATATAGGCGGGAGAGTCTCCGGGAGGTCTGGGGGCAGCCCGGGGATGTGCCCCGGTACACCCGGGGGGAGGGGGGGGGGAGCAGGGGATACCCGGGCTCGCTGCAGCGGGGGGGGGGGGGGGGGGGGGGTGGGCGGGGGTGGGAGGGGACGTGGGGGGTTCCGAGGGTGCAGCCCTCTGTGCCTGGGGGGATGCAGGGGACACCCGGCGCAGGGCGTCCCGCTGCACCCCGGGTGTCCAGGGGAGACCCAGAGGGTTCACCCCAGAGAGCTCTGGGGCTCGTGAACGTCACGGTCGAGGGGAACGTGGAGTTTGAGGGTGTCTGGGGTGGTGCATCGCTTGGGGGATGTGGGGAGCCGGAAGGGTGATGCCCTGCTACACCTGGGGGAGTGGGGGGGTCCTGCCCCCCTGCCCTGATACTCTGGGGGGGTCTAGTCCTGCTGCACCCATACGACGCTGAGGGGCCGGGGTTCCTGCCTGGTTCTCACTGCGGACCCCCAAAGTGGGGGGCTGGGGACGGGGGGGTGCGGGTCTGCGGGTGGAAGGGCTGTACGCAGGGTGCCACGGCCCAGGGTGGGCGCAGGGTGTGTGATTCAGGGTGCTGTGCCCGGTGACGCAGCGTGCGTGCATCAGGGTGCCGTGCCCGGTGACGCAGGCAGCCGCCCGCGGCCAGCGCTGCCATTCCCTTCCTGGCATTGCCGCACCTGCGGGCGCGGGGCCAAGGCAGGGCTACGAAACCAACCCGGGAGCCGAAACCACCAACCCGGGAGCTGCTGGCCTCGAAACGGGGCCGGTTTCACAACCGACCTCAAAGTTTTGGAGGTTTAACGAATGGGAGGTTTTGAAACGCAAGATCGGACAGATGATGGCCTGCAAGGCGTCCGTCTGTAACACACATCTGATACTTTTCCTTATGGGCAGGTATCGGAAAAGCCGGGAGTTACTCTGGAGCAGGTCAGGGAGGTTTCTTGCCTAATTCTGGATTTTTTCCCCCAATAAACTATACTGGACCAGGCTGTGCTAATGGGGTAGAGTCGCTGTACAGGTTTGGTTCTCCTGTTCCTTCCAGAGGAGCTGTTTGACTAAAGGGGTGTTTTAGCTCGATTCTGAACACAGAAAAAAAATGCAACCCAAACCCAACCAAAACCCCCAATCTAAGGTTGGTTTTGTGGTTTTTGGTTTTTTTTTTTTTCATTTTTAACAAGACAACCTGAACTGACTCCTTCTGGTCAGCCTGCATCATTTGAGTCAAAGCACTATTGGATTGCCAGGCCATCTCTTCAGCACTGTCCTATTAAAACTCTACAAGCCGTTCCTGAGTGAAGCTTTGCACCACGCCAGGCAAATTTCCTTTTCTCTGCCTCCAGCGATTTGCCAGACTCTGCCCAGCGCCGTCGTCTGGAGCTGCCTTCCCTGGGGACAGGGTTGGTGCTGCCAGCAGAAGCCTGCCCAAGCCAAAGCAAACCCTGGGGGCTCGTGCAGCCCTCTGGCATGGTTTGGGCAGCTCGTGGGGACTGGCAGACTCGTGGTACCAATGCAAAGCCACCTGCCAGACGTGAGAACCACCCACCTCCTAAGCCTGTGCTTGACCCTGTGGGTTTGGTACTGATTAACCTGCCGGGTCATTAATTTAACAGGAGATAAAGACCAATTTTGGTTGACTTGGTCTCTGCATCTCTGGATTTTCTAGGGCGAGGGCAGCTTGCAGAAGGTGTGTTGTTGGGTTGGTGTTTTTGGGTCGGTGTAGCTGGGCTGGTGTTTGTGGGTTGGCGCAGTTGGGCTGGTGTTGAGTTGGTGGTGTTGGGCTCACGTAGGTGAGCTGATGTTACTGGGCTGGTGTTGGGCTGGTGTAGTTGGGCTCATGTAGGTGAGCTGATGTGGTTGGATTGGTGTAGTTGGGCTGGTGTAGTTCGGTTGGTGTAATTGAGCTGGTGCACTTATGTTGGTGTAGTTGGGCCAGTGTTGTTGGGGTGGTGTAGTTGGGGTGCTGGTGTTGGGTTGGTGTGGTTGGGTTCATGTTGTTGCGTTTCCTTGTGTTGGACTGGGTGGACGGTGCTTGTCTGGCTACGACCATGCTCTCCCAGGCACAGCAGCCCTTCTGTGTGAGTTGCACTGGAGGTGAGCTGCATTTAAATGAGGAAGTCGATAGTGAAACTAGAGACAATTATCTTTCATCTGTAGCAGCTGAAAACCGATGCTTCCTCATTCATCCGCCACTCTCATGCTGCAGCCGCTTCCCTCGGTTGGCTTTTTCCATCCTGCTGTTTGGCCGTTGGCCATGTTCATCCTTACGGGCGTCTTTGAAAGTCTTTGACGGGAGGTGTATCAGAACGTGTCCAGCGCTTCCTTAACGTGGGAGGATTTTCCTTGCTCTTAACCCGTTTTTTTTTCAAGAAAAAAGCTGAGATCGAGAGGTGCCCAGGCAGCAGGTTGGGTTAGCGTGTGGCACAAGGGGTCTGCTTCCTTTGTGAAGGAGCTTGGGGGGGCAGACACCCAAGAAGGGCAGCAGGAGCTGTGAAAAAAGGGCTCAAAGCAGGTCAGTGGGACGGGGCTGTCCTACCCCGTTACCTCGGTGGTTGCCTTCCTGTGGTTGCAAGGGGCTGTAAAACCTGAAATACGGCTACGGAGCTTGGCCATGTAAGGGTCGTCCTTGAAAATAAACCTCTGGCAGGCTCCAGGGATGCTGCGTGCTCCCAAAAATCTCATACTAGAAACTACCTCATCCATCTGCAGCTTTCCCAGAGGTCAGCTGCAAGGTTTGGAGCCTGCACGTTGGAGCAAGGGTTTCCCTTCAGCCCAGCTCCATCACGGCCCTGTGGACACCCCTTTACCCCCCTCCACCCACACCAACCCCGGGGAAAACGTGACACCCTGCTGATGGTGACACCGTGCCTGCTGCAGGTCTTCGGTGATGCCTGGACGTGAAGCTGAACCCCCAAATCCAACAACTTGCTAAATGACAACAAGAGTCATGGTTTTCCAGGCCAGTTTGGGTGATTTTGGGACCAGTTGGCACTGAAAGGAGGGGAGCTGGAGGTATCGATGTGCTTAAAGTTAAGGGTGTGCTAACGTCCTTTGCAAGGTCAGGTCATTCTGCAGTAAAAGGGATTTTTGTTGTTGTTATCTATTTTTTTAATTTGAAGGAGAAATACGGTAACGCTGGCATATGTTAAATGCATTCCTGTGCAAGTGGTGCAATTTAATGAGCGTGAAAGGAAGGAATCTCTAATTGAAAGCCATTTTTTCATGCTTTCAAGTTGAAAACGTGAAGTGATGTCCCTTGAGCAGCTCCTGGAGAGGCGGGATGAGGGTCCCTTGGGATGCGGGGGCTCCTCTCGCCCACCCTGGCTCCCGTGGGCACCCTCAGCTCAACACAGCCTCTGGTGGGGCTGGGACGTGGGGCTGACATGTGGGTAAAGAGGAATAAATCAGGAAGGAGGTCATTTTTTTCAGAGAATGATGTGCTTATGTTTAAAAAAAAAATCCCAAGCCACCTCTAGTGATTTGGGGGCATCGAAGTGATCACTCATGAGCATCCCCGAGCATCCCTGATCCCAGCAGCTCAACATCTGGTTTTCTTTTCTGCCACGTCCGTTTTTTACACTAATTTTAGCAATGAGAAATGTATATTTGAGTTGATACTGAGTGATGTTTAATTAATATTGATCACTGGGCATAATTAGGAAGTACATAGCCATAATAAACACACAACACATGTGCATGGGAGAGAGCTGAACCCTTCTCCTGCTTGCAAGTGCATCTGGCCGGCTGGCGTGTCTCAAGTGCAGGAGAGGAAGAGCTGTTCAAAGGGAAGAAATGAAGTATTAAAAGCAAAATAAATCAATGAAATTAGCTTGTAAATAGAGGGGAAGTAGGTTGCTGAGGACCAGAGATGGTCACAGGATTTCCTAGGAATTAGCTGGCTCGATGCAGGAGTTAAAAACGCCGAATACTGTAAATTTTGAAAGAAGTAGATTTTAGCTAGAGAAAAATATTTGGAAAGTGAAGTGGTACTATTTTAAACAAACTCCAAATATTTAATTCCCCCTGCTCTCTAGGCAATACCTGCGTGGGGATTTCTCGCTGCTCCCTGGGCCGGTGCGTGGGCCGGGGGAGGCTGTGGGCTTGTGATGGCTTCCATGAGGCATTAAAAAAAAGGAAATAGCCTGAAGTTTCCCTATTTTAGAGGAATTTGGGTGTGTTTTGCAGTTGCATTGCATGGGCTGTGTGTCCCGAGACCCCCGCTGTTCCCACTCACACCATGGGGAGTTGGAAATTCAGTTTTAATTTAGTTTTTGGGTCCTTTGAGGTTTTATTCAGTGTTTTAGCCCATCTTTAGCTCGTTTAGGCAGGGTCAGCGCTGGCTCCTGGTTCAGGGGCCGGGAGGGCACCGCTGCCCGCTTTGCCTTGGTGTGAGATGTTGGTTTTACTCCCCTGACCAACCTTGGTAATTCCCAGGAGTGCGGCATCTTCAACGCTAACCCAAGAGACACCTTATTCCCCTGGGTTTTTTTCCCCAAATATTTAACATGGGACCTTCTGCTCACGTGCCATAGTGGATTAGTGACCCAGCAGTGACACGCCATCCCAAAAAGCTTCTTCCATTCTCTTGCCTAAAAATGCCCTTTTTATTCTCCAACTTCCCCCTGCTTTTGGGAAAATAGGGGTTTGGGGATGTGGCAGCGAGCCGGGAGATCCCGGGGCTGGTGCAGGTGAGTAAGAGGCTGAAAATCTGCCCCATCCGGACCAGGGATTCCACGGGCAGGGCTGGCTGCAGCCTCCTGCATTCCTGCCCCATCGTGGGCTTTAAAACCCGTTGTGCAGAACCCCCGCAGGTCTTCTTCCTCTCAGGCAAGTGACTGGGGCACTCCCAAACCTGGTAGCTATTAAATCGGCGGGTAAATACCCAAATTGTTGGACAAGCTGGTGAGAACAGCGTAAATTGGACCTGCAAAACTCAGCCCAGCCCAATCCAGCCCAACCGGTGGGATGCAAACAGCATCTCCCCAACGCTCCTCTAGCGATGGCTCGCAGGACCCAGGGAAGTCCAAGAATATAGTTTAATAAAAAATTCCTTTTTCTCCCTGCAGGTGTTATGCTGCGCAATCCTCAGGCAAAACCCCAGCCAGCGTTTTGCTAGGTAGTAAGGCTGGGTTTTGTTAAGCTGGGGTTTCCCCGGTTCCCCACTGTGCACCAGCTCTGGCACAGCAATGGGAGCCCCTGGAGCGAGGGTGCACCCGGCAGCACTCCCGATGCTGGATTTGGGAAGCCCGGACCCACTGTGGACTCCCAGGGATGCTGTGCCTCAGTTTCCCCACCTGTAAAATGGCCTTTGGGGAGGGGGAAGGATGGCAGAACATGTTTCCCCATGACACCGATACCGATGTTTTCCCCATCCCATCTTAGACTGAAAAGGCAGCCTTAAATTATTCTGCAGACTCATGTATCTGGTGCGGAGAGGAGGCTCCTGCAGGGCCGTGCTTTGCTTTGACCAAAGCCTTTTTTTTTTCATGCAATTGCTGGGGAGCACAAAAAGAAGATGAGCGTGTCTCCGGGACTCTTGGTGTCATTTTCCAAGTTGGTTGGTTATTGCAATGGACCCGTTCCTGTGGCTCTTTTGGTTTTCGCCAGCTTTTTGGGGAGATTTGGGGGGGTCTCACAGGGCCGTGAGGTCCTGCGGGGTGTGGGTTGTGATGCTGGCTGGCCAGGAGCTCTAAGCAAAGCCCCCGGTGCAGCAGTGTGGATTCCTGGGCAGATCTTACAGTTCGACCTGGGCACATGTTTTGGGGCCAATTTCGACCCCTCCGACGCGGGGATGCTCTCGTTGCAGGTGTCGTGTCTCTGCGGCTCCGCGCCATGCCTGCTCTGCGGCTGCTGCCCCTCGGCCAAGAACTCCACCGTCTCCCGCCTCCTCTTCACCTTCTTCCTCTTCCTCGGCACCCTCGTGTCCATCATTATGATAATCCCCGGCGTGGAGAAGGAGCTACACAAGGTAAATAATGCTCAGAGGTCACTGGGCTCGGTCGCCACGTGGAAGAGATTTAGTTTGTGGTGGGTACATGGGGCTGAATCAGAAAGTGAATTTTTGGGGCGTGATGTTGCTTCTGTTCCTTTTTTCCTGAGCATCTCACTGGGAGAGGGTATTGTTTACCTCGGTTTTCCACGGAGGGGAAAATGCAGTGGGATAATTTCATGCATTATCTGGCTTTCCCAGATGTGTCCCAGGAAAGTTTCCTACATCCCATTTTTGGGGGTTCAGCTCCCAAGTGACTTGCAGGTCGTGGAGGTGGGACTTCAGGTGCAGGGAGCTGAGCTCTGCCAGCTCAGCTAACGCAGGGGCTGGGCCAGGCTTTTTGGGAAATGCTGGTTTCATCCCAGCTGTGTCACCCCACCGCTGTCCCCAGGCAGGCCAACCACTTGCCTTACGGGTAGCATTGGAGCAGTCTGGCCCATCTTTGGTGGCACCAGGGCTTGTGATGGGTGCGGGATGCTGGGGTGATGCTCACCCTCCCGTCGTCGTTGCAGCTCCCCGGCTTCTGTGAAGGCAGCGGGTCGGTCCTGGGGGTCCAGACCCACATCGACTGCAGCAGCTTCCTGGGTCACAAAGCTGTGTACCGCATGGGCTTCGCCATGGCCGCCTTCTTCTTCCTCTTCGCCGTGATGATGGTGTGCGTGCGCAGCAGCAAGGACCCGCGAGCCGCCGTGCAGAACGGGTGAGCGTTCGTCCCTGGCGGGGGGATGCTGGTGTGGGGGCAGACCCCCCCTTCCCCGCTGGGTTCCCGCTTGCAGACCGTGCCTCCTCTCTCCTCCCGCAGCTTCTGGTTCTTCAAGTTCCTGGTGCTGGTGGGGATCACGGTGGGGGCCTTCTACATCCCTGACGGTACCTTCACCTCAGGTGAGGAGCTGCCCCTGCTCTCTGGGTTAACCCCCAGCACAGGATCAAACCCGGGGCTGGAGTCAGCATCCCTGCTGCCGTGTGCCCCTGCCATTGCCAAATTCCCATTTGCCCTGCTCTTAACTGGTTTTTCTCTTCCCCTCAAGTCTGGTTTTACTTCGGTGTGGTCGGTTCCTTCCTCTTCATCCTCATCCAGCTTGTCCTCCTCATTGACTTCGCCCACTCCTGGAGCCAGCTGTGGCTGCGCAATGCGGACGAGAGCAACGCCAAGGGCTGGTACGCAGGTCGGTATGGCTGGCACCGCAGAGGCTTTCAGGATGGGGGACTCATCCTGGGGCTGGGTGCCGCTGGGCCAGCAGGGACTTGGAGCTCAGCTCCAGCCTCTTTCCTGTTTGCTTCCTCCCCCAGCCCTTTGCATCATCACCTTCATCTTCTACGCCACGTCCATCGCGGCCATAGTACTGCTCTATGTGTACTACACCAAGCCCCAGGGCTGCACGGAGGGCAAGGTCCTCATCAGCATCAACCTCATCCTCTGCCTCATCGTCTCTGCTGTGTCCATCCTGCCGAAGATCCAAGTGAGGCGGTGGGGGGCACACGGGGGGCCGGTGGCTGTGTCACCACGGGGTCACCCAGCGGGTCTGGGGCCAGCCCTGAGCCCCCGCCGTTGCGTTTGCAGGACGCCCAGCCGCACTCGGGGCTGCTGCAGGCCTCCATCATCACCCTCTACACCATCTACGTCACCTGGTCCGCCCTGGCCAATGTCCCAAGTGAGCAGGATGCGGCCTCGGGTTTGGGAGGGGGGTGCGTGGGGCAGGACCACACACTGGGGTGGAGGCTTTGCCCCGTGGGTCTCTGGGGGCTGAACCCCCTGTGTGTCTCCCTCCCCCCCCCCCAGTCCAGACCTGTAACCCCACGCTGCTGGTGAGGAACAGCACCAGTTCGGCGATGGCCCCCCAGCCGCTGACAACCTGGTGGGATGCCCCGAGCATCGTGGGGCTGATAATCTTCATCCTCTGCACCCTCTTCATCAGGTGAGGACTTGGCTTGTGTCCCCGGGGACCGCCCCGTCCCTCTGCCTGCCCGGAGCAGAGGCATCGGGTGGCTTTTAGGGAAAGTCCACTCTGGATGGGAGGTTGCAGCTTGGGCCAGGGTTTTTGTCATGACGTGCCTCTTGCAGAGCCGGCCCAGTCCCCAGGGACACAGGCAGCCTGCCTGCGGGGTCCTGCTCCGCACAAGCTGCATCCCCGAAGTGCCTGCCCTGCGTGTCCCGGGGACGGCCCCGCAGGGTGTCCCGAGGCGGGTGGGCATGGGGGGCTGAGCTGGGGCTGGGGGGCAGCCGAGGAGGCCACGGGCAGGCAGCCCTGAGCCTGTGTCCCTCTGCCCGCAGCGTCCGCTCCTCGGACCACCCACAGGTCAACAAGCTGATGCTGACGGAGGAAAACGCGGCCGGGGCAGGCGGTGAGGCGGCGGCCGTGGAGAGCGGGCTGCACCGTGCCTACGACAACGAGCAGGACGGTGTGTCCTACAACTACACCTTCTTCCACCTCTGCCTCCTCCTCGCTGCCCTCTACATCATGATGACCCTCACCAACTGGTACAGGTGGGCAGAGCTCCCGCGGGGACCGGGGCCTGTGCCCCTTCCTCTGCCCCCCTGCTCCTGGCGTCCTCCCTGCTCTTGTGCTGGGCACAGCTTTTTGCTGAGATGCATCCGTCTGCAAGCCCACTTAACGTGCACTCTAATCGGTGTTAATTATTTTTAAGTAGCGTAGGGTTGCCTGTGCAGCTGTGCCCGGGCTCGCCAGCTCCCTGCTGCAGCATCCTCGGCTGCAGCCCGGGATCCCTTGGGATGTGGGGGGAGCAGGGACCCAGCCCCTGGCATGCTGTAGGCTGCAGCGGTGGGGTTGCATCCCCTGGGCGAGCTGCGGGGAGCTGCGTGGCTGCGGGGAGCTGCGTGGCTGCAGGCACGGGGCTCCTCTGCTCTCTCCTCCACACTCTGCGTGGCACCCATGGCGCGGTGCTCGCAGCCTCTGTCCCTCCCAGCGCAGCTGCTGCCCGCCGTGCTCGGGGCGCGCAGGGGGATGGCACCCTCCCGGGGCAGCGCAGTGATGGGTGCCGCCCGCTTGTTCGCTATTTCAGGCCGGACGAGAGCTTGCAGGTGCTGACGAGCCCCTGGACGGCCGTGTGGGTGAAGATCTGCTCCAGCTGGGCCGGGCTCCTGCTCTACCTCTGGACCTTGGTGGCTCCACTGGTGCTGCCGGACCGGGACTTCAGCTGAGGCGGCCCTGGGCATCCCACTGCCGGGTCGGAGCCACCGCGGCCGTGTCCCTTGAGGCCGGGGACAGCCCCAGCTCTGCCTTAGCCTCGGGTTTTGCACACAGGAGCAGCTGTGCTGGGTTGAGCCTTCTTGCAGGTCTTCTGTTTTAATCTGAAAGGGATGAAGTGCCAAGCGGGGAGAATCAGCAAGGGCTGAGAAAGACCTGAGGATGCTTTTAAAGCTCTTATCATCTCCATGTCTGTCTAGTGCCTTTGGCGGTGCCTCCATACCCTCTTCTAGAGGAGACCACCGCCTTGCCTTGGGAGAGTTTGGTTTTCACCAGCTTTTTCTCGCTTGGTGCCCTGGGACCATGGTGCCTTTTGGAGGGGCTCTGGGGACCGGCCATGCACCAGGACCCAGGACGCAGCTGATGTTGCCTCCCCAAACCACCCGGAGGAAAACAAATCTCGGGGATTTGTGGCTGGAGGCATCCCCCCAGCTCCTGCCTAGCCGTCCCCGCGGGAGGACGGGTCCCTGGTCCTCGCTGGAGCACAAGTCGGGTTTCCTGCAGGCTGTGCTGGCCTGGCCCCAGCGCCTTTCCTCATTAATAAAGTCTCGTTTGGAATAAACCTGGCAGATTTGTCCTTCGGGGTCTTCCCTGCCGTGTGTGCTGGGTGTGCGGGAGGTGGAAGAAGAGGGATGTACTGAACAGACCTAACGCTGGGGTGAGGGCACAGCTGGCTGCCCCGTGGGTGCAGGCAGGGGTGGCATCGCTTTGGGGCATGGTGGCTTGGAGCCCTGGACCCTGTTGCCAGCCTGCGGCAGCCCGAGAGCTGCTGTTGGAGAGGGGCATGTTGCCTGCAGGGTGGGCAGCGGTGGTAAGAAAAGTGGGGCGCACGGCGTGGGATGCACAGCGTGGTGGGATGCGCAATGTGTGTGTGGGTGCACAACGTGGTGGGGTGCACAGTGTACAGGGGTGCACACGGTACGGGGGTGCACACCGTTCCCAGGGGCACGCGGGGATGGGGTGAGCACCACGGTGGGGTACACACCGTGCCGGGATGCACGCGGGGATGGGGTGCCTCACGTGCTGGCGTGTATCCCGTGCAGGGGTGCACCCTTTGGGGGAGCGGTGCCCCCAGGTCGGTGCACACTCTGGCAGGGGGTCCCTGCCCTGCCTGCAGCAGCCGTGGGAGGTGAGACGTGCCCATCGCCCACCCCGGGCTCCCCGGGAAAGGGCCTCCCGGCTCGGCCCTGTGCTGGAGCAGCGATTCAGCCCATCACCGTGGCCAGGCTCGTTCTGTGCGGGAGGAGGGGGGCTGGGCGCGGGCACTGGAGCCGCGGGGGCCCGGCCGCAGGCAGCGGGGAGGCAGGAGCAGGCAGGGGAGGCAGGAGCAGGCAGGGGAGGCAGGAGCAGGCAGGGCCGGGCCGGGCGGTGCTGAGCGGCTCAGCCACGAGGTGGAGCTGGCAGCCCGCGCTGCGGCACCCGGCACCCTGCACCCTTCGTCCTGCACCCCTCAGCTTGCACCCTGCATCCCGCACCCTTCTTCCTGCACCCTTCGTCCTGCACCCTGCCTCCTGCATCCCACACGCTTCATCCTCCACCCTGCCTCCTGCATCTCTCAGCCTGCACCCTTCATCCTGCGCCCTTGCATCCCTCAGCCTGCACTCTGCACCCTGCCTCCTGCATCCTGCACCCTTTGCCCTGCACCCTTCACCCTTTGTCCCACACCCTGCATCCTTCACCCCGCACCCTTACATCCCTCATCCTGTACCCTGCACCCCCCATCCTGCACCCTTCATTGTGCACCCTCTACCCTGCATCATGCGTCCCGTGCCCTGCATCATATACCTGGCACCCTTCATCCTGTACCCTGCACCCTTCATTTTGCACCCTGCACCCTGTAGCAACCTGCACTGGGCTGTACAGGCAGCGCTGGGGTGGGCAGCCTTGGCAGATGCACTGCCAGTAACATATCTGCAGATGTCCCCTCTTGGCTGCCATCTCCCCAGCCGTGTAGATGGGGGGACTGCAGGAGCCCCCCACTGCAGAGCGGCGGTGCAGAGCAGCAATGCACTGGGAGCTGACTGTCCCCATATGCACCTTGGACAAGTGACACTTGCCAATGCACCGTGGTCCCCATGGCCTGCGGGGACACGTTCAAGTCCTTCCCCATGATAAGCTTTGCCTTTCGTATTTCCTACCTTTCAAGAGGGGAGAAAAATGCTACATCTGCTGCAGCCGACGGATCCCTCCCTGGGCTGTAACCGCTGGCCTCATCTGCAGGCAGCTTCTCATGACATTCCCAACCAAAGCAAGTCAACAGGAGATAGACCCAAGGCACTGGCTGCAGGAAATGTGCTCTTGGCTCCTGAACGCCTCCCCTGGCCAGGGAGCCGTTGCGAGGATGATCATGGCTCCGCAGAGCCGGCAGCACCCACTCTGGTTCCAGCAGTGACATAGCAGCATCCAGAGGTGACACAGTGACGGGGTGTCCCACTCAGGACAAGTCTCCAGCTGAGCCAGCAGTGAGTCTCTAGCTACCACCAAAATGCCTCATCCCTGGGATTTTCCCTGAAACAAGAAATCCTTGTTCTTTCTTTCTGCTCTCCAGCTGTATCCAAACAGCCCCGGTGTGACACTGCTGGAATAACCCAACGGCAAGCGCCGGTGTGCTCCTTCCCCTGCCTTGACTTGAGAAGGTCTGGATTGCACAGGGTCCACCACAAGATTTATTTCCACTTCATGCCTCCTATTCATTATTTATTTAAATAAGAATAATCTTCGCTCACTGTTTTCTCTAGAAGATGTTTCAAACTGCTTGCAGATACACCTCAATGTAACGATCATTGCGCCTCCAGAACGACTAAGGAAACTGAGGCAGGGCTAGTTGGGGTGTCTCTGATGCTGCTATGGCTGCCAAGTCACGCCACCTCAGGCATCCTTTGATTTTGTGTTTCAGCGGAGAAAAACCTCCCCATGGTGGGTTATTGCCTGCATGATGTGACTGTCCCATCTGACTGTATTTATCCATCCACGTGCGTCCGGCTGCGGAGCGCCCCAAGCAGGAGTTCAAGCCGTGGGGTAGCCTGGCTGCTATTGCAAGCCCTGGCTGTATATTTTAACGCAAATAAATAATAATAAAAAAAAAAGGTTTGATTGCAAAAACACCCCAGGCCTAAGCATGACGTGAGTGAGGCTCACAGGCAGAGATGCCAAGTTCAGTCTGGGCCCTTGCAATCGCCTCCCGGTGCTTGTCATGGGAATGGAGAGTTCTGCATTTGCTTGTTAGCAGGTAAGATCCATTTCTGAGTCCAAATACCTTATCGTCCACAGGCAGGGAGGATGGCAAGCAGCCCCCTGCTTGCTGGGCATCACCGCTGAGCTGACCCAGGTCCATGGGAGAGGCTGCAGGGAGCATCCCATGGAGGCTGTCACGCTCCAGCTCAAGACACAGTGACAAGAGGCACGCACTGCCAGGCAGCCCCGAATTACGCCTGGGATTCCCCGGCCATGGCTTTGCCTCGTGGGTCAGATGGAAAAGGGATGCACCAAGGTGAGCTTGCATACATGGGCAGTACGCAGTTGGCACAGAGTCAGTGGGGGGGCTAAGAACTTCCTTGTTTTGGTGATTTTCGCTTCTGAAGGGAAATGTCCCCATGCTGTGCATACGCCCTGCAGCAGCAGCTGTACTTTCGGGAGGCTGGCTGGGTATTTAAGAAATATATGGCAGGGTCTGGTTGCTCCAGCTCTGCTAGCAACGATGAGCTACAGGGTCTCTCCAAAGTGTGCCAGATCCTGGTGGCTTCAGTAAACGGTCCATTTGCTGGCATGGCCCGGCCTGTGGCACTCGCAGCCACCTTGTTTCAGAAGCGGAGTGGCCCTTTTCATTCTAATTTTCTGGGTGAATAATTCATCAGCAAACATCTGCCATCTTTTGCTCAGCAGAAAATACAGCCCTGGGGTGGGTCCCCTCCCTGCCTGTCCCTCCCCATCTGCACCCGACTCGCAGCCCCAGCCCGGAGAGCAGGATCAGACCATGCACGTGCTGGGAAATCCACACGCCAGCACTGGCACTGTCTCCTGATGTAGCTTTAATTGCTCTAATTTGCAATCCCAGGTGTGGGACGGACACCTCAGAATGATGGATACGGAGGAAATAAGGGTATTGTGGGAAATTGGGGAGCCCAGGCAAAGTCGCTGAGCAGTTTGCGTTACGAAAGATAATTGTGATTGCTGCATTGCCAAATTAAACTGAACTTAAACCCCCGAGATGGGGACAGTACCCTCCTGGAGGGTCATCTCAGGCTTAGGACCTTGCAGAGGGGAGACCCCCCCGCAGCGCCCAGGTCCAGGGTGATGGGGGTGGCCACAGTCCCAAACTGCTCCCCTGCCCACCTGCCTCGGTCCCCAGGTGATGCCGGCACTGCCAGGGGCTCCGCAGAATCCTTTTATTCTCTTTAATGCGTGGTCTCCCTTGTTTTTTATTTTATTCATGGGATTAACACATCGGGCAGCAGCCGGACTGGCTTTTGCTCAAAAGAGGAGGGGAAAGCGTTTACATAATTCATTTAAATGAGGCACCCAGGGAAATCCAAATTGGACTTCCAGCATGTTTACAGTGCCACGCAGAGCCCCATGATCCGCATCTGGAGCCATTAATGCCTCCCAGACGGACCACAGAGCATGTATAATTAATTGTGGAGCAAAGCCATTGCCCAGCCTCCGAAGATAAGGCAAAGAGGCGAAGGCAGCGTCGCCCAGCAGTGCTCCCCCGGGGGCGTGGATTAATTTCAGTGGGTCTTTTTCCCAAGAAGTTCAACCAGCCTTCCTTGGGGTAGGAAGGTGCTGGGGACCTGGTGGGGTTAAAGCAGCAGGAGGAATAAGCCGAGCTGGGCTGTGAAATCACGGCTGCTTGGCTGGGCTTGTGGGCAAGCATCATCTGCGAGGACTCCTTGGTCTGTGCTCGAGGCGATGGGCAGGCGTCAGGGCTGAGCCCGGCCCCGGGGAAGGGGTGAGAGGGACCCCTTGGAGGAGAGAACATCCGCTACAGTGGGGACCTAACGGCCCAGCACCTGTTAGCCCCAAATATTCCCATTTTGTTTTGCAGATGCATGGACCAAGCATCTCCTGGTCTGATGCAGGGGGACGTTGGCTGCTGGGTGAGACCCCGGGGTGCTCCAGGGGACCTGGCCCCGCGCTCAGCCCCCTCCCTGCCCTCGGAGGATAGCTCCTCGTGGTTTCCACCTGGTGAAACGGGGCTGGTATCGATCCCTTGGGTGCTCTCCAGCTGCAGCACCCAGAGGCAGAGCCTGCTCTTCCCACTGTCCAGGGTGGCAGTTTGTGGGTTCCTGAGAAGGTGCCCCTGGCCTTGCGTGGGGACATGGGGCACCTCAACCCACTCACACTTTATTTTTAAAACCCCGGAGTGGGGAGTGACTCCTCTGCCTCCCCGCTGTTTTCTGGAGCTGCTTTCTCTACCTTCAGCATTGCTTTGAAGAGCAAAGGAGGGATGCAAAGGAATACAGGGAGTAAAAAAAAAAAAAAAAAAAAAAAATCAAGCTTGAACCCTGCTGCTAGAGAAACATCTGTATCTATAAATATCCACGATGTGAGTGGGAACAGACTGTATCTCCAGCAGCTCCCTAAGGCAGCGGAGCAGCCTCGCCCCAGCTAACCTCATTCCAACACATGCTCCTGTAACACACACAAGTCGCTGCAGCTTTGCAGGCATTTTTCGGGGATAAAAAAAACCCAAACTGGTCTTCAAAAAAAAAAAAAAAAAAAAAAAGAAAGAAATGAGTGTTGTCTTCTTGTTTGCAGCTCAGTCACAGGGAGGGTGAGCCGTGGCCCTGGGGGAGGTGACAGGCTCTCTGGGGTGCAGCGGGGCTGTCCCGCTGGTCCTCGCTGGGACATGATGTCCCACTGCCGGTCCCCATCCTGCTGTCACCCCTTTCAGTGACCTTCTCCATCCCACCAGCATGGCTCACAGATGCTCAGAGAAACCTGTATGAAGTGCAGACTCACTTCACCACCACCCACAAACCTTCCTGCAGCCATGGCAGCCCTGGGCCAGGGAGATGCTGACCCAGATGGGAAACTGCTGAACTCCTGGATCCATCCCTGCCCTGAGTCTCCGCAGGAGCCCAGCACCAGTCCCGGGGTGGGCAGGATGGGATGGTGGCCCCCTCGTGGGCTTGAGGTGGCCCATGGACATGCTGGCGCCAAAGAACTTTCTGAGCAGGGTTTTGCTCTGCACGTGCTGACCATCACAGCTCCAGGTTGCTCCCACCGGGGAGATGTCCCTCACTGTCCAGCCAGGGACAGGAGGGGGTTGTTGGAGGCCACCACCGCTGCCACCTGCATTGATTGGGATTTCCCGTCAGAAGTGCTCTTAAGACAAGTGTTTGCCACACCCCTTACAGCTCACACGATACAACGCTCAGCAGGTCCCAGGGGTCTGAGCCCTTTCCAGATGTGTACGTGACCTCCTGCTGCCCAAGAGCCATGTCTGCTGGTGCAGGAAAGGGAACAAGACAGGGGCCTTGTCTGCTGTGGGAGCTGCTGAAGCCTCAGCTGCAAAGAGGTTTCTGCCAGCTCTTGCTGGTGCTGTGGCAGGTGGTGGGTTTCCATCGGTGAGGAACACGCCATGTTGAGGTTTTCCGCATCCCAAACTAGAATTAACACTGGGCCCAGAGATATGGAGCCAGCTCTGAACCCCTCCAAATCCTTGTTCAGACCACATGGAGTCAGCAAAGGGGAGATGAGTTTGCAGTCCTCTCTGTTGCCCACGCAGCTGGTTGGGGGAGCAGAGTACACATGGGGCACCCCAGAGCTCCTCCAGGCAGCAGCCACAGCGTCATCCCACATTGCTCAGTCCCCCAGAAAGTGAGTCCCATCCTTCATCCCTCCTTGATAGTAGGGGGCTGCTTACACATGCACTTCAAGAGGTTGTAGGGTGTCTCCTTTTCCATCTCCAGCAAAACCACCCTCTTCCAGGTAAATCCCACGGTCCCACTGCCTGTTCTGGGGGTGCCCAGCTCCCTGGGACACTCCATGGGGTGGCCCTGCCAGGCTGCTCTCGGGAGGCCATTACTCCAAGCCATGCAGCACTGCTGCTGTGATTTTTTCCTAGCATCATCTATGTTGTCTGTGCTTGGTTGGGGGCCATAAGCCCCCCAGCATCTCCTCAAGTGCAGTATCATTTGGCTCAAGGAAGGGGGGGCTGAGCCCCCCAGCTCAGATGATCCCAGGGGGCTGAGCAAGGAGTGGAAACGTTTGCTCTGACAGACACTTGCACCTTTGGCTCTTTCAGCTGGGTCCCATTTCTACTTTTTTTCTGGCTTCCCTCCTCCCAAAATGCTGGCGAGGTGACATGTCATGTCCCAGCTTTGCAAGGACTCAGCTCACTTCAGATCCTGGAGAAACCCCATCCCGGAGCATCGTCCCACCCGGGCCGCTGCTGCCTGTCACGTAGGGCTGCCGCAGATGTCCGCGCTGCCCCGGGTGGGAGGTGCTGGGGACCCCCGGAGCTGGCGCGTGTGTCAGCGATGAAGGCAGCGGTGTGGGAAGCACAGGCTGCCCTTACATCACCGTCCTCCACGGGGTCTTCTCAGGAGCACCAGGGCAGTTCTGTTTTGTTTTTTTCCTTTTTTTTTTTTCCCCTTCTTTTTTTCCCCCATCTCGCTGTAACAACTGGGACTTTTCATAAGCCACCTCCCTCCCCCTCTTTTCCTCTCTGACTCATTCCCTTCTGCCCTTACAGCCGGGAATGTGCAGCTCCCCACGTCCCGCAGCCGTACTCTGCCTCCATCCCGACAGCCCGCAGCAGCAACACGGACGACACAGCCCAGGAGGGGCAATGGCGGGGCGAGGGACAACAAGGGACTTGATGCAACAAAGCGAACATTTTCTTCCCTTATGTACCACTTCTAGCAGTGAATATCAATGCAAGAAATAAACAACTTGCTCATCTCAAAGATGTTCATAAGCAGAAATCCCCCTGTCCCGGCAGCAGAGGAGTCTTTCATGGAGCGTTGATGCAGCTGGGAGATGCGGCAGCATGAGGACGGGCTGGCCAGGGTCCGGCCAACGAGCCAGCCTGCTGCTCCAGCCTGCAGTACTGCCCCGTGCCGTCCCCGTTACAGTCCTGCTGATGGCGGGGACGGTGCGGGGTGGGTTATCTGGGGTCCCGCAGTCCCCGCTGGGCTGGGAGAGGGGTTGGCTGCTGATACCTGCAGTGATGGAGATGGGTCCATGAGCCCTGGTGTTTGTCCCCAAAGCAGCAGCCTGACCTGACTGGCAAGTGCCGTCACATAACAGTCATGTGCTTCATCCTTCCCCCACACCAGTGTCAGTGACCCGCAAAGCCTACGAAGTACCTGAAGGCTGCCATCCTTTTTCTGTCCCCAGCACCCTCCAGCCACTGCTGGAGCAGTTTGAGTCAGGCAAAACGTCAGGGAACAAACTCCTCCTGTCCCCAGCCCCTTCCGCCCACCTCCCCTTGGCTCTCAAGGATGCAGGGATCCCCAAACCCAGTTGCTGACTCCTCTTTGAGCACCACACCCAACCCCACCTTTAATCCCAGCACCCCACACCAGCCCAGACCCACTAGCCCCATTTCTTCGTGCTGCTGCAAACAGCTTTCACGCTGAAAAATCAGGTTCAAAGGGAATTGTTACAGTTTCACTAAGTTGGAGGAAACTTATTTAAATAAATAAACAAAATGGCCTTTCAGCTGAAAGAAATTGCTCCATATGCAGAGCTCCTGCCAGCCAGGCCTCCCAGCTGCCCCATGCGAGGTAGGGAAGGGACCAAGCACAGGCTGGTGGCATCTCCCCACCCCGCTGCTCTCCATCACCACGGGGACCTCCGGAAGCGGGAATCCTCCCAGGCTGCTGGGTGCTGCTCATGCTTGTAATCAGATGCAACATGATCTTGCACTTAATTAGCACAATTTGTTGCCTGGGCTGAGTAAGGCAATGCCACTAATCGTGCGAAGGAGCAGCTGAGCACACACAGCCTCTCATCCACCTTCTCCCAAAGGCTGGTTCTATCACCTGCAGGGCAAACCCCAGGGTGGCTGCTTATGAGAAGTGTATTAGTACTGGAGGTTTGGTAGGGGCAGAAAGGGAGCACGCATATGCTCGGAGTCAGGGACCGATTTCTGCTCAGCTCTGTGCCTTCTCTGTGATTTATACGGCTTGCAGGAGGTCAGGCAGGGGAATGGGCAGGGGATACAAAGGCAGGAGATGAAACAAGTCAGGTTGGAGGTTCACATAAAAGCACGGACGTATCCTAGTGCAATGTAGTGATACTACATATGCAAAAGGTTTTGGGGGCAAATGCAGTAGGATGCTACAGGAACATATTTTTGTCCCCGTGCATTTGTGTCAGTAAATGCCTTTTTCCTCTCTGAAGTCTTTACTGGTGCTCTGGAGAGGATGAAGCCCCAGGCTGTGCTCTCCAGCGTGTAGGGAAGATGAACCTTGGTGCCACTGCCATGCCCATTCCTACGAGAGCACAGCCTGGATTTGCAGAAGGATTTAAGGGCTTAGCTTCCACTGCTCAGGCACCAAAGTGCCTTTGAGGGTCTGGGCTGGAGGATTTACATGCAATTTGCCACTGTCATTTTGTTGCTGGTAGTGGAAATGGCCATGAAGTGAGGAGCGACGAGGCCTCCCCTTGCAGCGATGCCCTGGGCTCCTGCTCTCTGACCATGTGCTGCAGCTGCAGTGATGCCCACGGTCCCTTCTGGGTGCTGCAAAGGAGCCCAGACCTGGCTGCTGATGGTGTTGGCTTTGCATCGCTCTTCCTTGGTGCCAGATTGCTTTGCCTCCTGGATTTTGGAGGAGGAGGACTTTTTGCCGAATTGCTCAAAAACCTACAAACACACATTTGTGTGCTAGGGACCATGAAAACCCCCAAATCTCTACTGCCAGGGCCCAGCCGGATGGATGCATGATGCCCAAGGAAATCAGTTGCTGTGGGATTTGAGGTCTCAGGGGGGTTACAGATGCAGTGCCCTGGGGGCAGCAGCAGCACCTCAGCCTCCGCCGCCCCCCTCCTCTTCCCTGCTGTCAGCCCCGGGCACGGTGCAGGGAGCAGCGGGAGGCTGGGGTAGTGGGGGGTGCATCCCCACCCACGGCAAACCATCTGGGGCTGCAATGAGTGAGGCTCAGCTGATAGCAAGAAATGCTTCCAGCGACTGTGGGCGTGGGGACCGGGGCGAGGACGGCTCGTCTCTGCGGCCCCCGCTTCCAGAAATGCTGCTGGGGGTAGCTGGGGCTAGGAAATGAGCAGACGTGTTTTTTCCCAGGAGATAAGGGCTAGGGAGAAGGTAGGAGAAGGTGCTTTATTAAACTGGTTGCTCCAGAGAGGAACCTGAACAGGGAAAGAAATCTGCTGGAAGAGCCTCTTCCCTGCGCAGGGCGCCCGGGTGCCTGTCCCCGCACCTCCCTGGGGACGGCAGCTGCTCAGGCAGCCTCTCCCTTTCTCACAGTCTTGCGCTGTGGTTGTCATGAGGATATCAAAAATAAATGAGCAGCTCAGGCTCTCGCCTGGGGAGTTGCAGCCTCCATGGCTGGATGCGGCCACGGTCACACTCTGTCTCTCCAGCAACCCGTGATGCTGGTCCAGCACAGCCCGTGCGGGAGCATCCGACTGCTCGTGATGGAGCACCCTGAACACACCCACACCCCTGGGGCAGGCGTTTCTGCACCCAGAGCTGGTCCTGGATCATGCAGCAGGAATGGGAGCACCACGGGCATGCGGGCTCCCATCCTGCTCACGCTCAGCTGTCCTGGGACATTACCTTCTGTTTACTCCAGGAGCTCAGGGATGTATCTGTAAACCTGCATGAGCCCATGATCAACCCTAAATACATCATTCCTGACACGTTTCTCCCTCTGGGCCTTAAATCCCCTAGAAAAAAGTTAAATCCCTCTGGCCCTGGGGAGGCTGCATCCTCCCCAGGCAAACCCCTCCGGTGCTGGCCGTGGTCGAGCTGTGCCCCGCACGTCCCTGGCTGCAGCGGCCATCCCCGTGCTCCCCGTGCACCTCTGCAGGCAGGCGGCACTGCGTGCCCATGCCCCTCTTAGACCCATCATCCAGCAGCCTGGCACCTTCATGTGTCTTGCAGTTATTTTCCTGTTTACACATCCCAAATGGCTGTTTATCAGTTGTGACAGCTTGACATGGCTGACTCATGCTCAGCTTGTGATCGGCTCTAACCCCCAGCTCTTCTTCTCGCTGAGCTCCCACCACCCCCTTGTGCCGTCCCGTGTTTGTCCCGTCGAGCAGCTCAGCCCGGACATGGGGGCTGGTTTTCGCATCAACCTCTCCAAATTTGCAAGAGGTCCGTAAATGCCAGCCCTGACCTCCAGATGTCGGTGGACTGCTTTGGTGCAACCTGGAAAATGAATATTTTCTTTATGAAACCAGATTAACAAGAGTATGCTGAAGAGAAACACTCACTGGCATTGCAGCCTGACACAGAAAAGGTTCCAGGTGAAGACAGTTTAATGACTGTTTGTTTTCTACGATTTGCTCTACACTCTGCCCCATGCTTTGGTAACCAGGCAGCTTCAGGGTAGGCACGGGCTTGTTAATTTTCTCCTTGTTTTTATGAATTGAGCAGCTCAATCTGTGCTGAATTGTAGCTTTCCATTTCCTAAGCAGGTGCGAGCCGTAGTCTCAGTGAAGTAAATCGCAGAGATTTGGACCTAGAAACAAGCTCTTGGGGCTGCGAGCATCAGCCACAGACTGCCAGGTCCCAGTCTGCAGTATTCCTGATGTGTGTTATTTTTAAGAGAGTGTGAGAAGGGCTTTAAAATGGTTTTGAAAAATGATGCAAGCTGGCAGGTGGAATGGCTGGGTCTTACTTGCAACTACACTGTGCCCTGGGACGTTGTGAAAAGAGCATGAGTGTGGCCATAGCAAAGCTGTTCTCCTTTCCAGGGACACCATGCATCCCTGGGCAGAAGTCCCTTGGCTGGGCTGTCCAGCCCGAGGGGAGAAAGATAAGCAAGGTCTCGATACCAATGGAAAATGAGATGCAGGAGGGACTGGGAGGTGCGTAGGAAGTAGTCCTCAAGGATTCACATAGTTGATAGTTGGGCTCATCAAAGAAAGGGCTTCGTTAAAAAAGACAGTGGAAATGACCATAAAGACACTGCTTAGAAAAGCTTCCTAAAAGCCAAGTGTTGTTAAACATGTAGTTCAGGAAGGCCAAGGGCAAGGTCCTGCACATGGGTCGGGACAATCCCAAGCACAACTACAGGCTGGGTGGGGAATGGATGGAGAGCAGCCCGGAGGAGGAGGACTTGGGGGTGTTGGGGGACGAGAATCTCAACATGAGCCGTCAATGTTCACTTGCAGCCCAGAAATCCACCCTTGTCCTGGGCTACATCCCCAGCAGTGTGACCAGCAGGTCGAGGGAGGTGACTCTGCCCCTCTGCTCCGCTCTGGTGAGACCCCCCCTGCAGTGCTGCGTCCAGCTCGGGGGTCCCCAGCACAAGGACATGGAGCTGTTGGAGAGTCCAGAGGAGGCCACGGAGATGATCCGAGGGCTGGAGCAGCTCTGCTATGGAGACAGGCTGAGAGAGTTGGGGTTGTTCAGCCTGGAGAAGAGAAGGCTGCGGGGAGACCTTAGAGCCCCTTCCAGTCCCTGAAGGGGCTCCAGGAAAGCTGGAGAGGGGCTGGTGACAAGGGCAGGGAGTGACAGGACAAGGGGAATGGCCTGAAGCTGCAGGAGGGGAGAGGGAGATGGGATGGGAGGCAGAAATCCTTCCCTGTGAGGGTGCTGAGGCCCTGGCACAGGGTGCCCAGAGAAGCTGTGGCTGCCCCTGGCTCCCTGGCAGTGTTCAAGGCCAGGTTGGATGGGGCTTTGGGCAACCTGGGCTAGTGGAGGGTGTCCCTGCCCATGGCAGGGGGTGGCACTGGGTGGGCTGTGAGGTCCCTTCCCACCCAAACCAGTCTGGGATTCTAAATGAATGAAGCAATATAGAAATCACCCCTTCTTAGAATAATAAAGGAATTTTCTGTGTACAGGCACTGTCAAGAGAAGCAGCAGGCTGGATCCAGCATGATGGGTCAACCCAGAAATGCTCTCTAACATAAGTGCACACCTCGTGGTGGGGTGACTTTGTGAAAGCTGGGGTGCAATTGAACCTGCCAGGATTTCTTATGGGCAGCTCATAGCTCTGCCTCAGGTTGCAATCAAAATAATTTCAGTATTATGGGTTATGGGGTTTTGTGCTTCCTAGGAAATATGGCTGGAAGATCTCCTTTGTTCACCACATATTTGAATGTTCTAAAGCACTTTGAATGTAAAATTTGAGGGTGAATCATATTTTTGCTTTAAATAAAACTCCTTCCATACTTAAGAATGTGTTTGTCATCGATTGTGTGACTTCTGTGATTGAGCAGTGGTTAGAAGAAATAAAGCAGCCAATAATTATCCTTTAACTCCATCAAGGAGGAATTATTGAGGAAGACATAAGGAAAAAGGCAATGTTTGTGGGAAGAAATAATATTTTTTATTAAATCAAATTATATACCTGGAAAATAAGGGCCAGCTTTTAACCACAAATCAGAGTAAGTCCATGGACAACAGCAAGTATGTCCATGTTTTTACCTATGTGCTATTTAATCTAATGATGGTTGTGACTCACCCCTGCAGACTTGCCTCCCTCCCATCCTCATGCAGGCAGAGCTGTCACAGCACTGTTACACCAGGACAATAAAAGTCATCTTCTCATCTGTCAGGTGGATGAATTTGTTAAATCATTTTTGGAACAGGTCTAGACATAGGGAAAAAATATTACATTTCCTTGCTGTGTATCCCACCTTCATCTGGTCGTTCCACTGCTAACTCTGCAGGATGCTGTTCCAGGAGACCAGGACCGCGTTGGGTGGTCCCTGCTGCCAGCACCTGGGGCTCTGCTGGTGTCTTGCCTGATGTGCACTTTGGTGGCCTTTTCTCCACTAAATGTCACAATCCTTTTTAGGCAATAAAAAGCAGTTTGGACGTGTGGCCTTATAAGTCAGAAAACTTTCTGCAGGACTTGTCTGTCGGATGCAGGGCTCAGTGTCACTAAGTCCAGGCTGCAAAAGCCAGTCCCTGGGATCAGGGCGCTGGGGATCATGTCTATGGAAGATCCTTCTGCACGATGCTCTGATGGGCAGAACCTGTTTTTTCATTCATCTTCCCATTTTATACTGCATACTCCCTTTTTTGACCCAGCTGAGCCATGCCCAGGGGCCACACCTGGCCCCTCTCTCCTCCGTGGACCTATGGAGGAGGAAGAAGTAGGCAGGGAAAGAGGATTTTGGTGACACAGCTCACACACAGTTTCAGGACCCTCTCCTGGATTATAGGAGGGGGTCACGGTCCTGAATGAAGCCTGAGCTAGGAAGAGATTAAAACACTCTGTAGCTTCCCCTACATCCCTGGAGTCAGGGCACTGGATTCACAACTACTTCAGGCTCTATGCAGGGATGGAGAAAAGCAGAAAAGAAAGAAAATAGGAACGAATGGCTAAAGGTGCCCTGTCAATCCTGCAAGGATGCTCTGACCTAAACCCAGACTTCTCTCCCTGACCTATTTCTTCCACCAGTCCTTAGTAGCATGGACATTCATGACTGTTGCAATGAGCTGGAGAAGTGCTGGCTCTCTCCACGTAGAACCTGGCTCTCTTCCTAGCACTAGCTGCTGGCTGATGTGGGCCCACTGAGGAAAGTGGATGCATCCTGCTTCCCCCACCAGGTGCTGTGAACAATGCACAGATATGCTGGGACATGAGTGCTACACAGGCCAGACGTGATCTGCTGCTGCAGGACTAGCTTGGGGCTTGGCTGCATGGAGATGTGCCTGTGCATGCATTTGCTCACACGGAGATGAACCACATCCACGGTGCTTTGCCTTGGGAAACTGAGGCAAGCCCGTGGCTACCTGCTGCATCTGCAGGGACCCAAACTGCACTCTGTGGACCTTGGCATCAGCCAGGTGGCTGAGGGGGCAAATATTGTGTCCTACCATAGCTTATGGGACTCTAAGACATGCAGCAATTTAATAACTACCCAGTATTCCTTCCCTCACGTCCCTGAATATATCTGTAATTTGCCCCTGCTATTTTGAAGAGCATGTCAAGTGTAGAGGATCCACAGCCATGAATGTTTAGCAGACCCAAGAAAATGACTGAAGTGTCTTTGAAAACTGACTGGAATATGAACTGAAATTACAGTAACATATTAGGTGTAAGCCTGGTGACCAGCAGGCTTGACAGAGCAGGGATTTACCATGGACATCTGTTGGGGAGCAGGGAAAGAGCAGCCTGGAGATCTCCCAACATCTCATACGGACAGATGGGAGATGCTCCGCTGGCACGCTGGGGCCAGCTGCGTGGACCTGATCCCACTTGCATGACTGTTACTTGGGACAAGTTAAAAACAAACCCAAAGAAATCTGTGCTTGCAAATTGAGGGAACACAATGTTTGTATTGGAAACATCTGGAGAAGTGAACAATGTCTGTGCTCCCTGGGGGCAGGGGGGTCACAGGCAAAATCTATGCAAGCCTGCATTATGTTTCTTGGAAGAAGAGGTCATGGCGACCCTCTGGAGAGAGCTGAGAGTCCCCTCAGAGAGAGTGACAGCAAACATTTGGGACCCTGTTGAGGTCTTGGCAGCTCCCCGCTCCAACTGCTGAGGAGCTTATTTAGTCAAGAGGAAGCCAAGACAGGACCTAACAGCAGCCTACAGCTCTTCAAAGGGCAGATAGAAATGATGGATGATAGAGCCAAATTCTTCTTGGTACTGGTGGATGGTAACACAAGGAGCAGTGGACACAGTTGTGACTTGGGAGGTACAGGAGGTCCTTCACTGGGAGGGAGCTGCAGCCCTGGGGTAGGTTGGTGGGGGCATCTCCATCTTTGGAGGCTTTCAAGGCTTGGCCAGACAAAGCCATGGACAACCTGCTCTAAGGGTGGTGATAATCCCATTCCAAGGAGGAGGAGGGACTGGAGATCTCCAATGTCCCTCCCAGCCAAGGCCTCTGTGATTCTACCGGGAGGAAACCCAGGGACCTAAACCTCACCCAGTGGCAATACTGAAGGGACAATACCCTGGTGTGTCTTGCTGTGAGATGAGGAGATAAATCATGGCAGAAATTGCTTGAGTTGTCCAGTTCGAGCTATGCCCATTTAAAAAGCAGAGGTCACCTGGACCCCTTGAGTAGGGGAGAAGGCTGAAGGCTGGCACGGCAAGACCCACCAGTGGGGCTGCAGGGGCTGAGGAAGGATGTGCTGGGGCTGGTGGGGCTGGCCAGAGCTCGCTGTGATGTGTAACGTCCTGTGGACAATTAACCTTTATTTCTGCTTCATTGGACAAAGCTGTTCTGTATTTCAAAGCAAAGATATTTTGCATTTAAAAAGATTTTTTTTTTCATTTTTCCTTTCAGCTAACTTAAAAGCCTTTCACTCGTTTTGGGGAGCTCTTGATAAGAAAGCCTAGACAGAGCCCTTGCAAAGACTTGCCCTTCCCACCACCACAGCACACGGTGGAAGGAGTAGTAAGGAGAGGGAAGGAAATGGTTCCCACCTAGGAGTGTCTCCTAGTGACTCCGAGTCCTCAGCCAGGCTGCTGCAGGATGCCAGTTTTTCTCTGGAAGAACCAAAATCCAATGCGGTTGTATGTGTCCAGAGCAGTGGTGGACATGCAAGGAGGAGAAGCACTGAAGAGTGACTGTTTGGCCCATAGCCACTGAAATCCACCAAAAACCATAGCCTGGAGCAGGACCACACCTTTCTACCCAGCACTGGAGCCAGGCTGAGGCCACAGAGTCCCTAGAAATCACCTGTACTTGAAGAAAGACCAACCTGTCCAGCAGCAGGACTCCTCCAACCTTGTACAGTACGAGGAGTGGTGAGCATGGCCAGGGAGGTGGGCAGGACCTCTCTGGTACCAGGCAGGCATCGCACCCTGGGGTGATGCTTCCTGCACTTGTCCTCCTGAGTCAGTGGAGCACGGGGTACTGCACAGCCCTGCGTACTCGGGCTCATGGGTTGTCTTCCGGGTGGACAACTTTTGCTTGGAGCTTTTAAAATTTGAGCAGATCTTTTCACTGCTGAAGAGTGTTGGGCAGAAGGGAAGGAGGAGCTGTACCACAGAGGACTGTGCAGTCACTTGTACAAACAGACCCATAAATATATATATATATGGATATGTAAATAGTTGTATAAGTATGTAAAGCAAATAGCCGGCTCAATGAGCACACATTTCACCAGGAACTTTCTTCCAGCAGCCTCAAACGTGGACATTGGCAAGGGCTGAGCGACCCATCCCTGTGCCCCCTGTCCAGTGGGGTGGTGGATATGGGGAGGGTCTGCGGACAGGGAGGGGGGCATAAGCAAGGTCCCAGTCTCATGCATTTTTGGGAGCTGGCAGGATGCAGGGAGGTGACGCTGTGCTTGTGGAACAAAATGTGTTGAGACACGGATATTTGTGTTGTCAGTGCCATGGTTCCTTCCAGGGCCATGTGTGTCCTTTCCAGGTCTCCTCCTGCCTTCCAAGCTATGGGGTTGCTCAAGGAAATCTCCTTGTCACCCTCACATCTTCATGGCTCTCAAGTTCTCCGGACATCTCCTCTCCCAGGCTCTCATGCTTCTCTCAGCAGTTTGCCAGCTTTCTGGTGAGGGTGACACCCAGGTTGTCCTAGCTGTAGCACAGCTGGATCCAAGGACAGGATGAACAAGCCCAATACTTGTCTGTAAACCAGCAAAAATGAATCCATTGTTTCTCAGACAATTTTGGGAAGCAGTTCTGGAATCTACACTGCTGTTCAGTGGTAGAAAAAGATTTTGGAGTCTCAGAGAAGGTGGGAGGCTCATGACTGGAGGTCATCTGCATCCAAGCGAAGGGATTTTCTCCTCCCTGCCTGGCATCACTCTGCTCATGGCTTGGGAAATAGGTTGGGTTTGGGACCATCCAAATAACTCTTTGTAAAGACTCTGCTTAGCCCAGTGTGTCCCAGCCAGCGTTTTTGCTCCTGCTGCCATGCAAAGGGCAGCCAGCCCCACTGAAGCGGTGACACGTGGAGAGGTGGCTGGAGGAAGGACGCGGCCTGCGAAGAAGCATCCTTCAGCCAGGGCGAGCCCTGCCCTGTCCCTGCCGTCACCGCTGCCCGGCTCTGCCCAAGGCACACAAACCACTTTGCTTCACAGGGTTAACAACCACATCCTCATCCTTCCTCATCCTTCCTCCTCCTCAGTCCTGCCCCCCATGGCCTCCATCACAATGTGACGCAGGTGTCCCCCCCATATCCCCTCGGGATGCTGCCATGCTCCATGCTATGCCTAATTAGTCCTTACAAACGGCATCCTAATTTCCCTCCAGTTTACTCTGCTTTTTGTCACTGACATGTTTTTAAGCTATTAATGACTCCCATTTGGGGTTATTCTTGGCTCTTCTGGCTGGAGCTGGGCTGTCAGTGAGCGACCAGACCTCAGAGGCAGTCAAGCCAACACCACGCCGTCAACAGAGAGGAAATCAAGCAGAACCCACTGTTTTTAACAAGTTATTTGAAAAGCAGTTGCTTTGCCCCATGATACTCTTCTTCCTGCTTTTTCTGCCCCTCGAGAGACTCCTCTGCCCTGCTGTAGGGTAACCACCAACTCGGGGAAGGCAGCTGCAGAGCTGGGGACAGCCTAAGTCCCTTAATTCCCTGACCAGACCTGGAAGAAAACATCTCTCCCAGCAATATACTTTTCAATCTTACCTAAATCAGGTTGTTCTAGGAGAAAAAAAAGGAGTATTTCTCTGCCCTCCTGCAAACCTTCTCCAAGCAACCTGCAGAGGATCTTCTCCTAACCACTTGTGGTGCAAGGAAATTGTGGGGTCCCTGGTCCCCTGCCTTGAACTGAGCTGTCACACTGCAGCAAGTCAGAGGTGACAGGGCCACCCGGCACCTCTGCAAACGCTTTGTCTTCATGCCCAAAAGCAGGGCAAACCTTTCTAAATAAGTATCTTTCTCCCCAGGTCAGCAGGAAAGAGTGGGTGGGTGGGAATGATTCGTCCCTGCCATGGCTCAGAGCTGCAGCAGACACTGTTCCTGCCCAGTAAATGGGGAGAAAACATGCATTTGAGTGACTTGCTTGATCTCCCTGTTCCCTGTTAGCGGCCCTAGAATAGCAGGTTTCCACGTGGTGGAAAACAACCTGGGATATGCATGGAGTTCCTATAGACGTGATTTTGCTCTGGCACGTGCCACAGGCACCCTCACTTCAGTCACTCTGGGCCAAATTTTCCCTGTGGAAGGGACAAGGAAGAAAGTACACAGCTATTTTGCCAAAAGATGAACCAAAAGCTTGACGTCTCTCTATACTGTTGATCTCCATATATATCTTTCTCTCCCCATACTGATCTACCCACATGCAATCTGCCACTCTGCAAGCTATCTAGGTTTCCATGAAGTCCCTGGGGCGATGCTGAGGGAGCTGTTCTAATTTACGAGCGTGCCGAGAGCCTCTTTTATAGCTGGGTTAAAATCTTTGCTGCTCCTTTTCCCTTCCCGACTCCCCACATCCTCCTGGGAGATTGGGGGGAACCTTTCCAGCCAGTGAGGAATTTTCCACCTAAACACTTTTCTGACCTAAAACCACTTCTTATCTTTCCAGCAGAAAACACTATTTCCATAGAAAATGACTGCTCACTCAACAAATAAAAACCTTGAGTTGTCAGCTTCCAGAAGAGAGGGGCTTTATCCTGCTCGCTGAGCACCAATGAATATTTTTAATCAAAAGCCCCTTTTTTTTTTTTTTTTTTTTTTTTGCAAATAAGCTTTCCCATTATCTGTCCTGAGGGGCCCATCCCCAGAGTTTCCAAACCCCCCAGATGAAGGCTGGGAGCCAGCAGCACATCAGCTTCCTGCAGAGCTGCTCAACTTCTTAAAACCACCAACACTAAGAAGGAAAGCCAAGGAACCCATCAGACCCAGCCAGCAAGACTTGGCTGCCAGAGATGGTTGAATGCTGAACACACTTCTGACGATGCTGTTGGCAGCTCTGCTTCCCTAGGCTTTGCGAACCCATCCTTGGAAACGCTGTTTCTGCTTAATAGCAAACATGTGGGCATCTCAGCCCCTTCCCTTTCCAGCGCTGGGGTGCAGAGCGGAGGTAGAGGGCAGTGATGCTGCATCTCTCTCCTCTGCTAGAGCGGCTCATCCCGGCAGGCAGGACCAACTGACCTTGCACAGGGCTTGGCAACAAATCCTAGCCTGGCTTCAGTGCTAAGCTGGCGGCAAAGGAGCCTCTTCCAGGCCAAATGAAGGGAGGGTCAGTGTCTTGTTGTGGTGCTGAGGGCTACCATCAATGTAGGAGATAAGCCTGGAGGAGGAAACCTCGAAAGCTTTCCCTTTGCATTTGCTCCCCTGCTATACCCACCTTCAGACGTCTCTTGTGTCCCTGGCCTTAGAGCAGGGGTGTCCTGGGGCTGGGAGCAGCTAGAGGGGTTTCTCCTGCGGATGGATGTCTGCTCCTTCGTGCCTGCCTGTATAGCCTCATTTTTGCCCATGGTCATGAGGACTGGGAGATTTCCAGGAAGACTGTTCCTATCCCAACAAGTGCCTCAAAAAATCCCCTGAGCCCTGCCATGGGGCTTAGCAACTGGGACCATCCAAGGAGGCATGGCCAAGGTGTGAAACCTGGCCATGCTTTCACAGCACAAGCTCAGGCAGCATTCATAGGTTGTTTTCTGTGGATGCATCGGGGAAGTTCATATTGCTAAAACTTTCCAGTGCAGCACGACAGCAAGGACCGTTTCTAAAGCATCTTGTCCAATCCTTTCCCCAGCCTGACTGTCCCCAGCCTCCCTTAGCTTGGCTGGTAAATCCCAGCATGAGCACAGCAGTGCCAAGGCTGCTGTCTTTCAGATGCCTTATCCTGCAGACCCAAATCCTCTTGGCGGAAGGTCTGTGACTTGCCACAAACACCACTGAACTCCCTGACAGGCTCTTCAAAGGCAAATAAAGCCCTCAACTCTAAACCCATCTGCACCAACTTTTGCATCTGTGGTTGTCCAGAGTGTAAAAGTGCCCACTCACTTTCCTCTTAACTGGAACCAGGTAACATTTTTTTCTAGCACATCACCTGTGATGCACTTGATAGATGCATTTACTGGCAGTGTTTGAAGGAGAAAAGCTATAAGCGAGATTCAGAGATGAATTTGCAAAGAAGAACCTGACTACAGGAACAGGGCAGATGAGTGCATCCCACAAATGGATGTGTTCCCTCCGGCAGTGTCAGACTATCCCTGCTTCAGCCACACTGGGGTGAGCTCAGGCACGGAGACAAGGAGCTGTACTCATAGTGCTGGGATTCTGGGGAGGGACTGAGGCTTTTTCCAGTTAGGTTTTTTTACTTTGAAAGCAGCTTAAGCAAAAAACAGAGCTGTAGTGGAGCAGGCTGTGCAGATCACGGTGCTACCAGCCAGCCTCTCAGCTGGCGTGAAACAGCTTCTCCTTGCACCTTAGTGCTGGTCCGTGCTGGATGAGGACCTGGCAGAGCATTTTCCAAGACAGGCATCCATATCTGAGAGTATTTGGAAAAATAGTTTCTCTTACCTGCCCCATTTCTGCAGGAATTGTGCTTAGTTTCCATGGTATCACAGCATTCAAATTCCTGAGTTATCCCTTTTCCCCAGGTAGCACTGGGGAGGGGAGGAAGCCAAGGCTGTAAGTGATAGTGCAGAACAATTCGGGCTTGGTGAAACCCAGCGAGATCACGGATTGACTCCTGAATGATCTGAGGAGGATTGGAAACTACCGGGCTGTGGCACGCAGGTCAGGCAGCTCCACTTTGGCAAGCCCAGAAGTCGTAGGGCAGGGCAAAGTGCTGCAGAGGGATGCATCTGTGGGAGGTGAGAGGGATGCCCAGCCATCAGTGGGGAGAGAGCGGGCTCAGGGACATGGGGATTTGAATGAGGCTCCCCCAGAGCACGAAGCTTTTGTGGTTTCTCTTTGCATATGCAAACCACAGAAGCGACAAGACTTTGGAGCATAAGTAAGAATAGGTTTTCCAAAATAATTTTTCTCTCTTGAGAGGGGTCTCAGCTGCCCTGTCCTCTCTGAGCACTCGCAGACACCAGGGACAGCAGTGATTCACTTAAACACACCAGAGCCTGCTCCCTCGGACCCATGGTTGGTGGTCCAGCAGGGCCTTGGGCTCTGTAAAACCTCCTCATGCCACGTCAGGTGCCTAAGCGCTCTATTGCCTTTTATCATTAAAAACACCCAGTGCCTCAGCTCCCCACTTGTAGGATGAACCAGTTCTTGCATCTTGCCTAAATAGGCTGCTGGGTCCATCTTCTGCTGCCATCCTGGCATCCCAAAGTTGAATTACACCCCTGGACATGGGATTATAGTAATCATATGCTCACAGTAGTCTATATATTAGCAGAGAAGACAGCTATGCTCATGCTCAGAAACATCTGCAGAACATGCTGACCATGTCTTATAGGAATATAATATGGGACTGATTATTTGATTGGAAGTGCAGAGATAATATGTTTAAAGGGTTGTAAAATCTGACCTGAATTGCTTTTTGATTATTATTACAAGTGGATTTAAGCTTGGAGTTGCTGATATAAAAACATAAGTAACATAATTAGTAACAAACATCAACGTGGTGAGGTTTCTTTTATTACTTCATAATTTGAAACAGAAACTGTTTGTGGTATCTTCTGGGATAAAAAAAAATGCATAGAACGTCTGCTCCAGAAGGTTTGAGATGAATATGCTGGATTTGATGAAAATGAAGGAACAGACTCCAAGGCCTGAAGTTTGTTGATTTCTCTGCTGCTGTTATTTCCAGTTAAAGTGTCATCTCACTTGAATTTTCTATCAAAACTTTTTTAGACGGATTCGGAAATCTGTGAACCTCAGTCCCATCAGGATCCGTCTTGCACAGCATGTTCCATGTAAGGTAGCAAAACCCAGCAGTGTGAGCGCATGTCTCACAGCTTTTCCTGAGACAGCTGCTGGAAGTGGGTACTTTTCATGTTGGGTTGCTTTTTTGGGTTTTTGTTTGTTTGTTTGTTTGTAGTTGTGTTTTTTTGTGGGTTTTTTTTTTTTTTCTTTCCCCAGAGAAGGAGACCATCAGCAAAACCAAGCAAAACCCCAAACTCAGTGCACCAGCACGTGCTCCTCCAGATGACCCCAGCATTCCCTGACCACAGCTGGCTGGTCGCTGTGATGGCATTGGGTTGAAATGATCTCACATCTTTAAAGGAAGAACAGGGATTCCCATATCCCATGACATCTGCAGGGAGATTCATTTGCCCTAATTTAGTGTCTAAAAATTAGACTACCAAATGTTAACCTTGGCTTCCTCTGAAGGCAGTGGAGCTCCTCTGAAGAGCAATTCATCTCCTTGTGGTGGCCTTCGAAGGCAGGGCAGATGACTTCCCATCTGGAGGTGCCTGCTGGTCTCGACAGGAGCTTCAGGGAATTTAAGGTGACATTTAAAGCTTAAAGCTAGCTCAGAGGACTCTCACTTTAAAGGTTTCTCAGTTATAGGATCCTGCATTTTCCAGCCTTTGTTGTCTCAGTGACCTGAAGGAATGGGAAGGAGGAGCCAGAGTATCCTGAGAAACATCTATATCAGGGAGCAAAAAAAAGGCTCTGTAGAGCCTGGAGCTAATTGTTGGCTCTTTCAATGATTATAGAAAAATCTAGTGCCAGTGCATCCACCGTGTGATGTACCAAATGTGGAGAGAAGCAGGAGAGCTGGGAGGATGTGGAGCAGTGGTTTCTTGGAGGACATTTCCTTGGGAGAGACACGGGGAGTATAAAGCTCACTGGGACCAGCCTGGAAGATACTCCTGGAGAGTCAAGTGCACAAGTGCCTTGAATAAAAGCCTGGTGAAGCCTCAGAGAAGTCAGGCTGAACCTGTTTGGTAAGGATCCTTTCCATGGGTCAAACCCATGGAAGACTGTATTTGGACAAATAAATGGTCTGTGCAACAGAAGGCAGCATGGATAATACAGGGTACAGCAGGAGGGGAGGTGAAACAGTGTTGGGCAAGGCCATCAGAGCAAAAGGCATCTAAAAAAATTTCAGCAAATGAGTGTATTCCAGTGGTGTGGGCTGAAAACAGCCCCCATGAAGATGTGAAACACCTCGGTCAACTGCTATCCATCACAGGGAAAAGCAGAAAGACCTGGAGGCAGCAGGGATTTGGATGCTACAGCTGGAGGCAGTCACCTGAAGAAGGAACATGTCTTGGAGTTTTGTGCTCTCAACAGTTTTGCAAGTTAGCAAAAGTATTCAGTATCTGTGAGTCACATCAGGACAGCAGCAAGGATTATGGATGCAGCATTATTTGCAGGTCTAGCAGGGAACTTTCACTTTAGTAATGTTGATTTCTCTGCTGCTCATCAGCACCCAGAGGATATAATGTGTCAAACTGGAGGTGTTTGCAGATGAGAGATAACAACTGTTGAAAAATTAAATTAAGTGTCCTTAGAAAGTGTTAGCTGAGGTGTGGAAACAAACAGCTGTAACTGCAACACCTGGGAAGCGGAGTGTGAACTTGGGGAATGCAGGAGGGTGATAGTATCTTGCTGCTTCACCCAGCAATGGGTCCTGGAGGTAAATTGTCACCCGGCCAGGGAGAAGGAAACAGCCCTTGGAGACATAAGAAAGCACGTGGGCAGGTTTCAGGAGGCACATATGGTCTTGCCAGTCCTTTTATCTGTGTTTTCAATGCATGTGCTAACAGCTACATTCCCAGGGCCAGTTATGCCTTCATTTAACTCTTTTGTTTTGACTCAGGTGCTTGGATCATATCTGCCAGCTCAGGCAGAGGGAACGGGGCGTTGGGGAAGCCTCAATGTTTGGACCAGCACTGCTGGGTCCCCCCATCCTCGTCAAGTCAGGTGGGTATGGGAAGAAACTGTCCTCCCCGCACCAACAAACACATGCCAAAAAAAATGCATATCACTTCTCTGAAGTAGCTGGAGAACCAGCAGAAAATTCTGCTTCTACATCTGAGCTCCCCATTGCCCAGATGATGGAGGTACAATTTGTGAATGGACAGCACAGGATGCTGCAGTTGGCATGGACTGCGATGCAGGACGTACTGGGTCCGTCTGGAGCCCAAACTCGTGCTACAGACAGCAGGCCACCTCTTTGGGGGTGAAGGCTGTGTGAGGTTGCAGGGCTCGTGAGCGTGACCCAGATCATAAAGCAAAACGTGTCCTACACCGGGGCTGTGACGATGACTGGAGGGACAATGGAGAGTCTGAGTGGCTGGAGCTCCTTCAGGAATGTGGGACTCGGACTGCTTTGCAGTCACACTGCAGATCTGCATGCACTGCTGAAAACATCTCCAGATACTCACCCCTGTGATGCTGAATTCTTGCCTATCCAAAGGGAATTGGAACAGCAGACCCAGACAGGGTCACTTACCTTTTTTCTCAAATGGAAAGAGAAGAACAAATTTGTTCTTTCACTTTTTTCCAGGCAGCCCAAACTGGGCTGTTACAGCAATTTCAAGACAACCATCTTCCAAAGCGATTCTCAGCCTCACAGTCTTGGCCAAAGGGCCACTCAGCAGCCTGTACCAACAGCGGTTAGGGGAGCTGGCAAGAAAGCCTCCACATACACAAATTACTGGTAGACAGCAGAGCTAATGGCAGTCTTTAACATTTGTGTTAAACCCTCAACTCAACAAGGAAACGTTACTTGGGTAGATGGCACAGGACAAACTCGACACCTGTGAGCGTGGCACATCAGCTCTGTGCTGCACCAACATAAACAACACGCTGGCTTTGTGCGGATGAGTGAGCAGCACGTGATGCTGCCCATAACCAGAGTCTTGCAAGCAATGTGATGCTAGTCTTAGCTGGAACTGCAAATTCTGTTATAGCTGAAGAACTGGAGGCCCATGATGTCCCAGCTTGGGATGTCTAGTCCCAGCTTGCTCGAGTGTTGTGAGATTGATGTAATAAACGTGAGTGCTGTTTGCAGAGCGCAGATTTGGAAAGGAAATCTTGGAAAAGCTAAATCCAAGACTGTCAGGAGAGAAGTGGTTTCCTTTCCCTTTTTCTATCCATCACACCTGGCAAACACTAAAGGCAACCCCAGGAGAACAGGTTTGTAAGGGTTCTCACTCGCTGCCAAAGGAAACAAAGCAATGAGAGGACCTTCCCTTTCCAGACGTGTGAAATGTGTGGCACACCGCACCTTAATTCTGGCCATGTTGGAGCAGTGACCGAAGGAAGGTTCAGGCTTGCGCTGTGCTGGTGGATGGATGCTTTGAGAGCCAGCCCTGAATTCTGGGAGATGGGTGGTTTGTAAATGGGTCCTGCCTGTCCTGACTCATGTGGTCCATGGAAAGAGCAGATCACCTGTGACTCCCATACTCCTGCGATTCTGAGCATGCTCTGACCAGTTCCAAATCTCACACCTGTGTGCAGCTATGCCCGTGCCTGCTCCAGCCGATCGGATGGCCTCAGCCTGTGCTCTGCTCCAGTGTCTCATCCTCAGGGAAGAGATTTTCTCTTGTCCTCCTGCCACCCTTTGAGTCTCTTGTCCACAGAGCCTGTATGTCCACCAGGGTGGAGTGTTTCTCACGCTGTGCACACAGTATCCATGAGACCACAAAGATCCTCAGAGGGCTGGAGCAGCTCTGCTATGGAGACAGGCTGAGAGAGTTGGGCTTGTTCAGCCTGGAGAAGAGAAGGCTGCGGGGAGATCTTAGAGCCCCTTCCAGTCCCTGAAGGGGCTCCAGGAAAGCTGGAGAGGGGCTGGTGACAAGGGCAGGGAGGGACAGGCCAAGGGGAATGGCCTGAAGCTGCAGGAGGGGAGATGGAGATGGGATGTGAGGCAGAAATCCTTCCCTGTGAGGGTGCTGAGGCCCTGGCACAGGTTGCCCAGAGAAGCTGTGGCTGCCCCTGGCTCCCTGGCAGTGTTCAAGGCCAGGTTGGATGGGGCTTTGGGCAACCTGGGCTAGTGGAGGGTGTCCCTGCCCATGGCAGGGGGGTTAGAGCTAGATGGGCTGTGAGGTCCCTTCCCACCCAAACCAGTCTGGGATTCTGTGATTCTATGACAAAGCTCCCATCCTTGCTGGGGCCTCCAGATGCTCCTGTAATTACAGTAGCTCTTAAGAAAGCTGTGGAGTGGAGTGTGTTCATGCCATGGTATAATACTCCGTCAGGACTGATGAGGGAGCAGACAAATTGCCATTCTGCAATGGCTCCTCAGCCCTCCCCAGGTGGGCTCAGGACCAGGCATCGGTCTGTTGGCCACACAGCTCCTGCTTCTGACACCGAGATTGATCAATGTTGGAGTCAGTGACCGCAGCATCCAACCTTGAACACCACAGTGGACAGAGATCCAGATGCCAGCTGTGCAGCGTCGTGTCCAAAGACAGCCTGTTTGGACATGATTATCCCATGTTGTGTATCCAGAGAAAAGCTGCATTTCCCTCAGTGGACAACCAGAGGGAACAACACTGGTCACTGTTTTGGCCAGCCCCTTCTTGATCAGCGGTGTTTGTCCCTGGTTTCCACTGACAATGAATTTCAAATGTTGGATCCATGCTGTGTGCAGAATTATTTCCTGATACTTCAGGTTTACTGGCAATTAACGGTCACTGCCAGAGATGAGGATATGGGGGATTTGGAAATGATCTGCAGGAAAGATCCGTTTGCACTTTCAAGCAGAGACCCCTTGGATGGGCAGCAGTAAGCCCTTAGGATGGCCATGCAGAGCCCCTCTGCTCTCCAGACCCTGCTAACAGGATCTATCCCTGTAAACCCAAATCAACGCTGCAGAAATAGTTGTTTTTGTGAGGTAGGTACAGGTCAGGTCCTGCATCAGCAGAAATCAGTCTTTTCCCTCTGCAACTCCCTCTTTCTCCTCACTCCTAATAACCTCCCCAGGGTGACCCCACTGGCATTTGTCTCCCCTGGAGCTCCTCTTGCTGAGCAGCAGGAAATTACCCAAGAAGTCACAAGTGGTCCTGTCACCAGGTCCCTGCCTCTGTCATAGGATGGACCATGCCACAGGCACTTGCCACCTTGTGAGTGAGAGCAAGAAATGAGCCCTTGGATTTTGTAAATATGAATTTAACAGAAATATTCCTTTCCTTCCAACGTTTATTTTCATGACCCAATGGGTCAAACGGCCTGAAAGTACAGAGATGTTTTCTCAGTAGGCTTCAATTTGAAGCAATCCAAGAATGCTGGGAATCTTCTGCGGAGTCGAGTTTAACGTCTCGGTCCTGGGCTAACAATGCAGGATGCGGCTGAAAGTCTGCGTGAAACATCCACCCTCCACATCTGTTTGGTTTTAATCAGAGATTTATTATGAAAAAGGCAGCTCTTGGAAGAGTTGCTCTTCTCTGACATGCCTGCCTGGCCTGTTGGACCAAATGGACAGAAATAGTTTCACATATTAGTCAAATTCTGGATGGCTACTCACCATAAACTACAGGCAGGCATGAGCAGAATGGACATTATATTGTCATTGATTTATAGACAACCACAGAAAATAAATTCTAGCCTTGTATGGGGATGTTAGCCACTTAAGTTTCAGTATTGATCTCCAAGCCAAGAGACTGAAACTCCAGGTTTTCGTAGCCCCACAGCCAGTAGCAGTAAAAGTTTATATTATCCCTGGTGAATTTGTGCTGCACATTGAATTGGAAAACTGATCTGAGGAGCAGAATAGCAGATTAAATTGTTACACTGGAATCCAGGGGATATATTTCCTAGGCTGCAGTTCCAGAGCTTTGCTTCTTACTACCTGGTTTTGAACAATAAATATTTAAAAAAGCAAATTTGTCCTCCTGCACTCATAATTAAGGGGAGATAAATTGCATTCCTAATTATTCCTAACAAAAGGAAAAGCAATTTTCTTCAAGATTGGTGAGAATTCCCATATCTCCTCAAGTGAAATAAGAGCATGTAATGAATTGGGTGAGGTACTGATCTAAACCGAAAGAGGACATTTAGCATCTGATGGAAAATTAAAGGCAGTGCTCGTCTCTGCTGGATAGTCTTACCCTGGGACACTGGGTTAACAGAAGGGATTTCTGGGCTCCATCACTAACTCACTAATGGACTATGGGAAACTCCCCATCTCTGGGCCTCAGTTTCCCATTTATAATATGAAGATAATATTGGCTAGAGCTCACAAGGACTTTGCTGCTGGAACACTATTTTTAATGCCAAGATATGAATTGCAACATCTTGTGGAAAAATACTTTCAGAGCATATTTGTTGTTGGAAAACAGTAATATTTGAGTTTGGAATTTTCAATATTATATGAGAATTTTTTCCCATAGTTATTTTTATTACTTTTAAGAGTTTTTCCTAACATATCTGAACTGTTAACAAGGTAGTTTATCAAAATACCATCACTGATAACAAACAAAGTAAAAAGCAGATTAATAGCACGCACAGTCACAGAATCACAGAAGCTGCGTCCAGCCTCTCTCCCAGCGTGATGCTCAAATAGTGCTGCCCCGAACAAAGGTGGACATGCTGCATGTTGACAGCCCCCACTGCCCTCAGACAGAGAAAGGGATAAGGCTTGGACCTTTCCTGGTCCTGGCTTGGTTCCCTGTAGCATCACTTGGGGAAGCCCACCCAGTTTCCCACTAAATGATCCCATGAAGCTACAGCCCCTCCTGCCCACCTCTGCCATGTGATGCCTGCCCTGTCCTCTCCCCTTGGAGCTGGAGCTCAGCATCCCTTGCACCGTTTGCACCCTTTGAGGCCATCTGCTTTGCGTAGGTGGTCCCCCCTGCCCTGTGCTGTGGCTCCCGGAGCTTCTCCCAGTGCACTGCCTCGTGTCTCCCCATCCTTTTGTGAAGCTGATCCTGGGCATCCTGTGAATCTCTGGGTGGAGTTGCCTGTTCCACCCCACCAGTTCCCTGTCCATCCCCTGTGCCTTCCCCAATTTCAAATCCTGTTGGCTTTTCCTGTATCTTTAGCTCCGTTCCCAGTTTCCATGCTCCAGCCTACCCCTACCCCTGGCTCTTGTCTCTCCTGGAGCTGACTCGAGAAGTTTTCAACTGCAAGACCTCAAACTGGTGAATCCTTGAGGGCAGGGGGAAGCCACAGCTTTGCTGTTGGCTGCAGCTTCAGCAAGTGCCACTGGAGCACAGAGATGCAAACACAGAGGGTCCTGCTCACACATGGACCAGCCGTGGCCCGTGCAGTTGGAGCTATAGGGGCTGTATCCCTATAATGTACAGCTGAGTTTTGATGTTAAACACAAGCCAATGTCAGTGTGGACGTGCTGGCAGCCTGCTTCTCCCCTCCAAACCCTGTCAGCACACGTGTGCCCCTTCCTCACATTGCTCTGGTCATGTACCGCAGGTCAGACCAGGTCACTGATCCGGTGGAGGACTAACCCCACCCCCTCGATGGCTGAGCCCAGCATGGTGGGGCTGAGGAGCCCAGCATGGTGGGGGTGGGAGTTGTGGCCATGGGGAGCCCAGGGAGGTGGCAGGGACACATGGCCAGGACGTGGTGTAGAGAAAAGTTGTCCCTCTGCCAGCAGCATCCAACCAATTCAGTTGATTAAACAAAACCCACACCAAGCTGCTTTGTTGGACCAAGCCCTTGCAGCAATTTTTTCCCATGCAGTTAGAATGTGGATTTTCTAGGTGGTAACAAATGGCATTAACTTTACCCAGAAATCACCCTGCAGGCTCCTGTTGTGAAGCATGGGGAGGTCACAACTTTTCGAACAAAAGTCGGCCAGAATTAGCAGGCTGGGGAAAACAATATGTTTTTTTCCTCTAACTTTGTTCTTAGAAACTGCGGAATTGTTTTGGCTGAAGTTCACTCCCTCCCCTCGCCCCTTAAAAAGAAAATCAGCCTGAGGTGGTTGCTCCATTATAGAAAATTTCAGCACAAATGATTTAAATTAAAATTATAACTCCAAGCAGAGTCTTACAAGGGGAGTTTCAGACATCCTTAATAGGCAATGATGCTATAGATGGGGTTAGTGAATCACTCCTTTTTACTGGATAATATTAATAGGCCTCTTTGTACAATTATATCCAGAAACAGCAATTAAAGTAAAAATCAGAAAGGGTATAAACTCTGGGCCAGATCCTCAGCCAGCACTAATTGGTACAGCACACAGAAACCAACAGACCTAAGCAGATTTACACCAGTTTAAGGCTGCTCTGAGGAATTAGTGATTTCCTGCGACCCTCCTCTTGCATTTATCTGTCTTTCTCTTGAAGAGCCAAGGGCACAATTAGTTTAACCCTAACCATGGAGATAAAGGAACCTCTTCCACACTGAAAATGAAAAATAAGGCAGCTCTGGGATAATTGCTTGTTTCTTCCAGGTTTTTTTTAACAACATGTTTAGTTTGGTTAAATTTTTTTTTTCCCTAATTGTACAAGTTACAATGCTATGTATCCTCTAGGACCTTTTCTCTTCCTTGTATACTTTGATTAAGAAAAAGAAGGTAATATTGGATAATTTAAAAATGAGATTTTTGTTTCACTTAAAGAACAGGCATAATGTCCTGGCTGCAGCCTGTCTAGCTCTGGGAAGCAAAGGACTTCACTTGCTGCACGTGTAGACAGGCAGGTGAGAAGCATCCCATAAAGAAGTGAATATTTCACTGTGTGTTACAGATGGTACCTGCTTCTCTCTAAACCCTTCTCCGAGCACATATAAGCAGAAAGAAGAGCAAAAAAAGCAGGTATGGCTGTCTTTCCTCGCCTTTTGCTTTCGTTTGGTCCAAAATCTACATCTGTACTTAATCCGTTAACAGAAGACAAACAATTTGAGAATTCCTAATGAAAGTGTTTTTCTTATTCTGTGCCACTTTCTTAGAAGGTGTTAGGTAACATTGTCATGTCATTGGCAAATTTATATGGCAGTCTTGGCAACTGGGAAGATAAATGGCCCCCAAAGTGCCTTAAGAAAATATTTTTTTCCTCATCAAAATTGGATTACATAAAAATGAGTCTTTTTTTTGCATTTTCTAAAGAAGATGACAAACAAGCACTGGGGAAATGAAGAGGAGGAGGAAAGTTTTAAAATGCATATCTTGAAGTCAACGTCTGCATTTGGAAATGCCACCCAAGGAAAGCCACCATCTTGGCCAGCACGTGAAGACTTGGTCCATGAACTGCCTGGCTTCATCTCAGAGCCCAGGAAACTGGGCAGAGGTGATAGCGCTGATGCTGAAACGCTTGGTGGGGTTTGCACACACACACTGCCTTGGAGCTAGAGAGCCACCAAATCACTGCAGTGAAGCTCACCGCATCCCCATCTTGCAAACATCTCCAGAGGTTTGACATTGGGGTAACAGCCCTCACAGCCCCCTCCAGCAGTGTCAAATAATAGTCTCTGACTTCCATGCATACGGTCATTATTTTTTCTTGTTCAATGAGTGAATAACAAGCCTGGTAGACCCATCTGTGAGGGGAGAGGAACTCCCTGAAGCTCATGTGCTTTGTTGAATTGCAAAACTCGCAGGGGGACATCAACTGTCAGGGAGACTTTGAGGACCTGCAGCTCTGTATCCTTGTGGGATGGCTCTGGCTTGATGTCCCTGCCCAAACTGAACCCCTGGCTCCACTCTGCAGGGTGGGGAGATGCATGAGGCAGTGGTGCTCACAGGGATGGAGCTGGGAGAAAGCAGGATAAGTGTGCTCTGGTGTCACCATCACCTGGGACATTCACTGGTGCCAGTCAGCAAGAGGGACTTCAGGCTTGCTCTGTAAAAGGCTGCTTCTTGCCCAGGGTCCTGCCTCCTCTCTGTTTTAGAGAGGACAAAAATATTCCCTTTTTAGCCTGACACATAAGAACAAGAGGCACTTGCTCTCTGGCCATCTGCTTTCTGCTATCCCCCCTCTGCAGCGTGGGACCCCAGGGAGTCAGTCTGGGCAGTGAAGGCCAAAGGTTTTAAGCTCTGAAAACATCTTGAGAAATCAACAGGCGAGGGAGGAAATCTTTGTGAACATCCTCAAGAAGGGAATGGCAGCAAGAGGCACCCATCCCTGCAAACCCAGCCTTTAGTATCCCTAACTCCTGCAGTGATGGTGCCACTGTCACCCCACAAAGCCACAGCCTGGACTGTCCATGTCCTGTGCTCATCCCCTCTTTACGCATGGTCAGCTTGGCCAGTCCTGGCTGCAAACTGCTGGTGCAGTGAGCGCAATGCTGGGAGCAGAGCCCTGTCGTCGATGGATCCAGCTTGACCCACTGGGACCAAATTATGGATGACCCCCGATCACTGCTGCAGTGCTCTGCAGCACACAGACACCGACTGCCACCTCCAGCCAGCACCATTCACGCCTGCGAGCCGGTTGCCCGGATCCTCATTTGATGCACAGCTGGAAGAAAATGCCAAAGAGAGGGACTGGCTCCTTGGGTTTTTTATTTCCTTGTTGTATAAATGATTAAACATAAATTGAGACGGGGTTTTCACCTGTGTTATACAACCTCACAGCACAGAGACTGGCTGTGGAACTTGTCTACAGCGAGAGATGGCTTTAACGGGAAGGAGCAAGGATGACATCAAACCTTGCTGCTTTCTGTGTAGAACAAGAGGTAAAAACAGCCCAAGCTTCAAATCAGACAGAGAAAAGATTCAGTCTCAGGTTTTCCAGTCCCGCTGGGTTTGCTTTCCCCAGAGGGGAATGGGCACAGCTCAACTCACCCATACATCTTTTTGGATGAGGAACAACCTGGTTTGGAAAGGGGTCACATCTTCTGGACCCAGCTGGGGTGGGCAGCGTGGCTATGCCCCATCGCAGGATTGCTGCACGCATATAACATGTGTAACGCTGCTGCAAGACAGCAGTGCCAGGCTCTGCTAATATCCACGGTGTGGCTGGCAGTCACGAGCCAGGCACCATCCCCTCCTTTTCCTCGCAGCACATAATATTCTCATGAAATACAGTGCTTGGCTCTCTTGCTGACTTTCTTAGAGCCCTCTACAAAGCGTCGAAGTATTTAAACCAGGAGAGAAGTTATGAAGATTACCCTTCTCTTGCCTTTTGAGGCAGAAAGAAGCAAAACTTCAATTTTTAATGCCAAAAATTCAGAAGTAACGAGTGAGACACCCCCCTCCTCCCTAAATATAGTAGGATCAACTTAAAAGTCAAGATCTTTGTTGCTGTTAAAAATAGCTAATGAGGTGACAGTATTTGCTCAGAGGCTGGCTCTCCCGTGTGAGCGTGCTGCCAGCCACCGCCACTTCTCGGATCTTCAGGAAGTTCAGAAGCGACATGTACAACGGCAGCAACCAAGTTTTGTAAGCACAATCTGGGAGAAAACAGTAATTATGCAAGAAAATATGGCAAAAACAACCATCTGTTTTATTTTCTCCTTTTGTTTGCCCATTGGGGTTTGAGTCTGTAGGGCTCAAGTTTTCCACATTTTCTCCAAAACAAATAATTGGCTTTTTCAATGAAGCTTGAGATTATCACATAATCACCTGCTTCCTAGAGGTGAGGCTAGGAGGCAATGGCACAATCCCCAGCACAGCCAGAAAATCCAGCAGTGCTCAGAAATGAGGTGTCTCTGGACACACAGAGAAGGAAAACTCCAGCCTCCCCGTTTCTAGACGTGTGTGAGAACCAATGAACCTTTCCCCTCTCTCCCGAGACTTGCAATTATGGAAACTTGCCATATAGCCTCGTAATTAATGTAGCGGATCCAGAGAAATAAAAAAGCCCCTGGAAAAAAAAAAAAAAAATCAAATGTTTTCTCTTTGCGTGCCAAAACATATGCCTTTTGTTACACCTCTGGCTTGTGCATCTCCCGTGTGCTGCAGAAGGGGAAACAAAGTCCAGTGATTTCAGTGCTATGCCTTGGTCATGCTCCTGTTCGCATTTGAGGAGTATTCTCCACACAGATAATGCTGGCTTGGAAAGCATCATGTGTGCCTGAAAGCCACATGGTGAGAGAGAGAGGAAAAAAGCCAGCCTTGCTGTTCGCTGGTAGTAAATTCTTCTTCCTGGGAGATGCTGGCATTTTTGGGTGCTGTGTTTTCTCCTTTCATCTCAGAGGCGCTGGGAGCAGCAGGCAGTGCAGCTGCTGCCTGGTGAGGGGATCCCTTTATCAGGCACAGATGCTGGGAGATTCCTCTGCTCCATTTTCCTATAAATCACATTTAAAGACCAACAGATCATCCTGCACACACATGCATACGCATGCACAACAAATGGGAGAGTGGAAAAAAGAGGTTGCATTGAGAATCCTGCAGCCTGGGGCAGCTTTTTAGAGGGTTCCCCATTAAACTGAGCTTCAGGCGTTGTAAGACTAGGGAGGGTCTGCCCACAGGAGGCTGGACAGGGTGGTCACAGGGGGGTCTTTTTGACAGGGCTGCCGGGGAGACCTCAGCTATCTCTGAGAAGGGAGAGGAAGGGGATCCTGGCAGTAAGTGAGCCAGGTGGGACCTCTGAAGCCTGAGCAGCATTGTGGTGGGAGGACAGATGGCAGCTGCCCGGGGGGTAGAGAGCTCAGGCCAAACTCTCCATGTCCTGCAGCAGCAGGAAGAATAGACTGGCTTTTTTTTGTCTCTTTCCTTTTTTGCATCTCCATCACTGTCTCGGTTGCTCTCTCCAGCAGCCTGTTCCCGTGGCTGTGGGGGAGGCTCTCGGGGAGGTGTTAATGCCATGTCTTGGGCTCCGCAGGTCACGTCCTGCTCGACAGCAGGGGAGATGCATGCACCCCTCAAGCTCTCTGCCCAAAGATGATTTTAACCCATCCTTGTACCTATAAACACCCTGCAGAAAGACAGGGAGCTGATGCATGCCCAGAAATCTGATTTTTCTTATATTCACACATCAGATTATTCAATCTCCCAGGCAGGTTTTCAGTGTTACTGGGCCTAATCTTTGACCCAGCTGTTGCTATTTTGAGTCTAGTAAACTGTATTTTACAGGGTCATCTTCCCCAGGCTATAAAGCTGCTCCAAGGGGAAGGGGTAGCATAGCTCATCAGCCTCTTTCTCTTTTGCCTCTGTTGGTCAGCACCTCAAAAATAATGATAAAAATAAGATCCTGCGAGCTCCTTAGGAATCAGCAGGGAGGCAGAGAAGACTCAAGCTGATGCTGCCACTGAGGCAGATGCAGGTGAATTGGGGCTGTACCATGTCTGGCTTGGCAGCAGGTGACTGAACAAGCAGATCGTCTTATCTATGGAGAAAGGGAGGGTGAATGATTTATATTGCAACTCCTGGTCATGAGCAGCCACCATCCTCCCTGCTCCGCTGTGTCCTTCCCAGGCCAAGGCAGCCTAAGGCTGTACTCCCCACCATGCCCAAACTGGCCCCAGGGCTTCAGGGATGGAAATGCCCTGGGATACAGGCTGGTACAAAGTTGAGCTAGAGGGTTGTGGCCAAGTCTACCTTGAGGCAGTATTTTGCTGGCCATGCTGGTGGGCATCATCCCACCTGTGGATGAGGGTGTGAGGAGGGGAGGAATCACAGCAGGTGCAGATAATAATCCCAGAGGTTCGAACTAGTAGTGTTTTAGCTTTAAACCCTAACTAAACCTCTTGAGGTTGCTTCTGGCAGCCTCTGAGCCAGGGATGGTGGGGAATAGAGGTCTTTCAGATAAACTGATCCTATTCCTGCCCACTGCAGAGCTCCAAGTCTATCAGCAGCCTTTGAACAGCAGAAGCAAGACAAAGAAAGAAAAGGTGTCAAGGAAACGATTAAGTAAAGACTAAGCCTCACATCTGCCACTGGTGTAAATCAGCACAAATCCACAGACACCAGCAGAGCTGGGTTCATGTGGAAGTCCTGACCACCCAGCCCTCCTGGTCCTCATTGTTAGCCAAGCCACCACAGAGACATGTTAAAATATTTCTAGGTGCCCCCATGGCCCTGATTGGCAGCAGAAAGCTTGGGGATGATGTTCCCCCAAGATGTCTCTTCTGGAGGCGGGCTGAGGATAATTAACAAAAACTTCCTCTGGGGGACTCATCGCCTGAGCCAGCTCTGGGGCACGAGGGCTCCCAGAGCTGAGCTGTTTGCTGGGGGCTGCTGCGAGGACACGGGGGGATATAGGTCCATGCTAATGAACAGTCCCATGTGCTAATCAGAGAAACAGAGAAACAGCTCAGTGCTGGGGATGGGGCTCCTCCATGTCCACTGGGTCACACATCTTTACTTGCAAAGCCGATGCTTTGTGTTTGTGCAGAAGAAACAACTGCTGCATGCTTGTGAGTGCCAGCAGCCACGGCTGTATTGATCTAATTAGCCCTGTGAAACGTGGTTTGGCAGCCTATGTCAGTGTCCCCCACCATGATACAGTCATCCTGTGACAGGCAGCTGCGACCGTGAACCGTGGGAGGAGGCATGGTCACAGTCTTTGGTCTGCAGGCTCTTCTCCTTCTCCAAGCCGGGATGCCCAGGCAGGACAGACTGTGTCAAGCTCAGCTCCATTTCAGCAGGTGGCTGCACTTTATTTTTGCCAGTTAAAAATTGGTTAAAGAGACAAGGAGAGGAAGCGAAATAAAGGGAGAAATCACTGCTGATGGAGCCGAGATGTGAGCAGTGCCCAGGCAGTCCCCTGAAGCTGCACTGCATGCTGTCTCAGCGGGTCTGGGACGCTTGCAGCCCTGTCTGGGGACAGGGATGCTGAGAAGAACATGGCAAGTGCCAAAACTGTGTTGGGGCAGTTTGAGTCTATCAGAGTCAACTTTGAACGTGCCTGCAGGTCTAGGAAGGGACAAAAAGCTGGGGTGTAGCCCAGGAAAGCCAAAGCTGCGATCTTTGCTCGTACCCTGCCAGTGCTCTTTCCAGAGCTAAGAGCCGTGACAGCCTGAAGACGTCTGCCAGAGCAGAGCAAATCGCTCCAGCCTAAGCTCCTCGAACCGACTCCCAATGCCTCATGCAGGGGGAGAGAGGAGAGCCGGGGTTTTGGAGCATTTACAGCCCCAAGGGTGCCTGGTGGTGGTGGTGGTGAGGAGGTGAGGGCAGCGGAGCTCGTGTCCAGCTGCTTTGCCTGGATCTGTCTGGTGATGCAGGAGTGACCGGTTTCAGGGCTCGGTGAAACCAGTGTTGGTCTTTGCTCCCTGCCAGACAGGCTGTGCAGCACTCAGGGGTGGGGGGAACACCGAGGGACAGCAGGGACAACTTTGAAAACAGGTTGCCATCTTTCACGTTTTATAGTGCAACAGCAAGGGATGAAAAGGAGTTAGGAAGGCCACCCTAGTTATTCCCCCAATAATTAAAATGTAGAATTTATTCCTTCTTCCAGTGAGCCTCATGCAGAGAATTAAACACAAGATTAATGAGGTGCCTAATGGTTTGTGTAGCCCCACTCAGAAATAAAGCAACTGTTTGCTCCTTTTGTGATTGGATGTCTGAGAGCAGCCAGTTTCTGTTCAGATGATGTGCACTGCTACCAGTGACAACTGCAGATGGATGTTTACGCTGCTTGCCAAGCTGTTGGGAAAAGCACTGACGCAGATCTGAAAGAAATCCACTCAAACTTGCTGCTTTGAGCCACGGGTTTCAGAACAAAAGCTCAGGAAAGGAGCAATACCCAGGACTCGGCTGCAGTCGGGCTTGCCGGACGTTGTTCTCGCAGCAAGGTTACTCTGATCCAGTCGGGATTACAGCTCTTAAATTGAGATGCCACAAAGCTGCTGGTGACACAGCGCACTTTGTCACCCAGAGCCACAGATCCATGGGTGGCCATGACAAGCAGCGTAACTGTGCAGGTCTGCCTGCGTCCCTGACGAGCAATAAAAACTTCAGTCGTATAATCATGGCATGTGCTCCAACTGGACGTGTTATCTCTTGCTCTTCCTCGACTTTTTTTTTTTTAAAGGACCACCCAGTTAAAGCATTCGCTTCCAAAACACTTGGCCTCTGCATCAAAACCACATGCTCTCCCCAGGCCTCCAAACATGGGTTTTCTGTGCTGGCTCCAGACACTGATGCTTTCTCCCAGTGAGGGCTGGGAGCAAGTGTCAATCCCCGGAGATGCCTTGCAATGGCTGGGACCAGGAGAGACAAAGCAGGAATCAGAAATGCCAGTCTCTTGCCTTTCCAGAGATTTCTGAGGTCTTTTCTAGCTGGCATTGCAATCTGCATAGACTGTCAGCATGGCTTCAGCCGTGACTGCCAGGACATGCATCGTGACATGCTCTTCCTCTGCAGCTCCTGCTGCCTTCCCCCTGTTGGGACACGTGGTGGGGCTGGGGCTCAGCAGGTGCCTGGTCCCTGCTCCTCCTCTTGGTCCTATAAATCCATTCATAGGAGGAGCTTGGGGATCTGTGTCGGTGGTCTGGTGTTCATGGGCATCGCAGCACTACTTAGTGGGGTTCACCTACCGACCTTTCTGAAGAGGAACTGCGGGCTGGAAGATTTCTGTCCAAGAGCACAGGGCTAGAGAGACCCCAGGAGGTGGCATCAGCCATCCCCTGCCAGATCGTGCCATCCCATCTCTCTGGTGGGCACCAGCCTGGCTGGGCCCCCCAACCACAGCCAAGACCCCAAACCTCCTCCACTGCCAAACCTGGGACTTCCCTACTCTCCCATCAGGGTGTTCTTCCTGAATTACTCTAAATTACCCTTCCCTGGCATCCAGCAACACGGAGAACAGTTTATTCCCTTCCCTCTTCAGCAACCTCTCACATAGCTGAGGGCTGTTATCACGTCTCCCCTCCATCGCTTCTAGACTAAACAAGCAGCCTTCCCCCACAAGTCATGTTTTTGAGACCTCTGATCACGTTCGCTGATCGCCTCTGGACTCTTTCCTGCTGATCATCATCTCTCTTTAAAGGTGGTGCCCGCTGAATGCGGTTCCCTGGCTATATATGCGAAGCAGAATGATTATTTTGCATTTCTTATGGACAGCATTTGGATTTATACCTCCCATGGGAGTGGAGGGGGGAGAAAGCCAACTTCTCCTTAGTAGCTCTGCTAATCACCCATTTGTGATACTGCCTTACAAATCAGGCTCCCAATATCCAAGAATCACAAGACACAGCATTTCAGGCATTTTCTTCCTAATCCTGGTGTCTCAGGAACCACTGGGTTGACCCATTCTGGTGTTCCTTGCACCTGGGAAGGCTGGAGGCCCCATGATCTACCCCAGCACACAGTGCTGGGAGATTATAAATGAACAGATAATAGAGCTAGGCAGAAAAATATACAACTCCCATCCTCTGGGAAAGGATCAGGAGAAACAATGTTTTTCTCATAGAAAAGCAAAATTCTGAGAATTCTGGGCTGAAAACCAATAGGGTTTTTTTTGGTTTGGTTTTTTTTTTTTTTTTTTTTTAGTTCCAGAAATGCTCTGCAGTGTCTCGTGCATCTTTCTGGACCTTGCTCTCTATTTTCTGGCCAAATCCCATCCCCCAGGACACTCCACTGTCTGCCTTCAGCTGACCATGCTGTTCCACCATGGAGTAGTCTCCATCTACCCTGAGCCATCTGAGATGTCATTCTTTGGCAAAAAGTCATCCTTTTTTAAACAGACAAAGCAATCTGTGATCCAAAAAAAGCCCACAGTATCCCAAAGATATCAATAAACTCAACACAGAAGACACAACACTCAGCAGCAGATAGCCAGATGCAATGAGTGCTTTTTTTTTGCAGCAGGTCTCACAAAGAGAGAGAGATGTGCCAAACTCAGAGCCGAATGCTCAGGGAGGTCCAGGCTTCACGAAGGAGCAGTTGCAAAGGTGGGGGAAAGGAATCCCCATGCAGACCTGCATCCAGCAGCAAAGCAGCATGAGCTGAATGAGCTGCTGTTTGGCCCCTGGTCTGGGAGCTTAAAATGACACAAGAACTGGGGGTCTCAGCTTTGCCACTTGTCCAAAGGCTTCAGGGAAGGCCTGAGCTTAGATGGAAACATATCCCCCAGTACTAACCAGCATCTCATCTTGTCCCACCTCCCAAAATTCAGCCGAATGGGAAACGGTCTGTCCAAGTGCTCATGCTGTAAATCCACTAGAAACTTTATTTCCTAACTGAGGGACTTTTACAATCCTTACAGTAAGTAATAAAACTTCGGGAGGATTTTCTTGTGGTTAAACACTGAGACCTGTTTTGGCCAAGCAAAGTGGTGTCTGCTCTGTCCTCCGGATGGAGTGGAACTGGATTTATTGTTTCAGTTTAAGCATTACTCAGAAAGTAGCATTAGTCATACAGCTGGTTCCCTGCATGGCTACTCTTGTTTTCCTTGTGTTTCTCTTCCTGCCTTTAGCTGAATTCTCTTTGACATCAGCCATCAAACATTAAAATGCACACAGATCACATATTTTCAGGGGCTGGCAGGGTTTCCAGTTTGGCTTCTCTCCACTCTACAGCTGTTAGGAGAGCTTACTTTTTGCTGGAAGGAGGGTAGCCTGTGTCTCCTGCCCTTTGAAGCCCAGGAAGCTCCTAGATGCATGCCCAGACTCTGATGTGCTCTCGGCTCGTCCACATTCAAATGTCACCTGGACTTTGGCTGCAAAACTATCCCATTGGATAAGGCTTTGCACTGTGAGGGAAAGAGCAGAAATGCAATGCCCACCGTAGGTGCTTCATCCTCAGACTCTACCTGTAGCCAAGGGAGAGAAACAGGAACCCCCAGGGAGCCTTTCCTCCCACCCAAAGCACAGCAGGCAAATCGCTCGATGGACCACTCGGGCTTTTACCTTGACATGGAAGGAGCTGAGAGGGGCTGGCTCCGATGTAGGCATTCAGCTTTGAGATGTCTAAAATCAATAGTGCAATCCTATCCTGTGCTCCTTGCTGTGCGCCTCCTTCCATTTCCTACATAATTTCATCTTCCTGACCACAGTTTCTGCTACATGCTGAAAACCGCACCTGCCACCGATGCAGTTTCAGGTTGTTCCTCTTCTCGGTTGCTGGTCTCATTAACCCTTAAATTCACTCTTTCACCTCCCCTTCACTCAGAGCTGCCCCCGTGTGAGTGTGCCCATGTGGGACCTCTCTTTCAGCAATGACACTATCTCTTCTGGTGGGTGCAGTCATGTCTTTACATCAGCCACAGGTTTGCTCCTGCAAGTGCGAAGGACATGGCAGCATTGGTGGATGGGGACCAAGCTGAGCAATGTGCCCACCTGAGATATACTCTGCGGACTGAAAATGCTCCAGAAAACCTCTGCCAGCCACTGTTCCCATCAGGTAAAGAACCCTCAAGAGGTCCCTGGGGTCTACGATCTGAACCTCGTGGCTGGAGGCTCCCTTGGATGTGACCTGGCTCCCCATCCCCACAAGCTCTCCATCTCCAGGAGCTCTCCTAACCTTGGACCTCCTTGAAGCTGAGCTCAATGACTGTGTCCATGTGTCTGTCTCAGCAAAGGTGCTCCCACAGCCTCTGAGCAAGACAGTGTCTCTAAATACATTTTCCAAAACAGATTATTATTTACTCACCCAGGGCAAAGAAAAATATTCCAACACGAGGTGGCCTCCTGCGTTGCTCTTACCCAACCCCTGGCATATTCCTCTCTGGGTGCTGTAATTTGGGATGAGGAAGGCAGACAGCCTTGATGTGGTTTTTCTTTCTCCTGGAGCTTCTCCAGCACACTCATCCCCTCCCTCCCCATGTCAAGGAGCTCTCCTTCCCCTCTCAGCCAATGTATAATTGTCCTCCGATATTAGGAAACTAAATGAAGAAACAGTTTGTTAAAATACTTGGATCTGGGTAAATAGACTTTTTCTGATTAAGGGTCCTAAACCTGTACCCTGCCTGATGGACCAAGCTGCCCACAACCATCATGACTGCTAGAGATTTTGGAAGGATCAATCCTGCAACTTTTCCTCCAGCATCCACAGCACTGCCAATATCCTCAGGGGTGCCTGGGATGGTGGTGAACTGCATGGGATTAGGAGGTGATCCTATTTTACTGTCTTATCCCTCTGCTAGCTAAAAAGTCTGATCCAAAATAACAGACAAACCCCAGTGTAAGCTATTATTAGTTTTCAATTATAAATTAATAGATTAAAAAGTCATGCTGGTTAATTACAACAGGCTAAAGCAGTAACCTGGCTTTACAGCAATGTTAATATGTGATCCAAGAAGTAAAGGCAATGGGATGAGAGCAGAGAAACAGAGAGAGCAGATCACATCGGAGGGCTAGAGGGAAGGAGGTTGTCATCTTTGTGTTTTTCAGCTGAAAGCTGTGTCTTCATCAGCGTGGACACGCTGTGGTTCAGAGCTGAGAGCTGGAGCTCCTGTCCTGCACTGATTCCCAGGGGACCTGCAGGCAAACCTCCTCAGCCTGAGAGCAGCAGGACCAGTCTGGTGCTGAGGCAGAGGGATATCGCTTCCGATACCCGCTTGCAAACACCCTTCTGTATTCTGCAACTGTCCACATGTTTTATAATTTTTGATACCAAACTATAAATAAGCACACCTCAAATTAATAGTGTCCTCCTCAAGCTTTAAATTATTTTCATGGATTGCCCTTTTGAAATCACAGTAGACTTTTAGTTCAAAGCTTCATGGAAAATAAATCATGCAAGAAAGGAGACGGGACAGGCTAAAGTCTGCACTCCTGCAGCTGAGTCTATAAAACCCTGCTGTGCCACTTGCACACGTAGTGGTTTCTGAGAGGGACGGCTTCTTCTTTCACTGATGTCTGCAAAAGGAGTCTTGCCCCTTGCAGAGCAAGCTGGGTCTGGCCCACAGTTTCTCTAACACTTGCCTAAAAAAACAAGCAAGCCCCAGCGAATCGAGCAGTGGCAGCCGAGTCCTTAACAACCCTCGTGATGCCTTCTGGCCTGCTGTTGGGTTTCACCACGTCTAGCAGAAGTGACTGGTGGGGACACAGGGATGTGGCTCTGTGTCCCAGCAGCTCCAGGATTTTTGGTGCATGAGTTTAAACCCACCCCTGAAGGCTGGAATGCATTCAAGTGACTGAAGCATCAGGAGAGTGAGTGCAAACCAGTGTTGGGGGATGCACAGAGAGGAATTTCCCCTCCACTTTTCGCCCCGGGTTAGGACCATGACTTCCTGGTTAATGGTCTCCCTTCGGCCGCACCAGAGCCAGGAATTGCCTGGAAGACAGAGGCAGGGCTGACTTTTTATTGCTGCCAATGAAGAGTGATCCCTGCCTGACCCTTGCATCACATGAATCTTGGCATGGTAGGTCCAGCTGCATTTTGCAGGGCAAAGCCCGTTAAAAAGGAGAGACTGAAGTTTATTGCCCTGTTTGAATTCTACATACCTCCATATGAAAAACAAGCCACTTAAAATGATAAAAGGACCTGCTTTTATTTACTGGAGTAGCAACAAAGCTCCTAGCTACATCTCTCTTGCAGGCTGTATTGATGCAAATCAGACACTACCAGGCGCACAGTCTTTCTTGACATAAAGCAATTGCCTGTTTGCAGGAGAGATTTGAAGGGTGCTGCAGAAATGCCTGCCTGCTAGTCCCCTGCACCTGAGGTTGAGGATGACCCATCCTTGAGCCCTTCCCTTCCATCCCTCCCACCATGGCAGCATCCCTTCACTGTGCAGGATGAGGCAGGGTGGCTGAGAAGGGATGAAATGGGTGGTGGGTGTCCCAGAGGAGCAGACATACAGGGGAGGGAAGGTGATGAAAAGGGTGGGCAGAGAGACAATGTGTGCTGCAAAGGGTCAGGCCAATATCTGAATGGGGTGGAGAGGGTCTGAGACAGGGAGAAACTCCAAAGCACTGAGGAAGAGGAGGGTAGAGAAGGGGAGGAAGGAACGGTGGGGACCTGACCTTGAGAGGGGAGAAGAGGGAATAGGGGAGGATGGACATCAAAGCCACAGTGAAGGAAGAACAGACCTCCCTCAGCCCATTGGTGGGATGGGAGAGGACAGAAGGGGTGACACCCCAAGGGTGGGGGAAGCAGTCCCTCCTGCAGCCTCAGCCCAGGCCCCACAACTCCTCCCTGGGTCAGTCGGAGTCTGGGGAGGGAGGGAGGACAGCAGTGGCAGGGTCTTGGGGGAATGCCTATCAAACAGGGTGAATGCAGTTAGCAGGGTAGAGCCAAACGATGGGCTGAGAGTTTAGCCAGCTTACCCTACATGAGACCCTGCTTCAGCTCTGGGAAGTTGCAAAAAGCCCCATTTTTAATGGTTTCCAGGCTCCCTAGTCCTACTGATTTCAGTGCGTTACAGACTGTGAGATCTGCAGTCCCCCAGGGATGGGGGCTGCAGGAGCAGGCGAGGTGAAGGTGTCTGAGCAATAAGCACTTTACAAGGCAGTTCACCCCCTGCTATCCCTGCACGTGTTCGCGTGATGCAGATGCAGATGTCTCTGTCGGTACATGTGCTCTCTACAGCATTACATCATTGCAGTGAAACAGCACCAGGTAGCAATGCAGCATACTGCAATCAAGGGCCAGGGCTTCTCCCTCCAAAATAAACCACAGCAGCACTTGGTGGGAAAGGGGAGGCTTTCAAGCGGTAAATGTTGGGGTTTTGACCAGCCCCATCACCTAAACACTTGTGTCATGGTCCTTCATGAAGGATATGTCCATCAGGTTCAGGAACCTGGGTGGACCCATGCGTTGCAGTGATGGGACCCCACAGTGCAGTCCATTACTGTGATTTAGAGGCTGCTATGGGAGAAACAAAAGGGTCCGTTCAACGTGCCATCCTTGGAGGGAGAACAAGCTGTCACGGCAACCATATCAGTGTCATTCCAGTGTCAGTATACGCATTGCAAAACAGATATGGCTTAAGGTGTCACCCCATGGAGCCAGAGGAGCCTGATGGAAGCTTGTGTCCAGATCCAGAGGACTGGCTGTCCCCACTGGACGTGGCAGTGAGCGGATGCTCATGGGGCCAGCAAGCGAAGGTGGCCAAGTATGAGACTCTTGCCATCCCATCCTTGTCAGTATAGAAAGCATATGGGAACCTCTGTCAGTCCAAGAGAGTAGGTAGACTGAACCTTTGACCAGGAGGAGCTATATAAATATCTGAATGGCAAGAGATAATCTCAGTATTTGAGCCAGAGCTTTGAGCTGCAATGTTTGTGTTGTTTCACAGATCACGCTGGTTGCAGAGAAGGTTGTGTATCTGTTTATAGACACTTCATTATCAAAGTGATGCTGATAAATTGGAGCAAATTCCTCTGGGGATTTTTTGAGACACAGCTTTGCAAAGGAGGCTAAAAAGACTAAATGTGCTTAGGATTTACAAAAGCACTCAGTTAAATGACAACATGCTGTCTGTCAGGTAGAAATGCTAACTACCTTGAAGGGGAGACATCAGTTTGGATGGTTTGCAGTGGTAAAACTTCTTGGGATGAATGCAGGCAAATGAAAATTTATGCTGGGTCTTGGAAAGTTTAAAAGGATGCTACAGAAAAACTTGCAGAGTTTTTTTGAATGTGAACTTAATGGAGGACCAAAAAGTGACTTAAAAGGCAATAAAAGAACTCTGACTTTCAGATGAGTTATATGGCTATCACCACATATTTCCTTTCTATGATCTTTAATGCAGCTACAATAACTGCTGTGTTGAATGAAGGGCTTGGCCATTCTTCTAGACCGTCATTGTTCCACACATATTTTTAGTCCTGTGAATTTCAGTCAGGCAAATAGTTTGGTACGTGGAGCTTATTACAAAACCAAACGCCTTTTTTCCTGTTTCCGTACTGTAAACACTGAGGATTTTATGTGATTTTCTTCACTCTTCATTTATTTGGCAAGTGCAAACACAACTTGGTTCTTGTGTCACCCACAAAATTTTTCCATGATTATTCACAAGGTGTGTGTAAGGCAAGATGTGTAGCTGGTTTGCTGAAATCAATGACACTATTTCTGATTTTTGGCCAACATCCCAAAATTAGCTGTACAGGCATTTTTGGCATGATGTTATGGCATCTTTATGCCAGTATTTGCTTTTTGCAAAGGACAGTCATATTCCTACAAATAAAAATCCACACTGCTTCCACCAATGTACATGTACAATGAACTGCAAGCATCAGTGGTATGGTCAAAGAGAAATGACTTCAGAAATCACTGAAAGATTTACTATTCTGTACTGTTTGTCTCAGCATCTACTTGCTGAGCAACCTGGGAACAAGGACGCTGCCATGCTGTGCTGAAGACATGGTCCTTTTCAAGTGCATGATTGTCTTACAGCTATGGGCCATGCTTGCATGAGCAGGTTAGCCTGACTGGCACGACAGAGGAGTTTTTGTTCACTGAATCTGGGCATGACACCCACTGGGAGAAACCACAAACATATTGGAGCACAGGATTTGAGTTCGAAATGATTTTGACAAGTTGGAGAAATGGTCTGAAAAAAATGGACCTCAGTTCAGCAGGGACAAGTGCCAGGCACCATAGATATGTGGTTGCACCAATAAGGCATAGAAAGAACTCTTTGGGCAGCAAATGCAGAGAAAAAGCAAAAAAAGGAAAATGGGAGCTAGTAGGTTGTAAGCTGAACACAAGTGGCAATGTGATTCAAGAGAAAAATAAACCAAAGAGGAGAAAACCAGAAGTGTAGAGACCATGACCTAGAGGGAGGGAGTGGGGCACTGGAGCTGCTGATGCTCCAATGCAGATGGGATGCCCAGCAGTCTTCTGACACATCAAGTGTCTGCTGAAGGGAGGGAGGAGCAACCTGCTGCCCGCGGTGAAGAGCACAGAGATGAACTCAAACTGTAGCCAGAAGAAGATTCAGACCCACTTTAGGATAAACATGAACAGCAAGCAGGCTGGAAAAACAGGTATCAGGGAGAAACCTACACCAGAAAACTCCTCAAGGTCTCTTCCTGGCTGATTTTTTCCTATATTTCTGCAAGCTGATTTAAGCATCAAAGCTACTAGTACATGGTACAGTTAGAAAAGGCAACACAGTCCTACCCCAACCGCAGCAAATTCCTCCCTGGATAAATCAGGCAGTAGGCTCAGAGTTTCCACTGCTGACTAATCCGTGCCCAGCCTGCTCTGGGTACAGCTGCCTCTCTGAGATTAGCTCCAGGATCATGCCCTGACCTTTACCTCTCCTCCCTTAGCCATTTTTGTTTACTTACTAAAATGATTTATAATTCCTACATATCTGAACACCTTAATGCACTTAGAGTCATGCAGTACCTGGTGAGTGACACCAGTAACCATGAACGTAGTTGTAAGGATTGCAGAAACTGTTATCGATTGCTCATCAACCTCGGCTGAAAGGGAAAACAGGTGTCCCCCACAAAATCTGCATTGCACGGGGCAGGAGTTGGTCATGCTGGCAAAAATTTTCCAGCCCATTTACATGGTGTAAGCAATTTGTTTTGTTGGGTCAGTAAATACTAGGTCTTGGCTTTACTTTGTAAGTTTTTTTCTCATTAAGGAGTGTAATAACTTTGATGAACCTACAGTTCACCAAGGGATTTTTAGATGAGTTAAAAAGAAAAGACACAGGAGTGCACAGGGTTAAACCTCTGGGGAAGCACGTGCTGCAGCCTGGGAAAGTAGCTCACCGGCCTGGAAATGGACGTCTCTGGTTTTCACATCCCCTTCTGTATTCTCAGGGGGAGAGGTGGTGTACAGTTCCCTCCAGAAAAGGATTAGGTCCATCTTAAGACTAGTTTATTTTTTATGTCCTCCTGCTTGTCTTAAGTTAAGGCTATTTCTGCTTTCTGTGTTGAGAATGGCTTCAATTTGAAGCTTAACTTTTTAAGGGAAAACTTATAGCATCTATAAACACCCACCAGCAGCATTGTTAACAGTTTTCTTTCCTTCCCTCACAGTGTTCCCAGCTGGTTTTCCCAGTGCCTTGCCCCACTGAAGTTTTGGGGGATGACGTGTCCCAGATGCTCAGATGTCATGGGCTCAGTGAGCAGAATCCAGTGTGTGACCGTGACAACGGCCGCTCTGTCGTCCCCGTGCAGAGAGCAGGCTAGCAGGGCAGCAGAGCCTGAGTCATGGGGATGCTGCACCCGTGGAGGCACTTAGCTCCCGCAGGTTGTTTGGGTGCTGAGGTTTTGGGCTATTTTCAGCTGCCTCAAAGCACTGCTTTTCCCACTAACTTCTTTGCACCTCATCTCCTTGATGGTGGGATTGGGGAGGGTCCCTGTAGTCAGCACACACAAGAAATATCAAAACCTTCTCTCCCGCTTCCTTATCAGACACTGTGAGGGTTGCTGAGGTAGCGTAAGTGAAATACCTTAAATATCAGGACCCAAAACCTTATTGTGAATGGAAACAACAAAATATTTGTTCTATAAACCCTATATAAGTACTAATCCACAAGCTGTAGGGCAGCAGAGTAGATGTAGAGTCTGAGCTGTCACATCATCAGAAGAGTTTTACAACGTGGAAGGTATCATCCAACAAGTTTGCTTTGAAAATCACCGCTGGCACTTCATTTTGCCAGTGCTAGTCCCCGATGTGGCTTGTGAGCAGCCAGACCATGTGCCTGCACTGGGGTGATCATTGTCCAGTGCAGAGCCTGGGCCATCACCCACATGTTTAGGGTGCTGTAAAAGAAAAGTGCTATATTAATGCAGCCCCAAGCTGAGCTGAATAGAAATTCAGAGACAGACATGACTCAGGAAACAGATATTTTTCATTTATTTCTCCTGGCGGATTCAGAAGAGGAGTAGGTAGGGGAAATGCTATATCTGACTTCTCTGCACACAAGTGCCCTGAGGGACCTGGGGTTTGGGAGAGCATAGCGCAGGTCTGCCTCTGGCACGAACTCGTCGTGTGCTGCTGCAAATGCATTGCACCTCTGTCCTGCGTGTCTGCTTTGTCCGGCTCAGCAGAGCTTCACCAGGGCAGCTTGATACATGTGGGACACTGGGGTTTCTAGAGCCCTGGCAGATCTTGGAAATCACTTTCTTAGAGGGTCCTACAAGGTTTGATCTTTCCTTGAGTCTCCTTGTTGCACAACAGAGCAGACTGACAGTTTCTTGCCCCAAACTATGGTTGAATCTTAACAGCAAGGCTAAGGCTGAGTACAAGAGCAAGCAGCAAACCACGGATATTCAAGTCTGTCTTACCTGGGAGCTCACCATCCTCACAAAGGTCTAATTTCTTCAGGCACACGAGTGGGTTTCTGGATGTGCCAACTGGAACAGCTTCACAGCAGCAACTGCCCTGAAGTTGCAGCTTTTTGTTTCCCTCACATTCCCCTTCAAGGGAGAAGCAACCACTTCTCACCCAGCTAGAGCACTTTGATCTCCCGGGCCGTGGGCTTTTTGGCTCTGCAGCCCATGTGGCAGGCTCCAAGTGGGGTGCCTGCAGGCCAAAGGATTTCCCATTGTCCTGCAGCAACCACCAGCTTTGCTGCAGGGCACCTTATAATTTTTCCTCCTTCCCCCTTTGTTTCCCAACTTGGATATACAATAAATATCCCAGCATTCTGTGCTCATAAAGAAGCATAGGAGCTCCAGAGTCATCGCATTGCAGAAGGGTGATGTATCAGAGCCATGGGTCGTACCTGTACTATCGATGTATGGTACTGGTGCCAGAGAATCATACAATCACAGAATGGTTTGGGTTGGAAGGGACCTCAAAGTCCATCTAGTTCCAACCTGCCTACATGGGCAGGGACACCCTCCACTAGCCCAGGTTGCCCAAAGCCCCATCCAACCTGGCCTTGAACACTACCATCTCGCTGTATGTGCCACCAAAATGATGATCCAAGTGCTGCAATGACATCGGTGATGCTTCTCTTGTTCCACACCCTGAACCACCATGCTGGTCCCTCCTACTCCATTTTGCCCTGTTTGGCCCTGTTTTGTTTTCCTCCTCACCCCACCGCCCAGGCCAGGCACTGGTAGGTGTCACAGCGATGGAGACCAGTGACAACAGGGCTGCAAGGATGGGAGAAGAAGGACACATTGAGAAGGACAGATCTGAGGCATCACCCTCACCTGCCTGTGCATCGTGAAGCACGGAGGAGCACCCCCCATGCCAAAACAACCCCCAGTTCCACTAGCACGGCCACGCTGACTACATGGCACAGGGACTTTCTCCAATGCCTGGACTGTGAGGTGGCCCGCAAGGAGCAGTGAGATGCTGAGCTGAATCACTCTGCCTCCCAAACCATGCTCATCTCCCTGAGCAGCACATCTTCCCGCGCAGGTGACACACAGGGACAGCCTACCCAGTGGGCCATAATGTGACGTTCCCATCCCCTTTTGTAGGACATATTTTTCAAGCAATCTGCAAGCGCCGACCACGGCTTTTCTCATATGTAACGTCGGCAGGCAGGAGCACGGCAGAGCTGAATTTAGTCACGTAGCTCTCCCGACGTGTCACTGCCGAAAGGTCACCGCATCTCTCCTTACCCTGCTGGCGCGGCGACCGAGGGAGCAGGCGGCATTATATAACCCAGCTTCGTCAGGATCTTTGTGTACTTGGCAGGGCAGCCATACCTCTGGTTATTATTTCCTGCAAACAAACAGCCTCAGCGCTTTGCAGCACCCTTCGTGCCATGGGGCTGGCATGTAGCTGAGCCTGCTGCAGAGATGATGCTGGTGCTTGATTGCTCTCCATCTCCTCCATAGCCCGGCTGCTGTTGCCATGCTCCTGCAAGGCCAACCCTCTCTTCTGTATTTTCCTTTTCTGCCAGCTGTTGTCATCAAACCTTGAATCTGGAGAGCTGAAAAAAGAAGAGCCAAGCATGCCAGGAGAGGCAGCCTGATGGCAGAGTAGAGAGCAAGCAAATAACTAGTGATAGGCAATATAGCACCATCTGGTTGTGATGCTGCAAAGTCTTCAGCAAGCAGCACAACTAGGGCAATAGCCCAGGGAGGGGGACTGATGTGCTGAGCTCGGTGCCCAAAGTCCCCCAGGGTGATGGGCACAGAGGAGGGAGTGTGTAACGCTGCAGGATGTGGCTCTGCATCCTATGCTGCCATTGCACAATTTGTGTTCATTGTCATGTCACACCTGCCTTTGGTTTCATCTGAGCTACCCAGCCTGACCTTCTCCCTACCCACTTCATGGCAGAGTCTTTTCCCTCCAAGTTCCCAGAATAGGCACTTTTATCCATCCCAAACAAAAGCTCGACTGGGGGGGGCAGGGACTAAATTTATTCCTGAAATAATTTTGTTGATTTACACAGTTGAGAATTTTACCCTGAAGTCAAGGATCTGCTATCTTTCCTCTCAGACCAGACTGTGAAAGCAGCGATGCTCTTCATGGCTCTAGAAATCAGACCAGCCAGATGGACTGGAGGAGATGAATATGCCTGGAAGAACCAGGTGCAAGCGGTAAAGAAAGGGCCCAGCACGGCAGGGCAGACAGCAGAGAAATGGAAACTGCTTCGTGTGTTTGCAGCCAGCCCTCAGCGCTGCCCCTTTTTCTCCTTCTCCAGTGGGACCTTGGCCATCGATGCTGGGTGAGGTGGGTCCCGCTCAACTCCTGTCTGGAGCTGCTCAGACACAATTGCCTGTGCGGCTCTGAGCTCACGCAGCCACAAGCGCTGGCTGCTCCCGTAGCGTTCCTCCCTGATTCACATCACCTCCCGGCGTGGGGGACAGCAGCTCACCCCAGGGGTGCGACCGCAGCGGTGGGAGCGGAGCTGCTGCAGACACTCACATTCCCAAACCCCTGGGAGCGTGAGCTCAGACCTGCCTCTTGGGAGGAAAGCGCCGGCACAACACAAACCCTCGGATTGCTTTGTTCAGAGTGAGAAAAAACAAACATTTTACTTCTTAATTAACATCCTTCAACCCTCAAACACGCCAAGCAATTATTCCTTCTATATGTCACTCAGTGTAATGACTAGTTAATAATAAAAGCCATGCTGGTCTGCAGCCTTCAAAGCCAGGAAGCAGATTTTAGAGTTAATCTCCTTTCACAACAAGCTTCAAAACATGTCTGTGTTTATTCTGGGACAAAACCGTTGGGAACGAATAGGCCCGAACAGGGTGAGCAATTTTTTTCTGTACGGGTTTTTTTTTTAATATATTGTTATTAAGAAAAGTGAACGATAGAGGAAAGTGCTTTGAAATGACGGCTGGAAGGCAGCAGCAGGTAGAGCTTCGAGGCAGTGAGCCTGGACTATCTCTGAAAGCAAAATCCCTTCAGCTGCAGAGCACTGGTTGAAGGTGTGCCGTCCTCACCCTGCCTCCTTCGCCTTTCGCCATTCACTTTGTCTCATTTGGAGCTGAGCTTCAGATCCATGAGTCTTGCCCACAAAACCATCCTCGTGTCTACAGCCTCCCTGAGCAGTGTTTCAGGTGGCTGCTTGTGGTGCTGGGGTAGTTTAGTATAAGTAATGCTGAACTTCTGACAGGCTTTTAGCTGTCCTCCTAGCTGCCATGGTCCCAGGGCTGTGAGTCCTTCAGGAATGACGGCCCTAAGCCTGCTTCTTGGTGGCAGGCTGGAGCATCTCTGGGCTACCTGCACCATCCCTTTCCCAGGTTTGGATAATCCAGGCTGCCTGAGGCTCGCTGGAGGTCAAAGCTCACTGCGGCTCCTCCTGGCCCATGGAGATGTGGGTGTGGAACGAGGGGGACATGCCTCGGTGCCGTCGTGGCATGCAGTCAGGATGTGGGCAGCCGAGCATCCGGAGCCAGAAGTTGAGGAGCTGCCCAGTGTGGACAGCCACGAGCATCAAAGTGCTCTGATTCACCCCAGGGAGAAGTCTCTTGCCGGTAATTGCATTTTTTTTCTTCAAGGACTCCTATGTTCCTTTCCCAGATCTCTGTATCCCCATGCCTTGAACAAGACAATCCTTTTCCAGTGTAAACAGGCAGTGGGGGAATGGGGAAACTTAGCCCAAAGCACTGGAGAAATCAAAGTGAGGGAGCTCTGTAATTCATGATGTGTCTGCGAGGCAGACTTGGAGAGAACCAGAAAAATTCCTCCTCCAGAAAGATGTGGCAACATGAGCAATGCGAGGGGAGGAACACTTTGGGGAGACATGGAGCAATTATTAAACATCTGTCTTTCCGAATGAGGAATCAGATGTTCAAAGACAGCAGATGATTTGAAAAAGAGAAGGAAGTGACTAGAAATACAAAAAAAAATGCAGTTGCACTGAGCAAAAAGATCGAGTCTGGACATGCTACTGCAGAGAGCAAGGCAGGAAGGACAGAAAAGCACAAGCTAGCTTAGGGGAGATGGTTTCCCACTGCCTGGGGAATACATCAAGGCTCCAGCCCTAGTTCAGGCTGCCTGCGGAGGTGGCCTTCTCTCTGACTCTGGGCTACTCACAGCCAAAGAGTGTTTTACTTGCAACTCCAGTGCTTTCAGATGGGAATGAGGCACCTAAATACCCTTTTGGTTTGATGTTTAGTCTCACTGGTCCCTGCATGTCTGCCAAGAAATTGCTGCCTCCATCCCTTATGGAGAGTGATGGGGATGAAGACTTTCCACTTTGGGGTGCTTGTGCACTGCATAAAGGGTATCTCCAACAGCGTCCTTGTAGCCATAATGGGAGGGCTGGAAGAGAGTTAACATCATTCCCAGATGACAAATTTCCCTTTTCTGAGACATGGCTGAGCTAGGGACAGCTTCCGCCCGCTGCACATGGAGCATCTGGCAGGACAGCAATAACCACCATGAAAATACCAACACAGGTGTCACTGTCTGTTGTGAGAAATGTGTCCCACTTCTTACATTTTTCAGGAATTAATTGAAAATATATTTGCGGGTTTTGTTGTAATGGGGGTTGCCATGACAACTGCTACAGCTACTTGGAAAAAATAGGAAGGGCTCACACTGTCACTGGGGCCATCTGTCCCTTCCATGGAGGGTCATTATGAAACCACGTACCAACCTCCCCGAGCCAAATCTTCATTTAAGCCTGTGGTGATAAAAGCGCCTGGTACAATTTATCAAAAAGCTTCTCTCCTGAATCACTGTTTCTTTTCTTTGCACTGACATGATAATTTCCTCTATATTGGTGCAAATTAAATTCTAATGAGGAAGCTTCACATTTCAATGTGATGGAGAGCTTTTCTTCTCTAAGATGCACAGAAGCATCACACCCATTGTGAAGGGAGGAGAAGGGACTAAATATGAATCAAGGTGCACAAGACAAGAGCACGCTTTCCTTGCCTGTGTCTCTGATGATGCCTCCCAGTGCTGGAGGTGCAGGAACCCTTTGGCAGCCTTGGGAAAGGCAGTTTTGCTAAGGTATCTTATTATTGTTTGCTACAGTGCTATGGTATTATGTAGTCTGGGTGGCTGCATGTTCCTCTCCGAGCTGAGACCACAAAACCTGCCGAGGATGGAGGCAGTGAGCAGTTCCTGGAAAGGTGTCCGGGATGCAGATGCGGGCAGGGCTGAACTGCCCTGGGCAGGGGCAATGGAGGCGAGCGCAGGCGCTTCCCCGCTGTGAAACTGGGGGGGCTGCTCTCGGAGTATTTTGGGTGGCATGTGACACCACGGTCCTCACTACGGCAGTGCCTCCAGATCCCCCAAGTCCCACGGGGATCTGCCTCCACTGGTGCAATTTGATCCAGAGGATATTTTCAGTTGTGCTTTCTCCATGGCACTGCTACAGAGAGGGCACCCCTGCATCTCAGCAATGTGAACTGTACTTTCAGCTCCATCATCCCCGTCATCCAGCCCATCTGATGGTTGAAGGCCTGGGGATCCCTTGGCAGGGAGCAGGGGGCTGTGTCAATGGCTCTCTGCATGCAGGGGAGATCCTTGGCAGGGTATTAGATGGGGGAAATGCAGAGATGGTGGGGTCTGTGGACTTCCCTGCCCCACGGGTCCATACAATGATACTGGTGTGGTTAGGGGGATGAGAAGAGCTCAAGCATGGGAATCTGCTCTCCACATGGCAGGAACAAACCCCAGCCCCACAGGAGAAAAACATGGGGGAAAACTTCCAAGGAGACCCCCATCTGAAGCTGAGCAGAGTGATGGCTTTTCATGTGGATCCTCTCGGGAGTGGGAGGGTCCTGCTCGAGGTATGGAGGGGCTAGGTGGCTCCAGGTTCAACTCCAAACAACTAATTTCCAGGGTCACTGCAAGGTGCTAAATCTTTTGCCACAAATTCCCTATCATAAGTGTGGGGGAGTCCCAAAGCCCAAAGCTTCACTGGTGGGCAGGAGGAGGATAAACCTCTAAATTATTGGAGAGCCCATTCACAGGGGCTGCTGGGACCCCGTCTGCAGACTGACAAAGTCTATTTGAATTTGACATTCAGTGTAAAGTCAGGAGAGAGTCAGCTCCAACCCAAACTGCACTGGTATTAGCTTGACCCCTGTAATGTGAATCTGCTGTGCCCGTGTGACACTGTGCATCAGAATAATCTCTGACATCTGCTGCGGTACACAGCCAAAGCCACCCTCAGTGGAAACAGCAGGGCTTTATTTGACTGAATGGCCTTTACTCCAGGGTTGCTTTTGGCCCCAGGAATGTAAGTTGCTGCCTCCACAGCATTATTTTCTGAATGCCTATCTGTAGCTGTAGTTGTGCTTTTTTGGATGGCAACTTGTATCCTATGCTTTGGAAGCTGCTTGTATTGAAACTTCACAATGAAACTGAAGCCAAAAGATACCAGGCAGAAAGCAAAAGATTAGAGGCCCTGGAAGAAGGTGGTCAAACTGAGCCATTGTTTTTCTAGGACTGCTAATTTCAAGTAATCTCAATTTTAAACAAAGTTTGCAGCAATCATAGGAAAAAAGAAAAGTATGTAATTGTATTCTATCCCTCCTTGGAGAAATGCAGCTGCCGGGTTGTCCCAGAAATCTTTTCCTGGAAGGAAATCATGAGTTGTTCTGGAGAAGTTGCTTAGAAGTTGCTTGGAAGACCTGGATCTGAGACTGCTGCAGAGTCCTCAGACCCATCCTGATGCTGGGAAGACTGACAGGCCTTTGGCCATGTGAGGAGCATCAAAGTCCTCAGAGCTGCCATGCCCTGTTGCGTGTGTACACAGGGTTTGTCTCTTTGTACAACAGGAACCATCTGATTTCCATAAGACTATTAGTCTGTACAATTTACAGAACACTGTGGCTGATAAGGTCCTCGGAGTGAGAGAAAGCGAAGTTCTTTTGCGCTAGTATGTGCCATGACTGTGTGGGCTGAACATGACATAGACATGGGACAACCCCGGGATAAGCCGGAGAGCCACAGTCAAGCCAAACAGCACTGACCTTGCGTGTGATATGTTTAGAATGAGCCAGACAGGACAGGTCAACTTACGAAGTAATAAACTTCTGCATAATGGCCCCGCACTTCCAATTTGTAGAAAAGCCAAGCAAACCAATCCAAAAGAAAAGGAACAGAGAGGAACAAGGGCAGGGGAAAAAGAGTGCAAAGACATCGAATGAAAGCACGTGCCCTTGGACCCAGACATTGGTGAGTGCAGAGGAAGGAGCCTGAAGGGGTTGGTGGAGGACACTTCCAGAACTCAGTGTCCTCCTGTTTTATCTTTTGGGAACAGTTTTATCTTTTGAGAAGTGTTTTATCTTTTGGCAATGCCATTTCCAAGATTGCAAACAGAAACTTTCTGTGACTTCAAAAGACTCTTCTTGCTATCTCAAGGCTCCAGTTCCTCTTCCATGGGTTGTAGAGGGAGGAAAGGACTTCTCATTCACTTTTCCTTAGTTGTTGTGATTTCCAGGGAAGAAAGCAGAGGCAGGAGCTCTGTGCCTGTTGGACCTCCTCTGTGGCTTCATGCACATCATGGTGCAACTTCCCAGTACAAGAATTAATGAAGAGTAATTTGCTTGCCCTGCTGTGCTCAGTCCCAGGAGGGCAATCCCCTGGCTGGGATGATGCTGACACATTTATCCGAGACACATTGCTGCACGCTCAGCCTCTAACCTGGGAAGAGAAAATGTGCTTTGGCACTCCTCTTGGAAAGGCTTTGGACACACACCTCAGGAACAGAGCTCTGCACAAGCATGTTCCCTGTGTTCCTGGAGGCAAGCTCCATGTACCTGTGTGCACGGCTGCTGCAGGAGCAGAGCAATACACTGTTTTTTTCACATGAGGACTAAATGAAGGTGGCAGGCTTGTTCCCTGAGACCTGGAGCCAAACCAATAGCCTGGCAGGAGACGAAGGGCTTTCCTTATGTGAAGCCAGAGTCTGTGCTGGTGTAAAGCAGAATATCTCCGGTGAAGGACTAGCACTTACTCACTTGTGAATGTAATGGGGGCTGCAGCAAGGGAAACGCTGATTTTTTTATATCCCTGGATTTGCCACAGAGCTTCATCCAGCAGGATGAATGATTTATCTTCTAAAAGAGAGAATGATGTAATTTTTTCTGTTTATCTTCCCCAAACAAAGAGCTGAGCTGGTGACTGCTTGAGGTCTCTTCCTGATCTGTATGTGCTAGAAGCTGTTTTGACTGAATTTTGCAAAGCTCCTAAATAATTCTCTCATGTAAAATGAACAAATTAAGCAGATTTTTGGATTACCCTGCCCAGTTGCTACATTGCCTCTCTTTGTTCTGGGACACCAAAACTTTACAGCCTGACCTGATTAGTATATAGAAAAACAGATCTCCTGTCCCCTTGCTGGCTTAGGGACACAGGGATAAAATTAGAGCAGTAATTGTCCATGTTAATGTGAATTATTCTTTCGTATTTATTTATTTCTTATGTGGCTTGCAACAGCGTAATCTTATGGGGTGGCTGTCCAGCCCACAGAGCGTGAATGACAGGAAAGGGGAAGAAAACACTGTACAACTCATCAGAGAGACAGTGAGATACAGGTAAAGTTTCCTTTTCTGATTTTGCCAGCTCCATGCCTTTAATTTCCTACTTCTGCCTGTGTTTGGGGCCAGTGAAGTTTCCCAGAAGGCCCAGAGATGCAGTCAAACATCAGGTCTTCTTGGACTAACCACAGTGGTGTGTTCCATCAGTGCAACCAGCCAACACAGCCATCTCCTTCCTTTGGCATTTTGGCTGATGTGGGAAATTTTCCTCCAATCCAGGCCCATTGTCAGCAGATGGTAACAATAGATAAAAAGAAAGCAGATCACCTAAATTTGGTGGTCACTTGGGAGCACCCATCATTTGAACCTGGGCTATGACTCATAGGTTGCATATGTTAATAGTGTGTCCATTGCTTTCCATTGCTTTTCCTCTGGTGAGACCCCCCTGCAGTGCTGCATCCAGCTCAGGGGTCCCCAGCACAAGAAGGACATGGAGCTGTTGGAGTGAGTCCAGAGGAGGCCACAGAGATGATCTGAGGGCTGGAGCACCTCTGCTATGGAGACAGGCTGAGAGAGTTGGGGTTGTTCAGCCTGGAGAAGAGAAGGCTGCGGGGAGACCTTATAGCCCCTTCCAGTCCCTGAAGGGGCTCCAGGAAAGCTGGAGAGGGGCTGGTGACAAGGGCAGGGAGTGACAGGCCAAGGGGAATGGCCTGAAGCTGCAGGAGGGGAGATGGAGATGAGATGTGAGGCAGAAATTCTTCCCTGTGAGGGTGCTGAGGCCCTGGCACAGGTTGCCCAGAGAAGCTGTGGCTGCCCCTGGCTCCCTGGCAGTGTCCAAGGCCAGGTTGGATGGGGCTTTGGGCAACCTGGGCTAGTGGAGGGTGTCCCTGCCCATGACATGGGTGGAACTAGATGATCTTTGAAGTCCCTTCCAACCCAAACTGTTCAATGATTCTGTGATTCTGTGATTCCTTTTGATCGGAAATGCCCACCTTGCTGGGCTTGTCACGGCAATGATGCAGTACTTTGTCCCATCCTGTTCCCTTTCCTCTTCCTCATGTCTCTGTATTTCCTACATCTGTGCTCTCCTGTTGATGCTGTTTTGACATGTTTCTCATACACAGCCTTTGCTTCATGGGTCAGCCTCTCTGTGACTTTCTGTCTGACTCACCAGTTTGCCTTTCTATATCTCCTAACAATTTCTCCCTCACTGCACCTCTTAATTTATCTGCTGACATTGTTATCTTCTATTTAGCTCTGAAAACCATCCAGAGTGGTGGTTATGGGAAGGATTGACTCAGGAATGAGCCAGACTCAAGGCTCTCATGTGGGAGAAAGTACCTCTAAGAGAACTTGGCTGTCTAACTCCTCTGCAGTTTTCTTGCAGTTCCTTAGAGATATTTTTAAACCGTGAGTGAAGACAACTGGATTTAATACGGCAATGCTGACAACGCAAGAAAGTTTCAAAATTCAGCTGTTCTCATTCTTAGGAAAATGAGAATACAGAAAGCTGATCCCTATGCTATTTTTTAAAGACTATATGGTTTGATGTTCTTCCAGTTACAAGGAAGAAGCTGTGGACACATGGATGCTCAACTAACAACTCTCTGTCCTCAGGGCCAGCAAGTCCCTACCTGAAGTGCCCCAGCCAGGCATGGATGCTGTGAATGAAGGGTTGGATTCCCAAAGATGACTGAACTCCAACATTTTCAGGCACTTTAAAGACTATGAGATCTTAAATATGAGATTTGTGTCTTGAAACCATCAATCAGGTAGGTAGCTGGGTGGAGTGTTATCGATACACCGGGTGAAGATGCTCCCAAGCCTTCCCTCAGCCCCCAAAGCTAAATGCACCTGCATATTCCTGCATGCATCTAGGAAAGGAAAGAGAACTTGATAACCAACAGGGCAGCATTTAGCCCTACCTATGATTAGCCAGCAAAGGACATTTCCCAATGACTTGTACACTCAATTGTTTCAGATTATCGGGGCATGATTAATGATACTGGGAATGTATGAGAATTTTGAGGACGTCATCACTGCTGTTCAGTCTGTAAACAATCTGCGATGGACGTAAATCCAGTTCTGAACAATAGTTCAACATGTCCATGGGCAAGAGGCTACCCTACGAGAAGAAACCCGAGCTGCCGAAAACCATTGCTGGTTTGATGTGGATGGTGATTCAGCTTTACCAATACTTGCGGTGAAGCTTCCATCATGCAAGAAGAGCACTCAAAATGAGTGAACAAAGACATCATTTTTCATTACATTAAACCACAACTTTTTTGGGAAAAACAAACAAACAGCAACAAAAAACCCCACAAAAAACCAAAAAACCCCCGCATTTTGACATTGAATCTCTAGAAGTGGAAACCAAAGATCACCATGTCTGTTCACAATACCAAGCTTTCTGCCATTACAAGTCCTTTGAAGTGCCAAGGAAAAGGTGAAGAAATACCCAACTTTCAAGGTCTTTTATGTTCTTTTTATGTAAAGTCTTGGCGGAAATTCTTTGCCAACATTCCAAAAATTGAAAGAGCTTCCTTTATGAGGGTTGCTGACTCAGATGAACATCTTCTGCTTCCTGGTCTTAAATGGCCACCAGAAGTTTCTGGGAAATATTTTACTTGCCTGAATACATGTGTAAATAGATCCCATGAGATACAAAAAAATACTAGACAGTACAGCTTCTCCATGAATGAAACCAAAGAAAGTCCATCCTACGTAGTCAGATGAATTTTATTAACTTGCGAAAAATTCTTGAGCTATGTATATCCATATTAACTTATATCCCAGTTAAGGACACACAAGGAATTAGAGGACTTCAAAATTTATTGTTCATACTCTTCTGATAGGAACATATTTTTGGAACATTTACATTCCCAAATAAGGAAAATGCTAATAACAGAAATCTGTGAATTAGCTACTGTTCTCCTAAAGAAATCTTTTTGTCCATTTTTTTTCCAGTCTCTTTGTTCCACAAGGGAAGCATAGCAATTAGCGCTGATTGTGTGACTGGTAAATTATCAACTACTAACTTCCATTCTACAATGCACTTGAAAGACAGCTTTGATTGTACAGACCAAAATCACAGCTCAGGATGTCTGGGGTCCAAGGGCTTGTACAAGGCTACTCTGAATATGGAGGAATCTTTAGCTTTCTCTGAGATTTGCTAATTTTCTGGGTAATAAACAGTGGCTTGCATTACTGAAATTAAGTGTGAAGACACGAACCTTTGTTGTTGTGTAACTACTAGTCTGATAAGGAAGGATAGTCCTGAGATGTACGGTGACTCACAGCTGCCACAAATTTGTTTAGGTCATACCAAACTGATCTAATTTCCTCTTTGACAGAGCAAGAGAGAGTAAAGAGATAAGGAGCAGCAGCAAAAAGTCATTTATCTTGACCTTAGGAAGGCTTTTGTATTGCCTTATATGGCATTTTCCTAAGAAGTCAGCTCTGGAAATAAGGTCTAAGGATAAATACTGAAAGGTACAAAATTGGTTGGAAAACCATATTGGAGAGAGAGATTCAGGGCTCACTGCCAGACTGGTGTTACTGGAGCAGCTCAGTGCTGTTCACTGTTGTTCTTAATAGCTGGAGAATGGGAGGGAAGGGAAGGGAAGGGAAGGGAAGGGAAGGGAAGGGAAGGGAAGGGAAGGGAAGGGAAGGGAAGGGAAGGGAAGGGAAGGGAAGGGAAGGGAAGGGAAGGGAAGGGAAGGGAAGGGAAGGGAAGGGAAGGGAAGGGAAGGGAAGGGAAGGGAAGGGAAGGGAAGGGAATGGCTGTGGCAGCCCCTTCACCAAGGATTTTGGAGGACAGCATAGACAAAAATGTCTCAGAAACAGGTAGTTACACATAAGCTCTCCTCTGACAGATGAATGAAATGACATTTCAAGATCTTCATCGGGTTTATTTTCTTTAGTTGTCTTATTAATCCCTGTGTTTTGCAACACTCAACATAGTTAATAATAGCACTGGAGAGAATTGTGTCTTATTTTTCCTTATTTGGTGGATAACCACAAATCTTTCTTTGTGACAAGGAGGAAACCTTGTCTAGGAGCACGAAGGGCTCAGAGTGTGTCTGCATTTGCTGATTCAGGCAAGAGCCCAGACTGAGGATCCTGGTTTCCTCCCTGGTTCTCCATGTCCTCCCGTATGGGAGCTGCAGTTAAAGCCTGCAGCATTGTTCCCTCATTCTTGGCCTTTACAGGTTTTTTTTTTTGCTGTGCAACCTCAGCCAGACATTTCATCTCAGCAAGCCAGGGTACCTCTTGCTGTGCAAAATGGGAGATCCACCAGCTTGGATCTCATATTTTTAAAGTCCCTCAAGACTCTTGAGCAGCAGATGCAGAAATACAAAGTGGGTTTGCAGACAGGGAGAACCCTGCATGCCAAGAAACCCTTGTGCTCACTGCAGAGCAGTAAGAAGGCACCTGCCACACAGGAGACAAAGAATCACGCAAGGCATCCAAGCTCATCTCTCAGAAGCATGGACTAGACATCCCCTTTACACACCCCAAAAGCCCCCACACCTCAGCATAACACATCAAACTTAGGACCCTTGGTTCAAAAAAGCCACAATTTACACAAAGAAGCAATCAAGATAGCCAAAACATGCTATCAGTGCCTAGAAATCTCATCTGTCTTCATTGGTGGAACAGGCACAGTCCACAGAAGTGCTCCACAACTTTAGGAAAGGCTGTGTATACAGTTAAATCTCCAAGACCTGATCAGAGTCTCAGTGACATCAGTGTAAATCAGAGCTATGCAGCTATGAAGGCATGAAATGAGATCAGAACGAGCCCTGGAGCTTTCTGCCATGCCCAAGACCTATCCCCGGTTCGCCATCAAACTTCAAGTGAGATCTCGCTTGCAGAGTGTGCTCTCATTGGCATAATGCCACCATCGGACTTTCTGCTGGAATCAGCCATCCAGTAACTCATTACTTCCAAATCATTAAGTTATTTTTTCTCTAATCCAATTAGTCACGTAAGCACAGAATAATCCATTCTACTTTCTCCTATTGGATATTTAAACAGGCGGCTCCGTATTAATTTACTGATGTTCGGAGCATTAGCTTTGGAGTGACTGGCAGGCAGCCTGCTCAGGTAAATGCAGGCAGACAGTAAGTCGTTGACAGCACAGCATGGTCACAGGGTCAGCTGCAGCACGCAGTATCCTATCGGGTTTTTTGTAGTCATTTCCATGCTTTCTCCATTTCAAAGGGACCTTCTCCTTCCTCTCCTGGTTAAGAGGCAAACACTGCTTCTTTTGTCTGGCTTGAAAGGCGCCCGCACCTCGTGCTCTCAGCAGGGCAGTGTTATCAGTGTGGGATGCGCGTGACGTGGTGTGCCAGCACGTGTGCCCAGATGCTTGCAAGAGAGGAGCCAAAGCCCATAGCTCTGGCTGGAAATCAGCCTGACTTCTGTGAGTGAAGCTTGACAGACCTCTGCTGCTGTGTCTCCATCTCAAGCTGGGACTGCAGAGTGAAGAGACAACCCGGGGTGTTCTCCAGGCACGCGGTGCAGCCTTGCCAGCAGGGAGGTCCAACTGCACGGGGTGCAGTGCAGGGGGTACCCCAGGGTCCAGGCAGGCTGCGATGCTGCAGCAGTGCCTCCATCATGCCAGTTGGTGTATGTCTACTTGTGCTATACCAACTTGCAGCAGATGCACACCCAAAGGCTGGCCCAGCATCAGGTGGTGGATACTGAGCCCTTTTCTGAACCTATTAGTGCCCCTGCAGCCTTCAGCAAGGGAAGCGTAAGCCTGGGATAAATTCCAGGCTAAGGAAAATACCCTGCAGTCCATAAATGCCAGATCCCGGTGCGGCAGCCCCAGCCCTGCTGTGGGGCTGCTCCGGGCAGCTGGCACGAGGCACGTCTCACCCATGGGAGGGAGAGGCATTTCCCAGGGCCTTTTCCAGGGACCTTACACCCGAGACAACCCTCAGACACCAGAGGGTGAAAAAAGAAGTAGCTAAAAGACAGTTTTCCCTACCTAAATTTTATTATTTTTAACATTACACAGGGCTACCTTGCCCCTCCTCAGATCCCCTGTGATCTGATGTAAGCTCCAAATGGACCCCCCCACCTTACCTAGTGGGTTTAGGAATTTCTGTCTGTTTTCACCAGATGCTCCCCATTTCACTGCCTCTTTCCAGTGTCTCTACGGTCCTTCTCCTGACCCTCTCCCTCATCAGCAGCTCAAAGAGGATCCTTCAGGTGATGGCAGTAGAGGGAAGTGGAGATGAACAGCTCTCAGCCAGAGCAAGGAGCTGCTGGAAAACCTCCAAGCACAATTGGGATGCTGCGAGTGCTGAAAGTTTACATGAGTTCAGAAGGCAACTGGAAAACTTCACAAAAAGAAATGCATTTAGGGTCGCCAACTGCAAAAAGCCCACCTGTAACTCAGCAAACCCCAGAGGCATAAAATAGTGGGGAAGTTAATATGGGGAATCATCTCCCTCTACCCCGTTCACCCCCCAAGCACCCACACCTGCCTCCTGTTGCTTGGCGTACCCTCGGTCCAACTTCACATTGCTTTTCTTGCAATCTTAAAAAAAACTATACCAATCAGAGAGTTTTTAAGGAGCCAGAGCTGTTCTCAATATCCGCAAGGCCGGTGTATAATGAGCTTTCAGCTTATTGTTCCTAAGTGGAAAGGCACAATTAAAGCCCATTAGCTACCATGACATCACCAGTGCAGAGGAAACGCTCTGTGCTGGGCAGGAAGGGGTCAGGACAGCCATGCAGTTATCTGCAACGACGCCCAGGGAAATGCCAGGCCCTGGGAGGCGATTTCTGGTTGTGTAAGGAGGTCAGCAACAGCCCATTCCTAAACCAAAACTCATTACTTTTCACAAATGCTCTGCGTGCTGGAGACATGCACAGATTCACCAACTCCGACGGCTCGGACAGGCTGTGATGCCTTTCAAGCATGCTGCAAAAAATTCACCCCTTAACTCATGAACTGGGTTGCAGAAGACAGAGCAACGCAATGTGTCCCCCGACGGAGCCTGCCGGGTTTGCTTTGCGGGGCGGGCACGGGCAGCTGGCGGCAGGACAGCACCCAGCTGCTTCGTGTCAGCACAAGCAGCAGCCTCGCTGCTGGCACCCCGAGCTGCCGCGGCCGAGTGCGTGCCACGACTGAGCAGCAGCACAGAAACCCACGGGGATTTCTTGAACTTTGGCTGTCCTCACCCCTCCTGTTAAAGAGAGTTTTTGTGGGTTTTTTTTTTGTTTTGTTTTGTTTTTTGTTTGTGTTTTTTTTTCTGGGGTCATGTTTCTCCAGGGCAGAGGGGACATCGCTGCTAGAGGGATGCCATTTGGGTTGTGGTGGCAGAGCAGCGGTGCTCTGTCCACAAACTGCTGGAGCTGTTTGCAGTTTCAGAGCTGTCAGGATTTCTAAGCAGCAGTTTGGGACCAGTCTGAAATAAGACACGCTGCCAGCTGCCCTCCTGCATGTGGCAGGGCTGGCATTGCCGGGCACAGTCACAGCCCTCCCAAGAGCGAGAGGCACACACATAGCACTCCTTTAGGGGAGTCAGGGATTGCCTTAAAAAGTCATGCGAGCTGGGAAAAGGGTTTGGACTGGTTTTTTTCATGGATACATGCTGAATTCTTCAGTTCATGTGCACTGAGGAGCTGTTCTCTTGGGTCACTAGGGTGCACTTTGTACTTTCAAGCTGTTTTTTGCAACTGTGAAAGTTTTTCCTTCCTTCCTTCCTTCCTTCCTTCCTTCCTTCCTTCCTTCCTTCCTTCCTTCCTTCCTTCCTTCCTTCCTTCCTTCCTTCCTTCCTTCCTTCCTTCCTTCCTTCCTTCCTTCCTTCCTTCCTTCCTTCCGCGAAGTGGAACCCCCTCGCGAGCAGCTCTGGCTCCTGCCTCCCAGGGGGGAAGGGCATTAAGACAGGAGATTATCCTAAGAGCTGGGAAGATTTTCTTCCCCACCATGGAAAGATGATACGAGTTTTGCAATCCAGCAAAGCTCAGGGCTGAGGGCAGCAAGCCAAGCCCCACGTAAATCAAAGGGAGTTTCCCCTTGTTTCCATAGGGGCCAAGATTTCACCTGAAGAAATTTTGCAGTTGCTTCCCTGCTGCGGGTGCAAAGGTTCAGAGCCCTGATGGTTTTTTGTCAGTCTCATGGGAGATTTGCAGCTTCTCCCAGGCTGAAAACAGGTTCTTCCCACACCTCTGCCACCGAGGCTCTGGGCTCAGGGAGGTGCAGTGCTGACGGGTTGGGAATCAGCCTCTGCACTGTCAGGGCTCTGCTGGTCTCTGTCCTCCCAGAGACAGAAATACCGCACTTGTCTTGCAGCAAGAGAATAGCTGGTCTCCTAGATCCTCTCCTGGCATGTGTAAAATTGATACACTCAATGCAGGGCTGGAGATCTGAGCCTGCCAACTCTTGTTCCTAAATCTATTTAACCACGTTGCCCTGTTTCAGTAATTAATTACATTCTCAGTTGCTAGAGAGGGGCCTCAGAAACATTGCGCGGGGATCATAGCGTCAATTTTTAGATGAGACAGAATAATCCAGCAGAAAATACTTAGGTGGGAATAAGATTGCACTGGTCCTAACAAAAAGGAGTGGGGGATACCTGCTAAATATTTTTGTACCTCCTGCTGCACACGCAGAGCTGCCAGTTTGTCTGGGAGATGCCACAAGCTGGGCAGGGCGGAGGAATCCAACATCCAGCCCTTCAGACGCCACCAGCTCCTAGCTGCGAAATGCCTATTGCTCCTGAAGAATTTCTAAGGTCCCATTCATCATGGAGAAGCTTTGCATCGTCACCTTTCACAAAGCCGTGTGGATTTTGCACAGGAAAATGTTATAATGTCTCTTGTCTGCCTACAACCCTTCTTACTGTAGAGGCACTGAGCCATGCACAATGAACATGAAATGGAGGATGCATTAAAATCTGTCCCATTGCAAAGGGATCATTATAATCCAAGATGTCACTTGCCTTTATGGGAAGGCATTCAACAACTCTGGCATGAATGAGTCTCTGTTGGGCAGTGAAGACCATTCATCTTCAGAAGTTAAAAAAACCGACAAGATTCCTTAAAACCAAATTCTTACCATATGCATGGAGCACAAAATTAGAAAACCACACTTCTTGAAATGCTGAAAGGAAGGTCATCTTTCCTTAGGGAAGGAGTCCTGTTACACGTGAGTGAAATCAGAAGGAGATGAAGTTATCTGATAGGAAATCAAGCTTCAGAAAAAAAAAAAAAAAATTGTTAATAAGTGTGTAGAAGCAGCAGGATGGATGCATCCCCAGATCTGCTATGGGTGACTTGGAAAACTGTGATCTCACTTGTCTTCTGCCTTTCAGCATCCTCATCTCTCCCAGTAATGGCTTCTTTACAGGTATCACTAGCTGTAACCAATGCTTGCAAAGGACAGTGGGATTCTGAGGTCCAAGATGCTTGAAGTGTGTGAATGTGGATGGACAAACTCATTTCCTCTGAAGGGGCACCTGAAGGGAAGGGAGCAGAGGAAAGGCAGGAAAGGGTTTGCCTCTCATTTACAGACTTGGGAGAGAGCCTTGAATCACCCCAGAGGTGTGATGGTCTCATCTTCTGGGCTGGGACCGCTGGTGGGACACATGACAGTAGATGTCCTGCAACGCCCAATGCGTTGCCTCCTCAGGCATAAGGCCTGACTGTCCCCCCATCTCCTTGAAGTCCTATACACGTAGCTGTGATTTCTTTGTCTGCTTTTTCAATTTTGGGCTGGAATAATGTGACATGTGCCACGGAGCCTGCTGGAGCTGCCTCTGCCCAGTGTGGCCCCAATGGCTCACGTCTGCACTGGGATGTGACGCGAGGCAATATGGGGTTACAAGTCCTTTGGGGATATTCTTGGAGGTGGTGCGGTCCCACTTACACTGCCTGTATGGAGCAGCACAAGGGGAAAACCATCCTGCCAGCCATTCCTGGATTTCCTTTTGTAGGCGACAGGCTGGTGGGCTCTGGAGAGCTCAGAGCAGAGCAGGATGCACGACTAGGGGCCCAGGAGCAAGGCTGGGATGAGCCAACATGGAGTGAAAAGACACCACTGGATCGGGGGATGCTCTAAATAGGACAAACATGTCCAAGTCCTCTCCTTGGGCACCTTCTACCAAAATCCCAGTGGCCCCCTGTGACTCCTGTAGACCCCCTCAGAGTGCTGGGGGTCCTACAACCTCCTGAGAGCCTTGATTTTCAAGCAGTGCAAATACCCAGTGAACACCAGGCTGCTCAGATTCAAGAGATGTTTTATATTTAAGTCCTGTTTTTAAATGGGTTATAAAGAGTTAATGATTAAAAGATGTTCTGACCACATTACAGACATGTCTCTGTTAGACACGTTTTATGTGCTCATCTGAGAACAGCATTAGAGATCATTTATAGGGAGTCTTTGCCCTGTTGGATTCTATCAAAAACACTAACAAATAATTATCCATGTTTATTAACACTTTGTAAATTTATTAACACTTTGTAAAATATCTATAAATGGAACCTTAATATACAGTATGGCCCAGAGCAGCCACCTAAATAAAAAGGCATTCAAAGTCCCAGTCACTTCTGCAAACCTTGGCAGTGGTGTTTGCGAGGCCGTGGCGTGGGGCCAGATGTTGTCAGGGCAGCTCTGGGGTTTCTCTGATATGTAGCACAAGGCTTGATGAATGCTGCTTTCTTTCTGAATTTGAAAATATTTTGTTTTGCTGGAGAGGGTTTGGAAACCCAGGTTTTCTTCTTCCATGCTGAAAGGAGAATATAATAAAATAGCAAAAGCCTTCTTTGCTCAGCATCGTTACTGTTGTTGGGTTTGAATGCATGCACTGTCTTTAACTCCTTAATTCAGAGCTTTACCCTTACACAGGGCAAGCTCTCCCCAAAGCTGGAGTGGGAGCCCTGAGCTGGTGCTGCAGGATTTAGCTCAAAGTTGATTACCGAAAATATGAGAGAGCTGTAATAGCTTTGTAAGCTGAGCCCAAGTTATGCAACGGCCGAATTGCGCGTCAGGCTTCATCTCTTGCAGTTGGCGCTTCCTTAGCAGTCAAGCTTGAGCCTGCAAAGGTCTGAGCTCTGTGGCTTGGGAGATTTCTGGGAGCTGTGGGAATGCTCAGCTCCGTAGGAGCCGAATACTTCAGCTCCCCTCACTTCCCCTGAAATCCCAGCCAGAAACCCTCTCGTGAGTGCAAGCACGCAGGCAGCACGGAGCTGCATTCAGTGGGGCTTCGCAAAGAGGCTGATTTTCTCTTCCCAAACCACTGAGATTTTAACAGGTGTCCTGGTTTTGGCAGGGATGGAGTTAATTTTCTTCCTAGCAGCTGGTGTAGTGCTGTGTTTTGGATTTAGGATGAGAATAACGTTGATAACACGCTGATCTTTTTAGTTGTTGCCAAGCAGTCAAGGACTTTTCAGCTTCTCATGTTGGCCTGCCAGTGAGAAGGCGGGGGGGGCCCAAGAAGTTGGGAGGGGACACAGCCAGGACAGCTGACCCCAACTGCCCAAAGGGATATTCCATACCGTATGGCGTCATGGTCCCTATATAGCTGGTTTACCAGGAGACGGGGCAGCTTGGGAATTAGCTGAGCATTGGCTTTGGGTGGTGAGGAACTGCGTTGTCCATCACTTGTTTTGTATATTATTATTATTATTATTATTATTATTATTATTATTATTATTATTATTATTAATCTTCTTTTCTGTCCTATTAAACTGTCTTTATCTCAACCCATGAGTTTTACTTTTTTTTAAATTTTCAATTCTCTCCCATCCCACTGGGAGGGGGGAGTGAGCGAATGACTGTGTCCTCATCTTAGCTGCTGGCCGGGTTAAACCACAACAACAGGTTATTGCTCTGGAAATCAGGCGAGAGAGGCTGATCCACAGGAGAAGCATCATCTCATTGGCAAATAATGTGCCAGATGCTTTGCTCTGCTCCAGTTCAAATGTTTACCCTCTTTTTTTTCCTTCTGCTTTCTCAGTTCAGTTCTGTCCATCTCCTGATAGTTCAGACTCACTAATTCCATGTATTCAGTGATGAGTTTCCTTAAAAAATGTCTAGAGGATTGATATGATCAGGTTGTGGACAGAAAAGCATCCAGTGATTATCCAAAGATACAGTATTTTTGTCTTTCAATATGAAGCATAGAATTGCTTCTATTTATAGAGAAAATAGCACAAGAATCCTAAACAGTGTTTTGCAGATTTACATTCCCATGGTGTCTCCTTTCCTGCAAGCATTTCACATGCATACATCACTATAATTTAGAAACCTGTTGACCCTACACATTTTATTTTGCTTTGCCATCATTTTGCCCCGTTGTTCCAAGAGCAGGAATTTCCTGCCAGCGCCTGCAGAGCAGAGCCAGCAATGAGCACGTCTGAGTTTTTGCACAGAAACCGCCTTTTCAGACCCAGCTTCTCTCCTCCTCTCAGCCATTCCCAGCACCCCTTCCTCGCACAGCAGCCAGAGTGCACCACTACATTAACAATTAATAACAGGGCAGCAGTAAGGAAACAACTTGACAATAAATTTGCTTTAATTGGACAGGAATGTTGCCAGGTAACCTCCTTCCCATTTTCGAGCTGGGCTCTTCATAGCCCAGTGAGGCTCCCCCCTCTTCGAGGGCAGCCCTTTTTCCGTTAACCGCTCCAGGATGCTCATCTTGGAGGCTTACTCCATCAATGCTTTTGGTATCATCTACTCATTGGATCAAGGCTGAAACAACACCGCATGCACCTGACAAGGCTCGGGAGCACAGAGGTGAAGCACAGAGAAGGGATTTATTACTGTGGTAATGCAAAAAAGCATCTGGAAACCTTGAAACAAGCCCAGACTGGGCTACAGTTACTGCAGCAGGAAGCGTCACCGGTTGGGAACCAGCAGATGGTCCATCATCCTGACAGCAGCAGCTCTGCGGGCTGCAGCCGGAGAGCTTTGGCCTGCAATATAAGCCCTGCGAGATGCCGAAAGCTTCTTGAGGGATGCAGAGCATCCTGGTTCCCTGCTGGCTTCAACAGAGAAGACGGCACGTGGCACCAGGCAGCACAGGGTCTGTCCCTGAAAAACCTCAGTGTGTGTTTTTAAGCGTGTGAATTGGGTCACCACCTTCAGCGTGACAGTCGGCACACTGACACGGTGTATGCAGGCTTGTTCCAGCCATGACTGGAGCCCAAATGTCTCGGCGCAATTAATCCCAGCACCATATATAAGCACAAAAAAAATTTCATTTCATCACTGGATATTGCCGCATACACACACACACAAAATGCTCATCAGTGGATATTGAAAGCAGAACCTCCACTGCCAAAAATTTCAGTCCCAGCCACTTGGGTTACAGGAAAATACCACCCGTGGAAGTGATTCCCACCACGCAGCGCGGTGGGATGCGAGCACGGGTTGTGGAGAAATTAACCACAGCGACGGCAGGAACTCTGCCAGACTCCACAGCTTAGGACGTGGATCTGCAATCTCAGAACAAGATCCCTTAGAATACCATCACTGTTTTGTGCAGAGGAGTTAAACAGAGCAGGTTTACTCCTCTGGGAAGAGTCACCCAGGCCCTGCCCCTTCGGATCTGCCCCTCTTCACTCTCTTCGAAGATCCCATCCGTGAAGTGGGAGCAATTAGGAGTAATTAGTGCGAGATGATGGTTGTGGTCACCAAGACCACCGTTAGCACTTATTTTGGATGGGAATATAATCTGAGAAGCTTCTAGAAAATAACTTCCCCCATCTCCTGTCTGATTCATCTTCACATATGTCAAATGTCAGGTTATTGGCATCAAAGAAATGGGGCGATTATGCCCTGGGTATGTGGGAAAGGAGGAATTCATCACCAAGCAACTCCGTAAGACAATGGGCCAGAGCAAGGCGTTGTTCGGACCAGACTTCGTCAATGTTTGTTTTACAGCCTGTTGTCAAAAAATGACCTTTTTCTTCAATAGAACAGACAAAGGGAGAGTAAAAAATACAAGTCCACCAATGTAATCCTCTGCAGTGGATAACGAGAAGAAGGAAAACAAAAGACATTTCCTGGAAATCTCTTATTTTACTGATACCCATAATTGCCCATTGCAGAATTGTTGGGTTTTTCTTTCTAGTTAGGCATTTTCCCTGGGTTATAAATACGTCATAAAAGTGCCAGATCATAAAGTTTACAAGTTATGTGAGGGCCGACTTACTGTATAATTACCTTGTTTTTGCTCTCGGGCATTGCTGTCTTCGACTGTTATTCTGCAAGATCTCGCGGGCAGCAGGACCAGCCCCAGAAATAAAAATAAAAGCAATAAAGAGGAGGTGTCCTGGTATTCAATGGCTTAGTTCCGACATAAACACTGCCGGGATCAGGCAGACGTGCTGGAACGCTGCGGGACTCAGGGTCAGAGCGAAAATCCCCTGGTTTTCACATTCATACACCCCAAACCACAAAAGTGCAAGTTTCCCATCTTCAGCTTGAAACCTCAGAGCTCTTGTAGCCAAAAATGGGACAACTGACAAATAGGAACTCAACCAAGAGCTGCTGCAGAAAGACTGGCCAGAAAAGAAAAAGCGAAACATTTCCAAATAGAGAAATGTGCAAAAGCTTCGCTGCTGAAGACAAGGATAATATTTGCTATGTTATCCTAACCAAATATGCCACTCAGGACTCTCTTCTTTATCACAGTTATTTTAGTGGTGTTGAGTCAGGGTCAAAACTAAGTCAAAAATTCACAATTTTGCTTTCCAGACAAGGCTGTTTTCCCAATGAAAGATAGACTTCGCTAAATGTGTCTTTCTTCAGATCACCCTTAATGCAGACGCATTAGATGTAGCATTTGCTGTTCACCGCTTGCTTTTTCATCCTCACTGTCTTGTTAATAATTTCTATGTAATTGGCTATTTTATAAAATAAATGATATGCCACCTCCTAACAGAAATCCCATTTGAAATTTCGGGCAGAACAGCTACATTTTGGTAATGTTATAATGGGCAGAGCCTTATGATCAGATACTCTAAGCAATTTTATCCATGAGGATGCCACCATCTCTGTCACTAATAAATTCTACGAGGCTGGGCATAAGTACAGCATTTTTATGCAGTATAATGGGTTGCATCTATAGAAGAGCAGTGTGGCACAGAGAGGCATACGAGATCTCCACAGTGCTATTAAATAACAAAATGACCATGAAATCAAAATCAAACACAGCATGCCAGAGCCTGATGCAGCACCTATTAAAACCAAGAGAGATTCTTAATTAAGGACAGTGGATGGGGATGCTGATCCTGCAACACAACTCAGCAACGTGCTGGCGAAGAGCTTAATTTTATGAACAGGTTTAAGTGCTCTTGACTTCAGTGGGACATTAGCACATGTTTAAGTGTCTCTGCAGCAGATAAATGGATGTAAGCACGGGCTTAAGTCCTCTGCTAGACTGGGGCCTTGGAATGATGTTTCTGGGAGAAAGAAGAATGTCGGTCTTGCAAAACAGCAGGATCTTTTTGATACCTCTGTGTCTTCCAAAGGCACCCCATGGTTTCGAGGTTCTATTAGGTTTGACATGTTAGAGCTGTTATGGGGCTGAAGAAGCTTGGTTTTGGTCTTAATGAGACCTTTTAAATGAAAAGCAAACGCTTAGTTTCACATTTTATGTCACAGAACAGCTTCAAGGTTGGAAAGAGACCCATGAATCATAATTTTAGAGTTGCAGAATAGGATTTCATACTTCCCAACTAAAGTTTTAGAGCTCTCCAGTGTAAGAAAATACTGCTATTTTTATTTACACTTTAAAATAATAGCGAGGCTTTGGGGAATGAAGACATTTTTCAATAACAGTTTTAGAGCCCTCTTTGCAAATGTGCGGCTTCCACAAATCAATTTTGCAGCCTCCGTCCTGCAGTGCAGATCGTAACGGGAGGCACAAAAAGAGTCCCCTTTGATCCACATTTGAACAATCACCTCCCAAAGATTTGGAGGCCGCATCCTCAGCACCCTCCCCTTGCTATGTTAACACATTTTGGGTCTGTAAAGTTTTTAAGGTCATGGAAGCTTACTCGTTAGTCATTTTGGCTTTGTATCCCTGTTCTTCCTGATTTGGGTTGGTGCGTAAGCGAGGAATGGCACACAGAGTCCATCCAACAGCTTGGGCTAAATAAAGCTCCCATGGAGCTGCAGGGGATCCCCAAGAGCAGCAGTGAGCGATTTGCATCGAACAGGCATCTTTGATGGACAAAACAGCTCTGTTGCAAACATGAGAAAGATCTGCAGATCTTTGGGCAAACTGGCTTTTGGAGTGGGAAACTGCCCTTGCCTCCTTTGTTAAAGGCTTTATCCATTTTTTTTTTTTTTCCTTGATGGGATATTAATTTTTTTCAGGCAGAAAAGCACTAAGAGGGCAATGATGCAGGGAACTGACGGGGGAGACGGGCTTCTTGTGGACCTGTCTTCCTTCCCCCACTGAGTTGGTGGTACATTTTCTGAGCAGAACAAAGTCCATGGAAGTGAAGGGCTGAGATGTGGGAAGGACTTTGATGATGAGGAGCAGGAAGGTAGAGACCAGGTTAGGGCACTGTCCCAGGTTAGGGCACAGCGATGACCCCGACTTCCTGGTGCCTCAAAAGCCACCTTTGGAGATATTGGGGTGGATTCCTCAGGAGGAAAATGTAGGAAATGCTCAAATATTTAAGTCAACCAAAGTCAGAAGAGGCTCCACTTAGGTTTTCACAATCTGAAAAAAATATGGCAGTTTTCAAAATAAAAGACAGATTAAATAAGTATCATGTAACCTATTAATATCTGAGTTATAGCCCTGCTGCTTCTTTGCTTAACAACAAACACCTCATTCTATTCACCATATGGAATCACAGAAAAAAAGAAGTTGATTTATATTGTTCAAAATTGGACTAACAACTTACTTCTGCTGGATACTGTAGGGAATAGTCTCCTGCCTATATATGCATTTCCATTCAGGGGAAATATAACCCGGTCTCTGGTAAACACCCAAATGAATGGAAATTCTGCTAGAAGATTCAAGATGTTATAGGGCTTTGTTTGTTTGTTTGTTTTTTTTTAACTTGTAAATAGAGACATCTTAAAGTGCTCTTAAAGTTGCTTTACAACAATTAAGAAAGCAATTTTAAGAGACCACAGTTCCAGGCTGTCAGCCTTAGCACTTTAAATAAAATTAATAAGTCTCACAATTATAGATGTCTTCCTGCTTGAAAAGCAAGTGCGAGCCACTCGTCATTCTGAAACTCATTAGCAGAGACGATTAAGGGCCTGTTCATCCCAGCACAGCGGGGCTGTGGCACCCTAATTCAGACAGTAAAACTTCACTTTACACCCTCAGTGGCACTGCAGGAGTATTTGGAGCTGCTCTCATAATTAACTTTCAATGATCTTGATCAGTGACCGAACTGATTTTCTAGTCTGTGTGTGTCCATACAGGAAATTTCCCTTGCGCCATTTTAAGGGTTCAGTGCAGGGAAGTAAGGTTGGAGGCTCACAGGGCTCAAAGGTTGGCCATATGAAATTACATAAAAGCTGGTTTTCAGTAAATCTTTCACATAGAGGAAAGCAGAGCTCCCCTAAGATCAGAAAGGGATTTTTTAAATTTTTTTTTATTTTTTTTTTTTTAGTGCTCTCTCTGACTTCTTGTTACCATCCTGGAATAGAAGCAAAGAGATTAACGACTCAGATAATATAATTTCCCATCATAGTTGATCTGTTGTAGGTTAAAGTATTCATTAAATAGATAATTCAGGCACGATGACAGTGCCATTTTAGGAGCAAAGACATTTTGATCCCTGGGTTGTTCATACATGTGCAAGTGAAATAAATGCAAAAATACACATAATAAAATAATAACACAACATTTGTGTCTTTATCTCTTCTTCCAAAAAGGTAAATACATAACAAGACATACATTTTAATACACTCTGTTGTTGCATATTTGTACAGTATGATTACAGGAGTACAACTGTTAGAAAGATGTATGTTTTCTCTCCTGCAACACTTCAGCCTACAATATTAAACAATTGCATACTATATATGCTAAAAATATGACAAAAATATTTTTATTAAAGATAATGCACCAGTCGGGAGGAGGCAAAGCAAATGTACCTTAGAGAGATGTTGAAAACATCCAGCACGGAGAAGGCTGGGCATATCCTCATGATACTGAACACTCAAAGAGCACTTAGGCGCTGAGTGGCTAACCCCCCCAAAACCCCCAGCAAGGAGGGTGTTAGCAAGCCACATTTTCAGAGAATGGCTCAATTCTTCTCTCCCTTACGTGCTGAAGTCACCAGCAATTGTGGGGGGTTACTACTGATCTTCGGCAGCAGGAGGAAGATTAGAATTAGTCCCCAAAACTGAGATGGAGAGGAGTTGGGTGAACTCTCTGTAGAGCAAGGACGAGACACAAGCTCAAGGTTGTGTTGGGCTTGCTCAGCCCTGCTGACCCCAGGGAGGCTGGGGAAATCTGCCTTGTAAAAAAAAAATTATGTTCATTTCGCACCATTGGAAAACATTTCCATTCAGTGATGCCAGTGTAAACGTGGCATTTCCTTCGGGAAATGATGTCTTCCTCGATTTCAGGGGCTCTGCACACACACTCCAGCATGTAATTAACAACAGCAAATGAATGCCAGCACATAAAAAGGCAGGAGAAAAGATTGCAGGTGAAATACTGGTTCTACTGATTTCTCCTCCACCCAGTGATTGTACAATAGCAATGATTTGCGGCCTAAGATTGCAAGATTTTAATGTAAGAATATCGACCTTTCTTAATGCATGGATTATGTGTAACCCATCTCCCAGCCGGACAAAATACAGAGTTGCCTAAAGGTGCACATGGGGCACGTGGGGCTTCATGGCTTGGGAACGCTGAACTAGCTGGTACCTCCACGGAGAAGATTTGCTGTGGGCAGAGCTGCCTGTGTGGTCTAGGACACAGCTGCACATGAGCGATCCATGCTCCATCCCGAATCCCAGGCAGATGGGTCATCCCTCCTTTCTCCCAGGAGGAATAAAGACCATGAGGTTGGCTGCGTGGCAGACGGTCCCTGAGATTTTGAGGCCATGAGTGAGTGGCAAAGACAGATTTGGCTGCGAAGATGAACCTTCAGCCCATGAAGGAGAAGGAAATTGAATGTGAAGATGGAGCATACCGCCATGACTCTCTCCTTTTGCAGAGTTTCAGGATGAGTAAAGTTATGTTTGGATGGTTCCTGTGGAGCATGAACCAGGTGGAGGATGTGTGGTCTGGACTAATATTTCAGAAATGATTGTCTGATAAAATCAATTATTGACATCTTAAAACTGAACGTTATGTGGCATATTTCATAGTGTTTCCTAAAAAATGTATTTTCCCACCTAACCTGTATGTATGAACAAATACATGTGAACATAGATGATACACCACTGGGATTTTTTGCAGTCATCAGCTGTAACTGAAGAGGGGTGTGAAGCTGCAAACTTTAACAGAGGGAGCCACAGGGAATTTCTGCACTTGTGATGTGACAGAAAACCCAGAGAATCCCTGGGCTAGAGTCAGGCAGGGCCAATGGATGTGCAAGAGATGACAGCGAACTGGATTTTGCTCATTTTCTTGCTCCTGCTCCTACAGACCTTGTTGCAGCAGCTCTTTGGTGGCCTGGGTGGTAATTTCCATGCCATGCCTCTTGGGCAAGCAGCTCTGCAGGGGCACTTTCTAAGCGTTGCCAGTGCTAACAACATGTTAATGTAAAAACAGTGCATGATAAAACCACTGCAGTGCTCTGCAGGTCAAGCCTGAGGAAGTAATGGTGAGAGTCTCCAGCAGAAGTGAGAACAGACATGAGAAAAGTCACTGCACCAGCATGGCCAGGGTCTGTTGAACATGCAGATGGGGAAGAAAAATTTCACACCAGCTTTGAATTTGCCTGGTTTCCCTGCACCCGTGTACCAGGGCTCTTGCCCTGAAGGATCTCATTGGATTTAGCTCTGTAGCCAGCTCTCATGGGAGCAGGAGAGCACAGCTCGTGCTCCCCATACAGCCTCTTCCCACGAGACAGAGGAACAGGGTTCTTCTCAGTCCACCCAACCACCAAATCCCCTGGGACAGCCCAGGGCAAAGCCCTGGCAGAGCTCCTGCACTGGTCCACGTGTGCCCAGGACAGGACAAATGTGCTTGGGACTGCTGGGCACGTCCCTCCAGCTGCAATGCGGTGTTGCACACTGTTGCTGTGATTTGCTCAACATCTGCTAGGGCAAGGGAGAACACCTTGCTGATGGGTTCATTGATGTTTTGGGTTATGTTACAGCAAGTAAAGATTTCCATTCAATAAATGTTTTTGATTATTTGCCCTATTTGCTGCTGAATAGATATTATCCCTGACAAAAGTTCAATAAACCTTTGTAACATTATGTGTATTCCGTAAACACAGCAAAATGCTGTTTCCGAAAATCTTGGCACAACCCCTCGGAGGAACATACCAAACTTGCATTTCGCAAAAAACTGTACACAGACTAATGAAATCCTGTTGCAGTGTACAACAAAATCATATTTCAGCCGTGGTGTCAAGCAGAAGCATGAGGCAACCCAGCCCCAGTGACTCCCATCCCTGCTGGTTTCAGAAATGTCTTCCCTCCCTGTGCGTAGTATTCCCAATATCTCTGTAGAGATAGATACTCTGCTAGAGTATAGCAGCTATTCTTCTATTTTCATTACTATTAATAATAGTTTTTGCAGCAGCAATTTCTTCAGAGCATTATTGTAAGTGATGTCCTAAAAGAGATGCCCAACCCCTTTACCTAAGGATATTTACGGTGAAAGGACCCTCAGCTGATTTTATCCCCTAACAGTCGTTTGAAGGAGGCTGAGCTATTATTGCATCCTTTTCTCTAAAACAAATAGGGCATTTTTTCTGTTTTGTTCACCTTCAGTCTCAAGGAGTTACTGTAGCACTTGTAGCATCACCACAAATTTATAGAGCAGACTAACATCGTAAAACAATGCGGAATAAGTTAATCTTTGAATGGGTTTCAGACCACAAGAATTTTGAAGTCTTACTGTGCTAGCAGCTCAGGCAGCTATCAGGGCTTTTTTTTTTTTTTTTTTTTTTTTTAAATCTTGTTCAAAATTAAAGGCATTTTTATGCCAATTTAAATAAGGAGTTGAAGATAAAATTCCAGCCAAAATATGCTACATCTCTGTATTCCCCAAAATAGGTTGGTTATTCTAACTGAAAATGCTACGTGTTAAACAAGATAGACTTGTGTGGAGAATACTTTTTCCCTGTACCAGACTAAACATTTAAATACAGTGGGGTTGTTTTTATATAAATTCCTGTTAAAGATTAATGTTAAGTGAAAAGATAATCTTACAGTGCACCAGAGGGTAAAATGCAATCCGCTGGAAGGAAGAATGCATTGGAATTATTATTTTTTGGGGGGGTATATCTTAGTAAAATGCTACTTTGCTTTAGAGATAGTTTTCCAGAGATATTGCAGATTTTTATCACAAGCTGCGTCACTTCAGGAAAAATATGTTAGAGCCACATGCTCAGTAGAGCTGTGCTTATGTGGGTTTTTGGGTTATGTTTTTTTCCTGATTTGTATTCAGATAGCAGCATTTAGAGAAACACTGGACAAGGGAACAACTTGCAGAAAAGTTGCAGATATGGAAGAAGACACACTTGTAGATCAATGTAAAAAAAAAAAAAAAATTAAAAAAAAGGAAATCTTATTGTTCTGGTCCTCTACAGCTTGTGGGCTGAATTCTACCCATGGCTTTTGCCTGAGACCATCCTGCACAGAGCAGGACCGACAGCGCTGTGCTTTGGCTGGGGCTGCAGCAACTTGAACGCCTCCCGCCCCGGGCGGCCGAGGGGCCGTTTCTGTATTAGTCAGAGGGAGCTATAGCAGGCGAGCGTGGGCTGCCGGGGGCTGTAGGCAAATGCACAGGTGCTTCTTGCTCCCGGGGACCCTTCCTGGAAACGTCTGGTGCCTCGTATTGCATCTCGCCCACGGTGGGTGTTCACACCGAGACATCTACGCCCTTCAGACCCTTTCTTCCCAAACCTAGGTCCCAACCAGGAAAACCAACTTCATTTCCTGGCTGCTTCACGGCAAGAGGGCTGCAAAAAGGGAGGTGCTGCTGCCTGTCCCCTACGGCTCCCCAGCTGCTGCTGGACGGGTGAGGAGGACTTTGCTTCTATATTCCTGCCCCAGCCCCTTCTGCTTTGCCTAGCCCTGAGCTTTAAAGGTTGAATGATGCCAAGAAGCTTATGCAAACGTGATTGTGACCCCAGTGTTGAAGCTGGAAAGGCTTTTCGGCACAGCTCTCTGCCCTCCTGGGACCTGGCGAAGCCGTGCTGGGTATCAGCAGAGCTTCTGGACATCCCAGGATACTCAGGTTTGCATTGAAATTCAGGTGGTGAGGAAGGTCTCGGGGTCTCAAGTCCAACTTTTAGCTGCTTTCCCATGGGTGGAACAGCTTTGCTGTCATCCTGCCTGTCTTCAGGTGTCTGCGTAAGCCAAGTGTTGACATTTTCTTGAGGGAGGAAAGGGTGCAAGGGCATTTCACAATGCCCTTCCAAGAAAACAAAGCTTTCACTATTCCCTCTCCCCTCAACAACTCCTGGAGCCACGTATCACTGGGCTGAGAGGAGCTGAGGAAGCACTTCCAAGAGCGCTTTGCTTGGGCACGTCTCATGGAGCGGGAGGCTCTGCTTGGATGCCCGGCGAGGACAGGCGCTCTAGGTTCGATCTCACAGGGTCAGCACCAGAGAAGGCTGCTGGAAAGTTGTTTTTGCTGGTTTCTCTGCTGTGGGGGTGCTCATGAAGGTTCATCTTGATGATTGTTGTTGTTGTGGAGTTTTGGGGGCTGAGGGAAGTGTTTTCTACCAGCCAAACTTTTTTTTTTTTTCTTTTCTTTAATAAACAGTATTTCTTCCCAAGCATTGCATTAATAAAGAAGCCAGTTGTGGGGTGGGAGGAGATGCAGCAGAGACAGCTTTCAAATGATGTTTGTTTTGTCGAATAAAACCTTTCTCTTCCTCAAAATAAGGAAAAATGAAAACCATCTATTTAGATTGTGGTGCAGATACTTTTCATGATCTGGGGCCAACAGGAACAAAACATTAATGTGACTCTTCTCAACAAGTTGCTTCAAAAATTTAACTCTTGTAAGGTTAGCTTCTCTTTACCAAAAAAAAAAGGATGTTTCTAAACAGTATAAACAAAAACAAAAATCAATCTGGCCCCTGTTGCCAACATTAAAGACTACTTGACAGTAGACAGAGTGTTAAACACTTTTACATCTAATAATCTACGGTGTTCTATTAATTGTTGTCTTTCAATTTTTATTTTTACATCTTTAAATCTCATAGTAGTCTGACCAGATAACTAACACTGGATATTACTTCAAATGCAAACATTGCATGCAAAAAATGGGGGGTTATTTGTGTATGAAACACTTAAGGTTAATCAAGTTTTTAACTTTTACACTTTTTGACTTGTGACTGTCCTAGGTATGTGACCTCGATGTTTCATTAACACTTTTTTGCATTTATTGCCTACTGCTCTTTAAAACTGCTATTAAAGTGGAACTGTAATGGAAGTGTTAAAACCTGATTCTTGGGAACTCTGTGTGCTATTTCACTCCTGTAATGCCATGATCAGAAAGTATCTGGGTTGAGTGTGAGCATGGGATTTCTCCCCCTGTTTAGGGCTGGGATTCTCACACTTGTTAAATCAGATTGACCTGTCTTGGGATGCCAACGGGTGACGTTTTGGGATGTCTTTGCCTGTGTGTATGTCTGTGCTCCCAGCCCTGCCCTGTCTGAGCTGCAGCGTTTGCCCTCGTTCATTGCCATCCTCTTCGGCTCCAGTCCCTGTATTTACAATGGAAAGGAGTTGCTGGGAAGGGGTTGCAGAAGTGGGGAGGAAAAGGCTGTAGAAGAGTTTTCCTTTCCTGGGATTCATGCCATAGTGTGTGCTCCCCCTGCAAGTTTGAGAAATTGAGTCCAGGCAATGGACCCCTGTCTAATGCTGTCCTGGGACACACTGGACACTGGAATTCGGTGACTTTAAATGAGGACCTTGGCTCAACAGACATCTCCAGGCAGGAACAGGCACTCTTTACTGGTTAAGAAGGATGTAATCTCTAAAAAATAAGCACACATGGCTTAGGATGTCCAAATATCACGTTGAAGTGCATGTTTGGTCCTGCTGCAAGGGCACTCAGTCTTGTGAATCATCAGTATGATTTTCTGCAGTACCTCTGTTTTATGCAGTTTCTCCTCTGTGCCTAACCTGGCATGAGATATGAGATGTAGGAAGTTTAATTTAACTTTTCAGGTTAATTAGTGTATTCTGCAGCCTCTTCTTTGGTCAAACCCTTGCATCATTAGCCCACCCCTGCAGCCTAGTATGATCCTGTCTCCCTGTCACAGCTGCTGAGCTGCTGATGCATCTCTTGGGTGGGATCCAGTTTAGCAGGTGTCATGTTGTGGTTTTTTTGTTTTGTTTTTTTTTTTTTTCCTTTTTTTTCCCAGCAAGTGGTTACAATGCCTTTTGGCCCAATTTGCTTTCTAGGTCATGAGTTCCCTTTTCCACCTGGTATAAGACCATTTGTGCTGAAGGCAGAGGTGTAAACTTTTAACATGCATCGTACACCATGTCTAAACCTAGATATGAAGAATCTCAAGCAATTGTTAAAATATCTCAAGGACCCTGAGGAGGGTCCTTGAGGAAACGTGCTTCACCTTGTCCCATGGATACAGCAGGTATCTCCCAGGATGAATTTAGGGATGTGGCAAATGGTTTCATGCCAGAAATTGAGGACCACAGTTGATGTCAATGGTATGATGATAAGTGATATGCTCCGGTGCTGGTATGAAGTGGACAAGTGTGGTATTGGCATGTCCAGTCTGCTAGAGTGGTCCTTGGAGCACCCTGTATGTTCTGCCACGGGGCCACCCATGATGGGGCTCACCCACAGCAGTGTGGACATGGGTTGCTCAGGGACAGCTGGCTGGAGGAGCAGGGATTACCCTGTAGAGCTGCTGGGACAAATGTTTTATTAGGCTTTGCAAAGGGCTGGCCTTACCAGGGGAAGGGCATTTGCTCTGCCTTGCAGCTTTGGCCCCTTTCGTTCTCTTTGGTGAGAGCTAGTTTGGAAAGGGAAACTCCAGCACGCGGAGGTTACTGGGGTGTACATACTTTCATGCGAGTTGGTAGTGGAAATCCATTTGCAACCTCAGCTCCTGGTTTCAGCTGGGTTTCTTCCCTTGCCAGCACCAGCATGGTCCTGTGCAGGAAAGGCGGCATTGCTCTGCTAAGAAGTGCGGGGCTGAGACGTGGTGCCTGCACCGGTGTGGGGGGCAGGACCTCGCACACCCAGAGGAGCTTTTTTGCAGCAGCCAACGCGCTGAGCTTTGCTCTTTTGCTCAGAGATGTGCAAGACCGTTTCAATCTCCTACGTCCTCACCTCAACTTCTGTCAAGGGAAGAGATGAAAACTACATTTCCTAGGCATGTCACATAACTAAAAATATTTGTTGAAAATAAATTTCCTTTTCCCCATTGAGCATCTGTCCCAAGATTTCCTCTCTTCATTGCTCTTCTTTTCAAATCAGGGTAACATTTTAATGCCATTGGTCATGCTTTTTGCTTTCTGCTCATGTCTGTTTAAAAACAACTCCAGTTTGTCTCTTATAAAGTCAAACAAATTGACATATTTTGATTCCTCCTCTTTCTTTCCTCCAACCCATCCTTGTCCATGTGATTGCAGCACTTAGCTGGGAGCCTCAGGCTTGTCCCACAGTGCTGGGAAGAATAAACCAGTATCGCAATTCATTGTGAAGTTTATCTTTGCAAAGTTTTTTCCCTCCATTTCTGGGAGTATGGGTTCTAGTACTTGAAATACAAATGTATTTCTCTTTAGGTCACTAGCCACCATTTAGGAATAAATGCTAAGGAACAAGCACTGCTTAAGTATCTGGCTTCTTACTCTCCCCCCCCTCTTTGCATTATAAAATGAAATTAGAACTTTCCTCTGATGAAATAATCTGTTAATTGTAAAGGCTATTTTGTTCTTTTATCAAAATGGTAATTTCAGCAGAATCAGACTTGAACCAGTTGATTCTGTATTTTCTGATTTCAGTGTGGGATGAGTAGTCCCAGATATTGAAGTAATACACTACAATGGGTAGCAGTAATTTTGAGCTATTTCTCACTGAAGCATTCCAGTCCTTACCAGGAAATATAAATAACAGCAAAGAAAATGGCATATTTTTCATGACCAAGCCACTTTTCTCCGGTAATATTGCTGTGTGTTGTGGCACTCGGAGCATAAAATAAACAACTGTCATCCTGGAGGCAGCATACGGGGGGCATCAGACCTGCTCGCGCTGCCCAGCAAACGCTGCCTGTTGCAGTGACTTTTAGTCACTGGGTCTGATGTGTCTTGGTGACCTAGAAATGAAAGGCTCCATAGCTAGTTTCCTAGGAGGTAGATCTTGATTTTGCTGTGTATTATTTATTGAATCTGTTCTCCGGCTGGGAAGCTGAACAAGTCTCTGTTTTTGTTTTTTGCAGTCACAGCTTGGCAGAGAGTGTGCTGCTGCTGAGGTCACCACCAATTCCCCACCTCAGAGAAGGGCTCTGGTTTTATCCAGCACCACTTGGGACTCCTGAGCGAAGACACAGCAGCAGCAGCAGCAGTTCAACGAGTTCGTTAGACCTTTGGCAAATCAGTTGAGCTGCTCATAGGAAACCTCAGTGCCTGCTCCTGCTATTTGTGGAGCTAGTTTTGCATTTTTCTCATCTGAGAACTTTATAAAACATGCAATTCCTAATGTCAGCAAAGCTCAGGTGCTTTCTTCTAAATCCGTTTTGAGGCAAACCAGACAAACAGAAACCAATAATTTATCTCAAGGAAATTTAAAGCACCAAATTCATGACTTTGCAAGTCTACAGGGCCTTGTGCTGAGCTAGACTGGAAACCCAAGGGACAACAGGTCTACCCAGGGAATTGCAAGCTGTAACCTACTGTTGCTGTTCCATTAATCATGTTTTGGAAGGGCTGTTCCCAATAAAAATGCTTCCTTTTGGTTCAAGCTTGGGTATTAGTTGTTGGGAGCCCCAGTCTGGATAGGTGAAATAAGTATTTTTGCTGTGGGCAAGCTGAATTTTCGCAGCTGCTCGTGAGCTGCTCTGGGCAAGATTGAGCAGCTCTGGCCTGAAGGAGAGAGTGTCTAGATGCAAATGCAAATAAAAGCAATCAGATCAGCTTCATTTCTCCTCTGCCAGGTTGGGGCAATTTTATCTTCTTACAAGAAGTCTTTTCCTGAGCAGAAACAGCATTCACCTCCAGGGAAAAGAGTGAATGTGCACAGTGGGCTTCACTATGCAAAAAGGTGGTGTATTACAGAGGAACAAAAAATACTGTTCTAGAGTGAGTTTGACCTCCTCCTTAAATAAATGAAATCACAAGTGTTATAGGAGGGGGCAGCAGCCTTCTTAGTATGCTCCTATAAACCAGTGAGGTGACAACACAACATACGCCCGAAGTATCGAAACAGGCTGTAGTTCAATTTTCACCATTTTCTTTCCAGAGATACAGAAGTTTGACATATTCCCTTACCTCAAACGACCTTTGCAGGAGGCTGAATCATTTGCATTTTGATGCACTGGCATTTTCTAAACCAAAGAGACATAAGAATTTTTATCACCTTCAACAACTGTGTTGCCAGGGGCAACGCTCATAAATCTGCTTACCAGCATCAATCTCTGCATGCAGCAGAGGGCGGTGTTTGTGTGTGAAAAATGCATATTTATAGAAAAAATTATAAAATCTCTCTTGAACCATGGGCAAAATTTGGAGTCTGTCATACTGCTAATAGCCATGGAAGCAGTATCAATCAAATGCACATGTTAATCTGTTTGCAAATTCCCTTGCATCTGACCGTGTGTTATTGGCAAAATGCTTGTAGTGTCTTTTAACTTACACTGGATAATCCTTGTCCCAAAAGGCTTGTGATTTAAAAATATACCTCCTGATACATTGCTGCTGTCCTCCTTGATAGTACAGCCTTCCCTGGCTCCAATTCCTAGGATACTGTCTGCTCTGTCCTAAAAACAAAACTACACAAGGAAAAATAGCCCATTAAATATTTGCTATGGTTGTTTAGATGAGAAAACCAAAACACAGTAAAACTCTTGACATCGATTTCCTTAGTTGAACTTTTTCAATGCAAACCATCCAGCTTCAACCCTGTGTTAGATTGTGCTCTGTTAATGGTGCTGTTGGCTTTCTATTAGCACAGACATAAAAGTTATTTAATTTTTGGTGTCCATTTTAAAGTGAGAATGAGACAGCCTTGCTGTGTTTTGGGGGAATCCCTGACTCCTGCTCTGGCTCTTGCTAACCTTTGGGGAGACCTTCAGGACATTTTGTCTGGTCTTTCACTTCCATCATCTTTATAAGGATGCGGCTGATGATTCCCAAGGTTTTAAGGCATTTCTTGTGGAGGAAAGCGCAGTGATGCCCGCCGAGGGTCGGTGGGCACTGCAGCTCGCTGTCAGTGGACATTTCTCTATCAGAGGCTGCCGGGAGCCTGGGAAGGAAGGTAGAAGCCAGACTGTTAAATTTGATGTTTCTGCATTTAAGAGGAAACTCTCTGACCAATCAGACAAGAAAATGACATGTTGCAAGAAATAGTGAAGCCACTGGTAGACCGATGGTGTCCCTATTTAACTTCTTAGCAGTTTGGGTTTGTCTTTTTTTTTTTTTTTTTTTTGGCTTGGCTTTGTAAGAGGAAAAAAAATTGTCCTGCCTCTTACAGGGCAGAACAGCAGGAGCGAGCTGCCCTGTGCAAATCTCCCCTTGTCACACAGTCACTTCAGGCTATGTTTTATGGAGACTTAATTACATGAAAATTAAGAGGAAAGGCTCAACCTCCACCTGATACCTTGCATTCAGACTGTGCTTCAGCTGGGGAACTGATAATGACTGATGTATAGGAACTTATCTGGCTTTTGTAGCATCATTTCAGCACAGATCCTGTGCTTGTTACAGACTCTTATCTACTTGATGGGTCCCTGAGCGACAGGACCGGAGCACAAAGAGGTTTTGCCTTGTGGCTACGTGCAGTAAACTCGGTAGTTAGCTGTAACCTACAACAGCAACGTGAGCTCACTATCTATTTTTCGTTGAGTAAACATCTTGAATAACTTCATTATGTTAAGTAGGAACCCTTATAGTTATGTGGTGTTTTGGTTTTAAATAAACTCACTTGAATGAAAGGGTAGAAGGTGGTGGGGTGATAAAAAGGGTGCCAGGAAAACCAAAACCTTCTTAGAATAAGGAAGGGAAAAAACATAAGGGAGAAAAGAGAATAAACCCAGTAGCTAAAGCACTGAATGGTCTATAAACAGCAATAAAGTCAGATTGGGGAGTCAAGTAACAAATGGACTTTCACTGCCACTGACAATTAACCTCTTGCAGCATCCCTGTCTATGGAAGGAACTTCATGATACACCAAATAAGCCTCTCTCCATCTATAAATACACGCTGACTTACCGGCTGCAGTGTCCAAACCCGTGTGGTTTGGCTGTCCAGACATCAGGGGTCAATGCAGCCTCTGAGGCAGGAGTCGGTGCTTTTTATTCTGGTACCGTGTGGGCTCTGAAGGAGGGAAGAGACATCAGCACCACTGGCATCAGAGCCAAAGGATGTAAAAGTGGATCCAGCTTCAGTAAAAGCTGCTGAAAGCAAAGGTGGACCCTGCTCTCTTTTAGAAAGGTCTGCAAATGCAGCTCTACAGTGAGAAGGCCAGGCTTTCTTGCTGGCCCGAATTTTGTGCTGTTTTGGGGGAGATGGGAACGCAGCTCAGCTACTGGTCTGGGTGAACAGAATATTCCGATTTACGTTCAGCCTCTTGCATGGGAAAATCAAGGTACGAGGGACATGGAGACAGTGAGATCCAAATTATTCCTGGATATTAAGAACTCCCCTATATAAACAGCATGAAGCATCTACTGCTACAACCACTTGAAGGTGCTCGTTGGTTAAATGGGGAGATTTCCCAGGGCCAGGCTACGAGGTTGTTCAGCATCATACAGCTGAAGAAAGCAGCCTGCTCTGCCTTGTCCACCCATCAGCGCTGCAGCTATAACAGTCTGTGCACTTTAATATGCATTTATCACTTTTTTTTTTTTTTTTTTTTTAAAAATAACTGCACCTGCAAGGAAGTTATTTTATATATTCAGCCCTGCTCTGCCGTCAGCTGCAGTAACTTGGTCTCAGGGCACAGTGACTGCAGGATGGGACCACTGTCTTTGTTCAGGTCTCAGCTGAAGGCTGGTGAGATGTGCTTTCCCCATGATATGCTCTCAGCTCCCTGTGTCCAAGTGTGACCTATGTGATACTGTACCGAGCGAGGCATGCGAGCAATAGTCCCCATGGGTCTGCCCCCAGAGGAGAGGTGTCTTTGAGCTTTTCTCTATCGCCTTTTCTTCTCTCAGGGCACTTCTGTCATGAAATCAGCAGACAGCGAATTTTGGTTGTACGTGTGGAATGTGGTTGTATTCCCTAAAGGGCTCTGATGTTCCTCATCAGGAAAACAAAAGAAACTCCTGGGTGGTTCTTGCTGTCTGTGAGAAAAACTTGGGCTGAGTGATCTGAAATGAAGAACATCCCCATTTCCCCAGCCCTTTTCCTTTGAAGGTCAGGGTAAGAGATGTGCTTCTAGGAGACCCAGGATGAAACCTTCCCTGTAGCTGGCTAAGAACGTTACTGAATGGCTTATCATGTTCATTTGTTGACTTCTTCTTTCTGAAATGCTTTTGAACAATTGAGGAAGTGATAACTGATGCTTGGATTTCCCTTCTTATCGTCATGCAGGCTTCCACTAAAGTCCTCAAGGACTCCTCTTTTTTTTTTTTTTTTTTTAATGGAAAGTGTAAAGTCATTTTATTTAAGTGTAGCTATGCACAGAAACTTAGGGCAAAATCATGTGACAGCATAGTATGCATATTGAAAAAGGATATGAAGTGTTATTGGAAACTCCCGGGGAAAAAACCTGAGTTAATTTTTAAGTCACAGGTGGCATATTTTATTAATGGATGTCATAATCTCTGAATAACTCATAGAAAAAATCTAAAACAATTGCTATGCTTCACATCTGCTTAAAACACTGTTTGTAATTTCTTTCAACTTGCCAACACGTGATTAGGAAAGGGGCATTTTAGAAACTATCAAACACCGCTTGTGCAAATTAGCTGAGGTTTTTGGTGAGACTATTTAACCAAAGCATCTTTAGTTCATGTAGATTAAACTGAAAACCATTTTGGATGCATCCTTTGGGCTTCTTTTTCTTATTGAACGGCCACAACGTATTAAAGGCTTAATCTTCAGGCTGATCTTCCTGAACTGTAGAGCAAAATATCTCCTGTATGGAGGGACAGGCTGAATAGGTTCAGTTCCATTGAGAGCAAGCCACCAGGGCAGGAAGGTCTGTTTTCTGTAATTTTAAGGACTATATTTCAAATCTGCCTGACATTTCATGGATGCTAGCTGCTGGAGGTCTATAAGAGCTATTTCCCATGTGAATCCCCCAGTGCCTGACGGGATGTGAGTTCACCCCTTTCCCATACAAGGTCTCTCCCCCCAGGTATTTGCCCATTTTGCACTGGAAGAGGAGGAACACGATTCTGTCTCCCCCCCCCAGTCAACTTTGGCTGAATCAGTCCACCGGTTTAAAAGCCATAAGGAAGGGAGAGCTGTGCAGACGAATGATCACACCAACTCATTGTGCATCTACCCGTTGATCCCTTAGGAAACATTTTCAGCCATTATGCTAAAATACTGCTACCATAAAAAAAAAATTAAATAACTCACAGACATGCAATGAAAAGATTATTTTAAAGTTACTTTTATCACCAGTATATAAACCTTAGTTGGTTTTATTTTTTGGTTTGGGCTTTGGTTTTAGGTTGTTTGTTTTCTTTTGGTTTTGTTTTGTTTTGGTTTTTTTAAATGTTATAGATAACTTTAATTATCAGTTTAAGACATGGTCAGTATAAGAAAGGATCTCTGTATGCCCTCACTGCCAGCCTCTGAAAGGACGAGATGGGCACTGAGCAGCTGTACGAGGTGATACCTTGAGTCTCTGTTAATGTTATTTAGGCCTTACGAGTTACCCCTCAGTGAGGAACCTCTCATTTTGTTGCTAATAGGATCAAATAACCAAATGTTATCACTGTAGTCATCTGATATTCTTCTTTCTTTAAAAATATGTTAGTGATGCATTAAATACACATGCTACCTAAGGTTTTAATAGTGCTTCAAAATCAAACATCTGCTAATTTGGGAATTAAAAGTTCCTGCTCTCTTCTGAATCTTGTGTATGAGCTTCTCCCTTTCCTCTTCTTCTAGGTACCCTGTTACCCCAGATCAGCACCGCTACCAGAAGTTAATAAATCTCTCTTACAAGGCACTAACACTTTCCTGATTGATTTTTGAATGAAGTACTACGTGCATATAGTATGTTAACCTTGAAGTGCAGCATCAACACCTCATTATTTTCAGCCTCTTTGAGCTGTTTTCAGGGCTCCCTGTACCTGAAAAGCCTTGCTCTTTTCTCTCTGAAAAGCAGGAACATGAGCCTGCTGCAAGTAGTAAGTTAATTAATTGGAAAGGCAGGTAAAGAAAACATAAAGTGAATTTTTCTAAATAAAGGAATGAATAAGACTGTAAGATTTTAATGGTAATGTAATGATTTTTATGGTCTGGTTCATTGTTCTTGAATTCTAGGAATTGGCCATATGGAGATGTTTTGTCTAAAAATATTGCAGGTCAGACATTAATTCTAGTGCCCTGAAGGGGTGGTGTATTGGAAAAAAGCTTAGAGATGCACAGGGTCATCCTGGTTCCTTCCAAACCCTCCCTGCACTGTCCCATGAGACCCTCATGCTGTGACCCCGTTTTGTGTCCCTGGATGGTGGGGACATACGGCTCCTCTTGGGTCTGGCACCTCCTGCACCAAAGCCACTGTGCCCTTGTTCTACTCTTTCTGTTGACTACAGAAGCCAAAACATTAAAAAGTGAACTGAGCCTGCAGACCACAAGCCTCGTTTAGAGAAAAGCCAGCAATTTAAAATAAATTTTTAAAAAAGTCTTTTTACATGACTTTTGTGTTTTCAGCTATTGGGGGTCACCATGTATAGTCTTTTCCTACAACTACATCCGTGTCTTGTCCGACTGCATAACCAGGACAGAGGTGCACACACCTGTCCCACGGGGATGGGGACTTTGAAAACTCATGAAGGCTGAGACTTTTCTTACTTAGAAAAACCAAAAACCACAACAAGGTGGTTTTTTTTTTTTTTTTTTTACAGGTTATTCCAAAGGACAGGGCTTTGAGAAAGGCACAAGACATGGTTTTCCAAAGCTTTCAGTAATATTGTGAGTTGGTCATCTGTAGACCAAGTAACAGACATATAAGAAATGTAAGAAAACCTTCTGGTTCTCCGCACAAAACACCAGGATTTGCCTGGTCTTGGTGAATGTGGCACTCAGTTATTTGTAAACTGCTTGTTCTTGGGTGATGTTAGTCAGTGTCAGTCCCGAGTAATGAGTGAAGATTTTCAGCTTTTCTTGTGATTCTGGCAAGCAGCAACTATCGCCATTTGTTTTTTCTGGTCCTTCAGCTGCCCCAAACCATCCTGCACTAGAAGCATGGAAAAACACCCTTTTACAGAAGGCTCTAGCACCCACTTAGATACCAACAGGTCTCATTAGCTGCCATGCAGGTGTTGCTGCTACCTGTGTCTCTCCTGTTCGCATCTTCACTGGAAGTTTGGTGAAGTTGTAAAAGTGATATAACATGGAGGAATGCCAGCTCTGTGTGTTCTCAGGTAAAAACACATCAAATTAAAGCCAGTTCTAATTTTAAGAGGTCAAAAATATGCTTTGTGTAGGTAATTGGACTTTTTTTTTTTTAAACATAATCAGTGAGGGGTTAGAGTGATTCTCTGACAGGAGCAAGGGAAGGAGAAACCTGTGGCTGAAGTTTTCATTACCCACGATAGAAAAGTACTAGACCTCATAGCCCAGGAAAGTACCCTCAAGTATTATAGTCAGAAAGAAACCATGCTTCTTAAAGGGAGGCTTTTCTTGGCAGCTTTGTAGAAGTAGGGAATGTATTGAGAAAATCCTGAGTGATTTATTTCTCTCATAGTACTATTACTTGCTGTTTGAATCGAGAGAACAGTCTTCCTGCTGCTTGAGCTGCAATCCAGCATCATTAATAAATAGCACTGGTAAGAAAGTGAAGTGGCTAAATTGTCAGCTCCCCTTTGGAAGCTGCCCTGATTAGAATATCCATTAGTATAAACTGTATATTTATGGTTAACCCACTGTGCTAAATATGAAACTGCATTAAGCTATTACACTCTTTGTAGCCACTAAATTGAATTACCTGGTGCATCTGTTTAGTAAACTGCAAAACCTGAAGAGTTTGGCAATCATTATTATTTATTTTGTGCATTCTAAGTCTTTCCTCTGACTAATATGCAGGCACTGTTGGGCTTTGGTTCACACTAATATACCCTTCCATGTTTAAACATAGTTGCACAGTGCTGAAAATTGGATGTTCAGAAAATTGCCTTTTTAACTTTGCAGTGTGCAGTGCCATAATTCGCTTTTACTCCCTATGCTCTGGTGCCAGAAGATTTGGAACACTTTTTGTTTATATGAAAGATGATACATGTAAAATGGATAAAAACTGCATTTTAAATTTTCATGCCTGTTCAGATCAATGCTGACAGCTTAGCTTACATTGAATGATTTAATGCATTCCTCCACCTGCTAACCAAGAGAATGACTTGACCCTAAAAAATCTGTGCACATTGAAAAAAAACCCAAAAACCTCCTTAAATCTCTTTCTGACTCACAAGGAAAGTGTGTTTCTCATTACTGCTGTAGGGGCATGCCTGTATCAGGGTAGCAGGAACACCTAAGCTGATTTTGCCTGTGTGGAGGCTGGGAGTGGAGGGGACCGTGGCGCAGGACCAGCCGGTCCAGACCTGGAAGGTGTGTGATCTCTCTGGTTTTACTCCTGTACTGGTCCTGGCCCGTGAAATCTATGGAATGCTTTGAATGGGGTTTATGGACTGGGGTTTCCTCTAGCTTGGCTGTGTCTGTGCTGTAGTTCATTGCATAGTGTAGACCTGACAATGTCCCAACCTCTTTGTACCCTGATCTGCTCTGTCCTTCCTGCCTCTCCTCGCTTACACTGTTGTGCCTCCTGCTGCTTGCTCCTGCCCTTTTTCAAGATATGAAAGGTACCCACTCCTGCAACTTTTTTGCAACTTGTGCAACTTTTTCTGAAATTCTGGGCTCCTGCAAGTGTGTGACTGTAGGGAATATCAGGTTGCAGAAAAGCAGTACTTGGTTTTTTTCTGTAACCTGGAGGGCAAGAGCTTACTGACCTGGCTCAGGTTACCCTCAGGGCTCTGAAGCTGTGAGGAAAAAGAACCAAATGCTTTGTGAAGTTTTGTATTTCCTGACAGCTTGGGCTTGGCAGTCCCAGAGCATCATTCCCACCTCCATCTCCTCTCCTTGTTTCCTATGCTGTTCTTGGCCTTTCTCCAGACCCATGGAGCATCCCATCAGCTGAGGACCTGGTGGGAGGGGGCATCCTTTTATTTCCCAGCTTGTGCATGATCGCTTTTCCCCAAGTAAAGTTCCAGTGAGCTTTATGGAACTTATAGGAATGGGTGGATGCTGTGCAAGTGACACCCCGAGTGAATGATCCCGCCTGTGCCTTTGCTCGCTGTTAGGGGAGCAGGAGCAGCAATGGTCCCTGCTGGAAGCAGCCTGAGCTCAGGGCTTGCAGCCACGCTGCTGCTGATCCTACGGCAGGAAGCGAAAACAGCCGCATCGGCTCCATCTTAGCCTGAAATTCCCAGATGCCAGCAACTTCTTGAGATATTCACAACTACTAAATTTGCACTAAAAACAAACAAAAATGCTGACAACTAAAGCCTGCTGATTTCACTGCTTAAAACACAGTTTTACTTTCTTTTTTTCCTCCCTTCCCCTGAAGAGCTAAAGCTTGATGCAGAGAGCTGGATCCATCTCGACTCCTGAATCATCACTAACATTGTTACCCACACCAGCTGCAGAGCTTCGTGCTATTGATGATCCTTAGCCAGTTTATATTTGCCTCTCTTTGAGCTTGCAAGGCTGGAAGGGAGAACAACCAAATCTTTTCCTTGCAAGACTGAGAGATTATCCTGCCCGGTGTGTCAAATTTTGTTTTTTAAAAAAATATTTCTGCTTTTAATCAAGTGTCTTTTCAAAGTACAGCCGCATTTCAGCTTTCTGTTCAGCCTTTCTTGCTTAGTGCCAGAGGTGACAGGACAGGTTTGGCCCTCTAGAACAGCTAAATACAATGGAAGTCAGGAATGGGCTAGGAAACGTGACTGAGCTCACTTGTGGTGAAGGTGAACCCTTGGAGTAGTTCTAAGTTAACCTGTCCCTTAGACAGCTTAGGCATGTCACAAGTTTAGCAGTTATAGCATATGAATTAGTGCTTAAAGATTCAAAACTTCAGCAGTTGAAGTCACTTTAAGCCATAGGTCCAAACCTCGCTGAGGCAAAGGATAAAACAAAGTTCAGAGCGGGTGTACTGGCACTTACAAACCTATTTGGAATATTTTCTAGAGCAGAGTGGTGTTTTCTTCTGAGGTATGGTTGTGTTTGTTTTTTTTTTTTTTTTTTTTTTTAAAAGCTATCTTTTGTAGAGTAGAAATTTTCAGTATCCCTTGCCAGAATGGCCTTCATCCACTCTTCTTTTGATGAGCAATAGTCCTCTTGCCAGTAATTTGTTGATGTACTTTGGGATGGCTGCAGCCATGCTTCAGATGGCTAACAGGAACCTCCTGCACTGACTCTGAAGGAAAAGATGCAGGCTTATGAAAGGTAAGATTTTCTAATGAGTAGTTAATTGGCTGTGCTGTATTTAATAGAGAAACCAAAGAAAGCATTATTCAGCAGTAAATGTCTAATTTTTTTTTCTTCTGCATCTGCTACTATTGAAAGGATCAGCTGCAGTCCAGTGTCTGTCATTGCTAATAAACAGTATCAGCAGGAGAGGGTCTCTGGCTTGAATACAGAAAGAACGGTCTAGAATAGATTAGATAAATGTGGATTTGGGTTTGGGGTTTTTTTTTCAGTTACCTTGGGGTAATGAACTTCTCAGTGTACTTAAATATAAAAAAAAAAGAAGCTCAAGTGATCTTCCCTGCCAGTAGTTGTTTCTAAGATATCATGGAAGAGAGCTGATGGGCAGCAAGTTTTGCAGGCAGGGAAAAAGTGGTAGATGGGGTGTATTTAGGATTTTTATTTATGCTTAATTTAGCTGCAGATGCACATGGGAATGTTACAATTTTCCTAACCTAGTGTCTTCTGCATCTTGATGAAGCAATTACAGAATGGGCACAAAGTTGGTTAGACAGCCATATCTGCAAACTAATTACAATTTCCCGTCAAAATGGCAGACTGTATGGAGTGGGGCTCTATGAGGACCTGTCCTGGCTCTGGTGTCATCAATTATTTTAATTAACAAGAATATACTTATTAAATTTGCAGATGGCACAAAGCTGAGATGGGCTGCAAGGATGTTAAAGGACAGGATCAGAATTCAAATTGATGACGACAAATCAGAATGTAATTCAATAAGGGCACAAATAAACTTCTAAATATAGACAGGAGCAATCAACTGCACACATGCAAGGCTGCAGCACGGCTGGCCAGGTTGGGGCCCTGTGGTGGGCTGTAACCTGCCTGTGGGACATCAGCATCGGGCTGTTGTGGTGTGCGTGGTGCAGCACGGGGCCGTGTGATGCATGAGGTCAACTTGATCTGCTCATCATCAGGGGCAGTTGTTGGTACCTCACAATTTAAATAAGTTAAATGTGGACCAGGTGGAGAGAGTGCGTGGAGAAAAAGAATAGGAATGATGAGAGGGCAGAGGGGGCCTACAAGAAAGCTGGAGAAGGACTTTTTAAAGGACGTGTAGTGATAGGATGAGGGGTAATGGTTTTAAACTGAAAGAGGGAAGATTTAGGTGAGATATTAGGAAGAAATCCCTCCCTGTGAGGGTGCTGAGGCCCTGGCACAGGCTGCCCAGTGAAACTGTGGCTGCCCCTGGCTCCCTGGCAGTGTTCAAGGCCAGGTTGGATGGGGCTTTGGGCAACCTGGGCTAGTGGAGGGTGTCCCTGCCCATGGCAGGGGGTGGGACTGGATGGGCTGTGAGGTCCCTTCCAACCCAAAGCAGTCTGTGGTTCTATGAAATTTGACTTGCAAGGAAAGATGGGGAATACTTAATCAACAATAAAGACTTTTTGTACATGCCATCAAGATTCAAATTGGTAGATGTTACTGCAAAGGCTAAGGATATGCTAAGTACAATCTGACCTTTATGGAAGGGCTTGAAATGATGGGAAACGGTGGCTAGACGTTAGGAATATACTGTTTCTGTAACTCCTGCTACTGTAGTAGGAAAGTATCTAACACAAGAAGTGGATGCCAAAGAAGGAAAAAAGTGTCCTCCTTATTTCTGTATTGCTTTTATCTGGAAAACTCAAATCTAATCCCAAACTTTTGGTATGATTCTGAATGCATTGCTTAATGCCTCGCTTTTTGATGTTGGATGGGTCTTCTGCTTCATCCTGCCTAATGAGGGCTGTATCCAGCACCCCTGCACATGACCCTTGGCCCAAGCTTGTTTTGCAAACCCACTGTAGTCAGTTTGCATGTGTAGGAGATCTGCTGTTTCCTCTCAAATTGGTGAACAAATTCACAATTTAATATGTGGGCCAGAATTTCCCGTCTGGAAAATGGAGATGATAACAGAAGGAAAAGAACAGAAATCCATTAATATTTTATAAAGCATTCAAACACTATAGCAATGAGTGCCATAGAAAAGCCTCTGAGGAAATAAACAAATTTCTGTCTTCAGAGCAGATGTTGAAATAATTATAGTAAATAAGGCACAAGGCCACACACTGAACAGCGAGAACAGAATGGGCTGTTGAATCTCTGCTCACTGCCTGCGCAGCATCCCCTCAGTGCACTGAGGGAGGCAGAGAGCCTGTGAAAGAATGAATCATCTCAGAAAGGTTGCAGTAAAATTCATATGTACAACAAGGTTTATTTAAGTTTGGGCAGGAGAACCTGGTTTTCCTATTTCTAAGCTTTGGAGACCTTGACTTTGCAATCCTGGTAATCACGTAAAGCACATCATAAGGTAGACTCCAGTGTAGGGAAAAACCGTGAGACTGTCAAGCTAAAATGAAATATTCTACTGGATTTTAAAAGAAATTATCACATATAGAAAGCAAGATGTGACATATTTCGACCATTAAAAATATAGCATATATGTTCAGAATAGACAGCTAAGTGTTGGGTAATTTTTGTGCCCTGCAGAGTCCAGCTTAAAGTTTACACCAATATTATTATCGTACCCATAGCAAAAGCCTTGGGCATCCAGATAGCATAAACTAATTATTGTCAAAGTGATAGAAGTTAATCTTTTTAAAATATATTTGTGTCCCTAGAAACAGTTTGAATAAGCTTTGAATGTTTCTACCATTTCCTTGCCCATCCTTCCCTCAACCCAAAAGTGAAGATTAAATAACTCCCTATGCTGGCAAACTGGTCAAGGTGAGCCCTGAGTCCCTGCTGTGATTCAGTACTACAAATAGGAACTTTTTTTTCAGAATCTTACCCATTCTTTGATTCAAAAGCTTGCACAAACTCTGTCCTAATGCGTATCAACTGCGTAGCATTGCTAACATTATGAGCTTGCAATGTGGGGGATTATAGCAAGTGTGGCATTGAATACTAGTAGAGAAAGTTATTTCAAACCGTGACTATATTAATTTTTTGCATTTGAAACTTATTTTCTAAGGACCAAAAAAGTACTCGTAACCTGAAATTTATAGAGTTGGTTAAGTTCCCCCTTGCTTTATTTCTTCAAAATTTCTCCAACCCCCAGCATTGAGGTGCATAGTGGTTCCAGCAGGTTCGTGCCAGAAACCAAAGCTGTGAGTTTCTGATTTGTAGCAGCACTGCACTTGCCATGTGACAGTTGTTTTGGTTTAGCAATCTTACTTTTCGAGAGAGATAAAATAATTCCATGAACAGCCCAGATGAGGTGTGCTTTCCTAGGGGTTTGAGTCCTTTGGTCTCTAAACCGTTCGTGCTGCTCACCTTGCAGTAACACTCCCGTAGGATCCCTCGTGTCCCTGACAAGGTGCTATGTGCTGGGGATGATCTGCAGCCTGATGTACGCTCTGCATATGCACTTCGTGCTGATGGGGCTGTTGATGACAACCAGACGGAGACATAATGGCTTTACTCTTGCTGCTTTTTCCATGTGTTGAGACAGCATTTGTCCACCTACATCTACCTAAATGCTGCTTTTCACCAGTTTTTGTGCCTTTCCTTTGTAGGGACGTAATTCCCTGAGGTTTATACCCGTATTTTGAATTTAGCTGTAATTTCAAATGTGCAGAAGTGTGATTGTATAAACCTTGTTTCCATAGGAAACCTTGCTAATAAATATCGCTGCAATGTATAGCACTTCAAAGAGCCACCAGAAGCACAAACCCAGATTTTAATTCTGCTTTTCACCAGTGTTGGAAGGACTAACTCAGACGTTGCAATGCGCACACACATGTTGGGGCATGACAGTGCCTTGGGCTCCCAGGCTCTTGCAATGCCAAGTAATAATGAATAGGAGAAGGTACTTTGAGATTCGCCTCCTGGGTATCTATACTCCATAAACATAAAAATGCAGACACAGTCCAAAAAAAGCAAAAAGCCAGAAGTTCTATAATTAACTTGCTTACTGGTTGGACTTGGACTTGGCTCTCTGTGTTGCTGCCATTATGCATGTATATATATGCATATATATATGTGCATATATACACTGCTAGCAACTGTTTCCTTTTTCAGCACCTGTCTTCTTTCTGCCTCAGCCACCCTAGTGAAGTGCTGCAGACTTTCTCAGCTGATGCTCAACTGCATGCATGGGAGGAACAAGGCTCATGGCTCAGGTCCCAGCTGTCCTCGCGTTAACCTCAGCAACTTCTCGTTGTTTTGGCATGCTGAACTCCAGTGTTACATCTTTTTTCATGTGTGTACTTATATTTTCCTTGCTAATCTGGAAAAAAGTGGAGGAGGCGAGGGTTGTGTTCCAGCTGTGTACCACCTCTCCTTGTTTTAGATCCAGGCTGACACCTTTCTGTGGGGAAACCTTGTGATTCAGCAATGCAAACCTTACCTCTGATCTCTCAAGACTGCTTTCGAAAATGTCTCTCCAGTTCTTTCCCAGACTCATGGCTGAATAAATTTCCCTGCAGCTTTCTCCATTAGTGCTTGAAGGACTTTTGGGCAAGGTAATAGACTTACAGTACAGAACACACAATATCTTTCTAATAATTGCTCTTAATTCAGATTTCACTACACTGAGGGACATTGCATACAAATACCCGTGAAGGTTTTAAATATTCGTCCTCTATTTTAACCCACAAAAAATGATCCTAATAAGCTATACTGGCATTATTGAAATCTTCTACAGTATCATGTAGGGCTTTGTGCATTGTCTTTGTTAGACATAATTAGCACTTTGAATGTGCACACATCAGATGGCGGTTGAATGGGAGAATTCGTTTAACCCTTCGGCCTCCACATCACATCCATCTGCATGCCTTGGAATGAAACAGCAGGCAAATTTCTGGGTTCTGGTGGCGTACTTTGAAATGATGGGAATTGGTACCGAATCAAAAGCACTGAGTCCATGTTCAGTTCTCCACGTGTGGAAGTAGGCAATGACGAGACTGATGTTGGGTTAGAGGTTTTGTGTTAATTCTAGCATTGAGCCTCTTTGTTTTATATCTTTGTGCCACATCTAGCAATGATACAGTGAGTTTTAATGTCCCTGGCAATACATGGGCAGAGGAGGGCTTCAACTGGGTCTTTTCAAGTGGCTCAGTTGAGGAGTGTGGGGGGTGATGTTAGCATGGAGAGAAGCTGGCACTTTTCTGCTAAATTCAAGATTTTTCTAAGTAGAAAGAAAAAAACCCTCTTGATATTTCAGTTAATTTGCTTTTACTTCAAGGAGTAGGATTTTGAGGTTGACAATCAGAATCCATAAGTGTGAGCTTCAAGCTGAGCAAAGCATAGGAAGAGAGAGGCCCTCGGCTGCCGGCGGCGGTCGGGCACACTGCTGGGCACGCTGCTGCTCACACTGCTGCTCACACTACTGCTCACACTGCTGCTTGCCTGCATGAACTCCCTGCACCTTCCACCACGCTGTACTGAGGGGAGATTTCCTCAATAAGCACATCCCCTGGCATTGCTTGCTTCTCCAGAGGGCATTCCTGGAGGAAAACCCTGTGGAGTGGCAGAGGCTGGGGCTGGGGAACCTGATGAAGGTGCCCAGCCCTGACTAAGTCTGTGCCATGTGTTGCGTTCTTGCAACAGGCTACGGAAAAAGCTGTGTTGTTTTTTCTGGAGTGATAGTGACAGCAACGGCAGAAGCTAAAAGTTTGTTTCTTGACCCTGACTAGGTTCAGCCTCTGCACAGGATGGTTTGGACTTAACAAACTCAGGAGGAAGCCCTGCCTGGGTTGTGAAGAGCGGGTGCGCATCAGGCAGCTCTCCCTCGCAGATGCCTGGTGACATGAGCCAAGTCTGGTGCTGTCCTTTCCTCCAGGTTTATGAGCAAATTGAAGCGAACTCTTGTTTTTCTCTATTTCCTGGCTCAAACCTTAAAAGGGGTGTTTTTGTATGAAATTGAGAAGTGATTTGCATACTTCATTTTCTTTACTCTCACAAGTCCAAACAGATCTCTTCCCCTCTCTCTCTTTAGACATCTGTTACTCGATTTCTCGTTTTGTCCTTGCCGAATTTTAAGTCTCCCGCATGAGTTTCTGGAGCCTGGAGGGTGTTCCCAGCAGAGCACTGGGAATCCAAGCGTGCGACCCTGTCCCACCAGCTTCCGCTCTGGCTGGGCTTGCAGCACTGCACCGTTTGGAGGGGTCTGACGTTCCTTTTGATCTTCGTTAATAATGGCTGAAAATAGCACTAAGGGGCCCTGCTCCTTCCTCCCTCTTTGTTCATCTTATTGCTATTAAAGAAAGTTGAGGCTCCTATTGGAACATGTCATGAGGTTATCTTTTATTTATTCATTGCATGTACGTAATCATCTCTGCATAGGAGGAGGCACCGCGCTTTAAAAAGGGAAGGCATGAGCTATGCATGGTCTGCCCCAGGATTTATGCAAATATGTATATTTTTATGCCAATTTACAGTCAACTGTCTGTCTTGTTGGGGAAAAAGTGGCAAGTCTGGCTACAAGCCAGAGCAACAAGCCAGTCATTCTCCCCACGCCTGCTCCGTTCGCAGGGAAGGGGCTCCCATGGATGCTGTGCCAGGGGGAGATCTGCGGTGCCGGGGCAGGGGCATTGCCTCTCCGATGGTGTTCGGGGTGAGGGCTGCTAGTCCATGGGATGGGAGGAGTAGGTGAAACCCCAGGCTGGGCAATTATTTCCTTGTTGCATATTCCCCTCTGCCTGTTGCTGGGGTTTGTCTTGGCTCGGTCACTCTGCACCGGGATGTTCTGCATTCACGTCTCGGCTGTAATTACCGTCCACCAGCTGCCCCCAGCCCCAAGATGCTGAAATAACCTGAGCTGCCCAGCACGGAGCGCTCCAAGGGAGGAGGGCAGGTGAGGGGCTGCCTCTCATAGTCCCACCCTGGTGTTAATTTTTCCTAGACATCCCCCTTATCAGCCTTTCGTACCTCCGAGCCTTGTTAAAGCAATTGGTGAGAAAAGCCGCCAAGAAATCCGAGGCACGCTGGTCTGCGCTGCTGCAGGAAGCACTGAATTATGTGTGAAGCTGGAAGTCTTGCAGCTGTCTTAGACATGTGAAAAACTTTCCATAAACATTTCTGGATGCTTTGGGGTTTTAAATGAGATTTTTAAAAAAATTTAGAAGAAAAAAATTAGTGCTGGGGGATGCCTGTTTAATTGGAAATTCTGAAAATCTGTTTCAAGTTGTAGTTTACGTTGAGTATTTTAAATTACTGTTGTGGACGAATCTGCAAATGGGACCTCTTTGATTTTTAAGACATTAAAAATATTTCTCAAGTGATAAGAGTTATCTTAAGCATTGGAACTCAGCTCAAACTCACTGCATACCTACTTTCACACATTTATTAAATCTGTAGGTTTTTTAGTATCTATAAATAAGGAGTACTGGGGGAAGTTCCGGTTTCATTTCCAATACAAGTTTTTTCAAAGTCTGTGCTCTAAACCTTTTGCTTCTGTCACTTTTGTTTTCAATTGAATATTTGGGAGGGTTTTTTGTTTTATTTGGATTTCTTCATGCAAAACAGAGCAAAAGGATAGGAATTACAAAAACAAGAAAGTTTGTTCCAGTCTACAATTGAAAACACATAGGGAAGGATGAACTCTGCTACCTCCCAAGTCTTGGAGTCAGACTTTGAAAGCCATTTTGTTACCAAAAAGTCTTTGAAAATCCCAGTAGATACCTGTGGATGCTGGGAACTCAAGTCTTCATTTCAATGGTACTTTGCTATTTACTGTTTTTTAGGTACTTTAAAAACTGCTGTTAGGCACTTTACGTGCATCTCAGGGCACATAAATGTATTTGAAAAATCACATGTTAACCTGAAAGAGTCAGTTTACTAACTACTGTTAATACGCCTCTTGTAGAAGGCACTTAGTTGTATATGCAAAATATGCTTTGATAATTCATTATTTCTGTCTTTCCAGCACATTTTAATTTGATTTACTTAAATGACAAGCAAATAAAAATGCTGGTTTTATATCATTTCAACTGAATTCCAATTTCAACTCAAAGACAGCTTGACAAAAGTTATAAAATGCCATTCTGTATTTCCTAGCATAATAAAGCATAAAAAATAAATGAACTAGGACTTCAAATATAGCTTCTGACTAAGAGAATCTGGGTTATAATTGTTTGACAACACTTGGAATATTTTGTGTTCTCTAGGTAGCAAAAAAGTACCAAATTTACATGAAGGTTAAATTACTATATACTCATAGCTACACCAGTTAACAAACATCAGGCTGTCTTCAGGAAAATAGCTAGAACTAGATAAAAATCAATTTTTAAAATTAAAGTTTCTTGTGGTTTTAAATTATGCTCAAAATTGTTGTGTTAATTAAATCTACACTGAGTTTGGTGTAAATTAAAGGGCAGGGAAAGTAATTCTTGCCTAAATTTCAGTTCTGTGTTACAAAATACTTGTGTTATGCTAACAAAGTCATACAACACCAGAGAATAAGGTAAACAAATATAATAATATGGGTGCTTGCAATGCAGGTAATTAATTTCTGAGGAGACTGAACTTTGTAGCCAGCCTTTGGGTAAAGGAGAAATCCAGGTTTGAAATCTGCCCTGTCCGGCCAGCATAGAGTTTTTGTTCCTGTTTTCCCCCAGATTTCAGCATCTCAGGTGAGATACCTGTGTGTTGGAGTGATGTGGTGGAAGCCCATGCTTTTGCAAACTTAACTGAAGGCCACTTGAGTACATCATGGGGGTGTATTTGTGACAATCCAGGAACGACAGTCTAATGCAGTAATGTTATTTAATCCTTCATGAGACTTCATCAGGGAGGTAATTTTTATCTCTGTATTGGGTTTCTGAGCTGTCATGTGAGTTCAGCCTCCTGGGGTCCAGCTGTGGGATGCCCTGTCCCTCTCCCCTGCGTTTCATGCCCTGTGCTGCTGGCGGGGCTGGGCGGGGCTGGGGGGGATGCAAAGCTTGTTCCCAAACTTGGCTCCAATCGCTTTGTGAAATTTGGATTGTCTTGATGTGGGGCAGTTGGTAGGAAGGTGACATCACCAGTGTACATAAGGGAAACCTCTCAGGAAGAAGTCCTGAAGGCAGTTGCAGGGCAACAGCAGAAGTACGCACAGTGAGGGTGCTGCTCCCAGCCTCCTGCCTGCGCTCGCATAGTTCTTCTGCAAGACAGGATGAAACATCTCAGTCACGCTGAAAGCTGTTCTGTTTTCCTGTCTTTCTTTACCCTTAATAATAGTGATACATGTCCGATGGTGCCCTTTTTTACACACTTAGATGCAAGAAACTGTTGCTAGAGCATCTCACAGACCCACAGCCCTTTACCAACCAGTTCTGGACAAAAGCTGCTTTCAGAGGTGGTGAAAACGCAGGTCAGCAGGACCTCAGTACTGCTGTGCTGAATTGCAAATACTTGGGGTGGGTGAACCAGAAAACACAGCATGGTGGAGAGATGCCTCCTTGAAGTCCTGGAAGCAGGATGGGTCTGGCCCCAGCGTGCTGCTTCAGCTCCAGTGCTCGTGCTCCTGTTCCAATGGGCACTTGGAGAAGCTTACAAAGGGAAGGCAGAAAATCCCTGTTGCTGCAAGGACAAGAGAGGAGATGTCGCACCCAGCGTGTGCCGTCGGCCAGCACAAGCAGTTCTTGCTGTGCTACATCCACCTCCTGCTAGACAGCGGGGCAAACCTCGCCTCCATCCCAGCTGTATGCAACAGCAACCTGGGAGCAGGGCTTCCCTGTGCCTCCCCCCTCTTGGGCATGCAGGAAAGCTTTTCCCGCTGTTCTTTTGTCTTGCTGGTAGCAGCTGCAGCTGGTTCCTCTCTGCTCCCGTGATATCTTCCCTCTGGCCGCTGCAGAGCTTTGGAAAGGGGAGGTCAGAAGATGCTGGGTTGCTTTTATTTATTTAGGGGGTTAAATTAAATGCAAATTTAGTGCTTTCCTATGCTTGTACAACAGAGAACAGAAAACCACATTTCCTTACTGTACAGACTCCTGCCCCTTTGAAAATTAACTCTTGGGCATGGCTAGAATATGGTTTTCTGTGAATATTTGGATGTACTGCAGTGACGGGCTCTGAAGCTGTTCCCATCCTACATTAAAATAAAGCCATCTGCCAGGATTCCTTGTACTCTTGCCAGACCACTGAACTGGCCCATACAGGACAATTCTGGGATGGTTCTTCTGCACCTCATAAAACCCTGTTAATGCAGATGTTAGACTATCCTGACCTTTTCTTTTATGTGGTATTTCTGAAGATTTCAGTTGTATTAATGGCTGTGTGAGTGTATGCGTTGTGATATGGAGGGGAAAAAAGTCCAGTGGGGACTAGAAGGAAACTGAATTCCATCCTGCCTGGGCTGTAAGTGAAAATTAAACTGAAATTTCCCCAGGTGAAAGGCCAGGAAAGTGACTGTGCGGTTGAGCATGGCTGGTCTCTTTAGCTCTGCTTTTCACACCACTTCTTCTGCCTGGAGTCATTGCAAGGCAACACAATTTGCGTTTCCATTTTTATAGGTAGACCCATGTTTATGTGCTCTTTGCATCTTTGTTATTGCTGTTTTGGTGGTGACTAATTGCTGGTGTATAATTAAGACCTGAACAGTCAGGGTGAGGGGCAGGGAAAAAAAATAATCAAACAGTAGATGTGACATTCATCAAACTCCGGAATTTATTATTTTAAACATCGGTGAAAGATACCAGATAGCCTGAGAGAAGTCCTGTGTGTACCCTCCAATTCATGTGCCATATCTCTGGTCTGGAAGAGCAAGTGTGTGCTTAAGAGGCCTCATTGCGTAGAAATGTGTATTTTCCTTGTATGTGTTCATGGTGGGGCCATTTAGCAGCAGTTCTGGTTCCTGGGAGGGGGGAGAACTGAGTACTACCAGACTACTGATCAAATCAGCATCCAAATAGATATTACATTTTTTTTCCCCAAAAACCATGAACTGATGACAGGATGAAGGGTTACCAATAACTAAGTGACAATGAGCAAAGACTCCATTTATCTTTGTCTTCCCAATGCAACCTCTCTAAACTGTGGCGCTGATGTAAAAACACCAAACCACCACCTTATGGATGACACATTCGTACTCTGTGGCTGACGTTTGTGTTGCTGTATTGCAGAGACAGCACATGGGAAGGAAGAGCTGCTTTAGTTTTAGGCTTGTGCACCAGCAAATTGCTAACCCGGGCTGAGCGTGCTTGTGGTTGATGGTATGGGAGCCAGAGAGAAACCAGCCTGGGTTGCAGACGCTAGCCTGTGTTTTCAGGGCTATGGTTTTTTTTTAATGGCTAACATCCTTTCATTTGTTAATTGGAGAAACTTGATGGAGAACCTCACACCACCACTCTCTGCCCTTGAGAATATGAACATGTTTTGTGGTGCTTGACATTACTTAGTAATATCTGATTTAAAAAAAACACAACCTGAAATACAACAAAAAGAGACATTCTTAAAGTTCATTAATAAAAAATAGAGAGATCATTAAAGCACCTTTCCTAGAGGAGACCCTCTTAATTTCAGAGACGGAGCAGATACAGAGGGTATGCTGTGTTACTTCCCTCACACCTCCTGGTAAATTAATGTTTCAGAGCCCTGCAGACTTCATGGCTTCTGGGAGCACAAACAAGCTAAAATCATTATTTCAGGTTAGGAGAAATGCTGCATGTTGGAAATTAAAATACTTCCTCTGTGGTTTGCATATAACTTGTAACTTATGTTTCTCCTGACATCCATAAAAATGAAGGCTCTAGTTACTGTATTTAAATAGCAATATTAAAAAATGGAGCAGTTTAACTAAATTACTCTGTTAAATGGAGAACTTCTTATTTCTCTTGAGAAGTGCAAGGTAGAGACCAATCTTCACTGGTACCGAACCTGCCTGGGCTGGTTCCCAGGTTGTCCTGGGACATCCAGGTTGGTTGGGGGTTTGAGGAAGAATCATAGAATGGTTTGGGTTGGAAGTTCCAACCCCCCTGCCATGGGCAGGGACAGCCTCCACTAGCCCAGGTTGCCCAAAGCCCCATCCAACCTGGCCTTGAACACTGCCAGGGAGCCAGGGGCAGCCACAGCTTCTCTGGGCACCCTGTGCCAAGGCCTCAGCACCCTCACAGGGAAGGATTTCTGCCTCACATCTCATCTCCATCTCCCCTCCTGCAGCTTCAGGCCATTCCCCCTTGTCCTGTCACTCCCTGCCCTTGTCACCAGCCCCTCTCCAGCTTTCCTGGAGCCCCTTCAGGTACTGGAAGGCCACAATTAGATCTCCCCGCAGCCTTCTCTTCTCCAGGCTGAACAATCCCAACTCTCTCAGCCTGTCTCCAGAGCAGAGGTGCTCCAGCCCTCGGATCAACTTTGTGGCCTCCTCTGGACTCGGTCCAACAGCTCCATGTTGTGCTTGTCCTGGAGACCCCAGAGCTGGACGCAGCACTGCAGGGGGGTCTCACCAGAGCGGAGCAGAGGGGCAGAGTCACCTCCCTCGATCTGCTGGTCACACTGCTGGGGATGCAGCCCAGGACACGGTTGGCTTTCTGGGCAGCAAGTGCACACTGCTGGCTCATGTTGAGCTTCTCATCAGTCAATACCCCCAAGTACTTCTCCTCAGGGCTGCTTTCAATCCATTCCTCGCCCAGCCTATAGTTGTGCTTGGGATTGTCCCAACCCATGTGCAGGACCTTGCACTTGGCCTTGTTGAACTTCATGCGATTCGCATGGGCCTACCTCTCCAGCCTGTCAAGGTCCCTCTGGATGGCATCCCTTCCCTCCAGCGTGTTGACCGCACCACACAGCTTGGTGTCATTGGCAAACTTGCTGAGGGTGCACTTGATCCCACTGTCCATGTTACCGACAAAGATGTTGACCACAACTCTTTGAGTACGACCATCCAGCCAATAAGCGATGCTTCAAGCCATGCCCATGGCATCATGTTCAGCTCAGAAACAGTTGACAAGTCTTCATTTATCATAGAATCATAGAATTACAGAATCTTTAAGGTTGGAAAAGACCTCTAAGATCATCAAGTCCAACCGTTGACCCAACACCACCATGTCTACTAAACCATGTCCCAAAGTGCCATGTCTACTTGTAAACCATACATTGATGAACCATACCAGACACCATTTACATGTGCATTTTAAAAGGAATTGAGAATTTTTTTTCTAGGATATTAGTAATCCACCTATTAATGGTTTGTTATTCTCTCCACTTGATCCTGCTGCGTAAGGTTCTGTAGCTCCCAGCTGAGGATCTTCCAAACATTTATGCCCTAAATTTCATAACTAGCATGCCAGGATGCACAATTTGGAATATGTTTTTTACTGAGGTCACAAAACCCCAGGTAAGTTAAAATCTCCCTGTGGGACTATAATAGTTAGGCACTAAACTTCTCGTCTCCTGAGGCCATGCTCTGACTTGAAGGCTTCTCCATGGTAAGATTGAGCTACCAGGTCTGTACCCAAAAAGAGGGCAGAAAGAGAATATGCACCCGGCAATTGACCCTGGTTGCTCTATCAAAATAAAGCTGGAATTTTGGTAAGTCAGATACTATGTAGTTTAATAAGAGAGACTGTAATTAGGCAAAGTCTGATAGACAATTAAAGCCGGGTATAGAGACTGTGCACAATACTTCTGTGCTCATCCTGAATAAAACCTCTGCAACAGTTTTAATGCAAAGTTGATTGTATTTGGATCTAAGAGAAATTAGAGCTATGATATCTGTGACACATACTATCTTTCAAAGTTCCTTACGGACATTAGGTATGCATTATTATTGCAAACTACGGATTATTCCCCCGCTTTTTACAGTTAAGCTCCATCTCCAGTTTAGGCTAAGCTTTCCCTTACAGGAATAAGGAACCCAAACCAAAGGTGACACATCACCATAAGGCATGCAAGATCACTCATGCATTGCTCTTTCAGCTAATTTTCAGGTGTTCTGGAAAGAGAAGGGCTGAGCAGGACTGAGCAACCTAGCCACAGGTACCCAGGCTTGACCTTCCTAAATGTGGTTAGATAAGGATGCAGCTGGGTCATGGCCAGGTCAGAAGCTCTCTGTATTGAAGTTGATCTCAGATTTGTGCAATGTAACCTGAATGACTTGGCAAGGCTAGAGCCGAAAGTGTAATTAATATATTGTATTGTGTAATGTATTTGTAATATATGTGTATTGAAAGCTATGAGCAACAGTTATTTTTGGTGCACACCCATTCCAGCCTGGTGTCATTGCAGGGCACCTGTGGGAGAGCAAACAGATCTTTTTCCTTTCTTGTTTTTTTTTCCTCCTGTACTTTGATACCAATTATGAGTGATATTTCAGTTGGCAAAGTATTTGCAGTGATGACACCCTGGATAATAGACATAGCAAAAAAAGCCCAGGAATAATTTTCATGTTCCAGACTAGAGTCTGCAGCACTGGGAAGTTAAAAATAAATAAATAAACACAAAAAAGCAAACTTGGGAATTGCACATTGAGCACATTTTCTGTGGAATTACTGAGAAAGAAGCCCATGAGGTCAATTGAGTAGAAATGCGAGTTAAGACAAAACAGTTCTAAATTAGTAGCTGTCAGGAGAGAGCTAGTTTGGCAGAAAATGTTAAACTGGAAGGAGTCTTAGCCAAGAAAGAGTCACGAGTAGACTAATAAGCACATGAGGAAGATGGGTTTCCAGTTAAAGGTATTTTTAACACGGGAAAGAATTAAATCCTTCTCCTCAAATTCAGGAATTTGAGGATCATATTTCTACTCCAAACTCTGGAACATCACTAAACTTAGCTGAAATGCATGAATATCATATGAAACATCTCAAGCACTGGAACAGGTTGCCCAGGGAAGTGGTGGAATCACCATCCCTGAGGGTATTTAAAAGATGAGTAGATGTGGCACTTAGGGACATGATTTAGTGGTGGACTTGGTAGTGTTGGGTTTATGGTTGGACTTGATGATCTTAAAGGTCTTTTCCAACCTGAATAGTTCTGTGATTCTGTTCTGTGAAATGAATACTCAAGGAGGCTGAGGGTTGGAAAAGAAACCTAGGTGGGTAAAGTCTTGCTTTAAATGACTACAAAAAATGTACCGAATCAGAGTATAATCATCAACTCTAACCTCTAAAATACTGAAACCTTTTGGAGTCTGCATTAATATTTACTGGCAGCATTTTTAATTGCAATAGGAAATCAGTTTAGTGATGATTTGGACAGGAAGATGGTATTGCTGGAAGACATAGAAGGCTGATTGTCTTGACTTGCATATCTGCTGCCAGTCATAACTTTTGCAGAATGGGAGCAAAATGCAATTTAATGAGCATATTGGTGTTCTCATTCACTTTTTCACACACTGGGTAGCTGTCCAAGTGTGTGAAGAAGATGACCCAAGAGGAGAAACAAGGTTCTGCAAGAGACCTGGGGCCAGACCACGCATTCTTGTGGTGCCCCATGGTGATGGAGAGGAGGTACAGGTTAGGGAGGAGAGAAATCATTCAGTGAGAAGTTGAATTTCAAGCCATCACTGAGGCCATTAGATCTTCTATCTGATGCCTAGCAGATAACAAGCCATTATGGGGCACTCAGATGCTCTGTCTTGGAACTAAAGACTTTACCTGGCCTCACAGGAGGTGATGCAGTTGTCTTCCTCTGTCCTCTGAGCTGTAATGCTATCAGCTACCAATGCTTGTACATGAACAGCCACACAATAGCTTGCATCTGTGAGCATTTTTGCAATAAATACCCTTTTTCCCCACAGATTAGTGGCTGCATTAAAAGCTGATGCTGCCCCAAAGGAGGAGTCAGGATCAAATGGCCTGGGGTAGGGAGTGAGGCTGGCCGCTGCCCATTTCAGATGTGCAGACATAAATCAATTTATACCAGTTGGGAAGCTGCAACCTCAGATGAAAGCATGTCATTTGATTAGGTGACAAATACCTAACTGATCCCAACAAAAGTCCAGCCGGGCTGTGTGTGCTCATGGTTGGATTGGCTGCAAAAAATACATATTCGTGTTTCACAGAAAGTCTTGAAAATGTGAATCTGAGAACCCCAAAAGGCAGATGAAAGGAAAGCGAAGCTTGGCACTCAAAATAGCCCATTGTTTCTGGGTATGGCAGCCCAGCCTTGGCACGTGGGGCTGGGAGCAGCAAGCGTGGTGTAGTGGCCTTGATCGTGAACCAGCCACCTGCTGCACGCTGTTTCACTGAATAACACACATTATATGCATATATATGTGTATGCATATCTATATATACACACATATGCATGCCTGTACATGTGAGCATATATATGTCTATAAAACTGCCCCTGCTGAAAAACGTGTTGTAATGAAACATAATATTTGAGAAATTGTGACATACCATTGAGTTAGGAGCAAGGGCATCCCAGGCTGTGCTCGGGGTGCTGCTGCCGATGATGGGAATTGCTGCATGCAGCAGCCTGCAAGCCCAAGCCAGCAGTGTGGATGACTCCTGCCAGACCCTTGGGCTTTACATGATTAGGGCTCACAGACATCCTGTGCAGGGTTTTGACACCACTGTTGGTGCTTCAAATCAAGAAGAAAGAATCATAGGATGGTTTGGGTTGGAAGGGACCTTAAAGACCATCTAGTTCCACCCCCCTTCCATGGGCAGGGACATCCTCCACTAGACCAGGTTTTTTAGATTGTCTGAATTGGAGAACTACTATCCTTTTGTATGGAGTGAGTGTCCATGCAGCGTTTATATAAAGTTGCCAAAGCTCCCCTGGGAGGGAAGTGGCTGAAAGAGAAATGGGAACAGTTTTGTCCTCTGCAGATGGTGACAGAAATAAATGAAAAGCAGTTGAATGCGTTCCTAGAGCAAACTGCTATATTAATTGTTTGTAAGCCCACGTTTCTCCTTGCATCAGACAAACGCAACCATTGTTTTTTCTAATGTTTCTCACACCTGGGCCAGGACTAGGGGAAAAGGGGTGAGGGCATGCTTATGAAGTTTGAATGTGACTAAAATGTCAATTTTCCTGATGCTTTGGTCGTTTGCACTTAAACTCCATTTGGGGCTGGCAGCATTGCACAGGAGGCAGTGCTGGCAGTCTGCAAAATGAGGCAAGTCCCTCAAAGCACCATCCTCAGCTGCCTCTGGAGAGCAGCGGTGGATTTTGGGTTTGTATGTGGAGGCTTGTGCAGGAGGTGCTAGAATGAGACTATGAACTTCTTGGGAGCTTGATAAGGTTGTAATGGACTTTGTGATGTGTTGTTCATGATATCATAGGAAAATTTTATTATTGTATATAATTAATATTATAATATAATTAATAATACTATATATATGATATATTAATGGGGAATTAGGTGATATATTAACAGGGAACAAGCTGCCCAGAGAGGTTATGGTGTCTTCTTCTCTGGAGATATTCAACACCCGCCTGGACGCCATCCTGTGCAACCTGCTCTGGGTGATCCTGCTCTGGCAGGGGGTTGGACTAGATGATCTCCAGAGGTCCCTTCCAACCCCGACCAGTCTGTGGTCCTGTGATTCTTTGGATATAGCCAAGTCTTAAATATCCATGTATACAGTATGCAGAGAGTGTATTGCCCATTCAGGCTCCTTTGAGATTCTGGTGTCTTACTGCAGAGCACAGAAAAACTCTCCAGACTATTCAAAAACTGTTGTGAAAGGTGGTTTCGAACCTCACTGCTCTAAACTGCCAGGGGATGGCTTGTGAGCTGCTTGGGGAGAGATTCCCCAGGGGCACAGGAGTGGGAGCTGGGTGCTCCCCTGCTGCTGGCTCTGCCCCAGCCTGGGCTGGGGGTGTTTCTGCAGAGCAGCCCCCGTCAGCCCTGCAGACACGGAGCTTCCTGGCACCCATGGGGTGGGCTTTGAGTCGGTCTGTGCTTCCAGCTGCAGTCTCAAAGCAGGGAAATTTCTAATCCTTTGGGACCAGCAAGCACTTTGAGGGGAAAGCTTCACTCTCTGACTCCAGTGGGCACAGGTTTTTCCCTCCTGTCTGCAGAAAAAGGTGCAAAACAGGCTTTGGAATGTTAAATAAAAGGTGAATTTTTTTCCCGAACTTGGTTGTGCCTCTGAGTTGTGGATTTTAGTAAAACACCAAATTCTGTGACACTCTGGATAAGATATGAAGTTGTTATTGTTGGTATGTTCAGCTGACTTCCCACTCTTTGCCATTCTGCTACCAGTTGGCTGAAGCTGATTTAGTCTGCAGAAAGCATGAAAGCCTATGGTGCCGTGAAATTTTTTGGCATTTATTTTGAAAAATAAATTCCACTGATCTTTGACTTTTTTCTCCTCTGTAATTTAAAAAAATAGTAAGCATGCATGTATGCATATGATGTTGACAGCAATGGATTTCTGCTTTAGGAGACGTATTTACCTGCTCAAGCAAAAAATGGGGTGCAGCTGAAGATATTAATCTTTCTTTGTCAGGGTGATCTGGTTTTATTGCCCCAAGCCAAACTTCATGTTTTAACATACTACTTACAGTAATGGTATTTTGAGGGTCTTCCCATCTGCTGTCTCCAGCAGGGATGACAGAAGCGAAGTTGGCTTCTGATTTCTTTATCATTTCATATGGCAAACTTATTCAGAGGAGAAGCTTTAAAAAAATACTTTCCAAATTGGGACATTACCTCCTTTTTTTGCTGTAACTGCTCAAAGGATTTGCCATGGGGTAGGTGGGACAGAGGGAGCTGACACCCCCTTAGCATGCTCAGAGTAATGCAGATTTTAGCTGGAGGGAGAAGTGTGAAACCTTTCATCTTGTAATGAAGTTTTTTCTCATCCCACCCTGCCACCCACCAACAGAAAGTTGTGGGTCTTGCCACTGGTACAAAATGATTGGGGGGCTTTCCAATACTCATTTTTAAAAGATTTTTCTTGCTTTTTCAACTTTGAATACTGTGCTTGCTTCCATGTATGAAGAAGAGAGATGAGCAGTCTTTGTCCCAGGGAGGTCACAAAGTTTCCCACCCTCAAGGAGAGCTTCCTCCAGTCTCTGCAAGATCAAAGATTAGAGGACAGAAGCTGTGGGCTCTGCTCCCAGGACCACCGCCGCCTCCCTGGCTGACCACAGCCGGACTTTTCTGCATCTTTTTTGTTCATCTTCCCCATCATCAGTTGGACCTGCCGACGCTCACGTACCTCCTACTGGAAGGAGACACGGGCATTGGCTGGTGCGTGAAGACCCCTGGGCAGATGACACAGATCAGCTGCTGGGCTACAGTTATTAATAGTTTCAGGAATTGCTATTAATACACTTGGAGCAGCGACAAGCCATACTCCTGCAACATGTGACAACACGCTAAGTTTAAACAGGTTAAATTAATTTCAGCATTAGGAGTAATTTAAATTCAATTATTCATTTAAAAAAATGTGGGACTTGTTAAGTGGCTGCCCATCAGGCAGAGCTGTCAGGTCTCTGGTTCCTCCTGTTTCCCGCAGTTGCTCCTGCCTTTCCACAGATGCACAAGAGCTTCACTACCCCAAAGCCAATGCACGGCAGCTTTCGGCGCTCAGAAACCAGAGCTTCTGCCTAATTAAATGAGTTTCCAATGTGTGTATTTCGTGTTTGGAGAGTAGCAAGCTACTGGTGCAGCTGTGCCAGCACTGGAAAAGATGAAACTCAAAGGAACAGTAGGGGAAAAATTAGTATTTTAGTGTGTGCATGTGCAGGAGGACCTTCCAGCGCCTGTGTACAGGGAGTCAAGCTTTGAAGTGCCTTGATGATGGATCTTTGCTTGTCACTGAGCTCTTGTAACTTTAGTGGTTTTAAAACTTTATTATATTTTCAGTTTGCCAGAGGAGGAACTACAGTGAAGTGGTTTGAGCTGGGAAGGGGAGGATGGCATCTGAATAGAAAGACTAAGCAGCTGGTGCAGGACTCTGGAAAAGATTTGCCGACATGATGGTGGTGTAATGAGAAGTCTGAACAGCAGTCCATCAGGCTTTCCTGCAAGGTCATCTTTTGCTCAGTCACTGCTGTCTCGCCCTATAGAAACAAGCATTTAATTCCCTGAAGCCAGTGTGTATTGCAAAACCTATCTTTCATATTTCTGGATCCAACTTACTTTGAAAAAATGCATGAGATGATACCTGTCAAACCATTGCCTTCATTTTTCACGCTTACTTGTCACTTGCTAAGAGTCACTTGTGTAAGTTTATTGACAAGACAAATGGCTGGTGTGGCAACACCCAACCCCTTCCCTTGTTTTATTTATCGAACAGTTAAAAGTTTTTCTTTAAAAAAACCCCAAACACACACACACACACCAAAAAACCCTGCCGGGAGGCATTTTTCCCTTTTTGCAGAAGGTCACTAAATACAGTTTGGTTTTCCCCTTGTATAGCTAATACTCTAGAGAAGTTTATGCAATTAAAAAGAAAAACTAAACATCATTGTTACCAGTGTTGAGAAACAAAAGGTGTGATGGTAACCTGCAGGGAATTGCATTTGAAGCTGGGAAAAGTCTTGTTGTTTTATTCTTATTACTTTTACTCAGGGAGATTAATTGCATTATGAGACATTATTTTACTGTGAGACTGTTCCTGCCAAGCCCATCTGTGGCTCCGTCCAGGCTGCTGCCTTGAAAACTTGTCATTCTCAGGACTCGATATTGCAAATCGTTAAGTGTGTGTTAAACATTTCGGAAATCCTGTTGAAATGACTTGTGCAGCAGGTGTGAGGCATGTAGGGTGTTCGCATGCTGAACCTGCAGTTTCAGTGTAAAACTGCCTGAGTTCTTCCTCTGCCTCCAGCCTTTTGGGGTATTTTAGGGTTATTTGTAACCTGGATCAGGTCAGTGGTTTTTAGTGGGATAGTGACCAATGGCACAGGAAACCTCAACATCAAGGGTGATGACACAAGACTCTCTGATTGACTACTGTAGGAAATTATCTATCGCTTCTTGTTAGTCTTAATTCTTTATCCAGTGTTAAGTGGTCAAGAGCCATCAGTTTTCACTGATTTCCAGATTAATACTTGTGCTTTGATTTCTTTTTTTAATTAATTAATCCAAGCTGGGAATGATGGGGGTGACAGAGAAAGTACGTGCAGAGATTATACGTGAGAATTTAAAATGTTGTCTTGAAGAGAGCCTCCACCTTCAAGAGAGCTTATTCCTAACCTGAACCAGCTGCTACTGTACTTTCAGAGGGGAGAAAAATGAATGAAAACCTCCTGCCTTGGAAGATCAGGAGGTTAGGGTAGATGGTATCAGTGCACTTTTATTGATTCAAACCCAAAGTTTCCTTGGCTGCTGATCTTGGATTTTAGACGCAGGATTGGGTCAATATTTGGATGGGAAACCTCTAAGGGAATCTCCAATACCACATTAAGCATGTGGCTTCCTATAACATTAAATGCAAAGGAGTGGATATAATGGGTCATTAAACTTGCACTGTCATATTGCAAAGAAATAATTTTAAATCTATGAAATCTTTGGATTACTGCATAATTAGAGTGCAGGAAAGCCTGCATACAGACAGAGCGTTTGTAGGCTCCATAAAGCAGCTTTCCTACCAAATGTGGCTGTCTGGACATCTGATGTCAGCTCAGTAGCAGCTGTAGACTCATAGAATAGAATCATAGAATGCTTTGGGTTGGCAGGGACCTTAAAGATCATCTAGTTCCAACCCCCCTGCTGCGGGCAGGGCCTCCACTAGCCCAGGTTGCCCAAAGCCCCATCCAACCTGGTTTTAAACACTTCCAGGGATGGGGCCTCCACAACCTCTCTGGGCAACCTATGCCAGTGCCTCACCACTCTAACAGTAAATAATTTCTAACATCTAATCTAAATCAACCCTCCTTCAGCTTGAACCCATTACCCCTTGTCCTGTCACTACACTCCCTGATAAACTGTCCCTCACCATCTTTCCTGTAGGCCCCTTCAGGTACTGGAAGGCCGCAATTAGATCTCCCCGCAGCCTTCTCTTCTCCAGGCTGAACAACCCCAACTCTCTCAGCCTGTCTCCATAGCAGAGGTGCTCCATCCCTCTGATCAGCTTCGTGGCCCTCCTCTGGACTTGCTCCAACTGCTCCATGTCTCTCCTGTATTGGGGCCCCCAGAGCTGGACGCAGTACTGCAGGTGGGGTCTCACCAGAGCAGAGTGGAGGGGCAGGATCACCTCCCTTGACCTGCTGGTCACACTTTTGATGAAGCCCAGGACATGGTTGGCTTTCTGGGCTGCAAGTGCACACTGCCGGCTCATGTTGAGCTTCTCATCAATCAATACCCCCAAGTCCTTCTCCTCAGGGCTGCTTTCAACCCATCCCACGCTGTAGTCATGCTTGGGATTGTGCCGACCCATGTGCAGGACCTTGCACTTGGCCTTGTTGAACTTCATGTGGTTCGCATGGGCCCACCTCTCCAGCCTGTCAAGGTCCCTCTGGATGGCATCCCTTCCCTCCAGTGTGTCGACCGCACCACACAGCTTGGTGTCATTGGCAAACTTGCTGAGGGTCACTCGATCCCTCTGTCTGTGTTGCCAACAAAGATGTTGAACAGCGCCGGTCCCAGTACCGACCCCTGAAGAACGCCACTCGTCACCGTTCTCCACTTGGACATTGAGCTGTTGACCACAGCTCTTTGAGCGCGACCATCCATCCAATTCCTTATCCACCGAGTGGTCCATCCATTGAATCCATGTCTCTCCAATTTAGAGACAAGGATATCGTGCAGGATAGTGTCAAATGCCTTGCACAAGTCCAGGTAGATGACGTCAGCTGCCCTTCCTTTATCCAGTGACGCTGTAACCTCATCATAGAAGGCCACCAAGTTTGTCAGGCATGATTTGCCATTAGTGGAGCTGTGTTGGTTGTCACCAATCACCTCCTTATCTTCCATGTGCCTGAGCATAGTCTCCAGGAAGGTCTGCTCCATAATCTTGCCAGGCACGGAGGTGAGACTGACTGGCCCATAGTTCCCTGGGTCTTCCTTTTTTCCCTTAAAAATCAGGGTTATGTTCCCCCGCTTCCAGTCGGCAGGAACTTCGCCGGACTGCCAGGACTTCTCAAATATGATGGAGAGTGGCCTGGCCACTTCGTCCGCCAGTTCCCTCAAGACCCGCGGATGCAACTCATCAGGTCCCATGGACTTGTGCACCTTCAGGTTCCTTAGATATTCTCGAACCTGATCTTCTCCTACAGTGGGCAGTTCTGCATTCTCCCAGTCCCTGCCTTCTGGGACCTGGGCAGTGTGGCTCAAGCACTTGCCAGTGAAGACTGAGGCAAAGAAGTCTTTGAGTACCTCAGCCTTCTCCACATCCTGGGTAACCAGGTCACCTGTTTCATTCTGGAGGGGACCCACATTTTCCCTTGTGCTCCTTTTATCACTGCCATCACTAGCTCTGGTGATAGTCAATTTATTGCACGTTGGCTGTTTTTGTCTGGAACACGAGGAGTCTTTGGTTCAGCCAAAGTGGAGTGGGAACAGCAGCAAGTGGTGGTGCACACCAACCTGTGAGGGTCCACCTGGAGCTGGAATAGGACATTGGTCCTCAGTCCTGGCTCCAGAGCACCTTTGTACAGCTTGTACCCCCTCAGAAAAGAAATATGGGTTTCTTCATGCTTTACTGCTAGATTTCCTTTCTTTTGGTTTGTGGTTTTCCTTCTGTTTTTGAGGTGGAAGGACCTGAAGTGTCAATTTGAAAGTCTCTTGTTAACTGTGATTTGACCTCTTCCAATGAACAGCACTGTATAAATATCATTACTTGGCAAATGAACCAAAAAAAAAAGGCTATGTTTTTAAAGTAATTTACAGAAAGTACTCTTAGAAAGTCCACAGACTGCCTATTTCAAAATGACATGCATGATTTCTGCAAGCGAGTGTGTTTCCATAGGGATGTGCACAGGGAAGATGCACAATGCCGTAGCCCACTGCATCTCCATGAAGGGATGCAGACCCCTGAATGGATGGCAAGGCTGAAACCTCTCCACATGGGAACAGCGCCCCAGACTTGTTATACAGCAGATGTAGATGACACTGACCTGCACGAATTTCTCTCCAGGTGTACAAATACCATAGAAAATGTTCCTGTTATTTCTTCTATCTTAGTTGCTGTTGTAGTAGTATTAACTTAATTTTTCTTTCTTTCTTTGAAAAGTGAGTCCTCCGCTTCCTCAGGACTCTTAGAGAACTCTAACAAAGATTTTGGAGCAAATTTTTACTTTCTCATCTTCTCATATCTCAGAAGTGTCCGTTATTTTGACAGTAATTTAACCAGCAGAGAGGAACCAAGCCATGACCCTGAATATTTTCTTGCTAAAAGATGCCTAAGTATTCTTTGTAGACACTTTTGAATTATATCCATGAATTATGTCAGTGGAACTAACAATTATTCTCAGTAAATCTCACTTCTGTCAGAGGTACTTGAATAAATTTTATAGCTGGATGCATTTAAAAATACTTAGTAACACTTATAGCAGTGTTAGAAATAAAATTATGGGTAATAGATTATAGTTTCCTCTCATTTCAAACATGTATCATTTGTAAATACCCCATACAAGGGACTGGAATGAATATGGCATTTGCAAATGAAACATTTGTGCCAGAACTAAGGGTATGATGCAGTATGTAAATTCATTTTCATGTGCAAGCTACTTTAGGACTCTTGCTGTAGAAATCACGTAGGATGTTTCGCTGGCTAGTTTCTATATTTTACTTTTATCATTCTGTTTGTGCCCCTTGTTGTCACCCATCATTTGTTGTTTATTGTTCAAACCCTGTTTTGATGGCAGGATTATTAATTTATTCAGGAGCATCTCTGGGGTGGAGGATCAGCAAGAGGTTAATCTTCAGCACAGTCCAGTGATCCAACGTGACATTGCTGCTGCTGCTCCTCTGCTTTGAAAGAACTGATGAGCAAAGAGCAATGTCAAATATAAATATCCATTTTCTGGGGATTTTTTAATGACCCATTGCTTTAGAGAGGGAAGCAGAGCACGGCTGCTGTGCACTTGAGCCAGAGCCTACAGTGAGGCAAAGGCATTTTAGTATGGGACCTCAGCAATTAAAAGAAAGCACCCTTGGAGGACCAGAAGTGAAAAGTTTGGCTTTAGCAACCTCTAATTCCAAACCCAGGCCTTCAGGGTGAAATCTAACTCCCAAGCCCATAAACTCCTCCTCCCCCCCTTCTTTTTGTCTCCTAAACGATAAACACTAGCTTCACCTCTAACAGGACTAACGCAACACTTGCAAGCTAATATTTAATTTTCCTTCAGCCACAGCTGGGCTCACCTGGATTAGTGTCAGACAGGAGGAAGCATAGATTTTTCCATGCTGTAATGTTATTTTTGACTCACAGAAGCACAGTAGGAAGCATGTCATCCTTTGACAAACCACTTGCTCACAGCCAGCGCTGGGGTAGATTCCTGTTTGAATGGGCTGTGCAGGATTGCTAGGCTATGGGGCTGGGGCTGTTGGCCATCAGATTAGTTGAACTGACTTTAGTAGTGAACACAGAGTTTGACTAGACTAAGAAGCTGCAAAATGTTATCAGAAATTGAGATAAGGAAAAAAAATGCAAGCTGGTTCGCTATTTTCAGTGGTCAAGCTCCAATGAATGTCAACCTCAATACTGTGTAAATATTCACCTTGATGAATAGTGGGATGCTTGATACAGTTTTGAATTTAATTGGAATATTTTCTTGATCCAAGCAGGATGTTATCTGGAATAACAAGTGTTGGACACAAAGGAAACTGTGTGAAATCTCACCTAAAATATTTAACAGTAGTGTTATTTTGTTCCTCCTAAATCAAACAAACCAGTCAAATTGTTTATCTTTGACCCATGCAGAAGAAAAGTGGATGCCAAATATGGTTTAAATCTTTTGCTTACATCAAGAATCTGTGTTCTGAAACACTCACTGAAGAAAACAAAGCCTTTTAGCTGGGCTCTGGATCAGCGTAGTCCAACTGGTTTGTCTTAGTTGCAGGTTGGATTTGGTTTTGGCTAGGCCTGACTTTGGCTTTCACAGCAGGCCAGTTGCTTCCCGCACCACTCGTGATGTTTATTCCTGACAATCTTGTGGAAATTTTCTTGTTTCCTCCTTGTTCCATTGAGGGTTTTTAAAAATATTATTCACCTGGATACGGTTACACAGGGCTAACTCAAGCCCTCTACTACAAATGTTGTTTATAAAGCAGTGGAGGAACCACGCTCACGCTCCTGGTTTGCTGGAGATGATGGGGACAGCACGTCTTGCGGCCTGCAGATGACTGTAGCTCATGATGGGGCTTTGCTGTGAGCCCAACCCTGGTGCGTGCAGGTGGGCGACTGAGGCTCAGCTGGTCAAAACCCTCTTTGATCCAGTGCCAAGATTTTTCTATGGGCTTCTTGCAAAGGGACCAGGTTTTGTCATGCAACTTCTTGCCTTTACTCTTGTAGGAGAGAAACATTGAAGACAATGCCAGGCTTCTAGACTAAATTCAATCCTTGGCTGTGTTGTCTCCATTTGATCTTGTGCCAATATTGTCCTTGAAATAGCTCTTCTCCTCTCAGTTTGCATTTTGCTAGGTCAAACAAGCTGTCCTCTTTTAGTCTTCCCTTGTATTATGTGTTCTCCATTGCTTCAATGATCATCGTTACAGTTCTCTGCATCTTTGCTGGAAATCATTTCTCTGAGATGTGGTTAAAAGGATTTCGGGTGAGGTCAAATCAGGGACTTGTACAGCATGGATATCTCCTTCTGTGGAATATATCTTGCCAGATATTTTTTAACATCAAATTTTCTTTTTCTGCTTCCTGTTTGTCACCTTCACCCTTTGGTGCACTTGAGTCTCTCCTGCCAAAGCCTGTTTTTCTAACCAAAGATCTCCCAGCTAACTGCAGAATTATTTTTTTCCCCTTCCTTTTCTTATGAACTTGCTCATTATCTGCACCACAAAGCTCCATCTCAGTCGTAGCTCTCCGATCTTCAGAGTCATTCCACTTTCCCTGTGTGATATTTCATTTTCCTTCATTGACGATACTTCCTTGCTTCATATCATCAGTAATTTTACTCCTGCTTTGCATTATGAAAATATTACATGAAATTGGTCTGGAGACCAATTCTGGAGCAGTTCCAATGGTGATCCTGGTTTAATAGTCCTATTATTGGTGAAAACTGTGGGAGAATTCCTGATGGCCAATTTCTTAGGTCCTTTACAGTTGTGATCACCATCTTTCCAGCTGGATGCACAATTGTAGCAAATATTCTAGTCCAGTTTCAAAAGACCCTGATGTTGTGTGCCACAAAGCAAGACGAGCAAGGTAAGCTGAGCCTGTGCTCAGCTTACCTTGATGCTTTCCACAAGGAAAATATAACATGAAGTCTTAGATATTGCAGTTGTTTGGATTCATGACACTTCTTGGACCTGTGTACAGCCATTGATCTCTGAGTTCTGTTTCAGCCCTTGATGTGATCAGCTCCAGTTTAGTCCTGGTCATCCTGCCTTTGCCCCCTTTCCTCTTGAAATCTGAAGCAAAGTAATTCACAGTTTGGAGCATACTTGGATTATCTTTTATCCTCGTGCCACCCATAGTGACCTCTTTTCTTGTTTTCATTTTATTTATATGGAGAAAACATTTTGTCATTTTACTTAGTTGCTTTAACTTCCTTTGCACACTCTAATTCAGTTTGACTTGTGGTATTTTTCATTTATAACATTTAAGGTACATCTTTCTTTGGGATTGTTCCTTTTGCTCTTTCTTTGCACTCTCTCTGCTCACTCCTACTATCCTTTGAGAGAGATTTAATTATTCAGTTAGTCTGGAGGTTTTCTTCATAATTTTTTACGATCCCCTCTTTGTCCAGGATGCAAGTTCCTACTAAGTTTGCACCCAATAGCTAAAGAAATTCCAGTCATCCTCTCTGTTCCCATTCCTAAGCTTATCTAAACAGATTTTTCCAAGTTCCCTTCATTTCTAAGAGTTTTCCCTCTTGAATCAAAGGTGTAATTTACAGTTTTGATAGTTGTATCCTTGCAATTAACTTGATACATTTAGCCAAGTTTCACTAGTCACATTCTCTTCCATTAGGCATCTGGGACTGGAAATGCCCATGGCAACTGGCCATTGCTTCTTGGTACCTTGCTACCGGCTACCTGGCAGAAGCTCTACTTGCTCCCTGTCCCTGTAGCTAATGCAAGCAAAATTCATACTGAGACCATCAAGAGTGATTCGCAGGACTATGAGGAGCCATTAGGCTCAATATATTACTGAATATATTTATGTAGGGAAACATGTATGTGCATCAGAGTGCATGTAGCTAATGCTGTAAATCATGCTCTGGTTCCTGTGCAGAACTAAAGCTTAATTAGTAGGCGCTAAGGGTCACCAGAACAGCCTTGTTTCATAGGTGCATTGTGCTCCTTAGCTGTCAGCTAAACAAGCCAGATTCACTTCTGTGTATGTGTTGGCCCTAGTATCTAATTTCCTGCTCTCGCTGTTGTGCACACCAGGCTCCTCTTGGGTGCTGAGCCTCTCTCTATCACGTCGTTCAGGACTTGGTTGTTTTGCAGCCTGGAAGTGAGGTCTATCAGCATGCCTGGCCAAGGGTCTTTCTGCAAGGTGATAGGAAGGATTACCCACTTGATAAACAAAAGGGAAAAAAAAAAAGGAAAAAATAAACCAGAATATTGTGTACTAAACCAATAAATAGTTTGGACACAGGTTTCAGCTGGCAGATCATGCAGCAGAGCAAAATCTGCTACAAAACCTGACCAAACACATGCCTTGGGTCATTGTTTGGGAGCAGGACAAGCAGCGGGTGACCCCTCCAGGACAGGGCAGACAATTTGTCCTACTCCAGCCCTCTGGGACCACATCAACCCTGCATATGCCAGTTCCCCTGAGTGTGATAGTCTTGAGTTATTTAACTTAATTGTTTCTGCAATGGATGTTTTAACAAATTTCTTCCCAGTGACTGCTTCTACAGGCAGCCTGGCTGTTTAGCTGGAAATAAACAGTTATCCCCCTGATAAAGTCGGTCATAACAGGCTTTTAGAAAGCCTAAATGTGGATTCCTTGTATACATTAATGATGTGGTATTAGTTATTGCCATGCTAGTCTAAAGATATTAAAGGAGTTCATAAGAACTGGTCATATCTTTCAGTGGACCAGCTGTTAAGACTGATAAAAATGGGCAAGCTTTTGGGCATGCTGGTCCATTTATTTCAGTTCCAGTCAGTTTAGCTGGTCTAATAAAAAGACACAAATTCTTACACACTTGAATTCTCTTGTATGCTGGTCACTTCTTGGTATTCACGTAATATGCATATATTTTTAATGTGAATGATCAACATTGCCTGTCTATCTCTGGTAAAATCTACCAACTCAGTGTTTACTCAACCTTTTAAAATACATTTTTTGAGCTACCACCTGCTACTACCATTCAACTCCTTGCTGAACTCATTTTCTTTAAGGTTAATGAGAACAAATCCTTTGAACTTGCGTTATTTCTGTCTGATTTGGTGCAAGGCTCACTCTAACTGCCATCCCAGTGAAATTGATTATATAAATTATCAAGGGTTAGACTATGAAAAAGTTTGATTAAGTTAATTAGAAATTCATAACTTGGCCTTTGGCCAAAATGTAATTTTCTTTCCTTAAGCCCAATTTGAAACGCAATCTTACTGCAGGTTTTAATCTAAAAATTCACAAATTTTCTTAGCTCTTACTTTCTACTGTTTAGAAAACAATGCAATGAATTAAATGGGTAGAAACATTTAAACAAGAGACTTAAACATGGATGAATTCTGAAATTAGGTGGGGGACAGTTGCCCATGGATGGACAACTGAGGGCTGCCTTTGACAGGCGTTTATCACCCAAGGTGAGTTAGCTTAGGACAGACGCAAACCTCGCAACCCTGCAGTGGGTTACAGATGAGGGTCCAGTGTCTGTGCTGGTACCAGTGCTGGGTTGTGGATCTGCCATGGGCATCTGAGAATCTGTGGTGCTTATTGGTTGCTAGCACAGTTTTGGTCCAGACAAGCTCTCTCCCACAAACCAAGCTGGGTTCAGAGGAAAATGTGACCCAGGGACCATCCTCAGCATGTAACTTAGACCTGCAGCTTGGGCTGTCCCAATCTCCCAACTCTTTCTGGCTTTAGGGTTACCAGGGGACCCTGAAGTCTCCGACCATCCTTCCTCATGGTTGCACCTGAATACACCCACGTCTCTATGAGATCAGGATCTGACCACTGCCAGTGTTCATCCTTCTGAGATATTGGAACCCTGAGCTGGCACCACATCCCCATTCCGTGCAAATGTAAAAATGCAAGGTGTGGAGAAATGCACTGCACCCCAGTTTTCCAAACCTGACGAGTAAGGAAGTCCATCTTCGCTCTGTTGTGTCAGAAATATGTTTACCTCTGAAGCAGAGCAGAATTTGCATATAGACCCACAGAGCAGTTTTGGTAATGGCTGGGTGTCTCTTGTTCTCCAAATGAAGTTTCTGCCCTAGGGTTTTGCTGCTTGGCAGGCTGTTTCTCTGCAGCGGTACACTGGCACAAGCTGGGAGGCTGAACTGTGCAGAAGGATGGAAAGGCAAATGCTGCACAACTTGCAGATCTGTGTGCTGGCTCTTGCTCCAGTTCAGCAACAGAAGACAAGCACACTCCTCTGCTGAGATTTAAAACAAAACAGAACAAACCAAACCAAACCAAACCAAACCAAACCAAACCAAACCAAACCAAACCAAACCAAACCAAACCAAACTCTTTAAAGGCCAGGCTTTTTCAGAATTTTTAGAACTAAATCTACCTTGGTGATGCTCTTTGGGATAAACAGTAACTCCAGGCCCAACTGAGACACTGGGACCACAGGCTATCCAGCCCAGTGCTTATAGCAGAGCATTCACAGTCAGAACCTGTAGACTCTTTTCCTTCTAACTCAAAATATGACTCTCCACACTGCTTACCCTCCCCATCCCTCTACCTGCATGTTTTCTAACAGACAATTCTGTGATAACACAATGAGGTATCATTAACATCTGCAGCATGTTTTGATGTTCACAGGGGAAAGTGCTGCCAAAGTGAATGATTTTGTTGGTACTTTTTTTTTAATCATCACTATGTCGAATCCAAGATGAGGGACTGGTATTCCTGACGATACAGGACGATAAGGGGGGGAGAGGGATGTAGAGCCCCAGGTATGTACTGCAAGGCCGACTGCCTTCTGTTGTGCTTAAACCCCCTTTGGGACAGGAAAGCTATACGCTCGCTATTCCACCTAAATGATTTTATAATCACCCCCGGCCTTTGTTTCATTCTTCTGCCCATTCACTATTTTAATTATGATTTTTTTCTCCCTGGGCAGTAAAACCTCTTGGATTTTGCCTTTTGGTTCAGTTATTTCGGGAACTCATTAAATGCCTAAAAGTCACGTGTTCAGTATTAGAAAGTGAAAACAACTCTCTAGCTGTGCCATGGGAGAGACTTCATGGTGAATTACCGTAGTTAAGTAGTAGCTTAACAGCTTGAGACTCTTCTAACATTAGGCAGGGTTTTTTTAGACCTTTAATGCATGGCAGATTATGATGCTTCCTGTACTGAATGGTATGAGGTTATTGTCTGTGGTTGGATTAATATGGATCCTTGTAGAGGGATAACACACTATCCTGTACATACTACGGAGGAATTAGATAATATTCTGTTTGACGAGGACAAGGAATGATTTAAATGAAGGGAGGGGACCCCTGTCCCTCAACAATCAGCAAAACCCATCCCACTGCTTAGCTATACCTATGGCTCTTGTCTAATAGGATTCAGGCTAGAACCGAAGTTGAATCATGATGTGATTCATCACACTTCAAATTTCACTGTAGTGTCATACCTAGACAAATAATTTCTTCTGAAGAAGCTGGTTGCTCTCATCCCTCTGCTCCCAACAGTTGAGATCATTGAAACCTCCAGTGCAATCAGGAGTGCTAAAGAGCCCCGTAACTTGCCCTGAGAAGCATCACAGTCAGCAAAGACAAGGAATCAATACCGCGGGGCTCTGCTGGCAGCAACCTCACGGAGACCGACAGGGAGCTAATGCCTGTGTCCCTGAATGTCACTTTGGGTGATAGATGCTGAAATGGAAGATATTGCTGTTTAGTGACCAAAACAAAAACACGAGAACAGGACTATTCACTCATGAGCTTTTATGGCTGTCCTTTCTGTGCCTTGGTATTCTTTATAGCACAATGGCAGATTGTATTTTTTTTATACCAGTTGCTTAGTTAATTGGACAAAAATGTGTCTGATCTGAAAAGTACTGGGTTGTGAGCTCAGTAAAATGTTGAGAGGCAAAGCTATCCTGAATATCAACAAGTTTTCTAATCTGAAATTTAAATCTTTTGGGATTCACCTATCATCTGGTATTGGATGGTAACTTTGGATCACAGAACTAGCTAGAAGTAATAATCCAAATATTTGCAGATGTTCTTCTTTAACCAGTCATACTTAATATGTGTTAATATGTGTTCATTCTGGGTATACAGACAAGCTTAGAGATTAGGAGGGGATTAGCGATACAGAGGCTTCCAGCCCTATACAAACTCCATAGATCCCTGGTCCATAGGTTTTGTACTTTTTTGAGGGGGGGTGGGGTGTGAATTAGGGCTTTTTTTTGCACAAGTTTCAAAAAAGAGTCACATGGCACTGCCCATCCTGGGACCAGGCTGCTGGGTTTTGCAGGAGGCAGCAGCTCCCTGAGATAAAAAGCCAGCTGTGAACAGTAACCAGGTGTTCCTCAGCGTCTTACCCTTTCCATCCTGCTCCCTGCTCTGCTCTTGTGCAAAACCCCCCAGTTGCAGCGAGCACATGGGCGCCGAGAGGAGATGGATCAAAACCCAGCCCCTTGGTTAAGGCACAGACGCTTGGGGCTCTGACAGCACTCACAGCCCTGTGGCCTGTTCCCCTGGATACAACTCGTCCCTTCTCCCTCTATGTGCTGTTATCTTCTGCATCTTCCTAAACCACAGTATGTAATCCAAATGCAATGTAGTAAGACCAGGAATCCTATTTGTTTTGCTGTATTAGGTCCCAGGAAGGCAGTGGCTGCAGAGGACTTGAAACCAAAGCCTTTGTATCTTTGTTACTTATTAAAAAGTGCAAGAAAAACAAGAACAACCACCATACTGTGCCTGTTTCATCCCAAGAACATTACTGAAGCTAGCAATTAAAAGGAAGAAATACAACTTTCTGCTTCTAGTTGAGCAGGCTTGATAGGTAGTAAAAAAAAAGGAAAGTCTCACGTGCCTCTTGGTCATTTTTGACAGAAGAATGCCCATTAAATGTCAGAACCATGAATTACTGTGTAAGGAGCCTGGACTCATCCTGCTGAGCGATGTGCACTGCACTGTGCACAGTATGTACATAGCATTACAGATGTACGCCGTACAGTGCACGGGGAAAAGGGGCAGTCTGCTTTTTGTAAATATTCCCAGAGTTTTGGACAAACTCTAAGCTGGCCACTGAACCTGTGTCCTTCTGCACCTACTTGCTTAGGGTTGAAGCAGTTGAGTATTGCAAAGAGAAAAGTATCAACAAGGTAGTATCAAATTGTTTCGGAGCAAAGTTTTGAGTTGTATTAATTTTTTCTGTTATTATTTTCATAGGAGAAAAGGAGGAATGAGGTATGGAGTATCTTTGACCTCTAAAATACAGTCAGTAGCTGAGTGTGCTAGCAGCAAGTCCTGCCAAAAAAAAAAAAAAAAAAAGCAGAGAACTAACAGCTTTGCTTCTTTTTTTGTCCCAGCCCACCACTCCTGCCCCCTCTTTTCACTGACTGCAACCAGCACAGCCCTCGCTTGCTCCGCTCCCCTCCTTGGCCACGCAGCAGGACGGTCTTGCAGTCGTGCTAGTTCCCAGCAAGACTGGCTCCAGCAAGGAGCCCAACTAATAAGCCCCGCAGAACTTATTATCTCAGGTTTTGTGGAGTGTGTCGCCCCTAATGAGGGTGTGCTTCGCTGCATAGGGAGCAGTGAACTAATGCACCCGTCGGGGATGGGGTCTCCCCGGCTTCAGACCCTGCTCTGCCTGCTCAGCTTGTGAAGACGTGGATGATTTGTAATGCAGGTCTTTCCATTGCTATTCAGGGAATTCTCCCTGCTGTGAATGTTGATTTATAATAATTTTTGAACTGCTGGGAAAGTATCAGAATACTGGAGGAAAGTAGAATTTGTATCTTTGTTTAAAAAAAAAGGGGGGGGGGGTGAACAAAGTGCTAAGGTATTTGGTACAAAGCACTTGCATGCATGCTGTATGCGTGCTGGTTTCTGTAGGAAAAGGTGATGCAACCTCATATGAAAGCATATGAAAAGGATTAAAACCTAGTTAGATAATTGGTTTGAGGGCAATTTTATTGAGTTCTGTTTCTAGGGGGGAAATCAGGTGATTGTGGTCTTGCTGCAACTTCTGTGCTGTATGTGCTTTTGTGGTAGTATCTCTTAAAAATTGTATGGGGTCAGAGGGAAGAATGAAAGACTGTAAGTGAAAAACATGCCTCAAAGCTGAGAGTCCAGACACCTCTTGTCCTTCCCTTGTGTAGATAAGGGTAATGTCATAATGGTCTGCTAGAGCAAAAATGGAGACCAAAACTGGTAAGAGGTCATCTTTTCCAACTGTTGCCCCATTTTGTGGTTTCTCATTGAAGTTTCACAGGAAATAAAAACAAGACTCTGGCTTTGCTCAGTGTGGCTCAGTGAGGAGTGACTAGGTCCCCAGACTGGGAACTGAAGCCAGGTAAATGCAGGCTGGTGGTGAGGCTCATGTTTAGCAGTGGAGATTTATAGCCACCACAGGCGATTTTTAAGCTGATTGTACATTTTCCCAAAGAAAGTCTCTTGTTCAAACAGGAATGGTCAGAGTGATGTTTTCCTCAGGAGGTTGGACTATGTGCTCCTGCTTCTGCGAGGCTTTCAAGCACTGGTTGCTCAGCACCTGCATTACAAGGTGATGATTGCTCCAGTTTTGGTACCAGTCAGGAGTTTAGATGTCAACTTGGCAGACTTCAATAAACTCTGCCATGCTTTCTTAGCACAGATATTTCTGCATGTGACTTGGTGGTGTGGAAAGCAAGGTCCATGAAGACAAGTCACTTAAGGTCTGTGTGGTAGAGCCTGTGGCGATCTGGGCTCGTGTCAGCCTGGTGATGTTGGTAGGAGCATGACACCAACATGGTGACACCACTTCTATAGCTCCATTAATTCACGCAGGTGCTCGTGCATGGAGCTGCATGGCACCTTGCAGACCTACCATGACAGACTTGGGTCATCTGTCACATGAAGCCCAGGCTAACGTAGGCGATGAAACGCCTTGTTGAGTGGCTTCTTGTTGAAATCTGAAAGGGAAAGAACAACATGAAGAACTGTCCTGTGGCTCTGGACTGAGACAGTGATTTCTGGCTTAATAGCCTGATTATCTCACTTTCTTCCCTCTTACTGCACTTGTTTTAATGCCTACAGTGACACACAGTGGTGATGAGTTTCTGCTGTGCCAAAGCACTTGCCTGGACACAGGGAGGTAGAGGACATTGTAGATGGTTGAAATGGTGACCACCAAGCTACCCTTGCAGGAGCCCACAGCCCTGGGCTGGTTGCATTTGCTGGTATGACTGGGGCTGCAGGTTGCTTGTCGGATGGCCAGATAAGGAAGCTTTGGAGCTTTTTACTCTTCCATCCAATATATTGCCCATTTACTGCTGAGTTTTTTCATGATCAGTAGAGAACTACAGGTTTCATAAGCTGATTTGTACCATAAATGCCAAACTCAAATCCTCTTTATTTTTTATGACAATGCAATTTTTTTTATCCTTGTGTAAGCAGCTGCAAAATAAAAGTTAGCTTTTGCCTGTCGTATTTCTCCTGTTCCTTATGCTCCCGTTGTGCTAGAGAGCCCAGCAGGAAAGAATGGCTCAGTTGCTCCTTGGGAGAACATTTTTCAGTGTCATTGGATGTGTCGCCTTTCATTTCCAGGTAGTGTGTTTGTAGGGGAGGTAGAGGACAGTTTTCATCAGGATTATTCCATTCTGATATTCCACTGCTCCATTTCCCAAGAAGATTTTTGGAATTTTTTTTCCCCGTTTTGAGAAGGAAAATGATCAGATGATGAGAAGAAGTCTTGGGCTGTCTTCCTACTTGAGCCGTTGCTCTACACTGGGTAGCTTCAGGCAAGCCCCTATCTCCAAATCCCAGCTTCTCCAGCTATTAAAACGATAAAGAAACATGCTGATACATCTTGTTTGAAAGGTCTGGAAGCAGGGGAAAAGCTGTAAAAATGGGTGAAAAAAGACAGCATCTATTTGTCAGGCGTCGTCCCTCCGAGCAGCTTTGGTACCTGTAGTGCGACTAGAGCTGTGCCCATGGGGCTGGTGCTGGGCTGGGCTGGCACGGCCCCTCGGCGTGGCTGGAGAGGAGGAAGGCGGCTCCGCGGAGCAGAGCAGATGTGATGGGTCTCCGTCATCCGGAAAACGCTTCTTGCTGGCAGCGCAACGCAACCGTGCGGGTCAAGGTCAAGTTGCTGGCAGCCTGCATCCCTCTGGAGCTGAGCCAAAGTGACATTAAAAAAAACCCAAACCCAAACACCAAAACCCCTTTTCCCTCCAGTTTTGATGGCCAGCCCTGTGCCCCCCGCCCTCGCTCTGCGGTTTGCAAACAGTGGGGACACGGCGGTCCTGGGGCGGGGGGGGACCGGCGGCCACGGGCAGGCACCGATGCTGGGCTGCTCCTGACATTTCCGCCTGCGAGTGCCCAGCCAATTGGCGAGGCTGGAGCAGCGACACATGAAATATGATGATTTTCTGCTGAAGAGGAGGAGGAGGAGGAGGAGGAGGGGGGGAGAGGGCGGGAGGACCGCTTGCTCCCGATGGTTTGCATGCCGGGGGCTGCAGAGAGGATTGGCCAGAGAGGATTGCCGGGTGCGGAGCCGCAGCACCCCGGGGATGGCCCCTTGCTCCCTGCTCCCTGACCAGGAGGATGCGATTGCCACCCAGGTGGGCCGGGCGCCGATGGCACCAGGAGAGACGCGACGCTGCCGTGGGGTGCCAGGCCTGGGGACCCACAGCTTTGGGGGGACCCCGCACCCCCCCACAGTCCCCGATGGGAGAGCTGGCTCCGCGTTGTCCTCCGGGGAGCTGTGCCACGCACGGGGCCGCCGGCGCTTTGCGGTGCTTGTTAGCAGAGGGCTGAGCTTTTTTGGGGGCTTTGGTTCGGTTTGCTAAAAAACCGAAATCCCACTCCTGGAAGAATGCTTTATTGCTGTGCCAGGGCTGCTCGGTTCAAACTTTGCAGCCTGATCCTTGGTTTGATGGGAAGCACTTGACAGAGCTCCTCTCTGCATGTCATTAACCCCCTCACACCACCGGCCGGGACGGAAACTGTTAATACCTAAAATTCAGTTGCAATAAATTTAACCCTGATAAGGAGCGGCCGTACAACTCCCTGAATCGTACCCAGCAGCTGTTCATTTTTATAATGACTATGCATTTATCCGAGAGCTGAGTGGCAAGTTTTCCGTTTATTATTATTCTCCCAAAGGGGGGGGGGGGGGAGATGGGACAGCGGGGATCCTATTAAAAAAAAAATCATATCATAATATCATAATATTCAGGAAGAAAGAGTGCTAGTGCAAACCACCCCTCCCCCTGCTCCGACTGTGCCACTGCCGCCGCTTTATTAATTTATTTGTGCCGTGAGTGACAGTCCTCCAGAAGTGATAATTGGTGCACTGTATCTTTAAAAGGTTAAAACCCTTTTCAAAAAGGCCTAGACTCATAGTGGGAAAAGACAAGAGAGGCTTTGGCTGGCTTTGGATCCAGAAAACAGCTGCTGATTAGAGTCTGCGTCTTCGGGCTGAATTTATTACATATTTTTCAGCAGCAGGGATTCTAGGAGGAAGCTTCCGTTTGGGTTTCTTGATCGTGGTTTATTTTTATTCAGAGGAATAACAGAGGAAGGATTTGTTCCGGCTGGAGCATGCTCACAACCTGCAAGATCTCCCATTATTAAACTGCCTAGTTTGGGCTTTAATATACATGTGTTTTTGTTTTTTTTTTTTTTTATTAGCGTTATTATTATTTGGCAGCGTGCACCTCTATTTTTTTTTTTTAATAATTTATTTTGAAAGGAAGCTGATCTCGTAATGAGCTTTCTCCTTCCTTACTTGAAACAGGTGCTAATGAAAGAATGCAAATAGCACCGGCTGAGCCGAACATTTCATAAAGAAGGGAACAGCCACCGACCCAAAACGGTCCGGGATCTGCCTGCCGGCACCCAGCAAAGGTAGGCACCGGGGGTTTTGGTTTGGGTGGTTTTTTTTTTTTTGTTTTTTTTTTTTTTGTTCTCTGCGTGCATATTTGCAAATAGTATATTTTTCTCCCCCCTCCCTTGCTGCGGGTGCACAACCGGACGGCGAGATTCCATTTTGCCTCCCGAAAGGTGTCAGGTTGCCACCGAGACGCTCACCCGCTGCACACCGAGTGTGCATATAGACAGACAGATATACGTGTGCGTGTGTGTACATTCCCTGGGTGGCCGGCGCTGGCTGCCGTGCCTGGCGCGATGGGCGAGCTCCCCCAGCCCGAGGTAACCTTAGCGGTGTCAATCAGCCCGCAGCCAGCCTGTAACCCTGTCCCCGCCACGCTCCCAGCTACTTTGCTGCTTGCTTCTGCTTAATTAGCCCTGGCTGTCGCATGAATTTATCGTCGCTTGACAGCAACTTCATTTTCTCCCAATGTGCATAGATTATTATTATTATTTTTTTTTTTTTTCCCTTGCTGGTGGGAGGCAGGGCTGGGGGCGGTGGGAGGCAAACGCCATGTGTGTTAGCGACGTGCAAGATCGACACGGGTGTGCAGAGGGGCACGCGCCTCCGCCGGGCACCCCGGACGCTGCGTCGGCAGAAAAATGGACATGTTGCTCCGTGGGGAGCCGCGTCCTCCCGGGGCGATGCTGGGTGCCTGTGCCGAGGCCCTGCTCCGCTTCCCATCCTGCATTTATACTCCCTGCGGAATAGAAGCAGCTGTTGCCTGATGGTACAGCGTGTATAAACATATTAAAAAAGATTAATAAATATTCCAACCCTCATTTTAACAGCTAGATCCCTGCCTATGGCTGAATCCCCTTTTGCCTGCACAAAGCCTGGGCACTGGCTTTTCTTTTGCACCCTGCCTAATTTTATTTGCACGCGCACACGGGGCTGGCACTCGGGCAGTCCTGGGATATTACCCTGGGTTTGTCCTTTGCTCGTGGTTTTCCCCCCGTGGTGGTGGGCTGCCGTGGCAGAGGCGGGGGGGGCACCCGCAGCAGCCCCTTGCAGCACCTGGCCACGGCTCTCGCTCGGGCTCCGGGTTTTCTGCCGTGTTCCCACAGCCGCGAGCCTGGGCTTGCAGCAGGGACTGCAGTGGCCTCTCCGAGGGCCAAATCCAGCCCTCGCTGGGATCAGCCAGCACCTTGGGCTGTACGAGCCTCCCAGGGCAGAAATTAGCCCTTTGTCTGGAAGTTTGTGTTTATATCTTGGTGTCTTTAAGTGTGTTTCAGCAATATATTTCTTTTCTCTGTGTGCATGCAAGATTATTTGTAGGTTTTTTGCCTCGCTGTTAAGGAAAAAGTTTACCCCAATTAATTGTGCAAGCCGAGGGTGGGCAGCACATGAAATAAAATGCTTATTTTATATAAACAACCCCTCGAGGCTTCCTAGAAAGAGAACTTGTGAGTATCTAACCTGACAGATAAAAAGTAATCAAAACTGAATATGCGGTCTGGTTTGTCCCCCCGCTTCTAAAAGAAAGTAATTTTTTAATTAGGATTTTGATATGAGGTGCATGAAGGAGAATATGTTTAAAATATGCTTTTGAGCCAGCAGTACAGGAATACTCCTCTAAGCCTGGTTTTTGGCCGGTTGCAGGGCTGTGAGCGCCTCGTGTCCCCTGCTCTGCCAGAAATGGCAAACCCAAATGCTGCTGGGTGCTGGCAACCCCCAGCCTCGTGCTGCGGGATGCAAAGAGACCGGGTGTTTTCCCCAAACCTCGTGCTCCCTCGTGCCGAGCCAGCGATGCCAGGCTTGCTCCGGGGCTGCGTGGTCCTGCAGGGACGAGACTTTCTGGTTTTCACGCCGTGCCAATGAAGGAGTGTGCCCAATGCTGCTTTTTTCTTTTCTTTTTGGAGATTGCAAATCCTACCAGCTGCAACAAAACACAGGAAGGGGAGGAAGGTTGGTCTTTATTTCTTCCTCCTTTCGGCCAGCCTGCTTGCTCGGCGGGATTTCTGCAAAGCAAATGCCATGTGGGAGCTTGCGGCTCATCTCCAGTCCCGAGCTCTCGCTCCTCTCGAGCTGGTGGAAAACGTTTTGGATGAGAAACCTCCTGAGAAAGCCCAAGCTTGGGTGGTGGCTAAGGATGGGGAGGATGGGAAGGTGGCGTTTTTCCTATCAGACCATCTCCTGTCCAGGGCGTGAGCTTCTGCACTGCTGCATCTGGGGCCATGAAACCCTTCGTGCATTGCCCAGCCCAAACCCTCCTCCTGGCAGTTTGAGCAGGACATGGTGGATCTGTACCAGAGCCAGGGTGCTTCTCTGCAGAGATGGTGGCATCTGAGTCCAGCCAGGAGTTGTTCTTTTATGAGGTCTCTAATATCTTGGGACTGGTGGGAGTTGGTGGCCCTGCATCACTCTGACTTCTATCCTTCCATCCCCTTCTGAGAAAGGGAAATGAAACTGTTGTTCTCTGAGGGACTGGAGCCTGGGTCATCCAACGGTATCATGCTTGCAAAGGATGCTGTTTGTTATTTTGCTTCAAACAGCTGTAAACCTCCTATAAATGTACATGATGTGCAAGGTCGTGGCTTTCAAATGGCTCTCCAGCATTTTGGCTCATTTCTGGTAAAAGTTGTGGCTGGCCTGTTCGATTGAGTTATGTAAATAGGGATATTTGCTGGGAATTGAGATAGCTGTTGATGGGCCAAGAAGTTTTATGGACTCCTGGAGGAGCCCACGTTCAAAGTGCTTTAAAGGCCTTCTCCTCAGGTGCACTTTCATTCTGGATTTCCACCTGGCCCTGGGCTGGTCCAGCAATTACCAGAAATCTCAGCTATCTCTTTAATGACATGGAGCTGGTGAGGAAGGGATCGGTGCCAGGAGAGCAGGAACACAATATTGACCTAAACCCATCATTTTTAATTGGACCAGCTGGGAGTGAGTCTTTCTGCCTTGTGCTGGTAGGAGCACAAACCACTCTAGGCTTGTTTAGGACTAAAAAATATCTCCTTTTTCCATGTAAAGCTAAATATCTGCAGCTGGCTCAGTTAAGGCAGATGTATAAGGTGGATTAGTATGGATGCATCAAGGAATAGTACATCCCAGCACGCTGATTTATTTGACTGTTTAAAGGTGTAAGTCGTTATCTGAAGAGGATCTTAAAAAAAAAAAAATATATATATATATATGAGAGGGCTGGTTGTTGCTTACCCATATTTAACCGTACTGCTGACCTTACTGCAAAAGGGATGTCAGAATTCATAGCCCAAATCTCTTCGTTTAGTTCTTTAAAAAGCTCCAAAACTTTTATGCCATGAATGGAAACATAGCAGCTATGTAAGTCATGGATTTGCTCAACTCTGATCTCGGTGGTTAAGTGAGGTGGGGGGAAAAAAGCAGCATGGCCTTTTTTGTTCCCATTTAACCTTTCTGCGTCTTACTTTTTCTTCTGTGTGGGAAATGGGGAGGAGGGAGGGGGAACCGTTTGGCCAAGGTCTCAGTGTGAGTCCCTGGCAGATTGAAAATACAAGTAATAAGTTTTGACTCTAAGCTCCAACTGCAGACAGCAGCGCTTGCTGGGGGTTTTTTGGGGTTTTTTTTTTTTTAGATGATTATTTTCTGGGCGGACACCGGTGCCGTAGGGAAATGCATGGGAGAAACATATTTTACTGTATAGATAACGCCTGTTGCTGGATGTGTTTTGTTGCACCGGTGATCCTTGCTGTGAGAAGCAGGAGCAACCCCAGGTCCTGGGGTGTGGGCGCTGTGCTGGGGTCTGGGCTGTTTGGAGGTGAATGCCGCAACCAGCTGCTGTTACCAATGTATGAATAATTTAACGAGGCACGTTGCATGCAGCGTGGCCAGCTTGGGCTGTCAGGGGGATGCGTGTGAAGGCCCTCGTGGCCGAGGGACACGGGATGCTGCTGGCATCCCTTGGGAGCAAAGGGAGGGGGAGCCCCAGAAATAGCTGCTGGAACGGTCCCCAGGAGGAGCCCAGCTGCTGGTCCCAGCCTGGGGCTGGTCTGGATGGGTTGTTTTGACCCAGGACGCCCTAATGACCCTGACCCTAACGATCCTGGCTGATCTGCCTCTCCCTGCAGCTGGGAGAGGAGGATCCCACAGCCCTGCTGCTCCAGGGCTACTTGCAAGCTCCCTGCATGGGAATCCCATGGGATTCGAGATCATCAGATGGGTTGCCCGCCCCTCAAACAGCCCAGATTTTCAGTGCGGTGGAGAGATTGTCTCTCGCTTGCTTCCCCTCCCATGCACCGTCTCGTCACTCTGGCAGCTCTTGATGTGGGACGCATGGGCATCTTTGAAAGGAGCTTGGGTCAATAAAATCTGGCGGAGGAGACAACCGCAGGTGGCTGGACCATCTCCTGTGCCTCTGGAGCAAGAGCCCCGGGCTGCTGCTGACTCACGGCCCTGGTTTGGGGGCTGCCAGCAAAAAGAAATGAGTAAACCCTGATGTAACAAGCGATCTGCTGAAAATAAGTCACCACAGAATTTATCATTCTGTTAAAGTGCGAGTGAGAAAGGCGAGAGCCGCTTGTGATGATGTCAGGGATGATCTCAGAATCCTTCAAAATACACCTCTGCTACAAACAAAACTTCTAACCCACTTTTTTTAGTTGCCTTTAGAGTTTAAGAATATTTTATATATCCTGGTGGGTGTTACTGCTAAATGAGGGATTTGAAATCAAAAGGTCTAGTATGTTTGAAAGAACCAAAGGAAAAATAGATAGAGGTGCAATCGGAGCTCATACGGTCTTTTAAATAAATGCTCATGTGCAAAAGAGCAGACTCCTGGGACGGGCTCAGCTGCGCAAGCATCACCCCATCCTGCCCTGGTCCCTGTAACCCTCATCCATCCTACGTCATCTGTGTTTCAAAGGCATTTCCAATCCTCACCAGACAGTTCCTCTTTGCCTGTGTATTTTAGTCCATGAAAATAAATTTATCATCCCTCATCTCTCTCCTTATGGCCCTTGCCTGATTCTGCATTGGTTATCAAAGTCATTGCAATCCTGTATGTTGCAGGCATGTTCCCACTCACCCCATTTTTGGTTGCTTTAATTCATATTTTCAAAATTTTTTTTTTTTTTTTTTTTTTTTGGTGGTCCTGGCATTACAGTGAATTTTATGGGAGAGTGAAAATTGCTGAGCCAAACAGGTTGTTTTGCTTTTAATGGCTGTTCAAAAGCAGTTTGGCCAGGTTTCTTCTGAAAACTCTTCGCTGCAGTGAATCTGTTTCTAGAAATGCCAGGACAGGGAGGGACGTCTCCAACAAGTGCAATGTCTACCTTACTGATAGTTGCATTCGATTATAACTTTGATTAATTCGTCGGACAGTAATTTTATGCAGCAGAAACAAAATCAGCTACCTGGCAAGTGAAGGACATGTACTGTGCACCCATGGCAGATTGAAGGAAAATATTTAGAGTGGCTTCGTGTCTCCAGACAAGATGTGGTGCCACGCCACGAGAAAGCAGCGAGTGAGGCGGTTGTGTGGGTCAGACCACCCACTACGGGGGGTGAAAACTGGTCCCGGGCCAGCTTCTGCAGCGGTGAGAAGGTGTGCTAGTGTGTGTGCGGCTCACGGGCTGCAAGGTGCACGGGGGCAGTTGGCAGAGCATGAACTGCAGAGTTAAAATAAATAAATAAGGTAATGAATGGAAGATATTGCTGGTATAGCCAAGTGAGTTGTTTTTTGGAGTGCTGAATATATACCTGGCTTGGTTTATAGTGAGAGCAAAAGACATGTTTCTCGGGCAGAAATTATATTATTTTACTCCTCAATCACGCTGTGGATTAAGCATCAGTGGGATTTAGTTTTCCCTTGTGAAGCCATGGGGACCTACAAGCAAAAGTCCTGTTGAAGGCTTTGCTCTAAATTGCATAGCATATGGAATTATTTGTCTTACTCCATGCAATACATGCTCGCATGTCCATGAAGTGAGGCACATGTACATGCTCTCCCAGTGCACATGGATGGTTGATGCTACCCAAGGCCTCTTGTATTTCCCTGCACTACAGGCAGTTTAAGAGAAGAAAGACTCCTTGTTTCTGTTTTTACAGAAGTGTATCATGCTGTAAGGCAAAAATTTTGTTCCTTGGCTTTAGTTCCTCATTGGCACCTCAGCAAAGACCAGTGCTCTGGGTGTTTGTGTGGCACGGGCGTAGCTGGCACCCTGATGAGCAGAAAGGTGCTCTTTCTGTTTGTATAGGGTCCAGCTTTGTGGCACCCTGGTCTTGGTGGAGATTTCAGGGTGCTCCGTCATACAGGGTAGATGATAAAATCAGAAAGGAGATGCCCTTCGGTGAATTGTGCAAAGACAGTGAACTTGTGCAGTCCAGAGCGGGCAGCGTGCTTGGTTGGCCATGGGCCATGAAGCAGAAGGCTGGGCTGTGGTCATGGGGGTGCTGTGGGGGAGAGCTCCGTGCTCATTTCACCTCTTACTGTATTTCCGTGCTCCAATTTCAACATCCCTTTGTCAACGGGCAAGGATGGACAACAGAAATAACAGGGCATTATGGAAACGTAAATAACACCAGAACTCAAAAGTGTTCTGGAAAACTTGCATGGGGAATACCAGGAAGGTTACTGCATTCCCAGAATACCTAATTTAGCTACAATTTGGCCTATTGATGAATGTAGGAATGTGAAAAGTTGTGATAAAGCTATACAAAGGCTCTGTAATTTGTATGCCTGCAGCTGGCAGGACTTATATTCCTTTTGCTGTTGAAATTTTGAGGTGCAATGGGGGCACGTTCCCTCCTGGGTAAATCAGCTCATCGGTTCTGGTGTTGCCTTCCACTTCCCAGCGCTGTCTCCTGGTGTGATGTTATTGCGGATGAAGATTTGCAAATCCTACGATAACCCTCAGATAGGGAGGACTCCAAGGCAGCTGTAATTAGTCTGTATCCATAGTTATTCTACACTTTGTTTTGGGATGCTGTGTATACTTTTGAGGCGTGAACCCATCCCTGAGCAGTCTGTTGTTCCTTACAGAGGAAAACATTGGGTAAATTGAAAATCAGGAGGCAAATTTTCTTAGCTAACTGTACATAACAGGTTTCTGTTGCTTCTCTTGCTATTTCTGTCAGCGTTTATGTATTTTTTTCTCAGTCATTTGGATTTTGCTCAGTGTTTTCCATTGCAAAAAGCTGCTTGGGGACTGATGCTGTCTGAAGAAGCATAGTTCCAAGTCAAAAATGCATATTAGGATAAAAATCTTGATTATGAAAAAAACTTTTTTTGCTTTTCCATGACTGAATAACCATAAAATGAACTTGGTACTCAAGAGCAAACTGCAAAGGTGGAGGGGGGAGAGAGGATGCCAACATTAATATCACATAAAGGTTGCAAAGGTAAGCAATCAAAAGATGGAATAAGAAAGCGTTTGAATATGTAATCGTAACTTCCCTTTGTCTGTGTGATGTTTATCAGGGAGAATGCAATCTTGTGTTATTTACAACTTTCAATAAATAGATATTTAAGATAAGCTCGATCATGTAATTAAAGACTTTTGACACATGGCCAGATGCTCTGCCTTTATGTTTGTGTAAATGAGAGCAGAGGGTGGCTGTGTACCACAGTGCCTGTGCTCAAGTGGCTAAAAAAAAGGCTCTTTGTCCCAACGTAACTGCATTTGCTGCATCTAGATGGCATGGAGCGATGGGACTGTCCCCTCCTCAGGGCAGAAGGGGATACTGAAAATTGTAGTCATCTAACTGGCTAAAGGAGACTAGATATGTTTTTGCAACTGTTTATAAAAGGTATGCCCTCAAGCAGGACAGTTGCCCTGATTTTCCAGACAGTGTTTCGGGAAGGAAATTCGAGCTCCCCAAGGGACCAGTGGTGACTCTGTCCTTGCAGTTGAGCACTGCACTCCGGGAGTTGGGGCTGAGCTTTGCGCTGGGCTCCTCATCTCACAGGATAGGTAGGACCGAACCCAAGGTCTGGGGCCGAACCCAAGGTCTGGGGCCGAACCCAAGGTCTGGGGCTGACTCTGCCATAGCATCCCTCCCACGGAGGGTCACACTGCAGAGCTGGGTCTGGTAAAAGGTCTTGCCGGGGTAGCAACTGCAGAGCCCAGTGTGCAGGGTTGGAGCAAGACCCAGAGCACGCATCTCATGGAGAGCTTTGAGGTCTTCGGGGATGTTTTGAGCCCAGCTGGACCTACTGGGGAGGACTTAAGGAAATAAAAGTGCTCCTCGCAGCTAAGAGCTCTGCACATGAGCAGGATGGGTAGTTAAATTGAAGCGTGGGGCTTGGCCATGCTCCTTGTAAAAAATTGACTTCAGTGGGGATATTTTTGTGCTGCAAAGATGCAGATGAGAGCGGAATCCATCCTGGCCTCCTGGAAGAGCCTTCCTAGCCCATGTGTGTTCCACCCCGCCCCCCCCCCCCACTGCAATACAGAAGTATTGCTCATGGCAAGTACCTGTGTGGCTAAGTGGGTCTTGTTATTGAGCTTTTCCAGCACCATATGGGCACCTTGGATTTCATATCCCCAGAGCCACCTATGGGTTGCAAATGGGTGTAATCCCAAAAAGAGCATGACAAGGGATACTGTATTTTGGTGATACAAAACTGGAAATAAGAGTAGTAGAAAGGAGGAGAGGAAAGCTGAATTTGTAGGGTTTATATACTGGCGTGTTGCCTACTTCTTAACAGGGTGGAATTGTTGCATTAAGTTTTTGTGTAATTTCCTATGGTACCTTTCTTCCTTCTTTTTTTTTTTTTAAAAAAAAAAAAAGAAAACAGAGAGGTTTTGGTGCTTTAACTATGGCGTGCCACTCCTCTCAAACTTATGCCAATAGAAATAATCTGTAGGCTTGGTACTGACTGACTTTGACTTTTAGTGTTGCAAACAAAATATTTTACTCCTGTGTCCATTATCTTTGCATTTGTGCCATACTAAAATCCATGAAATGGTACAACCAGCTCCCAATAAACAACCCCACTTCCTTTTTGGGGAATGTTTTTTAGCAGTCTAAACCTTTTTAAAACCTTAAAGCTGCATAAGCAGCTTAAACCAATCTAAAGCCTTAGATCATTTTAAACAGCTTGTGCCAATATAAGGACTTAGATTATCTTAAATACCTTAAACAGATCTAAAGCTTTAGTGAAGGAATTTGGCCAGTCTCAGATTTAGTTGATTATTTGAGTGATTTCACAGGTACATTGGTCACCACTGGGTGACTGCCCAACTGCTCCTTACTAGAAGATGCCATGATTTTATCTATCTTCTGACTTTTACACTTGGGATATTTGACACTTTGACATGCAAACACTGCAGTAAAATCTGAGTCTGTAACCTTAACTCTGCCCTCATGCTTAGGTTATGATCATCTGTACTTCTGTACATGGCCCCGGGTTATTTTGGCTAAATATGTATCTAATTTGCAGGAGAAAATGAATTCTATTATACCAGTTGAGGATTTTCAAAGAATCATGAGTGCCCAAACTGCCCTTTGCAGTCTGGATTCTTATAATTGCTTATATAGCTTTGAAAATCCCATCTTAAGATGTGGTAGCTTAATTAAACGTCTTTAAAAATGTACATAAACAGAAGAATAAGTCCAGACTGTGACTTAGGTTAATTTTGACATTCTCTACTTATTGCCTGCTCCTCACTACCGCATCCTCATGGTGTTAATGTAAGGTCTGATTCTTCCTTCGTTCTGCAAGGGAAAATCATAAGTAATTCAGGCTCAAAGAGTGGGGGGCTTTTGTTTTTTTTTTCCTAAATTAAATTAGATGGAGTTTCACTTCCACACCAGCTAGCCCTGAAAGGCTGAGTTATTTGCTTTCCCTTAGAGCTTTCCTGAAAGCTGAAGGAGCAGCAGCCCCAGGAATATTTTCTTTAGGAGATACACCGATAATAACATTACAGCCATAAGAAGACACTGTCAGGGAAATTTTCCGCTCAAACTCCTTAGCCGAGGAAAGGAGCCGATGTGCTTCCCTCCTGCTGACCTCTCGGATGCGAGGATGCAATTTGTACACCCGAGTAGTTTCTGTTCCCCCTCGACCTGAGCTGCAGTCCCCGGGGCAGTGAGCCAGCCTTTTGGCAGGTTGGGCTGTGACGTTGCTCCAGTCCCACTCGTGCCCTCGCTGCTTTGGCCAAGCAGAGTGAAATTTATCTTTATCGTGTGCACCGCGGCAAAGGGAGTTTGTATTAAAACAGGTGGGTTTTTGTGGCGGTCATGCAAAGTAGCGTTAACCTTAGGCTCTCTTCTCAGTTACTGTATATAATGTAGTATTGGAACGGACCCAAATAAATTTGAGATGAAACTGATGGTTCATAGGAAAGACTAACTTGGAGCAAGCCTGGTATCTCCATCCGTCGGCCTCATGGGCTCTGCCATGTGCAATATCTGCTTTTCAGTCTGCCCTACATATCGGTAAAACAGATGCACACAAATCTCTCACCTTATGAGGAAACAGTATTTGAGGACTTTCATGTATGAGGACTGTTTTAACTTGCAAGAAACTTTAGAAAACTAAGAAAAAGTTTCAGTTTCATTTTTAGAGACATGGCTGTTTTTTCAGGCTCGGGTGTTAGATCGCTAACACAGGTTATTCACACTGCAGCTGCTAATAAGTTCTGGTCTCCTGCATTTTATTCACTTAATAAATTAATATATTTATTATTCATAGAAATAGTAGGAGAGTGCTTTCTTGAAGGTGAATTGCTTGCTTTCAGCCTGCCAAGCTCTGAATTCTTTTGCAGATAGTATCATTCATACTTAGAGCAAGAAGCCTGAATGCTACCTTAGCATCTCAGAATATCTGCTGGAAAAACCGGGGATTTTACAAAACACCTCTTTTTTAAAAACGTAAATCAACAAAACCCAACATAAAATACATCCAGAAATTCCTGGGGGCTACACAGTGCTGGGTATTTCAGTCCAAGCCTGGCTCCTTAAGCAGCTCACCATGGGTACAGTTCTCTAGTACATCGTTAATAAAGTTCCTTTCCTTTCTTAGAATATGTGGCCCAAGGAGTCCAGGATTAAGTTTGCTAGAAATGTAAACACATTGCAGCTGGGTAAACCGCAGCTGAATCAAGGCAGAGAGCAGAGCAGCAGATTTTTCTTTCCTTTCTGACTGTCTTCCCCGATCTATAACCTGGTGATTAGGACTGTGTTTGCGTCTGTAGATGTCCTGCAAAGCTGTGCATCTTTGCACCGACAATCTTAGTGCCCTTGTCTGCTCGGATGAGGTGTGGCGTGCTGGTTGCTGTTGGGCTTTCTGCTCTTGCAGCAGAGCTGGGCAGGAGTGAGCCCTGGTTTTGGAGCTGGACTGGTGCCTTTGTTCCCTCCTGTGGAAACCCACGAAGCGCCTGCTTCCTCACTAGTGACAACTTGGTGCAATGACTTATTTTACTCAGCTTAGCTGTTTTTACCTTTTTTTTACCCTCGGTTTGCTGCAAGCTCTGGAGTGCTGTGAGCTCTGCATGCCTCTGACTGGAGGCTCAAAGCAAAAATAAAGCATCTGGTGCTGGTACCCCCTATAGCAGCCTCTTACTCTCAAAGCTACCCATCCCATATTCTGTGCCATCAACAGCAGTATGAGACAAAACATTTCCTACAGCCAGTATTAATAGAAAACCAAGGGAAAGACCTTTCTCTTCTTCCCCTGAGATGTTTCCAGTCCCCTCTCGCAGTCACTAGGTCTGGCACACATGCACGCATGTGAGAGAGCCCCACCGTGCAACGCGAAACAGAAACCCCAGGGATGCAGATGAGCCTGGGCAGAGGGGTCTGCAGGACACCGGGCTTGGACCTTTCTTGTCACCGCACCCCGGAGAGAAAACAGAAATTAGCTGCTTGTTCCACTGCCGTTCACAGCTGGAGACGGGAATAGTCACCAAACAGTGCTCAGGCAAGAATTAAACGTATTTAATATAGACAGTCGGTGCTCGGTGTGTGTCACCCCGGGGCTCCTGGCAACCCCCGCGTCCCCCCTTTGCTTTTCTGGGGGCCATTGTGCTGCAAGGCAGGACCCTGAAACTGGGAACGAATGCAAATGGACTGGGTATGTGACAAGTGTTGTTCAATTCTGTGCTAGTCATTATGCGATACAGAGAATAATTCAGAGTATATGGGGTTGTAGCAAAGAGCCCAGCTGCCTGACGTAGGCGGTCGAGGCAAGAGGTTTCCAGTTGTCCTTTCTCCCCACTTTGTTCACACATACGCAAACTGCAGAGGTACAAACAAGTTGGTGTTAATCCACCCAGCAACTGCATCTTCCTTGGAAGAGGCCCTGATTTCCGAAACCATCACCATCCAGGACAGCATTTAAGCATGTGCTTGCCTGTAAGTGTGTGTTTAATTGCCATCCTGGATAATGTTGTACTTAATCATGTTCCTAAATGTTTTTCTGATTCAAGGCCAGTGTTTGCATCCTGCGGGTTGCACCGCCGTGTGAAGAGCTGCCGGTGGTGGATGCGGCATCCCAGCTCCACGTAGCATGGACAGGCATCAGGCGAGTTATTGCCGTTGAGGAAATGAGCAATGTGTAGGGAAGGAGGCTTGAAGCTCCCTGGTACAGAAAAGGTCTGTCTTATTTAATGGGGCGAATTGGTGAATATGGTGAGCTGCGGAGGGTGATAAAACATACGGCGTTTGTAGCAGCAAAGGATTTGTAACATTGGTAGATTTGGGTAAGGATTAATGAGCCTTTTCAGCAACTTGCTGAAACTCCTCAGCCTTGCTCGTCTGGGGACTTAGTCAGCAGCCCGGGTTTTCTTCCAGACTTCTTAGAAAGCTGAGAAGTGTTGTCTGTGTGTGCCCAGGCACAGGCATGCGGAGCAGTGCATGTGTTCAAAGGAAACGTGTGAGATGTGGAGCTGAGGGCTTGCACCTGCCTGGGCACTGACTGCAAAAATATGCAGAGCAGTGAAATGTGAGGGCAGAAGATTTCCAGTATCAGCTTAAGCTCCTTTTTCTCCATATTAAAACCTGGGATGTTGTGTGGTCTGTGTCAGGAGCCACAGCAGGGTGTCCTGGAGAGGTGTTGGGGGGCCCGGGCTGAAAACACCCATGTGTCTGTACCCCAGGCACTCTGGCAGGATGAGGCCCTCCTCTCCATTCTTCTCTTGCTGGCAGCTTTGCTGAAGGCTGTTTGCGGCCAAAATGTAACTTTATGCAAAAACTGCCGATGCTGCCACAAAGCTGTGCATCGTACTGTCAGAAGAGTTCCTCCTGGCATGGGATGGTGCCATCACGAAAGCATGGCAGCTACCATACCTGTTAGTCGTGGGGACAAATATTTACCTGTGATGTATCTCCAGGTCCTAGTGCAAGTTGTAGCACCCCACTGTTTCTCTGGGATGCCTGTTGTTGACCCCATAATAAATACATATTCTTTGTTAAACTAAAAAAACTCATTAGTCCTGTAATGGGGCTGGAAAGCTCTTGAGATGCGGGGGCAGGTGGCAATCCTGGCACCCTCTGCAGAAGATGTGAGCACTGAAAAAGCAAACTGTGCTATCACAATGCACAAAGCGTTGTTGCCTTGTCCTCCTCTCTGTAAGGAGGAGAACAGTGCATTCTGACCAGCCAGGTTTTATGAGGCCAAATATGTTTGGTCAATGTACCAGAAGGGTTGTCAAAAATCTTGTGTCAAAAGTGAGGACTTGTCTTGCTGGTGTTTGGATGCAGGGAATTAGCAGAGCTAATGATTTCCCAACGTTACTGGGCCAGAGATGAGCACGAGAACGAGTGGGCACAAATTAATGGAAGGTTTGGGCATGTCAGGAATTTAGGTGGAGTTTTTTTATGCAGGGAGGTTGGTGTGTGAACCAAATTGCAGTGGGAACAATTAATATAAATTATTTTTAAAAGCGCTTGGACGTAAGGACAAACTCGAAGATTACAGCTGATAACTTCAAAGAGAAAAATCACTGTATTTGCATTTGATGTCAGGGGAAAGAGCATTACCTGCTCTGGAGAGGAGTAGACTTGGGGAGCATGTGAATATTTTAGGTCTTAAGGGAAACTGGCTGCACCTCCTAAAACTGGGGCAAAGAGGTCACTGCCGCTAATGGGCAGTGCATTCAGAGTCAGGGAAGGGAAATAGCTCGGCCAGTGTGCGGGATGCAGTGCGGGAGGAGAGAAGATGGGACATGCACCGCCAGCAGCGAGGGGGATGCTCCCACTGGTACTAGGTGAACTCTGGTCCCAGGCACTTCCCTGTGATGTGGTTTGGGTTGCAAAATGGAGATTCACCTGTTCAATGGTGAGGTTAAATGACCTGCTGTGAACATCAGGGAGGAATTTCCTCCTCCTGGAGGGTGTATGGGACCAAATAGTGGTTGGGTATGGCCCTGTTTCACCTTCCTCAGGGATTTGTCACTGCCTCCAGGAGAAGCTGAGCTGGTGGGTCAGTGCCTTATCACCTTTGTTAACCTGATCCTCCATTTCTGTTTTCCCAGTGATGATAAGGGGTGTTACGGTGGCACATGAGTGTGGCTTGGTTAGCTTCCTCCAATTACTGCTGCACTCCGGGTTCTTGTCTGGGTTGAAAGCACACACATGAGCCTCAGCTCCATCGAGGTCAGATTAGGTTATGCACAAACCCAAACCAAGAAAATTCATGTTAAAACCAATGCTTTCATGCTAGGCAGTGTGGTGTCTCGGTAGTGATGTTGGTTGTACAGTGGGTGCCTCGCATGGTTGGGACCATCCCGTGGGTGCTCTCCTTTCCCTGCGGGATGCTCCTGCTGCTCTTCAGCTGGCCTGGCCTGGACTGCAGCACCTCACAGAAGGCTCCAAGCCCACCCGGCTCCTCTCATTAAGCTTCGTTTGCTGCCACCACAGTCCATCCATTACTACCCTTGCAATGAGTCATACAGTCATTTGGGAGCTCAACATGCAGGAGCTGACTTTGATCTGCAGGCTCCAAGCCAGGGAGGATTTAGGTGAACTGTGAGTTTCAGCCAAGGAGGAATACTTGACCCAAAAAAAGCCAGACAAGCACCTCTGCTGAGCAATGCATTTGGCAGCATGGGGGCTGAAAAAGGTCCTGGGAACTGGTCAGTGCACGCAGGGGTGCAGGCAAGTGGCAGCAGACTATGTTAGCATCAGGAAGAGGATTAGGCAGGTGGGGAGGGCAGCTGTGAGCCCGTTGCATGAAGCTGCAATGATGAACTACTGTAACTGAGAGATTTAGGAGGCTTGAGTTGCTCTTGCACCTTGCATACCTTGTATCATCTTTGCAGCTCTGGTCTTTGCTTTCTTCAACCCATCTCTCTTGAGTGGCACTGCCAAAGCTCGCTGTCCTCGTTGCTGGTGGTGGGATTTGAGGGTACAATGAGAAGCGGAGCCCCGTCGGCACGGAGAGTCAGTGCGGTCTCTTGCAAGCAGCCAGCCATTGCAGGTTATGTATGAGTGGCAGCGCAAGGCAAAATTTGTCATGACATTGAAAAGCGCTGCTGGCACTAAGGAAGTGTATTGGTGCTGTCAGCATGACGAGGGAAGTCCTGAGGGGTTACCTGCCGCTCAGCTGCAAGGTAGAAAAAGCTTCCATGCTTTACTGAGTCCAAAAAGACTCAAAAACATGAGAAAACAGGGGACAATAGGAATACATATGTTATTTTCTGCTAAAATAACATGTCAGATTTTTGTGCTATCTGTTTTACACAGTGGGGCAGCTCGCAGAGTCCTCTTCTGCTTCTCCCAGCCCCAAAGGAGACATGGCGCAGGGGTCACTGGAGAACAGACATGGGGTTTGTGTCCTCTTCCCTGTTTATACATGGAACCCCTCGGAAACCCCCCCATGTTCTCATGGACCAGGGTGAGAGGGATTACATCCATCGTACAGCTGGAGAACTGGGCTGTCAAGAGATGAAATGCTGGTGCCGCAGGGAGATGCGGAGTGGGGGACTGCACTTGCACCCTGGATTTGCAACCAGTTTTTTTAACCCAAAGATTCCCTTAACCTTTCCATGGAGGCAGGGCACAAGCTGTCGCTTTATTTTTGCTGTTAGTCTCTGTAATTGGAATTTAATACTCCCTGGGCTCTCTGCCGTTCTGCAACAGAAAAATATATTGTAGGAATAACTCCCAGTACACGAAATAAAATGATATTCTGTCTTTTTTGGTACAGTGGAAATGGCTTGTCTTCAGCCAGCTTCTATCTTTGCATGCTTTCCTTAGGGAGGTACCTACGATCTTTTAATTATTGACCCTGTAACACAGGGCAGAGTGACATTATTTGTCAGTAATACAACACCCGAGGAGCTGCCCTCCCCTCTCTCTAATTTTCCAATAAGCAAATTGAACCCCGTGCGGTGCTGTGTTCGACCAGCCCTCTCCTTTACAGCCTCCCATACCCCTGCGTGGTGCCTGCATCCCTCCCATCGTGCGAACAATTAGGCGAGGTTTAGCAAACGAAGCTCTCGCCTCCGCCAGGTGACTTCGCTATGAGACAGCCTCCCTCGTAAGGATAATTTACGTTGATGAAGCTTGGTCATACCATCGCCGCTGTAAGGCTGCACGGATGGTTGCGTGGATGTTGTCCATGTCCCTGTGCTTTGTGAAAACAAATCGGAACAGTCCCTGCACGTGCAGACGAGTCGCCTTTTCATTTGCTTGGGGGAACTGAGCCTTGGAGATGATACGTTTGTGGCTCGCTCGTCCCGTTAATTAGGAGGAGACACCTTGTCGTTAGTCGCAGGCAGGAGGCTGGGGTGGGCACTGCATTGACAGAGCTGGGGTGAGAGGACACCACGCTCCCATTGCTGGGGGGGGTTCAGGGGATGGTTTGCAGGCAGCGAGTCGGGTACGTTCGGTGGGGTTCGGTGTCTCTGCACTCTGGCCCAGCACCCTGGCAGCAGAAGGAGACTTTCGGGTGTGTTTCCTAAACCCTTTCATGCCGGTGGTTTTGCCCATCTTTGCAGCACACGTGTAAGAAGAGTCAGAGTGAAAGCACAATATTTATTTTTAAGTTTTCAGAGTTAGAAGAGAGTTACGCTATTCTGAATTATGCACTGACTTTATTATTTTCTTAGTGTTTACAGGGTGGCTTTGCCTGGAGGCCAGATCAGACCCATGGCTTTGCAGCCCATCCAGGCACGTGGTCACGGATAACTCCTCACTCCTGTGAAACAAAATTAAACCATGAGCCATAACGGGTAGAAAAGAAAAACAAACAGGAAAAGGTTGCAAGGTAACAAATAGTGGGGCACTTAGGGAAAAGATGACTGTGCAGAAGGATGGAGCAGGTGCAGGAGAAAGAAAAAGTGAAAACAGCAATAAGACCTGTGATTTATCTCAGAGCGTTTTCTAGAGAATAGAAAAATAGTCAGATATAGTTCCATTTCCTGAAAACAGTATCTTCTGAGTAAAAGGCTTTGCCCTTTTTGCCCTTTGTGTTAGCGTGCCCATAAATATGCTTTTAACTTGGATTTTTATTAGAATACCAATGTTCCACAGAAAATGATTGCATTTTCTGAGCAACTTTCTCCTAAGCCAACAAGTGGCTAATGGTTGCTTTTTCATCCTTTGTGACACATCATCCTATGTAATATAACACTAAATACTGTTGCTTCTTCTTGCAAATGCTATAGTGCTCCTGATACCTTACTAAGCTCTTGACTTTTAATTTTGTGACACTGATTACCAGTGGAGAAATAGCACTTTTAAAAAAAAAAAATAAAATAACCGAAACCTTTTCTTTTAAATACCTAATGCTGTCTTTGAGTGTTATTCTCCATCATATCACACTTTTTCTCATTTACCTTTGCAAAATGAAGTAATAACCTGCCAGGGCAGAATGGCGTATATATATTTCTATAAAGTATAAAACCCACATTTTTTCACAAAGTATAAGACTGGAACAAAGGACAGCAAGAAACTTTAATTTCTTTCTGTAACATCCAGAAATTTCACTGTATTTTTGTGCTGGAGGTACTAGTTGTTCAGAGGAAATAACAGCAACGGGCTTGTTGGAAGGGCAAGTCAAATTGATGTGGTGTGCTGAAGAAGTTGTTGCGGCTTAAAGAAGCTGCGTTCAAACCATGTAGGGTTATATATATATTTTAAATACAATTACTTGCTGTGTCCTCCAAATTACCCCAAGTTTGTGCTCCTGAGCGAGGCCTCACCAAAAGCTCGTTGCTGAAGGGTGCTTCTGGAAGGAGCGCACACTTCCTGCAAGGTACAGCATGTACGGCAGCAATTACAAGTTTTACATGCATGCAAATGGGGAGCAGCGGTTAAGCCTGCAGACTGCGACTGCTGCCTTCTGCCAGTGGGCACGAATCTCCTTCCTGGCAAATAGGTCTTGAGCATCAGCAGGACTAATAAGCTAGAAAACAGGCCCCGGGGAAAACCCCTCTTCCTCTCTCTCTTTTTTTTTCCTTCTTCTTTTTATTTTTCAGTGCACCGAGCCAAGATTTGCAAGACAAAAGCGTTTGCTTTGCATTGTGCATTTTGTTTTTTGTCTCTGGGTTACGTGGAAACACACCTGCCATTTTACTGCTTCCTGCAGCAGATGCAAATAGAGCATCCTCTCAGGAAAATGTTACATCCCTTAAAATAAACTCCGCTGCTCAGTGGTGTGTATTGTCTCTGGTTTTGTGCTGGAATGTGTCTGCAAAAACAGAAAGCCACAGGATAAAAATACAGTTGCCCACTAGTAATAAAGAGGGGTTTCTATGAAAGGTGCACGCAGGCTGCTGCTGTTCATCAAGTTTGAGCACAGGGGTGCTTGGGGGGGGCCGGTTGGGTTTTCTGTTTTTCTCTCTCTCCTTCCGCCTTGCCCTCCCTGTTTTGCTTCACAGAGCCCCTTGCCTGGCTCTGTGCCTGCAAACCGCGCCGCTGGCTGCACGGGCAGCAGCGCTGCCTTTGGCTTGCTCCTGGCCCTGGCTCTACTGCACAGCAGCAGCAGCAGCAACGGGGCTGCTCGGGATGGGGCTGCCTTGCTGCCCTGTCTCCTTTTTCCTTCCTTCCCTCTCCTCAGCCATTAATCCTAAAAGCCCTAATAGGAGAGTTGAGGATAGCTTGAATGGCCGAGAAATTTTCTTGCGTTTGGTTTGTTTCCTCATCCCAGAGCCAGATTGTGTCAGGTATGCAGAGATCCTGAAACCTGCCCAATACTGCAGTTTCACTCTCAGTTCATCAAGATGTCTGCAAAAATGAATAAGATTTCTTTAAAGGGTAGAAAAACCGAGAGGAGGAGAAGACTCTCCTTTACGCAGGCATTGCACTGATGCAGCTGTGGTGTGCACAGCGGGGCACTGGGAGGATGCGGAGTTTGAAAGGTGCAGTTCTGCACATCTCTGTGAAGGTCTCTCAGCATCAGCTGCCGACTCAGCTGTGCATTAGCACAGCAGGGCTTGTTTTTTTTTTGTTTTTTTTTTTTTTTTGTTGCGATGACTAGGTGTGGATTTACCGTCATTTGCCGTGGGCGCTCCAGTTTGCAGGATGTGGACACGGGGAGGGATGCGCAGATGCTCGGGTTTTATCACCTGAAAAATAAGCGGCTGAGTCACTGAAGAAGCTTTGCTATCTTTGAGATCATAGATGGTATTTTCCACCAGCATTGTTTCAAGACAGAAAGTTGGTAAAGCTGAGAAAACCCACCTGGAGGTCTCAGTGGGGGTTTGGAGGTATTGGCTGGATTTGGTTTTGATTCTAGTTGAAATAACTTTGGTCATCAAGTGGTTGGTATGAGAAAAGATAGATTTGTACGGGGATAAGGGTGGATCTGTAAGGAACAGAGACATTTCTTCAAGGTGATGTCAGATGGCAGGGTTGGAATTGAGAGGGACAGTATGGCCAGGGAGAGAGAGGAGAAGGAGCCCCATGGCCTCGGGGCATCTGCGGGACACAGAGCAGGACGGGGAGAGCTTGCGGGGGACTCTGCAGGCAGGACAGCTTTGGAGAGCACTGAAAAGGAGGTGTTAAGGGTGTCTTGGTAGAGAAGGGACTGAGTAGCACAACCATAATTGATGGAAATTACTGCTTAGAGAGCCTTGAGGTTTTTGAGAGGTTGAAAACTCCTGAAGGACAATCTTCTACGGGGTCGAGCTCTTTGGAAACACCAGGGAGGAGAGCTGAGCCCGGGATCCCAGCGTGGGATGGGCTGGGTGGTTGGCAGGGCTCCCCGGGGAGAGCAGGGCTGTGCAAAGGGGAGTTTGCAGGTGTGACTGTCACAGTGTCTGTTTTCACAGCAAATGTTTTTCTTGGCTCCTGAGTGTAGGAGAGGGGTACCAGGGCATGCCTCCCCATGCTGACAAGAATTCCCCTCAAGGCTTGTTGGGTTCAGCTGTCTTTTCCCCAGAATTGCTGTTGAATCACTGCAGCTTGCTGCAGGTTTTTCCCTTCAGTTCCTTGTTCTCGGTTGGCAGGGTCCCATCCCTGCCCGAGCAGTGCCTGTCGTGGTGGGGGACATGGCACAAATCCTGCCCTCTTACATTGGGGTAACTCCTAAGAAACTAAACTGAGTGCCACAGGCTGACCCTTAGGCTTGCACTGCGGTAACTAGACGCCTGATCTGTTTGCGATAGCTATTTTTAATATGCAATCCGCTGAGAAGTGGGGGGCTTGTCCCTGAGTGATTGCATGGTCTTTCACTTCAGTGATGAGCATTTATCCCTCCACGTGTGGGACTGGCTTCTTTCTGACAGCAGTGTCTGCCAAGACTGCGCCTGTCTGGCTATCCTTATTGCCCGGCTCTCTGCACATCTGGGGCTGCGAGGCACAGGACAAGCCCACCCGTGCTCTTCCTTATGGTACAGTGGTGAGACGGGACCTTCAGCAGTGCCAGCTTCTGCTCTTAGCGCCCACTGGCCCCTAGGAAATTCGGTTGGTTAGAGTAAAGGGCATCCCTGATGCAAGGGTTTGGCCCCGAGGGGATACTGTGCTACGTGGTGGGCTCTCAAGGTGCCTCCTGTTTCCCTTTGAGGAAACTCATGTTCTTGAAGGCCGGTTCGTGTCTTGTTTCCTGAAAGAACTCAGAAAAGGGAAGAAGCTCTATTTTAAATATCCTCTATCCATTTGTTTTTATTTTCTCAGCCAGGGAGCTATGAATCTGGTCCTGCAGGTGTTAAAGTAGAGCACCTCATGAGCACCTTTCACCTTGACTCCTACTCACTCCTTATCCCACCAGTGATTAATTATGATCCTTTTGGTTTCTTGGTGGGGACTTGCAGACACCAGGAAAGCCCACCTTCACCCTTGCCTCAGCACCTGCCTTTCAGGGTCATGCAAGGTGGATGGGCAGTGAGTGGTCCTGGTCCTTGGAGCACCGTGTGGAGTGGCAGCCCGAGCCATGGCTGACACTGCAAGTGCAGTATTTTGCACTGGGAGTGTCACTGTCCCCCTTCCTCACGAATCTGTAACAGCTGTATTTGCTTCCAATTATTTTAACATCTCTTAATCTCCTGAGTCTATGCAGTGTGCTAGCAGACCGCAGGTCACTGAAGTGGTCACAAGCAGCTCTGTGTGCTACTAGGGACTCGGTGCTGAGTAATTTGCAAGAGCAAGCAATGCCATACCTTCTGCTCAGAGAAGATCAGAGGCTTTTTCTTCTTTTAATCATGTGCTTTCCTTGCCTTATGAAAACATCTCTGCACTGCTCTTGCTAGTAGCAGGAATCCTAAGAAAACACAGAGAGGCATCTGCAGTAAAGATCAAGCTGCCGTCAGCTTGCCCAGACAGCTCTGTTATCCTAGCAGAGCAAACCTCTCCAGTGGGACTCCAGTAATCTCACCAGAGGTAATCGTGGGCAGATGCATCACCTGGATATGATGTCATTGCACTGTGCTAATGTTATTTTGTTCAATGCAAGCGAAGGAGGTTGATGAAATGGCTCGGAGCATTAGCACACAGCATCAAGGACTCGACCAGGGTGATTTATGTAGCCAGCTGGAAGAGATCCCCTGTTTGGGCAGCATGGCACTCCCTGTCCTTTCTCAACATGCCGATTCCTGTTATTGTGAACTACCTGCTTGAGGCTCTAAGGAGGTGCTTGGCATGGCCTGGTCTGGAGTTTGTTGCCACAATTTTCCTCTCCTCAGTTGCTGGACTCATAAAGAGCTTCTCCCACGTGTTACATGAGCCTGGGAGCCTCCTCCTGCCTGGAGCCTTAATATAGTATTGGATGCAACTGAAGGGATGCAGGACCACAGTAGATCTTATCCACTGTTTTCAGGCTGAGGCTTGAGCATCGGTACCCTCTGAGATCTGACCAGTGTGCTCTCAATGTGTGTAATATCAGCTGGAAGCAGAGGAGGAATTCAGGCTCTGGGCCAGCTCCCACGGTGTTCCACGAGGTAGGGTTGCTAGACATCCGTGTAACGTGAGATTTCCTGTATTTCAGACTGTGAGTTGTATTGAAAACATACGGGATGCTATCCTTCCTGTATTTCCTGCACAGTTTTAATATGGGATGTGAGAAATCCCACTATCACCTGCCCCTTCCCCGGATGTCTGTCATAGAATCTTCTTCATTGTCTGTCTTTTTACCCCAAAATTTGCATTTGGCCATCAAGCTGTAAGGACAAAGTAACCATTGGAACATGTTTTAGCTTTTCACTTGAATCACGTTGTCTATCCACTGGTTTCCTTAAGACCTTCAGAAGAGTCACCCAGACTGCATCACAGCTTACTGCTAAAGTGAAAGACAAAGTGATGCCTATCAGATTATTATTTTATTACATAATTAACTGCAAGATAAAAACAGGTTATCCCAATTGCTCAGTGAGAGTGCTGATTTTGCAGACAAGGGAAGCACTTTGGGTCTCAAGTCTTCAGATTTCTGGAAGTGTTTGACACAATGTCACATGGAGAAGTATACAGCAAAGAAGATGGAGATTAGCTCAGGGGTGATTAGCAAGGTAGGAGTGGCTGTGAAAGGAGCTCCCTGAAGATCAGTCCTGGACTGAGCTTCTCTGTTATGTTGATGTTGGAGCAATTATGAGGAATACCCTGAGGAGATACGTGGACAGCACATTCGGTGGCTTCATGGGTGGAAGGGAGGATTGCGATGGGAGAGGAAGCACTGGAGGATCTCGACTACTTTTGTACAAAGTTCTGATTCCCTGTGGTCAGGAAGATGAATTCAAATTAGGATAAATGTGACGACCAGCTATTACAGTGATGAGAACAGAGCAATTTCCTTACCAAGAGGAGATTAAGGGCATATCTATATCATTACAATGAGAGGCAGCCTTGTCTTAGAGTTCATAGTCCAGCATAAAGCACAGTAGTGAATTTATAGTAATGCAGTTGAATTTGGGACTTGCCAAATTCATTGTATAAATGATCAAGTGTGCATTAAATAGAAACAATTATGGATGCCTTTAGAGCTAGTCACAATGCAGACCAGTGTTCAGACCAGCTGTGTTCAGTTCTTCAATTACCCAAAAACTTTGCAGAACTCATGAGCAGTGGAAGCCTTCCCTGCCCAGACACATGAGGTCCTGAGTCAGGGGAAGAGGTGAACTTACAGACTTAATGGCTTAGACTTGTGATTTTGTGCCTGTTTACTTTTTTTTTTTCATTAGGAATAACACTGAGTTCCCTTCCACCTCCTATTCTATGAAGGCTGCTCCTGACATCCAGGAGAATCTGCCTGCTGGACAGTCCAAAATCAGGTTCCTCCTCCAGCGAGCCATGGTGATGCCCACGTCCCAGCTGATCCTGGGGTCTTTGCCAGGGTCTACCCCCCCACAACCCCCCCCACCCCTCTGCCGTCCTTGTTGCTAGTGCTGTGACAAGTTTTGAAGTCAAATCTGAGCTCAGCTTCCTTGCATTTTAACAAGTTACATTTTTAATTAAATAATTATATTGAGTGAGAATTGCTTTTTTTAGAAAAATGAGAAAAGATGCGACATGTGCAGAGTTTGGGAGAGCTGTGTGATGGAGCCGAGAGTGTGGACGCTGGAGTCTCTCCCTTCTGGACTCCACCAACCTGTACCAGGCATGTTATGTTCTCTGTTCAATAGCTAGGGATGTAGGAATGCCAAATACACTGAGCTGCTGGCTTTCTGTGCCGTGCTGCAGAATAACATGCTGCCACTGTGCTTTAGGCTAGCCTCAATTACTTGCTTGTTATCAGGGTGGAGATCAAAGTACATAATTTAAAGAACAAATGCAGTAAATACCTTGTATTTATGTATTGACTTTTTTGGAAAAGTGGATTGTCACAACAAGCTCAAGCTAATCTTTTGGATTTTGCATAAAGAACTGGGAAGAGAGAGAGACGTAAGTGTTACCTGAGGTGTCTCAATTTGCATGATGCAGCGTGATTTTATGAGGATACCACTGCCTGCTGTGTAATTCCTGATTCCACATCTTGGCGTTGCTCTGGGATCTCTGTGTAGTCTGAATATCCTCAGGTCTCTGGTACTACAGGAGTTGAGTCAGTGCTCTTTTCATCTTCTAAGCGCTGACTTAGATGTTAGTGATTTATTTTTTTTCCTGCTCTAGGTTTATTTTTAGTATCTCCTGAGAAGTTGCATACCTTGAAAAGTAAAAGCAGAGGCACCGTTGGAGAGTCTGCTGATGAGCTGGTTACTCAGGTTCATCTGGCCCTTCCTTTTAAAGGCATTTCTTTCACTACGAAGCAGCTTTGCTCCCTGAAAATGTGTGGTATATTTGGAGGAAAAAGTGTTAATGAAGTATTGCTCAGGCTAAATCCTTTGCCATTTTAGTGCAGTCTGGAACAGAGAAGATCCCTGATGTTAGAGCTGCTGTCATTAGTTCGAGTTAACTAGGAGGTAGTATGTAAGTGATACGCACAACCGGGGTGGATATACAGATGCACCAGCCGTGAATATTGTGGAAGTTATTTGCAGTTGTAATGTCTGAAATTCTAGCAGGATACCCAGTATATAAATTGCAGGCTGTGTAATTAAAATATGTTAATGAAATAGTGCAAGCTAAAGCCTACCCTGACAAGCGGAATGACTACATAGAACTGGGTTTTGTGGATCTTATGAGCAATCTGAAAGACACTTTTTTCTTTAAAACATTTAGTTGGGCTGCAACCCTGATGTTTTAATTATATTGAAACTACTGGACTTGCATATGGTAGGGAGTGTTATTAAGGTGTATCCACAACGAGTTTTCTTATCTCCTTCAGTGGAAGTTTCTGAATATAAAAATGATAGACTTTGCATGTGTGCTTCATCCTATAGTATGTTCACTGTAACAGAAACCTCTGGTAAGAGTTTAAATGATCTGATTTGGGGTTTTCTGTGCAAGCTGGTGGGAGAACTTTTAGGTGTCTTGACGGACAATAAGAACAATTCCTTGCCAAATGAAAATGCAATACTTTTCAATATTTCCCCAGTTTTCTTACTTAAGAAAAAAGATGAAAATCTAACAGTCAACCTTGCAGATGTCCATGGTATTGTCCCATCTTCAGTCTTGCATTTCCTTACTGAGTTTTTAAGGTGCAGGAGGTGACCGCAACCATCGGCAGGTGCCCTTTGCCAGCACTGCAGAGCATCTCACCTTGCCTTGAGACCAAGCTGCAGAGAAGCCGTAGGAGGAGACAGCTCTGATGGAGCTGCAGCCCTTGACAACATTTACACTCTCAGCCCCGTGGGCTGCCAGGCTGCGGCCGCTCCACTCCTCCTTTCTGGTGGGATTGAGAAGCTGAGGGAGAATAATTGCTCTTCTGAGGTCTCTGCCTTTCCCCCTTCTTTGTGAAGCAGATGGGGAAAAGGTGAGGAACCATGAACTTTTCTGTCACTGGTCTTCTGAGAGCAGTCATTTGTATGCTGTTTATCCCAAATTCTCTACTGTGAAAAAGTCACAAAGTCTGCAGAAATCCCAGCTCGAGGAACAGCTGGCTCCAGGTCCAACAGGTGGGGCTTGAAATGGAGCTGGGCGGAGAGGAAACAGTTTTGAAGGACTCGCCCTTTACTGAATTCATGCACCTTCTGTTTGCAAAAATACCGGGAATCCCCAGCGGTCCCCCTGACATATCGCTGAGCGACATTTCTCAGGAGGGCAAATAGGCAAAAAAGCCTCTTCAAGCGCTGGGTTCATTCGAATTGGGATGCTCCTACCATATAGATTGAAGAAGGCAGAAGTCTTGCATTTTTAACCAAGAAGCTGGATTATTTAAATTTTCTCTGTCTGAAAGCATTAGCAGGACAAGGCAAAAAGCTCCAGCTGCTGCATGGAGGAGTTTACAGGTCAGTCTGCAAAGGGAATATCACCCCCATCACCCTGTTTCTGTCCTCAGCTGCAACTGCAAAATCGCGGCCTTGGTAGGGGTCCTTGAATGCCAGCTATGTTGGAAATTGAATCTCTGCTTGTGGTCTTTCTAGACAGCACAAACGCCAAAGGGCACCATAAATCTGAGAGGTTGGAGATGAGACCCCTTCCGCCAATAAACCTTGTAGGTAGAATTAGCTCTGCCCCGATTGCCAATGCTCACGACAAGAGGGAAGAATAATCTGCCTAGCAAAATAATTCTTCGCTGTAATGGAGATGTGTATGAACAAAGAGATAACAGCTCCATAAAATGCTTTATCTCCCATGCTGTGCTAAGGTCCTTTTCTGAAAAATGCCCCCGCGGGCCCCGCAGCACCCCCAGGTAAGAATTTTGTATTGAGGAATACCCACCTGCGTGTATCCAACATTGTTTGAAGAAGAAATGAACCCATGGAGGTAGTCTGCGCATCATTTGGATGTTTAGTGCATTTGCATGTTGATATTACTTCTTTTTTAATATAGAAGTGGACGTACGCTTTAAAAAAACCCCCCAAACCAACACACCAACTTTCTTAAGTGACAACGGAAGCTTTAATGCAGTTTAATTAATATTTGAGACATTCCTGTCATTTTATACAGACCAAAAATTAGTCTTGAGATAATAAAAACAGCAAGCCTCTCAAAGCTGGAAAATAACCCTTTTGCTAAACCACTGAAGATAAGGTCCAAGGATACAGCAAGCATTTATCAGATTTTTCCATTTCTGCAAAGCTTTTTTTACAAGAGATCCTGCTCTTTCTGGGCCTTCCTTTAATCTACTTCTGACTTCTCTTTTTGGAAGGAATCTTTGCTGGCTGAAGCTTCACTCCTTTAAAAGTTTTATGTAAATTCTTGACGGCAGATGCTGCTCACCAGCTCAGTGGCTCTATACTAGCAGCCTGCCCTGGAGTTACTCTCTCGCAGTTTGGCTTGTTTATTCCGTATTCCGCCAGGTTGGTTAAATTCTGCCCAGCTCTTGCAAAACTGTAAAACAGAATTACAATAGGCTGCCTGTATAAGTCTGAATGCGATCGGCGCGTGGAGGATGGATGAGTTTTGGCACTAACAAACTGAGCTGTTGCATTTTGGCTAGGACAGACTCTTCATTTCTTTATCACAGAGCATTTAGTAGGGAATAAGTAACCCTTTGCTTCATCCCTGTTTTTTCCCTCTTGCTGGATGTGGAGAAGCACCCACTTGCATGGGGATGTGTCCGACTCGGAAGCTGGATCATCTGGAGGCAGCTCTCCAAGGCCAGCTCCTGTTCCGCAACATCGCTCCTGTGCATCGCGGTGGGAGAAAACCCCGTGCTGTGCTGCAAGGAGCTTGGCTGCAGCCGTGTGTGGCATGGTCCTTGTCACACAGCCCAGCCCTGAGCCAGGACAGAGCCTGGGGGCACGACTGGGGTGACATCTCTATGTCACCTCATCTTGACATCCAACATGGGGAGGCCAAATGATGGGAGACAAGGGAGTGTTGGTTGCCTGCCTGGTGTGCCTAATATTTAGCTCCAATTTTGTCAGCTTGAGCTGCTGCTGTAAGTGTATAAATGTGTTCTGGTTTATTTGGGCAGCAGATTTGTTTTTCTTTATTGGCTTAAAAATAAATTGTGCAGTCTATACTATTTAAGCCACTAGCCAGGCTGCTTGCTCAACCGCTGGAGAGCCCTTCTTCAGCTCTGTATTGTTAATTCAAACTGTGCTTTAGCTGGTGTGTTTTGCCTTACAGATCTTACTTTATTCCCTCCCACCCCCAGGTATGTATTGCTATGATTTTTGGTTGTTATTTTCTCTGCCATACAGGCATTCTCTGTACTTGCTTAAATTGCCATGGCTATTCCTGCCAAGGCTAATGCATTAGTACCTGTTTCATGCTGATGTGTATGCAGGTGTTATGTATTCTTCTTAAATTAACATAAAAGTTAATAATCGCCCAGCTCATGTTAGATCTGGTAAGTCCACTCACAGCGCTGGGCAGAGTGAGTTTTCCTCATCTTCTGCAGACCAACTTGCATCTAGACATTTCTCATGGAGAAAGAACAAAATGCCCTCTGACCCCATTGCCAGAAATCACACATCCCCATTTGTTTTGGGAATATTATTTCCTCTTTAATCTTGTGTATTCTTCTAGTTTGTTTGCTTTGGTGTTACTCTCCGTTCCACCGTGGCAACTGGGGAGCTTAGCAGGGAAAGGCTGCTTAGTTCAAAGCATCAAGGAGCTGACCTCTTGATGTAGTCCATTGCTTTTCTCACCTTAGTGTGTTTCTGGAGAAATATCCTGGCGACATTTAAGCCCATAGTTTTTTAGCTGTGTGATGAGCTGTTGCTTGGGGATGCTGCTTGGATCTCAGTGCTGGGAAGCAAAAGGTTTAATTTTTGGTCAGGGAGTCAGGTCTGGGTATGGATCCTAGGAGTATGGACCCTGGCAGAACACTTCTCATGTACTTTTGCTTTTTAGTATTTGATATCAAGGGAGCATTGTCCGGGCTCATGAGGAGGAAACGCAGCCCCTGCAGCTCTGCTGGGCGGGCTTGTTTTGTTTGGATGCTCGTGATGTAGATGACAGTTCTCAGAAGCATTGAACTCTCACACAGGAGCTTTCAAACCGCATCTGCTGCCAGCTTTGGCTGGATCCAAAGTGGCAAATGAAATACGGGAGATGATAGAGAAACTTTCACGCCTTCTAGCCAGCCAGCCTCAACTGAGCAGTTAGCTCCACTGTTGGATTTTCTGAACCTAAATACACCATGGGACTGGGATAAAGGAATGACTTTCCATCACTTCACTCTCTGTAGGACTTCAGGAAAAAAATAACTGAAGCTCTCCATGCAGTTTCCCCCTTGCAAAATTGCATTAATGATGTTTGCATGCGTTCATAAAGTGTTTTGTGCTCCAAGAATAGAAGTGTTATGTCAGTGCTGTGCATTGTCATTATTTACTATCTCGGAGCTAATGGGATGCAATACAAAGAGTGTGGCGTGATTTTGGAAGCTGAAGGCATGCCGTGTTTCCTGATGACAGTGTGAATGATTGTGGCTTTTTGAGGCAGTGTGAGATGTGGAATTTGTCCTTTGCAGCGTGCTGATGAGGAATCCCTCATTGTTCCTCCAAGCGAGACTCACCAGGCGGTAGGTGTTTTGTATTAGTCTGGAAGGACATTGGAGAAATTTGAGAAAATAGCTGGTGTAAATTTGTGGTTTCAGCAATATTAAGAAACTGTTGACATGTTGTTGGGAATAGCATTTCATGGTGTAAATACATGACAAAGGCAGTAGGGAGATACTTGAGTTACAGGAGCATTTCAGCCTTGAAAGTCCTGCATGACCTATCGTTCACTGGAATAGCGTTCTGAATCTGGAAGGAAATTGTGAATGACTGAATTTTCTTTTTTTTCCTCCCCTCTTCCTTCTCCCCCAGCTCTTCCTCAAAGCAGGTCAGCACATGTGCAGTGGAGCAACAACATGGGCTGTACCTTGGCTCTATCATCTTGTGGCATCTCACAAACCGAGCAGTGCTAGGTTTGGTCTGGTCCTTCAGCAGGAGACATCCAGGCATCTCCACAGCATTGAGGTTTGGGAGAAACAGCCTCGTGTTGCCAGCAAAGGTGCCAAGTTTTGGTTGACTTGGCCAGCAAAAGAACCAAGGAGAAGACCTTTATTTTTTTTTTTTTTTGTAGTCATTGAAGTTAAATGTTATGCAAAATCCTTGTTGTGAGCCCAAGGGTCTGGCCACTGTCTTATCCAAGTGCGCTCCACTTAACCTAATTCCAGGTTGCCACAGTATTTTGCATTTTTAACTCAAAAATATTTCAGATGAGCACAAATGGCTGCGTCCCATGCTTTGAGGTAGATGCTTTTGACGTAGATTTAGAGACTTAATTTTGAAGCGAATACTTTTGTGAAGTTTTTTCATAAATACTTGCGTCCCTCCACTCCAGGGTCTTCACTGGCACCAGACTGGTCCCGACTCCTCTTATACTGTAAACTGGCTTTAGATCTTTCAAAAAAGAAAATATCCAACTATGTGTTAAAAAATGCAACCCCCCACCCTGTAATTTCAGATAATTAAATGCATCCTTGCATATTTGTAGTCTGCATAATCAGTTGTTCAAACACGACAGTCTTATTAAGTATGGATTGTAAGTTGTCTCTAGAGTTTAAACCATTGCGTAGTTATTTAAAAAGAAAGAAAAAAGAACCTGTGGCCAACAGAAATGTTGTATCATACATCCTGGCTGACCTGCTGTTGTCTATCAAGGTATGTTTGAGCTTTCAGATACTAGAACTTTTCAAAGGAAAACACATGGATCCCACCTCTTTTGTATTAATATTTCCTGAGTGCTTTTCCTTTCAAGTGTTTCTGTTTTCAGTGGTGCCTTTTTCAAATTAAAAAGACTTCCCAAGCCTTTAAACACAGCGTGTGTCCAAAGTGTGGAAAATTCTCTTTGAAGAATCACAGTGTTTAAAAAAGAAAAGAAAGGGAGGTAAAAAAGAAGGAGAGCAAATGCTGGCTGGTGTGGTGTGAAGGGCAGCTTGGTGCTTTCAAACAGAGCATTTCTGATTAGACATGGGCTTTACTGTGCTGGTGTTACACATTATCCAGATAAAGATGAATATGCAAGCAGGTGTACTTTGAAATATTTGTGTGATCTATATTAATCTAGTTGGCGTTAACAGGAATATTTGGACATTCATACTGTTTGCATCTGAGGTAGGATGTAAAATAGCTGAGGCTGGTTTCTCTGGAAGGTTTCACGTGAAGATGGGGAGACCTGGCAGTACTGACATCGCGGAGAAGGGAAGGAAGAAGGGGAAAATAATCTCTACCCAGTGTAGGGTTTTTTTTGGGATAACTGCGCTTGCATATCCCTTGCATACTGGTCTGCATGTTGTTGGTTTAAATGAAAAGCAAAGTGATTTTGCAATAAAACTTCATCATCAGACTCCCACGCTGACCTGGTTGCTCCTTGCCCGGGCTCTCTGATCCCGCTGGCCACTTGCAGACAGTGAAACTGCAGGATCAGGGCTGGTCTTGTGGTTGCCAAGAACTTTATTTTGAGATTTGTACAGGGTTAGTGCAAATGAACGAGGGATTATGAAATACTTTGCATTACAACTTGCCAAAACTATCTGTCGGCCTGCGACTACCCTCTGCAAACGGCGCTGAGGTGCTCTACGTGCGTTTGCAAGCTTTTGTCGCAGCTGCCCTGCGCATCCCAGGTCTCAGCGGTGCTCAGATGTGGAGGGTCCCTGACGTGCTGCCATCTCCCCCTAGCCTGGGCCGATCGAGATGGGGGCTGGAAGGCAGAGCTGTGCCTCCTTCCCCGAGTTCATGTGCAGCTTCAGGCTGCAGCGGCGAGGGAAAGGACCGGTGCAACAGCTCACAAATCCCTGCTGGCCTCTTTAGTTGACGAGGAGCTGTTATGTCCTTTTTAATCTGTGCAAAACTTTCCTGGAAAGCAGCTTAGATAGTTATTTGTAGTCTGTCATTATCTGATTATCACAATGCTGATTGATGGGCAGGGAACATGGTGAACATCTGACCCTGAAGGTGCTGCAGAGCACAAGTGTGTTGATAACCTGTGAAAAGGGCAGGTTTGTGTCTTTCAGCTATATTAGCCAGCAATTAAGTATCTCTGTGTTACTGAAACAGCCTTCAGGATAAAACTAGATACTCGCAGACTGTTTGCTTGGTTTATTTCTCTGTGTTTGTGGTCCTGCTTTTTACCCCCGCCTTGCGTTGTGCGTGCTAAATGTAGAGCAAAACTCTCTGGCAGGGTTTAAAGTTCGCAGGTGTGTTCTTAAATTACTGCTCATCTAAGGCAGCAAAGTTCAGGGCAGGAGCTGTGAAAATATTGGGAGAATAGAAGCAAGTCAAAAGTTTGAGGGATGATATTTCTTGTAGCAGGCGCCTAATTAGTAGGAAAAGAGAAAAAGAAACATTTTGGCTTGGCGTGACATTATCTTTTATGAAGATCTCAGTGCATTTTAAGACATACTGTCTCTCATGTATGCATGGCCCATCACGCTGGCATTTTAGGCACCTACATAGGAAAAGAGGAGACTGAGAAAAGCTGTCTCATCCACTGGTTCACAACTGGGAAGAGAATTCAGGGTTTGATTCCCAATCCCCTCCCTTTTCTGCGGGCTGACATATCTTTATTCTCCATCTGCTTAGCACTGGAATACAATCATAGTACATAAATTGTCCTTAAACCTCGCCAGATGCTTGATCAAAGGTGGAGAGATAGTACGCAGGTTAAAGGCCAAAAAGAGACCTGCAGAAAGCAGATGCAAAGCTGAAGCGTCAGAGGTAACATCGTGTTGGATAAGAAGTTTTGTAGCTGCGATGCACAGCTGGTAGCAGAAACACAGGGAAAAAATGGATTCCTTCGCTGTTTACCCTTTGGGACTTGGTGGGATACTGAGGCAGAAGAGTCCGCTTGTACCCGATTTCTTTTTTTTTTTTTTTTTTTTTTTATTCTGAACTAAAAGTTAAATCATAGGAGTGAGGATGTGTTTGCTTGAACATACCCAACAAGTTTAGCTGGCTTCCAGGAATCCCTCTGACCGTGAACTTGAACTCCGACGGACGGAGCTGCTGGCCTTGGAGGAGGTGAATAAAAGGCTCTACTTGCTGTATCTTAGCTGGTATTTGCATTTTTTTTTGTCCTCTGAGGCTGTGCTGCTTTGTCTTCCCAGGCTGTTTCCTGGTGCTTAGAGAAAAAAAGGCCACAACCGCGCTCTGAGAAGAGATTTGTGCTATAATGAGAATCCTTTGCTTTTATTAGCGCTATTTGCATAGACTCAGAGCATGTGGAAGATAAGAGGCTTAAGCTGTTAAGTGTAGAGAAATGTAAGGTAATAATGAGGTTATGGAGGAAACCCTCGGCGGCTGTGCCGAGCTGGGGGCAGAGCCCTGAACCCCTCTGCTCAGCCGCACGCATCAATGCCAAATGTGAGGTGCAAAGTCGTGCGGACCCCGGGAATTTTGCCTGTCCTCTGAGATGTGCAGCACTGAATTTTGCCTGAAATGCTGCCTGGTTTTCTGCCTCTTTGCTTCTGCCATACTCCCACTGTATTTATAGCCTTTGCTCCTAACTTCTTCCTATCTAGCATGGGGTTTATTGTCCATCTGGCTTTGTAAGGCGCTGGGAGGATGCCCGAGCACCTTCCGAGGGCAGGAGGAGGGGGGTTACGCTGCCTTCAGTCTCTGCCTGATGCTTCAGCACGCCACGGGAGCCTGTGCAGTTTGGATGTTACTGGTACGAGATGGACAGATTTTCTTATAATGCCGTTTATTTAAAGACTTGTTTGGAAGCCCAACTGAGAACCCTTCATGGGGACGGGTTCCTCCTTGGAATATGCCATTTTGCAAAGCCAATACGTGCCATATATATTTTTATATATATATGTATGGTATGTCTATATATATTTATATGTATGATTGCCCCACTGATGGAGCACTCTGTAGATTAGTAGAAAATGTAGTTATTAGCTCTTGATAAGCAGCCACTTTTCATCCCAGCTGTTTTTTAATTAAACATAGATGTGAAGTGCAGCTGTTCATTCAAAGGACACTTTTTACTTCTTTGTAAAATGCACATTTTCCAGTGTTGAGTTCTGTAGCTCAGTGCAAGATGAAAATTCTTTATAAGGTTCTATTTTTATTCCTATTTAATTTTCGAACAAATATTTCTTATTACAGCTGAAGCTGAACTTAGTTTGGGAACTATTAGCAAAGGTGAGATGTGGTCTTCAGGAATTGAGAGAGGATTTAATTTATTTGCTTCAAAAATATTTTTAGATCTTGGTGCTTTTGTGCTTTTCAAAAAAAAATTAAAAAGGAGTAATTTTATGTGTACAGCTGTAACTTGATTTGAGGCTTTCCAAAAGCTTGAAGCCCCAGCAGTTGTACAAAAGTTGTTTTGAGGATCTGTGAGTAAATCAGAAATTGCTGTAAGAAAGTAGTGCACTGCTGAAAATATTGGGACTGACTGTTCAGGAGGGACAAAATTCTGTGGTGGAAACCCAAGTATTATCCTGGTATAACTCTAAGTGGCATAAGCTGCCTGAGTGGATGCTCTTATGGTAGTGTTCACTGATGGAAGAAGTGGTTTTGGAGAGGATTTTTATAGGCCACCAGTGATATTACAAGCACTTGTTGATTTTGATTGTTAACTAGTGTGCCAAAACAGTAACCGTTCACTGCTTTGAATTAAACCAGCAGTGCTGTTTCTGATAAATCAATTGTGTTTGCATTACTGGTCATCTGGGTTTTTTCTTTCTTGCTATTCCTTTTTAATCCCCAAATAAGCTATAGGGATGTTAGCAACACCCATGCCGGGACAGAATTTAAAACAAGCTCTACGATTGCTGAAAAAGTGCAAACAGTCCCTGGTCATCTCAATTTTCTGCTTGTTGATACAACATTTCATGGTTTTTGGGCGCTGAGCATAGTAACACAGGGTTCCCAGCTGTGTGCTCAAAATATTTCGGAGAAATCCCTCATTACAAAATTTAACATCTTCGCGTTTTTGCAGTAAGCCCACCTGGATGGAACACGTTTCTTTTAAGATCCCTGTGGTCTGTGCGGAGGCCTCTGGGCTGCGAAGAAATGATAAGCACAACAAAATAGGAACTTTCACCTTTCTACTGTAGCATCAAAACCAAACCACTGAGTTGCACTGTGGATTTTTACTGGGGTGCCTGACAGCCCTGAGCAAATTCTTTAACTGGTATGACTTCAGATACGTGCTGCCTCCTGTGAAAGAAATCCTGTGTGACCCAGGTGTGTTTTAGCCGTGTTTGGCTCTAACTGTGCTGTGCCTGGCTGGCGCGTTACGGCATTTGGGCAGAATTCGGCAGCGAAAACAGGGAGTGTGATTTCAGAGTAATTACAAGTGCGTTTGTAAGTGATTCCCAGACTCCTGGTGGGAAATTTGTGAGCAGATGAGCGTGGTGTCTCAGCATGGATCCAGAAAAATGAGTCAGACTTAAGATGCAATGGTCTTGCCATGTGTGACTCTTGGTGCGATTCCGGCTAGTGAATGAAACTTTTACACCACATTTTGCTTTGACTCAGGATTTTCCATATTAATTTCCTAGATGGTTCAAGGTCCTCCCAATGCTATTTCCCAGTGGAGAATACAGGGTTGTTTACAGCCTTGCAGGAGCTTGTGAAATAGGTTTTCCAGCATACCAAGGGAAGAGGAAGAGTTCCAGGTCAGAGAAATTTTCCTGTCCTCTGTGAAGCGAGTGTGAGTTCAAGTGCAAAGGCTGGTGCAACCCGGCACATCCCACAGCTGTGCGTGAAGCAATTCTGCAGATAACAGGTTATCCAGGATGTGTTGTTCCACTTTCATTGTTTGTTGCCACCTGGGCTGTGCCGGCTCTGCCTGCTCTCCGGCTTTATTTGTTTGCACTGATTCCCTGTGGAGCCTGGGCTGCTGAGGAAAAAACCCAACAGCTCATCCTCCATCTTGGACTACTGTGGAAACGGACATGTTCCTTTCTATTATTTCTACATTTAGGTACAGCATGACCATTTGCAGGTGAACATCTCCCTGCACATGATGTGCCTCAGGTCTGTCCCTAGACAAGTGCAGTCCAGACAGCAATTTCAGAATCCTCTCCACTCCACTCTGGTGAGACCCCCCTGCAGTGCTGCGTCCAGCTCTGGGGTCCCCAGGACAAGCACAACATGGAGCTGTTGGAACGAGTCCAGAGGAGGCCACGGGGATGATCCATGGAGACAGGCTGAGAGAGTTGGGGTTGTTCAGCCTGGAGAAGAGAAGGCTGCGGGGAGACCTTAGAGCCCCTTCCAGTCCCTGCAGGGGCTCCAGGAAAGCTGGAGAGGGGCTGGTGACAAGGGCAGGGAGTGACAGGACAAGGGGAATGGCCTGAAGCTGCAGGAGGGGAGATGGAGATGAGATGTGAGGCAGAAATCCTTCCCTGTGAGGGTGCTGAGGCCCTGGCACAGGGTGCCCAGAGAAGCTGTGGCTGCCCCTGGCTCCCTGGCAGTGTTCAAGGCCAGGCTGGATGGGGCTTTGGGCAACCTGGGCTAGTGGAGGGTGTCCCTGCCCATGGCAGGGGTTGGAACTACATGGAGTCTGAGGTCCTTCCAACCCAAACTGTTCTGTGATTCTATGATTCTAAGCCTGCTGGTGTTAGTGCCCCTGGTAGCCTGTCCAGACATCTCCAGGGACAAAAGGGGTGTCATCATCTGCATTGAGAATACCAGCCACACCATGCGTGGCATCAACACTGATGCCTCCATTGCCCGGGACTGGTGGTTCTTGTATTTCTGTGTGTAAGGAGGGCCAAGGATTCCTCTGTGATTTAGTAGCACATTATTCCCAATTAACACCAGTGTAAGTGATGACATGGGATCAAGGCAGATGAAATCATGCCTTCAAATTCTTCCAACTAGAACCCTAAGACTGGAGAACAGGAACACCAGAGCTGCTTCAGGCATTGAACACCGATGGCTTAAAGGTGAAAATCCTAAGGTCTTACTCCTAATGCATCAAAACAGTGTCTGTTCCTTGCAGTTAGAATTGCGGAAGGCCGGTCCTGTACGTGTTGCACGTCAACAAGCTCAACACTGACTTCTTTTTCTCTCTTTTGTGTACATCTTAGATGACAGGGGAAGGTGCAGACCCAACCTGCAAAACTATTTTTGGAAGGAAGCTTAGTTCATTAAACCTGCAACTCAGTATTTTATTAAGGGGACAGGGAGACAGAGTGGTTTGCTACAGTTTATTTGACCTAGTTAAGGAAAATATCAAGTCGCCTCAGGCAAGTAATTAATTTGTACATACTTCCTCCCGCTCGCGGCATGTTTTACGTAGCCAATATTTTCTGCAGGTGAAGATGATCAACTTCACAGCTCGCAGGAAGTCTGCCCAGATTTGCAGCTGCCGTGCGGTATGTTAGGTAGATCCTACATCTGAAAGGGAAGGCAGCAGGTCTGCAAGAGAGCTCCAGATGGTATTTATTCGAGACCTCAGCAGTTGACTTGGGATGATATAAAGCTTTCCCTGTTGCTTTCTCTTTGGCAGAAGTGCTGGCTTTCGGTGGCATTTCCAGACTGACTGTCAGGGTTGGATTCAAGGGTATTTTTGTTGTTATCTTGAGATCCCTGTCTGCAAAGGAGATGCCAAGCAAGCGCGTCTCCTTGAAAGCTCCTTCCGTGTTGCTCAGCCCCAACTCACAAGGACGAGCAGCCTGGGGTGAAGATGGTGCTGCTGCTCTCTATTCCTGTCCTCACTGCTGGCACAAGTTATTGTGGGCTCCAAGGTGACACAAACCCCACCAGCTGGTCATTAGATATGAATCCATCCTCTTCCAAACCCCAGCACTGGGTCATTTCATCTCGTAATGCCTGTCCTGCTCCAAACTGTACATTTTTACAGCTTAGCACTGCACCTTGGCTTGGTTTTTAGAAAAGCATCAAACGTTGCGGGCATGAGGCCAAACCACAGTGGCAAAGAGGTGACAGTCTTGCATGTAGTAAAGCTAAACTCTCAGAATTAAAATAACTTGTTTTCAGGCTCAGAATCAAAACTCTTGTGGAACCCATTTGGGGGGAAAAGCTGGTTTCTTATCACTTGAGCCTCTGCGATAAGAAGCTCCTGGTTACTCAAAGTGATGTTGTGCTACATGGCAATTCTCACACATGTGTAAACCATCAGTTATCCAAGTATATTCAGCCACACTCTTCTCCCACTCATGCTATTTGCATAACGAAGGATGTCTGGCAGGTAAAAAAGTCACTGAAAGTTGTTTTAACCTGGAAATCCTGAACTGGCAGAAAGATGAATGTCAAACTCTTGTCTGGTTTGTGAGGTAATGTTTAAAAGAAATAGAAATGGTATTTTGCTGGTAGCTGTGGCAATCTGTTAAAGAGAATATCTAATTTAATGAGTTGACTCTGAGGTCATTTGGAGAAGCTTGCTTTTTATGGAAAAATTCAAGTATCTTATGTAATACATGAAATTTCTAGCAGCAGTTGGCTCTTTAGCAGGAAGGTAGGTGCATGCTGGCATTGGGAGAAGAGTGGAAATAGGTCCAGGTTTGGCAAAACCCATGCACAGAGTTTGCTGAAGGGCTGCGCTGTGCAGAAGTGGGTTGTGTGAAGGGGCAGGGCTTGGTGCAGCCGGCACCCGAGTAAATGCTTGGGGGGCAGACACAGATTTAGAAAGTATTGACTGGTTGACTAAAACCACAAAAAATACACTAAAAAGCAAACTTTGAAATGACTTCTGCGTTGTGACTGTAAAGGTTGCTCTCAGGTGCATATACATGCATGTGTGTGCTATGCTTGTCCAGAGGGCACGACTGCTGCGGTCCCGCACCAGGTCTGGCCAAGCATCGCTGCAGGTCCCCATCAGCTGCCCCAGCCCCACGCAGCCTCTGGGAAGGGCTGCTCCTTTTTCAGAGGGAGAAATCATATGAAACTGAATCTTTTGTCAGTTGACATAGCATGAAAAGTTGTTCTGTGGTGGTTTTCTTTATTTTTTTTTAATTAGGTTTCCCTTGTTGGGGCACTGATGGTGGTTGGAGGGCTTTAAAAAACGCCTGCAAACCATGGGAATGGGGATAACGTTGGTAAAGCATTAGGAAATGAATGTAGCAGACTCAAGAAAAAGAACCATTAGGTCACCACATTCCCTTCTGGGACCAGCATTCCTTCTGCACAAGTTCAAGTGCTCTGTCTCATTTCAAATTATTAAACTTGCAGAGTTTCTACCACAAAGTCTTTTGTTACTTGTCGTCCAGGACCCCTTACTATTTATCTTTATATATATAGAGAGACAGAATAATTGGAGCATATATATATATAGAAAGGATATCTGCCATGTTTTTCTGTTTTATTTTCCTTTTTTAAAGCTGGAGGTGGAGGGACTGTGAGTGCCTTCACTGTGGGTAACTGAGTGCTGACCATCCCAGGTGATAGACCTGCTTGATCTGATATTTAGTTGGGAACAATTATGTTTGTTTATCCTGTTTTCTTGCCTGGAACATTTCTCCTTTCTTTAGACCAGTGTGGACAGTTTTTCTTGTCTTCAGTATAAGAATGTGATACTGGAGTTTCAGCTCTCTTCAGCTCCTCTAAGTTAATGGGAGTGGGAGATACTCTTTATCCCCCTGGTATCTTCCCCCCCCCCCCCCCCCCGATGAAACAATCTGGTTCATCTTAAAACTGCTGCATCATTTTTACTGGAAAATAAGTTGGAATAACCACAGTTCTTTGATTTATGTGTGAATGAAAAAGAACGTAATGGACACAGAAGCACAACTATTTGTTTTTAAATGCATCTTTTGATCAGTTGAAGTGTCAATGCTGGGAAGCACATGGCCTTTTATCTGAGCTTCTGTAATTTATTACGTTTTGGGTAAAAGCATCACTGTTGACGTAATTTGTTGACAAAAAGTATGGGTTTGAATGTAGCAGGAGGCATCAGTAAAGACAGGAGCAGGCAGATGTCCTGGGGATGGGAAGGGACGTGAGAGCAGACGCATTACTGAAAATCAGCGTTGAGGGGAGCGATGCACCAACAGCAGCCAAGATGCTGAGCAAGAAAGCCTGGAGAGCTGAGCCATGAGAAACTGCAGCTGAGTCCGGGTTTGGATGCATTTTGGCTAAATAAAGAGTTTATCAAGCAAAATGACCCCCAGACTGGGACTTTTCTCGGGGAGGTTCCTCTGCTCTGAACCCAGCCCCACCGGCGGGAGGGAAATTCCCAGCCGCCTCGCTCCCCAGAAATGGAAATCGGAGCCTGCCGAGGCAGGCGTTGCTGCTGGAGGTCGTTTGGGCTCTTTCAGGAGATGATTATTTGCATTTAGTTCTATTAATTTCCTCTCCTAAAATATGCCCCGTGGGCCCCAGCATTGTTGTGGCTGTTCAGCCCTGGGTTTCGTTGAAGCCTTTTCAGTATTGTGAGGATGCTGGAGAATAAATTTCACTCGTTAGACATTATCGTATTCATGCCACTCTACTCAGATTTATGAATCGGTGCTTCTCACTTTAGCTCGTATTACTGAGGTTTTCTCTCCTCCCAACGCCCCCTTCCCAACATCTTTCAGTTGTTTCCAAACAGCTGGCTGGCTAGCGGCATCACCGAAAAAATTTAAAAAAATTAGAGCTATATAACTCATGAAAATGGCTTGCAAGTCATGAGGTTTTAAACACAATAAAGTTTGAGAATTAGGGATGATTATTTGTTTACTTATTTAAGTTTTATCTCATGGTTTTGGGGGATTTAGGTTTCATGTTTTCTTCGGGCTGTCACTGTTAAAGAAAACTGAAACTCTCACTGAGCTCCAGGAACTGGGCCTTTAAGGGAAATAATGTCAGGATATTTTGGGTAAAATGCTGAGTTCGCAACATTCAGATAAATCTCAAGTGAAGCAGTTTAGACCTCTGAAGGATGGCGTCGCAATCTGATCTCTGCTGGTGGGATCACTTTTCCGTCTGTCCCGTTTAGTGAGATCCTGCAGGATTTTAGCCCTGGCTGAAGGGAATCAGCCTGGTAGGGAGGAATTATCACATTCAGCATCTTGCTCTGAATACCTGGCAGGGAATCCTCCGTGATGGAGAGGAAACACTCAAATGTGTAGGTATATGTATTTATATGTACACATATGTGTCTGTACACATATTTATCCAAGTCTTTGCAGGGATGGGATATGGTATAATCGTACAGACTGGCATAAAGCACTGTCTTGCCATTTATCCCAGTCTGACGCTGTCTTTGTGCAGGTGTAAATGGGGACAGGCGGCGTGGGGCAGCCCCGAGCGATGCTCTCTGGGCTGAGATTCAGCACGTGCAATGAGGAAGCCCGATGGCGTGGTCCTCCACCGGAGAGGATGCTTCTTGGGGAGGATGGAGCTTTCAGCTCCATGTTGTAAAGGGTTTGTAGAGGCTCAGCACAGCTTGCAAAATGCCTTGGCCTGGGGGGGATACGAGTCCAGATCCGCTGGTTTGCTCACTGGGGGGACGATGGCTGTAGGGTTGTGCCAAACCCATTCACGACTGGTGCTGACAATTCGTGCGGAGCACCGCGGTTTTATTTGGGTTGGTTTCAGTGACAGGTAAAGCCGTTGGGCTGCATGAAAATGAACTCGCGGTGAACTGTGTGCGTAGGCTCGGCTGAATTGCCCGTTTCATTCAAATTCTTATGGCTGAAAAGAAGCCCGCTGTGTTCAAGTGTCAAGAGAGGCCAGTGCTGAGCAATTCATGTTGTAGCTCTGCCTTGGTGAGGGCAGGACTGCGAGTGAGGCTGAGATTTAGAAAGTGGGGGTGAACTTTCCTGGTAAACCAATAAAATGAATATTTTCTTAGTTTCACTTGCAACAGAAAGCAGGGGTTTGGTGATTTTTTTTAAAGAAATTTTTTTTTGAAGATGAAAAGCACTTAAGAACCTGGGGATTAAATTAAAGAAAGTGTCTGCTCACGTGGGAATTACCGTGACCCTGTACAGATGGCACAGCTGAAAAGCATCCCAGCCACGTGCCTTGGGTTTGATTTACTCCGTCGGTGCTGATGACGGCTGACTAAGTGCCGAGGACCAGCGCGGTGGCAGTCAGCAGGACCTGAAAGGTTATCGGAGTCCGTGTTTGCGAGGCGAGCATCGCGGTGAGTTCAGCCCTGCCTGCTGATCGGCGTGTGCCTGGGGAAGCATGTGCCAGCCTGACGCATCCTTCCTCCGCACCCCTCTCTCGGATGCTGTGCAGGGGCGGGGGGAGGAAAAGAAAAAGCGTGGCTCCAAGGCAGATTTGGTAAAATTTGCATCTCGTCTCTGTTGGTACACGTCTCCGGGCCAGGAAATGTGCTTTCCTTGAAAATCTTTCTTCAACCACACGATCTGGTAGCGCAGGGTTGGGCGCCCGCGGTGCAGACTCAGCTCCCGCCATGGAGCAGAATTGGTGGCAATAATGTGAGTTTGCTTTGTGCTGCTTAAGCATTTCATAGAGAGGCATCGCAACTCATCTCTGAAGTATAGTAAGAAAATTTTAATTGGCCTAATTAGTGCAGGAAAATAAGGTATATAATAAGTAGGACTAATAGCTGAAAAATGGCTTTTAATTTTGAGTACTGCAGTTCTTGTTCTTGCCTGAAATTACACATTTGAATGCCTGATTTTTCAGCTGTCAAAAACTTGTGCTATAATAAAGAAGGAAGCCATCCAAAATCAGAATTTGTGAAAATACAAGCCTTAATCTCTGTGCTTAATCCCCTCGTGTAACGCAGACACCGTTGCTCACCCACCCACCAGACTGCGACCGAACATCTTTTAATCCAGCGTGTTTCGAGAGCTGATTTGTGGCAATTACCCCACTTCAACCCCTCGACAAGCAGAAATGCACGCCGCCTCCCTGCGAACCACTTCATCTCTATGCCCCGCTTCTCGCTTTTGTACTGGTGATAACCCAGAGCAGCATCGGGGAAGCCTGAGGATTAACATTAATGCTTGTGTAGTGATTTGAAAACAAGAGCTCTGCTTTACGGAGGAGCAGTTGTCTCCTCTTGTAAAAGAAAAAAGGATTAACTCATTTCCTGAAAGAACACTAATTTAGACAAAACATCAGTTCATCTAAAACATGTAATGGGTGGTGTAATGAAGTGTGCAAGTGGCTCTAAGACCTGCTGCTCCTTTTTTTCAGTGAAGTGTTTCAGGGTTTCTGGAAGCAAAGGTCTTGCTGACAGCCCTTACGGAGGTGGGGGTCTGGGCAGAATCTGGAATCAGAAACCACTAGAATATGTTTTTCCATCAAAAAAAAAAAAAAAAGTTAATTGGACTAGGTTTTCTAAGGACCACTAGTTGAATCCTAAGATGGCAACCTAGGGAAAAATATTTACTTCCCTTACAAATCAACTGTACTGGTCACTGGAAAATCGATAGTAATTTTCTTTCTTTGACCTTGGGAAGGCCTGAAATTTTGGAAAGAGGTTGGATGATGTTTGTTAAGGCCTAAAAAATATAGGAGCTTTCCACAAAAGGTTGGTTTTGCTATTCTATGGTCCATCTAGCTTTCCCAGGAAAATCACATTTGCTTCCAGCGTCCTTCCCTGACCTCCCCACACACACCACATCATGCGAACAATATTTCTGCAGAATATTGTTGATATGAATAAACTCTTATCTCCTTGAAGTCTTTTTTTTTTTTTTTTTTTCCTCCCCTACCCCTGTTATGCCTGTGCCTGGGCAGGAGGAAGCTTTGCCTTGGAGTCCATGGGGTTTATGCATTTCTAGGTCTCTCCTGGGTTTGCCGGTTGGTGCAGAGCACAGCAGTGCATGAACACAAAACTCTTTCTGTAATAAGGTCATTTAACATCCAAGGGAGGAGAACAGCTTTTAATCCTTACTAGATCTTGCTGGGCCGGATTCAGACTGGTATTAACAAAGCCTTGAGGCATCCAGTTTCATCTGCAGTGCTAATTTAAAGGAAGAAGGGGAGATATGTCATGGCCAGAAAGAGTGCTGAAGAGCTGTACGGTTGAGAAGTTCAATTCAGGAATTGCAAAATTAACTTATAGTTTGCGGTTCATGCAGTAGATCACACATATAGCATATACATGCATGGATATTATATATATATAAAAAATACACGTTATAATATTTATAATATATTTATTATAGCATATTGTTAGATATAACATTATATCATATTATTAAATGTATAATGTATTATACACATATAAATATCTATATATATAAAAAATAGTCCATATATATGTGATATATATGCGGACTCCTGAGGTGAGCCCCTGACTCTAAGCAGAAACCAGGACTGGTGGTGAGATCCAGGGTCCCAGGCAGCACCCTCAGTACGTGTTTATTTTGAACCTCTCTTGTCATATTACGTATCTAAATCCTGTTTACAGCGGTGTCTTTGCACAGCCTCGCTGTTCCTTATTTTTAGATCGGGTGCATTACAGTAAGGGCAAGGATTCAAGGTTGTGGCCAAAAAGAAGCGTGCTGAATGGCACCCAAGTCACAGCAGAAGGGATGAAATCGAACCCCATCTTGGCTTTAAAACAAACAAAAAGCCGTGTTGCAGTGCAAAAAGAAAGATGTTTGCAGGACGCAGCTCCTGTCCAGATGGTGCACCACAGGGTCAGTCCCTCCCCGTGAGGAGTAGTGATTTAAATCAGTGCGTAGCGGGCAGTAACTGTAGGAATAAAGTGATTTTAATTTCTGGAATCATTACCATTGTGTCATATCAATTCTGTATAGAACAATCAGCATCTGAATCTGATGGGACATTTTGCAGTTGCTATTGGTAACCTTCGCTGTTCCTTCTAAAAACACTGAGTCTGGGGGAAGGATGTTAATGCCGAAAGCCGAGTGGTTAGCACAAAATTTGTGTTTATTTTCCAACATGTATTTTATTTTGGGGGTCATTTAAGGATAATAAAAGACAGTGATTGATCAGGGGCAAAGTGGCTCCATCTGGGTCAGGAATCTGACTGTTTTGCTCTGCCTTCCCAGGCAGTTTTCCTGGTTACCATTAAGGCACTGAATTCTATCCTTAAAATAGAATATTATATTTGTGAAAATGGCTTAAAATCCCTGGTGGTTTCAGCATAGATACATGTTAGTGATACAGTAACATTGTTAATTGCAAACCTCTCCTCTTAACAGCCTTTTATGCATGCGTTATGTTTTTTATGAATCCTTAAAAGACTTCTTTTCTAACGTCTTATGGCATAAATGACTCATCTCACCTGACATGAATAGTGAGAAAATCGGAGCCTGCTTTTTTTCTGCCTCCTTTTCTTCTGATTTCAGAACGCATCATTTCTCTGCTGTGGTTAAAGCCAAAGCCTCAGCATCCTTTCAACTATTTCATAAGAATAAGAAAAGAAAAAGTGTTAGGGGGGAGGAAGAGTAGGGTGAGGAAGGACAATGCAGTGGGGTCCTTTCAGGTTTATTCAGAGGCTGCTTGAGGGTTTTTAAGCTCAGGTTTTGGGGCATGTTGTGCTTAGCATAAGTACATTTTTTTCCTCCAAAGCTCTGAGCGTAAGGTCACTTGCTTGGCCTGCACTTCTCAATCTGCTCCTGTTTTTCCCCCCCTCCTGCAACTCAAGCTGCTGTCCGTACAAAATGTGTCTTTTTTTTTTTTTCTTTTCCCCCTTTACCTTACGTATTTTTATTTGCGTTTCAGTTGCCTGTCAAAACAGGAGAGCACTGAAATAAAAATATAAAATCTCCAAATTAATCACTATAGATCAGACTTTCCACACAAGCCTTTTGCATCAGCGTGATGACCTCACCTCCGCCGCGTGTGACAGCGGTACCTTCCCCGTGGGTGACAGTGACGGTGTCAAACCATCAGATGCCCAAATAATGCTGGGGAGTCAGCAAGTTTCAAGTTTCTTTGGCTTCCTCTCATAAGTGCCTCAAAAATTACTCCCAGCCTTTCAAAACGTTGCCCTTTGCTGACACAGCCTGATTTAGAGAGAAACGTTATTTGGAATATTTGCAGCAAGTCTGTCACTGTGCTGTTGGGGTCCACACGTGCTATTTTCTGGACCGGGGTGTGTGGTGTGAAAATGGGTGGGGATGCAGCTCTTTGGCTGGGCACTGCTGGGGTTTGTCCTCTGTGCAGCAAAAGGGCGAGTTTATCTGGGAGAAGCAGGAAAGTTTTACAAGTCACCTCGCTCCCAGGCTGCTGTTGTTGCAGGGGTGCAATGACTTCGAAGAGGATTTTTATTGCAATATGCAATGCATTCTTGGGGAAAAGCACAGTCCTCATCTTAGTTTTCATGCTCCTCCACAAGCAGAGGGCTTGGAAAATCCACTTAGCATCTTCAGGCCCAAGGAGGAAGGTGAAGGTACTAATATTGATGTGCTCCCAGAAAGTTTTTACTTTTATGGATGCTGATTTGTGTAATCATAGAATCAGAGAATGGGTTGGGTTGGAAGGGACCCTTAAAGATCATCTAGGCCATAGACAGGGACATCTTTCACTAGACCAGGTTGCTCAAAGCCACGCAATCATGCCTGCGAGCAAGTCTTGCAAAGGTCTTTGATGCCTGTGATGAGTCTGACAGTCCTCTGTGGTGGCAGATACTGGGAGCAGGAGCTACCAGGATACTGGAGCCTCAAACCCTCCACAGGCTGGAGAGGGATGGACGTTTAGCAAGAAGGGTCTCTGCATAGGAAGAATTATTATTTTGGCTATTTGTAAATCTGTCAGTGATTAAGAATGTTACTAATGGCAAGTTATTTATAAATGTTTAAAGCATTGGGACTGTTTGCATTAAGGCACGTTTTCTTTTATTCCCACTGCTGTTGGATGTGCCAAACTGAATTTATCCTTGCAGTGGTGTCAATGCCTTTTGGTCTAATAACACTACTCTATCTGTTCATACATTTTTCCATGGAAACATGCCAAATACCGTGCTGTTCTGACCCCCACGTTTGCCCCTTTGATTTGCACCTATTTATGTGAAGTGCGTCCTTTGAGTTTAGTAGTAAAGCTGCAGTGAGAAGTACCGGCATCTCAAACAGCAGTGACGCCGGGTCCAAATTAAGGTTTTGAGGCAGAAAGTGTGTTATCATCTGTTCTCTGGATGGAAACAGAGCTGTTAGGAGGAGGACAGTGGTCTCTGTGGGGTCGAATGAGCACTGAGGCTTTTGGAAAGCGAATTTGCAACCGCTGAGCTTGGAGTCTAAGTGGCAGACATGGTCTGTGCTGTGCAAATACACACACTTGCACTCGCTGCTTGTAGGGACGGACTCTCACCCTCTCGGGTTTCTTGTTTTGGTCTCATGAGCAAACAGAAATGATAGTGATCTTAATAGCAGAGTTGCATCTCTTCATCTCGGAGAAGGACTGATGCACTTCAGTTGCCCTGGCATCACCTTTGTGTTGGTGGAATACAGTTATTTTGCCATCAGGTGCTTAATTGAGAACTGCTTTTCCTCCTGATGTTGAGCTGCATGCAGCTTTTCAACTCCAGCATTTAAGATTTGAAGATAACAGTTTATTTCATGTAAGATGAAGGCACCCATGGAAATATTTCCCTCTTCTCATTTAGTCCGGTGGTCCTAGGTCAAATGCGTAGCAAATTGTTGGCTTGTGTGATGACTTTCACCAACTTAATTGCAAATACTACACTCAATTAAATGATTCTGCAGTAGTAAGTAATGGAGAGGGAAAACAAGCAAGACATTTGCTGACCCCTGGAATGGATGTAGTCTTATTTCCAATAGACTTGTGTCTTGAGGTCATTCGCTTTCTAACTAAATTAAAAAAGACTTCGGAATGAGCTACTTATTAGGCATCAGAGACTCTACATGGGACAGAACTATTACGAATGCCCCGATTTTGCAGGACAAGCTCTGACTAGCTTTCCATGCCTATTAGACATCAGAGAATCTACATGGGAGGGGACGCTTCGCTGAGGAGTGTATTCTCTGGTGTCTAGTCATTGCAAATAAAGCTTTTTGGCAGGTTAGGGCATGCAAAATATTGTTCTCCCCTTGAATTAGCGATCTAATAAATTCATGCTGCCATTTAGTGGGGTCCCAGGTAGGGTCACCTCTTGCCTCTTGTCAGATTTCCATGACGTTTGTAGGAAAGTAATAATTTAGGCTGCTGTGGTAGTAATGAACTCGGTGATTCAGAAGTTAAGGGGGATATGTGGGTAGGAAGATGCATATGTACCCAGCAATCATACAGTCCCGTAAGCCCTATACGTGAGGTTTGGGAGACCAGGTGAAAAATCAGAAATCTAAGCACAGCTGAGCAGTGGAAGGAGCCTTTCAGCTGAGACTTTAAATCAAGCCATGAAAACAGTGAAGCACAAGAAGGCGGTTTGAGGCTGGGAGAGACACGAAGTGGAAAATCCATGCTGTGGGCTTTTTTTTCCATAGGGAATACAGGAGGGAGCAGGGTATTGCACGGAGCTGGGAGACTGTCAGGAGCATCCCTCAGCTCAAGGACTGGTGGAGGACATGGTGGGGAGGTGAGCAGAGCAGGGCAGGGCACGGCCATAGGAGACTGGACTTCATCCCCCTCTGCTCTTCACAGAATCACTTCCTGCAAGCCAACAGTAGAATTATTTATGCAAAATTTGGGAACTTTTGACAGAGATGCATAGCACTTCTTTGCACTGTTTTACAAAGTATTTTATGGTTAGAAGCTATGGAGGAGCTTAAATTAAAATAATTGAAGGTACTGGTAAGGAGTAAGTCATGACAGAGTAAGGAATGTAGACCTGTCCATTAGTCTTTTACAGAAAAGCCAAGAGCATGACTATTAAATATGCAAATATTGAAACGTCCTTTATCCTCTCATGTTGGGGGCTATCTGTTCTGGGGTGAGGCGTGAAGGTACATGGAGGAGGGATGAACAGAGGGGTGAGAGCTCTGCATGCATCTGCTCTTGCTTTTTTTAACATGGATAGTAATGAGGGAAAATGATAGGGTGGTATTCATCTGCCTTAGTTTTTCTAATTAATTCCTGGCTAATGAGAGGAGGAGAACATTTTTTGTTTCTCACTCTTCGGGTGGATGTTAGCACAAGCAGGAGGTCCTGGCTGCTAGAAGGGAGGAATCAAGAGCCTGGTGGTTGCGATCCCATTGGGATTGCTGTGCTAGCCTGGAGGATTAGGCTGGCTTTTGGGAGAACTGGAGCAAAGCCAAGGAAAACTGCACATTGCCTTAAAACAGGCAGTGGGGTCAGAAAAGCCTTGCAGAGTTTTTGTCTCTTGAAAGCACGTGGTGTCACTCGAGTTGTGGGCAACTTGAGATGTGGAGTCAGGAGCGTTATTTCAGAGCTGATAAAATGTTATACAGCCCACCTTTGACACTCAGTAAAACACCCTCAGAATTTAATGGAGGAAAAAAGCATCAGTTTGCAAAATTTCACAGGTTTTTTTTCCTCATATTTGACTTCACTGAAATGATCAACTACTGTGAAATTTCTTTAAGTTCTGAATATCATCAAGGGTTTGCCACATTCAAACTCAAATGGCCCCGATAAACTTTTGTTACCTACTCAAAGTACTAGATAAACCTTGGGCTGGAAAAAAGCTGATGGATAGGTGTTCTGGAGGGTGGGTGAAGAGCTGTGGAGGAGTGCTTCTGGTGCGAGTGGAAAGTTTCCTCTTCACCCGCTGGATGCTGGAGGAGGCACCATGGAAGGTCCTTCTTGTTTGTGACCGGGACTCTACCACCCTCCTGCTGAGTGGGGGCTCAGGAAAGGTGGTGCAGGTTTTTGGGTTAGTTCTGTGTACTTTCGCTGAACAGAGGCTGATGCTCCAAGAGAGCCGATGTGTGTTGCACAAGCACAGAGGCTCAAAACCCGCACGGATTCTTTGATTAAGCATCTTTTTATATTTTATCATAAAACTACCTGAACACATGAAAAAGTTGAAATTGCTACAAAGTGTTTTGGTTTATAACTTTTATGACTTTGTGTTATAACTTTCCATTGTTAAGAACTTTGATTAATATGTCCATTTGCAGTTTTAAATTAACCATTTATTAATTCACTCAGGAGAATTTGAGCATCTGATGCAATCAGCTGTGCCAAGGTGCTGCTGTCTTTCAGAAGAGTTGTCAGTCTCAGACGTAAGGTTGGTGAGTCTGCGAGAGTGCCAGGCTTTATCAGGCAAAATTAGTAACTTGTTCTCACAGCCTGGATGGTATAAACCTTTTTTTTCCTTCTCTCTTTTTTTTTTTTTTTTTTTTAAATAAAGGACTGACTCTAATTAAAGAAGTGCATCCTTGTGTGCTAGAGAATGAGCAATCATTGTGGAAGGGTTTTTGGATTAGCACAGCCTCCAAAATGTGATGATGGGTGGGTTTTGCTGGGGCAGAGTGTAGTTGAGTGGTATAGCAGAGGGGCAGGATGGACCCTACAAAGAAGGTGTCGGAAGCCCAAAACACACCCCCCACCCCTCGCCAGGGCTCAGGACAGCTTGGCTGCAGGGCTTCTGGCCCACGAATGCCTCCCATAGAAGAGAAACAGCCAGTTGATGGGTTTACTGACCGAGCAACTAAGTTTTGTGAAAAACTGTGTCGTAATGCACCTCCAAAGATGTATTTTGCATTGGTATAGCAGAGATGAGGAGTGAGGATTTCTGTCTTATGCTACCTGTGATGCTGAGTGTGCCAGTCAGCTCTGTGCCTTGGTTTGCACTATGACAGCACTAGTGTATGGATGCAAACCTCCTCCAGTTGACTGCAGGTGGTCCCACAGGCATTGCCAGTTGTCCCTCGCCCATCGGGCTGTAAGCCAAATCCCTCATCTTGCTGCCGTGTCCTCTGGAGGGGATGGCTGACACACCTCCGTGCGTGCGAGCGAGGTGAAGCCCTGGAGAAAAGCACCAAAAACCCCAGCTCTGCAGGTGTGCCTGGTACCTGACCTGCGTTAGCCCGGTCTCTGCCAGCAGCCGAGTGTGCCGGGTGCTTTGCCATTCTGTGCCGGGCACTGCGGGATGTACCCGACTGCAGCCGTGCAGGCAGGATGCCCTTGAAAAACACACCCGGGCATGGTCCTATGGGCAGGGCCTGATCCTGCAAATCTGTGGCAGGTCTGTTGACTGTGGTTCCGTAGCTATTACGCTGACATCCTTCCTCTGTGTTTCCATGTGGTTATTTTTTTTGGTTTGTCTCATTTTTTCCACAAGTTTTTTAACTTCTTTCCTCCTTTCCTGGTGACAGCATATTGAATCCTGAGCTCCAAAGGCTCTGGCAGATACAGACTACAAGGGGGTTCAGGTTTTTCCCCGCTGCTACTCAAATTGGTTAAAATAAAGGGCAGGAAAGGGTAAATCAGGTCTGTGGGGTTTCAGTGTTCAAAACTGACAGTTTTGACTGTCTGGAGGTTTTTTTGTTGAAGAAAGTTACTCCTGATTTTCCAGTTTATCCTGGCTGTGGACCTAAACTCATGCTCAGTTTTCCCACTCTTCTGTTCATCCTCTCACGTTGCTAAAGCTGGCCCAGGGCAGCCCGGCTCTCCCGCATGTGAAATCAGATCTGCACGTATTCCCTCCCAGCAAGGGACTGGACCGAGGTGTCTGGTGTCCCAGGGCAGTCCATCCATCCTTTTCATCCAGCGCTGTCAGCATTCTGATCGCCGTCCCGGGTCCGTCCCGTGCCGTGGGACGCAGCTCGGCAGCTGGGATGATTCAACAGCTGGAACCGTCCTTGTTGCAGAGGGCAAGAGATTTAAAGGCTGTTTAAAGATTTGTTTCCTACTGAAGTTTATCCAAAAGAACAAACCATCGCCAGGCTGCAAAACAGGCTGAGGAAAGCTCAGACGCTGTATTTTCAGCCCAGACCAGAGGGGAAGCCATCTCATCCCCTGCTCCAGGAGTACCGCCCTGGCTCCCATGAGTGACTGTCACCTTCTGGGGGCTGGTGGCCGGCTGGTGCGAGAGGTGCCTGTGGTTGTCCCCTTCCAACGGGGACCGGTTGCAAGCGTCACTCTGTGATTTCCATGCAGGCAGAGATGCGTGGATTGAGCAACACCCCAGAAAAAACAAACCCTTCTTTGTGTCCCCGGGTATCAGGCTGTATGTGCCATGTTGGAGATTTGGGGAACATGGGGAACCCTTTTTGTTTCCCATCCTGTGCATTGGCAGGCTGCTGGGCTGCTTTCGTGGGTATTGCTTTTTGCCCTGGGTTATTGGAGGGGTGATTCCTGCCTAGGGCTTGTCCACAGCATTTTCCACCTGTCCTCATTCCTTGTGCAGATTTGTGAAGCAAGCTGGGTTAATTCATAGTGTTCGGAATAGAAATGGCCCCTTTTATAGCCAAAAATGTCTTTCTTTAGCCACTGCTGACAGGGTTTCCAAACCACCCGGTGCCCGCGAGTGCTGTCGCTGTGCCTGAGCCTGGCAGCATCCCTCACCTGCGACATCCCACTCCCTTCCCTGGTCCGTCTCCATCGGTCTCTCCCCTCCTTTAAAAACAAAATGCACATCTATTTCCTTCTTTCCCCTTGAAGTGTTTGACAGTTATTACTACTGTCCTGCCTTTATTGTTTTTGTTTATCCATCTGTCTGTAATTTTTGTAGAAGCTGCACTGGTTTTAATTAATGAGAAATTGTTGTTGTATTTGCTGTTCAGGACTCTTTATTTCTTTGGAAACGGGGGGTTTATTCTTCTGTTAGTGAACCATTTTGAGCTAGCCTTTTCCAGCACGAAACCCACTCAGTTTAAAGTAGTAGGGTTTTTGGGGTTAAACATGAGCACTTGCCCTCAGCCTAGGCAATAAATTTCTTTATTCTTTACTTTTATTTTGCTCTTGGCTGCATGGACGTTCAGCTGCCTGAGAGCGAGAAACTCCTTGTGGGTTTGCACTGAACCAGTCCTGTGTTTTGGGGCCTTTAGGTTTTGCCTGGAGAGCGTCGTGCACTAGCTGGATGCTCTGCAAGCCCTGCCGTGGGCACGGTGGGAGCGCAGGGCTCTGGGGCCGGACCCCCGCACCAGGTACCTTTGCGGTGCCACTGCTCTGCCCCTGCCATCCTTCCTGTGTGCTCAGGGCTGTGTTGGTGCCTGGGGAAGATGCTGCCTGGAAATCATGTCAAAAGCAGATGTGATCACCAGCGCTAGGGTTTAATCCTGCCCAGAGCTCCTTGTCCTACACCTAGTTTCATTCCCCAGCTAGAGGATGAAGACTTTGAATTGAAGGTTGGATGCCCCTGCAGCACCCAGCAGTGGATGCTGCTGCTGGGCACGACGGGGCTGGTGTTTTAATACCTGCAGCTATAGAGGCACCTGGCTGCAGCCACAGGGTGCCCAGACCCCTGGTGCTGTGGGTGCCCCCCTGCTCTAACGAAGCCCCTGAGCTGAAGGTGCTCAGTGCTTGGCTGGATCAGTCCCAGGCTGTGAACCGGATCTGTTGCAGAAGTGGCAATTGGCCTCAGATTTTCCTGCTCTTGTCCAGGGTCTGACTCATTAATTTCCTCACTTACTGGAAGCATAGCTGATTATTGCAACATTTAATAAAATCATAAGCCAAAACAAAATATTGACAAGAAAATTGTTTCAATACTAAAGGAAAAAATTGTAGCATGCTCTTACTGATTAGGTTTGCTGCACTGTGCTGCATCTTCACTTAAATGCTAGCTATATCTTTGTGTATCCTGATTTTTTTATGTGGTCCCTTATCTCTCTTTGCCTTGGCTCCTGCATGGAGTTAGGCATTCTCTTGTCTTGCACTTTCTTTGGGGCATCCTTTAATAATGACAGGTCTAATATATTTTTAAAAAGAGGACAGCAGCAGCATCTTTTAGCATGTTCGGAGAGGTGAGGCTGAACGCTGTGCTTCCAGAGAACTGTGAAAGCCAGTTGCTGATGAGGGCTCTGAGAAATGTACTGCTGGATGTTAATTATCCTGATCATTACTGGTCTTTATTTTTGTATTCAAGTCAGATTTCTGTACTTGCAACTGCAGACTTGGCAGTGGTTTGTTTTTTCAAGTAGAGGTAATTGTATTTAGTGATAAGTCTCCTGCAGCCTTTCTGTTTGCCTACCTAATTTAATCTGCTTGTCTGTATCCATCTAATGGGGGCATTCACAGATTGTGACTCCAGGAGTTGTGGTGTGCTTCAAGCTCCCACCAAAGCCAATGTGGACCCAGAGCTCCTCGCCCGTTGCTGGTGTTGCTCACAGCAGCAAGGGGCTGAACTTCTGCTGTGGCACCCAGGCACGCAGGATGGGTGCACGGTGGAGCATCAGCTGAGCTGAGATGCTGCAGGGCCGGAAGTCGTTGCCTGCAGGGAAAGTGTGCCCTCGTGACCGAGAAGGCCAGTGGTACCTGGGGTGCATGGAGAAGAGCGTGGCCAGCAGGTCGAGGGAGTTTCTCCTCTCCTTCTGCTCTGCCCTGGTGAGGCCACATCTGGAGTTCTGTGTCCAGGTCTGGGGTCCCCAGTTCAAGACAGACAGGGAACTACTGGAGAGAGTCCATTCAAGGGCTGCGAGGATGATGAGGGGACTGGAGCATATCTTGTGCAAGGAAAGGCTGAGAGAGCTGGGGCTGGTTAGTCTGGAGAAGAGAAGACCGAGAGGGGATCTGATCAACACGTATCAATATCTAAAGGGTGGGTGTCAGCAGGATGGGGCCAGACTCTTCTCAGTGGTGCCCAGTGACAGGACAAGGGGCAACGGGCACAAACTGGAACACGGGAAGTTCCATCTCAACATAAGGAAAAACTTCTTCCCTCTGAGGGTGACCGAGCCCTGGGACAGGCTGCCCAGAGAGGTTGTGGAGTCTCCTTCTCTGGAGAGATTCCAAACCTGCCTGGATGTGACCCTGTGCAACCTGCTCTGGGTGATCCTGTATGGCAGGGGGTTGGACTAGATGATCTCCAGAGGTGCCTTCCAACCCCGACCAGTCTGTGGTTCTGTATGCAGATCTTCCAAGTAGGACACTAGATCCAAACCTAGATGGAGATACCTGGAAAGGATTTGGACAGGTTCATGAATAAGGATCAAAACCATGACCAATTTTTGGTTGCAAGAAATACATCAACTAAAGGAAAGAAACTACAGGCCTTTGTTCTGCAGTAATTCCAAGTGGATCTGTACACATGGGCCAGCAGGTTGGCCATGATGTGGGTACACCAGCTTTGGCACCTGCATGGTGCACAGCTTGTGGGTGAACTGACTTTGCATGGAGAAAGAGGGGACAGACAAAAGGAGAATTGTTGTACTGGTCATAGAAACAAAATTACCCAAAGTTTTAAGCAACTTTGAGCCAGGAGAGCGAGCTCAGGTTGGATGAGTGCTGTCCATCAAAATGCAGTTTCAGTCTGGTACCTGAGACCTCATGATCAATATGCTGCATGGAGTAGGGACTTTTCCAGCAGAATTGGCTCAAGCTGGAGAGACACCTCAAGCAGAGATTTTTTTTCAATTTGTTGTTTCTTTATGGGTCAGTTCACCCGTCCGTGTCAGACCGTGACCCGCTGATAGCTGCCAGGGAACTGCTTTGTGGAATATTCGTCATGGGGGTAGTTTTTGTTGGGCAGAGGCAGCAGGAGTTTTGCAAACCCGTATTACCTTTTGTCATCTCTGTAGCATGAAACTAGATCCTGAGGGTTAGATTTTTACGACCCTTTATGGCTGTTGATACTCCTGCTAATGTTGCTGGTGCCCAATGGCATTTAAGTGATGCTGGGTTCAGTGCCATCCATCCTGAGTGGTGCTGGCTCAGGAGAGCCGATTAAGACCCCACTTAGAACTACCTGAATGATTAAATACTACTCAATTTGAGGGGAAAAAAATGCCAAATCAGAGCCTTGCCTTCATTGAAAGTTCAGTGATCTGCTGCTGTTTCAAGCTTTAAGAGTTTTATGAAAAACTGTGCTGAAAGAAGTTGCATAAATGGGCTTTTGTGTTCAAATTGCACTTCAATTTATGGTGGCAATGTGCACGTTGAATAAATATTACCTCTTCTGTGCATACGAAGATTTTTAAATTGGCGTCACTAGCAAAAATGCAACATACTTCATCTGCGGGAGCTGGAGCTGCTGCTCTATGTTATCAACGGAGCAGTCTGTTAAGGTTTTATGATTTTTAGGAATTTTTGTTGCCCTGGTAGTGAAGAGAGCGTGAACTGACTTGCAGATCTGGTTGTAAACGAGCAATGAGGATGTGCGAGGTGGAGCAAAGAACCCATCTTCGCCCTCGGATCCTGGAGGGAGGTCTACAGCCTTTGGATTACAAGGAAAAACCCTTTATCCTTGTAAACTTGGATTAAACATGTTTGATCTAAAAGTAAAGAAATGCTAACAGCTTCTGCAGTGTGTTTTTACACTTACTTTTTGGAGTGAAAGCAAGCTTGGACTTGGAAGCGAGTTTCCAGTCTTTGCTGTGGAGAGGGGATTAAGACTCCCCAAGATGGGAATTTTACTTTCCAAGATGTTTCATTCTGGCACCATTTTTATTAGCATGAAAATTCAGTGTAAAACGGTTTTCTATAAAAATCATGAAGTCTGTACATGGCAGGAGAAGTCTGCACTCCTGAGCATTTTTCTTGGAGATGGTTGTTTCCTGAAAGCATTACACACTGCGATCGCAGGCTTTGCCCTTTACACTGAAGAACTGCATTTACCCTGGCAAACTTGTGGCTTTTATGAGGCTTTACTGTTTAACTGGGCTGCTTGGAATAACTTTGTATAGTGCTTTTTAAATGGTAAAATTCACTTCTATGAAGAACCTATTTACGATTTATTTTTTAGCAACTCGTTAGAGCAATTTCCACATTTTTTAAACTTATTTTTAATATGCCAGTAAAAATAGCATTGTCAAAATAAAATAATTTTTCTTTCCATACTCATACAGAAAAGGAATCATGATAAAATCAGACTGGTTTCAGGGAGCGTAAAAGGGAGTGAGATTAACCAAAAGGGAAGACTGAGGTCTGTGCAGGATCCATGTGGATAAAGTAGAAGTGTCAGCAGCACGTTGTTGTTAAATTTCTGGAGATTATAAACATGATTTGTGTGGCAAGGTTGTTGGGGGTTTCTTTTTCTTCCTCGTTTACAACAGAATTGCTTTATTTCATTTTTCTGAAGTGTCTTGTGTTGTGAGCATTGCACTATATTTATACAGCAACCGCTGCAAGATATATATGTGAAATTGTTAAGTGTGTGTATATACATATCTCTCTCTCATACCTGCGAAATCAACCCTTTCATGAATAATTTATCTCAGGCTGCTTGGCACTCCATATAGATTATTTTGAATTCATAGAAGGTTTTTCACAGAGAGTTATAAATCCAAATGATTAAAAAAAAAAAAAAGCAATTCAATGTCAACAGATAAACCTACACGAGAATAATAAATGATGATCCGTCGCACAGTGCTCCACTTGGCGTTGCCTGCAAGGAGGTGGTGACAGCTCTTTACCTGTCACCATGGAGAGGGTAACACTTCTTTTTCCTCTTTTCCCTCTCTTTTTCTTTGCCATTTCCGTGTGTGGCAGATGGCAATGCCGTGCCGTCCTCCCAACTTCATCCTCTGTTTCGGACACTTCAGTGCTGTGGTTCCCACGTGTCGTCACTCCAGCGCTGCTGTGGTTTCTTTGCTCTTGCTGTTCCCTACACCCAGCTGTCTGCAGCAGCAAATACCCCACTCCCTTCAATCACAGCCTGACCCGTGGAACAAGAGCAGAATTAAATGCTGCATTTTTAACAGCTTTCCAACTTATTGTGTAGCTATTTTCTTTGGAGACCTTGAAGTGCTGCACGCTAGAAGATTAAAATGTTTTGGTGCTGTTGGTAATTATTAGGTAATGATTAGAAATAGGGTTATTTATAAATTAGCTGCCTGTTATTATTCTCCTCCCTGCGGGCTGCATGTTTGACTGTTTCTTGTTAATTCTGCTGACGCTGGGAGGAAGGCAGAGCGGCGTGGGGTTCGCTGGGTCGAGCCTGGGGTTGTGGGACTGGGACAGCGAACGCTTGAACAAGCAGCTACTCAAAACCCTGTTTCAGATGGAGTCATGCAGGCTAGAAAAGCAGTTTTCCTCTTTTTGGTTTTGTCCCTTCCACTGATGGCTGCTCTCTCAGCTCAGAGCAGTTATCCTCTCCATGGGGACCATGCTCTTAAATTTAAGGAGCGCGCTTGTCCCAAAGGGGCAGGCATGCCTGTCCTACTATGGAGCGTTTTGCAAGGGATTTGGGACTTATTACCTCAGTGTAAATACTGTCCTTTCAGTGCACCAGCAAGGCGGCACGCTTGCCTTGTGTCTTACAAAAACACTTTGGGTCTGGGTTATTTAGGTTAATTCTGTGGGTGCATCGGTTCAGCTAGAAAAAGTGAATAAACACAGGACCGCTGCTTCCCTGACACAAGCTGAGGAGGATTTCAGGCAGAGACTCTGTATTGCTTTGAAAGCTGAATAAAATTAACGGTGCTGCTTTGTGACTGGGATGAACGCAGCCCTGGAGGGAAGATGCTTTCTGGATGCTGTGTGGGAGGTGGAGATGCGATGGTGGGGCTGGGGGAGGTGGTGGTACGGGAGGCTCCACCGGAGCTTGGCTCCTCAATGCCATGCGAGGAGTCATCCATGCCTTCAGAAAGAAACACGCAGTTAAACAATCTGCCATGCTGCACGGAGAGAGCTGATCCGGGCACAAATCAGAGGTGTGATGGCATTGTACCCAATGCCATGTCCTGCCCCAGCATTGCAGGGACCTTCCCATAGCAAACAGCAATGGAGCAGGTCGGCACCAACTGCTGGGCTGATCCCTGGTAGTTTTTTCAGTTGAGTTTACTTTGGGGAAATTTTCCTGTAATTCCAGGCACACACATAATCCTTCAATAACTTTTGGGTTCTTCTGCTCCCTGTTGTGCCAAGCCAATGACTTCACAAGGTTGTCTTATGTTGGATGAACAACTTGAAAAATGTTCTTTTGATTGCTTTGGTTTTAATTGTTATTATTTGCCTCTCCATCCTGTGCTTAAAAATTAAACAAATTGACTTTGTACTATTCAGGTCTTAATTGGCACTCCAATCTTGCCTCTTACTCTCCTTATCTATGGATTTCAATGAATTTTGAAATTTCAACGAGTTTTTCAGCTCGTTTTTGCAAATCATACCTTACGTTTGAGCAGATACCTATCTGGAATAAGGAGCTGTATGTCATCCTGGAAATGTTGTTTGATTTGTCTGACACGTACTGTAGACACATTCTTACAGCTCCAGCAACTTTTTAGTTATTCATAATTCCCCAGAATGGTGTAATTGGAGTTCCCAAGCTCAGAAGTTTGTTCGCTTGCGATAGCAACGATGTCTGCGCTTGCTCGAGTGGAGAAAGGGGACCAGAAACCAGCCTCTCTAAGGGTGTCTCCTACCATATTCCCTATTCTCAGTTCAATTTAGAGAGACTGAGCTGGACTGGGGATACAGGCTGTCGTCGAACAAGATCTGATAAAATTATGGAGAAATCTTTAACCTCTTAAACATTATTTTTCCTTAGGTATTCCTTGTTCCTGTATTCTTTAAGCTACTCCCCGTATTGATCCAATAATGAACAAGCATCGAGCCTTAACCTAGATGCTAGTCAATATACCGGGTTTTATTAAAGATAGAAGAAAATTAAACACAGCTAGAATTCTGCCATCCTAATTTTGTCTCATTATTTATTTATTTTTCTTTTATCTGTTATTTTCCAAAATTAATCTGCAGGAAGGGGAAGAAACATTAAATACTCGATGAGAAGCAGAGATGTGTGCAATAGGGCAGGATTTGAGTTTTGTCATATAGAGTTTCATATTGCACTTAGCATTCAAATTTAATGATAAGTGATTTAATTAGTAAAGTATTTAGCACCACAATTAATAGTCAGAAAGAAAGAATAAATGCACATTAGTTTAAGTTCCAAATGAGACAAAGCTAGGAAATATTACAAACAACAGAAAAATAATATAATGAAACACAGAAACCTAGCAATATTGGTAACAAACAGCAAGATGCATCTCAAACTGGAAAAATTTAAGATAATGTAACTGGCAGAAACAGTAATCCAAACACCCATTGCAAAGGAAAGAAGCACTTGAAAGAAGCAACGCCAAAGAGATTGAGATGCAACAGACAATAAATCAGACCTCAGCTTAGAATGGGAGTAAAACAATTAAAATAAATAAACCCAATAGGAATTAAGCAAGCAAAATTTCTTTGCTTTTATAAATGTCTGGTAAAGGGTTGTTGTAATTGTCTACGGTTATGTAAAGCATATGGATGGAGGGAGAAAAAGTGTTGCTTCAGGATTATCCAGGCTGATGTAAGTAGGAATGAGGAGATGAAATAAAGGCGTCCTCCTCCCCTCAGCTGACGTAAAAGAATGAAATATTTTCCCAGAAAGGAGGGGATGGTCATCCCCTTGGTTGCTTGCTGTTGAAATACTGAAAGATGAAGTTCAGGCGATATGTGCAGATGGGCAGAGGAAATAGAGGAGGTGGTCATCTTTAGGTATATACAGATATATATATAAGTACATACACCTATATATACACATCTGTTCCTTCTAGTTTAAGGCATGAGTTGGTCTCGCTTGGGCTAGTATCTTCTTTTTTAAAAAAGAGAGAAAATAAATAAAATCTAGATAGAATCTGGGCATGCCTACTTAACTCAAAAGTCAGTGCGGCTATGTTAAGTTGGGGTCTGCAGTTGCTTCTTACGTACCCAAAGCTGTCTGTTACGTACCCAAAGTTAAAGCTTAGTGTGTTATCTCCCCCATGTGCTGTCCTGCACCCCTCTGCGGCCGTGCCACTGGGACAAAGGACCAGGGGGCCAAAATACTCCTGGCCTTGCTGGCTCTGAGGATAATAAAGGATTTGGGACTGTTTTCCTTCCTAAGTCAGTATTTTGCCTTTTGCAGTCTACATTTGATCTTCCTTAGAAGTACAAAACAGTTGATGTTTGTCCTGTGTCCGCTGCTCAGCTGAGCTCCTGAGCTGTGCTAAGCAGGTCCGCTCAGTTTAGCCTTTGCTTTTCTGACATAGAGATGGGATAAGAGTTGGTATCAGAAACAGAAGTTAGTTACGCTTTCTGTTTTACTCCTCCTTTCTCCTCCCCCATTTTTGAGGTGGGGTGGAGGGGGATTTCGGCAGCAGTGGTTGTGAAATCAGTCCCAGTCCCTTCCAGCTTACATTTTCTTCCCAAGATGAGGTTACTAGTAGTTGTGATGCTATCTGAAAAGAGTATCAGAGGTTTTCCTAAAAGACTCTGCGCAGCTGAAGAAAAAGGGAATTAGAAAGACTGTTAAAGTGAAAGCCTTAATGCTTTATAGATCATTCCCCCCCCCCCCATTTTTGTATTAAGACATGTAAAAATGTGTACTGGCAATTGCTTCCATGCAACCAGGAGGCTGAGCCTGGCTCTTAAATGGCTCGTAGTAGTAAGGTCACATGAACCCTGACGTGCTGGTTCCCACTTGCTTTACTGAGCCCTTGAAAGAGCCGGGTGGATTGAGAAAGGCAATTTGAAATATAATTTCAGCTTTTTATCTTGGATTAATCTAAATACTCTCCAACATGACACAAGCAAAGCTGACAGTGGGCATGCCAGGGCAGAGCATCCCCGGGGCATCCCCCGACCAGCGACCTTGCCCTGTGCTGTGCCTGCTCGCGCAGCAGTCAGACACTCCTGCGGAGACGATCCCCCGAGATGTTCAGACAGCAATTGGTGAAGGCTGTCATCTTTAAGACACCCGTAACATGGATGTTTGGGTTTCCACGCAGATCTGCACAATTAAGGCATTGTGCAGCAGCTCCGGTTAAAAATGAGCAGCCATAAAGCTTCAACCAAAGGAATACCATAGAGCTTTAGAAATGTCTGTAATATTCACAACAAAGGCTGGTTTGACACTGTCTGATCGTTTCACACCTCTTTGTACAATTTTTCCTTGTGCTGCTCTGAGCAAGATATCCATTCCCGGCTGGAGAGGAGATGGGGCAAGTTTTATTACGCAGCATCGCTGTTAGTGTGATGCTCTGTGGTCTGGACACTTGCCTGCCTGAGCACTGGCTGGAGGTTGTTAGCCATTTGATTGCAAGCTGGAGCAAATGTTTATTGCCTTCCCAACGAAGGAGAGTTGCTAATTTCTCTCCTCTTGCAAAGCCATCCTGAGCTTTCAAGCTCCAGGAAGTAGCGCATGCAAAATAAAAAAGAGCTATTGCGTCTGTGTCGGGAATAAAAGGTTGTTCTGGATGCCCTTTTCCTGATTGTTTCCACTTTCCAGCAGGGCCACATTTTGCTCCTGAGCTGTGAAAAATCCTGGCGCTGTGTGAAGTGTGGCAGATGGAGGAGTGTGGGGTGGTGGGAGGGTCTGGCAGCGCCGGGTTTGCACAGGGGAGCTCCGGGGCAGAGGAGCACGGGGCCAGGCTGGGAAACCAGGAGCAGCTTCTCCTCGAGAAGGAAGGCTCTGAGCTTTCCTGTCTCTGCACCCATGAGATGAGCAGCTGGGAAGGCGGTGCGTCGGGATGCCCTTCCCCAGTGAGCACACGAGTGGCACCCCGGGCAGAGTGCATTTTGCTGCGTGGTTTTGCAGCAGAAACCTCCAGCTGTGTCACCTTGCAGCGATACTGCCACCCTTTACTGCTGCTTCTCTCCCCTTTCTCTTCCTTAAAATTTCCCATGAACGTTAGAAAGGAGCATCTTTTGCAGAGATGCAGTTGATTTGAGTCCTGCTACTCAGACTTTAAGCTGTGTCAAGGACAAAACCATGTTTAGCAGATTTTTCCTTTTTTATTTCTAATTTCTCTGGGTTTGTGATAATTACTTTGCGGCTGTTTTCCAAGTGCATATACTTTAATTGAGCTATTTTCAGGTCTGTCTGCTGCACATGTACCAGAGGTGTATTGCGGTACCAGGTGAGGCAGGTGGAAAGAACCCAGAGTGTTAATTCTAATGCTGGAAATATCTTCATTAAAAGTTCAGCAGAGATCTTCAAATGCTTTCCGAATAGGCCATCTGTCAGCTGAAAGATGTACCTGTCTGGGGAGTCACAGAGACCAGGGTGGTAGTGAGGGCACTGATTTTGATTTATTATTTTTTTCAGACCCTAAACACCTCCTGGATGCTTTCCAGTCTCTGCCCTGGAGACCCCCCAGCCCCAAGGCCAGAGCACAGGGGTCAGATGATGAAGTAAGCCTGCGCTTCTACTTCCAAACAAAATACACTCAGTATAAAATATATTTTAAAAAGGGAAAACAGTAGATTTGAGATGTAAACCTAGGTGTGAGTGCGTACCAGAAGGGAGGGAGTAGTGTGAATTGTACCCTGTGCCAGAAGATGCCCCAAGTAGCTGTGACCTTCATGGTCATGATCTCACAGGTGATCCTGGTGGATGTGAATGAGTTGTGAGGATCATTTGGGTGCCATCTCACTAATTAAACTGACTTTTTTAATGCTCTGCTGAAATTCCAGTTGGAAATCCAAGATGAAACTTTGTTCTTTAGAATCACCCTATTCCATCTTCCCCCTCCTCTGGGAGGAGATGCTACTGAGTGCGTAGATGGAACCTTGCCCGTAGGAGCCTGTTTTAGAGCTAGTGGAGTATGGAAAGAGAATAGCAGAAAGTACAGAGTGGAATTTAGCAACTCTTCATCGTTCTCCAGTGCTGGCATGTGTCATGGCTTATGTCTGGCCAAGGTCTGCAGCCCTTCGCGCTGCGCTATAGTGAAGTGTGAGTGTCCTTTCTGCACTCCAGTCTGCTCCTTGGCTTTCGTGCTTGAGTGTGATGAGCGAGTGCATGGTTATTACTGTCTGATAAATGTTACACTCCAGCTGCTAGCAAATCACACACAATGTTCTTCCTCTCCTTCTCACATATTTTATTGAGAGGCATACCTTGCACATTGGAGAGAGCTGGAAAAAATTACAGGGTGTTTATTGCAAAAAGATGCTTTCAAGTAAATTATATTCTGAAGGTGAAGATCTTTGGATTCTTGACCGTGTAATAAATCTTTTTTGCAAGATGAATCAGGCTCTCAGCAAAAGTCAGAGGGCTGGCCTTCTGGCAAATATTTCTGTGTGAGATTCTTATTTGTGCACACAAGATTCTTATTTGTGGCTACTAATAGAGCAAAGTGAAGTCTCGTTCATTGGAGATGCAAAGTCTGATCTTATTTGTGTGTGTTAGATCTTCCTCTCCTGAATGCTGTTCCTTCTTCACCAGTCTCCTGGGGTCCTTGTACTGGTATTTGCCATGGGGCAAGTGGAGCATCTCCCAAATTTTCTTCCTGTCCATTAACATCTTGATGTGTAGCTGCATCTGCTGTGAGCAGAGCTGCTGTACTTAGTTGTGAGTACTTTCTTTGGAGTTGTATTTGCATAATGGTGGCTTTTAACTCTGCACCTGCTTTCTGAAAACTTCTGAGTTACTTGACGGCTGTGCGTGCCGAATGATGAATTCATGCGTGTGACTGCGGATGGTACCATCCCGCACTAATCCCTGTGAATTTCCACAGGAATTTGGGGAATTCTCCCTCCTTTCAGTCCATCCTGCCATGCCTGCTGTTAGTGCTAACTGATTAGGTGGTTGCTTTTTGATGGAAAAGTCTTTTAATTTTGGGACCAGGAGAATGTTACCAGTGATTTTGTGATCGTTGCCCTCTTGCCAGTGGACAGAGGATATTGCTGTCTGGCAATAGGGATTTTGATGTGATAAACATCATGAGTACAGTCCTTTGGGATAAGGAATAGCCCACCGTTCTGTGCATAAATACCATTTCTGGTCTATATACATCCTTAACAACAACAACAAAGTGGTGCTAATAGAGTTACAGGGGGGGTGTGAGCTATCCCTCCTCCTCGCTGCTCTCTTATTACAGTTGTTTTTTTCTCTCCAGCACCTTAGAAGCCATCAACCTACATAGCAAGGGCCTTGGTCTTCAGATGTGAATTTATTTCTTCCTCCCAGCATCACTCCTTTGCCACTGGGCTGGCCAGTATCGAAGATAAATTACTTACAAGCCCAGTGGCTTTCTTGAGACATTCTGAAGATCCTGAGCCGCTATTAAGACTTCTTTTGCTTAATCTCATTCTGTATCACAGTGTGATTTTCTTTTTGTAATGTAATTGACATGAATCATGTCCTGCAAAAAGAGTATAATCTGTTGGATGCTTCAGCTCAGAAGTTCAGTATTTTTGTGGTTTTGTTGCTTTGTTTTAGGCTGCCTCACTGCCATGGTTTAGCAAAGATGATTTGATGTGTTTGCTGGGTTTTTAATGACTGGGCTTTCAGTAGGACAATTATTAAACAGATTGCAGGGGCTGTCTGGAAATGTGCTGTTTCGTGAGAGCAGGAGACTTAAAAATGTTTCTTCAGCACCTTAAAAAAATATATACAGAGCAATATGAAATGAAATTGTTTTCTGCCTCTCTGGATTGGCTTCAAGTTGAATTCTCAGCTCTTCTAATTGCCCATAAAGTGGAATGTAAGCTTCCGCCTAAATGTTAATCAGTAAACAAACAAATCATGAAACAGAAAGGATGTAAAGATAGGCTACTTACTTATAGAACTGAATTTTAAAGCCAATCCCCCTACTTTAAGCCTGTCCACTGAGTTTTGCACTCCTAGGTTGGCATCTGAGCTGTACTTGTTCTGCAGCCCTGGAATTACTCACTAGTACAAATTAATTAACGCCACCTTCCCAGAAGTGCTCTGCCATCAGCAGCAGCATCCACAGTCATGCTTAATGCCCCGAAGGCAAAAGCAAAGCAAACGGCGCGTTGTCCCTCTGGGTCTGTTCTGGGGTGATGCTAGATGTGCAGGGCAAAGCGGGGCTGATGCTTGTCTTGCTCGTATGGGGAATTTGGCATTAAACCAGGGTGAAACCAGGGAAGGGGATGAGCCACGTGCCAGGGTTGAAAGAGTAAAGCCACTAAGAAAAACCGCTGTAATCGAACACTGCAAACAACAAATAGGAAGGTGATAAAGAACAGAAGTAGCCTAAAATCCTGAGGTTAGGAGGTTGGGTTGTTGCTACAAGTGTTACTGCGAGGAAGCCCTTGCAAAGGGGTAACGCAGCTCTGCTGAAACTGCCCCCTTTGTGCAGTGGCAGTGGGTCGTGCACTGAACTTGTGCTTTGTATCATCTCTTTGCATTTTGGGGTGCAGTCTGAAATTTCACCAGGCATTTCTGCAAGGTTTAGCCTACATTCAAAGCAAGTTTTGACTATTGCCACACAATATTTCTGTCAACTGTCCTGTGATCCTTGTTCCAGTAGCACAAGGCTTGTTTCTTTATCTCCAGCTTAAGGCTTTTATTTTATTTTTCCGTGAATTCCCACTGTTTTGTTTTCCCCTCCTACTATATCTTTAGTCTCTGTAACCTAGGGAAAAAAGCTGTAATGCCATCCTGTTTTGGATGTGAGTGGTGCTGAGGAATCGTGACCACAGGCTGTCAGATGCTGGGTTTCCAGTTTGCTGGCCTGAGGATGCCTCTGCCACTAACCAAGCTGCCAGCGCATCCCCGTGCTGCACAGGGAATCCTGAAACGGCACGAGAGCTCCCTCCATCAAAACAGCTCGAAGTAATAAAAAGTACCTAGTGTGTGCTGTAACTATATCCCTGTCTTATGAAGGTGTTTGTTTGCATCACAGAAGTGGTAAAAGAAAACAGCAAATAATAGTTATGCCAAGGTAAAATGAACTCTCTAGTCTAAATTACTTAGAGGCATTCTAGCTGCTTTATTCAATAAATGAGGTTTTCAAGTGCTTAAAACTCCTGTGCGAGGTCCGTGACTGGAGTTTTGTGTGTCTGGAGGTTCGCCTTTAGCTGCCAAGTCATCCAAAGCTCCTCCAAAAATGTGGCCACTAGAATTTGGGGTCATTCATGACATTTTTGGTACAGTGGTCACAGGAAGGATGAATCCTAGTGACGCCACTTTTCATCGAACGCGTGTCGTGAATTCCTTCCTTCCCATTTTGGGGTGACTGTGTTGGGAAAGGACTTTCACCAGATAATGTGCAGGGTTAAACAGCTAACGAGCAATCAAACTGTGCTCCTTCGCAGGCAGGTCAGCTTGCAAAGTTGAGCCCCTCTGCTGCAGGTGGGACCATCAGAGACCTCTGGCCAGCTCACAGCAGTGGTTATAAAAGTGTTAATGGCAGAGGAGGAAGACTTTCTTTTTTTCTCTCCCCCCACTGCAGCTTTTAAGTTTGGAAAGCATGTGCCTTCATTTTAATATAATACAGCCATTGATGTGAGATGCCATGAATAAAAGGCGCTTTTCTTTTTTCTTTGGCATTGAGTCATTGTACAGTTAGTTTTGCGGCAGTGCGTTTGTGAATGCATTTGTGTGTGTGTGTGGAGGGGGTGTACAAAAAGGCACTAGCAGCACACTAGCAGAATAGATTTATTTAGGAACCATTAGATTTTGCCTTATCCGTCGTCTTAATGCCCTCTCCGAGTGTCAGTCAAACTCCTCCTTTGGATTTTCACTCTTAGGTATCTTCAGCTATCCCCATGCACAGCCGGTAGGACACACTTAGGCACACAGATATGAGAGAGATAAAATTCTTCTACGCTGTTCTATGCTAATAGCACCGAACCCTCTCACAGCATCACTGAAAGCTGCATTGTTTTAGAGTTTTACTCGGGAATGTCGTATAATTACAGCGTTTTGTCCCATTGCCCTCCTTTAATAAAAGTAATAACAGTAATTGTGCTTTTCAGCTATTGATCTCAAAGTGGATCACAAACTATGGGTAAATATAGTATTCTCTGATGATGCAGACGAGACCCAGGGTGAGGGAACCTTGTGTAGCTCCATGGATGGGTGACAATAGGTGAGATGCCTTACCCTGACTCTGCAGCAAAGAGCTATTTCTTATTTAAAAAAAAAAAAAAATCAAATAAATAAAACAAATCAGATAAATCATTTAGCTAGAGTAACTGACTCTGAGAGCTTGCCCGGCTGCGTGTCTCTCCAGGCACGTTTCTTTCCTTGACAGTCACCTAGGGGCTTTCCTCCAGCAACAAGCAGCTGGGAAGGTGATGCTCAATATAAAGTGTGAAAGTGTTTTTTTGGGAAACAGAGGTCCTTTCCAGGAAAGGAGGGGAGGATCCATCACTACCCATTCTTTAGGCTTGCCCCTGCCTGTTTCGCACAACCTTTAACATTCTCTTGCAGTCTGACTGCTGTGTTGCAACGAACTTTCAGTCTCTGCATCTGCTCCTTTGCAGGCGCGTTGTTTGACATCGTGTGTCTGCCTGCCTAGCTAGTATCTGTTGATCTTTCTGGCTATCTGCCTGCCATGGTGGGGAAATATTGAGGCTTAATGGAAGCTTTGCAGCTGACGGCTAAATGGGCTTAATTTTGACACTTACTTTTTTTTAGCAGAAATAATGCATTTGGCTGGCTAATGCTATATAGCATTTCTTGTTTTAATGTTATCAGTAATTTTTGTGACAATTTCACATGTTACATTTCAGCTTAGTGTGGAGAAATGTGTGCTAAATACTGAGCCCCTGTGTCATTCATTCATTCGTTCCTATTAACTGCCCAATGTGAAACCTTATGCCTGCTGACCACTTCCTGCATATTTAAAAGTATTCCTGTATGGTGCCAGAAAGCCAGAAGTGCTTGGAGTGACTTTCCTGGTCTCCCTAGGACCCTGTGTGTGTCGCCCGCAATGTCAGCGCATGGCTTGTCAGTCTAAAAAGCTTCTGCAAACCCCGATTCCATCCCATCGGTGGACGGCACTACACCAGCGTATGTCTGGAAACAGTGCAATCAAGTGCTTTGTGCACCTGGCTTTGCAAAAATGCAACTTTTAAACCATCTTGGGGCATACGTGCAATTTTGAAGGAAAGTCCCTTCCAGGGAAGCATTCCTTGTGGCTGTCAGCCAAGTGGCTGAGAAATGTTTTGTGCCTTGATGTCCATCACGCCTTCTTTCTGGCTGAATGGAATGGGGGGGAAGCACATCTGAGCCAAAAATATTTCTATATTGCTCACACCAGCTGGTCTGAGCTCTATGGTTTATCTTAGTGATCGTAGAAGAGGCAGCATTTGACTTCAAGCTTTGGAAAATGAGTATACCTCTAAACAGCCTGATGATGCTGGAGTGTTTCTTTTATCCCCACATAATTTTCACCTGTTCTCTGGGTTGTCCTGGGAGGTTTCTCAACATGATCTGTGTTTGGCCAGGCTTACAGCCCAGTGTGCTGTAATACTCCCATACAGGAGTAAAATACTTGGGAAAAGTTAAAATTAAGTAAGAACAGGTAATGTAACAGGGCTTCGTCAAAATATTGAGAAAGGTGCCCTCAACTTGGTGACAGGCCTTTAATAAACAAACTGAGATAGTAACAGAACGTGCTTGTTTTATTTTCACAAGAAAATAAAATATTTTTGAAGAAGTTTTCTGGTTTGAGGCCTCAGTGGAAGGATCCATAATTGTGGGTTAACTGAGCTGGTAAACAGACCCTTGTGCAGCTCCGCTGTAATTGAGGGTGTGTGGGTCAGGCCATTTAATTGCTGTCTGCTTGCTTGGAATAGAAACCTCTCCACCGCCACCAAATCACTCTGCATCTGATTAAGTAAACAAATTGCCAGCCACTGAGCTGTGTGACGTCGTGCGGGAGGATGCGCTCGCCCAGGGCGTGCAGGGCCGAGGAGCATCCTCAGTCCCGCTCTGCTCATCCGGTGAGGAAGGACCTAATTAAGCTCCCAAATGAAACGCCATGTGAGTCAATTGCACTCCTGCTGAAAGATGAAATAAGAAAGTAGAGAAGATCGAAGCAGCGGGGAATGTGGGGGTCTGTGGTCCATCCTGAGTCCCTCCTCCATCACAGCATCACTTGGCACACCTGAGCATCTTCCATGGCTGCTGTTTCCTGGGTATGCTGGCTTTCCTCAGGGCAAGCAGCATTTACGTGGTATTTTATGTGTTTCTGAAATATGGATGCTATTGTGCTATGGAAGTCCAGTAAAAGTTAGTATTTTCTTATTGAGATTCCAGGCAGAAACTTAAAGAGAAAACATAGCCGTCAGCCCGATGTGATGCTGGATTTTATGGTTTGATTGCAGCAAGGGCTCTTTGAGGCTCCTGATCCCTGATTCGATGTCATCTGGAAAGATGGTGCAGTTTATTCCCAATCTGTAAATTAAAAAAAAAAAAAAAAAAAAAAAAAAAAAAAGGACAGCAGGGTGTATCTGTGCTTCCTCCTTCTGTCTGCCAGACTGCTTTTAATACCCTCTTCATTATTCTTCTTATCTCCTGAATCAGGACTTTTTACTATCCTTCTCCATGTAATTTAGGGCCTCACCTCACCTGTATTTCACAATGTCCATTCAGAGCCCCTTATACCATACTTCTCTGGTGGTGTGCAGGAAAATCTAACTGAAAGAATCTGCAACAATGAATTCATTGAGCCACCATGGTGCACAGAGGGCATCACAGCATAACCATCATCTCCTAATACCGTACCCCATGTATGCTCTACACTTTCAGTGCTCCTGTTCCCACTGCATTACAGCCAGATTAACCAGTGTGGTCTGGCTGCTCTGGATATTTGTGATGCAAAGCAATTACAAGCCTGGCTGGTTTTATAGCTCTATTGTGTCTCTGGGATAGCGCGTCTTGGACGGAGCAGCCTGGTGAATCTGCTCTTCAGGCTGCATGATCTTTGGAGGAGAGACTTTGCATTTGTCCTGTGCACACAACTTTTCTAATGACAGTGATACATGAGATTCGAGAGTGTGGCTGCTATCCAAGATTCCGTCTAACCCATGAGTTGAGAATTCCTGTTTACAGATGCTATCCAGCAACTGGCAAAACCCCCCACACTTGCAGTATAAGATATTGCAAACACTGATGAGATGGTCTGAGGTTCAGCACTGTTCAGCCACCTCTGACTTCGATTTTGCTGCCCTGCGCAATGTGCTGCTTTTCAAGAAAGTGCTGTTTATCACATCCTGGGTTCATTTGAATAAAGCAGGGAGTTAGAGAGCAAGCTATTGCCTTGTTAATATAGACTTTGAAACTGCAGAATTACTCCATAGCTCAAACTTGTAGACTTGAAAAACTATCCAGCAGAGAAAGAAAATTTTCCAGCTGAGGAATAGTGGCTGTTTGTTTTTTTTCCCCTCCCTTGATGGGTTTGTGTCTGGGCATGATTTCAGTCCTTCCTTCCTATTTAGTGGACCAAATGTTCAAGTGGGTGTGAAACCTGCAAGGAAGAAAAGCAAGCGGAGAGCAAAATAAGCGTGGTGTTGCTCGTGTGACACTGTGTGGTAATGTCTCAGCATAGCTAGCTCCGGGAAAGGATCCTGGTGGCAGCAGAAGGATAGAGGTGGAGGAGAAGGGTTTTCAAAGGCATTTAAGTTGGTAGGTCTCTATGAAGATGTTCCTTCAGTCTAGATGAGAAAAAAAATGTGAGTAGAGCAAATCCGCTTCAGGCTTTAATGGGGTGTGGAAGGGGCTGGGTGTTCCCTGCCCCAAATTGCTCTCTTTTGGCTGTGTTTGGCCAGAATAGTCCCAAGGGGTCTGCAGATCATGTCGTGTGGAAGGACTGGAGACTGTGCCGCTCTTCAGCTAATGGGGCATCTTCAAGGCATACATGAAGTGCATGTTGCAAGGTTGGATGTCCTAATATGTGGAAAAAAGTACATTTTTAGCATGTTTTTTCCTTGGCCAAATGTTAGATAAGTAAGTGGCTTATAGATGATCTTTTAAATGTTATTACCCAGTACAGTAAGACAGGCAAGCCAAATAGTCTCAAAGTTTTCTCTTCTACCCTTGGTGCTCCTACAAATCTATACAAAAGAGCAGGCAGGAGCAAGTCTGTATGCAGTGTTTTCAGGGACTGCAGTGTCCCAAAAGCAGCATGGGTTTTGGGAATGAGGAACATGAAGGTCCATCCTTTGCCTCCCTGGCTGTGGGTGGTCAATCTTTCCAAAGGAGGAGGTGCTACAAACCAAGGAGGTTTTTTTCTGCAGTCTTAGGGCTTAATACCCTACTTGTAGCTTAGCAATTTTCATATCACAGTTTATTTTGTTTTCATTAAATTGAGAAAGGAATTAATTTTACCTAATTTAATGGTCTAGGAGTTGGGCACCTATTCAAAACTCCCATAAGCAGGAGCTGCTGGCGGGTGAATCAGCCCATCTGTCTCAGGCACCTATCTCAGATGGGAAGGATCCCTCTCCGTTTCTTCACCAACTGTACAGGGAACAGGCAACTGGTTGTGACTTTTGATTTTGAGATAGATGAAGTCAGACAAATGTACCCCAAACAGTCTGCCATCTTCCATATCTTCACAGCAAACAGAATTAGAAGTCCTTAGATTAGTTTGCCATCCAGAGGGACCTTGACAAGCTTGAGAGGTGGGCCCGTGTGAACTGCATGGTCAACAAGGCCAAGTGCAAGGTCCTGCATGTTGGTCGGGACAATCCCAAGCACAGCTACAGGCTGGGTGGGGAAAGGATGGAGAGCAGCCCTGAGGAGAAGGACTTGGGGTGTTGATTGGTGAGAATCTCAACATGAGTCATCAATGTGCGCTGGCAGCCCAGAAAGCCACCCGTGTCCTGGGCTGCACCACCAGCAGTGTGACCAGCAGGTCGAGGGAGGGGATTCTGCCCCTCTGCTCCACTCTGGTGAGACCTCCCTGCAGTACTGTGTCCAGCTCTGGGGTCCCCAGGACAAGGACATGGAGCTGTTGGAGCGAGTCCAGAGGAGGCCACAAAGTTGATCCGAGGGCTGGAGCACCTCTGCTCTGGAGACAGGCTGAGAGAGTTGGGGTTGTTCAGCCTGGAGAAGAGAAGGCTGTGGGGAGATCTAATTGTGGCCTTCCAGTCCTTGAAGGGGCTCCAGGAAAGCTGGAGAGGGGCTGGTGACAAGGGCAGGGAGTGACAGGAGAAGGAGGAATGGTTTTAAGCTGAAGGAGGGGAGATGGAGATGGGATGTGAGGCAGAAATCCTTCCCTGTGAGGGTGCTGAGGCCCTGGCACAGGCTGCCCAGTGAAACTGTGGCTGCCCCTGGCTCCCTGGCAGTGTTCAAGGCCAGGTTGGATGGGGCTTTGGGCAACCTGGGCTAGTGGAGGGTGTCCCTGCCCATGGCAGTGGGTTAGAGCTAGATGGGCTGTGAGGTCCCTTCCCACCCAAACCAGTCTGGGATTCTGTGATTCTATGATTCCTGGTGGTATAGACCAAGGAAAAAAAAATACCAGATGTTAATGAACGCAAGGTTTGCCACGTGAATGAACAAGATTTTTGTTCCTTGGTCAGAAGAGGACATAACCGCGATCTTTCTCAGATGGAACCCAAACTTTAACAAAGGGGCTGGAGGCAGAAGCCATGTGAAGTGCTTTGCTCTTGGGAAACAATTGGAAAAATCTGAGCCACTGGGTTTTTCTAGTTGATTTTTTTTTTTTTCTTGTTCTGTTTTTGATCCTGGTTACGCAGTTTCCTGTTTATCGCAGAACGGGTGTCTGCATTTTGTACCTGTGCTGTGCTCCAGACCCCACACGCTCCCTGCCCATCGCTGGGCTCTGGGATGACACGTTAGTTCTACAATGCAATTTCTCTGAACTGTGTAAAACCGGAGCTCTGGGTATGTGCTAGCAGAAAGGGTCCAGGTATATTATATTAAAGGCCAACTGAGGCCAGGACAGACTAATTAATAGTATTTGCCATTGCTGCTTTTTGGTGTGTTAGATGTTGTTTGTGTTCTGACTTTTTTTTTTAAATATAATTTCTTAGTTTTAGGCTGGCATAAACATATTATAATAATTTTTCCCTTTGTACTTCTGGTCAGAGCTGCTGAAAGTTGTTTGGTTGAAATTTTGTGACTGTCCCCAGAAGAAGGGTTGCTCTAGCAGAGTCTCTGATGTCTTTTTACCTTGCTCTGAAGTCAGATCAAGGGAATAATCCCAGTGTAACTTGGGCTCCTGTATCTGAAACAAGATGCGGATCAAGGAGCCCATCCTAATGTTTGACAATGTCAGGACTGACTTTGTGTTGTGGATTTGAGCTGCTGGAAGGTGGAGATAACGTCTGGGCTTCCACTGGAAGAACTGAGGATTTTCCTCCCCGCGGCGGATGTGTGGCTCTGTGCTTGGCCAACGTCCTGCCGCTCCCCTTGCCTGCTTAATTCATTGCTTTCTAACAGCGCTGCCGCCCTGCCTGCCGTGGCTTCTGAAATTCAAGCCCTTTTCTTTGATTACAGAAACACTTTGAAATTTTGCCCTCTTTGAGAGAGATGCTAAGGTGTCTGCAGCGGAAAGAGGGGGGATTATGGATTTGTCTGGAAAATGCTTTTGTTTTCAGCTTATTTTTCTTCCTGAGTAAATAAATATCTTACTAGTGTTACTAGCTAGGGATTGCAGACCAGAAGACTAAATAAAAGCCCAGAAAAAACCATGCATTCTCCTAATCATTTTATTATGCCACAACAGCTTACAGAATACCTACATTGTGCATGCGGGGTATATCCGTAAAGAGCCGTTAAAATTGATTCTGCATTGTAATTAAGCTGTCACTTTGTTTTCTTCTCAATTAAAGGTATTTTGTACAGTTCTTTGCAAGCACCTTGGGGGGGCAAAGTGTAAACCAACGACTCTTTCTAGATACAGTGTGGGACGTGGACGCTGCTGTCGATGCTCTAACACCAATCTCTCAGCACCACCACCTTATTGCTAGGGTTGTGCAACATATGGCTGACCATGACTTGAGTTGCCATCCTGGAAGTCCCCGGTGCCTTTGCCACTCACTTTTTGCACCTGACAGCAGCTATCAGGTGCGTTACTCCCATTTCTGTTCCCGTTGAGAGGACCACACCTTAGGGAGTTCTCAGCTCCCCGTTGAAGTGTGCGGCATCTCAGAGGTTTGTGTTCAGAAGCAGTCACACCTTCATCAGGACCTTTCGAGAGCAATTTTGGGGGTATTGCTCAATTCGAGACTCTATTCTTGTTCCCCTTGAAGTTAATGACAGCCTTTCTTGCCACGGTCACAGGGCTGGATTGGGACCTTAAAAAGCTGGTGATAACATAGAATACAACTCTGGGTGATGTTTGTTCTGCTTAAAATACAGTTTCTTTAGTGTAAATTTCTCATATTTCTCTCCTCATTCTTTTATTGCTAGGAAGCTATTAAACTAAAATAAGATTTTTTGTTTCTTAGGACTTTGCCATCCCTGCCTGTTTCCTACATTAGGCTTTCAACCTTTGTTCAAGGTACAATAATTGGTATGAATAGGAAATAGCCCAAAGGAATAGTAGGCTAAATTTCAACCTAATATAACTCCATTTTTTTTAAAACCAGCAAAGTTGAATCAGGACTAAATTGAGATTAGTATTTTGTGTTTGTGAGACTCACTGTTTTTTTCTTTGAAGACTGTGTTTTAGAAAATCTTGAGTGCTCAGGATGGGAAACACCTTCATAATCACTTCTTTAAAATTCTACTTACTCATTTTTCATTAAATCTCTGCATCCATATTATAGGTGTTTTGCTGATACATCACAATGTATACAGTTAGTTTCACAACTCCATCAGATACCTTCTATCATACAGTTCATTATATTTAATACAGTTCTGTGGGAAGACCGGAGATGTAAACTCCAGTAGACTGTCCAATACCTAAATTAGGTGTAACCATATATTTTTCCTGTCGATACTTTCAGATTCCTTGACAGACAGTTCTTATATATTTATTTTTTTTTTAAGTAACAGTTAATTGACTGCATTTGTAATCAAAGGAGTAAACTGAATGGAACAAATTCTACCACAAGATTAATTTTATCTTCTACCCATTTCCCAAACACACACATGTTGCTGATTCATAGACAAAAATATTTGTTGTTAAATTAGTGATTATTTTCAGGAGTTTTTGACAGTCATCTGTGTAGGTGGTCCAGAAATACCTTCTAGTCATCATATAGGCAGTAACTTCGCAGACTTCCTATACCGTGTGTGCCGCAGAAACAAAAGAGCTTTGTGTTAGGTTCAGCACCATATCTCCCACCCTTTGGGCCAATCTGGTGCACACATGCTCTTGAAGGATAGGTCTAAGTCTTCCTGGAGCCACTGTGGCAAGAGGACCCCTTCCTTCCTTCCTCAAACCCCCATGAGAAGAACTGCTGAGCAAGAGGTGGTTCTGGGCAGGCCCCTCAAGCACCAATGAACAGGAGCAGATTTGTTGAGAATCAGGCTTGGGCAAATTACACAGCAGAAATATCTCATGGGACATATAAAATGAATACAATGAATACTGTAATTAGTGGTTTTGCTTCAGGCTCTTTGCAACCTCAGACAGATCTTCCAATACATTGGTTTGTGCAGGAGGTGAATTCACTGTCATGGTATCAACAGAATGCGTTTGCCCAACCTGTACTGAATTGTCAGAGCTCTGGAGATCACAATCTCAGGGTGTCTCTCACTTGGGTCTATGCACTTGGCCACATCTGTCTCTTCTCACCAGATGTATTTCTTCTTAGCTGGCAAACTTCTGTCTTCTTGGAAACATGTCATCTTGGGAGCTATCTTACCTGGAATCTCTGGTGCTTTGATAACATGAGTGTTAATTAATCCTACAAAAACTGTCATTAGCTTTTTGTCTGGCTGTTCCAATCTGTCCCTAGAAATAACCAGAGAGACTGTTCTGTGCTCCCCTTACTTTTTTTTTCCCCTGTGCCTTCATTGCCATCACTGATGGCTGGTTAGGGTTATGATTGACCTGAGCAGCGTTTCTTCAGACAGAAATTTCAATGGACTCTGTGCCTGGAGTCTTCCTCTCCTTTTTTCCTATGATCCTCACAGTATATCAGTGCAGCTCTAAAGGGCTTGGAGATGTGTTTTGGGATGGTAGAGCACAGATGGCCCCCTTGGTGCAGAGCTCCCCAGGCCTGTTGGGTGTTGTTGCTGCCCATCTGCTCCCCTTTGGCGAAAACAACAGAGCCCTTTGTCCTTCTCTAAATAGTGCTTCTTGGTGGATGCCAGAAAAAAGCCCATCCTGGCCCTCCAGCTTCTCTAGAAACTGACATCTCGGAACCCGAGGTGGGACTTGCTCCTTGAGGAATTCCCCAGAGCCCCGTTCCTGCGGTGGCACCATCACCACTAACGCCGATGCTCAGTGCAGAGCGCACCTGTGTGCACAGTGGAATAATAACAAATATCCTCTCCAACATGTTTCGCAGTGTGGATTTTTCTCCTTCCTCACCTTTATGGTGTATTGTGCAAGTTTTGTTGTTCCCCAACTGCGTTGCCATGAGCGCCGTGCCCAATAAACGTTTCTTTTGCCTTCTGTGAGCCTCCGATCCCTTGGGCGGCTGAACAAGGTCCTCTGATGCATCCTTTGATATTCCCTGTTTATCTTATGGAAATGAGTCCTCCTGAAATGGACTGATTCTTTTTCTTGCCATGTTTCCCAGCTGTCTTTCTGGATGATTTTTATTTCCCATTGCCCCTGGGGCTGTTCAAAGGCTTCTTTGGAGTCTGAAATCCCTGCCTGTGTCTCTGAGCGGGGAAAGCCAGAAGACTGTACCTGATGGGTCATTATGATTTACTCTGAATTTTGATGCCTGGTGTGTATTCTCCCATGTTGGCCTTGTGTGTAACAGGAGCTGGAGTGCTCTGGGCCAACACTGTGCTTTGCTTTTTTTTTTTGTTCTTTTCCTTTTTCCTTTGTTTGTGTTATGCTTGATTTGATATTCAGACCTCACTTGGTTCTCTTTGGCTGCTCCTTCTGAATAAGAAAAAATTGTTTTAGGAGCTTGTGACTCTGGGTTTTTTAGGTAAATACGTTGCTTTTCTCATTTGGGAAGTTCTGTCACAGCCTCTGTTTGGGTTTTAAAGGCAGATTTGCCAGAGAAATGTTTCTCTCCAGCTTCCAAGACACCGAGTTTGTGATTAACAGTGATCAAGACACTGCTGTCTTCTGTCAATTTTCTTTGTCTCAAGTGAAACCCACTTAGGTCCTGTGCCTCCATGCAGGGAATGGAAAATACAGGTGCTGCCATCAGGAACAGGAGATTTCTGTTTTCTTGGAGGATGGGCAGCATGAGATCCAAGATGTCCTAGCTTGGGAAGCCTTCAGTTATTAGTGACACATTCACAATATTTTTCTTTAGTCTTGAAATAATATTTTAGTTTAATTGATATTTTAATTTTTTTTGTCTCTCGCTACTTTGACTTTATGTTAGCTGGCTTTGCAGTGTCATGAAAGTAAGGCAAACAAAGTTAAGCAATCTAATGGGACACTTGTTTGGATATGCATGCATCGAGGTGCTGGGATGGAGATGTCCAGGAAAGAGGTAGTGGGGAAGTGGCTGGACAAGGAGGTTGGAAGGGTTGGCATTATCGGGGAGGTTTGGTTGTTCTTTGTAGTCTTGTGAAAGCTCTGGCAACAGATGATATGTGCTTGGAAGTCATGAGGCAGAAGGGCAGCTGACATACCTTGTCCTTCCCCTTGTGGGTTTATGTAAAGAATGTTTTGAACAACATGCAGCTTGGGAGCAAAGCTTTCTTGTGCATTCATTTCTTAGCTTGTTTTAATGCTGTCAGTAGGGGGAAGAACTTGGTGAGCAGGACACAAGGTAAATATGATACGGTCAACTGCTGGTGGAGAACACTTCATCTGTCAGCTGCTGTTCTTGAACTTAAATATGTGACTTACAGTGCACAATCCCTCTTTGTTATAGGATAAAATTAATTTCTGAAAAAGGGTGTTTCCATGCAGAGCAAATGTTATGTCTCGCTGTGTCGTGCTAACCTCGGTACACGTCAGTGTGGATGTTCCCTGCTTCCTTCTGTCCGCAGTGTTTCAATGTTCAACCCAAAGCAATGGTTTCCTTCCAGCAATGCATCAATCAGGTTGTTGCACGTGGTGCATGTATTCTCTAGATATATTGGGGAAAAAACCCTAAGGGTTAAAAATTATTTCCAATTAAGTAATCCAAAAGGGTATTTCCTACCCCTCAAAGAAAACAAACAAACAAACAAACACAAAAGAGGGCATCCTCCCAAAACCAAACTCACCCTACCTGTTCCAGGTGGCTTGCTGGGAATCCAGCCCTCCGCACCCCAACAGCGACTGTGAGCAGATAACACACAGTGGTGCAAAGGGAATAGGCAAGGAAAAGGTCTCAGCTGACTTCCGAGGCTTCTAATTAAAAAGCTTAATAGGAAGCAAATAAAATGAAATAGAAAATTCAAAGGGCATTAAAGAAAGTCCTGGGTGAAATTTCAAACTGATGACTTTTCCCTCAAATTTTGTAGGAAAAAGTCTTTAATGCGTGTCCCAGTTTGAAACTCGTTTTTCATCACAGACGGAGCTGGATTTTCCATTGAGCGTCATCCTAACAGGGCTGTGGGTACCAACCCCAGCACCGACTCAGTGACAAGGGCCCAGCAGATCTTCCCAGACACTTAGTCCTGAGGTATACGAGCAGAAGGGTTTTTTGTTTGAGGGGTTTTTTCTACTTCTCTTAAACCAGCAGTCCAACAGGCATCTGCATTTCATCCAGAAGATTGTCTGTTTGTTTGGAGAATTTGGTATGGCTTAAAGTCCAAGTTTTCTTTGGATCAGGCCTTTAGGATTTGGTTTGATTTATTTCCAGTGACACTACTGAAATGTAGCTTCCTTCTTTTTTTCCATCTCTGCCGACCTGCTAAGTTAAAATAAACGTTATGTTTTGATGTATTTCTTTATTTATTTTAGTTACTGCAGAGGCAAGAATGTGGAGTGAGAAGCTTTGATTAAATTTTGAGTGCAGTCAGATTAGCTAGGACAGGTGCCAGGCGGCTTTGGTGCCCTTGTTGCTCGGGATGTTTGACTTGTGTTTTTAGGCTAGTTTTTCACATTCATCTTGGAGTCCTCAGCAAAGTGAGTTTTATTACGGCCGTGTCTCCATCCGGCAGGTTCATCAGGACCGTGGTGGTGGTGAAACGAGCCTTTGGCATCGCAGTGAAGCAACTGCACTCTTAAAAAACGCAGACCAAGGCAGTGATGGTCTTGCTGAGCATGGATATGATTTTTGTATCAAGTGTGTTGCTAAAATGGAAGGATCATGATTGCATGCCATTGCAAAAATTTCATCCATTCTCAGGTGTTGCTTGTTTCTTGCTGGGGTGTTTAGGTATTTCTAAGCTTGGATGAACAGTGTACCCATATGGAACACAAAAGCAAAGCATTCTGGACACTGCAGATGTCAGGAACTTGACCAAATCCATGCACAGAATTTAGTTCCTATGCTGGGAATGCAACCCATCCTACACGCCCAGCCTTTGCAGTCCCTGCGCACGCAGTGAAGGCAAACAATCGTGAGTCTATAAATTGCAGTGAACAAAGACGACCCACTTTGTCCCCCAGCTGCAGTGCTTTAGATAAAAAAGGCTGTAGCTCTTTCATGCTCCTGAGCTGCAGCAAGTGGTGCATGTCCTGTGTCCCATCAAGGCGCCCCGCTGCTCTCCTGCCACTGGGTCCCCGTGGGCTGCATGTGAGCAGGTTTTGGGGCACGCTGGCATGGCAGGTGTCCCTGGCCCCCCCGTGCTGCCCGAGTGCTGGTGCCCAGCTGTGCTTTCAGTCTAGGGGTGTGCAGAGGCGGAGGGGCTGCTTTTGGAGGTGGCCTCGGGACAGCCCAGCACCGATGTACCAGAGAGCTTGCAGGGAAGGCATAATTGTTGCAGAGTAAATTACGATGAGTGTTGCCTTTAACCTAAACATCGAGGTTTGCTGGTTTTGGCAGCTGGAGATGAAACTAGTTTGGAGCTGCAAGCGGCGGCCCGTGCTGTTGCAGAACTCCTGCCTCTGCTGCTCGTGACTCGAAGCGTCCAGGTTTTGCTCCAGGCAAGAGCTTCTCCTTTTCCTTTGCTGCTGGTTGCTTCTGCCCACATATTATAATGCAGAGTGTGCAGCAAGCTCGGAGGAGTAGTGAGGAGGGATAATATAAAGTGGTTTTGGTTTAAGTACTGAAATCTTTCTGATGTTTGGGAGCCAGCCTGTGGTCCTGGAGCGAGCAGGGGGCCTCTGATATGATTTCAGTTGAACTAAATTCTGAATAATGCTGTGCGAGTATAAGGGTTGGGGGGTGTTTTATGGGAGGATATACTGTGAATAATAATATTTTGCCCTCATTTAGCCTCTTTAATCTATGGATAAAAACCATCATTTTGCATGTCAATGAATTCATGCAGCAACTGGGAAGGGAAAAAGCAACGGGGCTTGGTGAACAAATATACATAGAAAATGATTGCATAATGTAGATTGAAAGGAGGATAATGTAATTTATCCGGGTTAGGACTTACACCAATTTTGCACATGTGAAAAAGAGATTGGAAAGAGTTAATTGACTTACTGAAAGCCTCAAAATTCAGAGGGGAGTTTGGGGATGTGGGCCCTGAACTTTGTGCTTCAATTTCTGAAACAGATACCCTTGGATGGTCACCAAGCTGAAGGATTCACGAATCTCTTCTTGTTTCTTACATTTCAAATTCAACCCTGTATAAAGCGGTTAGTGAGAAAAAAAGGAAATAAATTCAATATACTTTTTTTTTTTTTTTAAGCACTCCCCTTCTTCAGAAAAATCCCTTTACAAACACCCATGAGTAACAGGAGTTGCAAACTGTAAGAAAGCTGACTGCTGCCACGTTATCTCCAGGTACACTTCATGTGCTTCCTTTTTTCAATGCAAAAGACTGTCTGGTCTATAGTAGGGACCTGTGAGGACAGTGCATTTCCCATCTCCATGACATGCTGCTCCGAGGTACCGTTATGCCGTATTTTAGGGCCAACAGAGCTGGATAGGGAAGGCTTTATGAGTTGGGACAGAGTGGAGTTCAAGCTTTTACTCATTTTTCATTGATCAGCAGTTTTTTCAATGCAACATTTTCCCAAAGTCTTTCCCTTCAAATCGAGGACGTCCGATACAGCCACCTGTGAACATCTCTGCAGAGGCAGGAATTTGGGTTTGTGCGAGAATAAACTCTATTTCCCCTGGCCCTTCCCCAAGACCCGGGCTGACCCCCGGCAGCTGGGAGAGGCAGGAACCGCCTGTGTCAGCTCGTCGGGTGTTTTGTCATCCTTCTTTCCTAATGTTAAATGTTCGTGTGTCACCGAGCCCGTGCGGTCCGTGGAGATAAATGCTTGGGGAATCAGTCTGGATTCCCTCCACCCCATCTGTCTTTTCTAGGAGAGCAGAGCCCAGGGCTGCTCACAGCAGGGGAGGGGGAGCAAGCTAGCGGGGGAATACGGCAGGTAATTCCTGATGGCAATTGTGTTCGATGTTTTTCCATTTGGAAATGGCCGAAACCTTTCCCTGGAGGAGGACATCTCTGATATTGAAATCCACTGGCAGTCATGGGCTGGCTTCCCTTCACTACTACATCAATGTATCTCATGGATCTGCACACTACAAGATAAAAAACACTTTTAAGAGCATCACAGGACACATGCAGGTCACACATATTTTGGTTATTAGTGCTGGATTACCCCTGTGACACTCTATGGGGAAAATAGGTTTGCATAGGGAATATGAAGAAAAAGTGGGGATTGCCTGACAGGATTTAACTTGCTTTAAAAAATTCATATATAAGTGCTGTTTCTGCATGTGATTATTTCTGTTTATCATCTTTCTGGTTAAAATTATTTTAATTATCACAAAAAATAGTGCAGGACAGGACAGGGCTGAGTCTGAAATTTGCCCTGACTCTACTTTATTAAGGTATTTGAACAAAGTAGCTGTTCTTCCAGCTTAAGAGAGAAATGTTCTCTCTATGTTTTCTTTCTGCAGGCAACTAATTGATTTCTTCAGGGTAATACTTGGTGAACCTTGCTATGGTGATAAACACAGCTTGAATCTTTCTCAGAAACATGAAAGTTTTACAGAAACATGGATTATTTGTTCATGTCCTCTCTCGAATAATTTTTTTTTCCTCCCAACATCTGTTCACAAAAGTTGTTGTTGGTTACAAACCAGTCTGACTTTGCTTTAAGGAAACACTTGAGAACAGGGTTTCCCCAAACCCCCACAGGGCTATGGTTTCCCTGAGAAGCGCTTGATTAAAGATGAAATCAGAGTAATTGTGGTCACTGGTTCATTCGTTCTGGTCCGCACCCGGGTGTGACAGAGTTTTGGTGAAAGATTGGGATGCTCTGACAAGGAGATTTGTTTTCCAGAGATTTTTCTAAAGGATTATACATCTATACGCTTGAAACTAGGCTCTGAGTTACAGCTGCCCTGCAACATCTTGGAATACTTGCAAGCAATCACTAGTTATTAAGGTGAAAATCCTTTAGAATGTCCATTTTTTTTGCATTTTTCTGGTCTGGTCTCACAATTCCTCATCTGATGTCTAATGCATGTGCTGCTCATGTTATTTATCCGCAGCGCTGCCCCGGAGCCTCAGGCAGGGCTCCAGGTCTGTTGAGCCCCCCGTGGTGTTCGGGAGACTCGGGCTTTTCTGTGCCCGTCTCACGCTCCCTGCGTGGCACTGGCATCCGCCACGGCTCCGGGAGCCCATATGCCAGGCTCAGCTGGTCGGCGGATCTGAGATCCTCCGTGTCCTCTGCATGGGCTCTCGGGGCTGCGGGGAGCAGCGATCGCTCAGCCACGAGTGCAGACGGGCTACATGTGGCGTTGCGTGCAGCCTGGTTGCTTTGAAACACTTTTTACATTTTTTTATTTTATAAAGATCCTCTGATAATGTACCAAGGGTGATGAGTGATCACTCAGCGTGGGGCTGCAAGAGAAGAGCTGTGTTCCTTGTTTGCTCTGTTGTCACTGACATGTCATCGGCAGCACTGTGAACCCAGACGTGTCCTTTTGGAGAGAGATTCACCATCTAATTCACTTTTAAAATCACTTTTCTCCTGCTCCTATAGAAAGCAATAAAAATGTTACTTTTTATAACTACTCTACTATTTATTAGTACTCTGCTCTTGCTTTATTACTATTCTACTTTTGCTTTTATAGGAGTAAGAGCAGAGACAGAGTTGATGAGGTAGAGTGCCAGAGCCTGGGATGTTTATATGCAAATTAATTAATATATATTTTTCTCATTGACATGTTATTTTATTGTAAGCAGCCTTTGAAGAAGGAGTGGGACCTTGCACATATCTGAGATGAGTAGCTCCAATAGGAGATGCTGTCCTGGGAGAGCACACCACCCCGACCGCTGGCTGCGGTCCATTCCTCTCCAACCTCATCAGGACCCGAGGGGGTGATGGGGGACATCCCTCCCTGGACTTTGCCATTTGCTTCTGGCCCACAAATTTTGTCTAATCCTGTTCTGAACCTGCTGGTCTCACCTGCCACACCAGCCTCCTACGGCAGCAGGCTTGTCATTCCCTGCTGTGCCAATACATACTTTATTTCCTCTATCTTAAACCAATCTCCTACTACTTTTGAGCGCTCTCTGGTTCTCGTATGGCAGGCTTTGCTGACTGACAGCTCTCTGTTGTCCTTAACTGCTGCCTTAATGGAGCCAGCATTGTGGTTTCAGGTGTCCATGGGTATTTTTTCTAGAAATCACAGACCTCTTCTGTCTAAAGCATATACGCTAGGTGAATTTTGTATTGTTTTCCTGAATTTCACCCTAAAACCCTCCTACACTGCACTTTAGGTAATTATATACTATTTTGGATCTCATCTTAATTCTTTTATTGGATCTATCTCAGCTGCTTTGCAGTAATCAGTCTTAGTCAACAGAAGCATGGGTGGGAGAAAATGGTTGCTCAGGTATGATAAGCATAACAGCCCTGTCTGAGAGACTGCAGCACTCCATACTTCAAACTATTATCGTCAGGTAAGGCAAATTTTCCTATGATAAAAATAAAGCTAGCAGCCACCTGAACCCTGCAGCAACTGTCCCAGCTGCAGACCAGCAGATGCCACTTGCTGGGCACCACTGGGAGTGCTCAGCATCAATGGCATCAACTTGCCAACTTGGCGAAGCAGCAGCTTTTATGTTGTCCTGAATTTCAAAGCCAAAGTTGTAATTCAGGGGGAAGGAATATACATAAGAGTGCAGCACCATAAAGGAGTGATCACAGTGCTTTGTACCTTGATTAAAATAAAACAAAACATGACCACTTTTCACTTGGGGCACTGTGCTGTAGCAGCGACGCAAATGGGATCACAGAATTGCAGACTGGTTGAGGTTGAAAGGAACTCCTAGAGATCATCTGGTCCAACCCCCTGCTTAAGCAGGGCCATGTAGAGCCAGTTGCCAAGGACCATGTCTAGATGGTTTTTTTAATATCTTCAAGGAGGGCCATTCCACAACCTCCCTGGGCAACCTATGCCAGTGCTTGGTCACCCTCACAGCCAAGAAGTGCCTCCTGATGTTCAGAGGGACCCTCCTGTGTTTCAGTTTGTGCCCATGACCTCTGGATCTGTCCTCCTTGCACCCTCTCTTCAGATGCTTATATACATTAACAAAATCCCCCCAAGCCTTCTCTTATCCAACCTGAAGAGTCCCAGCCTCTCAGCCTTTCCGCATACATGAGATGCTCCAGACCCTTAATCATCTTTGCGGCCCTTTGTTGGACTCTCTCCAGTATGTCCATGTCTTTCTTGTAGTGAAGAGCCCAGCACTGGACCCAGCACTCCAGGTGTGGCCTCACCAGCACCGAGCAGAGGGGAAGGATTCCCTCCCTCGTCCTGCTGGCAATATTTTGCCTAACGCAGCCCAGGACACTGTTCGTCGTCTTTGCAGCAAGGACACATTGCTGCCTCATGTTCAACCTGGTGCCCACCAGGACCCCCAGGTCTTTTTCTGCCAAGTTGCTTTCCAGCTGAGTGTCTCCCAGCATCTGTTGGTGCTGGGAGTTGTTCTTCCCCAGGACTTTTTTTTTTTCTCAGGATCTGAAACAAAGGCAAGCTCTGAGCATGGTACAGACATTTTAACTTTGCTGTTATAAATCTGGAATACTGATGGTCTGAGCACCTTTGGAAGAAGGTTCATTCCCCTGAATTTAGGCATAAGGTGAAGCTGCTGTCTCAGCTGGTCACCTTGACCCCATCGTTGCTATCAGTGTTATGGTGGCAGCTCTGGAGGACAATTTATTGCAAGTAAATGTCTCAGAAAAAAAACATTCCTTGGGGTGCTGTGTCTCTCCATTGACTATCAAGGGAGCTTAGATGCTTGGGCTGGACTAGGCCACTGACTCTTAATGGACTATGGTGAGCTGAAGCCAGTGACTCCAGTGGGTGCAATGTCATAAGAACACTTAACGAAATTTAGGAACTTGTTTGAGCTTCTCATAACTTTTGTTTGTGCTGCTTCATGAAACACTTTGTGGTGTTTTCTGTCTTCTCATCTGGACAGGACAGGTATAAAATATTTCAGCCACATTCAAAGTTGCATGAACTGAATTCTCAAAGGGAATTCGCTTTTCAAAATTGAAAATTATATTTCAAAACTGAAGTTTATATTGAGTTTTCTTTTTTTCTTTTGATTACATTGATGGCTGTACAAAATTCTGACATGTTTCTCACTCTTCTACGACCATTGCTTCTTTGTACTCCTCAAACTTGTTCTGAATTTCCTAAATACTGAGTCAACTCAGTCGATTCAGGGCAGCATAAGAATGTGGTTGCTTCAGATGTCCATGTTGTGTCCAGTTTTCCAATCCTTTAGATATGCTGTCTTGTTAAGTTCATAGATTAATAAATTAAAAATAAATACATTTTAAAAACAATAAATGACTAAATAAAAATAAAATTAAGATTTAAAAAATTAGGGATGTATAGAATACCTCTTTGCAGGTTGTTACTGTCAGACGTGGGATATAGAAAAGTGAGAGTCTAACCCCAAGAGGTGGATAGGAATGCCTTTTAAAAAACAATTTCGGAAGAAATCAAAGATGATGACTTGCAATGTAATTCTGACTGTAGTCTTTGACACCCAGAAGAGTAAACAACGGGGAAACATGGGCCTGAGGGGCTGTGTTATCCCTGCAAGTCTAAATTCTCATCCCAAAATATCTTTTATAGGCACCAAAGAATCCGCTGGAGAATGTAAACTGGCTATTTCATTCAGAGCAAATATTATAAATAGAAAGGGAAGAAGCAAATGCACTGTATTGACACAAGGGCATCTTTGTTGAGTATTTTTCATGATGACTGGCAAACTGCCTACGTTGTGCCAATTTACAGTTGTACCGGCAGCGAGCAAGTCAAGCTTCCCTGCAAGTAGCAGCAGCTGCAGTAAACTTTGGAGATGAAAAGGCCAGTGTCGTACACGCGTCGGGCTTTGTTGCCACTTTTCAGCATAGCACGGAGACCAGCCGGCTCCCTGGCACGGGTTTGGGGCACTAAGAGCCTGTGCAAGAAGTCCATGCCTTGTGCTTGTCTCTCCGTTTGCTGGGGCTTGCTGAGAGTACAAGGACCTGGTAAGAAAGGTGGAAGAAAAGTATTTGTGTGGAAATCTCAAGGTGATAAATGGGCTTGTGTGTGTTGGCCAATGCCTTTTCTCCATAAAGGGCCTAACTTCTTCAGTAAGAGGAATTACATGATTTGATAACTAAATATTTTGATACTCAGTGTCAATGTGGATGTCAGAGGCTGTACCTGGTCATAGCTTTCCCTATCCAGTTGATTAGGCATTTTTAATGGGAATTTTATGTCAGTGTTGTGCTTTATCTGTGGTTTGTGTTGCATCTTGTTTAATACAGAGTTTAGCAAATTAATAACACAAACATTTTCATGGAGTTTCTTCTACTAGATGAATACCCAGAGAGTATTTCCGCTGACTTCTTGTCTTTAAAACAGTGGCTTTCCATATTTTTTTTTATTTTTTATTTTAAGACATTCCCCCTGCATGAATTTTCCAATAGAGGTCCAATCTTTACAAACAATGTGCCCCTTGACATAAACTTGCTTTTCTTTCACAACCCATGATCCCTCATTGCTCCCTGACCCACAGGTTGTAAGCTTTTAAAGCCAGGACAAAATTCTACCATAAAGCTAAAACCATCTGTAGAAGCCTAAATGGACACTTAAAGTTTTATAGGAGGCTGATGGGCTGCACGTCACCCGAGCTCCTTTAAGCAGTATCATACCTTTCCACTTACACAAGCAACAGATACGTTGGAGCAAATTTTTAGTTGCTTTTTATGCATGTTTCTCTGCTACCAAGAATGGTGTATTTATGTGTGATGTATTTTGTGTAGATTTTGCCAGTGATGTGTGAATTGTGTTCTACCTGTTTTGACTTTTAAATCTGACTTTGTCTGTGTTGATACTGTTACATTTTATTTATAGCACAAAGTACTTCATATGAGCTCAGACATTGTCTAATGTCTAAAAGAAAACGATTGTTTCAGAAACAGTTCTCCCACATTTTCACCCATCTTTAGTTTTTCTCTCCACATTATCCTGCTGTGCATGATAGATATGGTTGGGAACACGCTGGATCTTGTCTGTTTAGCAGTTAAATCTACTTTAAAATGTGACTTTATGGAAATGTCACACTGAAATTCATCAGATATTAGGACTCTCCAGTAGATTTTGATTTGCCAACTTCAACTAAAGTAAGTTTTATTGATATTTACTCCCACCAGCTCCATGGACCCTGTAAGGCACCAGGAGATGACATGCTGGGTCGTTGTTCATCAGCACCTTTTGTCCCTAATGCTTAGAGCTGCTGAGCACCTTCAAATCCTGGTGTGTGTGCTCTTTGGCTTCTGAAAATCAAGATATATGTCCTTACTGTTGGGCAGGTTTTGTGGCTTGCTCACAATCTTTTTAAAGACTTTGGGGTGCCAGAAAGGCAGAATTTGGCTCAGAGAGTCTATTCCACTGTTACAAAAATCTGGTCAAGAAAGAATAAAACTCGTCTCCCACCAACTTAGACATTAAAGGTGGTTTGGGCTTGCTGAGATCCTGCATGTTCAGAGCTGCTGTAAGTAACTTCTCAACACGGAGCTGCACTTGCACCTTCCCCTCACCTGGGCACGGTGGTACGTTTGTTTCCGCAGTTACCAATTTTGCAGATGCCACAAAGCGAGGATTCAGGTTTCAGATGGAGACACACCAGAGGATTCTTATCTCATACAAATGGTCTTGTAGTAATACAAAAACACGCAAGAGAAATAAAATCTGATTCTTACATGTTCCCTTGGAATGATATACTCCCAGTTTTGTGAAGCGTTGGGGATGTCTGAAGATAAGACAGCGCAGTCGATTAAATCACAGCATCTTGCACCGAGCATGAATGTTTGTCATCTACAGCGACGTGCTAGTTCATCCAGTGATGTGCAGCCATGTAGCGAAGTGGTGTGTGAGTTAAATTGTCCCCCTCCCTTCTCCCTCTTGGTTGGGGTGTCAGGAAGCAGACACGTGATGACCTGCTGTATTTCTTGGCTGCGGCACGCCTGCCATTTCTGGTCCAAGAAGAGAATGATTTAAGTGAGACCAAGGGACTTGGTTTGTGCATCTTTTCTGGATGGGAACTGAAATGGGTCATCCCTCCCCTGTCTGTTCCTTCACCTCTCCCTCGCCTCCTATCCCGTCTTTTTGTAAAGTGGCCTGAGCATAAGAAAGTTATTAATTTTCTACACAGGATTTTTCTGTGTGGCATAAATTATGGAGAATTTACAATTGTGTACTAAAAGACTAAGCTTTTATTTAAAAAAAAAAAAAAGTGAGGGTAAAATCATGTTCATATTGAAAGCTCCAGTAGTTTTTGCAATTATTTGCCTTTGCTCAGATTTTTACTCAGCATGTCCGGTTGTTATCCCACGGAGAGGAATCTCAATTCTGAAGGAAGATTTTTTGGTAGTAAATGCATATGTTAGAACCAAAAGGCTAAAAAAATTGGATTGTGAAAAGTGGATATAAATTCCTCAAAGTTCACCAAGGGTCTCTTTGCCCTTAAATCGCATGAGACTTGCAATAAAGGGAACAAGGCTTCCCTGCACCCTTGGCTGTCCAAACCAGCTTTCTCTGCGCAACCTGTGAGGTGCCCCTGTTTGGTTGGTCCAAGCAGGTTCATTCCCTGGTACAAAGCGCTCTTCAACAAGTGCAAACAACTGATTGCAAGGTGGCTGTAGATGGAGGGAGGTGGGCGAGTAGGTGCATAATAACCTTGTACTGCAGTACTTCTGATGCAATTTAACTTTTCCTAGACAATCCTAAAATAGCTTTCCATCCTTGTATTGCATCAAAGACGATGTGCTAGACCACTTAGAATTAATGCAGAAAAAAAATTACCGTTCTTACTTAACCCAATTCAAACCCTAACCAAGGCATAAAGCTAACTCAGCAAAACCAGGAAACTATTTTAATGGCATCTTTCATTTTAAAATCTGTCATGTAGCTGTAACATTTGCACTAAGTAAGTCAAAATTTTGAGAAAATAATATTGTCAACTACAGATGGAAAGAACTCAGATGACTTATAGCTGAGTGCAAATCAGTTATCTGAGAAGTCCCATCTTCATGTTAAATTACCAGATTTTCTGACTTCTGGATTTTAAAAAAGCTTTGCATTTTAGAAAGGCAGCACATTTAGACTCTGATGTAACTTTCTGCATTGCATTACCCAGGTTGTATTAGATAATGGTAAATTCCCTGCCCACTGACAAGCAGTATACTTTCATTACATTGCATTTAGCATAAAATAAGAATAAATAAAATAAAATAAAGTGCTCCATTATTTATTTAGAAGGCAGAGCATTTCAAGCTGTCACAGTAAATTCCTTCTTAGAACTATGACTGTACAATTTTGTACTACACGAAAATGGAAAGGAGACTGGATTAGGCAAGACTCGATGCTTATCTACTAAACAGATACTCTGCTGAGAGTCTGGAAGTATTTCTTTCCACCTGTATGTTGGTTTCTTCGGTGTGACAAAAGCAATATAGCCTCAGAGCTTTTTGCTGGCTGAGTGGAAGGCACCGTGTCTGTAGACCTTTGATGTATGCCAAAAATTAAACCAATGTATCAAAGCGATAGTGCTGCCAGCCCAGCCTTTGTGAACGTGCTTTGATTTATCTCTATTTCTGCCCCTCCCAGTGTTCATTGCTGCTCATCAGCAAATATTTATGCATCTCTATTACTTGTTTTTCCAGGTAGCTTGAGGTGAAGCTTGATAAAATGGTGATAATTAAAATATGAACATCCTACCTTCTTCCAGATAAGTGGTAAAACCCCCAAATGACTTCATGTAAACATTTCACTGGCTAGTATCTTATTTGGCCTTAAAATTCTGGTATTGGATTATTTAGCCTCATGCAACATTTTCTCCAAGCCAGATGATAGGATGGTGGTGAGCTTAGGATGGGAGGAGGGAAGCTTACACGCCCCCGTCTTTGCAAAGAGCAGGCAAATAGAGCGTGGCTGCTTCCTGAAGGCTGAAAGTGTCTCAATGGAAGGACAAAAAACCCCAGCCAAACCGTGGAGTGAGGGGAAGTGGCTGATAAAGAACAACTCATTTTTTTGGTACTACCCGAGTATGTTCCTGCTTGGAACCTCTGGCCACAGGGCAGCTATCTGTTTCATAATACAGCCATTTCCCCAATGCCAGCCAGACTGCTCCTGGGGCCCCTTCAGCATTTGCACCAAAATGGGGTGAATCCTGCTGTCCCAGAGACATCTTCACCTTAGAAAACAATGTTCACTGCAAAATCAAGGATCTGGGTCATTTCCTCTCCCACAGGGAGAACTTCTGAGGTCCAGAGATGAAGCCTACACTTTGAGAGCCTTGTTTTCTAGCTGAAGACCTGCCTGAGCCCCAAGCATCAGCTGAGTGTGGAGCACTACCCTTCCCTCATGTTGGTTTAGACTATCAGGAAATTCTGCAGGTTTCCCATTTTTGGAGTGTTGGATGGCCCTGCTGAGAAGAGCAAGGTTATTGATCCAGCTGTGTGGATCTGTGCAAGGGGAGAGAAAGGACAACAGGTCTTCCTCAGCAGAAACTAGCATTTTTTCATTGGTTTTGTGTAGGTTTTTTTTTTTCCTTGATTTTATCTTAATTCTTTTGGTGGTTGTTTTGTTTGTTTTTTGTTTAGGGTGTTTTTGTTTGTTTGTTTGTTTGTTGTTTTTTTTTTTAATTGGGTGCTTAAAATGCTTCATGTTGGAACAGTCCCAGGGCAAAGCTCTGGTTGGATCAGAAACGCTCCTGGTATGTCTTACAACAAGGTTGGGATGGAGCACTGCCCTTCCAGAGGGAGAATTCACACCCATCAAAAGGGAGTTGACAAGGTTAAATAACCCTGAATACCAGTGCTGATAGAGGAATATCACTGAAAATAAGGACCTTTGGTGTTAAAAAAATTCTCGGTACAATCTCTTCATTTTCAGCATAGAGACTCCATACTAAGAGCAAACTGAAGATGTGTCCTATATGTGACTTTGTAATCCTGCAAACATTTTGAGCAGTTGTGGAAATATTTGTGTGGCTCTGGCTTTCATCGGGACATCACAGGTAAAACCTATAGCTCTGGCAAATAGCAGAATGTGGGTTTTTTTAGCTATGAGGGAAATTTAAAGAAAGATCTCTTGAACCAGACTGTGGCTGAGCCTTTGGTTTCCTCTTGAAGAAGGCAATTTGCAGTGCTATAGAGGCTCGTGTTTCTTTGTAGTTAAACACAGAACTTTCCACTGTAAGTTTGATGTTGCTTTCCATACCTTCCACCTCTAAGTCTCTCCAGAAAGTGGTAGGTACTTAATATTTCCTATGTAGGATCTTGATCAAGAGATAACATTCAGCTATTGAAGGCTACCCATAAATAACTGCCGCTGTGACATGCCTGTGCTATCTTTTTCCCTTGTGTTTTTAAGTCATGTTTCACAGATGGCCCAGCCTGAACTCCATCATTGTCTTCCCTTTGAAGGAGCAGATTACACGAAGCAGAAGGAGATATATATATATTTATTTATTTATTTATTTATTTTTACTTGGTAACATCAATAAGTATCAGCGGAGATTTCCTCAGATCAGTCCATGAAACAGAATTTGACCTTGCAACAGCAAATGCAGGAGTGACAGGTTGGGTTGAGGGTGCTGGGAAGGGCCTTGAAAACAGAGACAAGCAGTTCTTGTTTGATGCTATAAAGAGGGAGGAGGTGGAAGGTGAGATGCTCAAAGCGGCAGACCAGCAGCAGAATATTGGATGACGAGATGGCATTTGTCAAGGACAAAAGCATTCTGTGATTGTGAGAATCAAGCTGATGACACTTTTCCCTGCATGGATGTGTAGAAAGGCTGTGCCTTCAGTGTGCTACGTAGAGAAAATGAACAAGATTTCATTGTAGCTGGATATAGGTTCTTGGAGGAATCCGTGAGTCAGTGTTCAGGTGACATATGTCACAGCGTGGGTCGTGGTGGCAATTATGGGGATGAAACTGAGTGGGGATGTGAGAGCACACAACATCATGAGGTAGAGAGGACTAGTGATGCTGCAAGAAGGTTTTTATATCCAGGATTGTCATTCTGACATTGTAGGCACCAGGTTGGAGAGACTGGTGTCTGTAATCTGCCTTCCTCCCTGGAACCCCGAGAAGTCTGTGTGCAGAACTGATCTCATTCATTTTAATCGAATTATGAATGAAGCTAAGGCACTCTAACTTCCAGGGCTTTTTCATTTTTGTTTGTCTCTGCATTTGAGGATTGGCCATAGGTCTTCCAAGTTAAATTATTCCTGGGTGCATACAGGCACAGAAAGTTGGGGTGAGATTAATGATACAATTGTGAATATATAAAAGTTTGAGTCAAACTTATCATTTTAGGTTCTCTCAATAACCACTTGGGAGAAATAGGGACCTCTTAGAGGTGTTTTAGCTCCTGCTGAAGTAGTCATTGAGTACAGATGGCAGACTAGTTCAAACTGAGTATCTAGCCTATAGACACCCAGTTCGAATGGAAAGGGTCTTGCCCATGGGCACATGGAGTAACTCAGCATCACGCAGCCCAAGATAGACACCTCCAAGCTTGATCTGAATGAGACAGCCTCTTCCTGCACAACAGCACTAACCCAGCAAGTCCCTCTCTTACAGCCATCTCTTACATGTTACGATGGGTGTTTGAGTTTTTGGTGAAAGCTATAGAGATGGTTGCAAAGCCTGTGTTGGTGAACGAGAAGCTCTGTGGTCCATGAGCTCTCCTTAGTGATGGCTGCACTCATGGAATCACTTCAGCTAGTTTTTGGGGTGCTTTAGGGAACTTGTGGCACTGCCTGGCTCATCGGCTGCTTGAGGAGCTGCAGGCCAGTAGCTTCAGTGCCCTGTTGGCTCCATTCTTCTCCAGAAAATGGAGAAGGTGGAACTTGAAAGTGTTGACATTTATTCCAGAAATTCGCAATGGGAACCAAGTACTATTTTTCCTTTTTATTTTTAATTAGTGTTTTCTCTGCCAAGCTTTTGGATCACCTCATCCCTGCTCCAGCCTTTCAGGGATAAAATGTGATGCTCTTCCCTTTGGAGTCGCTGCTCTGTATGAAGAGTACTGAAACTTGGGAATTGGCCAGTGCTCTCCCGTCTCCCAGCTCCCAGGACTCCTCTCTTCTTCCTCTGTCAATGTTAGATATTTTGTACATCACTCAAATGGCTCTGGGATCCCACATGAGCCTTTTTTTCTCCACCAGAAGACCTCAGAAAATTGTTTCTGAGGTTCTTCAGGTGCAGTAAAATGAGTGAAGGAACAAGCCTAGGTGTCTGTGTGTGCCATTGTGTGCCTGTGTGGGTTCAGAGGCACATGGCACATGTACCAGTCCTGGGAGCCACCAACTCCATGGAAATCAGCTGGAGTCCGGAGGGTCAATGAAAGAAGGAGAAGAAAGAGAAAAAAGGGGAAAAGATGGGGCCAGAGATGTCCTCTTTCCCGTCCAGACCACTGATCCTGTTGCCCCCAGCACTCTTGGGCACATTCACACAGACAGCTCTTCCAATATCGCTCCTTGCATGGTTATCGGCAGAGACTTTAATGGTGTTTCCCAGCCTGGCTGTGGCCATGGGTGAAGGGAAATGCTGTGCAGAGCCCAAGAACCAGTAATGCTGGGGTCACAGTGTTTCTGCAGAGGAGAGCGATGGCTGGACCTGGCCACCTCCAGTGATACAGGCCAGACTGGCAGCATCGTGCTGGGGTGGGCACACGGTGCAGCTCCCTGGCAGGACGTCCTCCCTGCTGAGACACCAGCACGAGGACTGGGCTCCAGTGCAGGAGGGCTTAATTGCTAAAAGAACATCAGAACTGCCCCAAAGCTACCACTGTGCTATTATGCAGCTTTTTTTGTTCTTAAGAAAGCCTTTCTTTTCTTTCTTTTTCTCTCTCTCTCCTTTTTTTTTTTTTTTTTTTTAACAATGAGTAACTTGCACATAAAAAAACCCAAAAAGCATCTGAGTTTCAGATGTGCCTCAAAATGATGTCAGTTAGAGATCACATCTTGTGAACTTCCCTTCTCACTTACCACATCCTGGTGGGGTTTTCTGTGTCCCATCTCAAGTTAAACATTTCTTACAGGAGGTAAATATAGCTGAGCACCTACTCGTGATGAAATGCGTGGGCCGCAGCAGCCGCCTTTGGGGGCGTAAGCACTTTCTAATTATAGCAGGTCCAGCTTCCTTTTTTCTCCCCTTCACGCGTCATTATGTAAAACTCATTCTTCTCGGTTGCCTTTCCTGAAATAGGACCTCGGTGGATGTGTGTACGCAGACTAGAAGTGAATGTCGAAATTGTGTTCTGGCCCCGTCTCCCTTTTGCCCGGTGGGAATCAGACCAGCGTAAATCAAATGTCAGCGGCTGCTTTTGTTTTGTTTTGTCTCGAGCAGCCCCAGGGTGGGAATGGTGAACACTGGAGATATTGGCTGCAAAAATTTCAAGTAGGCTCTTTAGAAATGGGTTAAATACAGGCAGTTTGGCTCCTGTAGACTGGAGGTCAAGAATATAAAAAGGATAAATTGCACTGTGAGAAGTTGACGATTAATCACTAAACTTTCATCTCCCATTTAATTCACGGTTATAAGTATGTGACAGTTGTACTTCAGCCACTTTCAGGTGGTTTTGTTGTGGTTTTTTTAAAGGGAGGTGAGAAGGTGCCAGATAAGGGTCCTGTTACATTATTTCTGTGCCCTGGAGGGTCACCAAAGCTTGTTTGGCTCCTGAAGTGGATGGGAACAGGGTCAAGGTGAGGTGGGCAGCAGGGCTTGATCCACTCCATGTGATACGTCAGCCCGGATTTTTCTGCTGAAGACCTGAGCAAAATCCGATGTGCAGGGCCAGGCTTGCTGCATACGTAGTACTGAGGTTTCCACTACAGACAGTGCTAAAAAATACAGTTTTAGTGTAAAAGTGTTGCTCCTACCACCCCTCCCAACATGTGCACAGCGGTCAGAGGCTCACTGCGGTTCTCCATCCGTTCAGGTTGTGTGAGTGTGTGCTGGGACGGGAGTCAGGGACCTCTTCACCATTACAGCGTGACATGCAGTGTCATTGTGCCCACGCCAGCAGCCAAGGCGGACGCTGCAGTGGGAGGTATGCTGGGAAAAGCCATGGGGTGCAAAAGGAAGAGTGACTGGGCGTTTCAAAACAAACACGTGAAAATTGCCCATAACCAGGGCAGACAACTACTCAGATGTCAAGTTATTTGATAACGGCTGTCATACTGTGTACAAGTTTATACGGTGATATACTGAGGCACTTGCAAGATAATTCATCCTGTAACATCGCCTTGTAAGCAGAGTGAATAGTTCTGGCTGAGCAAATAAAGAGGGTGCTTCGTAGCCCTGCAGTGTTCTCTGAGATAATATGCCTGGGTGTACAGCCCCATTGATTTATTCCTTTGTTTTTATGGACTAATGTTTGTGGCAGACAGATGCTGACATACTGATATTGCAGATGGGTGGTGATGTATTGCTCGCAGAACCTTTAGCTGCTTTTTTTTTTTTTAAAGTGTTTAAAATGCTTTTTATTGCAGCTCAGCCTTTTATTCTAATTATCTGCCCAGTGTTGTCAGTAGAGAGCAGAGACTGGTGGTTACAAGTGTCATATACAACGAGGATGGGAGGAAGGAAGGGTGACAGCAAGGACAGAGATGTCCTCTGCAGCCAGAGTGGCCATTGGGAATGAGTCTGAAACATCAACAGCCTTTCAGTGGCAACTTTCTTTTACTGGCAAAGGGGTGACATAGAGGAGACCCTGCAGAGTGACAGGCAGAGGGATGTTGGTTAGGGCTTGGGATAGTTTCTGAAGTTCTCTTTGTGGGTCCATCCTCCTCAGAAGAGGAGTCTCCATTGGGCCGTATTCTCCTCCTACCCACGGGTCATGCAAAGTCATATCCTGTGATTTGGGGTTTTTTACGTGACTTTACTACCATGGGGTGAAGGTGGTTCACAAAAGGCATGGCTGATGGGAAAAACACCAAAAATCCAGCCTGGTGAGGTTGCTTGGAGCCCAGCCTCCAGAGGACATGCAGCAGAGATCTGCCCCATGCTTTCAATGCAAGGTGGGAGAGGATGAGAAAGGCAGGTAAATAACTTTTTACCCAGTAATGTTCCTTTCCATGGCTAAGTTTTCTCCTCAGTCCTTCACTATCAACCGACTTAGTGTGTGGATTTACAGATGAGTGGAGAAGTTATCACGGAAATGCTGAGCAAGTCACTCCTTAGGTTGGTCATGGGAAAACCCAAATAACTGGGTGTTCAGCACAGCCAGAACTAACATTATGTGGTATTTTCTTCCTCATAGGGTATATAGTTGAGCCACTTTTCTGTGCTGCTGCTGTAAGGCATCAGAGCTATGCTATAGAAGTGAATATTGTGCCTTTATGCTTCCCACTCTCCATAGCTGTGCTCAAAGTGTTTCAGAAATTGCATGGAATCATTGCAATTCATAAAAAAGCTTGAAAACATTCAGTATTTGTTATCTGGTCCTGACCTAAGAGTCCTGCCTATAACTTTATTTTGGGTACTGCTTTCCTGCTGTTTTGGGAAAGTGATCCACGAGAAACAGGCAGATCTTTAAAAGCTGGAGACATGTGGAAGAAGCTCTGGAGATGCAATTGCTGAAGCAGCCAGAGCTTCTGTCCTGTGAGGTCCCTCGGTCCCCAAAGGAGGTCTTTGGAGTACTGGCACTTGTGGAAGGTGTTTGCAACAAGGGCTGTAGGAGAAGGCAAAGAAGCAGCTAAATTCCTCGAAGTGGTTTTGGTTCTTGAAAGAACTTCTTCACCACAGCATAAACCCAGTTCTGCTCCCAGGACACAGGGGCTTTGACTTGCTCTTGGTTGATGGAGCCTACATGGACCTGCAGGGCATAGCCACCCGTTTGCTCTGCAATGGGTGGGATGGTGTGTGTGGAGGGTTCCTGTGGGTGCTGTTGCCAACAGGCTCTTGACTGCTTTGGTATGTTATTCAAAGGTTTGGAAGCAATCAATCATTTTGCAAACATATGGGTACCTTCCCCTTCCTTACTGTAACATTTGGGTGGGCTCTGTAAATCCAGAGGAATAGGTATTATTATGCTTTAGGGTTTTGCTTTACAGGTTTTGCAGTTGAAAGCCTCTCCTTTCAGCCAGAGGTGGGGAAGCAAGATTACTCAGTGTAATAGTTATTCATGTTTTCTGTATGAAAGCAAGGGATACTCCTTTGCAGAAGGGATTGTGAAAGTTTTCTCTCACCCCCTCCAAATCTGATGTAATAAAGTCAAAGCTAGAATGATCTCTTCTCTTTCTTTTTCCCCAGCGTAGCATGATATATTTTCTGGGAACAAATGTCTCATGTGCCTCTCTGCAATGGAAATGACCTCATTTTCAGAAAATGTCTGTGGATTTTGTGATTATGACACTGTTCAGTGCTACTGCTCTCCTACTGAGGTGCAAAACCTTTGCTTCTTTGGGAGCCAGCCCTATGGCAAAATTATCCCGACTCTAATATTGATGCGTATCTTGCGTGTGCATAATGTTTGGAAGTCTGTGCTGAACATCGCCAAGCCGCTCTGGTAAGGAGGTGCAATGTGCGACTTGGAGCAGTCGTGTGTTTTGTGATACACTGCAACCGGTCCAAGATGAAGTCATCCAGGCCTTCCTCCACTGTTCTCTGAATCAGCTTATTCTCATAAATTACTTTCAGGTTCCTCCATGAAATGCCCAGGGTGTGTATTAGTGAAAGAAACGGTGATCTCTCCCACATATATATTGTAATGATTGCAGAGCTCTGTAAATAAAAGAGTTTGTAGCTGGGAGCTAAGCTTGCTGCAGACACACTAGACATTTTTGATGATAATGATAGAATTATTCCTTATTATATATTTGGCATTGAGGTATGTCAACAATATCACTCTTTCTGAAGCATTATGAGGGAACAAACTCACCATATAATTCTTGATTCAAGGGCTGTAGAATTAATTGATATTATTTGCTCTTCTGCTGTTTAATGAATCACCTGAGCCGGAAACTGATATGAAATGTCATAGGTCATAATAAACATATATGGAATCACAAGATTTGCAGGGAAAACCCCCTGAATTTCACCAATGCTAGGTTTTATTCAGCCCTATGGAGGCATGCTTACTCCTCCAGGTTTCTCTTTGTCAATAATAAAGAGGAGGCACTGTTAGTCAGCGAACTATCGGAAGAGGAAGTGTTTAAGCAAAATGCTAACTTCAATAGAAATTAGTCAGCGGGACAGAGCAATAATCATTCGAGACTCTTGAAGGCACTTAAAGTGGGTGCTAGGCTGCTAGCAAAAATACACAAACCTGTTGAAATCTACTTCTCCCCAGGAGAGGTGGAATATGGCACATACCGTAATTGTCTGCAGGAGCTGCAAGGTGATGATAGAGAATTGTAGATCAGCACAAGTGTAGCATCCAGAAAACTGGATGAAAGAGCAACAAAAAGACCAAAAGTCCTCCACTACGAGACTCATGCTGGTTTTCTGCCTTTTTTAATTTTTTAAGGGAATCAATATACTCTGCAGTCAGAGAGCCAGCAGGCTAGAATTTATATCAGCTTCCAAAAAATCTTTGATGATGACTCTCGCAATGATGCTCTTAGAGAAATTTAGTTATGGACAGAGATGATTTCTAAAGATATACCATTAGATGATGAAGTAGAAGTTGAAATTCTCTTTGGGCAGTGTTAGAGTGCAGATTGCTCCTTTGTGGGGGAGACTTGGACAACTCAGCATTAAATTCTGCACGTTGCTGAAGAAAACAAACAAGGTAGTGGTTGTACAAAGATCAGGATGGAAAGTCATAATTGGTATTATCAAAGCATTTGAGAAATATGGCTGTCTTCTCCCCAAGCTTACTGTTGTGAACACCATCTTGAAGTGTCTCTGCTAATGGCAAATTTTTAAGCTATGGCTAAAAAAAGACTAAGCTTTACCTCTGAAGAAAGATTAAAAGTGTTTTGGCAAAAGAGGAAACAAGAAAGGTGATTTTGTAGGATATATTAAGCAACAAGTGGTAAAGAAAAGGCCAACCCAAGTTTCCTATTGAGGTTTTTCTGCAATACAGGAACAAAGACAAAGCCTTAAAGACTGAAAAAGCATTTTTAAAACAGGTAACTGGCACAACACTATTTTATTGAACACCTGCTTGGAAACACGGGCATGAGATGTTAGTAGACTGTGTTCATAATACTTTAGCTAAGATTAGCTAATTGTTGCTAACATTAAAGTGTTGTAGGAGTATCGACACTTGTGCTCATGAAGATAGCCTGAACACCAAATGCTTGGAAATAGCTTGCTCCAGGCATAGAGAATGGGTCATTACATCCTCTGAAGGAACCTATTTTCTCTACTATCAATCAGAGACAGACACTTATATACCCTTTTCCAAGCATTTATGATTTTGTGAACCTGTCAGTTTAGAATCTGTTTCTCAGTAGTGATTCTCTGGCTTGATGAGTATTTGATTAAATTTGTTTTTCCAAAATTTTAGGCAGAAACCATGAGCTGCAAAGGAGAATGAGAGTGTTTCTGGGTTTGTCAGTTCCTCAAACAAAAGAAAATCTTTTTTCATTAGGGAACAGTATTCTTACAAAATATAAACATAATGTTTGTTTATAAAGCAAATCTGCAGATGGCGTTTATGAACAATATCAAAACTGTGGTTTGGGACAGGCTAGATTTTATAAAATCACTGATGGTATTTCGTGCTTGCATTGCAATTACCTAATCTTTTTTCTTGTGGCTCTCGGAGAGAAACAAATGAACAACATCTAGTAATGCTTGCACTGAGACAATACTTTTAAACAGTAATCTAAATGAAATATGAATTAATAATATGCCTGATCCCTGCTGTAGTTCCATTTGAGTTATGCATTTGCATCATGGCAATAGATTTGGCCCAGGCGGTGGGACATACCCTGTGGAGTGTTTCGATCTTCACTGTGTCTTGGTGGGAGGGATGGAAAGGAATTGACTGGGAGCAACGAACAGCACGAGTCAAAGGTGTGTTTTTGTCTGGCTCTCAGACCTGAGCACTGCATGTCAGTCTGTTAGGACTGAAGATGTTCCTTAGGGAAATAATTTGAATAAAAGATTGGAGAAAATTTGAGAAAGGGGCTCTAAAATGTGGCCCTCTCCAATGAATTGAATGTATTAGCATTCCTTGCTTATGCAACAGCCCTGTTGCTTGTATCTATCCAAAATCTCACATTACACCTAAGCACCAGCAAGACATTTTTACGTGTTTTAGCTTTGTTTCTTAAAGAGGCTTTGGAAGACACTGTGTCTACCAGTCTTTCCCTAATATCTTTTGCATCTGCTGGCCAATTTCAACTTCATTCAGTGGAGAGACAATCTCCAGATAATCAGTTCTTGCAATTTCTGTGAAAATTGTCACCAGGATAGAGCAGAGAGACCCAAGTGGATGCTGCCACTAGTGAAAGGACATTTATAGATCAGCTTCTTGGTCACTGCAGCAGGCAATAGCCTTGTGGCCACAAGCGTGTCCCCAGTGGTAGCCCAGCTGGCAGGTGTGGCTCCAAGTCAGTCGCACTTTCTCATACTGCCTCATTGGCAAAGGGATTTGGAGAAGCTGGGGAAGGAAGGAGGGACCATAGGATGCAAATCTATAGGAAAAGAGCCTTCATGTCTGCTTCTGCATATGGAATAAGTGTTTTAGACTTTGATCTTAGACTGGGTCAACCAGGAAAGACTAAATGGCAGTGCTTTCTTGGCTCCTTCACCCAGGTCTGTGTCACATGGACAGGGTGGGTTTGGGTGCATGTGGGGTACATGCAGATTTTAAGCAAAGCAGGGTTGTTCAGGAGTGTTTTCACTGATGTGGAGGGATGCGGGCTAGAAAGACTCTCATGTGACTTTCAGATCCAGTTTTGAAATCTTACTTTGGGGAAGGTCTGAGCAATGACGTACTCCTCCCGTAAGCACACAAGTGAGCTGTGTGAATTTTCACTTCTTTCACTTTCTGTTAGGCTCTGATTTTCTCAGCGACTAAAACCTGGTTAAATACACACATAAATTACAGGCCCAAAGTTAATGAGGCTTTTACTGGACATAAGAATAGTGATAACTTCAAAGGAGCCTAACATGGACCTCTGTCAGGTCCATCCTTGTGGACTGCCCTGGAGAAGGAGCCCTGGTCATCCCAGCCTTCCGGTGCAGACTGGCCTGTGTCTGCACTGCTCTGAGTGCGCTGGATGCATCTGCCCTGCAAAGGTTTTCATCTTCTCCAGGCCTTTATGGCACTTCTGTAGCCCTGAGGCATTGCTTTTGTTTATTGGTGGGGTTTTTAGGCTTGAAAGAGGAGGGTGTTGCAACCCCTGTACATTGCTTCTGAGCTGAACCTGATGTGACGAGCTAGCAGTTGGGAGCTGAAAAACTTTGCATGCCTTGACCGTGCCCCAAAATGAGTTTAAAAGAGGTCTTTGTCTATGTGATTCACTGAAGGGACTGACCAACCAGCTTGGTAGTTTGTAGCTGTGTAGGCTCTGACCCCTGCACCTCCCTGCCATTGCTCCCCACCTTTGCTTGGTTCCTCTTCACCTTTCGGTTTTGTTCCTCCACTTTTAAGTTCTGCCTCCACCCCTGCCTCCAGGCGGATTTTGGCAGCAGCCCTGCGTCTGGCTGGTGCTCCGGAGGCTCGGCCGAGTGCTGCCCAGGTGCAGCACGCTCCCCACTGCGCCCTTGCATCTATTAGAGCTGCTGCAGCAAGAGCTTTCCACCAGCTGGAAAAGCCAGGGAGCTATTTCCTTTACAGTCCCACTGGCATTCATATACAGAGAAGTCTTGTCCCCAGTTTGACAACCCTCTTTTTTCATAGCCCCGTGGTTCCTCTATTCGTCTCCCCACTGCTCTGCTCAAACAGTGGAGTTACAGAGGCTCTCCTCTTCTCCCCGCCACCGCCCCGGCCATCTCCAGCCCTGCTTCTCTTACTTCAGCCCCTCCTTCCAGCAGATAGGCTTTTCTAGACTTGTTCCTAGTTATTTTTAGGATGTTCTGACTGATTTATCTTCAAAGATTTTTTTTTTCTTCCCTTCCAAAAATCAGAGGTGCAGTGATTCCACCCTGCACGCACTGCTGATGACCAGCAACTTCTTGCAGAAAAACTTTGACCCAGCAATTCCCATCTTTTTCATGGTCCTTCAAAGTCAGTGGCTCTTTTGGTACCATCAGAACTGTTTTTGTCATTTGCCTTTTGAAGGAACTGCACATCAGAAGGAGATCTCTACCACTCTGGAAAGCAGCAGGCACTGAATAATTGTGAAACGGTCCCTGGGAAATGAACCCAAGACTTTCATGGGTAAACATGTGAGAGCTGGCTCTACTGGCTAAAAATATAATTTATGTGTCTGGTATCTTCAATATTTCACATGGGCTGGAGACTGAAAAGAGATTTTATAAAGTATGCTGAGATAATATATATGTCTCTGTGTGTATATATATATCACTGTATCTCAGCAATATATATATATTTAATTTTCTATTAATTAAAAAACAGGCTTGGTTTTGAGTTTGTTTGTAGCCATCTCTACGTAGTTCAGCTTTAATCAAGTTGCTCATCTGCTTTGTACTTCCATTTTCCTGCCTGTAAAATGGGCACAGTGACACTGCCCTTATCAGGAACTGATGAGACGTGTCAGGAACATTTTACAGCTTGCAGAGGGGACTGAATGGAAGATGACAGACACACGCGATGATAGACTCTGTAATCGCTGGATGCACTGATCCAGCAGTGTGGATCCTGACAGCTGCTCTTAGCAGAAAGAATTTCACTATTTGCTTATGCTCTGAGACAAACATATGTAAGTGTATTCAAGCTTTTAATCTTTTCATTGCTGAAGTGGCTGAAGGCCTTTCTACTGTTGCTGAGTTCAAACAGATCCTTCTGGGAAGGGAATCCAGAGGTACCAGCAGCTGATAAAGCAGAGGACTTGGTAACATCCCCACCACCTCTCCTTTACTGATGTGAAGAGCAGAGCATTGGGACAGTGTTAATTATAGACGCAGGATACAGCAAATAAGAGCAGCTGTATGACAGAAGGAAATACATGGGCATTGCTTAGCACTGCTATCCTTTAATTAATAATTAGCCTTTCTGACTGTAGATGAGAATGTCTCAAAAGTGCCAGCAGAGAGTTTCAGCTCTTGGTGAAGCAGTAACGCAAACAATCCAAGCCTTGAGGAGCTAATTAAGGGCATTCGTCATCAGACCTAGCCTCATCCACCTATTCCTCTGGCTTGAAACCTGTGCAGGTGACCTGTCCCTAAAGTCCTAGATTGAGCTTTCATCTGCAGATGAACATGGTTGCACAGCGGATTACCCAAGGGTCTGAGACTTGCATAAAACCACTTGGCTAGAAAGGGAGATAGCCATAACCTGAGGCAAACAGGCCAGACTGCAGTGAGCCAAGGGTTGGAGGGAGGGCAAAAGCTGTGATCAGAGTTGTCCAAAGAACTAATGGGAGTATTTTGTCAATATCTATCGAATGGGTCATGCAGGGAAAGAATCCCTTTTATTGCTTCTCATGGGTGAATTCAGGATGGGGAAGGGGCTCATCTATTCCTCTTGCTAATACCTTGTTGCCACTTTCAGGCACGTGTTACCGGCCCACCGTAGGATTCCTCAGATGTCCTCAAGCATGGTCTTAATCTCACTAGGTCCATGGCAGGAAGAGTAGAGTAGGGGAAACACCAAAGGGACCTTCTCAGAAGTTGCCTCAGAAGTCTTGGTTTCCCTAGGACAGAGAGTTTTCTCTCTTAAAATCCAAAACTTGTTGGCCTCAGTTCCTTGAGGTGTTTTGCGGGTTGTATGTCAATGTTACCAGTCTTAAAATGTTCCTCCTTTCCCAGTACAAGTATTAAATGTGATGCAGCCACGTGCATAGTGCCAGAAATTGTCCACTTTTATATGTGTATCAGCATTAGAAAAATGTGTACAGCACAAGTAGGATCTCATTGCTCACATTGGTGAACCCTCGCTTGTGTGATGGGACTCCTCAACAATCATACATAGTGCAAGGTGAAAAACTAGATGTAGTATTTATGCACCTATTTATGTGTATGTACTCACAGTCCAGTTTACAGAGATGGCAACTGGAAGAGCATTATACAAGTTACCATTCAGAATATAAACAGTGATGTCTGTATGGTGAGCGCTTAAAAAAAATACTGCAAAAATATATCTCAAAGGCATTTTCACTGCTGATAGCATCCCCCCTCCTGATGCCTACAGGCTAAACTTAAGGTCAAGAAAATTTAGCCAAAAGAATGTATTTTTCTGAGAAAAGTTACTGCCACCAGCACGTAAGCTGTCTGTGAAAAGCAGCACGTGTTCAACCATACGGAGGCACTGGGTAAGTTGCAGAAGTGTGTGGTGCTGGGGCTATGCCCGCAGGCATATGAGAACTTGATTTCCTTGATCTGAAGGAGTGACACTTCTGTTACAGTGAAACTTACACAAGATATTTTATTCTGATAGGATTTTTTTTTGTTGTTTAAAAAGTACTAGCAAAAAGAAAAACTTGGAAAGTGCTTTTCTTACTGGTTTGGTATAGATTTGGGCTGATATAATGGCTACTTTTGAGGAAAAGGCAGAAGAGATGTCTCAGCTGCTCAGCCATTTTTAATCTTGCCCACAAAGAAAATATATAAGCAATCAGGGTCTGGATTTTACCTTTACTTGCACCATTGCTAAGCAATATGACACAATATAGAATTAGGTATCGCTTTTTATTTTTCCTTTTTCTTCATTTGTACAAGCTGCAAGATTTTTAGTAAGTTTTTTCCATTAGCTTCTCATTCCCAAGATGTTGCAGTTTTGGAAGTGTGACCACATGCATTCGTAGCTGTCATGACTCTGGCTGAGGATGATAATAATTGCAATATTTGATCTTTGTGAAACTTGGGTCATTATCTATTCCCATAGTGTTTCCTCTGGCACGTATTCTCAGGAAAATACTTTCTGGCACCGATTTCTATTAGATCGTGGAATAATCTTCCAAAGGAAGTGGCGGAAGGCCAATTGTTGATCCAATTAAAACAATGGTTAGAGATTAACCCCTTAACAGTTGCAAATCACATATGTAGTTCATTAAGCACAGAATAGCAAAGTATTTGAAGATACAAAGGTTAAAGTAACCTTAAACTATGGATATCGTTTCTTCATAATTCATAGGGAATTATTATTATTATTTTCACTTGATGCTCAGCTGATTTGTTATTAGTGGCAAAAACTCTTGTAAATGAAGAAAATATTCATGTCGCCTGCTTGTTACATAAGCTTCCATCTAACTTTGCATGGAAAGGGTGCTTAATAGAGATCTATTGCTATATATACATTGTTTTTAAAAACGGAGCTGTCCTTGTGACAATGGGGCTAAGTCTAAGGCCTGATTAGATGTTTTTTGTCTCTTCCCCCCCCCCCCGTATAGGCAGGCTCTGATTACTGGGAGCGATATCTCACCGTGAATGAATGGCATAGAGGGAGCTGCAAAGACAAAGAGCTGGCTTTGTCTGCTGATGAATTAAGATAGCATGTGGGTGGCTGGGTGGCTGGTGAATAGCACAGACTTCCTTCATCCTCCTGTCACTGAGCTTTTCTTGTGTTTTCATTAAAAAAAAAATGGACTTAATCCTATGAACAATGAATTGAGAGCAAATTAGGGGGCTTAGAGAGAAAATAATGCTACATCAATATCTTAATGGTGACTAAGGCGTTGTCAAAACTCTTGAAGGAAGCAGGATCTTGGCCTTATGTTACTTTAATAAATGAGTAGAGAAAGCTGCTGCTATTATGACCATCGTATACTTTCCTCCAGTTTTGCTCTCTGTTATATCCATGAACATAGAAAAAATCCTGTACTTGCGGGTATACTCCAGGAAATGATAAAATTTGTGTTGGATTAGTGATTCACACCAATCCTCTCATGTCTTGCTGTGCCCGAGCTCTCTCCCTGGACTTTTCCAGGTGGTCCCTGCCAGATGCCAAGTTTTTACTGCATACGGGGTGGCATTTCTCCACCTCTCTGCTCTTACGCTGCTCCCAGGGCAGCTGGGGATGGTTTCAGCACATGCAAGCAGCGCTGGGTCCTGCCAGGAGCCTGGGACAGGGACTGTGGAAAGCGCATCTCAAGTCAAACAAGATCTAATTTCTCAAAGGTGCAAAGCATTTACAACACATTGCAAGCAACACAAACAGGTTAACCCACCTGTATTCCTCTTTTGGCTTGCAAACATGCCACCTCCCCTGTCTCCCTGCCTTTCTTGCCTGCTGGGCTGAAGCTCCTTTTACTAGGATGCGTGTCCTGTCCACATCTGCTTTGCTTTCCTCATTTCTTTTGGGGAGAGACTAGGGGGAAGCTACCCCTTGTGATCTTAATGCCTTTGAGGCCAGATACCGTCTGCTTTCTCTGTGTTGTTTTTTTATCTTTACTGTTTGGTGCTATAACACTGTGTCCTTTGACACACGGGGATGCATTCAGACAGGCACAGACCCCACGTGGTGGGATGATGTGGGCATTACAAGTATTTTGCCACGTTATTACTTCTCTGTTCAGGGCTATTATTCCTTACTATTAGTCCAGGAAAGGAACATCTTATTCCATGAGGAGACCTGTGAGACGTGATGTCACAACTTGGCTTGAAAATGGGCTCACCACTGCATACTCTTATTTTCTGTTTTTCTCAATATTTCCCAACAGCTGCTTTTGTTTGGCCTTAGATTCTGCACATCACATCCTAAGTCTGGATTTTCAGCCTGTTGGTCTTTCAGTTACTTCTAGAGTCAAGGGCTTGATTGGTTGTGCGAGTCATTGGACCATAATGTTCATGTCTGACCTTGGCTTAGATGTGTTGCTGCTGAAAATCTCAGCGCTGAAAGTGCAAAGAGAAATAGCAGAACATGTTTAGCTGAGAGGCGGTAGGTTTTTTTATCTATGAGTCCCAGCCATGCTGGCAGTTTACCTGGTTTTGGTTTTTTCTTGGGCCACTTCTAGCCCTGGATATCTTAGCCTGTGTGATAAAAGCTGGAGTGGCTTCGAAATTTCTGAGATTCTAAAGAATCTGTGTGTGTAAAGTTAGTCAATACATTAAATAAATAAATAAATAAATAAATATTGATTTACTAACAAGTTTACTTAATTACTGGAAATTTAATAACCAGTTGCATGTGCTTTGAGAAGCTAACACACTTTCCCTCCTGAAAAGGGAAAGAAATAGTCCGAGTAGGTAAATCTGTCCTTATAGCTCGTATGTGGGTCATCCAGACATGCATACAAACATGTCCGTCTCTCCCCCGTGCCAACAGACGTAATATATCGGTGCACTTTGCACAGCCACTGGCAGGACAGAGGTGGGCAGCCTTGTTTTTAACCTTGGGTGCTACATTTCCAAAGCAGATGCAATTGCAGAAGATAGCAGAGCCCATCAGAGGTGTTGGTCATGCTGGAAGTTGTGCTCAAGTTTTTGTGGGGAAGAATGCGTAATAGTTTAAATCTGGCTTGAAACCCAACAAAACTTGACATTTCTTCCACGTCTTGTCTGAATGCTTTAAGCTAGAACTTGCCACCACCCAGCCCGGGTGCTGTAGTAGAGCTCTGGGCCCAGTCTCCCATGGCCATACTTGGCTTTGCTCTTGTCCTTCCTGCAGCAGCTCCTGGCATTTCTTGCTCCCTTACCTGCCACCAGTGCTGCTTTCTGCAGAATAAAAGGCAGCACTGTACTGAATCCACCACCTCCTTTGCCATGGAAATAGCTCGTGGCCTTCTTGCTGCAGAACAAGGGAGGATCAAAAGAAGGAGAACAGAAAAGGAAAATGCTTCACTCCATTGGGATGTCATCTTCTGACCCAGTCTTTGCTCTGAAAGAAAGGCAGGGAATTTAGCCAAAAATAGCAAGCTTGAAACTGGGAAACCAACCTGAGTGCTTATTTTATGCTTCCTTCTTTTGACCTTATGCTTTGTAGCGCTATAACTTATGGTTAACGGATATAAACCAATCTGTGGGTCCTCTTTTGCATACCTTAACCAATCAGACCAAAAAAACACCAAAACAAAAAACATTGGCATGGACATCGAGTGTGCAGAGTGCTTTGAGTAATATGCTGTAGTAGACAGCTGTTATCTCAGACATTTATTTGATATAGGAGTTAATGTGTTCAGAAAATGATGCTGGAGCTCAGGAGAGTTAAGCACAATAAGGGAAATTAGCATCATTCTCACTTCAGTTCTGATTCTGAAAATTAAACCCACCAAATCCCTCGATTTCCGCCACGGTCCATGGGGCACCAGGAAAACCTCCCCAGTGTTGTCCAGGCAGCTTTCTGTCCTGTGTGATGGGATAAGGCGTTTCAGTATCCTTTGTAAAATCCCATGGGGTCTCGGGTCCCTGAGCCCGTTCACGGTATCACGGGTCATACCGAAGGCACGTCACTGGCAATGACCTACCCTGTGCCTAGGACTGAAGGGATGGAGCTGGAATCGAGTAAGAATGTGAGTTTGGGCTATGTTCACGGTAGGAACTTCTTTTGTGTCTTGGAACATTCGTTATTTGAATTGTGCAAAAGCAAATGGGAATGCAGCAGCGTTTGGGGTGCGCTCGCTGTTTGACACGTGAATGACGGCTGCAGGCTCAGCGTCAGGGTGTGTGCGTGCATGTGCTTGCAGTTCTTGTATTGCACATTTTTACAGGGCAATTATAGGAATTATTCACACTATTTTCCACTGTGAGATTCTCTACAGGACAGGAAAGGGAAAAATGAATAAGAAGACAAAACTTTTGCTCACCCTGCCTAAATCTCAATACATTTTTTTTGTGTTTTGTTGGTAACATTTTAGTTGGAAAGATGATAAAAAAGCAGAAAGGTCATCTTTGGTGTTGAACATGGACCTGCCCTTTGGATTGAAAACACTCAGTCCGGATCTCAGCAGCTCCACACACATCTCTAACAAAAGCAAATTCTGATTATTTAATGCCCTTTATATTTATAAAGTGAAAGGGAAGTAAAGTAATCTATGGTTTTGACAACCCTTTCTGATCTTTCTTAACTGAACCTGGACTTCATTTTATTTTTGATTGTGCTCTAAATTGAAAATCAGTTTTCTCCTCTGGCTGAGTTGAAACCACAACCTAAGCTAAAGATATAGAAATGGTTTTAATAGGAATTTTATTAAGATGCAAGAAGGAAAAAAATCCAGTTTAATTTTCATATCTCAGGAGGAATATGCAGCTAGAACAAAAAAATCTTTTTCCCTTGCAAACTTTGCAAATTTGCTCTGCAGTCATCAGCAAAGGGATTTTATTCCCATATCATGGAGCACTCATTATTTTATCTGTCGGAAGAAGCATCTCATCTGCATGTCACGTCGACTGAACAGCAGTGTCAGTCCCTGCCGTTGGAGCTGGCAGACACGTTGCCAAGTTGAAATGCTCTTCTGAGCTGATGCAAGCTTCAAAAGCAGAGCCTGGGTATTTCATTATTCCCACTGCTGCGGAGCATGCCACGGCATTTTCCTTCCCCACAGAACCACGTCCCGTAACACAACGGGACTAAGATCTGTGCGTACATTTGAAGGAAGGGTGGGAATGAGAAGTATTTCATGGAAACGCGCTGAATTAATACTGCCATGAAGTCTAGGGCTTGTTGCCAAGGAATTTTGGGATGGTTTGAATTTATTCCCACTGTGCCACAGAGAACGCTTGGCCTTGCTTATGAAGCCTGATTCTTGGCCGCAACAAAGCTCCACAAATGGGTAAAACAGGGCGAGCTGCCGCCGCTTTAATGTACTTCCAGGTGCATCAGCCCTGAAAGCTGTGCAAGTTTGCTGGTTTCTTGGACTTCCTTGTCTGGTAAAGTCATGTCCTGTTTCTCTCTGGGGTGAAGCAGAGTTTGAACCTGCACTGCAAGTGCAAGGAAAAACACTTGTGGGGGCAGTGAGCATGAACTCACCGGCGTGCTGCTCTTGCATGATGAAAAGAATATCAAACGATTAACTAGCACATGGGAGCTGATGCACTGTTGGCTAGACAACTGCTGCTGATTCATTAGACTCTAATTACAAGTTATTTTTACCCATCCTCCCATCTTTACAAAGGGCTGCTTGGAAGGCAGTGTTGAAAGTCTTCCTTCATCTAGGCTTTGATAAAAGTCAGATGGAAGCCTGTCTGTCCTTCTTTGTGTTTATTTTTTTGGAAGAAATACAAATCCGCGTTGCAGATGGAAGGGGCACTGCTGTGTTCCTGAGAACGGCTTGTTTGACTTTTCGCTCCGGCGGGGATGAACTGGAGGGCAGGAAGCGTGCACAGGCGATGTTTCCTCAATGAGTGTTTCCAAGGGAAAGTCCAAGTTTCACTTTGGATTAGTGGGGGGTTGATCAGTGCAAATTGTATATTGGACACAGGATCTCACCTCTCTGTTTTTTCAGTACTCTTCACGAGTGGTTCCTCTAATGATAAAGGAAGTGATTTATTAGCTGCCTCTCCATCCCTTTGACTTTATTACCTATATCATGCAGCAGGTATAATTAAGGCAGGGTCTGTGCCCTAAGTGACACATTACTGTCCTGTCTATAGCAGCATGAAGTATACTCAAGAGAAAGCATTTAAATCCCATATTAGCGCCCTTACTCTCAAGGGCCAGGCTGCTTTCTAAAGAAGACTGTTGTCTTTTCCTCTCTACATAGCTTAATACTCTTCCACTAGGCACTGTCTCTAGTGATAAATTACCCTTTTAAAAAATCCTGACATGCTTGGATAAAGCCTCATGTCTGAGGATGAAACAGTGTCTTGGTAACCCTGAGATTTCCACTGTATTGGTGGGAACGACCTGCTTCCCTTCCTTACCCCGGGGTAGCGCTTCCTCACATCCTTTTACATCTAACATGTCCAAAGGGCATGATAACAGACTAATGTGGTGAATCCATGCATATGCAGAACAAATTTTGGTAAGGAAGATGCCTGAACATCAGATTTAGAAAACAACAACAACAACAAAAAACCCAGTAAGAATTATCTTTCCTTTTAGCTCACCCTTTCACCATGAGGTCTGAGGACTCTGGGGTGAGTTGATCCGGGTCCTGAGAAATGTTCGTGCAGGGAGCATGTCCAACACAGTCCCATGGAGTTGCAACAAAGTGATGCTGATGGGATAACATTTCTTGTAGATAACAGTTGTGATTGCTGGCTCTTGTCAGGAGCTTTGGATTTCAGGCAGGAGTAAAAGTTGCTTTTGTCCTACACGAGGAAGATAGGTCTGTTGAGAAACCTGTCTTGGTGAGCTGGCTTGGAGAGAGGTCTGCAAAGCAGTTGTGACTGGTTCAAGTCCAGCATGAACCGGAGCAGCGAGGGTTGTCCTGCTGCACAGCATCTCCTTCTTTCCTGATTTACATGTCTCAAGAAGTCAGAAAACCATCACAGAGCAGGGAAGAGCTGGCCAACCTAAAGCATGACCCACTGATCTCTCTCTGGAGGGCCCCAGGTCAGGCAGATGAGTGTGAGCATGACAACTTCACGTGACTTGAGGAAGGCTCCCAGTCTGGGATGGTTCTTACTGCACAGACCATAATTTATAGGTGATGATACCTGGGATCTGCCAAGTTTCCTCAAGCTTTTGTCGAAGATGGGAAGGATGTGGACCATTTATGACATCTGTGCAGCCCATCTGGAAAGGACCTTTTTTCCCCCCTCCTTGTCTTTCTGAGGGACTGAGTAGAAGAGAGAGCATGTGTGTAAGGGCAGTAGAGTGATGAGCCAGACAGGTTGTGCTGGTGTGATGGAGAGGTCTGGCTGGGGCACTTTGGCTGAGTTGGCTGGGTGGGAGGGAGAGCTTCAGGAGAGAAGAGGGAGCTGAGGAGGAGGGCAACTCAAAGTGCACCTGATCTGGTGCAGGAGAATCTAGGGGGGTCTGTTGGTGGAGGGCAGAGCGGGGCTTGGTGGCATGGACAAAGAGGAAAGCACAGCAAATACTGAGAATATATATCCTTCTTATTTGGAGTTAATGTGAAATTGAGAACAAACCTCCTAACCCCATTAAGTAGTTCTGCAGAGAAAGCATGGTGCAGGCTTTTTATTACCTTCTGGAAGAGCACACAGCCAGACATTTGGCAGGAGGTTCCAGAAAATCACTAGGTAAATGCAAACTGCAGGTACTGTGTTAAAACCCTCAGTTCTCTGGTTCTCCCAAACTCCAGGAAAGGTCTTTTAGTGCAGGGAAAGAAAAAAATCACGAATGAGTCTTCTATCCTCTGTAGAAGTAATGGGGCTCCCTAACGTGGCTTCTGCTAAGTTTTGGTGCAGGAAATTTTTCCTTTTGTGCTTATTTGATGCAGTCTGTAACTTTTGGTGTGCTGAAGGTTACAAAGGGGAAGGAGACCAAGAGCCCTCTCCTGGCTCAGACCGAAAGGACAGCTGGAAAAATAGCGCAGGCTAATGGACTCGGATGGGCAGGTGAAAGGAAGGCATGAACGCTGAAGTAGGACTGAACGGCAAGCCACGTACTATTTATAACCCAAATATAAATATACTCCAGGCATAAATCTGGAGAGTGTATTCTGGGTAGGCCCGTGTTGCAGGTGTGCAACATGGAAAGTGGGTTGGTCTTGTGGCTTCCCTCCAGGCTGCCCCTGCCCAACCGAGCACGGGCAGCACAAGGGGGATGAGGGAACACTGGTTTGCGTAGTTGATGGTAGACTGGCATGCTGTCAAGTTGACTTGCAAGAATTTGTGTAAACAGCTCAGCAAAGTACATTTTGAAAGAGGTTTTTGGAAGGCGGATCGAGAGGTACCTTTACGGTTTTACTGGACTTCCTTCCAAATGTGGCAGCAGCTCTGGGGGAAGCACAGTGAGGTTTGCTCTTATCTCCAGACCACAGCCCCCATAGAGACCTGCAAACTGAGCCCAATTGTTGAGCTGATTCCCATCTCATAGCCATCAATATCGAGCAAATAATAGACTACAGTGGTGCGGGACTTTGCCCTACTCTTCTTCTGAACTCCTTTGTAGCATTTTCCCATGGGCTCAGGATATCTCATAGGCATGGGGACAAGTTCAGGGGCTATGCTGGCAGGTGGGTCTGAGCTCTAGGAGCATTTCTTAGAGTGCTTTTTACAGAGCTCAGTAACATCTCAGCATTGCATCTGGGATCCTGCGTCTTCCATGGCATGGCCAAGCTCTTTTCAATCCATGCATGCATGACGTATGGTCTGGAAGCTCCTGGTGACTGTGCCGTGTCCATGGTCTGCTCCCACACCAGGTTGTCCCAAGGATATTACGTTGCTGTGGTGCTTTGATCAAGCCATTTGGGCAGCGTGGGTCACTGGAGAATGTTCTTGTTCTGGCCTGTAGTATATGCTGTTATATGTTCTACAAACACCATCTGAGCTTGAGACCATTGTATAATTGCTGTAATTCAAGTCTTGTCTGTGCTTATGTATCACCCATAGATCCAATACACCTTATATACATGCAAACTCTAGGTTTGGATATGACACATGTAGTATAAGCTCTTCCATGCAGCCTGTGTTGTTAACTATCCTTTCAAAGCCAAAATATCCTTGAAGGTGTTTATTAATTAAATCTTCCTATTTTGAAAACAACCCACAGGCTTTAGCTGCCTCAGTGCTGGGAAAACCCTCAGCCTGCCTAACACCTGCAGCTCGCCTGTGCACGTACAGAGCTGCAAAGCACCTCGTCCACCACAAAGACAGAAGCACAGCCGGGCACTCGTTGCTCTTGGGGTTTGCAGGAGTGGGGGCAGAGGGTGTCAGTCCTCCTCCAAACTTCACATCCCCTCCTACCGTGCAAAAGGAGGCTGGGAGGAGAGGTGCTTGTAGGATGGCCTCAGTTACCTTCCGAAGAAATAAAACCTGCCCCTCGTGTCCTCCTCACTGCCAGCATCCCCAGCTGCTGCTGGTGCAGATGCCAGCTCCCCCCGCCTCGCTCCTCCCTCCCCGGCACACGCATGTGCTCCAAGTACAGTAGTTTGCAAGCGCAGAGGTCCTGGAAAATGTGAGGTAGTGTGAAAGAAAATTAATGTGTTGTCAAAGTAAATAAACAAACAAGGAGGGATACTCTCCTGATGGCTCGGGAGGGCTGGGAGAGGGCCAGAGCCGCGCCATCAAGCATCCCAGCCACATAGTTTTGGTCTGATGTGTTGCATGGGCTATGGCTTCATGCTGGCACACAGACCATGCGCTGCGAGTATTAGGTTACAAATTGTCATACAATTTTGGTGAAATCCATGCATATTACAGACGTCTGTGTTACATTATTATCCCTCCAGATCCTATAGACATTCTTTGGTGGTCCTTTGGGGCATCATCTGTGCTGCTAGTTCCCATAACAACTTGTGAATTCATCATTCCAAAGCCGCTTTTTTTTTTAAAGAAAAAAAAAAAAAAAAAGAAAATCAGCCCAAATTCTCTTGTCTTTTGTCAGCTACTGAAGCATTCGGATCCCTGGCAGCCTGCCGCTTCTTTTCTCCTCCTTTTTTCTTGTTTTTCATGAAAAGAAATCCAGGCATATACTTAGAAGGGTCATTACAATTATTTATAAAGAAAAAGCATATTACCTATGCAATGTTATAGATGCTGGGTCTTGGTAAACATTTAAAATTGAAAGACTGGTAGATTAAAAGATTTTTATATATTGGGCGCTGATTTAGTTGATGTATTAGTCTCTTTAGCATCTCTCTGACAGGTTTATTTAGAGCTTCCTTTTTGTTTGGCCTTCCTCAGGCAATGACACTCATTACTTTCTGCCTGTCAGTCAAAAGGAGTTATAATAGAGCTTAAATGGGTCTCTGACACAATGCCCTTGTAACAGTAAAGGAGTGATAAATACCAACAATAACACTCCTACCTGTAAGTGCCTTGGGAGGGGGCGGGCAGCATCCTACCCTGGGTGCAGGGACCACTTCTCACTCCTGTCCTGGGGAGCTTGGTTCAGAGGTGAGTGGGTTGTTTGGTTTTTGGTTTTTTGTTTTGTTTTGTTTTGTTTTGTTTGTTTGTTTGTTTGGGTTTTTTTCCTGGGAGTTAAGGGCTAATGGGAAGGAATTGGAGACTTTCGAGGGATGTGGAAAGACCCATCTTCCAAACAGAGGCAAGGAAAATCATGATTGTGCTGAACTAAGATTGATATCTTGAGAGTGTGGAGCTAAAACATGGTAACTGAGCACAGGAAGATGAGATTAGGCATGGGGCAGGACAGACGGGGAGGATATTTTAGTGTAACCATGTAAAACACTCCAGCATCCACAGGAAGAAAGACATTTTTTAAAGTGAACATTTTATAAGTGAACATTTATGGACTGCGCTGAACATTAGCATGGAATAAAAATTACTTAACTGGTTAGAGATGAGTGCATCTGTTAGTTTCAGCTCCTGTAGTTCTTTGCCCTCACTAAGGTTTCCTTGCCCAGATATTTATCAGGTTACTTTTAATTCACCGTCTTGTTCTGCCTTGGTACTTCAGGATGGTCCTATTTGGGTGTGCAACCCTATGTGCCACTACTTTCCTCCTTCTTTCAAGAAAGAGCGCACAAGAATGCAGTGAAAACTGCTGTAAGTTTAGACATACAGATGCTTAGTGACATCAGACGTGACTTAGAAGCTATAGATAGACAAATTCTGCAAATGTTGACACCCAAGTAATTGGACTTATGTCATGCAGTTAGTCACATCACAGCATCTGTGCTTGTGCAGACAGGCTGCTTTGAAATGCAGAGGTTATGGACAAAATCTGACCTCCAGGCAGTTAATGACTGTGCTAAATTAGTAGCCATACTAGATTTTAATGCAATGGTCAGTCTGTGCAGTTAAAGAGTTAACAGCCTGGGAGGAAAAAGCCTGAGTTTGTCTGAGGACCATTTATCCACCCTCTGTCAGTCATCGGCATTCCTCTCCGCTGAGCAGACCCCGGCTTTGGTGCTTTTAAGGACAATGAACTACTGCTTAGGAGGAGAAATATTCCCATTGGAATTAGATTATCTGACAATTTAAGTGCAATTGCATGAAAACAACATTAAAAAAACATTAAGATATTCTAGATAATAGGTCAGCCTTGTCTGATATCACATAGCACTAGCATTGGTTTCTTGGCTTGCTCCACCTTGTTCATGGGCAACCCAGGAACAGAATGAAGCAGAAATTCTATAAAAGTTACGCAAAAAGAAAAAAAAAGTACCTTTTCATGTATGTAAAACCTGGTTCTTGCACATAATGGAACAAATTAAGCTTGTGGAGCCAGCCATAATTTTGGCATTTTTCAACTTTGCAAATAAACATTCTTTAATTAAAGCTCGTCGCTCACTTCCGATGATTTTTAGAAAAAGCAAACAGAGGCAGCACTGTGTCGGCTGCAGGACCGGGAACCTTCCCGTTTCTGCTTGCAGAGCACGCTGCCTCGCTGCTGCCGCTGTGAGTAACTGGTTGCACCAGCGAGTCATCCCCCCTACACGAACTTGTCTGTCTGGGAGCAGTTTATGGGGGTACGCGACTCAAGTTTGCTAATTAGCTGCAACAGCTCTTTGCCAGGCAGCACAGACCTGGTAAAACCCAGGAGTCCCTATGGGGAGGTGGTCTAGGAGCACCAGACAGCACAAGCAAACCTGGCTACTGCGATAAGCAGGATGTATCTGACTAGGTGAGGTTTGCCAGATTTAATCAGAGTCCTAGAGCCTGTTCCCAGCTGTGCCAAAACTGATCTTATGCAACTTCTCTGCTATCTTATTTGTATGAGTTTTGAATTATGTTTGCCTCACTCTCAAGATCAATAGGAGACATTGCTCAATATTAAGCCAACGGAAATCATGGCATTATCGTGGGCTGCTGGAAGAGCTGGGACTCGAGCACGTGAAAGTGTGCTCCTGTAGACCACTGCTCCTTTCTTAAGGGGCTGTGCACTTTTTGCAAGCAGGGCACGATCTCTGTGCCTCCCCGTGGGTAGGGTATGTGGGCTGCAGCAGGGGATTCAGCGCCTCAGGTTCAAATGTAGGAGACAAGGAGACTTTAGCCCCAAGTAAGTGCAGATGACGATTTTCAGGTTTGTATAACTTGGCGAAATGGAGTGGATTTTCATGGGAGCTGTAAAGATCTCCTTCCCGAATCCAGGACTTCTGCCATGACAAATTTCCAGTTGGAGGGGGAAACTGAGAGGGTTCTTTAGAGAAGTGGTTGGACAGCACAATTATTTTTACTTGGGGTAAGGCATTTTATTTTTCATTTGCTTTTTGACTCTTCTGCTAAAATTATTATTCCAGTAGGACTGAGTTGATCACTACTAATTTAAGTGTCTAAAATAAAGTTATAAATGAACTGTGTTTCAATGAGTAAGATTTCCATTCATCACTGCAAGGTTTATTTCATGGTGGTGAAATCATTACCAGTAAGCAACTAGTGCGCTTTGAAAACACTGAAATCATTTAGCAATGATAATTAAATACAAGGAGTTGCTCTAACAACAGCTAGTATAGAGTAGTTCAGCACACTAAAAGTTTTGCATTTATTTACACATTGCAAGGGGAATGTGTTGTTAAGAGAATAGCACAGTGAGATCAGCCTTTAAAGAGTCTCTCCCCTCTCATTTGTTTTATTTATGCAACTAGATTCCAGTGACTGGACCGGCTCTGATGGGTTACACCTCTGTAAACCTGCCATAGTCGACTGTGATGTTTTCCTGAATCTTTTTTCCATTTAAAACAACAGCTTTAACCCCAGTTTTACCCTCTCAACTCTAATTTAGTCTTGAGTATTGCCCCTGGGAAATTTCAATTTTAGGTTTTCAAGGGTTATCCAAAGTATCAAGTTATTGGATTATATTCTGCGAGTGGATTTGGGGGGGAGTAGGGAAGAAGCGTGATCAATATCTGTGTCCTCTGGAGTTTTATGAAGAAGTTCTCCCAGGGAATAATTTAGCCTCTGATTTTGCAAAGTGTTTGGCACGGCTCAGCATTAGCTGGAAGTGCTCAGCATCTCATGCATTGCAGAGCTGGATGTGAACTTGGCTGTTTCACTGTTTTATACGGCATATTCAATGCTGCAGCAAAATAGTTAAAACTGGGCTTTGGCCAGAATTTGTGACTTGAGATGGGGCTATTCCCAGTGTAAGCCAGACATCCCAGACAGTATTGTATTTGCATGCTTTGTTTTTCCTGAAGCATCGTGCATCTCTTCGTTCTTCTCCTGTTACCAACTGGCTTAGTTCAGAGAGACCCTTCATGGCTCCCAAAGGTTGACTTTGGGGTTGTCGCTAGTTTGAGATGTTATTGGCAGCGGGTCATAGGAGTTACCGCCAAGAAACATGTTTAGGCATTTGGATTACTCTTGTAAATTTTAATTAATCACTTTGCTGCTGTATAAGGCAGCACTGTAACACATACTTAATGCTCAAGTATTCAGTTTCTTACAGCAACATTGCACTGCGGGTTAAAAAATAAAGCTGCAGGGTAACAAATGTCTACACTCCTGACAGTTTTATTTGTAAAGAGTCTTTTGAAGTGCTGTCTGTGCCCGGAGGGGTCATAGTTCGGGGGTACGCAGCAATGCACTGTAGTGGTGTTACCTCTGCAGCATCCAGTTAGCAGGATGGTGACGGGTGCTCAGCCTCCGCTCCTACAGACATCTCTCCAGACGGTCCTTCAGAAATGTTGTCATCTCCTGGCACTCTCCAGATAGCTAAAATTACCCGGTCAGCTGTGTGCAATAGTAGTCTGGCTCCTAACGAGAAGCGTGTGGTAAGGGGTTTCTGTTTTATAGGAGATGGGGTCCAGACCTCGCAGGGGCTGCCCGATGTGTTTAGTCTCTGCCTGTTTGCTTTGACAGAAGGGTAAGCATAAGCCTTTAAACCAGCAAGTGTTGGACAAAAATAGGAGCTGATACTGTTTTGCTTCTCTGGTCAGTGCTGCAAATTGCCACCTGCGAGCTGGTGCTGAGGGGTGTGTGGAGCATCTCTCATCCCTCCCAGCCTCCAAGCAGCAAAGAGCAGCCTGTCCGTGGAGCAGCACCTGCACGGTTGTCTGTCCGGACGGTCTGCCCCGAAGCTGCCATCAGCCACGGCGGGTGTGTGCAATGGTCTTTCGAGATGGTTTCTCAAGCACCTGCAGGGATGCTTCAGATGAAGGGATCGGGGATCAGGGTGCATGGTGGGGTGCTCAGGCATTCCTGATAAGACACAGACATCCATCTTTTTTTGGAGAGAGGTCTGTTTAAAGCTACGTGCTGAAATATTACTATGGCTTGAGAATTTGACAAGAGGATTTGGGTGGTGCAGGGGATTTCTGGTGCTTTTGTTTTACATAAAGATGAATTTTACAATAAAAAGGCTTTCTATTTCCAAATTTGTTAATGCAGCACATTGCATCAACAGTAAATGCACAGAGTAAGCCACAAAAGGGAATTCAAATAGTGTACATTGGCTTTAATTGAACTACAGCTGTACATGGTAGTGTCTGACCTTGTAGTATAGCAGTAAAGTTCATGGATGCTAATAGGTGTGAAATATGTCCCTGATACAGTTAGAAAAAGGGGATACAAACTCCAAACAGCAGGATAAGGCATAGGAACATACTGTCTTCAGGTTTTGTTTGCTGTCTTTGATGATGCAGATCAGGTTCTTGCTAGGAAAGTGATTTGCAAACTGTGACTTGTGTCCTGCTAGTGGTAACCTGGCTATTTCGAGACACGGAGCAGCCAATGCTGAGTCTCACCTGTGCATGGCCAGGAGCTGCTGCTGCTATCGTCGGTGCTGCTGACATATGCAATGAAACAAAGTTTGCAAAGTCCTGCACAGATGAAAAAATCAGCCTTGCCATTAAGGAATATGCTGGGGAAAGGAGCTGCTAGAAATCCAGGAGAGGGGAAGAGGCGGGTTGGATCAGATTTACTTCTTCTCCCAGGAGCCAGTGCTCAGCAGAGCCTTACATTTTCTAGGGCTTTGCCCAGCCTAGTGGTAAATGTGTTAATGGACCTGCTACCACTTCCCTTAGGAGATGTTCCAGTCTCAGATGTGTCTTCTCTCTGGTAGCTTGTTTTTGTAGTAGTCAGGCTAAATTCTCCTTTCCATAATCTACCTCATTAGGAAAATACACTCCCCAGATAATTTCACTTCAATCTGGTGTTTACACCCATCAATTGTTTGCAGACTTTTATTCCCTCCCTTTTCTCTTTTCTCTTTTCTCTTTTCTCTTTTCTCTTTTCTCTTTTCTCTTTTCTCTTTTCTCTTTTCTCTTTTCTTTTCTTTTCTTTTCTTTTCTTTTCTTTTCTTTTCTTTTCTTTTCTTTTCTTTTCTTTTCTTTTTTCTTTTCTTTTCTTTTCTTTTCTTTTATGTTCTCTTTTCATCTCTTTTCTTTTTTTCTTTTTATTTTCTTTTCTTCTATTTTCCTTTCTACTATTTTCTTTTCTTTTCTTTTCTTTTCTTTTCTTTTCTTTTCTTTTCGTTTCTTTTCTTTTCTTTCTCTCTTCTCTTCTCTTCTCTTCTCTTCTCTTCTCTTCTCTTCTCTTCTCTTCTCTTCTCTTCTCTTCTCTTCTCTTCTCTTCTCTTCTCTTCTCTTCTCTTCTCTTCTCTTCTCTTCTCTTCTCTTCTCTTCTCTTCTCTTCTCTTCTCTTCTCTTCCCTTCCCTTCCCTTCCCTTCCCTTCCCTTCCCTTCCCTTCCCTTCCCTTCCCTTCCCTTCCCTTCCCTTCCCTTCCCTTCCCTTCCCTTGTGAAACATGTCATTTGGCTCCTTTAACTTCTCCAAATGGATCAGTGCTTCCAGACTCCAGGCACTGTATTGCTGATTCCTGGACACATGGTAGTTTGACCACACCTTTTAGCATGAAACCATCACACTAAATGGGCTTCTGGACCACAACAGAGTTTTCATCTTACAGCCCTGTGCAGACGATGCTGTGGAATAGCATCACCCTGAGACATTCAGCCAAAAACTTGCATAAAGGGATGAAGGAGGTAATTTTGCTGCTGCCTTGGTTTTGATGCTTTGATCCAGGGTACCAGTGCAGCCTGGGGATAGCCCAACATCCAAAAAGATATACTGAATAGTCTTTTTACCCAGAAATCTCATTATGGAACCTGCCACCAGAGGCATTACAACTATTGTGGTTTTCTGGGATTTTGCCTTGCTCTTATTTCTGCAATGGCTGTATGGTTGTTCTTTCATGTCTTTTTTTTTTTTTTTTTTTTTTTTTTTTTCCTACTTCTGCTTGAGAGTTTGATGGGGGAATTGACAGAGGCTCAGCACGTCCTTCCAAGGGTGGAACAATATAAGGGCTGACTTTTGCTGCATGACAATCTTATGGTTTTTTTTTTTTTTTTTTAAGTGAAAACCAAACTTTGCAGCCAGCCTCGTTAATCAAATACCTGTCCTTCTGGACAGTGCACCCCTCACCTGCTTAGTGCTGCTGTAGCTGCCTGCTCTGTACCATGTCCTGGAGCCTGGAACTCCAACCTATTGATTGACATCTCGTCTCCAGCTCTGATCTCATGTCTTGACCATCTGCTTCTTCTGGTGGTCTCCGGAGGGTCTGCCAATCAGCAAAGCAGGCTCAAAACTCACAGGCAAATGGGTTAGATTATTTTTGGACCTTCCTTGCAGCCATCTGTTTGGGAGGGAGCCATGAGCTTGTCTTACCCAGCTGGGTTAAGGTGCTGTGGCAGCCTGCAAGGGAGGAGGAAGCAAACAGGATAAAGAAAATTATTCTCTTCTTAAAGGAGCTAAATCAGCTGCGAGACAGCGCTGAGCTCTCAGACAGCAACTGGCACCAGCAGTGAGATATCGGGATATTTCCCAGTCCCTGTTGGAGCTGGCTGCTGCCTGCACATGACAACAGGCAAGACAGCAAGTTTGGTGTGACTTCGAAGCTGACTTGTGTTGCCCGTGACAACCTGGGTTTGAGTCTATTTTACATGCACACACATGCACACGTGCACATGTTGCTATAACAACCACCCAGGACTTTTAAAAAAATGTTGGACTCTGTTTTCCAGGTTGCAAAGCACCTAAGTTTTGCTGCAATCCAGGAGGCAAACAGCTGCCTTCAGTCTCTTCACCCCCTCCCCTAAAAATAGCACTAAATCACGTATGCTAGGCAAAATGTCTGGGTTAATTATGTAAAAAGAGTCTGTAATGCCTTAGTAGGAAAAGAGAGACACGCAGGGCTCTGTGCTGTTCTGGTGTTTGAAACAGCCCAGCTAGTTCACGGTGGTAAAGGCTGAAATGTAAATGCTCTTTGTGGTGCTCCCAGAACATCACAGTTAAATAATGCTACCAGTAAAGCCTCTGGTGTCACCAGGCAGCAGTAAATCACAAATCACGGATGAAGATTATGACCTCTGCAGCCTCTGACCCAATGTGATCCAAACTAATGCTGTAACCTGCAAGACAGCAATCAGATAAGGGTAAGAGCAGGGGATGTAACAGCGAAGAGCCCGTATTAGCCATAGGAAGCCCTTCCCTACAGCTGCAGACTCTGGTTAAGGTACTTATGATATCTGGGCAATGGCATTTGTCTCCTGTAGCAGGCTCATACCAAAACTCCATATTTTTCCCTTTTTTCTCTGAGTGATGGCGACACTCTGAACAGTGTTGTCTTCCAATAAAAAGTTTTCTTGGAGGAAAAAGGGAAAGCAAGAGAGGCACAGCTACCAGACAACATGTGTTTTGCAGGAGATGCATGTGTGTGATAGCGTTTGTGTGCTGGTCTTCATCTTGCACGTGTTTGAAAGCGAGCCTTGCCCGTAAAAGAAGCCCTGATGGAGAGGAGGGAGTTCTTGTTTCCCTTTGTAGGCAGTGCTTGGTCTTCCTGTGCAGTTCATGACCCAGCCTGCTGCTGGGGCTGGATCCTGCCACACAGGGGTGGGTGTGACTCCTCTTCCTCACCCTGCGAATGAAGTGACACAGAGATTGCAGAAGATCACTTGGGGAAGAGCTCAGAATAGAGCCCAGGATGAAGTATGCCAAGTTTTGGTGTCCCCTTGCTCACAGCTCTGCCTTGGCACAACCACCCCTGTTGTGTCCTCGGGGCTGCATATGATCTTCAGCAATCAGACATGAGGCGTGCAATGCTGTTTCATCAGCAGTTCATGGAATCACAGAATGGTTTGGGTTGGAAGGGACCTTAAAGATCATCTAGTTCCAACCCCCCTGCCATGGGCAGGGACACCCTCCACTAGCCCAGGTTGCTCAAAGCCCCATCCAACCTGGCCTTGAACACTTCCAGGGATGGGGCAAGTTGTTAAACTTGCTAGCAAAATGCATGTCCTGTCACTCCTATAAGTGACATGTAATTCTTCATGTGTCGATTTAGTGGGCAAATTTTGTGTTGGATTGTCATATTCCAAATTCAAGCCCATTATATGAGGGAAGAAAATACCTTGTGATTCTGTGATTAACTTAGTGCAAACACCAATGTCTAGGATACCCTAGACTTTTTGTCCCCACCCAGAAGCTGTGTTGAGACAACAGAGTTAAAAAATGCTTTGGATATTTGTTTAGAATTTCTAGGTATGTGGTAGTCCAAAACCAGCTGCTGCAACTAGGTTGTTGGAGGTCTAAAAATCCTGCAGTAATAGATGTGTGGGCAGTAGGGATCTGTGCAGTCTGAGAGCACGGGTTAAGCTGGATCCATCTAACTGATGCTGGATCCCTCGCAGAGGTCCTGCAAGACAGATACACCTGTGGCACTGGGTTGGGCTTCTTGGATGGGGTGCGGGAATGTGATGCGCATATTCAATACCAAACGGTTGGTTTATACCTCCTGGTATCAACCATGCTTTTAATTTGTATGAGGACTCTTCAGTCATTTCAGCACTTCCAGTGGGTTTAAGTTGCAAAATGCCATCTGCAGATATGGACTGGGATGCTAGTAGGTGTTTCCTCATCATGTTTTGTAGGTGATGGTGGTCTCCTGTTAGCATTTGAGACTTAATGTTGATTACAGACTGTGCTGAACAGTGTCTGAACAAATATGGGGGATGCCTTGCCTATATTCAGAGATGGGGTCCCAAAAAGGTCAACATTTGATGTAAACATGCACTATTCCAGAAATCAGTTTGATTTTCTAACATGTGCCCTTACCTTTCATGTCTAACTGGAGACCTCAGATCCTACCTGAGAAAATAAAGACCTTTTCATCCAGAGATCACCAGCCTGAATCCAGCTCAAACTACAAATTATACTTATTTTGTGGATTGAGGATGGCCTGTATCACCAGAAACCATCATATTTTGCTCAAAGTGGTGGCTTCCAGAGAAGAGCCTTGACTTGTGTTGGTTTTGCAGCCTGACCTCCCTTCAAGGCAGGTGGTGCGATGTGCTGGCATCGTGGGAAGCTTGTCCTCATAGACAGTTCCGTTTGCCAGGCCAAAGCTAAACTCAGCTTTGACGTACAACTTCTTCTGCAACGTACAAATTAGCTCATTAAACACTTTGCATAAGATACACAGGAGCTGGCAGTGAGGGAGAGGAAATCAAACCAGCTCACGCTTTGTTCACCTGCGTTCAAAGTCATGAAACCTTTCTGCAATGATTCATCCCAAGCCGCAGGCTCTGGAGACCTGGTTTGCCTTCTCCAGAGCTGCTCCATGGACAGGGACAGGCAGCTGAGCTGAAAGGAAGCTTTTTAGCTGCAAAATTGTGCAAGCCAGCGTGTGCTATTTCTGGAGCGCGCTGTAACGTATGCGTCTAGCCTGGCTCTCTCCAGCAACAGCCAAATGTTTTTCAAGCAGTAAAGAAGGTAAAATAGAGCAACACTGTACTGGAGCCAGATTTTCCATGCGTTCCCTGAGCAGAGCCTGCAGGAGCCCGCATGTGCGCTTGCAGACACATAATTAGATGCATCGGTCACCAGAAGGATGGAGCAGGGGGACCGGGGACCTCAGTTCGGCAGCTGCAGCTGGTTACGTTGCGATGTGCCATGGCCCACGGCAGCTCAGGCAGCACATGCGCTCCCAGACTGGGGCCAGCAAAGCCCAGACTGGGGTGAGGGTTGTCACCACTGAGTGAGTAGCAGGGTTGTACTAGGGAGAAGGAAGCAGCAAAGCGTAGTAACGCATCACCCCAGCTGCAGTGCTTGCAACGCCCCGATCTCAGCTCACCCTCGGGAGGACTGGGATCATTATCTCAGCTGCACTGGCTGCAAAGCTGTCATGCAAAGGACGTGTCTGCGTGGTGCAGCATGGTGTCACGGGGCAAGGTCTGAACCAGCTCGTTAGGGGACTGGAAGCAATTACGACAACATTAGCTTGTTTCTTTGCTTGGTCTACATGTTGCTGCTTCTGGGGAGGGAGGACTTGCCAAGACAGCGTTGCACAAACGTGGCCTGACAGCTTTTAGGTCTGGAGCGAGTCGATTTGGGGCTGAGTGTTGCATCTCAGCATGGACTGCTGAGCCCCACAGCGTGCTTCATGATGCTGCTGTCAAGCGAAAGTCATGCTATCACTGCATGCATCAGGAAGACTTTGGGACAAAGGGTCACTTGCAAGGGACTTGGTGTGGGGAGCACCAGCCTTTGTCCCATTTGACCGGTCTCTGGCACCAGGCTCAGGCTGAGCAGGAGGAACTCGTCCCTGTAGGGTTGTGGCTCTCAATTGAAGATGCACTAGAGGATGGGATCCCCTGCCCAGTACAGCCCCTTCCTCACCCCCTTCCATCCTGGGGAGCTCTCAATCCTCACTTGCTCCACCAATTGGGCATCCTGCTATGTAACACCTGTACTCTGGGGGGGGGTGAGAAAGGGATGATGCCAACGGAGGGGGAGAAGAGATGGACAGATGGACCTTTCTGCCTTCCCCTGGATGATGATTGGGGTCACCCACTGTCCCCCTTGCTGGACCTTGCTACTTGGAGGAAAGAAAAGGGAAAGAAGGAAAGAAAACTGTAGAAACAAAGGCTAAGGACTGTGTAGAAATGAATCAGGGTGGGATCTTTCCAGATCAGCCAGACCTTCACAGTTTTTTGCATGTGCTCATGGCTGCAGTGCCTGGCCGTCAGAGAGAGATGGGCATAGACGCCTCCTTGTTTCTCTTCTGGAAGCTGGCAGGTGTACGGGGCTCTGAAATATCACTGAGCACCCAGGAGCCGTCTTTGTATTTACTGGAGTGAAGTTTTGTATGTGTGAAATGAGAGAGCAATGAGTGTTTTCTGGTGTTTTACGAACGCTGCTGGCTCTCTGGGAGCAGCGTGGGGCCAGGTGCAGAACATGATGGAGATCTGAGCTGTGACTTTACAGATCTCTGCAAAACCTTAGGTAAATTCATGTTTGAGAAAGGGACAACAAAGTCCCTTAACAGAATTTAGCAGAAAATGGGATGTTTGTTTATCGCATGTGCTTCGGGAATTAGTTGAGCCATGTCCATGGTGCTGTGTTCTGATGTTAAAACCAACATCTACTGGGTTGTTAAACTGATTTTTGTAGCACTTTTTTGGTCTTTCACCCTTGTTATATTAAAACAACATTTTCTTGTAAGGCAGTTGCAAGTTTAACATATAAATGTTTTTTTTCTTTGTCCAGCATTATGGAGTAGAGTGTTTTATCTTCACCAGTGCCTTCAGCTTTTTTTTCACTATGATTTAAAGTATTCTCAGTGTTTGAATTCAGCCCTGTCCTGCTAATGTGTATGTGCTTTTGCAATAACATTGTATGGAGTTTTCTGTAACTTCATACTAGCTCTGCATCTGCATGCGTGTGCCAACACACTTTTAGGAGAAGCCACTAATAAGGATACAGATTTAAAATTATCTAATCTAATTGCTGGCAGCAGAAGGCATGGTGAGGAAGATGTTATGAAGAATTGCTGGATGGCCTAACAGTGTTAGTTCCATTAAATCCTCAGAATTTGACCTGTCTGTATTTATTTCCTCCTGTGTAATGAGAAAAATGAATTTGGAGAGACAATAAGAGTAATGTGGATGGGTGTATCTGAAGGACCTGGAAGAAGTGTGATGCTGAGGGCAGATCACAGGAACCACGTGGGCTCTGCATCGGCATCGGTGCAGCCCTGTCTGACCATGGCGGTGAAGCTGCAGCACCTCCCTGCCTCAGTTTCCAGACCAGTGAAATGGGGCTCATCACTCACGTGCTTGTCTGAGATTCTGAATTAATAGCTGACTATAAAGTGCTCAGAAATCTCCAGCTAAAAAGAGTGACACAAGGGCAAAGCTGCTTCCTCCCCCTGGCCATGTGCTGCTGTTTCACAGGCTGTGGCTGCTCCTCTTGCGCTCGCTTGCCTGCCTGGCCACCGTCGGCCACTGAGGATGCTCCACACCACCATGGGGATGCTGCTGCGGTCACCGCTGCAGCCGTCCCCACGCATGGGGCTGCTGCCCGTGGGTTGGAAGACACTTTCATTAGCACTGCTCAACGGCAGCTTCTTCTTTTTTCCTGCATCCAGATGCATTATGGATAACTTTGTTCTTTATGTCTGCTTTAAGCTATTCTCAGCCTTTTGAACATTTTTTTCCCTGTGTACCTTCCCATAACGCACTGTGATTTTTAGTTTTCTCCTAAGGCTTAGCCCCACCAGTCCTAGGGTTGGAAGTGAATGATCAGTCCCTAGCAGTGCCCAGAGCAGCTTGCCCTGCTGCAGCCTGGGGCAGGGCTGGGCATGCAGGCAGCCCGGGGCAGTGCTCACATTTATTTTCCAGCTCTGAAGTAGTCAGGAAGGGGGCCAGTTTGCATTCAGGGTCTGGTTTCAGGAGAACTAGAAAGCCTGTCACTAGCCGGTATCCTGTACCTTGTCTTTGTACATCTGGAAATGAATCATTTCATATGTAAAGAAAAATCTCTGCAATTATATTCTTCAAAAATTATTTGCTCTCATGCCCAAGTCCCATATGAGAAGAGGACACCATAGAGAAAAGTACCTAAAAGATTAGGCCAAAATGGTGGCAGAAGGGATTGAAGATAAGTAGTGAAAGGGCGAGTAAGGGAAAGCCCTAATGTCTCGATGGAACAAGTAGAAAAATATCTGAGTTGCTACCACAGTTGGAGAGGATGTGCCTGTGGTGTAAATGACATACATTTAAAACTGCCTCGTTACATTAAGGTCTCATGTTTTCTACCCCAGGCTCCCTTTCCCAAGTCACCGTATGAACACCTGAGTCTCCTCGAAGCATCAGAGAGATGAACCTGTAGCGGCTTGTCCACAGGTAAGAGGCTCAGCCACCGCCTCGGTGCCTGCTCCAGTGATTTGGGAAGCGTGGGGGACCACAGAGCCCATGGCCACGGTGCTTTGGGGCTTGAGCCCCTGCCCGTGCTGCCTGACGCTGTGACGGAGGCTTGCTGTCTGGCAAAGTTTCTGCAGGTTTTATGCCCCTCCGAGGTGACGTGGTTGCAGGGGTTTGCTATTCCTAAAGCAGACATATGGTGCCTGAGCATTTAAAAAGATGTTTTGAGGGGCAGGGGCTAATCCAGGCTGCCCATCTTGGGTTTTTATTTTGTTTCTGCTAACAGTGTGCCACTGGTTTTGTTTGTTGCTGCGCAGCCAGAGCAGCCTGTGCTCCCATACAGGTGCTCGCAGTAATTCTCTGAACCCGTTAGATGTGGATTACAGTGCTAGGGTGGAGGTCACCTCTCTGGCTGCTGTGATTTTCCTTCTGGCTCTTTACCCAGCAGTTGCCTAATATAAAATATTTAGAAATAGAAGCCGTTGTTGGGTCTTTCCCCTTGTAGCTTGGGTGACATGACCAGCAGGTACCCAAATCCCGTTCTCCCTTGCTCCTTCTCTCTGTCCCCTGCGACTGTGCCTTTGTCCCCTTGCAACCTTCACGAAGTCACTTCATTTACTGATGAAGTTTTACCCTTTTTAGGGATGTTGCTTGCCCAACTTTGGGGAAGTTTGTGGAAATATATATATATAAAAAATACTGCTCAAGGAGTTCTTGGAGAACTCTCCAGAAGAAGGTGCTCCACTGATGGGTATTGACACTGGCCACCAGCATGTTGTAGAAGCTCAACCCAGGGTCTGGTGCAGATTTTAAGGACTGAGAGTCACTTGGCTGATATAAGACAGATGAGCACAGTCCTTGAGTGAAAAACGGGTTTGTCCCCCCTTTAGAGCACACAGCTTTGTCCATAGGGATGCAGATCCCACGGCAGCTTGCTGCTGTCTGCAGCCAGGTTCAGAGCCAGGGGCGTGTTGCAGATCTGCAGCCACGGGTTATTTTCAGAGTTAAAATGCGGTGCTGTGGGATGGGCAGCACAGCAGCATTCCCTGCGTGAGTGAAAGAGCAGGAAAGCGGCTGGGGACGGGCTGGGGGAGGCAGTGGTGCTGCCCCTGCAGAAGCCATAGCCTTTTTCTCAGGGAGAAACTATTGGCCTGGAAATAACGTGAGAGCAGCCGGGGGAAGAGCACAGCTTCCCGGGGAGCAGCAGCCGCTGCCCCACCGCGACAGAGCCAGGCCTTTTGTCTCAACCATGAGCGTTAATTGAAGGGGACAGATTTTGCACCCTGGGAGCAGCAGGTAACCGCACTCCAGCGAGAGCTCAGAGCCGGCTCCATCAGCAAATACTTTTTGCTCGGCTGCAGTTATAGCTCATTATCTTGCTGACCTTTAATTTCACAAGTGTTTCTTGCAATGTGTTTCTTCAGCCTGGCCCGGCTTCTGACCTCCGTTCCCAGAGGCAGCGGGATAATATATTCATCTGCTGTGCTGTCTAGCCACTTCGCATCCATCCCTCCCTCCCTCCATCTACCCCTCGCGTCTCTGTCCTTTTTGGCAATCTGTCATTTTTATTTTTGGTACGAGTCCAGGAGCTGAGTAAAAAGTACTTGGGCAGCTGGAGCGAGAAACAATGGCTTTTAAATACGCTTTAACGTGTTTGTAAACAACTGCACTTCATCAGGGTCCCTGCCCAGCACACTGGCAGCAGACAAAACTGATGAGACTCTTCTGAGATCAGAATTAATTACGCTGCATGGAAATGGTGCAAAACAGACAACGATGCAGCAGGAAATATCTCCTGTTCTGTGGTCCGTGTGCATTTCTGCTGTGCTCACCACTGCGGCCACTGAGCACCTGAGATATTGCTCTTCTCTTTGCTGTGGCAGGGAAGATGAGCAGGGAGAGCTAAAAACGTTGGGAGGGCTGTGAGGCTGTTGCACTTCAAGGATGCTTTATGGAATGTCTGGTGGGATGTCATGTTTAATGGAAATCACCTATCAGCAAAGTTCGGCACAGGGAATAATACTGCTGTCCTGTTAAAATACCCCCATTTCTCCTGAATTCCCACAGCTTGTTCCTGGTGAAAAAAATAGTTTGTATCAGGGAATGAAAATATCTTTTATTGAGGATGATTTGAAGAGGGAAGCAAGCTTAGAAGCATAGGGAGGGGGCAAAAGAGCTGTAGTTGGAGCACATGGATTGGATGATACCAGGTAGCCCATTGGTCCCAGCTCACCAATTTTGGTGAATAAAGAGTGAATTTGCTGGTACAGGATTCCCCTCTGTTGCTGAGGGCTGTGAATGGAGTGGGGCTGACTGCATGATACAACTGTGCATTCCTGCAAGAGTTTTTTTTCTAGTGGGGAACTAACAGAGGAGAAAAATCAAAGTGCTTTGAAATCAACCCCTTTGCTGTGGAGTGACTCGGCTCACAAACCCCTGGTCGGTCGGTGGCTGCTCCTGCTTGGGGGATGGATGCAGCCGGTCTCTGACTCTTCTGTGAGTAACAGTGTAATTGCAGAAATTGGCACAGTGGCTTGGAACGAGATCTAATTAATTAATTCAAGACATGCTGGGATTAAATTTTATTAAACCTTGGATTCAGAGTAGACTATATGAAATGTAAGCAAAGGTTGGGAAGGGAACGGAGGGGTATGTGCCACACGTGCTGCCTGCCAGCCCTGCCCCTGTCGTGTCCTTCGCTGCCGGGGTACTGAGGGCACGCTCAGGTCGTATATTGACATATACATATGTGCATATATATACACACATATATATACATATGGACATATATATGCACACATATACATCCAGTTTCACTCCAGCCAGGGCTTTCCTTATCCAGTTGCTCTGGATTTTTATGTGCAAAGTGACTGACCCGTCTCTCTGTCCTGCCGCAGGACATAAGCCGGGCACCTCTGGCCACGTACTCCCTAACATCATCTGGAGCAAAGAGGTTTCTTTGGCTTTTCCCCTAATCCTGTGCTGATAAATGTGTTGTGCTCCATCCAGACCTGCCTGTTATTTCACAATAAGGGATGTCAGCTCCATATTGACTGCCTTTAAAATGATTTGGGGTCTTCTGGAATAGAAATTCAAGACAGTCATTGCTGACATAGTTGCATGTTGATGCTTACTCTGCTCCCAGAAGCTGTCTGGCCAGGCATGTATGTCCTGGCACAACTTTACACTGCTGGACTTTGCAGGAATGACTAATTGTTTTGGACAGGTAAACAAGTGTGTATGTGGGGTGTATGCAAAACCATCGGCTCTACAACAAGAGGTGCAGCACAGGACCCAACTTTTCAGGGATGTTTTTTTGCTGGCCAAATTGCTAGCATCCCACACGAGCGGTCTTTTCTTCTGACAGTTTCAGGAATATACTTAATACTAATTTTAGCTCTCCCTCCAAGGTGGATATCTTTGGGGTTTGGGCACAATGAATGCCTTATTCATAAACTACAAACACTGTAAAAAGAAGGGGGGGGGGGGGGAAGTGTCCCACCCTAAAATGTTTCTGATCTCCAAGCAGCTATAATTTTGGCTTGCTCGGAGAACAAGCTGAGGTAGTGTTCGTTTTAACAGCCAGGAAAGGGCTGTCTGTTTATATTTAGGGCCTTGTAGATTTGTGCAGTATATGCAGGTGGCACATTAAAATGTGTGGATGATTTCTTACCAGGATAAGGCTGTGTTTTTACTGGACTGCCTTTAATTCTGTGTGAAGGCTAAGTAAGCACTGAAAATTTTGTTGTAACAGTTTCTGGAGCTAATTTTTGTAGCCTTTGGAGTGTTGTTTTGAGCTTAATCCTGGTGAATTCCTCCTATGCACCTTCCTACAGAGTTTTGCCTAGAACACATGTTTTTAAGAGCTGTTTGGCAGCTCTTGCCACTTTGAGTCTGTAGGGCATCGGCACTAGTGATCATCATTCAGTTCTCACTGGGTAGGTGTTAGTAAACTGCTGCAATGAAAACAAGTAGGGTAAAGAGCATCTTCCAGCAGTGAGGTGGGTAGTGGTCCAGGATCTCAGCTGACTTGGCGGTTGCAGATCTGACCTTCACCTCTGCACAGGCTCTCTCTGAAGAAGGCTGTGCCTCCCATCTATCTCCAGCATTGCTCATTACCCCATTGGCTCCAGGAGCTGCAAGAACCGGTTCAGTACTCACCTGGAGCCACCTTTATTTCAATGGCTTTTGCTTGGCATGAGCTGAAGAGGATAGCGTATCCAAAACAAGCGCGTGCACTTGTGGGCCATGGCTTCTGGAGTTGGGTCATTGTCACTGTTTGTCTCCCATTATGGCAAAGTCCTGGTGAAGATGCAAAAGAGAAAGTTCTCCAGCATGGCTGAGACTGGTCCTTCAGGGAGAGCAGCGTTCATCTCTGGAGAAGCGGAAGTTGTTACGAAATGTGCATGCCGCTTCTTTTCAAGCTGTCGCTCAACAGCAAGCAAAGATGCTGAGGTTCTCTTGCGTATATTTGGGAGCTAAAAGCCTGGTCCAGCCACACATCATTCTTCTGCTACCCCTCAGAAATTGCTCACTGGCTAAATCTTGCTCTGATAATAAGTAATGCCTTTTTCACGGGGAAATCCAGATGCCTATTTGGTATTTGCAAAGCATACCAAGATCGCAGGGCTGAGGAGGTTTGTAAAAAGTAGAGTGCAGCTGTTAACGTCAGTTGTCTCAGTCTCCCGGAGAGTGCCTGGGCTCCGAGGTTTGTTCGCAGCTCTAAAATTAGAAAGTTGTTGATGGTTTTTTCATTCAGAGTTACAAAAAGTCCTGTTTGAATTGAAACACCAGGCAGCTGCAAGCAAATGAGGTTCAAAGTGGGTGTAAGCGATGGATGGAGCTCAGTGCACAGAAAAGATATTGAATTTTAGTTATATGTACCTGTAACATACCATGGCAGGTTATGGCCTTGGAAGATGGGGTAGAAAAAAGTGAAATCCAGGTTCTGTTTGCACTAAAATATTTCCATGCGTGTTTGGGTATTTTGCTGTGGTAACCAGAGGGCCTATTTTTAGAATCTTTCCCAAGATGCTCCTCTATACTACACTGAGTTTCTTGGGAAGCTGGTGTACAAAGCTGTCCCAGGGGTTTTCAAGTTAAAATGAGTATTAATTCAGAAAGGTTCCAAAGGATAATGTTCTTCCAGATTGATCAGACTGTATGTGAGATCTTTCGGGCTGCTTGTCCTGCCTGGACTTCATGTTGGGCATCTCTGAGATCCCAAATTCCAGCATTCACGTATGGAAAGGATCTTCTTTTATTTGGCCAGATCCTGACTACAACAACTAAACCAATGATATTGTAATGGCAACTTGTCTTAGCAGTTAACCAGAGTAATCCCAAAATATATGTTAGCATTTTTAACCACAGTATTTCTGGCCCTCAGCCAGTGAAGCACCTCTGAGTCTAATCTAGCAAAGATCAGCTCTGTTTTCCTGCAAAGATTCATGACGGAAGAGAACAAGCCCACAGGTTTAGTTGTACATTTGTGTGTGACTCTATGGTGAAACTTACTTGTTCATCTGAAAGTCCTTCAGATTTTACTAGGCTAACGCTGGGGTATTTATATGTTCCAGTTTTCAAATGAAAAGTATTTAGAAGATTCAGGTTGAAACATTTATTTCTCAGGAAAGTGTTGTTATGCTCCATAAGGTATATATCCAAAAAGAACAAAAGCAGTCCTGTTCAAAGAAGCCACAAACAGCACCAAAAGAGAAAGGCAAGATTATTTTTCAAATGTCATCCTTCATAGTTTATTGTCTTTCTTCCATAATCATTTAAATACACTCGCATGTATTTGAAAAAATAACAACAGCACAGCAGATGCATTTTATCCATAGCATGCTCATGAATACATTGTGTTTTGTGATATATTGTTTCTTGGATTTTTTTCTGAAGATGTTCTGCAGAATGTTTCCATGTGCATTTTAACAAGACGATTCTCTGTCTATACATGGACTTTGTACCAGAACAATTTGCAGTTGCTCAAGGGCTTCATTATTCTTTGAAAATTTTAGAAATGCAATAGCTAAAAATATGCAGAGGAATGTCTATACACTGTCAGATTCAGAGGAAAAGGTATGCTTAGTTGCTGGCTGGGGTTGAACCATGACACATATATACATTGCTAACATACGGCTATCAAAGAGGATTGATGGGGGACTGGGACAGTTTGGCCCAATGGAGGCCCAGGATTGGCACAGAAATGTTTAATGCATTTCAATATTTGAGTCTTGAAGAAATAAAGCACCACAGCTTTTAAAATTATCTGTGAGTAATGGGTCATCTTCAGTCAATGTGAACAAGGTTGCTGTTAAGAGAAGTGTACGGATGATGGATTTGCCTCTATGTGATGCATCCAGTGTATGCGTTAAACTGACATGTGTATTACGCAGTGAAAATCCTGAAGTGGAAAATGATATGCTGCTGTTAACGTCTGTAACATGGGAGCTCTTGGCTGCTGAAGCCTTTTACTTTTAACAAGATATATCTCAAGTATGCGTTGTCTTCAGTTACATTACAGCCTTATGCTCCATTCTGTAGCCATAGAAGCAATTACAATATTATTTGCTTAGTCTCAATTCTTATGTTGTTTATATGAAAAAAAATACATCTTCTCACAGGCAAGGAGGTACTTTGCATTTTTAAATGTTTTGGATTTGCTTTAATCCCATGTCACCATAGTTGCGCATTTAATCCTGGAAGATGAAGTAACTTTTAAACTCAAAAAGATACCTGAGTTTTAAGAGTGACGTTTACCAGCTCAATTTCACATTGACACAGATAAACAAAATGCCTCTATTTTTTCTTGGTTGTTTTCTTATTTCTTCTCTTATTATTATTAGTATTATACCACAGAAGCAAAATTAAGTAGGTGAATAAATAGCATCTTCCAGCAGCGAGGCGGGTAGGTTCATTTTTTTATTTGTTCTGGGTACAGGGGAAAAAATCAGTGTCTGGAATGTGAATATTAAAAACCAAGAGGCTAGTATGGACCTGGCCATGTACAGGTAAAGTCAACGAGTAGCATTTAGATGAGTGAATCTGAAATCTGTGCACATATTCAATTTTCATCAGTATTAGATCCAGTTGTCATATCGTGGTGATGGGGAAGCTGATGAGAAAATTTGGGCGTTACAGCACGGGGGAGAGGCTGACAGGAAACGTCCTTTTGTACGACTGTCGCCTTGCCAGTGTAAAACCAACTGTGTGTGTATTAGCCCAGCTCATGCTACGGGGAAAACTTGTCTGAAAGCTATTAGACATGGGCAGTCCTGGTATGACAGCATGGTTTATACTACAGCGATCTGGAAGCAATCGCATTTTGTCATCTGCTGGTTGTGGTAGCACGACAGCCAACGTGAAGTATTCGTTTGAAGAATGTCAGTGCATAAACTCATTTTTTCCTCAAATCATGTGGGGGGCGTTACTGAGATGAGTGTGGAACAACAGACGTTTTCAGTTTTGTTGGCATTAATTGAGATGGATGTGAAGGATTTCTATAAATCAGTGGAACATTTAGAAAGGGTGACTCACTTTGAAGATGCATAGCACTGGCTATGTGTCCAGTACACAGAAATGCGATCAATACAACAAACACACTGTAAAGGTATACAGGATAGGCTGTTCTTGTTATTTAACCTGCTCTGAAAATGCAAGAGCACGTGGCCTTTAACAAGATTAAATATTACATTTAAAAACACTAAGCCTGTTAACACAGTGCATAATTAAGCCCCGGAATTCATTGCCAAAGAAAATCTTTGAGTGGATCTTAATAACATTTAAAAAAAGAGACAGACACGTCTATTATTAATAAAACTAGGCATAGATCCATTCTGTGAGAGGTATAAAAAAGCAAGGCTGCTTAAGAAATAGTCTTACATGAGCAAGTCAAACACTGCCTGCCTAGAAAGGAAGCTTTTTTTTTTTTTTTTTCCTTTTATGCTCACTATTATGTTCTGATTTGCACCTGTCTTTGAAGTGCTGGCGCCTGTGACCGGGGGAAATGTCTGCAGAGCTGCGAGGTCCATGGGCAGGTCCTGCAGCGAGATTAGGGAGCTGCTCAGATAAGCAACGGGTCAGCTGAGGCACTTCTGAGAGTGTTTGTGCCGTTTAAGGTCACTGTACCATTTAGCAGAGTGAAGGAAAAAAAGTTGCCGAGTCTTCCAGCGATGCGCGGTGTTTTTGTAGCGGTTTGCCTGTAAACAGCCAAACGTGGGGCTCGGTGGATCGCTGTGTGTCTGAGCTGCAGTTGGTTTGCTTTTGAGCTTTTCAAGAAAAGCTGAAGGAGCGAGCAGGTCAATAAAACTGGCTGCCAGCAACCTCAGAGTATTCCTGGGCTTTCACAATCCCCACTTTGTGCTAGGGTTAACCCAAGCAAAATCCATGGAGAAGGAAAATGGGATGAACCTTGTCTAACCAAATGGATGTCCTGTATCTGCACTTTGTGTCCAGGCAGAGCTTTACTCCTTGATTCCTTTCTTTCTTAATCAGCTTTATGCCAGTGTAAATCTATGAGGTGATGTGCAATGACCTGCTGATGCTTTCTGTCGTGCCGGTTCATGATCTGGTGGGCATTAGCATTTCATGCTTGATGAGGTTGTGCATGGCTGGGTCCTGTCTTGTGCTTTGCAAGGAGAGGAGCTTTGTTTTGAGGGGAGGCAGAGGCATGATGTGGTGATGCTGTGAGCAGAGCTTGGCCACGCTGCCTGCATCTCTGCCTGCGAGCACTTGCTGGGACCTAGAGTCACCGCAGCACCTTCTCACAAGGCGGTGTTGGTTTGTGGGACAGCGTTGGAAAATGGTGGACCTAACGTGCCTCTTGCCTCTGATCTCAAGCTTTTCTTGGTCTGGCCCACCCCAGCCTCTCCCGGCTCCAGCAGTGGAAGGATGAACATTTTTGAGGGCATGGCGGCACTCATGCGGTGAACACAGTGCGATGCATTATCATAGTACAGAGATGGGTGTCTGGGACCAGATTCTCCATGTCCATGCTGGGTGCTTCATGATGCTCAGACTTCCTGGGGCAGGGAAGCCCTGGGGCACTTCAATGTCAGAGAACAGTCCTGGGCAACCTGCTCTAGGTGGCCCTGCTTGAGCAGGGGGATCACCAGAAGTTCCTTCCAACCCCAACCCTGCTGTGTTAATGTGCCTATGAAGGATGTTCTCCTTATACTTGGGCACACAGGGACAAGTCAGGGATTAAAAATGATAGTCCAGTGACCCTGCCACTGGTGCACAGCCTCTTGAGAGCCAGGCTCCATGTGTCTACTTCTGGTGCTCTTGCTGTGACACGGGACAGGAGCACTGGAGCTACAGCCCCTTCTGCGCTCGCAGGAGGCAATCTGGGGCAGTAAAGTCTCAGCTTCCCATCTGCTGCTTTCCCACCATGTCCTGAGAACTGCCTACTCAGTTTCCCCCCTCTGTCATCCCTCGGGGCTTGGCTGTGCTGCTGCATTCCGCTGGTTGCTACCATCTTGGATGATAAACCCTGAAAGGGCAACTCACCTCTATGTGCCTTGCACCAGCAGTAGTGAACAGAGACCTGGGAGATGCCTGGCTCTCCCTTTCTACCAACATGGCCTGTGGGAGGTGATGTGCATTTACCAGCTGGAGAAAAGAAAATTTTCAAGCTAATGATCTCTTTCCAACCTTTTCCTTGAAGCTTGTGTTACTTCCAGTAATCCATGCTCAAAACGGGGGTGGTGGTGGATGATTCCCACAACGCCCCTGACTGAAGCTACTGCTCCCAGGTCTCTGGGCTATTTGAGAGCCAGCCCTCTGCAAGGAGCACCCGAGGAAGCCTGCTTCATGCTTGCTCCTCCTTCTCTTCCTCCCTGGCCGTGGCAGTCATGGGAATGGCAGGAGTCCAGCCAGCCCTTACACACTGCAGCTCTTTACACTTTGTCACGAGTCTCGGTCTGGGAAAGTATGTAAGAACATCCTTAAAGTTAATTACGTGTTTCAGCACCCTCCCTAAGTAGGCATGTTTTTTTAATCGAGACCCTAAGTTGGAGGTGAGAAGAGACAGGATGGGAACCTCACTAACTTCACCCTGCAGGTTTGAAGTTGATTTTATGCCAAAACGTCATTAATTTCTGCCATCTCAGAAATTAAGCCTTTGCTGTCTGCTCGGTGCTGAGATATGTAGGGCTCGCTGCATAGCTCCATTAGCTCAATTTACCTTTCTCTTCCAAGACAGTTTTAGCACTAATTGACCAGAATTCAAACCAGCTTTCTCTCCTGGTAATGTGGTTCATTGCTTATAATTGACCTGCTTTCCTGGCAGTGAAGAGAGCTCTACCAGCCAGCATATACTGTGTGACTGTAGCCTGTAATTACTTAGATTTAAGCCCTTGAAGGAAAATTTTAGGAGCTTTCTCCGCTGAATTGAAACTGTAAAATAATATATATAAAAGAAAAAATTTCCAAGCTAGTCTTTTAAACATCTAAGCAGAGTCAGGGAAGGAAGCTTAACGCTTCTGAGCTGGTGGCAGAATACAGCTTTCTGGAAGAGGTTATGGTTTCGGATCTCCAGGATGGATGATGAAGGAAGTAATTTTTATGTCACTCTCTCAGAGCTGGGCATTGCAGTGGGTGACACAGAGGTACCAAAACAGTTTTGCCATTCTAAAAGTACACTGTACCAAAGAAACCCAAAATGGTAAGGTGTTGCAGTTGGCCGTGGTCCTGTGCAGCACTACAGCCACAGCTGCAGCATCTCCAGTTGCTGGTACTGACCCACTCACACACCAACTCCACACACACCCTTCTCCGGCAGCTGGCCAGGGCACTCCAGTCCCTCTGGTAGCCAGTCTTTCCTGTGGTCTCGCCTGTAGAGAGACACACGTACCCCGCTGGCTCCCAGGACCTCCTCCTACTTGCCAACTAGTCTGGCTTGGTGTTTGCTAGTGATCACACACTGGCCCCTGGTCCCAGTCCAGCTGTTGCCCCCAGACCCCATACACACAGGCACGCAGAACAGAGTCCCTCACCCAGGAAAACAGTGAGAAATGAAGTTTAATAGAAGATAGGACAGACTGCACTCACCATGCACAGGGCATGGTTGGACAAGCATACTGACCAGCACTGTTTACACAGGGATGGCCCTTTCTATCTCCCTATCCCTCTATTTTACCACATATGTTCCTCCCAAGACCATCTTGATCCCTCCCTTTCCCAACTGTGGTTCCTTCCCTAAACATCCTATTGTAAGTCTTGTGCAATCCCCAAATGTCCATCCCCTGCATCCTATGTGTCCCATACCCCCTCAGTCCCAAAGGAGCTCCAATTGACTCATCTCAATGGGTTTCACAACTGTACCCTGGGGCTGTAGATCTCCTGGGACAGCCCTGGGAGGAGCCAGGCAGAGCGTCCCTTCCTCTGAGCCCATAATTTGGGTCTCCACCTGCCATTGTGCCCTGTGCTCCTCTGGGCTTGTGGAGATGGGAATAGGATGGGCTGATGGCTCCTGGGATGGGCCTGGGAGTAGCTGGGTAGGGCATTATTTGGTTCCCCTGCCTGCCATGGACTCTCTGTTCTCCTTTGTGGGTGTGCAGGTGAGATTTTTGTTGCATAACCTAATATAGCCCACAGAAGTGGCCAAGACAGTCACGGCCATGTTCTGGGACAACCTTACATGGCAGTCTCCACCAAAAGGAGATGTCTCCCACCTTTCCTGGTGGGAGGTGAGGGGAACAGGAACAGGTGTCTAAGGGGAACAGCAAACCTCTAGTCCAAAGTAACATCATGAAACTTATGCTGGGAAGGAGGTGACTGCCCTTCTCGTATCAGAGCAGCTTTTGTGCTTCATGCTGAATTTGGGGGCTACCCATGCAGGGTGGTGTTTGAGCAGATGCCTTCCCTTTGGATCAAGACATAGACTGGGTATGAGCAAAGTGTCCAGCTCCAAAGCTTGGGGCATTTCTGAGCAGATGGGGGTGCCTGAATGCGAGCACCCAGGCATATTTCAGGTGCTACATGGCCTCTAGTCAAGTTTAGGCATCTGCAAGGCTAAGCAGCTTAGAGCGTGGCGTGTCTGGATTGCCTTCCTGAATGCGCACACCACATCAGATGCCAAAGCCAGTCAAAGATGCCAAAGCAGATGCAAAAACATCTGGATATCACCTAAAGCTCAAAGATTTTCTCCATCATCTGCTGATACCCAGCATAGAGCATTGGCTGATGTCCAGCAGAAGTCCTTTTCTGTTCTCCTGCCTTGGAGGTAAGCAATAACATAACTTCTGCCATATAGCCATGAGGGAGAGAAGAAAATTGAGAGAGTGGGAAACATACCTAACTGTTTAAATTAACCTCTCTGGGATTCTTTTTAGAAGATAGGAAAAATGACAACCTGATTTACAACAGCCCCTTTCTGCCTTGAAATTCACGGTGTGCCTGTCCTGTCTCTCTGCATCTAGAAATAAATCATCAAGCGCTTCAGAAATGCGTTCATAGAAATGTACCCTTTTATTTGGCCACCATATGCGCTTGACACACTTTTTCAGGCAGTGCTGCCTCTCTGCATTTCTTCTCCAGACCCCCTGAGTTTGAAGTATTGATTTTACATTTAGGTTTTGCGATTTTTTCCTTGGTTGGGGTCTCTAAGGGGCTGCAGAAGGGGACTGCAGCAGCTTTTTTCAGATTGCGTAATGCTGTTTTGGGGAGTTATAATTGGAAACTTAACACGGGTGAGCAGATGAGTTTTAAAAGCTTCATCCTCCAAACTGAGCAGGATATGCACAGATACACGAGCCGTAAGTTCACAAAAACTGCTGTAATAGCAATTTCTTGAAGCATCACCCAGCTGCTGTGTGGGCCAAGACTGGGTCAAGTTTTGCATAGGGCATGGGAGCTGAGATGCAGAAAAGGCTTTTCTCTCTTTCCACTTCACAAAAAAAAAAGTCTAAACTAAAACAAAGCATCAAGATTTGTCCTTCTTACCTCATGTGACAGAAGAGGCAATCTAGAGGCAAAGAGAGGACTACCAAGTATTTAATTTCTTTTTCTCTGCTCAATAAAATAACGAAAGATAATCTGTTGGCTAATTTTATACCCTTGACAAAATGCTACACTGGAGAATGAACTTAAAGTAGGTATAAAACAAAAATTATTTAAAAAACAGTCGCAGTTTTGAAAGTTTGTATTTTTATACAGATAAAATGTAGGGCAGGACACTGCGTGCTGTGAGGCTGAGGGTCAGTGCAGCTTGCCTGTCCCCAAGCTTGGGCACTCGGTGTGTTCGCAGGCACAGAGGAGAAGCACGGCTGTGCTCTCCTGAGCACCGGAGAGCAGGAAAATAGGGATTCACACAAACAGAAACTTCGTGCAGGATTAGCCCAGTTCTGACCGTGATTTTCTCAGATCTGGAAAGAAATCCATGACAGAGGCTCCCGGGAAGTCCCCTGCAGAGTCAGGCTTAGCTGGCCCTGTGTGGGGGACAGCCTTGTTCTTGATGGTTGTTTTGATACATGGAAAACCTCAGCTGATTTTTTTCCCTCCAATTCATAACTGGTTGTTTACATAAGATAGATCCAGTTCCTGGTGTGGAGAGGGTTATGATCCACCTCAAACCTCCCAGATTATTAGGATGCTCACCTGGATGGATTAAAACAGATCTCATCTGAGCTTCCCTTATTGTAGCTGAAGACTTTAAACAGCAAATCAATTCAAGCCAAGTGAGAGGCTCTTCCTCTTAATTTCCAGTTTTAAAAATTGTCAAAGATCTTCATTGCATCCTGAGGCAGAGCAGGCAAATCTCTGAAATAAGACATCTGTGCACTCGCACACGCAAAGAAAACCTGTCTGCCAGCATCCCTACTACAGATACAAACCCATGTGAACTTTCCCCATCTTCCTCTCACAGCATCTGCTCTGAGCAGGAGACTCTGATGGCCGAGCAGCCCCTGCGTTTAGTCGTTTCCTTTGCCCTGGGGATGGTGGCTTGCAGGACTGATGTGTCCTGCTTGGTTAGGAGTCCAGGTAATCCCCACGCCGAAGGCTGCGTTTCACTTTTCTGGAGTTTCAGTCTCATTCTCCATATTCCCAGAAATCTGCATTCTCATTTCCTGGACCACTGCCGCATGGTCTTTTTCAGAAATAAATCTCCAAATCATCTCTGGTCAATTCATACTCTTTCAGTTGCTTGTGTGACCCTGAATGCAGGAGAGAGAATATAGGACAGCAGAAAAAATACAAATCAGAGAAAAATATTTTCATGCTAAGTAAGTTTATCAGGGGCTGTTCTGGTGGTTATGAAAACTCCTTCAGTTGTTAACAAGATGTGTGTCCACGTTGTTTACAGGATAGCCAGCCTAAAAAAACCCCAATAAACAGTTGCATTAAGAGAGCTGGGGTCTTGCCTGTGGACCTTTTACTTTCAAGCTGTCAAAACTAAGTTTGGAAGGATGTTAGCCAACTCTTGTCTAAATCAGAAATGTCCTGCTCAATCCCTGGCACTGTGCTGGGAGGAGCAGGTGTCCACGGATGTGTCGGATCCATCCCTGAGTGCCCGAGTAGCCCGTACACTTACTCAAAGGGGCTTACTGGAGCTTGAACTTCACCTGAAAATACTCCAGGTTGTAGACAGATATGGTCTTGGCTGTTCAAACAATTTACTTGGCCATGTGGGGACATGTCAACTAATTTTGGGCTGCACATAGACTTCAAGTGGCCCAGGCACTTTGCAGCTATTTTCCCCTGTTTGTGCAAACTGTTTGCAGTTCTGGGTTTTCCTCATGATACTGATAAAGTTCGATCAATCAGCAGAGACACCTGTCCTCCTCTTCCCTTGCAGTGTCTTCTTGGGTGCAGGTTGATGGTACAGCCACGTACCTTCAGGAGACTTCTGGAGAGGGGATACAGGAGTGGATAGACCTTGATCTGACCAGGCTCAGGTTCTGGAACCACAAACGCTGCAGTGGTGATGTTATGATTTCCTGCAATGCATTGGTTCAGGGTGTTGAGGTTTCTCTGATATCTTCATTTCACATGTGTTTATTTGGATTTATTTTTGTATGTGACCTGAAGACTTAATTTCCTAGGTTTATAAGTTCTAATTTCCTACATCTTATTTGGAAGGGTCTTTTTGATTAATTTCCTTGTCTAAAATGTGTAATTTTTTTTGCTTAGAGTTCATTAGCAAATGATATACGACTGAATGTATGAATAATACATAATAACCATGGTGAAGGTAGTCAGGTGACATTTCTAGTGGTTTGACGAAGTGTAAAATAATGCACACTCATGCACTCACATACACACATCCGTTTAAGAGCATGCTACCGGAGTTTCGGGGCAGTGCGAGCGGCAGGGTTGGGACTCCTCTCATCTCTCTCCAGTTGAGAAGTCATCCACTCTCTCTTTGCAGTCAGTGGAGAGGAAAAAATGTTCCAGAGCATGATTCACCTACAACTTTAGATGTGTATCTTGCAATGAAGTGAATCAACTCTAGGACTTCCTCCATAAAAGGAGGTGTGGAGGTATTTATTTTGTAGAAATCCAAAGTTGGGTGAGATAAATTCCAGCCAGGAAGCATGCTGCAGAAGACAGGCATTAATACATTTTTATTAGCAATAGCTTAGAGGCTTGTGCTGCCAAGAATAGCAGATTGGGAAAAGGTGTGCAGGGTGAAAACCCCCAACCTTCTTTTTCTCTGTATTTTAAAGGCTTCCTTTGTGATACACAGCAGTGCACAAAGATCCCAAACAAAGAAAAAAGGTGGCTGGGAGCCTTGAAGTCCCTAATGTTCAAACTACCACGTAGCCACGAGATTTTTAACAAGCGGTGGCAAGTGAGCAATGAGAACTGCTGCCATACTCTGCTGCTCCAGCCCATTCATTTTGGCCACCGGTGAATGCATGGCCACGGTAAAGAACAGATTTGTAATGTTGTGTCTCCTAACAGCCCTGCTTCAGAGATATTGTATTAAGTAGTCGATGTAACAAAGGTGAGCACATTGATTAGGTACAACAGTCATTCATAATTTTGCTTAATTATATTTTCTCTAGTGTAATCTGTGTTTCAGATTTTACTAAATTTTAACTTTGCACAAAGTATTTCAGGCTCTGTGTTACTGTGCTGTGAGATCGCTTAGGACAAAGACAAGCTTGCTGCAGAAACTAGTTTTGCACCAGTTCTGACATTATTATTCAGCAGATGCATATTTCTACACTTAAAGAACAAATGCTGTAAATTTGGAGTTGTCGTGCATTTTTCTTATACATGAAAGAACTGAAACCCCTGCTTTTTTAACTATGAAGTTATGGTTGTTGCCTGAATTATGCTTTTTTTTTTTTTTCTTTTCCTTTTTCGGTGGTGTTAGGCTGCTGCCTGCTTTCCCTTGAGCTTCCATCAAAAGACGCTCTCTGTTAGTGGCCAAATGCACCCCCTGCCCCCCCCAGGTCCTGTTGTGTGTAGGCCACAGATGCAAAACTTATGATGATTTATTACTGAAGATTGTTAAAAGGACACAGTCCACTAATAAAACTATTTTGGTTTTCTATTGCTAATTCTGACTTGAAAGAGAGAATATGAGCTGACAAAATGTTGCAAGTTTCTTTAGCAAGGAGCAGAAATGAGGTAATGCAATTAATGCAAAGAGCAGCAGAAGCTTCTCTTCATGGGAAGCTCTCGTCATGGGAAATAATTCTTCCAAGAAAATTCACTGATGCATTATTACCTGGCGTCACAGTATATGGGTATTTGTGGAGTTTCAGTCCAAACACACACTGCTGATGTTTCTGCCTTAAAACTTTTAAGAGTTTTTAATTGCTGCTCAATACACTGTATTTGGAAGAACTGTATTAAAATTTGGTTGTTTATCCTTAGGTCCTAGCAGAGGAGGCAGCTTTAGGGAATGCACAAGTGTTTTGCCTCTAGAAGAAAATAAGGGATGTCATTGTCCGTCTTCATCCAGACCTTGTACTCACCCATCTCATGATTAGCCCCATTTAAAACTGCACTTCAGGATTAATCTAGTTTTTTCTCTAATGGGGATGTATTATTGAATGTTTCTTGTATCATTCATTATTTTACTTCTTCCTGGGCGAGTCCACGGCCGTGTGCAGCATAAACTATCCTATTTAAATACCACCAAGAATCTGGGGCCAAATTCAACCTCAGAATCACTACGGGCAAATTGTTAGGAAAACTTCTGTGTTTATCTGTGTACATACTAGTGATATTGAAAGAGCACCCATCCAAAGGTCTGGGTGCCCAAGGGGAATTTTTAAAAACAGTAAACGAACCTGCCAGTTCAGCTGGAGCAAATGAAAAAACCCTGCAATGGAACTGCGAGACCCTCAGTGCCCCGGCTTCGCCCCCCGCCCGCGTGCCAGCGAGGTAACTCGTGCTGAGCAGGGAAACCTGAGAGCGGGCTGCAGTGGGAGCCGCGTGCGAGCAAGTGCCAGAGGTCCAAGACGGGGCATGCTGCTGCCTCCTCCTCATCCTCTGCCGCAGGACGGGTGCCTGCAGTGGGATGCTGTCCCAGAGGGGTGGAAGAAGCAGCCGGCTGTTGCTTTGCATGGGGTTTTCCTCTACAACACAAGTGATGGCAGCATTTGGGTCAATCCTGGCTGTAATTACACCAGTGCAGGGGACATGCAGCATGCTGGCGATCTGCTGAGAGACACCAAGGCGTGCAAGCTGCAAGTGGAGTATCCGCACGCGAGCGTCGGTGGGTTGGGACGTGTGACTTAAAACCTGGAGCTCATCTGAAGACTCAAAGCCCGGTCTTGCTCCCCGTGACCATGCAGCGATGGCTTCGCTTTGCTCACTCGTGCAGCTTGGGGCCGTACCTCCCTGATCTTCCCAATGGGCATGGACATCCCGGATCAGGCTGCCTTGGCTGGACCACTCTCTGCTGCTGGTGGTTGATGGTTTGGTTTGACTGGCCAGCGAGGCACGTGGTGAGGGAGGATGGAGCAAAAAGGTTTTGGGTGTTACTCAGTTCTCACTTGCACTGGAGTAAACTGGGAGTGATGGGACAGACACTGGTGGAAGGTCAAGCCCTGTGTTTCCCTTTACACACAGTCTTTCTCCAGGGTGTGTGCTATTTTTTTTTTTTTTCTCTATTACCTCCTCTACCCTGTGAGGATTTTATTTATACTTTTGTTAGCTAGTAATTTCTTTTGCTTGGTTTCCTGTTTGGTGCTTAGGAGCCCCGTCTCACTGCTGGTTGCTGCATGTGGCTTTTACACCCTACCTCCTGGGGCCTCGGGCGTTATGGGCACGGTGTTCTCCCCACATGGGAATTCATGGTGAGGGCATCCTTTGCCATACGGTGTTTAAGGGAAAATGAGTATTTGCATTGGACAGTTGATAAGGTCACAATCAGGAATGATTGTGATTACTTGAAAAGTGTTGTCAGGGTCAAAATTAAGGAGAAGCAGGTTTTAGGCAGCATGGCTGAATTTTGATGGCTATTTTTCATGGCATCTTTGTCTAAAAGGCTGACAAATACTTGTGGACTATATTCATATGGTACTGCCAAAAAAGAGATGGCTCGGGGATCGGTGGCTGATTTTACAAACGGGCATTTAGGATATTTGAGATGAGCAATTTCTAATGGGACTTAGGAGCTCTATTAGGTAGAATTTGAAAGACCTTATCCAGTAGACACGACGATGGCAATTTGTGAGCATTTAACTTCTTAAAAACAAAATGGAACTTTTATTTTTGCACTATTTTTGAGGGGTATGTGTATACAGTGTAATTCAAAATGTATGGTAAAAATGCTTATATAATTTTAAAATTAACGCTCATTATGTATAGACACCCATTCTGCTAGATGTGGACCTACTCTGTAATATCTTGTTCCATGTGTGTCGATGTGGTTATTGGGGTGTTTACTGTATATTGGTCTATGTCAGTGGTTTCCAATCTTTTTTTTTTTTTATTTGTAAATCTTACATTTTTACAATGGGGTGCAGTCATTTGCATAGCAAATTTAAGCTTCCAGGCGCTGGGTTTGCTTTTCTTAGTTAAAACTCACAAAACCCTCAGAAGCTGCCTCCAGATCCCCAGGGCTCCCCAGGCATGCTGGAAATGACTGGCCTAAAATTAATAGGAAGGTTGTACAGAAAAACAGAAGGGAAGGGAAAAAACGTGCTGGAAGGTAGCAGAGTCCCTTCCCCCAGCACAAACAGGGCTGGCAACTGCGAGCATCCAGGCTAATAGCTCTGAAGATGCCATCTCCTGTCCCCAGGTACTTTGCAAAACTGGGTTAGGCGAGTGGGAAGCTGCTCAGATGCAAAAAAATAAAAATAGGGTCAGATGGTGCTCAAAGAAACATACGTAGTTTATTCCAGCGGTGCAATAAGCACTGCTTAAGGCCATTTGGTCTCCGTAGGTACACGTATGGCTGAAGGGAGAGGTCCCAGGTTTCCAGATGACCCTGTCCCCGGGAGATGCTGAGCAGAACCTGGGAGGCTGGCAGGGAGCTGGCAGGCTGGGCAACCCCCGGCTGCTGGGAGCGCAGGTAGAAGGAGGGGGCACAGGCAGACGGAGAATGCACAGCCCCAAGGCAAGGGTCTGTGCCACAGGCAGAAGCTGGCAGGGACGGCTCCGAGGCAGGAAGCGTGTCAGCCTGGCTATTTTACTCATTAATTCCTGCCATGCCAAAATGCAACAACCTCTCTCCCCGAGCGCTTTTCGCCGTGGCGGAATACGTGTGCTCGCTTGTATTACTCATAGTTGGCTGCGATTTCTATTCGCAACATATTGTTTGACAAATGTCAATTCTGAAGAAAAATAATTTAAATTATTTCTTCGAGACAAAGTTTCAGATTTAACATTGAACAGATGCTCTGTCTAAAATTAGCATAATGATTCCTCATGCCTGCTACTTACCAGGACATGTGTCTTTAATGTAAGTGTTGGAATAATAATGAAACTTTGCTGTGATTTTTTGGATAATTGAAGATTCTCCCGCATGCTTTTGAAATGTTTAATGAGCACAGGGACCCTTTGAGTTAAGGAACGCTGTTATTCCCATTTTGCAGATGTGGAAAAGTGAGACGCAGAGCTCCTGCGGTGCCTGAAGTCCAGGACGGAGGCGAACTGAGTTACAGCGGGGGGCGGGGGGGGGCGAAGGCTCCCAGGCAGCCAGACGGGTGCTGCCCTTCCGTGGGCATTAAGCTCCTGACTGCTGATGTGATGGCTGAAAGGGGATGTGGGCTTCTGAGGTCAGACTGTTCAAAATAAACACACCTCAGGAAAGGTGCCTGGTGGGATTTCCAAAAGCAGGGGGAGCTCAGGGCTTGTCGGCGGTGCTGACTGAGCCTAAAACTTCTGAAGATCTCGTTTCACTTTTAGGGATTTACAGTTCAGGTTGTAAAAGGTTGTTAAATATGTCTGAAATATGTTTTATTCACAGGTTTCTGCTGCTCCAGCCTTCCCGAGGGGAAGGATGACATGAAAACCCTATTCCCTGTCCCCTCTTCAATCAGGAGCGCAATTGCTCCTACTTTGGCATAGGGGCTTTAAAAAAAAAAAAAAGACAAAACGCACAACAGCATTTATAAGTCCCCAGAGAGTTTCCCCAGCTGGAAAGACTTTGACACAGAAAGGTGAAGTGACTTGTTGGTAGTTGTATAACAAATCACTGCGAGAATTGATATGAAAATCCCCAATTCCCACGCTGTAGCAAAGGGGTTCTTTAGGGGGAATCTCCTTTCCCACTGGGTTACTCAAACAGCAGCTCTAGCAGTCACATATATGGAAAAGCTGAAAGTCCTGACCATGCTTTCGGGTTCTGTTAATGCATTTTAGCAGCAGGGAAGAGAGGGATGAGTTAGGGACTGGCTGGAAGCATGCAGAGCACTGGAGGGTAGGAGCACGGTGCTGGGAACTCCTGCGCAGCAGCAGGGACAGTTGAAAAACTAATAGAGCTAAAAAAAAAAAAAAAAAAAAAAAAGAGGTGGGAATGGTTTCAAAGAGGCCTTTTCAGGCAGCGGGTAATTTTTGCACACCCTGGGCCACGCTGAGGTGAACAGGGGTGGGTGAAGGATGGGGAGGCAGAGTAACCAGTCTAAACACCGAGGGGAGGAGAAGAGTCTGACCTTTACATGGGGAGTGAGATGTGGTTGTTTTAACCAACCTTGACCTGAGGACCGTCCCTTTCCTGACTGAATGCTGGTTTCTAACAAAGGATTTCCACAGAACTGCCCTCCGTGGCCTGAATTTAACCCCGTGTGTTCCTGACCCTGCAGTGGGAAGGAGGGGCCTCAGGGGACCCTGACCCTTGGTTTTCCCATTTAAGCAAAACCGCACTCTTGTGCCTCAGAAAATCCACCACCACTGGGCAAACACCTTTGCGCTGATGGCCTTGAATGGCGGTGTTTATACCATTCAGGGGAAAAACACCTTGACCTTTTGGGTGTTGAAGCACAGAGATCAACCTCCATTACTGGGTAGAGTTTGTTTGGGTGTTTGGTCTGGGCAGAGTAAAGGGTGCTGGTTAAAAATAAATAAAAAAAAAACCTATAGCATTTTTTGGATGAAAATCTTAAACGTGCCCATGTTTGGTACTGCATGGTGCACTTTACAAACAATATTAGCACCTTGCTACTATTTTCATGAATTCCTGGGGCTGTGTCTTCCAAGTAGAGAGAGTTTATCAGAGCAGAGGTGCTGAAGCCTCTCACAGGCACACTGGGTGCCCTCGCCCTCTCAGACTCAAGGTGGTATTTTAATAAGTGCTTCTCACAGCCAGTTCTCAGTTCAGTCCCATGTGCAAAAAAAGGAAGGAAGATCGTAGATGTGTCAGGAGGAGATGATCTGTCTGTCTGGCCTAGTAAAATCATAACCATCGTGAGGCTGCTCCTGGAATATGAGACACTTACACAATAACTGATTTTTCCCCACTGTGGCATGGCGTAAATTGAGAGACTTTGGTGGGTGCTTTTGGTCCTTGTGTTTCTGTCCATGCTCCTGTAAGCTGTATCTAATTTATTACGTGTCCGTCCAAACACTCAAGTCCAATTTGATGAGGAAAGTGGATGCTTTCCCATATCCAGTCCCTTCTATCATCACAGTCCCTCTGCTCAGTCCGGGTTGCGTTAGCTGGCCTTTAAGTGACAAACCTGCTTTTACTGCTCTTGACCCATCAGCGTCGGTCCGTGCAGAGCTCCGGATGCGATCTGCTCTCTGTGGCCAGGAGCAAACTGGACGTGCAGCTGGGCTGTAACCCCAGCCGCTGGGACGGAGCAGCTTTGTAATTGCAGCCAGCCCGATGCGAAAGTTCGCCCAAGGGGGAAACACACCCAATTCCAGTGTTTATCAAGTGAGGTTTGGGAGGGTAGAGGCCACTCCGTGTGCACTGGTTGAGAGTCCTTGTGGGCCCGTTAGCATATCCAGTGCCTGACTGCATCCGTACAATTCCTTTAAGACCTTAAGCAACTGCACCTGCTTACACCAAAGTGACTCAGGCTGAGGGAGAGGGGGGAGACTGTGGCAGCATGGGAGCAAAATTAAACAAATAAAACTAGGAAGTATTTTTACATCATGCTGTCATTCTCATTTCTGTCTGGAATGAGAGAAGCTGAAATTGGGTGTGAAACTGGGCTACTGAGGAAATAATATGCTCATAGAAAGTGCATGTGTTACATGCACTTTGATTTTAGCACCAAAAGCATTTTGGGGATGCAGTTTACACGGAGTTTGCTCTGTGGCTGGTTGGAGATGGACCAGACTGGTGTTTCTACAGGAGGTTTCCAATCATTAATTCTCCTGAAAAGCAACATGCTGTTTTCTGAGTGAAATGACAATCCTGTTGATGCTCGCCCCAAAAAGCCCATCCTGCTAAATTTCACATTTGGCTGCCGGTGTAATTCTTTCCATCATAGAGACCTCACATCATCATTTCATCGTTAGGTAACTTTTTTTGCTTAACTCTGACTTTATAAAGTCTGGAGATAGACATGATCATAGGCTTGGTAATAGCCTATGGGGGTTTTGGGGTATGGGTTTTTTTTCTTTCCTGTTTAACTAGTGATATTTTTGTTTTGGTTTGGTTTGGTTTGGGTTTTTTTGTGTAGCATGCATTAGGAAAGGAGGGCTGAGATGCAGTTTTGCTAGGATGGTCATGCCAGTTATGGGGTATAGCTGCTTTCACCACAGAATATTTTACCAGGTACACCATGTAGTACCGATACAAGCTTATGAAGCATATACTGATGAGCTGAGCAAAATAAGTAACCTTGGAAGAGTTCTCATTTTTGCCAATAAAACCTTATCTACAGTGGCACTTCTAAGGACTGCAGAACACGCATGAAACATTTTGCTGAATATGCACATATATTTTAAATGTAAACACAGCCTGGGATGCAAGGCTACTCTTCTGCTTTCTTTTAAATGCCTCCAGCCTGCTTCCGCCTAGCTGCCAACCCTCGCCCTGTGCTCCGAGCTCGCCTCGGGCTGCCCGGAGCCGGGGTCCCGCTGGGAGCCGGGACGAACACCACGGAGCCCTTCTGCCATCCCCCGTGGGGGACGAGGGACGCGCCCTGCGGATCTCGCCTGCCTGATCCTTTTGCCCTGCCTGCAGCCGTGTGAAGGAGCACTTTGTCTGCCCCTTTTAGCGCAAGGCTCGGGCTTTCAGTTCGGTGCGGCAAGGAGAACTTAAAAACAAAACAAAACAAAACAACCCCAAACAAACAAACAAACAAAAGACAAAGACAAAAATAAATAAAACCCCCAGCAAAACGGCGTGCGTTTCGGGGATACATCAGGCGGTTTGAGCGGGCGCAGGGTCCCGGCGGTGCCGGTGCTGGGCTCTGGGGGCAGCTCCGCGCCCCGCGCTCCGCTCCGCGCCGACCCGCGCCCGCCCTCGGCTGCGGACGTGGCCGGTGAGCTCGGAGTTCCCCTCTGCTGGAAACCCCGGCGGGAGCGGGCTGGCCCCGCCACGGCCCTGCGTGGGCAGCCCCGCCGGTCCGTCCTGCAGCCGCGGGGGGATGCTCACGGGTCCCCTCCGGGATGGCGCACACACACACACACCCCCCCACCCCCCGGCGGCCGGGGCTGTATGTTCCTCCCCTCCCGCTCCCAAACTGCACCCCGAGGGAAGGGCTGCCGGCGGGCTGCGCTCGGCTCCTGCCGCTCGGCCGGGGCGAAGCGGAGCGGGTTCCCCCCGCGATGCGCCCGCCCGGGGAGGCTGCCGCGGGCAGCGCCGGTGGGGGAGCGCCTGGATCAGCGGGGGGGGGGGGGGGGGGAGGGGGGGGAGGAGGATGTGGGGGAGGAAGGCGGCGAGGGATGGATGGAGAGGGGAGGGAGGCGGCGGGGCGGGCTGAGCCGCGCTGGCAGCGTCGTGCCAGCAGCCCGCTCCCTCCTTCCCCCCCCCAGCCCCGGGGCAGCCGGGCTCCCCCCGCCCTCCGACGGCACCGGCTCCTGCAGGCAAGAAGCCGCTTTTGTGATGGAAAGCGCTGGCGTGTGCGGGGCGGGAGACGACCGTCTCCGACCCGCTCCTGTGGTCCAGCCCGGATGAGTTTCGCTCCCCCCCGCCTCCTGCGTGGGCAGCCGGGATCGGGCAGCGGGCTGCCTCGGCAGCGCCTTCCGCAACACCCGGAGCCAGCCGGGGGCTGAAGGATTCCCTTGTCTGTGCCGAAAGCCACAGCAGCTGCTTGACAACAGGAAACAATGTGTAGTGAATGGAAAAAGGGGGTGGCGCTGCCTGAACAACTTCCCTTTACATCACTGCCCAAATAAGGAGCTTTAAACTAACCTTTTCTATTGCAGCCCGGCAGAAGATCCCCCTGGAGTCCCAGGGTCCCTACCTCTCACCGGGCAGAGTCATGGGAGAGCCGCGGCTGCAGTGCGGGGGGCATGTGCAGGTAACGAATCCGATCGCTTCATTCCAGGCACTCGCTGCTGAGGGCGGGGGTGTGTGTGCGCGCTTTAAAATAGATTTTTTTTTTTTTTTTTTTTTTCTTGATTCAGCCGTGGTCAGTGCTGAGAGGGAAGAGCAGCCGATGAGGCGCGATTAAGAGCACTTGTAACGCACGGGCATGTCTCGCTGATGAGGTCACTGCAATGAGTAACCAGGAGTTACTGGATGTCGGGCTACTGTACACTGTAAACACGGAGGGGTTGTTTCTCTTGATCCGCCGCCAGACAGTCCGGGTGCCTGCACTGGCACAGGCATAAACTGCAGCTCTATTCTTAATTGGCGGCCACCCCTAATTAAGGTCCTGCGAGCTGGGGACTTTCGCTGGCTGCACCATGTGGCAGGGGTGAGCTGTCTGTCTGTCTGGGACGGATTTCCTCCTTATCACTTGTACAGGAAAGCAAGTGGGGAGCGGAGGGGTTGTTCTTGGGCGACACGTGATGCCAGCGAGAAGCTGCGCGAGTAAAATCCCTGCGTGAGTTCCCAGCAAAGTGACTTTCCCAACCCAGAGTCCGAAATATCTGCTGGGCTTCTGCAGGCAAGTGAGGAGGTTGAACCTGCTGGATGCAGAGAAGGAGGGCCTGTACCTGGGGCTGACCCTTCGGGCATTTTATCTCTTTTAATTATTTCTCGCTGCTGATTGGCACCTGCACATCAGCATAAAATGAGGCAACTTTAGAAATGCATTAAGTCTCAGTAAATGAGTGCTAACGATTTAAGCTTCTTAATCCTCCTCAATGGAAATTAATAATGCTTTTGATGCACCCAGAGGTGTGATCAGAAATGCAGACACGCGCCGAGCTGCTCTATGCAAATACGTGGATTGTTATTCTGGAAAAAGGCACTGTGTGTTATTTTATTTTTTTTCCTCCTTGTTCTTTTGCTAATTGGCTGACCATCGTCAAAGCGCCTGGCACTTTTACCCAGATACACTCTGGCGAGTGGAAATGGCTGGGGCAGCTGACACGGTGATTTATGGTGTGAGCAATACAATCCAAACCCTGCTCCACTGCTAAAGGATAACCTGTAGCTTACAGGCTTTTCATTTCCCTAGTGTTGAAAGATTATTAGTGTCAGTGCGCAGAGCCAGTTTTAACCTTCGCTTTCTGGATGTCCTGATAGCCTCTTCATCGTAACTCCTATCACTCTTATTTTATTTGGCTTTAGCGATCCCCTAGGAAGCTGTTTGTGCTTGTTGGGGACTGTTGTGTTTTTCTCACTAGCTCAGTGCTTAAGGAACTTGTCATTCCGATTCTTGTAGGAAAATGTTCACAATGCGGTCAGAGTGCATTTTCCCAGTAAGAATAGGTGAGATTCGAGGGGAGTGGGATGTTGTGATTCTCACTTGGGTCATTCAGTGAGTCTCGTTGTCCCCATCCCCTTCCTGCCTTCCCTTTCTTAGCAGACAGGTCTAACTCAAGGGCTCCTGAAAATATGATTTCTTTCATCCCTAGAGAAGCATCCTTCAGTGGAAGATGCAGAGATACCGGTGCAGGACATGGTGGGGGTTGGTATGTGCTGTCCTGACTTGCTTCTGAGAAGAAAAGCCTTCTGCCTCCAAGGCTTGCTGTCGGGCTTCTTGGGCTGGTGAAGGATTCACTGCAGTCCTTATTAAGGAAAAACCAAATCTGTAGAGGACTTGTGTAAACTGTGCATCAAAGAAAAAACTTTCAGAAGTTACTAGCTGATTAATTAATGAATGTGTTACCACCAAACTGCTTGCAGCAGGTCTGGGCTTTGTGTCCTCTGGGACGCGTTCAGCATACGCAGAATTGCGGTGCAGCCCTGAGAAATACCTTTGAGGAGCCCTCTCCTCTCCCGGGGAAGCTCGTAAAGGAAGACTTACTCACTGTGACTGACCATTTTCATCCTAATCCACATTGGGCACTTCTAATTTCTCCGTGTTGGACACCATCCATTTCAGAAACATTCGTGTGTCCCGCTGCAGCTTCTCTACTGCTTTTAGCTTCTTAACAAGGGACCCTCACAAGATTTCTTTCCCCTCCCTGCCCTCATGAGGGGCTGCCCAGGTGCACGTGTGGCAGAAAAAGCAGAGACAGGACCACAGGCTCTGCTCGTTTGGTTTTCCCGTCTGAGCAAAAGCACGTTCTTGCAGCCGGGGTGGAGGAGAGAGCAGACCCGGGGGTGAGCAAACTCAGAAATGTTTGGAGTTTGCTCTTGAAAAATATACGGCAGCCGTCAAAAGAATAGCTCAGTGTTCAGCTTGCGTAGTTGCAGCGTGTGTGAGCATGATCGGATGTGGGGGACTACTACGGGGATCCGGTGGGGTGAGTCCCTGGAGAAACGGTTTCGAAAATAATATTTATTCTGAAGTTAACAACAAAAGCGCTGTTGAGAAAACTTTCCTGAGCTGTGGGGATAAGGCATCGCTGACATGGATGGTTTAGCAGTAATCGGAGAGAGCAGGGAAGTGTATCCCGGCTGGGGAAATCACCGTGGCCATCCTGTTGATTGGGTGGCAGGTCATTAATGAGGGGCTCCTGGGAACTCCCTTGCCGTACGTCACTGGCAAAGTCCCACGGCCACGTCGGGTAGCTCCTTCTGCGTTAGGAAAGCTGGCTTTCCTCCGGCTTCCTCCGTCTCCCCTAATCACTGAGGTTCCTGCTGACTCTGTGCTCGGAGGAGCTCTGCCGTCATAACTTCTGGCCACATTTGGCTGCACATGTTGAATGCAAAATGTTTCAGCAGACTCGCTGTTTCTAAAGTGCTTTAAAGCATTTGGTTTCTTGGCGAGGGGGTTCAAACTTCGGGGAAAAAAAAAATCCCAAACCCCCTGGAAAGGAAAGCAATTTATTTAAAATATACATTCAACACCATTGTCTCTGACTTTAAAAAGGCTGCTTGTTAGCAGATCTTTACAGCTCTGCTGGGATCTGCAGTCAGCAGGGCCAGTTGGGATGCAGGGAAATATTTATTCTGTTTTCCATTCTGCCCATTACACTTGCTGAATTCTTCCCACCTTTCCCCTGTTAATCCGGGCCGATTTCTCACTGGTGCTCCCTCTCCTGGGCTCTGCCGAGACCACCTTGCAAGAGGACAGTTGTGATTAGTGCTCCCGCTGCGCCACGACTTCAATTCAAGAAAATGGTCTTTCCCAGGCCGGCTTTGCACAGTCAGCTGGGATCTCGGTCTCTATAATCGGTGCAGTAATCTGAATGGAGATTTTTATCCTGCCCAGCTCTAATTACATGCCTGCATAAGGTGAACCTTTTAATGAGCATCAAAAGACACATTGTGTGTCAGGGAGGGCCTGTGTTAAAGGGACTAGGGGATTATTCAGTCATTCAAAAAACATTTGGTGAAAGTAAATGTGCAATAAATCTTACTTATCCTCTACGATGCCTCATTTTCTTTGCAAAGCTCTGAACCAAGCCCAGCCCCTCCTCCGTAGGAAGTCCAGGCTGTGAGTAGCTCGTGTAGCACGGGTTTTCACTTACTGCCACTTGTCTGAGCTTTCTGAGAAGGTGAACAGGGGTTGCACGTGCAGCAGGGTAAGGTGAGGAAATCAGCCATGCAGGGCTGAATAGATGAGAACAGATGTTCCTGAGTGTTTACTGTGTGGAAATCTTCTGAGAAGTCTTTTCCCTAAGAAGAACAGAAACTAACCCATTTAAATACATCTAGATGGTATTTTTGTAAACCCTTTTTTTTTTTTCCTTTTCTTTTTTTTTCCGGTTGTACGGAAATTTAAGTTTGGGGACACTTTCCTTCTGTGAACTGCTCAGCGACTTTTAAGCAGGGATAATGAAGAGGAAAACATGAGTGAGATCAAGTTTTCCTGCCTTCCCAAAATGGGCTTGCTGTAAGCAAGGACTGCTTGTTCCTCACTGCCTTGAAGCTCATGTATCATCTCACATAGGCACAGAGCGCTTGCAGAGCATCACTGTAGGGGCGAGCAGGTGGGTCAGCCACTGGTACAAACTCAGAGTAGAGGATCTTCAGCACTGTGGGAAACCTTATTATACATTGATGATATAAAAATCTTTTTTGTGCAAATGAGGTTTTCGGTTTCAGCAGCTCCTCAGTCTCCAGATCCACACGACTTATCCAGCCCTTCCCTAGTTCCTTCCTTGGACTTTGGAGGGTCACCTACTCATTAAACTGTTATTCAGGCTTTGCATCCCTGGGAGGCTTTGGGGTTTCAGTTATTTTGCTCTGCTTCTCCATTAGACCTACAGATTTTAGGCAGGAAGGCAAGGTGTGTCAAAAATTGGCTAGATCCAGTGGAATTCAGACATAGGATTTGGGTTTCTCTGCTAATGTTGCTCTCAGATGCATTGAGACCTGGAGGGGTTTGCTGAGCCCTCATTTGGTGGTGCAGTTTAGAGGGGAAACCTCAGGAGAATCCAATAAAATTGAGCCTGGCCCTTTTCCCAGCAAACCTGGTTTTAAGTGTAGTAGTTTCCTGAAGTCTTTACTGCCACACTCCTATGTCCAGATTGAAATCCAACTTCTGCATTGCTTACATGGTCTGTCCTGGAGCAGAACTCAAAAGGCACAAACCAGACAGAACCATTAACTCTATAACCACCTACTGTCACTTTTCGTAAGAATTACTAGTAGATTTAAGTCTCGGTTATACACGGACTGGCCTTCTTCATCTTCAGGTGTATGATTATTCTCTTGATAGCCCCATCTATCGTCAATAGCACAATGAACCATGAGCCAGCGGTGATGAAGGGACCCAAGGGCTGTTGCGTTGTGAGCTGCTTGTGTTCCCGACTCAGGGTGGGGTATGGTCTTGGGGTAAAATGCCAACTAGGTAAGTGTGTGACTGGACACGTGCTCCCCAAAAGTAACGTAGTAAGATAAGTTGGGGGTTGAATGCTTTAGAGGTCTGTTGGAAGTGATGGTGTGCCGTCTCCAACCATTGGTGAAGGTGAATGGAATGAGTGGTTGTTATTTAGGTGGTGGGGTACAGGGTTCACAAAATAGGTTGTGAAACTTGGAGAGCTTCTAGGAACTTTCAAGGAGTTTAGGAGGAACACCCTGGGCCCTGGGCTTTTGGCTGGTTCCGGCTGCCCCAAGCTGCTGGGAGATGCCCAGGAAAAGGTGTTGGATTAGAAAAGGTCTCCCCATTCCCTGCTGCTCAGGGTGAGGCAGCGAGGACCCCAAGGGATGCAGTGAGTGACCTGGGGCCAAGGCAGCGGGTTTGTCACTAACGGGAATGTGTTTCAGAGTTTTCCATGAGGCATCACTGACTCTTTAAATAGCTGCCCACGGGTTTCCTGTGTTCCCTCCTGCCCTTTATTCAGTTTGGTTTTTTGTGTTGTTTTTTTTTTTTAGATCTCCTTCTGGGGAGATTTACTAACATAAATTAAAGCTATAGAAAAACTGAAGATGGGGCTAAAATGAGTTGAGCAGAAATTAAAAATAAAGAAAAAGTTTCATAAGTTCACATGTTTTGGATGGCACCCGCCACCTGTGAAACAAGAGCAGCTGCTGGGCTGGGCCAGTGGTGACTCGGTTGTGACTGGTAATTTGCAGTTACCACCCTATTGCCACAGGGGTGTAAATCTGATAAAAACTCCCTTGGAGGCAGGACAGCCACATTGGGTTATATCAGCTGCAGAGGAACAAGGTAAGGGTGATTAGCTGCCTGGGCGAGAGAAAGGACGGAGAGGTAATGCCTGGTCCTTAAGGGGATGCATCCTCCGGAGGACGAGCATTGCGTGGTGGTTCTGGAATGGCTCTCCTTAGAAGAGCTGTTCACAGCAGTTATTCTTTGTGCACGTGAAAACAGCTAAGGGATTTCTTTACTCAAATTTGAGGTCTCTTGGCATCCCAGCTGGACTGCTGGTCTGAACTGGGAGGTTTCTGTTGTCAGGGCTGGCAGGGGCAGGACAAAGCGTTCTTGTGTGTATTTGAACCCACCAAAAACGTGTGTGGTCTTTGCACGTTTTAAAGAGGGAAGCAAAGTTTTGGTCATGTTTAGATGAAAAATGCCTTCATTTTGAAGATGCAGAGTGTTTGACTTTGGAACAAAACAGTGCAATGAAAGGTCAGGCGAGAACCAAGTGCAAAAAATAGAGTAGTAGATATCTACAGAAGAATGTGAAGCTTTTCTGAGTTGGAAGGGAAGTCGAGCTGGGTGTTTAATTACCTCCCACAAACTTGCCCGTAGTGCTCAGGTATTTCCTTCATGACTTTCTCAGGCTAAAATTAACAAAACCTGAAGAGAAACCACTCTTCCCCACTGTTTCACCACTCTGTTTACGTGAGAAAATTGGCCGGGACGCAACAGTGTGACCACTGTAGTCTGGAATAAGTGTACGTTTCTTCTGGAAGTGAGGATCTCTGCTGGAAGTTACCCTGCAGGAATTCAGAAGTGTTTCTGGCCAATATCCTTCTGTGGAAAAGTGCATGCCTCAGTTCCCACTTCTGTAAAATGGGGTTAAAAATATTCTCCCTCCCTCCCAGGAGCATTGCCACACTCCCTCCACAGCAGTTTGTAAAACACCACAGAGTTTTTTCCACCAGTGTGAAAAATGCTAAATAAAAGTAAATTGATACTATTTTAAATAATATTCTAAGTGCTTCATGCTACAGTGAATGACTACAAATAACTATGAAAACATATTATGGTAAAGATTCACAGTTACGGTTCACGAGCACTCTAGCCTGGGGAAGCTATTGCTTTTCAGCACTGATGGCCCAGCAGCTGCTCAAAAAACTGCCGAAATGGGTAAAAGAGATCCAAGAATCGCCTAAGATCTTCCTCTCACACCGTACGAGTCGACCCGCCAGCAGCACGGGCTGGATCTTCACATCTGATAGCATCCTACAGTAATGACTCACTGTCTAATGAGTTTAGTGCCGTGGTTTGTATCATTACTAAGGTAATCCTTTTAAAGTCAAAGAGCGTTGATTAAAACTGAACCCTTCCTGCTTTTGCAAACTTGCTTTGAATGGCGCCATTTGCATTCAGAAACAGTAAAGAGAGGAAGGCTAAAACCATTACTGCCAAACTAAAGAATTTTTTCATAACCCTAAGGCAGCGCTGTGCTGTTTTTCTGCTGAAAAAAAAGCCTGCAGTGTTGGTTTTATTATGCATTATGCAGGTTTTAGGTCTTTAAAGAAGTTAAGGGAAAGTCCCAGATGAGGTGTTGGTTGCCTTATAGTCTTCATGGAATATAGTTGCTTTTTGATTCTGCCTGTAATTCATTGCCGTAGACATGGTCTGCTGCTTTCGTGTTTTGATCTGTCATCCACCTGTGGGGATTTGCTGCAAAGTTCGAAAATACTTTGCGTTCATATTTGCATTAATCAGAATTCAGAATTATTCAGAAGATAGGAGATAGTATGCCAAAATGTGAAACCAGCAGTTAAATTTTTTTAAGTAAACAGGTGTAAAGGCAGAAGTGAAGTGTGTGAATATAATAGAAATCCTCAAATCCCATTTCTTCTGAACTGGAAATAAGTCTTTTCTGGCAGTTGGGGATGTATCTAGCCTGTCCCGGGAGGCTTCAGGTTGTGGATGTGTCAGTTGTGTCAAGCACAAAACCCATCGTAAAAAAATCTAAGCTGGACATTGTTTTTAGGTTTTGGGTTTGTGGGTTTTTTTTTTTTCCCAACCCATTTTTGCCATCTTAAATTAGAGCGATACCTTCCTAAGTGAACAGTAGGTTGGTTGTGTATTTTAATAATTTCTAATGCAAATCAAGGTGATAAACCTGGTCCTTTTTTACACAGAAAAGTGTGTTGAATTCTTGCCAGGTGAAACAAGGCTCCTGGCTGGTGAGGACTCTGAAAGGATATGGGGACAGAGAAATAAAAACAAGAAGATGCTTGTGAGGGGTGTGGGGAGAGGGCAGGAACTGGTGCCCCGGTGGTGAGCAAAAGTTGAGGTTAAAAAAAAAAAAGTTATTTTTGTGCTTTTCTTGAGAGCAATAAGCCAGTAAAGACTGTGAAGCTCGTGAGGGCACTTGTTGCAGAAAATAGCTTTGGAGAGGTGTTTGCTGAAAGCCATCTCTCTGTTTTGGTAAAGAAATGAGGAAAGTCAGAGATGTCAGTCCAGTCTCAGCAGTGGTGGAGACGGCGCTGCCCGCATCCCCCGTCTGCCAGCGTGCAGAGAGCCGCCGGCCCGCAGCCCGGCGCAGGGAAGAGCACGGCAGCGCCCTGAAAATACACACACAGTTTCACGCGAATGGAAACTGCAGCTTTGCATGCCTTAGACCTCAAATAACTGAATGAATGTAGTGCCGAGGGGGGGTGGTTTAGAGAAATGCCGGTACTGGGTAATTTTCTTTCCTGCTTTTGCACCACGTCTGTATCAGAACTAAAATTGCCTTTCACAAGGTGCAACACGCTGTCTGGAGCGGTCGTTTTGCCCATTTTGCTAGGCAAAATATTTTGAATATTGTACTTAGGAAGCTGCTGTTGAAATATGGTCACGGATTCTGTCTCTATTCAAGGGTATGCTGTTGCATGCCTGTGTGCAGACTGTACCTGCCCACATGCCATCACCAAGACACTTACTTGTCGTATTTTGACTCAATTTCCATCTCCCTTTGCATTTGCACTGGGGTGGCTATTTGGTGCTTGGGCTGTCACCATGAGGAATCATCCCTGGTGCTGGTGAGCCCGTTTGCACTCGATGGGTGTGTGCACGTGTGAGAGTGAGTGCAGGGGATGTTTTCCATTTAACAATGTTATTTCTGGCACCGCTGCTTTTTCTGTAATCACTGTTGAAACTGTTATGCTTGGGGGTTCATCAAGGAAACACTGTAAGTTCTTCTAGGGAGAAATATATTAAGCAAGTGGCTGTGATACTGGTTTCATAAGGGCTCGCTTTAATTGGGAACAGTGTTTTCAGGAGATTTTTACTGGCTGTGTTTCTTACGGAATCGAGAAACAGCTAATGTGAAATGGCATCCAAGAGCACCCAGTTTTCTCGAAAAGGGGCAGTTTGGTGTTTGGACTCTGATGCTGTGTTGTACGATGGTGTTTCAGGAAAAAAAAAGTCAGATTTTCTTTTGAAGAGGAAAAAAGTTTGAAGATAGACAGGATCTGCCTGTAGGGCAGTGATGGTCTGTGCCCTGTCTTAGAGAAATACAAGAAGTTACAGATTCAGGTGAATTATTGTGAGAGGGTTTTTTTAGATACATTTGTGGGTGTGCTACTCTACTGTGGCCACAAAGAGAAGACCTCAGCGGCTTCACTGCATGGCTGAGGCTGGCTTTGGGATACTGATGTGCCATGGTGCCGAGATGTGGGAGCATCTCCTGCATGCTGTGGCGTGGGTGGGAGAGCCCCTGGACCCGCTGCTGGCGGAGGAGCCCCCTCCAGCCGGGAGCCTGCTCTCGGGGTCTCACCGTGGCTCTGCAGGCACAGGAGTTTCCATGCCGCACATTTGTGTGCGGTGAAGCACGCCTGACGTGCAGGTAGGATTTGGGGAGAAAAGCATACCATGGCTGTTGTCCTGCCACGTCCAAAGACAGTGGTGAGGACAGTCATCTGCTGCTGCCAGCTCACTGTCAGTGCTGGGCAGTCTTCTCTTACTGTAAGGCATGAGGCAGTAAGAGAGTGATACGCCTGTGTTTAACCAAGTGGTGTGGTATTCCTCACAGATAACGTGACATTTCTGCATGGATATGGTAACAACACTGTTCACAAATCAGGAACTTCCAGAGAACTTTTAAAACTCGTTTTGTAGGTGCAGCACAAAGCAGAGAGGTGCTGAGCACTCGCGTGAGCCTGTGAAGCACTGGTATTTTGTGCAAACGTTAGCTATTAACCCTTAATAAACTACAGTTTGAGCTGTTAAATTTCCCCAATTCCTCCTTAGATGTAGAAAACCCCCTAATATTTATCTTCTGTTTGTGCTTCACGTCCTGGGCAGGGTGTCATTATGCCCTTTCAAGCAGCTGATCTGACCCAGTGCAGAGACTGGACCGTGCCATTGCTGCTGGTCGGAGCGCAAGGACCTGACGCCGACACGCTGGACCACATCAGGTCACCTCGCTCCGCAGCCTGTTTCTGGAGGATGCAGCACATCAACTGTGGGGAAAACTTCTTCCGTTCTGGGCATTCATGTTCATTGTTGTTAATCACTTATTTATAACCCGAATAACACCATCACATACTAGAAACTGGACCTATTGGAAAAACTGGCCACGTGGTCCCAGCTTGAGGGGGTTTACCATTGAAGGCAAAACTCAGAGGAAGAAGACAAGGGGAACAGAAAGGGTTATGGTGGCCAGGCGGTGAGGTGGGTTTGCTCGCTTTCATGTGTGCTCGGTATTTTATTTGTGGTACTTAAAAGTGCTCTTTTTCATTGGCATTTGTGGAGAGGCTGACACCGGAAAGAGGAAAGGAGGTTTTGTCTGTGCTATACATATTTGATGTTTTGCGATTGCGTATTTTAATAATTACCTTAATAAGTTACTCAAACTCGCCTCTCACTTTATTTTGGGATCTCTGGAGCCATTCTGTTTGCTTAACACTCTTAACATCTTTACAGCATTCAGCAAATTATTTATTACTATTGATTTATATGGCACCCAGTACAAGCTTCATGGCAGCGGCGAGCAGAAATTATGGTTCTTCCAGGACCACTTCACCCACCATTGAAACAGAGACTCCTCTTATTAACAGGAGAGTGAGAGCGAGATGGACAGATTCGTACAATTTGATGACCTCAGCGATTAATTATTTATTGAGCTTTTAATTTTGCATCCATCATTCTAGCTCTGTCTCCCCCGACTTCCCAGAGCAGTTGCAAGGGGAGGTAAAGGACCAACAGATACCTTTAGAGGGGGAGGTTTGCAGCTCTGTTTGGAGCAGCTCAGCTGTGCCTGTGTTAACCCCTGAGACTCTGGAGAAGAGCTAATATCTTCTTTGCCCCTGGGTATTTCAGGTCTTCAGAGACCTTTAGATTTAAGCCCAAAAAGCTGTGTTTTCTGCAGTACTGTGAGCTGTAGGGCAGACAATGGTGTTAATCCATCCTGTCCCTGGAGCTGAGGTGTGCGTAAGCCTGTTTCTCCCCCAGCTGTGGACAGAGAGGGGTTGCCATTGCTTTTCTTACCATCCCGTATCACTCACAGCTTGGCATGACAACTCTGCTTTCCTTGGGTCTTGTGCTTCAGGGCTTCCAGTGGATGTCTGCAGGTATCAGAAGGGTGGTTTTTCTAAATGCACAAGGAGCTGAGGATGCTTTGTCTTGTTTTTTGGCTTTTCCCCCACCTTTTTTGAAGGATCAAGGTTGGCCTCAACTGCTGGAGGGACACTGAGGTTTAGGATAACCTGGTGCTATCAAGCATCAGCTTTCATGGATGTGACTGTTTCCTTCCTTGGCTGTGTTGTTTTGCTCACGGATTCAGGATCAGTGGATCTGTGATCCAGGAGGTATCTGATGTGGTACCTGGGAGATCTTCTTCCTTTTCAGCAGGAGGCACTTACGGAACTTCTGCATGCCTGATAGTTGACAGAGCCTCTGGGATAGATGGGAGCTTGTGTGCAAGCCCCAGAGCTCCTGGGTCTCCCACCCTTGTGCTTGTAGTTACTGGCTTTTATAGAAGCCACCAGAAAAATGTGCAAGACAGGAGAAAAGGTGATCTTGTGCTCCCATCCAGCCCCCAGATGAAACTATGCACAATGGAGTGCATGGAGCAGCAGTTGGGGACTGAGCAGACCCGGTCCTTTTGCTTCATCCACTGAAAGCGCTAGGTCCCTCCAGCTCCCTGATGCCTCCCACTGTTATAATGGGAGCTAGAATGGTCATTCATCATTTTGGGGCAAAAAAAAAAAAAAAAAAAAAGCACAAATCATTGAGGAGTCTCCCTTAGGTGGACAGATCCTCCCCCCAGGTTGAGATTGTTCCTAAAAGGTCTGTGGGGTGGGAAATGAAACTGCGAATTAAGGAGCTTTTCGTAGTAAATGTGCTTTTCTCCCAAGCTGGACAAGAGAACAGAGACCAGTTCTTCCATGCTCCGCTCCTAACAGCATCCTGTGTGACCCCTGATGAGCCCAAGCAGAAAAATACGATCCATGTGCTGGACTTGTCCCACAGCTGACTTCAGGCCGGTTCCGACCAGGTACCAGTGCCGGGAACAGCACGGCGAGGCCCCCGTGCAGGGAAAGAATGTCAGATAACCAAACTCTTACCACGCACTTTCTTTTCCCCTTTCAGAGCTATGGCATTTTATTGATGAACTGGGCTCGTTTACTCCAAAAGATCCACTTTTCTTTTCAGTCCATTCCGTTTGGTGCTGTGGAGAGAGCTGATGGGAATCGCCACAATAAAATTTTAATTAAATGCCAGGCAATAATTTGCAGTGAGTAAATTGTGGTACCTGCAGTATGCTGTTGACATCTGTTCGCAGACCCAGAGGGCCATTAGTGACTTTGAGAACCAGGAGAAAAACACAGGTCCACTTACCTTGTTTTTTATTCTTTCAGTCCAGGGCAGAGAGACCTATTATGTTTAATATTTTATAGCAGTGCATTGTTGCCATCCTTCCTGTGAGTCATTTTTCCACAAGAAACCCATGCTCGCCGTTTTATTTAACCCCTTTAGAGGGTTTAAAGGAGGATTGTAAATCTTCTGCAGAAATGGTCTTTTATATGCTGTATTTGTGCCACTGCAATGCTGCACATTGCCAGGAAGCAAAAGCTGCTTTAATATTCAGCCATCTGCACGCTCGGGGGAAGGCCGGCAGCGCACCGGAGACTGGCATGGACGTCCCAAAATCACTTGGAGGTTCAGGCTCAGGTTTGAAGCTCTGACCCAGGCTGCACTCCTCTTGCACGGTGTTGTTTTCCCCCGTGTCTGAGTCTGCTGGAGCCCAAAATGGAGATGATGATAATGAAAATCTGCATCCTGAAAAGGAGCATTTCCAACCTGTGAGGATGTTTGTCCAGCCTTGACAAGTTTTGAGTAATGGGATGACTCTTGGTGGAGGGATTTCCTAATGTTCATTCAACTCTTCCCTCTCCCTGTTTTGCCCCATCCCATGAAGATGTATCTGCCTGTGCAGGTACCTTTGGACTCTCATTTTTCACATTCTTGCAGACAGTTGTGTCCCCCCTAAAACTTCTCCAGTGGCTTTGTTAAATGATGTCTTGAGGTCTTTTCAGGTTTTAGTTTAAGAAAATCACTCACAATGGTTTTGGCCATTCCTTGTGCTTTCTCTATGTTCCTGACCAAAGAACTTGGACCTGTGCACAATTATATTTTGTTTTACTGATTTTCAGCAGAGCTCCTGCTATGCAACCTCATGGGTTTGAGGACAAAAATACACGAGTTTCATTTAAATAACTGTAGTGGAAACTTTCTATGGAAAGAAGATACCCTAAAAAGCCCCTGAAAGAACAAAGTAATTGCCTTACAGAATGACTTCCTTTTGCTGCATTGTTTTCCGTTTGCATCAGCCGTTTGTCTCCTTTGGGCTGTGCAGTTGTGGTTCTTTGGTGTGTCATCCAGCAAAAGTACAGCAGAACTTCTGTGCACAGAAGAGAATTAGTACTTTTTTTCCCCCCCCTCTCTCATAAGGCAAAAAACCCCCCCAGCTGCACTCTCTATAAATTGCATCTATGACATGAGTGGAATTTAAAAATTACAATTAGGCTTGGATTCTGTGTTCAAGGTTAAACTTTTGTGTGGTTCTTGAGATGAAAAGGTTGAAGAAAGTGAGTGGTAGCATAGAAATTGCTAATATGTGGGAGCTTTTGACCAGTGAGATGAAAATACTGGGGCATTTTAGCACATCCAATGCAGAGATCTGCATCTGCTGACCACACTGTGGCAAACAGAGCTCATCTTGTTGTAGAGTGGCTTTGTGAGGCTGCTAAAGCATTAAACCCCCCAGAAGGTTCTGGTTTCTGCTTTGGACCTCAGCGTGACTGTGCAGACTGCTGCAGGGAACTGCAGGAAGTGTGATCTCCCCTGGTTGGTGATGGGGTGGAAGGGTGGTGTGAGCTTTCTTGTTGCTCGCTCTTGGGAGGAGCCTGGGTATTTGTATTTTGGAGGTTGGAAAGTGAAATTCTTAATTTTGCACTGCTGGGAAGATTAAGCAAAGATTTGTAGCTTAATGAGTCATTAGTACATATGTTTGGCCATCTTAGTTTTTACTGAAGCAACTGCCTGTATGCTTTCTGCTCAGAGATGGAGGCCAGCGTTCTGCAAAGAGATTGTTTTCTTTTTTACGCTCTTTCCTATACACTGATTATATCCTAAACTTAAGTCTCATGAATTTTTGGGTCAATCTCACTTCATAGCCTTGCTCCACTTCCTTTAGTTCAGCAGAGTACTTTTACTCTGCAGAAGTATCAAAAAGTTAAAGTGCCTAACACTTCCCCACACCTCTGACTTTCTTTGCCTCTCTCTTTGTCATTAATGACTTCTAAAGGCCAAGGTCATGCTTTTTTAACATCTTGAAAAAACATCTAAAATACTCTACTGGAGTAAAATAAAACCAACGAGCACCAGAAATGTGCCACATGAATAATTTTTCTGTTGCTGTCGATACACTGTTGATATGGCTGTGGGAAAGATGAATGAATAGCTGTAGAAACTGCCGTAGATGCTATGTCATGCTTGACAGCAGATTTCTTTTCAGAACATTGTGTTTATAATGTGTATACAAAACTTGGGGAGGGAGGGGGAGCTGCAGATCTCCTGAGGGTCTTCAAGTCAAGACATCACCGTGCTTGTGATGCTGCAGCTATCTGCTGCACTGTCTGGGCTGGAGAGGCTGTTGCGTGGATCCTTGCCAGGCTGGAGAGGCTCGAGCTGCCTGTCTGAGGAGACACGTCCTACAGGGAGATGACTGGTGGGGTTGCGTCCCACCCTTTCATATCACCTTTTTGCTGAAAACCTTTGTTTGAACTTGCAGTAGCCTGCTGAACAAATGCCCAGAAGATGAGAAAGACAAGACCTTCTGGTCTCCTTGGTCTTACAAAAAGCTACCTGGAAGTTCATAGATCAACTGATAGTGAGTGACCTTATGAGAATATGGAGCCTGATAAGGTCAGAGGTTTATACTTGGAGGAGTATCCAGAGAAGATTCCTTCTCAGTCGCTAATCACTGATTTCAGAGTACCATAGACTGCTGGACTTGTTTTTCCTTTTTCTACTTGTTTGTGGCTTGCCGTATCTTATGCGGAAAGTGCATCTCGTTCGCCTCAGACTTCTTGCTTCCTGCCTGGGAATGTGAAAATAAATGGCAATGGTGGGTTTAGAAGAGGTGTATGGAAAACAAAGAACCAACTTGGGGAGATTGTCTGGGTTTCCCCAAAGCAAGAGATTTCTGCTAAGTGGCAGCCTGGTTTCACCTGAAAGCACCAGCTCCCCACAGGCAAAGGGAGTTAGCCCAACCTGGAAGTGTGGTCAGTCCATAATTATGTGGGCTTTAGTTTAATTCCCTAGAAGATGACAAGAAAATCCTGGTTAGGCATGATCTTAATCTTCACGTTGATGTTAATTAATCCTGATTCATTGTTATAAGAGTATGAGGCCAGGCAGGAAATGAGCAAAAAGCATTACTGAGAAAAAAAAAAAGCTCTGATTTCACACTTCAGGGTGTGTGTGGGGGGAAGTTTTGAAGATGCTGTGTTCTTGCTGCAGTATAATACATTAACTTTCTTTGGTTTTGGCTCATGAAGTACTCTTTTCCCTCACCCTTAGAAGCATTGGATGTAATTAAGCTCAGAAGCAATGGCCCTCTCCAGCTCTTTCCTGTCAGCAGGGTGAAATAGCACATAAATGGTGGAATTTTTTTTTTTTTCCCTTTACTTCTTAGTGGGTGAATAGCTACTACAGAAATTTAGTTCCTCAGTGCTGTGTTACCTCCTGAGAACCACAACTTTGCTAGTACATGTTCTCAGCTGCTGAATCAAGACCCTGGATGCTTTCAGTTGCTCATTTAATTGGCTGCATCTTGTCCTGCAAGTCTGCTTGGGATGTAGCACTGGTGGGGGGAGATGGGATGAAATCCTGCCAGCAGCACTGCAGAAACCCACGTCTTCGTCAGAGAGCAGAGCTAAATGGTATGCTGTCGCCCTGTTCAGAATCACTGCAAAGGAGACTTGCCAGACATCTCCATGCTAGACTAGTTAGGTGATTTACAAAGTTGTTTTCAACCCGAAATAGAGATTTCTTTCATCTAAATGGTTTCACAAGCTTTTATTCAACAAGAAAGGACAAGCACCAAGGCCTTTCCCTGTGTGAAGGCACCTGCCAAGAGGATGGCTGGTGAGCTGCCTGGGGTATCTGGTAGTGCCACCGTCTTCCACAAATGTGCTGTGAAAGGTCACAGGAGCTCTGAACCTCCTCTGGCTTAGTGAGGATAGCTTGGCTAGGATATGAATTTTTAACTTGTGTTCAAACTGCTTTCACAGAGTTATTGCCTGGAGATAGAAAGCATGCAGCCTTGTTAGAGAGGGTGATAACAGCTACTTTATCTCAAGTGCCTGGACTGCTGCCTTTTTTTTCCCCTTTTTTCCCCCCCTTTTTCCTTTTAATCTGATATTCTTTGTTCAAAACCCCGATGGGGCAGATGCCTCCCAGTTAAGATTGATGTAGCTTATCAGTAGAAGTCTGCCTGCTGTTTCATAGGACACTCTTGAACTAAATTGGAGTAAAGACTGGAGCTTCAGTTGTCAAAGATGATGCAAAAGGAAATCTGTTTAGATGTTTATGCATCAGCAAGGCAGCAAGGCCAGCATTTATTCCCATTGGCATTTCAGCTGCTCTTTGTCATTAGAGATGCCCTGGAGAAGCCTTGGTGGTAGAGGAGTGATGCGACAGTAATACTCTGCTAAAGCCAGCGCAGTTTTGCACTGGCTAGCATCACCCTGTACTTCTGAAATGCTCTCTTTATTATTTTTATTATTATTTTAAACTTTCCTATATAAAATGAAATTTCACTGCTGATAAAAGCATCTGTAATGCCTGTTCTGGCACTGGATTTTCTTGGCTTATCTACAGCCAGGTGGCAACGAGGGCTTGATGGTGCTGGGGAGTAGCAGTGGCTGCAGTGAGCCCCTTTTGGTTTCTTGAAATCATTGGTGAAGATCTCTGCATAACCAGAGACTGCCTGTTCACTGGGTGTGCAGAGGGACAATTTTGTGGCTTGGTGGTGAGCCAGGACCAAACTGTCCCCCAGCCACTTGAAGGAAGCTGTGAGACCCTTCGCCAGCCCAGGCGAGGTGCCCTGTTGCAGCCTGTGCTGCGGCTGTCACCAACCTGCAAGATTGGGAGAGCGGCTTATTATAAATCTATTTTTGCACTCAGTGAAAATGCCTAAAAATATTTGCTTTCACTCATCAGCCATCAAACTCCTGCCCTCCAGCCCCATCGTTATTCTGTGCAGGTTACTTCTAATGAGAAATTAGTGCTCTGAGCATTTAACTTACAGTCTTTCACCTGCAAACAAATATTTTGCATGCCATGTGGGAAGGCGGATTTGTTCAAAAATAAAACTATTTTCATATCCCATTATGTATTTTCATATCCTATTACAAGCAGGTAATTTGCAAATATTTGAGCGAGACCTCTATTGAATATACTTTAATATTTCCCTAAGTAGAAGGGTCATTTTGAGATTATGCCACTGGACAGGGCTCTTCTTTTAATGTGGCAGATCTTCTGTATGACACTGGCACATGACTTGGTCTCTTCAAGTCTCTGTTTCTTCACAACATTGACATTATAATACTTCCTTCCCCTGCCTGGTCTGCATAGATAGCAGTTGGGGAAAATGGGCTGCCTGTGTGGATCACATGGTGGATGTGGACATGGCCTCAACTGTTATTATGTAGTTAATTAATAACAGTTGGGTTTTGTAGGTTCAGCTGGTCAGTCACTGGGTTGCTTCCTAAGGGTTTCTTTACCCTTGAAAAAAGAAAAGAAAATTAATACTTCAAGGTGGACCCAGCTTCTCCAAGCTCTTTTCTGATGGACGGTGCATTAACTTTTCTGATCCAAGTGTTGGAGAGATAACAGCTGTCCTTGAATTTCTGTCTCAGTGCTTTTCTTCCCATAGTGAGGAAGCTTTTCCTAGTGTCTAACCTGTGTTCCTTAGTGCAATTTAAATCTATGACATCTTGTGCTACTCTTGACAAGCCAAGAAGATGGTTTATTCCTTTCTGTTGTGACCCTCTTTATGTGTTTGAGGACCATTATGATGCCTCCCTGTGGTCTTTACTCTTTAGTCCAGAATAATGTTATCTTTTCACTTTTCTTCCAATCTGTGCTTTCTCAATCTCTGATCATTCTTGCTGTCTGCATTGGGACTTCCTTTATAATTATTGAAATGCAGTGTTCAATATCAGGACTTCAGTGGTACCATATAAACCAAAAGTTCCCCTTGAGTATGGCACTGTTATGATATAAGGAAGAAATTTTTTACGATGAGTGTGGTGAGACACTGGCACAGGTTGCCCAGAGAGGTGGTAGATGCCCCATCCCTGGAAACGTTCAAGGTCAGGCTGGACGGGGCTCTGAGCAACCTGATCTGGTTGAAGACGTCCCTGCCCATGGCCGAGGGGTTGGACTAGATGGCCTTTAAAGGTCCCTTCCAGCCCAAACCAGTCTGTGATTCTATGTTGGATTTTACTACAGCAACGTGACAGTGTTCTGCTCCTGTTCCGTTTGTTATCCATGGTAATCCTGAGATCCTCTTCCAAAAAAATGGTATTTGTTTCCTTTGTGACCATGTCATTGATTATTCCTGTCTTAGCACTGTTCACCCATCATTCCTGAATTGTCTTTTTCTTTTTCTCTTTTTTTTTCCAGACCATTTCTACAATTTATCAAGATCATTTTGAATCCTAATCCTGGCCTCTGAAGTACTTGCAGCCCGTCCCAGCCTGGTATTGGCAGCAATTTTAGTAAGCATACTATGTTCCATCATTCAAATCAATTATAAAAATAGTGAATTGTGCTAGAGCTAGGACATCTTGGATACCTACTCGATAAGTACTTCCCTTTGGCAGTGTGCACTGTGGCAGCATCCTGCAATGCTGCATTTGCCTTGCAAAAGGTACGAAAGGCAACGCAACTCCCTGGGACGATGAGATTTGTATCCCAAAGCAAGAGATTTCATCAGTCCCTTTGAAGTTCTGTAACGAGAAATAAGTTTATTTACCATACCGGTGCCTGAACAAGACCAGTTATGTGCAGGGCCAGGAGTTCGAAAGAGTAGCAGCTATGCTTTCTTGGAAAATCAGCAAGTCAACTTTTTCCTATGTATGTGTTACAGTTTTCTTTTTTCCTTCTTTCTCAATGGAAAACCCACCTTCTGTTTGCACCTTGTCGCTGCCCTTTTGCTCAGCAAATACTTGTTTATTAAGGAATGTTTGGGGCTGAGACGCAGCGGGAAGGAAAGCAAACGCACTCTGTTCCGTGACTCACGAACGGAGGTGGCAGTTGTGGGCGATGGTGGGGATGTGTCGGATCTGATGGGGGGGTGTGTCCAAGTAGATGGTCTATGTCCTTTGCTTGGATTTTTGCCCTCTGGCTCAAACACTGCTTTTCTGTATCAGTGGACTATCATGTAGGTTCATTTGGGTGGAGATGGCGAAGGGTGCAGTGTCCCAGGATTTATGAATTTCTGAGTGGTCTGATAAATGAAGCTTTATAGACCAAGCTTATATTTATAACGCAAAGGTGCAGAGCCAGATGTTGCCCGTGGAGACCAAAAATATAGTGGACAGCCACTATTTATGTCCCTGTAACTGTCGGTGTTTAACAAATAAGAAACGAAAACAAAAACGGTGGATGGACCCCAAAGGTAATCGGTTGCAAATGAACTCAGGCGAGAACTAGTCTCTTGTTTCTCTCTCGGGAGAAGCATAAAGCTGGTTTTGTTGTTAGCTGTATAAAGCTGGGTTTTGTTGTCAGCTGCATCTAAATGTATATATGTTTGTCAGAATAGCTCTTGATATCAAACCTCATCTCCTCTGTGATATCTGTTTCTGGAAATTTAAGCTTAAACAGGAACAATAATTTCTACTTGCTTTTCACCTCAGACTTCAGAGTTGTGATGGTGAATTAGGATTTCCAGCACCTGTGTCACAGGGCCAGAAATACTGCTCCCATGTTGCAAAGAGGGAAACTGATGCGGGGAGGCCAGTATTGCGTTAGGCTCATAGAGTGAGCCTGGATGAGAAACGCTGATTTCTAGTCCCCTCCTCTGTGACCTGTATGTCTTTCCTAAAGTTACAAGAATTTGAGAAGAAATGAAGTTCTGTGAACAAAGACTTGCATTTTGATAAATTCAAGGACTCTAACTACATAAAACTGATTTACTCTGGAGGGAAAAGCCTTAAATATCACTGTAGAGAGTACATAGTGTGAATGATGTTGTATTTATTCACTGCATTTCACTGAGTGGATGAAATCTCTGCTGACCATAATGGAATAATATTTGGATGTACTATCTAGTTCTGGTGGTGTTAAAAGCACGCACACAAAGGGAATTATTTTTGGAGAGAGGGGAAAAAAGGTTTATGGTACTAGTAAATGATTCTTACTCCTGCAATAATCCTAATCAGATTAATTAGGATTAATTTATCTGTCTGGCTTTTACTTATGTGAAATAAAAACATGTCTAAAGAATTTTGTTGAAAACCTTTATGAGTTTTAGTAATATTTTTGACTTGTTCCACTTGGTGCAATGTATAAATCTCTGGCTGCTTGGGCTTTTAGGGAGAATTATATTACATCCAGCATTTAGAACCATCCATTAGTTCTCCATCTCCTCTTACATCTTTTGTTGTCACTAAATTGCTCTCCTGTCACCTTTTCCATATTGCCCATCCGCAGGTGGCCCAGCTACACTTGTGCTAATGTCTTCAAACATGTTTCTGCTCTTCTTGCAGCTTCTTGTTTGAGAATAGTATCAAATCTCCCCTCCGGCAGCAGCCTAGTTCTGCTCCTGATCTCTTATAGACCCCCATCTGCATAGCATCCTTGCCCCATCCTACATATGGCTTTTTCCCCCTGGAACAATCCTTCTGTAATTTTCCACTTGTCTGTGTCACCAAAAGTCGTATCTTTTCTCACTTGCATATGCCACTGACTTTTCCCATCACTTTTTTTTACTGCTTCTTTCTCTTACTGTTTTCCATTTCTGAAAAGCTGTTCAGATTTTTCACAAAACAAAACTGTATGGCACTGCATATGTGCTTGCCCATATGTATCCATGTATAGCGAAGAAGGTTGCAGAACTGTATCTGCCAAATGAGGTAATTTTCCATCTCTCTATTCTCATTTCATATCTATTCACCACTCAAAAGTGAGTTTCCTTGGAAAGCTTCAATCAAAATACCAAGATGGCTTTGAGCTTTACAAGTTTGAAAGACCAGAAGATTTTCCATGTGACAATAGCAATGTGGATGCTATAACCATTACTCTACATCTTCATCAGTTAAATGGGACGGTTTGATGTCACGGGGCCACAAGCAGCAGCCCGGGCACTGGCAGAGGCTTCCCTGCAGTGTCTCTACCTCATCACTTTCAGATCTCATGTAAGCACTGATGTCCCTGTTGGTTTAATTCAGCCTTTCTTTTCTTACTTGGTTTCACCATGCCATGAACCTGTGGCAGTTTTGAGGTGTATCCTTCGGGTTTGATCTTGCTAGGATTCAGCAGTGTCTTCACTGATGAATTTTCCCACGTGCTTTCACGAAAAGGCAAAGAACACAAGGAGGTGCAGAGTGGACACAGTGTGGCCTGTGGAGAAGTATTGGCTCTTGGTAGAGATTTTATTATCTGCAATGGTTTTTGGTGGACACCTGAGCATGTGATGCCCTCTCAAGTCCTTGTACCAGGAGACAACTGGAGCCTATTTTAGGGAAAGGACACCCCACAGTGTTGTTGCCAGAGTGTACATCTGCAGGGATGCACGTTGCTGCCAAGGGCTCTTTTCCTTTCCTGTTCCATGACTTTACTGGTGCAGAAGGGTGTACTGGAGGTGCCAGATCAGGATATGTCCTCAAGTCTTTGCACTGAGACCTAGTTTCACAGCAGCAATGGCATTTCAAATGAAGAGTCTACATTGCATCAGAGTCTTCCTCAGACCCAGGGTTGGCTGTCAGAAAACAAATCCCTTCCCCAAAGTTATGTGCAGATTTTTCTTTTCACTTTTTAGTGGGAAACACATTGTTATTTCCAAAATCTTCTTTGTCTCATCCCTTTACATTCCTCTCTTTAACCATTTGCATTTTATTACATTGGTAGTGAGGTGTTAAGACCAATTTTGGACTTCCTACCCTCCTTTTTTTTTCAGTGTTTTCTCTCAGCTTGGTAGTGTGCAGAAATCCTGGTGCAGGGTGTGAAGTGCCTCTTTGCACAGGAATGTGTATCACTGCTCTTATGTCATCCTTTACCAAAATAGAGGTGATGTTTTTTAACAAGATAACACACACTCTATTTTAAGCTGCTTCTAAAAATAAATTCCCGCAAAAGTTGGTGTTGTGACAGCAATGTTTTATATTTTAAATGGGGCTGTTTTCTTAAGATGATTGATAGAAAGAAGATGAGCTTTACTAGTTTTATCCTGGGGTGAAACAACTTAGGAGAGTTACCGATAGTACATGAAGGTCTACGCGACCGCGAGGACATTTCTGATTAGGTCTACGGTCACTGGCTTTTCCCCTAAGGCTGAAGCATTGCATTAAACACTGGACAAGCTCTTTCTCCTGGAGGTGTCTGGTAAATAATACAACACATTCTGTATGTGGACAGTGTTCCATAGTGCTTTGGAGAGTTGATGGCATTGTCACATTGAATGAGAAATAATGGCTAAGGGAAGAAATGAGGAAAGAAACGGTTCCTTTGGGAAACAGGGTGGATATATAAAACTTGTTGGATGTGCTCAGAGCTACAGGGAAGAAGTACAAGAGCCGGAGATATTGCGTGAGGTGGAGGCAGGCATTGCAGAAGTTTCTAGAGAGCAGGAGAAGACTCTGCCTTCCCCCACTGTCACCAAATATCCCAACATCTTGGGGGGGAACAGCTTCCTTGCTGTAACTCTTGGCACGTGAAACAGGTTCATTGTTTTTAATGTTAAGAACAAGAAGTCATCTCTGCTGAGCTACTTCATGGCCTCCCCTTTCCCAGTCAACTATGTGAGCAGCTCACAAAGAAAACTTTTGGCCTCTTGTCCAACGCTAAGATGTGTCATCTTCTGGGGTTAATGCACACTTAGAGATGATTTAGAGACAAGTGTGAAGTAAGGAGAAAGGACCAAAAGAATTGAAGGAGCAGAAACGGCTCCAGTCACCTGAGTAGACTATTCAAGTGACTGTCAGTAACTGTGGTTCTTGTGTGTCTGTGAGAATGGCAGGATCTCAAGGCTGTTGTCTTGAAGTCAAGTGTCTTTGAAAGGCCAAATACCTTGAGAACTGTGATCATAGAATAGTTTGGGTTGGAAGGGACCTTTCAAGGTCCAACCCCCCTGCAATGAGCAGGGGCATCTTGAGCCAGATCAGGTTGCTCAGAGCCCCATCCAGCCTGACCTTGAATGTTTCCAGGGATGGGGCATCTCTGGGCAACCAGTCCCAGTGTTTCATCACCCTCATTGTAAAAAATTTCTTCTTTATATCTAGTCTAAACCTACCCTCTTTTAGTTTGAAACCATTACCCTTTTGTCCTATCACAACAGGCCCTACTACAAAGTTTGTCTCCATCTTTCTTATAAGCCTCCTTTAAGTATTGAAAGGCCACCATAAGGTCTCCATGGATACTTCTCTTCTCCTGGCTGAACAACCCCAACTCTCTCAGCCTTTTCTCATAGCACCTCCAGTCTACCTGCTTTGGGAAGCAATACTGAACAAGTAATTGCCGTGATGAAGGCAATGCCATCGTTTGCTCTTCCTGCAGATTTGGAGTAGAGCAGCAGTAGGCATAGCTGTGTCAAGTCATGGTCCATGTCAACAGCTCTCATAGGCAGTAGGTAACCCAATGGCCATGTGTTTGTGACCGTGAACCTAAGCTTTGGGGGACAAAAGAAGAAGTGCTGCTTCCCGTAGGGTGTTCACGTGCGCACACATGCTGCTGATCTGGCATCATGGAAGGTGTAAGGTTGCCATTACTCCACCCAGAAAAATTGTTCTCATGCTGCCAGCAATGCGTCCAACGTTAATGAGACATCTCTTCAGGCTCACTGCTAGAAGCCAGCTTGTACTTGGCCTCCGTCCTCTTGCTGGTGCACCTTGGCAAAGGGAAACACAAGTTGAAGAAGGCCTTTTTGCACCTGAGATGCCCAGTCGTGTTTCAGGGTGACATGGTACCAAACTTGGTGTGCGCAAGAGAAGAGCCTGTCCCACGGAAGTTGCAAACGTGACTTTTCTCCTCCTCCTGACTCTGCTGTGGCACAAATGTATTATAGAAAGTTAACACTTCATGGGAAGACACAGAGGAGAGTTATTACTTCAAGTAATGGCTTTACTGGTATCCTTGTGTACCACAGATGGCCAAAAAGTCCTGGCCATATGGAGATGTGCACGTCTCACTGCTACACAACAGGAAAACAGATCCCATAAATTAAAGGATGTATGATGATGTACGTAAATCCATGGTCTGATCCTCTGAGGTCAAAGCCCTCTTGGTGTCAGAGTATTGGATGCTAGTCTGTAATCTTCCACCTCCTTCTTATATGACTATGCCATTCAGAGCTTGACAGCACCCTCCAGACCTCTTGCTTCCTAGAGCATTCTATGGTGGCATTAACCTGCAGCACGTTGCAGTGAAGTAGATAGTGATCCTTTTGCCCTCCTGGAAGACGTGATGAGGGTCCACTACACAAGTCAAAGGAAAGATTGCTGCATGGGAAGTGGAAGGAAAATATCATTATTTGCTTACAGTGTGGTTCTTTAGAATGGAAAAAGAGAAGCTTATCATGATGAAAGGAGGCAAAATAGGGACGTCTGGGCTCAGCTCTGGTACTGGCTTGTCATGCAACACTTCTCCAGCATCCTGTGTTTCAGCTGTAATACAGGAATCATGCATTTCTATTTTTGTGAGGCTGTCTAGGATTTGCTGGTGTTGGACTTGGATCCTGGGATAAAACAAGCTGCTCAATAAATTCGCAAAGTTTTGAATTGGCAGTAGGGATAGAAGCAGAGGGTCAAGTTAGGCCTAATTCTGACCTTATTTACTGTGCATTTCAGGAATGGCTCCCTCAAAGACAGCAGTCACCCCACTGCAAAAACAGTTAAAGAAAATCAGAATTGTTATCAAGGCAAAAGTGTGCAAGGCAGGACCTTTGCTGAGGCCGAGCAGAGGCGTATTTTTTTTTACTTGCAAGGACAGAGGTTTTTTAACCTCGTGTTTCCTTCATTTGTCTTCATTAAGAAAATGACAATCAGAGTGAAAATGAAATACCCCAGGGAAATAAAACCCCTTCAGCTGTTGATTAGATCTGGCCATCACTTCAGAGCAACCCTTTTAGATAAGTTTGTTCTTTGTGTTGCCTCGTGGTGGAGGGAACAAGATCATCTGCAGAGCATCAAACCCAGTGAGCAGGTGAGATAATGAACCAGTGAAGATGTGCAAAGAGCCCTGATCTCACCTGTCTGCACTGAAATTAAGACTTTTAATTAGCTCACTGGGATGTAGGGGGGTGTCAATGATAACGTTTGTGCCCCCCGTGCTGCTGGGTCAGGGGGTGAAGCAGTGCAGGGACCGGGGGAAGTCCCGCCGCTGCCACCAAAGAGTTAATCCCAACATAATCGTCTCATTCTCTTTCGGAGAGGAGTTTCTCCGTGGCAGCCTGCAGGGCTGTCGGGTAAGACGCGTGATTGTGTGTTCTGGCAACCGCTTTGCAATGTGAAATAAACACCCTTTCGTATAATAGCATTCATTGAGCATTGTGCCTGGGAACCCATCATGACACATGTCAGCCCGGGGCTGGGGAAGCTTCCTCCTTTTGCAGCTCAGCAAAATATTTATACAGTGTCTTCTAGTAAACCAGTTCCTCCATGCTGCTGGGGGAAGCGGCTCCGGAGCTGGTCTTAATGGCTGACCTTGCTCTGAGTCCCTCCTAAAATAGCGAGCACAGCTCGGCTCCCTTCAATCTGCCAGCCAGATGGAACAGCTACCAAATTTGCTTCCCTGTTAGGTGTACTTTTAAAATTACTATAATAGCCCTGCAGATTTATTACTGCTTTAAGTAACTGGAACATAGTTTTAAAAACAACAGCCCGTGTACCCAGTCCTCAAGCCGTGCGCTGGGACGCTAATAGGGAAACTGCAGGAGCTGATGGAGCTGATGGTTGCTTTGTGTTGAACTTTGAGTCTTGGGTACTGTGCGCTCTCTGATTATTAAGCCCTGTAGTTTCTAAGAAAAATAATATTTTTTCTTGTTTTCAATATTTAATAACAACATTTTAAAAATCTTGATGCTAAAGAAAAAATAATATGAATTTTGCTGTTGACGGATAGCCAGATGGGGGTACTGCAATGTCAACTAGTTTGCAAAGAATAGAAATATCTTTTTTTTTTTTTTCCCCTTTGACCTTCAGTACTGTAGGGTCTCAATGACCAGAGAAAATTATGATGGTTTCTGGCTCCTGACCATTGCTGCTCATCAAAATCCGTTCCACAGTGTCACAGTCAGTCTCTGCAGACCGCAAAACCAGTTGCAGCTAGAAAGTTTGTGTAAGATGTACAGAAGGCTGATTGAAAAGAAGCATGTTTCCAAGAATTCTCTATGTTTTGGTTTGCGTAAGGTCTAAAATTTAAAATATGTTTCTCTTGCCCCAAATAGATCTCAAGTAGTAATTGTAGGTGGGGAATTACAACATATATGGCTGGTTTTAGGAAGGACCCACAAATATCTGTTCTTGGCTTGTGATAGGGTATTTCTCCTCGAAGAGCAAAAACAATAACAAAAAAAAAAAGCTGGTATTTAATTTTATAGATGCAAGGTTTGGGCAATGAAGCTAGACAAAGTAAGCCTAGAAAAAAGGAACAGAATCTTAGCAGAGAAGAAATCGATCACTGGAACATCTTAACTGAGAACTGCTTCCTCTGCCACCATTTGTAGTCTTTAAATCCAGACTGTTTTCTATTTTCATAAGCAATACTGAAGTTCAAGGACAAGTAATGAGCTTGATGCAGAAATATCTGAGAGGTTCTGCAGCCTGTGTTCAGCAGGAGGTCAGGCCAATCATTTATCATGCTGTCTTCTGGTCTTAATATTTGAGGATCTCTGAAGACCATGTGAGATTGTGGCACCGCATTTTGAAAATGAACCTTTTAATCTTCCTGGAAATGCTTATTCCAAAAAAACAAGAGCCTTGACTAGAGTATACATGTTTTCCTGAAATTCTCTATCTGTAGTGCCCCATAAATGTGAGCATGAATGTTGTTTGCTGTTCAGTCTAGGGCTAAGAATAGGAATTCCCAAGATGAATGCTGGACTAACTGCACACCAGTTCATTGCTGCAAGGACTTGGCATCACAGAATGGCCCATGGAGCCCCCGCAGATCATAGTATTTGGTTTGTGAGCTGTGCAGAAGCTCACTGTGAAAACAAACAAGCTCTTGTGCAATTATCATGCAGTTCACGTATTTTTAATTTAACACTTTTGCATCCAGGCCTGAACTTCCCTCTTTTTTTGGATGATCATTTTTTTTATTTCTGGGACCCTTCTCTTAAACTCCAGGTTTGGTTGTAAGAATGCCCCTTACTTTTGCTGTGGGAATGAACAGTATCTTCCAAACTGACTTTTACGAGAAGAGGAGAAAAAAAAGAGGTGGAAGGGGGGGAAAGGCGTGTTTCTCTCCTTTTGGGTGTGTGGTCAGATGGCTACTTGTCTGCCCAAGCATCCTCTCTCTGCAACCAGAGCAGGGCCATATTTATGGCTCTCCTCCCCCGCAATCCTGTTGTTCATGAATGAATGCAAAAGACTCAGAGAGGACAATTTTGCAAAGCAGAAAACCAAGGTCGTAATTTCAGGTTCCTCAGAAGAGGGCTCCTACCCAGATGGCCAATTAAATGCTTGGGTTCCTTCAGATTTGGACCCTGTTGGTTTCGGGTGAGCAGCTCTGGTAGGCGGTGGGGCTTTATGAAGCCCGAAGGATGATTCAGCATCTTCCACCCCAGCTCAGGTCAGGCGGTTGCATCTACACCATTCTTGCAGCACCACCTTCTGGTCTGCAGCCCTGCACGGTGGAGGAGCCATGGGCAATGCAGCAAGCGTGCTGGGAGGCGTGCATAGAGGTGCTCTTCACTAGCTGCAGCCTGGAAGTGGAGGACCGAAACTCCTGGGTGGCTTGTGGCCAGCTACCGAGGTGGTGAAGAAGTTGGGGGGAAATCTAAGGCACCTTCATGCTGCATTTTTCTGCAGGGTTTCTGAGCCCTCAGGGTGCTGGGCTGTCACTGGGGTGCTGTACGTTGCACACTGGTACGTCAGCGTGCATAGGAGGTGTGGGACCACATCCTGCTCCCTCTGCGGGGCACACCCCACGCACCCAGAGCCGGAGATTGCAACCGAGAGGAAACCTGCAGAGAGAGTTACTGATCTTGCAGGCTGACTTGCTGAGCAAGGGGTGAGCGGCAGGGAAAGTAGATCTAGTAACTACCTGCCCTTTTACACCGTGCCACAGGGGACTTTTCTCCTGCTGCACCTCATTTTCCCAGCCCGGCGGTGCAAGAACCGCTCATTTCCCTTACCGACTTGCTCTTGCAAAAGTTGTAGCGTTATTGACTGGCAACTGGGCTGGTGTGGCTGAAACCTCATCTGGGTGTTTCCGACTATATCAACTGGTCTATTTAAAGGCATGAACTCTTCCTCCAGACCTGGCCTCGCTGTTTGTGACATGAACGAGGGATCTCCGAGTTCCCCTCCCTAACAAGATGTGACTAGACCCGTCTGTTCAGGGGCACGCAGAAACCTCGTCTAACACCTTTTTTGAACCTGTCCCCCACTGTTTTATACTTGTACTGACATAACTGTCCTGTTCAGCTGCCGAGCAGACAAAAAACAGCCTCTGCTCTCTGCTGCCTAAAGCCAGTGTCTGCAGAGACAGCAGCCGTAAAACAGACCTACACCAGTAAATGAAGGTCTGCTCCATTCCTGTCAAGGCCTGTAGCTATTCCCTTTTTTTTTTTTTTTGCCTGCTAATGCTCAGGCTTAAAGCAGGAATGCAGGCCCCTTAATAGATTTTTTTTTTTTTTAATATATATTTTTTTTGATCTTTCCTAAAGAGGCTGGAGGCAATTTCAGACTTGCCTCATCTACAACCATTGTTTTGCACATTGAGGAGAGGGTAGAGACAGAAGGTTTGTTACACACTTGGTGCTTCTGTACAGGGTGGTTTTAACAGGCAGTCGACTGCCCCTGGACCCAGCAAAAATGGCTTGCTATGAAAAATCGAAGTGGTCTTTACGTAAAGGTGGAGGTGGTGGTGGCTGGTTTTCTGTAGCCCATTAAAGAAAGAGCTGCTCATCAGAGGTTTAGTGCTGTGCAGATGGTATTTTGCAAAAAATCGTTGCAACTCTGGGATACACCAGGAGAGCCCATTGCGAATCCAAACATGAGTGGTACTAGATCTAACCAAAGCGTCTGGACAAAAATTGGAGTGTAGGTACTCTCATAAACTTCTCTTGTTATTTCTCACACTGATAAGGCATAGTCAGGAGGAGAGATGAATGCTGCCTCAAGATCTGTTTTGCCAACAGATGTCGACTTGATGGTTTTAAGTGTTTTTGTTTGTTTGTTGGGTATTTTTTTAAGTAGCCACTTAATCTATAGTTCAGATGTGTAGCTAGTTGTCATCTTTGACCGAAGAATTTCTTGTGTGCATTAAAATAATGAGGGGTTTTTGTGATCTCTTAGGTGTTTAATCAGTTAGAGATTTCATCTTAGGTGAGGCTTTTTGAAGCATTCTTCCTCCTGAGGCTTTGCCAGGCAGGAGACTTTTTGGATCAGTAGTTGAGGCACAGAAGTAATTTCTGGACCTAGGTTCTCTCCATGTTTAAGAACTTTTATTTTAATTTCTTAGTAAAAGGTAATGTACTTCCTAAGAAAAAAATCAGGTTGGAAGTGTTAATGAAAATCTTTGTTCATTTCTTCTTGCCAAAGACATTTCCATTCTTTTAAAAATATCACCAAATAAACGTTTTGAAACCTAACTAGTTTCTGTTGAGCCTTGTGCTAAGCAGAAGGAATACAATCTCAGATTTCCTGGATGAGTATGCACACAGATATATCAACCTGCTTTCCTAGGGATGTGAGACCAGGCTTCGAAAAATATTTATTTGCCTTGAAATCTTTAATATTTGACCTCCGTATCATTTCCTTAATGCCATTCCAACTCAAAGCCCTGATAAGCTCAGTTGTGAAGTGCTGAAAGATATTTTAAAAGTGGCTCTGGTCACCAACATGAGCTCATTTCTAATTAAACAGGAGTTCACACTTTTTTTCATTAGAAGCATAATAATAAATGTACACATAATTGGCTGATTCTTAATTCATTAGCTATTAGAAACAAATTCCGTAAGTCTATTAGGATTAGAAAGTGGAGCTTTGTGTCACTGAAGTGATCTCATTCTCCTGATCTACATTAAGATGTCATTTTGCTTACGGCTTTGATATGTTAGGATAATTTATCCAGTCTGTGGATATGATAGCAGCATATACAGTTTCTGCTGAAATGTTGCCGGAAGGTTGGCCTGTGCATAAGATCTCTCTCCCTTTGATTTGGGCTAAGTTCTGTAACTTCCCAGCTGCTTTCAGCAAAAATGGTGACTCTCGCTGTCACCCCTCAGTTTACCAGCTCCATCTGCAGGTACCTGCACTGGGCAGATTTCAGTGCCCAATTAAATACTAATAAAAATCACAAAAATGGAGTTGCTTCTCATGAATACCAGGGTGTCTAAGTACTTGCTTTACAAAAATGAACAGGTGGATGTAGCAAACACAAATCTCATGCATTAGCTCTTCCTTTGATGCATTCTGGTGGCCCCAAATGAAGATCACTAAGGCCATTGCCATGCTGTGAAATTCAGATATTTTTGCACAGTTGGTTGGAAGTGGGGTGAGGCTGGAAGTCTTATAGAGCAGATTCTTCTGCGGTGGATCCTCCTGCTCGTCCTTCACTCCAAGTCCATGCATGACCTACAGCCATCGGTCTAGATGTTTTGGTGGACTTGTATGGCTTTGTATTCCATGTCTGCATCCTGAAGTGTGTTCCTGTTTGGAGCTCTCAAACCTTTACAGGGCAGGAAGAATCTAAGGAAGTGGCATTGTCTGAAGCAGCCTGGAGACTCTCCTGATTTCAGCTGGGATTGAGTTAATTTTCTTCCTAGAAGCTGGTACAGTGCTGCGTTTTGGATTGAGGATGAGAATAACATTGATAACACACTGATGTTTTAGTTGTTGCTAAGCAGTGCTTACACCAAGTCAAGGACTTTTCGGCTTCTCACCCTGCCCCAGCAGCAAGGAGGCTGGGGGTGCACAAGAAGCTGGAAAGGGACATGGCTAGGACAGCTGATCCAAACTGACCAAGGGGATATTCCATACTGTATGATGTCATGCTCAGTATATAACTGGGGGGGAAGCTGGCAGGGGAGGGACACCATGGCTCAGGAACTAGCTGGGCATCAATGATCTGTGAGTGGTGAGCAATTGTGCCGTGCATCACTTGTTTTGTAGTATTATTATTATAATTATTATTAATCTCTTCCTTTTCTGTCCAATTAAACTGTCTTTATCTCAACCTACGATTTTTACTCTTTTGCTCTGATTCTCTCCCCCATCCCACTGCGTGGGGGCAGTGAGCGGATGGCTCTGTGGTCATTTTAGCTGTCTGCCAGGTGAAACCATGACAGAGATTCAGAGCAAGGAAAGGGGAAGGTAGCACCAGGGTTCTTAATTTTTAAATTGGCTTTTAAAACTAGGAATGCGTCTTATATCTCAGGCACAGGCACAAGTCTCTAGGTCTTCACTTTGGTAAAGAATTGTTCTTTGTCTTGCCTCGTTGCTGTGTGCTCAGTGAGTTTGTTCCACCAAAGTGGAGAGCAGCTTCTCCATCCAAAACCACCTCAGCTCTCCAAGAGAGCCACAATGGTCCTTTGGGAGCAGCAGATGCTGGAGGGAATATTTGGGCTAGCTGCATCCCTGTGTAGGAGTTGGGGATGGGGAATTTTTGATGGATACTGTAATCCGGTCAGATTTAAAAGAGTGGAGACTCTCTGGTGTGGAGGAGATCCTGTCTGGGGTGGTGAAGATGTGGAAAATCCTGTTCTGGGTTTTCTCTCATTCCCCCAGCGAGTGCTGGTGCTGTGGATTCCTGAGGAACAGGTTTATGAGGGGAAAACCAGAATAGATGGACACAGAGCCGATGGGGTCCCTACATAAATATTTGCATTCATCTACAAGAAGCATCTGTTAATAGGAGGCCAATCACCTGGAAGTGAATCAAAACACATTCTGGTTCTCATTAAATGCTGCTTTGTTTCACTGGCATAAGGTGTATTTTTGTATGTGCATACAAGGGAGTTTTGTAGAGCTTGTGATGACAAGGAAGCAAACACTGTCCAGACTTGATTCTTTTCTTCCTACAAAGCTAACAACATTCCCTCCAAACTCAGACATGTTTTTTCTTTCTTTCCTGTTAAACAAATGTATATCTTGATTTTAAATTATTTCTGCTTTTTGTGACTTGGCTTGGCGTATGAGAGCTCTAAAAGGTGATGTTTCCCTCTGAACTTTTGTGCCATTGGTGTGAGGAACACCAGGGTCTTCCAACGGTGACGTGTCTTTGCACCTTTCTTAGCTGTTTGCAAAGAGCTGTGCAGCTTGTAATTTGGATTCACATACATATATATGTGTGTGTGTGTGTGCACAAACATCTGCAGTATATATATTATCCTTTTGAAGAGAGGTTTGAAGCATGTTGCTGGGGAGGAGAAATCAAACGAGCTGCACCATCTATTGCAGCTGGTTCTGAGTTCGTTGGTAGGCCTGCTTCCATCTGCCCAGCTGCCAGTGCACGGCATTTCAGCAGCTCTGCGCTGCCTGAGAAAATATTTATCTTGAGAAAAGTTGTGTTAATTAAACTGACTCTTCTACTAAATCCCCTGCCACATAACAAAAACACAGCAAAGTCTTTATCATGGAAGCTTTTCAAGATGAGGGTGGCATTGGGGACAGGCAGGCACTTGCTCAGTGTGTGTAATATGTATTTCTATTTTTTTCACCATTTCTGTTATGTGGCAAAATATAAATGAATTTCAGTATATGCTCCTAACGAGTCAAGACTCTTTCTGTAAATAGGAGGCTGCCAGGCTGGTGGTAGGATCAGAAGCTCTGTTTTTGCCTATAGGGAATAAAAGGACCATTTTTTTCTCTTTCTGGCTTTCTTTTCATTGAGGATAGGAAAAACCCCATTGTCTTTGGTCTTGAATCAGTGGGGGAAGTTTCCTTGTTGTATTCTTTCCATTGAGATTCCAGGGTTTTTTTCACTGTCACTTAAACAGAAATCTTTCAGCATCTCCTCTTTGTGTTTGGTTAAATAAGATACAGCCTGGCATAATACAGCGTTGTGTATTGATGCTGTGTCCAGAAAGTAACACGCTACTTTGGAAGATCTGGGTTGTTTGTTTTTTTTTTTTCTTATTGGGGGCTGCAGATAGATGCAGTAATTCCCCCATCTACATCCTGCTTTTGCATCATCCTAATTCAGAGAATTAATAATGTATTTGTATTTCTGTTGTATCTTCTATCCTTACTGGATATTAGAGCACTTAGGAGCTTGGTTAACACAACGCATCGCTTCCGATGCTGGAATAGTATGAGTGGAGAGAGGGCAGCTGGGCCAGAGCATGCAGCATCCTTACATGGTACTGCAGGGCAGCAGGGAAGGAAAAACCTCCCGTCCAACAGCGTGGGAATTTCAGGCTGTGGTTGCCCAGAAGGGCTTATGGGATCTTTAATGACCAGTCCTCAGATTTCAATCACAAACTTCCATCAACCTCCCAGCCTGGGGGCACTGATGTAGCTGCTCCTCATGGGTAGGGCAGCTGTCTGCTGAATCTCCGCCTGGATTTCCCTGCAGAGCTCCTAGCAAAATACCAACATCTTCTCAATCCTGGTGCAGCCAGTGAAATCTGGTGAGGTCATGACCTGAAGTGATGAAAACTTCTCTCAGCAGCAGGGATTACCAACCTGGCGTTCCGTGATCTGGGGAAGCGAGGCAAAAAACATAAGCTTGCTTTTTGCTGTGTGGAGGATAAAGCTGCTGTCTTCTTTCTCCAAGCGTCTGAGCAACCTGCAGTTATGCAGACTGAGTAACTCACCCTGGGTAGCATGGAAGTATCATGGCTTCTGGGCAGCATGAGAATTGGGTCTGCTCCAACGGAGTTCCTACCAAGGTTACGAAAGTGGTAGCAAGACCCTGCAATGCAGAACTCACATCCTTTGGCTCTGCCTGGCTCTTGTGCCCGCTGGGCTTTGACCCAGTCCCTTTGCTGGAGGCAGCAGCACTCCACCTTTACTGAAGCCGGCAGCCAGGGGAGGTCACCTGCTGCTCTCTGCTTCCCATCGCCAGGAACTTCACATGAATGTGCAGTGTGGCTGTGCGTTTGCTCTGGTTTATGGTGGTTTTGGTGTTTGGGTTTTTTTGAGGGGAGGGGGATAGAATTAAGGACAGATAGATCCATGCTCACATGCCTTGAGATTGCAGTTTGTTGGGCAAAAGTGACTTCTTTCTTCTCCCTTCATGTATGATGAGTGCTTTCCTCCTTTCTCCTCCCTTCTGCACTCACAGCTCCCTGGGCCATGGCTTAGCAAGGCAGGGCTGCGGGATTGATTCAGCAACGAGCACCTCAGCGTTGGTCCTGTGTCAGCACTGTGTTTTCTAAAGCCTGAGCAATGACAAGCTTCATGGCAGGGGTGCTTCATCAGTCTTGATCCCTCTCTTCTTTGCTTGAGGAGGGAGGAAAAAAAATCAACAAGCTGAGAGAGCAAAGCTTTTCATGTTTTCTGTGGAAACTTTCTGCTGTGCATGTGTTAGTTTTGCTGAAGCTGTGGGGGAATGCTGTGGTGAGCAGACCAGTCAGTCGTCTCTGCGAGGAGCGATGGAGGTTGTGGCCTACATGCTTTTGGCTTATTTCAGTATTGTCGAATGTGACACTCCACATTTTCCTGGCTGCCTTTCAAATGCCTTTCACCTTTACCAGTGACTGGCATTTAAACTCTGAGAGGATACAGCCCTTGGTGCATTCCAAGAGTTTGCTAAAACCCTGTAAATTTACTTTGTTTTCTCAGAGAGGGAAGTGACAAAAACCCATAGATATGTAATGATTTTTTTTTTTAAGTATAAACCAGAAAACATTAAAAGAAGGAAAAAAAAGTAACTGTGTATGGGCTAGCCAAAACAAAGTATGAACACCAGCATTGGTCTGTCAGTAATACATTACCGAAATGAACCTGCCACCCATTGGTGAGTTACAGCAGAGGTCCCCCCCGTGCCATCCAGACAGGATGCGAGATGCTGTGTCTGCCAACTGCAGAGCCTTGGCTCGGGCAGTAGCTGCTCCCGCTTCCAGCTCGGCTGCGTTCTGGTTTGTTTCCCGTGTGTCAGCCAGTAGTGGCTGTCAGAGCATCTTCATCTGCTGCAGCAATGGATTACAGAATCCAGTGGAAAGATGCCCTTCTGTCTGCAGGGCCTCGGAAATGCATGTGTGGTGAGGGTGAGGGTGGGTGGAGGTGGCTGCATCACTAGGCAGACCATCATCTTGTCTTCAGGTCAGGGTTTCTGTTTGCCACCTCTGAGCTGCTCACCTTGCAGGCTGGGGGTCAGTGCACTTACACGGCACTGTTTGCAGCCCAGTTCTACCATCTCATGTACATGTCCCTTGAAGAATACTCGGGTTTGCAGACCTAATGTGCATCTGCAGGGCAGAAAACTGGAACTCCTATGTGATCTTGCACGAATTAATTCATCCGGAAAAAAATTAAGTCATTGGAGAAAAGGGTGTCGGTTTGGGTGTATGTATGAGCTGACATTGAAAGGATGGCAAACCAAAACTGGTGAAACCCTAGCAGTTGTTGCTGTTTTGTCAATTATAGCAATGAGTTGCTGAGTGTTGTGTGTCGGTGCATAGTTTGATGTGTATGTAGATATACAGAGAGGTTCAAATGCATTCAGGAATGGATGCTTCATTGCCCCGTTTTGCTATGCCTGTATAAAGAGAGGGAGCCTTATTGTGCACAGGGATAAATGATAATGCAGCTCGCAGCCACCAGCGACCTCCACTCCCAATGAGAGATGTTGTTTGTATAGAGATGTTTTCTGTAACATTTCTTCTCCTTGCTTCTGTATTCAAACCAAACTGGAAGCTTTTTGTGATGTCAGCTTGAAAGATCACTTTGTCATTTTAGTAAGGTTATACAATAATCTTAGAGTCTGTTTTAATTTTATTTTCCTTAAGTTTTATTGCATTTTGCTTAATTGCTTCTGCTTTATTGTTAATGAGACAAAAAGCAGTTTGTGTAATAGCTCACAGAGTAAAATTATCAGGGAGCAGAGATAGAATTTGCATGTTAAAAGTTTCTTTTTATTGTTTTCATTGTCTTCAAATTCCTCATTTGGTTTTGTTCAGTCCTACAAACCTGCTGTGCCCTGCAGGCAGCATCACTGACCCGTCTGTGTCCTGCAAGTACATGGTTAGGGCAAACTTGCCTGGGCCACGGCAGAAGAATGAGTTCTCATGGGGCAGGGTGGTACGCGGCCCATACTCGACCTTGGTCAAGGCAGTGCCTCGCCGCTGAACATCCCGGCAGGCTTTTGTTTCTGGTCACTTCTGCAATCAGCCACAAGCAGCCCTCTCTTCTTATATTTATGAAATACACCAAAATTCCTCATTTTCCCTATTGCGGAATGGGTTCAACTCCTGCAGTAACCAACTGTCAGAAAACCAGAGGCCGAGTTCAACAATACAGCTGACAAACCCATGACACTTGTTGCTTTTTTTTTTTTTTAAATAATTTTTTTCTTTAGTGAAGCCTGAGGGGAATACTACTTTCAGGAAGCCAATGAAGTGCAAAATAAACTGGAAAGGAAACTATATTAGTTCAGCTGGTGAGCATAATGCAAGAAGCTAGGACGTGCAGGCTTGTGCCTGGCATTGCCCCTGCTGTGGAGAGCTGAGGAAGGCCAGATGAGTAATTACTGCCTCCAATCTGAAAAGAGCACAGCTGCAACCTTTTCGCAGAGCTTTCTCTGTGTCCTTATGAAGCAAAACCATGTAAGAGTTACGTAGTCTGGTGTAGGGTCTAAATCATGGGTGGTAAAATCTGTGTGTATAAAACATTGGAGAATACTCTGCAAGGAATGGGAATTCATCTCATGATACACAGTCATGATTTCCTTGTTGCTGCTGCCTCATTTCTGTCATTCAGTACTGTTTTGCATAGTGATTAACTGACCATCTAATTTACATAGCTGCCGTCTTGCCTGCTGGGTAGCCCCTTACTCCATTAATTGTTCTGCTGAAGTCAGTGAGAGAAGAGGTTCCAAATCGGTCCCTTATGGACAGCACAGTCCAGATCTGTGAGGAGGAGCCAGGACCTGGGACTTGCTGTGTATCACTGCAGGGTAAAACCAAATATAAAAAGTGCTGGGATGAACTTGTTTCCATTTTGGTAGTTGATTTGGGGTCCTTTTTTTGCACTGAGTACTAAAATCACTGCTGTGTTACTGCAACATTAATTTTTAGGTCTCGAATACATACGATGTGTTCCTCCTGCAGCTCAGCCGGGTTCTGGGTCTGGTATGTATTTGCATAGGGCCTGACAAGATGTGTGCAGTGAGCCCAGACTCCGACACATGCAAAACGGCAACTTCATGACGTGTGCTCTATATCTGACTTGCTCTAGGTCTGCAGAGCAACCTGGCTGCAAGGGTGCAATGGGCTGGCTGGGACACTCCCCTTGTCCTAGTGGCTGCTTACAGGTCAAACTGGAGCCCCATGCTATGAGACAGCATTGAACATGGGGTATGGAAGTTGGCCTGTTATCTCTTTAACGTTTTGGCAGCCTGACTTCCATTGTGGTTCATCTCTTTGTTTAACTTCCCGTACGGCACTTCCTTCTGCTGCGTCCCAACCCTTGGGTTCACCAGACAGTGAGAGGAGCCACTTCCTCAGGGCAGGAGAAGCAGGGTAGTGACTCGCTGCAGATACAAACTTCCACCCTCCAACTTTGGAGCAATGGAGGCTACTTTTTTACCAGTAAATAAAAGGAGCCAGGATCAATTTTCTGACCCTGAGGGCCAGTGACATGGAGGGACCTCACTCCATCTCAGTGTCTAGTCTTTGTGTGTGCTTTGTCTTGAAGCAAGATTCTGCTTATCCCACAGGAAAATAATCTGGGACACTCCTTATAGCTGCCTGGGTTTTGCATTATACCTCCACTCTCCACCAGCCAGTTGGCTTTTGCACAAGGCAAATGGAGAAGCGAGCAGCATGTAGCAACTCTTGTGCTCAACAAGACCATTCAGACATGGCTGTGTGCATCCATGGAGGAAAGGCGAGGTAGTCCCTGAGGCGAGCTTCATCGATAAGTCAGGGGAGGGTCAAGGGAAACCATTTTCAGCTGGTCTCTACAAAGCCTCCTGGCCATGAGACCAGGGACTGTGGTATTGACTAAAACCTCATTCCCCACTGATTCACCCAGCAATTATGAAATTGAGCAGAAATCATAAACTCCATCTGAACTGTAGTTATCCCTTTCTTTTTTTCCACTCCTGTGGTTTGAAACTATGTAGAAACGTTTTGGAAGGTTTCTCCAAACATGAGTTTAACCATAAGTCTCATCAGGGGGAACATATTATTGGGGAAAGGCAATTACTGCTGTAGCTGTATGCAAGACACATTACCTTGGAAACAGTCACCATCTCACCAATAGCTGGCTTCCCACTCTTGGTTTGGCAGGTCTGGAGTGTTCAATTCAGATGGATTTTGAAAGAATCATTACGCAGCAGTAGTTTCAAAATATTAGTTTACTAATGACTTTTTTGCACCAATGAGCATGTGAGAAGTGAAAGCAGCAGAGATTTTTTTACAGTCCTCTGGAGGAGACTTGACGGTGATGCACATAATCCCACTTCACAGTGACAAGCGTTGAATGGTTCTTGAGGGTTGTCTCAAACATTGCGAGAGAACTTAGTTTTCTTGAGTTTTGTTTGCAAGAAAACAGGATTAGTTTCATTACGAATGTAAAAAAAACCCAACAAACCTTCTGGAGTATGAGTGGTATATTGGTATTCCTGTCTGCAGGAGCCCAACTGCAAATCCCAGTTGTGCTTACAGATGGAAATGACATTACTGAAATCTCCTGCTACCCAAGCATGTGTTTGCCTACAGTGAAATGGAGCAGCCATGAGCTGGTCCAGGCAGCGTGCACGAGGCTGTGTGCAAGAGCTGGATCTGCCTTAAAACTGTGCCAAAGGTTTGCACTGGATGGGGCAGAGCTGAGTATTGGCCTCTAAGGTAGGATGAAACTGCCGTATCATCTGTGTTTTGTGAGTGTGACCACGAGGAAGGGAGCTCTCAGCTGCTGTTTGCATATCTGGGTTCGTGGTGCAGAGAGCCTTGCTCCATCTCTGGCTTTCTGGTGGTGATGCTCGCCAAGCTGCACAGGGATTGTTGTGTTTTTGTTTTTCATTTTTTGCCTTCTAGTTTCAATGGCGATATTTCTGGGAATATTTAGCTCCAAAATATGCAGATTTTGCAATGATTACTCTGTTCCGACTCAAATGCTTTTCTGGAAAAACTGTTTTAAGTTATGAAAATAGATTAACCCTTTGCACATGCCTTGCTGGCAAAATGCAGAGTTACTTTTGTTTTTCTGCTTTCCTTGTGGTGCAGGTACCAATGCCCTTAGCTGCCTGGATAGGTGAGAAGGGAAGTTACTGAAATCATGTGGGGTATAAGCAAAAATCAATAAACGCAACATTCAATCCCAGACTTTTTAATGAGCAGAGGAAGTCTCCTGGAGGTATTCCCGTCTGTTTCTGGTTATACGGATCCCTGTTTATAACTGTGGGTCTCTCCCTTCCCGTAGTATCTGAGGGCCTCAAAGACATTAATGGATGACTCACAACACATCTGTGAAATAAGGAAGTATCCCCATTTTAGAAATGGGGACTAACGCGGATCGTAGATGATATGACTTGCTCAGTTTCACACAGGAAATGTGTAACCAAAGTGGGAATTGAACCCAAGTCACTTGCCAGTGAGGACTGGATTGTCTTCTCCCGTTGGCAAGTCTACAGCAACTCGGCAGATGTTGCACGTGTAAGAATCAAACACGTGAATCATGATGGTAGATGCCTGAGTTTGTAGCTTTAAAAAAAAAAGCTGCTGTTTCCTAAAAAAAAAAAAAAAAAAAAAAAAGAAAAATAATTCTTTTTAAAAAAATATTTATTTTCTAACAATCAGATGCCACTGAGAAAGAATAAAACTGGCTCTGTGCTGTGCCCCTGGGTAGAAGGGAGGTTGGGGAGGCGCATTTCAGCCAGGCAGGGTTTGAATGCGCCGAGCGGGTCGGGCAGCAGTGAAGTTCAGACGTGTGGAGCGAGCGGCTTTCCCCGGGGAGCACAGCCAGCCTCCCGCTGCACTGGCCTTTGGGTCGCCTGCGCCATGGTGGGGGCTTCCCCGGGACAGCCATCCCTGTGCCTTGGCAATCGTACACTCCATCCTCACTGACAGCGCTGGGCAGCCCTTTCGTGTCTGCAGCCTTTTCCCCTGCAGCTTCCATCCCTTCCCCTGCGTTTTGCCTTCCCCGCTGCCTCCTCGCCCTGCTCTGTCAGCGACCAGGTGCACGCGTGGGGTAAGTAACCCCCCAGGGTTAGAGGGGAGGGGGCCGCCGATAGAGATGAACCGCCTGTGTGATATCCTCACTTCTTATGGATACACTCATTTTATCATCAAGCCAGAGGAACACAGAGGGAGCGATCTTTTGCCAGTGCCCAGTGTTGCTCTGAGCAATGGAGGATGCGCTTTTTCTTTCTGTCACTATTTCAGTCAGCTGTACCCACTTAGGGAAGCAGCGTTTGCCCTAGAACACGGGGGAAGGTGAGCTGGGGTCAGTGTGGAGGTCCCCTTGCCCCCGTGCACAGGGCTGTCCTTGCCCCACGTTGGTCCCGCACACCCGCTCGGAAGAACTTCAGCTCCTGTTAGAGCAGAGTCCTCCTTTCTCCAGGAAAAGCAGATGTTGGAGAGGAAGGAGGAGCCTTGGTTGCTCATGGCCCCTTGGGGAGGAGAGGACGAGGATTAAAGAGCCCCACAGCTTCTTACCTGCTTGAGACAGTTTCTCCACAGCCGAGACTAGGGAGGAAGAAAGGGTCTCTTCATACTCCCGGAGTCGGCCAGCCACTTCGTCCACCGTGGGTGCCTCTTCACTTTTCCAGTTGATTATTGCCAGTGAGTTGGCGTACGATGATGGTGCACTTCGCACAAATTTTTGCCACATGGGTCGGGTACACTGGACTTCATCGGGGTCTGTGGGCAACTGTGTATTGTCCGGATCATAATAAATCATCTCCCGCACAGCTAATTCCCTCAGATATTGAATACCTCTCTCCATAGTGGTCCACTTGCCTGGCCGACATACAACATCTTCGCTGAAAGGATACCTTTCCCTCACACTTGACAGGAGTCGCCTCCAGAGGCTAAGGGCCTGTGCCTTCTTCCCAATTGCCTTGTCAATGCCCCCTTCCCTAGACAAGGATCCTAGCTGCTTGGCCTCCCTGCCCTCCAGTTCCAGGCTACTGGCCCCGTTATCCCAGCAGCGGAGCAGCCAGGTAATAATATGCTCCCCTGGAAGGCGGCTGAAATCTTTCCGCATATCTCGCAGCTCACTCAGGGAGAGGGATCGAGTCATCACTTCTGGTTCTGGCTCTTCTTCTTGTTCTCGTGATGGCCCCGGTTCATCATCATCTTTCACTAAGCGAACCGATTTCCTTGTGTATTTCTTTTTGTGTATAGGGGCGACTGATACTGGTATGGATTGATCTTTTGGCTCGACTACAGTGCCTGTTGCGGGGGTTTGGGTAGCTGCAGTGCCTGTTGTGGGGGCCTGGGCAGCTGCAGTGCCTGTTGCGGGGGCCTGGGCAGCTGCAGTGCCTGTGGGTCCACTTTCTCCCTCTGGATTGTGCTGTCTACTATCAAGCAGTGTTTGATAGATTGTGGCCAGGGCCCAGCACAGCGCAGTAAGTTGTGTCTCCTTAGAATCCCCACAGCATTTTCCTTTCAGATATTCTACCATTTTATCAGGGTCTTGCAATTGTTCAGGAGTGAAGCGCCAAACCATTGGGGAAGAAAAGGTCTCTAGATACCCGCCCATACTCTCCCACATGCCATGCCAGCCCTGACCATTCAGCCTTGGGGAAGATCCCTGGGTGGTACTCTTGAAAAGATTTTTGCTAACCCTGAACAGGAGTGGGAAAGCATTCAGGAGACCTAGCAATAGGAATATACTGGCCTGAACATTCCAAGGGTATTCAAAATACTCAAAAATTGTTGTAACCAACCAAAAGGGAAAAGAGGAGGTGAAAGAGTGGGAGAAGGTATCCCCCCCCGTCTTCCCCATAGATTGGGTCCGATTATTAATCAATTCTGAAAGATATTTACCGAGGTATGGGCCTGACCGAAATGCTACATACACATACCAGCTCAGACCCATGACTGTCAATGATATCTTATCATAAGTCATTATCACACAATACAACAACATGAGAACACGAACCCCTCTCCCAGAGGTGATAAACAGCACTGCAGGGATTACACAGAGTAAATATGGGTTTACAAAACAGAGCCATGTGACCAAACAGAACATCATTATGACCAGTGACTGTTTCAATAACATTATAAATGCTTATAACAACTTTGTTCTAACACACTTGGGTCAGACTTGTCGTTATCACAACTCCTCGAGCCCCACGTTGGGCGCCAAAAAGGACTGACGTGGTTTAGGCCCAGCCGGTAGCTAAGTGCCACGCGCCACTCACTCACTTCTCCCCCGGCGGGATGGGGAGGAGAACGGAAAAAACAACGGCAAAGCCTCGAGGGTTGGGATAAGGGCAGTTTACTGGGACAGCAAGGGAGAGGGAAACAATCAACAACAGTGCTGATAACAGATATTCACAATGGGTGATAACAGAGAACGATTTACCGATCCGACGACCAACTGACCGGACGCTCGACCCATCCCGGAGCCACGCCGACACGCCGAACCCGCCCCTGCCCGACTAGCCCCCTTTTATGGTGAGCATGATGTCACCTGGTATGGAATAGCCCCCGGCCAGCTTGGCTCACCTGTCCTGGCTCCTTGGGAAATTAACTCTATCCTTGCCAGAACCAGGACACCCCTTCAGTCTAGAAACTGATCTCTTAATTGGCATGATGCCCATCAGCATTAACTGCTGCTGGACATCTCTTCCTGCAGCAGGGCCCATGTGCTTCTGCCCTGCTTTCCTCACATCCGTCTCACCTCCACTTGTGAGCACATCCCCTCTTTCCTCTCCTAGCATGTAAGTTGCTCATTTTTTCAGCTTTTTTTTTTTTCCAGCATTTTTTTTTCTTGTCATTGGGACTTGCAGATGGATAAATTGTGGCTTGTGGAAGTACCTGATTGCAGGATCCAAACCCTTCATCGACCCTGGATATGAGGAAGAAATGTCTGTGTGATGCCGTGGTCTCTTGTTGCACAAAGTTCAGCAATAAATCGGTGCAACTTGAGGTTCTTCATCCACAAAGCACAACTCCAAGCGCTGGGCTGAAGGTGGGAGCAGGACCCAGGGCATGCTTCTCTCTCCACCGTCACACAGAGCTGCAGGGTGAAGGTCCCATTTGTTTCTCCTCTCCTTGACTTGTGACCGCTGTGCTCCTGGCTGCAGGGTGGAAGGTGTCTAGAAAGACAAAATACACCACGCTGGTGATGGGGCTGGGACAGTAACTGGGGACATGGGACGTTGGATCCAGCTTCCTAAGGGGCAGGAGAGTCAAGTCTTACATTTCATCACCACGTGCTTCATGGTGGTGCAGGGGGCACCTCTTCTCTTACGGATGCTGCGGTCATAACACAGCATGGAGGCACCAGCTGATTTCAGATACTGACAGAATTTAAGTGGTTTGAGTTGTTGTCTGAGACTTGGCTGGATTTTAGGAGGCATGGCCCCAAGGGAGGTGGAATTTCAGCCCTCTTCCCAGCCAAACGAGTGCTTCTTGTGCCAGGATTTGTGGTGGCTGCAAGATTGAAATGGAGTTTATGACACCTCACCAAATTTGTTGCCACTTTGAGCTTGGGATTTGGGAGGAGACAGGGCTGCGTTTAGGCACTGCAGTGCCATCCCTCCACTTTGTTCTTCTTGAACTTACAGCATCTGGGAATCTGGATGGCAGAACTGGAATGAAAACCTGAGTGGTGAAAAAATGACCTTTTTCTCATGGCTGTGGTTGGGCATGCTCCTCAGGTGAGAGGAGGCTACTTGCCAGAGTATTTAGATTCCAAATTCATTCTTCTTTAGATATTTGTATCTGCCTGGACAGAACTGGTGTCTGGGTGCAGAGGTGCACGTGTCTGTAGGTATGTCCTAGCACACGCCCAGGGGTTCTGTTAGGAGCTTTGTGGAAGGTAGGTATGGAGGAACTGAACGGTTCACTTAAAACTAAAAGTGATCTAAATACAAAACTTAGAACTAAATACGAGCTTTGGAGGAAGGGCTGCAGCACCCCTGTGCTGATCTGAATACTCAATATCTGAGCAGACCTGAAATCCACACCAGGCTGTGGAGCTTTTGTCTCGTCTGCACTGTGTCTGCTGCGGCTGACACCAGCCAGGCTGTGGTTTCCCTCGCAGCCTTGTCCAGGAGGAGGAATACCCCATGGCGATGTGTTTACTACAAGCGTGCACGTCACCATCAGGGTAAACGTGCTGAAGGAGGTGAATGCAGTCACCAAGGGCTTCTCCAGCTGTTGGGACTGAGTTTGTGTACTGTTTTGGTTACCAAGCAATCCTCTCCATCAGGGCACCTGATGTAAGTCCTGTGTGCTCACTGCTGAGATGGCATTTTAATATACGCACATTATGATTCCAATGTGCTGTTTCTTTTACAGACTGAATTAAATCGTGGGCAAACAAAAGAGAGACACCATCAAAATTACAGACTACCAAGTCCACTGTAAGTAATATCTGTTTTTTCCCTAGTGATTTACCCTGGATATGTTCACTGCCCTTTGCAATGGACTCAACCTGGGAACAGGACTTGCTTTTCTGTTTGGTTTACTTTGCTTTTTCTTCAGTATATTTAAGAAACTTTTGCCTGGCGAGTCCCCCCAGTGCTGCAGCAGCATTTTATGTTACTGAGTCTAGTTACAAGAGGTAGTGACAGGAGATCTACTATTGCTGCCCGCTGTTTGCGTTGTAAATCCCTCTCAGTCATAAATCACTTTGAATGTCTAAGGTGGCACCTGCCCTTTCATTCAAAGCTACAGTTGGGATCTAGTTGCAAAGACCTACAGGTAGCAGAATGTCCTACTGCCCTGTGCTTTGCCCAACACCTTATCTGCTTTTATAAAGTGTGGATTTGCAGGTTTTTTGTAAGAACTGCGGAACATTGTGAACTACTGAAAAAAGGCATCTGGTTTCCCACAGATGTGTCTCTCCAGATTGATGAATCCATAGTTTAAAAAGGGGTAAATGTTCAATGAATCTTTTTCTGCAGACAGGACATTTTAGTGGCTGCCGGTAAGAAGGGAGCTGTACCTTTCCCTCAGTGGAGTAGAAATAGGGACTTGTGCTTTGCCTAGTTCACTCGCTTTCACTAAATTTTTAAGATTTAGAAATATATTTAACTTAGGTCAAATACGTTGGTCATTGGCTAAATTTGGTTTAAATCAGCCAAATGGCTTAAAAGTTATCATGAGGAATAAACAGGCAGATTTTCCATTAGCACACCATTCTCGCATAAGCCTGGCATCCTTAAAAACAGGCTAAAATTTGGTGGATAGAAGAAAATGCTGTTATGATTGGAATAACATAGAAAAGGCAAAGTTGTAATAGCTTCCCACTGATCCCACTGATCTCAATCTGGTTGGACAGGACCAAACAGCCAAGAAAATCCTTCCATCTGCTTGAGTATTGCGAACAGCAGTTTTGCCACCAACAGGGTTTTGAGGAACCACTGTAACGAGATGTCTCAGTGTCCTGGAAACAAAAGCCAAGTGACAGAAAGCCAAGCACTGCAGTTTCCCATGTGACACTTGAAAGGAATGAATTCTAGAGGTCAACCACAATGTAGAGAAAGTCCTGACACCTTCAAATGTCTTTTCAGTGATGTTCCCACCTGGAGCTTAGATGTCAGGTGCAGCCTGCAGCATTTCTCTTCACTTATGGAGGGGTCTCAATCCCAAATCCAACAGTAAAGAGCTTGTTTGGGTGCATGACTGCATATATGTGGTGATCATCCCAGGCAGAGGGACCAACCAAAGGCTTGACACTGGTTAGCTCTTCCTCAAAGCCTTTAGGAGGACTTAGGTGAGGTTTAGAATTGGGAGAGACTGTGCGCCTGGGCCTCTTTGCATGAATTCATTTCAGCCATAATAAGGTAATTCAAAATACCAACAATTGTAACTGTCTAAAAGAACATTTCTAAGCATTTTATCTCATGCTTTAGGGTAAAATTCTGGTCCCATTAAAACTAGAAGGAATTTTGTCATTGATTTCTTTCATCAGGGTGGCAGTCTTTGTTTCTGTCATTGAGAATGAAGCAGGCATTTCTGTTCATGTTCGCTCCATTGCATTTCAAGTAAAACCCTAAGAAATGATGTTTGAATAGAAATAATAGCTGGAATCCCCAGTTTTAGTTCCTGTACTTTGGATTTGGCCACAGACATGCAATGTTAGCAGCTGGAAACCATGTGCCATAAAATCCATGTGACTTTTTTCTTAAAGATTTGCTGATGTCATGCCAATGCCATGCACTGCCTTGCTGTGTGTTAGCTGCCGTGGTGCTGTTCCGCAGAGAGCGCAGTGCAGAATACATGCTAAGTGAAACTGATAAGCAAAAATAGTAGAGGCATAAGACATGACAGGGAGAAGAAGCTACTCAGGTCATGAGGAGATGGAGATGAAAGTAGAAGCAAAAGATGTGCCTTTTCTGAGAAAAAATGGAAGAACTGGGAAAGTGCAGTGAATATTAAAAGGCTGAAGTCTGAAGATTGATTTTGACTGAGGTGAAGAGAATGGAAACTGGAAGGAAAATGAGGAAGGAAAAAAAAAAGAGCAGGTTTTCCCACTCACATTAGTCCCATTGCATTTCCAGGAGGAGCCAGTTGGAAGCTGTGTGTGTGCAGAGGAGCTCTGTGGAGGGCTGACCCGCGCCAGCCCCCTTGTCTCTGCCAGCTGGAGGGGTACATCAGGCAAAAGAGAGAGCAGTGGGAACAAGATCTTTTATCTGGTTTAGTGCAGCGAGATGCTCCTTCGCTACTCCAGGTTGTATCTGAGCTGGGCAGAGCAGTGTTAGGCATCTGCAGCCAGCTCTTTGGAATCTCTCATTCCCTTCCTCTGCCATGCCTCCAACTTCATAGGGGACAAACCCTCCTACAATTTTTTTTTGTTTTTTCTGCCACTTGATTTTGCACTGTTGATTTTTCCTTGGAGAGGTATCAATCTGCTGTGACTGCATCCAGCTAGGAGAATTATCTTTATTGGCATTCCAGAGGCCATTTCCAGTAATGGAAAAAATATGTAGAAAGTAGCCTGAATTGCCCCAGAATGGCTGTGCTCGCTGCTGTAGGCAGCAGGTGTGCTTGTTTGTTGACCAATTCTTTAAATGTTAACTTTTGTGCAGAGTTCCTGACAAAATCAGCTGGGGCCCATGTGTTCATCAGAGGAGGCTGAGGATGGTCTGAACATTTGGGATGATATTGAATCATCTCAGGAAGCTTCCTTCACAACCCTAATTATTATACACTCACGAGTGGATATGGAGTCTATAAGAGAAAACACAGTATTAAAATGTATTTCAGGCATTCTTGAGTTGGCAGTTCATAAATGTGAGTGCTTGAGCTTGTGGGAGGCAGTGCTCACTTTGTGCTTGCTGAAAAAGTCTCTGCTTAAATCCACTTCTGCCAAGTTAACGTGCTCTGTGTGTCATAAGTGAGACAAAGAACAGCATCTTGGGCAAAAATCAACATGATAAATCAGCTCCACAGCTGTCTTTGATCTTGAGTAAGTCTTGCTGTAAGTACAGTGCTCTAAGTCTGGCCCAGACCATGGTCGATGTTAGTCAGCGGCGAGGAGCCAGCACTCTCTAAGAAGGGGTTTCAAACTGTAATTAATTACGCCTCGTAGCAATAAGCCTATAAACATGAGGCATCTTTCTTAGCACGTCGGGGCAAGTGCAGGTGCTCTGCAGGTCCTGGGAAGATGTGAAGCTCATGCTGGAGGGGAGCAGAACCTATATTTGGGGAAAAGGAAGGTGAAGTTTAAAGATAGGACTGATTTTCTGTACATGTACCTAAGATGTGGGTCTCACAGTTGGCCAATTAAGCCACTAATCCAGTCAATGAGAGATGACATCCCAGGGCAATGAGTCTTACTGAACTGAGACCTTAATGTGGGGTGCATTGCCCCCGTTGGGTCCCTCACTGTCACCTGCCTCTCTCAGTGATACTATAGGGAGTTGTGTCTAAGGACTTGAGTCCTGATTTTTGTCCATCTAAGGTTAGGTGAAACCAATCCTGTCAAAAGAATAGACAGTTCTTAACCACTTTTGTAAAGTCTAGTTGGTCATGGTGCTAGAGGTATCATTTCTTTAGACTCTGCTAAATTAAACTAAGTTACCTTACACTCCATGTCTCTCTCTTCTTATTGGATGTGGAGCATCCACAGGTTGTAGGAATGAATAAGGAGTGGGTAATCCTTGGAGGACTTCATGTTGAACGCAACCAACCTGATAAATGACTGTTTATCAGGGAGTGTAGTGACAGGACAAGGGATAATGGGTTTAAGCTGAAGGAGGATCAGTTTAGATTAGATGTTTGTTAGAAAGGAATTCTTTACTGTTAGAGTGGTGAGGCACTGGAACAGGTTGCCCAGAGAAGCTGTGGCTGCCCCTGGATCCCTGGCAGCGTTCAAGGCCAGGTTGGATGGGGCTTTGGGCAACCTGGGCTAGTGGAGGGTGTCCCTGCCCATGGCAGGGGGGTTGGAACTGGATGGGCTGTGAGGTCCCTTCCAACCCAAACCATTCTGTGATTCTGTGATTCTATGGTTCTATGATTCTAACCTCTTCTGCTTGCTCTTCACCCTTGCTCCTCAAGATGAAGTCGGGCCATCGTGCATCTAAAATCTCAGTCCCCTGTGCTTCCCTGTTTTGCCGGGTTTACACTTCAGCCCCATCCACACACCCTCCCCCTGCATGGGGCAGGATCAAAGCAGCAGGGCTTTGAGCAATTTCCCATAATTAAACCAGTGCAATTCTGTCATAGCAAGGCACTGCACCCTAAGGCAGATATTAGCTTCATGAAGAAGGAAGATGATAGTTCTTTTCTCACTGTAAATTACATGTATCAATTTGCTTCACTTAAAAAGCACCATCCTTATTTTCCTTAGGAGTATCCCACCCATTTTCTATTCCATCTCTTGGTGATGCTGTCTTATTTCAGTGGAATCAGAGTATTTCCTCCCCGAGTGTCTCATTAATAGCTGTATTTGCTGACAAGGGTGGTAAGTTTAATAGAGTCTCCCATTCAAATTCATTGTAAGAAGGGTTCCCCTTTATAGACAGCCAATTTCAACATCCTTCTATATGCATGCTATAGAAGTTGAATTTGCACCATTGTTTGGTAGCAAAAGGCAGGAAATTAAAGAGGCAACATTTCAGTAAAAGAGTGTGTGTGCCTTCTCTTTACCTGCTATTGTTGTAAATGACACTGAAGATTATTGCAAGCTTAAGAGCGGATTTTATGCAGAAAGATTTGCTTTTTATTTGTCAGTGAATGTATGTGCTACATTAGACAGTGCTTTGTATTTAGTCAACTTTACTGTGTAGTCTGTTTGGAAGGGAAATATAATTATAAAAATTGTAAAACCATAAATGTTTGCAGGAGATTAGAAGGAATTAAAGTTTGAAACCATTTAAATACATTTTTCAAAACTGTCTGTCTTTCAAGTTACTGTCTTTGGTTATTGCTACAGAGCCAGGTTATGTGTGCATTAAACCGAGCATGAGTCCCTGAGGTTTGATGTAGTACAATTTATGTTTAGATTACCATTAAAAGTAATGTCTCATGAATGGTAGACATTCAATAAATTATGCTGAATTTCTTTTGTGCAAAATATTTACTGTCATCCTCTATAAAAGTAGCAGCATTTAATTACTTAAATACAAATACTGAAGTAATTTTTTCTGTTTGTTTTCTTTTGGATGTAATTACAGAAATGTGGGAAATACTTTTCCAAGGCTTTTGAACTCAAAAGTGGAACAGAAGGAAGACACAGGAGGACATACACCGTTCAGTGTTATTTTCCTTGCACAGGAAAAAAAGATCATTATGAGATGAGCACTAAAGTCTCAAGTTTTCAAAGGTTTGCATAACAAACAAGAGACACATTGTGGGTTGCATCTTGACTTTGAAGGCTTGCCACTGTCAACTGAAATAAAATGGCAAGGTTTAAAGCCTTAACCAAGTTCACAAGGAAAATATTTGGACTAAAAGTTTTGGAAAGTTTTCTCTCTTTGAAGTAGTTTGTCATGTGTTACCAATGTGAACTTTATTGACCTTGAAACATTTTTTTTTTTGAATCAAATAGCAACTAGTGACACTTTAGTAAAATCTTAAATCAACAACCATCTCCTGGCGGCTCCAGCTTCGTAGCAAATGCAGGCAAAACAGGGAATCTACAGAAGAGACCTTTATTATTCGTAAATGAAGCCTGCCAAAACCTTCCCGAAATAGCATTCAAAGACCCCTTTAAGGTCATGGATCCTGAACAAAGCCAGAAGAGCACAAAAAAGGCTGAGGAAAGTCCAAGAAAGAGGCTTCCCAAAGGAGAGGCTTTCCAAGCCAGTATTTCATCTGCAGCTACGTACCAGGGCAGCTCTGCTTCTTCGCAAGGAACCCCTCTCCGAGATATCATTTCGCAGCAGCACTTTTCTGGTTCTTTGCCGATTCCAAGAGAGGAGTCTCAGGAGAAGACTGGACATCAGAAGCAACCTAAGCCTTCCTCTTTTGAGCATCCTCCCCACGTTTCGCAGCTTCAGCAGCACGCACTGTCACCAGCATTTATGTCCCCTGGGAAACCAGAGCATGTCCTTGAAGGTCCCACATGGCAGCTAGTTGATCCCGTAAGACCAGGTCCCTCTGGCTCCTTTTCATCACCCGGGCTTCACTCTCACCACAGCCAGCTCTTACCTTCCCATTCACCGATCATTCCTGGAGAGGACATGCCGTCCGTTCAAAAGGTCTATATCCCTCGCCCTTCGCAGGTTTCCTTAAAACAAGCTGAGGAAGTGCACAAGAAGGAAAAGAAACCTCAGAAGCCAGGCAAATATATTTGCCAGTACTGCAGCAGGCCTTGTGCGAAGCCAAGTGTGCTCCAAAAACATATCAGGTCACACACGGGTGAGAGGCCATACCCTTGCATTCCATGTGGCTTTTCTTTTAAGACTAAGAGCAATTTGTATAAACATAGGAAATCTCATGCTCATCGAATAAAAGCTGGGCTGGCCTCAGGGATTGGAGCGGAGATGTATCCATCGAGCTTGGAAATGGAAAGGATTGGTGGGGAGGACTTTGAAGAACCAACAGAAGGAGAAAGCACAGATTCGGAGGAGGAAACGGGTACAATGGCAGGCCATTCAGTAGAGCTCTCACCCAGGCAGAAGCACACCCTGTTGTCCAGTAGTTTGCTGAGCGGAGGGAGCCAAGGCTCCAGCCACGACCGGTGTTCATTGTCTCATTCCAGTATGTCTCAGTCTCTTGAGGACAGCACCCAGTTTGTGGAGCCATCGTCAGACCATGCACTGAGCCATAAATCTGAAGATACCCATACTATAAAGCAGAAGCTTGCACTCCGCTTAAGCGAACGGAAGAAGGTCATAGATGAACAAGCTTTCCTGAGCCCCGGGAGCAAAGGGAGCACTGAGTCAGGCTACTTCTCAAGATCAGAAAGTGCAGAGCAGCAGATCAGCCCACCAAATACCAATGCAAAATCTTATGCAGAAATTATTTTTGGGAAATGTGGTAGAATTGGGCAAAGGACTGCAGCGTTAGCTGCAAACACAACCCAGGGCTTTCCGCACCTGTCTACCGAAGAGAAGCCCAGTATGGTACCGTTGTCTGTGCCTAGAACACAGGTTATTGAACACATCACTAAGCTAATTACAATTAATGAAGCTGTTGTAGATACCAGTGAAATAGATAGCGTTAAGCCTAGAAGAAGCTCTTTATCTAGACGTAGCAGCATTGAATCTCCAAAGTCTGGTGTATATAGAGAGCCGTTTCAGTTTGATATCAAGTCTGGTTCCAGTAGCCAGTTGGATGCATCGAAAGTGTTGACATCCCACGGTGAAAAAATTAAGCCCGAACAATCATTGTTGTCACTTCAGCAATCCCACAGTGCCACAGAGACAGTGCCTCTCCTAAGAAGCCACTCAATGCCTTCTGCTGCATGCACTATAAGCTCCCCACACACCTTTAGAGGTAGTTATTCATTTGATGATCGCATCATGGAGCCTGAAGTCTTAAGCCGTAGTCAAGCATTTTCTTCCCATCCTCGAATGCTAAAACGACAACCAGCTATTGAGCTACCTTTGGGAGTTGAATACGTCTCAGAGGAGGTTAGCTCTGCGAACAAAGAAACTGTTTCCAAACCTCCCGAGGAGCCTGAAACCAAGGAAAGCGAACTTACCAAAAAGTCACGGAAGGGTCCGAAAGTCAAAGGGTTCATGTATGAGTGTAACATTTGTGGTGCTCGGTATAAGAAAAGGGACAATTATGAAGCCCACAAGAAATACTACTGTTCAGAACTACAGCTTTCAAAGCCTCGTTCTTCCACTTCCCATACCTCTTCAGAGACTGAGAAAAGTGTTGCGGATCCTGACACGTGGCCCCAGATGATGCATTACAAGCTAGGGAGCAGTTTGGAACTCACCCCACTCCGAAAAAGACGAAAGGAAAAGAGTCTCGGTGATGACGAGGAGCCTCCAGCTTTTGAGCTGTCTGATACTCCTTCCTCCAGTACTGGGCCAGGGACTCAGTTTGCAAACCCGGCATCGTCTGATGTTGCTTTAAACCTAACCCGTGAATCCATTAAGTCACCAGCAGATCCAGGTAAATCCGCACCTTCTGATGTCAGTGCCAGCTTTCATTCCAGGAATACCAAACTGACTTTGAGCGCGGAGGGCAAAGAGAGAAGGACAACCTCAAAGGAGATCTCTGTCATCCAGCATACGAGCTCCTTTGAGAAGTCTGACTCTGTTGAGCAGGCGAGCAGCTTGGAAGGAGAAGAGAAACCCTTGTCACAGTACTCATCTCAGCCAACACCCCAGCACAGCCGACCACCTCACTCCCTGCAGCCCAAGCTGGTACGCCAGCCCAACATCCAGGTCCCAGAGATTCTGGTCACAGAAGAGCCTGACAGACCAGAAACGGAGCCAGAGCCTCCTCCAAAAGAGCCAGAGAAAACGGAGGAATTTCAGTGGCCGCAGAGGAGCCAGACCCTTTCTCAGCTCCCTGCAGAGAAACTCCCACCAAAAAAGAAGAGGCTGCGGCTGGCAGAAATGGCTCAGTCCTCTGGAGAGTCCAGTTTTGAATCAGTCTCTCTCACCCGAAGCCCAAGTCAGGAAAGCAACATATCCCATGGCTCCAGCCACTCTGTGTCGTTTGATCGGGAAGATCACAGCAAGTCGGAGTCGACCAGCCAGGCCGCTGAATCTCACCCAAAGCCTCCTGGCGTCGGCTCACATATGTTGATGGTACCAAGCCACCATCATCATTCCAGGGAAATGCGGAGATCTGCATCTGAGCAGACACCGAATGTGTCCCATCCTTCCCAGATGTCAGAGACCCGCAGTAAATCATTTGACTATGGGAGCTTGTCATCCACTCCTGCCTCAACCCCTGGCCCCTCAGCCTCCTCGGCGCCACAGGAGAGAAGGAAATGCTTTCTAGTTAGGCAAGCATCCCTCACAAGACACCCAGAGCATGAGCCAGACTCGGCCCCCACAGGCCGGCCAGAGACAGAAGATCCAATTCCTTCGTCAAGTAAATCTCCTTCGACAAGTTTACCCCATCAGCCAACATCTTCATCCCCTTTGCCCTCTCATGGTACTTACCCAAGTGAAAAGAGTCAGCCAAAAGACAGCCCTCAGCCGGCATATACCCAGCCATACACAGAAGCTCTGCAAGTGTTTCATCATCCCGTACCACAGCTAACGCTGCATGAAAAGCAGTTCATGTCCCCACAAGTTTCTATCTTTCCCTACCAGCATCTCCTGCCACAGCCAGGGCAGTCAGCAGAGCTCTTCGCCGCACACACTATGTCTGACATTCTCTCTGCTCAGTTCACCATGCCTCAGATTCCTCCTTCCATATTTCAGACCCCACCATTGCCTCTCCCACAAACGCTCATGCACCCAGGCCCGCTTCATATCGCTCCTCCGTTAATGTCTCACCCTGCCGAGGTGCCATTCAGGCAGCATCCTTCATTCCTGCCGGTGCAGTACCCTGTCTCCTCACCGATCCCTTCAGCCTTTTTTCTGCCTCTTCAGTCTCAGTTTGCTCTCCAGTTGCCAGGTGAAGCTGGTGGACATTTACCGCAGATCAAATCCAGTTTGTTCCCAGCAGCAGGAACCTCCAGTCTTTCCCCGTGTACAGAATATGGCTCGGACAGTAGGTTGCATCCTCTGACCTGCACAACCAGTCCTTCAGCGTCCATATCCACATCTCAGCTCATTGTTCCTACGCGGTCAGACCCAATGGTGTCACTTGTTGTCCCTGTTCGCATACAGACAAATATGCCATCCTACGGGAGTGCAATGTACACAACGCTTTCCCAAATTCTGGTCACTCAATCCCAGTGCAGTTCCTCTTCTATCATTCTCCCAAAATTCGATGATCACCAGCCCAAGGGTACCCTGGTCTGTAGTGCTGATGTTCATGGACTAGGCTTCGATCTGGCACAGATGATCACAGAGGATCAAAGAAGCATTTTCCAGAGCCCGTATCTGAGAGTGCCCTTACCCTTACCAGAAAGAAAAGGCTATATGCCTCTCACCTCCCCATCAGACAGCGTCCTTGGACTGGAAGGAGGCCCATCAACAGTCAGTGGAAGCAAAAGGATGCTCTCTCCAGCTGGTAGTTTGGAGCTGACAATGGAAACACAACAGCAAAAGAGGGTGAAAGAGGAGGAAGTGTCGGAAGCAGAAGAGAAGTTGGAAGTGGTGAAGCCACCCAGTGCAATAGAGGAAGGGAAAAAGCAGGATAAGTCTCACTTTCTTGCAGAAAGTCAAGGCAGGGTAGAGGTTGAAACACCACCTGGTTTGTCCTTAGAGCAGTCAGAGCCAAAGGAAATCCCAAGTACTTTGCAGCAAGCTGTGTCTCATTCAGGTTCTCCAAGTTTTGAGGCACTGGAAGAGTATAAGCAGCCAGCTGGCAAGCAGTTCCTCAACAAGGCACCTTTGCAACCCGTGAAGAAAGAAGACTCCAAAGAACTGGTGGAGCAGTCTCCACCAAACCCTTCAAGCCCTGCACCTCTGTCTGAGGTCACTCATAGTGCAATGAAGTCTCGAGAAGGTACAGATACGAAGAAGGTACTTCAGTTCCCCAGTCTCCACACAACCACTAATGTCAGTTGGTGCTATTTAAACTACATAAAGCCAAATCATATCCAGCAAGTTGATCGACGGTCTTCAGTGTATGCCAGCTGGTGTATTAGCTTGTATAATCCTAACCTTCCAGGTATATCCACTAAAGCAGCCCTGTCCCTCCTGAGGTCCAAGCAGAAGGTGAGCAAGGAAACCTACACCATGGCTACTGCTCCACGTCCAGAGGCAGGCAGGCTTGTCCCGTCCAGCTCCAGGAAGCCAAAAATGACAGAGGTAATGCAATCCTATATATTTCTCCTCATCCATTTGGATACATGGGAAGAGGGGGACGAGGGACGGGGATTTGCTGTTCTTAGTTTAATAGGAGTTTATTCATCCCTCTCTCAGTTTGGTAAGCACCTGTTCTCAGTGAAACTTTTAGAATGAAGAATCTAAAACCCACTGTAATTAAAAAAAAAAAAAAGGCAAGCCTGCTCCAAGGCAATGTGCCATATTTCTGTTCTCCAGTTTCTACTTGCCTTGTAATCAAAAGAGCATGTAGGAATCACCACTGCACCATGAACTGCCACTGCTCAAGCACAAAGGATTAGACTTGATTTGCATTTGTCTTGATATTTCAAATAGCTTTACAACTTTTTTTTTTTTTTTTTTTTATAAATGCTGTTATAATTCCCTACATTTTGCATGTTATAAATGAAAAAGGATTACCTTTGGGAAATGGGATTCTGTCTGGTTGTGCATCTACTGATCTCACATTAATGAACATGGAAAGGCATGCTTGAAAGTATTGAAAAATATTAAAGGGAGATTTGCAAGTGTATTTAGGCCCCCAAAGAAGCGTAAAGTCATGCAGTGACATTTATAAAAGTGCCTCAGGAGGTTTGACATGGAGTCTTGTTAAAACACCCGTGTTGTTTGGTCCATTTAGTTAATGTCCTTAGCTGTCTACCTGCTTTTCCAGGTATCTAAGGATATTTTATACCTAGTCTTTAGAGTTAAGAGGAGCAAGGCAAACAGTTTCACAGGGGTAGAGCTCACCAAAGGCTTGGGCCATATGGGCACAGAAGTCTTTAAGACACTTCTGGTAGCTGCCTAGTGTTATGTATCTCATTTTGAGGCCAGACTTTTCCCCTCTTGGTTAATGCTGAACCATACAGATCCCTTTAATCCAGATCATGTTCATGTAGATTAGCAAACAGAATTGCTCTAAAGATTTTGCAATTTGATAGTCATCTCAAGTCAATTTATATTGATGGATTATTCATTTTATTTTTGTATCATGAAATGAACTCTGAATATTAAATTTATCATAATCGCTGCTGCAGCTGCTGCTTATAAATATGTCTTAAAATACACAGTAGAGTCACTTTGAGTCAATAAATCTTTAGTTCTATTCAGCATTTCCATCATTCCTCTGTAGAAATCCAAAAGACAGAATTTCTAGGGACACAAGGCAGATAATTACCTGTGCAGTGCAATAACCACACTAATGCTTGATATTTATGCACTCTTTTTCAAAGGATTTTATCTGAACGGTGTACCATCCTTGATTCAATTCTCTAATGGAAGTGCCTGTGCTCCTCTGAGCTTTGCTCTTTGACATGGTGCTAAAATGCACACCAAGTGTGTGTTTCAGAACTAGGAGACCCTCATACCCTGAAGTCAAAGGTTAAGCTCTAGACAGGAATGGTTCAGCCCTTAGTCATCAAAATACATTTTTCACTGCATGCATTTGCTCAAAAGACTCAAAAAACCTTTGAGACAAAACCCTATAAGCTGACTGATGGTGAAAGTTAAGGCTTTCATGGTACAATATGCAAAAGTAAGAGTTTGTCCTACCAAATTCACCTAGAAAATGGTGTAGCCTAAATCTAATATTAATACCTGCTGCTTAAAGGAGTGCGGTTTGCAGAAATTATGTTAATTTCAATGGAGATAAATTGACATCATGCCAAGCAGGGAAGTAATTTTTGATTAGATGATCAGTGGGAGTGAAATTCTCAGTTTAGTTTTTAAAATACATATGACTCGCACAGATTAGGAAGTAGCATTGCTGGTTACTCAGGAAGATGCAATTAATAGGAGCTCTGTAACAGTAGCATCCATCAAAGGTTGAAAGTTCAACCTTCAGTTAACTTTGCTCTACCTATTTCCCTTAAATATTTCCTTCTTTATGTAACTATAAGTTGTCAGTCAACACAACAGAAAATGTAAAACAGCTCTAATATTTTGTACAGTTATGCATGCAGCAAGCTACCAGCAAGTAGTAGTACTGTATATACTGTCTACATACTTGGCTTGATTTTTAAATTACCAGTGGGATTTACTGAGCAGATCAATCCTGAAGTGACTGTAGGCTGCAGCGTGCATGCAGGGATGGCTAATTACACTGTATTGGGCTTGCACACTTTGTAAATTAAATGAGATTGTAAAAGGGGATAGTAGTGACTGTATGATTTTGGCTCTCTCTGGTGCCTTTCATCTGTCTATGTTTTGTGCTTTCAAAAGTTGCAATAAATAAACCTCATGCTACATCTAGAAAGTCAATTGTTTTGTATTCCTCAGTAAATAACTGAACTGGGAAGGTTATCACTAGCATTGATATGAGCGTGTAGCTCATATCAGGTGGTGAAATCTTAACAGCCAAGGTTTAATTTTTGGAGGTACTCACTGTGTCTCCTGCCACTGATTTCCTCTGAGCATAGACATCTCCATGCCCAGAGACACCAACTTGAGACTGTTTCTGCTGTTAAATTGTTAAAATGGTCCCTGGCACAGTTCTGTCCTAGGTCGATAACCCTCTCCCAAGCAATTCCTGGGCACATTTAGGCAGATAGGATAGTACAGGGACCATTCCCAGGCGGCATCTAGGAAGGGTATGTGGGCCTGATGGTGTGCAGGTGGGCTAATCTGTGCGAGCTGGCCTGAGGGCAGAGAGCAGTCCCAGGAGTATTTAATGCTCTAAGCTGAATTTACTGGGCAAATTTGAAATGTTTGACCTCAGTTTTGTAAAGCTACTTTTTAGTGAGTTCATCCCTCCTCTTGCTGCAAATCTGATGGTCACACAAGCAGCATGCTGCTGAGGAGGCTAGGTTATATCCCACTGAATTTTGCATGTCTCAGTTTGAGCTACTCTAGGCTTCCCGTATAACCGTGGGAGACAAAGAGGCACCTCTTGGGTGATTCATCCCCCCTTAATGTAAGTGTCTAAGGTAGGGCAGATGAATCACCCTTGAGAGCTGCCACTCTTTCCAGCAATTGTAAAGAGTCAAGGGTGACCAGCTCTGCTTTAGACTTCTGCTGGCTCTTTGGCAACGTTCAAGCCCAAAATCCCTCTAATAACCTTGGTCTCTCAAATGCCTTCAGTCTCTTTCCATAAATTATATATAAAGCGCGGATATGGGTAGTTCAGTTGAACTTCAAAGATATTGCACTTGTGTAAAAAATAACCTGGGTGAAAGGCAATCTGCGTTCTTCTTTCAGAGCTTTGGAGAACCCTGTTATTTGTTCTGTTGGGTTGTAGCGAGGCAGCATCCCATGATTTCATTCCAGGTGTGGAGAGCTCCCCTTGCATCGTACAGAGCTAGAGAGGAGGCAGCTGGAACGTTTAGGTCCATATATTATAACAAAAAGCTATAAACATGCTAGATGAGATGTCAGTACATGACTTAAACCTTGGTCTAAACAAAGGGTGGCAAGTTTAACAATGAAAAAGCAAAATTTACCCTGGGAACATCTGGGGAGGTTGAGGATTATTTTCTCCCGTTGGTTTTGTGGCTTTCTCTGTACTGTGCCCTTGGCAACAGGGTTTCGGTGAAAGGAAATCACCCGAGAGCTTTGACTGTCAAGTGATTTATATCAAGTTGAGATGGCTAAAGTCCAAATTTGTGTGAATGTGTGTGTATGTGGGGGAAACCTAAAGGTTGAGGTTAAATATGTGAATTCTACAGATGCCTCCTCTCTAGACCTTTGCAGATGTATATATTAGAGGGAGGATTATCCAAGAACAGAGCAGTGGATTTGGGAACAGAGATCCATGGCTCCACCACCTGCTCAGAATGATCCCAGCCAAGACACTTCTCTTTATGCCTCAGTTTTCCAGTTGGCAAGAGCTGGATAATATTGAGCCACCATATGCAGCGGGTGAATTAAAAACTTGTAAGCGGTCACAGTAAATATAACATAACCAGCAAGGCTCAAAGTCCAGAAGCAGAGGCCCTGTTTGTTAAGAGGATGTCCTAATTACTGCACTTAACTGTCAGGAGCAGCGTGTGCAGTAGGTTGCTGGTTCTTTCTGAGGCTGTTTGGTCTGTGTCTGTCTTAGAGTGATTTTGTATGTAATCATTGATTGTTTTGCTCTTTTGGGGAGATAGGTTCATTTGCCTTCGCTCCTTTCTAATGAAGGTCGAAAAGATATAACTAGAGCTGAGAAGGAAGAGGATAAAAGAGGAAAATCAGAAGAAGAGGCTCTTGTAACCAAAAGAGGGGAGCCAGTCAGGATCAAGATCTTCGAAGGAGGGTAAGTGTCTCATTTTATTTCTCTTTCTGTGTCACAGTTGTATAGGAGTTACTGATAACAATGATGGCAAGTCAGTGAAGGTGCTACGTGGAAGTGAGCAGAAGGCAAGATATAGTTGGGTTTCAGCTTGCTTTACACATCCACTGTAAAAACCTGGCCCTTGAGATCAGTAGGTACTCTGGACTGCATTAATTTTCTTTTTTTTTTGAGTTGTCTTTAAGTTAGCAAGCACCTTGATCTCTTTTCTGAGCGAAGATGGCTGAAGAGCACAAATACATCTTGTAGCTGTCTCTGATGTGACAGAGATGTACTCCATATCTCCTAAATCTTTGCAGAGCCTTCTCCTGAAAATTATGTTCCTAATGGTTGTTACCATTATAAGGAGGATCTTTTCTGATGCCTGGGTTTGGGGTGGGGGAGAAAAGAAGGATTATATTTTTGTGATTTTAATCCCTCCCAACCAAAGTAGCTCAAACCAGAATGGATGCAGGATCTAAATTTGATGTATATCTTAATTCTTAGCTCCAGGTAATTCAGAGCACTCTTCAGTAATTGAGCACTGGTCTAATGCTACTGTTTATCTTTGAAAAAATAAAAAATCAGCTAGTAAGTAGGGGGTCTGTGGGATACAATTAAAGATCATCCTTCCTGTGTGTTGCAGAGGCGGCCAAAGAGATGTAAGCTATCCCTAGCAGGATTCATCAGTTCTGCTCTTGCCATTGGGTGGTCTTGTTTTTTGTGTTAGAAAAAGGCTTTAATTAGTCAGTGGTTGTGGTTTTCTGCCATTACCGGTTGAAGTTTGCTTTTATTTAAAAATATTTCATTAGCAGATGATCAAACTAGCTAACTGAAAGAGTAAAGTAGTGCTTTGGGAAAGGAAACCTGCTTGTTTGTTCAGGACAACTCACCTCTCACCCAGACGTAGGCACTATGTGCACAGCTTGGGTTTAGATACGTGTCGGCAGTGAGTGGTGAATGCAAAGAGCTAAAGAAGTGGCAACCTGTTAATGGTTACGACCTGAAATGATTTAGGGAGGGAGCCAGGGAATGGCAAGAAAGCAACAGACTGAGAAATACATTGGGTTCGGTACATTGCCATCACCCTCCTGTAGCAGATAGGACCCATGGGACCAACGGAGCACCAGTTTTTATTGCCCTAAAGCCCATGAGAAGCCTCCGTTCCTCTCAACTGGATTCTCACAGAGCTGTGGCTGTTTCAGAGGGACTCTTGGACTCCTTCCTAGACATCATTAAAGAGGCTCAGCATTAACGTGAATGAAAATCACCCTGCCCCTCACAGAGCAGCTCCGCAGAGGTTTTTTGGGGAGATATGCGGAGGTGCTCGGTGCTGGCTGCTCCCCGACTGCCCCCACCAAAACGAGCCATGTCTCCACGTCCCTGCACTCCACAGTCTGCGTCTCCGAGCCCAGCACAACGGATGCAGAGTCTCATTTTCTAAACGACAGACACAAAATAAAGCAACTTTCCCAACATGTTCTGTATAAGGCAGCATCAGGGAACGCATTAGTCATCCTGAACGTATGCTATGTTTTATTTTAAAGTTCCTGTAGCCCTGACTTAAGGCAGCCATCCTTCTGAATGTGAGATGGAATATAGTAGCTGTTTAATGCCAAGCACAGGCACTAATGTAACACACCAGGTCACAGAAATAAATTTCATGTCTAAATTGCATGGCATACACACTGTTAAGAGGTCAGGCAGGACCGGCAGTCCTCCAGAGGTGCTCGGTGCATCCTGGTGGTCTGTGCCTAGTTCCTGTGGGATTTCTGATGGCGCATTGCTCAGCCTCAGCAGCCTGTGTCAGTGAGGATATTTTCTTGCAGTGAAGGAACAAGCCTGCAGATGAATCCGCAGGGTGCCTAGTGCTTTGTGCAAGATACTAAATAGATCAGGCCCCTTTCCTGGCCATCTCCTGAAAATGTTTTACCAAAAGTGCATCCATTCCTAAGATGTTATTTCACCATTTGGGTTTTTTTCCCCCATAAAAATTTCTTCCTTGTCTCATTCTTCCCATTATTTATTGGTTTCACATGGTCTGCTGCTGGCTAGATATGGGGGAATGCAGTTGGTTTGAAATCTTTTGGAGCCATCCCATGCTTTCTTGCCTCCACCAAGGAGGGAGATTATAAAGAAATTCAAGTGTTATCACAAAAGGTGAACTTGCTGCAGTTCTTTTAGCTCCTTCTTCCCTTCAGTTTTTATTTCTTTAGAGCTCTTGCCTTTCTCACTGCCATTTTCAACACTTGCTTTTTTCTCTGTACAGTCTTCTGGCTTCCCCAATCCATAGCTGCCTTTCCCCCATTGCTACATTGCTTATTGCACTGCCAGGACCAGCTCTGCTCTTTCCCTGCTGCTATCAAGCTTGCTGGCTAGAATCGTATTTCTTGGCTTTCAGAGAAGACCAGAAAATTCAGATTTCATACTTTCATCATTCCCACTGCCCGTTTTTAAGGAACAAACTGATGAATCTGCCAGAGGCTCTCGAAGCCGTGTGGGGTGGCTTGGCTTCCCTCGCAAAGTCTCTCTTATTTGAAAGTTTCTCCTCTGTAGCTATGAAAGTGGATGGTTACTTTGCTTGTATTCACCCACTGGGAGGTGTTTTGGAAACAGCAGCTTGCAGATTCCTTGAGCCTGGAGGTACTTTCATACCTGGGTTTAGGATCAAGGCTCAGTAATACCATGCATGGAGTGTGCTTGGGCTCAGTTTCTTTCCTCATCACCCTTTCCATGAAGGATGTAATTTTCCCCTGTTGTGCCATCTCAGGATGTGGGACAATGGCCACTGGGGCCACTGTGGGCTGGGGAGGGTGGAGCTCCTGCTGACCTACCCAGCCATTTCAGCATCTACCTCCCTTGGCCTCCTGTGAAGAAGAGGACCTGTAGTCCCTTTGTGTTGTGTTTCTGGTTTCTTTGGGACCGCAGGAGGGATGTGCGCGGTTCTGCCTTGACTTTTCCATAGTTAATTGTAGATGGGCTGCACAGAGTTTTGTTTTGGACTTCTGTTTAAAGAACAAATTCCTCTTAGAGACCAAGTCTTAAGATCATTCCATATGTAATTTCAGCAATGACTTTTACTTGCAGTTCTGAAATTTCCTAAGACTGGTTATACCTCCATTGCAACCAGCATTCAGCCCCCGCTCCATGACCAAACCCCATGCACTTGACTGCAAAGGAGATGGGAATCGTTTAACATCCCCCGCACAGACTGGACGCTGCACTGTCTCATTAGGTTGTGTCTGGGAGAACCATGCCATTAAGTAGCCAGGTCAAAGTTTGTACTCCTGAAGGAGCTAATAAAAATATCCATTGGACTTGTCCTGAGGGATATTGTGGTGGTTTTGAGCAGTGAAAATGATCTTTGAAGGTCAAGCTGGCCAGCACTGCTTCAGGAGAAGTGCCATGATTCCTTGGTGGCTCTGTGTCACCTTCATCAATCCACTCTGGTACTTTGGAGGCACCAGGCCCATTCTGAAATCTTACATCATGAAACTGTAGATTGGTATCGACCTGATTTGAGAGTGAGGTCTGTGATGGTATCATGGTCTTGTCAGGGAAATGTTGCCTGTTTACTGTGCATTAGCATTACCATGATGAAATCTGATAGTAGTGGGGTAGTTACAGTCAATATATGTTCTTCTACTTTATAGCCAAATTCTCTGTGCTTTAATGGGGCCCATCACTTGGCTCATTGCACTAGTTGTTTGCAACTAGTAGGGAAAGCAATACCAAGAAATAGACGGCTAAGGGCCACTTCCCTGACATCCCCAAAGCAGTGTCATGTAAAATGAATATTACATCAAAAGGAAGACTCTTTGGAAAACTGTTCCATTCCATTTTTTCCCCTCTTTATGGAACAAAACTTAAGGCTGCAATCTTATGGTTGCAGACCCGAGTATCCTTGCATTCACACCTTAAAAAAATACCTCCCCTTCACACCATGCCATGTGTGCAAATCCACACATGAGAAGAACCCATGGCGATTCAGTGTAGTGTATCTTTTAACATTCAGAGAGATGTTCATAGTGCTGCTGTGACCCAAGGTGCTCTAGTCATCAATTTGATCTGACCCATCCGATTCCTTCACTCTCTGTCCTCACCACTAAGTAACAGAGAGTTGCGGGTTCACCAGCCATGGGATCTTCTGAATTGAGGTCCTGAACCCCCACCTTAAATCACTGCTCCCTTCAGCCAGAGCAAAGCCCTGTCTGTCTAGTACAGTACAAATATCTGGAGGGATTGTATGAGGCTTGGCCACTGCATTCCCTGGAGAGCCCAGGGCTGGAGGGTAGAGGCTGCGGTGTTGCACTGTCCTCTGTCTCCATGCTGCAGGGGCTGCTGACGGGATATTCGGCAGGCAGAAAGAAGATGGAGCCGCACGTCTGCCCCCCTTAGTCTGTCTAGTGAGAGACTTTCCCTGAGGTTGAAGGAAAATGGAGAAGCCTTGGGACTCTTTTATCAGACTTGAACATGATTGCTAACTCGTGGATGCATAAGGAGAAAAAAAAAAAACAAAAAACCTTTGGGGGACCCATTAGCTGTATGCAAACCTCCCTTCCCCCAGCGCTCTTCCCAGTTCCTGCCATTGTGGACTCACTGGGATCTGTGGTCAGCTTCTCCGGGGTGATCTCACTCCATTTCTATGACCGGCCACAGAAACTGCAGCTCCCACCACCCGCTGACACACACCTCATGGAAAATCCCTGGCACAGCAATGAGAGAGTTTTATTACCCTAGAGAAAGCCTCTCTGTTAAACAAGCAAAGTTTCTCAGCGTGTAACTCCAAACCCCTGCATCGCACCCGGTTCGTTCAGGGGATTTCCTTTGCTGCTTAGATGAGTTCTAAGAATTCACCATGTTTATTTTGAAAGGAGTCGTTTATCCCAAAGACACTAACTTGAGCATGCATGTTAGCAGCAACGGAGGAATCTGAGCAAGGTCGTGTCTGTAGCACATCCAGCTGCTGCGTGCACCAGCATGAGTTAAAGGCTCCTTCATTTACCTGCAAACCTGCTTGAATCCTGGAGGTGAACTCACTTTGCAGCCCCGGGGCAGTGCCTCAAGTGTGAAGAAGAGATAGTAATGCTTTACTCCATAGTCTGTTCCTGAGTAGAAGCAAAGAATTCTTGGAATTTGCATTTTTAAGTGAAAGGGGTTTTCCTGAGACTGGTCGCTTTGCACGGAAAGGAGAAATTGGTGTTAAAACGTTCCTGTTAGGGCTAGTGGTGCCAGACTGACCGCTCAGCATTAATATGAGCATCTTGTGGGGTTTGGTTGCTGGATTTTCCCTGTCTTCAGAAGTGCTGAGCAGGCATTGCTGTGCTCCATTTAGGCAGCCCTGTGGCTGCACAGCCCTTCTGAAAATCTGGTCCTGTGTGTGTCAAGCTGCTCTCTGAAATATGATTTTAAATTCTGAAGCATCAGTTTGAGCACAGGTATTTATCCTGCTTCTGGAAAGGACCTTTAGAAAAAAAAAAATGTTTCTTATACGTGGAATTTTTTGTTTGTTTTTTGGATAGGACTTTACAAAAAATGGAGAGGAGAGCTTTGAGGCACTGGCTTTGAGACTAGCAGGGACAGCCTTATTGCCTAGGCAGATCTGAAAATCATTAACCAGCTTGTGCTGGGGATGCTGGGAAAAGGGAAGGGAAAAGCATACCTTGATTTTGTTAATGCTCATATGAATAAAGACATGTCATGTAAAATGGTGGCAGCTCTCCAGGAATCCCCACCGCAGCAGCCAGTCTCCATTCTCCTCAGAGGCTGGCTTTCAGGGGTCCGTACCCACAGGGTTTGGGTATAGCGCGAAGGGTCATGGTGCTCACGCTCGCCAAGATCCGTCCTTGTGGGTACCAGGGGCCGTGTATGGGCCCGTGCTCCATACGGGGAGAAGGACAAGCCTCATTTCTCATGCCTGTTAGAAGAACATAAGGTCTCTTTTGAGCACCATACATTTACACTCTTTTTTTCATAGCACAAGCAAAGCACATTTTCTTCTTAAAATGCTAACAATCCAAAGGAGAAAAGACACAGGGTGGCAATTTAAGGAAGGATGGATTTGTGAATTTTACCAATGCTGACAAGATGAAAGGAGAAATTGTTTGAAGAGACAGGTTTGCAGGCAGTGAGAAAGGCTGCTTGAAAGATACGTTCAGGAAGAGCAGCTGAGAAAAATAGCAACTAGAGAAAAAATATTTTCAAAATGAAAGGAATATATGCTTTTTGCTTTGGAAATCATTGCATTCTTACTTTAAAATATCTTTAAAAGCTAATGTGAAGAAAAGGTTCAATTTGACTTGAAGCAAATGCTTTTCCCTCCCATAATATGTCTTCATGAATATTTGGATACCTTTTTTTTAAAATTTTGGGTTTTAATTTTTAAAAAAAATTCAGGGATAGCCAACTGAAAAAACTGTTGTTGTCAGTGTTCTGTTCAGGAAATCTTTTCTTGGATCAGGAGCAGCAAGGTAAACAGCAGGAAACATAGTGTGGAAAAGGGGGAAAGAGAGCAGTTTGCAGGTAGGGTCAGTGCAGAGAGCAGCAAAGCAAAGGTGTAACTTGCTCGACTCCGACTTTGGACACCTCAGCCTATCTGCTTGCTTCGAGCCACTGCCGAGACGTGTTAGATAAGAGCCGGTGTGTCCGTGCGGGAGAGCTGACAGATTTCCTTTCGGAGGGGAAGTGTGGGATGCTCTGTAACAGCGCCAGTTCCCGAACCTGCCACTCAGCAGATGGTGCTGCGTGCCAAGAGCTCTTGTATAAGTAACCTTGTATAATATAGAAGTAACGTCGGGTTATTAACTTTAAAACAGGTTATTAATTTCTGTTCGGAGCAGCTTCTGGTTGTATAACCACTACTGAAGCTTCAGGCAAGATCCCAAATGTTGTCTTTGGGACAGAGCTCAGGGCTTGAAGCACTTTATGAGCTTGAAGCACTTTATATTTTCCTTGCTTTTATGACAGTACACACAACCTGTGAGTTTATACCCCCCCCCCCCCCCGAACACTTCTCAAGGGTCTGTGCAATGTGAATCAGCATCATTCACATTCAGTCTACTCTTCACTTCCTCCTTTGGTTTCCCCTTACGGATGCGGGTACAAAAAAAACATTAAATCCTGCATATGTTTCGGTCAGCTAAGCATGGAGCCACTCTCGGTTATCATCCTAGCTCTGATACAGATGGATGAAAAAATATTTGCAAGCGTATGGACCCCTGTGCTGTTCATGCTTTGGGTGCAGTGATGACTGGCCACCCCTGCACCACCTCCACCTTGGCTCCGAAATGCAGGATGTCCCCATGTGCCTACAGCTCCAAGCACTGGAGACGGCTTTCCTTTAATACCAGCTGTGTTTGCACTGAGCAGTTCCTGAACATACTGTTCCTTGGCCTCCCGAACACATCCCGGAGACAGCGAGTGGTGGTGGTTAGAGCAGATAAGTGTGACTTGGGGATGGTGGACTCGTGACTCACCATGACTCTTGGATAAGTCATTCTCCTTTCCACACTTCAATTTCCTTTGTTGCGAGAGGGGACACACAAACTCACCTACTGCTAAGCTTGATTATATTATGCCTTTAAAATGTCTTAATATTCCTCAGTGGGAATTGTTAATGTTTCCTGTCCTGAATATCTCCTCGCTTCACCTGACAAATTGGGTTCGTTCTGCAGCTTATTCCTGTTTTCCCAGGAAATTTGACAAACACAGAAGGATTTAGTCTAGGTTGTTGTCTGGTTTTCTTTATTATTTTTCCTAAATTATTTTTGCCTGTTGACATGTCCCACTGGCAGGTGCTCATAATGCAGCTTGATGTTAATTTCCCACAGCCAATTATTAAAAAATGTTATTTCCAGTTTCCTTTCTGACCTTATGTGGGATTCTCAACATTGTGCAGGGATTTCTTTCCTCCTAAGTAAAGATCCCTGTAAGCATCCAGCCAGCCAGCCCATGGGCTTCCCCAGTGCGACATGGTTACGGTGGGGCAGAGGCTGAGTGTGGTCCTTGGTGGAAGATGGTGTTCTTCCTAAGCCCAGCATTCCCAATAGAGTTTTCCCAGCCTGTTATTCCACTCACCATGACTTTTATCTTCTCTGTGTTACACAAAGACAAGAATTCCCATTTGCTTTCAGTTCAAATCATGAAAAATACAGACTTAATAAGCACTATCAAGCAAGAAGATGTCTTTGATGCCTTGCCCAGGTGTCTGGGGTACCTGGCTTGGGCAAACCTGCCTTGCTGCCATTGTGCTGTATCTTACTTGGGGAACCAAGAGTGCTCCAGCTGCCAGGCTTGTCAGTCTCCTGTCGTAGCACTAAATGAATTAAAAAGTCTACTAGTAATTGCAGTTGTTCTAGCAATTACTTTGCTTATAACACCTTGTAGATCCTAGGATCAGTCCAGGTAGATAAAGAGAAGCAGCACCTGTTCTGCAGGGTCTGAGATCAACAGGCAAGTGGGTTCCTGGGGTGGGACAGAGCACGGTTTTCCATCCTTCTTCAGTGGAAAGATGAGTTCAGGTCACTGCAAGCAAAGTGGCAGAAAGAGAGCATTGTCTCTCTTGGGGTATCTCTTCCATGCCCTGCCAGAGACTTGTGACCCTGGAGATCACCTTGCCTCTCCCTGTCTCGGTCATCCCTTTGTAAAAATGGGGGCAAAATCGAGGATGGCAGTAATGGGTGTTTCTTTTTTAGACCTCATGTCCTTCCTTGGGGCTGGTTGGACCATTCCACAAGTCTGCAGCATTGCCTCTTTACTGGACCTATATGCAACTTGGTCTCATTTCTGGGACTGGGGTTAGCTTATAAAACCCTGCGTGCACTACTCCTATAGTGCCTACCTATAGGGAGGGCACAAAGTGTATGGGGTCTGAGAGGGGGAGCAGATAAACACAGGGAAGAGGACCCCCTCATCCCAAGTGGGGAGACTGAGGATGTAATCGGTGAGCTCGCTAGCATACATTTTATACAGAAGAGTTACAAAGCAGAATGGACAAACAGCATTCAGTGCAAAAAGTGCCAGTAGATGTTATAGGTCCAGGGCTGTTGGCAGAGCAGAGCTGTGCATGAGAGATGGGAGAAATTGTGATATCCAAGAGCAAAGGGACACACATGAGCATTTCACAGTGCCTTGATCACACAGGTAAGGGGAAGCCAGTGGAAAGGAATAGTGTGATGTCATCAGACAAGACAATTTTGGCAGCTGAACAGGGATGGGGAGAGGTAGAAATTGGTTAGAAAGTAAGAGATTGCAATTATCCAAGAGGGTCAGGCTGGAAGATCAGAGCTCTCACAACGAAGAAGGATGGAGATGGTGTGGGATGGAGAGAAAAATGGTACAAGTTGGTGCCAGCAAAGAAGTGAAGAGAAAGAGAGGATGAGGGTCAGAGATGATCTCAGGATAAGGAAAATGACATACTCATAGGAATGGGTGCACACAGGTGCCAAGTTAACAACACTCGTGTGTGTGTTCATGTCCAAGGTTGGGTATGTTTAATAAAGAGTGAGCATTTTTTTGCAGTTTAATAAAAGGCAAGCTGGACACTTTCCTTTGTCAGGGGTTTGAAAATGAAGAAGAATCCATGAGAAGTTCTGAAGTAAGTCCACTATCACCTGGTCTGTCCTTCTGCATCTTGGATTGGCAGGCATGACACAATGTCTTATTCTGAGCCGCTGTCTGATATGGGCCAAATGTCTGGAATAATAAGCTCTCCGTATTAGCAGACTATTTATGAGCTTGTGGCAAACATCAAGATTATAGGGTTTTCACTTTATTGATTCAGTGACACAAACTCTACAATTAATTCAGTGGAAAATTTGAGAAGGCAAACGTTTTTACCAGGTTTACTTAGGATTAGCCAGTTCTTAACATCTGCATATCTAGGCAGCCTGTCCTATACAGAAATGTAATTTATAGAAGCCCTTTAATAGATTCCAAGTACTGTGCAATCAATTAGAAACCTGATGTTCAAACAGACAGACCCAGACCTGACTGCCTATTACTCAGTCCATATTGAACTAGGTAAATGGCAGGAAGATGACTCTGAGGATGCAATGCTGAAATGGTTTTTTGGGACTTCCTTTTCTGTCCCTTTTTAATGATGAAAACATTACTTTTGAGGAGACAGATCTCTTCTCAAGGCAGATATTAATCTGATTCCTGTTTGTTGGTTTGGTTGGGGGTTTTGGTTTTTTGGGTTTTTTTAATCTTCCTAAATGTAGTAGTTGATTTTCAATTATCTTTACTATCCACTACCAGAGACTCCCGGTGATGACAGATAGGATGTGAAATTCTTGGGAACATTCTGCACGATGGAAATGATAGACATCCGAGAGTAAAGTGTGCCTAAATCATATTTTCATAAAATGATATGCATTTGGGAGCATGAATCCTGTGAAATCCATCTACTGACTAGGTATTTCACCTAGAGTGGGACCATGTCCCTGAGACTGGGAATTATGCACTCCCTGCTCCGAGTTTGGATTCCAAATTTTACTTTTGGAAAAGTATAACTTTTTTGCATTATTTGGCAGTGAGCGCACAAGTCAAACTAATGGTAAGAATGCTTGTAAGCACTGAATAAATCCTGTTACATCCTTAAGTAGTGGGACTGAGAGCCAGACTCTACATTTAAGGAAGATTTTCCACTTCTTCCCAGTTTGTTTCTGGAAGGAGAGCAGCTTAGCCTGTGTGCTTTGTCCTGATATAGCCCATGATGTAACTGGATCTTTGATGGTTATGAATATCATCGTTCATCTGCACAACTGAGGGAGGTGCAATGCCGTGGAAGGAAGGTGAGATCATTCCTCCTCACGGGACACCGCTGGGCTTGCTTGAGGGAGGAGAGGTTTGAGAGGCTGTGGGACGTGGCAGGAGCAGATGGAAAGAAGACCAGCGGGACCAGAGGGGATGGGCAGAGTCTGCTGCTGCTCAGAAAGCCAGTGAGTTGCTGGAGGCAAGGATCCAACTGCAAGGATGTGGTGGCAAGGCTGCATATGAACTTTTTTTTTTTTTTTAATATTCCATCTTCCCAAATTGCTTTTCACTATTTAAAAGTTATGCTTCCAGGCTTTTTTTATGATAAAGCCTGTTTACTTGCTCTTTAGTTATAGTCTTTTTTCTGAGGAGGAGGAGCTCACTAGGGACATGGTGCAGGCAGATGCATCTCAAACCTGTAGCCAATCTGAATCCCATGATCTCTGGATCATGAAGTGCTATAAGGTGGCTGTCAGCCCAGCTCAGTGTCTCCAGGATGGAGGAGTGGGGAAAAGCTGTGATGACTCACTGCAAGTGTTTAAAGTAATTTCCCTGTCCTGAAGGACCTGCTGCTGCTCAGGCAGTTATACAAAATCAATTGGGTCAAAAGGGAGGCTGGGATAGGGGGTCCCACTTTAAAAACATGAGAAATTCATGCATGTATGTTAAAAAATATGAATACTGACTGACTGTAACTGCATGCTTCTTTGTGTGTAGAACCTCAGACAAAAGGCAATGATGTGACCTACTCAGAGATTTTTGCTGCTCTGTTTTGCTGCTTGTGCTGGTGTAGAGATAAGGCTGAAGAATTACAAGATTTTTATAAATTGGAAGCCGGGGTGGTCCTGTGAGAGATTACAGGCAGGGTCTTGGCTAAGCCTCCTAATGACGTTCACCTGGCATCTGTGCTCGGTGGTTCGGTTCCTTGGAAGTTCGTGTGTTTCTGAATGCTTGGATGCTCTTGTCTCTAAACTTTATGCAGTACTTGGTATGTCAAACATAGGGGAATAATCAGATGCGTGTAGCCAAGTTTTTATAAACCTTTCTGTTTGTTGGGTGCTTTGGCTTCTTGTAGACCCCCGGACGTGATTGAACTGGTTTGTGTAACTCTTGGTTGAGTTAGCAGCACAGTAGCGGCACTTTCAAAAAGCAAATATTTCTTGCAGATGTTTTAGATCAGTGGTTAAACCAGTGGTTTTCAATGTTTGTGAATTTCTTGCCATTCTTATTTAAACAAACTATTTGATGGCAGAATTATGTGGTTTTCAAGGTTGCAAGAGGCTGAGCACTTATGCCGCTCTTCTGAAATTCAACTGTATGTATTTCAGTCCCCTTTACATGACCAAAGACTGCTTCCAAGTGTGGGGTTATCTGCAAAGCATTGGTCTGAAGTGTGCCAGAGCAGCCTGTGCCTGCAAGCTGGTTTTGATAAAATAACAACCTTTCCAAACTGTGACCTGAGCAAAGACCTTCATTACTAAAAATGCAGCCCCCTGCTTGCAGTGAGAGACCTGGAGGCTGTCAGGTAATTGGAGTTGGTCACTGGGGAGGGATGTCGTACTGCACGAGGTCCCTGCGTTGGGTGTCATGGGGGTATGGTGCTGCTAGAGAAGTGCCGTGGATAAAAGAGAGCCTTGGGGAGTTTAGGCTAAAGATTGATCAGTTTTTCACAAGAATTCAAAAAGGCTGAGGTATGTTTGGCGTGTGCTTACTCAGGCAGTGTAATGTGGGGAGGGGAAGTTGTTTTTTGCATGGCTCTATTATTTCCTTAGTTTGTGGATATTTTCCTTCTTTCTCAAAATGGTATAATGTTGAGGACTGCAGTAAGATCTCCTGTGTATGTAGGGTCTCAGTACAAATAAAGGATAATTAGTCTATTTACCCAGGTTGTGAATGGCTTTGAGTTTTAGATCTGAAGCATGCTAGTTTTGCTGCAAAGTATCATTAATAACAGTAATTTATTATTAATTCAGCTCTTTATGTGTTGAATCTTGAGTTGTTGAACTGAAAGCTGAGCTCATCACTCAAAGAAGGGCTTAATCTTCCAGGGTGCTGAGTAATGGCCAGAGCTCATTGCAGTCATTAAGAACTGTGGCTATTCGTGCCTGTGCAAATTGGACCTTTATGTGGATGTCACTGTATGCATTTAATAAGCTCACTCACAGCATCCAAGAAAGAAAACTCTAGCCCTACTGCTGGATGGTAAATTAAGAAAGTTCTAATACATTGCAAAGGATACTTGCAGGTGGCAGCACCCTACGAAAATAGAAGAGCTCTGGGAGATGCCAGTCCTGTTCTCTGAACATTTGCAATCTGCAGCTCAACTTTACCAGCAGAGAGAGTCACGGTGATTTCTGACCCTGCCCCGCGGGGCCCCGGTGCATCGCTGTTGTGCAGCACAGCAACTCTCCAGGGTACCTCGGCGTAAAACATGCTTGGGTCTCTATGCTGAAGCTCAGGGAGCTTTTATTTCTTGCAGTGAAGAGCAGCGAGTTAAAATAGTTTCTAACTCTGCCCCCCCTCCTTCAGAAGAGGACTTCATGGTCCTCCTTTTCCTGCACAGCCCAGAAATGCTGGAGAGCAGAGGACGTGTCAGCAGTAACGGCAGCCAGTTATTTTTGCACAGACAGTCTCTGCAGCCTTCCTGCCATCTCTTAAGAAGTGTGAGTCGTGTCACCAGAACCGCCAAAGCATCCAGCAGCCAAGGTCACATCTGGAGCAGCGGGTTCGTGAACTGTGCCTGGGATCAGATGACTTCAAGTTCCTCTGCAGATGGCCCCGTCAAGGGAACTCCCGGCTGGATGGTGATCCCACAAGTGCTGGTGGTTGTTGGCAGCCTCCTACCACTCGATGTTTATCTAAGAGAGGGGAAGATGAGTGGTTTTGAGGAGGAGTCACGTTGGATTCTTGCAGGGTTTAGTATCGCCTTGTCTTCAGACAGCAGCACGTCTTCTAGCAGAGTCTTAGCTGGAGGCAAGCCCACATGTCCCATATGAAGACGAGTACATGAGAGACCCCCAGAAGCCTGCGTGTCCCTCCCTGTCTTGGGAAAAGTGCCATAATTGTAGGATAAGCAAGGATGGCTGGTTTTCTGTCTTTCTGGAGATAAAAATGAATATATTTTGGTCTCAGCAAAACCGGTACATTTGACAGACTCCCTTGCACACATGCAAAATATACAGAGAAAGAGTTCCAGGCAGGGATTTATGTGATGTTTCGATCTTTTTCTTTTAAAGGGAAATATCCTGAACTGTTAATGCAGAAAGGGGTTTCCTGAAATACATGGAGAATGGTCTGTTCTCCCCTCTACACTCTGGGTAGGCTGGGCCTTGTCTGCAAGCCATGTGCTGTTGAGCTTGTCAAGATCCACTTCCAGGCGGCAGATTATCTCAAAGGAGGGGCCGGAGACCTCTTCCCCGTTCCTTGGGGTTATTCTGGCTCTGGGTGGGCAACAGCCTCTCCAGCAGCAGGAGAGGGCTACAAGCTGCTTGCCCTTGTTGTCACATAACTGATCCCTCTGTGGAAAGACAGCATGGGTGATGCAGCCTGACTTTTTTCTTCCCTGATGAACACATGCAAAACCAGCAGCTGTAAATAGGATGATGCCACTAGAGTATTCCTGCCTGTGGAGTATTCCTGTCTGCATGGCTAATTTGTCCTGGGTAGACAGCTTGGAGATGACTGAGGTGAGATGAGGGGAATTCTGCCCTAAGTAAGCATCAGCTCAAGTTCAACCTGGAAAAAACATTCTGTGCAAGTTCTCCACCCTCAGCACCTTTGCATGATTGCACTTGAGAACATCACCTTCCCGCTGTTATTTGGGGGAGCTTGCTCTGTGCAGGGCTTTTCCCTGGTACACTCAGGCTCTGTTTGTATTTTACCAGCTCTTCGTGCAAGGCTCTCTAATACAACCTTTCCTGTCTGTATATAGAAGAGATGCTCTTCTGACTACTCTGCTATATCCTGTTCTGTGTGCTAACAGTGGCAATCTGGATCTGCCTCAATCCGTTTTGGAAAATGAGAGGAAGAACTAATTTCCCTAGTACTTTGTCCACACAGACCCCTCTTTGCATCCTCTCGCACTGCCTGCTCGCTCCCTATCACATCAGACACAAGCTGGTGTCACTAACAAGACTCTCTACAGCTCAGCACCACCCTGCCTGTTGTCTCTTTTTGATTACAAAAATGTCATCTCCTGCCTCTGAATGGTGACAACGCTCTCAAGTCCCCATGTATTATGTTATAAACCTTTCTTCCCTGCTGCACAGATCTCTCTGAAAACATCTGCCAACCTTCTTTTTCCTCCTTCAACTCACCTCTACTCTGAGCTGTCTGGAGAAATGATGACAACATTTAGGCTGCTGTGCCAGGACATGCCAGTGCATCGCACTGTCCAATGCTGTCCTGTTGTTTTCCCATGCTATCCACCAGTGTCCATCTGCTGTGTCTTCATACAACCTTGGGGCAGGAACTCTATAGGGTACAAAGCAGTTTTTTATTCTGTCTGTGGTGCCTGCATAGTGGACTTGTAGGAACCATGTTAAGATAAATGATAGAGTTTCTGTCTTTGGAAAATTTTCCTCTTTTACGTGTGCAAGGTACTGGACCTGCAGCACTGGGGAGCAAAGTCACTGTGTGCAGAAGTGGGGCTGGCATGGCTGAAGAAGACTTGTTCTGACCTGTGAAGGCAAGCTAATGGGAGCAGCCAGTCTGCAGTGCAGAGACAGGATGCATGGGAGTTCAGCTGCAATTACCAGCTTCTCTCTCTTACAAGCTACCAGAAAACTGCCGTGCTGTGACAGCTTTCAGCCACTGCTGCTTTGGGCTGAATGTTGAACTGGAGACTCAAAGTGAAAGCCCTTCAATGTCATCAACAGACCTTGGGGCTCTCAGGGGACTTTTTTTATATGTATTTTTCATTCTGTTTAAATGCTCCCCCCCTCCCCCAAACCTTATATTCTTCCGCCATTTGCACATACAAACATTGGCACTTTTTTTCTCTCTGTGTGTTAACTCTGCAAGATTTCCATGGGAAACTTTCCAAGGAGGGATTAATTCACAGTCCCTTTCAACCCACAGGGGAGGTGGCCGGACCCACGGCATTTTCCATCAGTGACTTGGGAGCCGGTCTCCTCCTCCCACCAGCTCTGCATTCTTTACAGAGAAATCCATGCTGCCGGTGTGTCTCCGTGCCGGCGATTGAGGGACCGCATCCCTGCCTTACTCATCTCCCAGTTGCTTTGCTGCTTGTGTCTCTGATCTCACCCACGAGCGTGGCATAACCTCTGGGAACAGACAGACGACTGCGGTCCCGCGGCACTCGCAGGAATGTGCGGGGGGTGGTTGCGTTGCATCCTTGAAAAGTGGGGGCTCCCCGGTGGAGGGGTGAGACCTGCATCGGCCGTTTGTGCGGCATGATGGTCCCGTGAGAACCGCTGTGCTACTGGGGGTTATGAAAACATTTATGTGTCATAGATCTGTTATCTGAAGTTGTAAAACTCTTATCTGTAGAAGTGGTTTCTAAAACTAGCAGGATGTAAGTGAGACTATCCATGGCTGAAGAATGGTCTAAGGTCTGGAGCAGCTCTGCTATGGAGACAGGCTGAGAGAGTTGGGCTGGTTCAGCCTGGAGAAGAGGAGGCTGTGGGGAGACCTTAGAGCCCCTTCCAGTCCCTGAAGGGGCTCCAGGAAAGCTGGAGAGGGGCTGGTGACAAGGGCAGGGAGTGACAGGACAAGGGGAATGGCCTGAAGCTGCAGGAGGGGAGATGGAGATGGGATGTGAGGCAGAAATCCTTCCCTGTGAGGGTGCTGAGGCCCTGGCACAGGGTGCCCAGAGAAGCTGTGGCTGCCCCTGGCTCCCTGGCAGTGGTCAAGGCCAGGTTGGATGGGGCTTTGGGCAACCTGGGCTAGTGGTGGGTGTCCCTGCCCATGGCACGGGGGGGACTGGATGGGCTTTGAGGTCCCTTCCAACCCAAACCAGTCTGGGATTCTATGGTTCTATGATAATATCTAGGGACTTCTAAAAGAAATTACTTAGGGCATGCACAGATACCACTTAAGCTACTGAAGAGTATGCTCTTGGCATAATTGTATTTTTTTATTATAATCGTTTTACACTGAAACTTCTGTGCAGCAATTATCTAACACACCAGCTAAAAGCAGATGCCTAAGAGAGAACTGTTTTGGGGTTTTTTTTCTTTTTTTTTTTTAAGTTCAGTTGCAGAAAAATGACTGGGAAAATAGCATTATGGGTTTTCCAGATTTTTTCCTCCATAATTGTGGTATCTAGTGTGCTTCAGTTCCAAGTTAAAAGATGAGGGTTTTGAGCTGCTTGTGTCCTACAAGCACAGCTTTGGCTCTGTTCACCTCCTCACACATCATCATGCGTAACGAAGGCTCTACCCCTAGTTACCCTTGTGCTGCCCTGTTTCCTTCTGTTGCTTTGCATGTGTGATTGGAGCTGCCTAAACCATTGTGCTGATTATGTGCAAGAGAGAACAGGATCCAGCTCCTTCTCTCTGGGCTGTCTTGTTTTTTGCAGCAATAGCAGAAGAGAGAAATCACAAACTTTTTTCAGTTGCTTAAGTCAGAAATTCTGATTCTGAAGGGGCACTTTCCGAGGTACTCCTCACCCTGCCATGAGTGGCTCTGGAAGGCCATGGGGTCGTTGAAACTTTGCTGAAGACTGCAAGGCTGATGGAGGATGGTCCTTAGGGATGTCTGATTTTGTACAGATGTGGGAATAGTAATCACCAAACTCCTTTCAGAGTGCCTGGGCTGGAGGAGTGAGCTGCCTAGCTGGCAGGAATTCAGTCGCTTGGTCAACGTTTCATTTATGACACACGGACCCAGTTCATGTCGTCTGAAGCGAGCCTCCGCTCAACCCTGCCTACAGCCCGTGTCCAGGCCCTTGCGCTGGCTTGAGGGCAGGTTGGATTGGGGCCCATATTTTGGCTGTAGAAACACTAAAAGAGCATCCCAGTGTTCATAGATTCAGTGGAACTGATGACTTACTGCTTCTTGCCAGGTGTTTCACAACACAGTTCCTCCCCAGGGGCTGGTGATTCCTCATCATTATTAAAGATGGGTAGGGCTTAAAAATCTTCTCATCCTGCTAGTCCAGATGAGTGCCTGAGGGTCAAGACACTTCACTCCAGCTCATATGGAATCTCTTACCTGTCTAGAATCAGTCTGAAATTTGGTAGGACAAAACTTTTGCAGTTCCTGGTGTTTCTGCTGTCCAGTTGGACTGATGATATCTCAGGCCTCCTTGGGATTAGTCCTCATTTCCTTGCTTGGCCTTGACAGGAGACAGGAAGCACAGGAAATGAGAAATAATTAAATCAGTTCTTACAAATTGGTTTGTCTCGGATCCAGTTTGAAGGATGGATAAAGGCTTGGGACGAGTCTGAGGCTCGTGTTTCCTTGAAGCATTTCTCTATCTAGCAGAATAATGTACAGAATTTCATTAATAATTATAATTCCTAGGTCTTGTAGAGCAGAATGAGGGCTGACGTGATGGTCTACTTGTAGGTGATAATCCAAGACCAATCCATTAGATCCTCCAGGATGTCGAGATGTCATAATAACCTAAGTGGCTTGGGGTATTTTGTCAGTGGTATTTATATCTGGAGATCAAAAATTCATCAACCATCAATACCCAGTGGTGATAAGGGCAAGAACAGACCGGAAAGTGATACTTACTGAGTGTTTTGTTACTAGTGGTTCTCAGATTGTCTTTACTATGGTTTTATATACAGTTTTGTTACCTTTGGGGAAAAAAAGGACCAGGCAGCTGGACTTACTTTTGTTTACTGCATTTCAATACAGCCAGAGGGTTTTTGGCTTCTATGCTATAGAAATAAATCTAGTCTATTATTATTATTTATTATTATTACTTACTAAGAGCTTTCACTGAGGAGTTGGACCTCACTTAGGGAAGTGTCATACTCGGTGGAACTGGTCTATTCCTTTCCACCTTCCAGCAGCTGGCGGTCAGCAGAGCCAAGGTATGTAACTCAGAAGAGTCAGCTGGCAGGAAACCCCAAGATCCTGCTATCAAGGTGCTCCGACATCTCGAGATCAGCCGCAGGTTAGCCTGGGGAAATGCATGTTAAAAGAAACCTTGGAGGACTTGACTCGTGACACCAGTGCCATCCATAGAGCCTTCTTGCCCAAGTCTTTCTGAAGGGCTTGAGACTCCAAAGGGGACCCTTTCTCCTGCAAAAACACCCTGCTGCATCCAACCAGCTCCCTGGCTTCTGCTGAAGCTTCGCATGGGATTGGCAGTAGGGTTGTCTGGGCTGTCTTGGGAAGGCATTTGGAAATCAAGCGTTTGTCTTGAAGAAGTTATTCCATAATGTGCAGGGTATCAGGTTCACGTCCAAGACTCTTTGAAATCAAGGCACTTCCTGTTATTTCAAAGCATAACCAGGCCGCTGCTTGGATGGGGTTTGCGTTATTGTTAATGGCAGGCAGTCTTAGACATTCAGTTTTTATTGTGCCAACAGTTTATGGATGGGTATTCATGTCGCTGGTGAAGAAGTGAATGAAATTCAATACTCCCTGCAGGGCTGCTGGAAACCCTCTACCCTTGGAGGAGAAGTGTTTGGGTTTCTGTTGCTAAGTAACAAAAGGATGGGGATAAAAACAGTTCCTGAACAGCACCCCCCTCCCAAGCTCCCATACACCTACACTGACAGCCGAGCACGGTAGCCTCTTTTTACAAACTAGAGAGGGAGACTGCATTCCCCAGGGAGAACTTCTCCAGTGCGTAATGGTGGAGGCGGAGGAGCTTGAGAGGAAGTTTTCTTTTTTTTTTACCATTGCTGTTGTTCTTACGGATTCCTCTTGTGATACTCCCAAAGTCTATCGCTGACTGAGCGGTGGGAATGAAGATGTAGGAGGTCACTGTAAAAGCATCCTTGCCAAAGTCTTTCAGAAATAAGCTTGCATGTAAGGAAGATGGGCTGGAGCCCCATGAGACAGCAAGAGGAAAACAGATGTGACAAAGCAGACATCCATCGGTGAATGGGTTTAGTTGGAGCCAATTTTGTGGCTCACTTGCATAGAAGAATCAGTCTTTATTATTCTGTCTGTGCATATCTTAATAACAACGTGATTACCATTACTAAAGTTGGCTGATACTAAAGGGAAGCTGGAAGTAACCAGCGATCCCTGTATTACATCGCAGCCTTCTGCGGGAGAAAGGAGTGGCATCTCCACTGCATTCAGGGAGCTTTTGAAATTTGCTTGTGTGAGTCAGCTGCACCAGCCAATACCTTCTCTTCATCTCGTGAAGTACCTTACAGGTTTTACTGAAGTAAGAATGGCTGAAAATTTCCTTTCTCTCACTTAGAGTACTCAAGGGATTTAAGTAGGTGGCTTGGCCAAACAGTAAGTAAAGACAAGGATCCTCTAAGACAGGGCATCTGTTGCCATCAGCACCAAGGACACTAGCAATGAACAGGGGCACTTGGCCAGTGCAAGTCTCTTCAAGTCACTAATGCTGTTATAATACCAGGTTCTGTAGCTCTGACTCTGTTCATGTCTCATCCACTCTAGTGCATGCCAGAAGGCTCTTCATTGCTCATTTGAGTGATTAGAAATGTTCATAATAAAGTGCATTTATTGATGCTAAAAAAATAATGTAAATGTGGAAATGTCATATCGTATCTCTTCCAAAGTTCGTCAATATTAACAACAAAATCGAAAAGATCATCATCTAAGTTGTAATCAGATATATAAGATTTACGGTTAAGTGGACAAACTTACATGTAGTATTTCTTAATTTCTAACTAATGGATTTTGCAAATTTAAGTGCAAATATATTTTATTCTATGATTTATTTATACAGATTTTTTCTTATTTGTAATATATACTGAAATTAGAAATAGCTCATAAGGTGTGGAGTCAAGACCCTTTAGTCCTGAGGCAAGATTGGTGTGCGGACTTGATAACAGCAGTTAACATCTCCAAGATGTGTCTAAGCCGTGAAGTGAAAGCCAGTACAGAAGTACCTGAAGTCCGTAGTGGTTAAATGAGTTCAATTTGTGGTAGGGCTGATGGGCTGACTTGCACAAAGCTCCAGTAGCATGGACGGTCCTGGCCAGCCCATGTGGAAATGCTGTGGTCATCTTACTGATAAAATGATCTGGCATTGTTTTGGTGAAAGGTCAAACTTAGGGCTGAAAAGTTATTGATGCATAAGTTTGGTCTGTTCAATTCTTTTAACTCCTTGTTCTTACTGAGATCTTCTGGTCTGTTCCTGTTGCAGCTTGTAGCTCTCCAGTAATGTTGGCAAGTAGGTTATTTCTAGTATGTGAAATAAGCTCAGGAGCTATGAATTAACAGTGGACATTGTTGGTCTCGGTCTCAGCTTCCTTGCTGCTTCTTGTCCCGCTTAGTCAAGGGTAAAGTGATTTTCAGTGCACCTTTGGGGTCTGCCAGCGCTGTAACCCCTCTTTGTACCCACTGTGGAGGGGTAAATGACCGCACAAGGAACGGGCCGCAGGGCAGTCAGGCTTGGAGTGACTTGCTCCAGAGCAGTAGCAGAACAATGCAGTTAAATTTCCCTTGCGTACTGTTCATCTTAATTACTATTTTTCATTATGTGCGGAAATTCGGCTTTTTTAACACAACAGTGTTTTAGTCTAAAAATGTGCAGCGTGGATTTTTCTTTTTCTTTTTTTTTAACAAAGAAACAACCAACCTCATTATGTATCAGCTTTCCAAGTCTCACCACAAAAGCAATTAGCATTCAGGCTGAGCATAAAATATATTTTCTATGCTAAAGACCTTACAGAATTGGCTGCTACACTACAGATTTATTGTAAAAGCCAGTAGATTTTTTTTTTTTTTCCTGCCTACCAGTAATTCCAGTGACCGTGGATGGGACAGCTCCATTTGTGGGTCAGTGATCTCTAAAAGCGGAGGAACTACTTGGAGTAGATTAAGCAATAATTGTATGAAACAATGTAAATATAATTTTGGACAGAATACTAGAAAAAATTTCCAACCCAGCCTTCTATTAAGTGTCAGTTGAAATTTGTTTCTCAAGTGAAATGATGAAATTCCACTTTTTCATAATTTAAAACTAAGCAATGTAGCAATGGAGAGCAAACAGGGGCAGCATAGATTTTTTTCTGTATCTGTCCCTGTCCCCAAGAACCACTGGTGTGTTCCTTTGAGGAGTAGGTTGTAAATGGGATATTTATTCATTTCTAATAGGCTGGAGAACAAGAAGGCTTGTATCAGATGTGGTGACAGAAGAGAAAGTGCATTTCTGTAAAGTAGTCACTGGAGTCAATGGTTACCTTGTCCCATGGCAGGAATATTAAGCTTTTTTCACCTTGACTCGTGTTAGATAACTGGGGCCAGTCTGATAACAGCACTGTGCTGCATCTTATTGACATGGTGTCCGGCAAAAACTAAACCTGGGTCAAAAATGGAGCAAGCAGAACACCGTGAACCCCTCAGAATGGATAGGCACCTCGCAGGGAGCTCAAGGAGGAGACAACTGTGTCTGGGAGAGAGGTGGCTTTGGGAAGAAATCCTCAAAAATTGAATCTGCCGGACCAGCGCATGCATCAGGCCCAGAGGTGTTGAGCATCCTCTGTGTATCCCTGTTGGACCTGGAGAGGACTAAAAGCCAGAGAAAATTTATCCACAAATGGAAGAAACTTTGAGTCACAGGAAAGTGTCACTCCAGAAAGCAGATTTTTTTTGCCAGAATATGGCTATCGAGAGACTCCATGGACTGTTACATCACAGATCGACTTAATTCTGTAGTGTGTACATTTCAGCAGTTAATAAATGGACTAATTAGAGACTGCAGCATTGGTAGTATTTACCCATGTAAGTAATAACCGGCTCAAATCAGATTACTGTAAGGAATGGACTTGACTTTGAAAAGGACTGAATTTCTGCTGGGCTACTGAAAATTCTGCTTCTCAAATGAAAAAGTCAGCAAATGTAAAAAATGCTAATTAATAGCATCAACCTTTCAGTAAATGGTTTAGAAAAAAAGCTGCTTGAAATAAATGCTGAGGTAGATGTAATGTGATGGTATCCAACCTGAACAACAAGGTGTCGTGAGGTGTCTTGTGTACCCTAAAAATGTGCCCGTTGTCAAAAACGGGTGGTTCTTTATACAGGCACACAGAAATGCACCAATAAAATGCATTTGTGTTTATGCATCTCAGAAATCAAATCTTCATAATAATGATTTCTTTGAATGTTTGTAACTGTGCTAAGATAAACTCTAGCGTGTATTGGTAGCAGCTTCAAAATAGAGAGGTGGGATAGATCCTGGAGCTAATGACCATGTAACAAGAGTAGTGGGCAGAAGGTGTTGATGTAGGCACTTGCTTCTTACATTGGATATTTCCATTCAGTACAGTTTGAAATAATTCTTGAGTTGTAACTGACCTCAATCCAAAGCAGTTTCTTCAAGAATTTGATGATCTGTTTAGGACTAACAAGTGTTACAGACCCTAACGTGCCTCCAAAAATACAGGTACTGCAGGGAGTGCAGTTAGTACTGAGAAATAAAGCACTGGAGTAAGGCCATTAAACACAGTCCCTCCTCCTTGACATGACAAGCAACAGAAGGACAAGAAGGCAGCCTATAATTAAAACAGCGATGGCATCCAGAATCATTCATAGCACTTAGAAAAATAGTTGCAGAAAGAGCTGTTTTGAGAACAAGAAGTATCTGTGTCAGACGAGAGTCACTTAGAGTCAGATGGAGTCATTAATGTCAGATTCTCCGGAAACTGTTTAATCAATTTTGATGGGGGCAGAGGAGGAAGAAATGGGATTGAGACAGGTCATCTATGGGGATTTCCATGCTAGACTTTCTCTGTGAATATTTTATGAATCAGCTGTATGAGTTTGTGGCAGTTCAGGTGTTTGGTTTTTGTTTTTTTTTTTTTTATCTGGTATTTTAATCTATTTGTATTTGATCTTCAGAAGGGAAAGGTGGTGTTGGAGCAGTGCCCAAGGATCAGTGTGTCTGCTTACCCCTCTGGACTTTTGTACCCTGACCTACCCTGTCTGACTGGTGCTGGGAAAAAAAGCCCAGCCTTGCGTTAGCAGTCATGCAGCATTCATTTATTCTAATATAGGGAAATATTTAGAAATGGGCACGTAGAGGTGGAAGGCAGACGTGATGTTTTGTGATGCTGCCCTCATGTCCCTGTCATTACAAAACACTGCAGCAGCTAATTATTTTATTTTTTCTTTCCTATTTATGCCCCTGTGGTGGTGGTGGTATGAGGTGTTTAGATTGCATGTGCTCTGCAATAACTGTTTGACTCTTGTGTGGCATATTCTGAGAATAGGGACACATGGCCCAATCGTTAAACAAGAAGTGAGAGGCTGTGGAAGTTTTTGCACTACTTCTCTGCTCTTGCAATTGGACTTAATGGAATGGAAGCCCAGAAGAGACTAATTAGTGTGTGCACACAATCAAGATAATTCCACATTTCTTCATGCTTAGGTGGCTAAAGCTGACCACCTGGCAGGCACAAGGCATGCACATTGCACTGAAATACTTTCACCTTGCGATGAATGTACTTTCATTTTTTTAGTCTCGTTTCATCTCTAATTGCATTTTAGTCATCAAATCTGGATTTTCAGCTTGTATAAAACAGCATAGTACTATTTACATTGATTTTTTTTCCTGAAATAGATGTGTTTTTATAGCAGTTTGCAATGACAGTTAAATGATTAAAGCGTACAGAGGGTGAAGTTGTATAACAGCAGATAGAGCCATAATGAGTATAACTGTAATTTTCCTTCTAATAGACTAGAAAAGGCCTGATGCCACAACCCAAAATTGAATCAAGCTTTCACTCAAGCATAACATTTGGAGGAGTAATATAAAACTCCACTATTTTTACAGTTTTACATCCGTATACAACATTTGCTGGTATTGTGCTTGCTCTGTGTTGGATTAATTTAATTGAAGGAAATCCGATGGTCTGTCTTGGACATAACCACAGTGCTCGAGGGCCAGCTCCAGGACCAGGGATCGGATGATAGAGCTGTTGGGGAGCAGTTCTTCTGGTGCTGACCAGCTCATGCAGTCGCAGATCCTCTTGTCTCTGTAGCCCACAGCACATCTTTAGTCAAAATAGGCTCTACTGGCAAAAGGATTTGCTTTTGTTGATGGAGAAATGCCTTTAAAAGTCATTTTCTGGACTGTGTTTTTATGCTAGTAAAAGCTTCTTGTGTGGAATCGGGTTGTTTATGCATATTTTCTGTATTGCTTTCACTCTGGCTGTTTGTCTACCTCTGGAGACCGCTGTGTGTGTTACAGAGGTGTCAAAATTTTTGTCAGCTCTTCCAGTGAATTTACAGCAAGAAGCTGTGTCCAGTGAAAGGTGCTTTAAAGGCTGAACATGCAAGAGGTGTTATACAGCTTAAATCCACAATACTCTTCTGTGCAGGGTAAACTTGAAGACAGTGCCCACCTTTTTTCACATTCAGCTTAAATTGTCTATTTCTTGGTTTCACTCTGTAGTTCTTAGGATAACTATCAATAATAAAAAATGTCTCTCCATCCTGACCATCACGTACATCTTTCCAGATCATCAGCCTAGACTTTTTAGTGTCTATGGTTCAGCACAATGTTTGAATCATTCACTTTTTGTATGCTTTCCTCCCAAATTCGATTTTGCATCCATCCCCTTCACCAGAAATGTTGTTTCCCTCCTTTTTTTTTTTTTAAATTTTTGGTTTGCTGGCATCCTTCAAATTCTGAAATGCAAAAACCTGGACATAGTGTCCCAGATGTGATCACATCAAGAGATTTCCTTTGACTTGATGTTTCTACAGGGACCTCCCCACATCCTGGTGGTCTGGCTATAGGAAGCAACTCCTGTGGCTTTTTTCAATGATATATGGGCTCTGCCAGTGTTCATTTTTTGTAGGCAGACTGGAGAATCACTGATCTGCTTTTGGACAGTGCCTTGACCACCCATGGTGCTAGCATCACTTCTGAAGCAGCTGGCATGTCCCACGCAGCCTCAGTGCCACCGAGGTCGTGCTGACAGAGCTGTGATCACAAGGAGCTCACTGTGGGGATACACCCACTTTATTGTTTCCCATTCAAAGAAATGTGGAAAATTGCCTTAGGTAAAATCTGAGCTGTGAGGACCCACCAGGGATATTATAAAAAGCAGAAAGGGTAACTTAAGCCTGAGCTGTCCTGTGTGATTTTTTTTTTTTTTTTGCAGTGCCATAAAATTCCTCCTTCTCCTATCTATGCTCAGATTCCCGCAGAGAAGAAATGAGCAGGATGCATTTATTCCTGAAGTAGCCTTTAAATGCCACAAGGACATTTTGCTCTGTGGGACACCAGTGCTGCCCAGGAGTGCTGGTTTCCATGAGAGCAGACATGCTGTCCCATGCTTTATGTGTGCTAGTGATGGTATGAATGGTGTGCCTGTCCTCCAGTTTTCCACACAGGAAAATAATCTCACCAGGGTGACTTTCAGAGTCCAGGAGAGACTTCTGCAGTTGTCAGTGCCTACTGAAAGTGATCCGTGAAGGGAAAGCAGTAAATCCTGGCTTTGGTTTGCTTGATCTTGTGGGTAGATCCTCTGCAAAGACCTGAGTCACACCTGGGACCTGGCCCTGAAGATTTGAGCAACACATTTAAATATATTTTTTAGTTGATGTGGATGACAGCATAGGTAAATCTGTAAGTTTGCCTTCTTTAGTGTTAGTATCCAGCATCAGTGTGAATTTAGCCCATATCTGCTGGGATGGAAGGGAAGTTCATCCCAAAATATGGGAAATTCATAACCGAGTACCAGCTGTGTTTCCTTTTTTAGACTTGCAGTAGCTGGAGATGACAATGACTCTTAGTCAGTCCAGCTACCCTGTTCTGCATCTGAAAGTATCTCATTTTGCTCCTGTCTCCTCAGCCATTGCTTTACCTGCCAGTCCATACTGTCTCTTGACAATCCTTGCTCTGCATAAATGAGTCACATTTACCCACATCTATCTTTATTTTAAAACCACAAATTATCGAAGCCATCAGATGCTACCTTTTCTCAGAGGAACATGTGGTTGTTTAGACATTCCCCCATATATATACGAACAAACTTGGAATGGCCACAGAAATTCAGAGATGACGTGCTGTTTTTCCATGTGTTTCTTGTTGCTTCTTGTGTGGAAGAGACATAATCAAAGCTGCAGGTTTTCAAATCAGACACCGACTGCCTGTGGTTGGCAAGTTTGTCGTTGTGTCTCTCTGCCCTTCCGTCCTGCAACCACAAGCAGCCATGGACCTGAAATGTGTGAGGAAGCTGATCACAGCAGTAGTCCTGAGAGAGAGCTGTGTTTGTAATATTTTAATCTGCTGTCTGCTATCAGCCATAAAGAGGGAGGGCTCTTGATAGGGCACATCCATCCACCTGCTCTGCATCGGCAAAGAGCCCCATGCCCTGGAGACATTGCAGCACATGGGGATGGGAGCAGTGGCTGCCCAACCACTCTTCCCATGCCAGCAGCATGCGTTTCTGATTAAGGGAAGATTTAATACCCCTCAGCTTCTCTGGGATTCCCAAGGAGTCCAAGCCAGCTATTTATCTTTGGATCGATCCTGATTTGTGATCTGAATTAGTGCCCACTCAAAATGAGGGACCCATTGCTTCAGGCACTGTGTTGTACCTGTGGCAGAAGTCTCTGTGCCACTGTCTCTGCCCCAGTGTTTTACCAAGCAGAAGGAACCCTAGGTGGGCATCTTCAATAATGTAATCCTTCCAGTGTTAAATCTTATTTGAGCTGCTGATGCCTAATTCAAGGGCAAGATGATGTTCATAGCAACACCTTCATAGCAGGCTGCTTTGCATAGGTCCAGTCTGGGTGGCAGTGTCTCGTTCAGCTCAGACTCCTGTCTTATGCAGTTTCATTGGAGATTGGCAAGTGCTGTTTGCAAAAGATCCATTACTTCAGACAGGGAAGAGGGCATTTCTGTGCCAGGTCCTCCCATAACCATACCCAGCTCTTTCTCTGTCTTGCTGTATCATTCTTCAGAAGTTTGTTGTTTGTCTTGGTGCAATATTCCTGTCTGGTAAATTGGGATACTAGAAGGTTTTATGATGCTTTTAGAAACCTGGAAATGACATTGTCTGGTCTGGAGTTTGTAAAGAAATCCTTCTGTTTGTTCTGCTGTAGCTTGGCTTGAGTTAAGGGAGATTTCATAGTAACTGTCTGGCCTTGAGGACACCCTCCGTGTATGGTGATCCTTAACACAGGCTGCAGTCTTGCAGGGTGTCCCACCCTGTGCTTCCCTCGGGTATGCGATGGGTAAGGGTAAGGACTTCTGCTGCACATGCAGTTTCAGAGTGAGTATTGCAGGTATTGTCATGGAACAAGTGGTCCAATCATCTAGTAGGGAGCTGTGAGAAAGGCAATAAACTTACTAGTAATTCGTGGCATTATAATAGTTACGCATTCATCAGTGATCTGGCAAATTTTGCAGGTGGCATAAAACATAGATTAGATTAGTTAATACCAGGGCAGACTGTCAGGAACTTCCGAAGGATTTAGCCCGGCCAGATGAGTGGGCAGCCTCATGACAGATAAAATGTGCTGTCAACAAAACCAGAAGACTTACACCGCAGGCAACAACTGGAGCTACTCAGTTCACTTGACTGTAAACTAAATGCAGCAGCTCAGGAAAGGGATCAGCTATCCAATTCCTGTTACTATGTACCAGAAATCCAAAAGGCAAACAAGTGAGTTTAACAAATGTCAATACCAGTCAAGGAAATGCTTGTTCAGTCACTGCAAAATTAACCAGGGGTGTTCTTTACCATAATACATTATTGAGCTTACAAATTCTGGAAATACAAAAAATCAGGCTGCCTACGAGTGACTTGCAAATAATATAAGTGCAGTTGCTGTGCTGAGGCTGTGACCACCCAGGTCATATCGGCAAAGACTCTGCAGGGCAAAGTAAATTCCTGGCGGTTGAAGGAAGCAGGAGGGAAGGGGGGGTGCAGCCCAACTGTGGCTCATCATGAAGCAATGAGTCCCCCAGAAACCTGCTCTCCCTTCCTGCCCATGAACCGCCAAACTTCCTTCCCCCTCCGCTCTCCAAGACTTTATCGAGTGGTTTTCAGCCACATAAAGATTTTGGATGTGGCTCACAGCGCTGAAAAAAAACCCCCAAGCGTCTGTAGCTAAAAAGGATAGTCAGGTATTTGTAACAGCAAATGCTAAGAACTAAGCCTCCTAAAGGCTGCAAAGGAATAAACGATTCATGGGTTTAAGATTCAGCTAAGTTTAAGGGAAAGAGCTGAGGCAAAGCCTTCTCCAGGTTCATGTTTTCCCATTGTTTCCTGACAGTGATGGCCTGTTTCTGGGCCATCAAGTCTCTGAACCTGGTACTGCCTGTGGTAGCACCGATGCTCCCATGGCTGTGCCAGTTCCTCTTGCTCTGAAAAGTGTTCATAGTGGTTGCACAAAATTCAACAGATGTGCATTTGCTAGCAGAACACAGCAGATAACTTTTCAAAAATGCATCAAAATAACTGAATTTTTATCTTTTTGTGTGTCTGTTTTAAAGAACTATTTCCTAAATTAGTCTCCAAACTCATAATGGCCAGTTAGCCTTCTGGGTTTGAAATCATCTTGGTATTAGATGGGAGCTGTGTAGGAGGTATAAGTTGCTAACTACAGATTATGAATTCCACAATGCTCTGGAAGAGAAGCCCAGATTTGCTGACAAAAACTCCAACTGTGGATATTAGAAGGATCCGGTTACAAAGCAGGAAGATCCTTTGTCCAGGGTAAATCTTCATGTGAAGTGACCTGTCACTGATTTGTCTTTATGATGCAAATCATATGAGCATATTAGATCCACGGAGAAACCAGCATCATATTGAAGTCATTATCTCCATAAACATATTATAGCCTTCAGTGTAGACAGATGGCATTTGCGGCAGCCTTCTCTATGTTACAGCAGTATCACCTCCCTTGCTTTCTTCTTGTTTGGTTTGGTACTTCTTTAAGTTACTTTTCTTTTTCTGTTTCTTCCCTCTCCCTGTGTGTTTTACATATGGTCTCAGGGAGCTGTAGAAAAATATCTGTATTGAAGGATAGCTCAGACTCACAGAGTGTCAGATAAACTGCAATGTCTAATTTCAGATTAAATCACGTGTCCCTTTTTATCCAGGAAAAGCCAGCCCCGATAGCTTTAATGAGGCTGACGAAGGGACTGTTGGACACAAAGGACTTGCTTAGCGATTTCCATGTGAGAGCGTAATTAAGGGCAGTGCAAGTACGAGACTGATAAAGAAGCAATTTCATTTTTTAAATGGCAAGATGATTACCAGCATAATGACAGAAAGAAAGAAAGGGGAGAAGGTAGCCTCAAACACAAATTTGAACAGAAGAAGAGAAATCAAGATCCCTGGGTTCCTTTTGCTCCTTTTGCTGCTTTAGCATTAAGTCACTGACTGAAGGTGGCACATTGGCAATCCCTAACAATTAGTTATGTGCGCCCTGGTATCCGTATGGTTAAATGGAGATAGCTGGACATCCTGGGGTGGAGGCTGGCAGTCCATGTGTGCTCTTCAGACACCAGCTTAGTCCCCTCTGGCCAAATAATGAGAACATTGTGATGAAGGGATTTTGGTGTTGGCTTTTTTTCTGTAGGGAGGGGGATGAAAGGCATGGGGTAGATGGCATTACTGTGGCTTCAGTTGCAGGAGATGGAATATGTGGGAGTATCTGGGCTACCGGATGACCCTGGTCACGGAGACCTTCTGCTGATGCTGAAGGAGATCTGTGACCTCATCACCTGAATGCATGAGCAACTCGTCTTTTAAGCGTCTGCTCACATCTCTCCTATGAAGCAAAGAATTGGCTCAGCCTGCCTCTTGCAGATATGTCCTTGAGGCAGAGAGACCAGGACTTTGCAGGAGGGGATGGGTTTAGCAGAACTCACATGTACCAGGTGGCACCCAAGAAGTTTATTCTGAATTTCATGTGTCCCCCAAACACCCACGTGGAACTGAAATTACCTGTACGCTTCCTAAGGGAATGAAATAAAATGGAGCCAAGGCCATGTGCATTCTGCCTGGGTGGGAGATCAAGGGGTTCATGCAGTGTGACTTACCTGCTTTTAAATCAACTCATGGGTAACTGGGATGTATTTTCTTGGATGCACCCTGTGCAGACCATGCCATTGTCATCCTATCAGTTCAGGGCTGGATTAATGATCTTTGTGTATTTTTCACTCACTTTTAAATGATCTTCTTTTTTTTGCATTATAAATACATAGGGTTTTTATGATTTACTATGCCTTCACTTATTTAAGTGCACAAATCCCTAGTGCTGCTTTTTCTATGCAGTTTCTCTTCAGTTTGGCTGCTGTTTTCTCACCATTCTGGTTTGGAATAGGGTTTATTGGGAAGATACTAAAAGGTGACTGATGGTGTTGTGTGTCTTTGGATCCTCTGTTAAGATGCTTCAGAAGGTCTGATTTTCTAAAGTGGATGTTTGGAGATTTCTGAAGACCAAACATAATTCATACTGGATAGAAAAAAATGAGTTACAGGAGGTACCATGCTTCAAAAACGTGGCCTCTTAAAAATCTGAGGGGACCAATTCCATGTTACCTTATTCTTCTTGTGCTGCAAGTACAGGAAATTACAGACTCCATTTGCTAAACGGCAGGAGGCTAAATGATTTGTCTCACTCTCACAAATATTTTTCAAATCCACATCATGTAGCCTTCCCTATGCAATAATGTGTGGACAGAAAATAAATGAATATACAATGTAAAGGAAGGATGACCAATCTCATTCTCTTGGGTAAACCTAAGTCATGATATAGTGCCAAAGATAAAAGAGCCTGGAGTCTGCGGTGTTTACATTTAGTGTTAGCACAATATATTTAAAAAAATGGATGTTTTCTTCTCTTTGTGTCCATTCTGGGGGTCTCCTTCTAGCAGGAGTCTGTGCAGGGACCACAGCTTGCTGTGTGGCATCATGGTTTTCTCAGGTGGCTTTTACTGTTGTCCCAACGAGTGGAAAAGGTTGTATCACAAGAGGTTTAGCTAGAATGTATTTTCTCAGCACTTTGCATAGTATAGTGACAGACTGTGCATATTTTAAAACACAGCATAGACTGAGAGGTGATTCAGGCAGCCAGGCTGGACTGTGACATGTCTTATTCAGGCTGAGTGCCTCAGTTTGTGTTTGAGGATGGGGAAAATCAGGACATTTGGGTGACCCGATGACTTGATCTCAGACTTTGGGCTATCTGTCTGTACAGAGAAGACGATGTAGGACATAAAACCATATTCCAGAAGTGGAAGCAGCCATCTGGGCAAAAACTTTTGCAGATATTTTTAATTTAGCCTAATTACCCAGAGCTAGCAAATGGTAAATGAGACCGGTGGTGTCAATAACATGCTGAATTAATCCAGGAAAGTTGTGACTACTTTTGAGGTGGGAATCTTCTTTTTTTTTTTTTTTTATCATGACACCTGTTGCTCATAGGTACAAATCAAACGAAGAGTATGTGTATGTGCGAGGCCGTGGAAGAGGGAAGTATGTATGTGAGGAGTGTGGAATTCGCTGCAAGAAACCCAGCATGCTGAAGAAACACATTCGCACGCACACAGACGTCAGGCCATACGTCTGCAAGTACTGTAACTTTGCTTTTAAAACCAAAGGTAAGAGACAGTCAGCTCCTAGATCCTCTGCTTAGTATATTGACTTACAAGCCTTCTTGGGGGCGCTGGCGAAGGGCAAGGGAAGGCCTTCCCAGGGTCTGGAAAACCCCAGGAGTCGGAGGGAGGGGGATGAAGGAGTCTTTAATTGGCTGAAATGTTCAGAAGAGGACCAGCCCTGTGTTAAGCTGCTGCGTGTCGTGGTGGAGAGCACTGGCTGCCCATGCCAGCCTGCAGCAAAGCATCCACGCCATCCTGTTTGTGCTTCTTAATGGGAATGATCCTGAAATACAGCTTCAATGTATAAGCAAAACCACCCCAGAATGCGAGCAGGAACTCCTGGGTACAAGCAAGCATCCCTGACCAAGCACCTGGAGACAATCTTTGGGTGGCTTTTTATGCTAGTGCTCTCAAGATCTGTTTGCGCTGCATATTTTCATCCTTCGCAGTTGCATGCAGCTTTGACATTTTACTATATCATATCAATAGTCTTTTTCTCTCAAGACCTCCATTCCAGGACATCTACTCATTAATGATCCACAACCTCACTACCACCAGATATTCTTTGCAAGCAGCCTTCATCATTGGCTCAGTGAGTGTGCGAGTGAACTCTATCAGGAACATGCAAAACCACATGCAAAATAAAGTCTCTTTCAAGAGACTGTGGGTAAAGTTTTCAGAAGTGCCAGAGGTGCCCAGGTCCTTTTAACTCCTCATAAGAGTTTGGCACCGTGGCCTTGGCGAATCTCCACTCCATCTTTGGTTGCAGCAAGTCTTGCAATAAAGATGTCGAGTTCAGTTTCTTGATTATAGTTTGACATAAATATAAAGTGTCTGTTGTCTGTAGGTCCATCATTGCAAAACTCAGAAGATGACACAGCTGGGAGAGTTAATTGCTCAAGAAGAGCATCAGCCCCCAAAAAACAGTGCTACCCAAGGAAGTGGCACAGCGTGGGTGTGGGGAGGAGGCACTGGGCGCTGCGTGGACCCTGGCATGTGTGCTTACCCAGAAGTGCTGATGGAGGGAGGGCTTGTCTGTGCTAGACAAGTGACCTGGACGCCGGGTGGTTCAGGGTGGGCAGTGCCTGGAGCTGATGGCTTTGTGAGTAAAGTTAGCTGGCGATTTCTGGGTAACAATGTGTTGGTAATCTCTAGGTGTATGGGAGCATGGGGAAGCGATACTGAATTTGAGGCCAAATTCTTGTCAGACACATGCAGCAGATCTGACTGATGGCTCTTTCTCTCCCTCCCAGCCTGAAGCTAATTCTGATTAATTGTCTTTCTCTTTCCCTCTTGCTTTTGTTACTTTCTTCTGAGGTTTTCCTTTGAGAGGTGAATCCGTTCAGCCTCTTCCATCACTTCACCTTGCTTTCTACCATGCTTCTGTTAGGCTTTTATTCAGGATGCTGCAATCAAACCATCTTTTTCACCATCTCTTTAGCTGTTTTGCTCTTCATCTCTGCTCCCTTGAAGCACACAAACTGTCAGCACTGACTGTGCCTATTGCACATTGCAAATAGACGCTTGCCTCCAAGGGACCTTACTTCTTTAGCTTTGCAGGAAACTTGCATGAGGAAGGTAGCATGGAAATGCTTCCTTCAAAAAAAATCAAAAACCAAAAACCCAAACAACAACCCAGTGTTGCAATTTGAATGCAAAACTATTTATTTGCCTATGGATGCATGAGGGGGGCAGAACTTCCCCGGATCAGCAATTTCAGGACAAATAGTTGCATGATGGTAACTTGGAATTGCATGAAAATGGCTCTTTGCTGGAAGGGGTGACAGTCAGAGTCAGACCGTGTCCTGTGGGCATGCTTATACTCCACAGAACTTTGCAGCACTTGGGTAAAAGCTGTTTGCTTTGCGAATGGAGGCACAAGGACCTTTGGAAGAGTTACTGGAGAGTGAGAAAAAGATTAGTATTGGGTGCTGATAAAATTGTCAGATAAAGTCCAGTTACAGAATCATTGCTGTTGGTGATGGAGTGTGAACCAGAGGTCCAGGAGGTTTGCAGAACTGGAGGTTTCACAGCTTGTTTTGCAGACGTCTAGAATAAGCTTGTTTGTGCCCTGATTCATTAGGATCCTCCTTCCTCGTGTGCGATTTTGCAACCACAGTTAATTGCAGAATGGAGAAGCTGGAGCTCTCGCTACCGGACTGCACTTGCAAAAATATAAGCTGAGTTGAAGCTCTTTTAGAAATCAGCTTTCCAAAGTTAATTTTAGCCTTCAGCATAAACTCAAGGGGGATATCTGTGGAGCTGTCTTCATTTTGGCTGTGGTAGATCTCTCCAGCATGATCTAATGCTCTAAACTCTCAAGTAGGCTGGAAGCGGTTAAAAATTTTTTTATTATTATTTTTAATGAGGCTCTTTATCTGGTTAAAATGTACCTCCCCCTCCCCCTGAAAATCCATATCCATGTTCCAAGAACTGGGAAAACTTTTGCAAAAGAGCGAGCTTTACATATTTTCCCCTTTTCACTAATTATGCTGTTTGTCTGCTTTTTATGCATTTCTGTCACTGTAAGCGAAGCTGTTCCTTTGGGTTACAGAACTTCAGGGAAAGGGGTTTTTTTATTATTATTATTTTAAAGCAAATCCATGAGATTTTTTGTGTGCTCACTTAGTTGATGGAAACAGCAGCCTTGGAAATTTGGTTTGTAAAGATTTATTTGATTTTACGTTTCTGGACCAGATATAAACCTGCCTCTTTAATGAGGTGTCTCTACCTCCACTGCAGTAGCGCTCTCCTAAGAGGTTTGTTACCGTGGCCTCCAAGAGGTTGTTTAAAAGAAGTTAAGCAGCTTCTTCATTGTTTTCTTACCAGGAAGGAAATGAAGAAAAAGTTGCAGTCTAACAATTTTCCCTTTCAGGAAGGTCAGGGGGAGCTTTTTCCTTGACCACCTTCCCAGAGGGGACACAGGAACCGCCAGCCCCCCCCTTGTCACTCATCTCCAGACCCTCGGGGGAAGAGCAGCCCCTTTCTCCACTCCTTCTCTTGGGGGCCTTGGGGATGTGGGTCAGAGTTGGCACATTAATTCCCCTCCTGTGCAGACATTATCCTTTTCCACTGCTATTTTCTGCTCTCATTCAGACTCACATCAGACTCTCACGTCCTGATTGCTTAAAATTTCTTAAGATTTCTGTATGGAGTAGCTCACTGTGTCCATGCTGCTGCCTTTGCTTAGAGGTCAGAAGGGACAAGGAGCTTCATATTAATTTAAAAAGTGCTTGTGTAAAGGACATCAGTGCCTGTTGGCTGAAGATATCCATTTGATAGTCTAGTCCACTCACAGTTTCCAGACACCAGACTTCTTCATGTCCTCGGCCATAGTCTTCCTTTAATAAATTAGTTTGCAGTTCCTTAAATCAGCACATGACAGGCACTGAAGTTATTGAACATGTTAATATATTAAATGCATTACCCCATCAGCCCTTAAAGGCAAGGTTATGGCTGCACAGTTTATTATTATTATTACTGCTCTAGCAGACTCAGCGCTCTGCTAAGCCTCCTCTGGAAACTACAGAGCAGGTCCAACTGGCGGAAAGCTCCGAAAGAATTAACCGCTGTTATAGCAGGGCAGATTGATATATAGATTTGCAAAATGTCCCTGCACTCTGTGTGTGCTGGGGTGCTTCCTTAGCAGCTGGGAAGAGGGAAAGGGCCGGAGCATCCCTGTGGAGCCACTGCTGGGAGGAGGCTTTGGTCCCCCAGCTCCTCGGGATGTCACAAACCTCCGATGGGATGAGGACAGAGTTATCCTCTGGAATTTGCTGCCTGCTTCCTTATGGAATGTGGCATGAGGCGTGTCGCTGGGAACAGAAAACGACCCAGTGGTCCAGACAGGAGACGAAACACTGTGAGCAAAAGGGCTCTTTAATTTACCACGGAACAGTAAAAAAAAAAAAAGGGAATGAGGGCTGGAAGTCAAAGACTGGCAAATTCAAGTGAAATATTAGCTGTTATTTTTTTAAACAGTGCAGCTATTAAGTCTCAGCACAAGCCTCAATGGGAAATATGCTAATTCTCTATATTTTGAAATCTGCAAATCCAGCCTGAGTACCTTTCTGGAAGATTAGGTTTTGGCTAACACAAGCTGATAGGCTTGATCTAGAAGATGGCTAATATTTTATAGCCTGTATCACTATAGGCAGGCAGGCTCAATGTTCAAATTCTCTCCTTTAAAGTCAATAAATATAGAAGATAGTAACAAAATTTTAAAAAATTTAAATCTTTTGCCCAATAAATTATATAAATTAAAGCTTTCCTTCTCATAGAGTCTCACTTGGGAGCATTATATCCATGCAGAGACCTAAATCAAGGCCTTTGCATTATTTAATTAAGTCACACATAAAACCTATTTCAAGGGCTTTTCTGGGACGAAGAGTATTGGCCTGTTGCTGGTTCTCTGTATGTGAGTGTGTCTCACAGCAAAATGAGTCTGCTAGTTATAGAGTAGCTGTTGCTCTCCTTGCATATTATTTTAAAAGTAAGTGGAATATGAAAATACTTAAGTCCTGGAAAGCTGTGAATGTTTGTATGACAATGTCATCCTGGACACTAAGATCATGCAGTTGGTCATTTGTTAGGGTATTTTTTTGTTGTTAAATTGTTCACATTTAATAGCAGAAATAGAACGCGTGGTGTATGCCCAATACCGTCAGGATAATTTTTCCAGGAATCTTAATGTTTCTGTTCCCTACTTTTTGTTTTAATTCCACCACTTCTAATATATGATAATGGGGATTCTGAAAAATTAATTTCCCTCTTTTAATTTAAATGGGAAATCGCTTCTGGTCCCTATTAAGCTGCTTTAAGTGCTTTTGGGACACTAGAGTTTTAGCTTTCTCAAAACAACACAAGTATTTAAGCTGCTTTAAATCCAGAATAAGACCTCACAACATCAGAAGAGCTTAAGCAGCCAGTAATACATAGTTATAAGTGGGCATAATGAGAGCTGTGCTGATACTGTATGTACTCCTCCAGTGCAGCAATAGTTGGGGTGGGGTCACAATTTCCACCGATTCCTGAATTTTAGATACAGCCAGTTTATTTCAAATCTGGGAACTTTTTGGTAAACAATCCTTAGTGAGGACCACTTACCTGCTTAGGATTCAATATAACTTTTCTGCTATTTAAATCCAGCTTCTCCGCCTGCTAGTTTCTCTCTTGCTCCTTCCAATATGTTTTTTTCCACTGTTTCCAAGGAAGCAATGCTATGTGGGTTGGTTTTTTGGGGATTTTTTTTGTGGGTTTTTTTTTTTTTTAAGTTGGGAGCCAGAACTCTGTAAGGCAATGAGTAGTTGTGAGTACTTCCTCGTAGGATTCATATCCAGCTTTTACTTAGGCATGGTGTTGATTTTATTGGAAATTTGCCAAAGGACTTTAGCATTTAATCCTGCCAGCATTAATTAAGGGGTCTAAAAACACAAACTGTAAGAAGAACCCTGATAAGATAAGTATCATTGTCCTCCCAATTGCTCCCAAGATGATAACTCAGCTTCTCAGCTGGTGTAAATAAGCCTCAAGCCTTTAACTTCCTTGAAATGATGCAAACTTAGGTCAGATGAGAATCCAGCCTGCTGAGTCTCTCTTCCCTGAAAGGACAGCAGCATCCCTATTTTGTTGGAATTTTTTCTTGGCGTGCACACAGGGTGCTGTGCATGGATAGACCGTGCACCAGGGGATTTGCACCGAGAGCTTTGCAGAGCTTGTTCATCAGCGTGTGTGCATATTGCCTTATCTAACCAAATGAAGATGAAGGAAGTTGGACAGCAGAGTAGCAAAAAGCAGAAAGGGAAAGAAAGCAACACTTGCTATGAATTCGTCCTTTGGTATTTTGCATTAACTCATTTGCACAGGGGTTTTTGGCATTGCCTGTGCAGTCCCTTCCAGCCTGTGCAGGCAGCCTGGGTGAGGAAGGAAGAGGAGAAGCCATGGCGTTGCTTTGCACAAGGACAGTTGCCTCCAGTGAAGGGAAATAAAAAAGGAAGTGGCACTGATGGCTTCTGGCAGAGCTTGTCAACCCGAACCGTTGCTCAGGGTGGAGCTGAGGCAAAGCAGAGGTGCAGTGGAGTGATGGGCAGAGAGCTGCAGGCTGCAGGAGAAGCCGGCTGGGCTCCCTGTGTCTGCCCAGTTCCTGCAGCAGCGAAAGGGACGGTGTGCGTTTGCTGCAAACGGCACTGGAGCTGAGGCAATGGGGAGGACTTGTGTGTATAACCAGCCTTTGGACATCTGAAATGGCCAAGGTGGCTGCTGTATGCCTCTGAGGACCTTAGTCCTTCCCTCTGGTATGGGGTGGCTGCAATCTTGCCCAAAACATTGCATTCAGCAGCACCTCCCCGCTGAGTAATTAATGTTATGCCCTCCCAGTTCATCCAAACCCAGCTGCATGTAGCACAGTGAATTTATGAGCTTGTTTAGGGGATGTGGTAGCACCAAAATGCCTGGTGGACCTTTCCTCCCCACTTCCCACCACAGGGATCACAGCTGAATTCCCAAGGTGGCATAGACCATAGTTTCACCAACAACCCCTTGCTCACACCAGGCATTTACTTGGGCTTATTTTCTATGTTTATCATCATTGGAGGGAATCCACTTAGGGATTTTGCTGTGGTAACTGAGCAAAGATGGGTCATTTTTGCCAGCCAAGATCTGATGTGCCGTGATGGACAGGCAGCAGCAGCAGGGTTTGATTTCAACAGACTGAGTCAGTTTGTCTTTTTGCTACTTAGGTCCAAAATTAAATTCCAGTTCCATGAGGCTACAATTTGGACTTGTTGGATACTTTTTGGTGAAACAGTTTTTCACTTTAAAACAATGGTGATTCATTGGAACCATAGGTGTCCATGAGAGCATGTTCTTGTCTGACAGGGTGTCTTTGGGTCCACAACAAAACTCCTGGTCCAAATTGGAGGAAGAGAGGTCTGATTCGGAGCAAGAACCTGAGCCAAGCTGGCCTCATCCTCATAACTGAGTGTCCTAACCATGGGGCTAAGGGTGTTTAGGCATGAAGTTTAAAAATAATAAATCTCTCTTATTGGAGAGCTGTTTTGCTGCATTTAAATTATTAAGTATCCTTTGAATCCACATCCTACATGGGTGCCAGATACACAAGGATATATAGTCAGCCTTTGTCTCTCTTGGTCTTTCCTGTTGGAGCTATTCCATTTTGTATAAAATGGGCTAAATAAATAATTCATGGGCTGAAGAGAAACTAACTTGGTAGTTCGATGGTTATGGCACTCTTCTGAGATGTGAGGGCGTCACGAGTAATTCTCTGCTCCAATGAATAGTTGTTTATTTATTTATACTATCCGGAGCAGTGGGAGGAGAGGTTGATAGAGGCACTCTATACTCCCACCCAGCTCAGGGACCAGGGGACTCTGTGGATTGCAGGATACCAGCTGAGGGACCTCAGTCCTCAGCTGAAGGTTATAATAAAGTGTGAGAATTCATTTTTTTCCTCAATTTTTTTCTTCTTTTTTTTTTTTTTTTTTTTTTTGGTGAGAAAAACAAGCCTCGTGTTCAGCACTGCTCTCAAGTGTTAACAAACAGGAAGGCTGATGGCACATCGTATTGCCACAGTGAATTTGGAGTGCTCAGCCAGCTCCTGGGCTGTGCTGGAAATTGAACAGCTCTTGGTGGAGCTTCAGCAAGGGCCCAGGTTTCTTGTCATCATCAGCTCAGCCCATAAAGAGGTGTGGGAGAGGAAAGGGAAAAATGGGACATTTTTTCTTTATTTCTCTTATTCTTTATTTTTCTCTCCGTTCCACCTCCCTTTTCCTCCTCAACAAAGGATGCCCTTTGTTCAGTGTTTCCCTTGGATATAAGTAGGGTTAATAACTGTCTAATTAACCTGCCTGTAGTTTGAGACTTAGAGAGGTGCCCAGTGAGGCCGGCATGCCCATGAGTTATCCCATCACACTGTCTCAGAGCAGTAACCAATGCCCCCACATCCCGGACTCCCCCTTGCAGGGGCTGCTCTTTCCATCTCAGCCCCGAGGAAGTCTCATTAGTGCTCAGCAGTTTTTCTCAGTGCTGCCCAACCCTGGTGCGCAGATATCCATGATTCCTCCTGCTCCAGGGAGCTGAGAAATTTTGCCTGGCACTTCAGTGCATGCCAGAGCATCTGAACCATCCTGCTGGGTGGAGAAGGTGATTGTAGAGTTTTTCACCAGTGCTGGCATCTTGAACACTCATTTTTGGTGGTACCAGTCTGCCCCGTGGTGCTAAGGAGCTCCTTACCTCCAGGCAGGTGACCCTGTGTGCTGGGATGAGGTGGGAGGTGATGCTAGATGGAGGTGTGTTGCCTTCCCCACTTTCCTACCATTTTTCTGTGCTGCACCGTGACTGCTGAAAGCAGTCCAGGACTTTTCTTCCCCCAAACCCAAGTGTTTTTTCAGGTTGCACAACACCTGAAAGGTCGCACAACCAGCACCTCCTCTTCCACCTTAGTGCAGCAGCAAAGGAACGAAAGGGAGGACTTAGCGTTGTGTTATGGGGTATTTGCAATGGATAGCGGTTTGGGGAGAGTCAGAGGCCTCCTTGTCTGATACAGAGCCGAATTATTAACTTGTTACTGCTGAGCTTGCAAAAAGAAAAAAAAAAAAAAGCGAAAGCCATATTGACCAAAATATGTTCTTTGCTTCTTTTCAGGGAATCTGACTAAACATATGAAGTCAAAGGCCCACAGCAAAAAATGTCAGGAGATGGGCGTGTTGGTATCTTCACTGGTGGATCTGGAAGCCGAAGAAGGTAAAATCTTTCACATTATAAACCTGCTATTGCTGCTAAGAGAGGGCAATATCCATTCAGGCAGGAGACGTGCTCCGCAGATGATCCTTTCAAAGATGTGCAGCAATTTCGTTCACCGCAGGTTCCTTCCAGCACCCAAGGGGGGGATTTCTGCTGTCATGGCGTGGGTTTTGGGGCCATCCTGGGGATCATCCTGCTTCCGTGGGACAGTCTGTGAGCCCGAGTCTCCCTGCTGGGGGTTGTGCATGTTAGCCTGAAGTATTTTGGCTGCCTGCAGACAGAGGCAAGAGTAAACAGACGCGTGAGGAGCATCCTGCGTTTGGCCCAGCGCTCTGCATGGGGGTATATACATAATAATAAATAGCAGATCTGTAGCGTGAGAAGGTGCTTCTTGGTATTTCGGGGTATCTCTAGTAGGGAGTTCAGAAGACTGACTGCCTTGCTCTGGAAGAGCCTGAGTCTCTCCTGGCTGTAGAGGGAATCTCTGAAGCAGCAAAGAGATTCTCCCCAGGATGCACAGCATGAAGCTGTGAGCCCCCACTTTGCTGCTGCAAGTGTGGGTGGGTGAAGGAGAAAAAAATCAGTCCTGGCCCCCCTGGATACTAGAGCTGAAGTGCTGACGTGACCCTTTGGTGCATGGCCTGTGCAGGCTGTGGTGATGTTCTTGCAGAGGGGGTGCACTCCAGCAATACAGGAGTATTGATGATTCGGGGGATAGCTTCCCCTAAAGGTATCTGTGTCCAGCTCTGGGGTCCCCAGGACAAGACAGTCATGGAGCTGTTGGAGCGAGTCCAGAGGAGGCCACAGAGATGATCTGAGGGCTGGAGCACCTCTGCTATGGAGACAGGCTGAGAGAGTTGGGGTTGTTCAGCCTGGAGAAGAGAAGGCTGCGGGGAGATCTAATTGTGGCCTTCCAGTCCCTGAAGGGGCTCCAGGAAAGCTGGAGAGGGGCTGGTGACAAGGGCAGGGAGTGACAGGACAAGGGGAACGGCCTGAAGCTGCAGGAGGGGAGATGGAGATGAGATGTGAGGCAGAAATCCTTCCCTGTGAGGGTGCTGAGGCCCTGGCACAGGGTGCCCAGAGAAGCTGTGGCTGCCCCTGGCTCCCTGGCAGTGTTCAAGGCCAGGCTGGATGGGGCTTTGGGCAACCTGGGCTAGTGGAGGGTGTCCCTGCCCATGGCAGGGGGTGGGACTGGATGGGCTGTGAGGTCCCTTCCAACCCAAACCAGTCTGGGATTCTGTGATTCCTCCTGAAAGGGCCTCCAGAGAAAGACTTTTCCCTAAGGATCATCTCCTAGGGACCTGCCTGTCTTACGGTATTTGGCTGATCCCAGGAGACTCCAAATTACCAGTGCAAACCTGGGCTGTGTCTGGAGGGACTGGTTCATGCATGAGCTGCTCCTATCTCTGCAGGTAGACCCAGCCTGGACCCTGCAGCACTGCTGGAGATCTTAGCATGCCAGGACGGGGTGTGAGCAGCATGGGGGGCAGCTGCCTCACTCATCCCTCACTGTCATGGGTCTTTTCCATGTGTAGGATCAAGGCGAATCACCCAGGTCAGAAATGATCTGAAAGTTTTCTCAGTAGGGGAAGAGCCAGCAAAACTAAAATAACATGGTGCTTTGACATTTAATGGCATTATTCTGAGTGCTTTACAAGAAGATACTTTTACCCTGACCTGCTTATTTCTTTAATCTACTTATGCACAAACACACACACACGAAGTCTGTCCAAGGCTCTGTAAATTCAGGACTCAGTCTGTTCTTTGAGGGACGCATGACTCTCTTATTTAGTAATTTCCGCCCTGGTTTATAGTATCTGCAGCTGAATTTCCCTGAAGTCATCCCGAGAAGCAGATCTCCTCCTGGGAGGCTGGGCAGCATTAGGCAGGCGTGTGGTGACCATAAGCACGTCTGTCTCCATGAGAAATGTTGAGGGGAAGGTGAGGAAGATCTCCAAGCTGGGAGATGAAGGAACATGGGAACTCTCATGTATGCTTAGCTGTTTGAGGTAGAAAAAGATATTTTACCCAAATTATTGGAGACTGCACTCCGGCAGCTGTGAAGGGTTAGGTTATGTGTCTCCAGGGAACAGTTAGATGTTTTTACGATTGTTATTCTGTTTCCTTTAGCAAGACCCTGAGTATTCAGGGCTGGAGCTACAGTGCAGGAATGATGGGGAAGAAGCCTTAGGGGTAGCAGAACTTAGGTCCTCATGAAATTTTGGGTCATCTGCATTTGCATTCAGTAGGTCATTTGCATTTATAGGAAACACTGCACATACCAGCTATAGAGGGAAGAGAGGCTCTGGGAGCACAGGTCTGTTTCTGTCACAGCATGATTATTCCTGGATAAAACACTTAGTGCCACAGAGCAGGGTGGTGGTTTCTGTTTGCATTGCATTGCAGGCTGGTCATGACGCCATTGACCCTTCCTGGCTGCCACCCCAGAAACCCAGTATGAAAGCAGCTCTTATGGCTGTCTTTAGCATTTTTTTCCCATTTCCTGTTCCACCACACCCCCCCCCCCCCCATCGGACCCTGAACAATTTCAATTTCCCCGTCCCTGCGATTCATTCTGCCACAGCCTGCAAGGGTTTGTTGACAATGGGTTAAAATCAACTTCATAAAACACATGGCGCCACGGTTATTTTTATAAAGTGAACATCAGCTGAGCAAGTTCTGGAGTCGGCGTTGTGAGCCAGGGAATGTTAACTCGGCAGGAACAACAAACGGCGCTTATCACCCCGGTCCCCTGCTGAGGTCAAGTCCATCAGAGGCTTTATTGGGAAAGGGGCTGGTTCCTGGGACGTGGACAGTGTCACACACTTCCTGCTTTATAGGTAATTAAAAATCAGTAAGTGTGTTTCCCTATGAGCCCATGGTGGGAATGGGGTTTGCTCTGCTGCAGGCAGCAGCCCTCCGAGCCACAGAGGGAGCTCCCGGTGCAGGTGGTTCAGGGGGCTGGGGGGTTTGCACCCGCCGGGCAGCCCTGGCCGCTTGGACCCTCCAAGGTGCTTCATGTCTTTTGGATATCAAAGCTCAGAAATGCTGTCCCCTGCAGTGTGCTTTATCCTTGGGGTATGTCCACTCTGCTTAATTAAACAGTGCTGAGGACATTTGCAGGCATTGGCACGCCATGGTCGCAACTTAAACTGCAGGAGCGTTCAACAAGACATTTGTGGTTAGGCCATCTACCACACTTCCAAAAAAATACTGAGCACGGTTTGGGAATTAGCATGGCCTTGGGACCATTCCTGCAGATGTGGCTACCCTGTTTTGGAGGCACAGAGATGCAGATGCAGGGCAATCTGATGGGGTGTGGGGCTCATGTCACTGTCCTGGGACAAATGTGCCTTGGAGGGCTGATGTGACTGTTCTTGACCTGAACAAACCACGGCTCAACTTGCCAGCAGAGAACTTTCAGGAGATATCTGAGAAGTCCCACTGGTTAACCAGTCCCAAAGCCCAGTGATCCTCCAGTGCAGTGGTACCATGACCTCTCAGGCTTGGGTTCTGGTTCAGGTCAGGTGCATCCAGCTCAGTGGTCAGGGGACAAGGACATGGGAGAAAGAGTGAGCCCTATGGCATTACTAGACATCCATGCCCCCTTTCAGAGTGCCTTTCCTGACACGTACAGGGATGGACAAAGGGCTCTCCCAGGCCATGCAGAACAAACATCTAACCAAGACTGAGGACATCTGATCTGGCTCAGGGATGGCTTTCTTCCTTTTCAATGTGCTTGAACTCCTGGGTTTTCTCCAGATCTTCAGAGCAACCTTTTGATCAGGCAGAGACATGCTGTATTTGCCGTGGCCTTTCCAAAAGGGGGCATGGCCAAAAGATAACCTAGTTGGGGATTTTGCAGTAGGTGTCCCAAGGGAAAAGTGTTGGCGTGGTGTGAGCAGCGGGAGACTGCTCCCATATGGGATTGCTGGAGAGGTCCTTCAGTCTGGGAACCCACTTAAAATAATTGATTAGCTGATGGTCTCCAAAAAATCTCTGCCTGCTGTTATACCACCCATTGGTGATGCTTCTGCAGATCAAAGCTAGATAGGGAAAGAGGAGAGTGGCTCCTGAAATGTTGGTTGCATGAATCTGAAAAGAATAACTGTTAATTTAAACCTTTCTACTATAGTAAATTAGAACTTAAGAATCATATTAATTGAGTGTCACTTTTGAAAACCTGCAAATCAGAAGTCCTATTTATGTTACATGTAGTTGCAGGCTTCTGAGGACAGAATAGCAAGGGCTCACTTCACCAGTCCAGTGGAATGCTTTCATTCATGATTTCCTTCAGTCGTTCATCCCCAGGCTCATACAGGGTTAATAGTAGTGCACTCAGCAGCGCAGTGAAAGCCCGTCCAGGCTGTGGGATGATGGCAGCACTCTGCTTGCAAAAATGGAGGACTGGCAGGTGATGAGGCTGAGCTGGTCTCAGCCTTTGGCCTCATGGGAAGAGTAGGTCTAAATCCAAGAAAGCCCAAGAAAGGTCTGCCTTGCATCCCCAGGTCAGCTGGGAGAGCACTCAGTGGAAACAATGGGTCCATCAGTTGGGGACTTTTTTTTTTTGGCCATCATTAAATCATTGGTCCCTGACTGCTTGTGGCTGAAGACATGGTGGTTGGACACCTGCTAAGCCCAGCAAGGAAGGGCTCTACCTGTGCTGCAGAGGAGACGAACCCATTAGTTTTCGGAAGGGACTCCTCTCCTGTTGTTGCTGTTGGCTGTCTGGCTGCTCGCTGGAATGTGTTGCGCTGTCTGGACAGTATTCCATTATGCAAGCAATCCGTGTAATTTTAGAATTACAAAAAATATACAGTCCCCATTTCCTCCCATTGATGAAGACCATTTGTGTTCATGTAAAAGGGACAGTCTGCCAGGAAAGAATGCAGAAAGGTGAAAACGGGAAGGTGTGGTATCAGAGGACGTTCCCTTCCTTTCCTTCCAGCTTCTTTTTCACCTGGTTTTACAATGAACTGAAATTTCAAATATTCTATCTCATAAGTAAGGAGGCCAATTGCTCACAAATGTCAAGTAAATACTAAATAAAGCAGCCAAGAAGATGGTCAGAAAATTGTGTTTTGTACTGTAATGGTTGAGGCTATTTGGATGGATGAGAAAATAATGTAAAAATGGCAGAAAGGTGCATGAGACATCAGAGATCACAGCTGTATCACACATACCCTGCTCTTAGAGTAGTGGATTGCAAAGAGCCTTCCCCTGTGTAACCACTGTGTAACTTGTCTGCAAAGAGGCTCAGAACAGAGTCCAGCAACGACTATTTTAATTAAAAAAAAAAAAAAAAAAAGAACATTGGTATTTCCATGTGACACAAAGCAGCGCAGGAAGATTGCTGTGCTTTCCTTTGGGGGCAGGCAGGGAGGGAGCAGCAGTTCCTAAAACTCCCTGGATTATTTTAAACTACAGTTATATTTCACTTGATTGTTTTTATTTCTATTTAAGGGGCAGGAGAAAGGAAGGGGTGTTACTATAAAAGGAGATTGGAGTATAATTCTTCACTCCTGCATTGGTTTTGCTTGGTGTGAATGCACCAGTTTGGTAGAATAACTTAGAACAACACGCGTGTAATGAAATGCAGCCCTCAGACAAAGCCATTGACAAGGCACATTTTCACTAGCTCCCTCTCTCCTTCCTTCCTCCATCTCTCCCTCCCTCTCTGTCTTCTCCTGACCTGCCCTTTCTCTGCCCATTAGCTCAGCAAAACGCATTTCAGTTGCAAGAAGCCGTGGCTCTGGTCTGAGCTCTCTTTCTGCCTGCAAGGAGCGTGTTACGAGGCCAAAGCAAACTTGCTTTGGGCTGTCCCCGGACTCAGTGAAACGTTTCCCTCGGTGGCAAATGCAAACAACTCCCCAGTGCGGAGCTGGCTTCACGTTTCCCTCACTCCATACTTCTGACCTCGCTGTCTGTCCTGGCAGGCGCCTGTCCGTTGTGTGACTGGGGCCAAAAAAAGAGACCACACAGGACAAGGCTCTCAGAGCCACGCAGCGGAGACTGAGGCTACAGCTGCCTGTCCATCCTGAAACCCATAGATGTCAAACCCCAAAACCAGAGACAGGGACTAGCTCATAGCTCTGGTAGTGAAATGCATTCCTTTTCCATGTAAGAAATATGCACAGTTCATCCTACAGCTGGGAGAACTGATCATTTGGAATAATATTTGTTCTGAACTCAGTTCCTTTGGGAATTTGCAAACAACCCGCCACTGGATCCTGGGTCCAGCAAACACCATCATTATACAAGCGTTTCACAATGCAAATCAGCCTCTTGGCGGAGAGCTGCTGACTTCGCCTTGATGCTGAATGAGTTCTGCAGTAGGTCGTGCTTGATGGACTAGCTGAGATACTTTTGAAACAGGGTGGGGAGCAAATGAGTTGCATTTCAGGCTGATTATTGGATGGCTAGTCAGCCATGATAAAATACATGTCTTATTTCACTGGTAATGCCAAATACTTCATGAGCATTTACTAGTAAGACCCTTTTATTCAAAGTAAACAAAATTAGACTTTTTATCCATAGATCACAGTGACTTCTGTGTGGCCATGTCCCCTTCTGAGAACCACCCTGCCTGCTGCAGGCAGGTGTGGTCCAGCCTCCGCGTTAACTCCATTTAATTTCCCCTCCGGCTTGTCCTGCTGACAGATGGCAGCTCTAAATGGAAAACCGTTTCAGTGTTCATCGGAGGAGAAATGGTGTCCTAGGCTGAACTGCCAGGGAAAAGAGGCCAGCAGTGCTACAATTAGTTCCCCGGCTTCATGCAGGTGTCAGAGCAGCATCCCGGCTCTCGCCTTCCAAAGCGGGGGACCAAGCACGTCCCAGCAGCTCTGCACCCATCGTCTTGGTGCTTGGCATAAACAGAGTTTGAGAAACTGGTATTTTATCAGCCCTTCGAGCAGTGGGGATTTGCAGGAAAGCCTCCTGACGGTGCAATTGTGTTGAGCTACAGTGACATCCAGTGGCTGTTCCCGATGGACCTCTTCAGGCTGAGCTTGCATTTCTGCCAGGGTCGCTGCACATCTGGCATGGGGAAATGCAGATTTTTTCAGTGCAGAGCAGAGCAGCAGGTCAGCCAGCAGCAAGCTGCTTAGGAGCTTGGTACTGGTCTCAGAAAGCTTCTGCTGGTCCTTAAAGTAGAAGAGACATGCCGTATTTTTACCTGCAGATACATTTCAAATCCTTTAGAATTTGCTTTTTTTTATACTCCTCACTGTTTACAAGCTCTTATTAACAAACCATCCTTGAGCAAGGCCATCCACAGACAGCAAAAACCTCTGCCACAAAGAAGCATCTGCATCATAGAATTTATAAAAATAAGGGAAAATCCACAGAGGTTCTTTCAACCCTATTGTTTGTTTTTTAATAAAAATCCTGTCTTGCTAATGTTTAACTATCATGTAATCTAGGCAGGAAAAGGCTCAACATGTGGAGGATGGGAGCAGTCATCCCAGCAATTTACTCGCACTTTGGCAGCTGTAGATATTTTTTAGACAACATTGCAACAAATAGTCATAAAAAGCCCACCAAAGGGTGATAGTGTGTCTGCTTTTCTGATCGGTTACGAGCATTTTTTACATTGCTAGAGAAAGGCAGGCAGGGTGTGTGACCGTGTACAGCAGAAGCAGCGATGGATGGCTGTGTGTGTTCTACAGAGCAACGGCTGGAACTGAGATTAGGGCAGAGCGGGAGGTCCCAACGGTGGGATTCACTAGGATCTACTGGGGTCATCCGGAATGGAGTTGGCACAGAGGGCAAGACTGCAGGCTTCACAGCATGAGATGATCAGATCTAGGAAATAGCCGGGTTCTCTCTCCTCTTGTCCCCTTAGAACTTTTGAGCAGATTTAGCACAAAAATAGTCCCTGTATGTGTGTTTTACACTCTCTGTTTTTTGTTTGCCCATCCCTTCAGGAACCAGTGAAGACCTATTCCAGGACTCTGAGGGGCGGGAGGGATCTGAGCCAATTGAGGAACACCAGTTTTCAGACCTAGAGGAATCTGACGATGATGATGACAATGAAGATGAGGATGATGAGGAGGAAGAGGAGAGTCAAGATGAGCCACCTTTAAAGTTGCCGGAAGGCCAACATACCACCCTCCCGATGCACTCTTCAGGTGGCTCTCCATCTTCTCAAGAGGAAGGCACTGAAATAGCATTGTCCTTAGCCCAAGAAACTGTTTCCAGCAGCCAAAAAGTAGGTGAAGGCCAGCAGGCCTCTTCCTCAGGGCTGGAAACAAAGTGGTCAGCAGACAGCAGTGACATTGCTGTGTGCCACAGCTTCTTGAGTCTCCACAGACCAGCTTTGACCTCCACCGAACAATTGGCTTCTGCTGAAAGAGAGTCTGTCACAAGGCCACAGATGTCCTTAGTTATGGACCTGTCAACCTCAAAAGACACCTCCCCAAGAAAAAGGTGGTCTCCGAGCCAGGACTCTGGCAGAGGTGGTGGCAGCAGCAGACCAATGCTAGCGAGAAAGCACCTGTTAACCAAAAATGAAACTTCACCGAAACGGTTTTCACCAACTGGAGAACTGTCTTCTCTAAGGTGCCTGTCTCCAGGGAGAGGGTTGTCTCCTTGTCAGCGCGTCTCTCCCCGGAGGGAGGCATCTCCACTGAGATGTGTGTCACCAAGACTTGAGCTGTCGCCCAGCAGGCATCTTTCCCCCAGAAGAGAGCTGTCCCCAAGAACATACCTTCCACCAGAAGGAGAAGTCTCCCCTGTGAGGCACTCGTCGCCGAGCAGAGAGATGTCATCAGTCAGATATTTATCGCTGAAGAAAGTCTGGTCTCCAGGCTGTTCAGAGTCGCCTAGGTATCCATCCCCCGGGAAAGAGGACTTGCCTGGTACTAGCAAATCAGCAGCAGATGACAAAGTTCAAAGCTCATATCAAGCCCAGCATGGGATATTATCTTCAATGCCTCTACCTCACAGGTTCTTTGGCAAAAACGTACAGCTCTATGAGTCCAAGCTGGTAAGTCCAAGCTCTTCTTGCTTTCTAGTCCCTGCAGTATGTTCTCTGATATGTTTTTTAATGAGAGTTGCAATGCAGAAGTGCGCAGTGACTCTGACTGTGACCGATGTCACAGGTAACCCAGAGAAAAGTGACAATGGACAGCAATGGGTTTTGCACCCATTTTGGTCCTGCCCATCTCAGTTGAAGAGAAATCAAGTTGTCCCTTCTCCAAGGGATTATTTGTACTCCTGACCCAACCAGTCTCCTGCTGAGACAAGCAGTAAGGATGATCACTTAATAATGACTATTTGTCATTAAGACACATTTTTTTCCTGGTAATTTCATGCCCATTTCTGAGATTTCACCAGCTGGGGTGAAGCTGTGACCATTTTTCACCGGTCAGTGACCTGAACCAGATCTGAACTAGCCATTGCACTCTATTGCTGACTCCTGCGCTACGTACATAAGCAGCCAACTCTGTTCGATTAACTGCTGAGAAATGTTTGTTTGGACATCTCTGATTTCATCTCGCTTCTCTCTTCAGCACAGAGAGGTGTTTCCCACTGGGTCCAGAAAATTATTTAGTCTCTCTGCTGGACATATCAAATCCTATGGGTAAAGGAAAATTACATGTTCCTCCCACTGCTACAGGCAAATTAGACATTGGTTTTGGTGGAATGTTTCCCATTTCTACTGAAGTGCCTGGCCCTCCTGTATTTTATGCTGATGAACATGAGATTCAGTTGCTGGAGTTGCTCTGCTGTGAGACTCGAGCCGTTAGGGACTGCGCTGGGAAGAGAGAGGCCTTTATACAACCCCTGGAGAACCTGTCACGGCAGATGCTGACCAAGGTCTTCTCCAGAAAAGCCACGCTGCCCAGTGTGCGTTTCTTCCATGTCTATGATAACGTACCATCTTTTGGTGCTGCCTTCCTTCTGCTTTCTACTACAAGTGTTTGTCTTAGCTTCTCAGAGACAATCCTTTTTTTTGGGGGGGTCCAAACTTTTGCTTACTTTAATGCTATTTGCCTTTCCTGTCAATTAACTTCTTGTGGTGAATCTCAGGGCTGTGGAAACCCCGGCCCTTCGACTCTAAAGCATCTCTGTGAGGAAAACTGCCCACTGCCACTACTTGTAGCAAATCCCCTGAGCTCCTTAGTCCACAGTAGGAGACAATATTGTATACTCCTGCTTATCTGCCCATTCACACCTTTTAACTTACGGTCTCACATATATACCTTTTTGCTACATTTTCCTGCTCCTTTTATGCACCCAAGGTCACCACTGTTTCTTTTCTCATGTGCCTCCAAAACAACAATAATGACTCGAATGGGAAACTTTCTATTTGTTAGCAAGATGGACACCGGGGCTTTCATTGCAAAAATATGTTCCTGGTAAGGCTACAAGAGACAGAAAGATCAGACGTGGAATTACCAGATCCCAAATGGAGTTTTGTGCTCAAAACTGATGCCTATGCATTGCTTAGAAACTTGGAGACGATCTTAGCTTAGCTTCAGTGTCAGGCTTTCTGCCAAGTCAGGCCTGACCATGACCACCTCTCTTCCCAGTGGCTCTTGCAGTAGGTCGTCTCTCCTGATGGCTGTTGCACCATTGAGATGATTTGTTTGGGGGTTTCCCAGTATGCCTATAGTGATTCTGCCAAGATTTCATGTGGATAAGTGAAATTTAGCAAGTGTTCGGGCTTGTAACTGCTGACCGAGTATACGCTATCTTCAGTGGCTCTTGCTTTCTCTCTCTTCTGTTCCCTTTTGCTCCTTTCCTCTGTCGCATCTACATAGAGATCCAACTTGTAGCGTCCGGCAATTCTCCATAATCCTACAAAGAAATATGCCCTCCAGACAACCCTCAAATTTTATAGCTAACCCCATGTTAAAGGAAAGTTGATTTCGGTTTCTGTTGCTTCCTCTTCTTGGGAGTCCTGTTTAGGGGTTTAGTAATAACCTCATCACTAATTAATCCATTTCTGTTTAGCCACATATCTCTCCATGATGTACATTAGGAAACTATGTGAAGCACCGAGAGAGAAAGAGGAAAAGGTAAAATGGTAGGGTCTTAACCCTTGATTTCTACAGACCACACCATGAGGGTGGTGGTGGGGACCACACTGATGGGTGTGCTTTGTGTCAGAGTTAACGCTGTCTCTCACTCGATCCAAAACATCCTTGCAATTAGCAACTCTAAGGATGTAATCCTGCTTTAAGAAAATACAGTAAAATTAAATAACATTCTGGGCTCTCAGAAACCCCATGTACGGAAAGGGATCCAAAGCGGCTCAGATGGCAGGAAAAGCTGGCATCCTCTGTTGGGGTTTCAAAGGCAACTCTGATAATAGGGTAAGGGATAATTGTTTTAAACTAAAAAAGGGTAGATTCAGACTATATATAAGGAAGAAATTTTTACACTGAGTGTGGTGAGACACTGGCACAGGTTGCCCAGAGAGGTGGTAGATGCCCCGTCCCTGCAAACATTCAAGGTCAGGTTGGACGGGGCTCTGAGCAACCTGATCTGGTTGAAGACGTCCCTGCTCATTACAGGGGGTTGGACCAAATGGCCTTTACAGGTCCCTTCCAACCCAAACCATTCTCTGATTCTGTAACGATCCAAGCCTGAACTAAAGCCCTGGATCTGTGCCCCGACAGACCGTGGGCATATTTGTACCCAGAAGGCAAATTCTGTGGGTTGTGTTGCTCCTTACCTTAAAGGTTTAGGGGTCCAAATCTTCCTTGGTTGATTGATCTCCATCAAATTAGAATAAAAATGTTAACAAAACCAATCCTTATAGAGACCATTAATGGTGCTAATGCTGTAACTTGTATGTTGCACTGATTCAGCTGTTTCTTTTCCCTCTCTGGTGCAGAAGATAGAACCACGAAGCCCAACATGTTCACCTGGCATCAGGCAGCCCGTCTGCTCCAGACCCTTGCAAGCACCTCATGAAATACATGTCCACGCTCCCAGCCGAGGGGAGGAGAATGTCTTCAGCCATCTCCCGTTGCATTCGCAGCAGCTCACGAGGACCCCGTATCCTATGATTCCCATTGGGGGCATCCAGATGGTCCAGGCGAGGCCAAGCACCCATCCCAGCTTGGTGCCCAGCTCAGTCGTGTCCCTGCAAGCAGGATACTTTGCCTCTGGCGGCAGCAGCTTCGCTGAGTTCAGCCGGGCTCCCGAGAGGGACGAGGAACCGCAGGTCCCGCGGGAGCCGTCATCAGCATCCGTCTCCCCGGTTGCAAAGGTTTCTAAATACACACTGTCCCCAGAGCTTACGAGCAGCGGTTACTTAGAAGAGAAAATGAGGACTAGTGAGCTTCAGCAAAAGACAGACCAGGAGGAATACAGGGTAAAAATGTTCGCTGAGTCCAGCCACGCGGAGCAGGCAGGCTGCTCGGCATCCCCAGCCAGCCCCAGCACAACTGACGAGCACTCTCCAAAGCCTTCGACAAGTGGGGAAGAACCCTTGATAAAACCGGGCAAGAAGCAATCTGGCAGCTCGAGCACTTCTTTTAAATCATCCTGCACTTTCATCTCAGATCTCCCCTCCCAGCCGTTGGACCGAAGCAGCAGCACCGGCTGCCTCTCAGAGCCCTCATCCAGCCATTCGCACGTCCAGCCGTTCTCCGTCCGGAGGAGAAACCTCTCCGGAGAGCCCAGTCGCCAAGGGGGAACCTCCAGGAAGAGCAGTCCACACCTAGAGCACGCAGATTTAGGTCAAACTCAAAACAAGGTGGATGAAAACACGGGAAGTACTTAAGCCTCCACCATCTGTTCCACCTTTAGGCTTCCTATGTAAAATCAACAGACATTTTCAACACTATTTCCTTTAGTATAATCATCACTATAAGAAGCACTCTAGTGAATGACCAAACCCATGGAAGATTCCTGGTTTTCTTTGTCCCAGTCTGGTATTATCTCCACATGTATGCAGTTACTTGTGCCTTTTTCTATACCTTTTGTTGCTTGAAATGTACAAAAATGTTTGAGGCTGTGAATATTTTTTTAGAGTTTTTTGGAAAGGGGTTTGTTAGACCTTGTCTTTTTTGCCATTTAGGTGTGCGTTATTATGGGCCTGAGAGATGCAGAAAGGAAAGGGTTAAGCATTTTAAGAGGAAGAAGATGCACTGAAAACAAAAACAAAACAGAAAAACTTTTTTATATTGATTAAATGATTAAAAAAAAAAAAACAAACCAAACCCTTGCTCCTGTGTACAGAAGTTTATGATTCGTATTTATTACATGCTTTATTTAATTCTCGCAAAGTGCTTGTTTTTTTTTTTCTCGCATCCCTCTGATTGCCTATGGTTGTGCTTTAAACAGTTGAGACTGCTTTACATTTGAAAAACGTGTTTACCCTGAACTTGTAAATGAAACTAGCACTTCCTTGAGTAGGGGGAGGTTGGTTCGCAGGGAGAGAAATTGTCACTCAAAAGAGAAAATGAATCTTGAGCATCCCTCCCTCCTGCAGAACCCATCAAAGCACTTTTCTAAAAAGGGACAAAAAAAAGGTTCTTCTTCAAAGACTTAACTGCAAGAACATAGGAATGTATCGAATGTAGACCCAGCGCCAGGAATGGTGTCTCTCGCTGGACGAGCCGGCCTCCTGCTTGCTTTAATCTTTCCATCCCGCGCCCGCTCCCCCACGCGGGGCCACTCCGCGATGCCCCCCGCATCGCCCCGGCAAAGTCCTGCCTGTGCCTGAGAGCCCCTCTTTTCTGGGGTTTGGAAGCCCTCTGTAAACACCTTCCCTTGGTTTAACAGTGGAAGTAAACTCAGCCTTGTAACCATTTTTCCTCCGTAATTTTTTAGTTGCTGACAAGCTCCCTCCATCCCATCCCCGCTCGGTCCTGGCTGGTTTGGCTTCGTGGAGCTCTAGGGATGCAGGAGTAGTTTGTGCTCTGCTCGTTTGCACGCCTGCGGTTCTGTAACTCACGAGTGACTCTGTGTCTTATTTTAATTTTATTTATTTATTTAAGCGGAATGTCGCAAACGTAGTCCTTGGTGTGCAGACGGGCCCTTTTTTAGTGTTTTGGAAGAAAAAAGTTATGATGCTGAGTGGTTAATGTTTGCAATCAGCTTGTTATGCATGCACAGTAACTTTTTCCAGAGCAAATTTTTAACTATGACCATCCATAGCAGAGCAATGGCCTCTACTGCCAATAGATACGATACCAAATACAGAGAGACCCGATGGAGCCATTCCTCTCTGTCACGTTAACACACTTTTTAAAATACAGATGTTCGATACATGTTTGCCCTAGCAGACAGCAGGCTCTTTACTACTTCAGAGGGTTTTCTGGTCTATGGAATCTGTACAAACCTCTTTTTTTTTTATTTTAACAAAAAAGAAAAAAAATATTTAACCAGTGGACCAGTTCTTTCTTCTTTCAGAGCTGTTCCAGTTTATCGGGTACGTAATACACTTTTTAAAAAAAAATAAAAATTAAAAGAAATAATAAAAAAAAAAACCTGAATGAGAACATATTTCCTTGCCAGACTTGATGAGCTATGAACTGTTCCCGTTTCACGGGCAAATAATATAATTTTTTTAATAATCTTCTGTGATTTTTTTTTTTCTTTTCTTGTAAAGGGAATTAAGTACAAGAGAAGATATCATGGAAATAACATTAAGGCTGTGACACTGACCAAAACAACATCCAGAACCCATTTATACCTTAATTAGCACTTTTATCAAGTTTCTCTTTTTCCCATCTCCCCCTCTTTGGCCCCAAGCCTCGAAGCTGGTCCTGCTTTCAAACCCAGCCAGATCCCATGGCAGGAGCGGGGGCTGTGACTTCAGCGTAGCAACTCTGTTCAGAGAAACCTTAAGCACCAGCTTAAAGCCTACTCAGGCTTTAAGCGTGTGCTTAATATCAAGATGACTCGGAGCGGATTGCTCAGCCAGGGTCGGTGTGAACATCCCTGGAAACCATCCACCAAATCTAGCAACAGTTTTGACTTTCCTTGCTTCTGTCACTTTTCCCCCCCTTGCCCTTGTCACACTCTTAACATTATTCCAAGGTAGCTTGTTGTATTTAATTTTTATATATATATATATATATTTATATATATAGAAATTGTACATAAAGAAAAATAATGCAGCAGTTGTGCACTCAGCATCCTGGTTTTGTTAGGTGCATTTGACATGAGCTTTGGGCTAGATCAAATCTGCTCGGCTTCTTTCTGTAGCTGTATTTTAATCCTTGACCTGTTGATACTTTGCATGGGGTTTTTTTTTTGTTTTTTTTTCCTCCCCCTCTGTCATTTCTGGACAGAGGGAAAAAAAAAAAAAAAAGCCCAACAAAACCCAGAAGTCATTACATTGTTTTCTTGCTTTTGTTGTTGTGGTTTATTTTTTTATTATTGTTGTTATTATTATTTTTTAAAGCTTTTCCAGCAGCTCAAGATGAGTTGAAGTTTTCTGCATCTCAGCTGCAGAGCATCCGGGCTGGCAGCCGGCGCTGCGTGGGGCAGCGGTGTGTGCGACCATCCGGATGCCTTCGCCTGCAGCTAAAAACAAAAAGTGGGGAGACGAGTTTGGGAAAGGGCTGTGCAGCATCGTGGTGCTCCCCGCACGCAGGGACCGCTGAAAACTCAGGAGATGGGCAAAAAAAACCAACCGAGGCTGTGCCGAGTCTTGACCCAGTTCAGCGTCTCAGCGGAGCGGCTGCGGGCACGGCAGAGGAGGCTCTGGCTGGGGTGAAATGGTGCTTCATGCTATACCTAACGGGCGCAATATGGCCTATTGGATAGGCAAAAAGGATCACACATAGAAAAAATAATTGATATTTAAGGGCTAATTATCACACTGACAGCTCAGAGCTCCGCGGGAAGGGTGTCCTCCTCCGCGCCGGCACCAGCATCTCCGTCTGCGGGCAGGGCGGGCGTCCCCGGGGGGCTGCCCCAGCCCTGCTGTGAAACCATAGCGTGACCTTGTGCAAATCGTGTCTCCCTCCTGCCTCATACTCAGCCAAGGAGCACAGTGACGCAGCTCCACCGATTTCCATAGAGTTGCACATTATTTACAGCGGGGCTGAAGACCCAGCCATCACTGGCGGCTGCCTTTCCTATCTGGAGCATCCGCTGGCCTCCCTGTGTCACACGTGGTGAAAGCTGTTCGCAGGTTACAGCTTTTAATATCACTCTGGGTGTCTGTTCTGTCTGCAAAACAGTGGTGATAAATCCTGATTTACCTTCCACAAGGGCTTCAGGGGTGGATAGGTTTGTATCTGTACCGATGCTTTGCAGAGCAGTTAGCAGTATTATTTGCAAGAGAATGTATTAATAATGTAAATAGGCAAATTAAAAACCAAAGCCCAGTCGTTCCTTTTCATCAGCAGGTGGAAATAAAATCCCCTGCTTTTCTTACGGCAGAGGTTCTTAAATTTATAGTCCATGAAGGCACGGGGCCTCCAGAGACTGGCTGCTCCTCTTTGTTATGTAGCTGATTAATCAGGCAAAACCCTACTCCGACGTTTCCTTCCCTGGTAAGCTGTTTGTGTAGCTCCCATGAATGCAGGTACTCGATGGCAAATGGATGCTTTGGCATCCAAGAAATCATTCTGCACGAAGGACTTGGCCCATGCTCTTAAATAACTCCTTGAAGCTGTCATGTTACGTACCAAGCCTTATATCCAGAACTAATAAAGCACTTGTACATTGGCTTAAGCTTAAGCATCTCTGGAGTTTTAGTAACTTCTTTATGCTTAAGCATGAATTTATCTTCTTTTATCAAGGTTACAGAGCTTGCAGGACTGAGCAGACCATGGGAGGAGGAGAGGGGGGCAGTTGGCTCCCCAAAACAACCCCGTGCCTTGAAGCAGATCTCTGTCAGCTCTAATTATTCACAGGTTGTTGGCTGGATACCCAGGAACTGCAGCAGGAAACTCTTAAAAGTAATGATGAAGTAGCTGTGACTTTACAGCTTATGACTGGGAAATGTATTTCATCACCTGCTCCTAGGGGGGGACATTTTCATCCCCGGTGTCTATAACGTTACGCTCCTCGGCCAGCGCTGGGTTGGCTGATAAAAGCCACCCACCAGTCCCGCACCCTGCGCTCGCTCGAGCCCCGACGAAGCCAGCGGGGTTTGCACCGAGCGCTTGGTCGGTCCCGCTGCCCGCTTGCTGGCCCAGCCCTGGAGCTGCCTGCAGGCAGAGCGGGGTGATGCTTGCCTGCAGCCCACCAGAGAGAAGCGTCCACCCACCCTCCCAGTCATTGACCACCAGCGGCATCGGACATTAGGCACAACCGGCCACCTCCCCGTCACTTTTCTTACACTTCCACAAAAAAAAAAAAACCACCCAAAAAAACTACATAAAAGTTGGTTTTCCCTTAAGCCAGCTTTCACTTTTACCTGGTTTTTGGTTTAAATCCACAGAAACAGCACCTGAACAAGCAATATACTCGGTCATGCAGAAGTCATTAAAATTATTCCAATTTTCATGCAAAATCCAGGACAATTTGATCTAGCCCTTTTCTGCTGTTCTTGCAATTGTTTTTCGTTTGCTGACTTGGTTTCATCATGTGCTTTTCTTTTTCTTTTTTTTTTTTTAAATATTTCCATCTATTGCACAGTATTTACAAATAAAACCATATTGTAAATTATCTACCAAAAATTAAAAAAAAAAAAAAAATAAAAAAATCAGTCCTGATGGCATAAAACCAATCTGTTTTCATTACTGAGATATGATGGCACTTACGATCACTTTAGTAAATGTAATGTAAAAAATAATAATAATAATAATGTGTACGCAAATTTAATATACATGGTCTCATGTAAGATAAATATTTGCCTTTTTTTCTAAAAGGTGTATGTATTCTGTAAGTGGAATAGTCTGTAGAAAGTTTCTATATGTTCTTAAAATGGCAATACATTCCAAAAAAGGTACTGTAAATATGTACAGCGTACAATGTAATTTGGTAGTTTTGCCTGTAATTTTATTTTAACTCCAGTTTCTACACTTGCATCTTGCAATGTCTGTATGGTTATATCAGTGCAAAAAAATGCAGGTAAAAGCACAGTCTGATGTAAAAAAAAAACAAACAAAAACAACAAAACCACAAAAAAACAAAACAAAACAAAAAAAAAACAAAAAGAAGAAAAAATACTCAGTATTTGATGTTTGTGACCCTTATTGTAAATGACATCTGTACTGTGAATGAGAAGTTTTTACAAGTATAATATTGCCTTTACTACAGCTCAGATTGTCTGCTCAGTCTGAGCATATTTTTAAAAAAATAGCATGTTGGAATAAATTTTAAAGTCCCAACATATTACTACTTGCATGACTGGCAGTCTTTAATTCTCATTTTATTTAGCTTAGTCAGGGACCTGGCTTGTAAAACAATAGAGGCAAATTCGGATAAACCAGTCTTACGTTGCAGCCACCCCTCCCAAGCAATTGCCATTGAAACACCCCAGTTGCACGTAAAGTGCTGCCATAACAGAAATGCCACGAACATTTTTTTTTTCCCCCAGTATTTCCCCCTTTTGGAGCATAAGGTAGTGAAGCAACGCGGCGTGGTGGATGCTCCCATGGGGCTCTGCAGAGGCCGGACTTAATTCAGTGCACTGATCAGAGACCATCTGCTGGAAGCATCACTGGGTTTGTTTTTTTACGAGGTGTCCTTGCTTGCTGGATCCCCCCAAACCTGGGATGCTGCACAACATCCTGCGGTGGCCGCATACGCTATGGGGGTCCTGCTGGGCTGCCCGCTGTGGGTGAAGCAGCGTGCCCTGCCAGCGAGCCGAGAGCTGCTTTCCTCACTCCCTCCTTGTCACATCCCTCCAGACCGTCCTTCCCTCTCCAGGGCACGTCTGGGCGTTTCTCCCCACTGCATCCTCGCCAAGTGAAACACACCGAGGGCCTGATCCAGCGAGGCTGCGCTCCAACCCCAGCTTGTAGCCAGGGAGATTAGGAGAAGCTTTGCAAGCCCCAGCCGCGCTCCCTCCTCTGCTCTGCTCCACTGCCTGGGGCATCCCTGCTGCAGGGCTAGTCAGTGAAAGCAAGCCCAAAGAGGGTATTTTGGAGAGGGTAGGAATCTATTCTCCTCCTCGTATTCTTTTGCCTGTTCTCCCTGCCTGCACCCCAGCACCCCTGCAAACACCCACCTTTCCGATCATGCTCCCCAGCTAATGCAAGCCTCAGTGCAGCAAGCATCGCACCTTGGGAGCCCGGCCAGCCTGAGGCTGGTCCGCCGCCAGCGCTGCTCCTGAAATGAGCACGGCCATTAGAAAAGAAAAAAGAAAAAAAAAAGGAAAAAAAAGGAAAGCCTGTAATTTCCCTCTGCTAATTGTCCTTACAATGAAGCAGGCTGGCTCCAGCCCATTCGCTCCCTTTATGCCTCAGTAAACCCTCCTGGGCAACTTCCCACCTGCTCATCTTCACCCCATGGCCTCCAGCACTCTGACCAGCCTTCAGTGGACATTTGCAGACAAGTTCAGAGACTAAAGCAGGGGGGCTGGTGGAGGGAGACTTTGCAAAATAGGTCAAGGAAGGAAATCTCTTTCTGATTTCTATCCGTGACCAAGAAGCTGGGGCTGCATCAGCCAGCAGAACCAGCTGCTCCCTGTGCTCCCATCCAAGCCCACAGCCTGAACAGCTGGCACCACCGGCACTGGTTTCTGAGCACGGTGGCTGTGCTGGATGAGAGAGATGAGGGGAGGGATGGGGAAGCTCATCTGGTCTCCATTTAGTCTCTGAAAAGCCACATCTCTGCATGAAGATGGGGGAGAGGTGGTGGTGGTAGAGTTGAGAACCTCTACCTTCTTCCTCTCCCAGAACTGGCCGGCTTTGCAGCAATTACTGTTCTTTCATTTATTCATCACTCAGGAGGAAAGAGTGTACCAGTCCCCAGCACTCAGCTCGGGGACCAGGTCCCTGCTCTGTGCCTCAGTTTCCCCAGCTACAGTCAGCAACCGTGACCTCCTTGTAAGGCTGTGAGAAAACTCCAGTGGTTAAAGCATATCCAACAGCGAGGCCTAAAGATGCACAGCCTTGGGTGACATCTCCCCAGGGGTTCTCCCATGTTGTAAAGGCTTAGAAAGCTTTGGGTGTTAGGTGCTGTGCCCTGCATCCCTCTGCTCCAGGGGCTTGCTGTTGCTTTTGCTGTTGTCCCTGCTCCAAGAGCCTGCTAGGTGCAGTAGAAGTGGATCCAACATTTCAGTCCGTGCATCCAAAAAGCCTCCGTGGCCCTAGGGAGGTGTGTGAGAGGCAGGGCTTGGGGAGGATTGGGTCCTTTACTACCCTCATAACACCTTGTATTTTCCTTTATGGTGGTTGAAGGCAACGAGTCTTGGCTGGAGGCTGCGGGATGGTGACGTTTGTTCCAGATACGCTGCCAGCCCCTCCAGTGTGTGCTTTAGCCACTGAATGGAGGAATGATTTTTCCTTTTAAAAAAAAAAATAGTTTCTCCAATGCTGAAAAACAGAGATGCTTTAAAGGCAGCCAGAGCCGTCTGGAGAACGCTGCAGCTAAACCCCGCTAATCTCCCAAACCTGGAACCAATTTGGTCTACATGAATCTCCAGAGTGGCTCCAATTAATCAGGTGTCCCAAGAAATTCCTTCCCCCTAAAGAGTCTTTGTTTTCTAGACACAGAGACCAGACATTTCCTTCCCTGGGAAGCCAAATGTGGTATCAAAATAAAAATAATCCTTTGGCTGATGTTACAGACTGGTTACCCCCCTGGGGAAATGCAGTTACTGATCACCGCGTGAAGGGGGGGAAGGTTGTGACAAGATCAAACCAGTGCCTCTCTTTGGGAGGCTGAAATGCCTCGTGGTAAAATGGTCTTTCCTTCTCCCCAGGTTCAGCCCCAGCCTCCCAGCAGCTCAGGAGCTTGACTTGAGAACCTGGAGAGATGAATTCCTCTTATAACCAGGCACTTTACGGGTATCACGGGTATAAGAGCACCTTCAGAAATCTTCACTCCTTGACCTCTCACAGGGGTCTGGTCTGAAGGAGCCAGACTACCCAGCCGAGGGGTGGGTTTTAGCTGCACTGTGTTGGAAGATGTGACCCAGCATCACTACTGGGAAGAGCTGATGAGCTCGTGTACAGAACGAGCAGGATGGCTTTAACACAAAAAAATCAGTTTACCTGCTTTCAATCACTCCACAGTCTTGCACAGAGCTGCACCGACGGGAGCTGCTGGTGTGGGAGGAATAACGGAGGGGAAAGGACTGGTGATGGGGGTGAAGTAATGCCTCCAGGGAGATGCAGCAGGACTGAAGCCGAGATGGGGTGGAGGTGGGCAAGATCCAGCCCTGCCAGCAAGTTTTTGGTTGGTTTCTGGTTTTGCTTTTCCACACTAGCATCAGTGCAAAGGGCCGTGCGCTCTGCCCTGAGGGGTGGAGCTGGCAAAGCTTTCTGGAAAAGAGCCGGGAAAGAGCGGCTGAGAGCCACTGAGGAGGGTGTTGGTCTTCGGTCCTGGCATTGAGGGTCTGGGTTGAATGGAGCTCATGCAAAGCTTGTCAGGAATGAATAAGGAGCAGGTAAACCTCAGATCTTTGCTGCTCTATGTTGATGCTGTTTCCTACATACCTCTGAGTGTAGCAGCATCCCCTTGATCTGAACAGGCTGGTCTTGAGTGGTTTTAATCCATTGCTGGCCACAGGTTTCCAGAAGGAGAAATGCCTTTGAGGCCTTGGACTTGATGGATTTTCCAGAACACAGGGTGGATGCCCAGTGCCCCCGGGCCCGTCAGGAGCAGCTCTGGCTGTGCCCATGGTCCTGGTCCTCCTTGGAGAACCATGTCCTAACCACAGGGAGCCTATAGGACTCCATAGTCTGTGCTGAGCTGGTCTTATTTAATCCTGCCCGTGCCTCAGGGTGCTGCATATTGGGGAGGAGAGGAGACCTGAAGGCTGAGAGGCTCAGGGGACCCGGCCCCGGGGACATCTGGACTCCATTGAGCTGGTGTGGAGGAGGGACTGCTGGGGCAGGTTACGGGTGTGCACTGCAGATGTACATGCTGCCTCGCCGAGGGGTGCTGGGCAGGACATGTCTGCCCCACATCCCTTTGCTATGGCTCGGACTGACGGAGGGAAGGATATGGGCAAGCGCAGAGGGAGCGAGCGGCGGCAGCAATTCAAGGCATGAGGTGAGGCTGTGCTGCAGAGACCGGCCAGGGGACAGCTCGTTACGTGTGCCGTTGTGTCCAACACCGAGTGCTGGGGAACAGGACCCGAGGCCACATGTGTGGGTGGGGGGAGGCAGCACCCCATCCCTCTGCTTAGGGAGATCTCGGCCTCCTCCCCGTGGCAGCCAGATGGTTTCGGGCCATGAGCCAGTGCTTTCTCCCGTGAGGAAGTTTTTTTGCTGGAAAGGCTGGCATGGCCGCCACGGGCTGATGCTTGTTGTTATGACAACAGGAGGAGGCTGCTGTGTGCAGAGCGGAACAGGGGAGGAAGGGAAGGAAAAGGGATGGAGAAGGTCTCAGCCAGCAAGGGGTCAGGCAGAGGCATGGCGTTAGCATGCATGGTGCAGGAATGGAGGACACCCCAGGGATGCAGCCATCATGGGGCATCAGGAGGGGTTGGGCTTTGCACCTTCTCCCGTGGCTCATGACACCACTGTGCACAAGAAGAGTCTGGGCATGCCTGCAGTGCTGCATGCCAACAGTCTAAACCCCACCAGCATCATGCATGCGGCTGGTGGGACCTGTGCAGTGGGCAAGAACTAGGAAAATAATGCCCGATATAACAGACTCTGCTGATTATTGCAGCAGATCACTCGTGGGGAGCACTGGCAGGCGAAGCATGACTTCATTCTTCTTACAGACATTTCTTGGACGGTTAGCAAGACAAATAAAAAAAAATCACCTAATAACAAACTTTGTGTCCTGCTGTAGTTACCAGTGCCCCCTCACAGCCTCTCCTGCCCAAAAGGGGGTTGGCATAAAATCAAGAGATACAGGAAGCTGTCAGGGTAACTCCACAGTGTCAGCTTGTGCTTTTCATTTTATTCAGGTGTCTCCTAACGTGCACTTCTTTGTAAAACCACAGCTCCTGGACCCAGATGATTAAGTGAAAACCTTGGCTTTCATCGTTAGAAAGATGCAAACAACCGTATCCTCTGGGTTATGGAGGAAAACTTGGAACTGTGGCCCATGTGTGCTTGCCAACAGGTATTAACACCCATGCGAAATTCATGACACTGTTAAAGTCTTACAGGTCCTCAGAAGCTACGGTGAAGGCAACACCAGCCAGACATTGATCCTGCACCCTTGTGCTCAGGAGCTTGGGGGTCTGTGAGTCAACCACGTCCTACCGCTGCTGCTTTTTCCAAGCTGCAGTGTTGAAAGGACACAAGTAACTTGCCCTCGTGTCACACCTTTAACCAGGTAACCAGCAATCACTATAAACCTCAAAAAAAAAAAAAAAAAAAAAGCCTGGGAGATGAGTCAGCTTTATTCTTCCTTGAATTACAGGTCAACTACAGAAAGGACATGGTTTCAGCAAGAGGAGGCTGTAGGTGAGAGCATATTCTATGTATTATTTATCTCAGAACATCTTTCCCCATTTTAGCTGCAAGTTGAAAGGCAGCTTAGGGCACAGATATGCCCAGTTGCTTCAATCCTAAAGAAATGCAATATTCTAGGTGAAATATTTGGGTTAGGAGATGAAATACTGAACTCCCAGAGAGAGCAAGGTTGGGTTTGTGTTCCAAAGATTTGATTAAACCTTTGGGCCTTTAAATATTGGAGCACTGGGAATTCCAGTGCCATTTCTAGCTGGATTATTCAGTCCTACAATGTATTTCACTTACACCGGACTCAGCTGGAATCCAGATTTTCACTTTAAAAATAGATTTCTAAATATTGTGGCTGTGAAAAAAGCTGAAAATCATGACCTTATATTTCCTAACATAAGGTAAATATGAAGAATGCAAAATGTATTATTCTTTTAACCTCCTAACTTTGAAGGTTTCACTTAGGACTTCTCAATACATAGTGTCAACAGTGCCATGTCTGAACACTAAGCTCCAGTGGAGGAGAACTCCAATGTTAAGATCTCTGTAACCCATCACGATACAAATTCATTAAAGGAGTCAGGCTAGATAAAAATCAGGCAGTGCTTTAAGGTAAGTATTATGCTCAAGGAAGGTCTTTTCATATTTTTTGACAAGCTTTGTACCAGTGCCTCTTGGTCTGGGGCATGTATTGCCCAGCTGGCGGCTGATGGCACGTGAGCATCCTGGTTGATCCTCTGGGACAGACAGATAGACCAGAGTGTCTCCTCCCAGCTCATTTTCTGTGCCTTCCTGACTCTTTATGAATGTTTGTGTAGTTATCACCCACTTTCTGAACTCTTTCTTCAGAAACAAACCCCACAATTCCCAAATTCTGACATGGCACTATGAGCTGGTGCTTTAAATTTTTCTCTCACAACCCAGCAAAGAGCATAAGACTTGCAGGCTGCTCACAGCAGAAAAAGTAATGGGTATTGCTAACAGCAAACCTATCTTCCCAGTGCTTTTATATATCTGACTGGAGACCTAATAAGCACTGAATTGGTTGTGATTTAATGAGTTGAACTTCAAAGCTGCTGTTTCAACACCTAATTCACTCGTCTGGACTAATAACTGAAATGGGTGGCATTTTTTTTTTTATTTCCTTCTAGCTATTTATTATTTACCCAGTTGCTATACAACTCCTAATTTAATAAGTGCAATAACCCAGGGGTACTGCTTCAGGAAGGAGGAGAAACTGTGAAATCCTACAGTGTCTCCTGTGAACTGCTTTGGTGGACGCTGGAGGTCCCATTATAACATTTTAAGCCCTTTATTCCATTGGCAAGTAAGAGATCTGGAGTGCTGTGCATCGTCAGACAGCCTCCATTTCCAAAATGTGCCAGCAGCTGCTGAAATGGCAGAATGGCAGTGCTGGGTCTTCTCCTGTGGATTTGTGTCACGCAGCCTGGAGTGTGTTAAGTGTGGCTGATCATGCAGCGGAGATGGGCTGCTCCCCTGGATCGAGCCAAAGGGCACCTGAGGATGGCAAATCGCCCCTCCAGCAGCGTGGCTCATTTTTGGGCTCTCCCCTCTCTCTGCCTCTCTTTCCAGGGGGGATGTGCACGAGGGAGCAATGACCTTATCCTAGCTCAGTTTCTTCTTGTGTATTAAAATTATGGCCACAAAATCCACACTGCCTTCCAGCAAGGCTGAGGCAGAAATCCCACAGGGGGACCTTTAGAGGTCTAGAGGACTTTTTGTTGGGGGATGGTCAAGGACAGAAGTTTCCAGAATCCTTCCAGGGACATGCAGACAGCTCTGAGTGTGAGGGAGGGAGCCCAAAGCACATTACAGTTCTTAACCTCCATCTGCCCAACAAGCAGGATAAATAAGAGATCTTTCTGCCCTTGCATTGCACTGACAGCTTCTGTGCTGCTGGATCATCAAGAATTGCCCGTTTGCTTTTTTGCTGGCTTCATCCCACCTGAAGCATCCTTTAGGTCATGCAGCTCACTGGGTCTCCTTGGATATTTCTCAGCTATATCAGTCCGGAGAAATCTGAGCTGAGCTGTCTCACTGAGATACTCTTCAGGCGTGATTTCTCTGAGCTGTTGCATTCAGATATGCTTGAAGCACAATCTGCCGTGTTCTTAATAACTGCCGTCCTTCCTCTTCCACATTTCTCATCCCTGGGTTTCAAAGCACTTTTGCAGACATTAAAGAGCTGTTCCCCAGAACCCCAGAGGCTGCGGCTAAACCGAGCTTGCTCTGAAATGTTCCCGCTGTTGCTGTGATACCAGCGAGAGCTCGCACCAGCCGCTAGCCTTTTTATTACAGCCTAAACTAGCTCAGAGGTTAGGTCATTTTACAGATAAAGAACCAAGCCAGAGATGTGACTGTGCTAGGATCTTACTGTTAGCCACTGGCAGAACAAGCGATGCTGCTTGGGATTCATCATCTCTTTGGGCAAACTCGCATCCTCCTTTTCTGCACTTACACCATTCTTCCCCCCTCCCCCCCACCCCACAACTTATTCATCCTTCGGGCACTGGCTGTGCTCTTTGCAAATGTGCAGTGTTGAAAGCATTATGGTGTTTTGTAGCCTGTCCGTTAATCAGGTAGTTCTGCAGAAGGGGAAAATCCTAATAAACCTGCAGCAGGTTCCCCTGCTGCTAATTAACATTTGATCTATTTTCCTCTGTTTTTTAAGTGGGAAAATAGCAGTGATCCTAGCTTGTGCTCTGAAGAGCCACATTCCTGGCCCATGAGCTATTCCCAAAAGACAGCTCTGAGAGCATCCAAGGCAAAAACACTGCTCGGTTTTCCTGACTGAAGTGCACAATGCAAAGTGGCTGCGTTTCCCATTTTGGGCTGCTGATAATTGAAACCAGCAAAAAATTTGCAGCCAGACCTTGATTTTAGAGGTGGGCAGGCAGGGACCTGCCTGGGCTCCAGGCCACAGGGCTGGGCTAAGCGTGGTAGCAGTGCAAGCCATCGCTGGTCCTGGGGCACATCAAGGGGCTCCATGCTTGGGGCTCCAGAAGCAAACAGAAGCTTCAGCCACTGCCCCCTTTGTACAGAGAGGCACTGATGTTCTGCATCGGCATGAGCGATGTGCAGGACTGAGCTGCTGGCGTTATGTCTGTACGGGGAAAAAGAGCACAGTCTGGAGAGGACCAGGCTCAGTCTGTGCTCAGGCATGTGGCACACGCTGCAGGTCTGGTTACCGTCTCACCGCACCAGCCTTGAGATGTGCTCGAGCCAGAGACACCTGGAACTAATGCGTGCAGTCTGAAAGTCCCGAGCACGGTGGCAGGGTGATGAACTGCAATGGTGTGGGGCTGTGCACCCCACTGGGTTCTGTAGGCACCACGATGAGATCAGGGTTCATAAGCAGTGCTTTGTGAGTCTAGGACATCCTAAAAAAGAGCTCCCCAACCCCTGACCTGCAGCTGGAATGAGCACAGCGCTGATTCTGTGGACGTTTCACCCATGGGCAGCAAAACTGTGGAGCAAAGTGTCAAATCCCACAGCTGAACACCTTCAGCTCTGTGTGTGCCTCCCGGGAGGGGTGGCAGCGAAGGCACGCACCAGAGAACAGGCTGGGGCTGAAGGGGAAGGGAAGCGGCTGAGGGACTCCCTTTTCTTGCTGGCACAGATCCCCACCCTCTGCCACCCTTGCAGTAGGGTCCGGAGGAGCATTAACTGGAGGGTATCTTAGAGGGTAACTGTGGTGGGGTGTGCACCCAGCCAGAGCTGTTGGGGTTTGCCTTTGACTGCAGAGACCTAGGATGATGTGTGGCTGCAAGGGGCTACGTGTGACAGCTCCGTGTGATAAATATGCACCTGGTTTAGCATTGGGTCAGGGTGCACACAGGTTTGTCAGCTGCATCTCTGCAAACCCTGCAGTGCCAGCACCCTGCCTCGCTCGAGGGACCAACACCACCCTCCAGCTCCCCTGGCCCATGATGGATGTTGTCACCATCTGTCCACGCTGGAGACATCCCCCTGCGTTGCTCTCTGAGAGCAATGGGCTGGGAGATGAGCAAGGGGGGCTGCAGGTTCAGCCAGTGGGATGCACAGCTCTGCGATGACAGGACAGGGCAGCGCAAGAGGATCAAGCCACAGAAGCAGTGAGGCTACCATTGAAGCTGATTGCAACAAGAATACTGCAGATGATTGAGGTATTAGTAGCTATTTAACTAAGCCTGGACAGCCTTTTGGGAGTCTGTCTGGGGACCCACAGCTCACTCCTGGGACCTTTGCAGTTTGGGTTTCTGCTCCCATAGCCAGTCCCTTGGTTTTCATTTGGCTCTTGGCTGTGGCTGTGCCCACCTCAGGCCTGCCAGACCATGGTAGCTGTGGTGGTGGTTCCAGTGACATGGCTGCTGACAGAAGCCAGGCTGAATGCCTCAGCTGGTTCCCCACAAACCATCCACCCAGTGGCACCCTGACCTTGCTGTCCAGATTTGAGTTGTTCTAGATGCAGTGTGTGGCTTCCCGGGATGACATGCCATGTCCCCAGTCTGCTGTGGCGCTCAGGCAAAAGGAATCTGCACTTGGGTTTCTCAGGGTGGGACCCACCCAGATCTGGGTCCCTGTCACGGGCTTCCTTCATTCTCTTCACTCTCCTTGCTTGACTAAAGATGATCACAGCCCAACCCAATCACCTTCTATGGCCCTTGGCCCCTTAGTCCCAAACCCTGTGAGGTACCTGGCCCACCAGACACCTGCTCTCACCTTCAGCCAACCCTTGAGCAGCATCACCTTAGCAATAAATCCCATTTTCCCACCAGCCCTGCATGCAGAACAGCTAAAATCAAACCAGTCATGGCCAACCCCAGTGCCACCAGTGTCCCATCCACCCCTTGCATTACTGGACATATTTTCCCTTGTTTCTGCGGAGCACTGGCAATGTCATTAGAGCTGTTGCCACCTCAAAGGGGTGCCGGTTGCTGCTGTCCCATGCGCGACAATTCCTCGACGGCTCAGCGGGGTTTGCAGCCTGTACGGAGGTGGCTGGTGTACCCTCCAGCCCCGTCATCACTGCCTGTATAATGGCTGGATGGTCTTACAGTGGTGATGAGAGGGGATCGGATTGCTGACAGATGGTATTAAAATGAGCTTGCAGGAATGAAACATGAAAAGATTGGATTAGCACGGGTGTGGGTGCTCATGCCAATTACTGCTGGAGCACAGCCCCGCTCATCGCAGCCCCGCATCGGGCAGGTGTGTTCGGCAAAGATTTCTCTTTAAGAGAAATTAATGATTTTTCTCGAGCACTCTCGTCTTTTTAATTAAATTGCCTCGGGAAGCTGTCAGTCAAGCCGTGCAACTTACAGTCCTGCTGCCAAGCAGCCATTCGGTCAAATGAGCATTTTGTGCTTGTGATGCTTGTGAAGGAGCCAGAATCGCTGTTATCCCCCACGGGGGTGGCACGGGGAGTAGAGCTGCCTGGAGGTGTCCCCATGCCTCAGCAGTGGGGCTGGGAGCCGGGCCTGCCATGAAGAGCATCACCCTGGAGAAGAAAAGACCCTCCTGGGCTCAGCTGCTCCTGCAGACATCCCTGAGCCTGGCATGCACAGAAATAAAGGGTTTTAGGCCAGATGGAAGAAAGGACTGGGTCTTGGGTTTCACTAGATTTTACTCTAGCCCAAGCCACACCTTCACAGCATGCAGCAGGTTTCCCATGTGGGTTCTGATTCTCCTCTGTGTCCCATTCACAGCCCCAGCACAGTGCTATGGAGCCGGGAAGCCCCCAGACCCTCTCATCATTGATAATTATATTCCCCCAAGCAAAACAGGACCCTGTCCAGCTCCCTTTAGCCCAGCAGCAACCCCAGGCTGTGCCCAGCCTGGTCTTCCTCTGGCCAAGTGCCCCACGTGGGTCACCTCAGCTAGGGAGGCAGGCTGTGACCCATGGGCAAGGGGGAGAGGAGGAGGAGGCAGATTCCCCTTTCCACTATCCACATTCTAGGGCAGCTTCCTGGTGTGAGATACTGATTGAAGGGTAAAAGCAAGTTTTCTGTTGCCCTAACACAAAGCAGTTTTATGTTGGTTCTGCTACAGGGGAGACCACTGCGATGCCATCCTTCCTGGCTGGCTGAAGCCCCATGGCCAGAGCAGGGGGGCAGGAGTCTTGGTTTCAGGGCTTCTCTCCCCACCAAGCTTCCCCTCTTCATTTCAGAAAATCACTTCCTTGCCTCAGGGCTCAGTTTCCCACCCAGGAAACACAATTCCCAGCACCCTTAGCTACAGAAGGGGAAGCAGAACCCCCGAATGATTGACACGGAGAGAAACGTGCCATGATGTCAGGTTGGAGGCAGAAACAAGGCTTTGGTACTGAGCATGGATGCTCAGGACCTCGCTCGTGGGGCGTGCAGTGCACCAGCTCCTTGCATTGCATCAGCCGTGCCAGGCCACCAAGCTCTGCGGCAAGCCTGCAGCCAGCTCACATTTGGCTCTGCATGATTTGGGAAGTGAATTATGCATGTCCATGGAGTGCCATCTAGTGGGATTTTATTTTATCATCCATATTTCCTTTAAAAAGCTGTGTTTTGTTACAAAATACAGCCTTGTGCATAGGTTTGATGCAAGTCTGAGAGGGGAAAACAAATTAATTAATGCAAATTTTCCCTATTGTGCACTCTCCCAGCAGCTCCTTTCCAACTATGTTTTTGCATCTCCCTTCCTTGCATAATGTCTGCATTTTTCTGGCATGTTATCAATCTTGATTTATAGTGGAAGCTCCACAAGGAAAATATTGCAAGTTTTCACTTGTATTTAAGGGGCCCTGTATGTCAGTGGTACTACAGAGTGGATAAGTATTGTAAGATCTAGATCTTCTTGTGAAAGACCCTACAGAAATGACATCATCTCTAAACCTACTAGTGTGTATGTCTATCTGTCTGTATCTGACTACATGTGACAGAGGGAGAGGGAGCAAGAGAGAATGTGTGTGTGTGTGTGTGTACACACTTAAGTGCACATTTGCATTTCTTCGAAAACATAAAGTGTATCACAGCAAGCACAGGTAGGTGTGGGCACATACGTGTGTTTCTCCAAGGGAGATATGTGTGTTTCTCCATGCTGGTGGCACTCCATGTGAAATGCAGGGGAAAATTTGGCTCCTTGCAGCATGCCTATGCTCCGCTATGCCTTCAAAACCCAAGAGCCTTGCACCAGAGTGACCCTGATTCTTGTGCTTGTGGTTATTCCACCCTGGAGTCAGTGGGGGTTCACTGTGAAAACTTCTCAAGTTCTTTTATAGCCTAATTTTTCCCTTTGAGGACCCCATGAGTCATGGGAGATGCTGGGCTGAATTGAGAGGACCTGTCTGGAAATCACAAGTCTGAAAGGGAGAGACCAACAACAGAGACCAACACCACAGACAAGAGGAGACCATCAATAAAGGACCTGGCGTTGGAAAGGGCCAGTGCCGTGCTAAGGGACAGTTTTAAAGCTGCAGGAGACTTAGCCCTTTGGAGGCCACACAAGCTCTGATCAGGATTCCACTGGGCTGCTGTCTTTCCCTTTAACACACGCATCCTTCCAGTCCTTCTCACCCAGCAGCGGGCTTGACACCAATGCCTGAGTCTGCCAGCTGCGGAGTCTGCTGTTCTCTGCTGGCTGGTACAGAGAAGCTGGAGGATGTTCCTTCAAGGAAATGCTGGAGAAGTGATGCTGGGGATGCATCTTCCAGGGATCAACCCCCCCCGAGCAGTGATCAGTGATGCTCTCTGCATCTGAGAGACCACCCAATCAGGTCACCTGTGCTAGGAACAAAATGCAATATATTTTTGAAACAAAATGTCATAGAGCAGTGGGGAGAGGCTTCATTTGCTGAAAAATCCTTGGGTTTGAAAAGCATTTCTTTTTGTGGTAGAACAAGGAGGGGATGCCATTGTAGCTACAGTATGCTTATGTATTAAATAGAAAGTAGGGCATTGTGGTCTCAGCACTGCTTGTACATATTTTTAAGTGTATGTATACACACACATATATGGTGTATGTATATATATGTGTATACCACATGTATATATCACACAGAGACACACACATATATAAAATATTGTTTCTGATATTTTAAAAATATGTAGCAGAATAACTGCTACACTGAATTATTCTGCCTAGTCTAGAAGTGTGGTGGATGACTAGTATATTCTGGCCATCTAGAGAGGTAAGAATTGGCAAAAAAGGTGCTTCCCCTTCCACCCCTTATTTGTGGTCTTGGTCTGGTTGACCAAAGTCTTAAAAATCAGAAAAAACTAATCAGTCTATCAATATCTATTACCAAATTTGACCCCAAATTTGTATTTTCTTTTAAAATAAAAGCATAAAGGTGGGACTATCAGAGTGGTGTTTTGTCTGCTGCCTCTGTGGGTCCAGTGAGTCCCTCTGTCAGGGTGACAGTCCTAGATTACATTAATCATATTTTACTCATTCCTTACTCAAATCACCACCCACAAATGACTTGGGTGAGAAAGAGCTGAGTAAAGCCCTGAGAAGCTGACAATGTAAACTGTTAGATACCTAGCTATCTCCCTAGCTTTATCTGCACACTCATCAGCAAGATATTCAAAAAAGACTACATCTGCATCATCGCTACACCCAGGAATGCCTTCCTGCAGCATCAGACCCAAGGTATGGCTGTGTGGCAACAGGGGTTGCCCATGGTGTAGCGTGGTGATGCTTTGGAGGGTCGATCCAGGTCAACATGCGTTGTCTCCTCTGTGGCGTTTCACTGTTCTGCCTCCAACCCAGGATGGCCCCATGCAAGGGGGAGAGAGAGAGAAAGGCTTAATTGAATCTCAAACCCAGTTGGAGTTTTGGATTCCCAAGTGGGATCATTGGGCTTGGAAACATTTAGCTTGGCTCTGGCTTTTGTCTCCGTACTTTTGGCTGCTAGCGATCTCTCTTATTTGCTGTATGTAATACATCCTCAGATAGTCCTGGTGCCTGGAGGAGCTTCACTAAGAAAAGGCTCCGTGTTTATTCATTGGATCAGCCTGTTGCTCCACTCAGGCAATTCCTGCTCATGTTTCTCTTGTAGGAGAAGAAAAGAGCAGTTGTTTAATTTATTCCAAGTGAGTTCCCCTTCTTAATGAGGCTGATGATAACGACACCATGGACTGGTGCAGATAGGGGAGCCCAGCCACGTACTGCAGGTGTGAGTCACCACCAACCTATCACTGCCACTGCTTTGAGACATGCCAGCAGTGTCTTAAAAGGTCATTACTTGAAATGATTCTGTCTGTTCTTAAAATTACACCCAGAAGCAATTGGTCAGTGGGATGCCACAATCAAAGGGAAAATATCCTGGCTGCTGAGGCTTCTTTTGGGATTAAGGATGTCACGGTGTACTCGATCCATGGTGGGCCCACAGCCATCTTCATGGTCCACCGTCATCTCTCCAGGAGAGCTGGGCTCGCGGGTGGGGTTTGTATTTGAGGCTGGCTCAGGCTGTTGGGCACATGCCATAACCTGACACACTGTTTATCTAAAACATATTCCAACTTGGACCGGTCTGTTCTCAAGAGACCTTGGCCACAGCCAACATGGAAGCAGCGAAGGGGCCCCTTTGGGAATTTGGCCCAAACAGAGTCAAAGCTGTTGGCGGCGATCCAAGAATTTTAATTGATTCTGCCAACACACACACACCCCCTCAGCACTCGAAGGGGCTCGGTGTTGGCTCGCGTGCACAAAATCTTGGCCCAGGGGCCTGCTAACGCTGTGAACTGTTGGCATACTCAGCACTCGGCACTGGGTCTTAGAGGGGTCCACGGTGGAGGGGCCCTGCTTGGCACCAGCTGCCAACAACCGCTCCCGTGGGGAGACCGTCTACACAGTAGAGCATCCAGATGGGATCCGCAGAGAACGATCACAGCAGGGACACCGTTGGCTTTGCCTCTGTGCGAGTGGTGGCATACAACCCTCACTCACCCATGGGACAACTGGTTGGGGAAAGCTGCTCCCAGATCTACAGAGAATGAAATCACCAGAGGTGGCTACTTAACATCCACGGCCCTTTTACACCAGCACCCTCAGGACCTTGTGAGTGCAAACGAGTGTTGCAAATGGTGTGTGCAACAGGGACCTGGTACTCCAAACTCATCACAGGAATGCTTCGCAGCCATTTTGCATTGGCACAGAGAAGAATTAGCCCACAGGCTGCCTGGTAGTCTCTGCTAATTGAGGCGGGGATGAGGGAATGGGGCACTGGGCCCAGGTTTGCTATTTCTAATTAACTTCCTTGACTCATCCTTGCTTGCTGGTGTGAAGCTCCAGCTGCTGCTGCACTTGCTGCCCCTCAAAAAGCACAGGAAGAAAGGACCTTCATCCAAGACGTGCTTGGTTGAGGGAATGAAGCATTTCAGAGGGAAAATAGATATTGCTAATCTATATGAAGTGGGCATGTTTATACTGGGTTAGTATAAGCAGGGTGTCTGCAGAGGATATTTTTCTCCAGTCTCACCTGATCGAGCTGGGATGGTGCTATTTGAACAGCCTTTGTCATGTTGATTCTGGTGCCAGTCCAGAATGCAGAGAAATGAAAAAGAACAGGAAAATTAACCAAACTTCTGAAAAACTTCTGATTGATAGGCTTTTGCTTGATGGGGGGCACAGGAAGAAGTTTCACTGCTTTCCTCCAGTGCAATTTTGCCAGTCTCCCACTGCTTCTCTTCTTGCACATGAACCACTGCTGGGCCAGACAGATGGGGAAATAACTTGGAAACTGCCCAACTTTCCATGGAGGATTGCCTGGAGCTCTGCTCCCTGTCCTGAGGCTGTGATACCCCAGAGTGCCAACGCTTCAGGTAGCTCCTTACTGGAGCCTGTGGCTCTGGCACGTTGCAGCCGTGCAGCATTACAGCCTCTCTTAGCCTGCCTTACATCACCATGATAGAGCAAGCAAACAAAATGCATGTAATCAAGGGAGGCGAACGTGACAAGAGTGATAACTCACATGCCACTCTGCTTGCTCACCCAGAGTAAGTTAGGCAGAAGCTATATATAGAAGTGAGATTGCTAATAACTGGCACGGGAAAGCCTTCAGCGTCTCCATTCAATTCATTTACACCTCCCACAAAGAAGACAAAGAAAGCCTCTTTGAAGGACTGCCAGCCTGTTGCCATCTGAGTCAGTCACTCTCAGCCACAGCCTCTAGTGCAGCCTCCACTACCCGATGCCATGCACGTCAAGGGCCGGATTCACAGCTCGGTTACCTCCAGGTGAACTGCTGAACCAAGGTCATGCTAGTGTTGCTAAAATCAGCATCTGGCCTCTCTGTCCCTCCAACCCATTATCAAGACCCCTAGATCCTCTGGCTCAGCCAGAATCTGGCATTGGAGAAGACCATTTACCTTTGATTTTGGAGCTCCCTTTGCTGGTCAGACTTCACAGGCTTCTTGGTAAAGGTGACCAGCAGTGAGATTACCCCAGCAACAAGCTGCATAATGCTGAAAAGTTTTGCTGACGTCAAAAAAGGGGACATGTTTTCAGTGTTCGGATGTTTTCTGCATGGCAGTATTTTAATTGCTGTATAAATAATAAATGTTGTATGTTATAATAGCTTTCTGCAGTTGATTGGTAGTAAATGAATGTTTGAGGCAGAATGATTTAAGAACAAATAGCCCCATCTGAGTTTAACCCATACGCTGTCCTCCGTATGGGTCCATGAGACCTCCCCGGGACCATGGGACCTCTGGAAGTGTCAGTGCAGGGCTCAGGCTGGGTATTATGTCAGGTATGACAAAGGTTTGGCATCCTTCTGCCACAGTGTTTTTCCAGGGTCTTTCTCACAGCTTTGACTGGGGCAGGAGAGCTCAGCTGAAGATGTACGGCCAGCCTGTGACAGCCACAACGTGCATTGCAATGGTGACAGGCAAACCAAGCTGGGATGCCCTGATTACAGATCAGCAGTCAGATGTGAATAATTTTTGATCCTTAAGAACAAGGCTGGGATTAAACCTGGTGACATAAAACAACGGCTCTATCCTGATAGCACGACTGCAAGGCAAGAAGGAGACAAATGTGAAGATATCTCCTGGTCCCGTGCCTAATAGGAAGGCAATTAAATTGGAGCTGTGATCAGTGCTGGCCACACACGTCCTGGTGATTTTGGCCAAGTCACACAGGACCTGAACTGCAAAGCTACTTTGGGCTGATTGCAGTTTGCCTAATTCAGGTGTCTAATTCAAGTGCTACCCTCTAGAAACTTTGCATGCTTTGCCTCAGGGATGGTCAGGAGGGACAGATGGCCTAGAGTAACTGTGTCAGTCAGAGCAGAGGCCATTGTCTTGGAGAATCTGCAGAAAAAGAGCCAAGCACCCTAATTTTAGTATTCCTCTCTCTGTGGACAGCGTATTGCCTCAGTGATTCCAGAAGTGTCCACCTCCCCATTGAGAATATAAGGATGCTGCTGGAAATGGCAGTTATCTTCATCATCTGGGAGCCAACCTTGCTGCTGTTTGAAGATGGTGGGCAGCAGGGTGGGTGCTGGCCACCTTGTATGTCATCATCCCTCCAGTCACACACTCAGGGGGAACAGACATGCTGTTGCAGGCCTTCTGCCTGCTTTTTGGGTTTTTTTTCCCTTTTGCATAAAATAAAAATAAACAAAATAAATACATTTGTTGGAGGCGGGATTGGATCCAGCTCTGACCTCTTGCAGAGGAGTGCTGTAACCACAGGGCAGCCAGAGCCCTCTCCTCCTGCCCCAACACTGTCCATTGAGTTCCCAGTAGCTCAGCAACACCAGGGTGAGTGCAAATGGGGAAAGCCCCCTCCGCTGGGAAAGCATGGCCTGCTGAGGAAGAGAAGGCACCTCCCTTTGGGGCTGTTACCCCAAACAGTCTTCGACTGGATCCTCGGAGGAAGAAGTCACTCAATTTTCCCCACTGGATTGTCAGCAGAAAGGCAGACATCTCCTGTAAGGAACACATCACTACTTGGATGCAGGGAAGCGACAGGACATGAGGTGCCCTAGTTTCTATCCTGAACCGCCTGTTGGTTTCGGTGGAGAAGTAGGTGTTTCAGTAGGAGTTTGGTGCCTATTTGTGTGGGTCTGGACCATTACTTGTCATGCCTTTGCTCCTCAACTATGAAATGAAGGTGTTGGGCCTGCCGTCCTTCATAGGTATGTGAAGATAGATCCACCACTGCCCCTCAGACACACAGACACTGCAGAAACTTTGCAGGAGTACTCTAGACAGGCCAGCTATGATCTCCCACTCTGTTAAATCTTGTTAGCATCTGTGGTGTGGCTTTCATTTTTGTGCATCAATACCATGTGTGAAGGAGAGCTGTGCTTGCTAGGCTGGGCATATGGCAGATGCCATAAAGATCTCCTTGAGTCTGTGACGGTTAATCTACTCCAGGCAGAGCTTGTTTTCCAACTTCTACATGGAAAGACAAGGCAAGATGATGATCGACTGTGAGACAAGTCATGGTTTAACCTCCTGAAAGACAGATGCACAGGCTAGCTAGAGTTGAGGATGTGGGTGCAGTGTGTTGTGTGTGTAGGAGGTTGAAGACTCCTCTGCCCTACTGTTCTCCCCAGTGGTCCATGGCTCCATATCACACCAAAGGAGCCACGCTGGCTTCATTTATGGATGCCAAGTGCTGGTAAATCAACCCTTCCCTGCAACGCTGTTCCAGGGATGAACTGTGCTCCCTCTAAAAGCCCTGTACGTTGTTTACAGACATGGCTGTAATGTCTCTGAGGCGCTGATTTAGGGAATGGTTATGGTGCCAGCCCATGTACAGGTGAGAGGAGACACTGACAGTGATCGATTGATGCGATGAGGGCAATGCTGGAGAGAAGGAAGTGTTGACAGAGACAAAACTGAAATCTGTCCAGAGCCTAACAAAGGTGTGAGGCTGGAGACACTCCAAGGAGCCATGGGAGAGGCCACTGGGTTGAATGTTGTTTTCTCTGACCCTTTGCCAATACATTTCCCAGATTGTGACAGATGATTTGGGTTTTTAGTTGCAGCATGCACTTTTTCCCTCCTGCCTGGTCCCTCACACTTCCACACCTGACTGACCAGATTGAGGAGGGCAGTGTGCTGATCGGTATCTTGGCAAGGCGGCTCGCTTGAGGAACAAAGTGTGACCACATTCCAGGGCACAACAACTGTCCCAACAGCAGACTGCAAACAGGAGCAAAGAAAACATTGGACATGCATTTATGAGACTCCCAGTGGGCTTCTGCCTCCTTTGGACATCCCCTGGGGACTGATATTTATCTTCCTGAGATTCCTTCAGCTATTGCTGCTCTTCTCATGAGTTTGTCATGACTCCAGGCATTAATGAGGCTTGGACTCAAGTGGGTCCCATTTATCACTCTCCAGAGAATTTCCCCCTACTCTAATTCAATGAGCTGACGAGAAGCGGTATCCCAAGACAGTACGGCTTGATTCATACCCCACAGTTTGCATTCCAGCGGCCAGGGAAGTCCCCACATGGTGCCTGTGTGAGATAGAAAAATGCAGGAAAATGGCTTTCATCTTGGGGTGATTTTTGGAAGGAGGAGATCTGACATGTCCAGAGACTCTGCTTGTGCCATGGCAGGGGCACAAGCCCAGAAATGCTCTCGTCCCCAGGCTGGAGAGTTATCAGGTATGGAATAAGTCTGCCTGAGTGTGTATTTTTGAAAATTAGATGTCCATGTCCAAGCTAGTCAGCCTTTGCTTCTGCTGTGTGCAGGAGACATTTTCAGAGGGTGGAGGCAGGTCAGAGAAAGCCTTTCAGAGGCACATAGAGTCCTACACGGGGACTCAGCAGATGTAGTGGTCTAATCTCATGCTAAAGGGGATAATGCCCAACCTAACTGACCTTCACAGTTTGATGCATTAATAATGGTGACCGCTGCAGGACCGAAAGCTCAGGAGGGCACAGGATTTCCAGGCCTGGAAAAGGTAGAACAGGCACAGCAAAAGCAAACAGCAAAGGTGTTGTCCGCACGTGGCATTATCCACGTTCAAAATAGGGAAAAGGTGCTGAGTGAGAATAAGAATCAGGTTGAGATTTGCCACTCTGTGCGAGGCTAAAGCTGGAGAGTGATGATTAAAATGGTCCCCTCTGACATCAATAAACAGGAATGGAGATCACTGTTCCCTTCCCCCCTCCACTAAACTTTCGCTGTGAATGATCATGGGAAGTTTATTGCTGGTTGTAATGATTTTGTGCTCTGGAACTTCATCTCCCAGGACCTACAGTAAGACTCTTGCACATATTTTCACATAAAGGAGCCATCTACTAAGGAGCTGAAGCCACTACCAGAGGCAGAAATGTTCATTGGCACCCATGTATGAGCGCATGCACTGGGAGGAAGGAGCTTTTGGCTATTGCAGGCTGTGGGAATGGAAGTGGGTTCCCAGATGGCTTCCAGGGGCATAAGCTGAGAGGTGAGCATCCTAACGTCCCTGTTGAGACTGAGACTGGTACCAATTAATTATCAAAGCTCAGTGTAGGCAACAGATACAAACCCAACAAGGACACCCCTGTTTTGGTTATATTTCCATTTGACATCCTCACCACTCTCCCTTGCACCCTGTGGGAAAGGGCAGTGCTACGATCCCCTCTTTGAAGCTGGGGAGCTGAGCCCCTCGCCAGAGGCACTGTGGCAAACCAGAGAGGTGAAACTCAGTGCTCTGATTTCCTGGACAATCTTTACTGATGTCAGTAGAGATAACTGTGAATAAACCCCAGATATGTACATTCCCAGACCTGGAAGCTCATTTTACAGGGACTGCAGAGAACAGACTGTGGGGCAACAGCCATCAGTGATTAATACGCTTTTAGGAAACAAGCCTGATCTGTTACTCATTCTTTGTGAGAACAGCAAACAAAACCTTTAAGTCAGGGTGATAACAATAGTGTCCTGCCTTCCCGCCTCCAGGGCACTCATTGCTGCAGGGACATGACTCTTCATGTCCCTGTATGCTGCCCATTGCACGGCAGCGGAGGCAAATCCTTCATGCAGTCACAGGGCCCTGTCTTCTGCAATCCAATGAGATTGTCCTGGCTTTTGAGCAGATATTGTTCCTGACCGTGCATTTATTTTATGTTTGAAGTATTTAGGCTAAAATAATTTCCACAGACCTTCTGATCTTTGACAGTCTCCACGGCCTGGGATGGGAGGCTCCATGTGCAATGTGGCTGCCTGACACAAGCAAGAAGAGGGTTTTGTCCATCATCGTAAGGACCTGGCCAGGGAGGTCAGCCCAGCACGTATTTTCCTATGCTCAGTAGACCTCTCAGGAGTGATGCACAGGAATTCACATCCTCGCTCAGCAGGTAGCTGGAAGCTTTGATCATGTATCAGTCATTCATGCAGTCATCAAAAGCAGAATTACATCAGACAGATGACATAGACAATAATTTGTTGAAGCAAAGTCAGCTGCCAGTTCATTTTTGTGTCTTGTTTGACAGCTCCATGCTATAACCCAATATCCCACAGCACACAGTGGTGCCAGGTCATCTTCCTTCTACCTCCTTGCAACCCCACAGGGCTATTCCAGGTGCTGGCCTAGGCAGGTCAATGATGGTATTCAGGCGCTGTGAACACTGAGTGTTCTAAGCTCAAACATTTAGGTGCTTGGCTCCTGGCATGGAGCTGAGAGGTTGCAGACTGCTTAGAGACAACCACTGGGGAAATGAAGAGCGTGTCCCAACTCTTGCTGCTCACTGACCACAGGGATGTGGGAAGGCTACAGGGAAATTCCTCTTCCCAAAGGCACAGTCTGCCCTGAAATTAGAGAGACACCATTTATTTCAAATATAGAACAAGGGCTGCTTTTGGACAGGACTTTGTGAAGAGCTATTTTCCAGCATTAGGAAGTAATTCAATGACTCGCTTAAGCACTTGGTGACCAGAATGGGAATTCACATCTCTTCCATCCCTAACAGCAGACTACAGCCTGGGCTAAAACTAGGGTGGGAAAAGGGTACAGCATTCCCTGCTCCTCCTGCACACCTTGCCTACCTGCAGACTTTGCACCTCAACAGCCTGTTTGCAAAAGCCCACCTTCAGAGCCAGCCTCCCTTCTCCTGCGAGTACGACGGAGGTGCTGAGGATCCCATCCAAGCCCTTTGCAGGCTTTGCCTCATCGCTGGGCCCCCGTGAGCTGTGTTCAGTCAGCGTGCTGGGGAATCCATGCTGCCACAGGTGAGTGCAGCTCTGCGAGTAATCAATTATCTCAGTTGCACATTGTTTTCATTCCTTGCCTATGCGCATTTCCCATAGAGCTGATTATGTCACTCATTAACCTTCCAGACCTCTTTATTTTCTTTATGCAAAGAGCCGGCTTTTGTCAGGCCAGCATGTTCATATTTCGGCTGAGCTTCAAGAACAAAGAGTCCCCACTAATTCCTTTCTGCTTAGTCATACCCAAGTCACGTAGAAAGTTATTACCAAAATTGGTACAGAAAGGTTGCCAACCACAAAGCTCCAGCCCAGCTGCGTGTGGTGAGATTTGCATATCAGCGAGAAGGCAAAGTGCAGGCAGCACTTACCGCAAAAGATGTTTTTGTTCATTTCTGTGAGAGAATGTTTGTAAAGTCAGAGCCTTTCCCAAAACAATGGAGATAATCCTCCCATCTGGCCTGTCCTCCCAGAAGCTTTTATCCTCTCTCAGCACTTATGTCAAGGCCAAAATAAGCTGGCATCTCAGTGGATTAAAATCCAGTTTTTTTGGATTGACCACATGGAAGTATTTGCTTCTCAACAGTTGAGGAACGTGGTGTCGTGAAAGCATCCCATATCCCTTTCCACCTCTACGTGCTGCAGAGCATCATATTGGAATGGTGCTACTGTGCAGTTGACTGCTCAAGACCTCCTACATGACTGCCCATTTCTAGCCAGGAATAAGACAGGCAGTACGTATTACAGCAGCACAGCAGTGGGGCTGCAAGCTGGGAAGATATTCACATCCAACAGGTCATGACACACTTCATAATATATAGAGCAAGTTTTCTGCAGTGGTGATTCCTAGGTAGCATCACTGCAGCAGCCACAGGTTGTTCCTCCAGAAGAAAGCCAGGTCATCATCTTGATGCTGCATTCCTAGCCACTCCTCTAAAATCATGGAGGAAGCTCCTCCACATAATTAGTTTTTTTCTGAGTTAGGATTTACATTCCAGTTTTACTTTATAGCTACACAGATGAAGAAACCTCCTTTCAAACCATGTAAGCTGAGATTTTCACAGCATCACATGAATCCAGAGCCTGGACTTTTAAGGAAGGTTTGCAATCACACTTTTACAGCTGATGGTGATGCATTTCTGAGATAAGCCAGTATCCCACAACACAGTGCTGTACCTCAGACTGAGCTCCTGTTCTGCTTGCACAGGGTAGCAGGTTAGAGAAGCTAAAGTGCTCCCAGTTACACCTGATGCTGGTGACTAGATCCAGAAGACAGTGGTCTAAACCATAGTGACACAGGATATAACAGAAGAACATCTCCATGGCTGCAGAAGTCGTGCCCCATGATCTTAGGGACAGAGTCATTCTCAGCCCTTGGTTTGGTGGGGGCACACCTTTATGCTCCCCTAGAACATCTTGCCTTCTTCACCATGTAGTCTTATCTTGCTGTGACATGGCCATGGAGGAAGTACTCCAACAATGACATTGTGCCCACGGCTTTTGGTTGCAATCACCTTTGGAAGAGCCCAGGACACAAAGCACTGTGAAACAACAAAGGGCTGGGTCCAACATGCCCTTCTCAGGCAAGCCCTTGTGCCTGTCTAGGTTTGTGCCTTAGGGTTGCTTTGCAGAGCTGGGTGGGGTACACTCCTGGTTGCAGCTACTCTGCCTGCAGGAATGTGTGCTCTCCATGAACTGTCATCTGAATAGTTATTGTTAAAAGTGCTTAATGTTAACTAAGATTTGTTACATCATCTGTCTGTAGCATATATACCCATTCCTTAGGTGGCATCTGTCACCACCCAGATAAATAAGATGCCTCCCAGGGCTGCCACAACTCATAATTTTCACACCTCTCATTATGCCATTAACCTAGGGCAGATCATCCTCCTAGTATTTCTGCTCATCCCTCTGACATAGCTAGACCAAGGCTTTGCTATATCATGTCCAGACAACCATAGCACAATAAGGCATCTGCTGCTGCATGCAATTAGCTGTGCAAAGCAGCCTGTCTTGCTGGCACTGAATTACAAAGGTTTGAGCCTAAAACCATGGTGATTTGAACAACTGCAAAAGCAGGGCAGAGGACTATTGAGCCAGAGCTGAGCCTCCAAAGCACTAAAGAGTCCCTCTCTTGGCTCATAACTTACCAGGGCAAAGGTTAACAGCAGGTTCAAAAGCTGTTCCCGATGGACTTCTTTTCCTCTTGCTGTGCACAAGCCACAGTATTAGGTGCTGCTGAGAACGTGGTGAGTGCACCCAGAGCTGTGCTGGAAGTTGCACTGCTATCAGTGAAAGGAAAAGTTGACCTTCTGTGTTTTTCATACCAAGTCAGAGCAAAGCTGAGTTTGGAAAGACTTTTCTGAAACTAACTTTTGCACAATGGACAAACCTTCAAAGGCAACAGACAACGTCAATTGTTCTGATTCTTGGGTGTCCAGTACTTTTAGAGAAGCATGGGTTTGGAGTGCAATGACAGACCTCCCCCTAAAGGCAAGTCCCTCCAGCTCCCCACTTCTGGACACTCAAGCCAATGTCAGCCAGACTTTTCAGTCATTTCAATGCTGTGGATAGTCTTTGGATAGAATCATCTTGTCCAGACTCTTGGGCCCCTTTTGACTTAGGCTCTTGAAAAAGTCTTGAATTCCGAAGAGCAATGGGTAATAACACACATCACTCTTCTCTGTACCCAATTTTTCCCCTTCTTCTCACAGACAATGAGGCTCTAGCTGACCTGAGGAACAAGGAGTCCTGCACATGCCATTCCAGTGGAAGGCCTTGGCTTTTAATTTCAACAATCTCACCCTCTAGTGAGAAAAGGGGAAGGTGTTCCCATCTTTCCTCCAGAAGTCAACTCTAAGGAGTGGTAACACCAAATTACCTTTGATTGGCTGTCCAACCATGCAGGGCCTTCTACAAACACCAGTTTCATCCTACACATCGCCTGTGTTTTCTCATACTTCCCCCACTTCTCCTTACCATCTCTGACCCTGTGGGGACCAGTTTGTCACCACAACCAGTCAGCCTTGCATTACACTACGAACACTAGCCTTCTACTCTTTCAGCTAAAGAATTTCTTAAGGGATTTGGAAGCAAATGAGTGCTATCACTTATGGAGCTCTGTATGTGTTATGACTGTTAATGTCTACAGCAATGTTAGATTTCAATTTAGAGACACAGGCAGCCAATTTACATTCACTTCATTGCAGATTGTTACAGAGGGAGCACACACACGCGCGCACACATGCACACACGCTTCTCTCATGAAAACTACTTTTGTTCTTTCTTGTTTTGTTCTCTTACACAATAAAAAAATCCTTCTGGCTCAAAGCACCTTTGCTCACCATGTATAGAGAAACACACATTTTGCCAACAACTCTCCTGAAGAGACACCCTGCAGGGATATCCTGTCTACACTTTTCCTATCATTAAGCAGAGGGTGGAAGTCTGTATTTGGGGAGCTATCAAACACCTACTCTGTTTGCCACTTTGCCAATGTTATCAGTGTTTGTCCCTGCTCTGTTATGTGTCCTTCAATGTACTGCTGGATTCCTTTCCAAAATGTCATAAAACGACGGGGACAACTCTGTTGTTTTAGGAAAGAAGAGAATAGTCTGAGTGTGGTGGAGAATGTTTACACCATGGGGATGTGCACGTACCTCGTGTAGGATGTCTGCCATGCAGCAGCAGAAATATGAGTGTCAAAAGGCCTGGGGTGTAGACAGTTTTGAGTGCACTCCTTTGGAGGAACGTCAGCACCTAGGAACCTAAAGTACCTACAGTGTTAGGTGGCAGCTCAGGTTTTAGGTTTCTCAAGGATGCCTACATGATAGGCTTGAGCACTTAATCCCCCCTGGATTTAGCTCTTTGGACATGGTGAGCTGCTTGTGCACAAGCCCTGGAGAGACTCTTAAACTAGGCGTTCCCCACTTTCTGGTTTTTTGGCAAGACCTGATGTATTAGGCATGTGCTGAGCTTGCCAAACCCACACAAAAGACAGCAGAAATGAGCCCTCAGACATGTGTGTGTACTAGTAGACTCAAAGCCCAGTGGTTACAGCACTTTCCTGGGCTGTGGGAGAGGCCAAGTGTGACTAACTTTACCTGCTTTATGCTGTGGCTATTAAACTCAGTGCCCTCTTGGTAGGAGACAGTGCTGCTATCTGGGATGGGATTTTCATATCTTTCCTTATATTTTGCACAACTAAATACTGGCTAAAGTAGAAATCTGGAACTAAGTGGGCTACTGGATAGAGTGAGAAGGGAGGGAGAGACCTTTTTCTTCCAGGACCTCATTTATCATGGGAAACACCTGACCAGTCTTGTATTGAACTTCTGGGGAATGGTCACAGTCAATACTCCTCCTGGCTGCCTAACTCCCTCCTTTGAATTTCTCACTAATTTGGGCAGCTGTCTCCTCAAACTGTGTCTTTTCTGAGTCCTGACTCCCCCTTACACATAGCAGCACTTTGTGGATTTACCATCTGAGACAAAACCACCTCTGAAAATTCATGTTTCTAAAGCATCTTGATCTTGCCATGCTGGCAGGAGAATGCCTAAAATTTTGGCATTTCCCAAGGCCCTGGAGGAAGCTTGCAGCAGAAGGATGGGACTGAACTCAGTTTTCCAGTGTAGTGGATTTGCAGCACTTTATAGTCATCAATTTGGCAAGCTTAACAACTTCTGTGTCAGGCAGATGAGGATTATTGCAGAGAGGGAAATGAAGGGACGTGGAAATTTAGGTCTGTGGGAGGGCAGTGAGAAGCACATCTGACTTTTGGCTGAGCCAGGCTAAATCTGAGCCCACTGGAGAAAATGGTGAGTCTTTGACTTGGGGCCATGCAGGAGGCAGAGATGGTTCTCTGAGATGGGAAGGGAAAGCAATGGTGGGAGGATGGGGCTTGCTGAGTCCCTGGTGTGGTGGGCAGCTGCAGAGGGAGCATGGAGGAGTGTAGCCATGGCCAAGTGGAGAAGAGCTCAACAGAGGTTACTGGGTATTATGGAAGGGCTGGGTGGAGATATGGCTCAGGTCAGTTTGCCGTCTTGTTAGTTGGTTTTCAGTGAAAGTATCCAGACCTTTCCTTGGTAAGAGTCTGAAAAAATGAGGCAGTGACCACCTCAAGGACCACTGACTTTCCTGACACCTCCTCAGGCTATGTCCCTACTTGAAGGTGAAGATGGGATTTAAGCAGGCTGTTCCCAGCATCCAGCACTATAAGCTGCATTTGGATTCAAAGTGTCCATCCTGATCAGATGCAAAAAGCACTCTTCGGCCATCTTGACTAGCCCACTTGGTCACCTCTTGGTTATCACTGCAGACCACACTGATGAGAACTGGTGTCTATGTTTGGGGCTGAGCTTTCCCTATCAGAGGAGCTTCAGCACATGGTATCAGCTGGGCCATAAGTGGACAATGGATAAATCAAGGTGACAGCATGGTGTAGCCTCAGTGATTGAAGAGAGGAGTTTGCCTGCAAGTGGCTAAGGAAGTTTTTGCATGTCCTTCCTCATGGTACCATGAAATCCTCCCTTCCCCAGCCTTCTCCCAGGGCTGAGCTCCTCCATCACCTGGTGAGACCCCATGATCTGCAGGCAATGCTGAGCAGGAGGAATGCGCATCTCCGCATGATTCATGCCAGAGAAAACCACCCCATAAACACAGCGGAGGTTATTTTGAGGAATCCCTGAGGTATAAATAGTAACAGCTCCGGGGGAGCTGAGTCCTCTCACCTCCTCCGCTACTCATCTGCCTTGTTTTCTCCTAGACTTTCTATTATCTCCAATAACAAAGGAGATGGTTTGTGGCATCCAGGAGATGTCAGACATAACTAATGCGTGGCCTTCAGAGTAAAACCACTCAATGGCAACACTGTGCTCCCTGCTCAGCAGCTCCCGTTGGAGACCTGGTCTCTGAGCTGGGGTCAGAGAGCTCACACCCATCACAGACAGCTAAGGAGTTTGTAGAATAAATAGACAAAACAACCAGTGGTGAGAAAAAGGACAAGATTTCCTCCTTTCTTCTCTTCTCCACCATTTTTATATTGGGAAATTGAGACAAAGTGAGTATTAGAAATGTAGCTAATATGTGTAGTGAATTACAAACACAGCTACCATTGTTAAATGTCTTTTACAAATACAGTGATTGTACTGAAACCAACAAATTAACAGCAAAGCTAACAAAATTAAGCATTTTTATGAATTTGCAGTATCTCATGTCTACACTAGTGGAATGGATTATTTTGCTATTCTGTTTAAATTTACTTTTCAAAGTGAAACCTTTGCTTTAATATACTAAAATTCATTTTTAAGAGACCAAACAATTGTGAATGTTTGCTCAGAGTAATAGTTTTCTGCAACCTGAGATAATATTGCTTATGGGATTATTTTTTTTAAATTGAAATTCCTAATAGTTTTATGTCATTTTATGTTGGAATGTAAAATTACAGAATTTCTAGTGAAGCAGAAAATCTGGCTGGTACCATCAGCTCTGATCCCTCTGGACTTGCAGTCAGATACCAATAGTTATAGCATAAACCAGTCTGTAAGAATGAAGTTTAATGGCGAGCTGGTTAACCAGTAACTGAAATTATGGTTACATCTGTCCAAGGGCAGAGACATACAGCAAAAAGACACTGCTAGCATAGACTGATCGCTTGCCAAGTTTGTGTTGTGATTCCTCAGCACCTAATTACTCCTACTTTAATTAAACTTTCTTGTAAAACTTCCGTTGTTTCCTTCCCTAAATGATCTGCTTCTGCAGACTGGAGTCTCTCATCTCCTACCAAAATTGCAAATACAGCTGGATGGAAATTATGACCTTCTCAGTTTGCTGAAAATATTTGGGTTTTTTGTTTGGTTTTTTTTAGGTTTTTTTTTTCTTTTTTCTTCAAATCAAGTATTTCTGATTTCTTTTAAAAACAAGATGTTTTTAAAAGTTGCAAGTCTGATTAAAACATTGCATTTTCACAGGAGAATTTTTTTCCATTACAATTTGGAGCCCCTGAGTAAAGAAAATGAAATCAATTCAATCATTTTGCAACAAATTGCAAGACTGAGACCTGAAATAATTTCACTGAATCTAACAAACTGTTTGATTTAAAAGCTCTGGACTTCACTTACTCTACCCATAATTTTGGGGAAAAACTGAGATATTCTCAGTGTTCAAATTCTTCAGTGGTGTTGCATCAGCACTTCTCATTGGGAAACCTTTGTAAACTCATCAGGTACCATGATGGATTTGTACATTGTTCAGAAAAATGGGATCTGTCCTCTAGGTGGCACAAATCAATATATCAATACATCAATAAACCATATCAATAATTAATAATTAACCATGTGTACAAGTGCTGAGGTTTAAAGGGCATACACTTGCATTTTCTTTGTTTTCCTTGGTTTTCTTCACTCTATATTTAACTTCTGCCTTATTCTCTGTATGAATTTCTGTCTCTGACTGACCTTTGCAGCTTACTTACCCAAACACTTACCATATCTCCCACAAAAGAATGACCTAGAAAGAGAGATCTGGAATGGATATACACTACTAGCCAAATAAAAACTGGCTGCTTAAAGGAGACTTCAACATACGTGTCATCTGCTGGTATCTGAACTGTAGACCGAATATTGCTGTGTCTGCAACCTGGAGCACCTCAGCATTTGCAGAAAGCAGCTGATGCAGAGAGGGGGATTCGTGCCTGTCCGGGTGGTAGGAACCCCACTGTACTTGTCTCAGCTGGAAATAGCTATGTTACACAAGCTGTTCTCATGCACTTGCTGCAAAGGATTGGTATCATAAAGCAGTTAGCAATAGAAGACAGCTCCGAGGTGGTGATTAATTGCATTACACCTATTGTAATTATAAATTCCAGGTCACTCATCATTCTGGAAATCTGAAGGAGTTCAACCATCAGGGTGGAGTAAATGCAGACATCCATATTGAAGTGTTCCAATGAACACTCAACGTACAAGGAATGTCTCCGTGGGGCTGTCCAAACACACACTGCGCTTTGCTTTTCTTGCCCTTTGGGCACAGAAGGTATGTAATCAGACAGGCACACAGGACAGATTTGTAATTGTCATTCAGTTTAACTCTATAAAAGAACTTTCTTACCTGCAAATGTTTCCCTTCGGTGCAACTCTTCCATCCACAGAAAAAGGTGAACAAGGTTTGCTTCCCAAGTAGTGAGGAAGAGATAGGATGAGTTCACAGCCTTTGGAGTCCCTACATTTTTGAAGGAAGGGATAGTTTGTGCTGAAAAAAATCAGCAAATTTCTTGGTGTGGGAGAGTTGCAAGTTTTTACTGGTGTCTCTCTCTGCAAGAGCTCCCACAGCAGTATGGAAGGGAGTTATCAGGAGCCCATTTATTATGACTTTAGAATAACAACTGTAAAACCAGACTAGATCAGGTCTGTGGTCTGTGGCAGTAAGCAGCAGAAGATGCTGAAGAGGAAGGTGGATGACTCTTGCCATAAGGGATAAGGTATGGTCTGCTCCTGCTGTAGGTCTCAGCCAGGTCTAATATAAGAGAACCCTGATGCATCAAGTTGAATGTTCCTTCCAAAGCTGATCACATATCCATATATTCACAATATCCCCAGTTTAACTAGTCCCCTCCTGGATTTAACTCAAACTGGTGTCCTAGAGGCAAATCTTGCCTCCTCTCCTCTTTTATTTGACTAAAGGACTAGTTACTTTGCTATAAAATTAATTACACTTTTGTAACAGAGTGATAATCATCTTAGACTACAGACAGACACCTCAGTACATTTCAAAGGTCTCTGAGACATTCAACTCATTTTTCCCTCTTCAAAACCACCTGAGAATTGCACCTCTTTCACTGCCCTTAATTTTTCATTAGCAACTTCCCGAATTGCAGAGTTGCAGGGGCCTCCTTCTGCCTGAGAGACATCCCAAGACAGTCCATCATTGCCATAACCCCAGTGATATCAAACTTGCCCTGTTCAAATGACTTTTGAGACCTCTAGTAAAAGCGAAGAAGCACTGCAAAGAGGGGAACATGATTTTATTCAATGCCTGCCCTCCTCCTTTGCTGTCTCATAGCCACTCATGGCCACTGTAAATTTAACCTCTCAAGCAGGAAAGTGCTACTGTGCCCTGCAGAGCAAAGCTTATGGCTCTGTCTCCTTTGCATGCAGTATAGGTCTGAGATAATTCATTCCTGCAGCTTCTGGCCAGGGTGGCAGGCAAATAACAGCCTTATTTTAACAGGCTGGCTCAAGGCATGTGCAAAGGAGACAAAGGGCAGCATCCTGCCAAGGGGTCAGTACTGCCATGGGGGCAGACACTTTCTGGGTGATGCTACAACCAGGCTGGCTCTCCTGGATGTGAGAGGTGGTCCATGCAAAGGGCAGTCCAGCTGCTGCTGCCTGCCCCCTTCCCACTTCACCAGAAAGGATGGACACAGCAAGCCCTGAGGTTGCAGGGCATGGTCTTCACCTTCCTGTCTGACCCTGTCTTCTCCCATCACTTTCCTGGTGGGATTTCTGCCATCACAACAGAGAGGCCTCGTGTCTGTGATACGGGGAAATGGGGGCAGGAGGGCAGCTCTAGCAGTTTCTGATGGTGGTCCCAATGCTGGGGCCAAGTGACCTCTCCCCATATCTGTGAGGGAAACAGGGTTTCTCTGGAAACTCCTGGGATGAGGAAAACACACAAAGGTCTGGAAACCGTGAGCAAACAACCCCTCATGGTATATTCAGGCATTGATAATGCAAACCACAGACAAACATAGAACAGGGACAAATCTGTTATCAGTAAACCATGCAAACACTCAGATCTTAATGCTGTTTTTCTTTAAGGCTGCCATTTCATGACTGGCTTAGACTCATTGAAGTCCTTTTTGCTGTTGAAAGAGTAATCCCATGTCCAGCTCAGCCAAGCAGTCCCACCTCCCCATCATACTAACACCAACTTTCATGCAAAAAAAAGGAAAGTGACAGCCCAGGGTCAATGCGTTCTGCAGAGAAGCTGACTGGGGTCTTGCAGAGCAAATCTTGGGGAGGTGAGAGCAGTCTGGATTTTCACTAACAGCCCAAAAATGAGTGAAAGGTGTCACAACCTGGCTATCCCAGTCCTCCCACGGGACTAGTCCCTGTCAGAAGAAAGGAGTCAAAGAAGAATTCAAGAACTGCTTCAGAAAATCCCTGGGTGCTGCAAGTGAAGTTCAGGTCACTCTCCATGGAGCTGACTTTAAGCCAAAATAAGAGAGAGGGGGATCTGGAGGACGCCCTCATATTGATCGTGTCATCTGATAGCCTAAAACTTGGTTGAAATTCTCCAAACACCATTTGAGTGAGACTGTGTGTCCTAAGCTCCTTGCCATTCTCACCTCCTTTGAAACAGTAAGGACAACACTCCATACCGATGCTGTGTAGATTCAAAGCACTGGATAGCTAATGAGACTTCTGGCCCTTTCCCCTTACAAGTATCCAGACCCTTGTGTGCACCTTTCTTCACTGTGCGAAATATATTCTTCTGGCAGCCTTGTGCTCAGCCTGCAGGCACCACCACTGAAATTCCATGTAATCAGCAGAAAGCGGTGATTTATAACAATTGATGCATTGATCTGGGGGTAGGGAGAGGGGACGACGAATGTCCCAAAGGAAGCTTCACTTGACAACGTCTCTTTCCTATACTTCCTAACAGGGACTCAGTAGGGGATGAGCAACCATGGAAAAATTTTGCTAATGTCCCAGGACAAGAATTATGATTATTTGCTGGGCTTCCATCCACCGTGGGGAATTCTGGCTCGTGACATCACCCCATTGTTCCTGCCAGTGCCAAGAACATGCTGGGATCCCGTCTTCTAATGGTTAAAGTGCTTTCCTGTTTGCTCGTTCCTTGTTTCCAAACAGCGCATTTCATGAATGCTGCACGGGACGTCTCTTTTCTTGAGCTGTTTTGTCCCTTTCGTCATGTCTGCCTGGAACTCTTCACAATGAAGTGAACAATGTATTCCTACAGTCAGAAACAAAAGGGAAAAAATAACTGCAGGAGGCAAAGCCCATCTTTGGCATTTAGGACCCTGTGTACGCCTTTGTTCCTTCTTTGGAAACCGTGTTTGTGTAGCACGGACCCGTCCCTCTGCTCCAGCCTGTTGTTTTTCTTAGTGATTTTAGTGTGGTGATAATGCCAGGAGCGTTGGCCCTGGGAAGCAGTGGCCCCTGCTCTTTATCAGGGGAACAGGGACAGTTGCAGGAGCAGTGCAGCTTCTTTGTGTCTAGGAGGAGAACCACTGCTCCCAGCCCGAGCTGAACCCCCCAGCCCATAGATCGAAGGAGGATTGAACATTTAGCCTAAAATGAGTAGCTACTCTTGAAACCACCATAGTTAGATACGAGAATAATACTCTGTGGGGATGGTTGATGCTGAGACAGCTGTTTCACCCTATGTCCGGATGTTCTTCTTTGCAAGCCTAAAGGCAAATTACTTTTTAAAAAAGTCATTGTTTTTTTCACCTAGAAATTCTGTAGCTCTGGACAAAGCTCTCAGAGCAGGATCAGTTCAAAGCAGTCCTGGTCAATGCAATCCCAGTCAATGCAATCCCAGCCCCACCTCTTCTCTGCAGGGTTCCCACATCCCTGCAACAAACAGAGACTTTTGTCCATAGCCCCACATCCTTTGAGATCTTTGAAACACTGGTGCCAAACATCCATAGGTGTGCTGGTCAGGTTAGTGCCTGCTCAACGCAGTAGGGTATTTCCTGGAGAAAAAAAGAGTTGAAACTCCATTCAGTAGGCATATATGAACAAGAGGGTGTAACACTTGCTCTGTTTTCTGCAGCAGTGTAAATCTCTTGGGATTTATGACGAATGAAGAAAACAAGTTAGAAATCTTGGGTGAAACGTCTGATTTGTAAAGATGGTTTTGCAGCTGGCATTAAAGGCAGATACCTAGCAGATATCTGGGCACTTGTCTTCTAGCAACACAGTAAGAGATCTTTAGACATTTACACGTAGCTTCAGGTGTCTCTTGGAAATGTAAGCTAAGTGACAAATCAATGGTCACAGAAGGAGCCTGGTAAAGGTAAAGCTTGAACCCATATCTCCAAAACCTCAGGTTAACTTGAGACTTTTCCGCCTTCCTGGAGACATGAGAGGTCTTCATGTGACAAAGTTCTCAGGTCCTTTCAGTAAGTGAATCCTGGAGAGCCATATTACTGTGGCTCTGTATCATACTTCCTGCAAACGACTGATAACACCTTTTCTAAGAAATCCCCCCTTCTTTAAGCAAAATGATGTAATTTATTCTGCAGTCTTTCCTCTGTGTGGGTAACTACTGCTGCGTTGCCTTCCCCACGTCGAGGATATCTTCTTTCACTCCACAGTGACCAGAATGGGGATCATAGAAACTGGAGCCAAGGGAGATTTATTATATCACTGAACTGGCATCTGGAATGTCACATAGTATCCGAGCTCTGACATAACTCTGAAACTTGGCACAGCTGGAACATGGGCTGTAACAGGTAATGGTGCTATTGTATTTCCCTATTTTCTTTAGAATGACTGTTGTGTTGGTACAGAGGTTAAAAACTTCCCTTTGCTTGTTTGCCTATCACACTGATGCTTTATTTTACCAGCTATATCTTTGGGTTTTTATTACTTTAAAATAAAATTTTACTATTCCTGATTTTCTCTGCCTAATGTGTACTCTACTATTTTAGCTGCATTCCCAGATGTACATTTTATATCTGCTCTGGCCTCCTGTGCCCCCTCATTTCATCCATACTCAACAAATAGAGCTCTCGACAGCCTCTGTGCTCTCATGTGCCATCATAGTCAGAGTGGTTTGGTGAATAGAGCAATAATTTCCCCCGAGCATATTTTTTTGACCCCACTATGGGTTTTCTCCTGCACACATCTTTCTGTATGCATTTTGCACACTGCTGCTTGGTCAGAGTGAATGTTAAAGCCTCTTGTCATTGCTTGCAGGAATGCAATCGTAACCTGTTTTACTTCCATGAGATGCTGTGAGCAGGAGCGATTGCTCAGATGAAAGAAGTTTTCTATACTCTGTCTTCCAGCACTTTTTCTTATTTCTCTTTCCATTCCTCCAGCATGTCTTACACTTTGCATAAAACCTCAAACTGATTCACTGTAATAGCCATCTTGCATTTGTTCATGACAACAGTGCAATAAAGCCTAAACTGTTCGTTGTAAACAAATAAAAACACACTCCCTTTCCTAAGAAGCCTTTAAAAACAGCTTGAGACAGGCAAATGCAGTAGTTCTTTGTTGGCTTTTCTAACCTGCTTGTGCTCCTAGGCATACTCCAATCTCACGATTTACCCAGGATTTGTGAAGCCAGGAGCTGCCTCTCTGAGCCGGAGTGGTGGCCCCAGGGGATACAGGGTGCCTGGAAGCTGTTACCCATCCCTGTGGTGGTCAGTACCCAAGCTTCTCCAGAGGACAGTTTCCTACTTCTGCATGACACACACGATGGGCAAGGTGAAGGTGCTTTGCCTGCAACCTCGTGCACACCGGGAGGTGACTTCTATATTTTACATTATTTGTATCCTAAAAAAATGTGCAGATAGTGTAGAGTACGCCATCATTAATGTTCAAGCAAAATCAGACAGCAGTCGAACAGTTTTACTGCAAGAAATTTTAATTGCTCAACCTAGCAAAAAGCCTTAAAGTGATTTCATGAAAAAGAGGGAGAGAGGAAAGCAGGGACTTTCATTTAACACATGTATTTTCTTGAATTGAGTAACAATTGTACTTGAAATTTGACTGGTATTGAATTCTACCTCGTTTACCCAGGTTAAATCAGCTTTCCTGTGCAGACCAAGCTCGCCTGCTGAACCGTGTAGTTTCGCTCGCCCTTTTTTTTGCCATTCCCGCAGGAGCAGCGCGGGGCTGCGGGCAGCCTGGGGGACGCTCTGCGGAGAAACACCCGGGGCCGAGCTCAGCCCCCACGCGTGGGGCAGGCGGCCAGCGGGCTCCCACGGCGGCACGCGCTGCCTGCACCCGTCCCGCTCCATCTGCCGGCGGCGGCTGCAAACTGCCTCCTGCCCTCACCTGCTGCCGGCAGGCTCCGAACCACAGTCCCGGCCACCCCGCGGGGGCAGGAGCAGCTCCCACTCGTGACCCTCCACGGGGTACAAACCCCTGGCTGCAGAGCAGCCCGCACACGCTGCCCCCCCGCCCCGGCCGGCCGCCCCCACCCCCCAGCACGACCACCCCACTCTGCACCCACTCTTCGCCACCTCCCGGCAACTTTCCCCCCGGCACCGTCCCCACCTCCACTCCGCGCTTCCCTGCCCCTCGCAGCGCAGGGCGGGAGGGGGCCCACGCGTGTTTCGCCGCGCAGCGGCGGGGCTGAGAGCGGGCGGTTGGGTTGCGAGGAGGTTTTTCCGCGGGGGGCCGCCCCTCGCAGCGCCACCCCCTGCCCTCCCCCACGCGTGCCCGCGCCCCGCTTGTTTCCCCCGCGGCCGTTCCACGCGGCGGGGCGGAGCGGGGCCGTGACGCGGCGGCGGCGGGGCTATAAAGCACCTGCCAGGCGCCCGCCGGCTCCAGACGCATCGCGGCGGCTCCGGCTAAATCTCCGCGCGGGGAAGCAGCGGGACAGCCGGGGGTAAAAGGAGGAAAATACGAGAAAAAGAACCCCAAAAGCCTCCAACTCTCTCCAGCCATCCCAGCCCCACGCCTGCGAGACCCGCGGCCATGCCCAGCCACCCCGCCGGCGCCGTGCTGCTGGCGCTCGCCTTCTGCGCCCTCCTGGAAGATGGTGAGCCCCGGGCTGGAGGGGGGCTCGGCACCCCGGGGGTGTCTGCCCTGGCAGGGGGACCCGTCTGCGCCCCCTCGGCTGGGGGAGTGGGGCTCCGTGGGTTGCCGGAGGGTGCCCCGGGTCTGCCCGGAGGCTGGCCGCAGGGTGGGGAGCGTTGCACGGTGGCTTCTGTGTGCCTTTGCCCCAGGGGTAGCCCCTGCAGCTGGCAGGGTTGTGCAGGTCCTTTATGAGCCCGCAGCCTGATCGGCAAGGCTGCACCTCCCGTTAAAACTGCCTGTACATTGCAATCGCCATATTCCTTACCGGAGGTGTAATGGCAGAGGTGACATACCGACGGGCAGTCCAGCGCTCTGCACCGAGCCTGCAACTCATCCCTTCCTCCTTCTGCTGCAGGTATGGGCCATCCGCCGCTGGAGTCCCACCTGGCCGCAGCCAGTGCTGCACATCCGAGGACCAAGCGATGTTCCTGCAACAGCTGGCTGGATAAGGAATGCATTTACTTCTGTCACCTGGACATCATCTGGGTCAACACACCTGGGTGAGCATGAACGTAGCTTTCTGGGGGTGGTGGCTCTGCTGATGAGTGACTGTGCTTTCTGATCGAAGATGGGCTTGGATTAGGGGAAGGTGAGAAAGGGTCCCAGTGCTGTGAGGCTCTTGTAGCACCTGCTCCAAAGAGCATTGCAAGTCCAGTCCTTTGCAACATCTAGAAAGGGACAAGCTGTGCTTCTGCTCCGGAGTTTGAGCATAACCCACAGGGGAAGGGGGTGAAAGCACAGGGCGCTGCCTGCTTGTGGGTTCATCTTTTTCTGAGATTTGTACCTCTGCAAACTGAAAGCAACACCAAGATGTTACGGCCGTAAATCAGAAAGTTACTTTACCCACTTGTGAACTGTAACCCTGACTGCTGACTGCCAGTATTGTTAATGAGACAGTGGTGGGCTGGCACTATAGTCCCGTGGCTGCCAAGTCCTGCCCTCAAGAATGCTACAGCAGCTTTCCAGGCAGTTTCAGGCCAATGGCCATCACACTGTAGCAAAACACATGTACTCAGGTGTGGTTATAATCACGCTTACTAACGTGCAATTACAACTCACTGCTTGCTCGGAGAATAGTTGCAGTCATTGCCAATCCTAAACCCTCTGGGAGAGTAGATTGCGATCAAAGATGGAACGGGAATGTGCTAACAGCTCTGAAAGCATGCTGTGATCAGAACAACCTGTTATGGCCCCAAGACATCTTGATTTGTACTATGTCCTGTGTGTTAAAACCCATGGGGGGGAGGGAAAGCATCTCTGTGCTTGAGAAACTGGCTGCTTGCTGCTGGTGGGGCGGGTGGACAGGGGCAGCCGCACTCCTTGTGCGCTTTGCCATCCAGGTGAACTGCCAGCTCGCCTAGCCCATGTGGCGACCCTTGCACAGGCGCCTGGGCTGCTGCAAGGAGAGAAAATTCCATTTGCAACCCTGCGCGTACTGGCACGGCAATCTCCCTGGGAGGGGTAGGGTGGGTAAACAGTAGGTGGGAGAGGAGCTGGAGTTTAAAGGCTTAGACATATCAGTGACCTTTTCACCTTATGTCTATAGATGAGTCTTTTATTATCCTGGCACTGGCTTGGCTGCCTCCCAGGACTGTGTTATAAACCTGTTGGCTAATCAAAAGTTAGTTGCATAGCTGATTTCTTTTGTTTTTAACAGACACACCGCTCCCTATGGCTTGGGAAGCGCGCCAAGGCGGCGCAAGAGATCGCTTGGCAGGTGCGAGTGCTCACACTCAAGGGACAACATCTGTGCCACCTTCTGCCAGGCAAAGCCTGGGTAAGTCAGGGGAGTCCTGGGGATGTCCCTGGGGGCTGCTTGGAGGGGGTGCAAGCAGACGAACAAAGCTTAGGAGCTGGAGTAACTCTCTACAGCCTCCCCAGGGATGGCTGTGCAGCTCTTTGCAAACAGCTGAAACTTGTCTAGTGGCTTTCATACCCCTCCCAAGAGGCCCTGGCAAAGTGTCACTAGGGTGTTTTTCTTGTACAATAGTCTCTTTACTAGCTGATATGAAGCAACGTTACCTCCATCACTCCTGCTGCCAGGAGGCTGAGGAAGTGCTGGGTGCGCTGGTGGGAAGGGAGGAGCTGGCAGCAGACGGGGAGAGGAACTAGCGGAGGGTGTGAAGGTTTGGGACACCGGTGTCTCCTGCATGGCTCATGTGGGAGAGGCTGCAGGAGAGTAGGGCTGCTGTGGAGTGGGACTTGGAAGTCAAATACCTTCTGTAGGCAGCTCTTTTCGTAGTGCACGTGGGCTCTCAGTTGTCTTGCTTCAGCCAGCGGCATAGGGGACTGCTTACGCTGTGGGGAGGTGGGGAGCAAAGTCGTCGTGGAGATCTGTCATTAACTTCATAGCAAGGTGATAGTTAAAATCCCCAATCATTAAATATGACTGAATAGAGAGAGGTCTGACAGAAGAGGATAGCAGTAAAAGTGAGCTATGAATAGCTCTCAAATAGCTGCAATTAACCCTTCAAAAACATGCATTCAACTGTCTTAGTCTGTCACTGGAGACGTTAGAGCAACATTCCCCCTGGTACTTACCATAGCATGGCTGGATACGCGTGCTTCATGCATCTCCTCTTGCTCATTAGGTACCTCCAGAGTCTGAAGCTCCCAGTGAGCTCTGGAGCATCAGTGAAGTCCCTGCAGAGCGGTGGCGTAAAGCCTTCCCATCATGGCCTGCTGAGAGCTCTCAGGTGAGCATGCCACTTCAACCCACTCTGCATGTCCCTCATAAGCACTTTGAAATCTGCAGTTGTGACCCCAGACTGCAGTTACCACTTGGATTTGACCTGACTTCTCCCTCTCGTCTGCCTTTAAACGAGTAGACTTGACTAGTTCTGCTCTCTGTAGAATTGAAGGCTAACAGCTGAGGGAACCAGCTTTGCTTGTGTCATTCCAAAACTAGAGGAATATTACATAAAATGTAATTCTTGATTGGAGTGGGATGTTCCTCTGATATGGGACAGGCAAACAGGTGATGTACGGGAAGGGGAGAGGGACGGCATCATGTAGGAAAATGATTAACTGGGCAGCAACTTTGGACCAAAGGAAATAGCTTTTTTTCACATCATCACATCGGTGAGTTGTGGAACTCACTGCTGGAAGAAACTGCAGGCTCCAGGACTGTAAATGAGTTAAAGGGAGTTGGCAAATTGAAGGAGGGTTGGTCTATTGGTGGCAGTTAAATCAGATGCAGTGGGAACACTTCCTGAATGGCAGATCTGGGAAAGCATCACCTGAGTCATGCCCTGCTGCCATGGGACTCCTCTGCCACTGGCCACTGGTGGAAAGGATATTGGGCTGGATGGATCTCCTCTGTGGCTTAATACAGCTGCAGCTAGAAATTCTCCCTCTTCCGCCATCTTTTGCCTCAAAATAAATCTTGGTGAGGAGTAGATAAATGTTATAATACGGGCTTTTGCTGAGTAGTAGGAAAATGGACAGGAGAATCAACATCGTATGTCTTCTGTTTACAGGGATCTTGCCATCTCCAGTCTGCGGTTCCGCAAGCATCAGCATCGTTCTCGGAGGAGCGCACAGCCAACAGTTTTGCCTTGGAAGAAAAACATCCGGAAGAAGAAGAGATAAGAAACAGGTGCATACCAAGTTCACCAGAAGAATTTGGAGTCCCATGGGTGCCGCTAACTCCGCTGTCGGTAGTTAGGGCTGAAGGAAAGGCCATGAGTGGAACGGGGAAGAAGTGGAAGTCTCCATGCTCCTGTTGCGTGAACCAGTACTGCATGCACTCCAGAGACTGTTGTAAAGGGAAAACTGTCTCTCTATACAGTCATAGATGTGTCGTGGAGCTGAATTGTGCCTTTTTGGATCAGGCAAGGGTCTTGCTGGTAGAATACTATCTTAACTCTGCACTGGAGTCCTAGGCAGAGGGTCAGCCTGCGCTGGGCGATTGAATCACTTGTAAACCAGACGGCTCTGTGCAGTTCTGGACCTGCAGCCCTGAGCCCCTGTCACCAGCCCGGTCTGCGCTGCCTGTGAGCCATGTTTGAGCATGGTTCCAGCTTGGCCCTATTCAAAGGTGGTTTGGCTTGTCGTTGTAGATGGGGATAAACTGCCTCCAGCGTGGCCTGCCTGAGCCCACCTTTGCACTTTTTACTCTTATTTGTCAGACAGTGTGATGTGCGTATGAAAGAAAGAGACTCCCATGGTACAACAGCTCCCAGTTTTTATTAAAAATATGTACAATTCAGAAGCCTGAAAGCCAGCTGAGTAGTCAGTGGCATTCTTTGGCTGAGAAATTCACTGAAGGGCCATCCTTAAGTGGCTCTTGTTTAGGTGGAGGTTAGCTTACTTACCCCAGAGCTTGCATCAAATCCAAGCATGACCCCTGCCATCAGGCACAGCAGCAGCAGGGATGGGGAGGCTGAAGTGGAGCTGTAATTCTGCAGGAGCCCTGTGCATGCGGACCCGCATAGCCTGGGTCCAAGGCAGAGCCGAGCTGCTAGTCTGGATGAGTTCAGCGCTGTGAATCTGTCTCATCTCCTTCAATGTACCCTTAGCAGAGTAGAGTACTTCCAGCTCTTAACCGAATATCCCAGCCTTCTTTCAGCTCTGCCTGAAAGGAAAGGCTAGGGGCAGAAAAGATGGGTGGTGGGAAAATAGCACGCAATGGCTTGCTTGCTGCTTCACTTAGATCAGGTCTCTGAGTCAGACTCTATATGATAAATGACCAGTATATGGATAGCATGTCACTATGAGAAGTATAACCTGAATTAGGCAAGGGGCAGCCAGGTGAGACTGATGTGGAGGAAAGGATTGGTAAGAAGAGAGCACAGCACTCTCTGCACAGCTTCAGAAGAAAGGCTTGGATTTTAACCCATGCCAGAATCACAGCTGCTTCCCCAGCCACGGAGCAGCACAGTGCAGCTGGCCCAGAGGAGGGAAGGAATAATTTAGAAAAAATGCTGAGCCCAAGACCTAGAAACCAATCTTGCAGGCAAACGCAATCTCAAGGCTCTGGAGCTGTATCACAAATGCACTTTTGTTTGCCTGGGCAGATTAACTTCTATTATAAATTGTGGCTGCAGCTGTCATCTGGTTCGTGCAGATAAATAATTGCTCTCCTGGAACCACTGTTGGGTCCCCCTTGCTGCCCAATCCAGTATTACACATGAGCATTTAAAAAGGCTGCTTGAAGTTGGTGGTGGACCAAAATCTGTGGCTGTTGCAAGTGTAGTCCCATTGGACGTACAAAATACTTCCTTGATTTTGCTTTAAGCCCTAGAGGGGGGGGGGAAATGAGAACAACTGGTTGTATCGTAAATGAAACAACAGACTAATCATTTGGTCCCCAAAGCTGCAGAGAATCTTTTTTATATTTAACCTTCTGAAGGTTTAAGTCATTTCAAAAAAAAAAAAAAAATCCTGAAAGGGTTTGTTCCAGAGGAAACTTTGCACATGGTTAAATGTGAGCCTAGTAATTTAAAATAAAACTACTGCTGTAAAGTACTATGTATATCTCCTTGTGTGTATAATGTCTCATCTTTAAGTGACTTACTGCACACGTGCCATATGTAGCATCCTGAAATCTGTATATTTATTTAAATCTATTGATTTTTTTTAGACAGTAATTTGCCAAATTTAATTTGTAATAAATAATGTCAAACGTCAATATTGTTTTTCTTCCTTATTTGATGGCTGTGTGGTGGTGGATGAAATGAAAGAAATCCAGATGGCCAAAAGCACTGTGAAAGTGAGTGGGGCAGCAGAGCTGGGTGATAATGGGGAGGCTGTGCAGTCTTGTGAATGGTCCTGAGCAACCCACTGACTTTTAGATCTGAGTTTTGCTGACTTTTTTTAACTCTTTTTTTTTTAAGTGCAGTTTTAAAAACATCATTTTGCTGATTGTTTTTAATTTTTTTAATACAGTTAAAAATCCATCATCCATTTGATGGTCATCTTTGCATGAAGACCACACCATAGATCATTCTGGTGTAGTTAACTCAGTGAATCTCATGGAGCAGCTGTGAGAAGGGAATAAAAAAGAAACATTAACGTAATAGCTAGCACTATGCTTGCTGCATACCCAGAAACCATAGCACTTGTTTGTGTGTTTCCACTGCTCCCTGGGAAGAGTAGTTCAGAGAGCTTCATCCCCATCCTTTCCTATTGCTCAGCTTTCTCGACTGAGCTGCATCACCCACGGCCAAGCCTCCACCCTGTGACTTGGTGTTGGAGCATGCAAAAGTCAGATTCCTTCAGATGTTTCTATGACAATAAGTCATAGTTTCTATGACTTTAATGATAAAGGTCCATGATTAAAAGGTCCTTGAATTACAGGTAAAAGGGGAAAAAAAGGTACCCTGAAACACTGCAAATTTCCTATGTATAATATCTAAGCTGCAATTCTCCCCTCTTCTGTTCAACCTGGTCCCAGAACAGGCCTGAAAATTTTGCCTGTTTGGGGTAATTTCCATGGTATCCTGCCTGGACTGATTTCAGGTGGCGTGAATGAGGAAGCTGAGGGCTGTTGGACATTCATTCATTTCCTAGGAAAGATTTCCCCACCATTTGGAATGTCTATTAAGCCAGCCTTGGGCCCAGCCTTTTATTTGTCTGTCTTAAGTCACAGAAGAACTATGGCCTTAGTCAGCCCTTGCTCTCAGAAAATGAAGCATCCCTGCTTGGTCAGCTGGTGGCCCAGCCAGCTATGAGAGTAATAGCACAAGGGGAGCATCATGTTTGCTGGAGGTGTGACCAAAAGAAATGCTCTCCAGCCCTGCTAAAAAATGTGGACTTTAAGCGAGACATTCAAATGAGGAGAGAAAATTTGAACTAAACCATTTGTGGGTGAGTTGGTTTTTTTGTTTGTTTGGGATATTTTGTGTGTGTGTGGTTTTGTTTGGTTCGGGTTTGGTTTTTTTTTTTTTCTCCTTTTTTTTTTTTTCCCTGGCTCTAAGATCAATGAACAGAGGAAAATTTCCAGGTAGGGCTGAATGATGGAAAATCTTCCAGGGCAGGCTCTCCCCATTCACTTGGGGAAACTTTGAACTCACCAGTGAGTACTACAGAAGGAAATACTGTAAGTTAACATATGTGGATAACCAGTTTAAAAATACCACAGGCCAGACATCCAGAAAAGTGCCCCAAGGCCACGATCAAAAAAATCTCAGAAGCCCTCCTTGCTAGAATCTTATGTAAGGCCCCTCAGGTGTCCCACCCAATGCTGAGGAGCAACCTGAGCCTGGCAGCAACCCCGTGGTGTTGCCCGGAACAATGCCAACATCTGTGGAAATCCCAGCCCTTCGGGTACAGTTTTAATTACAAGAGCCAATTAGGTATCACCCAAGGGAAGAAGAGGAGGGAGATGCTTTAGAGCATCTTAATTAGGGTGAAAAGGGAGAAGAGAGGACGAGCTTATTCTGAGGTTATTGAACTCAGTGATAAAGATTAGCTGAAGTAGGTTGAAGGAGGCATATTTTATAAATTCTCACATGTAACAGGAAAGAACAGAATAACAAAACTTTATTAGAGAGGAAAATCCAGGAAAGCAGGCAACTTCCAATGCCAGTTCTAAGTATAAGTGCTAGGGTACCTTTCCTAAGATACAACTTTTTGATTGAGTTGTCCTTTTTATGATAGACAGTTCCCATAAAAGTCAACCTCTTGTGCCCTGCATGTGACTCTGGCATTTTTTCTGCAGCAGGAGTTCTTGAAGAAGAGCCTTTATAGATGGCCCACAGGCAGCTAACTTTGTTTCTGTGCTGTAGGACAGTTCTGTCCTCATCAGGTTAGGCATTATTTTATTTGGTGGGAGTTTGTTCACATCTCACAATGTTGAACTGGTAGGTTCTGCTCAAGAGAAGAAGTGTTGACATAAAAGTAGAAAGATACTTTGAGTGAGGGGTATTTGGGTGGATATCTTTTCAAAGCCAGCATTTGGTGCTTCCATGGAAAGAAGAAGCTGTCCATGGCAGATATTGGCTTTGCTAGAAGATTCTCCTGCCTGGCATTTTATAATTTGTCCTGCTTTGGTTTGGATCACCCTGCAGAAGAGCTGGGCCTTCTTAAATAACACCTATGGTGCAAGAGGAGGGGAAGGGACACTGACTAATGGGTGCAGAGTGATGCTTTGTCATGGGTCAGCAGCTGGTCCCTGTGCCTTTGGTTTTGGCACCTCCGTTCTGAGCTACAAGTTCAATGGCTCTGTGGAGGCTGAATATGGACCAGCAGTATACACCCCCCAGACAGCACTGGTGGCCTACCCAGCAGCTGCATTTCTGTAAGATTCAATCTATTACAGAAATCTTTCACTCCTGCATATGACTAAGGCCAAAGCTACAAGGCACTGAGGCAGATATTCTGCAAAAGGTCTTCTCTCTGAGAAATACCTCTGTGAACACTTATGCTGTAATGTCAAGCTTAGAATAATGTAGTTCAATGGAATGGAAGCTTCTCAGTGTCTTCCGCCACCAAGAGGTTCTCCAGTCATCTCGGCCATGGCCAGGGTGCAGCCTTGTGGTTTGACTTGCACCCTTCAGACTATGGCAGGATATGGCACATGTCAATGAGTAGTTCTAGACAAGGAAATAGAGGGCTTGATTAAACTTCTGTGTTTACAGTTGCCAAATCTTCTCTAGCTCCAGCATCCTTGGGTATGAAGATTATTGACTTGACTGGTTGTCTTAAACTGGCTGGAGTGAGGAACAAATAGATTTACAGTGGATGTCAGCTCCATAATTCACACCTTCTGCCACAGGCTGGTGAGGTCTCTGTGGTCAGCTGCATCCCGCATTTGCAGGATCTCCTAGCTGTGGGGCAAGGAAAACCATGGGCTCTTTGGATGTCACGCCCAGGTCTAGATATCACAGTAACTGACCACAGCCTGTCTTATCTGATCCAGGCAACAGTGAAGTATAAACCACCAAAATCCCTCCTATGGGAACTAGGTCTCCAGTTTAACCCTTAATCGCTTTCTTTAAGAGGAGATTGGTAGGAAACCTGAGGCAGGCAGAGCTGGCGTAAAACTATTGGGTGAAGTACGTGTCCATCTGTCACATCTTCCTCTGACACTCAGCAGGAACATTATACTGCCTATGAGCCTGTTTGAAGTCCTGTCCTCAACCTCACACCTGCTCACTGATGAGTTACTGGGTGTCTCTTACCTGTCTGTAAGACCTTTGAAGAGACCTTAAAGCCATTCCCTTGTCAAAAGGAAACAGCGTGTCTGTCTTCAAAGCACTGCTCCATCAGGTTGCCCTGCAAAGGTGAGACAGAATCATAGAATCGTAGAATGGTTTGGGTTGGAAGGGACCTTAAAGACCATCTAGTTCCAACCCTCCGCCATGGGCAAGGACACCCTCCACCAGACCAGGCTGCCCAAAGCCCCATCCAGCCTGGCCTTGAACACTGCCAGGGAGCCAGGGGCAGCCACAACTTCTCTGGGCAACCTGTGCCAGTGCCTCACCACCCTCATAGTGAAGGATTTCTTCCTAATATCTCATCTACCCTGCTTCAGCTCAGGGCCATTACCCCTTGTCCTATCACTACACACCCTTGTCAGTCCCTCTCCAGCTTTCCTGGAGCCCCTTCAGGGACTGGAAGGGGCTCTAAGGTCTCCCCGGAGCCTTCTCTTCTCCAGGCTGAACAACCCCAACTCTCTCAGCCTGTCTCCATAGCAGAGCTGCTCCAGCCCTTGGATCATCTTCGTGGCCTCCTCTGGACTCTCTCCAACAGCTCCGTGTCCTTCTTGTGCTGGGGACCCCCGAGCTGGACGCAGCACTGCAGGGGGGGTCTCACCAGAGTGGAGCAGAGGGGCAGAATCCCCTCCCTCGACCTGCTGGTCACACTGCTGGGGATGCAGCCCAGGACATGGTTGGCTTTCTGGGCTGCAGGTCCACATTGCTGGCTGATGTCCAACTTTTCATCCCCCAGCACCCCCAAGTCCTTTTCCTCAGGGCTGCTCTCCATCCATTCCCTACCCAGCCTGTAGTTGTGCTTGGGATCGTGCCAACCCATGTGCAGGACCTTGCACTTGGCCTTGCTGAACTTCACACAATTCACATGGGCCCAGCTCTCAAGCCTCTCAAGGTCCCTCTGGATGGCATCCCTTCCCTCCAGCGTGTCAACCACACCACTGTGTTGGCTTTGCGTGGCAAGGTTTTGGTAGCGGGTGGGGGCCTTGCTGCCAGCTGGACCTAAACCACGACAACCACACAGCTTGGTGTCATTGGCAAACTTGCTGAGGGTGCACTCGATCCCAGTGTCCATGTCACTGACAAAGATGTTGAACAGTGCTGGTCCCAGTACCGACCCCTGAGGAACACCACTCATCACTGGTCTCCACTTGGACATTGAGCCGTTGACCACAATTCTTTGAGTGCGACCATCCAGCCAATTCCTTATCCACCGTGTGGTCCATCCATCGAATCCATGTCTCTCCAATTTAGAGACAAGGATGTCATTTGGGACAGTGTCAGATACTTTGCACAAGTCCAGGTAGATGACATCAGTTGCTCTTCCCTTATCCACCAACACTGTAACCTTGTCATAGGAGGCCACCAAATTTGCCAGGCACGATTTGCCCTTAATGAAGCCATGTTGGCTGTCACCGATTGCTTCTTTATGTTCCATGTGCCTGAGTATAGTTAACAGGAACATCTGCTCTGTGACCTTGCCGGGCACAGAGGTGAGACTGACCAGCCTGTGGTTTCCTGGGTCTTCCTTTTTCCCTTCTTAAAAATGGGGATTATGTTTCCCCTTTTCCAGTCAGTGGGAACTTTATTGGATTGCCACGACTTCTCAGATACGACGGATAGTGGCTTAACAACTTCTTCCACCAGTTCCCTCAGGACCCATGGATGCATCTCATCAGGTCCCATGGACTTGCACACCTTCAGGAGATGGTTTCACTGACCTCCCTGAGGGAAAGACTTCTTGAAGTGGTGAGGTTGACTTAACAACCTGCAATAGGTCAATCCTACACCCTTCAGTCCTTATCCCCACTGTCCCCTCTAGCACTGATTGATGCCTGGTGGGCAAACTGAGCTGGTAGTAATCCAACTCAGGAGAAGTGAGGGAGGAGGCTTTTTGATGGTTTAGTGACTTCAGCTGGGTCGAATGAGTATGGAGCTGAAAGATGAAGCCTCATGAGCAGCTAAACATCTGGCTAAGACTTTGAAATGTGGGAGACCACCAGCGCCATTGAGCTTTTGCAGGTGGAATTTACCATAGAAATGGCTTCTAGTGATTTTGGTTTCTCATCTCAGGTGATAGCAGGAGGCTTGTGAGAGGATGGAAGCTGAAGTAGAAAATTTAAGTAGGCACAGTCAGATTAAGTAACCACGTAGTTTAAAACTGTATTCATTAGCTGTACTGGGTAACAAATACAGGCTCATGCCCCACCCAGGCAATGAGCTCCAGGTAAGTATATCCTTGATCCCACAATGAACTTGGTGAAGCATGGGAGGTGTGAGCACCTTTAGCAACACACTGTATGAGAAGGGAGCTGAAGCCTTCAACTCACTTGGCAGCCAAAGCAAGCAGTCAGCAGAGTTCCCATCACCGGACATGCACCCTTGTCCAGGAGCACAAGTCTGGTGGTTGCTTTCCAGGCTCATGGTGTGGGTTAGATGAGCGGACAGTGAAATGGGTTGAGAACTGGCTGAATGGCAGACCCCAGAGGGTTGTGATAAACGGTGCAGAGTCTAGTTGGAGGCCTGTAGCTAGTGGTGTGCCCCAAGGGTCAGTACTGGGTCCAGTCTTGTTCAACATATTCATCAGTGACCTGGACGAGGGGGCAGAGTGTATCCTCAGCAACTTTGCTGATGATATGAAACTGGGAGGAGCGGCTGACACACCAGAAGGCTGCACTGTCATTCAGAGAGACCTGGACAGGCTGGAGAGCTGCGCAGAGAGGAACCAAATGAAATTCAATAAAGGCAAGTGTAGGGTCTTTACACCTGGGGAGGAATAACCCCAGCACCAGCACGGGTTAGGGGTTGATCTGCTGGGAAGCAGCTCTGCAGAGAAGGACCTGGGAGTCCTGGTGGACAACAAGCTCTCCATGACCAGCAGCATGCTCTTGTGGCCAAGAAGTCCAATGGTACCTGGGGTCCATTGGGAAGAGCGTGGCCAGCAGGTCAAGGGAGGTTCCCCTGCCCCTCTACTCTGCCCTGGTGAGGCCACATCTGGAGTTCTGTGTCCAGGTCTGGGGTCCCCAGTTCAAGACAGACAGGGAACTACTGGAGAGAGTCCAGTCAAGGGCTGCGAGGATGATGAGGGGACTGGAGCATCTCTCGTACAAGGAAAGGCTGAGAGAGCTGGGGCTGGTTAGTCTGGAGAAGAGAAGACTGAGAGGGGATCTGATCAACACTTATCAATATCTAAAGGGCGGGTGTCCAGAGGACGGGGCCAGACTCTTCTCAGTGGTGCCCAATGACAGGACAAGGGGCAACGGGCACAAACTGGAACACGGGAAGTTCCATCTGAACATGAGGAAAAACTTCTTAACTCTGAGGGTGACCGAGCCCTGGGACAGGCTGCCCAGAGAGGTTGTGGAGTCTCCTTCTCTGGAGAGATTCCAAACTCGCCTGGATGTGACCCTGTGCAACCTGCTCTGGGTGATCCTGTATGGCAGGGGGGTTGGACTAGATGATCTCCAGAGATCCCTTCCAGCCTGACCGTTCTGTGATTCTGTGGTTCTTTGGTTCTGTGATTTGTTTTGAGGCAATGCAGCAGAGGTGTATCTTCACTTTCATCTTCTGCTGTCATCCCAGAGGGGACATGCTGCTGAGATGAGGAGCATTGCTTATTTTCTAATTTAAATGAACTCCCTTTCTCCAGTTGTGTTGTTGAAGGGGAGGCAGGATGCCACTGGCTCAGTTAAAGCGTCTGCACTGGAAATCATTCCTGTGGTGCATCTGGAGCACACTGGAAGTACAGCTCAGTGCATAGTTGGTGTAGTCTGGAGGACAGGGTATGAACAACTTGCTGAGCAACCTTCCCTTGTGAATTATTGGGAAAAAAGCTGAAGAGCTGCACTCCAAAGGATAGAATGACAAGGCTGATCAGAAAGACTTTCATGAACTCCAGGTTGTCTTGTCTGTGTTGTTCTGGCAATATACCTAGGAGTTGTGAGAGTCTACCAGAAGCCAGAAAATAATCTTCGCTTCCCTCCGAAAGATAGAGACCTCCCTTCAGCATAGCCACGCATTCATTTTATTATGACCCTAATGGCACATTATTTGCAATATGTGTTAACCAATTCAATAAGTCACCCTGATGGCTTTTTTTTTTTTTAAAGTTTTCAATACATGCCATGAAAATCTCCAAGACTTCATTTCAGCAGCGAGACCATAACAGTTTAGACAAGATCTTAAATGGTGAATAACCCTCTCCCTGGAGATTTGATGGCAAATACGAGGTATGCCTCTGTGACTTTATTATTAAAACAGAATGATCTCCCTCCAGCTCTGTTGGAGGGGGAGGAGGAGGGAGCACACATGGAGCGATTAAGAAAAATGTCTTTGACCTTCAGCAACTTAATCAGCTGCCAGTGTTCTTCCTAATAGTGTGCTAATGGTTAAGTTCTTCTGGATGCCATAAAATGTGCTATAACTGGAGGCTACAATAAAGTGCTGATCAACCCATCAAGTGAGTCAATCCAAAAGTAATATCTGTCTTTGTAATGACTATAATAAAACCTATGCCAAAGCCAGGAGATGACGTGAATAAGAATGCTGCTTAATTTTGCTGGGCTGCAATGCTGGGTGAATTTGCCACACTTCTGCAGACTTGCTCTTGGGTGACATTCCCACTCCTGCCTAGGAAAGCCAAACTTTACATTTGTGTGGCCGGTGCTCTAAGGATAGTCCTAAGAGGATTGGGCAGGTGACATCTCCATCCAAGCCGACTTGAGTTTTGGTACAGAAAAGGATGTTGAATTTGAGCTGGAGCTCTTCATCTCAGCAGTAACTGCACTGACAAAAAGTAGGATAGAGGCATCACTGTGATTGCCTTTTTGAAAGGCTGGGGCTGGGAAGCGGAGAGAAGATGTTTATAAATTTTAGGTATCCCAGTGTTAAAGATAGCCTAATCTTTAATGCTGTGGTATTAAAAGTGGGTGAAAGTTCACTGGAATACCCAGTACAGCACCATGGGATGAGGTGGTGGAGTGCCATGGTAAAAAGGCACAGATGTGACAAAAAGGAAAGCACCCCTGGCAAAGGGCAAAGGCCTGGATGAATGAGAGAGACCCTTCCTAGCACTGGGGAAGGAGCTGAGGAGCTGACAGAGGTTGAACACTGTCCCTGAGGATTTGCCATGAAGAAGGCAATGATCAAGCCCCTTTCAAAGGTACCTCATGGGATTACAGTAGCAGAGGGACTGGAGGATCCTCCCATGCACACTACCTTTTCGTGATCTCCCTGAGAGCACTCAGCACCCCCAGGGAACTGCTCACCTCTTGCAGGATGGAGCACAACCTGCACTGGGCTTTCTCTCTGAATCCCATGCCCTTTACAAACCAGGTTTTGTCTGTCTTGCCCTTTGGAAAGGCACGGGTGAATAATAGGGTCAGTGGGCAGTGAGTAAACCAGCATTGGGATCGTAAATTCTTAAATCTTCCTGCTTTGGGAATTGTCCGTCTGCCCACAGACAGCAGGGGACTCGGATGGAGCATGAAGGGACGGTGGGTGCCAGGAGCCAAGGCACCTGCTGCTGTCGACGGAAGGATGGCAGCTCTTTTCCTACAAAACACAGCCGGTGTTTTGGGATCCCTTTGAGCACAAAGCTGCTCTCCAGGATGCTAAGAAGCAGGAACCTAATTCACAAACCCAGCATGGAGCTGGTGGAAAACACGCTGCAGCCTTTCAAGGAATCGTGGAGCGGATTCCTCCCCCATCAGTAAAGAAAACAGGATGCAGGCCACATTCCTGCTCGCATAGACAAGGCTCTCCACACCAGCACAAACACATTTTCTCAGTTCCAATTAAACCCTGGCTCTATATCACCTTGCTGCTGATAAGGGTCTGATTAATGGAAGAATTGTCTTTTTTTTTTTTTTTTTTTTTTAATAAGTCTCTGGTGCTAATTGTTTTTTCCCTCTCCCATTTCTTGTTTAAAAGGCGCTTTCGAGGAGGGCTGCTGATTGTGCTGGAAGCTGTATGGGAACACTTAGTCTCTTCCTGGTTTTGTTTTTGGGGCTAACTGCTGCCACTGAGACTAACAGGTCCAATAGAAAAATCACCTCTGCGGATAACCGGCAAAATCCTGCCCTTGTGCCTCCCGATAAACAAGTGCAGATTCATGTGTTTGTTCATGACACAGAAAGCAACCAGAACAATGATTTGGTGACTTTTTGCCAGTGTTGTTTCCTCTAGAGAGCTGACTTCCCTTGCGGAGCCTCAGGTGCATAGCAACAGCTCAGCAAAACAAAAGCCAACCACTGCAAAGCATTAGAAAAATATTATCCCAGTCCGAAGGGTGGGGCCCACCTTCCCATTGCACCCTGGTGCTGGGATCAGCCCCAACGCCAAACCTTCCCGCGGTGCTGCCGCGTGCATGCCAGGCTAATTAGCTAACCACTCTTCTCCCAGGTAAAGCTGCCGGAGCAGTGGAGAGGCGGCTTCTGCTCCAAGCCCACAGGGAATGGTGTGATGATGTGCACATGTGTCATAGTTTAAGAGAAGGGCCGGAGTCTTAATTTAAAAATGTGGTTTCTTCAGTCATTAAAGTGCCTTTGCTCTCTGCCCTCCATGGGGTAATGTCAGGTGGGAATGACTCCATCACCGTGTTTGTAGTCCAGCCCCTAAATCATAAAATCCTAAGGTTGGTAAAGACCTCTAAGATCATCGAGTCCAACTGTCAAATGCAGAGTCCTGACCAGAGATGCGATTAGGGACCCACACTTGCTCGTGCCTCAACCCTGGTAAGAGTCAGGCCCTACAGACCCTGGCTCCTACAGAGTTCCCACCAAGACCTGGCAAGGACATGAGGTGTTCAGCCTCTGAAGTGTCCTTGAGCATCTCTCTTGCCTGTGCCGGAGCAGTTCAGCTCTGTATTGTCCCTGCATCCCTGGGGAAGCTCGTTAGGAGACGGTGTTGAAATGACTGATAGAGCAGAAATGCCTGAGACCCTGCGCTTCTCTCCTAGACATGTCAGCAGAGGGAAAGCACAGCCAAGAGTCTCGGAGGGACAGGATGTGAAGGAGACCAGCAAAATCAGTGACTGATAAAGCAAATGGAAATTGTGAACAAATCAGCCAGTCTGGGCCACTGGGGCTGGAGGTGTCTGAATTAATGGGGGAAATACTCCGCTAAAAAGCCCTGTCCAGTGCATGACAGGCTGCCGTCATGCTCTCCAGGGTGGTCTCACCTTTCAGACCTCACTGTGCTGCTGTGCCCACCTGGGCATCTGCTGTTTGGTAAACCATTAGCTGTGTGCCTGCTGTTTGCCCTGATGTGTGCCTGGTGTGTGCCCCAGCATGTGCCTGGTGTGTGCCCTGGTGTGTGCCTGATGTGACATCAGGGTGATGTCATCAGGGCAAGAAAAGGGATGGGTGAGAGATGTCAGGAAAGGAGCCATGGAGCAATAAAAGAGAGAAGCAGCATGAAAGGGAAGCTCAATGTCATCTCATGCTTATGGGGTAAGCAATGGAATTAATTTGTTGCAGCGTCTTCATCCATATTGCTAAGGACACCCACCCCACAGGCAGATTCTCATCCCCTGGTCTAGTGGGGATGAGCAGCTCATGTCCCACTGCTCAGGGAGGGTTCCTCCAGGGCACAGTGCCTGGGTCCAAACAGTTCTCAGCATGGCTTTCCTCTGAGATTTTTGAAATATTGTTTTTGTAGTGGTTTCTCAGGTCATAATGATGGCTTTGTCACAGCATGATGTTTCTGTAGCACAATGCTGAGGACATGTGCTGTGTGTTTTAAAACCCAGTGGGAGGGCATGGGGGGAGCTGGTAGGCACCCAGTCTGCTGGGAGAGATTGGGATGGAGAACAGCCTGATCCATGCTGCCTGCGGGGAGCCGTCCCTGGAGCACATTGTCCCCAGAACCACATCTGCTTTGCTTCGGAGAGGGTGGTTGAATGCATCTGACAGCACAGATGTAGCTGGTATAAACCAGCTGAAGATGGGGTTGGAGGGGTGCTCTGAGGAACAGCCATGCAAGCAGGAGTCCCCTGGGCAGTCAGGGGAAGGTGACACCAAGTCTGCTAGCAGCCGTGCCCAGCTGTGGGTGATGTGCTGTGCATGGGAGCCTGCTCAGTGGAAAGGGACCTCACACCACAGCTACAGCATCTCTGGGCTGTGGGCAGGAGATGTGGAGATGTGGGCTTCTCATGAAGATGTCTGGAGGAGACTTGACCAAAGTCTCCTTGAGGGAAAGATTTATGATCAGTGTTGGGTCCAGCACAGGGCACTGAAAGGAGTTGTGACAGGGAACAAGGTGAATTCTCCAGCCGGGGCTAGACATGGTGTCAAACCGGATGGTTTAAACAGGTCCTTCCAACCTCACAGTCTCTCAGGTGTCACTGCAAAGGCAGGTGAGAATGGGGGAAAAACTTTGGAGATGATAGAGTGAATTTGCAAACAATCATCCTTCTTGGCTCTTGACAGAGACACACAAGTTAGAAGATGGCACATCGAGACTACAGAGGTCGGGGGAGATTTCAAGGAGCAGCTGCAGAGCCAGGACTGTTGCCACAAAATTTTATCTTAGTTTCCTTGGAAAACAGACCAAAACACAGTCCTTGACAGCCTTAAAGCCTGAGGGTAGGTACGGATTTTTCACTTCATCATCGTCATAGTCTCCCTCACAGCGTCCCAGGACAGGGAGCTGCGGGCATTCCCCCCATGGACACTTCGGACAAGATGATGCTGCCTCATTGAAAAGAGCTGATGCCTCATGCTACCTGAATGATTTATTTTGAGAAGAGATTGTAATTTTTCTTAGCTGCTGGAGCAACAATTAGAGGACTTAGGCCTCTTGTGGAAAAGGTTATAAGGGTCTCACACCTGGAGCCATCACCAGGCCCAGCATTTGGAAGCAGATGAGTCTGGCTGCCTTCATGTCTGTTATGTCTGCCAGGTAAGAGACTGGGGACAATTTTATGTGTGTCGTGTATTTGGCATGTTTGGGACACAGGAATTTGCACACACATGCTCAAGGGGATGGGTGCAGAGATGCAGAAAGGTACAGGTCCAAGCTCTAAATGTAACTCACCCCCTCCACCAATGCACTCTAAGCATAGACACACAAAACTTGAACTGTAGCGTCATCACTCCTAGTAGAGAAACTCAGTTTTTGCACAGCTCTTTCCACTTCCAAATGCTCAGAAAGACCCTCTGGCTTTGGGTCCAGCCAGAGGTCTCCTTCACTCCCTCTGTTACCGGTAGCTAATACCAAGGGTGCAGGAGACCACCAAAAAGCGGCACAAACAACAAACCAGTTTGATGGCTACCTGCCCTTCACTGAGCATCTGCATGGAGTTGCACAAATTCCCTTGTACAGAGGAACTGAGGCATCTGAGGGTGCAATTCAAGAGAAAAGGGAGAAAAAGAGCCAGAGGATGGTGAGTCTCCGAGATGGGGCTGGGAACCTTGCACTGGCTGTTGGTCAAAGCAGGAATCACGCTGCAATGTGTAGACCTGGATCCCCGCAATGTGTAGACCTGGGGAAGGCTCCCCGCAGACCTCAGAGATGTTAGAAAAGGGGAGTTGTTCAGTATGCTGCTGCTGCAGTTTGTCTGTCCTTCTTTCCATCTAAATGACTGCAGGATTGCATTGCTGTTGCTTCTGTGTGGTTGGATGCTGCTGTTAAGACTGTAAACAGAGATAGATATCCCAGCTGGTCTTCTTGCAGGATCACATCCAAATGCTGAATGCTGGAAGAAGATCCAGGATGGGATCACGCAGGCACAGGCAGAGGTGGATGTGACAAGCACTTAGAAGACCCTTGGACAGGGGGGGTATGCCTCGCAAGTGAATGGCTGGACAGTCAGATTCTGCCTCTTGAGGACTTGGTCTGAATCACAGAATCCCAGACTGGTCGGGGTTGGATGGGATCTCTGGAGATCATCTAGTCCAACCCCCTGCCATACAGGATCACCCAGAGCAGGTTGCACAGGGTCACATCCAGGCAGGTTTGGAATCTCTCCAGAGAAGGAGACTCCACAACCTCTCTGGGCAGCCTGTCCCAGGGCTCGGTCACCCTCAGAGGGAAGAAGTTTTTCCTCATGTTGAGATGGAACTTCCCGTGTTCCAGTTTGTGCCCGTTGCCCCTTGTCCTGTCACTGGGCACCACTGAGAAGAGTCTGGCCCCGTCCTCTGGACACCCGCCCTTTAGATATTGAGAAGTGTTGATGAGATCACCTCTCGGTCTTCTCTTCTCCAGACTAACCAGCCCCAGCTCTCTCAGCCTTTCCTTGTACAAGATATGCCCCAGTCCCCTCGCAGCCCTCGGGTGGACTCTCTCCAGTAGTTCCCTGTCTGTCTTGAACTGGGGAGCCCAGACCTGGACACAGAACTCCAGATGTGGCCTCACCAGGGTAGAGCAGAGGGGGAGGAGAACCTCCCTTGACCTGCTGGCCATGCTCTTCTCCCCAGGTACCATCGGCCTTCTTGGCCACGAGGGCACATTGCAACCCTAAGTTGCTCTTGCAAACTCATGTCATTTTGGCTTCTGAGAGATGAGCTGGAGGGCTGCAGTGAGGGGCAAATGGAGAGTCTTTGGGGCCATGACTCCATGGCACACAGGCATAAGGCCTGAGGAATGATATAGAAATTGGGAAAAAAATAAAGTGCAGTCTACTAGGTAAAGGACGCTGCAAAAGTTTTAGATACTAAAGTACACAGTTAAGCTACTATTTTATTGGTCATATCCCTAGAGGGGTTAGTAGAGTACTTTTTCACTAAGCTTAGAAATTTAAAGGATCACGAATCTGAATGAAAATTACTTCAGTATAACACTGACTTCAACATCTGACTGTATGGAAGAATGTCAGTGTTGGTCTTTTTTAATTGCTTTTTTGATGTTGAGCCAGGAAATGTAATGTTTGAAGTGTGCTTTTCAACAGAGGAGCTAGGAGCATACTTTAATCTTTGTGAAAAGAACAGAGTTTCACATCACACCATGACTCTAGGAGTTGGGGATGTAAGGAAGATGTCAAATACAAGTTGTAACACCGATTGCTTCATCCTGGTCTTGGGGAGGGATCCCAATTTCCAGTTAGAAACCTGGACCCTTAGTCCAAGTGGGCAGCTATTTGTATACATCTTGAAATGAAACACACTGTTGTCCCTTGTGAAGACCTTCAGCCTTGGACGTGTGTTTTGATATGCTGGAAGGCCGAAGCCCTGCTGCCTGAACTGTGACTGATCTGCCCTGTCAGATCAGGGGTAGCAGAGAGCAGGAGAGCGTGGGCAAGTTGGAACAACACCTCCATATCTGATGCTTTCTTCAAGAGCTGCTCTCTCTCTGTCACCTTTGAATTTTAGCCAATTAGCCTCTAGAGTGAGGTTTAAATATTGTTGTGAATGTTAATATAGGGTGCACATGTGTTGATATTTACAGCTTGCCTGCAGGCTGGGAATAACTCTTGTCATCCAGAGAGGAGAATGAACAGCAGGGCCAGGACACTTGGCAATGAAGGGTGGGAGGGTGGGTGTTTGCTACTCATCAGTGATGTCTGGTCCTGCTTGCGGTCTTGCTTATAGCACTTAATGACCTGAATTGATAACTCTGTAGCTCCTCTTTCTGTACAACCGCTGGATAATGGGTGGCAGCACAGAACATCATCCCATGCACTCTGGTGTGTGCTTCAAACCTGCCCCGAGGTAGCCTCTGCTAGGGAAAGAGAGCAAGACAGGCCCCGTTGGTCCTGGTGTCCTCTTGCTGTCCTGGCCTTGGAAGGAGCCATGTGTGGCCAGCACCAGGCTCATTCCACACTGCACAGGTCTCACTCGAAGGTTTAAATGAACCTCCATGCCAGCAAAGGCATAGGAAAAAAGCCATCCATAGCTTGAGTGGAGTAGGAGTGGGGAGGTGCTGGTGGAGTCTGTAGCATAAGCAGGGTTAATTACCCAATTTATTTGTGGGTATTTCCACTGGCCCAGCAGAAGGCATTAGTCATCGTGAGGTTCAGTGCTGCACTGCCTAGACAAGGGTGGAAATCCTGAGTGCTGTTTGGCACCTCAGTCCCCAACTCAGCAAAGGGAAAAGAGGGGAAAGAGGTGCCTTGGATGGGATTGACGGCACTCAGCACCTGGGTGCAGGGTCCAGTCTGTAGAAGATGCCCAGGTGGGAACAGTGTGAGTGTTGTGCATGAGCCAGGCTTAAGGCTGCTTGGAGGCGCCACTGGGAGTTTGATTTGGACCCTGAAATGGCTGTCTGTGATTCTTCACACAGTCTGCTTTTTTCTCCTAAGGTGGGCTCCTCCTTGAGTCTTCTCCAGCAGCATGAGACCCTGGTTAGTTCACTAACTGACTGGAGGAGCTGGGTGCCCCGACCTCCAGACACTCCTCTCCTCCAAGATGTTTAAACCTGCCTCTCCAAAGGGTCTGACCATCAGGCTGGGAAGTTTTCTGGGTGGAAGGGTTTTCCACCTCTCTTGCTAAAGTTGCTGTGAAGCTGGGACTCTGCTAGGATTCAAGCACTGAACGGTCCCACTCCCAAGATGAGTGCTGCAATGACTTCAGGTTGCCACAGACTGGAGAGCCAGGGGCAGAGATGCCCCCAATGGCCTTGAGTTGCAAAGATGTAGTTGCTGTTGATCATAGACAGGAGGTGCCTAGGGAGATTTCTGCCTGAAACCTTTGCCCTCTAGGATATCTCAAGGGCAAAGCTTTCCCGGATCACATTCCACATTTGCCTACCTATTACCACCCGTTAGTTCCTGCCCAACAAAATTTGCATAACCTTCTGGGTTTCATTTGTTGTCTTTACCTAGGAGAAAGAGGCTGTTAAATGGTTGGGCATACTAAATTGGAATAGCCTTCTTTTCAACCTCACAGATAGATCCATCAGCAGTGGAAGCTGTTTTGTGCTCAGCTGCCTCTTGTGTCCATGTCTAAAGAGGCAGAAGCAGGATGCTATTGCTGGGCAGCATGGGGATCCTCGTGCTGCTGCGTTGGAGGAAATTCTGAAACTGATAGGAGAGTTTGAGACCTTGTTTGGCTTATGACTGTTATCAGCCAGGAATGAAGTGACAGTCATGTATCCTTCTGTTGACCTACCTATGACACTGATTTAGAAAACTGTATGGTATTTAAAGAAGTAATTCTGAAAGCAAGGGAATGTGTTTCAAAGAAATTTATTATGGTTTATCATCAGTCAAGCATTGTAACTCTTGTCCTGCTTTGAGACTGTGAATGATTAACTCAGTTTGCCTCATTGTAGCATGAACGAGTTTTTTGCATTTTTTTAACTGCATTTGTTGATTGAAAAGCTGGGGACCTGCTTCTTATAGTGTAGGCACCTACTACTGCTAACAGCTACCTGATTTGGACCTTTAACTCAACTAAGCAAGCCTTGGCTTCTTGGCTTTTGCATTATTGCAGAAGATCTGAGTTTGAACATCATTTGCAAGCAGTAATGAACTAGTCATGGTGGAAAGCAGAACTCTGACACCTTTGAGTCCTGGTCACTGACATCTGCAGCATGCAGACCAGGCTGAGCCAGTCCTTCACAAATGAAAAAGCACTTTAATTTCACTTGAAAAGTTTTAAATGTGTTTAATGAGTCTTTCTTTTACTCCCTTAAAACCTGTGCCTTCACTAAGGAAGGAGGCATCAGAGTCTGATCCATCTAATGCTCTTTGTGGCTTGACTTACTCTGAAGTAACATAAAAACATCATGCTTTTTTCTATATGGTTGTTTTGTAAGTCATATTGGGATATCTAACTGTTCTGGGTTTAGTACTTTCACTTTAACTTATACACTGTCATAAAAGCTTACGTATAAAACATAGACTCCCAATATATGGGTTATCCCAGTGCCAAGACAAGCTCATTTATTATGTCCTGTCCATGTTTTGTATTGGTTTATGCCCACATGATTTAGAGAAAAGTTCACTGAAGCATTTTAAGGCAGTTTCAAGTGTAGACAATGATTTTTTTTTTTTTGGTAATATACTGCTTAGCAAGAATGTTCAGCCATGTTAATATGTGTTTGATGGTTACAGAAGGGACAGGAAGGAAGGGAGAGTAGAAGAAAATGAGAGTTTAAACCTCTTTAAAAGGCTGTAGCACCTTTCTGCATAGCTCAGAATATCATTATTTGGCTGTCCCGCACCTCAGCAGCAAGCGTTTCAGAAGCAGCAGTGTTTACATGGAACATGTGCCTGAGACCCTTTGGGTTTCAACCCTGCTCTCTGCAGAGCCTCTTGCCATTCTACCAGCCCAAGCAATGGGTAAAAATGGAGTAACTTCTGCAGGGAACAGCTAATCAGAGGCATCTGCTCAGAGGATAAGGAAAACATTCCTCATAATCCCCAGTTCTGTTCTTGGTCTTACATGAAATCATGTTCTTACACCAAGAATACCAGATCTGCCTTGGTAAAGAGGTTACAAAGACATAAGAAATGCGTTCCTGTTCCACAGGTTTGTGGCATACTGAGCTTTAATCTGTTCCCAGAGTCAGGATGGAAATGTGTCAGTCAGGGAATTAAGAGCAAAATGCCGAGATTCTGGGTAATCCATTTGGAGAAGAGGAGAGATCTGACGAGACCACTTTGGTAATATGTTATTTTAACTAGGCAACTACTTCAAACCTGCTGAAGTCTGAGATTTAAGGAGCAGTCTGTATGGTGCTGAGGTTGCTGCCTGAGGCCAGCAAGGTGGTTTGAGGTAAAAAAACCCTACAGCTGTAATTTTGGAGCAGACCCACTAGAGTGGCAAGGTTTGTCTGTAAGAAGGAAATGAGCCTAGCTCTGGGAAAAGGAGTTTTCTCTTTGATAATCCAAGAACTGAAGAGTTGACTTGGTGTCACGAGTAGGTCCTTGCACACAAGGGGATGTTTTACAAGAACAGCTTTTTGCCTTTGTTGACAAAACATACTGGCATTCTGTCTTTGGTTTGCGTGTTTTAAGATGGGGTGGAGATGCTCAGTCCCTCCTGGAGGAAATGGGTTTTCTTGCTTTGTTTCTAGTAAAACAGTGGTTCTGATCTAACCTCATGCTTCAGGGCTGATCTATAACTTGACTTTTGCTTGTGGGTTATGAATTCTGATTTACCCCCCTCTAAAGCACACCAGATGAGAAAGGATTTTGTGCAAAGATGGGACAGAGATGCTCCAGCACCTCCTTACATGCACAGGGACCCTCCTTATCACCAGGTTTGAGGTAAGAAAACTTTTCTTCACTTATTCTGAAACATTCAGAGACACATTGGTTTCTGGGATCATCTCTCACCCAAGCAATATCCTGCTGTCAGAAAGGCATCAGGATCTGGCCCGCAGTCTTCCTAGTCTTTTCTGGGTCAGAGTCAGGCATGCTCAGCACAGATACCTGCCTAGATGGAGTCCTGGGTTTGCTATGTGTTCTTATTTAGGAAATGTTGATTTAACCCTCTCAGGAATTAGCATTACTCAGGACAGTGCTGCTTTGAAGTGGTTACCAGCCTAGTCAGAAGTGCTGGGTGTGGTATGTATCTGCAAGGCAATAGTGTCATTCTGTTTCCTGGGGACTGAACCTTAATAAGGGGAGTTTCCCTTGTTGCAGGCGGCAGGTGTGAGGCAGCTGCTGTTTGGGGTAGCCAAGGAAGATGCAGAGTTTGGAGAACATTGTAAAATACAGCCTGCTGTGAAGGCCACTTCACACTTACTAGCACAAAGCTGGAGGGACCCCATAACTCAGTAGGACACAACAGGACTAAGGGATTTCAGCAGAAGTTTCCTGTTACTATTTAGTACTGAATCATACTTCAAAAACCATCTCTGGTTCCTGTTTGTAAGTGGTCTGCCATGATGCTCGTCTGTATCTCTAGGGTCTGCAAGGTCTTGAGATGTTAGCTAAACACTTCACATGTGATGCTGAAAAGTGCACCAATGAGTTATGCATAGAGAGGTGCATGACTCCATGGATCAGGCTTTGTGCTGGGAAAATAGAAATATTCCTGATTTATTTTTCAGCCTTGCCCCTCCAGTACTGTATTTGGTAAAACAGCTGCCACCAGAGGTAGAGATCCACCTCATCCCTGTTGCAAAATACCATGCTGGTAGTGTCTAAGAGATGCTCTCAGTCTGTTCTGGAGGGGATGCTTACTCATTTTCTTGAGTGCAAAGTTGGTCCTTGGGCATTTGTTCTTGGCAGCAATGCTGTAACACCTTGCCTTTTGGCACTAGTTATGTAAGGATCTAAATATGCTGGCGTGACTCATCTCACTGTCTGAACAGAGCTGTTCGAACAAGAATAATGCAGAGAGTTACTCCAGCAATGCGTGCAGAGGAATCCCAGGAGACATGTCTCCCAGCAGGACTCCCTTGGTGGCTGCTTCTGTTGAAGACCCATCTGCTCTGCATGGAACTTGTCTTGCCTCTTCTTCCCCATTGCTATTTGTCAAAAGACATTAGGCCTCCTCCAAGACATATCAGTCATGCCACTCAATCCTCTGGCAGTCAGGCTGGGTCTTTACTGGGGGACGTCCCAAGTCCTCTCTCGTCTCTAGGAAACCTGCATCCTTTTGTTTTATTTCCTCCCTTTCCATTTTCCTGCTCTCTTCCTAAAGGAAGCTTGAGTCCTCTGCAGTTAGGGAAGCAAGCCTGGATGCAGGTTATTTACCTTCACCGCTGTGTGCACAATATCTTACTATAGCCACTTGTGTACATCATGGTGGTTAGCTCTTCCATCCTCCTCCACTCAACCTTGCCTGATCTGTCGAGAGCCTTGTACGCCTCTGCGAAGGAGACTCATGTTTTCTTTCATGAACTATTGTTTCTGATTTTTGCCCATATCTTAGTATTCAATCAGATCAAAGATAGGTCTCTACCAAAGAGGCAAATTTGTACTTCCTGTAGCTTTTGTGGACAATAGCTATTTCTCATTATGCCACTGCATAAGCTTTGTACCACTATCTCAAATAGAGTATAACTTTCTTATAAACAGTTAAGACTTATAATAGTGTCAACACTGTATTTGCCCTAAACTTTTCAGCCCATTCTGCTTCACAAACTTGAACTCCCGTGCTGCCATCTTCACAAACAGAAATAAGTTAGGGAGCAGGATTGGTCCCTGCTACTGCTTCTTCCTTTCTGAGAGCTCTAGTCACAATGCCAGTGTCCCTCATACCTGCTCTCCTCATGGCCCCAGCAGCGCTTTGTTTCTGGGTGCATAGATGCCCATTCCAACAAAATGGGTGGGGAGAGACCTCACCTCACCTCACCCACTGTGAGGCCAGGAGGTGGAAAAAGATTCTGTGCTTCATTTGGCTTGAAATGTATGTGGAACTGCAGATAAGAAGCCTCAGCTCCAGAGGGAGCTCCAAACCCTGCCTGCTGGCTTGATAGACACAAATCTGCATGCTGGAGAGGAGACAGCCAGCTGTCCACTCTGTGCCATTCCCTCTCGACTGGTATTGCAACACGAGGAGGTCCCAGTCCCAGTCCCTAGCTGTTCTCCAGCGAGTCTATGACAACGCTGCCTAATGCAGCATGGGAATTTCCCTTTTGGGGGCAAATTCTGCTTCTCAGTTAATGATCTCCAACATCTTCTGTGTGTGGAAGGGCTACCGAATTGATCCTAGATAGAAAGACCCCAACAGAGATTGTAGTCTACTGATTCCAAGATTTATTTTCTTAGTGACCCTTATAAATAGTCTTTCTAAGGTATGGTAAAATCCATGTTAAAAGTTCAGGCATGGAGCACAATGCATCACTCGCCATTTCTGGACACAGTGACATTGAATCTAGGATGCAGGAGGTTTATACAACAGCCGAAATATCCCTAACTTCTAGTGGTTTCAGTAGATAATGAGTACCTACATAGCAAAACGTAACCCTCAACTTTCACAAAGCTGAACTGACCAATGTTCAAATACCTTGAAATTTGGGCTGTAGGACTGGGAATTAGTTTTACCTTGTCAGAAAGAAAGCAGAAGCACTGCACTGTACAGGCATGGATTACTCTCAAGGGAAATGTAAAAACCCAACCCAACCACCCTACTGAAGTGCTGGTTACAGATTAAAGAGAGAAGGAGGGAGCTTGGAGGAAAGGTCAGGCACTGTAGATTTAAAAAAAAAAAAAAAAAAAAAAAAGGAAGAAAAACACAAAGCAAAACATCTAAGACGAGAACTTGGAAACTTTCCTGAGTGGAGACACTTGAATTACCCCAGAACAAAGGCTGTTGACTTTCCTCATAAGGAGAGAAAGTCTTGTTTCTAGTAACCTAAAAGCTTGGTAAAAATTGTTGATTTGTTTAGTTCAGGCAAGATGAATAGGTAAAAATTCTAGCTATTTCAACCACTTTAAAGTATTTTGATTCCTTCTGTAATTTACGCACTAATTTGTACTACAAAAAAGTTTGAAACTGGAGTACTGAAGTGCTTTTTTATTCATGTTTTGAGACCTCTTTCTTCCCATTTCTGTGTAAACAATTATTGAGGTAAGGTTGAAATCACAATTGCCTCCCTGAGAATCAGGTCAGTGGACTTATGGACACCCAATGATATAACTGGAATTCTTGATGCAGAAGTCATTGGGTAAAGTCTGCTTGCTCTTGTGCAGGACATGAGCTGAGAGTGTCAAAACATTCCCTCCAGATTTTAAAACTATGACTCAATTAGTAAATCTCACAAATTTAAATATGGCGTGCAAATAAAGGAAGGGTATGCATAATCATTCAAACCATGAATAATGGCTTGAAACTGTTGAGGATGGATGCTCAGGTGACTTGGAGTCCTTAGAAGGACAATCATTTAAGGAGACTGTTGAAGACAATTTGGAACAAGGTTCGCAAGTTTGGTCCTATGAGCACTTTTGGAAAAGGCAGATGCACTGGGAGGGAGGAACAGCAAATGAACCTGCAGAAGGGATGTGATGGAGGACACATCTCCCTATTAGCAGGGGGAGAGGCACAACTGGGAAGGTAGAGCAGGATTTCAGCTGGTCAGATCCTGAAGAAGCACATGCATTTTGCATCTTATGGAGCAGCAAAGGATGGTAGAAGAGAGGCTAGCCCTGCTGACATATAAATAGGCATCTAATGTGGAGATAAGTTTTCTGAATCCTGTGGGTGAGGGGAAGCTTTGGGTTAAAGAGAAAAGTGCAAAGGAGGGCCAGGTTTTGCTGAAGGTGAAAGTAGCACCTGCTCCATGTGATCTTGTCTTTGCTTAAGTAATTGAAGGAGGCACATACACAGCTCCCTCTAAATCATTCTACACTAACCTAAACCCTGGTCCCCTCTATGCCTTCAAAGTGTAAGGTGAAAAAAAAAAAAAAAAAAAAAGAAAAAGCCAGGCAGGAATCAAGGTCTTCCACTTTCCCAACACACACTTTTTTTCCTTGCTTTTGATTGCATGTCTTAGATCCCCATTAAATCCACAACAAAATGCACTTCTGCATCCAGAGTATCTGTACATCACTTGTCCCACTGAAACCATAATAAATGTGAACACAAGCTTAGCACCTGCTTCAGTGATTTATTAGCTGTCTAAAGTCAGGACAATAAATCATTGGAGACAGAGACCAAAACTTTTTCCCTAGAATGACTGTAGGACCACTGCACAAGCAATACTAGAACAGCTCTCTGCTGTCTATCTAACATGTGGAGTAGAAAGCAGGGCTTATGGTACAGTTCTCCGATGAGTAAAATGAGCAGAAGCAGAGATGCCTTCTGCATGCAAAGGCATGTCTGCAAGTAATTGCTAGCAGCAGGAAGGGGATGAGGAGGGGATCTCTCCCATATCAGGAACACAGCAACTCTCAGTGTACTCCATATTTTGACTTTATGCAGAACTTTTTGATTCAAAGGACCTGACAGCTCTGTAGCTCACTTGTATGTAGAGGAAAGCCTATGCCCATCTAAAGCTGCAGGAGGTTTTAAGAGATAACGAGTGATTAGTAGGTGGAACTGGCCCAGATGTGCAGTTAATGCACAGGCATTTGCATAAGGGCTCTTTAATGACGGCCTCAGATCAAGTTTGCTTCGCACCCAGAAATTTGTCTACTGTTGTGACTTGCACAGTAAGCCTCCTTGTGCTGCCAGCTCCAATGCTTCAGCAAGTGCTCACAAGCTCTTTGGGTCAGGAACCTGGTATCTTTTTTTGTATTAAACCAATGATCTCTGTCCTGGCTCCCATTCCCAATTCCCCCATCCCTTGCTATATCTCAGGAAAAGGAGTGGGTGTGAAGACAGGAGGAAAAAAAAAAAAAAAAAGCAAGAACATAGCTAGGAAAGGAGCGTCCTCATTGCCCTGCCCAGAAACAATCCCATAGGATGCCTGGCACAAAGCTAGATACTGCTCATGTCTCCTGGGCTGTCCTGCCAAGGACTAGTTTTAGCTTACCATGAAATGTTTATGCCCTTGGTCTTCTCCTGGACTCTCTTCCTCTCTGTTTCTCTTGTGATTTACCGTGTTTGAAGGTTCAGATGGAGTGGCCACCAAGACCAAACAGGAAGTGTCATTTGATGACTTCCTTGCAGACAGGTGCTAGCAGCACCAGTAGCACTGTCTTGAGCACTCCCCACCAGCAGCTGGCACATTTCTGCAGGCTCAGGGTATGGCTATCATTTACATTCAGCTCAAAGCACAACTGCCTTCACAAACTATCTATCTGCAATGAAAATGATCCTTGGCCAAGCAGCAGCATTGCAATTAGAGCACCTGTGCATGCCCAGGAGCTGCTGAGAGGGCATCATAGTCCCGCTCCTTGGAGGTCCTGGGGACTCAGCGAGTACCCCACGTACGATGATCTGCTGCTCCCTGCAGGGTGGATCAACAAGACTGTCATGTTCGTCAGCCTGTCTCCATTCCACCCTTCTTGTCATTTTCAGCTGTGCTCAGCCCTGTTGTTGCCCTGGAACCTTCCCTGTGTGGCTGGAGATGGTTCTCTTGGGTTTCATCTGCCCCTTTCCAGAAATTCTCAAGCAGTTTTCATTGTGCGTTTAACAGCTGAGTCTGCCTCAAATGTGGGAAATTTAGTATCATCAAAGTTCTGTGTGGATGCATATTTAAAAGTTTGCAATGTTAATATTCATTCCTTCTGCCTTCTAGATTTTCTGTATTATAATAATGTATCTCCTTGTCTCATTTTGTTGGAGGTAGTATAAAAATGTTCTATCAGTTGATCTGAATTTCTTTATTCCTAGCAACAGCATCCAATCAGATACAGAGAGCAGTGCTGCTTTCATTTTATTGTTACTATTCCCCACTGCCAGGTCTGTACACAACATCTTTTTCTTGCTTCCAGTGCACCCAGATTCGTGCAAGGCTTCTTATTATAAAGCCACTGTTCCCAGTGGGTCATCTGGGAGACCAACGGCACGATACCATGAAACCCCAAATTGCCATTCTGAAAAAGAAAAATTATTTTGACGGCTAAGAGTGGTGGGAGGGACAGTAAACAACAGTGTGAGTGTGAAACAGGACTCAACAGCATACTGCTTTATGATCACAATACGTAATACATTTGCACACTTAAGTAAGCTGTAAAATTTTGGAGCCCTTGCAAGCTCCACAGAACCCTACCCAGCTTGTGAACTGCTCCAGAGGACTGTCAGGAGAACAGGAGCTCCCGACGGCAGTGGAAATGGCTCAAGGACATGATAGCAAGGACATCCCTCTATGAATGTGCTGACTCTGCCCTTCCATGGCACACTGTCACCTCTATCTTGGTCTATGCAGCTCCATTAATATGGTGTTAATGCAACTCCTTTATATGCTGATATTCTTCCATGTTCAGGGAAAAAAGTAAACCATTAACCAAAAGACCCCTAAATAATTGATAAATTAAAGGATGACTGTTATGTTATTCAAACGCATGCTTTTATTTTTAAACTTCCTATGTTGGCTCTATATGTGGACATAATTTATGTTTTGGGTGATTGCCATTTTGCATTTAACTTGTGAGTCTGACACTGTTTTAGGCGGCATTGTGTATGATCTTGAAAAGAAAGTGAACAATGAAACATTTGCAGATCACACAGAATTATTGAGGTCAGTCAAGACCTCGGAAGAATGGGAAAAACTCCAGGTGGACCTGCCAAAGGTAGGTGAATGAGTAGATTGATGTCGGATGAAATGTAAGACGGATAACCACTAGATTAGGAGGAATAACTTGAGCTTTTTATGTATGTGGCTGGGCAAGAGAAGCTGCATGTGGTCAGTTACAAGAAACCCCAACTGAAAGCTTGGTGGTAGCAGAGAAGAAAGAATGAATGTGATGATGGGCTGTATAAAGAATGAGACAGAAAAATGATACTGAAAATATGCTAATATTATTAGATAAATCAATGCTACTCTCTCACTGGCAATATGCTGTGCAGTTTGTCACCTTATTTAAGGGGGGAAAAAAAGTAGTGATTTAGAGACAAGCAATGAAGATAAGTGGCCTGAAGAAATTTCTGTAAGAGGAAATGTTGAAAAGCCCCTTCCCTACCTCTCTCTGATATGTGCCACAGTCTCCATCTATCTTTTTCCTTTGCCTGCAAGTAATTTTGTTCTCCTTCTGCTTTCTATTATTTTGATTAAGCACTTTTGGGGACTCTGATGTCTGAAAGGACTATATGTGAAGTGTGCTGGACCAGTGTTGCCCCTTCAGTCCTGCTTTGCTTTAATTGTATTCTTAGCCCTTTGTTTGGGTATCCACTTATTTCATTTGTCAGGATGTTGGAAAGTGGCCTTTTCTTTGAAATTTTTTTTGAGCTCATTTTAGTTTGTTTTATTACATGCACATTGTCCAAGAAAGTGATTAATAACGCTGCATTGCCTTCATGGCTTGCTGAAATCTTGGCTGAAACTTTTTTTTTTGACAAAATAATGAGTCGTTGAGTTTATGAAACCTTTCCCAGAAGTAGCAGCTTTCTTCTTTTGATATATATATATTTTTTTTTTTTTTTAGAATTCAAACCCAAAGTGCCTGAAAACTGCAAGTTTTCTTTTAATTGGAAATACTGTTATTTTTATGCCTTAAAGAAATTGTAACTTGGCCTTTTTCACATCTCTGGCGTCTTCTGTGTAATATTTCACAGACAGGTTTTTGCATCCCATAAAAATTAAAAATCATCACTGGCTGTTTAATACACTCTGTTATCCTCCAGCTAATGCGGCCATGCAATGACAGGTCTTTAGCAACTGTGGGATCCTGTCGTCACTGTGAATGGATTTCACATGCTGCAAGTGCTGTAGTATCCATCCTCGTCCATCATCTTCACAATGAATACCCTTACCTCCAGGGTAGTTTTCCAAGTGGCTCTAATGAACTCTTTTGAGAGCACTCCAGCACTGCTCGATTCCTCATTTAGGTGTATCATTTAAAGGATATGAAGAATTTTAAGGATTCACTATGTTTTAACTCCAATAAGAAAAAAAAATCTTCTAGCCCTGAGCATAGTGGACCACAGGACCTCTTCCTGTAACCCTTGCATCAAGAGCTGCCGTCTGTGGGTGAACGACTGTAGGATCTTTATTCAGTTGTCCATCTGAGATGTCTTAGGGCAGGTGAACACCTGCACAGTGCTGGTGAATATCAGATGGGGTAGGTCAGAGCTCTGCCTGGCTGGAACAGCAGCTCAAAGCCAGATATATCTCAAGTGGTAGAGGACATTGTGTGTGGTGACTGAAATGGGCTTCGAAGTGGGATCCAGGTAGCACATTAAACTGTAAGTGCTTCTGTGTGAGCTGGGCATCTCTGCTCCAACCCCAGCCAGTGGAGAGCAGATCAGTACAGATGGTGGAAGCTTCAGAGCAATCCCACTCAACTCACGCAGGGATCTACTGAGGGTGTGCCAAGCCCCTTTCTAGGTTTCCACTGATCGATCAGATATTCAGTGACTGGAATGGGAAATAAGATAACCACGTATAGACACCAACATGTAGCTTGCTTAATCTCTACCTGAATCTCCTCCTAAGTGAAGCAGAACTTACCATATCTTTGGGACATTTGATCAAGTACTTGTTTGACCTAATGCAGGTTTTCTCCTACATTGCAATGCATACGTCCCATTTTCTTTCTTTGGATGTTTGTATTTAGCTGGAGGGTAACATTGTCCTCTCTGTGGTGAATAATGTATATGATAGTGGGAGAAAAATTCCAGTTCCAATTTGGTTTGTATACTTTCTACTCGAAAGTGTTCTACATTTGCTCCTGATTCATTTTTCACTGCAATGATAAGCCATTTCACTGTTTCCCACCACCAAGTGGCCCCACGGTCATGAAGGGTCAGTAGTGGAAACAGCAGTCTTGATGTATACATGGATTGATACCTTTTTCCATTAAATCTCAGAGGCTCTGAAAACAGGTTAAAAGATTTGGGATCAAACTCAAAAGAGCAGTTACTTGTGGCGTTGCTTCCCCGGTGAGAACCAAAGTAATAGAACGGAGAATGAGGTTGGTACGTGGTGGGCAGAGCAGGGATCCATATTTATTTACACGTCACTTAATCTCAGAGGTCAGATCACTCCCTGCCAGTGTTTCAGTTTGCCTTTCTATATAAATGCAAAGGATGGTGATAGTGAGAAAAACAATTGCATCATAAGTACTGACCTAGTGTCAGGCATAGTGAAAATGGGGGCGAAGTTCATTTATTATTTCCCCTAAGGGCAATTTTGATCTTCAGTGATATTCATTGCCTAGGATCTTGAGATGACCTCTCCTGGGCATGGTTTCAGTGCTGCCTCCCCTCAGCTTTTGATCTGGCCTTAGCTGTTCCTGTGGAAGAGCTAAAGACCCGCCATGAATGTTGACTGAGACTTGCCTGCTGCCTATGGGATATGCTGCAGCTGGTTGCTGGCTGAGGGAATGCAAAGTATGTCTGATGCTGTGTCCTGAACTCAACCTGCCCTGGGGTTTGTTTCCTTCCCACTTGCCTCAGCTCTGGCCTTTTCAGTTCTTTAACACAGAGGAATGGAGGGGATGGGGTGGACAGACCTGCATACAACTGTTGTAGGCAAGAGGAAAGCCACTCAGGAAAGAATCACTGAAAAATGCAGAGGTGCTTCAGCAGACATCAGCTCCACAAACCCATCCTGGCTTCATCTGCTCTCCTTCATACTGTAACGAGAGCATACTGAAACACATGCAACTCAGCACCTCATCTCTGACAGCAGCCAGCATCAGACTTCAAAGAAAGGCCAAGAACCACTCAGAAGAGGATGATCTGCTCCCCTTGTCCCTATATCCATATGAATGGTACGAGCATCTGAACCTGGCAGCAGGTTTTGGCCTTGCATGAGCTAGTAGGAGAAGTTCCTTCATCAGCAACCCCTACCCCAAAAGGAGGAATCTGCAGTCAATCAAAAAATTTTTTTTGCCAACGCTGTTTGTGCTCTGCAGGCAGGTGAGGAGTCTCTGTGACCCTGGCTCCACAGGCTCTATACAAGTCTTGGTCAAGCCTGGTTGGTAAGGTGACCTGCATGTCCCTTCTGATGGAGGGAGGATGTAATGCTACCCTAGCACAAATGCCTGTCACGGTCTGGGGTCTGCAGCCTTGCAAAGTGTTTTTCCTACTGACTCCATCAAACCTGGAATGTGACAAATCCAAGCCCAGCCCTGGCCTGGCAGCTTGGCCCACCAGAGTCAACAGCTTTAGATTGCTCCAAGGTGGTGTCAGGTCCCAGCTGTCCCAGGACACATGCTGCTTTGTTTGGATGCGTTGTCTCAGAAAAGGTAATACTAATCCAGATTTCCTAGCTTCACCTAGACTTGCCTTTAATACCAGACATGCTTAAGCGTGAAAATAATTTTATTCTGGCTCAACAAGAGTTCATATTCCTAATTATGAAGTTTGAAAGAAGATTACAAAAGAGAAAATAAAACACAATTCTAGATCATACTAACAACAAGATTCCTTCCCACCCCTGGTATCTCTCCCCTGAAACCTCTCAGGCGCATTGCAGCTGTTAGCATGATGGCAGTAAGTGTGCACATGACAGAGTAGCTTTGGCTTTCAGCTGGGGATCGGGAGATATGTGGGTCTAGATCTGAGGCTGGCTGACAGCAAAAGCTACAGGGGTTGTTTTAAAAAAAATGGTAGTTTGTCTGACAGACTGACACGTTAATGGGAAATTTCAGCGGGAGCACTCAAGAGGCCAGAGGGGGTATAGTAAGTGAAACTGGTGAAATCCAAGTTTTTACAGTGGTGCTGGGAGGAAGGAGGATAAACAAGAGGAACTTGAAGCCACAGCCAACACAGTGACTGATTTGACATCAAAGGCAGTGAGAGCTCACTAGTCTGGAGTGGAGGCAGGGAGATCAACAGCTTGCTTGGGAAGGGCAGACGAGGGGGACAGAAGCGCTCTTTGGAAGACTAATAGCCCATAGACACGTTCAAAACCCAACGGAAGTTAAAGTCAGGTTTGTATAATGTGTTTGGATAAAAATAAGAGGAAAATAACAAACTTGTGGTCACAGGAGCTAGTTTGCAGGAACAGACATTAATGGGAGGTTTGGGGATGTCGGAGCAGCTAACAGCAGGAAGAAACTGCCTTAGAGACAAAGGGCAAAAATCCTGGTGCAGAAGGAAGACAGAAGCAACGAGATGATAATTATGGAGACCTTTAAACAAATATGAAAGTAAAAAAACATTAAGAGAGACAAATCATTTACAAAGAGTGTAAAGCACATGGTGATAATGTCAGAAACCCTTAGACGAAGCTAAGATGCAGCTAGCAAGATGAAAGTTGTCTTCTTCCTTGTTTAGCATGATATCTTATCTAGAGAAAAGGTGATTTCGGTAGACTTCACTATTCAGTGCTTGCTTTGCTTCTGCCTTCATGAAAGTCCTGCTAACAGAATTAATGGTAAGAGCAGGCAGAAGGGCAGATGAGAACAGGGAAACAAGGTCTGAGAATCTCTAGGAAAATGGATTTTCCTAGCACGAAGGCATTGTGAGGTTTAGCACAGAGTGCAGCAGGAACTAGTTCATGGCAATCCCCGAACCAATTATCTTCAAGCAGTGAGGGGGGATGCTTAAGGTCCAAGAGGACTGAAAAATAGCCAACACAAAAGTACTACCTTTAAAAGCAGGAAAGGAGGACCTTGAGAGCTGCACACTAGAATAATCTAACTTGTGCAGCAGAAGGATACAGGGAAAAATTATTAAATAATCAGTTTAAAGGTGCCAAGAGGATAATAAGGTGATAAAAAAACACGGACATGGATTTATGAAGAATAAATCTTGTCTAACTGCTTTAATGTATTTCTTCCATTTAGTGCATATGGGAAAAGCAATAAGGAAAATAAATCTTTGGCAAAGCCTTTGAGACTTTTCTTTGTCAGGAACAGCAGTTTGATAACCATTGTCCAGCTCGTAGATCTTGTTATGAAGAAGGCAGTGATGAACTGTTTTTTTCTCTCTCCTTGGAAAAGAAAAGTAGAAATCTGATAAATTTGCAATAAAGAGGATTTAGGTTAGATGCTGAGACAAAACATCCTGGCTAAAAAGGATGTGGAGTACTGGGAGAGGCCACACAGGGAAGCTCTGGAGCCTCCACCATTAGAAGATTCAACGAACATCTAATGGGGCTGGTCTTGGAATTCCTCAGGCAGCATCTCTGTGTGGAGCAGTCTGTGGGCTTCCTTGGCATCTCTTCCCACCTTCTCCTCTTCACAGGAAGGAAAGCTGCATGGTAAGGCCTTGCAGGTGGTATTTCAGGTGTGTTCCACTTTTGACCTCCACGTTTCTCTGATCTGGTAGTGACTCTGGTGTAGCGAGGACATACAGCTTGTGTATGTTCTGCAGCTTGTTTGAAGAGAATACAGACATTATTCATTCTGATTACAAATGTTTATTGTCTTCTTACTGTCTTTACTGGGCTGCAACTCAGGTTCCTGAAAGTCTGTCTCCTGGGTGTGCTCTTCTGGACTGGTTTCTGACTATTTGATCTAGGTGAACTGTTAAGAGATGTTTAGAGGTGACTGTTGAGGCTTGTGGGTGGGACAACAGGCTGGACATAGTCTCTCATATATACCTGATAACCGACCATGGAAAGCGCAGAAAGGCTGGAACATAGCAGGGTCCAACCTCATTCTGGCAATCACACAAGAGCATCTTTGCCCAAGGATGAAAGAGTTTATGTTAATGATGTAGGCAGCCCTGAGAGCAACAGCCAATACAGGTATGTCCTCCAGTACACATATGAAACTTACGAGCTTCCCTGTTGCTCAGAACATCTAAAAGATGGTTACAACAGTTGCTTGGCCAGTCTGACAATTTCCATTAATGATCTATCTGTTATTGTTGGCATTGTGCCAAGAAGGACTAATCGAGACCGTGGGCCTCCATGAGCTGAGTTGTATAGAAACAGAGAACAAAAGATGTACCCCATAAGCTCTGAGTGGCCCTGTGGCTTGGCTGTGCTCCTCTCTGCTGGGAGATCAATGTGGAGATGCCAGACCACACTGAGTGAGCATATTGCTGTGGAGGTCTGTGTAGGCAGGACGGACAGGAAAAGCAAGGGCCGGGCTCCTCCTGCCTCATTTCCCATGTTCTCACACAGAAAGAGTTTGCAGGTACTCAATAGAACTGTCATATATTGCAAGCCCAGCTCTCACCACTATGTATTGAACTGTCTAGCAAAATGGATTCATTCTCGCTATGCTGAATATTTAAATACCTAATTGCAGTAATATCATTGGAGACCAGCCATTTCAAGCTAACCTCAAAGAGGTTTATGGTAGAGGACATGCACCCAGTGCACTGTGTCCCTGGGAGACTTTATTGTCTTGCATGTTTGTTCCTTTCCTTTGAAACAAAACTTGAAGGTTGCAGGTTCTGTTTTAGTCCTGAGAGGCATGTGTGGTGGTGCCTGTACTTTCCTACTCTACCAGTTTGGTCTAGTGAAAGATGGGACCGTCTCTCTACCACTTTGTCTTTTATCAGACAAAGAGAGAAGCTGTCAACAAATGCCAACCTTTCTATTAAGTATTTGTATTAACACTAAGTATGTGCCTCAGCCCAGCCTTCACTATTGGACTTGCATTTAAAGGTCAGCTGGTCATATCTTTATTGAAGAGCTTTGCAGATACCTGGAATGGCCAAAGACAACATAACTCAGAGTGCTTTCCCATTGACAAAAGCTCTTTGTCAAATATAACCACTGTGGTTTTATGCCTGTGCTGATCAGGGTCCAGCAGGAAATGGGTCCTTTAGGCAAACTGAGGTGAACTACTTGCTCAGATAGTGATTTTTCAATGATTGTTTTTACAAAGTCTTGGTCCTGGCTGTGAAAGGAGAGCTTAGACAATCAATTACACGGGGTAAGCATGCATTACAGAGTTGAAAGTGTCTTCTTAATCTTGGAAATAAAGCCGAGATTTTCTTCTAAAAGAAGATTCCTCTTACCTCCTGCTCTATTGAAAACTGTTACAGGGATCTCAAGAAAAGAGTAGGAATACATTTCACTTGTGTTTCTGTGTTGAAATATTCTTGTTCCATGTGTTTCCAGTATGGCGATAACATGAATTTTTAGCATCTTCCTGAAGAAGTCTAGAAGCCCTACACAATTATATAATATTTTGCATGAATGTTTTATAAAAGACTGTTTAATCACCATCTTGCACCCATGACACAGGAGACATGGTATTTGGCTGAAATTCCACCAGCAGAGACTGAGCTGACCACTCTGAACTCAAGCTTTGTGATAAAATGTGGGTCTCTTCTAACTCTCAGATGCAGGCTTGGGGGCAGAATCAGCTTCATCCCTGCTCCAGCTCAGCCCTACTCTGGAAAGTAAAAACCAAGGGAAGATGCTCCCTTTGAAAATGTGCATTTCCAGTCTGAGGGCAGGAGGGCTCTCTAATGAGGCAGGAGACTCCTAAGCAAAGAAATCTACTTCTTTGACCCTAAACTCTTTCAGACACATCTCAGTCCCCACTCACTGCACAGCTGCTCCAGCACGGCTGCTTGCAATGAACTTCCCTTGCCACTGGGATGGCGGTGGGGAAGGCGGCAGGGCTGGACACGTGCAGCTGTGCTGAGTGGTGCTGGACACCCCGCTGGACACAGGTGTCCTCTTCTCTTTCCTACTCAGTCTGCACAGATCCTCTGTGTGTGCATACCACATCCTTAAAAAACGTTAAGACTACAAGCTATTTCCCTGCTTGACAGCAAACACAAAGAAGTGTTTGCTATATCTATTGGCTATTTAAAAACAGGAAATGTTCTTTCCTTAGCACTGCTTTCTAGTAGGGGTGATTCTGACTGAGTGCTGTGCCTGTTCTCCTTGCTAAGGTGAATTTTTGTCATGGCACACGCTGTCTTATTTGCATGAAGTATACAGCATGTCTCGAGGTAACTGATGTAAACAGAAAGGGTAAGTACAGTATGGAGATCAGTGGGGTGTTTTATCTCAGCTGCTGGAAACAACCGACATCAGTCACTGCAAAACACAACCAGTGAGTTGGTTATCATTTTTTAAAGTTCCACTGCCATTCCTCGGTTTGGAGCTTTATCTTCAATGAAAAGGCAGAAGAAACACTCTCTGGGGTCTCTTAACTTTCTTTTGCTGCTGGCTTTTGCCTTCCACCTTTAGACACGTCTGCACATATGGGTTAGTATTTTTCTCCTTGATCACATGCAGCTGTATGTGTGTGTCTGACTCTTGTAATGCAGAAGATTTGAAAAAGAGCACTTGCGGGGATAGTGCTGGTTTGGAAGCCAGTCAAGGGGGGCATTTCATCAACAGGCAATAGCTTTTCTGGAAGCTGTAGGAGAGGAATCAATGTGTAAAGTTTCTTGTTTTCTTAATCATGCTCCTATTCTGTCTTTCCTGGGAGATTTATGAGCCTCCGAATGTTGGACAAGCACCAATAATAGTTACACATTTTTAGCATCTGAATGCTTTGCTTTGCCTGGCTTCATACAGAAAGACAAGTCCAGACAAGGTGGTCCTCCAGAAAATGGTTTACTGGGACAGCATTCTGGCCTGCAGCCATGGCACCTTGGGCAGTGATCTTATCAGACCTCCTAAACAGAGCAGGGTTGGGCCTGTTTGTTACTCCAGTGGAAGACCTCCGAGGAGAACCTGGGTGTTGCAAGACGTGGTATTGATTGTTCTCTGGGCGATGCTTTCCCTGGAGAGGAATGAACCAGTACTGCAGGCTACTGTGCTGCTGAAGTGGCACCACTTCAGGGAGACGCAAAGCCCAGCTGAACTGAGGATGAAAAGCAGAAGGAATGAACAAAGTAAGACCAGTATTCTCAGTGGTATTCAAGGTATTCAAGGAAGTTAGGGAGGAACTGGCCATTGATTTCCAAGATCTGGGTAGCTAAATTCTGCAGGTTCCTTTGGGAATACCAGTCCAACTGTATGTCTTTGAAGTGTACAGTTGATTTGGCAGAGATATTTACAAGAGTTTGCTTGTTTCTTATTTTAGCCAGCTTTGATATGTGAGCTGAACTTTACCTTAACTTACAGTCCTCTGGAAGCGCTCTCATTCCATTTTCTATTGAGTACTGACTTGCCAGGCAGGTTTGATGTTATTTCAGATAACCTTCTGCTGAAAACAACCACATCCATAAGTGATGACACTTTGGCCTTGACATGACTGTACCTTTGGACTTGATAAAGGTGCCGAAACATAGACTTCTAGTGACCTTTGAGACACCTTAGGGTATCTGAGACATCTGCATAGGGTGGCAGATATGACATGTCTACAGAAGACCCATTCTTTTCTTGGCTGGCAGCTGGTGGACAGGTGGGCTGCCCCTATCCTCTTGAGTGGAACTAGTTTCCTGTATGTAGGTTACTGGACTGAACTGCCCATGTCCATAGTTTTCAGGGCCAGAATGGACTAACATGTCTTCTTCAGGATGAGAATCAACTCTTAGTTAAGGCAACTAAATGTAGGTGTCCACATCTAAGATGCTGCACCTCAGCTAGGGGTGTAAGGTATGATTACAGTCAATGGAGAGCTAGTAAGTCAATTGAATCCAGTGATACAGTCCATCATAAATAGATACCAAGTGATCAGCTGGATTGCTCTTTAGGCTCCATTGACGAAGGGATCCACTCATTCACTTACACATAAGTGGCTAGTGACATTTCAGATTACCTGTTTACCCCATCCAGTCTCCAGCTCTCACTGTAGCAAAGCCAAGTTACCCAAGGCTCTTATGACATATCTGCTCTTTGTGGATGTCTGGGATACCTTAAGATGTCTCATATTACAATTGATGTCTATGTACATATGTCTATGTCTATGTCTATGTTGGTGTCCACATGTCCACCAACTTTAATGTAAGCTTAGAGCTATAGTGCACATGGATTCACTGGACTTTAGGTGTCTTAATTGCTGACTACATCCCACCCCTTTCTCGTCTTCTGAATAATCCAGAACAGACACTTTTTCTGGTGAATACTGCATTAGATTTTATAACTTTTGCAGTAAGAAAAGGTCTTTTATAATCTTGGTGTTATTCACAACAGGGTGTTCTATTGCTACAGAAAAAACTATTGTCATTAATTCTTCTGTATAGACCATCCCCTGGATGAAAAGGTAGACAAAGAAACTAGAAGGAAATCATAGAATCCCAGAATAGTTTGGGTTGGAAGGGACCTTAAAGATCAGATCTAGTTCCACCCACCCTGCCATGGGCAGGGACACCCTCCACTAGCCCAGGCTGCCCAAAGCCCCATCCAACCTGGCCTTGAACACTTCCAGGGACAGGGCATCCACAACTCACCACCCTTACAGGGAAGAATTTCTTCCCAATATCTAATCTAACTCTACCCTCCCTCAGTTTAAGGCCATCCCCCCTTGTTCTGTCACTCCCTGCCCTTGCCACCAGTCCCTCTCCAGCTTTCCTGGAGCCCCTTCAGGGACTGGAAGGGGCTCTAAGATCTCCCCGCAGCCTTCTCTTCTCCAGGCTGAACAACCACAACCATCTCAGCCTGTCTCCATGGCAGAGGTGCTCCAGCCCTATAGTCATCTTCATGATGTCTAAAGTAAATGATCCTATAAGACACAGATGCTGTGACTGTTTTTCTTTACTGTTTTTTTTCCTGTTTTGAATGTAAAGATTTTGGGGTAAGGGCTTTTCTTACCATGTGCACGCACAGATTTCATTAGCTTGATACGGCCTCAGTTGTTATGTTCTACAACCAACAAATACTAATGTTTGCTGTGTGTTTTCCAGCTCAGTACATGAAAGACTCAATTGTTGGTTCTTTCTGCCACTTCCCGTAGGAGACTATTGCATATTCTGTTTGCTCTCATTTGATGTATAATTCTGGCTGATTATTCTTGATGGTGTTGCGTGACTAATTATCAGTATCATAACTTGTTTTCTAGCATCATAACATTTTTTCTATTTGTGTCTTTGCATCTGATAACAAGCTATTATCACCCTAAGAAATGATACTATCATTAGAGTATGATGTAGTGGGACAGAGTAGAAGTTTTAGCTAGCTGGTGGTAACATTTTTTTAAATTTTCTTACAAAGCACTTACTTAGTCTAAAGCCCATTGTTGTTAACTGACATCTTTGCTTTGGCTTCAGTGAGCTTTGCACTGGACATAAATTTAAGACCATCAAAATATTCAGGGATGTAAGTCATCTTGATTTCATTGGGTCTTATTTACAGACCTGGCCCTAGTCTCCCATGCACAAGTTAGGGGGAAAAAAAACCAGCACACAAAAAAAATAAGGAAAATTTTAATACTTCTCCTCAGTGTCCTGTTACTAGGCTCCCTCATCTTCATTCCTTACTTGGATATTATCTATTTGGGACTTCTTCCTAAGTTTCTTGCAGCATCCTCTTAAAACTGGGATAGTTAGGAATAAGCATATGAATGAATCTAAATAAATCTTAAAGTAGCATCTGTCATACAGACAACATGCTTTATTGCAGCCTGTTATCTTTAGCTGACACCTTCTATTTTATATGCTTCTGCAGATGATAGGGTTTCATTCTGTACATTCCATCAGAAATCAATGTTCATGAGCATGTGGTGAGAGTAACCAGATTGGAGCAAAGAAGGTTTATTGAAGGGAAATCTGCTCAAAATGTATTTGCAGTGGATCTGAAATTATTTTTGCATTCAGAATGTATTCAACTAATAAGTTTGACAAAACAATGATAAGGCATTGAAAAAAATTTAATACATTGACAAATGGATTGTGGTACTAAGCTAAACTGTAACATTTTTTTTGCTGGTGCCAGTCATCTCAAGCCACTGGTGCTCAATCTTATCTACATTTTGGGGGTGGATTAATGAGACCTAGAGTCTAAAGTGGATCACCTTTTTCTGGATCACCAGATGAAATAATAGAAAAAATATGCATAGAAATTCACCCCAAGCTCATTGCACTGAGTCTTTCCAGCTTGTGATGTTCACCTCTTTCCAGAGCTTGCTAGATATTCATGTGTCTGTTATGAGAAGAAATTGGTAATGTGAACCAAAGTATATTTTGGGGGCAATTCTGTTTATTTACAAGGAAGAGGAACATCACTTTATTTCCTAGAAGGCATTTGGAACAAATGCTGTCTGTGCCTGCCTTCCCAGTGAATTCCAGTTATCAAAGAGTTCCTTTGCTCCTACTTCTATTCAAGGCCATCTTTCAGAATACATCTCTTTTCTGTTTACTTCTCTGCTGGTTTTAGGGGTTTCTGTTTGTATATAGACATCTAGGCAAATAATTTCCTAGCCCCTGCATTTGTCAAATGCTTAATGCTGCTCAGATCCCACCATGCAGTTGTTTTGGATGACTTTCTCTCCATCTCCTTGGATTGATCCCAATGAGAAGAGGGGTTGATGAGGCCACTGATTTAACTTGATTTTTGATCGATGATAACAGAGTTATCTTCTGGCCCAACAGGGTGTAAATATGAAAATAAATGAGCTAATTTTCTGTGGAGTCTAAGCTATGATCACTATTGCTCAAGCCTCTTCCATCAGGACTCCTGCTTAGAGTCATTGAGATAATGCTAGACTTTAAAGACAGGTAAGAAATATCCTCTGGAAGTTCAGAAGCAGTGATAGTAAGAGACTCTAGGCCGAGAGGGTATTCTTTATGTCTTTATATAAAGACAGATATGAGCATCTTTTTTGTTGTCCTTAAAATAACCCTTTATCATGAAGATGTAGCTAGAATAATCATCATGAAAAATGGGGCTGCCCTGGACAGAAATGTGCATTGTATCCTGCGTATTTTGAAGGGATATTTATCTGCTTTATTGCAAGGTCACAGGAAAGTTCAGAACATTTTCCTTATAAAGCAGAAAACCTTGGTGAAAGCAATTTGATGATCTTCATTTAAGTCTCAGCAGAGCCTGCTTCTGTGACTTGTGTGGCTGCTCTCCTTTCTTACGGACACTTCATCCCTTTCTTGGTCAAAAGTGTTCTGCTGGGTGTGGAGAGTTGTGTAAATCCATTTCCAAGAGTGGGTCATGAACACTTGATCATCTGGCCATAAACTCTTGAGAAGTTCTGGTCACCAAAGAATCATGTAATTACTGTGGAGGCATTACCTGGCTTTCATCATCTCTATGGTCCTTTTATTTGCAGGTCTCATCCTTTGTTGATGTCCACAGTTATCCTCTCCAACCTTGTTCAGATATTCCATGAAGAATTAGATTTTAATAAGAGTCCTAATAAACAAGAGAGTATGACCTGTGAATGGGATAGTGTGGGGTTTTTGTTTGTTTGTTTGTTTGTTTGTTTGTTTTTTCCCAAACACATCTTAAGAATTTGGCGTTTTCCAGACCTGAGAACACTATTTACACAGAGTCCTTTGAGCCATGTTCTTTGGCTTTTTCTTGGCTTTTTTTGTGCTGGAAAATAAGTCCCCCACTGTTGTCCCAAGAGCTGTTGAATCCTCTTAGAGCAGACACAGAGAGCGCTACAGGGCAGCAATGAAGATGCTGACTGTGAACATAGAATGAACAGCTGACAATGTCATTAGTGCAGACAAGGTGTCAGAAAAAGGTGTATCAGAATTGTCCAGGGATGTCGTATTTGGGATGCTCTGATAAAGTCACAGATTCTTTTAATAATGCAGCAGTGTGTGTCCAAAGACTGCTGTTTAACTGAAAAGGAAAGTCTCCTATCTTATCTGGGATTAGACTAAGGAATTTATAAACCCCCAGGCTAAAGAGTGCATTCCCATCCTGTACCTTGCTCTGCTACTGGTGTTATAAATAGGGACTCGAGTTGCTGGCATTCAGACGTGGAGGGCTTTCTGTGGAACACAGGGCACAAGAGGCAGATATTTTGCAGCGGTGGTTTAAGTCAGCTGGTCTAGCTTGTTCTGAGCACAGTCTAAAATCCACAGAGCCTCACTGAGCAGGGTGGGAGTTAGGTATGTGCATGACCAGAGAGATCCTCAGGAGGTCTGGTAGGGAAGGATTAGGCTGAATCCTGGAGCCAGGCTCCATGGGGGTCCCTAGCCTTCCTGCAGGTCCTGTCCTTCCCAAGCATCAATCTGCTCCAGAGAGCTGGGCAATGTCTCGCTGGGTGTCAGTGGAGTTCAGGATGGATGGGGAAGGTGCACACTGTGAATGAAGCAGCTATACACTTTTTAGAAATAGTGTTCCACCATCACAGCTGGGTGGTCAGGGTGATCATCTAGACCTCTTTCTCCTTGCTTCTTCTTGCACTCTCCCATTCCCTTTCTCCTGGAGGAGGCAAATAATAAAGTAGGGATCTCTCCTGTGGCACAGAAAATTTTAGGAGCTTTAGCACACCTGGGACATGGAGCAGGGATGTCAGTGTCAGGGGTGTCCTGGGATCTTACCCCTTTTATTTCCTTTCTTAAGGGACAATCAACATACAAAAAGTAAAAATGCTGCCAGGCTTGGGATAGTTTCTTTTTTTTTTGGCTTTTCTTCCACTGAGGCTTTGAACTAGCTAGCTAGGAAAGAACTGTGTGGGTAAAGAGGTGTTAATTAGCGGAGGTAGGCAGGCAGTGACAAAGCTGAACGGATGGATGCATTTGCAGGATGCAGAAGGCAAACAAAACATTAGGGAATTGCAGCTTCATAAGATCAAAAATATGCTGATAGGAAAGTTGGTTAGTACTTCTAAAAAGCCATGGTTAGGAAATTAATGAATTACTGAAAGTTTAACTGGGTCAGTGGGGGAAGTAGGCCTGATAAGGAACTCCTCATACAGGAGTGTTTTGATGTTTGGATACATCTGTTTATTTTCATCAGCAACATAGATAAGATAACTTCAGGCTGTATTGTAAAGCAGGTTAAAACAGTTTAGTAAACATAGTTATTTATATGCATGAACATACTTGCATAGAAACATACATATGGTAACACATATATTAGCATATACTTCAGTTCAGAAGACTTTTCAATCATGATTACAGTCTTTCTCATTAGAGAGGTCTTTTATCACTGAAAGCCAAATTTTCCAGACAAATCACTGTAATTATAGCTGTGAGATAAAATAGTGGTTTTTGGCCAAAGCAGGTCCCTTGACTTCTGTCTCATTGCTTTGGGGGAGTCCAGCCAATCTACTGAGGAAGCCAGAAGGCTAAAAAGGAATTGGATAGGAAAAAAATTACTCATCTCTGAGGGCTGGACAGACCCTGTTCAGGTAGAAAATCCCATGACCAGGACAGATGCAGCTCTGTGCAGGAAGGAGAAGTGCTATGAGGATGATGAGGGGACTGGGGCATATCTCATACCAGGAAAGGCTGAGAGAGCTGGGGCTGGTTAGTCTGGAGAAGAGAAGACTGAGAGGTGATCTCATCAACACTTCTCAATATCTAAAGGGCGGGTGTCCAGAGGACGGGGCCAGACTCTTCTCAGTGGTGCCCAGTGACAGGACAAGGGGCAACGGGCACAAACTGGAACACGGGAAGTTCCATCTCAACATGAGGAAAAACTTCTTCCCTCTGAGGGTGACCGAGCCCTGGGACAGGCTGCCCAGAGAGGTTGTGGAGTCTCCTTCTCTGGAGAGATTCCAAACCCGCCTGGATGTGACCCTGTGCAACCTGCTCTGGGTGATCCTGTATGGCAGGGGGTTGGACTAGATGATCTCCAGAGGTCCCTTCCAACCCCCACGAGTCAGGGATTCTGTGAGCCAAAGCTGCAGTGAGAATGTCCTGTGCAGAGACAGCAATTGGACTGGGAAGAAGATCGCACAACCCACCCGGGAACACAGTGCCATCACCCGTAGTTGTATCTAGGCAGGGTGTGAATATGGGATAGAGGCTGAATATGGAGAAACAGACAAATGGATGTTCATGTGGTCAAGTCCCTTCAATCCACAGGGAGAACAAAGGAGGGAAAGTTCTTCTGTGTGGGAACTGCCTACAGTGACACAGTCATACGGAAACAGAGACTAAATCAGGTGGGCCAGGCACTGCTGTGGGTTGCAAGCAGCACTTTTACCATCATTAGCACTGCTGAGTTCTGCTCAGACAGCATGTACATGTGGGAGGATCCCACCTCCCTGTCCTGCAAGTGTCCTGCCAGACCTTCCAGCTAGATTAGTCCTAGTGCCTACCACCTCCATCAGAATCTCTTGTTTCCTCTAAGATCACTTTTGGCCATTTCTCCTGAGGGCAAAGGACTGTGAGAAAAAGCGGAGAGACTTAGAGGGGCTTGGGTACAGGAGTTCTGGGGAGGAGATGTGGGAACATGGAGTAGGGAAATTGCCTGCTCCCATTCACTCCCCCAAGTGAAGTAAGGGGAACCAGGTCCCCAGGCAAGATTCCCCTAATCCAAGTCAGTGGTTCGCAGTGAAGAAATCAGGATCTGAGCAAGTCATCTAGGGAGCTCAAGACATGAAAGAGAAAACTTTCTCCAGGCCCCTTTCCTCTCCTTTCCCCAACCCCTGGCCCAACTCCAGGTCTTACAGGATCATGCAGGGTCCAATCTCCAGCCCTGGAGAAAGACCCTTTGTCCCTCAGCATGCCCAGCAGAGCCATGAGCCAGACAACCCTTCCTTATGGCCAGAGTGGTGGGGGCTCTGCATCATCCCCAGGAACAGCCTTATCTGTGCCCTAGTGCAGGCAGCCCTCCCCTTCTGCCCTGGGGTGCAGCCTCCTGGCACCCCACGGCCTCCGTCCCCCATGGGGCCGGACCCCAGAACGGGCGGCTGCCATGGTCCCTTGCATGGGAAACCTGGCAGGACTCCTTTCAGCTCCCCCACACATCCCATCCTGCTGCCAACAGCCTGGTGCTTTGGGGTTTCTGTTCTGGTGTCACAGCCTTGTTGCACGCAGGGGTCTCTGGGAATCCTAGCCAGCCCAGGAGGAGCCGGGGGATGCGTTTAAATGCTTCTCTGTGCACGAGGTGTTGGATTAAGCACCGGTGGGAATTTCTGTCTCCAGAGGTTTTGCTCTGGGCCCTGCAGATCCTGCATTTCACTGTTTGGATTGCCTTCCCAGGGCAGGACTATGCAGGACAAACACACAGCATGGGCTGGTGCAGCAGAGAGCACGACTGCCACTCATTCCTCCAGCAACACAGCAATGGGCCCAGTGCCTGGGAAGCTGCTTTCTAGCAGAAGTCTGGAGTGCAGGGCCCAGCCATGTAGTGACTGTGCAATCACAACCAGGGGAGTAATTGATTGTGGATGTTGGTGCAAAGACAGGAATCTTTGCAAGGTAAGAAAGTAGAAGATAATTAAGAATAAAAACAGATATAGGTGGAATCAGTCTACTGAAATCTTGCTGGAAATCTGGTGACACTGTTGTACAGGCCTCCAAGTGCTCTAGCATGTCCCTATCTTTCAGCTTCAGTGGAGCATCGGGTGGAGAAGGGATGGGAGTTTTCTAGATCACAGCAGTGTGCAGGGGTACAAACTCACATCCAGAACAGGGAAATCTTACAGACATGAAGCTTATGAAGCTTAGGGAGAAGGCAAGGAGAAGTCCACATGGATCCAAACAGAGGATCAGGCCCCCAGCTGCACTGTGGAGAGGGTTCAAGGTGCAGATGAGACTGTGGGATATGGCCTCAGTCTGGCCTGGAGAAGGAGGGTGTGGGTTCCCATAGTGGCAGACTAACTTCCCAGACAAAGGCAGCAGACTACAATAGCTAAATGAACAAATTTATTATCTGTGACACTCTCCCACATGGCAAAACCCTTCGTTGGTATCCAAGAACCAAGTAAAAAGGTCAGTGTGCTGTGCCAAGGAGCACTCGAGCACTTTATCATTGATCATCTGAAGCTCTATGGCTGCAGAAGGGACAGTACTCCTGAGCTTGGGATTTTTGACTGTTTTTTTTCAAACCAATGGTGCCTCCACTCCCTTCCACCCTGCTCCAGCCAGTGCACACATCCTACTTTGGATCCCCCCGCCAGCCCACAGGCACAGCACGGTGCCCCATCCAGGGGATGCTTCACTGCCTGCTCTAGCTCTCCTCCTGCCTTGCCTGGCCATCCTCAGGGCTGAGCCACCACTGAGCCACCTCTGCTGTCAAAGCAATGTCACGAGGATCTGGCTGGCCCCCCAGCAGTCAGTATTGCAGTGTGAACTGTTGTAGCCCCAGTCCTGTCCCCTGCACCTGAACTGGGGGTCCTCTGGAGGTGGCCGGGGTCTTTTACCTTCAGCCTTCTGCTTGCTGAGCAGCCCTGCCCTTCCCATCATTGCAGGGAGCTCATGGCTGCGGCTGAGGCCAGCTATGGCCAGTACATGGGCAGCTATATCATGGACTGGCTGCTTTTATGGAAGAAAGGATGTCTCTGGGTGAGCAGGGAAGGGTGGAGGGAGACATCTTTTGTGTACTGTCGTGGAGTTGCCTTTGACAGCCTCCCAGTAGGGTGTGCTACATAGACGAGGTGAAGGAAGGTCATACTTTTGGATGTCTATGTGGACACGGTTTGGGAACAAAGAAGAGGAACTTCCTCCTGGCCTGAGCCCCAGGGCAGCACTCAGGCTGTGGAGCTAATACTGGGCTCCTGCTGTCCTCATTTGGTTTGTCAGAAGGAACCATATTCACAAGGAAGTTCTGGTGGGTTTGGATATCTGAGTTCACTTTCTGCCTTCTTCTGGATTTGTTGTTAGATATAATTATATATATGATGCCTATACTGCTTATTTCCTTTTTTCCTTTTATGTTTCCTGATGGAGGAAAACAGGAAATTTTCCAGTTCAAGTGAACTGTACCAATTTTTTCTTTCTTTTTCATGGATGGAGTCTAGTTGAAGACCAGCACTAGTTAAAATAAGAGATCAAATGAATGGCAAAAAAAAAGAGACGGAATCCAGAGTTTTCCTCCAGTTCCCTTTCAGCATTTCTCAGTGGACTCAGCCCTAACTACGGAAAGAGAAAATGGGAAGATCCAATGTATTTAGCTAGGTCTCTCAAAGAGCCCTTTCACCCTCTTCTCTGTGGACATGAGGGCATTGGTAGACCTCAATGACCCTAACCAGTCTCCACTGGGGGGTCTATCCAACCTCTGCCCATCAGTCCAGGGGATCATATGAGCTCAGCTGTGGGCCTTCAGAGCATGCCTGAGCTACAATGGAGGAGGGCTGATCTCCAGGTCAGCCACAGTCATGCCTCTATCTCACCAAGGACCCTGTAGACCCCAATCCTGTCCTGCAGGCTGACTTCCAGGCTTGACCTGGGACCTCTGTCATCACCAGGATCTTCTCCACTGGACTCTTGCTTGAACCTGGCCACGATCTCTGGGTCTCTGAAGCTTCTGACAGCATCTCCTGGCAGAACCAAACAAGGCTGAGGAGCCATGTCATTGATTATTGGGCAGATGTGGGGTGATGATACAAATATCTAGAATCTTAGAGTCTGCAGGACAGTTGAATGCCTCAGAGAAAGCCAGAGCTTCAGCAAGAGAGACTGGCCCACTTCATGAGTAAAGATGGGATAGAGAAGATGGCTGGCTGAGGCTGGGGAGAAGAAAATGACTCAGGGAGAGAGTCTGGAATTCAGATCCGACCATGCTGAAGGCACAGTGTCTGCAGAGCCAAGCTCTGCTGCTCTGCACATGCTCGAACTCCCCAGAGGAATGTGTTTGCTTGGTGCCTGTTAGAGCAGAGGAAACCGGCAGATTTACAAGTGAACTCAGCAAAACCAGAAGCTGAAGTTCCCTGTACCACCAGTCATGAGGAGAGAGGTGGGTGAGCCCATGGGTATTCATAGAATCAAAGTCAAATATCTACAAAACCAGCAAGTAGTTGGTATAAATACCCTGGATAACCCGCTAAGAAAAATCAGAGGAGCTTGTACTGCATCACTCGTTCACTCCAGAGACTGTCCCAATGTTTACCTCAGCTTGCAAGTGTAGCAGCTCCAGCCTACAATCTTATCTCTGCTCCATGCCAATGCATTACCTGAACTAGGGGACATTCCAGACTCTGTAGAGACAATCATTAATATGTACAAACATGGGCATTTCCCCTAGTTTTTCTGCAGACTGAGGACCTGTCAAGCTCTAGAATATTTCTGACTGCACTTCTCAGGACACACCTGGCCCTCTTGTTTTTCTGTGTTAGATAACCAAGAATAAATCACTTGTAGATTTTTAATTTCTGCCTGAAATCTGGGGTGAAGTTAGAGTTGAGATCCACAGTAAAATGAGGAATCATAGAATCATAGAATTGTTTAGGTTGGAAAAGACCTTTAAGATCATTAAGTCCAACCATTAACCCAGTACTGCCAAGTCCACCGCTAAACCATGTCCCTAAGCACCATATCTACACATCTTTTAAATACCTCCAGGGATGGTGACTCCACCACTTCCCTGGGCAGCCTGTTCCAGTGCTTGATAACCCTTTCAGTGAAGAATTTTTTCCTAATATCCAATCTAAATCTCCCCTGGCACAACTTGAGGCCATTTCTTCTTGTCCTATCACTTGTTACTTGGGAGAAGAGACCAACCCCCACCTGGATACCACCTCCTTTCAGATAGTTGTAGAGAGAAATAAGGTTTCCCCTCAGCCTCCTTTTCTCCAGATTAAACACACTCAGTTCCCTCAGCTGCTCCTCATAAAACTTGTTCTCTAGACCTTCACCACTTCATTGCCCTTCTCTGGACACGCTCCAGAACCTCAATGTCCTTCTTGTAGTGAGGGGCCCAAAACCAAACACAGCACTCAAGGTGCGGCCTCACCAGTTCCCAGTACGGAGGGACGATCACTGCCCTGGTCCTGCTGGCCGCACCAGTTCTGAGACAAGCCAGGATGCTGTTGGCCTTCTTGGCCACCTGGGCACACTGCTGGCTCATATTCAGCCAGCCGTCGATCAACAGCCCCAGGTCCTTTTCCACCAGGCAGCTTGCCAGCCACTCTTCCCCAAGCCTGTAGCATTGCCTGGGATTGTTGTGACCCAAGTGCAGGACCCGGCACTGAGCCTTGTTGAACCTCATACAGTTGGCCTCAGCCCATCGATCCAGGCTGTCCAGATCCCTCTGTAGACCCTTCCTACCCTCAAGCAGATCAACTCTCCCGCACAACTTGGTGTCCCCTACAAACTTACTGAGGGTGCACTTGATCCCCTTGTCCAGATCATCGATAAAGAGATCAAAGAGAACTGGCCCCAGTACTGAGCCCTGGGGAACACCGCTTGTGAGCGGCCGCCAACTGGATTGAGCTCCATTCACCACAACTCTTTGGGCCTGGCCAGCCAGACAGTTTTTCACCCAGTGAAGCGTCCACCCGTCCAAGCCGTGAGCAGCCAGTTTCTCCAGGAGAAGGCTGTGGGAAACGGTGTCAAAGCCTTTACCAAAGTCCAGGTAGACAACATCCACAAGGAGAGGGTTTTGAGGAAGAGGTGAATCTACATTAATAGAAGCTGTGTGCACAATATTGAGTGTGTCATTTCTAATGTAGGCAGAGGACTGCTGAGCTCCTACCTGCTTTCCAAGGCTGTTGCATGGCTGTTTGTAAGATTATGTGAAGTTCTGCATGTTTATATCTTTACTTACTAATTGACTTTAGCACTGATGGTTTAATCTCAGCCCTTTTTTTTTTTTTTCTTTATACATTTCACTGACATCTTCTCCTGGAAATCTTTCCATCTAATTTTCCCTGAAAGAAGGGTCATCGGTTATCACAGATCTTGATCAATGCCTTGATCTTGCAGGCATTCTTGAGGGTAAAAGAGTACTTGGTAGTAGATCCCAACCTGACAGCAGGTCAGGAACGAGGGGATTTTAAAAGAAGGGCACATAGCATTTGCCCCCACCCTTCAGGTTATACAGTCAGCACTGTGTCCCCAGCGTAAATGGGAAGGGAGCTGTATGTGTAGGTCATCATGTACAGGTAGAAAGCCAAAAGTCACTTCAAGCGTGGAAGAGTGCACGTGATGGGAGTGTAGATTGGGAATGGGACACGTAAGCACCTGCTCACACCAACAAGTATCACGGCTCCTCTGGATCACACCGGCTCTTACGGAGGTGGGGACTGATGGCCACAGTGCCCTGCACTCCCTGACCCTCTGCGTTTCCCTGCTGGCTCGCAGCAGCCAGGTACGTTACATGTGTTTGGGTGAGTTTTCTAGATCAGTGCTTCACCGTCCACGCTTCGCTGCAGGCATTGTAGGTCTGTTTGCATGTTGCCCTGATAGCTCCTTCCCAGGGTCTGGGCTGGGGTGTGGGAAAACTGCCCTGTGCTCGCTTACCAGTCTGTGCTGTGGGTTGCCAAGTGCATTTCAAGGTGTATGGGGCTGTTTGTTTTTTTTTTTTTTCTCCAGATTGCTTTCCTTGCAAAGCAAACTTCATCTTTGAGCATCGTTAGCCTCGTGCCTTAGAGCAAAAGGAAAATGACAGCTATCACCAAAAGACAGAGCATGCTCCTTGGCAGAGCGTGAAGGCCATCATCACCGCCAGTGCCAGGAAGTTTAAGGAACACACGTATTTCCCTGGACATGGAATTCAGGTACTGGGGAAAAAGAGGGAGCATGTTGCTGCCCCTTCCACACCTACAGAACATCTTGTTCCTCCTTCTCTGTTCTACACAAAAGTAAGTTGAGAACTGACAAGTTTTTCCCAGTGTCACCCCTCTCCTGCAGTAGAAAAGGGCCGAGGACCTTTTTTTCCTGAGCCTTGTGCCTTGGACTGTAATAGTTAATGCTCTGTGGTGCTTTCAAAGGTTTCCTTTATTTCCTGCCTGACAGACAGCGGGGGAGGAACTTGGTCTGCCAGTGAAGGAGAAAGATGTTTTCCTACACTGCTCCGATCCAGCTCCATCCACACCCTCTGCTCAGAAGGACAATTGTCTCCAAGAGCAGTACAAAAACACGCCATTCACATGAAAATAAGGAAAATAAGGAAAATTGTTTTTCCATCTCTCTCCACCAGCAGAAGTCAGTGAAGAAACTGCTGTGTTGCGCTCCAGGAGAGAAGCCTGCAGCGAGGCTTGGCACCAGGAGAGAGTTCCACTGGAGGGGTCATTTTTTAATCGCTGCAGAGTGTATCGGTCAGCACAACATGCCCATTGCCACAGTGCTGAGCTCAGGAGAACTCTCCCTTCAGACAAGTGAAAGGAGGGCTTAATTCTCCCTTGCATTCCCCCAGCATGTCAGGAAGAAGGATGGAGTAGATGGGTCTGCTGGCTGAGTACCTGTCACCTTCAACTTCCCCAGAGCCAAGACAACAGGAGGTCATGTACCCACGCAGTGCCCAGCCGAAAACAGCGTGCAGCCCACCTCTCTCCTGCTACTTTGCAACTCCAGCCTCTGAAGTAGATGCCACATTTCTTGTCCATAGCTCACCAACCTGTTACAATATTCTTTATGGCAGAGGGCAGCCTGCTGTCCACTGTACATTTCTTTTCCTAAGGATTTCATTCATATCTCCTCTGTCCTACAATTCCTAGGAATGGATAAGAGCTAAAAGTCTTTTGTGGATAAAATACTAGAAGGAGACACAGCTCTAAAGGGTGCTGGTCCTTAGGAGTCCTGGGCTGTGGCAGAGAACTATGGGTGGTAAAATATTCAGATGCTAACCAGTTTTCCCCAGTTAGCTGTTTTCCCTCCAGTGCCTGTTACCCTCTCTGCTAAGACTTGTTATCTTTAAGAGCTCAGCCAGACTCTTCTCCTGGTCATCCCCTAGGAATACAGCGAAGTGTGAATATTGTATTCCTGTTGGAGTCAAGGCTGGCTCACCTTCCATCACCTCATACAGGCTGAGAGTCACGGAGAGGGTGCAGAGCTGCTCTCTCCCAGCAGGAGCTTTGCCACTGTCATGATGCCTCCTGAAACACATGCCCAGGGGTCTGCAGTACAGAGAGCCTATATTCAACCTAGCTAACTCTGAGCCTGACTAGCAGCCAGCATTGATCAGATCCCAGGTACCGCCAGCTCTGTTCAAGCCCTTCTGCAGTGGTCAGTCCCTGTGGTGAGTGAAGACAGTCAGAAGGATGTGTAGGCAACATCTGTATCAGCATCTTCCTGATGACAAGTGGGGAAGAAAGGCTCCAGGGACTTTCCAATTTTGCAGGCTTGGGTGGAATTTGCTTCTTAAAGTTCATTAATTCATATGTGCAATAATGCCTGGGGGCAGACACTGCAAATTCCTGAGATCAGGGCTTTGGGAATCAGTGGTGTAATGCAATCAGATGCTGCATGCCACGGGCCTCTTGGCCAGCTGCCTTGGACACTGCAGCAAGCAACATGTCCATCCCTGCCAGAGAACATAAGCCCTCTGTGCTCGTGCTTTGTACACTTGACCCAGGAGCAACATTCACACTGCCAGACTATCAATCAGGAGCCCTTTTTTAAAAAAAGAAAAAATAAAACAATAGCCTTGTGTTTTCTTTGGAGTTTCTAACCACGCAGTACAGTTAGCAGCACAAGCCATGGCTGGCAGCGTGCTGCCTGCTCACCCTCCTCTCCCTCCCCAGCAACAGCCTGAGTCATGGCTGTGGTCACAGACAGTGACACAATGCCATTGTCATCCAAAGAATGCAGTGTTTTCCTGCTCTGCAAAAATATTTTGTACAGTGCATTTTCCGTGCTCTCCAGAGGAGACACTGTCCAGATTCTTGCTGTAAGTGCCCTCAGGAGCGCTGCTGACTAATACTCCCATTTCTCTCCTCGTGTTCCCCCAAGGTCCCAGACTTATTTATACTCTGCACAAAGAGCTTGTAGTCAAGGTTGGCAAAGTGGATTTCCTCAGAACAGCACATGCACTGAAGTGTGCGGAAATTGTGAATTTAATCTCTCGAGGTACAATTCATTGAAATCACGTCACTGGAGCCAGTTCATGGCTAAGGGTCTGTCCCGGAGGAGTTGGCTTGGACATTATAGGCAATTTGGCCCTGCTACTCCAGAGATGGCCATGGGGTGACCCATCCTCTGGAGGTGCCTCTCTTGTTGCCTCCTGAAGTAACGAGACACACAGCTCAGACAGGAGCCATGCTGCAAACACACTAACCCCTGCAAAAGCCTCCTTTAATCACCAGCCGTGTTCCTGCCCTCTGTGCACCCCCCAGGGGACCACAGCCTCCTAACCTCCACAGACCTGCTCACTCTGCTTAGCTTGGAAATGAAATTGCAATTACATACTAATACTACAGTCCTCCTGCCTTTCTCATGTTGTACAGCAAAGGACAGGGCTAGCATTTTCTGTTTCTTTCAGGTGATTTAAAACCAAATTGCTTGGGAATATATAGGATAAATAAATTCAAATGTAAATCTCAGGATGTGGAAAAGACCCCATTCCCCCAAATGTCTTTGTTTTATGTAACTGAAGGACAGATGACGAGGCTGCAACAAGGCTGCTTGCTGTGGTGAGCTCTACCATTTCTTAATTAACACAGAGGGCTGTGAGGTGCCGGCGAGTATATAACCCTACACGCTCCATGGACGAAAAGCATGTCTTCAATGTGACAGCACACAGGGCCTTGCTGGACTAGGGTTTTGTGATGGGATGTAGCATAGTCATGGTGCTGTAGTGCATTTTGGGATGCAGTGAAGTTTTGGAGGGAGGAATGTGCAGAGTGGGATATGTCAGATAAGCTCTGAAACATGGGCATTTCCTGTTTCTGTGCATGTAGGATGGATGAATGTGGCCATGACACAGTAGTTGTGGTGGTTGCTCCCCATTAAGTATCTGTAAACTTACTCTACGTCTGTGGGAGGCGTGTTTGTGAGAGGAATTATTTTGAAAAATGGGGTGATATTGATCTTGCAGAAATGTGCTAGCTGGATTTTGGGTTTCCTCAACCATGCTTAAACTAGGTTAAAAGGAAGAGCCAACATTGTTGATATCAGAACAATCTGCAGAAAGCGTATTTCCTCCCCAAACAGAACATTTGTATGTATCACTGACAGTGGTAGGGGAAGTCAGGCTGGATCTGATGAGGCAACTTGATAAAAGCAACTGGTGGATGCTGCTGAACCTGACCCTTCAGTGGAGGGTGAAAATCCTGCACGTTGCACACAGCCAGTTGTGAAGTAGCGGATGTTTTGGAGCAGATAGGTGATGCAGAAGACTTCCTTCCTCAACTCAGAAGGCAAATAATTTGTATCCTGATTACAAATTATGAGGGTTGTAGATTGCAAGTTCAGAAGGGACCATTATAATTATGTCATCTGACCTTCCCAAATAGTGCAGCCTTGGAATGACACTCGGTGATTCCCACGCCGAGGCCAACAGTTCGTGGCTGAACTACAGCAGGTCTTGTCTTAAAGACTCAGACACAGAGTTGTTTGTCACTGACCCCGTGGCCTGTGAGGTTATTCCAATACATAACCTTTTCTTCTGCTCAAAATACACAGCTTGTTTCCAGTTTGCATTTTGCCTGCAAGACCTCTGCCTAGAGAGATCATGTCAAATTTATAATCACCTGCTTTATCTATCAAGTAAGCAGCAGTGGGAGTGTGCTCTGTCCCCGTTTCCACACCACCTCTTCCCACCTCATTACTAACAACCTGGCATGAAGAAAAGAGAAGACTGCTTAGGAAACCCAGGAAGACTTGTGGACACTTGCACTCCCACCAGTACTGTGCAGGTGTCACGGGGGAAGATCTTTCATGAGCCAAAACCTGAGACTTTGACCTCTGTGGGATGTAAACACGTTTGAAACTTGTATTTTCTTCGCTGTTTAAATACTGAAACTCTCTGGAGGCTGCAGACCACAGAGATCTGTATCAGTGCGGAGTACGCCAACCCTTAATGTAACGGCGGTGCATCCTGCTCCTGACTGCACTGGTCTGGCTTTGGCAGCCACGTTTCCTGGTTAATACAAATAACACAGAACAGTTTTTGTAAGCATTAATAAAACCACTCTCCACCCCAGGAGACAAGTAGGTATCATTATTAATTAGGCTGTTTATCATTTATATTGTGGCAGGACCCAGAGACCTCTGGTAAGGGATATGGGTCTCGTTGCACAGTAACACATCACTCAAACGCAATTGCAACCCAAAGCCCCTGCAGTCCAAGATGAGCAGAGGTACTAGCTGCATGCAGAGACAAAAAAGGTGCCTTGCAGGGTAACAGCAGGACAAATGCTCATTGATTTACTCTTCTGGAAACCAAAGCCCATAGGTAGCAAGTCTGTGGCCAGATGTTAGTGCAGAATATGGCTCTGAGACCCTGCCCCTCAGCCTGCCTGGTAGCCAAGAGTGGTGGCCTTTTATCCTTGTCTCTGTGCCTTTGCTGCTTTGTACCAGAGGACTGGAGACATGGTTTCCATTCCCAGTTTAAGACTTTTGAGGCTGTTCTCTGTGTCTGTAAAGCAGGAAGCTAATGCAGTTTCCTGTCTCACAGGTGTGCAGCATGTTTTACCCCACACAGTGGGACCTGAAAGTTAGGGACTTGATTGGAAGGAGCCGGAGACCTTCCAAGCACCATTATTACACGTTCATAAAGCAGCCTATCTCCCATACCTGGCTGAGAGTGAGGCTAAAGGACTCTTCCAAACTCACACAGCAGACCTGTGGCAGGGCCAGGAACAGCCCAAAGGCAGCCAGTGAAGTCGACTCACACCTATCACAGTTCAGACTGCAACAGGAGCATGGGGCTTTGTTGCAAGAGGTGCACGGGCAGTGCAGGGAAAAGTCTACCGAGCAGGGATCTACAGCACGTCCAGAGATCTTGAGGCATGAGTCAGACCTTGCCTTGTCTTAGGGGGATGCATGTTGCCCTGTTTTATATCCAGGGACAGCAGAGCACAGTGTCAGCCCCTTCCCCACCGCTGTTGCCCACCTGGCACCAGCACTGCACTAGGACAGGTCCCAAGTGCGTTGCAGCTTGTGGTGCTTTTCCAGGCTTGCGTACAGCCTGGGGATGCTGTCTGTGCTTTGCATGACCAGGTTTATGCAACTTCTCAGCTCTGCATAAGCTGGCAGCCTTAGCCCTGCTGACTCGGGCAATATTTCAGCGTGAGGACAGTCTTGGGTGGAGAGAAGAAAACAAAGCAAGCCAGCCATTCCCCGGGGCTGAGCTAGCAAAGGGTGGCGAGGAGATAGCGATAGCACAAGGCCAAGTGAGTCAGGCTGCACCGGCCAGCAGGGATAAGTGCTCACGAGGAGCTGCTCCCTCCCTCCGCGTGGCTCCTGGCTCGCTGTGCTGCTGACAGCCCTCTTACATCACCCCGCGCCCTTGGCTGTACGGTCACCAGACTCCTCGGGTGCATCTACCCCAGCGCACGCCATTACATTTGCAAGCATCCTGCTTTTCCCCACGCACAGGCTCTGCCTCATAGGCTCAGGCCAACAGGTCGTTCCTGGGCTGGTGCGACTGGGTGGGGACGTGGGCTGGTGAGAAGCACCTCTGGCACCTCTTCAATGCAGGACACAATGAGGATTAATCACAGCCTGTCAGAGAGGCTGCAGTATTTTTCCTCCATTCTTATTTGCGTGCTAGCGCCTGGAAAACAGGATGGCGATGTTTTCCTGCTGCGCATTCACTGAGACTAAACAAAGGAGGTTGTATTTCCAGCCCCCCTGTTCTCTGATAACTCCGGGGCTTTCAGGAATCGCTTGGGGAGAGCATTAGTGGAGGGTTTTAAAACATCTGTCCCTTGGGCTGGCTGCGTAGGAGGGGGGTGGCCACAGATCTGAGCAGAAAGCCTCCAACGTCTCTGATGAGGGTGAAGGTTTTCCATCTCACTTCTGGGGAAAAATGCATTACACAAAGAAAGGTCTTGTGTGCACAGCCTGCCTGGCTTGCAATGCCCATGCCGGTTTGGTCTCATTAAGATTTATTATGCATAGTTTGTCAAGGCCTCATTAGTTTAAGTCCAACTGTGCTAGGTGCTTTACACTCTAGTACAAAAGAGAAACCAGGCCGTTACAGTCTTAAGAGGAAGGAAGTGTTTATTATTTCTAATAGTGTAACCATCAGCATCACCCAGGCATGAGTTAGATGCTGGGTCCTTATGTCAACATCTAAAATGGGAGCTGAGCTCAACTGGGAATGAAACCGCCCTGGCATGCTTTGAAAGCCCAGGCCTTTTCTCTACCCATTGCAATGCCTTTTCCTCATCCCAGTTTCAACAGGATGCACTGGGTTTCTACTTTTTACCTGATGTTTCATGAGTTTAAATATCTGCTTTCTCCAACCTCAGCTGACCTTCGCAGAGTAAGCAACAATTGGTGCTTATGCAAGTTGTGTGGAACTTTTGAAAGATCTTAAAATGATCCCTGAATTGGGAAAATGAATGGTGGAAATCCTGGTTCTGGGCTGATTTTGAGAACTTGACCCCACATACTATTTCTGCATGAGCAGTGGCTCCATGTGTAGATTTAAGCAAGAAAACCAGACAGAGGCAGCTTCTGGGAGAGCAGGGACCAGGGAGAAAGAGAAGAGCTAAAAAGAGAAAAGATGTGTTAGATGTCTTGGAGAGAGGGTCTGAGTAGCTGTGGAGTTTTTCACAGTGCAAATATCTCGATTTCAACTCAGACTTCACAGGGAAGCATATTCCACCTACAGATCATCCTTCTCACCTGTTCCTGTAAATGAGGGACAGTTTTGTTGCCAGGCACTTTTGCTGATTGGGAGGACCAAGGTTCAACCTCCTTCCTGACATTAAAGTTGGAATCTCACTCGGATTTGTCTAATTCCAGGGAAGCAACCGCAGTATGGGGCTGATTCCTGTTTTTCAGCTGTGCTTTCTCTGGTCAAAAATCTCATCCCCAGAGCTGAGATGCCTTTATGAATGCAGGCTGTTCACGGAAAGGTTTCAGCCAGCTAGGATAAGGAAATTTCTCTTTTTTTAAAAAAAATCTTCCTGTGAAAACTATTTTCTGAAGCAGAATTATGATACATATATATTTTTAAAACCCCTGCTTGGGGAAACTGCTTCCCCCTCTGCATGGCTTGGGGAAAACATTGAGAAAGTGCATTGCAGGTCTGAGTTTTGATGTCGTGTGATATGGGGACTGTGCTTGCTCCTCCGAAAGTGCGTGTCGGAGCAGAGCCAGGAGGAAGAACAGTGCTCAGCTCCAGCTGGGCTGCGGGTTGTGGGAGGCCAGGTTAACCACAAGCAAGTGGATTCAGTCAGCTCTGCACTATGGTTCAGTTTTCATCTCTTTATTATATCTCTGGGTTTGGCCCTGAATGTTATGTCCCTGGGGTACTAAAATGCTGAAGAAATCCCCTCCCCCACAACATAATCGCACTGAATTAGAGCTTGAAACCTTATTATAGTTTACAAGACACAAGCTTATTAAACAGCGTGAAAATAACCTTGAAAAAAAGAGATTTCAAAATCTGTGGTGCAAAGTCCTGAGATTTGAATGCTGAGAGATGTGGCTGGGTTACTTCATATTCCTTGGCGATGCTTATCTCTATTATCCCCATTAATTGTCATATGGGAACCTCACTGAATCAGGGACCTGATGTTACCAGGAAAAATGGGAAGGGCTGAGAGGAAATAGTTTGCATATATATTTTTCCACGTGGATGACTCAAGCAAGGAATAAACTGTACTATCTATAAAAATATCTGCAAGATCTTGAGGCAGGGATGTTATCTCAGGAGCAGTCTTCATGTCCAAAAATACCCCCCAAAACATGCGTCCTACTGAACACTGGCACACCACAAACCACAGGTTTAGCCAGCAGCAAAGCCGCAGAGCACCTGTGCTGCAACCAAGCAGAAGCATCCAGGGAAGTTAGAAGGGAGTTGGAGAGAGAGAGATTTCACCTGGAAATGACAGCAACAAAAAAATGCCCAAACTTTCTCCCTCCTTCTGCTCCCCCCTCCATTTCTCAACAAAACTTGTAAGTTACAGATTTTAAATATGTTACGAATGAATAAAAACTTGCAATACCGCCTGAGGTATGGCAAGAAAGCACGTGCTGTCATGATTAGAGTACTCAGATAGCATGCTAATTACATAGCACCCTAGGAATTTGGCAGCGCTGATCTAGAAATAGGGCAAATAATCATGTTTCCCCCACCACCTCCTTCCCCTGTTGCCTCTGCTTCAGTTTCCCTTGATTGAAAATTTAATTTTCAAACCCTTCTAGACAGCTTTCTAAAGTGGCAAAAGTGAGTAACAACCTTTAAAAAAAAAAGCTTTGTCATACCTGAAGCAATTCTTTTTTTAAAAAAGAAAAAAATGCACTAAACATTCAGTAGTATTTTGCTTTAGTGTTTAAGAAGTGCTTCCAAACTGTGGCATAAACTGGTATTAGGGTTGCTTGGCCCCACTTTGCCTCTAGGCAAAGACTAGGCTTAGAATAATTTAACATTCCTATCATTGTAATAATTCAGCACTGCATAAAACACAAGGACATTTGTTCTATGTCACTCATGTTTGGCAAGGAAGAAATTTTCCTATTTGATGGAGGAAAAATGGAGACAGAAGCACCTCCACTGCTTTCTAAGCTGGCATAAACAGATGTTAAGTCCTTCAGGCATGCGCCTCCTTGTTCTCTTTATTATCCTTAAACCCACTTTTCTCCAGATCCTGATTTGCATTTTTTTAACTGACCATTGGTGAGTTGCTCATAGTTGTGGAGTCTCCTGTGCCACGTCTTATCACTCCAGGCCTTATCACCCCACCTCTATGCTGCATCCTGTGCCTCCACTTCTCAGGGACTTCTGCTGTTGTACCTGACTGGTATTTCTCTACGTTAACTCACTGTCTGAAAGCCATAAACATCTCATTATACCTAGAATAAGCACTTGTTAATGCCCTCTATAAAAAACCTCTGATTGTAGAATACAAAGGCAACAAAAATAAAAGACAGTAGCCATAGACACCCAGTCAATTAGCTAAACTGTAGTCACAGCAAAACCTGGTGAAATAAAGGTCCAAACAGGTCAGCAAAAGTTCAGACAGAGCAGTCCCAACCAACCTCAGCCCTGAGGTCCTGTAGACTCTGTACAAAGCTCATGTCCTGTTGTTACCAACAGCAATGCTGTGTTATAGGGCGACCCTGCTATGATGGGCAGCATCTCAGCGCAGGAGTATTAAGCAGAAGCAAAAAGGTTACAACAACCCAGCATTTGTGACTGCTGCTTTGGTTCCACCGATGGTGGTTCAAGAAGACTGAGAACATCCCAGCAAGGGCTCAGGGAAGAGCCCCGCACATGGTAACTGAAGAGACAGAAGGGTCTTTGTGGATATCTTCCTAGAGATGTGATCTCCTTCAAGATGTACAGCACAAATGCCATATGCCTTCACTTTCCAGTGAAGGTGGAGTGAAAGTGGAGGGTGAGATCATACAGCTTCACATGAGCAAGAAGGGATGGACTGAGCACCAGGAGGGAAGGTCAGCTTGCGAAAGGTGTGCAAAGGTATCCAGATTCTCCACCACTGGCATTTTCAAAATCAAGATGACTTTTTTTTTATTAAATAGTCTCTGCCTCACTCACACAGGTATTAATTCCCTACAGTCTTTGGAGATTTATTACTCAGGAAGACAGATAAGATGCAACATCAACACCTCTTTAACAATCTATGAATTTCTAAGCAGAATCCAATCCTTTAAATCAGTGTCAAGGGTGCTGCAGAGAGGGAACTGGTAGCTGCTTTGGTGCTCAGCAAACCCTCAGTCCTGCTTATTGGCACAACACATATACATCCTACAGCAGGTAGCACATATGTCTCTTGCAGTGCTCATCACAAGCCCTGGGCTGGGATGTGTGGAGGGGAAGGGGATGCTCAGAGGGCAGACTGGTACTCATCACTGTGAGGTCAAATAAGCCACTGCAGTAAGCTGTCAAAATTGCAGTAACTCCCCAGTCACTGTCCCGTCTGCCCAACAGAGAACTGGTTCACCATGCAGCCTGGATACCTGGTGCTGTGGGGCTCCATAGTCCTCACCCTGATTCATTGGAGCTCCAGGTAAACAGAGACCTGCAATTGTTAATTAAATCTGAACAGCAGATGTGTGCAGACCTTTAGATAAGCAGACTTCTCTGCGGTGAAGCATTTCTGGAGCACTCTGTCGGCTTGGCAGGATTTGTCTACAAGGAAGGACAAACCCTGACATCAGGATATATTAGAAAACCAACCCAACATTTTTCTGGGGGAGGGGGAAATATGCTTTTTATTGTGAAAATATCGTATTTCTTTCTCACAGTCTCCCTAGTTAAAAGAAAAATAATAAGAAAAAAGATTTTGACCCAATGTGTCCTGGCTTCATTTGGCTTCCCAGAAATCTGTAGCAATTTATATTGGTTATTGCTAGGAGCTGAGGTGTCACTCTTGTTCTTGGTGGAGCTGCCATTACGATTGTTATTCCTAGGTGAATGTATAGGCTTAGAACAGGCTTCCTGAGAGATGACTCAAATTCCCTGTGGAATAGGGCTCTGCACCTCAGAGAGTTTGCTGTCTGCATCTGAGTGGCATCAAGCACAGGTAGCAAGTAGGGTGAGGATGCTGCCTGTGTTGGTTTTGATTGGCAAGGTTTTGGTAGCGGGGGGGGCTACAGGGGTGGCTTCTCTGAGAAGCTGCTAGAAGCTTCCCCTGTGTCTGATAGAGCCAATGCCAGCCGGCTACAAGACGGACCTGCCTCTGGCCAAGGCCAAGCCAATCAGTGCCTCTGGGATAACACATTTAAGAAGGAAAAAAACAGTTAGAGAGAGCTTTTGCAGCCAGAGAGAGGAGTGAGAAGATGTAAGAAACTCTGCAGACACCAAGGTCAGTGAAGAAGGAGGAGCAGGAGGTGCTCCAGGCGCCGGAGCAGAGATCCCCCTGCAGCCCGTGGTGAAGACCATGGTGAAGCAGGCTGTCCCCCTGCAGCCCATGGAGGGAGGAGGAGGGGGTGTAGAGATTCCACCTGCAGCCCGTGGAGAACCCCACGCTGGAGCAGGTGGAGACACCTGAAGGAGGCTGTGACCCCGTGGGAAGCCTGCGCTAGAGCAAGCTCCTGGCAGGACCTGTGGATCCGTGGAGAGAGGAGCCCACGCCAGAGCAGGTTTGCTGGCAGGACTTGTGACCCCGTGGGGGACCCACGCTGGAGCAGTTTGCTCCTGAAGGTCTGCACCCCGTGGAAGAGACCCATGCTGGAGCAGTTCATGAAGGACTGTCTCCCGTGAGAGGGACCCCACGCTGGAGCAGGGGAATGATGAGTCCTCCCCCTGAGGATGAAGAAGCGGCAGAAACACCGTGTGATGAACTGACCGTAACCCCCATTCCCCGTCCCCCTGTGCCGCTGGGGGGGGCGGAGGTTGAAGCCGGGAGTGAAGTTGAGCCCGGGAAGATGGGAGGGGTGGGGGGAGGTGTTTTTAAGATTTGGTTTTATTTCTCATTCCTCTACTCTGTTTTGCTTAGTAATAAATAAGATGAATTCTCTCTCTAAGTTCGGTCTGTTTTGCTCGTGATGATAATTAGAGAATGATCTCTCCCTGTCCTTATCTCGACCCGTAAGTTTTCTTTCATTGTACCTTTTCTCCCCTGTCTAATGAAAGAGGGGAGTGATAGAGCGGCTCTGGTGGGCACCTGGCCCTCAGCCAGGGTCAACCCACCACACTGCCTTACAATGAAAGTCAGACATAAGGATTACTCATCATATACCAGCTTCATGACCACTTACAGATCAGGTGTTACCTCAGTCTGCTCCCAGGGAGTGAGACATCTGTTCAAACACAGGCAACTGCTCTATTTATCTCCAAGGCAGGTATGATGAAGCCACCCCTCAGGTTTGTGCAGATTTGGATCCATGGATTATTTTCTCTGGCAGCAGAGTCCACAATATTTTTGAAGTATTCAGGAGTGCACCTCCAAACTGCAGGAGTGAGGAGTCCATCTTGTAGCACAGGAAGATTTGGAAAGCTTTTCTCCCAAGCAGACAGCACACGGTATGTAGAGAGCACAGAGGCCCGTGGAATTACTGGTAATTAAAGGAATGCCTTCTCCAACACAACCTCTTTTTCAGTGGGCTTTGGTTCAACCTTCTCCATCATCTTTCCATCATCTCTGAATGAGAGCCAAGGAAAGCAAACAGGGCCCATGTTGCTTTTTGCAGAAGTCAGTCATGTAACTGGCAGCTGGCGATAGCACTGTTTGTATCTACATGAGAAGTTTAACCTGCCCTCGGACTCCAGAAAAGCATCTTGACATGCTTGGCATCCACATGTAAAAATATCTAGTGTTCTTAAAGCTTGGGTTCAGACTGGCCCCCAGGAATATTGAGCTCATGACAAGACTTCTGGCATCCTTAGTCAGGCCATGTAGGGCTAAAAAGTAGTCAGCAGTCAAGTCTTGTACAAAAGCATCGCTCAGCCACACTGTGTTCATGCCAGTCCCAGAAACAAATGTATGCAGATAAGCTATATCCCTAAATCTCGTTGCTTAATACATGTATTAATGCCACTGTATTCCCAAGTGATTTTCATCAGGCTACTATTTCACTTCTGTCTGCCCATCACTAACATCACATCTACAGGCAACTACCACACCTGCCTGCTCAGTAAAAAACTGCAAAAAGTAAAAATATCACCTCCCAGACTGACAGACAGCAGCTCATTTTCCATTCACATCGCTGTCATGTAAGACAGACCCACATTTTTCTGTGGGCCTAGAAGACTGATCATTAGCTTTGCTAGTCTGCGTGCAAAATGAAGGTCTCAGACCAATGCCACAGCCTCCTGGCTGTGTCCAGGGTTATTCCTGGAGAGACAAAGCTGTTCATTGGAGTTCTGAGTTCACTTCATTGCAGTTTGGCTCAGCCAATATTAAGCTGCATGCAGGAAAAATCACTTGCCAAACACTGGGTCACTCAGTTCACTTCACGCTGCCTGTCCCCTTGCACCTGCTTGATACAGTAGTCAACAGGTAATCCTCCTTCTCTCCTCCATCACCCAGTTGCTTCCACCCGTCCATTGTAAACTGGATGTCAATATTTACTAAAACTTGTAATAGTCTGGGATTTTTCTTGTCAGCTTCTGGCCCAGCCTCTGCAGCAGGGGAGCGGAGCTACTCCGCTAGGAAGGAGATGCACGGTGCAGCAGCCTGGGTAAGGGCTGGCTTTGCACCCCCTTGCCCTGCAGGTGATCCTGTTTCCCACTCATACTTGCAGACTCAGAAATAACTGCAGGGATTTACCCTGAATATTCACCTCGGGGATGGGGCCAAACACAGCTCCAGCAGAGCAGGCAAGTGCTGGCATGGAGTGTCTAATGCTGTTATAAGGAAGTACTTTGTCACCTTCACCTAGTGTCACCAACACTGTTCCTTACCCTTTATAGAGCGTTGTAACTAAACACAGTGCCTTAAAACCCAACTAGAAACATGACCCGGTCCTGAAGAACCAACAGTCTTGTCACATACTTTATTAATTAGTGTATTAATATAAAACCAGCTGGAGAGTGTTTGCTGAGAGGTGCTAACAGCCAACACATCTCAAGGACTTCCAGGTAGGACCCGACCACCACTGGTGGGGGATTCTGAAAAAGGGTATGCTGGTCCTTGGTTGTGCAGGGTGAAAGTCACTCATGCATCAAACTTCAACCGAGGAGAGGAGGGGCAGAAGGCTCCCTTTGCATCCAAGAAGCCCCCTCTGTCTGGAGTGGGATGGAAAGGACTGGGGTGCAGAGGGACCAGTGTGAGTTGGGGTCATGGATGTTTGTGTGGAAAGAGCTGGAGTTCAGCAAGGAGAGAGGAGCAGTGTTGGATGCTGAGTGACCAGTCTCTTTCCTGTGTGGACCAGGAGAAGTGAGGAGCTGATCTGTGCTATGGTGGCAGCTATTTCTCCAGAGGCCTCTTTCAACCCTTACCATTCTGTGAAATTTATAATATTAAAAAAAAACCCAAAACCAACCAACCAAAAAGAAAAAAACCCCCACAAATGAAAAAGCTAATACGGTGCTCTTTACTGCCCACTTACTGGTGGTACCAAAACACTCTGTCTACTCAGGAAGGCCAGAGATTTCACCACCCATCTTCAATTATCTAACTGATGAGGTACCTAGACAGACATTGGACAGCAATTTAATTCTCTGACATGGAGGGGTAGGAATGCCCTTGTGGGTTAAGAAAATGGTATTGCAAAGAACAATAAGTTTTTGTATGTAGAGGTGGAGAAACTGAGGCACAGGAATACAACGACAACTGTCAGCAGTACCTGCACAGGGTACTAACCATAGTGCAGATTCCAAAAGTCCTCCCTGCCACTTGTAACTTTGCTTCTGCTGACTGTGCCTGGCGGGGAGGAAGGCTGAGCTCATTCTGCAGCCCAAGCCCTTTGCACTACTTCCCCAAATAGCAAGCTGAGAAAGAGCAAAACTCGCGGCATTCATCAAAACTGCCCATTTAAATACATGGGAGAGGTTATGATTGCTATCTGGGCATGCTCGTCAGGTGAAGGCATCTCAAGACAGATACCACAAGAGACTTCCTGGTAAATTGCAGCATCGCAGAGGAGTCTGCAGCTACTTGTACCCAGCCATCATCGGAGCAAAGAATGCTCCGATTCCTGGCTGGTACCTGAGCTGATAATTGCTCAGAAAAATTAAGGGTTGGGTAATTCCTCCTGAAATTAATTACCTCACTAAGATGCCGCAGGGCAGTTACCACAAGAGGGTTTGAAGCAGATGATATAACCATTTCCCTCTTCGGGATTTAAACCAGGAAACAGGTTGCAAAAGTCCACCTTTGTCACAAAAGGCTTTCAGCTTTCTAGATTTCTCTTCTCTGGAAATTTTTTGGGCTTTTCAGGTATTCCTGAAACAGATATGAGAGTTCTGAGGAGTTGCAAGCATTTATGGACACTCCTGTTGTCTGCCTCATCTGACATTGACAATTCAGTTCTCTTCAGCAGCTTGCTTTGCTCATTTTAACCCTTTTCAGTAAGCAGCCACTACTCCTTGCAAAACATTTATAAACAGAGGCGGTAAATTAGAAGAGGCTCAGAATATTCACAGAGATCTTCAGTTTTCAATTAATGTAAAGGCAGTCCTTCATTCCCTTCCCATAGTCTGCTTTCAGTTACCTCCTCTCAGACTGTGCAATTGACTTTGGGCAAAATCATTTATTTCCCCTGCATCTGTCTTGCCTTTTGTAAAAATTTCTCATCCTTCCTTTTTGTGTCTTGGCTCCCTAGAGAAAGATTTCTCTGAGGCAATGGATGGCTTTGCCTGTGCATGTGGGTTACCTGCTTCCTTCACCTCCTTTATATAAAGAGTATCCTTTTTGTAAAAGAAACCATAAAACCTGCCCAAGACAGATCAATTATATTGGTGTCCCTGTCCCTCTGAAATACCCCCAAGAAGAAGTTTTCACCACCCTCCCAGGCAAAATATTCCAATATGCCACTTTTTCACCCATGGAAATTTTCCCTTAGTTTTCTCTTTACTACCAGCCCAAATTATATAGTCTTTCCACACAGTTCACATCTTCCAGACATCTTCCTCCTTCTGTTGCTCCCTGTGGATAATGTTCAACCGGTCCACAGCTCTCCTGAAATGTCATGTCCTAATGGGCACAGGACCCCTCCTGAGACCTTGCCAGGGCCCAGCAGGGTTCTGCACATCCTTTCATAGAATCATAGGATCATAGGATATCCTGAGTTGGAAGGGACCCATAAGGATCATCGAGTCCAACTCCTGGCTCCACACAGGACCAGCCAAATCAGAGCATATGACTGAGAGCGTTGTCCAGACACTTCCTGAACTCAGTCAAGCTTGGTGCTGTGACCACTTCCCCGGGGAGCCTGTTCCAGTGCCCAACCACCCTCTCGGTGAAGAACCTTTTCCTGACGTCCAACCTAAACCTCCCCCGTCGCAGCTTCATGCCGTTCCCTCGGGTTCTATCACTGCTCACCAGAGGGAGGAGATCAGCGCCTGCCCCCTCGCTCCCCCTCGTGAGGGAGCTGTAGGCCGTGATGAGGCCTCCCCTCAGTCTCCTCTTCTAGAGGCTGAACAAACCAAGGGACTTCAGCCTCTCCTCATACGTCTTCCCCTGTAGACACTTCCCCATCTTTGTTGCCCTCCTTTGGACACTCTCCAATAGTTTTATGTCCTTTTTGTACTGTGGCGCCCAAACCTGCACACAGTACTCGAGGTGAGGCCGCACCAGCGCAGAGTGGGACGATCCCTTCCCCAGGCCGGCTGGCAACGCCGTGTTGATGCACCCCAGGGTACGGTTGGCCTTCCTGGCAGCCTGGGCACGCTGCTGACTCCTGTTCAACTCGCTGTCGACCCAGACCCCCAAGTCCCTTTCAGCACGGCTGGTCTCCAGCGTCTCATCGCCCAGCCTGTGTGTACAGCCAGGGTTCCCCTTCCCAGGTGCAGAATGCGGCACTTGCCCTTGTTAAACCTCATGCGGTTGGTGATTGCCCAGTTTTTCAATCTGTCCAGATCTCTCTGCAAGGCCTCTCCACTCTCGACAGAATCAACAGCTCCTCCCAATTTGGTGTCATCTGCAAGCTTGCTCACACTTTCTAGTCCTACATCCAAGTAATTTATGAAAACATTAAAAAGAACTGGCCCTAAAATTGAGCCCTGGGGAACCCCACTAGTGACTGGCCACCAGCCTTATGTAACCCCGTTTACCATAACTCTTTGGGCCCGACCCGTCAGCCAGTTGCTCACCCATCGCACTATGTTTTTGTCTAACTGTATGCTGGACATTTTGTCCAGAAGGATACTGTGAGAGATAGTATCAAAAGCTTTCCTGAAATCTAAAAATATGACATCAATTGGCTTCATCTCTATTTCCATTTATATCAGTGCACACAGAACATTTGCCTTTACCATAGCTGTCTGACACTGCTACCTTTGTGATCTACTGCAGCCTCCAGAGCCTTTTCAATATTACTGAAGCTGTTTACTCCAGAGTATGAGTAGGATTCCCACCTAGACATCCGTTTGTGAAATGTAACTCTGAGTCAGTCCCTGTTTGGGTCCCTCCAGTTACCTGGCAGATAAAGGCATCTCAAGATGACAGTTAATCTCATCCAGAAGAGGTGTCTAAAGGCAAATCTCCCTCTGGCAGCACTTTCCCCCACAGAACAGCATCCAAGGTGGTTTTGGTTGTTCTTGGTTGGTTGGTTGGTTTGTGTTTTTTTTTCCCCAATCATTGCTTGACCATTTTGAATTTTGATTTAATCTTCCAACACATTTTCAATCCCCTCCCAACTTCATGTCATCTTCAAATTTGCGTGTTCTCTTCTTCTACTGAGGACACTTATGAAAATGATGAACTGAGGCCTGGCAACCACTGCTTGGTAAATCCTGTCATTTTGATAGTCAGCCTTTGGTATGTAATGACAGCAAAATGGTCTGCTAGTCTATAATCTATATCATGCCTCCCTGGCTTGCTTATAAGGATGAGCTGTAAGACAGTGTGAAATCCTCACTAAAGACAAGACATAACATCTTATAACCATGTGATAGACAATCTCACCTCAAACCCTCTAGACAGTGTGTTGAATCTCTGCAGCATGTGGTTTCTCCTGTGCTCAGAAATGGAGAAAATCTACAGAAAAGCTGTTTCCACAAAGTTTCAAATCAGCTGTAACCTCCCTAGGTAGTATCATGGTAGGAAATAGTCTTCTCACACAAAATTTACAAACTTTCTCTAAGGAAGCTGCCCATGACATTCCCTATCCCTCCTTCTCCCTCTCCCTTCACTCACACAGAATGGAAGACACATCTGAAAGCAATCAGCTCCTGGACTCTGAGGAAAAGCCCACACAGCCAGCAGAAGAGTGGGCAAAGTTGTTTTGACTGATGTTTGGATGTTTCCTAGAGGGTCTGGAACTGGGATCAGTTTGGACCCCAGTTGGACCTTTGGGGGGAATCTGGAGGATTTCATACTTCAAAAGGAGCAAGTGATACACATGGAGAATATCAAGGGAACCTCTGTCACTCGCATGTCTGTGTATGCATGTGTGAGTACTTCCTCTTCCTCAATGTTTTTGAATTAGGGCTGAGTCTTTTGTATTTCAGGAAAAATTAGGAATTCATAAGCCTAAGAAAATAATGCTTAAGGTCAAATGCTGAGCTTACTAAGAACAGACACTAGGTCTAATTGCTGTGATTCATTGCAGATACTGAGTCCTTTCTTCAGCAAACTTCAGTTCCCTCTGGTCCTCTAGCATCCTGACTTACAGATGCACTTCAGAGAGCGCAGGAAATCTAACACCACCAAATAAACACAGCAAGGGGATGAGTGCCAGCTCTTCTCCTGGGCTGCTCTTGTTTTTCTTGCTCCTGTTTTTGGCTTAACCCAGGGTTAATCACCAACGGTTCCGAATTCCGCCCGTGAAGAGGGGAAAGGGAAATGAGCAGGAGGGCTTTGATTCAGCACCAGGGCACTGCATGCTGCCTTGAACTCCTTGCTGCTTCATTAGTTGCTTTTCCATGTTGGGAGATGAGGCTGCATGAGAGACATGAGAGCTGCCAAGGCCAAGAACCAGTGCCCTTATTCGGAGCACACAAATGCACTTTGCATTGTTCTCATTTCCCCTCATATGAATAATAAAAGCTGTTTGACTGTGTGATGACTAAAACTATTTTCTGCCATAGCTAAATCTCCATAATTTTTCCCATTTAAACACTTAAAACCATTTAACCCTCCTCTGTCCATCTAACTATAAAGAGCATATAGCTAGACCAGAGCCGGTGGATGTGGCATCAGCTCCTAAGACAGAGCTTAGATGGGTGAGAGAACATTGCAGGCATCTGTGGTGTTGCATGTGCATGAGTATATGCTGTCTGGAAAACTGAAAAGGAGAGTGTGTAGAGTCAGGTGGCTGAGCAGATCTCTAGGGATGCAGATTAGTTTTTTCACTATTCTACTCTGGATTTATTTTTGAAAGTAGAAAAGGTTTCCTTGAAGAATGATCTGTTTATATAAGAAAGTTTTTAACCTCTCCATTACAAAAAGGTGCACTTCAATGTAAAAATGAAAGTACTAACACCAAAGTTGAGTGTTTGCCATGTGTCTACTCAACATTAAGTGGAGGAGAAAAGCAGAGATGTTAGCAAACACTGTTCCTAAGAATGCAGAATCCTTTAAGGAATCTTGAAAGTGGAAAAGTAACATTTTGTGTTGGGTTTGTGTGGCAAGGTTTTGGTAGTGGGTGGGGGCATGGGTTATAGGGGTGGCTCCTGTGAGGAGCTTCTAGAAGCTTCCACAGTGTCTGGTAGAGCCAATGCCAGCCAGCCCCAAGATGGGCCCGCCCCTGGCCAAGGCCAAGCCAATCAGCGCCTCTGTGATAACATATTTAAGAAGGTGGGAAGTTTTTTTTTTTACTTCCGGTGGGGGAAGTGCGGAGATGTAACATCAAGGTCAGTGCAGGAGGAGGGGGGAGGAGGAGGCGCTCCAGACACCGGAGCAGAGATCCCCCTGCAGCCCGTGGTGAAGACCATGGTGAAGCAGGCTGTTCCCCTGCAGCCCATGGAGGACCGATGAGGGGGTGTAGAGATTCCACCTGCAGCCCGTGGAGGACCCTACGCTGGAGCAGGTGGAGGTACCCGAGGGAGGCTGTGGCCTGTGGGAAGCCCGGGCTGAAGCAAGTCCCTGGCCGGACCGGTAGACCCGTGGAGAGGGGAGCCCATGCCAGGGCAGGTTTTGGTGGCAGGACTTGTGACCCCGTGGGAGACCCATGCTGGAACAGTTTTCTCCTAAAGGTCTGCACCCCATGGAAGAGACCACGCCGGAGCAGTTCGGGAAGGACTGTAGCCCGTGGGAGAGACTCCATTTTGGAGCAGGGGAAGGATGAGAGGAGTCCTCCCCCCGAGGACAACGAAGCGGCAGAAACAACGTGCGCTGCACTGACCGCAACCCCCATCCCCCCCCCCCCATTCCCCCCCCCCCCCCCCCCGCCACTGAGGGGGGGAGGAGGTTTGAAGCCGGGAGTGAAGTTGAGCCCGGGAAGGGGGGAGGGGTGGGGGAGGTGTTTTAAGGCTTGATGTTACTTGTTTTTTTTTTTCATTGCTCTATTCTGTTTAGTAATAAATTAGATGAATCCCTCTTTCTAAGTTCAGTTTGTTTTGCTCGTGATGATAATTAGCTCTCCCTGTCCTTATCTCGACCCGAGCCTTTTGTTAACTTCTCCTCCCCATCATGCTGGGGAAGGAGTGAGTGAGCGGCCGCGTGGCGCTCAGCTGCCGGCTGGGCCTAAACCACGACAGTCCTTTTTGGCGCCCAACGTGGGGCTCGAGAAAATCGAGATAAGGATACTAATTGGAAGAGGTAGCGGGCAAAACATGAACTGAACATAGTTTGAGATTGAAATAGTGGTGAAGGGACGAGGGGTGGACTCTGTATTGGTGTTGTGATGGGGATATTTTTGCTTTGGTGTGGGAAAATTTTTTTTTTTTTTTTTTCCTTTATAGATGCGATTACTGTTTGTGAAGTTTTTGTGTTGAGTGTATATTTTAATGATTCTTAAATATGTGATTCACAGAGGCGAGGGGTGGAATGTGTTGGGTTTGTGTGGCAAGGTTTTGGTAGTGGGTGGGGGCATGGGTTATAGGGGTGGCTCCTGTGAGGAGCTTCTAGAAGCTTCCACAGTGTCTGGTAGAGCCAATGCCAGCCAGCCCCAAGATGGGCCCGCCCCTGGCCAAGGCCAAGCCAATCAGCGCCTCTGTGATAACATATTTAAGAAGGTGGGAAGTTTTTTTTTTTACTTCCGGTGGGGGAAGTGCGGAGATGTAACATCAAGGTCAGTGCAGGAGGAGGGGGGAGGAGGAGGCGCTCCAGACACCGGAGCAGAGATCCCCCTGCAGCCCGTGGTGAAGACCATGGTGAAGCAGGCTGTTCCCCTGCAGCCCATGGAGGACCGATGAGGGGGTGTAGAGATTCCACCTGCAGCCCGTGGAGGACCCTACGCTGGAGCAGGTGGAGGTACCCGAGGGAGGCTGTGGCCTGTGGGAAGCCCGGGCTGAAGCAAGTCCCTGGCCGGACCGGTAGACCCGTGGAGAGGGGAGCCCATGCCAGGGCAGGTTTTGGTGGCAGGACTTGTGACCCCGTGGGAGACCCATGCTGGAACAGTTTTCTCCTAAAGGTCTGCACCCCATGGAAGAGACCACGCCGGAGCAGTTCGGGAAGGACTGTAGCCCGTGGGAGAGACTCCATTTTGGAGCAGGGGAAGGATGAGAGGAGTCCTCCCCCCGAGGACAACGAAGCGGCAGAAACAACGTGCGCTGCACTGACCGCAACCCCCATCCCCCTCCCCCCATTCCCCCCCCCCCCCCCCCGCCACTGAGGGGGGGAGGAGGTTTGAAGCCAGGAGTGAAGTTGAGCCCGGGAAGGGGGGAGGGGTGGGGGAGGTGTTTTAAGGCTTGATGTTACTTGTTTTTTTTTTTCATTGCTCTATTCTGTTTAGTAATAAATTAGATGAATCCCTCTTTCTAAGTTCAGTTTGTTTTGCTCGTGATGATAATTAGCTCTCCCTGTCCTTATCTCGACCCGAGCCTTTTGTTAACTTCTCCTCCCCATCATGCTGGGGAAGGAGTGAGTGAGCGGCCGCGTGGCGCTCAGCTGCCGGCTGGGCCTAAACCACGACACATTTTCAAAGGTGAATGAGTGATAAAGGCACCAGAATCTCATTTTCTACAATGATTCAGGATCTATGGTCCAGGTTTTCAGAAGCGTATAGGTGTTCAGCTCCTGTGGATTTAAGGGCCCGGCTACTTTGAAGTACCTACACCAAGAAGCTCTGTCTTGCTGAAGGTCAACAAGACTTTGGCTTAGCACCTTAGTGAATTTTGTAATTGGACTTCGCTTCCTAAGTCACAAGTGCTATTCAGAAGACTGTTGGTATGGCATTCCTATTGTGAAGATAGTTTTTTAGAAAAATCTTTGGGTTCTTTCCAGGCAAACACTGTTCCCAACCACCGCAAAGATGTTTTCAAATTAAATATCAAACCACCCTTGTTCAGGATACTACATGACTCATTTTTTGAATACCAAAAAGCAAACTTTCATGAAAGAGGACAAAAGGTGGGTAAGAGCATGCAGCATATTGTGACACAGGTTGGGAAAAGGAAAGAAATATCATTGTCATGGGACTTACTTAAAGTAGGATGCTTGTAGCTAGGAAATGAATGGTCTGGAGTAGAGTCTGCTGCCTCTGCTGTTGGGAAATGCAACATCTTTAGTGAACATATGTGAATCGTGGTGGCTTGTTGTTTTCACAGCTGATCTGGAGAAGAGCAGCTCTGCACTGTGTCTCCTGGAAATACACCTCATCTGTTGGGTTTGATGGTACTGACAGCTCCAGTGTTTGTAGCAAAGGTGCTACTGTGGCTCAGAGGCCCACGTGCGCTCACATGAAGTGTAGTTTCCTTAGTCTAAAGCAGCACGGGTTTTAGATTTTAGAGTCAGTCAACCACGTCTGTTATCTCAGAGATATTGGGAAGAAAAAAAGAAATGAAGATCAAAGAAGATGGAGATAGAGAGCAAAACTAGTGCAAACTGGAGGCAATTCAAACTGAAGAACACGCATTTTTTGCAATGGAGAGAGCTTGACCTGTCCAACAGGAGAGCCAAAGGGCCAGGTTTTGGGTGCATTTAGGTGATCAAATTGCCATTAAAATTGTCAGTCAATTCTGAACTGAGGAGCAGGAGCCAGATGCCAAAGTACCTTTTTGACTTGGTTTAACACTAGGTCATGTTTTCATGTGTGAACTAGAAAGGCATTGGGTTGCAAGAAAAAAGAATCCTGTTAAAAACGTACTGGATGGCGGTTTGTGAACAGCTTCGCTGTCCATTCTTTCAGCCCAGGATGCTGCTCATTAATCCATATGTCCTGCTGAGCAGTCCCAAGGCCATACAGGGCATGTTATGGCTATTCCACAACCCTGATGTTTCCATGGAACTTTTACTTCAAAGCTCTTGGCTGTCTGGGCTGAAATCAATGGAACGGCCTAGGGTATCCAGATATGGATCTAATCCAATGAGACCTGGATGTCTAAATGGTTTTCTCAGGTTTAAATATCAGCTTTTGCATATCGAGGAATTTTTTTACCCATCAAAGAAAATGGAGCACGTCTTGTTAGGACTCGTGACAGCAGGAAAGAGGATGTTGCACTGTTTGTATTCAGCCAGAGGATTCAGGGAAGAAATCTGCACTTTGTCAGACTTCTCCAGGCATACTGAGGCCAATTGCTGTCAACAGAACTGGAGTCCATCAGGATACCCTGGTCATCCATTTTTTCCAGAGAAACAGCTCTCCTGCCAGCATGGGGCCTCTGGTACCACACTGTGGCTCAGGCCCAGTATTGTCTTGCAGGAAGATCATCAGCATTTGAAGCCTGAGCCAACATCCCTGCAGAACAAGGCCTGGTTATTTTCTCTGAGCATCCTTTCAGGGCTCTTGCTTGGCCCCAACCTGCTGATCCTCAGAGAACTGATGTAGGATGAACTCTAGCTGCTATGGCTGCTCTCTGTCATGCTGGCTCTCAAACAGAGCACACAACCTTGCACGTACAACATTTCTGTCCTTGGCTTGGCATGGGGCTGCACAGAGAGGTTTGATGGTACGGGGCAGAGGTTTTGCTGTGCTCCCAAGCTCATCCTCTTTGCGCTGACACCTCTGGCTGCAGTGGCGTGGGATTGGCTCATGGAGAAGACAAGTAATTGTAAGTAAGGGGCAAGTAATTGGTTTCACTGGTATAATGTGGAACCTTCAACCAGAACTTGAGAGGATATTTTTGTCTTCTTATTGCTGGGTTGCCTTCCCTGGCATGGAGTCACTGAGCCTCTTCCTGCTGTCTTGATGGTGTTGCCACGCACCTTCTTTCATCAGCATGGGATGAGGGAGAAAATGCCCCAGGTGCTGGAGCTTCCTCCACAGCCTCTCCATGGTTCCTCCCTGGATTCCCTCCCAGCCTTACTGAGCCTGTTCTAAACCCAGGCTCAAAGAGGAAACCTGACTTGTCATACACTCTGCATCTTCCTACAGCTCTCTCCCATCCCTGCTCCGCTGGTGCCCCAAGCTGTGTGAGGAGGGCAGGCGTGCCCAGTGGCAGTGACACTAACACAGCTGGCCCCCATGAGAGATCACCCCATCTTTGAGCTGCTTCAGATAATTTGGGGATGGAATAATCCTTCTCTAATAGGAAAAGGTCCCAGAAATCAGAGACATTCTTATGATTGTGGAGAGTCAAGTTTTTTCCTTCTTCTACCACCCTTGTGACTTCAAATAACTCAGTTTTGATCACTGAAGGGTGATTTTGACCTGAGATTCAGGATTTTGATATAAGATCGGGTACCTAAAGCCTGGGAGATGGGAACCTTTGGGTATGAGCAGCAAGTCAGGGTTAATAAAGGACTTAACTGTGGTGCATTCATTGAAAAAATTGGGAGCTGCTAGATGCAATAGGTGACAAGACCATATTAAATTCTTACATACACAGCATTCACAAGGGAAATGCAGACTCTTGGTCAGGAAAATACCATATCTCCCTCTTCAGGTTCCTGTTCTTACCTCTGAAAAGTCATGGTCTATCAGACAAATGCCATTCTCACTGAGAATAATATCCTCAGGAAGGAGAGAAACATTATTTTTTATAAAAAGCATTAACCAAGTTAAGTCTGGGACTTTGGAAGTCTGCCCTGGAGAAGGCTTGCAGGACAAAGTGCAGGAAAAAAAATGGGAGATAAATGCACTTTATCACCTAGGAATCATGTAATAAATAGATGTATTGCTACCTTTGCCTCCCTTGCACCCTGCCCTTCTGTCTCTTTCTATAAGGATTTACACCTTCCCACAGCTTTAACAACTCAAAAAGGTGGTCAGTTTTGCAAAACAACTCGAACTCCATCCTATTTCCCTATCTTTCTACAGAATTTCTTTATAACATTCAGTATCCCAGGTAGGCAGGTGTGCAGTATAATCCAGTGATCTAGACAGCAAGGCCGAATGTTTTGCTATGCAGAGTCCAGGAGCTGTGCAATTACCTGCTATGCCATATGGCCAGTGTGTCTCTTCTCTCTCTCTTTTGTGCTTTTCAGGAATGTTTCTTTCTGACAGAAGGTAGGGAACCCTGGGCTGCGATAACCCCTGAGAGCTGTGACAGCTCAGTGAATCACCCTGTAGGAGGTACTACATCTTGCAGTAGTAATTGCATTTGTGCAAGAACTATCCCAACCTTGAAGAACAGAAGGATATTTAAAGCCAACGGCGATAGCCTGCTTCATGCCTCGCAACATGCCCTGTTGTTATATATGAATATATAAACCTGGAATGTTTCGAGATGACACCCAGCAAAGATGAGAGTGGGTAGAAAAGAGGTGGCTGGAACTCCCTGTCTGAACGCACGCTCTGCTGAGAAGGGCTGGTGTCCAGATGTTCCCAAGCCACCAGAGGAGATGGTGCCTGCAGAGAGCTACACTGGGGCCAGATGACATCTGAAGGAGGGAGCTGTGGCTCGCTTCTCTCTTTTTATCCGAAAACAGCAATTTGAAAGAAGGAAATTGCATAAGGCGGTCAGAGATGGTGCTTCATGCCAGGATCACTGTGGACACAAGAGGTCTGACTCTGCTGAAGACTTGCTAGGTTCATGCAAGCTGCAGTTATATGAGGGAGGTCATAAAGGAGAGCCTCATGGAGCAGCCCCACAGACATGAATGAGAGGGTTTTCTGCTGTAGCTAGTTGTGTGTCAGCTCCCACAAGCTAGCCAGGACTACGTGGGAGACCACTGAGGGAAGCTGCGATGCTGCAGGGTGAGATGCTGTGTTCTGGCATGTTGGTCTGTGAGTCAGAACTAAGTCAATGTATTTTGGATATGGAAAGACTGTGACGGGTTATGGTCTCTGAAGACCCCTGGCTATATTTTTTATATAAGGGTACCAAATTAACGCTATCCTGTATTCCAGCAGAGGTTACTGTATCTGACAATTCTGCCCCAAGGCTCCACTGGGAGCCAGGGCCAGGCTGCACTTTTGAAATGACAGCACGAAGTAGTGGAGCAGGAAAAGATTTTCTGCCTTTTGATATCAGTGGCGGATCTGGCTCCAAACCTATTTGTCTTTTCCTGAACTGCGTAGATTATCTGTGCCCTGTTCAGTAACAGCTGTATTCTGGCCCAGAAACCATCTCAATCCAGAATGAGATAAATCAGTGATTTATGCATTGGAAACCTTGAAAGTTATTCTAGAAACATTTTATTGTCATTATTGGCTAATTGTTGGAATGATTTGGTTTCCCTCATCATCTTTGAAGAGTGTCATGTTGTTTGTTGTGATCGTTCAGGGGAATGCCCTGTCACCAAGGCTGAAACTGAATCTTCTGATTTAGTTGAGATATAGGTACCTGTGTATCTTGGGTAGTGTTTACAGCCAGGGCTACTCCTGCTCCAGCTGTATGCAGCCTTGCTGATGCACCTATGTGACCTCCTGCAGCCATGGTGCCACCAGGTCTCACTCACAGCTTTCAGTGTCAGCCAACTGGAGGAGGCAGTTCAAGTATCTTGGATCAGCAAGGACTTGAGATCTAAGGGGGCTGAAGGCATTGACAAAGATACTGCAGAAGAGATCAGTTACTGGAAGAAACCAAACGTTCCCCCCTTTGATATTGACTCTTTCCATCATTTGTCTTGTTCAGGGCATGGGGAGTAGAGTCTGGGCCTTTTTTTTTTTTTTTTTCTTTTCTCCTGGAAGCTCTATTTCTCAGGGCAGTTTGGAAAAGCAGCAAATTAACTGTAATCATGCATTGCGTGCCAAAGGGGAGGGAACTGCACTCAGTAGAGAAACAGCTTAATTAGGGTGCCCTTGGCAGAGGCAGGACTCAGTTCTGGGTATATTCTGAAAAGTAATTATAATTAACAGTTGACTTTTAAGGGTGGGAGAATTGGAGGGTCAGTCTAAGACTCGAGTTCACTGCACACAAGAGAGCAAAAAGACTTTATATAGGATAAGGGAAGAATTGACAAAGGCAAATGCTTTCATGTCTGGGAACCAGGCAGATGGGGAAGGAGACTCTGGTGATGACATGGGAAAGACATGATCATGATACCACTGTGCAGGGACTCACCTGTGGTTGTGCAGGAACCCACCAGCTTTCTTGAATGTTTTGAGTTTACAGTTTTGATGTTCCTCTAATTTGCTTTAACAACCTGGAAGTCCTGGATGCCCCAGGAGCATCTTAACTCTCCATCCGGCATTGCAAGGCTGAGCTCTCTGATCTGCTCAGGGTGAAGGCTGAGAGTAGAAGAAAGGTCCAGTTGGGCAGGGCTATGAGCAACAGTTAAGGAATCACAGATGTTTGTCAAGTGAGGGGAGATGGATTGTGAAGAACCTGAAATGAATTGTCATTCATTTCTCTTTGGTTACCATGATAGACAGTATGACTGTTTTGTTAGGAAGTGTGATGAGAAATTAAATATTTAATTCAATGTATTGACCTCTGCCATTAAGATCCCACAATCTCTAAGGAGATGGGGACCAATACAGCAGACCGTGCACTGAGGCATAGATGTGTACTGAGTTTTATGGACCGTACACTGTCAGAGGCATTGACATCACTATCAATGGCGTGGAGAGTGCTGAGTGGCGACAGTGAGGACGAGCAGTAGGATTGCTGTCAGACATCTAATGAGACCCGTTCAACAGGAAGAAAAAATGGAGGAGATGGATGTGAGAGCTTTGGAGAAAGATGACACATTAGAGAGCACCATCTGGGAGACACAATATACCGTCCCATGCAGTGTGAGATCAATTCCTTCAGCAGATCATTGAATCACTGACCATGGCCCATTTCAAAGGGCTGGACAACTGCAGAGCTGCAGCCTGTGAAATATCTGCACACAGAAGAGCTGAGATAATGGCGAAGGTGACTGTGCAAGGGAATGTCACCTTCCGCTCTGGGGGCAGCTCATCAGTGCAGGATTAACACAGAAAGATCCTTTCCACAGTACCACTGATCACTGCCTATGAAAGATAGTGGCGTCTTGCTGTAGCCCTGGCCAGTGCAAAGTAATAAGGTGCTGAACCAGACTAATGAGCAGTCTTTAGCTCAAAGATGCAGCCTGAAGTATGGCACTCAAAGCAAAACGGGCAGCTTGCCTCCGAGACACAGACACACACAGTGCTTTAATGAGCAGATGTTAGAAATCCATCTGAGGTACCTCATGAGGGTGCACTGTCAGCTTGCAAGGCTGGAGAAGTTTAAATGGAGCTACTAAATGAGGTTAGGCTTGATAGATACCACTGCCAGGCAAACTCACATGGAAGGGGAGAAAAATAAGACCTCCTGCTTTCTTGTTCCAACCTGCGGGGACCTAAATATAGACAGTTCTGACAAGCCTGCTGCCACTCCCTGCTCTGTCAGCTGTACTTCGCAATTCCCACTGCACCCTCCCAGCACTGAGGGAGTGCAACTTGCAGGGCAGGTGCTGGGAATTGCTTACATTCACTTTTTAGCATTTGGAGCTACATATCCTGGACCTGCCTTTGGTTCTCAGTGCAATTTCCAGCAGCAGGACTGGTGTGATGCTGCAGTGGGAGGCAGGAATACTTCTGATACAGGGATAGTAGCTCTTTGAAGGGGACAGTGGGGCAGTACTCCCATGGTTCAGGAACAGATCTTAGTGAAGATGTAGTGCAGGGAATAGAAGGATCTTCAGTAAAGACCCAAGGCAAAGACCCAAGGCAAAATAATTTCTTGCCTTGACTGATTCTTCAAATGAATCTGGTGGCACTGCATGGCCAAAATCAGTCTATCCACAGGATACAGGAGTAGCTGAGTGACTTCCTATTCCCATCAAGGGAGAAACTCTCATTGAACCCTACTTGCACTTACAACAGGAGACACCACTGTAAAGTTGCAGTTGACTGGAGAGGTTGAAAGAATCTGAATTTTAGCATAAAACTACCTGGAGCTCTTCCTACTGTGGCCCGAATGCTTTTTTTTTTTTTTTTTTTTTTTTTTTCCATATAGGTCTGTTCTAGCTGTGTGGCTCCTGGTAAAACAGCAGCAAATTCACTGCAAAATACATGCATTTTCTGCAGAGTCTGCAGGAGCCTACAAGTCCCTATATCCTTCAATGGTACAGAGCTCTAATGCACACTGTGCTGGAAGGCAAACATATTAAAGTTCACTTTGGGAAGACAATGTTATCCTTTACATGCTGTCTGCAGTTCAACCCTGAGTCCTTACAAAGACAGAAGTCTCTCTTTGCAGTCATGTTTTTTTCCATGGTTTGTAGAAGCAAATAAAATCTGCAGATACCAGGTTGTGTGTAAGTAAGTCCCCTGTGATGCCCACAGTGCATGAATGCAGATTTATTTAGCCCATCTGCAAACCTATAGCAGGCTTCACAGCTAACATAGTGGATATCAAGAGGGTTGTGAACCAACTTGGTCTCTGATAATGCACTTTAAAGGTTGGGCACCTCTGAGAAGCACTGAGTGTTTCTTGGCTTGGTGGCATGTTTGTTGGGTTTGCGTGGCAAGGTTTTGGTAGCAGGGGGGCTACAGGGGTGGCTTCTGTGAGCAGCTGCTAGAAGCTTCCCCTGTGTCTGATAGAGCCAATGCCAGCCGGCTACAAGACGGACCTGCCGCTGGCCAAGGCCAAGCCAATCAGCGCCTCTGTGATAACATATTTAAGAAGGAAAAAACCAGTTAGAGAGAGCTTTTGCAGCCGGAGAGAGGAGTGAGAAGATGTAAGAAACTCTGCAGACACAAAGGTCAGTGAAGAAGGAGGGGGAGGAGGTGCTCCAGGTGCCAGAACAGACATCCCCCTGCAACCCGTGGTGAAGACCATGGTGAAGCAGGCTGTCCCCCTGCAGCCCATGGAGGGAGGATGAGGGGGTGTAGAGATTCCACCTGCAGCCCGTGGAGGACCCCACGCCGGAGCAGGTGGAGGCACCTGAAGGAGGCTGTGACCCCGTGGGAAGCCCGTGCTGGAGCAAGCTCCTGGCAGGACCTGTGGATCCGTGGAGAGAGGAGCCCACGCCAGAGCAGGTTTGCTGGCAGGACTTGTGACCCCGTGGGGGACCCACGCTGGAGCAGTTTGCTCCTGAAGGTCTGCACCCCGTGGGAGAGACCCACGCTGGAGCAGTTCATGAAGGACTGTCTCCCGTGAGAGGGACCCCACGCTGGAGCGGGGGAATGATGAGAGGAGTCCTCCCCCTGAGGAGGAAGAAGCGGCAGAAACACCGTGTGATGAACTGACCGTAACCCCCACTCCCCGTCCCCCTGTGCCGCTGGGGGGGGCAGAGGTTGAAGCCGGGAGTGAAGTTGAGCCCGGGAAGATGGGAGGGGTGGGGGGAGGTGTTTTTAAGATTTGATTTTATTTCTTATTCCTCTACTCTGTTTTGCTTAGTAATAAATTAGATGAATTCCCTCTCTAAGTTCAGTCTGTTTTGCTCGTGACGATAATTAGTGAGTGATCTCTTCCTGTCCTTATCTCGACCCATAAGGTTTTCATTGTACTTTTTCTCCCCTGTCTGGTGAACGAGGGGAGTGATAGAGCGGCTCTGGTGGGCACCCGGCCCCCAGCCAGGGTCAACCCACCACAAATGTTGGTCACAGTCGCCTCTCTTACTGTTCTTCACACTCAGTATGTGAGGAGTGAGCCTCATCCTGATACTGTTCACTGGGGTGAAGAGGCAAGGCAAAGGAGCTGTTTGCTTGAGGCAATGAGTCTGAAAGTTTACTAGGAACATTTGCTATTTTAGCTGCTCTGTCTGGCTCTGTCAGCCATTTATACTAAAAGAGTCCTTGACTCTCATGTGGCCCTTTAATGGGAGCTAGATCCAAAGCAGAGATGAAGATACTATTTTGCTCCTTACTAATCATTCAGGTGTAAGCTGAATGGAGAAGGAGCCGCTCTGCAGAGCTGGAGCTTGTGTCCCCTGACTTTGGATGTCTACACTGTAGACATCTGTGTCTGCATCAGTCTCTATAAACTGTCATTGCACTCAAAGAGAAATTGGTTCTTTCAAGCCTTGATCCACCTGATCTGTTTTGGGTCTCTGCTGCAGGATCTATCATGCCCTCAGTGCTCCTGTTTCTCTCCATTGACAGTACTGGGACTTGAGACATAACTCAACTGAATCTCATACCAGACCACACATATTCTCAAGTCTCCATGATGTTATTCTGCAATTCCATTTGGAAACACCAAGATGATATAGGTAACTTGTCCCAGGTATCCTTGAGAAGATTATTCAGGTCTTATTTCACTGCTTCCTGGTACACCAGAGGAATGCAGAGTAGACGCTGCCTGACAAGAACATCCCCTAGGTAAGGATGATCTGATGTATCTGATTATATCTCTTAAGCTCATTGCCCTTGGGGAGCTCAATTGCATGCTGCAAAGGCAGCTCTTCTCCTAGTTTCCTTTCTTTGCATTCAGTGGATGCTTCTGTCAAATTGTCAAATTAACCCCTACTTCTTTTACAGCTAGAACTGCTCCATAGCTCTTGAACTCTGTCCCTGAAAAATGCTTTCAGTCATTCAACTCCATCTCACCCAGTCTCCATCAGCTGATTTTTTTCAATAACTGTACCTTCTGGCCAGTTGCATGATTTGTTGTTATCTGAAACTCACCATTTGTCTGAAATCAAATCAAACTTCTGCTCTGCTTCAGTTCTGCCTGAATATCTGCAGCTCCACGCAGTTCAGGTGATTCCTCTGAAAGCTCTTTCCCACAAGGACAGTACGACACGGAGACCTGCTTTTGCCCATACCTATTATGAGCCACCACAAGGACTGATTCTCTTCAGCCACCACATAGGCAAACTAGAGACACCACCAAAGATCCCCAAATCATCACTTAGAGTGGACACATGTGGCTTGAAGTCGACCACTTCATCTGGCCCATAGAGAGTACCAAATCTAGATCTAGCTCCCCTTAATTACCATGACTGCAAGTTCCTGGCTCAGCTAACTCTGAAATTTTCTAAACTTTTCACATTTCCTGGTGATTTTGGGGTTAAAATTTACCTTGTCCCAATCACCTGCATACCTCAGCTTTTCCTTCAGAAGTGACATCAATACTTAGGAGCCCAGAACTAGTAGGGCTTATCACGTTCCAGCCTCTGAACAAATTACAGCACACCAGGGGATGATAGTAGCTGTCTGTGGATATGCTCTTGGTCCGTGGCAAATGCAAGGAATGCACCTTCTTTCATGGTGGGTTAAGCTAAGTCACATTGCCTCAGATTTGCTGTGGGCTAAGAGCATACACGAACACTTTTCACAGCTCAGTGCATGCACTGCATCTTGTTAAGCCATGGTAACTTGATCACACTCGCACAACCCCCAGGCACCATAAAATCACTCTTTTCATGCAGTGCAGATGCTGTCTGCCTGCTGTGGGCTCTATGGTCCTGTGCATTAGCCACAGATAAATCACTTCTTCTCATGCTCAATAAGGAAGGAAAAAGAATGAAATGTGTTTTGTATAGTGAACCCAGGCTTTGGAAAGTAACAAATGGAGTCCTGGAGAGAGATGAATGTGGAAAAGTAAAGTCATTTCTGCATCTGTGCAGAAACTGATTAAGTTAGGATTCCTGCTGAAGACAAGGTATGCTGTGTCTGGAGGAAGGAGGTGAGTGAGAGTAGTAGCACTCTTAGTTCAAAGGATGCACTCTTCCAATCACTGGCTTTCCCACCATGTACCCATGAGAGTGCTGTTGGCAGTGCTGTGGATGGCAGCTTCTGTTTCAGCTGCTTCTGCAGAGCAGGGACCTTCTTACTGCTGCTCTGATGCCTTGTGTAGCACAGGATTCAGGCAGACAGCCCTCTCTGCATCCCTGAAGGTACCAGGAAGCCAGCTGCTCTCCCATCCCTGGAATAAGATGGTCTCAGCCCTAGGCCAAATTCTGAGCTTCCTATTCACACTTTACTTGTCCTTACTGCAGCAAGACCTGGCTCCCTCCACATGAAGAAGGGAGAAAACCACCACTCTCATATCCCTATACCAGCACAGCCCACCTGAAGGACCCAGAAGTCAGAGACTGCCTTGATAATAAATCATAAAGGGTTAAACATAGAGGGTTTGGGATTTCTTTTTTGTGAGCCTTTGTGTGATACTTCAGCTCTTCTCTGAACTGCTGAAATGTTCAAGGGATTACGAGAGATGCAACAAGGATTTACGAAGACTGTGTATCCCAAACCCTTAGACCTTCCGCACTCAGGGAGCAACAGAAAGAAGGTTCAGGAGAAGTCTCCTGAGATATGTCCCCCCTACCCCTGGGCAGGCTGTTCTTGTGGCCAAATTCATATTCAGACACCCAATGGGCTGCAGGTAAGGTCTGAGGTGTGCCCAGAAATTATCCATGTGCCTGGAAATGCAGTGTGGCTTAACGCACGGTCAGGGGCCTGGCCAGCAGGTCGGTGACTGAAAGATGCGGCAGAGAAGAAGGCACAGCCAATGTAAGGCTGCTCTTTCAGAAAATTTTGCTACATTTCTTTTCCCAAGACTGGTGTTGGTTAAAATACTCTTCAGGTCAAACCTAAGTTGAACTAACACACTGTGACCCACCTCATGGATGCTCGCAGACAAATGCATGAGATGCTTCTATTCAAACTAAGTTCTGCAGCTGTAAAATTCACATTATCACTGCAACCAATACAGCAGGATGGAATAACTGAAGGTGCATTGAGATATCATTGGAGGGGCTTGAACCTCGAGAGAGTGCTGCCAGCTTTCCTGACATTCCTCAACTTCATTTGTCTAGTGTTTTACATCTTGTCTTGATGGTATTGAACTTCTGCTTTTAGAAATCCTGATCATGTATTTCATCTTCACACAGCTATTGCCATGTCCTGCTATCTCTGAAATATGCCGTTTGCTGTGGACACCTCCTGATGTACAGAGATACAGGTTGACCAGGACTGATACTGGACTATGGCTCCAGGAGAGGACATCTTTTGATTGACATCTTTTGAGAAAATGGCTAAACAAATCAGGTCTTGCTGGTTTGCCTGTTACGGATGTTTCACCTAGTTCAGTTGAGAATTCATTTCAGGGGAAATAAGACACAGCTATTCTTGAGTAGAAAAGCCACACAAACATAAAGAAAATGTACATGGACACAGAGACACCCTATGTAGCTGGAGGAACATATTTGGGGAGTGGAGCCTTAGCAGGGCTCACAACAAAAGGCTATTGTTTTGTTTTCATGAAGCAAATTCCTGGTTTTCTAAACTTTGATCTGGGCTAAACATGCTACTTGTCCTTCTTCTCTGGGAGGCCTTGTCATCTTGATGGGGATGGGGGAAGGACTGTGGAGAGACTTAATGGGTACATACAGATAGATATTGATGGTTAAAACTTTTGGTTTCCCATGAGTCTACTCAGTGCGTCTTTCCGCTCTCCTTCTCCCTGCCCTGAAGTGCCCTTGTTTGAACAATGGACTTGGTGGGGGAGTCTCCTGCCAAGTGTACGCAGTGGACACCTAGCTTTCATAGGTCTCTGAGGAAAACCTCGAGATGGCATTGTTCTGCTCTAAAGAAGAAACCTCATGAACTGGATTGAGCTTTGGGCTGTCAGCAGCCCCTAGGAGAAGTGTCTGAAGACAGAAGATTTCATCCTTCATCCAGATACTGTCCTCCTACTGCTTCCAGCAATTGGTGACACATCTGTACACCCAACCCTCTTCACATTTAGGACGCCTATTGCAGTACTGTTCTTTAGGCACCAGATGTGAGGCAAGTAAGGGATAAACAACAGAGCTGAGCTTCTTATTGAATAAAGGTTATGGGAGGCCTTGCTGAAGTTGGCTTAGCTGTCTCAAGGCACAATTTCTACTATTTGATTCTACAAAAGTTAAGTTAAGCAAAGCCTCTGCAGATTTTGTAAATCTTTCTCTCCTGAGAATGTGGCTACTTGAACAGGGCCCTTATCCATGATCTGCATCTCTTTCTGGGTTACTGACAAAAGGCAAGACTTGGTCCAAATATTTCTGCTGACCCCTCTCAAAGGTTTTTAATGATGGGATTGGGATTGTCCTGTTAGGGTTGGGGCAAAATGGATCCTTCCAGGATCTCCATATTAGGAATGAGATTTTTGCTCTTTACACTGTTTTCCAGCAGCAGGAGACAGAAGGAAAAGGTATCGAGTGGTGGAAGTCACAGTCCTAGAGCTCTCCACAGCTGCAAGGCAGTGTATTTAGCCTGATTGTTTTTTAGGATGGACTTTTAGTCCTGGTCTATTCACAAAATTAGTCTCAAGCCCTTTATGGATCCCAACCCATTTCTCTACCTCAAAGGCTCTCCTCTGTACAATGCTTTTCTTATAAATCCCTGCTTTGCCTCCAAATTCTGGCACCAGTCTTTGCTTCCCCCACATGTTTTCAACCCTGTCACAGCCCACAAGGAGCTAAGTAACTCAGAGCTAAGTGCCATGTTCACTTTATGGGGTGTCAGGATAACTGAACTCTAAAATATGATTCCCAAGGGTGAATTGCCACCGACAAAACTGAAGGAAAGACATGAAAATAGCTACTTACTGCACTCCTATAACTACATAAGTTGTCCCTCAGCAGCATAGGTCCCACTTCTTTCCAGTTACATATGAAGTGGGTGTTGCAAGGAGCTAAAAGCTTCTCTCAGCACCCTTTCCTGTTTGGGGCACAGGCAGAGATGTGGTCCCAGATGACAGGGCATACAGAAGCAAGTCTCAGCAGGCAGCATCATGATGTTTCCCACCCCAAAGTTTCTCAGGCAAGTTTTCTTATTGGCTAATGCACATTTTGCCCCAGTGAGACTTTTCTTTCTCCTTGAAGGAAATTCCTGTAACTAAACCCAGTGCAAGACCTTAGTGAAAAAGAAGGTGATACTTATTTTAAGCAAAACATGATTTCACTCGCTCCCACTCTGAACCCCACTCACCAGCACCAAGACACCTGTCCTAGGGGTCTGGTCAGGGTCACCTGCATGTGACGTAAAGGATGAGGGCCATTGGCTGTCAAGCCTTCAGTGTTTCTTCTCTTCTTCTTGACTGATGACAACAAACTGGCTTTTGGTCATGTCTTTTATACTATCTAGGAGCCAACAGTTCTTGGTATATAATATTTGTCTCTGAACCTTGTGTACTTCACCCTCCTTAAATCTTAGGCAGGCTCTTTGCATTTCCTTGTTTCGGGTATGTTCGTGGCTAATGAGTGTCATCTGTTGGGATAACAGGCAGAAGAATGTCACACACAATATGCTGCACCTTGTTGCCATCCTCCAGTTATTGCCCTGATACCATCCTTCCATCCTTCACCTGGTGACTCAGCAGCACTGTGGTCTTTATGCAAATTACACATTCCTGAGTGTTTACCAGTCTTATTGCTGTTGATCATACCCTTGTTTATCAATAAATGCCATTCTTCTAACCCTTGCTCCAATGTTTCTTCCTGCGCTTTGTCACAGATATTTTCATTTATGCTCTCTTCAGAACAGTTGAAACTCTTCTGTTACGAATTGTGGCATAATCATGAAAGCTTGTGGGACTTTTGATGCAGATACAAAATGACAAACCCTGCTCCATGGCTTCGTCCCAGCAGCAGGTGAATGATTTATTGGTCTCCTTTCTGAAACCCAAAGCCGTACCTCATTGTTTGTCACCAAGACTGCAAGAGAGGAAGGTCAGAGCCTCGGAGCTTCTCATGGGAGCTGGTTTGCTCATTGTGCAGTCACTGAGCTGCTGGAGGCTGCAGCATCACCTTCTCCAAAAAGCAACCTGATCAGCCTCTGCTTGCATGGTACTAAGACTGGAAGAGGGGGGGAAGCTCTCAGTCTGACACGCCTGTCTGCAGAGGGAAGACTCAGGCCTATGGGGATCAAGATGCACTGGCAAAGTTGAGAAATGGGCATTTGTAGGGTACTAGCATGTACCTCTAGACTATCAGGTCCATTGCTTTAACTATCACTAAATAAATACCTTAGTATCAACAGATAGCGTGTGGCTGGGCTTGCTCTTGCATCAGACTGCCCTACTTTGCTTGGCCCGCCCTGCAGTGTGTGCAGGCTTGGCACAGCGATGTCTGCTGGAATGGGAATGTGTTTTACTTCATCCTTATCTGTCTATCAGATCACTGTAGTTTTGCATAGGCATTAACCAGGGTGCTGTCGGAGGGCCTCACCTTGAGATAACAAGGCATTAAAAGGGCTGAGCAGGGATGGAGAGCAAATACTGTGCAGGGTGAACATTTGCAGAGTATTGGAGCTGGGAGCTGCTGTAGGCAAACTTTGCCCTGGTGAATCTGAACTTGCCAAGCAGATCCCAGGACCAACCCTGACTTGCATGTGTCATTTACCATCAGATCTGGACTTGGTGCAGACAGAGACCGACAACTGCAGGAGGAACTTCAGGTGTGAGTTCAGAAAGCTTCTTCTTGAGGCTGCCAGCTGAGTGATCACCACTTCATGGAGCCCAATGCAACGCCTGCATGTGACACGCTGTGCCAAATACTCCTGAGGGGAGACATTGTTATGCAGAGAGCGCCAGGTTTCTGAGTGCTAAACACCTGACATCTCCTTCTGCAAAAGTGCCAAGACCCAGTGAGATTTCTCTCCTGACAGGTGCTGAAGTGTCTGACTGTCTCCCTGTCTTGAACATACCATGGAGCCAAGCTGGTTTTGGAGCCTGTCTGTAGGTTCAGGTGCTGATTTCTCCAGGCATTCATGCGAAACACAAATAAAGCCATATTACCGAATGCTTCATTTCTAAAGTTACTCTAAGGATGCAGGGCATAGGAAAAGAAGTCTGAAGATGAATATTTTAATCAAAATAAACCTTTGGAAGGTTTGCCTGAGCCCACAGTACCAGAGTGTATCCAACGTTTTGGTCCAAGGACTGGGGGGGAAATTCAGAAGGAAGATATTAAGAAGCAGGTATTGCCTCTGGAGATAGAGGCAGGCTGCCCAGTGTGACTGCTCTGATTGATACTTATCACCCGCTTTTAAATAAGAGCAGGAAATACCCATCCATAAGAGCTCTCCAGGGCTTGCCATCCCCGAAATGCATGGCAGAGACTTCAGCCACTCTTACAGACTAGCTGAGATACAGGAGTTGTTAAGAAAATTCCTTAATTTTATATGCAAATGTAATAATGTGTTCTATTGTTTTATATTTCTGTAACTTTGCTCCGTTATTGCAAATCGATGCTTTCAGGTAAACACATTCTTCAGCCTTTAAATCTGGTAGTGATAAAGCTGACACAGCCTCACTTTCTGGTAAGCAAGCACTGCACTTCTGAGGGTGTGGTGTTTCTTAAACTTCGTGCTAGAGGACTTCTGTAATTACCATGCTCTCAGCAATTTTCTCATGGAAAGCTGAAGAGCAACAGGGATCCCCCACTTAGGTTTCTTGGCCCGCCTTGGAGCTGGACTGATGGAAGGAGTGGCTGGTACCACTGTGAGCCAGGAAAGCTCTTTGTCAGGGGCAGGAGAGCAGGCTTGAACCTCAGGGTTCCTGCAGCAGCTTCTGACATTTATCTCACTGCTCCTGGCCTATGTGGAGACACAAACAGGTGCTGTCAAAGTCACAGCATCATCACCTGAGAGTGAAAGGCCCACTTGGAGATGACTTCCCCCCCCCCCCCCCCCCATCCATTATTAGTTGGTTGTATTTTTCAGCATTTTTTCTTAATTTCAAGAAAACTGTATGTGAGTGTATACAGAAGGTGCACTGTAGGTCTGGAAATAATTGTATGTTCCTACATTCACTGAGATGATGCCATCTCTTCTCCAGCTCAGGACTAGCTGCAGTTAAAAGTAGCAGTTAAAATATGTAAGAATGTTAGAAAAGAGATCTTCAGATTTGATGCTCCATCATTTCAGTGGGATTTAGAGCTGACTTCTTCATAGCGGTGCAGTAGGAAGCTTGTTTGGTCCCTTTCATGGATGAGTTGCAGGAACTCAAACTCAACACTGACCACAGTGTCAGTTAGCATTAGATACCCAGGAAAATAATTTTATCAGGGACCTCAGAATCATATAATGCCACAGATATTGTATCAGGTCAGGAAAATTTTTAGATTAAAGTATCAAAGATACACAATGCAATTTTTCCCGGTCTTGTTGGTTATATTTTTGTCATCACTTGGAGCAAGATGTCTACAGTACCACATCAAACATTTATGTTAAAATCCTGGTTATGTAGTACCACAAGTGAACCAGAAAGACTATGGAATAGATAAGATTTGACTAATTAGTGTGTGCAAATCATATAATTTATGAGATACAAAAAACCAGCTTAGGCTCAGAAGCTCTATTACTGCTGTCACCAAAAAGAGCCTGGCCTTCCCAAGGTTAAAACTTGCCTGTATGTTGCAGCACCAGGTTTTTAATGAGGACTGAAAGCAGATTGCAGTTGTAGTTAAGGGCAGGAGGAGCTCTGTCGCTGGGAGGAGCTCCTCTTTCCTTGTCACATCACTGGTGTAAAACTGTATCTCAGACAAGACAAGAAGATATACTTAATTTGTTATCTGCAGTTAGAGTTAATTTTCTGTCTGCACTTTTGGAAAGTCCCAACTTATTTTTCTCTTCTGACATGTCTGACATTTTTCTTGCTGTTCTGTTTCCTGTTCGTGTTACTTAGCCTAATTTAAGTCAAGATGCAGCCTACGCTATTGGCAGACATAACACTTCTACGTACATGAGCATCTGTCCTATATATTTAATTTACATTTAACCTACCCCACTTCAAGGCTTAAAGTGTAAGGGTCACAGTCATTACCTGCAGCAAACCAGTTTATAGGTGGTGTGAACAATTGGGGAGTTTATGCCTCAGGCTGCTGTCACAGTACAGGTATAGTCCTGTCGTGTACCTCTGTCCATGTAACAGAGAAAACAGCACTGTGCAATGGAGAGGTTGGGAGGGTCAGACACCTTCCCCAGCATCACTGTTGGGCTGAGTGGAAGCATCCCAATAGCTGAGTGAAATCTTTACTGTTAAATACAACACAGGTTTTAAAATATGTTTCTGATGCTGGGTGAATTTGCATGAGAGTAAATAAGGAGTATTTAAGTGCAAATACTTTAGTGTGAATTGTGCAATGAAAGTCTTATGATTAGTAATGGTAAATGTGGGGTTAGCTAAGGGATGGGCACTTTCTAAAGGGTACTACAGCCACCAGTGGGGCCATCACCATTCCCAAGCTGGGGGCAAGAGTAAGTCTGGTCTTGCTTGGTATGAGTGTATATACATGCATGTCACTACTCTTCCCGTGCTCTGCTACCTTTCAAAGGACAGATGAGCACACAGATGAGGGCAGCATGTATGTTTCAGTAATGACACACCATTATGCATTGAGACATGACCTCATGCAGTGAGGCATGACTTACCTCCAACTATATATTGAACTGCAGCCCTGGGATGCTCGCACACACGGGTCTGGCTCTGCAGGCATCAATGCAGCTGCTGCTTGTTCTCACCAGTGTGAAAGTGAAATGATCACAGAATCACAGACTGGTAGGGGTTGGAAGGGACCTTTGGAGATTGGCTCTGGGGAGATCTAATTGCGACTTACCAGTTTCTGAAGGGGGCCTATAGGAAAGCTGTTGAGGGACTGTTTATCAGGGAGTGTAGTGACAGGACAAGGTTTAAGCTGAAGGAGGGTCGATTTAGATTAGACGTTAGAAAGAAATTCTTTGCTGTTAGAGCGGTGAGGTACTGGCACAGGTTGCCCAGAGAGGTTGTGGAGGGCCCATCCCTGGAAGTGTTTAAGACCAGGTTGGATGGGGCTTTGGGCAACGTGGTCTAGTGGAGGGTGTCCCTGCCCAGGGGGGTTGGAACTAGATGATCTTTGAGGTCCCTTCCAACCCAAGCCATTCTATGATTCTATGATTCTATGATTCTATCATCTAGTCCAACCCCCCTGCTAAAGCAGGACAACCCAGAGCAGGTTGCACAGGATCTTGTCCAGACAGGTTTTGAATCTCTCCAGAGAATGCCCAGGCTGTGTCCACACAAGTACAGTTCTCTGCAGCTCTTGAAAGAGCTTAATGAGGGAGGCTGCTTCTGGTCTTAGAAAGGTCACCTGAGTTTGCCCTGCCAAGACGCAGCTGGTTGCATGGGTTGAAGATAGTGCACCAGCCTCCACCTAGTCCTCCAGCCTCCTGTACCAGTGTCAGATGTGGTGACTCCAAACCCAACACGCCAGGCAGGGGACGACGGCAGAGGCAGATGAACAAGTTGGAAGAAAATTAGTCCTTGGCAGAACTATTTATTTACTCTCCTGTTTTTATATGTTCTCAGAGCAGCAGGGTTTTTAAGTCTCTCCTCTGGGGCAGGAAAAGGACAGTGATGGTGGTAGCCTGAAGGTGCCTGCCAGCACCACAAGATTTCTCAGGTTTGAAAGGAGAAAGGCTGCTTCTAAGAGAGCAGAGAGAAGCAGAAATGTCTAGCAGGAACCTAGGTCTGTGACTCCTTTTGTATGGTTATAAGACTGATGGAAAGGGAGGAAAGTGCCACAGTCTGGGAAACTCAGGTGGGGTACTGAAGGAGAGGCAGCTCTGCACCAAGAGCATTTCAGGGTGCTGGGCCAGCTGGGATGTCTCAGACACCAACAATCATCATTTCAAATACCTTAGCAGCAGGTTTTTCAAGGGCTTGGCACCTGAGATGCCTTTGACAATCCATGCAGTTCCAGTGGGTGCACTTAATCAGTGGGTGCAGCCCATGCTGCTGAAGGCTAGCTGCTCGGGGCCAGTCTTGCTGCTCCCCACCAGAAGCTGAACAAAAAGCTAAGTCATTGCCAAGCTGCAGGTTTGGCCTCGGTGTCTTCATGAAATCTTGAGTTCCTGCTTTAGCGTGCTATCGGAGAAAATGGCCCTACTAAGCTTAAGAGCTCTTCTGCTGGACGATGACATGGAGGGATCAGGAAGGATGGATTCAAGGGCAGAATTCAGATAAAGCTCCTGGCTCTGTTCATTCCTTTCTCATTCTTTGACAGTGACTCATTTTCAGGATTTGACATGGTAACATGCACGACTGCTGGGAAATTATTTTTGGTCCTCACTGCTACTTTTTACAGACACCCTCCTTTGTAGGAAGAGTACTATTCTGCAAGGGAAATGGAGCAGGGAGCACATGCAGGCAGAGTTCAGTTGCACACCCTAATTCACACAGTGTGGGCTGCAAGGCTGAGTTCCTACATTAAAAAAATATATGGGGATTAAAAGGCCACAGGTTTTAGAGCTGGTTGTTTTCACATCAAGCACTGGAATCCAAACGGCTCTGATCTCAGAGGAACCTGATGTTACCCCTCGATGCTGATGGGATTTGGCATTTGAGCAATTCAAAACACAGAATTAATTGCAATTGCCTAAATATGGGCATGGGAAATCAGTTGTGGACATTGAGAGGTACTCATCTCACCTGCTTTGAGACATCTGGAAATAAGATGATTTAATCATAATGAATCACCCCCAGATTCCTCTACTGAGAGTCAGGCACCTCTGGGACAGAGTCAGTGGTTTAGAGCACCCGTTCGGATGGGTTCACCTTCTGGACGAGGTTATTTCCCTCCGAGTGTACAGAAGGGACCAGGGCAGAGCAGCATCCAATTCTGAGATGCCATGTCTGAGTGGAGGAATCCCAACCCTTGTGTTTCATCTTGTGTGAAACACAGGTGGCAATAAAGCAGAAGGATCCTGTTCTTGCAAAGCCAATCTAGCTGTTCATGAAGTGCGCAGTCAGCAGAGCTGTGGTGGCAGCAGCGGGTGGTCCAGACATCTGCATCTTCGTGGACATTGCACATCAGGAACAGGGGATCATCCAGCACAGGCTGCTGGGCCAGGATAGGAATTCCAGCCTAAAGAAACAATAGTATGTTCTGATGCAGTTTTGGGTTGCAAGACAAATTTCTAGCCATAACCTGAACTCCAGTGATTCATTGGTTTTTAGGTCAGAAGAGACTAAATGATGTTATCACTTCTCCTGAAACTTAAAACACCTGGAATGTCACCAAGTGATTTCAGTTCATAACCGTGATGATGCTGCAGAAAGCTGCCTAGTCTCGTACTCAAAATCTCCAAGGGCTGGAGAACCCACCACGCTCTGAAGTTGCGTCAATGATTCATAACCTTGCCTCAGCTTCCAACAGCTGTTGGTTTAGCCTGCCTACTATCATCAGAGATGTACTTTTCCTCAGGCTAATTATAGACTATAATCAAGTCACTTCTTAGCTAGTTAGTCCCCTCTGTGAACACATACTGCATGCCTAATTCCCCTTATACCTTCAAACTGGAAGCATTACTCATAGAATCATAGAATAGAATCATTTAGGTTGGAAAAGACCTTTAAGATCATCAAGTCCAACCATTAACAGAGCACTTCCAAGTCCAACCACCAAACCATGTCCCTAAGCACCACATCTACACATCTTTTAAATGCCTCCAGGGATGGTGACTCCACCACTTCCCTGGGCAGCCTGTTCCAGTGCTTGATAACCCTTTCAGTGAAGAATTTTTTCCTAATATCCAATCTAAATCTCCCCTGGCACAACTTGAGGCCATTTCTTCTTGTCCTATCACTTGTTACTTGGGAGAAGAGACCGACCCCCACCTGGATACCACCTCCTTTCAGGTAGTTGTAGAGAGAAATAAGGTTTCCCCTCAGCCTCCTTTTCTCCAGATTAAACACACTCAGTTCCCTCAGCTGCTCCTCATAAAACTTGTTCTCTAGACCTTCACCACTTTGTTGCCCTTCTCTGGACACGCTCCAGAACCTCAATGGCCTTCTTGTAGTGAGGGGCCCAAAACCAAACACAGCACTCAAGGTGCGGCCTCACCAGTTCCCAGTACGGAGGGACGATCACTGCCCTGGTCCTGCTGGCCGCACCAGTTCTGAGACAAGCCAGGATGCTGTTGGCCTTCTTGGCCACCTGGGCACACTGCTGGCTCATATTCAGCCAGCCGTCGATCAACAGCCCCAGGTCCTTTTCCACCAGGCAGCTTGCCAGCCACTCTTCCCCAAGCCTGTAGCATTGCCTGGGATTGTTGTGACCCAAGTGCAGGACCCGGCACTGAGCCTTGTTGAACCTCATACAGTTGGCCTCAGCCCATCGATCCAGGCTGTCCAGATCCCTCTGTAGACCCTTCCTACCCTCAAGCAGATCAACTCTCCCGCACAACTTGGTGTCCCCTACAAACTTACTGAGGGTGCACTTGATCCCCTTGTCCAGATCATCGATAAAGAGATCAAAGAGAACTGGCCCCAGTACTGAGCCCTGGGGAACACCGCTTGTGAGCGGCCGCCAACTGGATTGAGCTCCATTCACCACAACTCTTTGGGCCTGGCCAGCCAGACAGTTTTTCACCCAGTGAAGCGTCCACCCGTCCAAGCCGTGAGCAGCCAGTTTCTCCAGGAGAAGGCTGTGGGAAACGGTGTCAAAGCCTTTACTAAAGTCCAGGCAGACAGCATCCACAGCCTTTCCCTCATCCGCTAAGCAGGTCGCCTTGTCATAGAAGGACATCAGGTTAGTCAAGCAGGACCTGCCTTCCATAAAGCCATGCTGACTGGGCCTGATCACCTGATTGTCCTGTATGTGCCGTGTGATGGCACTCAAGATGATCTGCTCCATAACCTTCCCTGGCGCTGAGTTCAGTCTCACAGGCCTGTAGTTCCCTGGATCCTCCTTCCAGCCCTTCCTGTAGATGGGCATCGCATTGGCTAACCTCCAGCCGACTAGGACCTCCCCGGTTAGCTGGGACCTCTAATAAATGATGGTGGTGGATTGGTGAGCACTGCCATCAGCTCCCTCTGCACCCTTGGGTGGATCCCATCTCGCTCCATAGACTTGGTGTGTCTAAGTAGTGTAGCATGTCACTAACCATCTGCCCTTGGATAGTTATTCTGTATTTTCTGGAATGCTATTACCCCAGAAGAGGCTGTTTTTTACTGGTGGGCACAGTATTTTTGAATCAGTTAGTGTTTTGGTGTAGTCAGATGAAGGGTCTACCTGCCAGTGTCCAGACACTGCTGTTTGTTAGTTATTATTTTAGTAGCTTAGCATTCCTGAAAATAAGGGATGGAGAATAAATGTTGTTGTTGTTCCATGGGCATCAACATTCTCTGGAGGACTTGTTTCGCTTCCTGAGAAGTTCTTCCACGTGGCACAGCTCCTTTAGCTATAGACATATAGAAAACACAAAGGACAATCAATTTCTTTTGGAGCTGCATCTGAGAGGAGAATGTCACTTCCTTCTGGGATATTTGTGGTGGTTTGACATGTCTGTTGTCTCCTTCATTGAGCAGCGGACATGATGAGTCACAGACTGGTAAGTATTTTGGGGTCCTAGCTGGGATCAGGCTACAACCAGCTGGATGCTATAAATGCACATGGAGAATGCAAATCTTTGTACCTAATTAGTTCATAAGCTGAATGCACAAGGGAAAAATGTTGAAAGAGAGAGAAAACAACTTGTTTAATGTTATGTAGTGACTGAGTTTTATACCTTGAAGCATCACATGATGTCCAGATATTGAAAGTAGAGTCTAGTCCCTTTATCATCTCACAGAGGGTTTTGCAACCAGCCTGGTGACAAACTTCCATGGACTGGCTCCATGCTGCTGAACAGTGGCATCTTCACATTTGCTTTTGTGCATTTAATGGTTGGGATTTTCTTTTAATCAGCAAAAAGGAAATTAAAACACTGTTTGAAATCTGCAACACTCATTGGTAACTATCTTCTACTGGGCTTGCCTTGCTCTATACCAGACCTAGGATACCTAGCCATTTGTCCAGAGATGGCATTGTGGCCTGCAAAAATACTTAATTCCTGCCAAATCTCTCTGCCTAACATGTCTTACAGCAAGAGAGAGGCAGCATGGCCCATGGTGAGGATAGAGCCTGTAAAAGCATCTTCCAGGCTGCACTGCAGCTGAAGCTCTCAAACTCCTGGCTTCATCTACTAACACATAGTTAAAAAACTAAAAACATAAAAATGGGAACTTTGGCACAGTGCTAATTTTAGATACAGTTCTCCCAGTTCTGCAAAGGCCACAGTGATAGGGGGAGGGATTCCCATTTCATGTGTGTCATCTATCTGTGTAAGTAGCAGTTTTTCATAACGGGCAACATTAGATTTTATAAGCCTCATAAAAACATTTAGAGAAGAACCATGCAACTAAACTATGGCTTTTCTTCCTAAACCACAACAGAGAGTGCTCAGCATGAGCCTAGCTGGGTGCTAGGGACCAGCACTGATGCTGGAGCGTAGAACAGAGGGGGATTATTTCAAGAGATTTCTAAATCTCCTCACAGTTTTACATCTGTGGCAATGGGGACCAGCCAGAAACTCACCCTAAGTGAATTAGTATTGCTTCACCGATTTTTGGCCCAAAAACTAGCTCCTATGCTTCAGTTTTTAAGAGAGCTTTATCTTAGTTGCAAGTATTAACTGTATAGCACATGGCAGCCTTGTTAAGTCTGGATTACTGAACACAGAAACTAACTGCAGGCTTGGCAATAGCTGGCCTTTGCTGTAAGCATAAAGTGTATGGAATGCAAATGAGGCAACAGCTTAAAGAGACTTAGAAAAGGTAAGAAAAATAAAAGTGTGATTAAATGAAACCACAACTATGATGACACGTTTCAAACTGCAAGTGAAGAGACAAATCACTCAGAATGCAATAATCAAAGAGGCTGTGCTGCTGACTAACAAGTCTTCTAGGCAATATACTGAGCAGTGTCAATCGTAGAATCATAGAATTGTTTTGGTTCCCATGGATTAACATGTCCTGAGGACAGGTCCATTGTCAAAGCTGCAGTGTGTCCAAGTCTCTTCTACGAGAAGAACTGTGACCAGGTCACAGACTGAGAGGATCAGAACGCTAAGCAGTTCATTGCCATGATGAAAGCAAGGGCTGAAACTACAGAGTTGGGAAACATGACCCCTGTTTCCATAGAATGCTGGGGTTTTTTCTAGATTTCCAGGAAATAAAGTAAGACCTTTGTGAATTTTGGCAAAAAAAAAGCACAAGAATGAGATACTCATCTTTTTTTTTCCCCCCAAACACTCCTTGTTTGCAAGACAAAAAAATGTTTGGTTGAAAGTTTTCAAGAAGTTTTAGTCAATACCTAACGTCAAATATCCTACTCACCAGCCGTTGTTTCTGTCATCATGAGAGGTTGCTGGGTGAATCAATCCTCTCCCAAAGGGCAGTTGTCCTTCCTACATCTATTTCCCATGCAGGATGATGGATCCTTTGATAAAACACTTCTTTCCTCTCCCATGGCTAAGTGGAAATTCCTTGCTAGAGCTGGTCCAGTGACTCTTTGCTATTGTCTTTCCTGGTGATCTACCAGGTCAAGCCTGACTCATTTGCATGTATGTGGCTTCATTACCACTGTATGGGCTTGGTCCCCTCAAGCTCACACACAAAACTTCTCTGAGGGGTCAGAGAAGGGCCAGCAGGACTCAGGAGCCAGGCTCGGTTTGTCAAGGGAGCCTGATGCAATGAAGGGCATTTGATCTTCCTCAGCTCTCCTTATTTCTTCCATGAGATTTTCTACCCCTGCTCAAGCTATCACCATAGATGTTAAAACACAATAAATCCAGACTTCTGGAGTATTCAAACACTACAAAACCCCCAGTGTCTTGTCACTGAAGCTGGTGCAAAGAGCATCCACTATTTTGTGGATAGCCAGCACAGCAGGGGATGGAAGAACGTGTGATGTAGTCTCTTACAGGTGCTAGCATTAGGTTCAAAATCCTTCAGCAAGTGTTGTCAATTAAAGAAACTATTGTGCCAAGCCTTTTGTTTCTGCTTGAAGCCAGCAGAGCCCATGATCTCACAGCTGAGTCTGCGGTCTGCAGACTCCTGGGTGGAACCAACATGGAGTTGCATGGTTTGGTTACAGAAACCAACCTGGATATTAATTGTTCATAGTAGTAAGCTCTAGGCTCTGGCACCAGGTCCCCTGTTCAGTGACAACTTAGCCCAAGGTACATGGTAAATGCCAGTGGGGTCCATTGCACCGGCAGTTCCAGCCTGAGGGACTGCATCCTCCCTGCTTGCTGTGGATGGGATGATGTGGCCCCTCTGAACTACAGATATTAGGAGCTAATGAGAAATGACATGTCTCCCAGCTCTGCATCCACAGTGGGCTGGGCAAGCTGACTTGGTCACACTTGACTCCCTGCAAGCTTACTTGGTCATGGTTAATGTGGACACAGCCTTCCCTGAGGGAAGCTGGCCCTGGTAAATGCTGCCTTTGCCTCTGGAGTGATGGAGGTGGGATAGTGTGCTAGAAAACTCGAGCTCCCTGTTTCTGTCTCCACGGTCAGGCCTTGGGATTCTTCTGGGTTCAAAGGAAATGTTAGAAGATTTCTCACACAGACACAAAAAAATTAGCTAAACCCAGAGAAACCACAGATCATCTCTTTTCCCAGGAGAGGGAGATCTCATTCCAGGAGAATGTCTTCCTTTCTCTATCCCACACCAGTTTCTTATGCTTCCCATGGGAACTAGAATCAGTTTATAGAGTTTCATCCTCTGAATATCACTTAGCCTTTGTAATCTTTTATTTTGTCCTGGTTTCAGCTGGGACAGAGTTAATTTTCTTCCTAGTAGCTGGTACAGTGCTGTGTTTTGGATTTAGGATGAGAATAATGTTGATAACACACTGATGTTTTGTTTGTTGCTGGGCAATGTTTACATCAAGTCAAGGACTTTTCAGCTTCTTACCCTGCCCCAGCAGCGAGGAGGCTGGGGGTGCACAAGGAGCTGGGAGGGGACACAGCCAGGACAGCTGACCTCAACTGACCAAAGGGATATTTCCATACCATATGATGTCATGCTCAGTGTATAAACTGGGAGGGAGCTGGCTGGGGGGTCTGCCTGGGCATCAGTGATCTGCGAGTGGCAAGCAATTGTGCTGTGCATCACTTGTAGTATTATTGTAGTATTATTATTATTATTATTATTATTATTACTACTACTACTACTACTACTACTACTATCCTTTCTTTTTCTGTCCTATTAAACTGTCTTTATCACAACCCACAAATTTTACTTTTTTTTTCCCAGTTCTCTCCCCTATGCTACTGCGGGGGATATTGAGCAGATGGCTGTGTGGTGTTTAGCTCCTGCCGGGTTAAACCACAATATATAGTTACTGAGTTTGTCCTTTTCTGCTCCTTTTGGTGTGGGTCTTGGTTGTTAAGCTCTGGGACACAGCTTGATGTTCTTTGGCAACATGGCTTACAACACAACAACTCATTTTAGGTGAATGGTGAGAAATATTTTTTGGGAAGTTTAAATTATTTTAATCTTTACATATAATTGAACATAGAATCTGGAAAACACAAGGAATCTGACAAAATCTGGATTCTGAAAGCCTATTTTAGTTTCAAAAATCTGTTAATAATGATATACAAGATTTTTTCCAATAAAAAAACATATTTTTGGAAAAAAATACTTTCTTAAACTTCCTGTGTTGAGGTAGTAGAGTCAAACCTGGCATTTTACAATAAATGTTTTTCTCTAACTGGAAGATTTTTCATTTAAACTGTGTTTTGAAGGAAAAATTGGAGTGAGCTCATGGGCTGCTTTTGGTGGTAGTATAACAGCAATTCCCTTGTGGCCAGGGGACTTCTTGACTGCCTCTGTAACACCGCTTGACTCATTTATTTCAACAGGCTGGATCTCAAACTGGTTCTGATGTGCTGTTTGTTCCTTCTCCTCTTCTGCCACACACCCCTTGGGAGTCCACCATCTCCTTATTTTTAATGGCATATTTTATTTCCTGTTTTTGAAGGCTGTAGACATGGGACTTAGAAGTGATTAGTGGATGTTTGCAAAGTTTCTTCCTTAGTTCCTGTAGTTTGTTAGTTCTTGTAATAATCTGGGAATAGAGGTTGTCCAGACTGATTTGAGTTTGTTGCACAAAGTGCTGAAAGTCATTCCTGTGGTGAGGCTGGGCTTTACTTCCTGATCTGCAAATCTCACTTTGCCAATGATGAAACTTCTGGGCATGAATTCTTTGGGTTTTAACCATAAGGGAGAAAACAGGATCTGGCATATTCATGTTATTTGGTCCAGTTTCCTGCCATTACCTGGGTAGCCGTAGTCCATCTCTGTGAAAGACTGTATTATATGCAAACACAAATCTTTAGCTGAAGGAGAGCTGGTTGCTCAAACACTTCTCTCCATGTGCAGAGTGCTCTGCCACGCCTCGGAGCACTCCTGGATAGACAGATGCATCCAGGTACATGAAAACAGAGTTCTCACTAGCACCACAGCTCACGGTGCTGCTCATATCACTGCAGGGTTTGGCCCTTTGCTGCTGCTCCTGTGATAAATGTGAGACCTGAACTCCTCAGGAGTGAAAAGCAAATCTGGGGTCAGGGTATTGACTGGGGTAAAATAAAGCACCTCATTCACTTTCTGCTCACAAGTACAAGCCATCACCAGGGCAAGGTCTGGAAATAAGGTGAACAATCAGCTCCTGCAGGGAAGTGGAGTGTGGATGCTGTTGTTGGGGACTTGGTTTAATGAATGAAGAAGCAATTGCTTTATAATCGGAAAGGATTTATATTGCCTGGTTCTCCACTACTCTGCACTTTTCCAATTTTTTCTCATGCTGTTTGAGAGCATGTCCCAGACACCAGCTTGGGGTGTGCTAGCAGCTGCTCAGTGAGTGACCAAGTGACCGTGCTGTGATATCTAGTTGTCCTCAGCAGAGTGAAAATGGGAAGCAAAAGTGATTTTATTCCTCTTTGTCTGTCCCTGGGGCTGCTGAAACCTAAACAGGCCTGTGGCACAGGCTGGAAGGTGTCTGCAGTCTCTTTGGCGGCCCAGCATCTTGATCTACACTTTCCACCTCTGTCATCTTTTCACCTTTGTTTTAAAACAACACACCTCCAGGCATGCAGAGATAAAATGACAGAGGTTTTTTCCCCCTCCAGCAACCTCAACCAACAGCATGAACTTCTGGGAGTAGCATCCCATGAGCTAGCAGCACAGGAGTGCCAGTGGCAGAAGGGCAGCGAGCAGCTGATCACTGGCTGGAGATCACTTCCTCCAGCCTGCACGTCCCTGGCTCCTCTCTCCTGCCAGACAGGCTGGCTGGGGAGGGTGACACAGTGACCAGGAGCACTGGAGCTCTCACTTGCCTGTGGCACCTGCCCAAAAGAATTAGAGTCACTGGACTGTTGCCTTGGAGGAGTCACCTCCGTGCACCCTGCCAGGATCAGTGGGACTTCAGACAAAGAGGACACTGTTTGGGTAATTTGTTGATGCCAAATGTGTTCATTATCTGTCTCTCAGTATCAGATAAGCGTCTGGAAGAATTGGTCTGCAGCCATGGGGATGGTGCTTTCTGGCAGTGTCTGATGGCCTGACAAGGGCAGAGAAAGCCCTGGGGAATTGCTGCACAATGAGAAGAGGACACACATCAAGTGCAAAGCTAAGACTGTGCTGAGGACCATTGTAGTAGAATCCCATAGAAACTGAGCCATTCTTCCCTTTTGCCACCTGGCAGCAGGAGTCTCAACAGCCCTGTGGGATGTCCCTTGCTCTAAGGGGAAGAAACATACTGTCCTCTCCACCTCACCTCCCTGCACAGAAGCACTGCAAGAAAAGCACCTTTGGAGCAAGAAAAGGGCAGGCCAGAGCAGTGCATGTTCCCAACCTGCATCTTTTTATTATGGTTATCTTATCAGCCCTGGGCCTCACAGATAACTATATCCAGCAGCCTGCAGCCACAGCAGACTGGCTGGGTCACAGGCAATGGTGTTCTGTGAGTTACAGAGCCAACAAAGGTAGAAAAATATAAGGATTCTTCCAAAGCCTAGGTACACATTGCATATCATTAGAAAGGAGGGCATTTAAGCATCTCATGAATGCGCAGCATCAGCAGTTGCTCTTTGAAGACTACCCATATTCTGCATGAAAGTTTGCCCTGTGGTTGAGCAACTGGTCAAGCATCTGGAGCCCAGGACTCCCATCTCCACTCTGTCCATGTCTATTTGTCCTCTGTCAAATGAGATGGCATTTCCTTTGTCTGCCTAGTCATTTGGGTGTGGACTAGAAGCAACTGGGATCCTTCAGAGGAGAAACTGTTGCTGTTGAAAAGTGTTTGCTTGTCAAAAAAGGTTTCTTAGATCCAGAATGGTGTCTATGGTAGGATGTAGAGGGTATTAGTCACCCCAAAGCAACCCAGAGGTTAGGGCATTTGCAAAGTCTGAGACACATCAGGTTCAAGTCACAGCTGAGCTTCATTTAAAGTGGGAACTGGAATTTGATCTCCCACATGCCTGGTGAACATCCTAACCACAAGACTATTATGGAAAGGACTTGTGTTTGTCCAGAAAACATTTCCAGAGATCTCAGTTATACTAAATACATATTAGAAACCAACCCTCAATTGTTTTGGAGACTTCTTCTTTTCCCTAAATAAAACTCTTGCTTTCTGTCCCTGTCCTGTATGGAGGCTTCTTTGCTATATGTACATACAGCTCCAGGCACAACGGTGACCCTTCAGCTCAGCAATGTCCCAGTGCCAGAGATAAAACAGATGTGTGATGTGCAGGCCAGATGAGGTGGTTTCTCCAGTTACAAGGCTGGTCTGGATGCTCTCTGGCTCAAGTACCAAAGACCTATCCAATTCTTCTGACTGTGAAAGAGTGCAGGAGCTGAACTGGCAATAAGTTGCTATTCCTGGAAAGTGGAATTGATGCTGATATTCAGTTCTTTGTGGAGCAAATTCCCAGTTTCACATGCAAAATGTGACTCATCTGGAGGAGAATATTCAAGAGGTTTTCAGGTCCCCCTGCACTTGCCATGTTTTCCCATCTTCGATAGTATTGTAATTACACCCCATTTTTTGCCCATGCTACACCATGGTTCCCATCTCTGGGGTTCACCCATTCATCAACCATACGGGCTAGATCTTGCTTCTCAGATGCTTGGGTAGCTGTGATATTGATATCACCCTTCATTTGACAAGAACTGTTGCCTCAGCGCAGGCAGCTCTGTCTGTAGGTGAGCAGTGGAAAAACAAAGAGCGTTGGCAAGTCCACCATTGCCTGTCTAACATCAAGTATCCAACATGGGAGCTGGGTGGCTGCAGCCTGCAGCCAACGAACCACAATGTCGCCCAGGTAGAGCTCTGATCATGGTGGCAGGACACCAGCTATGGTGACTGAACCCTCAGCTGGGTAAATAGCCCAAGGTCTGCAAATTTCCAGGACAACTTGGACCGCCTGAGACTACTGAGGGAAGCCAGCAGTAGCTACCTGTGTCTCTACTTTTTGCACCCATCTTCTTTTTTTCACAGGTCACTTATTTGCTGACAATTTTCTGTTGTTCATCACTAACCTGGATGCCCTCTTTTAACTAGTCTCACTGGCCAGAAGGGAACTCCTGCTAGATCCAACCATTTAAAATTGTGATGTGTCTGGGATAGCACTGCTGATCGTTATAAACAGTTCAGGAGTTTCACCATCAGTCTCCTGAAATCTCTAACTTGGGGTTCTCATGCCCACTGAACAGCAATGCATCATTAACTCCGTCACTGCACCCAAACCACACCTCGAGCAAAAACCTGAATGAACAGATAGGTTTGTAATGTGTCCTTAAAGCCAGCACATTCCTGTCTGAATTTCACGTCCGCTCCAACATCTGATGGAGGAAGTGAATTCCACAGCTGCTGCCCCAGCTGAAAATGCTCTGGTCCAGCCACCCACATCTACAGCCAAGTTTTTCAGACATGAAGGGCTTGAGATGTCTTATTTCTGGGAAGTGCAGTTCATTTGTCTGTGGGAAACTTGTTTTCTCTGAAAAATCTCAGGTTAGGCAACCAAAAATGGACTTTCTTGTTATGCATGTAAATCTTAGCTAAACCCTGGGTGTTGCTACCCAGCATTTTCTGAGATGCTATCAACTGATGGCATGGTGCGTAAGCGGCGTCTCCAGAATAGCTCGGCTCATATCAGAGAGGAAGTTTTGTGCAAATTCCTTTGAGACAATGTACTTCCAAAGCAAAACGTCTTCCAGCCTTGTACAGAATATAAATCCCCACATGCCCTTTAACTACGGACAAATACAGTGCAGCAGACATACTTGGTATTCACTCATAGTGAAGTTTCTTTAGTGCGAACAACATTCTCTGGGACTGTAAAAGGAATCACTCATCTGATGTTAATAAACTGACAGATTAGAAATTGGAGGAAATCAGAGGCTGAGGCACTGCTGCTGAAAATGCTCACAAGGCTGGAATAGCTCTGCACATTGTGTCAATCTAGTCAGTTAACTGGAAGGAAGAATCCAATTTATTCTGAGGCCCAACATGATGAATAAGTCATTTCCCTGGATGGGAGCAAGAAGAACTCCTCGAAACACATTGGACAATTCAAAGAGAGCCTTTTGGCATTGAGTAATAAGTGTGGAGAAAATAAGAAAAAAAAAGGTTCAGTTTTGAGAGTGATTTTCTCCTCTCTGTTGAGGAATTTCATTTTATCTTCCAACTTAGAAGCCTGTAAGTCAGGATCTTTTTTTTTTTTTTTTTTCCCCCCATCAAGAAAGGTATCTGTGCTAAAAGGAAATGGGCTTGAATTACTTTATTCAGTGTGGGACTTTTGTGTTTTGCATCAAGAGGCACTTATAACAATATTCTGTGAATAGTGCCTGCCAACATGCACATGGTCCATCCAAGATAATTTCCTTCGTGAATTCTCAGAGGTTGGCCATTTACTTGATAAAATTTACTAGAAGGAAGAAGCTTTTAACTCTTAGTTCTTGTCCCCATCAAATAGAAGAGAAAATAGGACTGCTGGCTTGAAATACCACTGCTGCAGATAAGATGTTTGATACAATGGAAGTGCAGATGAGAGTGAAGCATGAACCTGCCTTTTCAGGGCTGTGAGAAATAGTGACCTGCTCAAACAAAGACCCATGTCAAATACCAGGTGTTGGTGCAGAGTATGAGTAAGGACCTCACCATCCCCCTGAGCATTACATGGGGTTTGTCACCCATCATATTCCCCTGAGGGGGTTGACAGTTTCTATATGCTCTGTACATCTTGGCTTGCATCCTGCAGACAAAGGGAAGTGGGCTGTCCCAAATGTCCAAACACCCTTGAAGATTAGGAAGTTTTAGTCCCGGATCCAGATGGATCATATGCCTGAGGCTGGGATCACTAGTCATTGGGATCAGTGTAGGGGTCAGTTTATTATTAACAGTGAAAAAAAGCCCAGTAACTCCTGGGGCCAAAGCTTGGGAGCAGAGGTAGATCTGCTGAAAGGATGACTTACAGAAGAGAGGAATACTACTAACCCTGACCCATTAGAGAAAAACATGTCAGAAAGGAACATGGGATTCCCTTGAATCGAGCTAAAGCAAGTCCTGCCTTCCTCAGTTCCTTAGCGGCGTACCTACACAGCACAGCGCAAACCTGCAGGGCATGAGCTCCTGCACAATGTGGCTGTGTTGGCTCAGCACTGTAACCTGGTTAGTCCTTTTTTCACTAGCTAGTTGTCCAGGGTGGAGTCCCGTGCTAACCCGATAGAGCCAGCTGCACATGCACAACACACTTCAGAAATTATTTGAATTACTTAATTTTTTTCATGTCACAGAAATTATGCAGACCACCATTTTAATGTGATTACTGTTGCTTCTGTTTCCCATCATGCCTGGAAATATTACAGCAACCAGAAATGCAGTGAGGACCAGAGTTTGCATGAATTAGGGCAGACTCTGTTAAAACAGAGACAGCTTCCTCTCCATGGGGAAGGAGGGCGAGTTCCAATTTCAGCTCATCTGCAGCTTTAGCCTGTTTCACTTACATGAAAGGAAACACTGTGAAATACCTAAGGCCAAACCTCCTACAGCATTCGTGCATGTTTCCTGATGTACAGCTCCTGCACACCTTGGAGTTTGAGCTTCCTTGCGAATGAACACCCAACTCTATGCACCAGCATGGACTCCTGCCAACCTCAGGGGTGTACAGACATGTTGACTCGTGCACACTCAAGGGTATTTTAATCAGATCCATGCAACACTTAAAACTGTATTTTCTCCAAAATGACTGGGCCAGGTTTCTGTGTGCAAAATAAGCTTAAGCTCCCTTCTCAGGGGTGCTCCTCAGTCATGGTCATACAAATGGGAAGAAGAGCTGTTTTTATATGCATAGTTTATCTCCTCCACTTTATTGTCCTTCAGATACACTAGTATTCAATTTATTGATGTATTATATAATGTAATCTTAGCTTCTGGCATTATCTGTCCTCATTTTATTTTTAACAGCCAACCTGATCTTTATATGTTATTTCCTGAACTAAAGGCTCAGGCCTCTTTGCTGTCATATTTGCGAGTATTTTGCAATCTGCACTTGAAAGATAAAGCCATTAACCCAAGTCCAGATGATTTCATGATTAACATTGAAGAATTATGGGCAATGCATCACACTGCATCTCACATTATAGATATGGGAATGTTTTTCCCCATACCAGAGTTAAAGACTTATATTCAGCACACCAGCCCTGATGGCAGCTCTCAGCAGTACCAAAGGATTCAATATAGGCATGAATATTTTTAAGCATCAGTACTAGCAATCTTTTTGGGTGAGACACTTTTTTTTTGCACAAATGTAGTATGCTACAGGCACTTGCTACATGGAGCAGATCGGACTCCAAAGCAATGACTTATGCTGGAGGTCTCACGTAACTGGTTGCAAAATATCATTAGTTTTTAAAATAATATATGATAATGTACTAATACAAAATAGATTGTTGTTAAGAATATGTAACACAGCCCCGGATGGCCATCAGATGGATAAAGAATTAATCACCAGTTTGCAGTTGACTAGGGTGCAGTAACAGTCTATAAACTCACAGTGGAGGCAATAGCATTTTCTTGTTCTTTTATAAATCGCCACATGCTACATTATGGGTTGGCCCTTTACAGAGGCTAAAGAACAAGTCAGTGACCTAGCAAATGCTAACTGGGGGCAATTGATTGGCAAGGACAAATAGTTACAAAAAGCTGAGAATGAAATTAGGAAGCTCTGTAAGAGTTCATTAAAACTCCTAAAAGCCACAAATTTTCAACGAAGGAGGAGGCCACTTTTTGCAGAAACACACTTGTCTCATTGACATGGAGAAGCCTGCAACTAGAGATAAAGTACTATATTACTGATGAACAAAGGACAAATAGTGATGAGTATCCATTGCATGATCTACTTCTTATTAAAAAAATTGCCAAAGGAAGCTACAGATAGTGGGAGAAGAAGCAGTGCTCAGAACAGAAGACAGAAATACGTTCAGGTTTTGAAAGCATCTTCAGAATCAAAGAATTGAAAAGGCATTGCATCAGAGGTCCCACCTAACCGGCGAGGTCCCGATCGACTGGAGGTTAGCCAATGCGATGCCCATCTACAAGAAGGGCTGGGAGGAGGATCCAGGGAACTACAGGCCTGTGAGACTGAACTCAGCGCCAGGGAAGGTTATGGAGCAGATCATCTTGAGTGCCATCACACGGCACATACAGGACAATCAGGTGATCAGGCCCAGTCAGCATGGCTTTATGGAAGGCAGGTCCTGCTTGACTAACCTGATGTCCTTCTATGACAAGGCGACCTGCTTAGCGGATGAGGGAAAGGCTGTGGATGCTGTCTGCCTGGACTTTAGTAAAGGCTTTGACACCGTTTCCCACAGCCTTCTCCTGGAGAAACTGGCTGCTCATGGCTTGGACGGGTGGACGCTTCACTGGGTGAAAAACTGGCTGGCTGGCCAGGCCCAAAGAGTTGTGGTGAATGGAGCTCAATTCAGTTGGCGGCCGCTCACAAGCGGTGTTCCCCAGGGCTCAGTACTGGGGCCAGTTCTCTTTGATCTCTTTATCGGTGATCTGGACAAGGGGATCAAGTGCACCCTCAGTAAGTTTGCAGGGGACACCAAGTTGTGCGGGAGAGTTGATCTGCTTGAGGGTAGGAAGGGTCTACAGAGGGATCTGGACAGCCTGGATCGATGGGCTGTTTGATTCACTATCCCTGGAGGTATTTAAAAGATGTGTACATGTGTCGCTTAGGGATATGGTTTAGCAGTGGGCTTGACAGTACAAGGTTAACAATGTGACTTGATGATCTTAAGGGTCTTTTCCAACCAAAATTATTCTATTCTATGATTCTATGATTCACCTCCTGTTATGAGAGGTGTCTGCAGAGTAGGTGTCTCTATGTGCTAAGCTCTCCTTAGAGTCAAAGTAGATCTGGTCAATACTATTGGTGGAGTCCAGAGGGTAACTCATGCCTTTCTGAAGAAGACTCTTACAGACTCCAAGTGAATTTTTCCCTGAGGCACACTGCTGGGATAAATCAGCCCAGTATAGGGGATGAGCAAACTGTGGACTGGGAACAAAGAACCCAGGGCCTACAGAGACACCTTGGTGGAAGGGAGTTTAAGAGAGATGCTGCCACTTCTGTTGCCATACTGCCTCTAGTGCTGGTGTCCATGGCCCCAAAGGATGCTGGAATATGGACTGCACACAGATAAGAGCAAGAAAAAAACCACTTTAGCATCAGAATAAATACGGTCCTTCTAAGGAGAAGCTTGAAAAAACTCATTTATTTAGCTTCCAGTAAATTAAGATTGATTTGATCAGAAAGGATGGATACCCTCACTAGCAAGAAGTACTGTGGGGAAATCACTTTTCAAGAAAGGAATAATGTCTGAAAGTTGAAATAAGAGAAATTCAAATAAGGAGGAGGCAGAAATTTTAATCAATTGTTGTGCACACACGGTTTAGATGATTCCAGTAGAAGGCAATTCCAGTAAAGGCAACGTAAAGCCACAGTAAGTGCAAATAAATGTAATATGGTTACAAAGGCACACCACCCAAAGAGGAAAGAATGTGTGTGGGGTGAAGGGTAGAGAGGACTGAGAAAAGGAAATTCTTTAGAGCAACCAGGCAGACTCATTACTGGAGACATCACAATGTTATGCATGTCGTATGATCATGCACGGCATCATCAAAAGCTGAAGGTATGGGGAGGTGTGTCACCTTCCTCCTTCACTGGGGAGGGCAGGGCAAGGTATATCATGTAGGTCTGAATCAGTTTTGTTTCATTTAGGCTCCTCTAATTGCATTCCATTTCATTTCCCTTTTATTGACAAACTTCATTGCCAAGTTAGGGGAAGTTATACTCTTTATTTAATTACTGTTGTGTTCAAATACTTTTGTCTTGGAGAGCTGAGTAATAAGAGGCATGGGTGTGGGTGTGAGTGAAGTGGGGAAGAAAAGTTGTCAATCTTAAAAGTGTCCTGTTTGGGGAGATAGGTGGGGAAATAAACAGATTTATTTTTAATACAGAATCATGTTTCTCTCTGGCATTACAGAAATATTTACAGGGAAAACTTGTAAGAGACGTGGTATTTAGACCTCCTGCACAATATTCATGGTTACATTGTCACTCTGCACCAATCTGAAAAAAAAGTCAGAATTACTCTATTTTTAAGGCTGGCACTATCAGAAGCAGGCATCTAACTGGACTTTCGGAAACACCAGCTATATATATCTCTTGTTGAGTCATGGGAACATTTTTAATCAGCTGTATCATTTTATCCCTAGTCTGTCCACTACCCACTAAAACACCAGGAAGAAGCTGAGGAGCAGGATGCGCTGCTCCTCAGTCCCTGTGGTCCTACTCCAACAAGGCGCCTGTTAGCGGATTTCTGACTCCCTGACTCACATTCTCGATTGCCCTGTAGCTCAGTAGGAGAGCTGGAAGGGAACTTAGGCAAAAGCCTTCCCTAGTCTAGTAATTGCTCGCTAGGCAAACAATGCACTTGTCAGTGAGTCACCACAGATTTTCAGTATATAATAAGGGAAAGACAATAATTTATTATCAGAACAATTCCTTTTGACTGTATGATGTCATTATTTTCCAGCAATATTTATAGCTTAAGAATGTGTATATTTGCTCTGTGTTTTTTGTTGTAACGTTAGGTACATCAAAAATACCAATAGACTGTGGGATAAAAGGAGATATGTATAAGCACAGCAGTAACTGATGAAGAATGGGTTTGAAACTGGTAGAGCCATTGGAGGCAGGCATGGCAGTGTCTCTTATCCACTAACTATCTCCCCTCTACAGTATCCCAGTGCATTCAAAGGAGGCTGTTACACTCGGAGAACAAGTTCTCATTCTCATTTTCCTGAGAGTAGTCTTTTTCAGTTATTAAAAACTCCAGACCTTCTAGCTCAGCTTTCTTTATCCTATTTGGTGACCACACTCCCATGCTGGAGAATTTCTCTTCTCTTGTGAGCAAGCATAGAGCCAGCAGAGCCTGGTCCCAACTTCCCTTCTTACCGCAGCCGTGGAGGGTGGAAGAGCTGTGAAGGAGAGGCTGGAGCAGGATGAACATGAACCCTGGCACTTTTTACCAGGTGAAGAGGCACTTGGGGGTTGCTGTCTGGAGCAGGTTGGATTACTGCCAGACTGGAGCTGACTTCCTGAGGCACGTTTTTCTGAGTTGCCAAGTAAAATCTTGGTGAGACATAGGGATCTCAGTCCAGGAGGGAGCCTTGTCTGGAAGAATTACTCCTTAGGGAGCAGGGTTTGGGATCTCCAGGCCTGCAGCCCATCTGTTAGATAGGGACAACTCCCCCAGAGAGCAAGCAGAGGCACCTCCTGGGAGCAGAGGCATGCGGAGCTCTGGGCACACGTGTTACTACAGTAGCACCAAGGGCCCAGCTCAGCATCTTGCTGCAGTCGGATAATTGTGCCCACGAGCCAGGAGGCTGCTGGAAGCGGCATTATTACCCAGGTATGCTGGCTGGTGTAGCCAGGAGGTAAGGCGCAGTAGCATTAGTTCAGTGAGAAGGTATGATTAAGTCACCCAGCTTTATGAGAAATGAACACAGCCATGAGGAGTGAGTCATGACTGCAAATGAAATGCCTCTGAACCAAGTGAGAGACAGCAAGTCACTGCCTCTGGAGCCCAGATCTCTGGCAGAGTACTGAGAGAAAGGTGAACTGAAGCTCAGATACCAAGAGAAAACACAGCTACCAGAGATCAATAGCTTTGAGAAAACTTCTGAGCTCATCAATGGTGTTAACTTTAACTCCAGATGCAGTACTGGCTCTCTTATCTAGCAACCACATGGAAAACAAAAAGGGTTTCATAGTCCGTTCAGTAACTGGCAAGGGTGGCTCACCAATGGCTTAAAGCTCCAAGCTGTCCTTTCTTCATGTACTGAAGAGCCATTGCACTGTACTTATAAGCTGTATGATGCTGCCATACTGCCACCATTGTTTTTGTGGTTATGGCTATAATGATTAACCAGTGAGTTGCCTCAGCCAGAGGTGTGGCCAGCTTCCATCCTCTAATAAAAGAGTCTCAGCCTTCTCCGGCCCATGGGTTACAGTAAAGGGCAAGCAACAGGCTGTATTTGGCTTTTGCTGCCAGTCTGGGTTTTATGTGGTGGCAAATTTGGTGTGTTCATAATCCTGTGATTATGAGTAAAAGCAGAGGATTTTGTGGGCAACATGCTAGGATCCTATTACTTAACTTCCAACCAAGATTAGGAGTTGTTTCTACAAAACAGAAACTTGCTCAGTCAGAAGAGATGGGATCACCTGTGACAGTCTGTAGTCCTTTGCATTGGATGATCAGCCATTTTTTTGTGTAAAAGCTAGTGATTTCTGACAAAGTTTGATCAACCTTACTGTTCATTCATTTCCAGTGTTTCCCAGCTTTGATTTTTAGCTTGCAGCCACTGGAAATTTGAACTGCACAGTCATCTGCTCTAATGTGTCACTAGCCACACCAATCAACATCTGAAAAAGACCAAGATCTGGGGTTTGCCGGCAGCTGAACCTCCTCACATGGAAGATGTCACTAGAAAGTGCCTCATAGTTACTTAAAAAAATAAATCTTTGAAAAGTCTTTTGAAAATCTACCCCAGCAGTGTTCATTTGTAACAACCGGTGTTGGTTGCAGTTTCAAAGACTCATGACACAAGATTTTAATAACCTTGGGATCCCTCCAGCATTGTTGGGCAACTGATTCAGCGTAATCTTATTAAAACTAGCGTATGCTTATGTGAGAGTACCTTGGCACAAGAATCAAATCCCTGGCCACACTGCACCCTTGGCAGATATCAACCCGTCCAGAGCTCAGGGTCCACATGGCAGTAAAATCACAGTGCAGAGGAATGGTCTTATATGAAGGGTACCTGAAGGTGAAGTGACTTTGTAGAGCAAGGTCTGTGTAGTAGCTGAAAGAAATATCTTTACAGAAGGAAAAGAAAAAAAAAAAAAAAAAAAAAAAGGAGGAGAGCAGTCCACTGAAAACAAGCTCACTAGCATTGATGAAACTTGAGGTTGTTCCCTGTTTTGTTGATCATATTTTTCCTAGAATGATCTCATAGCAGTTTGACAAATAAAAACCTCACTGCTGGAGAGATGACCATCTGTCTGCCTCTCCCTGCCCTTCTGCTTGTTCTGTTTTTCCATTAGCACTGGTGCCTTCAGGGCCTCTTAAAAAAGAGAGGCAAATAAGTTACATAACCACACTGGATGGGACGTGGTCAGAAGGAGCCTTTGGAGGCATCCCCAAAGGCATCCCCACGGCATGTCTGCTAGGTGATTAAATGGGAAGCACTCACTTTGTGGGCATGGTGATAGCACCTACCCCTTCTGTGCCACTTCCCTCTAGGTCTCAATGTTTTTTTTAAGGTGTGAGGTGGTAGTAATGTTCCTTTTTAAGACAGTGAACTTGAGCCAATAACGTCTGTGAAGTCACCTAATGAGGCAGATGCCAGTAGGTTGTAGGAGGGCGACAACCAATAATGTGAGCTGCAGCTGCCTGGGGCCACACCACGGAGCAGCTCAAAGGAGCGGAGATCTCTTTACGTCTGTCTCGTGGTTGTGCATGCTTAAGGAGAGAGTGTTCATGGTTTGCTCTGTCATGATAGAGGAGAAGAGAATATCTCCCCTTTCCAGAGAGGCTGCTTGCAGGATAGAGGCGAATCCTCCTTTCTTACATGTCTCAGAGCAAAGATGAAGTCAGTAGAGACAGCCTCCCTTCCTCTCCTACATCTGGGATCATTTGTGAAGGCAGGTACCAGAAGGCAGGTACCAAATTGTGTCTGGCTTCTTTACCCATACCGTACATGTCCCACGGCTTCTTGGTGAAGGAGAGAAAGCAGAGCAACCCAGGATGAGCCCTAGCTGTGCTGGAGGACAGCTGCTGCTTGAGATGTAACCTCTCTGAGAAGCAGCTTCTTGACTTGTGGCCTATGTATGTAGTGGAAAATGTTTGCAGGAGAGAGGTGCCTGCAGGGCTATGATCTTATTTGCATCATGGAGAAGTGATGGGATGGCTTCTATGACTGGAGTGTTGGGATGGAAGGACACAGGCTCTGTAGGAAGGACAGGCAGGGGAGAAGAGGAGAGGGTGTCATCCTCTATGTCAATGACCAGCTCGAGTGCATGGAGCTCCACCTGGGGACGGATGAGGAGCTTACTCAAAGTTTATGGGTCGGGATTAAAGGGAGTGCAGGGACAGGTGACATTATAGTCGGGGTCTGCTACAGGCCACCTAACCAGGAAGACCAAGCGGATGAGACCCTTTATAGACAGATAGGAGCAGCCTTATGTTCACAAGCCCTGGTCCTCATGGGGAACTTCAACGACCCCAGTATCTGTTGGAGGGACCACACATAAGGGCATAAGCAACTCAGGAGATTCCTGGAATGCGTTGATGATAACTGCCTTCTCCAAGTGATACAGGAGCCAAGGACGAGAGGTGCCATGCTGAACCTTGATCTCACCAACAAGGAGTGGCTGGTGGGGAATGTGAAGGTCAAGGGCAGCATTGACTGCAGTGACCATGAAATGGTGGAGTTCAAGATCCTTAGAGCAGCAAGGAGGGTGCACAGCAAGCTCACTGCCCTGGACTTCATGAGAGCAGACTTTGGCCTATTCAGGGATCTGCTTGATAGAGTGCCATAGGACAAAGCCCTGGAGGGAAGAGGGGCCCAAGACAGCTGGTTAGTATTCAGGGATCACCTCCTCCAAGCTCAGGAGTGATGCATTCCAGCAAAGAGGAATTCAGGCAAAAACACCAGGAGGCCTGCATGGATCAACAAAGAGCTCCTGGACAAACTCAAACACAAAAAGAAAGCCTGCAGAGGCTGGAAGCAAGGGCAGGTAGCCTGGGAGGAATATAGAGAAACTGCCCGAGCAGCCAGAGATCAGGTTCAGAAAGCTAAAGTCCTGATAGAATGAAATCTGGCTGGGGCCAGCAACAGCAACAAGAAAAGCTTCTATAGGTACATCAGTGATCGAAGGAAGACTAGGGAAAATGCAGGCCCTCTCTGGAAGGAAAAGGAAGACCTGGTTACCTGGAGACCTATGGAGAAGGTTGAGGTACTCAATGACTTTTTTGCATCAGCCTTCACTGGCAAGTGGTCTACCCACACTGCCCAAGTTGCAGAAGGCAAAGACAGGGCATGGGAGAATGAAGAACGGCTCACTGTAGGAGAAGATCAGATTCAAAACCATCTAAGGAACCTGAAGGTGCACAAGTCCATGGGACCTGATGAGATGTATCCGCAGGTCCTGAGGGAACTGGCAGATGCAGTTGCTAAGCCACTACCCATTGTATCTGAGAAGTCATGGCAATCCAATAAAGTTCCCACTGACTGGAAAAGGGGAAACATAACCCCCATTTTTAAAAAGGGAAAAAGGAAAACCTGGAGAACTACAGAGCAGTCATTCTCATCTCTGTGCCTGGCAAGGTCATGGAGCAGATCCTCCTGGATCTATGCTCAGGTACATGGAAAATAAGGAGGTGATCAGTGACAGCCCACATGGCTTCACTAAGGGCAAATTGTGTTTGATGAATTTGATGGCCTTCTATGATGGGGTTACAACATAGGTGGATAAGGGAAGAGCAACTGATGTCATCTACCTGGACTTCTGCAAAGCATTTGACACTGTCCCACATGACATCCTTGTCTCTAAATTGGAGAGGCGTGGATTTGATGGATGGACCACTGGGTGGATAAGGAATTGGCTGGATGTTCACACTCAAAGAGTCAACGACTCGATGTCCAAGTGGAGATCAGTGACGAGTGGCGTTCCTCAGGGGTGGGTATTGGGACCAGCGCTGTTTAACATCTTTGTCATGGGCAGTGGGATCGAGTGCACCCTCAGCAAGTTTGATGATGACACCAAGCTGTGTGGTGTGGTCGACATGCTGGAGGGAAGGGATGCCATCCAGATGGACCTTGACAGGCTTGAGAGCTGGGCCCGTGCGAACTGTGTGAGGTGGAACAAGGCCAAGTGCAAGGTCCTGCACATGTGTCAGCACAATCCCAAGCACAACTACAGACTGGGCAGGGAATGGATTGAGAGCAGCCCTGAGGAGAAGGACTTGGGGGTGTTGGGGGACGAGAAGCTCAGCATGACTTGGCAATGTGTGCTGGCAGCCCAGAAAGCCAACCGTGTCCTGGGCTACATCCCCAGCAGCGTGACCAGCAGGTCGAGGGAGGGGATTCTGCCCCTCTGCTCTGCTCTGGTGAGACCCCCCCTGCAGTGCTGCGTCCAGCTCTGGGGGCCCCAGGACAAGGACATGGAGCTTTTGGAGTGAGTCCAGAGGAGGCCACAGAGATGATCCGAGGGCTGGAGCACCTCTGCTATGGAGAGAGGCTGAGACAGTTGGGGTTGTTCAGCCTGGAGAAGAGAAGGCTCCGGGGAGGCCTTAGAGCCCCTTCCAGTCCCTGAAGGGGCTCCAGGAAAGCTGGAGAGGGACTGGTGACAAGGGCAGGGAATGACAGGACAAGGAGGAATGGTTTTAAACTGCAGGAGGGGAGATGGAGATGAGATGTGAGGCAGAAATTCTTCCCTGTGAGGGTGGTGAGGCCCTGGCACAGGCTGCCCAGAGAAACTGTGGCTGCCCCTGGATCCCTGGCAGTGTTCAAGGCCAGGTTGGATGGGGCTTTGGGCAACCTGGGCTAGTGGAGGGTGTCCCTGCCCATGGCAGGGGGGTTGGAACTAGATGGTCTTTAAGGTCACTTCCAACCCAAACCATTCTGTGATTCTATGATATGGCATGAAACTTTTGTAGGTGAACTGCTGGGAAGCCAGATGACCCTCCTTGGAGCTCCACAAAGAGAAGTTAGCTAGTTTTGACGTTATTTTCTGTCTCAGTGGTACTTAGGGATGAAATACTCCCAGGGTGCTTGGCCTAGATTTTCCTTTGCACCTTCAGCTCCCAGCAGGCAGTATATCGAGGTCTCTTCTCAAGATGTGATGATGTGCTGGGTAACTCAGTGAGCTTTTGTGGAAAATATAATGAGCAGTGTGTCCTCTCTGATTAAACTCCAGCAGTACAAAGCTAAGGCAGTTCAGCAAGAGGCAGGGTTTCTAAAGAGAACCCAGTAGTGTCCTTTGGAACCTTCTCTGGACAAAAGCATCCCACAGAATTTAATATATAGTAACCTTCTTTCTTTAATTTTCTTTCTTCATCAGTGTTTCAAAGACATTTCTATCTCCATTCCAGACTTTAAAAAAACATAGGATCTCAACTCCAGTAAATCCCGGGGGTCTGCAGCGTCTTCACAAGTCCCCAAGAACATGACTGACTTCATCCTTATTCAAGTCCCTGGGACATATTTCCCATCAGTCCTGGCCTCCTCCTGCCCAGACATGCCTGCAGTTTTCAGTGGAGACTTTGCTTCCAGACGACACTGCCCTCTCATGGAACAGCAGGGATTTGTCATTCCTGAATTTCCCTGTGAAATGGTAGTAGGGATGGGGGGGAGGGCTATGCCCTATGATGGGATGTGGGGAGGTTGTTTTGGACATGGAAGGGGTTCTTGCACAGATGGCATCAAGAGAGGCAATTCCTGCAGCAGGACGCCCATGTCTCTACTGTAGTTCCTTCACCTATTTTTTGTTCTGAGAACAAGGGAGACCAGATGACCAGGATCACAAGGATGAGAGATAAAACTGATACATGCCTAGGGCTGATACAAGAGAAGAATCATTTGAAAGAGATAAACTATTGAGGAGAAAGGGCCATATCCTGGAAAACAGAGGTGAAGGCTAACAGGGTTGTTACTAATTTGCAGGTTGGAAGTTGCTGGGTACTGTAAACATGATGGCTCCTCTGTTCCAATTAAAATACTTCCTTGCCAGGCATCTGGAGATCTTTGACCACAAAATAGATGGACAGAAACAATGGACTACCTGATGGCATGTAACAAGGGAACAGGAGGTTGGTCTAGAGATGTCCTGAGGTCCTTTCCCACCTGAATTATCTGTGTTCCCATGAACTGCATTGACTGTCCCTGAACTGCAAGCCTGGGATGCACATTGCAACCGTGATGGCCTCATGCTGCTGGTATTGTAACTATTTTCTGTGGGCAGTGGTTTGCCTGCCTGATGTGAGACAAGTGTGAGGCTCTGCAGTAACGTGGAAATAAGGACCTGGTCCAGGTGGTATCTGTGACACTTAAGAGACAGCAAGAGCAAGTGCTGCAGGAGGGACAATGAGCAAAAGCAATTTGGCTTGTAGGTTCCAGTTGATGAATAGTTTGACCTTGGGTAGGCTGTTTCCTTTTTCTAAGGCAAGATGAAGGAGACCTGGTAGAGGAAAGGGGAGAAAAAAACCTTCTATCATCCAGGGCAAGTCGACACTTTTCATTTGAATGTGAAGTGTTCAAGAATCTCAAGTTCCCTAGAAACTCTTGCAGCCCACAGCAAGGAGCTTCTGCTTTCAAAGCCAAGGGCTCCGATTGCTGCCTTGGCTGTCAGCTTTCCCAGCTTTACATGTTGTAGGGAGAGGACTATCAGCTGCTCAGAAGACAGGTTTTATTAAGGCTTTCAGGCTGAGCGTCTTTGACCGCCTCCTCCCACTGGGGCTAGTATTTTTTATTGATGTAATGGGAAAGCTTTTTCCCTTCAGATGTCTTTTTAATGCCTACTGTCTCATTCTATCATGGACTCAGAGAAATGAGAGATGGAAAACACCTATGAGGTCATGAGACCTCTGCCTGTCCTCACCGGTGCTGAATCAAGACGGGCAGATCCATTACATTTCTGTCGCATTTCATGCTTCGGCCACAAGTCCTGTGCTTGCAGTCAAAGAAAATAGTTAATTTAGGCACAAACCAAAATATCTTCCCCTTTCATCTTAGTCTTTGTTTCCAGAGAATTACTAAAACTTCTAGCATGATGAGGTGGTTCCCTTTTCTTATTTCAGAGCATCTCGTAACAACACAGCTGAACCTCTTCTGGACTGTCAGATGCTGTCCCTGCTTTGGTTCCCATGTATATCGCTGTCACATGTATTCACGGTTTTGCTCAGATGTGAACCCAGGTGGTGCTGGAGGAATCCACCCAAGAGCACATCCTGCCCACACCTATTCTGCCACTTATGGACGTTTCCCTTCACATCAGCTCTCCTGGCCCACAAACGTCTCTCCCTCAGAGAAATCCTCTCTTGTGCCCTATTCTTCAGATGATTGAATGGGTTTTGCCCTCATAAATTTGAGATCACCAAGGCTGGCTGGCTTGATGTCTTGTTAAGGTTCTGTACTGCCTGGCACATGAGATTTCTGGCTGAAGCATATCAAATAGCCAGGGAGCAGTGACTTTGTCAGGGAGAGATTCATAAATGCCCATATGAGAGCATGCTCCAGTTTCTATGCCATTGAGAAGACTTTCTAACATGTATTTTTATTCCACCCTTGTGGCACAACAGCATAGTAGATGGCACCTCCATCAACTTGTATGAGTTTCTTTCCCTGTAAGATGATGAAAGTCTTGGGTTTCTCATGCACCAATACACATGTGAGGAAGTGCTCTGAAATCAGTGAGCCTCAGCAGTGCCAGGAGTGTGGAAAACATGAAGGCCACAGCACCAAAGTACAGGTTGCCACTGCTCTGTGCAAGCAAACTAGAGGTGCTTTTTCTCAGCTAGCTGAAAATACTTCCTGGCTCTATACAGACCTTCTGGAAGCATTTCTATCCCCATTTCACAAAGGCACAGCTTAATGGGTAGCATGGTGACAGCTCACCAGTCCAGAAGTGTGACCCAAGATGAGGACAATGCTGCAGGCTATGCTGACTTTTCTTGGCTGATGATTAAGATCGTGGTGATGTCATTCACCAGTTCTGGCCCTAAAGTTCTGGGTGGTGTAGTCATGTGCTTTATAACCACAGGGAGGTCTCGTGTCCCTGATAGTGAAGAGGTTCCAGTGTGTAAGAGTTTGTCATCTGGGAAGTGAGCTCCTATATATCAGGCGCTGATCAGGCTATGAGCACTTCTCTCAACATTCAGGGAGAAAGAAAAAAAACAGAAGCTGAAAAGCCCCAAATAACTTTATCACAAAATTTTCTTGTCCATTTGCCCAATATAAAGAGTCAAGACAGAATAATACTGACAGCTCTGCAATGTGAGTACACAGGGAATGATATAATACTGTGTTTTGCTCTAAGTCTATGATTATAAACATACAGGTACGTACATGACTAGTGACAGGAGACGTAATTCAAGTCACCTCTCCCACTCTGAGAGGAATAGAGACCTGGAGGGCTCATCTTTAAAGGCAGCCCTCAAAGATTTGTTTCAAACACTGTCTGTTGCTTGGAATTCTGTCTCTGCACCCAGGTTTTGAAGCACCGCTAAAAACTAGAAACAAAAGTGAAACCTAGTTCAAAACCAAATTATTTCTGTGCATGCTGTCCCAAGCCTCTGGGCTAGTTTCCATATTTGTCTTTCATCTGAGATTCAGGGTTTGAAAGAATTTAATTTTTAGCTTTCCATGGGAGAAGGAGGTGCATGGGAAACACATATCCTCCATGGGCTGCTTGGCCAACTTCTGTCACCCTTGGGCTAACCTGTTGTTGGGAGTTTGGGATAGAAACCATGGAGGTGGTATACCAGGGGGTCAGAACTGTGGGAGGACTGCATGAGAAGGGGTGTCTGGGTACAGCATGTGGCTGGGAGGCAATATATTTGGGTAGTTATTACTGGTTTTTGTAAATGCTTTAAAATAACCTCTGCCTGGTCTGAGCACAAGCACCATACCTGCCCCCTTCCTATCCAACCTATTTGTGTCAGTGTCAACATGGTTAGTCTTGCACCATCCCCTGCATTCACTGTGACAAAAATCTGCAAGTCCTGCCTAACTTTTCAGTAGTGCTGGACTAACACTGGGTCTCTGCAGAAATAAATTTCAGCAAAGTGTTAGGCAGGATCCAGCCTTCTGTTCAGTAACAGCTGAATGGCTCAAATCAGATAATTTTACAGGTGAGCTCAAAGGTGAGGTTATAAAGGAAACCTTTGGCCAAGACAAGATGAGTACCAAAGAGTCGTATCTTTCAGAACTATGTCTGGACAGTAACATGCTTCACATGCTGTTATAAACTCTTATCTAGAGAGGACATTCAAAGAAAGAATCTGGAAAATCAAAGCCAAAGCAATAAAGGGTAAACTCTAAATGCCACACTGTCCCAGTGCTACAGTCTTTGCTGGGTGCAGAGAGAACGATTGTGTTGAGAGATGTCAAGGAGAGAATAAATTAATATATTTCCTGCACTCTCGCCTACCTCCTCAGAGGACCTCTCTTGTCACCTCAGAGGCTGTGCATGCACACTTAGGACCAACGTAGGGATGTCCAGTCTAAATTGTCCCCCCGTGTCCTCTTCCCTTGTGTCTCACTGGGAGCTTTGCCCCTGTCCACCCTCTCCCATCACAGCTGGCCAGCTTGGTGTTTCCTCTCCTTGCACTCTGGGGGAGAAAGTGGAATTCTTCTGGAGGCTTGTCCAAGACCTAAGCAGGTCTCCCATTCTGCACTGCCTCTGCCCGTGCTGGTCTCTCTGCTGACTGCAGCAGCAGACACAGGATGAGGTGCCTGACTTAGCAGCTTGTGTGATGCAATACCCTGCCGGGCCTGGACTCTGCACTGTGTCCTCCTTAGATAATGCTCTGAGCAGGTCCCAGCATAATTTTGGATGCCACACATGTAAATGAGTAACTAAAAATACCAGTGTATTCAAATGTGAGATAATTTCAGATGGCATATCCAACTGGTATTTTAAAATCTGAAGCCAACATTGCTGAAAGATACACATTTGCCATCAGGAGAGAAGGGACTGGAGTCTGCTGCCTGAACTCCCACAGAGCACAGGGAAAGCAAAAAAACACTTCAAAATATCTTTCCAAAGAGAGTCCTGCCTATAGATGAAAGTCCATATATTCCAAGGCTTGTCCTGAAGCACAGACATGCTGAATGTTGTTTTGAATGTGTGAATTACATTTAGCTTCCAGTTTAATTTAAAAATACATATATTTTGCTGAAGGAAACAGATATAAAATGTTTAAGGATCTCACCAAATAACCATCCACCACCTGGATGGACAGTTGAACACGTATAGACGTGTACCTTCCACACAAGCGGACACATATGCTACCCTACATAGCTCACCAACGTAGGCATAGGCACACAGACATTAGCATGTACTCACCACACTTCCGAGCAGATGCTTGTCACAAACTGATGCACTGGAGGAGAAACTTACACATACACAGGCACTTGTGCATAGATGCATCTTTGTCATCTGTATCATTTGCTGGGACAAGAGCTTTCTTGATGCTGGACTGCCAGGTTGTCTTGCTTTTGAATACCCGACATCATTAATGATGCTAAGTGCCGTGCTGGGCATGGTGCTCCATGTGCTGGCTGGCATTGTCACCAGGGCCTGGCCCAGGGTGACACTGCGGCATGCACTGCCACAGGGAGACCTGCAGACCCAGCACCTCCTTTTGTAGAAACCTCTTGAACAACTGCCAGTGATGGGAAATGTGGTCCTGCAGCCCTAAAGCACCATTGTTGTGGATGCCTCACTGCCCACGCATTGCATGGGGCATTTAGGTGCCTGAGGGGGGTGTTGAGGGGTCTAAGCAACTTGGTATCTGAAATGAAGATGCCCAGAGCTTGTATTTGGTGATCTGCAAGTTGTTTGGAAAGAACACGCCAACATCCCATGGGGCAGGCAGAGCAAAGAGACTGTGCCATGTGTTCATGCACCCACACTGTGGAAGAGGAGAGGGAATGTGGGGAACACCCTATTGGGACAGCTTTTACTTGAGCAGGAGGGGCTGAGCTCACATTTCACAGTAGATAAGACTGTCCGCATTAGCAGCTGCCAGAGTGGCTGGTATGCCCTCTGTTCACACCCCTGCTTACTCCCTGATAACGAGCCTGTGCCCTTTGTCTCCCTTGTTCCCTTCATTTTCACTGGAAAAAGCATGTCATTGTTCTTCCTTCCTCGCCCAACAAGGGTGTTGAGAGATTCTGCTCTCCTCAGCCCCATTGCACCTTCCCTGAAGCATTGCTGATGTTCAGGCTTAGATCTGGATAGCAGGTCTCCATGTATTCCTGGGCTCTCAGCCCCAGGTGCTTCAGGTTACTCAACCGTTTTCTCATACCTTCTGAGAGAAATGGAGGTCAGTTCTGTGGCCAAAAAAACACCATTCTAAAATGAAACATTGAAGTATTTCACTGAAAAATGGTGGCCAAAATATTTCAGTATTTTAGAGGCTGCTGTTGGGTCTCAGATTCCACCAGCACACAGTCCCCATGCACTGTTCTCTGCAGGTCCAAAGTGATGCTGTCCCATCCTTCCTGAAGAGAAGCATTTTAGCCATTGAAGGACAATGTACATTTTTAAAATCTCAGCAGGATTTAGATACCAAACTGAAGACATAAAGTCCTTTGGGGGTTCAGGCCAGGGATATTTGAAAATGCCTTGTAGGTCACTGGTTTTGGTGTCACTGAAGTCTCTCTCAGTTCTGGCCTTGGTATAAGAGCCAGTGACTCATTTCCAAAGTTTTAAATTACTCCTGCAAATTAATTCTGCCATTACAGTGCCACAAATACACTCTGGTTTCTCTTCAGATTGTATAAATCTTTCTATAATTCTATGAAATGTCAGTAAATTGGTAGTAGTCCACTATCTTGAGGGTAGTTGTCATTATGTAGTACTATTGAACCACGTCTTGTATATGGAGCTCCAGCCAAGGCATGGCTGGAGGTGATACGAACAGACCTATTCCCTACTGACCGTGACTTGCCAGGTGGTGAGCTGTAGTGTGTCTACTTCGTTTCAACTAGGTTCTCAGATAAGTAATCTCTCTTGAGACCTGATAAATATGAGAAAAATGAAGGAAGTAATTTAATATCTTTTCTATTGCTAGGGAGTTCAAAGGGTTTGCATGGTGCCTAGAAGGTGCCGCTCAATTTGCTTTGTATTCCCATGAAGCAAGGATAGGAAACACCAAAATGATCCCATGTTTAATATCTTGAGACTTTCTGACTCCATCCACTCTACTGGTTGTAGAGTGGCTGGAGACATCTGAACTAACTTAAAATGAGCAAATTCAGGTAGTAGGAGCAACATTTTGCAAGCATATGGAGCTCAAGGTCACATTATTCTGCACTGTGGTTAGATGAATTAGCCCACAGTGTCAACTGGGAGACCATAGCCAAACTATTCCCAGTGCTGCAGTTAGCTCACTTTAGGTTAACCTATCTCTGCCCTACACTGGAGTCTGCCACTAAAGTCTTTGAGAATCAGAAGACGGGAAGACACAGAGATGATACGGTTTTTAGATCTAAACCCAAGATTTTATAAATAGTGCTGGTCTAGGAAAGGAAGTCACTGCATATTGTGGAGACTTTGTTAGCTCTTGTTGGGTTCTGCTGGAGCAAGTTCTCTGGGGGCTAGACTCTGCTCCAGCCCCTTCTGCTGCTCAGGAACAGAGACGTGTAAATAATAGGCAGGTCTAAGAATTGCTTCGGTATAGCTCAGCATGCTAGACTTTATCTTCAGGTTGCTCAAATCTTTTCTTGCCTCTTTAAAGAGAAATGGAGGTCAGTCCTGAAAAAAAAAAAAAAAAAAAAGCCATTCTAAAATGAAACATCAAAATATATCACTGACAAAAGAAGGGCAAAATATTCTAACATTCCAGGAATTATTTCCTCTGAAGTACCTTTGTCTCCACCAGAAATATTTGCAATTCAAGTATAGTTTTGGTGCAGCCCAAATTCCAGGGTTTTTTTTGCTGGATTCACTGAGCCATTTTCCCACTCAGGAGACGAGAGTGCCAGAGAACCTGATTTTTGTAGAATCATGTTTGAAGATTTCATTTCATATCTTCCTGGACTGAAAAAAAAAAAAAAAAAAAAAAAAAAAAAAGATAATGTCATTCATTTCATCAACATAAGAGAAGTCCTTCTCAATGGTCCATGTAGCCCAGACCTCTGTCTCTCAGACTTCAGACTGAAGCAAGGACATTTTCAACCTCTCCTCCTAAGGCAGCTTTTCCATCCCCTCCAGTATTCCCATTGCCTTTCTCTGTGTCAGGGTTAATCACTCTGTACTCAACCAAGGAAACCTGCTGCCATTCAGGGGACAGTGCTCTTCCAGCTCACTGTTACTCTTCTGGCAATATTTCAACTCTTTCAGGGAAATCTAGGGCCTAAAAGGACATTTCTTTACTTCAAACGGGAGTTGATCCAAGATGGAGTGTATCTCTTCTCTCTGGGGTTTTTGTCTTGGCAAGTTGACCTTGTTCTATGTGCAGGAGCATCACTTGCTTATACTTGAGTTACCCAGCATTCACAGAGATCATACATTGCCTTCTGTTGCATGTACACAAAAGCATTAAAAGTTATTAGTACCAAAGATGCCCCATGTGCTCCCCTAGCTGACATTCAAATGAGAACCAGTCTAGCTTGTCAGCATTCCTTGCTTTTCAACACTTTCTGGCAGATGGTGCTGGCCCCAGAAGGCTTCTGATGGCCCCAGGGAGCTCATCAGCTCATCATTGTCCAACAAGAGGTGTCAGCGGTGACCACCCGAAGCAAACCAGCACCCCAAAAGCCACTCTCCCTCATGCTGCATGGGAGTCACGGTGTGGTGTCATGCACTGGCTGATGACAAGGCAGCGAGGAGGACGGTCTGCAAAAGGTGCATGCAGGGAGAATTTAAAGGAAGACTGAATGTTGTATTGCAAATATAAAACAGCTCCTGTGATCAATGTTTCATGATTTCCAGCAACCAAAAGGAGGTCAGGGTCTTGTTGGGTTGTCAGGGCCCTGAGGACACCTTAATGGCCTTGACCGACCTGGGGTCCCCACCCACGCCCCTTACCCTGGGGTCCAAGGACCCATTTCATCTCAGCCATGGACCTTCTGTTCTGGCCTGAGCTACGTTGCGGGAGTGCTGGTCTCCAGCTCAGCCACAGCTATGGCACTGCCTGGGCATGTGGGACCCCAGCTGGGGAGGTCCCTTTCAGGGATGCTGGTGGCACTGGGGGCCCAGCCCTGGGTCTCAGGGAGGTCCTGGGTGCAGCTCAGCCAGGATGGGAGGCCACTGCATCCTGCCCAATCCATAAGCAGTTCTGATAGCTTCTGCTCTGTGCTCTTTTGTAGTCAAATAAGCAAATTTGCTTTAAAAACCCCACATTGCTCTTTTTTATATATGTCCTGAGGAGGCAGAAAAGCAATTTTCTGGCCTCATCTGTCTTACGCTAGCTTTAATCTAATAAGGTTTACAGATGGATCTTCCTGTGACAGATGAAATTGAAGTGACTGAGAAACCAAGGCCAAAAGACACAAGTAGAAAAGTTTGGCAGACATTTTGAAATACGTGGTCTATGTTTTCTGTGGCTACCTGTTATCTTCACTTAGGACAGTGGATGCATGAAACAAAATTTCTTAAGTGCATTTTGACACTGTCCCCCAACAAACTCTGCTCTGCTCTGAAGACAGGAGACAGTTTTTAAAACTCTCTATGACTTGAGTCTGCTACTCTCCATAGTCCCTGCTCAGACACATGTGTGCAAAGAAAGGGCAGGCTGAAGTGTCGTAGGGGAGCTTGCCTGGGATGAGGCAACTTGAACGTCTTTGCTCTCAGATCACCGGTGGCACGGAAGGACCACATGTGCTATTTTTTGCTTCCTCTTTATGGCCGGCTCCCTTTGAAAAAGACTTTGACTTGTACATCCAAAGAAAGAGGATTGAATGTAGCTTAGACCTCAGAGCAGTCATTTCTCTCTGTCAATGACACCTTTAATCTGTCATTCTTGTGTTTAAACTGTTTCTTATAGCTACCTGAAGGAATATGAATAATCCTCTGGTATTTCTATAACCTCTTTCTGACCTGCTTGCTATTTTTACCTGAGTGCTTCATCTTCCTTGGATGATGCGGATTACCAGGGCTATAATCGTCAGGGGCTGGCAACTTGTTCAGCCGGGGGCAGTCCCGTCACGCTGACACAGATGCAAAAGCATGAGATCTTCCTTGTTTGCTTTTCAAGTGGGAAACGCCTCACCACGTCCCTGATGCTGCTTTTGTATGGTGTCCAACTTGGCAGCCCTTATCTCTCCCTGTTCCACCACTGCTTGTCCTGCGTGCAATGGAAATCTGTCCTGCTGTGGCTTGAGGTGGGCACCCTGCAGTGTGTTTGAGGCATGATTTCACTCTTCCCTGCTGCGCCCAGCACTGTGGGTGCGGTGGAGATGTGGGAAAGCTGTTGGCCATCTGCTAAGTGAATGCTGCTCACGTTTATGCAAAAGAGGCAGTGTCAGAGACCTTCAGGCTACCTGTAATCCACTGGCATGGAAATAGTGATACTTACTGGCTTTGGGGATGTGACTTTATAGCCCAGTGCTAGGACACTTGTGTAGCTGGAGAGAGAACTGGATATCAGCCTGAGCATCAATGAGCATCTGAGCATTTTACTGAGGAGCTGCCTCAGCAGGAGAGATTAAAAGACACTTTCCTGCACTCAAGAGTTCGGGAATTCAGGCCCCAGCTGGGAGATGAGACACATGGTCCATGTCCCATTCAGCAGAGGAAAAGTCTGAATCCAGTTAGTCAAGATGAACCCTAACCACTGAGTTGTTCAAACAGGATGGTGGAGACTTTGTGTGGTGACAGGCACATAAATTCCTTTGGAACTGTGACTGATACTGTTATTCTCACAAATTCCTACCATCAGGCTTGGGCTCAGCACGACCGTGTTTGTGAACCTCACTCTAAGGTGTGTGTCCACCTCCATCACTCACCAACAGGGCATTCGACTTGGGCTGGAGCCTCCACGAGGTGGTGGGATGTTGAAAGTTGGATATGGTATATGTTAAATTCCTACAATTAATCTAAACCAGACACTTTTCTGCATTTTCTAGTGACTAAGCAGCTTCTTACCAGCTCCATTGGTGAGCCTCTAGTTTCAAAAATCCCAGTCACAAGCTCTGCCATGGCCCTATTGTGGCCAATGGAGAAGGGTGTGAGAAGTCTAAGACAACTTCTCTGTGCAAATTCACATGTGTGATTTTAGCTCTGGCAGCTGGACTTAATTTAATGAACTGCTTATATACTTATAAATGCAGTCCAAAGCAGCACCCACTCATACCAATATTTTCTCTTTTATTTTGCTCACTTTTATTTTGTTGCTACCTGTAGTCAATTAGCAGATATAATGCTTCAGGACAGCCCATCTGCCTGTTGTACTCTAAAAATGAAGTGTATATCTACTACAACTGCATGAGGGTAAAAGTCTTGTAGAGTTGAGTGAAACGCCAGTTCTGTTGGCAGAGCAGAGATTTGAAGGAACAATCTGTTCCATCTGCATCTGTCGTAACAGAGAGGTTTGATCATCCTTTGTAGTTATTAGAAACTGGATACAGCCTGACTGTTTCTTATGAGCTCTGTAGCCAAATAATGTAGCCTGTAGGAATATTGACTGACATGACATACTCTACTCAATCCTGATTTCTAGGAAACCATTTGTTACTCATAAGTACTTGATGATTATTGGGAGTAACATGATGATCTCTGAAGAAAGGTGCCAGATTTCAACACTGCCAGAAATGTTACCTTTCCTGTTAGGATTTGGACTTCAAACTGTCAAAAATCCTATTTCACTCCAATATATTAAAGGCAGATCTTCTTACCCACATGTTCAGAGGGACCCTTATCCTTGTAACTGGATCATTCAGTAATACCATCCTTGTACAGTGAGACACAAAGATGAAAGTTGAAATAATTTTAGCACAAGTGATTTGGCTTTGGTAATGATAAAAGCAGTGCTATCTCACTCAGAAAACAGTGAGTAATTCACACTGAGGACGTAATCATTGTGAAAAAAGTCTGCCGTATTTCTCTCTAGCTTAATCCACTTTTAATGGGACTAACTAAACAAAGCAAGGTTTTTAGTGAGGCGTCATATCTTTCCTGTGATAAATGGGCAGAAATAAAACTCATCAGCTATTGGACACATGGGCTTCCTTCACGTCTCCTTCCGTGTCTGAAAGTTTCTCTGAATTTTCTAATGCTGGTTTGGGTCTAACTGAAGATATTATCTGTCCTGACAAACCTTGCCTATCTTGTACTCTTTAACCTTCTTATCTGTAGAACAACTTGCACTTATAAAGAACAAGAAATATGGGCATCCATACCTGGCATTCCTAAGAATAATAATTGCACTTTCTAGACAAATATATTTTTGGATAAAGGACTTTGCTTGGCCAAAGTCTGGTACTCTCTAGACAAGACTAGCAAACCTTCTGCGGTGGCTTTGTGAAAACATTGTTAATCAGCAGAGATTAGCAGTCAGCAAATTCTTTCTTCAGATATAAAATCTGGATTGTAAATGTGCCCATTCATGGCATGTGGGAGCTCTGTTCATGGCATGCTAGCAGGACTGTGCCTAAGCACACTTTCTGAAGCTTTCTAGAGATCAGCAGCTGTTTAGAACCATGATTTAAAACCCAATTACAGGCTGTGTAAATCCCTCTTGTTTAACTCAATAATGTGTAATGGGCTCAGCTGGGATTTCTTTTGTTTATCTGGGCTTTTTTTTTAATACTATCCTCTTTAGAATCCATTTAAATCCATTTACAACGAAGACCCTGTGTCTGAGGAGACAGAGAAGATGCTGGGCGACAGGGAAGGGTTCAGCTGCTGAAGCCACGAGAGGTCTCAGAGCTTGCAAAGGTGAGAGGAATCTCCAGGAAGGTTTGGTTTGAGATCATGCCCTGATTCATCTAACAGCAGTGTGGAGGTGCTCTGCAGAGGGGATGTATCAAGGAACAGGGTACTTGCTCTTGGTCTAGTCTGGCTAGTCTGGGTAAGACAAATGAAGCTTTGTCAGACTGAAAACTGGCCTTAGATTTGGCAAGGCAGCTCTCAAAGCTCACAGCTGTCTCCATAAGAGAAGTCTGAAAACTTGACTCCTCTCATCCACCAGAACAAAGACTAAAATCTTATGCAAATACACCAGGGAGTAAAAGATCAGGAAGGTTTGCAAGGTGTTTAAACTTAAGGACACAAGAAGATGAGGACAAATGCGTCATGAAATTACAAGGAGGTTTCTAGAACTTGGGGCAGTGAAGAAGTTGGTCAGGAGTGGTGGGACCCACCTCATTATAAGCTGGAGCTTGGCTGTTTCCTGAAAAGGATCATGTGATATGAGATCCTGGAGAGAAAGGACCCAAGCAGAGGTGGGAAGGTCTTTGGAGCCTTGGGATCTCACATGAGAGGGGCTGGTATCTGTGTTGGAGTGCTGATTTGTACCTGCATGTTGAAGCTGTGCTAATGTCTCTGTGGAAATCTGGGTTGTGAGAAACGAGGCAAAGCCAAATGACTTGAATATGTCTGCTTTTCTCTTTTTCTTCTTTTTTTTTCTTTTTTTTTTTTTTTCCCAATCCCCCATCAAGTATTTTTATAACATGGAAACAACAGAGCGCTCAGCTCTTCGCACTACAGTAGGTGAGAACTGAAATGTAGAAGAGAAGACCAGAAGTTGCTTACAAGATATTTATCTCTTTTGCTGCCCATTTTGCCCAATGCAGCACTGAAACAGGCATTTAACACATCAGTGCAAGTACAAGTAGCAGAGAGTACCTGCACTGTAGGTGAAGAAGCCTTCCCCATTGTCTTTCAAAGCTGTGAGCTGGCTCAGAGATTTCCTTCTCACACCAGCTAATCCACCCAGAAATGGAAATGTTTCAGGGCCACAGACACATAGTAGGAAAGACAGTGTTTTAGGGAAATTAAATGCTAAATCGATTACATAGGCTTAGCTGATTTCCTAGGGCTAAACATGGAAAGAGAAAAAAACAAAGTGGTTTTAATGACTTAACTGAGCAAACATAACAAGAAAGTGATGAAATGTGAGAAAGATAAGACAGAATAAATAGAGAGAACTAACAGGAGCTTGCTATGCAAGAGCAGCATTGCACTAGGGAGTAACCCATTACTCATACTGTCAAAGGTACAGAATGTGATGTGGAGGCTGGTCGTGTAACACCAAGGGGTTTGTTCTGCTACACTTTTTCTTTTAGAGAAGCAAATAAGAAAATGCACAAACCTGCAAAAATATTTAAAGGAAAGTGAACAGGATTCTTTTCTCTTTCCTGTAAAAAGAGTTTTGAGTTGGCATTTCAACATTAGGTTTTTTTAACTTCATAAAAAAAAAAAAAAAAGATGCTTCCAATAATGTTTTCTGAGATTCACTGTCAGCAGAGCACTCCATGGAAGCAGGGGAGGTTTTTTCTTGAAACCACGGGGCAGTGGGCAGCAGCATATACCACTGGAAACTGCTGATTTTATTTCGATGTCACAGGAGTGGTCCTCCCTTAGCTGGGATGGAGAAATGCTCCATTTCTGCACATGACTGCTGATGACATCTTTATTCTCCATCACAGCAAGATGGAGAGCTAGATAAGAGCAAAGGGCTCTGCCTTTTGCTCTGCTCCAGAGCCCAGGGGATTCTGAAGCCCTTCAAGTTCTTTGTTTTACAGGTGCATAAGGGACTTTCAATGATGCATAGCTCTCCCACAGAAAATTACTCTCCATTTAGCTCTTGGTAATTCATGCATGGTTGAAAGTATCTGAAGTATAGGCACATTCCAGCAGAAAGTAAATTAACTCTTTTAATAAAATATTCCTGCTTACATGGATGAGACAGACCAGCCAGGACTCTATACCTGACCAATCATCTATATCTGGACAGCAATACCTTCTTAACTGTCTTTTTATAGTGCAGTTTCTTATTCAAGATAAAACTTATATAAGACAAACAAAAGCACAGGGAAAAAAAGGAGGTCCCTATTTGGAAACTTTATACATAGTAAAGGATGACACAGCTTCACCAAAGCTCTGCTTTCTACATGCCACAGGGAAGAATTTCAACATGACAGGAGTTATGGAGAGGTCAGTGTGGAGTTTTACACCCCAGAAAGCACAGAGTGCAGAAGGCAAACCAGGTGAAATTCATGTCGATGCAGAACAGTTATTCTGTTCCTTGAAAAATGGACAGTAGACACAGGTTTCCTTTGGGGAAGGGAGATGCTTTCCCTCCAAAAAAAATGACAATTAGAACTGAATTTTTCCAATTTCATCCTTTCAAAGCTTTAAATTACATCATGTCAGTTTGCTTCCTGGCAGTTTGATTGCTCCCACTCTCTGCACACTGGTCAGCCACTGCATCTCCAGTTCTCACCCTAGACTCTGCACAGCTCCAGAATGACCTGCTGGTCCATGCCTGCCCTGCTGTCCTGGGTAAAGATAGCTGGCCAAAGGTCTCCTGTGGCCTTTCCTATGCTTGTGTGGGAGCTCCATGGGGTTTGGCCATCCTTCTTGGCATACTCAAGGAGCACGGAGCAGGCACCCCGGCAAAGAAAGAAGAAGAAAATCTCCCACTTGAGGAAGAAGGGAAAACTCTAAAAACTCTTAAGCCAAAGAGAAAAGGCTGTGGGGGTTGAGGTGAGAAATGGGCAGGGAGAAGGGGATGAGGAAGGAGACACTGACAAATTGTGGGAACTTTGTGAAGTTTAAAACCACTTCTTTAAAGGCTTTCACCCATAGAGTGAGGTTAATCAACCTAGGGGCTGTGGCTGATTAAAAGAAAGTGCTCAGTGGGGATGCAGACATGTTGCTCCAAAGAGACCAAGACACGAGATCATTGGGGCGGTCAGAAAAGTGGAGACGGCGTTTGCTGTGCACAGTCAAGGGGACTGTTGATACCAAATGGCCTGATATGACCTGAAGACCTTATCAAGACTCTACTATAGGTAAAACTTTCTTGGTAGCTTCAGTTCCTGCTGCCAGACAAGGGAGTCTGGTCTTAAAAAATGCATTTCAAAGATGCTAAACATTTTTGTGTGTGTCTTTACCATGGATTGATAAAGAAATATTTCCCCTGAAGTGACTCCTGATTTCTAAAGCTTCTGTTGTATAGACAGTAGCATTAAAAACAACATTGTGTTGCCCCCAGGGCCAAACTACAGTCAGCAATGAATAACTCCTTTGAAAAGTGGTAAGAACAATCCCAGGAATTAGAGATGTGCTAACCTTAGTTTAGGATCACTAAAAACAACTGAGGCAATAACTGACCTAAAGTGAGTCCTATGACAGGGAAAAATGAACACATCTCTAGGCAAATGTTACTTACTTAATCTGTCTGAATTTTTCAAGTACTAACAAATTGCAGCATGGCTTATGTATTTAGACATATATTTATATTTCCTAAAGGTCTTCAATAGGTGCTTGGCCAGGTGGTCAGAAGTGCTGGATAACCACAAGTTGAAGAAGGAAGCCCCATCATGGATGTAAATTGTTGTGAGGCAAAGGGGAGAAAAAAAAAAAAAAATCCTGATTCCTTTACATGCCCCAAAGGTCCTGAGAGATCTCAGAGTTGGTTATTTGGCTCTTCCAGACACTCAAACTGTCTTAGAAAAAAAGTCATTGCTGTGTTGACTTCTGTTTCCATTTCAAGTTCTGGTTCAGGTTGAAGTCCTTGTATACCTGGTCATGTCTGCTCCCTTCCTTCCCAGAATTCATAGCAGCAGGGCCATGAAGAATAAGTGATTTAATGAACTTCATTTGGTCTTGATTTTGGAAATATATCTATGTTTTACTTCAGTAGAGTTATTTATATGCATAAAATCATAAGATAAGAAGTGGGTCAGACTGATGGTCCATCTCGCCCAGGGCTCTGTCTCTGGCAGCAGCAATGGAGTTGCTATTTCAGGAGAGCACACGAGCACGGCTGCTTTCTGCCGTCTGTTCCCCTTGTATTCACCCAGCATCTATAACTGTTGGAATAGAAATACCTGACAGGACATTCCTGCCTTGTCCCTTTAAATATGCATTTATGGACTTACTGCCCATGAACATGTCTAATGCTTTTCTGAGCCTGCTGAGGTTGTCTGCCTGTACAGCCTCGAGTGACAGCAGGCTCCAGCAGTTTGATCCCCACCAGGTCAAGAAGTGCTTTCTGTCATGGAGTAGACCACTACTTTGCCAGTTCCAATGGTGCACCCTACTTTTTGTCCTGTAGGATTTGCTCAATAACCCAAGTCAAACATTATTGTTAATCTTGACCAAGATGAGCCCTGGACCGGAAAGCTTTTGAAACAAAATGTCTCCTCTTCATGTGTGTTTATACAGTAACATGCAACAGGATGGTCTGGCTTCTGTGGAAGATGGTAGTGATGCCATGTATTTCTCTAGGGGATTTATTTGAGAACAGTTAATATTTTTCTATGCATTCATTTGAAATGTCAAAGCAGTCCACGAGCTTTATATTGTATCATAAGCCCTCTGCCATGAATGCAATGCGTGTTGCATGGCTAAAATTTGGAATCTGGCTTTCTTTACTAGTATTAATATTCCACAGTGTGCATCTGCACTCTGGCTGGCTGTCAGAAATACAGGAGAGAGATGTTTCATGAAATATAGCTTCACTAAACCTGTAATTTCTTCTTAAAAAGATTGTTTTGTCATGAATCAGAGCTAAAGACTATGGACCTCAGGATACCACACTTGAGTCTTCATGACTTACACTACAGAAGCACCAAGGAGCCAGCCAGGGACCAGGAACAGCTCTGGTTGACTTGGGACTGCCAAGACAGAGCGGACACACAGAGCAGAAAGCTCATCCCAAGAAGGTGAACCCAAAGGTAGACCACACTTTCCAGGCATGACCTGATCCAGCTCACAGCTCTGAATCCTCTTTCCCTACATATTGCAAGGTTGTTAGAAGTTCACGGTTTTCATGGACATCTCTACCCCAGAATTCCTTTGCTCCAGAATGCGATCCCCCAAAGGAGAGAATAGCCACATTCAAAACAACTTTTCTGTTTGCAAATTTTCTTTACCATTTGCACGGTCTATCTGGTAGTAAGTCCACACAATTGCTTGGACAAGAATAGCTTTAGCAGGTCAGATCCACTTCCCATAACCATGCCATAACATCTTTTTTTTTTTTTTTTTTTCCCTATTTAAATAGGCTCATATAAGTATTTGGTTTGGCTCTTCTCCAAGAGAAAGCTGAAGTAAGCATCCAAGGCAATCGAGCCCAGTAAGTCAACTTCACTCAGCTAGAGTGGAAATCACAGAGGAAAACTGGTGATGCTTTAATAGAATACATGGTGACAGACAGAAGTATCAGTGAAGGTAGTTAGACAGCTTAGTGTACAGCAGTGAGGAAAAGTTGTCAAGGGTGACAGTCTATTAAAAACTGCTGGACCATTAGCAAGAAAACACTGTGCTGCTGTTATCTGGTGTGTCCTCATTCTTCCATTCAGCATTAATCATCTCAACTCTAAACCAATGAAACAGATGTAGAAAATGTCCAGTGAGGGGTGACATTGGCAGAGGCACCACAGCTGGAGGGAGAACAGCTGTCTGTGCAAGGACAGCCTTCAAAGCCTGGGACCAGTGAATGGGGAGAATATAACCTAAGTATGTTCAGAGTTATCCATGAAATAGCAAATGCTACAGAAAAAAACATCTGGCTGCTCCCTACTTGCCTAACAGAACAAGGGGAGCAGGACATCAGTTCTGTTAGAAAGTAACTTGTTCAATGGGTATAAAAGGATGACACATTATTTGTGGAGAATTAGCTGAATGGCACATCTGCAAGTTTGAAGTCTGGTGTGCAACAGGCAGCTGATGTTTTGCTGAAGATGTTCAGCTTCTGTCTGGTTATGAACAGTCTCTAGAGCTATGTGAGGATGTAGGACGTTTTAGCAATCCTGAGGAGTGAGGCTGGAAGATGATTGCTAATCAGTCACATTTGTCTGTGGTTTTGCCTTTTTCCCCAGAGCATCCAGCCCTGGATGCTGCCCAAGACAGGCTGCTGGATTACATGTCGTCTGTTCAGACAGCACGAACACCACTGAAGCATTAGTCTGTCCTGATGACAGAGTCCCACACTCAGGAGACAGAGTAGGAAGATGTCTGCTGGATTTCAGGTTCATCACTTCAAGTGCAGCATGATCCCACATTTCTGCCTAATCAATGCCAAGGTGAACATCACCTGGGGGTCCCAGGTCATCTCATCTCTAGCACCTTCAGGGGGGAACAGACACCCAGCCTGGCGATGAAGATCACAAGCAGCCTGGAGCAGAACAGGAGAGACCCTTTGCTCCTGTCACTCTCAGTTGATCTCATCTCAGGTTGGTGATGTCACTCCGGAGCAAGTCAACCTCTGCCCATCAGTTCAATGCATGTTGATGCTGTCATTAGGATGAGCTTAATATTTCCCTCCCTCCTGTGCAATAAAATGAAATCCCTCTTGTATTTACACAAGGGGTGTTAAAAGTTACAGTCAAAGGAACTACCCAAGGGAGACACCAGAAGGTACAGATTACAGGATGCCTCCTACTATGCAATTAAGTGAGAAGAGTCAGAGCTAGTGTGTGATGTGATTAGCTGTGATTCCTCTTGGGCTGTTTGGGGGATGGAGCAGCCAAGGCGCAATGGTTGTTTCTGACCTAGCTTGAAAGTCCCAATGAATGTGTGACTCCAAGTAAATCAAAGAATTTTCCTAGAGAGAAATAAGATTTCCATCCCATATGGCTGGGATCCAGTTAAATCCCACTCCCACTGCAAGAGCTACCTTGACACATGGTTGACAGAGGGTTTGGAAAGAGTCAGAGTATTTCTTTAGCATAATTGGGCCCTTACTAAGTCTCCTGCAGGCCATGACTCATTGCTACCACACTATTATTATTATTATTATTATTATTATTATTATTATTATACTATTATTATACTATTATTATCACTGTGAGGAATCCACAAGCAAGTCAGAAGCTGGAAGCTCCTGGTCAGGAGTACGCCTCATGTTCACGGGGTAAGGCTGAGTTTGTCAGCTGTGTTTTCCTTTAGTTGTGTGCATTCACTGAGAGGTGCCTGGCTCCATCTGTGAGACAAGAATAGACCGTGTCTTCCACCCTGAGTGCTGGTCATGCTATCTACAGGCAGCAAATTACACGGTAATGCGTCTTTGAATTGCTCAGTAACATGAAAGATAATTACCAGGTAACGTGCAACAACGTGCCCTAGATACTGCATGGACAGTATTTGTATGACATTTGCTATGTAATTAAAGAGCGGGTCGCTAGCTAGATGTGCTCCGGGAAATAAAAGGATACCTGAAGTGTGACTAAGAGGAATGCAGAGTTAATGCTTAATGTAGTTAAGAAAAATATTATATGTGTCATCTTCCTTGATTTCAGGCCAAATCCAAACCATTTCCAGTCTACCCTCGGAAGCTGGCTGAGTGAAAACCACATTTCTATCAACTGCACCTTTGAGAACAGAAAATTTCTTTAAGAGGCCTGTTGAAGGGAGCCATCGAGGGAATCACCTCAGTGTTACCTACCCCTCATTACTAGGGAGCTACCTGCCTCCACCTCCACGTACACAAGCTGAATTCATGGAAAACATCACAGCTCTTGCAGAGATGTGAGTCCTTCAGCTGGAACCCTTGTTCCATATTTTATAAGCTCTGAAAAGCCCATCGTGACTTCCCACCTCATCTTGACCTGCATCTTTGGTTCAGCATTGACCTACCTGCCTGCTTGTTAGAGTCTCCAGTACAGAGACCCTTGTAAGGGTCCCCAAACCATTGCCCTTCCAAAACCTCCTTACCTGCAATGCAGGTAAATAGTCCTGCACAGATTTGTTGTGTGTTTGCTAAGAAGTCAAGGAACACTGGAATAAGCTGAACTGTCTCCTGGCCTCCATGTGCTCTTTTCCAGCCCAGATTCATTTGATGTCTCTCTTTCATATGTCAGTTGTAAACAATTTGAGGCAAGGACCAGCCTGGTGGTCTGTATCTGTACAGCACTTAGCACACAGAGGTCCTTGCTCATGCTAGAGCTCATCTGTGCCCTGACAATACTAAATACAAGCTGAGACAAACACATTATCTAAATTTAACAGCTTGAACCAGGAAGACTTAAGGACATTTTTTTAATGCAAGGGAAACTATAAAAATTATTTACTATAAATAAATACCAGCAGCCCCTTATCTAGGTGCTGATTCAGGAAAGCATATACGTACATGTTTTAGTCATGATGTCTTTGACAAATGTCTAGGATGGGAACATTTTCATGAGTCAGACTCTGATCTGGAACCACACAAAACAGCACACAGTTGCTCATGCCATCTTTTCAGAGGTGCACTTCAGAAGAAAATCTGTTAGTTCAGTTCTCACCAAGCCAGCTATATGACATCAAGTCTTCCGTAGAAAGGGCCATGCACCATGGCATCCTGTGATGGTTCCCTTAGTCAAAAAAGGAGGAGCTGGAGCTGTAGCAGTCAATGTTTTTCACAAGGCAATGTTTCAGGCATGAAAATCCTTATTGAATCAATATGCCAGCAAGATGCTTCCCAGACTTGTTGTGAGAAGGTATGTGCTCCAAGGAGTTTACAATCCAGTTAACAGTGGATTGTTAATCCACTTAACTGGGCAGGCGAGTAGCCGAGCATCAGTTCGGCACTTGGGAGACGTGACCATGGTCAGGGACGGCTGGGTGACATGAGGCAAGCCATTGTCTCTGTTTAGCTTCTGTATCTCCATGAGGGAGAAGGGGGGTGGTGCCTCCCACCAGGACTGAACGCAGTGTCCAGCACAACAAGGCTGTGGTCTGAGTTGGGAACTCCAGACTTGGCCATGGTGGAAATAATACAGGGTAGGAGCCAGAAAGGGACTGATGAAGGTCATTGGCAGAAGCAAGGTGCCCAGGTTGTCAGTCCTTACTTTACTCTGTGCATCATGTGCTTGTTTGTGTCTTTTCCCCTTGCTTGGGGATCTTCTGCTTTATTCCAAAAAATACAATAGGCTAAAAGCTTTTATAATCATAGATAAAATCTTCAAGATGTCTTGCTGTCATTAGTAGTCGCCATGCTTTGTTTCCACTGCCTCCTAAGCTACCGAGGCTGCAAATGGTGCAATGCAAAACCTGTCTTCAGTGGCCACATGGCAGTCAAAACTCAGTATCATTACAGCATGATTTTCTAATAACAAATGTGAAGATTTTTTGGGGTGACATTTGAGTAAGATTATAAGCCAAACACTTCTCTGGAGGTCATTGATCCATTTTCTTTATTTTTTTTTTTTTCAGAATTTTTAGTGTGTTTTACATTTTCCTCATTCTCCACAGGAATTTTTCTTTCTTAGGTGCCTTTGATAAAAATTTAGAATACTTCTTCAGAAGACAGGGCTGCACTGAGGGACAGACCCTGGAAGAGTGCATCTCCAGCACATTTCCTCCTTATTTTCTGTAGCTGACCTCCCTGCTGTCTCGCCTGCCACCCAGGCACATTTTCATGGAGGGAAAAGATGAGCTGAGCAAGCCCTGGATTTTTTCAGATGTGAGTTACCTCCGTGCAGGGGAGAAATGATTCCCAAAGCAGAGCTGGCCAGGACTAGGAATTTTCCACCACTTACTTTGAATGAATTATTTTTTTTCTGTTTTCTTGGAAATCTGTCATGGAATTTCTTTATTCAGTGCCCTGAATTGGATATTTTCCTGTTATTGTCTCTTATCTCAATCCCAGAAGTTTAAAAAGAAATAAAAATATCTGAAACAGAGGGGATTTTGATTCTTTACCTTGAAAATATTTCAGTTAGGCATTTCAGCTAGGTCTGTTATGGGGCCATGAGGTTTTCCTGGCAATACCCCTTGCCAAAGGCACCCTGTTAGGTTCCAAACTGCTAACAGTGGATTCACTCTGTATGGGTAAAGTCAAGTACATTTGCGCAGGTAAAGGCATCCCCAACACTTTCAGTCTCCCCCTCTCTTTTGTCCTTCACCTTTTCTCAGTTTTCCCAGTGCACTGGAATACACATTTAATTGTTCTGGAAAGTATTTGCTTTTGATTTCTGAAAGTGTCAACAAACACAGTAGCAACTTGATTTGAGGCAGCAAAATGAGAGCAGCCTTCAGGGAGACAAGGACTTTTTTTTCTGTGTACACAGCCTTGGAAGACAAGAGAGAGTTCTGCAGCCTCCCCTTGTTTCTGCATCTGCTTTGCATGGTCCTTTCAGGCTGTGTCTAACTAGCCCTATATTCATCCCACTAAGCAAAGTTTATCCTGGTATAAATAATCCTAACAGCCTTTGCACTGCAAAGTGTGGCCGAGAGACTTGTGGTACTAATTTACTGACATTTGGAACCTGCAAATCCAAAAATATTTGTGAATCCCATTGGCTCGGAGGCAAGGGCTGATGGTGCTCCCAGACACGGACCCCACTCTGGTTCTTTCAGATCCCTCTGGAAGAGACACGTAAAGCAAGAGGCACGGTGTTATTTTACAATGAGGGTACAAGTGGCCTGGGCACAGCATCATTCTGTAAATAACAATAAAGGTGAGAGGTCTAAGCTGGGACTTCAAGGCTTTTGGCAGAACATGATTGCAGCTCTTCTGTACTGTCCAGATGACTTTCCCTTGTCTGGTATCCTGCTACAGTCCCTGGTGGTCCCTGCCAGCAAGCCTGGGTTGTCAGGCAGCATCTCAGTCCAGCTGGGGACCAGTTTTTGCTAACCTAGAACAAATTTCTGCACAGCGAGGGGTTGCTTGAGCCTTTCCTCTACCTCGGCAGCAATTCCTGTATTTTAACATTTTTTCAATTCACTCCATGAACACGTATATGCAGCACCTACCTGAAATGCCATCACAGCTGCAATGCAGCACAGGGATGTTGCAGATGCTCAGCTCCATCCAAGTCAGTTCCCCACCCTTACCAGATTCGGGCAGTGATGAGCAGTGGAGGAATTGTGCCCGCCAGAAGGACGTGTCCTGTGAACATACCAGGCATGCGACTTCTACAGGGCTCCCACGCTTTCTGCAGTGTGAGATGTTTTGTACTTGACCCTTTTGCATTCCAGAAAATTTAGAGAAGAAAAAATGTTGCTTGACTTCCAGTGTCCTCTGGAAGGGCAAAGCAGAGGCAGCTTTGACAGTACAGGACTATTTGCTCACCAGTTTCCCTGCTAAGACTGAGGTCCAGAAGCGATGTTTGCAATACCTTGACACACACACAGCAACACAGACTGAAACCTGCCGAAATACCTGAACAGAAGAAACCACATATCTCTGGTGTTTGCCTGGGAGTTTTCCTGGAGCAAGTGGGAAGGTACCACTGGTCAGGGTCATTACCTGGAAATGAGACGTTCAGTGAGACACTGCCCATCCTGACAGATGCCCTGGTTCCTTCTCAAGCATGCCCAGGCACTGATAAACAATCCCATCCCCGATGTAGATTTCCTTCCTTTAGGAAGAAGACACCTTTGAAGGTGTGTAGCAGCTGGCAAAAAGCCCATCACATGACACAGGGGCCTTTGCAGAGCTGTCCTCGTCACCAAGGAGTGTGAATAGCTATGGGAGATGACTTTTAGAATATTTCACAAAAAAGAAATATCATCCAAGGCATCCTGGCATGGTGCTTACAGTAGGTTTTCTTAATTGCTGGCCAAATCTTCATTCAGCTCCTCTCAGCTCCTCTCATTTATATGCAGTATTTGATCAAGTAGCTTCTGCTAAAGTTAATGGTACTTTTGCCTTAATTAAAACCTAAATGAGGACTCCAACTGGTCTCGTTTCAACTGATCAGTACATAGCACCACGACTTCATATGATGCTTTACAGCGAAGCTGCAAAATCTCTGCTGGGTGCCACTGCACCGGTCAAACACAGTGAGCACAGTGAGCTGTAAGGAGGAGGGGGCAGGAGGATGAATGGCTGAAAAATAGAAATTGGATGAAATACTTGAAGCTGCTGGGAGCATCTGCGTGTTGTCCACTATGGTCAAGGCAACGTGAAATTATTCCTGAGGGATCCACATGTTCCCAACTCAGAGTGTTTTAGGTAAATTTTGTCAGACTTTATCAAACTTTGAGATATTTATGTCATACCAGAAGTAAGCATACAGCTGAATAATGATCTGGGTTTCAAGCTTCCAGGTGAGAAGAGTAGCAGGTTCCTACTGACACAGGCCTGTCTTGGGGAGTGTCCATTGCTTCTCTGCCTTCTTGATGGACTTCCTCACTGCTTGGCTGGTGTGGATATGGGGCCAGGTCCTTAGGGTCCTGTGGCCTCTGTGGGATGCACCCATCACCAGGAGAACCAGGGCTGGAAAGCAGAAGGCAGAGGGGCCACCTAGCCATGGAGCAAGGCTCCCCTTGAGTCAGTGAGCAGAAACAGACTCTGTAAGAGCAAAATTCTGCTTATCCTGGGGTGAGCAAGACCATGGTCTGGAGATGCCAGATGTGCCCATGTGGCTCTTGCTAGCTAAAAACCAAAATAAAACCTAATGCAGGAGGAAACGCAAACACTCCAGGTGATCGTTGCTGCTCCCTTTCACAAAGGGGCACTTGAGGATTTCTGGGTGAAGTCATTTGCTTGGCCTCAGTCAGGAGGGAGCCCAGCCAGGAGCAGAAGGCTGTTTGCTTGGCAGCAAGCTCCCCCTTGCACTAGCCAAGGCTTTCACTGCAACAGGAAGAACCATTGATAACACATCTCAAGCTCAGCAACACGCAGGGCCCTACAGTTCAAATCTTTGATATGTTGCATGTGAAATCCAACGTTTACAAACGTCTCCATCCCTGGTGCAGCATCAGGTTGCACAGATGATGCCAACAGCCCTGGGACACTCGACTTCCCTCTGCACAGAGCTGGACTTCCCACAGGGTCCCAGCCTGCTGGTTCAGGATCTTTCAGGTGACAAACCTGGAGTAATGAAAGAGAGTAGAAATGAAGATGCAATTCTGATCTTGACACGCATTGATTTTGTACAGTACATAGTCTCGTTGACCCACATTAAATGGCTCCCATGTCATACACTGGAAAACTCACGTCTCCACAGGCACCATCCAACACTTGCTGATCTAATTCTGGTAAGTGTCACTGCTTCTGCCGGCTGGAGACCACTCTCCAAATGAGTAAGCCAGCTCAGCAGTCAGGCTTTTGTCTCTGAAGAGCGTCAGTTCCCAGGCAGGTCGGGGTGGCATGAGGCCATAAATGGAGGTGGCATTTGGAAAGGTCAGAAGCAGTTTAGCAAACAAAGCCATCACTGGGAGAAATCAGGAAGAGAAAGCAAATATGTCTGCAACTGTCAGTTGCTGTGCATAATGGTGGCAATGACACCTAAGAGCAGAGGCCAGGGAGAAGCCAGGGTGAAAGTCAGTCATGCTGTGGGGAAATGCCTCATGCTCCTCCTTGGAAGATGTTATCTGGGCCAAGCGGAGACACCCAAAAACCATTAGATAAGGTTTCTGTTTGTTTTCCTGCACAGCTCTGATGTTGTCTCAGGATTAATGCCTTGAGAAATGCTCTGTCAGTGGGGTATTTTTTGGGCATCCCCAAAACTGGCCACAGTCCAGACACCGCAAGGACTTCATTTCACCAGGGAGTACAACCAGGGTCATGTCCCTTCTGACTATGGCAGCTGGTTCCCACTAAGAGCCTCAATTCATTCAGCCTGTGGCAAGATCCACTCAATGTGAACTATTTATGCTTTCCTCGCTGGGCTTTGCTGGGGAGGTCCTTTCCATTTCCATGCCTCAGTTTCTCCAGGTGGTAACAGAGATGAGCCCTGCAGCTGTGGATTGCTGGGTTTGCAGAAATGATCTCTGAGTTCTCCTCTGGGGCTTTGCTTCCTTCTCCCCTCCCCACCACAGAGAATTGAAGTCATTTGGGCTGAATGCAAATGCTTGCTCCATGTACATGAACAACCCCCAATTCTTGCTGCAGTCCTGTAGGAACAGTCTGGACTCTTATTTTTATTTCCCCTTCTGGTGTCAAAGAAAGCAGGAAATATATAAATATGCTGTGAAAGTTAACAAAAAACATTATTGTCTGCTAAGTTTTTGGTGGAAAAATCTTGAGTTGTCCAAATACAGCAGAACCCTGAATCACCCTAATTTGGGGGGAGATGGTGTCTGGGTAAAGACCAAGAGGTGTGTGCAAGGTGTTTGTTCTCTGGACTGCCTGTCCAAATACACAGAGGTCTGCTGCAGGGTGACATTGGCTCAGGACTTGGCACCTACAGCAGGCAAGACTGTTGGGAGTAGTTGCACAGTGCCAAGCAGCTGGGATCCATACCAGTGTGCCATCATCCCTCCCATTGTCCGGCAGGCTGGGCATGCATAGAAAGGTAGGAATGGGCATGGCTAACAGAGCTGTGTGTTTAAATTGGAGAACAGAAATGTCCTGCTCATCACCTTGCATGGCCTGGTACATGGTCCTGAGAGAGAGGAATGTGGTCTCTCTGATTCCTGCTCCTTCCTCTTCTCTGGTCACTCTGAGCACAACCCATCCATCCTCCATCTCTGTCTGTTTGCAAGCCATCCCCAGGCCAAGCTCTGACGCAAGGATTGGTGTTGCACGTGGCTGTGTTACTGATCGTCCTTAGCGGTCAAAAATTGATTGTCCTGGGGGCCTTTTATTCTGGCCTTAGACAGCCAAAACCAGTTCTGAGTGGCTTTTCCCTGTCCTAAAAATGCCTGGGAAGAAATGATGCCTACAAAAAGACTTAGCAGAGTTCTCTGCGAAGAGCAGGCATCATGAACAGGCGCTGACAGTGATGAGCCTTTTCCAAGGACAAATGACAGTTAAATTTTGATTGATAGTTTAGCGCACGTTTATGCTTGTGCATGTGAGGGTACGTGTATGTACATGTGTATGACCCGGAGGGTTTCTGTCATCTTTCTCCTCTGTCACAGTATGGTGTTTTAATCCATGTGGTTAAATGAGTTTTGAGATTGCTAAAGGCATGCTTCACCAATCGAAAGGAAAGTAAGGAATGAAATGGATATGAAATCCTGCCCTGGGGTGAGAATTACATCCCTGCTTTTGTACAATGTATAATTAACCAGTGGAACTCATTTCTGTGATATATTATTGAGGTAAATCACTGTAGTAAGCTTCAAATAATGATTAGACAGTAGTGGGGAAAAGAAAGTTTGTGCAGTTCCCGCTGCTTGGAGTAAAACACAGCCCAGGTGCCTTGCATCAGGGCAGCCATAAAAAAGAAGCCGCAGTGCATCTGTGCCACGAGGCATAGCACAGGCGACTTGCCCACTGTATGGACCAGCAGCTGAGCCTCCTGCTTCTGCAGACGTCAGGACCAGCGCAAGAAGGAGACGATGCTCTGGGCAGAGGATGTATGGTAACCAGGGAGGTAAATGAGTGTGCAGGAGAGCTGGATCCTCAGGCACTCTAGGGCACATGCCCATCCCATCTAATGCTAGGCACCGCCAGGACAGGTGCCTAGGGTAAGTCTGAAAAACAAAAGCACGCAGTGAATGCCTCATCTGTGGATCACCCCTGTGGAGATATCTTGGCACCCCAGGGCTTCTCAGATGATGCCAGATGCTTCAGCTGAGGCAAACGAATTGACAGTAATGTGTCACGTGTAGAGACAGATGCATGGAGGTGTCTTAATTAGGAGTCATCCTCAATGGCAAGACATTTAGGGAGTGGAAAAAGGCCCTCAGTGCCCATTCTCTTGTGCTATAAGAAATAGTTAAGGGCTGCTTCTGTCTCATTTTTTCCAAAAATGCTCATAGACTGTATCTTTTCCAGGCTGAGGTATCCTGGCTGTTTGGGGCATAACATTTCAAGTTATCAGGAGCCAGCACTATGGATGATAGAAGTAATCAGACCTGCCCTACGTCTCCACCTTCAGAGTAGTCACATGTGCCAGCACATGTGTTTGTGTCATATTCTGAACTGGACTGCAATGGGGACCTCAACTTTTTGTTTGATCAATGCTGATCTGATGCTTTGAGTGAACCAACACTTTCCCAAAGACTCATTAAGCTCTATTTAGGGGAGGTAACAGTCAGAGTTCCTCAATTTGGTCATATGACCAAGGATGGGGTTTTTTTCCTCCCACAGACATTACTTTGCATTTGCTGACATTGCATTTCAGCTATCAGTCATGAAATCCCTTTGCACTTAAACATCTGTATTCACGTTACCTCACCACAGATCCTTGCAGGGTCCTACCAGTAATGTCCCACCGTGAAGATGTGCCATCTATTTCTAGGTTTATTTCTTGCTCTTTAACTTGTTGTTAATCATGGAGAACACCTTCTTGCTCACCTCATGATAAGGTGAATTTGAGGTCCTTCAAAACTTTTAGGTTAGTATCATGTAGTTCTGGTAAATTGTTTTTGATCATTTAATCAATTCCATTGACAAATTAGGTTAAAACAGTTCTTTACATTCATCTCTACTAAAAGAATGCCAGATTGTGTTCACATCCTCGAGCTTCAACAAAGTAAAAAACAATGCAAATAATTCATATGTTTTTCTTAAAGTGTCTTCCCTGAGTGGCCCTTTTCTACTTCAATCATGTTTACTTAAAACAACCCACTGACAGACTCCCTGCTTCTGACGTGTTGGAAAATTATTTTATTAGTTGGTTTTATATCTTCAGCAAGGTTTTTTTTCAAGGTATCTTTTGCCTTCTTTTACTGGTTTTACATTTAACTTACAAAATTATGTCATCTTTCATGTTTTCATCATAGAGTCATGAATTCCACTATTGAAGGGTTTTTTCTTTCTAATAGCCTCTTTTACTCATTCAACTAAGCAGACTTTCTGTTTGCATGTGTGGTCTTTCGACATCATTTTTAATAGTGATAGTTATTTACTTTAACAGATTTATGTCTTTAAGCAGTGTTGGTTGTCTGCAAATATTTTACACTTTTAGCTGCACCTTTTGCTTCCCTGTGAACTGGCATCCTCATCTTTTTGCATTGCCATTTTTGAAATTTAGATGATACAGTATATCTCATCCATACTCCCCTTGTAATAGTTTAAAGGAAGCAGTGTAAAAAGCTAAGATCAGGTGGTAAAAACTCTTCTGTGACTCACATGTTAGTGTAAAACTACTCAGATCTGTACAGTTAACCCTTCTGGTTCAAGACCTGGGGACTAAACTGGTGTAAATCAGATAAATGGATTCAAGGTAGCCCATGTGGCTTCTGCATCAGTGTACCACAATGCTTAGGATCACACACTTACTTCAACTGATGTGAACCTGCACATCGACCAGGACATGAAGAGTAAGTGTGATAAGTATCGGTGATTTTTAAAAAGCCTATTTAATGTCTACCATGATAAGACTTAAATAGCCATGCAGATTTTTGCCCCATGGTGAAAAGGTAAGGTAAGCCCCATAAGTTTGTCCGTGTGTGAGTGCATGTGTCTGTACACAATCACTGAAAGCTTATTTACATTCAGCAAACAGCTGGCTAATTGATGGTTAGGCGTATCTGCCTCTGCCCCAGTTGGCAGGCTCGTGGTGCATTCTTTGCTTTCCTTTTTAAAATCATAAATCACGTTTCCAAATGAAACCTCTCTTAAGGAAACAATTGAGAATCAAGGCTGTTGTGCCAGAAATCACACAGTACTTGGAGCAGATGCACGTGCGCATACAAGAAATATGGTCCGCACTTCAACTATGGCTGTCCTTGTTCTTGAGCATCACCTTCTGGAGAGGATTCAAAGCCCTTGTCACACAGAGGTCAAAGGCCTTGTGGCAGAGCGCGAAGCAAAGCATATTACAAACGTTAGCAGGGTCAGAAGGTGGGTTGAGAGGAGTTGGCAGAGCAGGGATCCAGCACAACAACCACAGAAGTTTGTCAGGCTATGGTGCTGCTGCTAGAGAGAAGGAACCCAACAGGAAACAGAGGGGAAAGGCCAAAAAATACAACTGTGCTAACTGGGAGGAAACTGCTTGAAAGGGAGAAATCCAGGTCGGCAAGGAACGTACCCAGTGGCCTCCATGACTTCAGAACTGCACTGCAGAAATCACTGACTTGGCTAAACACTTCATTCCTGGTGAATTCAAGCAACACATGGCTTCTTTGTAAGCAGAGCAGATCTGAGCATGAGCAAAGAGCAGTTATGTTGCATTCATTTTTTAGAAAATAGAAAGAATATTGCTGTGTTGCTTCCATTTTAATGCAGCATTTTTTACCTGAGACATAGGGTCTGAGCTCCCTCCCTGGAGTGCATTAGGGCAGCACAAGAGCTGGAGAGGGAATGGCAATGCCATTGGTGCTGGTGTCCATCAGTATGAGATCCGATGACGCCCTTCTTCACTGCCAGCTGGTATATCAACATGTCCTAGATCACAACCATCGCTTGATGAATGATTGCAGTGACAGGAAAGGGCCGAGTACCCAATGATAACTAACCTCATCTTTGTCCAAAGTCACACCGGACTTCCCTACGTTGCTCTGGCCTTTGCAGAGAGCTCCGGCCATGGGGCAGTGCTGGTCTCTACCGGCATTCCTGTTCTGCACCCAGGTGCTGGACCAGAATGAATGCACAACCTTTGGGTGCTGATGGTGACACTTCACAGTAATCTATCTGCAAAACCTGACCTCTTGAACATGGGGAGCAGCTCATGAGGTGTCTGAGACCTGCAGTGGAGGACCCCAAGGGAAGATAGTCGACTTACAGCTAGAGCAGAAACGCACGTTTGAACTCCATCTGCTGTATTTGGTTGACATGTTCTTCGGAAAATGACATAGTCTCTTTGAGTCACAGTTTCCTTGTCCATGGACAAGGCAGTATTCGCCACCTGTTTCACATGACTCTTAGGCATTGGTTAAATGTCTCATCATGCAGGTTGTGTTATCCATAAGATCTCATTCCCTGCACAATTGGAGGCAGTTAACTGTGGGGTCTGGTGGGGATTAACACTACAGTTATTAACTGAGGGGTTAATAGGGCTGAGGCTGCCAGCTGCGCCAGGATCACATCTCCCAGTGATACAGATGGATACCCTGGGAGGGCCTGTGCATGTGGTTTTGCTTGTGTGTGCATCTTTGCCCTGCTACCAAGATAAGTAAAATATGAGCCAGCTCAGCAGCATCCTTAAAAAGAACTGGTTCCTGAGTGTGTTCTACTGTCAGAGCACTAAACATAATAGCTTGTTTGCAGCTGGGAATGGAATCCCCTCCACTGCCTTGTGGGCAAAGCCCTAGCTGGTGAATCACCGCAGTGAGAATTGCTGATGACTTGTCCTTGCTGTTTCCAGGTCCAGCACTTGTCTCTGCATCCACCCACCTCCTCCATCCTGGGCTCTCCTGTGCTGTTTCTGTGTGCTGGAAGCTGGGGCAGTGTTGGCTGGGTGAGATCTTCTACTGGAGTGGAGAAAAGCCAAAGACAGGGTTCTACACACAGTAGTGTCCTACAGGAGAGGAGCTGTCTTCTGGGACAAAGACTGAGAAGTCCTTGGGGTCTGAGCTCCTCATGATGAACAGGCAACTGGGGCTGCATGAGACAGGGACAGAGAGACTCAAGTCCTCTCCTTGTGCTACAGCCACCACTGGAGTATTGTGCTCAATCCTCAGTTCAGAGCAGAGCAATGTACTTTGAACGAGCAGGCTCGAGGAGCTCTGTCTAGGCAGCTTACCAGAGAGAATGGTGTAACTTGTTCACTGTCTGTGGACCGAAGCATTTGATCATTAAACACTCTGCAATCCATCAGGCATGAGAGAAACAAGACCCAGAGCGGGTAGAACTGGGAACGGGACCAACCTGGAGCAGGGACAAGACACACCTTCTTATAGAGAGAGGAACTTCATGTCTTTAACTAACAATTTGGGTTTTGCACCTAGAATTTTGGAGTAATGTTTTGATTTATGCTCAGACATTGCCCAGGGAGCAGGAAGGACCTCAGGGCAGTTGCAGTACCCAGGAGGTTGGAAAGGATGCTCAAAATCTTCAGCCTGACCTCATCTTGGAGGAGAAAACCACACTTAGGGCAATATCTGCTGGTCCTATGGCACCAGTGATGAGCTAGGAGCAGGCCACCCAGGTTCATGGTATGAGGACACAAATGTACAGGGGTTTTTTCTTCAGCTAAGGTATAACCATGCTATGACTCTAGATCCTCAGGAAAGTTTCTGTCACTTATCCTGGGATACACTGAATTGCTAATGATTTGGGAACCACTGGTTAATCTTTGGCTGTGTGAGAGAGGGAGGCAGCAGAGACCACTTAAGCCAACATCATCAGAGCCTGCTGAGACCCAGCTACCTGTCAAACCTACCCTCTCCCTCATGATTTCTGAGTTGGCAGCTCATGATCTTCAGGAACATGCACAACGCCCGTGGTGAAAGCATTTTCATATGTGTGCGGACAGCGCAGTCCAGTTTTCCAGCACTAGCAGCCAGATCGCTCTTTAATGATGGGCACGTGTCGGGGTGGTGGCTCCCAGCCCACAGGCACTCTGGCTCACAAGGACTGCCCTGCTGCTGGACTCCTTGCACTGAGAGTTGTTATTTGTCTCTTCTAATGCCAAGATACTTCAGCCCACGGGTTGCTCTCAGCCATCTTGGTGTTAGTCCATCAATCACAGCTTTAAAGTAGGAAGAGATTAAATCATGTTCCTTCCTGCAACTCAGCTGCTAACTGTGGTGCTGGGAGGCAGGGGAGTAGGTCCCATGGGAGGGCCCCAGCTGGCCAGGGTTCAGGACCTTTCTCCACAAGAAGTGTGGGACCTTGGGCAAACCCTCTGCATGTCTTGCTTCTCCATCTGTGAAAGGGCCACAGGAATTTCCTGCCATTGGATTTCAGCAGTGGCTGGCTGGTAGGGGGAACCAAATCTGGTTGCTTTGGATCAAAACTGCTTCTCCCAGATCTTGTGGACAGCCTCCACAGTTCCCAAAGCACTGCCCATGAACAAGGACCTCCATAGCCCCTCAAGCTCTTCCTCCTCTTCTGTAAGGCACGAAATGACTTTGTTTACTTGCCACATTTAAGTCTCATTCCCCCTTAGCTTCCTGCTTGTTCAGACTGTTCCCTCTTTATCTTCCCAGACAATCTCCATTGCCTTTGTTTGGCTTCCAGAAAATCCTTGTTCTAACTGGGCAGGAGGAAAAGCAAATTCAATGCTTCCTCTCACAAAGGAGGAATTTTGAGAAGGCAAAGCCCAGAGCAATGCAGCGTGTTTTGCTCGTGCCACAAGCCGCGTGAGTGGGGAGTGTTCAAACCTACCTGCGCTATCATACAGATTGCTCTCTTGAGTGGGAGGAGGAAGAGAAATCAGACCCATTAAAGACTGCCCTGCCAACATGTAAAGTTAATGAATGCAATACTTTGTAGAAGAAGGATGATTTCTTTGTCAGTTCTTCTGAGTGACTGAGCAGCCCAGAAACAGATTCATAAGTCACACCAAAAACCTCCCATCCGAAGAGCCTCACCTTCTACTCACCACACCAGCCATTGCACTAAACCCCGCACCAGGGATTTGTTACCTCTGTAGGGGAATTTCAAAAGTGCCTGGGATCACTCCTGCATTCTGGCACACAATTTATTCAATGATTACTTTATTAGAGCTATTAGGCCGTTCTGCCCTGGAGGAATGAGGTCTATCCCAAACCATTCTTGGGCATGGTTGGGAGTTACCCCAGACCAGGCACCACTCTCAAGAGCCACCTTGGCTGGGGCTAGGAGAGGTACCTGTACGGCCTCGCTGCAAGGCGTGAGTCCTTTCCTGTTACTGCAGGGTCTCAGTGTTCATGTTTATTCCTTGGCTGCATCTTGTTTCTCTTTAAAACCATGGACTCACCTTGTCTCTGACTCTTAGGTGCTGGAGCATGTCCAAAGAAGAGTCTGGAGAACAAGTCTGATGAGGAGCGGCTGAGGGAACTGGGGTTGTTCAGCCTGGAGAAAAGGAGGCTGAGGGGAGACATTATTGCTCTCTACAACTACCTGAAAGGAGGTTATAACCAGGTGGGGGCTGGTCTCTTCTCCCAAGTAACAAGTGATAGAATGAAAGGAAATGGCCTCAAGTTGTGCCAGGGGAGGTTTAGATTGGAGATTAGGAAAAATTTCTTCACTGAAAGGGTTATAAGTCATTGGAACAGGCTATCCAAAGAAGTGGTGGAGTCACCATCCCTGGAGGTATTTAAAAGATGTGTAGACTGGGTGCTTAGGGACATGGTTTAGTGATAGATTTGCTTGGACTTCATGATCTTAAAGGTCTTTTCCAATCAAAACGATTCTATGATTCTATGATTTTATTCTGCAACCAGTGTTCTTCTCTTTGTCTAAACTGTCCAGGGATAGACCATCCTTCAGCCCTCTTTGTTGGACCATCTTGTCCTCCACCATACCATCAACACTTCATCCCATCAACAGTGAAAAGAGCTGAGTTGATGGTGAGAGTAGCTGCTGGGACTGCTTTGTGGGAAGAGAAGGGGGCAGGATCTATGAGGATTGCCTTGCTGGAACGTTGGTAGGTGGCCAGGGGGCAGGAAGATATGCAGGGGTGTTCTGACATTGTAATTATTTTTCTATTTTCCTCCTAATTACTGCTATGTGCCCAGTGCTTTCATGAGACATTCATTAACATTGTGTTTGAATCCAAACAATCATCTCCATTTGCCCCTCCCTGGACCCCTACCTCTTTTTCTCCATGAAAATTTAGTAGTCAGGAAGAATGTGAGCCCTCTGCTCTGGGGGAGGCTGCGATGTCTGAAGGCAAGGGTTTGACTCGCTGGTTAGCCCAAAGGAAAGAAATAATGATAGAATTTAACAGAGTAAAATGTGTTGAGGGATGTGAAGTGAGATACTTTGTAATACAGAAGCAAATCGGGGCAAAATTACCATCTTAATTGTATTAATGTTGCCAATTAGAGACAGAACCCATGTTGCTCAGCAGGAGCGTTCTGGGATAGAAGGGAAGACAAATTATCTGCAAACTCCTTATTTTGTCTTTGTGAATTACCACCCCAAGGTACTTAATTGAATCTCTAGTCCTGATCAGTGAACATTGTTCAGGGAGTGAATTAAGGAAAGGCCCCACAGGCCTGCTCTGTTTTGTCCCAATTAACAGAAACACTAAACCACTGGATTTTTTTTTTTTTTTTTTTTTTTTTTTTTTGAAATTGCTACATGGCTAAGAGTTAAATTGAAAAGAAAAGCTGGGTCTAAATCATTTAATTTCTGCCCAGAGCAGAGCTGGATGAGTGTGTTTGGTGCATGCATGGCAGTCTGCAGGTTGTGTCACCCCTCCGAGAGCCACCAAAATGGGAAAAAGGAGCTGGGAGCCCCGTTCAGAGCATGGATTCCTTTGATATCTCTCCTGGTCACCCTGCCATGGGTAGCACCCTGCTGTCTCCCCATCTGGACTGGAAATTATAGGGAGAAAGTATTGTCACTTGTGTAGGACAGCAAGGTGCAGGATGGGACACCCCAGACCAAGGGCGTTACTGCCACCAAAATTATCATGAGAATGGAAATGCTGCCCTTGGACAAGCTCTGTCAGCTGTGGTGTTTGTTGCTGGTACTGTATCAAGTATTTTATGCAATAAAAACACAGAGGGGATGCAACCGTCCATTGATCTCGGCTGATATCAGGGATGAACACCAGCCTGAGCCAATTTGCAGATGTGCACCCAATGTCCTGTACACTTCTGAGTCTCTTGACGTGCGTTAATTTTAGGCAGTGTTGAGAGTGATGTATTCAGAGAAAATTCCCAAAGGGAATATGCTGACCAGTTCTTTTGATTTTATGGCATAGATTACACTTTGTGTGTTTCCAGGATTATTATATTTTAAAGTCTTTGAGTCTGTTTGTTCTCTTATTTAGTAAAGAAAGGAAACAGCCACAGGTGAGTTTTCTGCATGCTACTGGATTGGACCTTCAATCACTGAAATGCTTTAAGTTTATTGAGGGTTTTTTTCTGCTGTTGCAAAACATAATGTTTTAACTAATCCAAGCCCTATAACTCAGAGTTAGCCCATTCTTGTATTGCTTAAAAGTTATAATGTTTGGAGTAAAAAATAAATAAATAATTAAAACCCCCAGATGTAATAAGTTTACAGAGCCTAATTCCCTGTCTTTTACTTTGAAAAGATGAGTTGGTTCTGATCGTGATTACACATCCTTGAAAAGTGAAGAGGGGGAATTTGAGATTAAAAGGAACTGTAAGTTCTGATCTGGGTTTCTTTTTATTATGGGGATTTCCTTTTTTCACTCACAGGGTCTTGAGTCCATCTAGGAAAGAGCTGCACGTCTGCCAGAGCTGCCCTGGTCAGAAGAAAGCCTGGCCTGTGCTTGGCTGGGAAAGGCTGCTCCTCTGGAGGGAGAGAAGTGCTTTGCAGCTGTGCAAAGATCACCTCCACTCCTGCTCTTCACGTTCCTTCTGAGCCCTCCCATGCCTCGAGCATTGTGAATGTCAGTTTTAGGAGCAAGGATCATTCCTCTGTGTACTGTATCCAGCACGTCATGGTCTTAGCCAGATCCTGAAGGTTCATTTATAGTAATAATAATGAAGTGCTCAGCAGCTTCTTATTGAATGCCAAGGAAGAAGTGACCTAGAGGAGAACTCTGAAGGGGATTCCTTGAAAGGAAGGAGATGATCTGCTGGAGCTGAGCTCTTTCAGCCTGGCTGCAGGCACATCTGTGAAATCTGCCGAGGGAAAGGTGGCTGTGTAAACAGGCAAGAGGGGGACCCATTTAAGTCAAAATAAATGCTATGAAATTCTTTCCATTGTATCTCACTGAATACAGATGCTTGGATGATGAAGCCATGAATTCCAGAGCAGGGGCACCTGGAACAAGGCCTGTGAGGAAGGGGAAAAAATATTGTAAAACATAATGATCAAACAGTAGGGGAGAGCAAGGACCATGAAAACATCAAAAGTCATGGCAATTGTTTTGGATGAGAATGTTTTTAAGAGTCCCTGTTTATGTTGGACAGGACAGTTTGCTTTGAACAATGGATGAACTATTGCAAAGCAGGCAAAATCCACTCTACTCACTACTAGGAGTTTCTTTTTCTTTTCTTGAAAAAATAGATGCATATATTTATAAAAACTGTGAAAAATGAACATGTGTCTTATTGTTTTGCTGTCTGCTCCACTCTTCATGTTGGACTGTTAGGGATAGGACTGGATGAGATGCAGGGGTAATTTGCCCTGGAAGTGCCTGTGTGTTTGATGTGTGGTCGAATTCATTGGGTTTGTGTATCTCCAGGTCCAGGCAGAGATACAGACACATATAATGGGTCCAGACACCAGGGCATTCTCCTTGTTCCACTGAGTTTACCTAGGGCACGCTTGGGGTGCCCTATCCATCTGACCCTGAACTATTAAATTTTATGGGAGTTTGAGCACTAGTTTTATGCTTATTTTTAATATTATGAAGGTGTCCAGGATACTTCAGAGTTGCATTTGTGTGTTATATTGTGATTATAAGATATTGACACATAGAGATTCAGCCTTGTGGGTCAGGAATGCAGATGCTGCAGGCTAAAACAGGCTGCAAGAGGCAAGCATCATTACACTGAGGTTACGGCTCTTGCTCTGGACAGATCTGGTTCTCCAGGGATCTGATGAAGGCGTCTGCAGTGCCTGTTCCATAAGGATGGGCTCTCATGACATGGTCTGGGAAACCCTCTCATCCCAAGTCTGCACTTTCACCTCTCTGCATACATTTGGCTTTGCAAACTGGTCTTGTCCATCTTGCTTCACAAAGAATGGCAATTGCTACTGCGCTGCTGAAGCCCAGATGTCCTCGCTGTGCAAAGAAGTGCATAGACAGCCAGTGATGCAACGTGACAGAAGAGGAGATGTTGTTTCTCCTACTTCCAGATGAAGTCATATAGCACTGGGCAGCGTGGGTTATTTCTGCCTTTAGTAGACCCATAACTTCAATCTGGATGGTGATGGCATCTTTATCACAGCCAAACTTCTAGCAACAGCAGTTGCCAGGACAGGACAGGCTCTGAGGAGCCCCACTGGGCACAGATGCAATTCTGGGAAGTTTGTTTCAGCAGGAACCTCTGATTTTAGTTTTGTTGGAGGTGTGACTCAGGTGTCAGGAGAGTGACCAGATGTCTGAGAGCAAGCGAGACCAGTCTGGTGGTGTCACAAAAGTGTCATGACCGGCCCAGCAGCAGGATTTCTTCAGACAGGGAAGGCTGGGCAGGTTTCTGTGAACACAGAGCTTGGCCGACTTCCATGGGAGCTGCCCCATGCGCTTCCCTGCTTAGCAGAGCTCTCATGGTACACACTCAAGCGGCTTGGTCCTGAGCATACAGTAGGACCACGCAGGGCATCTTTCGCTTTTCCTTATTGAAGAGAGAAGCCACGAGAGGCTCCATCAGCCAGAAAGCCTTCTCTAGGTGCTGATAAATGTGGGATGTTTGCAGCAGCAGCCAGAAAAGGCAATGATGCAATCTCCAGACCAGACCACGCAGAAGTTTGTGACTATTCTCTTGCACACATCAAACAGAAACACTGCAACACCATGCTGTGCTGCAGTGTATGCAGCCCCTCAACTGTACTGGCTGTGACACCCTTCATGGAGAAACATCCTTCCCTTCACCTCTGCAAGGACCTCCTTACATCCCTGCCCCAGCGCAAACACCATGGGTGACTGGGGCAGTGTGTTGGCCCTGCAGGACGTGGCCTGTTTAAGACTGCTTTCCCCTGTGGCCCCTGGACAATGGCTAGCTGTTCCTGGAGTGCCCCATACATTCCAGGATGCATTGGGCCTCACAAGTTAAATATTTAGTCTTTCCTGAATCCGAATACTTCCTGAGCTCCTGGTTTTGTTGTTTTCATACATTCAGCTTTGTTTCACTTGATTAGAGCGGTGAGGTTTGTAGATAGGGACTCTATTCTTGGCAGAAAGTGGAGTATTATTAACATTCCTTATCGCGGGAGTGTATATTATTATGTGACATTGCACAGAGTAACCTTAAAATAAAAGCCCTCCTCTGCCATTCTGGGCATTGTTTTGACGGCCAGCCGCCTCCGCAGTGCTCTGAGCAGAGACACCACTACCCAGGTTATCATCTGCAACTTCCACTCCTCTCCTAAATCTGTGCCATTCACTCACAAAAGGATGCATCATTCAGCGTATCTCTGGTGGCAAAGCAGCACGGTGTGATTTGGAACCTGGTTTCTAGTGAACCAAGGGTTAAAGTCAATTTGACTGCCTCCTCCAGCTGCAGGCTTGCTCAGGAGAAGGGGTATAAATCGAGGGCTTTGGAGAGAGACAAGCAGTTTGCATATCACTTCAGAGAGTGCATCATTCGGAGTGTCTCCTAATCCCTGTGTCACCTTTCTGACACTCGTTAACATTTCCCCGACCAGGGGCTTTGGCACAGACCGGGCATGATGCTTTCAGGCTTCTCTCTGGAAAATTTGCAGTTGTTTTTGCAGAGTCCTCCATCTAGCTTAGCAAAAATGTGCTTGCAGGAAGGATGGAACAGGCCTCATGGTGCTCAGGCTTCCCCCTTGAGTTTTGGTATAATCCATAAATTACAAGCTTCACATTAAAAAAATAGTCTATCTTTTCCTATCACAAAGTAACTGTTGTGCAGTCCTGTCATCCACCCTGGCAGAAAATTGTCTCCAAGTAAAAAACAGCAGCATAGGCAACAAACAGCTCATGCACATCTATCCCATGCCTAATTAAAGCTATTTAAATTCTAACATTATTAAACAAGAGTAATTTATCTTTCTGTCTCCTTTTTGTAAAAAAAAAGCAGGAAAATTAAATGTCTTAATAGAGGAACTGTGAGTGTGAATGTGCCAGCAGCAGCATTTGCTCAGCCATGTTAGAAGCATGCAGGATTTTCTCTTACTGTTTTTCTGGGTCAATGTGCAGCTTGATAGATTGCTGTTTATATTATAAATTGGGTGTCCCAAAATATGCAGAAAGTGCAACCCAGTTGAGTCAGTGCTGTTGGAGTTGTCTTGCTGTTTGTCCAACCTTAACGCTGCACTGGAACAGGCTTTGCATTCAATATATGTGCAACTTAGCTGGCAACATTTCTACTCCAATTCTGTCTTACCTCATACTGACAAGCTAATTACAATACGTGGTAGCAACATATCTCAACCTCATTGTCACCCGCCTCACCAGCCTCAGTTTTGCCTGGAATTGAGAAACTGGAGAGTTGCCTCTCTTGGATAGTGGAGGAATGGAGCCAAGAGAAGCAGAAAGCACTGAAGGAAGCTAATCTTCATCCTCAGATCCATCCTTTTTCATTGTGCTGCTGTTTTTTAGTAAGGAGTAAGATGCTCTGTGTTACAGGTGGATTTCATAGGAGAAAAAGCCTTCTCAAAACCAGCCCAAGGGAAGATTTTTCTTTGGTTATTTTCAGAGATGCTGGTAGAAAATGGACAAATACTGAACCTGGCAGGATGTTTTCTACAGTATGTCTCATTGGAAAAGTTGTAACCTAACAGTTGAAGTGTTTCAGATTTTCACAGTTTTTTAGCTGGCTGATCATTATATAGTCTATTTTTTTCTTCTTTTTTTTTTCCCCCTCTGAATAGGATTACAAGAGCTTCCAATAGCTCCTGCCATCCTTTCCTAGATCATCATGAATTTAGGTGCTGTAAAGCAACCAAAGAGCAGAGAAACTGCACTGTATGTGCAGATCACTGCCACGAAGTGTGATAGGTAGGTCGGTAAAGGAGCATGTTGCAGCCTGCATCCCTGGAGTGTGGCTGAAGTGGCCTTGAGAGAGTGTGAAGATTGTTGTATACTAGCCTAAAAGGCACTTCCTTAGCGTAGCAGCTGGTGCAACCTGCTGCCAGATTTCCTTCATACTGATGCAGGCTCTGGGGAAGCAGCAAAAGGCTCCAAGCAGCACTACAGAGAGATCTCAGGAGCCTCTGTGGTGGGTAGGTTACTCCCCAAGTGGCACTGCATACCCCAGGGCAGTGAAGGTCCTGGTGAACCATCTCAGTGTGACCAACAGCAGATATTAGGAGCAATAGCATGGAAACACACTCTCTTGTCAGCACTGTCCCTGAAAGGCTCCTGAACCTTATCTTGGAATAGGGAAGTCCATGCTGGCCAGCCTGACTGCCAGGCTGAAACACAAGGTAGACAACGACACCTGAAGGCAGCAGGCTCCAGCGCGTTGCAATCTTGGCAATGTTTTCACTTAGTCATCAGAGTGTGTTTACAAGTCTCTCCCACTATTCTCTTCCTGCCAGCAGCTGACAAGCATGTCTAGTTAAGCTTAACAGAAGTATGTTTAATAATTAGCAGAGCTCTGGAAGACCTTGCTTGCAGCTCTGTTGCATGTGGAGGTGTTAATAAGAGCACATGAGGAATGAGAAATGTTTGGCACTTGCAGCAGCTGGAGGATGCTTCCACCCTCATTCCATGAGGATCATCTCTCAGTGGCTCCAGTCATCAGTGCCTGGAGGCTCCCCTTGGTCGCCGTTTCACCATCTGCCTTTCTGCTCCTGGGGGAGAGGGACACTGAGGACAGCAAAATGGGCTCCAGTGTGTGGAGAGGACAGCACACCTCAGCTCCACCTCAGCCAGGGAGCCTCCTGCCCTTGCTTACGCTGGCTCAGTCTCACCTGCTCTGTGCAGGCAGGAACAGGCAGCCTCCAACCACGTCCTAACATGGATTGCCCACTGCCCTGCTCTTGTTGAATCTCTCCTAGCAGGCTCCATCTTCTCTTTTGCACAGGGATGTATGACAATTTAGGCAGGGCTGCCCTAACCCTGCCCTCCCCACCTCTGCCTTGCTCCCCACCTCATGGTTGCTGCTGGCCATCAGAGTCTGGCCTTCCTCTCTCCCCCTCTTTAGTCCCACTAAGCCTTCTGGAAATGTCCCTCACCAGGGTGTTTTCATGAGCTCCATAGCTCTGGCTTGCAGCTCTCCATGCTGTTATCTAGCCCGTCAACCTACATCCTTCCTCATTTTCATCTCAACTTCATCTATTCTCGATTTCAGTCCATCCATATCCTTCCTCATTTCTAGACCGTTCCAGACTGGGTCCCTCTGTTTATGTGCATTTGCTGCCAACCTTCAGTCTCCTTCACACTTCCCTTTGCTTTGCTTTTATGGCCTTTTATGATGTTTATGTTACATCAAGGCCCTTTCCCTTTTTATTCCCTTCCTGCCCCTGGATAATTATTCTTCCATCCATGGCTTTTACTGCCTGCCTTTATCATGAATATTTCTGTGGGTGACAGGAGTGTCTGGAGCACACAACCTCTGTCTGCATGCTGGTAGGCAACTCAGATATGGGTCAGGACTAAATACGCTTTGCTGATAGACTCTGCCCATTACCTGCTGGATCTTCCCTGTGCAAACCCTGAAGCCCCTTACATGAAGCTGCTACATCCTTCCTGGCTCGGCCTCCTCCAAAAGCCAATGGCTACCACCTTCAGGTGCCTTCTTGTCTGTCACAGTCACAATCCGGGAGAGGTGACAACAACCCCTGCCATTTCTGCCACCTGACTTTCAGGGGAAGGGAGAGTGCCAGTCCTTTCTATCTAGCGGAGGCACAAGCTTCATCTCTGCCATGTGTATGGTGTGAGTGAATGGCACTCTCTATGGGGGTGCTGATTTCCCACAGCCCCCATACGACATTCTTTGTGTGGAGCTCAGACAGCATTGATCCACATCTGGAGGTCTCTGATTCAGTCCATGGGTGATTTAAATGTCTGCTCCTGTCCACCCACCCTGAAAATGGGGTAGTGGCTGATCCATGGGACGGCAGAGATGGGGAGCAGAAGGGAGGGCTGCTCTCTTTAACACCTAGTGTCTCAACCACCCCCACAGCTCCCTCACCCAAATCAGGAATGAGATGCCATCACCACCACCAATTAATTGATGTGCTTCTAACCTCAAAGTCTTGTGGATTTCCAGAAGAATTTAGCCTGAGGAAACAGTGTGTCTAGCTAATACAGGAGCTCTGGGTTTGTCCCTCCAGGAAAGGTTACCAAGCAATGGACTTGTCCAAGTGAAGATGAGTTGGAGAAGGTCCAGGACAGGGCACTGTGCTCAGAGGGACTGTGTCTATGTAGTCAGATCAGAGCAGCTCCAATCCCCAATCACAGCAGCTCTGGAGGTGAAAGAGGGAAATGTGCTTGGCAGGACAAAGGAGCACTGATAACCTAGGAAGAGAAGTCCAGACATGCCACCATGAAAAGCTCTCAGCGCAAAGAGTAAGTAGCCCCTGAGGCAGGACATGTTGAAAGATCACCCCTGCACAGATACCATGACAGGGAAGAGAAACTGCCAGGGCAAACGTGAAGCATTTCTCAGGTTAGAGCACGTAAGTGGTCACAGAGATGCTGGGGAAGTCAGACCACATTGCATCCTGCCAGGATGCCACCACAGAGAAAACAACCAAGCACCTTCTCAGAAGAAATGGGACTGTCTGCTTCACTGCTTCCAGGCCTGACCACAAAAGCATGACCACCACCCTCTGATTTCCAGACTAGGATCTATTTCATTCAGTCTTGCACTAGCACTTCTCCCCACTTCAGACTGTCTGCTTCATTTTCCCTTTCTTTGTTGGAGTGATAAAATCCCAGCTCAGTGTTTCTGGACCATCTTCATTCCCACATCACCCTTGCTTTTCTTGTTTATCTTCCTTCTTATCAAGAAAAGCCTGTCTTTCACAATGATGCTAAAGCCTGTATGATGATTTCAGCTCAGTACACAGCTCCGGTGTCCCTGGGAGCTGTGCCAGCACCAGGCTGATTTGGACAACTCAGTGCTCCAGCTGACCTAGGGGTAAAGGATCATACAGGGATCTTCTCCTTGTAACACTTGTGTTCTGAGCAGTAACGTTCCTTTTCTCCCGTGGATGTTTTGGTGGGCACATGAGAGAAAGCTCCTTTGGAAAGGACAGCAAGAGCAAAAATCTCCAAGCAGGAGGTGATAGCACTGACATATAAATGTTCAACAATTTAGGAGACTCAGGGAGAACACAGAGGGATTTGGAGAAGGGCAGTGGACTAGAGGAGGGGAAATGAGAGGTAGGGCATGGGGCAAAGGGTCTGGTTTTAGGGCTAGGTCAGCTGAGGAGCATGAGGATGGGATGTACTGAAAAAAGAGAGGACAAGTCCACAGAGGATCCCCCAAGGAAGGAGGTGGTGGGTGTGTAGGTCCTAATTTTTTTCTCTGTTTCTTTGGCTTTCTGTGGCTATAGGGCTCCTGGAGTCTAGCCCCTTAAGACAGCTGGTGGTGCCTGCTGTCCCATGTCCATGGAGAGGTGAGCTGTAAGGCTGGACCTGGAAAGGGGTCAGGCTGAACTACAGGGCTTGTGGGTGGGCAGAGGGAAACATCTGACAGCCTTGCCCTGGGCATGCACAGGACTGTGAGGGTCCCACAATGGTGCCCCCAGCCCCAGGGAAAGCTGGGGAAGCCTCTGAGATGCTGACCCCTTGTTCTACCCCACTGATACGATAAGTGGTGCAGTCAGGAGAACCACACAGCTCCCCCACAGCATGCTTCCCCCTTCCAGAGGGTAACAGCCAAACCCTTGTTTTTCTTTTTCTCTCTTGTGTTAAACCTCCTTTCCTTGCAGCTGCTGGAGTAATTTAATTAAATTGTAATGCTGTGGAGCTGGCTTCTCTCCAAGGGCAGGAGCAACAGCTTGCCACCTCGAGGGCAGGCAGGCTCCTGGGGAGCCAGTCACACAGCACCAATAACACACTGCACTTGACTCATAAGTCTCCTGATGACAGCCTTAAAAGAAACCCCACCCCGCATGAGCACCATGCCGCAGAGCAGCCCCGGAGGCAGCCCTCTGCAAGGGGCCCTGGCACCCTGGCAGCTTCGGGCACCGTGGGGCCAAGGCAGTCCAGCCCGAGGCGATGCTGAGCTCTCTGGAGATCTGCTGAGCTCCCTGCCATGTCTGGCTCCAGCCGATAACCAGCAAACCCCATGTCAGCTGCAGGGCAGCTTCTTCTACAGGAGTGGAGCCTGTGTCCAGGACTGTGCTGGGCAGCCTGGGGACCCCAGCAGCGTCTGCTCCTGCAAGAGGGACTGAGGAAATGGGGGTGATTTGCTGGCCTTGGCAGGGTTGGGACAGAGCCAGAAAAACTGAGCCACAAATCCTGGAGCAGAAAAGAGTCCCTCTGCCCCACCAGCCAAGTGCTCCCTTGACTATGCGTCCTTTCTTCCTCTCCTCCCCTCTCAGCATCTCCAGCCAGCAGCTCCACTTCTCTACAGACAGGGAGAAATCACTGCCCTTATCCTGTCTCCAGGCTGAGACAGTCCTCATGCCTCTTCCAGAGCACCCACTCCTTTCCTGGCCAAAACACACCCCATGCAATCTCCTCTCAATTGCCCACAGCCCATGCTCCCCCCCAGTGCCTTTCTCCCAGCCTCTTGCAAGGGACCTCTGTGTGCCAGGGTACACACTGCCCTGCACCGCAGACCTACGCATCATCACCACCCCGCACACTCCGGGGTGCAGCAGTCCTTCCTCTGCCAGGTACCCTAATCCCTGTCCAGCTGCAGCCAAGCCGTAGCCCAAATGCCGTGTGCTCAGTCTCCCCAGCATCCCCTGCAGAGAAGCCTGGAGCGAGCAGAGGACACATAGCATTTCTATTCCCTCCTCTCTGCTGCTTCCCCTGTTTCTGCGGCTCCCAGAGGCAACCTGTGAACAAATGCAAACCCCAAGAAAAGTCTCAGATCTTTTAAAATGAAAGAAATCCCCTCTGGAAGAGAAATACACACAGAGGCACAGCTGCTGCCAGCAGGGAGATGCTCCTCATGAGCATCTCTGTCTGAAGGCAGATTGCAGCAAGAATAAATGCTGGTCTTGTGAGCAGCGGGCTGCTGTTGGCACTGGGCACATCAGCAGCATCACAGGTCAATCAGGAGTGGGAGGGCAGACAAGTGAAGCCTTCCTCTGCTACTCCTCTGTGACAGCTAAACTCCCAGATATTTTCCAGGCATTCTTTGGAAAGCATAACCTTAGCAAAGCCAATCTCACCTCCAGGAGAGATGAGATCCTGGAGGAGCTCTCAGCAATAACCAGACAGAGACAAAGCCCATGAGGGTCAAACTTCCATTAAAACCTAAAATGTGAGTGTATACTGGTGGCAAACATATTGCCATCACCACGCTGGGAATGCTGGGTCCAGGGAGAAATGAACTTGCTGAGATGCCCTGGGCACAGCTGCATGCCCCAGGCAGCTGAGTCCTGCGACTCCCAAGAGTGCCTCTGCTTGAGGCAGGATACAGAAATCATGAAAAGTATGTCTGCAACACCAGGAACAGAGATAGGGAGAAATGTCAGGATATATCCACAGCTCTGGGAACAATCAACCTCATAAATCGTGACCTAGTCCCTGCCAAAAGGGTAGTGCAGTCCCATAGCTACACAGCCCAGGAGCTCTTGCTACCAGCCCCCCACAAAGAATATCACCCAAAGGAAAAGCAGAGTTCCCAGGTCAGCTTGGATAAAATCCTGATCCCAGCAAGACAACAGCAGAAGGATGATTGGAAAAGTGTTGGCCTCTAATGTTAAATGAATGTCCCCATGCACACAGATAAGTGTGTTGCATCCGTGTGCATGGGTTGGTGTGCATGAATGGCTGGAGGAAGGTGTCTGTGGTGGGGAGGGCAGTTTGGGAAGGCTGGTTCTTTCCCCAGCTGTACAAGCATCCTTCCCACACAGCACCTCACTGCCCAAGGACATCATACCCAGGCTATCAGGTCCTACAGGGAAGGATATTGTAGCAGGCTCTTTTGAAATATTCCAGGGGAATGTTTGGGAAAATCCCGTCAGCACTTTGCTCCTGGGTGCTATCACTGCTGTTTATTTCATGGCCCTTTTAAACTGCTGGGGAGAAGGAAGTGCAGAGGACACTGCGTGCTGGGGCACAGGGCTGGTCCCCCTGTCACGAGGACAAATCCTTCCCATACCGGTTCTCCCTGCCCTCCAGCGTCTTGCCTGTGGCCTCAGCCTTCTTGGGGACAGCGAGGACAGGGAGCGGAGCAGAGGATGCTCCCCTGCAGAGCTGTGTGGTCTGGGATTGATGCCAGCCAGCAGCAACTGTGCAAACCTAAAGCCAAGTACCACTGGTTTTACTGCAGCGTGCTGAGCACGGGAAAATCCTGGGCAGGTGCAAGGCACCTGTCAGAGCCTATGTCCCATTCCAAGGAACAGGGGTACCTTATTTTAAGAAAAATAGCACTCTTTTTGATGGTATCACAAAATTTGTGCAAGTTTCTGGACAACTTTCCTGTATTCCTGCTGGCAGATAATGACCAGGATCTGGGCAAAGCCAATTACCAGACCCTTAGGTAATCTTTTGAGAAGCAAGTATTACATAAATAACTCAATGAGAATTTCTTTCTTCTTCAAAATTCAGTGACACGTACAATGCAGAACACCAGATAAACTGGTCTACAGTTGATATTAGTGTCTGAATGGATTTCCTTGCAGTGGATTGTGATGATTGTACTACAGAAGAGCTATTCTTAGTTTTACACTTATTACGACACTAACTATTAGAACAAATGTACCCTAGAGATAGGCTCATATTGAAAATTTGAAAAGGTGGGATCCTCTTCCTACCTCTAAGCAGGCTAAGAGTAAAGGCAAGAAATAAAAAAGAGCAAAAGGGGACTAGACCATATAGAAAATGTCCCAGAAATATTTGAGGTTTTATACAAATCAGTGTTATATTGCCATGGCAGAACCCTGGGAACCAAAACTGGAATTTCACTTAGCATAACAAGTCCTAGGTGCATAGAAGTTGCATCTTCATTTATAAATAACAATAGCTGAATAAATGATTCTTAGCCATCCTCTTACAAGTCCATGATTTGATGGTTTTCCCTGGAAGAAAGCTGCCCGTGGACCTGACCTGACCTGACCGTATTTCAAACCCTGTGTAAGTATATGGCCAGCGCTGCTGTGCTCAGCATCAGTGGGGGCTCTGGCTGTTCAGTGGGGCTCCCACAGACCGGCCTGTTCAGAGCAGAAAGTATCTCGGTCTGTATGCACTTGCTGAAACACACGGTTGGCCAATGCACTTCTAAATGCTATGACAAAGTTTGAAATACATGGTTTGTTTCAATTCTGGCTCCTAGTTGCCTAAATGTGAAAAAACAGCTGGAGAATCCCATGATCCTTCAGGTAATCCATGTCTAATTCATTGCCTGGGAAGTTATTTCAGTAGTTAATTACTCTTGAGATGTTAAAAATTTGCATCTTATTTTAGCGAGGATTTGTCTAGTTTCATGTCAGCCAGGGTAGCTTGAGTTACACGGGATGAATGTATTGCAGAGTGCTCTACTCTGAAATATTTACTCTGACCTTAGCATCAAATATATATTCAGCAACATTAAGGTCAAGATTGTCACCTCTTGATCTTTGCTTTGACATACAGGTAGCATGCTCTCTCTGCTTTTTATATGCAGTGAAAGGGAGGCTCAGAAGGAAGCAGAGTGCATACATGGAGGGGAAAGGGAAACCTTATAGAATGAACATCATTAATATTGCAAAGTCAAGTACTCAGATGTTGGAAGCTTCAGGTTGTCTTTCTCATGGAGTTAGCCATCAAAGATATATTAGCATAGCTTAGAGAAATGGGTTGTTCTCAGGATCGTGAGAGTTGTCTGAAAAGGAGGATTCACTCCTGTAAAAATGTTTTGAAGTCTCTTCTATTTCAGATCTGGAACAAATCAGGCAGAAAAGTGAGATGGGCCAAGTGACCTGCATCAGGAGGGTTTGGATGTGAATGGTTGTATGGCCTTCCTCCTTATCCCTACAGGTGTCACTGAAACCAATGCATTTTCCTAAAAAAAGCTTAATTTTCAAAAAACTCTCTTTTCTGGGATGAGAGGGAGAGCAACCCTGTAAGTGAAAATCTTCCATCGGCTCAAGTATACACTCTGGATATTTTTTTTTTTTTTTTTCTGCAATATATTTCACCAAATTTGGCTGTCAGTCACACAGCCACAAAGCTAGAGTAACTAGCCTGAAATTGAGATAGGCATATGCCTTGGCACCATGGTGATAGTTGCCTTAGAAATAAATGAACACCCAAGGTGGATGGATAGATTTCTGCCTGCATGGTGGGGGGCTGACTTGGGCCCAATGCTCGCTACATTGATTTCCAGTCCCATCCACGGGCTTCTCCCATCTCTAAGGCAACTGTTTGGGCTTATTTATATTCCTGCCGAGATGTAAAAACAACAGCCTACAAAGTTATCTTTCCTGGTTATCTTTATTGTTTACATAGCACAGATTTCCCTTGATGCATAGAGTGGGGGTTTTATTCTCCCTTGGAAACAGCCTGGACTTCATTTAGGGAACAGAGGAGCACACCAAGCACTGAAATACGTTTGTGAAGCGTGTTAACCTCCAACTCCACCTCTCTGTCCTGGTGATCTCTGTCATCACTGCGGACCCCTGTTAACAGTCACTGTAAACCTGGAGCATTTCTTCAGCCATCTGACCAGGATTTGCTTTGAAGTCAGGTTTCCTATTCCACTGGCATGGACTTCTTTTGGTCTGAATTGAAAAGAAAACAAAAGCACAGGAAAAGGTCCCACATCAGGATAAATTAAATGCTCCATCTTGATGTAATCTAGTTGTTTGGGTGTTTCTGTGCTTCATCATAAAAGGAAGTACCAGCAACCCTGAAGTGGAGTCCTCTGACCTCACTGAAATACTTTGGTTCAATCTTTTTATCCAATGCCGAAGTTTGTCAAAAGCAGCACTTCCCTGGAGGAAAAATTCTGCTTTGATGAACAGGCATTTTCCAAGAGAGATATACTCCATCCACAAACATTCCCCAACTCTAATAATGGTGCTTGAGAGGATGTTATTATTCAAGCCCAACTTTCCAGGCAGCAGCTGCCTGTCACTAGCCTCTAGATAATTTGGATGGATGATCACAGAAAGGCAGGAACAACTCGCGCACAACACATTTTGGGAAGATCAGATGCTTAGCGAAAGCCCCGGGCACCAGGGCAAGGTCCAGGAGGGCCAAGGCTCCCACCAGGCTCTAACAAGGGGAAAAAATTCCCTGATAAAATGGGCAGTGAATGTCAACCATCCAGCAGGTACATTCCTTCATCTTGTAATTCTTAATCCAACAAACAGTGAATAATCTCCTGGTGAATCTACTCTCAGGTGGTGATCTAGGAGCTCTCCCAATGCAACCTTGATGAAGCCTTCTCCTCTTACTGACAAAGTCATCATGTCTGATTTTGGCAAAGAACAGCTCCAACATTTGTTCGCTGACGTCCAGCGCCGTTCTCTGTTTCTCCTGATGCCTCGTGTTTCCTGTTTCACGGGCTAAGCTCTGATGTGTGGCTCTCTTTTTGTATGCAATTAAAATCTGGAGCCAAACAGCCAATTTCCATTGGCATGATCATATTTTGCTCTTCCAGAGATGCCTCATCAGAGGATCTCAGAACATTTTGCAACCATTCATTAATAAAGCAGCCACCTGTCTTGGAAGACAGGCAGAATTATCCCTTAACTGCATGTAAGTAAAATCAAGGACACAGATATTAGCTGGTTTGCCAGGGGTCATAAAAAGTGTTTGTCCTTGCATGACCCAGTGCTTTGCAACTGATATCTTGACAGGGGTTTTCAGAGCATTACGCAGGTGTGGCATCTGACAGTCAAATAGAAAAACAACCCTGTGATGTCTAGTTTGTCTTCCGACATTTCTTACTACTGTTTTGCCATCTCATACCTGCGGGAGAGCATTAGATCTTTGATGAGATGGTCTCTGTGTCCGTCAGACCTGCTATAACCACCTGCAAACTTTTCTTCAGCCTCAGCAGCACAAAGGGAGAGTGTCCCTGGCAGATGCTTTCTGTGGGGAGGGAGCCAGGTACCGAGCCCTGTGGTGCACCCACAGGCTCTGGGATCGTTTTGATCTCTGAGGGTTTGACAGTGACTTGAAGAAGCACATATTTAGCTGTGCTAAAAGTCTGCCTCTTCCTTCCTCCACTCAGATGTCTGCTTTGAACAGAACACCAAATGACGGTCATAAATATCAGGGAATAATTAGCGTTTTCTTTCTCTTCCAAGTTTGAGAGTTGTAGAGAAGATGATCCTTTCAAGCTGCTCTGTCTTTACCTTCCCCTTCAGAGGGTTCCTGCACTGGTCATTGGCGCATCCTACTGAGGCACCGCTGGGCTTGGCAGCCAGCTCCCTTCAGTAATTCATCTCAAATATTCCTAGTGCTGCTTTAGATTGATGATGTTTTTCCCTTTCCTTTCTCTTTATATTGTCACTTAACTGCTCCGACTTATAAAGCTGTTAATCTTTCACACACATGCTTACGTTAAGCAGCTTAAGAGCACTGCAAACACTTTATCCTCATAAAGATTGAACTGCCCTGATATGAAACTTGTAGCTCTGGAATAGAACAAAATTTACGTACGCAAATAAAAGCTGAAGGTCAGGGACAGACAGAGAGACTGTAAATATTTCTGGGCCCATATTTCAGAGGACTTGAAAAGAGGAGACAGGGGTTGATTGGCTCCAAGCTGCTTCTGTGCCCTGAGTCAGCAAGAGCTGAGAGGAGAGGGAAGAAGGTGCAAGGAGGATGGGCCATGCCACAAGGCTGCACGGCCCAGACAGGTGACCTCTAGACTCCTGCTGACTCACCCCATCCCTACCTGGCAGGACCACGCTCTGGAGGAGTCAGGGTTAGAGAGGCTCAGGAAAATCCCTGAAGTTTTTTCTCCCTGGGATGAAAACTAAATGCAATTTTTCCTGATGAAAACTCCAAGGCAAAAACTCTGGAATGATCAAGACGTTTGAACTATCCTCGTGCAAACACCTTGGTGGGAAACAGAGCAAGACACTGTACTCTACGTCCTCTGTGTGAGTGCAGATCCTTGCTGCAGGTGAGAAGGAAAGAGGGAGCTGTGGCGATAGCTGGAAGAGGCTGTGTTGAAGGTGGACAGTGCTGGACAGTGATTTTAGGGTATGGGTGTACTGGGCCATATCTTCTCCTGAGGATGCCCCCAGGAACACCAATCCAGTTGCTTCGGCCAGTGACCCAGCCCATACAGAAACCCTGCATGCACAGCCGCACCAGGCGAGTCTCCATGGCCTCTGATCTGCCAGTGCCGTCAGGGCAGCCCTCCCTGTGTGCTGGGAGCTGCTCTGTGTATGCTGGACTTGGCCATCAGCTCATACCTTCAGAAAGTTTTATGTGACACGCTGATAGAGACCATCAGAGGCAGGACCAGCAGAAGGCTTTCCAGAGCTTTGCTCTCAAGCGGCTTGGATTCATCGAGGTTTTGAAAGTGCCAAAGGAGCCTCAGTGAAAGCAATTTGGGGAGTAGTGGGAGAAGGATGTAGAATTTCCCAGGCTGCAAGGGTAGCTACATCCTGGGCTTAATTATGGGCCATTTGCAGAGCTAACTCCAAATGCTGTCATAGGAACGATTTCTGGCTGAGGTGGGCCCATACGCCCCACAGCACAAATCAGATTTGTTCCTAAAGTGCTTTATTAAAGGTCCCACTTATTTATCGGGAGACCCAGTGCATTTGTTGGGATTTTCTAGTGGTCTTCTGTAGAAGAGCTGTGCTTCCTGCAGCAGAGGAAGTGACCAGGACAGGCACCTGCTTCTAGACCTGTTTCAAATTACTCAAGTGAGGTCAAGACAGATTTCTTTCATCTCTGTTTTTGAAAGGGCGCTAATCCCATCCTTGAAGGCAAGAGAGGCAGTTTTGAAATGCCTCAGGCTGAATACCTGGCAGCGTCCGGCTGTAGCTGCATGGGGTTTGCACCCTCTGTTCCCTGTTACATTGCTCAAGAGAAGCAGCACAAAATCCAGGCAGCCCTTGGCGATGCAAGGATTAGTGATAGGCTTGGCCTGACCTTGGTGCAGGACCTAACCCATTACAGTGGCTGGGTACAGTTCAAATGCAGATCAGGATGCCTTTGTGTTAAGCGCTGCACAAGCAGGTCTGCTGTTAGCTGGTCCTGCTGCACCTCAGAGACAAGCCCTGGGCAGCAGAGTGAAAGATGCTGACACCTCTTACAGTTGTGAAGAAGTGCCTGTAAGCACTGGGACCCAGGTCCTCTGAGAAGTGATTTATCTGTGCCAGGCTGGTATGTTGTGGTTAATTCATCACATCTGGTCCTCATCGCGTTACCCCAAGGCCCATGGTCTTTTGGGCCGTAGGAGATTCTGCATCCTCTGAGGAGTTCTGGTTGTGGGCTCCGTCTGCACTGTGAATTCAGTCCTGGAGATATTTGCTTCCCAATTCCAGCTCTGTAGAGCTGAAGGGGGATAATATAAAGACCACCTCTGAGCAGGCCACCCATCCCAGCGAAGGATTTGGGACCAGAGTGGCTTCAGCAGGGCTGGCATAACCTGGCCCATGCAAGGCTCTAAGAGCACTAGATGGCCAAACATAGTGGGCCTCCTGTACTTTTCCTTGATGTGCAGTTCTCCTGCCTATAGACACTTGGGCCTATTCCTGTGTGTTGGAAATACATAGGGAGCCCTGGTGTAAATAGGAACCAAGCCAGTACATCCCTGTTTTCCTCTCCATTACTTTTACCAGATCTCTCTGAACCTCTCTGGCAGTGATTTCTCTCTTCTCTTTTTCCTTCCTACTTGGAGAAAGAAATGGCAGTGAAACCTACTTGCCTTGAGAGCTGCATTGAAACAGTTAACCTTTTCCAGGGCTTGTGGCGAGGATGCAATTTATAATTGTGTTTTCCAAGAGAGCTATAAACTTGTCTCCTATCAGTTTTCTGGCTGAGGTGGAGAGTCATCAAGAGTTGCATCAGGGATGAGGTATAATTCAACCAATTATAACTGGCAGGTTATGCTGCACTTGTAAAGTACGGATTTTAAAGCCTGCAATTGCTGATAAACAGTATTGCAGGCAGAGCAGAGCAAAATCTATTTGCAGTGAAAAGGCAAATTGTATCATTTAACCCCTTCCTCCCAGGGGACCATTGCATCGTGTCCAGCGATGCTCGTCCATCTCTGCAGCAGGTGTCATGGGGAGGGGGCACATTTGACTGTGCAGAGGTTATGGCTGTGTGGGCACCAGCGGAGGGGCTGCTCCGGGTACCCGTGTTGAGAAGGCAGAGATGTCTGTCTGGGGCTGGAATGCATGGAGCCACAGCAGGCTGTGAGTCAATGGGCTGGGAAAGCCCATCTGCAAAGGAGGTGATTTCCCGCCCCACATGTCTGCAGGGCAGGGGTGTTCAGCCCAACACATTCAGCCCACGGATGCTGCCAGGTCATGCAGCACAGAGTAGCCCTCGGGAAGTGTGTGCCCTCTCCCTCCATCTGTAAATGCTTTGCCTTTTTATAGTCCATTTAGATCCGAAAGGGTAATTGTTTCCCTTTAGCAGAATTAATTGTAATCTCACTATTAGATAATTGTCCTTTAGTCTGAGTGCAGCTGCTTTTGAATTACACAGTTACATCACCGGTGAGTTGGGGGGGGGACGTGGCTGCGAGATGGCAGCAGTCTCCTGCAGTGGAAAGATGTCTAACTTGAGTCAAACTTCAATAAATGCCGGGAGGGAGATGAAAGGTTGCCTAGGCTGCAAAATAATTCCCTTTTCCTGCTGCTGCAGATGGTCCCTTCACTGCTCCCAGCCCTCCAAGACCCCTCTTGGCCACAGCTAATTGAAGTTCCCCAGAGCCACCACAGCCAAACCACCATGGGAGATGGGAGAATGAGGAGGAAGAAGAAGCCCAGCTGGGTACCAAACACAATAAACTGTGCAAACACAAGTGGCATTGAGTTCCCTTGTGAAGGAAGGGGAAATGTGCTGGGTCTGATTTTAAGCAGAGCTAAGCAGATGCACCTCCCGTTAACTTCAGCCCCAGCTGCGTGTCCTCAACAGCTCTGGGAAATCATTCCTCTTCGCCCGCCCCACTCCGCGGCTTCGTTCCCGGAGCTGGAGGGACATTTTGGGAGCAAGGCCACTAGAGGGCATTCTGGGATTCCCACAAACCCAGGCTGGCGACCGCAGTGCCTTGTTCCTTTGAAGGGTTTCCGAGGCTCCCTCCAGATCTGCCATTGCAGTCAACCCATTCAGGTGCTTGGGAAAGAGGGAGGAATCTGGCCCTTTTGTAATCTCCAGGCTGCAGTGAGTTAGGACCATTTCACTCTGTGTCCTTGAAATAGCTGAACGTTCCAGGCATTTTTGTGACTGGAATGGGCTGCAGGAAATCTGCTTCCATCTTTTGCTACATGAAAAAAACTACACACCATGGACACTTGGTCATTTTTGGGCTGATGGTCCTGGAAGAGGTATCTAGGACAGCAAGTGGTGGGCTTGTGTCTACTGCCTGTGAGGGAAGCAGGACTGCAAGGAGAGATCTGTCCGTGCTGTATCTGCCCATTTGCAGGAGGTGCAAACAGCACAAAGCCAAGCTCCAATAATGTGCTCTTGTTTTCCCCAGGCTGGAGGCAGGGAATCTTTTTGGCCACCTTTTATTCTGTGGATTTTCTTCTCAGTGTTTCTGCCAACAAACTATCTCCATTCTTGTGCTTATTCCATTTTACTTCTCTTGGCTTGCTGGCCAGTGAGCAAAGGAGGGAGATTGTGCTCTTCCCTTCCACAGCACTCCCTGTTCTGGCTGGTGGATGGTACCTCAACCAGGTCCTGCTCCTGGTGCATCTCTGTGGGAAGGCAGCAGGTTCACTCTGGGGCAGACAGATGTGACAAATAGTTACCAGTGCAGGAGGGATGCTTCTGATATCCCTGAGAGGTGTCTCCTTCTAACACTCCCAGTGATGGAAACGCCACATCTTCCCCAGGCAATCTGTACCAGTGCTTCATTATCCATCCTGCTAGATGGGCTTCCCAGGTGCTACTGCGAATCTTTCTTGTTCAGTTTAAGTTCATTTCTTCCTGCTTTATCCACCCCCAACTTGGAGAACAGATTACTGTATCGTTCCTTTGCATCCTTGCAGACCTTACTGTGCCTTCTGTTCTCTAAGCTAAACATGCTACCTCTTCCTAGCTTTCTTTGGAGGATGTGTTTCCAGGCCTCTGATCATTCCTCTTGTCCTCTGGGTGCTCTCCAACTGCTTCTCATCTTTCTTGAAGCAGAGGCTCTGAGCCTCATTGGAGGTGCCTGCAGGCAATGTTCGCACATCTCATCATGCTGGTCACCTTCTTGCCAGTGAGCTGGTCACCCCAATCAAGCCAGGTTTTTTTCTGCAGAACTGCTATCAGGCCATTGTTCTCCACCCCAGACCTTTCTTGTCAGTTCCTGCTGCATTTCACATTTGTCCCTCTTCAACAGGGACAAACTGGTTTTGTTCCTGCATCCCTCCAGGTTTCTCACCGGTGAGGAGCCTGGTGAGGGGGGCCAGTGGACACCTGGTGTGGCCCTCTGCTCCACCAGGAAGGACCAGGAGCACAGAATTTTTTGTCTTGGCCCAAATAAATGTGAAACAAATAGACACAAATGGTACAAAAGCAGTGTCTGTGTAAGCACTGATGTTCTCAGCTGTGATAATGCTGTGAAATGATATCTGCTATTGTGAGCTTTGAGAAGAAAGGTCTGGGTGGCTGAATAAATAAAAATAACATAAAATGGTGCTGTGAGTCCTTTTCAGTTAATAATCCCAAGTATCCAAGATTAGGCATTTCCCATAAAACCTTCATGTTTTCAGTCATTTTATGAAATGACAATATAACAATAACAACATGACAATGGCTTTATAATAGGACAATAGCATACACATCTTACACATGAGCAAGAGCTATTTTTTGCCAGTAAAGTTGCAGTGAATTGATCCATAAAATAATAATAATAATAATAATAATAAAGATAAAAGCAGGGTTGTTTTCTTGAAGACTTTCTTAAGTCAAAAGCAAAGACCAGGTTCAGCAAGAGAGTCCCTGGAGGATATTCTGAATGTGGGTTACCCAAAACCTTCATTGGTGTCTCCTGGACTCAAAATCTTTGAAACAATGTGGTACTTAGAGGATTTGATAGTGTCTTTCCATGTTTTCAGTAAGATTTAGCAATCCATATCTGCTCTTGCTCACACAGCCTGTATTTGGTTTTTTATTTATTACTGGCAATAGCATCTTGGCTCTTTCCTTTTTAAGATACAAAAGCAATACTCAGGCTTCCAAAATATCTTTATATTGGCCAATGACAATAATTTGTAGGGCACTGACTTGTTTCTAAAGGATCAAAATATGTAAGGAAAGAGCCAGATCATTTAACAACTGAATTACTTGAGCCTGATGCACAGCTAAAGGTGCCTAAAGGTCATCTTCTCACAGAAGAACTCAGTCTCGGGGTAGAGGATATATTAGTCTTTTTCTGAAGTGAAAAATATAATAAAACCTCTGGTGCTTTTTGTGAATTGGAGGGGACAGGAAAGGCAGGAAAGCCAAGAGAAGATCTTCAGGGAGAGGGTACCTTCTGGCTGGTGGGGTTTTGTTCCAATTTTCTGGTCAAAAAGCACACTGCCAGGAGCTGTCCCAGAGCAAGGTCTTTGCCCAGGTCCTCTCCTCTCTCCCAGGTGTGATGGAGGAGGCACACCAGCAGGAGATGGAGCTCTGGGGTTCTTCACACCAGGGATCCATTCTCAGAAATGATGTCAGGAACAGCAAGTGTACTCATAAACCATAAGCATCATCTCTGTTTCCATAGTGAGATGGACGGTCAGGACCTGGTTTCCTCATTGCATGGATATTATCTTCTCAATGTGGGGGATGGACCTGTTTTCAGGAGACACAACTGGGAAGCCAAGCTGCTACTGGAGCCACTGGATAGTTACATTGGGAGTAATTTTACAGCTGATGTCCCTGACACAAGGCAGAGGAGCCAATGGACTCCCTGAGGGACCTGGCCATACCGAGCTCTGCTAGTGGGAAGTGCTTCTCTGGTCGAGGAGCTAAGGACTGCTCCAGGGTGCAAGGGGAATAACACATGGTTGGGGGTTAGCACTGGAGACGTGTCCTGTCTGCAGGCAGGAATTTGACTGCTCCCATGTTCCCAAATGCTCACAGTTATTTACAGCGTAACCTGCAGGGCGCAAGTCCAGCAGATGCAAATTTCCTTGGCCCCTGTCAAGTGATTGCATTAAGTGCTGCTCACACGAGTGACTCCGGTAGGGTCCTGACCCAGCTCTGACCTCTACCATCTGGACCAGTAATCACCAGCTCATTAGACACACAGATCAGATGCTTCCAGATATGACCCAGACGAACCGTGTGCTGAGCCAGACACTTGGAAAAGCTTTGTTGGTGTCACAGGGATGTTCAGGCTGCTATGAGCATCGGGTAACACTGATCCCTCTTTAACACTGACACCAGGATGTCAGAGCACCGTCTCCAACATCTCAGGAACTGCACTGGGGGATGCAGGGGATATGTGGGAGAGGATGTCCTGGGTGGGTGTGTCACCTCCTGGCTGTCGATTTATCGTGGTGGGGTTTGAACACCCAGCTTTTCATCTGTTTCTGGGTTTCCAGGGCAGAACATGTCCTGACTATCACCAGCATCAGTGAAGAGTCACATGGCAGGTCAGAGTCTCCATACCAGTTTGGACTTAAGAACTGGGCAACAAGTTGCCAATCTTGCCTTCCTGCAAAGCCTTCACATGCCAGATCCACTTCTGCCCTATTCCAGGCTGACCTGGAAGCATCTGTCTCAAGCAGCTGTGGCTGATCTGTCCCCAGATGCAGCCTGGGCTCTGGTTTCTCCTCTTTGAAACAGTCTTTAGGGAGCACACTTGCTGCCGAAATAATTCTGGTTTCTCTTCTTTGCACAACATGAAGAGGGCTACCTGATTGAAACCCATTTTGACTCTCAGCCTCAGCTTGTGTTGGCCTCGCTCTGCCACCACAGCCTACATCATGGTGTGGTGGTCCATGAAAGGAGAAGATGCATTTGTATCCTTCCAAAGTAAGTTAGCAGCTGACCTGACATGACCTTAAAGCTGGGTACCACTTAGAGAAGAATCATGCCTACTTGGCTGACTGAAGTCTTGACTGTCAAGTAACATGAAAACCACTTGTCAGGGCAGAAATAAAGAGTTCTTCCACTGGCTAGATGGACCTTTCTCAACATGGAGGATGGGATTTGTGTTCTGGGATTGTATGGGAAAACAAATTAAGACTCAAGTCTTCTGGTTCCTCATTCTTCAAGCACCTGCGAGCTAGCAGCAGGCTAAGCTTGTTTCCTCCATGATGAAGTGAAAGTGAGGCAAAACAAAGCAGTGAAGTGAGACGAGAAAGACAAGAATGAAAGGACATATCTAAATCCACTGAGAGTCAGGAAAGCAATTTGAAGCCCAGGAAGCTGCAAATCTGAAGGCAGGGGAGAGAAGATCAGTGTAAGTGTATAGTGGGGCATGAATGAGACAAGGCTGGCAAAGAGCAAGCCAAGCAGTGTGGCATCAGGTCTGACTGGTTAGGCACAATCCTGCACTCCGAGGAGCAGATTACATGGAAACCGCTACTGATATGACAGGCATCAGAGAAGACTATTCATCTGCAAGAGGCATGTGCTGAGGCACACCACCCCATTAACGTCTGCTAGACTGGAACGAGATCAAAGGGAATACTCCTGCTGCAGAAGGTGTCCAGCATCAGAGGAGAGAGTAGTTGGTAATTTCCACTTGGTAATGGTTTGACCAACGATGCTAGCCAACATACAGCCACAGGGAGTGTGACAGAGCTGATGCTTTAGGCTTTGTATAGGTCAGACCATCACTTTGTGTGTTCTGCTTCTTTCCACTGTGTGGCTCAGGAGCGTTACTGTGGCCATGCTTCCTGTCCTGGCCATCCCAGAGTCTATCTTGGCAGCTGCTACAGGTACAGCTGAGCCATGCACATGCAATACTTTCCTGTGCAAACATTACTGCTGTTTTCTTTAGGGCTTTGTTTGTTATTTCTTCTTACTTTGCTCATTTCTTTTAAAATAAAAACCCATCAGGCTTGTGAACACAGTTGCTTCTCATGCTGAGGAAATTCATGGCACCCAAAGCACTTCACTTAACTGTGTTGAATAGTTGAATAGTGGATGTAAATATAGGGGCACAACTACAATATGGAGGTCTCTTCCTACAGAGACAGAAAGCCAAGGGTGGAGATCATGCAATGTACATTGTCATGTTACAGGTTCACAAGCAGAGACCAGACATCAAAAACACCCAAGCATTTTTGTTCCATCCAAAGAGCCAACACCAAACAATGACTGCAGTCCTGCCCAGGGGTCTGCCCTGCTTCTCCTCTGGCAAGCTTTCTCATTCAGGACTCTGGATAGATATGGAGGTCAACAAAGTTGACAAGAGTCTTTTGGCTGACTTCTGTGGGTCTGTTGGTTTGAGATGGGTGTTGATGCTCTGCATGTGCTTTATTGCCTTCTGTAAGGTCAGTTCAATATCTCTCATGTGCTGGCTGGGCTACTGCCAAAAAGTAATGTAGCAAGACAAGGACAATGCTGAGATGAAGAGAAGTGGATGAGCTTAGTGCTCTCAATGTTAATTATCAAGCGTGATCGGCCTTGCTAAAAACTTCCCAGGCCTAGAGCCACATTTTCTCACTTGCTTTTTATCATGATGGTGATGGAGAAATGAACGGTATCTACCAGGGCCCAACTCCTTAGAGGGACGTAAGTGCACAAGACAACTTCTGTGCTAAAATTATCTTGTGACACACACAGGAGTTTAAGATGTGTGGCCATTTTTATTTGACCTTCTCTCTGTTCCTGTGCAAAGTGAGCCCTGCAAGAGCCAAGTGACACAGGAGTGTGCAACCTGGCTGTGCAACTGGGCTGGACTGGACAGCATCTGTGGGGCTAAAGAAGGAAAAACTCTGTGTGCCAGAAACTTGGACTTTTCCTATTTTGCTTGGATTGCTTTGTTTACTGAGACAACCCAGTAAGAGGTCCACTGGCCTATTGGAAGGGAGAGTCAGAATTTGGTTGGTACCAGCCCTGTGCACTTGTAAGTGCACATTGTGACACTAAACCCGATCTGGTGCTCCCTAGCTGTGCACTCAGGAGCTGCCAGGCTGTTTTCCTTGCACTACACCTGAAGGAATGGGATTAAGTTCGTCCGTGGAGGTGGCTGGTGAGATCGTACTGGTGGCGTGGACAACAAAGTCATCAGTATGACTGAGACATGATTTTCTTTCTCATTCCAGTGATTTCTAAGCCTAGTGATGTGATTTTTTGGAGCAGCAGTCTGTCCTGTTCTCATTTTGTCACTTTTTACCTCTAAAGCTGGATATATCCCTCCGCAGTGGGGTCCATTCCACGTATCTTCAGTGCATCCTGGCAATGAAGCTGACAGCACAAACAGCTCTCTAGATGATAGGAAGGTTTCTTTACCTCAGTGCTTAACGTGCCAGCAAAGCCCTGAGCTCACCATCCCAGACAGCATATAACAGCAACACCCTTAGAAAAGCTGGAGTTGCTCAGTCAAGGCTTTGACTTGAGAGAATTGGCTCAACTGGGCAATCCTTAAACAGGAGAACAGGAACCTTCCTGGGTCAATCTCCAGTCAGAAAACAGCATTTGGGGACCAGGTACAGAAAATAAGTTGAGTCAGCATTTTGGAACAGACTGCAAAATCTTTCAGGGGAAAAAGGAGGAAAAAATTCCCCTGAGAGATGAAAAATTTTAAACGCCAAACCTCAAGATTTTTTTCCGAATCAAAGTCTGTGGCACCTTGCTAATGGACAAGGACCTTCAAACATCCCACAGGCATGAGACCCCTGCAAGGTGATGAAAGACCCACGCACAAATCATGGTGTTTCACAGTTCCTGTGTTCACAGCTGAGGACCAGCATCAAGCCGGGCTATTCCTTCCCAAGCAGCCATGCTATGACCCATCCTCAAGACCAGCCTACTCCAGAGTATCTCTGCTCACACAACTGATCAGACCAGAGCACTGAGGACATGGGTGGGACAGGGAGATGCTCACGGTGTGCAGTGGAATTGAGAGGTGTCGGAGACAGCAGTGATTCTGGAGGGGGAGCTGGGACCACTAGAGGGAAGCATGAAGCCGCTCACACTAATGGCTTCGGAGGATGGAGATGGAGAGCCTGAGAACTGGCAACAAAAGAAAAGGAGCTGCAGGTACAGGTATGGACAGAGTCAACTCCTACGGTGCTGCTGCTTTGTGAGCTACCTCCTATATGTCCGGCTGAGCTGGCACGACTGCAAATGGAAATATCAAATGGTCCAAGTCCTTCTTGTTTCCCCAGAAGGAGACAGTGGGATCTCACCATCCCCAGTACGACTTAGAGGTTCCCTGGGAGCAGTGATGTGTCTCTCTGCCTTAGCACATAATTAAACACATGGTGAAAGAGGGCAAACCTCATGGGGGCATTCCCAGCTAAGGGCTGCTCCCTGGCTTTAAAAGCAGTGTGAGCGGTGAGGCTTAGCTGAGTCTGAATGGTCAGCTTGGTGTCCGAGGATAGAGAACAGCAAAGAACCAATGCCCCCTGATCCATTCCAGAGCATTGCCCAAGCTGGGGCCAAGGGTCCTGGCAAGAAAGGTCAGCTCCTTGGGGGTGGGGGAAAGGGAAGGGAAGACAGACAGCTTGAGGGACAACTGCTCTCATACACTGAGTCCCCAGCCAGTTTTTGGTGCATATTTGAGTGCACGACACAACAGCCAGACAAGCCCTCTACTGCCCATCCCCAGGGATGTGACTGTCCTCCAGGCTGAAGGTGCTAACATAAGGAGGTTCAGCCCTCCTTTCATTTTTGGTCCGGTATAGTTCACATTGCCCACTCAGACCTTCACCTCAGTGATGATGGCTACCTGTCAGGGTGGATGCTTCCCCCCCAGCATCTCTGGCTGTGCACCCAGCAGCACGGAGCAGGGCTAGCAGCTCTCTTTTCCAGTCTGGTTTGATATTTTCAGGAAGAAAGATCCCTGAGATACCTAGGGTCCCTCATCTGCCCCCTAATCCTGGGTCACTTCTAAAAGGGGATCATCTCACCCAGCCGTGCCTGGTTTAGGGGGGATGAATGACTTTTAGCCTGTTCCCCTGCTGTTAGCCTGCTGGGGGTGCCTCCAGTCACCTGGATGATGGGAGCAAGACTCTCCCAGTCCCCCAAAAGGACATTTTGGCATTCAGGGGGCAGGTCAGTGGAAAAAAAGAAAGAGACTGTAGAGCAACACATGCGAACTCTAGTGGAGTGAGTCCTCCCACTGGAGCAGAGAGGTTGGGGATGGGGCTCATGGCCAGAGCCCATTTTGGTCAGGTCTCACTGGTTGTTTGTGTGACCAGTAGTTCAAAGGTGTTTCATACCTGTTCTGTAAAAGAGCTGAAATTGGAAGTTTTGATATCTGTGTTTCCTCTTTTCTCGTTGGTTTGTTCTTCACAGAGAAGGCACTTTCACCATTTTCTCCACATTATCCCCTGAAGGGTCTCTGGTCCCCCTGGAAGTCCAGTACAACATCATGACAATGGCATAGTCAGGAAACAGAGCCAGGAACTGAAGCCACTGAACACTTGTCTGGAGATGCCTGCAGAGCAGTCATCTATCATTTGAACAACTGAATAGGTCTAGATTGGAGCAGAGACAGCAACGTGGGTCTGATCAGGAACAAATCACTGTTATGGTAAATCCTTCCTGGAGCTGTGAGAAGCCCATTAAGTGATGCCTTTGCTGGGAATGCTCTCATCAAATTGCCTGGAGAAAGCAATTCCCTTTCCCTCACTGCAAGAGTGTGTGGCAAAGGGTGTGAGACTGTTCCTCCCTGCTCTGCAAGAGCTCAATCAAGAGGAGGTGACTGCTGCTATATGGCCAAGTCGCAGCAGTGCTTCTTTCTTTGGGCGCAGGGATCACAATACGCCTGGCTGCAGCTCTTTCATGTATTAAGTCTTTCCCTGCTTCCAGTCTTTAGACATCTCATTTTTCTGGGAAACTTTTTGCTAGGAGAATATTTCAGATCCTGTTTGAACCGTAGCCCATGAACTGTTCTTCCCTCTCCGCTTGCTGGCTGAAAATATGGGGGTCTGAGCCCATGTGCCTGCATATGTTCATGGGAATGCCTTGAGGCATTGCATGTTAATACACTCACTGTAAACCACAGTCTAGTTAGTGTTTCTTAATCATACTAAATCATAGAAAATGACAACATGCTCCAGCTGCGAGCGAACAGAGACACCTTTATGCAGTGACTGAGTCAGAGCAGAGGAACATCTCACACTGCCTAAGACGAAGGAGCCTGCAGCAAAGGTTTGGGGTTGACCCCTCTGACTTCTTCCCAGCTATAAGAAGAGACTGAGGATCTGGAATTGCTCCTCCTGGATACCCTTGCATCATCTGGGTTGTGCTTGTGCTCCTTGGTTCTGCTGGGATTTGGTTTCTGTGCAGAGCATCACAGCACAGCTGAGGTATGGGCTGCCGGCCTTTGGGTGTCACTCACCGTAGGTGGGTGGTGATGGAGGGGACACATCTTATTTCTGCCCATGGCTCCTCTGAGTCTGCAAACCCAGAGCCAGCTCTGCTCTAGAGATTTTTTACTATCCTTTGCCCAAGAATATGCTGTTCTCGTGGACATGTGAGTGTGGAGGGCACACCAGCATCGATCAAGACTGTTCATCCAAGTAACCGCAACAGGATTCTGGACTAAACTACAGATAAACACTGCTACTCAGGTCCCTGCCTGTAGTTGAGGTTTTTCACTGAGCAATAGCCAATGTGTTCAGCATTCAGCAGAACTGCTTTTTTTGGCTGTGATCTGGCTCAGAGGGTCTCTTTATTTGGTGGGGACAGGATGGACAGCAGTGTGCTGGCTTACCCACAGCTTGTTGCAGAAGCACCTCTCATGTAGAATACTTGCACAAAGCAGGAATGCTTTGGTGTGCAATTTACTTACCCCCATAGCAGCAAAGTAGTTAGTCTTGCACAGTGCAGTAGCTGTGCACTGAGCACCACTGCACATCTTATGGTGACCCTTTCAGCCTCCACAGCATGGACACACTAAACCCAGGATGTGGAGAGAATCTAGACCAGCAAAAATCCAACATAATGAGGCTTTTCAAACCAAAAAAGCCAAAGGTGATTGTTGCTTCTAATTGGACATGCCCTGATATCAGGGCGGTGGAGGTGAGACAAAGGCTTTGGGTCAGGAACAGCAGGTTGAGTGCACGCCCTGCATCCCCTCCCTGACTCTGTAGGGTAGGAGGACCAGGCAAGTGTGTCCTCCAGGCTGCACTGCAGGGGAGCAAGTCTCCCAGAGCCCTAAATGCTTTCCAAAGGAAAGCAAGATTGGTAGGAAAATCCCAGCCGACACACCACCAGCTGGCTATTTTACCCACCTTAGCCTGACCCATTACTCCTGAGGAAACTGGAAGTTTCAAAGGCTGGAGTGGGATAAAGAATAACAGAGGGTTACTCAGTCATCAGCTCTGCCTCTGGGCACGTATCCTGCCAGATCTGTACCACAGTACAGTGGAGATGATCCTGTAAACCTTCTGTGTCTCCCAGGAACAGAGGTTCTCCTGAGCATCAGGAGAGCTTTGAAACTGCAGGTAGGAGGCTGTGAGAGAGAAAGATGCTGCAACTTTTGGGCTCTGAAATTCAGCTTCCCCCAGAATATCCATCATGCTTCAGCCTTCCGTCCTGCACTTCCCAGGTCTTCTGGGAACCCCTTAGCAATCATAGCAGATTTTCAGCATTTCCATATGTTCCCCACGCTGCAGCCTAGGTCAGGGATCTGTCAACCTCAAGTAGGAATGTATGGCTCTGCAGAAATTAAATTCGTAATGAAATTGGCCACAACACTGGATGGGTTTGCCTCACAATCTGAGTACCAAGTCTGTATCTCCCCTTCCCAGCCTCTGCGAAGTACAGAAAGGACTCTGACTCAGCCAGATGGACCAGGGTTACTCTGCCTGCCATGGGAGATGCTTCCCCAGCATGTCTCTGCCTCAGTATCCAGGCTGGTCCTGCTCAGGCAGGCACAGGCAGGCTCCGATGGATGCTCTGCTGGTCTCTGAGCATGGGAAAGTGCAAGCAGTAGGGAATGAGGCTGGGCTGGCTGATGCCTGGGCACTGCAGCGTGAGCCCTTTTGAATGGCCTTATCAATTATTCACACAGCTCAAAGGCTCAGCGGGTCTGCCTGCAGCTCTCCCTCCCTCGCCTCTCCTCACTCTCCAAGCTCTCTGACATAACATGATTAGCTGGCTTTTTCACACCGGAGCTGATTTCAGAAGATGTCTCAGGAAGACACCTGAGGCATGCAGCATGCCCATGGGCTGGGAAAAAGCTGGAGTAAGCTGTGCTGTAAGCCACGGCTCAACTTGTTGGCCGATCTGCAGCACAGGGTTATGGATCCCTTTGCTATAGCAAAGGCTTGCTCCTTGCTGGGAGGTAGAAGGGCTGGGGAAAGACCAGGCACTTTCCTGGAGACATCTGCCCTGCTTTGAGATTGTGAGCAACTGCAGGTTGAGGCCAGGGAAGGATCCAACCCCCAGCCTCGCAGGGTGGCCTCCCTGGAGCACGGCAGCTCTCACAAATCCTTGGTTGCAATGAGGAACCAGAGGATGGACTGTGCCAGAAATGCTCCTGCAAAGTGCTGTCCTGGCAGCAGAGCAGGATTGTTCCCTTGGGGGTACAGGGCAGTGGCTCCAGATGCACTCGACCCCTTCTGCCTGTTTGCTCTGTTCCTTGCTCATCCTAGACAAGACCTGTATTCTGTCTGGGATGCAGGGACAGGGAGTTTCAATTTCTCCTGACCTGAAGAAGTGTCATATAAAGACTGTGGAGCCCAGGCATTGAGTATGGAGTGTATTATTAATTTCCCCCTTTGCATGTATCACACACAGACCTCTGCATTGCATGTGTGTGTGTATTGTGTGCAGCTGATGGTGGCACCACCTTTGCATGGCTGTGTTTTGTGTCCCTGCACTGGCAGCAGACAGGAAGGATTGTCATTATCTCAGACATGGGGGTCTCTGTTATCAATGGAGGACCCCAAATGGTCTGATCCTGCTGGTGTGATGGTGGTGGTTTGGCACAGCTGAGCAGCTGTGGGTCCCCAGCAGATGCGCCGGGGGGATCGGAAGATGTTGGGGGCAAGGAACTGGGGTGCCAGGGTGATCGGGGCCATTCTTGGGTCTGCACTAGACATTTGCCTCCCAGCTCCCTGGACTTCAGCTTCCCATGTGTGAAAGGGGCTGATGAGGAGCCAGCAGACGCAGTGAGGCTGTGAGTTTAACTGATGTCTGGCGAATTCTCCCACCCAAGAGCCAGCCACGTGCAAGATGGGATGCCCCAGTCACACCAGCCTTGCTCCAGGAGACAGGTGATGCTTGCCAGTCTCTGGGCACACATCTTCAGGCTCCATCCCTTGCTCTGCCAGCCTCCTTGACACAGCAGAAGGTCTCTGGTTGCAGTGTTCATAGCAGCCTTGCCAGTACTGGAGCAAGAGAAAGGAAGAGGTTTTATTTTTGGCTGTGGTGAGGAGGGTGAGAATGGAGGAGAACTCTGATATGAGGAGAGGGGGGCAGGAGAAGTTTCTTCCTGCCCCTGGGATGGTGCTGTAGAGAAGAGGGGAGTTCGCTGTCGGGAGCTGGGCAAGGGCTGCCTGCTCTCTGACTGCGGTCCATTTGGACAGCGCTGCCCCAGGCCACCGTCACCCTGGGGGAGCAGGACCCCGCTGCAGAGGTGCCAGTGCTTTGGCAGGAGCTCCCACCTGAGCTGGCTGCTCATTTGTAACGGGCTCCGCGTTCACGCTGTGGTCTCCGTCTACGAGCACTCAGTTGCCTTGTCATCAGCCAATTCGATCCATCAGCTTCTTGACAGGCTCGGAGAATAAAAATAACCACCCATTTCTAAGTGCCTATTATGGCACTTTGAAAAATGCCTCCGCAGGCGAGCCTGAATTATTCCCAAAGTACTCATTTTTTAAAAACGTTATTTTAATGTAATAAATTATTTGTACTGAAGAGTAAAAGATTATCCGTGTACCCTGATAGCTCTCTGCACAGCGAGGGGCGCGGGCCTGTGCCTGCCGTGGGGAGGGCAGTGCAGCGAGCTCTGGGGCTGTGGGGAGCAGAGGAGCTGTCTCAGCCACCCGGGACCCACCGCTGATGGTCTGTGTGCTGTGAGGAAACAACAGTGGGAGCCCTGCGCATCTACCATTGCTGCTTAAAAAAAGCCCGTGTAACCTAGGGGACCTCGACGTGGCCTGGCACAATGCAGCATCCTCTGGGTGAGGAAAGGAAGCCCTGGCTGCCTCGTGTAGCCCGGCTCCATGGGATGGCAACCACCCATGGACCAGCCAGCTCATCGCTCCCAGTAGAAGGGTTTTGCTGCTGCTGCAGCTGGTCTGAGGCAGGCAGCTCCCAAACACCACGGCAGCATCCACTCAGGATGGGCATGATGGCATGGGGATGCTCAAATGCCCGCACATGCCTCCATGCATCGGGATGGGCCTGCCCTAATGAGCCAGGCAGCTGGTATGCATGCAGAAAATAAAGAAATGCCTTGCCTGGGCTTGCTCTGTGTGCAGGCACTTGCTCAGCCAGGCAGGGATGGGATGGGATGGGATGGGATGGGATGGGATGGGATGGGATGGGATGGGATGGGATCCCTGCACAGCCCAGCTCAGGTGATGGGGTACTGTGCAGCCCAAGCCAAACTGTAAGAAGAGGCAGGTCAGGTTTAGCAGAGGGAAAAGGCTCTCCTTGGAGAGAGACTCAGTTGCATGACAGGCTGAGGGAACCGGGAATCCCTCATCTCCCAGCAACCAGCCACCTGGGAGCACCATGCCTTCTCCTCCTGCAGGTATCCTCATCCGCACACAGCTGGTGGTGGCCTCACCCACGCCGTCTTGCAGCCATGAACAGCACCTGCTTGAGGATGCCACAGTGACCTGGTCCCCGGAGCAAAAATGCTCCAAAAAAGATCTGTGCTTTTTTTAGCAGGATATTTTCAACATCTTTGGGACTTTTTTTTCCTGTAGTATTCCATGATATTTTTAATCCTTTTTTTTTTTTTTTTCTTAAAACTGCTTTGGTTTAATCTAAACCCTAAAATACTTGTTCTTCACAGCCTTGTCTTGGCAAAAAAAAGAAAAGAGGATGAAACTTTATTTTGGATTAATGTTTTGGGTGAATCCAGAAAACGATGGGTTTTTTTGTTAAACAGCAATTTGTAAAATATGGATTGAAAGAGGAGAAAGGTTCCGGGTCATGTTTCAAACAACTCTTTTCTGGGAAGCCAGACCTCCAGCATCGACTATTGGGCTGCTCGAGAGCGTGGGAAACCATCATTGCTGAAGATGTGGGGACATGGCATATGGGGGGGAGGCGATGATTCCCCCTGTGCCTTGGGGGAAAATGGTGGTGTTCCCGGCAGGGAAGGAGACCCTGGCAGAGGAGCCCGATGCCCATCTCTGCCTCCAAGAGGGACCAGCACAGTGCGGGGAGCGTGCGCTGACACCCCTCTGGGTTGCCCCGGCTCTGCACTATTCCCACACCTCTCGTGAGCTTGTGCACAGACCCGTGCGGGCACCAGAGCTGCTCTCCGACAGTCCTTCCACCGCAGGGGCTGGAGCCCATCACGTCCCGGGGCTCCCCTCCCCGCCAGACCTCCCCAAGTGGCTTGATTATAGGGTAGCCATTCAAATCATTTTAATGAGCTCAGCCTGCTGCTGTGAGGCACCAGTAACTATGGCAACTTCATTCAAAGGTGGCGTGCGTGGTGGCTGTGTCAGGAATTGTGTTTCGGGGAGCTGATTGGAGGAGATGGGCGAAGGTGGGAGTCCTTTGGGAATTTGGGCTTGTTTGCAAAAGGGTTTTCATTTAAAGCAGTGACAGGTGGCAGTCTCAGGTTGCAGAGGTCCAAGGCAGACAAGTCCCCTTTGGTCCAGGGACCCACTGCCCACGGTCCCAGGAGACTTGGGGGCCCTACACCGTGGCAGAGCATGCTGCGGTGATGCTGGGCTCTCCTCTCCGTCACTGTCCCAGCCAGCATCTTGCAGGTATTAGCAAATTGGTCTTTAATCCTAGGAAAGAGCTTGGCCCTTGCTTCCTTCTGACACACCAGGGAAAACAAGTTGTCACTCCAGGCTGGTGGTAGAGCATTGCCAGTCTGAGAGCAGGATCAGGCCCATGGTCCCACCCCAGGCAGCACAGCCGAGCCTTGCACTGCACTGCTCACTCTTTGCCACCCCAGCCATGCTGCTTGCCTCACTTATATCTAGGGCAGTCCTAAGGCACTCACAGAAATTACGGGGTTTGTGTCTGCTTTATATTAGCATCATGGAGAGCCAGAGGAGACATATTTTCCTAGTAAATCACTGCCATCCCACTCTGGGCTGACTTACACAGGGCACTGGATTCACAGAGGAAATAATTCTTATGTTTCAGTGCCACTGGCAACCATAAAACCTCTGTCCATTTGCCACAAACCCCTGCGGTCACATAGTTTATGCAGGTAAAATAAACAGGGCATGGGCATGGGCTGCATCACTACTCCGTGGGTTAAATTGTGGGTCCAGCCCCTGCACGGTTTGTCCTGGATCTGGGTGGTATCATCTTGTGGCACAGCTTGCAGGAGGATCTTTCCCGGTGGGAAGCACAGGTGAGGCCACCTTCTTTTGGAGGAAAGAGCTGCTTGGATGCACGATGTGCCTGGGGGAGGGCACTACCTCCCCTCAGTACCGAAATTGCTGAGCTCTCGTCTGTTTGCTGCTGTGCTGGCCTGGGTAGCGCTTCCCAGGCAAAGCCCTGGCACCAGTTAAAGGTGGCTTTAAACTCCTCCCTTCGGGCAGCCTGTGCCGCTCTACGGTGCGAGGAGATGCCATGAAAGATAGACCATGCCAGATCAAAGCTCAACAAACGTCACACCAGCTGGTCCCATCAGCGGCATTGTATAGAGCTTGCCACAGAGTTTTGCCTGCTTGTATCGGTGTCCTAATTTCCCTCTCAGTCTCCTTGGTATAAACAAATCCTACAGAAACCACAGCTTTTCTGTAGACTCCACTTCTAATACGCCATTATGTGCCCACTGAGAACAGGGGCGGTGAAGTTACTCCAGACTCACACGTGTGTATCTTGGATCAGTGTCTGGTCCCAGCTGAATTTCTCAAGTTAAGGCTCAGTGATGTGTGAGGATTTTTTTTAAGCACCTCCTGGATTGCATCAGCAATAAATTTGTGTTTATAGGCTCGGTAGCTGAAGCCTGTTTTTAGGGGAAATATGAATAAACTGAGAATGCACGCTGGGTGGAAAAGTGAGGATTTCAAGGGTCACAGGTTACAGCAAAGAAAATTCTCCCTGTGGACACTGCACCTTGAAGGCTGCTCAACCTCAGACTTGTGGAAATAAGGAAAAAGAGAAATGTTCTCAACACATCTCTCAACCTGAAAAAAAGTTTCCCACTCAGGCTGGAGCTGTTCCTGACTTTGTCTCCTTGCCCATTTTAATTAATCCAGCTAGGATCACTGTTACTGGGAACGCAGCATAGGAGAGGCACATAGACAAGAAGTCAGGATGGAAGCACGGTAGGAATTTTTGGATGAATTGTGGTTTTTTCCACTGGAAAATGCTGATTTTTTAAAAACTGACACTTATTTTAAGAGAAGGTCGGTTTTGATTAATTTATTGAGTCAGAAAAAAATTTGGAAGGAGTTCTGATTTTGTCAAAATGAAGTGTTTTGACATTCTCAAAGGACAAATAAATAATCTATTTTCCAGTTCAGATGACCTCTTGTTTTTAAATTTAAGCTAATTATAATTAAACATTTCAAAAATATGAATACTTTGAAATCAGACTTGGAAGGGAGACTCAGCTGATTAATGTCTTTAAGATTTTGAGTTTTCAGGACAGCTGTGGTGGAATCCTTTGTGCAATCTGAGACATCGGCACTTCTCACCTCGACTCAGGATGACACACGAGAAAATGCAACCTCGTCCTGTGAGCTGGAGTCATCTTTCAGCCAACAGTGCAAAAGCTTTCCCTCCTTCCAGATTCACAGCAGATGGACCAGAGAAGTCGAACTGGGACGACTGCAGCTGACAGTGATGGGCAAACAGTTCTGATGGCACTCATGGGATACACAGGTCCCAAAAAGATGACTTTTTGGACGATCTTATTGGCTACTGACCCCATCCTGATCAGACTCTGCTTTGCAGAAGGGAAGGAGACTCCTGCTCCATCACACACAAGGTTCAGCTTCACCCAGAGAGCCAACTGCAGCTGATGGTCCAGGGATTTGGAAAGCTGAAGATAGCACCTAGCTTCAAAACATAAGATCATAAAAAAAGTTGTTTGAAGCTCAAAATACCAAAATATTGGGTACTGAGGTCCCACTGGCACCTGTCAGGTGTGAGATGCTCCACTGTGTTGACGGCTCTTCAATTTCCGCCTGTGAGTGGCTGGTGCGCAGTGGGACAACAGCCCCACTCATTGCATCTTGTCTCTTGGACATAGGCAGACTGTGAACCTGAAGTGCAAAGGTGGTGTGAGGGTGCCTCTAGCTGAACACTTCATTTGAAAACTTCAGCTGCTCTTTCTGGGGCTGCACAGATCCAGGCTGCTCCCCTCAGTCCCCCGCTGATGGACAGGAGCCAGGCAGCCCTCACAGGCTGAGAATTGGGAGAGTCGATGGGCACAGCCTGGCTTGGCCGTGTCAGCAGAGAATGGTCCACGCTCTTCTCCTGGCATGGAGCAGCTCCAGGCGAGCAGCAGGACGGGTGGGAGCTTCCAGCTTCCCTGCTCCATTCCAGGCTGGGAAGAACCACTGAGCACACATGGCCTCTGGGCTCTATAATCCCTAGCCACAAAGCTCTCCTCTAAATTGCATTTGTGCTCATTGGAAGTGATTACATTTTCCTGGAAGGATTTGACCCTCTGGCTGCTGACTGCGATGGCAGTGCTGCTCCTCTGAATGGCTGCTGGCAGAGAACCATCGGCAGGAGCTGGGAGCTCTCTGCCTTCCCGTCCTTGCAAGCAGCTGCGGAGGCTCCTGGCTTGCAGGAGGGTCAGATGGTCAGAGCGGTACTCCAGTGCAGAGGAGGAGGTGCTTCACCCCCCAGAGAAAGGATGCAGGGGAAGAGGGCAGAGAGCAAGGAGGAAGAGAGGTGCAGATAGTCTGCACTGGCTGCCTCGCCAGCCTGAGACAAAAAACAGACAGGATGGAAAATGTGACACCATATCACATTAGGCATTTATGCAACATTCGTATTGCGGGACCAGCCAAGGTTCAGGGGTTTGCAGGCTTGCTCAGAGCCAGGAAGACTTCTCTGGACTTGCCTGGGAAGTGGGTGGGTGCTGAGCTATGGGAGAGATCTCCAGCACTTCACGCCAAGCAGACTCACTGCTTGGCTTCACGGCCTGGCAGAAGAGCTGTAACCAGCACCTTCTCAGGGAGTGAGTCTTGTCCCTCTCCAGCCCCACAGAAATCCCGGGAATGTCTCAGCAGTTCAGACGGCAAAAATCATACAAAGTACAGAAGTTCAGAGTTGTCTCTTTCACATATGGGTGAGACAGTCAGCCAGATTCAGTAAATCTTACCTGTCAGAACATCCCCAGGGTCACAGTGCTGATGCCCCCACAAGCAATAATAAGCTGCCTGGTACCAAGAAAAATCAGAAATCATCAGGTGTCCTTGGTACATCTCATCCACCAGAACACTGAAACAAACCAGTTTAGCAGCAGCAACGCCAACTCATACAGATGTATGCGGTACCCTAGAGCAGAGTGAATTTTTCGGCCACAGCCTGGCTCTGATACTGTCTTGAAGGAGGGTAGAAAACTCATTTTCGAATGCCCTGGCAGAAATCAGTTTATAGGTTTTGAAGAGAGAGAAACAGTCTTTAGATGAAGTCCTGACCTCAGACCTTTCCAAAGAGCAGAGGGACAGAAGCCGTAATGATTGCAGCAGTCCCTATGGTTTTCAAAGCCATGATTTCCCTCTCACCTGGACAAAGTTGGAGCAAGATGCAGTTATTTCCTTGCAAACTCCATCCACATTGCCTGCTCACCCAGTCTGCCCTTGGCCATGGGAGAACTCTTCGCAGCATATGCCGGCTGCATCAATATGTACTAACAAAGCAAGATATTCAGTCGTAAAAAACACATCTCTATCTGAGTAGTTCCTGCCATAAATTCACAGGTGTTTCTGTATAACTGGTTTAGAGATCTAATTCTTGCTGTTCTGATCCCATCTTAGGGCTTGCACCAGACTGGGGGGAGTCTGTACGACCCTGCAGCTCCTGGGACACCATTGGGAAAGACCTGCTTCAAGGAATACCACCACACAAAGAGCATCTCCCCGTGTTTCACCCCCTGGACATGCAGACTAACCCTCTGCCAGAGAGTCCCTGAGACAAATCTGGTTATTCTTGTTGTGCTTCCAGTGGGAGGCAAGAGGAGAACCAGATGTGACGTCTGGATGTGACTGTGATCCCCCTCTGCCACTGAGGTCCAGAGGACAGAGGCAGCCCCGGCCAGCCATGCCGATAGCTGCGTGGGAGCGTGCGGGGAGGCTCCAGCCCGGTGTGAGCCTGCTGCCCTCTGCCTTCCTCTGCAGCAGGGACAGGCAGCTCCTGGCAGGTGCTCTCCATGGGTCCTGGGAGCAAGCTGCCGTGGAGCGGGAGGGCTGTAATTACAGAGATAACTCACACCATGTCACCCAACAATGATACATGAAAATGCTACATAAACCCGTCTATCTGGTGCTCTCGATTTATCTTTCTGCCTCTCTATTTGTTTCTTCCTCCAGCCTATCGCTTGGTACCGTGCAGGAGCTGGAAATGCCAGCTGCTGAAAATGCAATTTGTTTTGATTCACCAACGTCTCCCAAAATATCTCTGTGACCTCTTGAATCTTTTTGCAATGAATTATGATAATGATGATTTTTATTTATATTAACAAACTGCAGTAGCTCAGCGTGGCCAGCAAATATACAAAAAACCCAACCAAATATACATACGTTACCTTTCTTTTTTTTTTTTTTTTTTTTTAAATAATGAAGCCTTAAACCAGTATCAAACAGGAGTGGCTTTTCTCTCTTCTCCTTTCCTGAAAGGGATCAGTACCAAATTTCTACCCTAATTATAACAATGCTTCTCCTAATGAAAGAATTCATTTGCCTTCTCTAATCAGCTGGCTGGCTTCAGAAATTACAGCTGATCAGTGTGGAGGATGGGCTGCAATAAAGATTTGGAGGAGGCAACTCACAGTTTCCAAGGTACCTCAGAAATTAGGAAGCCACATCCACAGGAGGTGTAAATTGGTGATGCTGCTGAGAACCACATGGCAAGGCTGGTCTGTGTCTCTCTGGAGAATCTGGCGTCAAAGTCCTGCAGACCTTCCTGCCCCTGTGCAGCCCCACTCTGCTTCCAGGAGAGGGAATCGTGAGCTGCATCCAGGGGTGGAGAGGAAAAAACGCTGCTAATGGAAAGTAATTTCAAAGCACATTAGTCTGTTCTTGTTTCTTTTTTCATGGGGGAAAACAGAGATGCTGAGCCAAAAAGGTGGCTTCTCCCAGACCCTGGAAGGCCACAGGCAGCAGAAGTGCAGGCTCTGGGAAGCCTCGGGGTTTTGGGGTATTTCTGCTGGCTGTGCAGGGCCGCACCAGCCCCACACTGTTTCTGTGACGGGCTTTGGGGTATTTCTGCTCGTCGTGCAGGCTGCACAAGTGGTGCACTGGCTCCTTGCTGCAGCATGGCGGGACTGCAGGCTGTGTGCTGGCACATCTGCAAATTAGGGACCAAGTTTCTCTCTCTCACACTGCTTTTGGACAAGGGCCAATGCAGTTTTGGGGACTATGTGTGGGGTAGGGGTGTCTCTCCCCTCACTTAGCCTCTTCTCCATCGGTCCGGTTGCAGTGGCACTCTGGGGCTTGTTCTTGGCAGACTGCATCCTGGAGCAGAGGTCCCGGCACAAGCTGTTGGGAGGGGGTCCTGTAGGTGCAGTCACAGCAAAGCAGTGTGGAGCCATCTCCTACACCGCAGGAGACTCAGAATTACCACAACCAAACAAGCTGTGGTTAGGGCCTCATACTACTCATATGTAAAGACTTACTCAACAGGAAAAAGCATCGGGCGATGTGAGACCAGTTCCAGGGTACGGCTAACTGGGTAGTCATAGAAGGAATTGAAATTTAAGATCCGCTCTTAGGAAGCCTTGGGAGAGCGGAGAATTTGCAGACTGCTGGTGCAAATGCTCCTGACTGTGAGGATGACTTTGGCTATGTGTTGGGAGGCATGTGGGCTTAGCTGCATGCACCAACCTCATGCTACCAAGCATGAGAAGGTGCCAGGCTCATGTAGCTTTGTATGGAGAACCTGCCCAGCAGGATTTCAGCAAAGGTAGGCCTTCCTGAGCCTTAGGACATGAGGAGATGGGGGGTTTTAATGTCCCAGTCACTGCTAATTTTTCCTTTCCAGTCTGCAGTCTGCACTACTCTGGGATGGAGTCAGTGCACAGACCGAGATCTGCTCCTATTTGTGAGTCTGAATGTCTCTAACAGGGCCATGGAGGCACCAACAGGGTCTGAGGGTACCAAGGGAACTCAAAGATGCAAAGCACTGTTGCTGTCGCTGCAGTGAGGGCACATCTATCAAGAAAGACCCCATCCTTACAGGTGCCAGGTACCCTCCTGGCAGTATGCCCAGTCCATGATTTATAAATCAAAAAGCACCTTAAGTTTGGCCATGGCTGGACAGGGTAGGATGTTGTACACCAACCTCCCATCTGACTCCTCAGCAATCACCCCAGCACCAGCTCTCCATCCTGCTCTGTCCTCCCAAACCACTGTAGTGCTGGCATTTTCAGACTCATTGACGTACGCCCTTGCCTCATGTTTTCACAAATTTTTAGGAAATGCAAGAGGAGCAGCTGGAGCTGGAGCTCCAAGAGTGAATGGGTGAGACACAGCAGCTCTGGATCAGCTCTGGACAGAGGTTGAGTTTGGGATGATCAGGCGTTGAAAGTTATCAACAGATGTTTCTATTAAGAATAATGCAACTCTTGTGGTGTATGGTGAAATCAGCAAAAGGGTTTAAGCCCAAAGTTAACTCAATATAACTGACTACCAGCACTGCCCCAAAATGTGCTTTTACCCCTGGGTCACAGGCACAGACATAGCATGGACAAGTGTAGAGTGTAAGCAAAGTTCTTTTAAGACACAAGCAAAAGGGCACAATGTGCACTGAGGAAAGACAGCGATCAGCCAACAACCCAGGTGTGTGCATGGACAATGCAAGTATAACGTGGATACAGTCAGGTTCTCATCTCCTCCTATCTAGCCACAGGTATCTCCTCCCAGGTGACCCTCCAAGAAGGTGAAGATCTCCTAAATAGATGGTTCTCCTCATCAGTCTGCTTCTGTCTGGGTGTTGCTTGTCAAGCCCTAGGCTATATCACATTTTCCTTCAGGTTACATGGTTGCTGAGTAGCAGACCTTGCTATGAATCAGGAAGGCCCTAGCCTTTCACACCATCTCCTGTCATCGAGCAGAAAGGGCTCAGTGGCTTGTACTGCATTTTACACCCAGGAGGAAAATCTCCTCACCATCATATCGGGACTCAGCCATGCCACGGAGCGGCTGGCTGGGGCAAACAGACGCTCACCAGAGCACATGGACTTTTTTCTAACTGACAGGTGCAATAATGTTTTAATGTTTAAATAAGATTTTATTATCATCATAGTAATGGCAACACAACGCTGCTGCTGGAAATTGGCCCACGAGAAGAGAGGTCCCAGAGCAGAGTTAGGAAACAGCACCAGTGCAGGTGGCACAGCACAGAAACACTGTCACTTGACTGTCCCCTCACACCCTGGGAAACACCAGAAGCCCCACACAGCCCCATGTAGATGGTCCTGACAACACACATCCATAGGTTCTGCATCCGCATGCACACCAGCACTCTTGCATACATGTGCACTCACAAGGACCCGTCCCCACTGGGCAGACACGCTTGCTCCAGAGGCACACGCGGCCGCACTCCTGGCGCTCCGGTGCACGCGGGGATGCAGGGCTCGCTGGCTCGGGGTAGCGCTGTGCTGGCAGCCAGCGAAGGCAGGGGATGAAGGATGCTCACATGCCGAAGCCGTCAGTGCCATGGGTGCTCATGTGACAGTCGCAGGGTATCTGTTTTCCCTTCAATGGCATAAATGCTCTCTTCAGAACAGCACATTCCCCGCCACCGCTAATGAAAACACATGGTGCATTTATGCAAAAGCTCCTTCTCATTCTTGGTAATGACATTGGTGGTGGCAGCTCCTGTCTCCTCCTGCTGCCTCGCTCCCTCCCAAGCACCCTTGTCATTTCCCTTCCCTTTATCGACAGCCTTTAATGGGATGAGGCTTTTGCCAGCAGAAAGGAGCCAATGTGTTCTCAGCGGCTGTCAAAGGCACTTCGACTGCGTAAAGAGCCTCCCATGTGGTCTCACAGTTAAAATATATATACATACAACAGACAAAACTGTCACCAACGTGCCAGAACCATCATTAGCACTTGATCTTCCTAGCACAGAGGACATGCCTGAGCTAGTTATTTTCATCCTAAATCCCTTTTTCCTGTTTCTGTTTTATTTTGGGAACTGGGCTGGGGAAGGGTACTTTATTTCCCCTATACTGCATTGAAGAAACAACACAGACCTGCTAGGCACATTATGTTCCCAGTAAGGAGCTGTGGCAACTCTATGAAATGCTTTCAGAAAGCGTCAGACAACTTCCCAACCTGCCTACCCCCTTGCCACCCTTTGATAAGCTTTAGATGAGACTAAGCTAGCCAGGAAGTGCAAGAAAGGGAAAAACTACACAGCATCAAGAGGGAGCAATAATGCAAGTATGCACTGAACAAGGAAAGGAGCCGATTTCTCTGCTAAATCAGCCCACGAGGGCCCTGCAGCACCTGCTGCTGTTGACAAGGAGCTTAGCAGGCAGACCTGGCTGTCTGCAGTTGCCATAAGTGGAGAGAAGGGTGCCTTTCCTCGGAATCAATGCTAATTGTTCCCCCCACCTGTCTGCTGCAGATCTGATGCAGCTGTATCTCTCTAGGGTAGAGGTGATTCAATGGATTGATCCTGTCTGGTGTGCTGGGGACACCGTGCAAAATAAGCAAGACACGTGGGCTAGTGACAGCAGCAGCAGGTTCCTTGTCTCTCTGCAGAACATCTGCTATGGCCTGTCTGCTTTCCAGCTGTGCTTATGGTCTCACCCATGCAGACAAGGTTGCCTGTTTCACATGGTACCAGATGCTGGAGAAAGGAGCTGGCTCACCTGGATGTGCTGAGAGGTGGCAGGTACCGCTTCCTTGCCTGCAGGAGAGGAGCTCTCCTGGCATCAGCAGCAAGACATGCAGGACACGTGTCAACATAGCAATCCACTTACAGGTACCTCTGCACCTTCTGCTGTCCAGACCTCAGCTCAAGAGCACCCAAACAGAGATATATTCCAGTAAATCTTCAGGAAAGATCACATCCGTCATCTTCCCCATGAAGACATGCCTTGGGAGGGCAGCTCCCTGCCCAAGCCCCGTGCTTACCAGCATGGACTTTATCTTCCCCCATCAGTGTTCATCTCTGCCCCAGCAAATGTCCTGACAACCAGCTTGTGCAGACACAGAAACAGAAAAAGGGATCCAGGTGCCAAGAGGAAATTTTCTTTAAGAACCAGAAGAGACTCGGATAAGACAAGTTTCCTCTGGCTCCCTGACTCTGGGAGCATGATCAAATAAAAAAACAACTGACTGCAGCCTGCAGCAGCTGCTTGCTGCTGCCCAGGAGCAGCCGCTGGCACAGAGGCGAGGGTGTTCAGGGCTGCAGAGTTCAGAGCAGGGCTTCTGCTGCCCAGCCAGATTTGGTCTCGTAAAGCAGCGCCAGCCACAGCATCCCTGGGGCCGGGACGCAGGGAGTGCATGCAGGCGGCTGCAGTTCTCAGCCTCCCCCCCGGGAATAGCCGCACAAGCCACCTGCGTCCCAGCCCGCTCAGCTGAGCTCGTGCAGGAGAAACGGGCAGAATCAGATCGGAGTGATGAATACATTGGAGAATGCCATGCGGTTTCACAGACAGAAAGAGAGGCTAAATTCATCTACTAAATTATTCACTGTGAATTTTTGCTCTGTTCTAGCAGACACACATCCAGCAGCTATATAATAGGGAAATTCAGTATATATCATAGTAGTTAGACACGTATCCATTACGCACAGCAGTTGTTAATCTTTAGTGAACGTATTTAATAATAGCTATTTATGTAACATACATTAACTACCCCTTTTAAACTGAAATTGAATGCATATTTGAGAACCTTAATTCAAAGCACTACTTAAAGCTGAGTCTCTGAGTCAGGGTAATAAGGATTTCAAAAGAGGGGTGTTTAAGTACTTTGGAATAAAGAAAGGTGACTGGAAATGAAAACCTTTAAAAAAAAAACACCCAGCGGTTTTTTGCACTTGAAGTCCTTCCTGGGTGCAGACTGGAGCCACGTGGCTGAGAGGGAAGCCGTGGCCAAAGAGAAAGTGTGGAGCTGATGGATGGCTGGTTATTACAAGCAAGAGAGATTGCTGAGCGCCCCGGAGGCACCGCAGCCTTTTGTGAGGGATGAGCCGGGCTCTGCAGCTGCCCTCGGGCAGCAAAGGCAGCCCTGGGCCGCGGGAATCTCCTGTTGGCAGCACTGCTGATGCACAGAGCCTGGCCACAGCCCACCGTGTGTGGGGAAGCACCGTGGTACTTCCAGCCTTGCAGCTAAACCCACCAGAAATCTTCCTAGAAAAGGAAGGAAGGAAGGAAGGAAGGAAGGAAGGAAGGAAGGAAGGAAGGAAGGAAGGAAGGAAGGAAGGAAGGAAGGAAGGAAGGAAGGAAGCACAGATTCACAAAGCACTGCTGGAGTCTACCCAGCCCCAAGGGAGTCCCCATGGCACAGGAGGTGCGGGTATCTGGAGCTGACCAGCCTTGAGCCAGGGATGCTGCCAGGCTAGTGCATCCTAAACCATCTCAAAACTCATCCCCCTGATTTTTTATTTTAATCAACTCCTCCATCTCTATGCAATACACAACCATTACACTGGAAGGAGATGGAGACGAGGTGTTACCGATAAATGGTTGAAGTGTGACCTAATTGTGAGTCAAAGGCACCAGAGATCCTCCCTAGAGAGCATGCACAGCCCTCTGGCTGCTTGGACATCCAGAGACCCAGGACCAGGGTGTCCTCCTCCTGCCCTGTACCGAACTGCTGCTTGCTCCATCTCTTCTGCTCCTTAACAGCCACCAGCCCCTCCTGCCACCCTTCCCAGCTCCTCCTTGCCTCCCCAGCCTCACCAGTTTTTCCCTGGTTTGCTGATTGCTTCCTAAATTAGCCAAACTAAAATGAGTTTTTCTGTGAGCAGTGGAGCCATGGCACAAGTTTTTCTCTGGCTTCATGTCTTGGAGAGTGAGATATCTTTGAAGCATCCTGAAGGCTGGACAGTCTTAATTGGACTTTTGCATGGGGATTCTCTGTGGTCTACTCCTCTGTATCCCATTGCTTCTTTTTTTTTTTTTTTTTTTTTGCTTTATGAGGACACTGACCTGAATTTCCTTTCCTGTTTTATTAAACCTTGTAGTCTCCCAGCTTCTGTCCTGTTGATTCAGACTGTCAACTCCCTGAGGCCAGGACCACCGGTGTCTTTACTCCTAGAGCAGCAGCAGATGCTTAGGGTAGTATGTAAGAACAGGAAGAGTACATAGCAATCCTCTTCTGATGTCCAGCCAAAAGGCTGCCAACCCAAAGGTGCCTTTGCATCTAACATCCTTTGATGAATTTTCCTCTTGTGAATGTGTCCGTGGGGTTGCATATTTTCACTATGTACTGCGTGAAGTGTCACCTCCTTCTGTATAACATGAACATGGTATCCATCAGCTCTGTGGGCAGTTCCCTGGTCCTTGTGATGGAAAGAGAGAAGACCCACCAGCAGCCCACCCTCTTAGGGCCATGCACAATTTTACTGACTCTTGTCACACTGTCCTTCACGTCCCTCTGGAGATGGGGCCAGAACCGTCCAAGCTTAAAGGCAGAGCCCACTCGAGATTTACATGGGGATAGACTGACAGCTTCTGGTCTTTATACTTCTGGTCTTTATTCCTTTCGTAATAATTCCTAACATTTTATTTGCTTTTTCTAAACACTGACAAGCATAGAGATGACATTTTCAAAGATGCATGTATTATAACACCAAGATCTTGTTCTTTAGCAGACAGGCAGCTCATGGTGCTTTATTTAATTCATAAAGTTAGGACTGTATTTTCCCATGTACATTAGTTTCCATTTATCTACATCGAATTTTATCTGCCATTTTGTCACTTGATATCACGAAATCTTTCTGCAGCCCTTCACAATTGGCCCTTGTCTTTACTACCAAAATAATACAGTTCTTGGCTGTAGGTATTATGGCAAGAAAGAAAATTGAGGCTAATAAGCCATCTGTGGCGACATTCAGCACAGCTAAACCAGGTCAGCTTCAGAAGGGAGGTGGCAACAAACCTCTTTCTTATCCTGGATGGGACACAGAGCTCTCAGCATCCAGGTTGAACCACGTCTCTCCACCTTAGACCCACCTGGGCAGGGATCAGGGCTCTGGCAGTGGCAGAGGGGCAGTGTCTGGCTCTATGCAGAGCACCCAAGGCTCTGACTAGCCTGGCCAGCCATGGACCATCCCCTCCCCCCTAACTTTCTTCCTGAATTTGGGTCCCTGAGACTTCCCAAGGTGCTGCTGCATGGACACATGGTCCCAGGAAAGCCTCCTGATAAACCCTGGAGGGCTGGAGCCGAGCAGAGGGAAGTGCACGGAGCTGGAGGTGGAGGGAGGGGGAAGATGAAAGAGTGACTATTTCAGCATGGGGGATTGAAGTGCCTTGCTGGGTCATCACCAGCAATTCATACCTGCAGGGTGCAAACCCCTGACCCACTGTGCAGCACATGAACATGATTTTCTGCAGAGGTTATCCAATGACACAGGCAGTGTGGTGAGGAAAATTCATTTGTGTCGTGTATTCAACCCTCAGCACCTTGGGGCAGGGCTGGATTTTCATCTTATGCTACCACCATGGCCAGCATATGGCCTCCTGATGGTGTCAGTCTCTGATACCAGCAGAAAACCTATATGGCCCATAGTTTGGAGTCCTAGGAGAAAGTGTTTTCCCCAGAAAGATCACAGCCCAAAAGAAAAAAACAGAGTGAGATTAAAGAAGGAATATTTTCACCAGAAGGATGTGAAACTGATCCAAATTGCTTTGCCCACAACCTCAGACCAAGTCAGAAACAGGTAGGAGCAGACCCCAGGACCCAGTGCTTTATGTTGACCAACCTGTCAACCTACCACAAGGATGCTGTCTCATGCCCTCCTACATTTTGCTTGGTGCTTTCTTTGGTATGACAGCCCACGGTACCACCACAGAGCATCACTCACATGTAGGTGATGAGAGTGCACCTGAGACAGAGCAGGGCCCAGTCAGACCAGCATGGTGGTCATGCAGTACAGCTCTGCAGACAGGCTAAAACCCCTTATATCATGTGTGTCCAGAAAGCTTCACTATCTCCAGGTTATTCAGTTCCAACCACATATGTGAGAAATCACTTGGCTCCCACAAAGTGAGCAGGAAAACCCTGTTGGAGCCAAAGCACTTGCAGGATGGATGAAGCAGGATGAAGAGCATGTGTCTCCAGGAACTCTTCTTTGACATGCTGGGTCAACAGCAGATTTTATTCAACACCCTTGAGGCTCTGAGGACAGGGCAGGCAGTGGAGCATGCAGCAGCATCCTGCCTGCTGGCTGTTACGGTGTGAATGGGAAGGGACTACCCTACTCTTTCCTCTGGTTTGGCCCAGGGCTGCTTGGGACAAGGAAGAAGCTGCAGGGCTGGAGGTTTGGCCTTCACCTTCCTCCACAGCCACCAATGCCAGCTCGGGGAATGAGCTGGAGACATGGAGCACAAACAGCAACACTCTGTTTCTGCACCAATGGTGTCAGGACTGCAGTCCCAGAGAGGAGGTTTGCCCTGGGGCTCGTCTCTGCAGACATCATCTCCAAGAGCAGCAAAGGGTGGCAGCAATGGGAGATGCCATGGTGCTGCTGCAGCTTGGCGTCACGAAGCCCAGCACAAGCTTGAGGGAAGCTCCTCACTCGTACCACCACAGCAGGAGCAGCAGGTCTCCCTGGTACCACCACACAGGGTTAGTGGATGCAGAAGAGCAGGTTTGCTCCCAGCTGGGTTAAACCAAGCCCGTCCCGTATCTCTGCCTGCAGTGAACTAGTTGGCTCGTGAGTGGGTGTGCAAAGGGTATGGGGCAAGACACCAGGCAGCAGACTGATGCGTTCACTGCTCAAGGGAATAGTTTCTTTTGGGGGTACCAATGAGAGGAGTGAGCAGGGCCAGGCATGGGGCCACCCGGAGCTTCCTGTTGAGGATGTGGAGGGAACACCACCCTGGCTCTCCCTGTCCCTCTTCCCAGTCACCTGCCTTATCTCCCCAGAGCAATCTTCCTTCTCTATCATTCTTTTCCACTTTTTCTCCCTCTTTCATTGCCCTAACTGAGCATGCAGATGGCCTGACCAGAGGACCTGTAGTGACTCGACTGATGAGGGTCTGTGAACCACCAGGTCAGTCATGTGCTGGTGAAAGGCAGGGCGGGGGCACAGTGGAGGATGCCTGATGCAGCCTTGAACTCATCATCAGGATCTATGTGTGGGGCTGTGCTGGAGACAGGCTGGTCAAAGCTGTGGGTCACACCTGCATGATGGATGGTGTCATGCCAGGGGTGCTGACACCCTGGGGAAGAAGGATTTGGCTGGCATCATCACATGGGTACTGGGAATGAACCCGAGATGGCATGTGTGCTTGATTTTCTTTGCAGTTCCCATTTGAGGCTGCTGGGAAGCTGGTCAGGGAAGGGACCTTCTCTGCCACAGGCTATGTGGTGTGCCTGTGCTCTGGAAAACAGCCTTCCTAGCCTCCTCGTTCCAAAGATTAGGCCAAGAAAAGCTGCAAAGACAATGTGGTTTGATTTTTCTGGCCAGGAGGTAGAATTTCACCCCTCTCGAGCCCAGGGTTTCTGCTTGATCACAGCAGATCCTGCAGCAAGGTATCCAAGCGAATGAATAGATTTGAGCGATGGAGACTCCACCACGTGCCAGAGCAAGCTGTTCGAGGGGTTTATCTCTCTGGCTGTTAAACTGGCACTCAGCTCCCTCTCCCAGTTTGTCTGGCTGTACCCTCCAGCTGCTAGCTAATATTCTGCCTTTGTCTGCTAGCCAGTTGGCTTTTTGGCATCCCCTCCTCTCAAAGGCACTTCTAAACTCAGACAAGTTAGGTATTAATGTTGTCTTGGATTTAACAGTGATGTTAATACTTTGCACTTCTTTCCTCTCGCATTGCCCAGCAGGTTTCCAACATCTCAGACCATCTCTTGAGTTACCTTTTGATGATTTCCAAATTTGCCACCATACTATTAAAAACGTGGACCTCTGGCATAGACAGGGAGTTGAGTGGTTGCCTCGGTAAGCCATGTCCAAAGGTAATGCCATCTCCCTGCTGCAGACTGGTATTTCCCTGCTTATGGAGCCAAGAGCTGTTTCAGGTCTGGCACCCGGTAGCTTCTGGTTTGTTCATTATCCACAACATCCATTTACTTTGTAGGATGCAGTCACCTCGCTTTGTAAAGGCCAGATTGTTCCTTGGATTTGGAAGGGGATTTTGGCCTTTTTTGAAAACCTAGAAAATTAATTTATATTTTTTTTTTACAACAAGAGCTGCGCGGAAAAGAGATTCCTTTTAGATCATTTGCAAACTGTGCATTTTGTTTGTTTGTTTTTAACACTATTCAAGCTTCGAACAAAGATAAAGGTTTTCCAAATTATTGTCAAATTGATTTTTAAAGGGTTTGGAGTCAACATTTCATTTGACAGTATCGGAATACTTTACTTCAATCAAGCTTTTGGATTTTTCAAAATTAAATGAAAGGGAGTTTTTAAACTGAAGAATGTTTCAGACCCAAAAAATCAAAACATTTCATTCTGAACATGTCAAAACTGGCCATTTTAAATGTTTTCACATGTTTTTTCTCCAATAAACAAAATTGGGCAAAATCACCATAATTTTGCAAAATACTTCAGAGTTGACAAACTTGCCTTTCCACCATAGAAAAGTTGCATGAAACAAAATTCATTAATCTCCACTCCCAGAGTGGCATTCAGGGGAAAAAGACCTCAAAAAATGCAGACACTGGAATTCCCAGGCAAAAAAGTATTCATTCACTCTCCAGATAAACAGCGTTCCCACTCCTAATTTTTGTTGATAAATTGCAGCTCGCCCTATCAGCATGCACGGCACACCACGCGCAGAGCCGGCAGGCAGCGTGTGATTTCTGCCCTGCTCACCTGCCTGCTGGAAGGAGACTGTTTAGGTCTCCACTGGTCTGCAGTGGTTTGAACTGGGCAGCATCCCCTCCGTTTATCACCACAGATAATTGCCCTTCCCTTCCTGGCTGGGAGCTGCGTGGAGTCCACCAGCTTCATTTCACTGAAAGCCTCAGATGAGACGTAAAAACACCTCAGCACAAATCTAAACAATGTGTCTGCTTAATGGTCGCCGAAGGGGCATTTTCCTTCGGAGCAAATCCATCACCGCGGCGAGTGTCAAACTCCAAGGGTTTGCTCTTTAGGCTGAGAAGGCTCTGGCACGCTCAGCTCCGCTCGCCGGCTGCAGCAACACCCGGGGTGAGACGGGGTTTGTACGAGATGCGACTAAGCACCCTCCAAATATTAATGCTGCAAGTCTGAGGTTAATTAGTCTCCACGATCCAACGCAAGGCTAGCTCTGGGCATGGGAGCGACCCACGCCTGCTCTCCAGTAATGTGTTCCTGCTTTCTCCCCATGGGCCCCCGCCAGCGCCTCTCGGCTGGTACAGGGGGCACGTTGTGGCAGGGGACAGAGAACCCCCACCAGCCCCACATCGCTCGGCATGAGCTACCCAGCTCTTCCCAGCCATGGCAAAAGGAGCTGATTTCCTCTGCTCCCCAGCTCCCTTGCTGATTGATTTATGGAGTGTGAGATTAAGGGCTGGAGCTGGTAACAGGGAGCTTTGAAATGAATGAAATTGCAAAGAGGATTTATAAGCGTAGCTGAGCTGCTCTGGCAGTGACAACAAGCAAGCACTTTGTGCCAGGTGGGGAGGATTGCAGAGAGAGCCGGGACCCGGCAAACTGCCGGTGCTGCTGCGCCTGGGGCAAGCTGGGGTGAGCGGGCTGGACAAGCAGAGTTCCATTCCTCTTTTCCTGATGTGCAATAAATGACCAATACGGATAAGAGGGTGTCACAGGAACATCGTGGTCTTGCCTTGATTGAGGCAAGGTGTCTCAGCAGGTACAAGAACCTCTCTTCCCAAGGTTTTCCTGCATCATTTCCCTGCTCTGCTGTGAACATGCCACCCACAGGCACTGAACAGCATCTGTGGGTTTGGTCTCATCTGCACGTTGTGTCACTTGGATGGACAGGCCTTGCATCACTATAGGTCAATTAAAACATTGTAAAGCAATTGCAAAACACCTTCGGTCACTTGCTCTGCTGCATGCACTTCTGATGCCTGAATCGTGGGTTATCCATTGGCCTGATGGCTTCCTTGGAGCAGTGGGACATCCTCACTGCTCAGACCAGGGTTCTCTTTTCTTCACCACTAAGGAGATTTTGCATTCCAACAGGGAGGTGCCAGTGCTGCAAGCATCTTGGGTTGGGAGGCTGTGATAATGGGAGATCTGGCTCTCTCCCTCACATGTCAGTGATTAAACTTTGCCCTGAGCTCATCACAAGCTGCCAAAGTAGGAACACGAGCCTGAGGCAGGTTTGTATTACACTGGGCATCTGAATATGTGTGTGAGGTTTTCTGTATTGTTTGAGCAATGCCCCAACACACCATTTCATCACTTCTTCTGCACTCACTCTGCTGTCTTTCCTAAAACCCAAGCAGCAGAAGCGCTGGGATTCAGGGTAAGTTTCACCTTTTCTATGGCCTTGAACTCCTGTGGATCCTGCAGCAGCATATAGATGGAAAAGTGAGTGCATTTAAATACTTACAAACCAGCAATGAGGAAACCCAGCTAGCCCAGTGTGAGCTTCTGGCACAGGAAAACTGTTGCTTTTACCCTTCTGCAGCAAAGCTCCAACACGGCTGGTGGGAACGGCTGGTGAGCAGCAGCAGGACCCTGCGGGGAGGTCTCAGGGCAGAGCAGCACCCAACTGAGCAGAGGGAGCCAGCCCGGCAACAGTCCAGGGCAGCAATGAATGTGCCTTTCCTGGCAGCCAGCTCAGCACCAAAGCAGTCACAGCCAGCCCTCGGCCAGCCCCGGCACAGCAGGACACGGCTGATCGAAGCCCGATGGATCGAGGAAGATCAAAGCTTCCCTTTTATCTCAGTCTCTCTTCTGCCTTCTTCCACAGCTGGAGGGCGTGTGTTCCCCTTCTTTGTAGATGCTCCATCCCCTTCTTTAAATCTTCACTTAAAGCTTTCCTTTCTTCTCCAGCATGCAGCTGAGTCCTTTCCGAGTGTGCTGTTGTAATGCCCATGGAGGATCCTATTCTAAAGGCATAAATTACACTGCACCGTGTCGGCTCCCTCTTGCTGAGCATCTTTTTCAGGTAACACTTTGTGTTAAGTGCACATTAACCAGTCCTGAACTGCTCCAGCATTACAAAGAGCGGCTCAGGGGGACACCCCTCTCTGCCTGGCGTTCATTAGGATCAATGTCAACAGCATAGCCCAAATTAGGATGAAGTCTGACACCCCCTTTCTGCTGCTGGGGCTGCCATTACCTAATTGGATCCAATGTAACGTATTAGAGTACACATGAGATGACACAAATTGGGTTTGGCTCTTTCTCAGCAAACGAAGGGGCCTCAGTTATTGTAATGAGCACAGTGAGAAGGAAATGCATGGGTGTCCATGTCATCTCCTGTCTAAGGGAGCCCTCTGGGCTGAGGCACCCAGCCCAGAACAAGTCGCATGCTCCTGCTGACCCCCTTAACCTGCAAAATGGGATGGAAGTGCTGCTTAGGCACCCCTCGCAGCTGGCTACAGCAGAAGGGCTCATAGTTCACCCAGGTCTTGAGGGTCATCCCAAATGCCTTGACCTAACCCTGGTGATGACAGATGCATTGAGTCATTCACAGGGGCCTGGTTGTTTGAGGAAAACAAGGCATCTCAGAAAATATAACTGCTTTTGGCACTGTGGGCTTATGCATGAGGTCAGTTCTTCATGAATTGGGAGACCTTGCAGGGTTGCAGAGGATTGTTGTTGAGGATCAAAGACAGTGAAGCTAAGCCTCAGCAGCGTCTGAACCAGATGAGCTCCAGAAGACTCTGTTTTCAGATTATTCAGCCCAAGGGCTGCTACTCATCACCCCATCCTACTGCTGCCTTGGCCCTTTGTCCCAGATCCTGCAGATCCACTGAGCTCCTCTGGGCACACGGGTAGACGGCATGCACAGAGCATCTCTCCTCCAGCACTCCTGCCTGGATCCCCAGAGATATGGGGTGCCATATCTGGAGGTGCAGTTATTGGATAGAGGGTTTCATTAATTCTTAACACGGTCAGTTAGTGTTGCCCTCTAATTCCTCTTGAAGAAGCTCTTTGCTAACCACAAGCAAGAGAGTGGTCAGTCTGTGCTGTGTGGAAAGAGGGTTAAAGTGCTTAATGTTTACTGTGTTTATAGCAACTGCAGATGATGGTGTTCATATGCACATCCAACCTCTTTTAATATCTTGTGGCAATAAGCTCCACAGATTAACCACACGCTGTATAAAAACTTGTATCGGTTTTGAATTTACTGCCTTTTAATTTCCTGCATTATGATTTTCTGCATTTCCTGAGTTTAATTTCTTGAGATCCTTATCTTTTCATCACACTCCAAGATCAAATCTGGGCTATTTTTTTCTTACCACTGAGACCAAAAATACCACATAACCAGAAATTCTTGCAACATTTTGCCATTTGCACCTTCAGTGGGTTGTTTTGCCCCAACAACAACAAAAAAAAAAAAAAAAAAAAAAAAAAAAAGAATTATTTCAAGCTCCTAAGCGAAGCATAGCAGATCAGCTTCTGAAGGTGGGTGCAAAATTGGAGTTTCTGCTCAACATGTTCCTCTTTGAGCAACAAAATAAATAAATTGGGGAGGAGAGTGTTTTTAGCAGATACACACTGGGAGGACCTGCGTTTCTTTGCTGAAAGGAGTCAGAGGTGCTGGGGGAATCAGCACCAACAGAGCTGCTTGAGTTGTAAGAGGTCTCCTCAATCTACAACTCTTTCCACCTCAGTTTCTGGCTGTTACCCTCACAGTCTTCCTCTGACAGGCAGTCTTGATGCACAGTAAAGATGGAAGATGTGCCCAGCTAAGACTTGTCCTGTGGTCTGTGACAGAGAGCTCTGCTTAGCCCATGCCCCATCGGGGCGAGCACCAGCCAGCAACAGCCTGAATTGTGTGTAGCTCAGTGCAACCCCGAGCCCAAGTGCTTGCAGCAGCTCAGAGCAGGAGCACCAGGTGCAGGCAGGTGCCTGCAAAGGTCCATGCAAACTAGAGAGCGCCATCGATGTCTGGGCACCTAGGTCTGCTCTGGAGACAGCTCAACCCCCTCACCTCTCCTGCTCTCAGCATCACATAGCAACACCCAGGATCCCTCTTTTCCTCTGAATCAACTTTAATGGAGAAGCACAAAGTGGAAAAAACAGCAGCATCTCTCCTCTTTGTGCCACTTTAGTCCCACTGCCCTGGCTGCAGTGGTTGTGGAGCAAAGCAGGGGCTGGGTGCTCTCCAAGATGGGCACAAGCATCAGTGAGTGGTGGCACAAGGTTAGCACAGGGCTCACACAGGCAGGGCACCCAGAAAATATAGCGCTGGACCAGTACTGGAAGCTGTGAACTGCCAGGCAGACACAGGCTTGGTCTCATCTTGCAAGATCAGGCTGAGGAGCTGGTCCTGGTTGCTCACGAGGAAGATGAGGGTCTCCTGCTGAGCACCGTGACACTATGCTAAAGTGTTCAGAGAGATCTTCCTTCCCAACCCAGGCAGCTAATGGTTGGTTTATGTCCTGAAGCGTAAGGGTTTAGGTCCCCTGCAGATTTTTATCCCATTTAATGTAACTGTAGATATCCTCTGTATTCATATAAATGAATAATCTTTTCTGAATCCTTCTAAGCACTTTGCTTTAGCAGTCTGGATATTATTAATCATAATGCTCTGCACTTAGACAGCATTTTACCTATTCACAGCACTGAACAAACACTGGCTAATTAACCCTCCCCATGCCACGGGAGGCAATTATCACCCTTGCTGCCCGGAGGGGGAAGGTGGCACCAAAATTGGCAGTGAGTGAGGATTTGGGGCAATGCTGCCTCTTTTCCCACAGCATGGCAGTGGGTGCAGTGGAAACAGGTCATTACCTCTATGGCTATAGACCTACTTGAAACCTAGACTTCCTCTTCCCTGAGAATTATGGAAGAACATAATTTTATTCCCCCTACAACTGACTGGCTTTTTGCACTGAAAGTGCAGAAAACTGAAAATTAGAACTAAAACCATTTAATTAACAAAATAGAAATCAACATTCAGAAAAGAGAGATGTTCTTGGGGGCAATTTCTGTCTAGTCAGAGCAATGGGGAGTTGGGGTGGGTGGAGGGAAATGCCACCAGAGCAGCTCTGGATGGTTTTGCTGTGCAGCCACCACCAGCTGCAGGGGAATACTGATAATAATAATAATGATGATGATGCTAACGATAATATTTCTGTGCCTGGTTTCCCTGCAGCATCCTGCACAGACAGATCCCAAAGCACGTTGTAAATGGAGTTGCTGTTGTCACTCCTCTTGCACAGGCTGGGCTATCACAAACGCCGTGCAGCTGAGAGCCAGACTTGAGCTCTCTTTGCATTAGGCAGCTGCCAACTGCCGCTGTTGTCCCCTGAGGGGACGAAGTCTCCGAGACACTTGCTAGCAGGGCTGGCACCGTCCATCTTCTTTCCCTGATGATGAGGGACTTTACACCCCTTCCTTCTCTGTGCTGCTCTGCTTCCAGATGGATCACGTTGGTGGAGACAAGTCTCACCTTCCCTTTGCTCTTCGCCCCATCGCAGACGATTTGTTAACCCTTCCTTTCCCAGAGATAAGGCCCAAGCCCATGAATGAGGAGGAATCACCCCATGGACAGGACACTGGCAACTCATCAGTGGGGTTGACTCTCCAGTCTTGGTGCAAAGTTCTCACTGCAGGATGAAATAAGATGGGCAGGATCTGTCCCTCTAGAGCAGGAGAGGAGCTGACAAGGAAGGCATTATCAGGATGCAAGACTTGGGGCAGGAGGATGGGCATCAGAAGCAGCAATGTGCAGAGGGGCCAAGTCCTTTTAACCTTTCTGGGCATGGATATGCTCTTCTTCCCTGTTTATCAGCCATAGGGAGAAGCATCCTCCTGAGGGACAGTTGCTGAGGGAAAGGCACTGTGCTTGGCTCCATCCTTGCTGCAGTGGCTGCACAGCTCACTGTGCAGATCCCCTTCTCCAGGCTGCCCTTGTCTGGCCACCTTGGAAAGCAGGTCACGGGGATATCTCGCTCAGCCGGGAGGACGACGCTCCTTCCCAATCAGTTTTCACCTCCGGGCACATCTCCAGCTGAGCCGAAACTGCCCATTACTTTTCCAGCTGAAGCCCTCATTTTGCAGACAGAAGGCCGTTTATTGCCAGATAAATAACGCTGCAGCTTGCAGAGCCGGCTCAGGGCAGCACAGGGACATGGAATTGTGAGTCAGGATAATCACAGGTGTATATCATATCTCAGGAGGATATTATATCAAAGGCATGCTCCCCTGTATGAAGACAGCAGCCTGGATTTGACTCAGATATCAAGTGCTCAGTGAGCATGGCATGTCTACGCCTCTTCCCTTCTATCTGGTGCACTTAGCTGCCCTCTTGGTGGATTGCTACTGCCCTTATATATCCCGAATGCTAATGCACCAGAATATATTCATATTGCCCCGATGTCATTTCTGTGGCTGGTAAATGTGATAGATGAACTACCCGCTTGTGCTGCTAATGGAAACCCAGCACAAGCAACAGCCAACAGAAATACTCTTAACTCAAAAGAGATGCTGTAATTTTCACTTTGGTACCTGAAATCCCTGCCTCCTTCTCTCTGATCGAGAGGGAGAGGGGCTTCATCTATAGCTGTTGGAGCCTGGTGCATGTGTGCGAGCATGGTGGGGAGCATGCTCTGCTGGGATCCAATCTGGAGCCAAGAAATGGCCCCTTTCCCTGAGCCCCAGGCTGTGTGGCAGGGAGAGGAAAAGATGCTTGTAGTGCTTTGTCTCCTGCAGCACAGGGAAGGGAGGAAGATTTTTGTGTGTGGTGTTACCAGGATGAGTTCTTGCACTGTTAGGGGGGCTGAGGAAGTCTCCTTTGCCTCTGGAACTTGAGGAGCTCTGGGGCTTTGCTTGGTTTCAGCCCCTGCCATCCCTGGGAGATGAAGAATTGCTTCCTAGCAGGGCAGCTGTCCCTCCCAGTGCGGCTGGCTGGGGAGGGAGAACTTCTTTCTTTCCTTTCTCTACACAGACACTGTAATGCCAAGGCACAGGGAGGCTTTGCAAAGCCCCCAGCAGCCAAGGGCTGGAGCACAAATGTGACCCTTTGGGCAGACATTTGCTGTCCCTCCCATGATAGCACCCTGACCCAAGTACCCAAGGTGCTGGGTACGCTCCAGATCAGCCCATCAGCACCAGCAGGAAGTTTATGCTATTTGTAACCAAACTTGCCCAAGGTCTGAGGATCGGACTAGCTCAGTGCCCGTTTCTGCTGTGCTGGGTGATTTGCAGCAGTAGCTTGAACCCCACCTAAAGACCTGTCCCCTGCGAGGGAAGGTGTTTTCACCCAGGGCCACTGCTTTAATGCTTAGGAGACCTGAGCTGAAGTCTTTGCTTCTTTTCAGGTTTGCAATGTGCAACTTAGAAAAACTGGTTGCTTTTGTGTGCCTCAGTTTCCCAAGCCATGAGATGGGCGGCAGCTCTGCACTATGCTCCAGAGGCCAGGAGGAAAAGCCATTTGCAGAGAGTAACAATACAGAAGTGCATGCGTTTTGGAGATGGGGCTTCCACAATAGTTCTCTTCCATACTGGGGAATTTGCTCGGGAAGCCTGCACAAGGGAGAGATCCCCTCTCCCCCTTGGTCTGCTCAGTTACCCTGGGAGAGCTCTGTTGGTGATGAATTGCTCAAGTGGGAAGGCAGCGGTGCCCTTTCTGTTCGTGTGGAGTGTGTCTAATATACTGATATATGCTGCATTCATCCCTTTTAAATATAAATCAATAAGCTGCTATATTTCAAAAGACAAGAGAGCACAGGCCAGTCAATGTGCAGTATAAATGTCTTCATTCCCCGGGGTCCCCCTGGCTGGACTGGAGGGCCGAAGCACACAGTGACCGAGGGAGAGGAGACGTGCTCAGGCCCTTCCAGTGAGCTGTGCCAAGAAGCAAGTGAAAGCACGTCAGGGTTTTCCCTGTGTCCTGATGCTGCCAAGATCCTCAGCAGCAGCTGCGCACTGAACCAGCCTGATGGCTGGCCTGCAGGGAGGCACCCGTGCTTTTGGTAACAAAACTTGCCTGAGACATGGGGCCAAACAGTTCAGTTCCCCTTCCTGCTGTGCAGGCTGGATCATTTGCAGCAGCTCGAATCCCACACTTCACTTTTCCTTTGCCTTGATCCGGTGGACGCAGGATTCTGTGCATGTGCATGTAGTGTGTGACCCAAGGTGCGATGCTCAGTTATAGCAGCCTCATGCTCTGGAAGAGGAGTGAGGGCATCACTTGCATTTATGGCTAAGTTGTTGGTGCTTCTATCCTTTCCACGAGGTCTCCAGGTGTTAGGGACCTTGGTGTACATGTGCATTTTTGGATCCGGGCCATCCTTTCTCCTGAGTCCGTATCCTCCTCCATCCTTTGTCCCTACTGCGTAGCCTGGAAAGCCTTCCGGGTACGGGCTGTGGCTGCACCTACATTTCAAGACTCTACACTCCAGGGCAGACCCCAACGACCCCATGTCCCTCGTGGCAGCTGAGTGTGCAGGAGCCGTGGGCTCAGCCCGGTGAGCATCCTGGGGTGAAGCATTTCCCCGGCCATGAGGAGAGAGGGCTGGGAACCAGCACCCGAGACCAGGCAGAGCAGGGATGTCAGCTCTTCCTGGCAGAAACTTGTTCTGGCTCAGATAACGCGTGTAGTACAGTCAGATTTTCCTCTTTCATTTCCCACCGCTGTCACGCCTGTCTGTCCGTACCCACGCAGGGGCTCTCATCTGCCACCGCCAGCGCTCGGCAGCCGGGGGATGAGCTCTCAGGGGTCAGCACGCTTAAAGCAAAATCTCTCGGCAGTGCCGGGAAGGTGCCGAATGATGCCTCCAGCCACCGTTGCTGGTGCATGAACACATCCACTCCTTACTGCCTGTTATCCTGCTCAGCGCTGGGCAATATTGCTGGTGTTATTAACATTATAGTTTAAAAAAAATAATCTGTTCTGCACAATTGCAAAATGGTTGCTGATCCAAGAACTGGTAATTATACAGCAGTTTCAGATCTAGACTATTATTTATGATTAAAAAATGTCAATTTGTATAGACTCCAACATTTCACCTACTAAAAAGCTCACCCATTAATTCATGTTGCATTTAAATGTTCATTTTAGGCCAGACTTCTCTGGTTAATGCACATGATTCTCTTTCAAGTCCTTTGGAAGCCAGAGTTGAAGTTGAAAAGAAGTGGCCCCTTTTCTGGAATCTTCTGCTGTGAAAAAATGTTAATTATCTCTCAATATTTTATTAATAATCAATTTCTTATGATTATTTTTTTAATGAGATGTCATTACATAAATGCCCTAATTTTCTGGAGTGCATTTGGTATTTGTAAGAGTCTGCGATACAGTTTGCATGAATAATTCCCATTCAATTGACTATTCCCAAACTGTTCACTTCAATCCTCTGCTATTTATTACTTGAGATGTGTGGTTGGCCACTCCACTTGCTAATTGGATGACTGTAGTTTTTCAAACAAGATAAATTTAGGGTTAGTGGGTAGCACAGAGGAAAGCATGCAACCACCAGTTGGTAATGCACATAAATACTCAGATCTGGGAAATTTCAGGATCAGCAAATATTTCCCTGGATCTTTGGATTTCATTTGAATGATCACATTTAGCAAACACAACTGCTCACACCTGGGCCAGGAGAGACACAGTGTGAGTCTTCTCTGAAGCACAGTTTTCCCATGTTGTGCAATGACTCTAGGAGGGGGGGGGGGGGTTGATAGCAAGGTCCAAATTTCCCAGCTTGACCTGAAGTAAAAGGGAAAAAAAATACCATTTGGGGATTTGTAATAGTACGGATGCTTTCAGGATTCTGTGGCCCCAAGGTAATAGTAATAAAAAAAATACTGTTATGGATTTGTAAATGTGCAGATCCTTTCAGCAACATGTGATCCATTTGTAGTTGTGCTAGAAAGCATCTTGATAAGGAAAATCAAATCTTATGCCTCAGGGCATGGAGACATGTTTCTTGGGGTCAGGAAGCACCTGTTCACCACCAGCTGAGGATGGGCTGTATTTCAGTTCATTTTTCACTAACTACAGGGTTTTCAGCCACTCTGCGCAGGGCAAAAGCCAATGACCCTGCGATGGCTGCTCCGACACCAGATCAAGTACTTCTGGATCATCTCCCTGAGCGAAAACCACTCACCGTAGGAGACAGCTCACGAGCAATCAACAGGACGATTGCAGATCGTGCACGGGCGTGCACAACACGCCGGCTGCCGCGCTGCCCTCCGCAGAGCTGCTGGAGGTGGGAGGGAATCCCTGCATTTCTGGGGCGGGGGGGGGGGAGACGTGGGTGATAAGACACTGGCAGTGTTCAATAAGTCTCAGAGCCCGCTGCCTAAGTGAGACGTTGACAGAAACAAAAGAAACCCCGTTAGGAAATCTCTCCCCCTCCACCTGGAAGAGGGCGAGGGTTTTGTTCGGAGGGGGGGGAAGCGGAAGGTTTGCATACATTTCAAGCCTCAGCCGAAATACAAAGTGGTTTTTGTGAACGCAAGAGAAAAGGACGTGAAGCAGGCAGAAGAGGAGGAGGAAGAGCAGGGGAAGGATGCCTCAATACAAAAAAGCTTAGCCTGATAAAATATTTAGGACGGGCTCACACATCAGAATATTAATGCTCTGCATTCCTTGTGCTTGCACTCTGTTGATCTTCATTCTCCAGTGACCTTGTTTACAGTATCTGAATTTGCAGTCTGCATTTTAATAAGGCCCTGAGAGAAGGTCTGAGACACAGCGTCTCACTGAACCAACTTCAAAACCCTCCTCCGACTGGTTGAAATTCTGGAGGATGGGATCTGGCTCCGGGGTGCCTGGTGCCTCGTGCCTGCCGAGGGCAGACCCTCCGGAGAGCCCGGCCGCTGCCCACGCCGGGTCAGCCCCCACCACCTTGGACTGGGAAACTGGGGCAGTGTGGAGGGGCTCCGTGCAATTAATTAATTTTCCTTCCCACCTTGCTCAAAGGCTTGATGAAAGCCTGGGCTCCTCAGCATGGTGCAGGCAGCCCCCGCACAGCGGCTGGTCCCCTTCCTCTCCCCCCTGTTGTCACCAGGTGACCCACGGGAGATCGACCGGCTTCTCCCCACGGGCTCTGCCAGCCAGCGCGGAGCTAAGCAGCTGGAAGTGATCGGGAGCCACGGTCCCCTCGGCAGGCACAGGAGGGGTCCGGAGGCTGCCGTTGTCTCCTGCAGCCGTCAGGAGAGCAAAGCGTGTTCCCGAACCTGAATTGCCTAATGGGCTGTGAAGGGGTCTCAGCAGGCAGAGCCCAGGCTCCGGGGGATGTGGGAGAGATCGTGCAGTTGGCGTGTTTGTCACATCTGTTGGCTGCTTCAGCGGAAATGCTGTCGAATACAGGAGCGTGCGGGAGGGCAGACGGAGATAGGGAGCTTTCCCTGGGGATGTGCCAGCGTCCAGCTCTGCTCACTCAGGGACTGCCAGGACCCGACCTGCCTGAGCCGAGCTCTGGACATGGGATTGCGATGGCACGGGGCCCATCCTGCACCGGTCCGCGTGCACCCAGCAGAGGGTGGTGGCTGCCCATGGACACGCTGGTTGTGCAGCTCAGGGCTGGCTGGTGCTGGAGACGTGCAAGGACATGCTGGGCTGTGCACAGGGATCCCCAGCGCTGGTGGCGTCCAGCCCAGTGGGGCAGCAGCTGGCAGCTCTTAGGAAGCCTTGCCGTCCCCAGGGACAGCCCTGCCCTGCTTGCCTATGGTGCAATGCGCGGTGAGGTTGGTGCGGTGCCCAGGCACGGTGCAGTAGGCACCCTGGCACCACAGCGCTGGGTGGGAGCAGAAAAACAACAACACGGCATCTGGGGGTTTTGGAACAATCCCCTTGAAAGCCGATACTGGAAATGAGCTTGATGCCAGTCACACCCTTTCATATACCCAGATCCAAACCATTCAGAGTGTGTCAGACCCTTCCCCAATCCCATCCCACTCCTACTTTTTCTCACTTTTAGAAGAATCAGGAATGCCCCATGATTTGAAAAGGTATTATCCTTCCTACTCACCACCCACACCATCTCTCCTTCTCACCCTGACTGTGGAGCAGTTCTGTGTTGTGCCATGCCTGGTGTGTCCTCATGGTGCCGCAGGCAGGGGACTGCGCACAGCAGCGTCCTGGAAAGCCAGCCCAGGTCGTGCCCCAGCGTGGTCAGTGTGGCAGGAGCCAGGAGGTTGGGCTTGACTTCGCATCTACACAGCACTTTTTGCATGTTTTTACTCCAGCATGAATGAATGAATCCTCACGGAGACTCTGGGAGGGAAGGGAGGATGGGGGTTTTTTTCTGTTTTACAGATAGGAAAATACAATATGTAGTCACTGGCAAAGCACAGATAAGAACTTGGAACAGCTTTCTTCCAGCCTTTCCTCTCCTATTGCAATAGTGCCTCAGCATCCGTAGGATCACGCAGCCGGCCGAGCGTTTCTGCTCCTGCGTAGCACTGTCCAGACTCCTGAAGGAGACCTTCACTGCTTACCCCTGCTTTCCCCCGGGAAAAGCTCATCAAGTCTCTCCCCTTTGACGACTCATAGAGAAATAGCTCAGGGCAATGCATCATCTTGCCTGAGGAGTCATACGACCCTGTGGCACCCGGGGTCCCCTCTCAGGGGGACGATGATGAACTCCACTGCCTGCTGCTCCTCTCCCCTGTGAAAAGGGAGGACTGGCTGTGTGGGTTTGGGGGGGCTCTGAGGGCTATGCTGGAGCTCTGCGGTGGCCAGTAAAGCAGGGAAAATTTGGAACTCTGGCTCAGGACATAGTAATTGCCCTGACAGAGGTTCAGAGATGATTTTCAAGAGCAGCAAGGGATGTTCCCTCCTCCCAAGTGACCTTTCTTCCTTCTCTGAAGAGCTCCAGGCACAGAAGTGTGTCATGTACTGGTCTCTCTCCAGTATGTCCTTGGCTTGCTTGGGTTTGTGTACAACACAAGCGCAGGCTGGTGAAATTTGGCCCTGCAGCTTTCTCCCCTACTGCCACTTGGGGTTTTTTTTTGATTCCAGAATTGAATTTGAATTCCAGAATATTACAAGAGGGATCTTGTTCATTCACTTCTTGTTCTGGAGACAATTTCCCCAATACTATCCTTGCCACTAACTTCTGCACACATGGCCGTAAGTGACCTTCCTGGCAGATGCCAGGAGCCGAGCTGGGTGTCCATGCTCCCATCATGGTCAGTAGAGACCTGTTCAGTGCAGCCACTGAAGCTTAGAGTGTGGTTCAGGACCTATTTCCCACTGAGTCATACAGCACACACAGTGCTGTGGGGCTCACATCTCTCTCAGTTTAGCACAAATAACAAGAAATGCACTGGAGAAGGTAAGGCATTGTTTTGATGGTATTTGATGATCCAAGTAGAGGGAAAGTACAATGAAAACACTCTTATTCTGGCCCGAGCCTCCATCAGAGCTCAAGCCTGCACAACCTGCAGTGGTTTTTGCAGAGGAGGCAAAAATGCAGCTGGGACATATCTCCAGAGCATCACGAACCCAGAGGCAGTCTTAGTCCCTCTGTGATTACTTCAGTGCATCAGTTGCACTACAGATTGAAAAATGTTTAAGAGGCAGTGAAGTATACCTTAGCACTTCTAAACTGCATTTTTAGAAGTCCCACGCGGACTGGGACCCACAGCTATGCTGGGGATAGACTGAGAAAACCCATCCAGCCCCAGCTTTGAGATGACTGGAAAAAATGATGGAGCTTGTAAAGCGCAAGGCTGACTTTTGTTTTCCGGTTCAGAGTCTTTGGCACAGTCTCATTCTCTATTTCCAACTTGGCTGTGTACCATCAGAAAGGCCAGAATGTGGCTTCTCATTAAAGTCCAATTCTCCCTGGGCTCAGTAGCTGGGCTTTCAAACAGCAGACTGGAAACATCAAACTCCCAGGAAGGTGGGATCCCTTGGGAAAAGCCAGAGTCAGTTCATAGCGAGATGCAGCATCCTCTGAGGCTGGGCTGTGCAACCAGCCCGTGGCATCCCCCACCTGCCCCGCTGCAGCTTGCTGCTCCCAGCAGAAGGGTCTGCTCTGGGTCTGCTCAGGGCAGCTTCCATCGTGGCCACCACTTTGTCCGGAGAAGAGATGTCATTTGGAGGAGGAGGATGAGGCCACTGAGTGCCTGGGCTTTGGGAGCAGGGATGTGGAGGGGGAGGTTGATGTGTTGCTGGAGCCTGTGCAGGACCCTCAGCCTGGAGGTGCCTGGGGAGGGGCTGAAGCGTCCTGTGGGACATCCCAGACTCAGCATCTGCTGGGCGCTGGGAGGCATTTTTGGAGAAAACAGTGCAATCTCCAGAGAAAGGAATTCAGACATTGGTGCAAGGGATGGCCATACTGCCTGGCATGCCAAATGTGTAAAGGATGACAGCAGCTGAGCCCCATGGTTGGCGACAAGGGGCAAGAGCTCTTCTGGGCACCATGCTCCAGGACAACCTGTGCAATGGGCAGGAGACACACCACCAGCAAGGGCTCCCGCTGCCCTCGCAGTTGCTTGGTGCCATGCTTGCCAGGGGAAACTGGGATTTTACCAAGGGCAGCTAGGCCGGGCACCAGGGATGGGGGCAGGGTCATGCCAAAAATGGTGCTCTGCACACTCTGGTAAAGTTGGTGCTGAGTTCCCAGCGCGCCGCACACATGGATGACACCACCAACACGTGTGTGCCTGGGCTTCCTGCTGTGACCTCAACTAGGCAATTGTTCTTTGAACCATGGCCAACCAACAACCAGGACACCAGCAACCCAACCACTCTCAGCACCCTTCAGCAGAGGACAACCTGGAGGAGACTGGATTGGGGAGAAGCAGGGAATGCCCTCCCTTAGTCATGGTGTAGGAGCAGAGACACCATGAGCAGTAGCACCTCTGGGTGGGCAAAAAATGGAAGGCTGAGGCTTCACGAAGCTTCTGACTTCTCTGGAAAAGCCTTGAGAGCTGCCTCCATCATGTCCATGCCAAGGTGTCAGGAGTGAGGTTCAGCAACAGGCTGAGCCACTGTGGCTCATGGGGAAAGGAAAGGGCAAAAGTTTAGGAGCTGGCCTCAACATCTGGGAAAGTCCCTGTCCTCTGTGTGCCTCAGTTTCCCCATTTATTAAGTGAGATCATTGATGTATCCTCCTGCATCATTTCAGGTCTAAAGATGGCCTTTTATACACAGACTAATTGCACCTTTCCCTCTTTACCACCTCACATCCCAGTATGATGGGTTACAGATTAAATATTAAGATCAGATCACTTAAAGGCAACCTGTCCCAGCAGCGCTGGAGCGAGAGAAGGGTGTGCACAGCTGCCGTATTTGCACAGTCTCAAGACTCTTTCACAGGCCCTGGAGCAAATCAAAGGCTGTTTTTCCCCCCCATTTCTAAATAATCAAGCTGGAAAGGAGCAGAACTGCAGTGCAGAGAAAGCACAGACACATTTCTTGGTTTTCTTTAAAGCTCCTTGTCTTGTTGCCTGGCCCCAGTGTGTGAGCAAGGCTGGGGCTCAGGCAGTGAGGTGAGGGGATGGAGTTGCAGGGCCAGATGTGTCTGTCTGTGTGCAAGCTGTCCAGCACATCTGTGGCTCAGAACAGCAGCAAAGTGCCCTGAAACACTGCTGTGAGCATCTCACCCTCTCCCCCAGCTCCTGGTGGTGCTGATCTCCATCAGCAGAAACCCTAGGGAGCAGGCAGGCAGCTGGGAACTGGGAGGGGGAATGCTCCCCTCAACCCTCCAGCACTGGCACATCTCTGCATGTTAGGAACAAAACCCCCAAAGCATCAAAGAGTTCCCCAAACTGGAGGTCTGGGGACACGGGCCATACCCCAGGGCAGATTCAGACCTGGCACAGGAAAGGGAAGAAGGCATGGGGCAAATCCTGGCCGAGCCTCTGCTGCTGTGAGGGCTGCTCCAGGCCGCTCCAGGCCACTCCAGTGGATAAATGTTGGGATACCTTTTCCTCCTGCTACAGGGAAGGATGTGCTGCTCGGTGCACCCCATCTCCCATCCGATATGCTCAGTGCATGCAAAGGTGTGCAGAACAAGTGGGTCCCTGGCTGAGCGATGCAGAGCCCCACTGCAAGAAATGCAAGGAGACAAACATAGGGAACCTGGAGAAATCCTTGGGGAACGGCACCTTGGCTGCCTGCTGCCTGTTGTGGGCTCACCCCCAAGGCAGAAAGCCCCTGTAGTGAGTCCACTTGGACCCATGTGTGGGTCTGCACATGCTGGTCTCCCCACGCCAGCTCTCCAACTCACTCTCCTCCTCACCCTGCTCCCCTGGAGCTGGCAGAGCCCTGGGTGAGGGATGGCGGTGATTTATTTCGGAACATTTTTTGCCTGTTGAAAGCCTGACCTCAGATATGGAGAGACGACGTGGGGAAGATGTACGAGTGTCTCTCAGCAAAAGTGCATCAGAGAAATTGAGCGTGAGCTGCCATCAATCTGCCCAGGCTCAGCAGCCCAGCGCAACAGCGAGGGAGATGGGGACTGGGAGGGATTCTGCGAAGGTCACCTGGGAGCTGACTCAGCCTCCGCTCCCCGCTCCTGCCATCCATCACGCCCGCTGGGGAAGAGGCAGGGAGCAGAGGCTGGAGGCAATCTCCTTCTCATCCCTCATCCATTCCCCTTTACAGCTTCATTTAGGAGACTGAAACGACACACAGGCAAAAATGTCACTGGGGGCACGGTCAGTGATGATCTTTCGGCAGCCGTAACAAGCCCTGACAGGCTCCATGGGGAGAGCCATCGCCACAGCCAAACCTCCTGCCTTGGGGGCCCCAAGGGCTGGGACAAGGACAAGATGGATGGGGACATGGGGACAGAGTTGACAGGTGGGTTTTTCCCTCTTGGCAGCTCCAGCTAGCGTAGCACCAGCATTTGGGTAACCTGCAGGGTCTCCCCTAAAGCTAGTGAGGACTAGAAACTCAACTAGAGTTGAGCTCCTCTCAGTGGTTTCTAGGGTAGCCAGAATCTGAGCAGGGCTGTTTCTGCCCATGGAGTAAACAAAACAACATGTATTTGCTTTGCCAGACCTCTGCAAACTGACTTCAGCATCCTGTTGGCAGGTTTTATGTTTGACCTTCCAGGAAGTCCAGCCTCTGCAGGGACCCCATATTCCCTCAGGACAACTGCCCTCTGTTGAGCCTGTGCTGCAGGAGATCTGGGACTCAGGCTGAGCTCAGGAGAGCAGGTCAGCAGGGCTCAGGTAAGGGAGCCCCTGGGAAACAAGGCTCCAAACTAGTGTGAAAGTTGTGCAAAGGCTCAGGTATGCACCTGAGCGTGGGTGGGAGTGACTGTGTGATGCTCCCTGCAGAATGTCTGAAGAGCTTGTCAGAGGGTGGCCTAGAGAATCAAGGTCTGAGTTCAAATCTCCATCCGTTTTTCTGCTGATCCTTAGCGTTCTTACTAATTCCCACTCAGGATCACATTTCTATACATTGCAGTTAAATATGTGTTCCCTGCCTGCTGTACCTGCCCAGATGTGTACCGGTCAAGCAGTTCCCATTTGGCTGCCTGCGCTCTTGCTCCATGTACCTGCACTGATTTACAAAGACGCCTCCAGCAGAGCTGCTCTGAATACGCAAGCAGGGAAATGATGCTGAATCCAAACCCAAGTGCAACATCCATGTCCTGGTTTTGGCCGAGATAGAGTTAATCTTCTTTCTAGTAGTCAGTATAGTGCTGTGTTTTGGATTTAGTATGAGAATAATATTGATAATACACTGATGTTTTTAGTTGTTGCTGGGTAGTTGTAGTGTCAAGGACTTTTCAGCTTCTCATGCCCTGCCAGATGCACAAGAAGCTGGGAGAGCACAGCCAGGACAGCTGACCCAGACTGACCCAAGTGATATTCCATACATATCATATGATGTCATGCTCCATACATAACTAGGGAAGCTAGCCGGGAGGTGGGATTGCTGCTGGGAAACAGGCTGGGCATTGGGTTGTTTTTTTTTTTTTTTTTCTTCCACATGTGGTGAGCAATTGCATTTGTGTATCACTTGTATCATCATCATCATCTTCCTTTGTTATCCTATTAAACTGTCTTTATCTCAGCCCACAAGGTTTCTTTCCGTTCTCCTCACCCCCTTGCGAGGGGAGATGTGAGCGAGTGGCTCCCTGGTGTTTAGTTACCGGCTGGGGTTAAACCACAATAAACATTTTTTTATTTTGGCTTTCTGCAAAGAGCTTGCCCTGATCTTAACCAGCAGATGGCTTCACATTAGGAAGAACTGCACCTTTCTTCATTTCTAGATCTAAACAGAGGAGCCCAAAACCAGGTGCAGTTTCTTGTTAAACTAAAAACCATCAGTAAAGTCTGTGCAGTGCTCCATGTTTATACAAGTCAAGTCCATGCAATGCTGCGTTCTTACACCAGTAAAGTCTATGCAATGGTCCATGTTTACACCAGTAAGGTCCATGCAATGCTCCAGAACACCTAACAGCTCCCCCAGTGCTGTACTCCAGTACGCTGTGGTTTCTCACAGCCTGGTATGAAGTCTGTACTCTCATCCTATACCCCAGTTCACAGCAGCACCATGAGTGAAGAGAGCAGCAGAGATCTCAGTACCAAGGGGACAAGAAGCCTGATCTCTCACCTAGCCTGGATTCAAGCTGGTCACCTTCTGGTTACAGCAAACAGCACTTACAACAGAGTTTCTTCTGCTGTGATTAGGGACAATTGACAGTGTGGCACATTGTAAGATTTCCAGAGCTCCTCAGTCTAGCTAAGAGTGTATGTCCCATTTTCTGGAAGGACCTGGCCTTGTCTGAGCTCAAGTATCTCAGACTTTTAATGAGTGCCTTTGGAAAAGTGCAAAGCGATACAGCTGCAAAATGCATTTGGGGATTTCTGTCAAGTGCCTCTCTACAGTGTCAGGCACATTAATACTTCTGTGAATCTGGCCCCAGATTACCTTAATATCTTTGCAGATTGGAAGCTGTGAGAGTAATTGATTCTTCACTTCATTAGTTAAACTGAAAAAGGAATTAAGAATTACTGAGGGTATGACAAACAGGTTGACCAAACACTTCTTTTGCTGTGAACAGGTAAGCTTATTTACCTTTTCTTTTTATCAATTTGAATGATTTTGAAAAGAAAACACTAGGATTCATTACTTTTTACAATTTCCTGTTGCTAAAATGATTCCACTTTTCTGTTACCTTACAGAATTTTGAAAACAGATTCAGTCACAGCAAAATATCTTTTTTTTTTTTTTTTCCTGGTGAATAAACTATTCAGCCAAAAGAAGCTGCACGACTGCCCACAACTAGCTGTTGGTAAAGCCAAGAGGCCCCTAATACATATAGAACCTTTGAAAATATTTATTTTTGCTTTTGTTCTGTGCTCCAAAGCACTGGTGATTAATAGAGCAAATCCTCCAGGGTCAGGCCAGTGGGACATCGCCTTGGCCACATCCACCCCTGAGCCCGGAGAAGGGTCCTGGAACCTGGATTTGAGGTGGAGGAAAAGGTATCCAGAAGGACACAGAGGAGGACACTGAGTATTCCAGGGTCCTTGCTGGGTGGGGCTGAGGAACCTGAGCTGGGAGCAGGAGGTTCCTGGGCGGAGGAAGGGGCTGACACTGTGAACGTGCATCCCATGCAGAACAGAAATGTGCCCCTGAGGGGAAAGCCCCAGAGAGGAGTTGCAAGGCAGGTGAAGTCAGGCAGAGGCAGGTCACGCAGAGACACGAGTTGTCACCACGTCTCTCTGAGAGGTCTGGATACAGCTCCTCTGTCCCTGAGGCTGCGGCGAGGACAAATTTGCACTCTCACCTGCTGCGTGTTAGTTTCCCGCATGTAATCTCCAGTGTAATTAGTCCTTTGTGCTGCTACACATCCTCCATGGAGGAAGGTTCCCCTCCCTTAGCGTGGATGTCTGTGTTAGATTTCAAAGTCAGAAATGAAGCTGACTATCCTCTGTACCAAGGAGAGACATCAGGACCTGCAGAAAGCCTCTTGCCCCTCCAGCGCCTGCTGGAAGAGGCACTGAGAGATGCTCTGGAGGCACCAGCTCTTCTCTGCCCACTGCAAGAGGAGAGCAGAGAGCTTGGACCCACAGGAGCTTCCAAGGCCATCTTTTCCAGGCAGGGAAATGCACACCAGCCCGGTGCCATGGCTGGGGCAGATTCTGCTGTGGGGATCCCGGCTCCTTGCCGCACCGAGCACAACGGCATTCTCCCCGAGCACCGCCAGCTCCTGGGGCTGCGAGGCAGATTGAGCTGTTTGTTTTGCCTTGTCTGTCTCTTTATGCATCCCCAAGTCCCCAGTGACTCTGATAGCAGCTTCCAACACTGAAGGCATCCTTGTTTTCATATATCTGTTAAATAAAATGTCAGCAGGTGACAACACATGCTTCATTGGTGCTGTTGTGTAATTTAACAGAGTTAAGAATGGATCAGAGCGTGACAACACATTTAGATTTAGGAACTAGTCTCATTTTTGGCACTAGTTGGTACAGACCCTCTGCACTGCGTCGTCCAGTGTGCAGTGACAACATGTCCATACTCAGCCTTCTTTCTGCACTGGTTAAATCCATGTCTGATAAACTCTCGCCTGTTGCAGGACAGCATTCATTCAGGTGTACCTTGCCTAGCAAAGATGGGTTGGTTGGACATGGTTAGCTCTCTAACAGTAGTGTCAACTAGTAAATCTGACCCCAGGAAAGCAAGAATGAACAAGTGCTGGAGGTTTTTCCAATCATCTTCTCCAAAGGCTTGTTTTTCCTTTTCACCAAACCCAGATATAATTTTGGCACAAGCCATCACACCCCTCTCAGTGACACTGCTCATTTGAGACCAGTGGAACACAATCTGGTCCTTTCTCTTAGATGTTTTAATTTAAAAATGACTTTCATGTAACTGTTACACAGAACCTGAACTATTAACTAAGAACCTTTCCCATACTGGGACCAGGAGATGGGAACATGTGCGAGCTGCTCAGCAACAGCTGAAGACCTGTTTGCAGGGTCTCATCCAAAGCAGCAGCGTTGTCATTCAGAGTCCATGTTTTGGGGAAAGTACACAGATTTTTTCCTATCAAAGCGACATGTACAAAACCTATCCCTGGCCTTTGCTTCCCTGAGCTCTGCCTAATGCTCTGGAAGATCCCCACAGCCAATGGTTGCCTCCAGGTGAGCATTCAGTTTATAAATCTTGCATTTTGTAGCTGAAATAAAAAAAATAATCTGTCTGTTCTGTGTGCAGGGAGTGTCTGATACCATCCTCTAACAATCCTTGCTTTCAAGTGACACTGTTCATCATGATTAAATATGAAATTTTTAATACCAGTTACCATGGCCATGAACTTAATTTCTATTGTAGTGTATTCACATATCTTCTTTTGTTCATTCTGTAACACATGAGCTGCTGGACTCCTCACTGGCTGCCTCATGGTAAGTGAACTGCCCTGATATTCCCTTTAAAAGCAAGCAGAGACAACCCTTTTTTACATTTATCATTGTAGTACTGCAAGTCTGTGAAATATCAATTAGCTGTGTTGATTTTTCAACCACCACGTAAGCACAGTGGTGAGGGGCTTAACCCAGCTATAACCTTCCCACATCCTCTGGTGTTAATTTATTTCCAGACAGGTTATTTGATGGAACTGGTGTTTTGGATTCCTTAGCTCTAACTCAGTAGCTGGATTTGCTCAGACTCTTTCTAAAACTTCTCCACAGTCTGGTCACACTTTCTGCTGTTTCTCCACAGATGAAAACATCAGTTATGCCAACCTTGGTCCCATCAGAAATTGTTGTGAGATTCTGGCAAAAACTAGCGGCAAACAATTGCCTAAATACAGAGTGTCTTCCAACAAGCATGCTGAAGGTGTATAAAGCCTTCTCTTTTTCAAACAACCCTTCCCAGGATCCTGTTGATGCAGCACAAACAGAAGAGCATTAATCATCAGCCATTTCTCCCTGAAACTCTTCTCTGCAGGTCATGGGAAATGTCCCCCTGTGACATAATCAGTTAACTAATTTGTGTCTATATGCATGAGAATAACTGAGGCTTTTTTCCCCCCGTGGTGTTTAGCAAGTATCTTCACTCTGTCGGTCTGCTTGTGTATGCAGGGCTAAGCAGGGCAATCAGCCCACCTTTGCCTCTGCTGTAGGTGAGGGCAATTTGGGGATAACTCTGGACTAGGTGCTTGGGTGGATGGTGTCTCCCACCCTGCCTCACACTCAGACCTGTGAGCTCCAGGTTCCCCATGTGTGGTGGATGCTCACCAAGACCTCCCCGCCTGAGCACCACACATCCTCTGGCAGCGCTGGCTGGCTTTCTGTCCTTGGTGAACTCAAACTGATTCCTTGAAAGCTCATTCTGGGTCTGGAGGGGTCTGTCCCAGCACTGTGTCTCAGCTCCCTGTCACAGCCTGGCATCCCATCGAGGACCCATTTACCATCCCCAAAACTGCAGAACTCATGCTAGGCTAGTCACAGGCTCCTCTCTGCATTCACCTCCTTTTTGTGTTCTTTATTACAAACATCTCTTTCAGAGGTTCATTATCACGTGAAGTGCAGCTCTCCGCAGGAGCCGGTGCTGTGGTTTCACAATCTCCTCTGCTCGAGTTCACTGAACACTATTAAAACCATCAAGTGCTTCAGAGCCAGCTATTGTCAGAAAATAGGGTTACCTCCCGAGAGCCTCCCTTTTGGCTGGCAGACAGAGCGAAGCACTGTTTAACCTTGTCCAGCTGCCCCCCACCTTTCTGGAGAGCTTCGGCTCCGAGGGGCTGTTGACTTGACTCACCCATTCAGCGTGATTTCTTGGCTCGCTTTATTCCTGGCACCAAGCTCCAAGGAGGTCATGTTCCTGCTCACATTGATTCGTGCCCTATAGCACAACCCTTTAAGCAACACAGCGGCTGATTCCAGTGCTGCACAGATGCAGAGGTCCCCCCTCGGGCTGCAAGGATGGACCCTTTGCTTCCTCCCTTCCCGTGTCCCTCAGCCATTTCTGCAAAGCAGACAAACAGAGCCAGGCACTTCAGTGACTTCTTTATATGAGCAAATATGACAAAAGAAAGCAACTGCTTTGCTCTGCCCTAAGAGAAGTTTGCATTGAAAGAGAAGGAACACTGAGCTGGGCTCAGCAGGTCCCACAATAGGGAAAGCTGCAAACCTGACACCTGGCTCTGCCGGGGACTGACTGCCTCCTAACCCTCTGCATTTCCATAGCTGTCACTGCAATCCAGCGCCCAGCCCTGCTCTCCTGAGCAGACAGGGGCTGTGTGCATCCAGCCCGTCGAGCTGTCACTGTCTCAGAGTGACAGCCACTTTACAAGCTGCAAGATAGACAGGGCTCAGCACCCTGCCTTCTGAACCGGGGCTTGGGGCAGCGCAGGCAGGAGGATGAGCTCAGCTTATACTGGAGTTGAAACCAGGCCAGGAATTATACATGCAGACCAGCTGCCCTCTTTGCTCGCTGGCAGAACACACCGTAGACCCAGGGCTGCAGACTGCCTGGGGAGGCTCCCTTGACTTCTGCAGAGAGGACATCTCCACAGACTTGTCCAAAGAACTGCTGTTCCAGCAAAGTGCATCCCTAAAACTCTCCTTTCCTTGGCTGAGTCATCCATCACTTCCACAGCTTCAGGTCAGAAACGTGGCTGTAGCTGGTTCTGCCTCTCCCTGTGCCTTCCTGGATGAGTGTGGCTGCCCTGCCACAGGTCAAGGTGGCTCAGTTGGTTGGGCAATGATGCACTTTGCACCTGCAGAGAAATTTCAGGGGCAACACCAGAAAATAAGAGTGTGAAAGCAAAGCACTGCAGAGCAAACCTCCTGCTTTGAACATCCTGGAGCTGTTCATCCTCTGGAAAGGAAAAAAAGAACATGAAAACACTTCAGAGAAAACCCTCCAACAGCCAAAGCTGAGCTGGTGGGGAGCTGCAGTGGAAACTCCAGCATCCCCAGACGTGAGAGTTCCTGAGCATCATGAGTGTGTCCCTACATTGCAGCCACTGACTGTGGGAATCACACACTGTGCTGGATAATAAAACACAGGGCAGCTCGGCACGGTCACCTCTACGCTGTGTGGGATGTACTCAGCTTTACAGCTACAGCCCTACCCCTTGAACCATATCAGAGTGCAGCTGTACTGCCGGATGAGAAGAAAATTCATTAAAATACATTCCTCTGAAGGAATAGCACTGATATTAAGAGTCTATCAATAATGATTCACTAGGCCATGATAGCAATGAAATTGCAGTGATAAAGGGTGACAAAGTATTATAAGATGTGTGCATTGAGGTTGCGGAGTAAATTATCTGATCTGAGAAGCAACATGTTATGATGTGCATGAAACCATCTGCTGCCCACAGCTAAGGCTATAGGAAGACATGGGGGATACACCAGGCTGGTGAAACAGGGATTTTAGCTGGGGACAATTCCCTTGGGATGTGGATTGACCACAGCACAGTACCTCCCCAGGAGACCTTGCTCTGGCCATGTCCCCAGACGTCACTGCAATACCTGCAATTAATCGCTAATGACTGGTGATGAAGAGCAATAGTGCTCCCTTCCAAATACCCTGATATGGAGTCGCTTACTGCCCTCTGGGGACATCCCTGTGTGTCAGTAGTTGGACTTCGGGTTCCTCCTGTCATTCGCAGAGTGGGTTCCAGGCACAAGCATGCAATCACCTGTGGCAGCAGCCGGCCAGGACAGGCAAAAATCCACTGCCTGGCTGACAGCTTTGCCTGTGCCAGAGCCCTGAAATCTGGGCTGGCTGCTAAAGAGGTGCCCAGCTATGTATGGTGGGATTGGGGGTAGCAGGAGGAGCAAGTCCAGGTCTCCACATCCTCCCTGCAAACTCTCTCTCACCTCTCTCTGGGCCGGGACGCCCTGCTCCCCCTCCAAGACAGCAATCCGCAGTGTTGCTGGTGCTGCTGAGGAGCCCTGAGCGGGCTCTGGCTGCACTCCAAGCTCTGCTACAAGGCAGCAGCAGAATAGCAATGCAGATGTGCTGGGGGGGACTCTCTGGTGGGGAGTCCCTCAGCACCCCAAGCACACCCTGTCCCTGTCCCAGTGACCCCCCTTTCCCAGCCTCCCAGACCCTGATGCAGAGCAGCCTCTGCTGCCCGTGCCCCATGTCCCTGCAGCCGGGTGCCTGCTGCTCGCTGCCTGTTACCATCAAACCCCCGAGTTTTTCCCTTGGTGCTTGCTCTGGATTGATGGAGCTTAGGATTGCAAGCAATAAAAACGTGGTGCAGAAACTGCAGAACATAAAAGCTGCCCCATAAAGAGTAAAGGCTTCTTCTTTTCCTCCTTGTAACCTGTAAAACATCTAGTAAATCCCAGCACGCGCTCCCGATGCGGCCTGGAGACCTAATCCAAAAATCCCAGGAATATCCTGTGATTAGGTGCATGTTATGAGTAATGGTTTTAGCGAGGCCCAGTGGAAGCTCGTCTCTAACTTGCTCAGCGCTTATGTGATCTGACTGGGGGGATCTCCCGTACTGGAAACAAAGCCACCTGTCCATAAGTCATTGCTCTGCTTATTCCACAGCATTAAGGGAATGTGCTGATGTTACGATCAGGCTAAACATGTCAGCCTGAGGCTGGCACAAGAAACCGAGGGGGAGATAGGGAAGGAGAGTGCACCGGGAGCCACGCTGCTTTCTCCTTCCCCTAATGGACTTGATAATCGACTGGCAGTGGGAGTGAAAGTGCTCTGGCCAAAGAGCGCATGGAGCGAGCTGGTCCCCTGCCAGTACACCGCGATGAGGGAAGGAGGCAGTTCCCACGAGGAACGGGCAGAGCCAGGGGCTGAAGGACAGAGCAGCCCTGGTTGCTCAGGGATGCGGCGGGAGACCTGGAGGTCTGTGTGGGATTGCTGAAGGGGGGCACTTCACCCTCTGCCTCTTCTGCCCACGGGAAAGATGTACCACGGGGGATCACTGCAATTCCACCTGCTGGGGGTATGCCCTGCCTTGCTGATGCCCGTCCTGCCTTACCGCTGCCAGATCAGCAGTGCTTTGTGGAGCTGGGAGGGAGGGTGGGAGATGCTGAGGTGTGTGGAGCTGGCACCAGCCCGCACACACCTCTGACAAGTGGTGGCTGCTCAGGATGTGGAGAAACAGATGATCCTTGGTGAAGGTGGCCATGGAAAGCAACCTTTGAACGGAGGTGCCATGCCCCCTCTCCCCTGATCCCCCTTACATAAAGCATCTGCTGAGGTCACTGCTATCCCCAACTCCTCCATGGTGGCTCCTGGAGGGCCTCAATGACATGATTATCCCTCCTCAGCAGAGCATTTTCAAAGCCCAAGGAGGGCTTTGCTCACTAATCTGGCATTCAGTGCAGATAATAGGCTTTGAGACGAAGCCCTCCTGGAGTCTATTTTAAGGTGGTTTTGTAGCATGTCGCCTGTCACAGCAAGAGGCATCCTGTTGTAGTGCTCCTGGGACACACTCTGTCATGGCACGGTCACTCTTACCCATTGCTCCCTGCCACACAAGCTCCTTCTCACATCCATGTGCCTTTGCTCCAGGACGTGTGAGCTGAAGTAGAGTGCAAGCTATGGATGTCATCCCCATCCCCTGCACCTCCCCAGCCTTGCTGGGCTTCTGTCTTCCCCCTTCCAAAAGCTCTAAGGGTGTCTCCTTCCTTTGGGTGTCCTCAGCAAGGGGGTGGAGGTGGGAAGGGCATCTCCCAGCCCCAGAGCAGGGTGTTTGCCCAGCGTCTTTGGCTGCAGGGCGTCACTCTGGCAGGGGTAGCCTGGTCCAACCCTGTGAGGTTGCCTGGGCAAAGAGGCCCTACACATCTGGCCAGGGTTTTTTTGAGCAGCTGGGCAGCAGCTGAGGCTATTTTGGAAGGGGAGGCTCCTTCCAAAGGCAGCGGGGGACACACAGTACCTCCCCCCCAGAGTGGTACCCGCACAGGGATGCGGGGGAAAGGGAGCCCGCTCTCGCTGGCATCTAGAAATACTTGGGATGTGGGGACGCTGCTCCCCTCCATGACACTCTCCAGCCTGTTTCTGCTCCTGTTCCCCCTTTCACAACTCCACGTACCCCCGCATTGCACTTCAGGTTCACATCATATTTCCTGTCACGACAGAAAGCTGTGGAGAAAGGCCAAAGCCAGGGGACATTGCCAAGGCGGGTGTTGTATCACGGACACCCCACAGCTCACATATAGCTCTCAGCTCCCTAAAGGCTGCAGAATCGGGATTTCCCAGCCTGCCCAAGTGGAGCCAATGCATTAACAGCAGCGTGTGGGAGCCCAGAGCCAGCTCGGCACCGGGGAAAGGGATGACTAATCTGCTCTTTCTGCTCAGCTGGGAGCCAGGGTGGGAATTCATAAGACAGGCGCTTTGTGCCAGCCTCCCAATTAGGGACAGTCTCACCCCAGTCCCAGCCCTGACGTGACGCCAGCAGCCCCAGAAGTGCCATGGCCGTGGGGTGCTGTAGTCAGGCAGCCAGGAGGGAGCACGTCAGGGCTGGGGTTAGTGCCAGCCTTGCTGCACACACAGACATCTCCCCACATGGGACCTCGTCTCTCTGATGATGCCAGGGCACCGGCAGGAAAGCTGCCCCAGGCTTTACATCTCCGTGGGGGATTTATTAGCACAGGCAAGGCCAGCCCTGCGGAGAAGCTGCTGCACAGCAGAGGTGATGGCAGGGACTGGGCTGCGGAGGGGTGCGGGGATGTGACTCACACTCTAAAGCGATGCCGGAGGCTGTTGGCCCTTTGCACGCACCTGCGGAGGTTGTGTCTGGGGATGAAGTGTTGCTCTTTCCTTGAGGCTTGCAGCTTAGGGGTCTCCTGAGTCTCACCTGCTTTATCCACCCTGCCTCTGCCAAGAGGGCAGGAGGAAAAAGGCGCTCTGGCTTGGTAGAACAGCACCAGCTCATGGCACAAGCCCTTGGTGCTGGGAAGGCAAGGGCTGGGCTGGCAGAGGGGTGGCAGAGCTGCGTGTGTCTCCAGGGCTCTGAATCCTGCCCAGCATGCACTGGCAGAGCCACTGGGATTTGCGGACTAGAATAGCATGAAATGATGCTGAAAATCCGGGTTAATCTGAACCGGCTCCAGAGGCCGGCTCTCTGAGAGCTGCCTCTTTATCTCCAGTGTGAATCCAAATCCACTGTGGGCTTAACTCGGGTCTTGGCAGCTTTACGTCAGCTCTGATTAGTTCACATCACCTTCTTTACAGCTTCCTGAGCCTCTGTCTCCAGATTTTCAATATTTTATATTTACACAACAGTGAAACTGTTCTCAGGAGTCCCCAGGAAGGGCAGCTCCTGAAAATACCACCTGGCCTCCTGCCTCCTGTGGACCATTATCTGGAAGATGTTGTCCAGCATCCTCTGACAACCAGCATGGCACATGGGGGTGGGAGAGTATCCTGCATCCCTGAATCCATGCCTAAATCTGACCCAGCCATGTCAAGCTGGCACCAGCTGAGTTGTTTTCCGATGGGTTGTGCTCCTTGCTGGGATCCAGCAGCCAAACCACCCCCCACGGGACCAGCAGCGCCAGGAACATAGGTGTACCTCGATAAGGGAAGTGCGACAATGGGCAGGCATTTTTGGACATTGTCCTCTGACCAGGACATCAGAGAAAATGAGAGTTGTCCACCACTGTAGATCCTAGGAGAGAATCAACCCCAAAATACAACCAGAAAGATCATGGGAGAAGCAGGAGCGCAGACAGGTGTGGGTGCCCCAGGACTCCTCTCTTGGTGGGCAGAATCCCTCTGGGAGCCAGGCTGGGGCTTCCCGACGGGTCTGGGGTCCTGAGCTTGCAGGGCAGACAGCCGCCAGCAGTGAGGATGCAGAGGGTGGAAAGAGCTACCACCAGTGCCATTATTAATAAGGAGAAAGATGAGGGCAGCAATAGGGTGCGCGGCACTTTCCTGACAAACAAGGGAATTTTGGGTGGTGATTCCTGTTTTTCAGCTCTGTCTCATTTCCACTGACACACGGCACATCAAGCTGGAATCTTCTGTTTCCATGCATGTGAACATGATGCTGAATGGAGCTGGACCAGGGAACCCCAGAGAGCTCTCAGATAAAGCAGATAGGGCAGAAACAAGAGGACAAAAGAAGGAAAACCACTCCTTTCCCTAAATACACAAGAGTTTAGACACTCCACAGAGCAACCACTGCAGTCTCCAAAGAAGGAGAGGCCACCCAGCTGCTGTCCTGAGCTACTGAGGCCACTGAGCTGGAGTCCTGTGGTCTCTAGAGCATTTCTGCATTCAGGAGATGCTCGCCCTGAAGATCAGAGGTGAGAGATGGGAACAGCTAGATGGGAGGTAGGGCAGTCATCTGTCCCCTGTGCTCTGTGGAGCAGGGCACCTCAGCAGTGAGCTGTTAACCAGCGGAGTGGGTTTGACCAGCTCCTTTCTGGAGCAGATCCCCAGTCCCTAGCTGCTCTTCACTTGGGATAGATGCAACAGGCATGGGGGCTGCAACACAATGGCAGAGCCTGTGGTCAGAGAGGGCAGCACTGAATCAGGCAAGACTTTCCCCATGTGGGCACATACCCTTGACCAGTACCTGCCATCCCAACCCTCCCCTTCTCGCCTCTCTTGTTCCTTCTCTTCTCAGCACCAAGGCTGGCAGGGACGGAGGTTTGCTATCAGAGGCCACTACAACCTGCGCTCATGTTACAGATGGGTGCAGAAGCTGCGGCATGTGTGAACAGAGCCCTTGCAGAGAGCCAGGGACCTTCCTTTAAGACAAAAACTCTCCTTCTTTTCCCATTTGCATGTTAACCTTACAGCTCCAGGTCCCAAGGAAGCCAACTGGGACAGGAATATGGTGAACTCTTTGCTCAGACATATGAATTATTGCTGCTATCCGTCAGACAGCTGGTAAGATCAGCCCTTCTGTGCCACTCACACACCCAAAGGTGTGCCTCTGATTTCTCAGTAGATGGTGGCAGAGATCATGTTCTCCTCCATTCTCTGCCCCAGCCTTTGATGGGTCCATTTTTCATTCCAGCAGCAAATGCCGGGGACCTGGAATTGTTACTTGGGAGGTGGGCAGGGTTGGGGACACAGAAGAGGATCAACCTCCCAGCCTGCAGGCAAGACACACCCTGATGACACAGCCAGATGTGGGCTGACACTTCCCACTCCATAGAGACACACCAGGATGCTTATTGGTGTTGAAACACCGATGGCCGTAAAGTCAAGACGATGGTATCTCCACACAGAAGGGCATCACTCATGCAGGCACAGGGGCACGTGTATACCCATGGGCACACAAACGCCAATAATTTCAAGAGGATTATTAAAATCACGAGGGAAGATGGGGCAGTGACTGAAAAACTGTGACAACCACAACCATCCCACTGCCAAGAAGTGTGCACACACATCTGCCACCTTCCTGCAGATCCTGCCCTGCTTCTCAGTCACCACCGGAGCCCTGATGAACCCAATAGGTGCTGCAATCTCCTGTGCTCCAGCAAGAGAGTGAGGGGCAAGACCCAGCTCACTGCTGCTGTTGATGGAGCAGGGAGGCCTGGCAGGGAGGGGATTTGTTGAAGACCCTTAGCTGTAATCCCAGGTGGGGCACTGAAGCCAAGGTGAAGTGGTCAGCTTGGAGGTTGCTCTGCAAGACCCTCAGGGGTCCATGGAGAAGGGATGCCTCCAGAGGACACTGATTTGCTTGCCAAAGAACAAGAAAAAGAAGAGAGGAGTTATGCTCGAGAGTCTTCATCAGAGAGAACAACAGAGCACTGACAGAGTTCAGGCTGCTGTGGACAACTAGAAGCCCTTTATACTGGCCTCGGCTGAGCAGTGGTGCTGAGAGAAGTCTGAAGGTTTGCACCAGATGCCAGTAGGGCCAGCATGGAGCCAAAAAGCAGAGATTGTGTCAGCTGCTGGAATAGAAAGTACAGATCCATGGATGTTGTCTGAGAAAAAAGCTGACATTGCTGCCCTAAATTATTCGTTTTTCTCTCTCCACTGTGAGGTCCCCAAGTGACTGTGCTGCTCCATCCCTGCTCTAGCAGGGGTTGGTAATGTGCTGTAATTAAGTGGGCACAAGTCTAATCAGTCTTCAGTGGCATAGAGACTTGGACAAATGCGTTGCTAATCTCTGTTATCCCCCCTGCACCAGGGACAGGCAATATGTTAAATTATGGCAAAGCACCAGCGAAGCACAGGTTGTCATCTGGTGACTTTTTCTGTTGCAAAGAGAACTGCTCCAGCTGAAAATGGTGGTCTCACAGTGTGTGCAGAAGGCCACCCCTGAGCACGTCATGCTGGGCAGAAGGAGTAGCCAGCACTTCCTCCAGAGCCTACCAACGGGACAAGAGGATCCAGCTCTGGCCTTGGCCCAAGGCTCTGTGACAAGGAACATCCTCAGAAGAGCAAGATGACAGCATCCCCAAGAAGTGAACACACAACCCTCCAGGAGCAGCAGCACTGCTTTTCCCAGGGAGCCCCAAGCTGGTGAAATACTGGTAACAAGTTCAGCTGGTAGGATGCTGCAAGCATCTGTAACTGTGTGTTACAGCTGAAATAGTTTCTAAGTGCTCTTGTTCTTCCAGCTGGATGGAGGATGCTGGGCTCTGTCCCTGTCCTGCGCTGCTGCAACAGGGAGTGCAAGCAGGCTGCAAGTCGCTGTCCCGTAAAGCAGAGCTCTTTCTGCCTTTCTGCACTGAGAGTACCTGCAGCAGGGCACAGGGTTGTGCCGAGAAGGCACCATTCCTCCTCCCCCCTGCCCACTGTCCCTTCCCACCCCCAGTGAGAACCAGGGCAGCAGAGGGGTTAAGAGAGTCTGTATTCTCCACTATCAATCCATCCTGCAAATCTGACGGCCCCATCTCTTCAACGGGCCCAGATTGATTTCTTGACTGGGAGCAATGAGCAGCTTCACATGAAAAATGAGGCTTTGCGCCGTCAATAGAAGTTCTAATTACAACTTAAATCCAGGACATTCTTTACAGCGCAGACCAGATTTACAGCGGCTTGCAGGTGGGCGTGCAGCCCTTTCTAATTAAAAGCAGCACGCATTGCAGATTGCTTCAGACGGGCCATTTCCAGCTACCCAGCACCGCAAGGGCACAGACAGCTTCTGGCATTGAGCTTGCAAGGGAGGTACCAGGCACCCCAAGGGCACACAGCACCACTTGCTTCGGAGGAGTGGGGGAAGGACAGAAAGCTCCAGTTTCCTCCTTTCTTTCATCTGTTCTGCTGCTGATTAGGTTGCCCACACTGGGTGCTGGGCCTTGGGTGAACAGCCCTGCACGCCCAGCACCATGCCCCTTGCCCCATCCCATTTCTCTGTTGCACACGCCATACCATGTGCAAAGGGCAGAACTGCTGGGTCTGACTGGGGGGGTTCCAGCAAGCCGGGGGACATGTGCTGGAACATCACGGGAAGCAGCCTGAGAGCTGGCAGGTGCTCCCACGGGACCATTTAGGGACCCAGTGTGCCAGAGCCTGATGTGAGGGTGCTCTGTGGGACCTGCCACCAGGAGCTGGGGCAGGGTAGGTCCCAAGGTGACGACAGCTCTGCTGCCAAGGCCCTCTGAGGCTTTGCACAGGCTGTGCTCACCTGTGCCTCAGTTTCTGCATATCTGAATTAGGAGATATGTCCTTCTGAACAGGGCTTGAAAATCGGACAGCTTTAGAAAGTCAGGGAGAAACTGTCTTGTTAACTGGGGGAGCTCCATCGGAGAGGTGGCATGTCTCGAGCCTGGATATCTTGCATGCCTACCCAGAGAGGTGTTGCTGTGGGGGTACCCTCACCACCTGGGGCTGGGAACTTTCTGGGGAAACCCTGTCCTTCTGCACAGCCAGACCTCATGGTTGGTGCTCCACTTCCTCCAGCCCCCCTGGGAACTGGCAGTCACTGCTCTGCACTGCAGCATGATGGTGTTTACAGGAGCCTGCTGGGCTGTTCCCTGCTGCTCTGCAAGGCTGTTCAGGAAGGGTGTGCTGCAGCCCATCGGCCCAGGGCATGCAAGAGGGCAGGATCCCTCTGCCAGACCCTGCTGGCTGCTGCACCAAGACCCTGAGCTTGCTCAGAGGTGTATGGGTGTCTCAGAACAGCATTTCCTAGGAAAGACCCAAAAGTTGCTCTAGTTGGAGGAGGCCAGAGAACTTCGAGCAAGTCTCCATCATCTGATGAGAGATCCTGGCTCTTTGGGCAATGCTGTGTGTCCCAAATGACTTCCACTGGAAACTTGGCTGCCCCAGCTCCATTCCTCACAGAGGGCACTGGGAATGTGATCTGCGTAGTGGATGCCAGGATCCAGTATGACCAGAGCCATTGCCTTTGTGGTGATGGTGACAAACTAGTCCCACGCCACATGTATCTCAGCTCCCACTGGCTCCTGTCGCTGTGGGGTAGGCAGCTCCCTGGGCTCAGCAGTTCAGCCAGCCCTTACTGTTTCTCCCAGTGCTCAGAGCATCCTTGCTCCCAGCTCTGCTCCTCGGGGAGTGGAGATCCTCCTGAGCCGTTCCTTCTTCAGCACAGCATTTCTGGAGCTGAGGTGGGTTACAGTGATCAAGGAGAGCACTGATTTCATAGGGTTGGAAGTTAAATTACTCTTGCCGTGAGCTGCTGCTTTTGAGAAAAGAAAAGCCCTCCACAGAAGGGCTGTTGGAGGCTAGTGGTGATGGAAATGCACTGGGCTCCTGCTGGAACCTGAAGAGGTGGAGCTGGGTTTAGAGTCCAGAAGGGCAGTGGTGAGACTGATTCTCCAGAGCTTTTTCCACTGGGAGCTTGGAGAAGCAGAAAGCTGATGCTGGAATCTGCTATCCGAGGAGCCTACCAGTGTCCTGGATCAAAGCCTGTGACTGCTGGCTGATAACAAAGGGCAGGACGGGGATCTGCCCAGTGAACAAAAGCAGCCAACTGCCATTGGGACTGAAGGGACAGGTTGCTGCGGTATCCTGCAAGGAAAGCCACCATCAACCAGGAGACAGATTTATAGCCGACAGCCGGTGGGATGTGACACTGCAAGGAGCCTGCCAGCTCAAGAGAAGCTACAGATGACTGTGAAATGTGAGAGATGGGAACTCTATGTTAGGATGAGCCAGAAACTGGCCTCATGACTCCGCCAGTCTGGACCCAACCTTGCCACAAACAGCTGTGGAGGCCCAGGGCATTCTGGATGAAGGCAGAACCTCAGGCTCCTTCCTCTTTGGTCTTTCAAATTTCCTGCCTAAAACAAGATGAAATAGGCCATGTCATCCAGCCCCTGATGTGGGTGAGCAGCTACCAAGCCCAGATGTGACCAGCTCCATCCTGGCACGTCTGCTATGTTTTAGTGACACACGATGAAAAATAGAGGGTGATCCAAAGATGTCCAATTTCTGAGGCCCTCAGGGTGAAGGGGCCATAGAGGGTGCTCAGGCACAGACTTTCAGATCCTCCAGAAGATGATCAGGGCTGCCTGGAGGTGAGCAGAGTCATCCTGCACACTAAAGCTGGTCCTTGTCCCTCACTGAGAAAACTTCTGTCCAGGTCTTGTGTTTGGCCACATCACATCAGGCTGTCGTCCCTTGGAGTGAAGGAGGTGGAAGGCTGGTTCTTTGGGATTCAAGCAGAATTTCTGTTGGCTGTAAGAGGTGCACCAAAAACACATCTGCACCCTTGCAAGATTTCAGCCCTAAAGAGGAGGATCTCTTGGGTCAGTGTCTTTGGAGGATTTTTCCTCTGTCCAGGACCTCAAAGCAGATACTTTCCATGTCTGGACTCAGTCTGCAAGGAAAGCTCTTGGAGAAGATTTGGTATAGATTTGGTACAGAGGATATCTGGAGCTCCTCAACATGAGGCCATAGGTGATTGTATCATCTGCCGTTCTCGTAAAGCTGAGCTATGTTTTCAGGAAAAGTTTCTGTCTTTCAAAACAGCAAGTTTTTTTCTGTGCTAACCTACCTCCCACATTTTTGCTTTTATTGCTCTGCTGTGGAGTGACCCACAGGGTTTGGATGCACCTTCAGCAACCTGCCGGGCGGTACCTGTGCCTGTTTCCCAGGGAAGTTGTTGTAAGGGGCTCTTGGTGGTGGATGAAGGGACCTTTGGGGGACTCTGGGCAGCCTTCAGACAACAGCGTTTGTGAGACTTTGCGATAAGAGTGAGAGGATACTTCACAGCTGATGAACACATCAGGTGCAATTTTGATGGGGCAACAACCCTGAAGATAAAATGGGGTGGGTTTTTTTTCCAAAAAAATCATTTTTATCATGGATTCATTGTTCTCCCTGTCTCCCAGCTGAAATCATCCCCATGCTGGGCTATGCAGAAGGCTGATAAGGAGGCAGAGAATAGGAGCTGGTTTCCTGCACTCAGCAGACAACGCCTGCGCCTCCCTCTGCCTCTGCTTTTATGTAGTTTGGAAGTGCTCTGAAACTGCTGGGCACAGACACTTCTGAAGCAGCAGCAACTTTGCACGGCGCGTTTGTTTTATGTCTGAACTGTACATACAGCAGTGAATAGAGCTCATAAAAGATGGATGTATTCTTGTTCTTTTTGCTGGTTTTGATTTATTATTTACTTCACTTTTTTCAACTCTTCCGAAGTGCTGTAAATCATCTAAATCATTTTTCTCCTCTGCTTGGCTAGTTTCGGGGAGCTGAAGCGAGATTATTGTGCCTAGCTCCTCTGCGTTGCAGGGCTTGCTGTGGGTTTTTCAGGAAGAGAGAGAGAACCACGAAATTTGAGCTCTTACGTCTCCGCAAAGTACCTTGGAAAGACTTAAAGGTCTTCTTCCGTCTGCTCATTGCCTTTCCAGAGGCTGTATGGTTCAGCCTTCACTCAGATTTGTGAGCACTTGCTAGCACAAGCCGTCCTGTCCATGTCTGTGGATGGTTCACGTGAATAAATGCTCACCAATAGTGCAAGGAAGGTTTGCACAAGCTGCTCCTTGTGCAGCTGGGTTGTTGCAGGTCGGGAGGGCCATTTCCCCAGGGCTTCGAAGGCAACACGGATGGGACGCTGGGCCTGGGGACTTCAGAGATGTGGTGACATTTTTAAGCACATGGACACAGGTCCACTCCAGGGGAGCAGCTCTGAAGGCTGGATGTGAAGGTGCAGAGGGTTTTGTGCAGGGTTGGTTCATGTCTGGGCAGCGCAATGAGATGTGCTCTCTTGGTCTGAAGTTCAAAGCCAAGATATTCCAGCACCTGGGGCTTCTCCAGCAATGTCACCCTGGCCTCATTCACACTGTGGGCAACTGAGCAGGAGCTTCAGCACCCAGAAAAAGAAGGAAAGTCTGTGTCCACAGGTGGAACAGACCCCAGACAGCAGATTTTCAAGGGCGCTTAGCACAGTAGAATGCTGTTGCAGGATCTTAGCACCCTTCACGCACCAAACTCAGTCTGATGTGAACCTGTGCCACACTGCTGAACTGAATTCTTCAGAAACCCAGGACTAAGAGTTCCACGAGACCCAGAGCCTTGCTCCTCCGTCCTCCCCTTGCTCCTCCCAGCTGCCTGTCCTGCAGCATGGGCACAGGAGGTGGGAGTCCATTCGCAGTGCCTCTGAAGGAGGATTGGGGTGACCCCGTTTGCCCTGGATCTAAAGGTTTGGAGCCTGTGGTGTCCCCTGGACTCAGGAGACACCCACCAAGCAGGGAATAAACACAGCAGTTCAAACCCAGGAGAAGCACAGGATTCTGTGGAAAGATGAGGAAACATGCAGCAGAGCTCTGGAAGCAGAGAGGAGTCCTGCAGAAGCAGTGGATGGGTGAAGAGGAGCGCAGTGATCCCTCCATCCCTTTCCCACAGGGGCTGTGGGACAGGGCAGCATCAAAGGGCTCTTCTCACCTCCCCACACTTTCAGCAAGACCCAGGCAGCGCGTCCCCGCAGCCAAGAGCACACCAGGCTGCTTTGGGCTCCCAGCGCGGGAGTCAGGGGCTCTTTCTCCTTCCTGTCACTTTGTGTCTTTTTTTTTCAAGGGGAATTCAGCTGTAGGGGGAGAAAATGAGCAGGCTGCTAATGAAAGGGCAGCTGCTGCTCTGTGTCAGGCGTGTGAGACCCTACCGGGAGCTCAGCTGGACACAGTGGGTGGCTGGACACCGTTTATTTTTACATTAGAGCTATTTTCCTCTCACCCTGTCTGCTCTGTGCTCTTTATTTCTGAGTCAGTTCATCTCCTGTCAGATGGACATCGATGCAGGATGCGAGCACAAACCTTCCCAGTAAAGGCTAATTTTAGGATAAAAACTGATGGGGGAGGAAGGAGGGTCTTGGCTCAGCATCCATTAGCATCAATGGCATAGCTGCCCTTGATGAATGGTGCTACCTGCCTTTGCCTGGTTCTTACCAACACTGCAGCAAGCAGAGAGATAAGCCTGCAACACAGGGCAGAAACACACCGGCTGCTGGCCATAAAAGAGATTTTCACAAATTTCTGCTCCCCTGCTCCCCAAAATAAAATGTGAGGAACTGCCTGTAAGTTTAGGAAGTGACCATCTGTGTCTGGTTTCCTGGACAGGGAGAAGGTTATCAGAGCACAGGGTACCTGTGCATCTGCAGATGAGCAGGTAGGACGTAACAAGCCGAAGTTGTGCTCAAGGACATGTAGCATCAGTCACAGGTTAGGTTTGATAGGAGCAGGGATGTCTGCAAACAGCCTCCCCATGAGTGCTCCGAACATCGAGCTGATAACGTGAGTCCTGATCCTCGCATCACTGACTACACTTAAGAACATAACTCTTTTCCCTTGTGTTGGCTCTTTTTCCTGGACCCTTGGAAAAACACCATTAGTATTGCCTCTGTGGTTGGTCAGAGACAGGGGAAACAAAGCACGTCAGTCTGGTGGTCACTGGGAGTGATGCATCCCACCTGCAAGCAATGAGACCAAATGTATGAACTACCAGAAGCTGCATTAGTGGAAGTGAAAGGAAAACACAGCAGAAAGGTAAATCCTGCTATCAGGGTGCTGCAGCAATGCTCACAAACCCTGTCCCCCACCTGCCATGGCCAGGCTTTCTGCACTATTCTCACAAAAGTCTCCAGGGGAGAGAGTATGCTCAGAAGCATCATCCCAAGCAGCCTTTCTGCAGAGCTGCCTCCACAGCTTCAGCTCAGCCTTGATTGTCCCTGCAAAGGGACTCTGCAGAGCTTCGGTCCCCAAACAGGAACCAGTCTCTGGCAGACCTCACCAGAGCATACGCTGCAGTGAGCAACATCTGCACCATCCCCTGCTCCAGAGGCTGGGGGGAAAGCTGCCCCAGGCACACGTCTCCTGTGCATTCATTAACAACCAGGGACATTGCAAGTCAGCTGCCCCCATTCTGGGTATAGATTACCGTATTTAATGAAAATGGCCTGACTTGGTGTTATCCTGAAATGCCCATGAGGTCAGCAGAGAGAGCCCAGTGCCGGCAGTCACTCCGTGTCGTCACCACCCCCATGGTGCACTTTATTTCTCTAGAAGGTGCTGAGTCTGTTTTGGATGACAAGACACAGAACATATGTCTGAAAATGGCCACAGTCCTGGGGTTGCAAACAGCATCACAGAGTTATCATGTCCCAGAGGAGCAGCTCTAGCTGTCCATGGTGTTGTGCTGCTTGTACAGCAGCTCCGGGTGATCCCATATCTTTAACTCTTCTTGTATTTTAAAAGCTGCACTGTCCTTGTGTGGAAGTGGGCTTTAAATGGATAGCCTAACTTGACTGAAAAAGTAAGATATTTGAGGGCTGTGCAGAGCAATTGGATGTTGATGCTTCAAGAAGCAAAACTGCCTTGGCAAAAAAAATCTCTTAAGTCATTTCTTTGTCCTGCATTTTTAATGTTCCATAGGATTTTCTCCACATCCCCCTGTGAAGCTGTGGCTCTGAGACGTGATCCATTTCCAGCACTGGAGGGGCAGTGGGACACAGGGAGCCCAGCCCTCCTCCAAAGCTCCTCTATGTGACCAGCCCTGGGAGAGCATCCCTCGGTCCACAGCCTGATGAAGGATGCATGCCCAAGCTGAGGCTGCAGTACCTGGCACATGGGCTCTCCTGTAGCCCGGGACAGAGGCTGTAAGAGCAGGGTGAAGCTCCTTGCTCTCCCTGACTGTCCTGACTACCTGGCAAGCTCTGCAGAAGAAGGTCGTCTTGGTGCAGGTGCGATTCTGCAGAGCCGGCTGGGCTCCCGCTGGTGCACCGGGCATCAGCAGAGCTGGACACAGCAGAAGCTTTTATTTCCATAAAAAATGGTGCTGAATTAGGAGGCAGGGAGAACCCAGCTTTCATCTCAGACAGTGATTAATCATGGGGACAGGGTGCCAGAGAAGCTGTGGATTCATCTCACCTAATTTCAGACATTTAGAAATTCAAGGTCTAAATCTAAGTTAGCTCTCTTGGCTCCCTCTAGGCTGAATGGAGACAACTGGTCACTTCCAGAAGATGAGCCTCTGCAGACCAGGGCAAAGTCAGAGCCAATTAGCACTCCAAGGTTTATGAACTTAGCACCAGGGGTGAGAGGTGGGATGCTTGGAGGTGGTGAGTGTGGTCCAGGAGGGGTGCAGAGTGGCAAAGGGTGGCAGGCGGAGGTGCAGTGGGACAGAGGAGGTGATGATGAGGAGAAGGATGTGATGGTGAAGCGAGGTACCATGGGGACTACATGAAGTCCTGTAGCCATGTGGCTGTGAGCCGTCTGGGTCCACTCATCCCTGGGGCTGTACAGGATGCTGACCGTCATCTGACACATCTGAGCATGGTGATGTCCCGGGCCGGCTGGGACAACAGTGCCCACATTGCTCTGCACTGAATCAGCCTGACAACAGTTGGAGGAGTAACAGACTCAAACATCACATTTTAAATACCCATAAATTTGGAAACAGAGCCAGAGCTCTTTAATCTTGGTTCATTTTTTCATTCGTAACGAGATAACAAAGGAAACCAAGCGCGAGCTCAAGCCATGAATTATTTAGGGAGAGCACATCCATCTCTGGTGGTTTGGGGTTTGCTCTGCCATCCTGGTGTGCACTGGGTGAGCAACAGTTGGCTGAAGGCCAGCTGGTCATAGGATTTCCTCATCAGGGGTGTGATGTCCTGTAGGCACCGAGGGGTCTATTCCAGCCCTGATGGACGCGGGAAGGTACCAGGCTCTGCCCCAAGTCTGTGGCCTCCGGGATGGCTGTGAGGACTCAGGCAGCACTAGCCCCTCTTAGCCCATTGTCCTCTGCATCGGGCACAAAAGCCAGGAATTTTTTCTCCAGAAAAGAGTGGGTATTATCCCCCCACCAAAAGAGCAAGTGCCTGCCTTAATGCAGAGAACAGAAAGCTTCCCCAAAGCAGGGGAAAGCCAGCAAAGCAAGGACCCACAGCAAGATATCTTTGCACGAGCTGTCCCTCGAGCATGGCTGAGACCTTGTGACGTGGGAATGAGGGAGCCCAGTGTCCCCTGGCTGGTTTTGGGGTCGGAGTCCTCCGGCTGCACCACATCCTGGCCCGAGGCACAGCACAGCTCTGCGGAGGACGCCGTGCCAAAGCACCAGGGTGGAGGAGCTTAAGAAGGGAGTTTTCCCACCCTGCTCTGGAGCCCAGTGAGAAGGATGGAGGCTCCTGAGCAGCCCGGAGCTCCAATTTCATGGAAATCCATTTATCTCTGCTTCCTGCAACCCTCACAACATGAATAAATGATGATTGCAGAAGTGATGAACCTGCCCCTGTTTAGGTGTGAAATGAATGTTTACAGGCATAGAATAAATCAAGTATCCCATGGGCGAGCAGCGGGATATTAAACCAAACACCTTTGTGTGCTTAGCACTTGCTGTTAGAGGCCAAGGGTTTGAAGCCTGGCCAGGTATTTCCATTAGCCCCAGTGTGACAGGCGCCGAGCTCCGGGTACCCGTTCAGCAAAGGCCGAAAGATCTTGAAGAACAGGAGGGAGCCAACAGCTCTCGGATGAGCAGCTTGCCTCCTGTCTTCTCCACCTTCCCCCTCTGTTTCTCTACATACCTCTCTCTCCGCCTAACGCTACAATCTGCACAGACTCTAAGAAGTCAGGAATACAATGCAAATTCGTGAAGGATTGGCAAGAAATTGCGTGTGTGCTAGTTGCCTGTCAGCATGCAGAGTACTTCTAATCTTGTCACATAAATAATACGATTATGTAAAATATCAAACAGTTGGAATAAACTTAAAAGCCACAATGTTCTAGTCACAGACTTAATAGAGGGGAAAAAAACCAACAAAAAATAAGTAAAATCCCTTTTTATTCTGCAGCATGGAGGGGAGATGGCTCCTCACCGAAATCAACTGGAGCCTCCCAGGGGATGAAGAGGTGGGAACTTGTTGGGGAGACAGAACTGCTCCTTAGCATAGCTGGACACAGCCCCAGCCTTGCCAAGACAGGACTGATGAAGAGGAGAGACAGCAGAGCTGTGGAGTCAGGAGAAGTCTCCCCCAAGGTCACTGAGGAATTTGGTGACAGTCAGGACAGAGCCGGTGTCCCCCGCACACTAATTTGCCTTGCCACCCCCAGAAACCTGCTGCTGCAGTGTTACTGTCATGGGATATCCCTTCTAACCATGAGAATTATTCAACTGAGAGGAAAACATCGATCCAAAAGCCCCCCAAGCCAGCTGCCTGCATTGCACTTGCTCTTGCCCCCCAGCACCCAGCCCGTGCTGGCTGCTGGGACCAGGATGCGGCACGGAGGCAGCTGGCAGGGAGGGCTGCGTGCTCCTGGAGCACAATTCCCCTCTTGACTCTGCATCGCTCTGCATCGCTAATGCTGCCCTCTATTTGTACCGCCTGCAGTGTTTCCGGCATCGCTACAGGATGAGAGAGGAGGGAACGGTGCCCAGGGACCCGCTGGGAGGATTTTGCTACTGGCCCCGAGATCAAGGGCAGCATGAAAAGCCACCATCCCTTTGTTAGAACTCGCTAAAGAGACCGGGCTGATTGAGATGGAAAACAAAATCCTCTCCTCTTGCTCCACACAGGCACGTGCACAGCCCTGACTGTGCAAGCTCGCACCCCTCACGTGCACCAACACGGCTTATGACCGTGACCACCCAACCCCAGCTGGGGGGAATTTCGTGGTGTGGACTGACTTCACAAAAGGCACCAAGCAGCCATCAGCTGCACCATCCTCACAGTGGGGCTGGGAACTTCTGCCCGTGAAGCAACGGGCTTGTCCCCAACCAGACACAGGCTTGGCTGGGTTTGGACTGCAAGTCCCTGACCTTCCCACCCATCAGTGCCCACAGCACTGCCCACGACCTCCAGAGATGGTACTGTGGTGGGAACAGATGAGATGGCAGGCCTTTGGGCCAGGAAAGACCATCACTGTCTGCCAAAGTGTCTGTGCTCAGCTGAGGTCCAGCTGTCAAGCTGTGGTAGCACTCTCTGAATTTATGTTCCCTGCTGCATCTCCCGCGGGTTCATCACCAAGACTGGTTTGCTGCTCCCATTTGCTACTCCCAGACCTTGACAAGTTTTTAGAGACCCTTTGCCTTGGGAACAAGGACCTCCCTCTTCCCAGTCGAGCTCTGCAAATTTCTCTTGGGGCACAGCATGAGTTCCAGGCTTTGCCCTGCTGCCTGCAGCTCCCTGCTCTCGTGCGTGCCCGGGCAGTCAGGGATACGTGGCCAAAGTCGGTGCGGCGACAGGGCCATGCCAGTGGAGCGCTGCCAGTTTACAGATGTGTGCCCTGCTCGGGGCAGCGTGTAACTTACACACTGAGCTGCCCCTTCCACTTAGGAGAACGGCTGTGATGAGCCGTGCTGCAGGCAGGGCTCCTGCCTCTGCCTGGTTGGCTACCCGAGAGGGAACGCCGGCACTTTCCCTGCCTGCCTGCTGCCTCTGACTCACGTCTCTCTCCCTCCAGTTTGCCCTTTCTGGCTGGGAAGACAGTCAAGGCCAGCGTAAGGAGCTGCTTATTTGACAAAAGACATAGTTTCTCTCATTTGGAGACTTTTAAAGAGGGAAGAGAAATTGCTGGTTTTGGGGCATCCACAAAAGAGGGAGCAGATCCACCCCTGCATTTAGTGGATGATAAAGCTGGGAAAACATGCATCCCATCTATGCTGAGCAGACCTTTCTACTGGGGGCCGAACATCATTGTGATGAGACTGAGCCCAGTTTCTAAGAAATTATTCTTCTTGGCCATCTGTACAAGAGTCGGCAGCCCCACTCTGCTGAGCCGGCACGAAGTAGGCTGAGACCTGACAGCTCATTGCACACGTGGCAGACCAGTGACCCAGCAGCATGCCACATCCCAGCCAAGCCCCCTCGAATCAGCACTCTGACAGTTTTGGCCTCGCTCCTGCGTTAATTCCTGGAGGAAAAGCCCTCTCTGCTGCCAGATAACTGCACCTGATGCCCACGTCTTGCCACTGTTGCCACAGTGCCCGGGGGACCCTGGCTGGGGAGCAGCTGCCTGCTCCATGTGTGCTCCTCTCCTCCCAGCTCTCCACTCCTAGTCCACCTCCCCAGGCAAGGCAGCAACATGGGGTGCTTGAAAAAAAACAACAAACAAAAACCAACCCACAAAGCCCTGCCAAGGCAGCAGTGTGCCCTCCAACCCCCCTCCTCACTCACAATATCTCTCCTCCACCAGTTGCCCCCCAAACCAGACTGGCAGCCCCACAGCTGGGAGCAACTTGCTGTCCCACCCTCCCTCTGCTCACATCGCCCCACACACCCCCTTCCAGGGCTGAAAATGACTTTGGATGACAAGACCCACTTACTCCAGGGACTCCTCGTTCCCTCCTGGCCCCATCTGTCTCCCTCCAGCAGGACGTTTGGGACTTTCCATCTTGCTCTCCTGTGAAGCTCTGCAGCCTGCCCTGTTGCAAGAGAGGGGGGAGCAATCCCTCTTCCGGTCCCTGGTTTTCTGAGGTTTAAGGCAGCTGCTGGTTGTCACTGGGAGGTTGGGTTTATTTTAATTCACCTGTAATTGCGTTATCTCTACCCATCTCTCTGCAGAGCGTACTGCAAATATACCTGTATCGCACAGCCTCTCCCCTAATGGATTGCTCAGCAAGGCAGCGCTCCGAGGCCTGTCCCCTGCTCTCTCATAACTTAACGACCCTGTTATTGGCTTCGTGCAAATGCTGCTCAATTCCCTCAGCTCCTGGCACACAGCTTGTTCCCTGCACTGCCCTGCAGACACGTCCTTTACAGCATGCCTCCATGATCGTTTGCTGGCAGATGCATGCTCCGAGATGACTGGGCATGGGAGAGCCCAGATTAACATGGCTGTGAGCAACAGGTAATGCAGCCTCTAGGGACTGGGAAATGGGCAGAAAGAGTTCAGATGCACAGCAAGGCTGTACACGCAATAGCAAAGGGGAGATGGATTTTCTTCTCCTACCCCCCTACAATGGTGCTGGGACCTTTCCTTCCCTCTCCCTGATAACCTTCTGCTTTTGCTGATCTGACTTCACAGTCAAGTGCAGTCCCAGGACGATGCTATTAGAGACCATTAGAAGCTTGGCCAAAACCTGAATTTCTTAGTTCACTGTTATTTCCAAAAATATGAGAGAATAGAGTACTGCGGTTGTCAGTGACAGCTCCTGGGGCTTCCAACACACAAGGAGGAAAAATACTACATTTCACCTGATCCCACTGCATCATCCCTACATTTGAAGCTCCTTTCCAGCCTGAAACCAAGGGCTATAAATCAGAATATTTTAACGAAGCAGTCTGGCACCAAGCATTTTAGTCCCCTATGAAAAAATCCCACCTTGCTTTTCCTCAGCACAAATACTTCACCAAAGCAGAGCTGAGGCCACAAAGTTTTCCCACATCACCAACTGCGATCTTTCACAGAAAGAAGACCAAGCTCCAGCCCAGCCCCTGGTGCTTTGCTGGCACCAGCACCGGCCCCAACCTTCCGTCAGCTCCACTGCTGCAACACCAACCAAGGTCCCTTTCCTCCCAGCCCACTATGGACCATGGCAGAGCTCCCTGCCTCTCCAGACATGAAACCCTTCCCCTGAGAAAGCCCCTGGACATGGACTGGTTTGGGTTGGAAGGGACCTTAAAGATCATCCAGTTCCACCCCCTGCCATGGGCAGGGACACCCTCCACATCCCCTGGCTCCCCCTGTGTGCAGCCAGCCCTCCCTCAGCTTTGCACAGATCCAGTGACAGGCTCCAGCACCTCTCCAAGCACTGAGCTATTGCTGTTATTCAAAAACAGGAATTTCTCTTTCTGAGCAGGAAAGAGCATCTTCCTAGCACTGCCTTCCCTCACACATTATGAGGAGATACAGCTCCATAAATCTCATCTTAGCCAAGGGCATTACCCCATGCCAGTTAGCACTAGATCAAACCTAGGTTTATTCAGCCTCCCACTAATCCCTTTGCAACAAGAACCACCTGCAGTCTGGAGTCCAGGATTTAGCAGGAATCAGTGTGCAGGTGTCTCTGATTTGATCATCCCTTTGGAAACGGCTGTGCTCTGCAGCCCAAGTGAAAAGCAGCCTGGGGAGGGGGAGCAGGGACAGGTGGGAAAGAAAATGTGTCTGCAGGGGCAAAGAGAGAGCAACAAAGTGGGGGCTCATGGTTCCTTCCCCCCCCCCCCCCCCAACACTTCTGAGAGGCCAAAAAACATTGGAAAGAGATGGGGGGAAAGAAAGGAAAAAATATCTTATTTTCAAGAATTCTCTGGTACTTAAAAGCTTGAGACCCGCAGGGGAAGCTAATAAATTTTAAATAGTTTGGAGAGTTGAGACCAGCAGTTTAACTTTGTGCGGCTGCTGAGTTGTTTTCCAAGTGTATTTAATGAAACCCTTCATTATGTTCAGATAATTATGATCTCCGTGTTTCTGTTGCTGTTGGAGTTTACCATCTGTGCTCGCAGGTACACGCTCCATCTCGACACAGTGGGCACCGCCAGATACTCGCGCTGGGCTCCGCTGGCAGCCCGTGGGGCTGGGACGCATTTTCTGGAGTTGTGGGTTCATCCCTGCCCACCCTGCGAGCCCTGTGCTGCAGCCACCAGCCCACTGCTGGAGACATGGGCAGGACCGTGACCGGCCCTGAGGGCTTCACACACACACCCCCCAGGGTCCTGCGTGGGGTTTGTCTCTTGATGCTCCCCTGGGATGATGGTGGGATGAGGGGGTCTCATGCTAACAGGTCCATTTTGGGTGAGCAGGGCCCTGAAGTCCCTCCTGCTCTTTACTGACCTCCACCCTGAGCATGTGAGTTTGCCCGGGAAGAGGTTTTGGCTGTCCAGGACAAACTCTGGGCTCTGCAGTGATGGGGTTTGCTTTGATACCTCCAGCTCCCTGCAGCAGCCAGTATCCCCACCCCTGCCTGGGGGCTCCTTTCACCTGCCCACTACATCCCCATCCCCTCTTCCAGGGCTGCACCCCACCAGAGACCCCTACCCAGCATCCCTGCTCCAAGCCCTCTGCCCATCTGCCCTCCCTCCGCAAGCTCCAGCTTTTCCTGCACCATCCTGGTCCTCAGGAGCACGAGGCACTGCGGGGCTTCAGGGTTTTGTGACTGAGCTTCGATATTGCCTGGGGGGGCTTCACCTCCGCTGCCCCACACCGCAGAGCTGATCCACCAGACACTCCCAGCTTGCCCCACAGACGTTCCTGCCCTGACCGTGGGGCCCGGCGCAGCCGGCCGTTGCTCACCCCAGCTCTAGATTCCTCCAACAGCAGGAGGGTGAGTCACCCCCGGGGAGCTGGAGCCATCTGCAGAGCGGGGCGCCAGCTCCCACTGAGTCAGGTTCAGCCGCCCACCGGGAGCCAAGTTTGGAGGCTGCCCTGGCTCCCAGCCTGGCGGGACAGGGTTTTCCACATGCTCACTTGCAGGGAGGGTGTCACTCAAGGATGGGGCAACTGGGGCTGGGGGCATGCTCAGCTTGTGGTCCTCCATAAACACAGCCGGATGGTGCACAGCATCCTTCTCCCAGGTGTTCCCTTGCAGGGCAGGGCTGGTCCTGCCCCAGGACCCCATGTGAGCTAGAAGTGCAGCTCCCATCCAGGCCACCCTTGCCCTGCATGTCCCAGGCTGGTGTGGGACAGGAAACGCCCTTGATCCTGTGCTGGCACACTGTGATCTGCAGAGATGGCTCTGCTCCGAGGGGGCTGGGAAGAGCCGGGACCGAGGGGTTCTCCACCGGTCACGGTGAACAGCCATGGCAGGAACGTGGCAGCCATGGGCTGTTTTGTAGATGCTGAAGGGAAACAGCAGTAGGAGATGGAGCCAGTGGTGAGGCATGAGAAAGGGGACTGCAGCCCTGAGGGGGAGGAGGGCTGTTGGAGTACCCGGTGCTGCTCTCCCCGCCTGCCAACTGGGCGCTTTTCCCCTGCTCTTAAATGTCAGCAATGATGTTTCCTGCCCAAGCCAGCTCTTCCCCTTGGGGACCAGCCAGCAGGGTCTGTTTTATACCCACTCCCAACAGCTTGGGTGGCTTGGGACTGGGGCTGCCGCCTGAGCCATGCCAAGTTGGCAGCATCGCCGGGCTCCCCAGCCAGCTCCTCTTGGAGCCTGCACCCGTGCTCAGCTCTCGCCCGGCTCCAGAAATCCAGCTCACCTCTCTGGGGTTTCCTTCCATGGAGGATTTCTACAGGCAGTTTAGGAAAGCAGCAGGTCTGGTTAGAGGGGAAAAATGAGGACGCTGTGTTTTATCCCAGAGATCACCTTCCTCCTGGGGCGGGCAGAGCAGGGTCCCTTCTGTACATCCTTGGGAACATCACCCCCCACTCCGTGTCCTGCCCCCCAGCTGCTTCTCCTTAAACTGCAGTGGGAGGCATGGGGTGTCCCCAGCAAAACCCTGAAGGAAGCCAGGGGGTCAAGGAAAAGCCCAAAGCTTCTACTCCCTGCCTACAGCACCCCTCAGGACCCCGGCCCAGGGACCCCAGCAGCAAAATGTTGGCACCTGAGAGCAAGTGGTGGGAATGCCTTGAGGCTGCCGGCACAGAGCGGCTCCCCGCAGTGCCCATGCAGTGCCTGGCGTAGTAGGGCTCCTGCTATAATGCACATAATTGTCACTTTCTTCCCTCCAGAATCCGCAGGGTACAGAACAGCTCCGGCGGATTCCCTTATTTAGCTCAGAAGACATCTGCGCTGCTGCAGGGCGTTCAGTGCAGCACCAGGGCGCATGGGGCTGGAGCACTTCTGGCACTTGGTTTTTACAGAGCTGGGAGTTGGCTGTGTGGGTGGCTGTGCCCTGGGATGCTGGCGGCAGGGGCAGTTCCTGGGGTACACTGGGCACATCTGGCAGGAAGGGAGTTTTGGGGACAGCCCTGTTGCTGGCTGTGGGTGTAAGGCACAGCAGGACACCCTGCAGGGAGTCGGGGAAAGGTGACTGAATGGGAGGAGGCAACATGATATGGGGATGCTGCACACTAGCAAAGGGACTGTGGATGTGTGTGCACAGCAGATTGCGCACAAGACAGAGGCCTGGACATCAGAGGAGCTCGAGGAGGGAAAAAGAAGTGGTGGTTTAGTTTACCCCCCAGTCTTAGAGGGTGCCAGGAGGGAGTGGATGTATACCAGCCCTGCCTTGGGGCAGGGACAGGTTGCATCCAGGAGCAGCAGCTGGCATCAGGGTGATGCCCAGCAGGGCTGAGGTGTGACAGCAGAGCTGGAGCTCGTGTATCTGGAGGGCAGAGAGCACATGGGATCCTGACAGCATTGACTCTCCCTTCATGCTCCCTGAGTGTATAATATCCCTCCCTGCGTGAAGTCCCAGTCCCTCACTATCCCTATGCGGTGTAAAGCATGCCCTCTCCTCTGAGCCTGTCCCAGTACCATCCCATTCAACACACACCTTGCACGAGGATGCCCGCCTCAAATCCTTGAGGCACACAGCTACCCACCACCAGCCCAGTGTCCCTCCTTGAGCTGTGGCTGCCTCCACAAAGCAGAGCTGTATTGCAAAAAGGGCTGAAGCGCTGGAAGGGACCGTATCAGGCTGCAGCCAGCATGCAAGTCATGACATTTCCTGCAGGACTTGGGGACTGGTGCTGGGTAGTGTCTTCTCTGCAGAGATGTCCTTGCCTGGCAGCTGCTGGGGGATCAGTGGGAAGGGGGAGCATGAGGCACTGCAGATGTGGCTTTAGGCACAAGCTACCATTTTGTCTGGTTTCAACAGGATTCCCAGAAAAGGTTCCCACCTCATGCCGGAGTGTCCTGGCTCCCTAAAATGTAAGGGAGGAGGAGTGGCAGAGAGGAGATGGAGAAAGACGCTCATAATGTGTAATGATCCTTTAATGCTCTCTCTGGCCCCCTCCCAACACATATGGGAGCTGGATGAGCCAATTAAACTGACACCAATTAAATCAGCATAAATCACATCCCGTAAACCAGAGGTGGGGCTCAGGCAAACACCCCTGCTGCGAAGGATGTCAGAGCTGGCCTGAGGTTGATCTTCACAGCCCAACTCCCTCCTAGTTCAGAGAAAGTCAAGCCATGGAGGCACCATCAGGGAGGAGAAAGGGCTGGGTGAGGACCCATACCAGATGGCAGAAGGGAGAGGGGTAGCAGTCTGATGGGCAGAGGTGGTCTCCCCTGGGGAGCAAGGGATGCCAGAACTCACGTACTAGCTGGGACAGGCATCTCTCTGCACTGGAGGTCTTCCACAGGGTCACCTTGGACTCTGGACTGCGATACTCCTTCTGCCAGTGCATCATGCCTCCCCCGAGCCAGTCCTCCTTCCTAGGGCTCAGCCTGGGACACCCTCCTTGCTCTGGATGGGCTCCAGCAGCTCTGGGGTGCTGTGCAGGGTGGAGTCACCCTGACAGGCTGCGTAGCTGACTTTGCCCTTGTGCGTTCATCCCAGGCCAGTCCTGAGCAACTGGGGTTGCAGTTGCCAACCACGAGGATTGAAAAGTGTGCGTGTGAATTCCCCTTTACTCCCCGTCTTCCTCTGCTCATGCTCCTTGCTTTGCTCTCCCTTTGACTACCTCCCTGTTCTCTACAAAAGGGCTTTCTCTGTTGGATGCTGGCAGGCATCCATCCTCACCTCGGCTGGAAGAGCCTTGTCCTGTCCCCTGCCCCCTTGGCTCTCGCAGCCAGGTAGCCCAGGGTCCAGGCGGTCGCAGGGAGACGAGCAGTTACAGGTGGCTGTTAAGAGATCCAAATCACATCGGAGATGTCGCAATGTCAGAGCTGCAAAGCGAGGTCTGGGGCACACAAGTGGAGTGGCAACTCTTAACTTAATCCAGACAACTGTCACTGAACCACAAAGGAGCAGGGACTCTAATTAAGTCCCACAGCCCTTTGGGAAGTATCAAGCCAGAAAAACAGTTCGAAAGCTTTAGGCAGGGTGATTTTAAACAAATGAGGAAGTGCCTTAGAAACAGCTTAAGATGAAAGCTACCAAATTAAAATCCTTGCAATCAGTATGGAGGCTACTTATGCAACAACCTCCCGAGGAGGAATTGGAATCCCAGAGATAAAATTCTAAACAAATAAAGAGACAGGAGATGAAGGAAAAAGAAATGAAACTTGGTCAAAAAGTGATATACAAAGGGCTGCTTGAGCCACCTTTGAAAAAAGGAAATCTAGCGTCATGAAGGGTGCTTTTGCAAAGAGGAAAAAACAATGTCAGGAAAATAGAGGAGTGTGAGCATCAAGAGAGTATCCACCTCTCTGATACGTTTGCTGCAAGCAGAGAGCTTCCTTGAGCAAGCAGGAACGTGGCTGAAGGTGCCGGTCAGGCACCTCTGTGCATGGCGTTAGGAGATTGAGGTGAACCCAGGTGTCCCCATTGGATACTTCGGTTTGGGGGGAGAAGCCCCCAGCAGAGCAGCTCCTCATCCTTGGATTGACGGGATATTGTCCTTCCATTGAGTTTTTGGCAGGTTTGGTGGGTATGCGTGGTGGCAGGTCCCATGGCTAGCCTGGGAAGCCAGGGCAGCTCCAGCTTTATGAGAGTCCTGCAAACACACAGCTTCTTCCAAGCTTTGTGTGGGGAGAGCAAACACAGCATGAAACCTGAAAGTCAAGTGCAAGTGCCTGAGACAACCCCCCAGTTGTTAACACAGCTCTGTTGGGCTGCAAGAGCTGGGAGGCAAGAGGCTGGAGAGCAGGGCAGTCCAGCCACGCAGCACAGTGCAGGGCCACTGCACTGGGAGCTGAGTCCTTGCCCATGTCACACAGGAGTGCTCTGAAGGTTTGCATTCGCTCAGAGGGTCTTTGTCTCTATTGAGAGGCGACAATGTGTCCCGTGATGACTCACAGCCCTAATGTGCATTGGTTGCAGACTGAGATGGTTGCACAGTGAGTAGCGTGCATTGCTTGCATCCTCCAAGTCTGGAATGATGCTGCTTCTGAGACCTTCAAAGGTACAGGCTGGCCAAGGCTGGGGAACTCATCACAGGGAGACAACATGCTCAGCTGCTTGGAGTTACACCTGGGACACCAATGGCAGCTGCATGAGGCAGAGCTGATGACACAGACATCAACTTTGGCTTTCGAAGGATGCAGGGGCACAGGGACAATAGGAGAATTGCCCAAAGTCACAGGTGACTCCTGCAAGATGTCCTTGTCCTTTTGCTGATGTCAGGCTGTGCTGCCAGATGCCCTGAGCTCCCCGTATACTGTACAGAGTATACCCCAGCTATACCCTAACCTGAGAGCAGGGTGTTACAGAGCAGATGAGGGCACTGGCCTCACAGCGATGCAGGGACAGCACCTGGCACGGGTATCCAACAGCTGCCGTGCTGAGGCCGGGCTCACGTTTGGGATTAGCTTCCTTAATGGCCCGGGTACCACCTGCATCCATGCAAGAGAGCTGCTGGAAGGCAGCTGCAGGGGGGCACGTGCAGTCCTGGGTCTGCGGCACGGTCAGCTTTGCCCATCCTGCCAGCCCGGGAGCTGGGTGCGGACAGAGCGCCGTTCGCCAGCCCTACCAGCGCATGGGCTGCGATGGGCACGCTGCCACCTCCCCTGCCCTGCGGCGGGGAATTCAGCAGCATGGCAGCGATGGGAGTGCGGCTGGCAGCCCGACCAGACATTGCAGCAGCCCTGGGTTACCTCCCTCCGCGGCAGCAGCAGCAAGGCGGCGGTGTCTGTCCCCCAGCTCTTGCACGGGAGATGGGCAGTGGGCAGGAGTGGTTTGGGGCAGGGAGTACTCCTGCCTTCGTTCTCGCTTCAAATCCAACTGGAACAAGCTTAGGAAATTGCAAGGGGGGGTGGGGGAGGAGGGATAAAATAAGATAAATAAAACCAAATAAAAATAAACCCCAAACCCTCCGTTCTTCTTTGATTCTTCCAGTTTTTTCACGCCAAGATTACTAATTGTCTAAGCATCTCAATTTGCTGGTTTCACTTAATCACAGACACTTTGGAGATTATCAGCCTTCCCCACATGTTCGGTACCTTGTTTCCAAACTACAAGACCCACGGGGAGCAGCTAGCAAGCGCCTGCAGGAGCGACAGCAGCAAAGCGCTCCCACTCCCCTCTCCCCGCTTCCCCCCTCCGTCCCTCCGGCTGGGCTGTCAGAGTTTGATTGCCTCTGAAACCGCTGCGTATTCCCCCAAAGTTCCCGAGGACGGGGGCCGTGAGGAATGGCGAGGTGGGGGCTGGGGGCACCGTTGTCAGCTCCTGGCAGCTCCCAGCCTTTGATTTCCACAAAAGAAAGGAGGGAGGTGGGGGAGGGAACGGATATGATTTATTCAGCAAGTTCCTAACCATTTTTTTTTTTTCCTTCTTCTTCTTCTTCTTTTCCAGAGGCTGTGAAATAACTGAAGCCGACGGAAAGGTGAAGTGCTGGGAGAGATGAAGGAGGCGCGTTTGAAGGCATTTTCTTCCTTTTTGTCACATCTCGCTGCAAAGCTTTTAATTCCTGGAGCTCAGTTCCTTCCTGGAAAGTCTGAGCCGCTGCGATGGAGGGGGGTGGGCTCCCTGCGGGCGGCTGGGGTCCAGCTGGCTGGGACAGAGGCAGGCAGAGGAGGAGGAAGGAGGTCTTGGTGCTCAGAGTGTGTCAGCTGGTTTCAGCCCCATCGTTGTCTGTTGGTCCCTTGTTGCCCTGTTGCCCACCCCGGAGCCTGGGGGTCTGCTAGAGGCAGCGGGGAGGCAGCCCTGCTCTTGGCCCCAGCACCGCTGGCCATGCCAAGACCCAGGACCTGCCCAGCGATGGACTGAGCCGAGCAGAGACATCTCTGCTCCAGTCCCTGCAGAGGAGCATCCATCACGGCAGAGGACACAACCCTTCCTGATGCCACCAGGCCAGGCAGCGGGAAACAGGGCACGTCACCAGCAGCGTGGGTGCCACGAGGGAGACAGGACCCGATAGCTGGGGTGGGTCATTTCCTGCACCCCTTTAGAGTTGTGATAGTCTGGGTATCAGCACATCCCTCTCGGTATTGGACGGTTAGCATGAAGAATCAAATGGCATTTACAATGTGAAAAAGTGAAATCAAATTTTCTTCTTTGGAGGGGAAAAATATCTTTTTTTTTTTCAAAAAGGAAAAATGATGATTGGAAATGACTTTTCTTTGTACTCAATTTGTCTGCTTTGGGATAGCTGCACACTCTGCTAGTCCAATTGCATTTTTCACTCTTAAATAATAGAAACCACAGAACAGCTGCCAGAGCAGGGATACCTGGGGAAAGCACAAGGAAACCGCGGGAGCAGAGATGCCAGCACCATCCAACACAGCTTTCCGGGGTGGAGAGGCACCTTCGAAGCCCTGCGCACCCCAGCTGAACCAGGGATCTCTGCTGGCTTTTCTGTTCCTGGCACGGGTGCACCAAGGAGGCAGCAAAAAAGAGACTCCCGTTCAGGAGGACCCACAGCCGGGTCTACCGGCTGTCAGCACCCAAAACAAGTCAAATTTCCAATAATTCTGTTCTATCTAAAAGCCAAAAGAGAATTGTGTTGCAAAGATGTCATTTACAACCTAATCCTCCTTGGTACTGCGTACAGACTCCCTGGGAGCTCAGCACCTCTCCTGTAGACCCAGCTTGGATCTGCGACTCTGAAATCCCTACGCATTTCCTTGGGAACTCTCTGATACAACTTGTGGCATTTTAAAAATAAAATGATCACAAACCATTCACCACAAACAATGCTGGCTCTTTCTTACTACACCAGAAAGTGACGCAGCCCTTCTGCACCACCACCAAAAACATCTGCATCACTGGGAAGACAACTGTGGTCCTGCAGGAAGAAGCTCCTTGTGCGCAATTCATTGAAGGGTTTTTTTTTTTATTACTTTCCATTTGTGAGTTGCTAAGAAGCTGATCCTGATTTCAGCAAATGAATTTGTTATCTGCAAGTGTTCACTGAATAGTTTATGCAAACAAATTTCAGCCCATGGGGTGTTTGCAAACTGTTCATTTCATGGTATGTGATTAGTAGAAATGGTCAGAAAATGGGTGCAAAACAATTTTTATGAGCTGTCCTCAACACCCAGGCTCCTTAAGCCTACATTTCCATCACTGCCTTGTTTTTTGTTTGGGTTTTTTTTCTTTTAACTGGAATTAGAAAAGTATTAACCAACACATGATTAGTCGAACTTTTCATGCTTTGTTTCTAGCTAAAAGCTCTAAATAGAGGGCAGTTCATGCTCCTAGAAAGAGCAGACCTTTCTGAAATGCATCGATAAACAGAAAGCAAAGCCTGCCCAAGAACCCCCTTGAAGGATGAGCAAGCAGGAATACGGGCCTGGTTGTGGCTGACTTGAAGACCATTTTGGAGTCAAAACTCTTTTTTGTGACTGCTGCATCTGCAGACTTTAGCCAGCCCCACCAAGAGGAATTCAGTGGAGAGATATAAGGGATGAAATAAAAATGAAGGGGAAAATGAGAGTGTCCTCACCCTAAAGAGCACAAACGTCCTGCTTAGGTGCTTTTCCTGAAGCAAGAGGCACAGCCACCCTGCAGGGATCCCCCCCAGGACCCATTCCTGATGCTGGGTCTATGATGAGGGTGTCTGGTCTCCAAGGCCGAGCGGGGGACCCTCTCCCACACCCGGGACCCAGCACTGTTCTTTGCTCACTAAAACTTTAAAGGGAGCATGTCTCTGGTCACCTCTTGCTTGCCTTTTGCTTGACATCCCACAGGGACCCTGTCCCTTCTCAAATCCCTGCAGCACTTTTGCTCACTGTCATAAACCATGAAACCTGTTTGCTTTACCCTTCCTAGAGATACAGCATCCATACCCTGGGCAGGGTCTCCGTTGCAGATCCACCTCTTGTGCCGAGAAGGACCGAGGGACATAAAGCTGGTCCCAAACTACCTGATGTTGATGACCCAGGGGTGAGAACCTGGGGGAGCTCGGTGCAGACCTGTCCAGATCCCAGACCCCGTGTCTGGGGTATGCAGGGGGCTCAGAGTGATGGAGGTGGCACAGGCAGCTCAGAGCAGAGTCGGAGGCTTTCCCCGTGGGTTTAACAGTGCTAACAGAAAACAGTGCCCGGAAGATTTATTCATTTAACGCATCTGGTAATTACATTTCGGCAGGTGGTATGTGGGGCCTGGATTCGTTCCACGCACACCAGGCTCGGGAAGGCTCCAGTCCCACGTTTGATAAATCTCAGAATAGAATAAATAAATAAAATCAACAGTCCCCAGCTGCGAGTGCGGAGGAGGCATATCCTCTCCCCATGCAACACGCTCCCCCTGCCTCCCGCGTTCCCCCGCACTGGGGCCGTGATTCAGTGCTACACCCCTCCTCCCATGGTGAGGATCTCCCTGCTCTGATGGTGTACAGGGACACGCACATGCACACGCATTGGCACACGCACACGCACTGGCACATGCACTTGCACGAGACAGGATGGAGAGAGGCAGCGTGGGTGGAGCGGGGCACACGGAGCGGTGCCTGGGGCCAGCTCTCCTCCCAGGGTTGTGGGTCTGGCAGAGATGTGGAGACCAAGAGAGCGTGGGGAAAGCATGGGGGGGGGGTGCAACTGGGGAGGGCAGAGAGAGCTGGTGGTGGGAGGATCCAGTGTTTAAGGAGAGAAAGATGAGCCAGGAATTGGTGGTGAGAAAGGGGACGGCCTGCGGAGCAAGAGCCAGCCAAAGGAGGACATGGGGCAGAGGATGCTGGAGGAAGTGGATGGATGATGATCATGCTTGGGGGACATGGAGGGGACATCACCAGGAGCCTGGCTTGGGGGATCGAGCCATGTGGGGCACATCCCAGGTGTCCATCTGGGGTTCCCATAGTTGCACATGGTCCTGCCTACAACAGCAGGGCAGGACATGGGTGTCAGGACCCTGGGAGGAGCTGGAGCTGAAGCCTTATCCCCTCTGTGAGGAGCAGGGGTGAGGAGGAGGAAGGCTGGGCCACAGCTTCCTCTCCAAGGGATCTCAGACTTTCCAGGGCTGTCCCAGCAGGGCTGTCCCAGCAGGGTGGTGGCAGTGCCAGGGTGTGGGCACTTCCCCCAACCCCACCCTGGGGTCTGCGTGATGGAGGATGCTGTAAGCACAGCTGGATGCTCACACCCAGCCCGGAGCATGGGAGATGTCCTGGACCAGCGTGCAAGGGCTCTACACGGACTGGCCACTCTCAGCTTGTTCTTTTTGCCTGTGCCGGGGTCTCCACAGGGTGCTGGGGGTGTCCTGCATGGCAGACATCCAAGGCAGGAGCCGGCCAGAGGGCACCATGTCCCACAGCACCCGGCAAGACGCTGGCACAAAGACTGCGGCTGGAATTTATTTTTATACTTCACCTCCCTGCCCCCTTTGTAGAAATGACATAATTATGGGGATTTAATGTTCCACTGCTAAATTTCTTCATTTTTCAGGATAATTTCCACTATTTCATCAAGGAATAATTAATTGCATTGTCTTTAATCAGTTGTTTTACAAATCCAGCAGCGCAAGAAATTTTCATAGACAGACAATGCAGGCAGCTGCTCTTCCCTTCTGGGCGCATTAATGAAGTGAAAGAGCTCGAGCTGGAAAAAAATCGGCTGGCAAAAAAAGAAATCTATTGACAGAGAGATTGAAAAGATCACAGTGTAATCCCTTAATGTGTACGACAGGGAGGGAGAGGGGAGAGATGGAACCCAGGTGTGAAGGCAGGAGGATTTGGGCTGCTGGTGGTGCTCAGGGCTGTGAAGTCTCTCACCCAGGTCCTTGGCACCAGGGATCACTGTCACAGATTTTATCATGTGGGTGCTCATGTGAACATGTATGTGCATAATAAATGTCTATGCATGTGAACATGCATGTGTGCAAATGCACATATGTTCATCAAGGGGCCAAAATTTAGTTTCTAAAAGCTGTCTAAGCAAAACCAAAGCCTCCCGACCCTGGGGTAGGGGATGTGATGGATGCAGTGTCACAACATCGATGGGGTCAGCACTCCAGCCTGACTTCCCTCCTCTCTCAGCCCCTTCCCTCCCTGTGTTTCCCAGTCAGAGTTACCCCTCCAGGCACACACTGGGGACATCCTGGGGATGTTATTGCTCACACTCCCTCTGCAGTGTCGTGTCCAAAGCTATCCCCGAAGTTCCCTGCTCTGGCATCTCTGGGGTCCCATCTCTGCTCTGCTGCCTTAGGGTGCACAGCACCAGCTCTGGCATCTCCTGCCAGCCCTTGCACAGTGCCAGGCACACCATGCTGTGCTCTTAGCTGGGGCTGGATTTGTAAACAATAAAAGGCAGCAAAGAGAAGAAGCACATGAGTGATGAGACATCCCAAATCCCTAGGACCTTCACCACTCCAGCTCGGCACAAAGCTCAGGCACCCTGTGCACACATGGGAGGGAGTGAGAGCCATTGTCTTTGTGGATGCCCCAGTCTGTCCAGGCTTCAGGGTGCATTTTCCACATCCTTCACTGTGATTGACCTCCTCCATCCGTTTGCACCGATGATTGAACAAGACGGGGCAGTTATGCACTACTGAGGTCTGGGCATGGCCCCACACCACAGAGCTTGGGTGGATATTCAGCCCTCCCCAGAGATGCCCCATGCCAGGGTCCAGCACTTTGATCTGGCCTGTGAGCTAATGAACTCGTTGCAAACTGCAGCTGTGAATTTGTCATTCTCAAGGCTGGAGAGATGACAGGCCAGCTCCTTCAACAAGCTGCTGCCTCCACGCAGCCCAGAACCAGGACACTGCCCAGCCCCGACACCTCCTCTCCCCCCGGGCACGGCATTGCTGAGATCTGGCTGAGATACCCACGTGTCAGAGGCTGAGCCATCCAACACCATCAGAACACCATTCCCCTTGCTGGGCTCTGTGTGTGCACTCTTCTGTATCTCGCTATCTAATATATTCACTATTCTAGTTATTGCACAGCACTTTCCATCAGTAAATTTCAGCATACTTTAAAAAGGAGGTCATAACATTTACCCAAAAAGACTGTGCAAGGCTCTGCACAGCGTGCTCGATACTTTTAGCACAGGTACAAGTGTGGTGATAATTCAAGGTGCTCTGTAATTGGTCAACATCCCTGCAGGTACCAAATAACCTTACTTTAGCTCAGTTCAGTTAGGGTAAAGGACCAGGCCAAGGCCACAAGGTTGGCAAGGGAAGGAAAGGCTTTCTCTCAGCCCTGCTTTGATTTCAGCTGGAAAGCAATTAGCTGGATGTATCCAGCAGGAGGGTGTGCGAAGGGACATCCCTAGGAGTGACCCAGGAGGAGTGGTGAGGATGTGTGCAGCAGCATCTCTAACAGAGATGGGCCAGGCCACACTGCTGCATCCAGCTCTGGCAGCTCTGCTCCAGGCATTAATGGACATGAGTTTTGTTTTCTGATGAGAAGATGCACAACACCAATGCCCAGAACCTTTGGGAATGTTTTTGTGTCCAGAGAGACACACTTTCCCAGCCTGAGAGGGCTCTGACACCAGACATGGGTAGCTAAGGCTGCAGCCCTTCCAGTGCCCTGGCCAGCTGGCCGAGGATGCTAGCTGTGAGACGGTCCAGCTGAGAGAAGCAGATAAAAGGCCATACCCTGGAGAAACCCCCAGACCAACCAGTCCCCCTGGGGCTGGCTTGAAATCCCAAGGAATCATGGATATTCATCTGTAAGAGAGACAAGGGGGCAGAGCTGCAAGAGCAGTGTGCATTGTGGTTTTCAGCTGGCTTAAAGCGTGTGTTTGCATATATGTGAAGGAAAAGGATCAGGGTTGCTGTGGGTTTCCCTTGGTATCTGTTGCAATCAGGTATCTGAAGGTTTTCCCTAGAGGCCTCGGCAACAGTTAAAAAGAAACCGGTGTTACGAGAGAGGCCCCTGTTAATACACGGAAGGTCATTGTCAGGCACTGGAAGAGACACGTGTCTATGTGAGCAGGGTCTGGGGGCATCTCTCCTGCACAACCAGAGACAAGCAGCTGCACCAGAGATAAGAAAAAGATAAGGACCCCCCTTCTGTCCCTCCTGCCCTTGCTCAGGCGGAGAAGGAATAAGCAAGGGTTTTAATCCTGCTTATCTGGGAAGACTGGGAGAAGCTGGCTTGCTTTTCAGCAGCCCCGTGGAAGCAGTGCCACGCAGAGATGAGAACAGCCCAGCAGAGAAGCAGGACAGCATCTGTCCTAATTTGGAAGCAGTGTGTGTCGATAAGGGAGAGCGATGGTAATGGGAGGAGGTGCTGAGGATGCAAGAGAGAGCGGAGGAAAGCTGCTAGGCTGAGGACATCCCAGGCTTTCCCCAGCTGAGCTCTGTAATACCTTGTGCTGCTGAAAACGGGCAAATTGAATTGCCTGCATGTGGATGACAGCGTGGGGAGGCACGTGCATTGATGCTACAGCTCTGAGCAAGGAGCAAGGAGCCTCAGCAGGCAGAGAGCTGGCCGGGGACTGCGACGGTGTTGCAGCAAGTAGGAAACTGTGGGTGTCAGGGCTTCACCTTGGGTGGGTTTGCGTGCATGCCACCTGAACATTTGTGCCACGCCAGTTTCCTGGCACAACAGCAATACCAAAGTTGCATACACACATGCCCAGGAGGACTGAATTTCTAATTTGCCTTCATGAATATTCACAGTAAGTACCAGTGCATTCTCCAATCCAACCCTGGCAGCAGAGCCATGTGATTTAACATGACTGATTATCATGTGGCCAACACAGCTCAAAGAGCCCACACTAAATACCCACAGGATCCACAGAGTTAAATTATTTGAAGGAAAATATAACTCTGACATAATTTTCCGTAACAATCACTACAATCGCAAGCAGCTTGCAAATATTCTGTGCATGAAAAGGAGCTCATTTTCTCTGGGGAACTTCCTACTCTGCACTCAGAATAAGCCTCCTAAAGCAACACCTTCAACAGGTTTCCGTATTAGAAGTGTGTTCTTCGTTATTAAACTGCTTTATACAGTTATCACCCCAAACTCCTCTGCAGCGTAAACATATCATTCCTGGGAGAAGCTGTCAGTGGAGTGCCAAACTACAGCACGCAATTAAAGCCCTAAACAATACAACACAATAAATCACTGGCGCTATGGCCGGTCAGTGTCGCCAAGCATGGAGTAAGGATCTTAATTACATTTAGACCAAACAAGTATTAGGTTATTTATGGGATACTGTAAGTGCTTGACAATGGGTAGAAAGTCATTCCACACGCATCCCTGGGCATTTCAGAGTCCGGATGAAGAGGTAGAGAAAGAGAGGGAGAGAAGTAGAGCCAATATCCATCATGGAGCAGTATTGGAAGGCAAAGAGCTGTTGCTTTAAATAAGGCCCAATTGCACCATCAATTTAAAAGCAATAGCAGCAGCATCTGAAGAAAGGAACAGCTGCCACAGGTGGCCAAACAGCTGGAGAGATGCCAGCACCCACAGGAGCCCCCAGAAACCTTGGTACTTTGTCACTCTACGGCACGTCTTTAACCCTTCTAGACTGGAGCCCCCTGCTACGGGATATCCAGGGCTGCAAAGAGCCTTGCTGCACCCAGGGGCTCTGCAGGAGCTGCTGGGGGCTGTGTGGGGCAAGGCAGGATAGGACTCCTTTGCATACATTACCCAGCACACCCTGCAGCTCACGGCTTGATTTTAGCACATTCCAGATGTGGCCAGGAGGATGCAATGTGGATGGGAAAACACAGGGTTCAGCTGTGACCATACAAATCTGCCTCCAGCCACGGACCATCTCAGGGCTCATGGATCCTTCAGAGCGATGCTGTGTTTAAGGTCCGGTTTGGTGCACATTTTCTGCCTCGTGACCCTGGAAAGCAGAGACTCTTCTCTGCTCAGGATGACAATTTCAGAAAGGTTTGTGTTTGCTCCCAGGCTGTTTAGGCACAGGAATCTCTCTGGAAAAGCTATGTGCTCACAAGAGCTTTCTCCAGGGAAAGATACTGAGACATGAGTCTCAGCCCCACTGCCCTGGGCTGAAACAGCCCTCCCTAATGCTGTTAAAGGGTCAGTAATGTTGCATGTTGCTATACCTGCAGTCCCCAGCCTCTCTGGGCTATGCAGCTGGGTCAGAATGCCAAAGCATGCCTATCCATGATGGCACATCCCATGCTACATGTCTGGACTCACAACATACCTGATGCCCATGTGTGACCTGATGCCACCAGGCTTGTGGGTGCAGTGCTTGTGCCCACATGCATCTGGGAAGGGATGGAGCAGGGCAGCTGTGGAGATGCAGATGGGCTCCAAAGCAGGATACTCAGAGGATGGACAGCTTATCCAGACCAGATCATGTTGCTGTCCAAGAGACTCCTGTTTTGGGTCTAAATCCTCCCTCTGCCATCCTCCACACCCTAGGGCAGGTCAGCAGCATAGGGTTCATCTGACTGCATCCAGGCGTCTGCAGTGCCACTCCTTGTCTAGACAGCTGTCAGTCCATGGAGGGAGGGTTGGTGGGGTGCCCTTCAGCCCATGGCTGTCCAAAGTAGGTCAAATGAGTCTGTTCTACCAGCAACTATTTATTGCTATTGACCCTCCAGCATGGGACATCTAATTCCAGCTGAGCTGTCTGAAATTGGGCAAGGTGATCACACATCACCAGGAGGCTTTGGTCCTTCTGCATGCAATTATTTCACTCCCTGTTCATCCCCTCCATGTCTGAGTGCTCAGAAGTGACCACAGGGTTTGTCAAGCTCCTCGCACAGTGATTGTGAGCTTAGGAGCAATTCCAGACAGCAAGTTTGTGTTTCTTTTAGGACAGATCTGAGCATTTCAGACCAAGAAGTGTTGCATGGGCAGTGCCATCCATGCCTGTAAAACTGAGGACCACACACATCAGGAATAGGTCACATATTGCCCATAAAATGTCATTTTTTTTCACCCAGCTGAACCAAATTTGCTCCTTCTACTCTGCCATGAGATCCTGAGTATGGAGACAGCGTTGTGGGGCAGCAGCATCCCAGCACCTGTGGATGGGGAAGTGCCTGGGCTGTTTGCAGAGAGGTGAGACAGGACCATTCCCAGGTCTGGGAAAAGCCATGAGCAAGACAAGCATGCTGGGTGCCGAAGGGGGCAGATGACCTGATCACAGGGCACACTGATTGATCAAGCTGACAAGCCCAGCTGATCTCAGGCACTGGTCCGAGGCCGAGCCATGCCACGAGGTGGCCACAGCTCCTGATTGATGCCAAGGTCGTGGGAAGGCGCAGGGAGGGGGAAGAACGGGAGTCCACTCCTTGCTGGGGATTATTCATCGACACTGGACCACGAGCAGCCACAGGGCTCCCTGCCTGGGCCGGTCCATGCCCACAGCCAGCTGGGGTGGGGGGATGACCCAGCCGAGCATCACCCACCCTCTGCACCCCTCACCCATGGTGCAAATGACTTTGAGGAATTGGGACTTAATGCTTTTTTTTTTTTTCCCCACTCTCTCTTTTTTTTTTATTCCCCCCCCTTTTCTGTCTCAGCAGCCGACAGGCAGTAAAAGACCCTTTGCAGTTGTCAAGGCAACGCCGTATCACGAAGACGGTGCCGTGAAGTGGCAGCAGCCAAGGGCTCTGCTCTCAATCTCTGCTGCTTCCCTCTCGAGGCCGCGGTGCCGCTGCCAGCGATGCTGCTCGGCGTGGGCGAGAGCCACCCCACAGGAAAGCATTGGGTGGGCAGGAGGGAAGCTCCCACCCAGCCTGTCCCTGTCCCTGCTGCTGGCGATGAGGGGCTGGAGGTGATGTGGGACCCTACCCCGTTGCCTGCATCCCTCAAACGTCTGCCCTGCCCAGCCCCATCTTCCTCACAGCGCTGTAACCCCATGCCAGTCACCAACCTGCACCAAAGGCATCCACTTTTCTGCTGTAATGAGCCCTCTGTGAGCCCTCTCCCAGTGGAGCCAGTCCTTGGGTGCAGTGGGGGCTGTTTGCATCCCACAGACCAGCTTCATGGAGTCGCCAGGAGCACAACAAGCCCTGTGGTCCCCATGTTGGGAAGCTGACATGGGCAAAAACAAACACCCCTTTAGGCACCCTGGCAGGGACCATCTCCCCATGGCTCACCCCCTTCCCAGCCTGCAGAGCGATTGCAGCAGGGTTTGTAGTTTGTCCTTGCATGGGCAGTCTTCCAGGGGGAAATGCACCTTCTCCATTCTGCCACCATCCCCACTCCAGGGAGGAGCATCCCTCATGTTGGGGAAAACAAAAGCATCTTCTGGGCATGGTGAAGCAGGTGAATGACACTTGCTAGGGTCTCTCTTACTGACTAGGCTGCCCAAAGAGGAGGACAAAGTCCCAGGACATGGAAAATTTCATTTGGCAGCAGCCCTCCTGGAAGGACGCTGCTGGAGAGCCTGGGTACCCCTGGGGATGAGCAAGGAGAGGAGAGGCAGGATGCCTTTCTGTGAGGGATGGAGATGTGTGGATGGGCTGATGCCTGTGGCTTCACAGTGTATGCCTTGTGCACAGTTCCCCATATATTGACCTTCCAGAGCATTCATACTTCTCACCAGCTCTCAGGCTGTGCTCTGGCCTGCACGTGCCTGGCCCCAGTGCACATCCTACACTGGCTTGGCCCAGGTGCCCCAGATGCCAGCGGCATCTCCTGGCCCAGCTGCCGGCTCAGGCCATCGCCACGCAGCGCTGCCTGGGGAGTGCCAGGCACACGTGAGAGCAGAGCCGCATCCTCACGGGCTGTGGGAGCTGGCACGGGCGGCCGTGGTGCCTGCACACTGGCTGCAGCACGTAAACAGCCAGAAGGGAGGTGGCACGTGCTCGCCCGTGCCTGCCAGCAAGGCTCTTCCAGCAGAGCTGGGGGGGAGCCGTGCACACCCCTGAGGTGCTCACAGCCATGTCTGAGCTCATCTCTCTGCCTCCCCCCAAACCAGGGTGAGCACCGCCTGTTCCTCGTGCACAGGGACAAAGCTCTGGGGGATAGCACAGAGCAGCACCTGCACCCGCAGCAGTCCAGAGCCATCATCTGGGCTGTGCTCTCTGGGGCATCTTTGCCAAGTCCTGGAGCAGCAGCATAGTGGGAGCCCCAGGAGCCAGGCATCCTCATCCAGTCCTGCTGTCGACATCTCTGATAGTCAGGGTTGGCTCCTCATGGGCTGAGCTGAAGACGTGCTCAGGTCCCTGCCAGGTCTCTGCTCGTGGGGCCATGGAAAGAGGTACAGGGGCCATTCCCATGGGAGCAGGGGTTTTGGAACAGGGCGGTGCAGTCATGGAGCCTGTGGAGGTGGGTAGGGGCCATGAGCCCTCGTCTCAGGCCAGGCGCCCAGTACGCCCATCTGCCTGGGTCCCCATGTCATCCCATCTGACTCTCCCAGGCTGGCGTGTTTCCCAGCACCCCAAGAGAAAGGTGTTAGAATGGGACCCATGCACCCAGCCAGCCTGGGTGCTAACAGTGCTCAGTGAAGGGGCTGCAGGAGCAGATGCTCATCCTCGATACATTTGGCATTTTTTTTGCTGTCGACTCCAGGGGAATGATTGCTCTGCTCTGAGGGATCTATAAATAGACATTGCCCTCCAACCTCCGCTCCCAGGGGCCAGCGACATGGCAGAAACACAGTGACTGCTGCCAGAGCTGACGCCTCAGCCTCCGGTGGGTCAGCGCTATCTGCCAGGCTCCCCAGACCTGCCTCTGCCTTGGGCGAGGGAAGGAGACCAAGAAAATTACTTTTCTGAGGTAAGCAATGTCTGGGGTGGTTTTAGAGAAGGGAGGATGAGACACGGCATTTCTTTGTGGTGCACAGGCACTCCGGGGTGGCATCGCCCCCAGTGTCACATCACTCCTGGCTGAGGTCCCTCCCCACAGGAGCGCCTTGCCCTGCCTGGGCTGGGGGCTGCCTGTGCATCCCTGTGCCAGCAGGCAGACAGTGGGCAGACACTAAGAGCCCCCCACTTTTGTCCTCATCAGGTCCTGGCAGAGCTGTGCCCACTGTGCTGAGTGCTCTTTAGGCAGCTGCCTGCTGTGGAGCCACTTCCCCTGGAGCAGAGAGGTTGGCAGGGACAGGCATGGACATCTCCCCACTTTGCCATGCTCCCTTTTGGGACAAGCAGTGGAAGGGACAGGGGAAGCAGAGGAACTGATTGCTGTTTTCCTTCTGCTCTGACAGCACCAGGCAGCCCCAGCACCCAGCTTGTCCTGGGAGATGCTGTGGGGCATCCTTTTCTTGGGACTGCTGTGTCTGTTCCCTGCTGGAAGGGGTGTGGGCAGGGGGAGAGACCTTCATACCAGTATGTTGGGCATCCCCACCTCACAGTGAGATGTGGCCATGCAGGCATCAGCCAACCACGGGAGCAGCAATGCCAGCAGGCTCTCTGCAGACTCAGACAGTGATGGGCTTCAGCCCAGCTCTGCAGTTCACCCAGTCACTGCCCTCTTGTCCCACCTCCTCTCTGCTCTTGTCCTGTGTCTTAAGGGCTGGGAGAGCCATGTTGAGTGTGGGGGACACCGCCCACCTCTTCTATGCACCTCTCAGAGGGGGAGTTATATGTCTTGTTTTCTCCAAAGTCTTGTCACCCTTGTCCCTCCAGGGTGACCCTCTGTGCACTGTGTGCACCATGCCCCACATTGCCTGGGTGCAGGACCTCCCATGCTGGAGGTCCATGTATCACTTGTCCTGTCTCACTTTATAGTTGTGGAGGCATGCACCATATGCTAGAGCCAGGGACAGGTTCCTCCTGGAGGGACCTTTGGAAGGGCAAACACAGCTTAATGACTGGGAATAATGAAAGAGCTTTCCCTTCTGGAGTTACTGATGCATGGGCGCTGGTATCCTTGGGCTAAAACCATCCCCATGAAGGGTTAATCCAAGAACTTTCCACAGCTTTACAACCCCAAAATTAAAAATTACAGGCCAGGAAAATTGGAAAGCAATTAGAGGGAATGACAATAAGATTCGAGCTCCTAAACCATTTGGGGTCATACTTGAAAGGATTTAAGCCCCCATACAACAATCGTGTAGCAGCCAGCCTGGATGGAGCTGCATCTGCAGCATGCCCAGGCCCTCGGCCAGTGTCTCCCCCCAGTCACACTCCCAGCAGTCCTGAGTCTATCTGCTCCTGAAGAGCTGCTCCTGCCCCAGATGTGTGCTACCCCACAGACCTCAAACAGCCTGCCCCGAGTCTCAGAGGAGATGCTGGGAGGTGACACCTTCCCCATGTGGGATCATCTATCCACTGTAACCACAGCTGGGGGGAAGATGGTCATCCCTTCCTGTGAAATGGTTAGAGATTTCCAAATCAGTCCCAGGCAGCACTGGGATGAAAGCCAGGGTTTTTTCCATGGGAAATGACAGCACCGAGGAGGAACTCAGAATCAGCCAGCATTTGGAGACTCACTGGCACGTAGGATGCAGGTTCAGGTCTTGGTGAACGCCAGGCTTTCCACCCCTACCAGCCCCGAGGTCGGGGGTCAGCAAGGGAAACAGTTTCATGAAGATGCTCTTCCCCAGCAGCGGTTCAGCTCTGGGGGCCCATTTTGGGCACATTTTCCTTGGGTTGCACCCAGGGTTTCTTTGGATCAGACAGGACAAAGCCTCCCCCGGCACCAGCCATGCTGATGCTATCGGCAGGACCAAGCTCTGCTCTCGCTGGCAACGGTGGAGGGGGAGGGGACCTCGGCTGGGTTCGTGCAGCTGTCGGGGACATGCAGGATGTGGCCGGCAGGTGATCCTTGGCGAAGAGGGCCTTTCCAGGAGGGCAAGGAAGGAGGGTGTCAGCAGCGGGAGGCTTTCATTAATGCATCTCCCACTGTGTCCCTGCCCGGATGACGAACTTCCTTGGAAAGGAGGGGAGAGGACGACCTCCCCACCCTGCCAGCTTGGAAAACCTCACCCAAGCGATGCCAGGATGTGTTGCATCGCGTTGCCATGGCAACTGACATCTTACAATGCTGAAGCAGGCGTATGCGGAGTCATGCCACATGAATCACTCGAATCATCTGACCTCGGCGTGATGTGGACAGACAAAGAGCAGAGATGCGCTCTTTGGGGCCGACCTCCTGGGCTTGGACTCGGTCACTACTGCAGAGATGGGTGCAGGGGAGGAGGGGTGGCACTGGTGTGGGCAGCAGCGCTGAGCCCACCTTCAGCACAAATCCAGGGCCTGGTGCAGCCCAACTTGAGGGGTGGTGGAGGCAGGAACCTGCAGGGATGCTGGGTCCAGAGCATCCTTGCTCTTGGTCTGTGTGGGGCAATGAGCACAGAGGGGGTGCACAGTGCAAGCCCCGTGTGCTGGGCTGGGTGCAGGAGTCGGTGGCATCTCCCTTCTGTGGTGCAGGGACGATCCTGACTGGTGCTGGGCATCTCTCCCTCCCTGCACTGACCGCCTTTGCAGCTTCGCTTATCCTCAGAAAATCAGGCTGGAAGAGTATCCCTAGAATCTCCCAAATAAATTTAGACCCATCTGGTTTTGCTGCCTGGCTAGGAAGCGACTGAGCACGCCCATTGTTTGACTTCGCGAGGTTGTTTGCCCAGGGAATACAACCAAGGGTCCCTTTGCAAATCCTGGATGTCCACGTGTTCCCACTGACAGGCGCAGGGCTGTGCTGCCCAAGTGTGATTTGTTCCTCCTGGGATGCTTGGCACAGGGGACCGCTCTCCGTGGGTGGATTCGAGGGAGGAGGAGTCTGCTTCCGTCTGTCATGTTATTTAAGTGACACCTACTATGCATCAAAGTCAAGGAGACCAAATTTTTCCATCTCAACTTGTTAGAGAACTGAAATGTTTTCAACCCAGCAGTGGAATATTACCCTCTCTCCTCCCAGATGGAATGATTACAGTTTTCCTCCAAAAAATGAAGATGAAAATTAGCTTGTGAGTTTGCTATCACTTCATCTCCCTTCATCTTTTCCTGGGGTGGAAAACGGGATAGAAAGGGAGAAGGGAGAAGGTTTGAGGTGGGAGAGAAAAAAGCCTAAGCCCCAAAAGCTGTATTTAATTTCATGAAAAATTATAGGAAAAAAATGTGAATCTATCTGTTCCTTTCCTTTCAAAATGAATAACTTTTTATCAGCCAGCCTCATGTGAGAGGAGGGTAACACAGACTTTCCCCAGTCAACCTCTCTGGGAGCACTGGTTCTTCTTGTCAGCAGTGATTCTCAATAGAAATTCATTTTCTAGCAAAATGTCCTTATGGTGGACTCTTAGCCATGTCACAGCAGCATTTTGCAATCTGTGAAGCCTCTGAAGCCCTGGTTTACAAACAGAGTCGTTTCACCAGTCAGGAACAGACATGCTACCAAGGGATGACCCTGATCCACTGTACATCATGCAGAGAGGACAGCCAAAAGTGCTGCTACGATGCAGAGCTTTGTACAGTACAAATCTTGTCTGGGGATACTTAGCCCCGAAAAAAAAAAAAAAAAAAGATTAATTCCTCTTCAAGTCAATTTATCCTGCTGCATCCACCCTGCTCTAGTGAGATCTCACTGGAGGCATCAGGGTGGGGATGCAGAAACAAGAGGGAGTGAAATCTGCTCTTCTGGAAGCAATAAATGCCTTCTGCCTTTTATAGGCAGTTTCTGACCTTGCTGCAGCTGATGGGCAAGTTTATGATCTTGCATTTTAGCTAAATGGAAGAGGCAATTATTCTTCCTTTTGGATTAAAGTGACTTTAGGAACAGAAATGCTAAACAAAGGAAGAGCCCAGCAAAAGCTGACCCAGGAGGAGAACTGGGGTCTCCTTGGAGAACAGCTAGAGATGGAAGGGCTGGCAGAAGGCAACTGTAAAGCTAAGGGCAAGCTCAGACACAGGAGTGATGGCTTCAGCAGGAGGAGCAAGGCAGCAGGACTTGGTGGACAAGCAGCCATGGGCACTTCTAGCTGGGGAGTTGCCTGCTGCTGTTTGTGCCACCCACATTTGGTGGAGCAGGCCCCTATGTCCAACCCACACGCCAATAAAGGGCTCTGCCAGGGAAATCCCTGCTGCTCCTTCATCGCTGGGAGCAGGCTACCATGGCCTCAGGGCTTGCACATCACTCAGAGTAAAGTGATAACTATACAGAAAATCCCTGATGCGTTTCAGCTTCTCTCTCCTGGTGAGCTGGAGCCCTCCCCTCTCCTCTGCTTGCAGGATCTTGGCTGCCAGCTGCTCTCAAGCTTTCACCCCAGAGGAAGCATTCAGCACAGCAAGTGCTCAGGAAGAAGAAAGGGGGCTCTGAGCTCATCTGTACAGGGCATGGGCACAGCTCAGGGATCAGTGGCCTTATGAGCCCTGGAGCAGGGCAAATCTGGAGCAGATTTCATATGGACATGAGTTCTCACATCCGCTCCACACGTATTCCCACCCATCACCAGAAATGCAGAAAGAGTTTGGGAGTACCAACCCTGTGCTTTGACAGCAGTGTGAATTTGGGTAGCTCTTTCCACTCACCCCATGCTATGCCCTCAGCTGTCTGCCTGCAATCATGTGGGAGGCTATGCAGGGTGCTGGATCAGGATGGTGCTCCCTTTCTTCTGCTCCAGGTGCCAGGCTGATACCTCTGTGTAGCGTGGTATCATGCTTCCCTGAGACACCAGCTTACATGAAGCTAGCCTGGGTGTTTCTGCACCGCCAAGGATGTCCCCTCAGCTCTGGCACTGCAGACAGCAAGAGCTTATCCAGTGCAACCAGAGGTGCCCATTTCTCACCATTTCGTGGGGTGGAAAGCAGCATCTAAAAGAGAACAGGCAGCCTGTAACCCCAGGCAGAGCCAGGCTGGGATTCACTAACACATAGTCCTGCCAGCTCTTCTTGTGGGCCTCATCTTCACCCAGGTGGGCAAAGGTGCTGGGGTCCTGCAAACAGGAAACCTTATGTGGTTACTGCTTAGGGAAAATTTCTCCTTCTTTGGTCCAAAATAAAGCAAAGATGAGTTAATGTGGATTTCCCTGTAGACCAGTTCCGACCCGGACCCTAAAACTGGCAACTGGAAAATGCCAGGGCCCTGATGTCCTTCCCCAGAGCAATGCTGCAGCGTGGCTTGTATTTATGCTTTGCTCTTCCCTCCCTGAGGACACACTCAACCCTAAGCATCTTTTTCTCTGCTTTTCTTTGCATTAGCTGCCTGTGTTTCTGATCCATCGTTTCTGCAACAGTGATACCGTCTGTAATCGGCTCCCTGGGAGAGAGATGTGGCTGCAGGGTGAAGATGCAGGAGCACCAGGGACTCGAGGATGCACGTTATTAACATTTCCTGAAATACAGGCAAACCTTGCAAGGCATTTGCTTGCTGAAGCATCTCCAAATGACTCTGACCAAGATCTCCTCACCTGGGTCAAGATCCTCTGGCTGTATACAACCCCAGGACATGGGCATGCGTATACTCACATGCACAGAAGACACAGATCGGTGTGTACATGCATGATCACACACATACTTGTACACACATATGCTCCCAGGCACACACAGCTTCCCATGAAGACATGGTCCCACATGTATAGTAGAGCAGAAAAGCAGAGGTGGTCAGTTTGTGATGGGAAGTGTTTCATGGCGGTAAGCCCAGAGTCCAGCCCCTCCATCCATCCCTCTCCCCAGCCAGGGGCAGTGCCCTGGCCCCACAGCAGCGGGGCTGCCCTCTGCATCAGATGGGAGAATGGATGAGGGTTTAAGAGATGTGCAAAGGGCTGAGTGCCCAGCTCCGTTCGGACACCAGCAGCTGTGCAAATGCAGCACACCATGGGCAGAGGCAGGAGCGACCGACCATGACTGACAGCCTCCGGTAAGCGGATATCTCCGTCCCAGGGGTCACTGTCCAGCGGGGGACAGGCAGACCGACGTCCTGCAGTCCTCGCTGCCACCCCCTCTCCCACCTGCATCAAGACTTGGTGCTGCTGTTGTCATGGCCAGGCACAGACTCGTCCCTTCCGATGTTGCCTGGAAGACAGGTTTCCTCTGCGGAGAAGTTCAAGCAAATAATGACACTTGGATTGAGGTATTTTTCTTTTGGCAGCAAAAAGGTTCAAAGCAAATATGTTTTTAATAAACATTTTGACTGAAATTGAGCTCTTCCCCTGCAGCAATTTGATTTTTGTCATAATTGCATTTTTCAGCAAGAAAAATGTTTGGTCAAGTGACTCAGTTATCACTGAGCATCACAACTTGGGTAGCCAGGCCCTGCAGGTGTGAGCAAAAACTCTGGGCATGACACCGCTGCCTGCCCAGTGCGGTCTGGCAAGGGGGAGTGCAGGGCATGGGTTTACAGCCAGCTGGCCTCCAATTTCCAGGGCTGCAGGTAAGAACAAGGACAGGCCATGACCCTAGCTCCCCCCCGGCGCTGCTGCTGTCTGCATCCCTGCATGCCTTGGCGTGCTGCATGGGAGGATGCTGTGCACAGGGACATGTCCCTTGCAGGGAGTAGGGTCCTGCTCTCTGTACAACCTCTGGCAAGTTGCACACCTGCCTGTGCCCGGCCTCCACCTCTCATCTCTAAAGTTGATAATATCAGTCCTGTAGTTCAGTGGAGCTTGCTGAACTGGGTGATGCTGGGGCTGGGACACCTGGGCTGGCCACAGGCTGGACCAAAGTCTCCTGGTACCTGTAACTGGTCTACATCAAAAGATACTGCCAAGGAAATGGCTGATGTTTCTTTTAAGGCCATGCTGACTGAAGCCAGTCCAGCTCTTTCCTGGGCCATGTGTTTTCCAAACAGGCTGTTGTCCCTTCATTTGGCTTTCTCTCTCCTCCCAAACGCAGCATTTTCTTCCCCTTCCCCAGCCAGGTTCAGCGTGCGCAGGCTGCGCTGAGATGGGGCACGTGGCCTTCGTGCCCCAGGAGGCAAGTTGGGGGTTTGCTGCTTTGCTCTTCTCTGGTCCTGGATAAAGCAACCTCACGCGATGCTCGGGCTCGCTAGTAGCTCGGAGGCCTGATGGTAATAAATGAGTCAGGAGCACATCTGCACGCAGCGGAGACGCTCCCTGCCAAGTTGCTGCACTGCAGGACCACTCTCATCTGTCTCTCTTTAACAGGAACAAATGGAAATGAGCGAATCAATTAACACAGCACATTAGCAAAATGTCAGAGCCTCCCAATTGCACTTAACCCTTCCCTCTGCCAGCCCATGCCAGCAGCCCAGCACGGGCTCAGTCAGCAGCGTGGGTCATCCCAGCCAGCTCCTGACCACGGTGGCTGCAGCCAGTGGGACCTCCCCCATTTGCCCAGGCATCAGAGAGCGGAGCTGAGATCGCAGCAGGGATCACCTCACTTGGGGATGACATGGAGCTGCCGGGGCTGGGGCTGGGCAGAGCGGCTCGCTGCCATGTGGACCGCAGCGCAGCACAGCTGGCTTGCAGCTCCCACAGACCCCTTCACGGCTACGGAGAGGCAGCTGGGAGCAGGTTTCCTCTGGATCAGGGCCAGGAGAGGGACACGTCTGGGGGCCAGCTCCTTTATGTGCCCCCAGACTCATCCTTGCCCAGAGAAACCCCGGTGAGGGCATGATGTGGCCAAAGCATCCTGCGTGTGCTGAAGCCTGTGCGGATGGAGAACAGCGCAGAGCAGGGTTAAGTCAGGCCAGATAACCAGCACAGGGCTGGGCTTTCCCGCTGAGGGATGCATTATAGCCCCGACCCCCCCCTTGCCAGCATGGGACAAGGGCTTACAGATCAATTGTTCCTGCACGACAATGCTTGTACATGTGTGAGCAACAGGAGCATCAAGCCCTCTCTCCTTTTCTTTGCCAGTAAGTGTCACAGGCAACAGGAGAGCTGTACTAAGATGCAATAAACCCTCATCAGTTAATTAATAATTAGAGACACTTGTGCCTGAAAGCCTGGCTCCATTGGTGGGATGATGCACCTCAGCTCTCCTGCCAGGCACAAGCATCAAGATCTCCAAACCATGCTGGACCTCGGGGCTGACATATGCCCAGGGTGCCAGTGGTCCCGGTCTGCAGGACACTGCGGGCCCCTGTGTCCTAGACTCAGCCACAGTGGCAAGGATGTCTCACTTGCTTCTCCCAGCATTTGTTTAGGTGCAAACCCCTGGCCTGGGTGTCCATGGTCAGGATGTGGGCAGAGTATCATTTCACCCCGAGGAAACAGGGTATGGCCACGTGGCTGGCTGAAGTCCTCACACCAGGTGGGAAGAGCAGCCAGAAGTTCAAGTTATTCCCTCCTTCCTATGGGATGGAAGCAAGGCTCCGAATTCCCAAATTGGGTTGAAATGGAGGTTCCCCACATGATGTCCCTACAGAGCTCTGGCCTAACACAGGTGGCTCGGCAGGAGCAGTTGCACTTGGCATCTACATTCACTAGCTGGGTTAACGAGCTTGAAATTTTCTTAATAAAAGTCTTTGAGGGAGTGGAAATAAAAGAAAGCTTGCAGCATCAGTAAGAGAAAACCACGGATGTTGTCAGCAATGGCTGGTTCTTCAGCGGGTGTCTCTGAGCACAGCCCTGTTGTCACCCCATTTCTCAGCAAATGCACCAATGCACTTGCACACCAACATGTATACACAGACCCTGCACTGCCAAGTGCAGACCCACCTCTGCACACACATACGGGCATGCACACACTCTTGAACAATGCTGCCAAGTGCTGCACCTCCCATCTGAAATGGAGATGGAAACTTTCTGAGAGCCACTCAAAGACACTGGAAAAAATGCTGTAAATAGCCCAGGATTCAGCGTACATGAAGGAGGAGAGGACAGAGCTGTCTTTAGATAAGAGCTGTCATCTCACACACCCAGGAGTGCCAGTGATGGCAGGATGCTCCAGGAGGGACTTGGGGATTTGGGGAAGAGCCTCTGCATCCCAGGGTCTGCTTACCTGGGTCTGCCCATCCTCTCCTGCCTGGGAAATCCAGGCAAAGCTGTGATAAGCCCCAGGAAGCCAACACAGGGGCTCTGAATGGCTGGGACAACCTCCCCAGCTCTGCACCACCCACCAGCCATCACCACCTCTGCCCAGCCAGATGGCCACCTGCAGACCTGACAGATCTCCCTCTCTCCCCCAGACACAGGTGTGGAGCTGTTTGCAGCCAGGGCTGGATCACACCAGGTCCTTCCACCATTATTTTGCCTGCTTTTGTTCTTGCTCCAGGGATAGCCCAAAGACAGTGCAGGACATCTTCCATAAAACTCACAGGGATCCTTTGAAATGCTGCAAAAGAAAGAGGCAGGGAGGATCCCTTCTGAGCAGACGCTGCAGAGCAGTCCCACCAGCCAAATTCCTACACTGTGGTGCAGGGTGATTACCCGCCATCAATGGCCTCTAATCCACCGCCATCGATTCCCACAGGAGCACCCGGCTCCAGGCTCCCTGCTGCATACAAATCCTGCCTGCAGAATAGGGACGGATTGTCAAGGCATCACCTCGATTATGCGACGTGGCCTTGATAGCTCGGGGGACTTTGTGTTCGAGGCTCCCCAGGCCCCGGAGAGCGTGGGGTGTGAGAACTGCGATGCAAAGCCGAGGGCACCGAAACAATCATTGCCATGAATTAATAATGCTCTGCATGTCTATGGGCTCTTCCAGCTGGAGATTTCAAAGCACTTTGCCAGCACTAATGAGGAGGAGCTGGGTGGACGCAGCCATGGAAGGAGGTATCCAAGCTCAGAGTGATGCAAGGCAGTGATGCTCTGGGATGCTGTGGTTCTGTCCCCGGTCCCTCCCACTTCTGGGATGCTCTGGAGGGACTGTGGATGACTCGGTGGGGGGATCCTTAATTTGTGCTTGTGCTCCCCATTTCAGCCCTGTCATGCTCCTCTGCAGGGGCTGTCAGGACTCAGGGCCGATCCGCATCAGTGCTGCAGTTAATGGGCATGGCAGGGGCCCGGCTGTGCTGACTGACGCATCAGACATCAGAGCCGTGTGAGACCTGGCAGCCCCGTCACGGAGCTGCGTGCCAGCCCTCCCCACAGCCCCGGCCTGGGCAGAAGTTGCCTCCTCCTCCCCCCGTAATTGCTGGGCACGTATCGGTGATAGGAATTTGTCCAGGCTGACCGAACCCCGAGTGGTCCCTCACCTCCCCCATCATGCTCCTTCCAGCTGCCCGCAGCACCCCTGTGCAGCATGGTGGCCTCTGCAGAGCCCAAGGGGCATCTGAGTCTACCTGAGACCAGGGACAAGGCATTGGCTTGTGTGCATGTTGCCTTTGAGTCCAGCCCTGCATTCAACCACCCAGGCCATGCAAACAGGGAGAGCTTGGGCTCCAGAGCAGCTTGTGTTAAAACCCAGAGCCACTGCTGCAGTTTGGGGGCTGACCCTTGTCTCCCAGTGAGCCTGAACAATGTCCAGAGATAACTACAGTCCTCTGACACCTTTGGACAAGGAGCCAAAACACAGTAGCTCTGTGGATCCAGATTTGTTCCTCTATGGCTGCAGCTGCAAACATGCAGGGACCCTCCCTGCCCAGTGCAGGGTGCATGCCTGCCTGCCCTGCCTGCAGCTTGTGCCCCTTGTAGCAGAAAACATGCAGACAGAGCAAGGGGAGGGCAAACAAAGGCAGGAGAGGAGATGCTGCTATGAGTATCAGTCTCCTGAGTACCTGTGATGGACTGGCTGGTGGCTCCAACTTGATGATATGGGGCAGCCAACCCTATCCAGGGCCAAACTGAGGACTGCTGGGAAAAATGACTCCTTGGCCAAGGGAGACAGTGCTGCCTTCTTGGTCCAGTGTCATCTGTCCATGTGGTGTCCCAGCCCTAACCCACCAGGAGATGGGGTTTGTTGGAAGATGCTGTGATCTCCCTCCACACTCAACTCCCCCCCTCTGCTCTCCCAGCTAGGGAGCAGTCTTGGCGGCACTGGTCTCCATGGAGGTAGAGGTGTGGATGCAGGATGTCACAGCTGGGCCACCAATGCTCAGAGTAGGGATCTCCTGGCTCTTCACCCTGGATCCCCAGGCTGGGAGTATCACACTGTACTGACCCTTCAGCAGGAGTACCTACCTTGCTAGACCCCCTTTTCAGGGAAGGATGAGGGCTTGCTTCTTCACCAGCTCCCCCACGGGCTGCGACTGCTGCCTTTCATGGCTGACGTGACTCCATTCACTCGCACTAGAAATTTATATAAATATGTATATATTTATATATATATCTTTCAGTAACAATTTTGTTTGCAACTTTTCCAGTCCTCTAAGGGAAAGTTAAGGAGAGCAGTGTCTGGATAGTCCTTGCACCCTTCCAAAGTCGGGGGTAGGCAGTTGCTTACTAAGCAGCCAGACCCCACGCACATCTGTCCACCAGCCATGCCATGTCTGTCCGGATGCCCATCCCCTGCCGCACCACAAGGCAGCAGCATCCAATGCAGAGGTGTAAATACAGCCCCATCGGGACCTGTGCTCTCAAGCGATTATGCACAACTCTTTTTTTTTTTTTTTTTTTTTTTTTTAAAAAAAAAACAAAACAACCAAACAAACCACAAACTTGGTAAGATTCTCACTTCCAAGCATGTTCACAATCCTTGACTAATCTGTTTATCCAGTCATATTTTTTATCTATCCATCTATTCATCTTTCTATCCTTCCCCCTCTCTCCAGTGCTTCACCCTACCTCTCTCCACAAAGATTTTTCCCCACATCCAGTATGTCTGTATGTAGCCATCTGTTTGTCTGTCTCTCTAGCCATCTGGGTGTCTGCCTACAGTGTTTGCTGTGTCTCTAAAGCATATACAGGCTGCATGTATAGATCTATCAATTGGAGGTCTACTTGCCAGTCTCTCTAAGCTGTGTTCTGTGGGCTTCATTAACATGCAAATTAGCAAGATCTGACTGGCTCACTTAGCTGCTACTTCTCTTAGACAGCCATGCAACAATGCAAATACTAATGAGGCTCTGGAAATGGCACTTGCTCTATTGCTAAGCAAGCATGCACACAGAGCAGGCTTTGGCAATTTTCAGGCATGCCATCCATCCTCACACCTGCTGGAGGACTCAGGACAGAAGGGATGGGTGATGGATGGATGATTAGGGGCACTGATGCGGAAAAAGAGGCAAGAATTCCCACTCTGTTGGGGATGCCAGTGCTCCCAGCCCCAGGATCCTTGGCTCCAAGATCCCTTTGTCCTCGTTGCTACATGCCACTGCTCTGGACTCCAGCCACCGACGGGATCCCCCCGCTCAGGAGCACATTGGCCCCACCACTCCGGCCAACACGGATCCACATCATGCTGTGCTGGCTTCCCACCAGCACTCCTTCATCCTCTCTTGGGTTTGAAGGCTCTGATGTACCTGGGCTGTATATCTCTTCTCCACTCTGTGCTCCCTTTCCCCAGATGGGAGAAGAGGAACTGGAAAGCTGTGGCACTGCTGCTCTTGCAAACTCCCAGACCCATCTCTGAGCACGGAGAGTACAGAAAAGCTCTTGGTCGGCTGAGTTCAGCCAGACCCTGCCGCAGGGCTCGGGAGCTGCTCCTGCCTCCTGGTCCTCTTGTTGAGAGCCATGCCGGCTCCTCTGCTCTCCTGCTCTTCTCTCTGCAAGCACATAACATGAGTCCAAGTCACCATGGGGGAATATTTCTGTTACTCTTCAGCTCCATCGCCTCCTCTAATGATAATTCAACCATACACCTCCTTGTAAAACATCTAAAATGATCAAACACTGTGCAGCGAGATGAAGGCACCTCATCTTAGGAACCTGGTTTCCGTATTCCTTTTTATCCTGGAGATAAAATAAAGAACCATTTGCTCTGGCTGCTGCTGCAGTCTCTTGCCTTTCCTTACCCATGCCACTACCCACCCCCTTGGGAAGTAACACTGCAACAAACCCAGGCTGCTTTACCCCTCAGTCCTTTTCATCTCGACTCTGACTGCTGTCGCAGGAGAAGCACAGACCGACTCTTGCAAGTGCTCACCAGGGCCCAGAGGGATGTCCCTGTCTCTCCTCTGACAAGGTGACATTATTGCATAGGTTCCTACAGCTGCTTCCCGGTGAAAAGCCAGAGCAGCCACTGCGCACATCTTACCCCTCCTAAGGACAGCACTCCGCTCCCGTGACAAAAGATGTTCACGACTGCATTGGGTGCTCGGGTGAGGGAGGAAAAGCAACCTAGGATGAGGGAGGTGGGGGATTTTAGGGAGACAGAGCTGAGGTCAGGACAGATGCTCTGGGGCTTGGACATGAAGCACACGTGGGAAGCAGACGGCTAAATGGGGAGGACGACTAACCATAGGCAGGAAGGGTGGCTTGCCCTGTCCAGAGAGCACCATGGTCCATGCGAAGAGCCACGTTTCAGTGAGGGAGGGGGTGAGGTTCAGTGGGGCTGGAGCTGGCCCAGTTCATCACAGACTCAACAGCAGCCCACGGCATTTTTGTGACTCCATGCTGTGGTTTCTAGGGCTCTTTCTCCCTCCAGAAATGGTCTTACAAAAATCTTCTCCATGGAGGTCATCTCTGCCTAGCAGCCAGGTCTCCTAAGGAGATGAAATTTTAAATACAGCCCAGGAGGCAGAATTTCCACCTGGCTTATAGACAAGTGCCTGAGTTTAGACAGTGCATTTGTAGTGGAAGAGGGAGGTCAGGAGCTATTGCCCTCTTTGTGGGAATTACATTGGACAGAGATCGGCTCTCTGTGTTGAGCCAGCCCTGCAAATATCTCTGCTTCCACATTTGCAGCCTGCAGTTGGGCACAGCTGGGGCACTAAAGTCTAGCAGGTACCAGGGCTGCTTTCTGCTGGTCATGCCAAAGCAAATGCTACATGGGCCCTGGCAATGCTGACTCTTCTGAGACTTGGCATGACCAACCCATTGCAAGTAAAGTTTTTGGACTAGGGTCCATGGTCCCTGCTCAGGGAATTCCCTGGGATATTGGTCACACACACAATGCATGTTTGCAAAGTCTGGCTGTGTGGGGAGCCCCATGGATTGCTGTGCAGGCAGTTTCAGATTCACCTCTCTGTTTGAGGAATGTCTTGGGTGACTTCTCCTGGCAGGAGAGTCCCACTGCAATGCAGGGCAATAGGGAGGAGCTGTTCCCCTTCATCTCTGCTGGGTCCTCAGCTTGGCAGTGCCCAGGGGCTCCATTAACGCATCCATGGAAGGGAGGGCTCCATTTTCCAGTCCTGGACTCTGTAAACTCAGTGTTTCTACCCCTAGAAACGTCATTACTCTGTTGAGATGTGGAGACCTACAGCGGGGCCAATCTGTGGCAGGATAACTCTATCTGATGAAAGTGCTCTGCTCCAGGGATACCAACATAATAGCACCCTGTGCTTGGCTGCACTCTGTGTTTGCATATCACTGGCCTTAGCAGTTCTCCAGGTCTCTCCCTGCTCAAGTGTGGCCTCCAGCACTGGGCTGGTCTCCTCATCACGGTGGGCTGATGCTCATGGAAGGAGCCTTCAGTGAATTGTGCCCCATTGGAGAGTGCGTAACGAATATTCCCTGGCTGCTCTAAGCTTCATGTTCCCATCCCATCCCAACTCCCTGATGCTCAGCTCTTCTTTGGCTCAGTTCTGGCGCTGCAGCCATCTCTCTGGTTTGGCCTGAAGCTGCCTGGCTGCAGAGATGTGTCCTGAGGCTTTGTGGACATTCATGAAGGGACAGAAATAGCATCTACATTTTGTGACTCCTGAGAAACTTGTTAGCAGTTTTTAAGACTGCACAAGGCCTAAATGTCCCCATGCTGCCACTGCAGTTTGGCTTGCAATCAGCCCCTGGCTGGAGATGTAGAGCTCCTCATCTCCCTTGCCAAACACAAGTTTGGACCAGAGTCCTCTCCAGTCAGACCTACACTAAGCCCAAGAGATGTTCCTGCTTACTGTAAGAGGCAGGAACCCATCCTAGAGACTTCTTTCAGTGTGGCCAGAAACTAGCCTTGATGCTCTTGGCTTGGTCTTATCTTTTATTACCCACACTTTGCCTCAGACCGGTGTCTAGGATCTGGCCAGGACAGGTTTCCAATGTACCCAGCTGACTCCTCACTGCATCCCATGAACTTTCCTTTATCACTGCTCAGCATGATTGCCATCTCTTCCCTTCCTGGGGACTGCAAACACCCCGTTTGCTGTCAGAGTGAGCATCCTATAAGGGGCCATGGCATTCAGTGAGGTTGACAAAGTCAGTGGAAGCCCTGTTGAGTGAAGAAGGGTCAGTGCAGCCCTGTAGGGTTGAGAAGAGCCAACTCAAGGCATTTGGGTTGAGGAAGAGCCAAGACAGGCCTTGTCGGGTCAGGAGGGCAGGAGCCCCATAGCGTATTTCAGATAGCTGCTATCCCCAGGTATCTCACCAGAGGATGAGGCTGAGATGAGCTGCTCCAGTGCTGAAGGCAGAGTAATTTCAAGGGGGAGTTGCAAAATCTAGTGGCAGGAGGGTCTGCTCTTGGCTTGAACAGGTTTAGGGCAGTGCCTAGCATATTGCATAGGGTTGCAAAGTCTTTCCCAGCAGTGGCAGCAATTTGGAGATCAACAAATGTGTTTGCCCTGGGAGCCTGGAGAGGAGGTGGGGGAGCATTGACATCTCCCTTTGCACAGCTCCTCCTAACTGCAGCACACACGCACACGCACACACATGCACACTCCTGGGCTGGAGCTGGATGAATTCTGCCTTGAGACAAAACATCTGAGAAGCTTGCCAGTCATTTGCAGTCTGTAAAACAATAAGGGAGGGAGGAAAGCAAGCGACACCTTCATTTCAGCTTCTGTCCGTCTTGCGCTACGATCTCCGACAGCCGGAGACGGGGCAGAATAAAACATCTGCTTAATTTGACCTGTCGACTCTTCAGGGAGAATTGCTCGCGTCCGCTGATGCGAAGGTCACCTCATTAAGAGGAGCGAGAGCCGAGTCCCCCACCTGGGGGAGGCTGGGTGGCTCCAGCCTGCTGAAGGGTGACCTTTTCTCCAGGCGCACACCGTGCGCAAGGAGACGGTCCTGGCACGCGTGCTCTGACCCAAATGGCAGTTAGTTTCACAGACACTTACACGTCCCGAGCACTGGTTTTGAACTTTTCATTCTCACAAGCTTGTCAGCTCTTGAAAGCTGTAAGTGCCTGTGGTGTCTCTTGCTCGCTGATGGGGTGAGCATGATGCTGGTGCAAAAACGCTCTCTCCCTTGCTGCCAGGGCTCGGGGAGAGCAGGATCAGGCCCATGATTCCCATCCACAGGAAGATGTAGGTGCATTTTTGGGCCCACCTCGGGCGGACTTTTCCTTCTGCAGTGTGTCTGAGCAGAGCTGTGTGTCAGCTCCCCAGAAAACTGGCTGGATGTGACCCAGACGTGGCCAATGCGTGGCCCGTGGGGAGGTAGCGTGTGTGCACGACTCCCCAGAGTAGCCCAGCTTGTGGTGCAGAGTGAACAAGGGAGCAGATGCCTGCTGGGACCCTGGGTGCAAGCCCTCCTCACACCCCCAGCACTCCTCCTCGCCCCAGCTGGGTCCCTGGTGTCTGCAAAGTCCCAGCCGCTCTGAGCCCCCGTGGGCTGCAGGACTCTGCAAGGCCAGCAGCAGCATCCGCGCTGTGGGAAAGCAAATGATGCCTGGTTTCCCCTGCTGCCTCAGAGGGGATTTCTTTTGCCTTTCATGTTATCACTGAGCCGGGCAAGGAGAACATCAACTTTCCTTGCCAGCAAGTGTGATGCTCGGACTGCTGCACGCCTCCAGTGTGCAGAGCGTGCTGGACTGCACACCTCCCCGGAGAGCTGCCCTTCCACCCCTTCCCGGAGCAGGAGAGGAGAGACACGCCTGCCTCCTCCCTTGTGCTGCCCTCCACAGACCTTTAATTCTTCCTCCTCTGATGTTAATCTTGGAGGTGGTGCACAGGTCAAGTTTAATATGCTATCCTGGGGGAGTTTCATTTAGAGCCAGTGAGAGGGAGACTGGGGATTCAATTAGGGTTTCCCATGTAGTCCAAGAGCATCACCAGCTTCAAAAGGCAGCAGGCTGTGCTCAGCAAATGCCAATGGAGGCAGTTTCCCACAGATCTGGCTTTTACCCATGCCTCTTGCCAGTACCTGCTGCCTCTCTGCCCCACACTGCTGTGCCCAGCACTCGCCCCACACACGGCCGCTGTGCCATTGCCCAGGGCCTCTCTCAGATGCCGTCCCTGATGCACGCCTGCCCATGCACACCTCTGGGCTCACGTGCACACGTGTGCCAGCACCCAAGCCTGTGCGCTGGGGGGAAGAGCTGGCTGCAATGCTAATGGCATACCTGCTCAACTCCTCCCTCTGCCTCAGTTTCCCCATCTGGTGAGTAGGAGTCAAAAGGCATAGGAGGGCAGTTATGGATGGTTCTCCTGTGAGGTCAGTGGGGTGGATGCACACCGACTCCATGGGCATGGTGGTACCTGTCTGCTGAAGCACTTGTTGGAGGTGTCAGGGGGATGCTGATGGCTCCAGGCAGCCAGGTCCCCCCGTGCAGACCAAGAGACCTCATCCCCATCCACTGCTTGGGCACGTGGCGGCAGCACTGCCTGTAATGTGAAAGGACAGGCAGTAAAAGACTGTGATGGGGATCATAAATATCCATTAAACCAGCTTTTAATCTATCCTGCTAACAACAGGGATGCCAGTGAGCGAGAGACAGGAGCCTGGCAGGCTGCATGGAGGGAGCAGGTGGCACGCAGGCAGCAGGGCACCCCAGCATCCCGCCGCGGGCTCTCGCTGCCCAGGGGAAGGATGAGCCATCTCTGCAGAGCATGGAGCTGGGGGCAGTACCTGGGGACGGGAGGGCGTGCTGCCGTGCTGCCTCCTCCAGGGAAAGAGCTCCAGCCCAGCACACAGCTCTGCGCACCAGCTGCGTGAGACCCGATGTGACACACATTCGTCAGGGGGAAATACAGTCTGTGCCCAGATAAGACAGTGAAGCCACAGCCCCTCTTCCACCAGTGTTGCTCCAGCAAAGGAAAAAGCAAGTCCAGCCTTCCCTTAGTGCTGCGAAGCAGAGCCACGTCCCAGCCCTTGGAGGCTGGTGGTTCATGGAGGGAAAGACCGGGCTCCTCTCCATCACTCCCCAAACAAAACCCCATGTAGAGCCCCTCAAGAAAACCCTGTCTGTGCTGCCGCTCATCCCCTGGTACATGGACTTGGCTTTTGCATCCAGCCTGTCCTGCTCTCCAGGGGCAACAGACTGCCTGGAGCTCCTCTGGGCAACGAGAGCATTCTCCTTCCTAACTCCTATGGACAAGTTTCTCTCCACTTTGCATACAATGTCTTCACCTTCTTCCCTGCCAGCACTGCCACTCATTCATGGCTGTACAGCATGGAGCACATCACATCTGGTGTAGCATAGGACAAAGTGCCCCTGCATTGCTGCTGCCTCTGCCACGATACTCTTCCCTGCAGCCAGAGCCAGCTGCAAGATGGCAGCTCCCTCCCCTGGGAACCTCGGGTCTTCCCAGTGCAGACTTTTCCACAACGTATAAATTTTGGGGGGGAGGAAAATTCCACCCAGAAATATCAAAATGTTTAGCTGGGTTTTGATGCTGCTGAATCATTAAACAGTAGAATGCAAGATAGAATAGAAATGTAGATTTGAAGTAACATGATAATATAAAAGCCCAAATGGAATGAAACCAAATGATAATGTCAAATTGAAATGTTCGTCTCTCATTGGAAAGAATCCTTTCGACGTTATTGAAACAAAATGTGAAAGTTGAAATCATTTGATTTGACACTTCTCCATAGAAAAAAATCATCAGGATCGACATGTTCCCAGGAGATGTTCAGATTTTAAAAGCTGCTCTGCTGGAAAAATGTTGCCAGACAGAAATAAGACAGAGCTAAGGAGCCAGTTTCTCTCTCTGCCCCCTCTCTGAGCCAGTGGTTTGACACGGAGGGAAGATTAATGCAAGCGATGCTCGAAAGGGACAGAGCAGGTTCTGCCCTCGACTCCACTCCTTTACCAACTTGTGCCCCGGCTCCGTGCCCAGGGAGAGCGGCTGGCCGGACCCTGACCCTGCTCCATCCCTGCCAGGGCCTCACCAGCCAGGGACTTGTATTTTACCCTGCTCCTCCTGCCTGTGTCTATTCCTTATCGCTGGCAGCAAGTGCAGTCGGTGGCAGCACCACGGCTCACGCAGGAGGTTGTTCTGCAGCAGCAAAGCTGGTGCTCTGGGATTTCACAGCCCATAGACTTGTCCACTCCTGTCTCTCAGCATTTTTGTATTTTTTTCATGACCCCTCTTGAGCCAGGCACACCTGCCAGAGCAAGGCTTGCTCTGTTGCACTCCTCCAGCACTTTCTGGCTTACTCAGTGTGGAGGCGAGTGGTGAGGGGTGCCTGAAAGCAGTGAAGACCCATAAATACATGAAATCCACCCCTCTCTGCATGTGCTTTGACAACCTGGCATCTGCCTCCAGAAAATGCTGCCCTTGGGGTGTGCAGAGCCCTCAGCCAGGATCACTGCTCTTGACTTTACCTCTAGCCTGTCCAAGCCTCCTGCTCCCCCCACTGCATCGCCAGGCCTGGCAGGGGAAGGCAGGAGACCTGGCAGTGCCGGCGTGGCTTGGGCAGCAAGTGCCGGCAGGAGAGAGCTCAGCTCCACAAGCCTGTGTCATTGCACAGCAGCAAAGCAGTCCTTGCAGCCTGCTCTGCAAGGGGGTGGATGCCCCAAAAACCCAGCGGCAGCCAGGTTCTCTGCCTCTGCTGGGTGAGAGCAGGATGCAGCTGGGGCCAAACCTCCCTCCTGCTTTGCTCCGTCCTCTCCAGGCTGCAGAGCTCGCCACAGCCGGGGCTGGTGCTAATGAAGATTTCCTGGAGCGCTTGCTTAGCAGAAAATGATTGGTTACACCAGAGCTTGTAATTAAAAAAAAGAGAGCGAGTGCACTAATGGGTATTTATTTGACTGTTACCTTGTCATGTATTTATCGATGCAGATAAATTCAAAATCATTAAATGCTTTACGGGGCCTGACAATTTACAGCCCCTGTCAGGCTCTGCGCCCTGCCTCTGCGGCGGTGGAGCAGCGTGGTGTGGCAGCATGGCTGCGGGCAGGGGACGGATCCTGGCTCCCCCCTGCCTCGGCACGGGGTCAGGAGCCAGCCGTGGCATGCAGAGGCGGGGGGAAGCAGTCTGGGACTACGCGTGGCATGTAAAAAAGGCGCTGAGGTGATGCTGCGTCACGACACCGGGCGATCTCTGCTTGGTGGGGCTGTGCAGTGAGAGCAACAGGTCTCTGCTTGAGGCTGGAAGTGCAGCCTGGGTGTGATGGGGCCTTCAGCACTCCGTGGTGGGGTAGGTGATGATTTGAGCTGTAACCCCAGCTCCCCGCAGCCCCCATCCCTGACTCGGACATCCCTGTGCGGATGACAGCCCCAGGCAGATGGGACTGGAGATGCCTTGGGGGGCAAGGTGGGACTGAAATAATTTCTCATCTCTATGTGCCAGTGGAAATCTTAAGCCAAGCACACAGGAGCTGCCTGGCATTGCTCTGAGGCCAAATATGAGCCAACATGACCACAGCACAGGGGAACTCTGCCTTCTTCCTTTGGGTGGAAACCCCTTTCAATGCCTCCCCATCACAGAGCCGATGAACAGTGGTGGATGAAGGAAGGATGAACAGTTTTCTTGGCTCTGTAACAAGGAGCAGGGGCAGCCCAGAGTAGCCACAAGTCTCAGGAGAACATCTCTCCAGAGACTTATCAGGTGTGCAAGGGGAGACAGGGGCATCTCTTGACTCAGTGCTTGCATAGCAACAAGACCCTGCCTTCATGCTGATTATACAGCCCCTAATTACCTTATTATTCCCATTAGCAGAGGTGGGGAGCCCCCTCCTCTCAAGGAACCCGTAGGCAGCCTGAGCTTGGGCCTGAGTATGGGCATCCTTGCACACCGGCTGCCTGTCACCATCGGTTTATAGACCCACATAGCAGCACTTGTGTGTGGCAGCACCAGCCACAGCACTTCCCATAGCCACTGCTGCAGCTGAGCTGGCACAGCCTCCTGCCCCGCAACGCCAGCTCCATCCTTAGCACCCAGAGCCTGCACCCATGGGTGCACATCTGCACAGCACAACCTGCCTCTGTGCGCACCTGTGCACGCGCTGTGTGTGTGTGTGCGCGCGTGCCTGTGCACACTCTCTGCATGCCTGTGTGCATGGTGCAGCAGCTCTCCCCGTTTCCCTTGGGATTTTTCAGGGAGATGGTTTTCCCCAGAGAAACAATGCTCACTCTGTGGAGCAGCTGTTCCCCCCAGGATCCCCGCAGCACGGAGCAGAGTAAGCAGCAGCAGCCCTGATCCAGCCGCTATGGCACCCATCCCGCCTGCTGCCAGGCCACCACGTCCCCATGACCCAAACCTGTTCCTGGGACTGGGTCCGACCAGCATCACTTCCAGTGGCAGACATGGCACCTACCTCTCCCACAGCTCTGTCCCGAACCCAAATTCAGCATGGCAGGGAGTATCTCTGCTCCCCAAGCTCAGACCTGCTTCTCATTGCAGCAGGGGCCTCTGAGCGGGAACGGCTTCACCTCGCTCTCTGCAGTCCTTCACCATGGGGAACTGTCAGGGTGGCATCGCACGGGGCGGGGGGGAGCACAGCTGATGCAGCTGCAGGTTGGTCCCAGGCAGAGCTGGGAGAAACCCTGGTCTGAGCACCCGGCCTCTGAGCACTCGGAACAGGCTGCCTTGCTGCCCTTGCTGTCTGCAGGCAGCCTGGGAGGCAGAGGCGCAGCCCGCTCCTGCCTGCACTGCTCTACCCTGCCTGCCAGCTGCAGCAGAGGAGGCTCCATCCTAGGTGTAACCTGGGACAAGAGCCCTGGGCAGCATCCAGACCAGCCAGGGTGCTGAGTCTCCTCCCAGCAGCTCAGCACCCACCGGCGGGTGCAACACAGGCTCCGTGAAAAGGTCTGCGAGACCCACTCTCATTGTGCTCGGAGCACGCAGCACGGCAGCTTGGACGGCATCATTGTTCGGGAGAGAAAAGGCAAGAACTGGGGCTGTGCGCATAAGTAGGTCACACGCGAGGCTGGAGACGAGGCCACGGGCACAGACTATAAATGCAAGAGGGAGAAGAGAGGGAAAGGGGGGGTGGGGATGTCTGGGAATGGGCAGTAAGAGAGCGCAGGGGGACTCACAGACAGACAGAGAGACACGCAGGACCATGTCCCTCTGCCAGCTGTGCAAAGGCACAGAGGTCTCTCTGCTGTATTTCTTGTGATCAGCAGCATCCTAACTTTTCACTCCATTGCTACGCTTCCAGTGTAGGAGAAGTCTTGTGTTAATGCCCTTGCCCAGCACAGCCCAGTATTGGAGCTGTTGCCTGCTGGGATCTACGCGGGGAGGATGCTCACAGCTCTGCAGCCTCTGGCTGTTCTCACTGTTGGGTGCACAACAGCCTTTATCCTCATGACAGCCGCAAGTCATAAAATTTTACTGCAACACAGAGTTGCACCAGGATTGGGGACAGAGGAGATGCTTGGCCACCACGATTATGTGGAGACACGTCCCTCTGCCTCACAGGGGTTCTAGGCATCCCTCGTGCCCCTGTGCCAGGCTGGAGAGGCCAGGGCGACCCCCCAAGACACCCCATCGTGGTGGAAGCATGCACAGGCTTCCCTCCCTCCTGATCCCAGGCTGATCCTGTGGCTGTGAGTGGGTAACAGGCAATGAACACACGCGGGGCAGCATCGCTGCACGGGACCCACGCCAGCAAACGACCCATCCGACAGCAGGGTCAGAGAAATGTTCCCCTGCTGCTTCCCTTGGCAGCACCTGATGCTTCAGCACATGGTTAAACCCTGCATCCTGCAACCTAGTGGGTTGTGAAATGCTGAACGCAGGCAGAAAATGCCTTCCTGGCCCCTGCAGTGATCAGCTGGTGCCCCTAGGCAGGAGGCATAATTAACCTTCTCCTGACAAGAATAACTACCAATGTTATTATTGATCATAAAATTATCCATCCTTTTTCGAGCCCCAGCCACAGGATTGGAGTGGAGGTGGCACGGCATGGGAACAGAGCGTGCAGAAACGAGATGCAGCGTTTGCAGCATCCCAGCACGCTCCAGGTGCATGTGGAGGAGAGCTGGGAGACGTCTCCACAACCTCCCACCTTCACACCTCCAGGTGCTGCAACTCCCCAGACCTTGCAATGGTCCGGCCCAGGAAGATGCATGAGCTGATATGCATTAAAAGATGGCAGGAATTAGGAAAGGGCCCTTCACAAAGCTTAAAATTGAATATGAAACAAAATAAAGCCACAAAGTAATGGCATGAAAAAATCCCTGGTCTAATCCACTGCTCTAACTACTGGACGACAGAGCACAAAGGAAAGGTGAGGCTTCGTGTCTCAGAAGCTGTGCTTGATTACAGGTTGTGCATCAGGCATTGCATTGAATAGAAGATAAATGGGAAGTTTCCTACTTCCAAACCTGTCACCCCACACACATCTCATCCGACAGACGGATGTGAACCAGGAACAGGTCACTTTGGGATGAATCAGGGTGAATCATGTTGGCCAGTCCTCACTGTACCCAGCCCCATGCAAGCCACGGTGTGCCTGCAACCCTGCATGGTCTGGCTGCCAGCGCGGTCACCCCAGACACCAGGGTCTGACCCCTGCATCAGGGCACGATACAAGAACCAGGGGGATGTAACAGGGATAGGGTGTTGTCCCTTGGCATCTCGAGTGAAACCACTGCAAACAGTTTAATCACTGTGCAATTATGTCAAAACATTGGTCGCTCACTGGGTGACTTTTGCAGAATGCTGATCTGGGGAAAATCTTTTCCTTTTTTGTAACGGAAACCAAGAAACTGGAAATTCTCAGGGTAAAAAATGTTCCTGGTCTTGGTTAGGAAAATCAGGCTTTGGCTGTTGGAAAGCCAGGCATTTTCACCATCTTCTGTCCTGACAGCTTTTGTTTGGGGTTTTTCATTTGTGAAAGGAAAGGGTTTGGCAGGGAGGGGGGAATCTGATGGCAATGCAGGGAAAAGGGAGAAAAAGAAGATTTCTTCACAAAATTTGCAATGGAAAATAACTAGCAATTATTTTTTTTTTTCCTTTTTTCTATCTGCCTCCTTTGAACCTCCTGCTGGAGGGGGCTACCGTGGCCTTGCACCCAGCCTGCTGGGGGCTTCTCTGTGGGTCAGTGCAGTGGCGGTGGTGCCATGTGCTCCCACCCCTTCCTCCCTGCGGAGCCGGGGCTGTCGGCAGCAGCGGCTGCCAGCACTAACCCAGATTCCAGGGGCGTCATGCTGCCGCGGCTGCTAAATTGGCAGCATGTAAGAGGCATGTCACCTGGGTGACAGGGTGTCTCTGACTGCGGGAGTGTTTGAATACACTGCGCCGTGTGCTAAATACTCCCATCATTACGACTGAGCTGGAGAAACAGAGTGGGAAACTTCCCTGCGATATCTGGAGCAAGGATGGAGGCTGGATTTGCAGAGTGCACGGGGCAGTGAGTATCCCCCTCGTACCGGCACCTGGTCACGTTGGCCAGTGCCCTGCTGTCCCCATCCCCAAACCCTCCTGGCCTTTGGAAGCAGGGAGCTGGCAGTGTTTGCTGCATGGAGGCTGGGCATCTCTCCAGCAGCATGCCCTTGCTCTCTGGACCATCGACCATGGCCAGACTCCTGGAGGAGTCTTCTGCTGAGGGCAAATGAGGGAGCAATTAATCGCCCCTTTTGTTTAGAAATAGCTGAGAAACCACAGACCAAGGCTGGAGTCAGAGCTGGGCCATGCGGTTAGAGGGGTTTCCCTGGGGGAATACAGATCCAAGGCGGTAGAAGCTGTGTGTCTGAGTCAGACGCAGACGGAGAAGGTAGCAGGGAAGGCAAGGAGACAGCCACAAGCACACTGGTAACCTCACCCTGGGGGATGGTGCTTTGGGCGGCTGGGGCTTGTTATGGAGAAGCTGCCTCCCACTGCTGGAGCCCCTTGCAAATGTGCTCTGTGAAAAGGGTGCTGCAACAAAGAATTGTCTGTTGTGTGGGAGCCCTTTCCCCTCTGTGGGGTGACCAGGCAGCAAAAGTTCACATCGGCTGAGCCCAGGGCTGGGGAAGGACAGCTCTGGGGGGGCTTTGCAGACAGTGGCTGCTGGTGGGCCTCATGCACGTACAGCACTGTGCGGGCTCGCTCCTCCATGCACACCTTCACCAGAGACCCGGCGGCTTCTAGTGTTGGCTGCACCAGCCCTGTCCTGCCTCTTTTTGAGAGAAACAGCACCCTCCACTCCCCTTCTCCTGTCTCACACTGAAACTCTTCCAAGCCACTTGCAGGGACCCTTCCCACCCTCCCTGGTCATTCATCATGCTTTTGAAGACCTCCCTGCAGTGGATCCATCACAAGTCCCTCCTCTCCATCAGGCAGACGTGGGCTCACGCCAGCACAAGAGCCCAGCCCTCAGCCCCTCACCCATATTCCCAGCCCCATTGCACACAGGTTGGGCAGCGGCATTGCTCACGTCAAACAAGTGCCCCGTGTTGCAGGACAGCAGATCTGCAGATCTTCAGGGGGGCGGACTGTGGCATTCCAAGTGGCCAGAAGCCCCACACTGCAGCAGCAACATCAAAGCAAGTAATTTCTGCTCAGACCAGTCAGGTTTCCAGCCTCAACATAGACACTGCTGCTGGACAACAGGCCATTTCCACCTGTGCTGATGTGGCTTCAACCATGCTCTTAAGGATCTGAAAAACATTGGCCAGGTCCTGGGTGTGTTTCCTCTGCAGCCGAGCTTCAGCCCCTCTCCCAGCCCAGCTAAAGGCTGTAGGAGGGAGAGAGACAGACTGAGCAAGAGGCTCATGGATGTGTATTCTGCTCATTGCTCACAAATACTAATGGCCCAGAGTTATTAATATTGCCACTGTAGTCATATCTGGGTAATTACTGCCATTAACCACCAGCAGAACTATTGAGTTCCCCTAATCAGTGCATTATAATAATCGGGACCAAGTGTTTTATAGATCCAGACACTAATTCCTTCCTAGCACCTATCCCTCCCTGGGAGCTGCTCCTCCCTGCTCAGCTGCCAGCCGTCTCCCATCCTGGGGGTGCTGGAGCACCCATGAGACCCATGTGCCATGGGGTGGATGACAGCGTGTGCAGGGATGCATCCTGCCTCCATCCAATGGGAAATTATGGTTGTAGATTTGGGTGTCTAGGTGCTCCCTGATCAGGGCTGGCCTCTGTGCTTGGGCTGTCGCTAACAGACCCGTCGGGCTGTGAAGGTGGAGGTGGGTCTGCAAGCAGGGCTTGCAGGAGGGGACATGGGTCCAGGACCTGCACATGTGGTCCAGTGATACCACCATTCCCAGCGCTGGGAGGCAGCAGGACTGGAGGGAGCGCTTTGGCTGTTCCCATTCTGCGGGGACAGAAATCTGGTGTGGGTGAAATTAATTGCACAGTCTGCTATTTACACCAATTTCCTCTTGCTCTGGAAAGCTCTTCGCTACTGCAGCCATCTGGACCTTGGAGCCCAAACCCCCCTTGGCCCAGAGCTGGTGGCTGTTCAGGTAGTGATTCAACGGGTTGCGTAAGACAAGCATCTCCTCCATGCTCCCGGATGCACCGAGCCGAGCAGGCAGCTGCCTTCCACATCGCCGCTGCCCATCGCCAGCACGGGCAGGAGGGCTCCTGCCTTGCCCAGCGTCTTGGGACGGAGGTCAGCCGGGGCCGGCTCCTTTCCCAGCTCTGCTTTCTCTCAGCACCAGCAAGCCCTTGTTCTCCCCAGGTGGTGCCCAGAGCGGACAGAGCCAGGCTGGCTCCGAAATCATCAGAGGGGCGTCTGCTGCAGACCTTTGGGCCAGACTGGGGGGACAAAGTCAGTCCCAAACTGAACCCTGGCAGGGAGGGCTGGAATCTGTGGGCAGAGCAGGTCTTCAATCCCCCCAGACACCTTTGTCCCTGTCCCAAGCAGGGCAACAGATTTGTGACTCATTCGTGACTGGGAAAACACAACCATATGTCATTTAGAGCTGGCCTGCAAACAAAAATCCCTGGAAATGCTACTAAATAAAAAAAACGGGAGGGGGGGGACGGGACATTCTTGGAGGGTGGGGTGGGGGTTAAACAAAAGGTTTTGTTGTGACCAAGCCAATGCATTTTCTTCCAACCGCAGCCATTTCAGAGAATTTTTTTGATGTTTAGAAAAATAAAATTAAGGCAAACTTTGAAACAAAGTCATTTGGAAGAGAAAAAAAAATCAAAACATTTCACTCTGAAAATGCTGAAATGAAATGTTTTGATCTTTTGGGGTTTTTTTCCCTCCAAACAAACCATTCAGCAGAATTGACATACTATTCCAGAACCTTTTGGTGTTGTCAAATCTGAATTTTTATTTTAATGTTTTTACCAAAAAAAAAAAAAAAAAAAGCCCTTTCAGCTCTAGCCAGCCAGAGAGGCAAGTTCCCAGCAGGCAAAAAGATGTGCTCTATCCTCGGTGGGAGTTCCCTGGTGTTTTTGGGGGGACCCTCCTGGGTGTCCCCACACGTGGCTGTGAGTCCTGGAGAGAGAGGTTCACCCCTGCAGTGCAGAGAGCCGCATAGGAGCCGCGCTGGAGAGCAGAGCTCATCACTCCGATGGGACACGACGGGGCAAGGGACAGTGCAGCGAAAGGGAGTGCATGGCCTCGTCACCCTGGGAGGGGTGAGCCAGGTGAGAGCTGCTCCCCTGGTCCCCCAGGATCCGGCAGGTGAGAGAACAGAGCGATGCAATCAATAGTGCTAATTGCAAAGGCAATGTCTAGCAGAAATAAGGTGGTTATTCTGCATCGCTGGACACTCTTACAATCAAATCGTCCACAGACAATTAGCTGAGCAGGAGAAATAGGAATTAGATTTCTAATTATTCTGCTGGTGAAAGGCATTTTGGAGCACTTGGAGGACTGGAGGAGGGAGAGGTTTGCGTCTTTGCTGGGCTGCAGGAGCTGCAGTCCCTGCTGTCATTCCCAAAGGCTTTGCCGAGCCAGGGAACAGGGGCTGCAGCTGGGAAGTACAGACGGCTTCTTGGGAGGCTTTGGCCAGTGCTTATTTTTCACGGCTGGGTTATTTATTTCTTTTAGTCAGCCGCCTGCACGACTGAGCAGGCAGCACTCTGTGCTTCTCTCCAGGCGTTTGCACGCTGGCGGCATGCTCCCACAGACCCTCGCGCATCCCCCAGCCCCATCCTGGGCCAAGACCCATGCACAGCTCCCAGGAACATCTCCCACCCATCATCCCCCCCGCTGAGGGACCGCCTGCACCCCCCAGTGCGCTCCCAACAGCATCATCCTCATGTAACGAGGCAATGGGGAGGTGAGCAGGACCCAAACTCCTGGCTCTGAACCTCCATCCTGCAACTCCTCGGCAAGCCCGTGTCCCGCTAGACAGCACATTGAGAAAGGCGGGGGAGGAAGCACTAGGATTTTTCTGTTTGTTATTAATGTTCACATTGACTCACGCTGGTGGGTGTCATACGACTCAAGGGAGTCTCCTGATTCTGCAGCTCCTGGGGCTGCATCGTGAGGACAACGGGAAGTCCTCCCGCCTCTGCTCCCTGAGCCAATGGGGAGCATCCACAGCATCCCTGCTGCCTACAGGGTCTGGCTGTTTTGGAGGGTGGTCTTGGACCATAGAGGTCCTTGCACCCACTCCAACATGGTGGTTGCCCTTCAGGAGCATTCTCATTCAGCAGGTGGGTTTGGTGTAGCTGCAGCTTCCCAAGAGGGCCGTAACCCTCCCTTAGGTGTAACATCTGCATCAGTGCTGATGGCAACATGCTGCCCTTGTGCAGCAAAAGCCATGGGCTGGGGGGAAAGGCCCTTCTAGTTTTTCGTACCCACCAGTGCAGAAACCAAGGAGATCTGAGAGCAGTTTCCTTTTCTTCTGTCTCTCAGCGTTAAGTCCATTATCCAGCTGCTGGTCACGACAGAGAGGAGGGTCCTGAGCAGCACTGAGGGGACTTCCTGAGGGGCTTTGCCCATCTGCTTTTCGCTATCCCCACAGCCTGTTGGAGGGTGCTGGGCTCAGAGCATCCTGGCCCTGTCAGGAGAGCAGGGCTGGCTGTGAGCATGGTGCAGCTCATCGGGACACCCTGCAGGGACCCTTCTCTCCTAATCCCAGTGGTACTTTTGGATCCAGCATCCTCACGGGTACAGAGATAACTCCAGCCACTCTCCCTCATGATGCCGCTGGCAGCAGAGCCTCCAGCACACCTTTCCTTTCCAGCAGCAAAAGCAGGAACAGTGAAGAGGATTATGTTACTGCTTTGGACCTCTGAGCAGGGCCTGCTGTCAGAGCTGTAGCATCAGCCATCTGCAGACAGAGGCCGTCCTGGTCTGTCCTGCCCCACTGCCAGCGCAGTTCCATGCCAGGGGGAAGGGCTGGAGCAGCCTGCAGCAAAACACTGGCACCCAGACTTCATGGTCAGGGGATGTCCTGCTGCTACTGCCCCTCTGAGCATAGCTGGTCCCTGCTGCAACCTGGAGCTGAACACTTCCATCTGAGCAGCCTAACAACAACAACAAAAGGAATCAAAGTCACTTCAGAGAGTGTGTGGCTGCTGGTCAGAACATTCACAGTATCCATCAGTTTGGGCCCAGTGGAGACCACCATGGTTTTCTCATAGAAAGCTGCAGAGGGACTGTTTAAAAGGGCATGTAGTGATAGGACATGGGGTAATGGCTTTAAACTGAAAGAGGGTAGATTTAGAATAGATATTAGGAAGAAATGAGGGTGGTGGGGCACTGGCACAGGCTGCCCAGAGAAGCTGTGGCTGCCCCTGGCTCCCTGGCAGTGTTCAAGGCCAGGTTGGATGGGGCTTTGGGCAACCTGGGCTAGTGGAGGGTGTCCCTGCCCATGGCAGGGGGGTTGGAACTGGATGGGTTTGAGGTCCCTTCCAACCCAAACCATCCTATGATTCGGTGATTCTGTGAGTCTATGAGTCTATGAGTCTATGATTCTATGTTGAAGGCTGGATGTCCTGTATCCTCACCAGGAACTGCCCTGCGCAGGAGCCCCGCATCTCAGACCTGCTGACACGGTGCCCACGATGGGGATCATCGTGCAGGGGCAGACTGGCTGCGGCGTGGGTGCAGGCAGCACGGCGAAGGCTCCCTCCTGCCTCGTCTCATGCTCTCAAAAGGATCAGCCCCAGGTGCTGAGGCTGCCGTGGGAGTACAGCCAAATATAGCCATACATATGTATATTCTTATGCACACACACACACACACATATATGACTCCCCTTTGCCTTTGAGTCAGCGGTGTTAGAAACCTTCTCTGCCAAGAGTCTTCTGAGAAATATTCCCCCTCTCTCTGTTTCTCCCTCTCTCTCTCTCTTGCATACAGGCTAATTTTATCTTCTGTCTTTCATCTGCCTGTGTATCTACTACTCCTGACAAAAAAGAGATTTTCACAGATTTTGCTAGTGCTCACCAGCTCTAAAAGCTTTCATCTCCCACTGACGATGAGTGCATGTCATCTGCTCGCTCCAAATTACAGCGGAGGCCTTCACACTCAATCGGAGCATTTTCTGCCTAATTTCCCAGGCAGCAAGTTTAAGTGTGGGCTCGAGGCTTGTCTGGCGTGATCCACAGAGCAACCCGCCTCCCGGCTCCCAGGGCTGGCCCCGAGGAAGCCAGGAGCACAGCTCATCCTGCCTTCTCCAGTATGCAGTCTTGAAAGAAGATGTGCAAAAGCGATGTCTCCAGAAGGCAATTCCTGACCACACACACTGGAGGGGGATGCTTGAGCAGGGGGGCTGCCTATGCGTGCAGTCTGCCTGTTCAAATGAGGTGCCCAGGCATAAGAGCAGCTTAAAAAAAAATAAAAAATTGCAGGCTCAAAGGCCTTCTGCACCAAACCTGCCCTGGCAGAGGCTAGTGCAAGTCCAGGAGGCAACAGCAGCTTTGCTGTGCAATACTCAGGCTGCCTGCAGAAGTGGCAGAGAGAGGGGAGCAGCAGATGGGGGTAGCTCCTGGTCGTCACTGCAGGATTTTCATGGGGCACAGCTGGATTGGCAGGTCCCAGGTGGGAGTTAAGTACCACCCTGCCCTCACCACAGAGCCCGCTCCCTGCATCTCCTCTCTGCCAGGCTTTATCAGGAGGGACACGGGCTGGAGACAGGATGGGCTGGGCAAGCAGAGCCCTGAGCAGGGATCAGCCACTGACCCATCATCGTGGGTCTCCAAATCCCACCAGCATTTTCCCACGCCTGGCAGGCATCCCGCACTGCAGGGAGCTGCCCAGCCAGTCCCTTGCCCTCTCTGCCTCCAGCTCTCCCTCCTGCACTGCAGAGCATCTCCCCGGTGCAGGCACACTGCTGGCCCACGCCTGGCGTCCCCCAGGGACGCGCACTGTCCCTGGGCACCAGAGCAGGCGGCTCACACGGCCCCTGTGACCCACCGCCAAGTGGGGAGGATGCTGTGGTCAGCGTGTCCAGGGTTTTTTTCTGGAAGAGGGGGCTAGATGGGTTTGGGGAGCATTCGTCAATGTTGACGGTACAGGAAGATGTGCCAAGATCGTATCATAACAAAATAGCACTAGGGCACTGGCTGCGGGAGTGCCTGAGGACCAGAACAATTAAGGCAACCTTTCTGCCTTCCTATGAGGTGAACTGCACATGGCCAAGGTCTGACTTTCCTCCCAGTGTCCCCATGGCTGGGTGGCTGGATTTGGGCATCCCACTGAAGTGCCAGGGCATTTCAGCTCACCACACCCTGCCTCTCCCAGCACTCCCTGCCCAGTCAGGTGAAACTGAGGTGAAACTATTCATTTATTTGCAACCTCCCCTCCATTCAGCTGTGTCTATGGCCAAAAAGACACCTCTCACAGGCAAGGAGTTTGGCCAAAATCTTCATTTTCTGACACAGCCAGTTTTGATAGAGGTTTCCAGGCCGTTGACATTGTCTCTAGGTACTTTGCAGCCATATCTCAGCTCTGGTTACTGCCAGGGTGAGAGCTGTGGTGTCCACACCAGGACATGCCAGCTCCTTCCCAACAGCCATCCCCAGGCAGGCTGCCCTTGGGGCACAGCCCTGGGGTACCACCTGCGCATGGTGGTGGAGGCACTTTGTTCCTTGAAAGTGATGCTATTTTTGAGCAAGGCAGCAAAGCCAGCACAGGGATGTCAGGTAACACGGTCAGGCAGCTCCAGCCCAGGGACAGCACAGCCCCTGTCCATGCTAACCACCCTTTGCAATCCCCACCCAGCACCCTTCGTGCTGTCCCACAGGTGAGGTGGTCTGATCCCACCATCCCTTTAGGACTCAAATTGCACCCACTCCCAGAGCACATGTATGAGGCTGCAGGAGAAGCGGTGTGTGCTGCCGGGGTGAGGGCACACATCTAGTGCAGACCTGGGACTCCCAGGCAAGGAGCCCTCTCCCACCACGATCGGGGTGGCATGGGGAGCCAGCAGCTCCTCCCTCGGCTCCTGGCAGGCAGAGCACGAGCTGAGATGGAGTGAGGAGCAGACGGCACGATTAGCTCTGCTCAAAAAGGTCAAAACACTTATCAGACACGAACGGCAAAGCTAAAAATACACTCAGCACCTCCCTGGCAATTCTCTCCTGGGGAAGTGACAGCCGTGGCTGGTGGGGAAGGGGGTGTGGGATGTGAACAGGCTGCTGCACTCCTGGGTGGGGGGCTGGTTCAGCAAGGGGGGGGTCGTCCCCTTCTCCCATACCTCTGTGTGACCAGGGAAGGGCAGGCTGACACCATCGCCAGAGGGGTAAGAGATGTTCTAACATCTGATGGGATGTGAATGGGATGGGTGGGATAAGGCAGGAAGGGACCGATGCTGCAGCCTGGAAAGCCAGGCTGTGGAGGAGGCAGGGAGGAAACTGCACAAGACCTGAGACACCAGGGACCAACAGGACAGAGGAGAGAACAAGGAGATAGCAAGATGCCGGGAATGATACACGTGGGGAGCTGGAGACACGAGACATGCTCCCTTAGGAAAGAGCCAGTGCGATTACCCCACCTCACCCTGCTGCTCTCACTCCCAGGGACACCTCACAGATGTCAAAGCTGCAGGACATCTGTGCAGAGTGCATTTTCCTTCGATGCTCCTGGTCACACTCAGCCAGTCAGGAGACACGTCCCATGGCCACCTGTCTGGGAGGAACCGCACCGCACAGCACACACGCCCCAGGCACTGCAGTCCCACTGGGGCACGAGTGCTTGTGCAACCAACAGAACTGCAGAGTATCCCACCACCTCCTGGGGACAACGGTCCTGGAGAAGAAGAGGTGATATTCACCATTAGGACTTCCTCACCTGCCTTGATACAGGCACCATCAGCCACAAGCCCCTCAAATATGTGGTTTGGTGCTTTTCATCATGGTGCAGCAAATACATCTATCAACATCTCTGGAGCTGCCCTGCCTCTGCAGTGCTCAAAGCTGTGATGGGAAGGAAATTCTCAATGATGTTGCAACTCTCAGTCCTATTTTTTGCTTGAGGTGGGAGCATGTTTGTTCACATCTCTCTGTGTCCCTGCTGTGCCTCTTGAAGCACAGCTCTTTCCACCTCAGCTCCTCCCTCATCCCAGCACTACAGCCTGGGAAGAGCCCAAGAAACGAATGCCTCCTCTGAGACCCTTGAGCAACTTGGCCTCCCAGTCCTAGCAAAGAGGGTGTGCAACCTGCTGGCCTCACGGGCTAAATTCAGTTGTGCCTCTTGGATTTCATACTTAAGGTTTTATTGCTGGCAGAGGCTGAAAAGAGGCAGTGTAGGCTGTGGTCAGAGGGCTCTGGGGTTGCTCTGGGCTAGCACACTACTCCCTGGCTCCTGTGGTCACAGGGAGCCCAGCCCAAGACCCGAGGCCACCCCTCCACCATCAATTCCCATGGTGGAGATGCCTTGGGTAGGACTGAGGGATGAGAACGTGGTACTTCCCAACCAAAATTGGTCCAGCCCAGCGTGTGGGAACGCACAGCGTGGGAAAGTCATGGGACACTGGTGTGACCCCAGGGACGGGGACCCAGCTGGGACATGAGCAGCTTCCCCACATGAATCGGGGCTGCACCAGCACAGTCTGTGGTGACAGCGAGGAGAAATGACGGTGCCAATTTGCAGCAGGGTTCCTGAATGCTGTCACTGCCAATCGCTGTCACCGTGTAGCCTCGAAGACCTCACCTGGGCGATGGTTAAGCTCCTGGTCTCCTCATCTCATTAGGAATGGTTACCATCATTATCGCTGCATTTACTCCCTCCTGCACTGCGCAGGCAAACGCTGGCCCCGAAGCAGCCAGTGCTGCCCCTCCGGGGACAAGATGCTGGAGGAGACAGGCTGCACACTGCGGGGTCTCGAGCTATCTCGGGATTTCCTGCCATGCCTGGGATGCTCAGGTGGCCGGGACCAGCCCCAGCAGGCACGAGGCAGTGAAACTGGGCCAGCACTCACCCTGCTGTCCTCCACCCAGTGCATCAGCTCCTCTGGTGCTGCCTGAGTTAACCCTGGGGGTTATGTGTGTCTCGTGGAGAATAGTGCAGCCTGTCTCTGTGTCCCACTGACATGGGCAGCCTCATGTCCCTGAAAGCACAGCCTGGGCTGCCCGTCCCCATGCACTGCGTCCTGTCCAGCTGCAGACCTGCAGCTGGGAGGTGGGCACCGCTGTCCCTGCTCCATCAAGCGTTGCCATCTTCTAGGAGCTGAGGAGCCCTGATCGTGCCTGGGGCCAGAGGGGCTGGGAAAGGCCAGAAGCCAGCCCCCAAGCCCCCCTGTCCCGGAGGGATGGTCCTTGTGTCCTTGTGCCTTAGAATAGATCTTGTTCCCTGTTACAACCAACACTCTCTTTGTGCCCTGGCTGCACAGGGGACACAAGGACCCCACTGTGTCATCCCTCTGCTCATCTCCAGGGAGAAATGCAGGAGGGAAGAGGTACTTACTGCTTCACCTCCACTTCACCCTTTCTTTAGGCGAGGGCTTTTAATTTCCTTTTAGGGCCAGAGCAGCAAACACTAAATGATGTCAGATCCCTCGGTGCAAAGCCGGGGGATCCCCCAGCCTCTGGCTAAGCCCTGTTTGAGTGACAGCCGGGTACCTGCAGGTCAGAGACCTCCCTGGTGCTGCTGACAGCTCTGCTAAAAGCTCTTAGTTCCTCAACCCCTAAGGCCCTGCTAAGTGGCAAACAGCACAGAGAGCATCTGCGGAGCCCATGAGGAAGGTGTCCTGGTGGAGAGATGCTCTCTGGGCTGTTTTCCCTGCTCCTCTGAGCAGCCACAGGCCACGGGCAGCATCCCGGCTCACCCTGCCTGCTTGGTGTGGCGGTGGATTTATCCACAATCAAGGCGAGCCCTTAGATCAGGAGGGCTGGCTCCTCTCCCATGGATGCAATACTTTCCATGGATGTGCACACAGAGGGGCCCCTGCCACCCCCCGACCCACCTCAGCTCCCCTACCCCCCTGCACCTCTCCCATCAGCTCCGTGCGGAGTGCGTCGGCCGGACCTGTTGATTACGGATAGGAGTGCTGCAGTTCACCCTCCATAATCACCCACCTTGTGCTACCTCTCGTGGAAGAGCCATCGGAGAGCTGATGTGATTAGCCACGGAGCCAGGTCGCCTTTGGTGGGCGCCTACACCTTTAAATCAGGGAGAAAAAAAAAATAAATCCTTCGCCTAGAGGGCAGTGGAACAATTTTGACTTTAAAAAGAGAGCGAGACAGAGAGAGCGAAGTGAGCGTTAACAACTCCTGATCCAGTCCCTGGGCATTCATTAATGTTTCATGGCGCTTTCAATTATTGCCTCCTCTGCCACTGCCGTCATCTGTCTCTTCAAATCGACGGTATAATAACCACTCAAGCAGAAATCCACTCTGCTGTCTGCCCGCCGCACCCCTCCCAGCCTCCGCAACTCCTTCTCTCCAAGCTTTTCATCTGCGCCTTGCACAGCTCGCCTGGAAATGCTTTTGCCCCTTCCCCACGTGTCGCGGGTGGCCCCAGCTGGGGACAGTGCTGGGGCGGGGGGGGGACATAGGAGAGCAGGGGATGTGTCGGACACCCCCGTTTCAGAGTCAGGCTTTTATCAAGCACATCCCACCCCACACCGAGGGGTTTGTGCAGCTGGTTCGGACACACACGCCAGGGCACGGGGGGATCTGACACCCTGACCTGGGTGACCAAGCCCCCCAGGCTTGTGCACCCCGCGGCACCCACCCCACGTGAAGGGCACGTCCCACCCACCAGCCACGGGCTCCATGTTCCTGGTCGGGACACACACAGAGGTGTGCAGACACTGTGTATACCACACACCAGTGCACACACCCAGCCTTCTGCACCCACACACACGTGAGCAAATCGCCGCAGAGCAAGACAGCTCTGCCTGCACAGGCAGCGACAGGCAGGCTGACTGCCTGATGCGTGCACAGCCCTGGGCTCAGACCCCAGCACATGCTCGCACACCAACACATGTGTCCCAGATCACTCCCTGCCCTGAAAACTGCCCCCGCGTTTCTACCGGAGCCCTTCCAGGACACGGGAGAGCCCCAAGGCAAGTGTGGGCTCCATGGGTGGATGGCCTGGGAGTCTCCAGGTGCCTGGGGCAGGGGAGGAGCAGTGCTGGAGGAGGTTGGCAGAGACTATGAAGCCAAGTCTGTCCATATATTTCCCTGCAAGATGTCCTGGCTGAGCCAAGGGAGGTCTGCAGACGGTTGGAGATGGGTGAGGAGCAGCTGAAGCACCCACAACTCACTGTAGATAGTGTGTCTTGCCCAGCAGTGAAACTGCACAGCTCAGCTCAGCCTTGGAGGGCCTGGATAGTCTCAGATCTGCCAGCATCAAGGCTGCAAACCTTACACAAGCCCCATAAATCCTACATTTGCCTTGCCCAGTCCCCAGGACTTGCAAACACAGCATCCCTGGGACTCAGCACCTTGGGGCGAACGAGTCAGAGCCTTCAACTCGGGGGAAGAATCTGTGAAGGACCAAACTGTAGGTTCCCAACTACTCTTCCCAGCAGCCCCCAGCCTGTCTGGACACATTATCAGTATCTGGGACAGGAGGAAGACCTGTGGCTTCCACCACAGACTGAGATGAACTCAAAACTTCCCATTTTGGATGTCAAAGTGTTTCTGCTCGGGAAGACAAAGGCGTTTTGTTTAGATGAAGTCATGTCCTTCAATCCCACCCCTGCATTTACATTTCGCATAGGTGTTGGGATGCTGCACTTTTTAACATTTATTATTTTCTCAGAATGGAAATAGTGTTGAAATGCCAGATTTTCCAGTGGGACATTCCCTATTTAACTGTCCTCTCCCGGCTGGGATTTATTGCCGACAACTGAATCACCCACATCTTGTTGCTATTACCATAAAGCCCTTCTCACTCCTGGGGTCCTCCCTCGCTCTGGTGTCCAAGTGCTGTCCAAGAGGAAGATGATGCTCAGAGATGTACCAAGGCCACCTGAGAAGTCTGGTGGCAGACGAGCATCCAGAGGGTGGTCAGCGTAAGGACAGAGCAGCACCCCATACCTCTTTCTGACCAACTCAGTGGACCAGATCACCTGCCTGGCAGAGCTGGCTTGCACTGCCGTTCCTCCCCAGGACAGATTTGCAAAGCAGTGTCCCAGCCCCCTCCTGCTCCCAGAGCTCCCAGTGCTCCCCAGTGCTCCCCAGTGCTCCCAGCAGCTCCAGCTCTGCCTGCTTGCAGGGAGGCTGGAAGCACAGAGCTCCTTGCAAACCCTCACTGCTCCTCCCTTCCTCCCCCTTACCCCACCATGCCGGTTTTCCTTTTGAATCTCGCTTCTCCCTTTCCTGGAACTCTTCTGGCTGGAGGACTGCTGGAAGGAGGCAAGCGGGGACTTGGCCCCAGGTAGCGGCTGGACTCAGTGCGGGGTGCGGGGATGCACAGGAATGCCCCAGCAGGAGTTTTACTCTCTCTTTTCTTTCTCTTGCTCTTCTAAAGATATTTCAGAGTCCCTCTGATGGGAGCCAGATGTGCCCCAGATGTTTCTGCTTAGCAAAGCGCTGGCCTGTCTCCTGCACACTCTTGAAGGATGTGCATGTGTTTTGGTGATGTCACCGCGGCACCGCCTGCCATGGCGCTCCCACACACACGCACCGCTCACCTCGAGTGTGCACACAGCTGCTGGGGTGTTGCACACACACGCATGCACACACAGGCAGGAACATGTGCTGGCACAGGGGCATGAATACCTTTGCTCGTGTGCAGCTTTGCTGTGCTCTCACACGCATGTGGAGTGGGGACCATTCAAGCGCACATGTGTGCATGCACACACACCTGAGTGTGCACCTCCAGAGCCCCTCTCTGGGTTGCTGCAGGCCACAATCCTGGGCATGGGCAGACCCATGGGCTGCTCTGCAGATGCCAGGCCAAGCAGTGGTTTTCGAGCTCTGATGGAGCCTTGTCCTCCTCCAAGCCATCACTGCAGCCAGCGGGCAGGGGTTGGCCACCACCTCATTTTGGCAGAGCGCTTCGCCTGACAAGTGCTGGCGAGCACCATCACTCCAGAGACAGCCATGTCTCCCTCTCCCCGATGCGGCCCGGAGGGACCCGAGCTCACTTGTCTTTCTCCACATGCTCCCAGCATCAGTGCGATCCCTCACAACCAGAGCGGGCCAAAATCCCCTGTCAGTGACAGCCCCTGTGACACCTGGCATCTTCCATGGAGTAATTAGCCACAAACACTTTCCTCCATCATTCACCTGCCTCTGAGCAGCACCTAGAACTCCCTCCAGACACACACAGGTGCACACAAGATGTATAACATCGCAGTATTTCCTCCATGTGCTTTCAGAGATGGCCTCCTGCGTGCCCTGGGAGGTGGGTCCTGGGGGGATGCAGCCTGCCCAGGATCAGCCCCCCCACAGCCCCATCCCAGAACTTCCATCATTCGCTGGGATGGGTTGTCCAGCCCTGGGCTTCCCCCCACAGTGCTGGTTCTCGGGCTGGTTGGAGAGGGGCAAGGATGGGGCTTCATGGTCCCAGCGCATCAGGGTCCGTGGCTGACAGGTGCTGGGGGCTGTTTCCTGGATGGACCCGCAGTGTCACAGGAGGGAGGGCTCAGTGCCTGGGAGCCAGCCTGCCACGCTCAGCATCCAGACCCAGGACCAGTCTCCTTGTCCAGGCTCCAGTTTTCTTTCCCATTTATGGACTTGTGTTGCTGTTCACAGTTCATTGTATAGCATAAATCTCAGCGATGCTGGGTGACATTTAAGAGCAGGAGGGTGGGGATGGGGGGGGCAGCAGTGCGGCAGGAAGTGGGGGACAAAGCCATCACATCCAGCAATGCTAAACATTGGATGAACATGGAGCAACGTGCCCGATCCAGGAGATCAGAAGTGACCCTCCACATGCCGAGCCGGAGAGCTGGTGCTGATGCCCAGAGGCAGGCGGGAGGACCGGGCTGGGCATCCCAGCACATAGCTGTGTGCGTGGGGAAGTTGGCACTGCTTCTCCCCCACCGCCCCCTCCTCCATTTCTCCCCGCTCACGCTCCCCCTCTCTCCTAATCCCCACAAATGCTAAGATATTTAAATGTGGTATTTTCAAATCTAATCAGCGTTCCAAAGCTGTGCTGCCGCCACTCAAATTTAATTTGATCCATTTACCAGCTTTGTGGTGCATCTAATCAAAGAGAAGGAACAATTAGGTTAATGTCAGAGGTCACCTCGCAGCCTCCCGCGCCGCTCAGCAACAGGAGGCATCCATGGCGAGGCCAGCCCCGAGGAACAAAAGCAGGAGCCAGGGGTCCCTGGGGCCTGGGCTGGAGATGGCCACAGAGACAGAAGGTGTCCCGGGTCATGCACATCACAGGGATGGGAGGGAGGCAGCCTGCCCAGGGTGGATGGGATGCTGCATCCCACTTAGCTTTGGTGTGAGCAGAGACATGGGCTATCCAGGCCAGCCTTGCATGAGGATGTGCATCCTGCTCCAGCCATCTCTTGACCTGTCTGTCCCTAGAAGAGGTCATCCTGTGATGTGCTTGACCAAGGACTACTACTGCTACTATTGCAAGTTATTGCCTCTTGCCACAATAATCTGGATAAGACGAGCTTTGTGTCTCTCCCAGTATCTAAATCTGGGCTCTGGATAGGGTTGGTGGAGGTTCAGATCACAAAACCTCAGCCAAACTATCTCCTAGCTTAACCAGAGCTCTGGTACCATCTCATGCATGGAGTGAGACCAGCCTGGATCAGACTGGCCATCATGTTTGCCAGGTGGTGATGGACAAATTAGATTTAATGAGAAGGACCGGACAGGATTTCAGTGCAAACAAATCAGACAAGCCTCGTGATCAAGCAGTACCATGAAGCCGGGGCAGAGCAAGGAGCCCCTTGGGGCTGGTACCTTTCCCCTGCCTTACTGGGGGTCATAGCTTGAAAAATGGAACCTCTCTACCATGATGTGGTTCATCTCCCAGGCTCTCTGTGCTCTTTGCTCATGCCAGGATAGTGCTCAGCCCCATTGGGAAGGGCCACTGGATGGGGCAAGGAAAGTGGCATTTGCCCGCCTGGGTATAGACTCCCGGCTGGTGCTGGGCAGCTCTGAAGTGCTGCATGTTCCTGGGCCCAGGCACAGCCAGGAGGAGATGAAGATGAAGGATAAGTGTCTCTAGTGTTGCGTTTTATAGCCCCGATAAGGGCAGAGCAAGGGATCCCCCCTCCGCCTCCCCGAGCAGCACGCTGCGCCTCACTCCTGAAGCCTCAGCCCGTCCCGTGGAGACGTCCCTCTCGGTGTGCTGCTTGGGCTGGCCTCAGCCCCCCCTCAGTCCCAAACCCTGACCTTGCTGTAGGTTCTCTGTGGCGTGGACGTGAGGATCAGGGCTGCTGGGGATGGTGAGGGGGACAGAGTCAGGCCAGCTGCAGCACTTGGGGAGGGACAGGAAGAAAGCCGGGAGAAAGAAAAAAAAAAAACCAACCAAACTTTGGGTAGATTTCTTGTTTCTTTTTTTTAATAAATTATTTGGAAGACTGGAAGAAGAAGTGAAGGGGAGGCAGGTGTGGGGAGAGATAGCACATTGATGCCTGCTGTGCCCCCCTCTCCCTGACTCAGACCTCAGCCCAGAGGGACCCACGCTGGGCTGGCAGCAGCTCAGGAGACGTCAGGTGGGTTTGGGGCACTCTTGGGTGCAGGGGTGCCATCCCAACAAGTTTCTGCACCCACAGTCCTCACTGACACCAGCATCTCTCAACACCCCGTAGATGTGCATTGCCCTGCAGCTGTTGGCGAAGTCCCTGGTCTAAGCTGGGGTGGAGGTTTGGGAGCATCAGGTATTTAACTTGAAATGGACTGGACTGAAAAACAAGTTTTCCCACCACCCATGAAATTCCTAACCCAAACTTTAATTGTTGTTGTAGAAAAGCCTCAATCCCTCAAAACCACAAGAAGGAAAAAAAAAAAAAAAAAAAAAAGGAGCAGATACAGGAACAGAGGCTGTGAAAAGCTGGGGCAGAAGACAAAACAAGCCTACAGAAAATGGAAATAAAAATGGAAATAAAACCCACCCAGCTTTTCTTGCTACAAAACACATTATTTTTTCAGGATTTTCTTTTTCCCCAGAAGAAATCCTCTGCCACTTCATGAGCAGCACCAGCACCCTGACGCGTTTCCCATGCCTGGGCTTCCTAGCATCCCTGTCCCCAAGCCACGGCCACTGAATTGCCATTTCACTGCTCCCTGCCAAAGGGAGCTGCAACCCTGGAGATGGGCTCACACCAGCTGATCTGGCATTGCACCTCCAACTTGGCACTGGAAGGATGCTGAGAGGGACAGTAAAATTCAGAGCTGTGGCTGGCGAGGGGGCATGCCCTGTGATGCCAATACCGAGCAGATATATCATCCCTGGGGAGGGAAGGCAGCGCAGGCAACGTGGTCCCACCGAGCCACAAGATGTAGAGAGCTGATCCAGCATTGCCTGTGCTGGGTGGATGTTGGAGGGTGAGTTTGTGAGCATGTACATAAGCACCTGCGGCACACCTCTGTGTGTATTTTGTGTAACACTCCCGTATCAGTACCTGTTGCTCCTGTGGGACCAAGCCCGCCGAGATGAAGAGGAGAAGAGGAGTCCTCATGTGTCGTCCCTGCTCCATCCCATATGCCCCCCCCCTAAAATCCCTTTTTCCCAGGGCTGTTACAGCCTTTCCTGCCAATTCCCCCGTGTGCTTCCCGACAGCAGCAGGATCTCCAGGACTTGGGCACGCATCAGCCATGGCCGGGTCCCACGTCACCGCTGACTGCTCTGTTGCCCATGCTGCCCAGCGCAGCAGTGTGGCACCTCGCTAAGCCGTGTCCCATCCTGCAGTGGCTTTTCGCTCCCCAAACGGGTTGCAAGGATGTTTCTGCACTGTGTGATTTAAATACACATGCTTTGCAATCTGTTGCAGAGTAGAGGTACTTGGCAAGCCTCCGCTGCCCAGGCTGTTCAGGGACTCTTGGGCTCAGACACAGCTGGGGTTTCCCAGCATAGACCAGGCTTAACACAAGCAAGTAAGTGGAGACAGAGATGTGTCTCCCACATCCCCTGCATGCTCAGCTGGATGAGGTCCTGCCCAGCACCCCCTCCACACGCCTGCCACTTCTTCATGGTGGGTGCCCAGCAGGGTTTGATGCCTAACCCCACACCCAGCGAGCTGTGCAATGGTGGGGTATGGAAGGCAAAGGAGGGATGCCCCAGGAAAAGGGGGATTAGAGGCAAACCTGTCACATTTATTCCTCTCGTGGGCAGGAGGGTGGGAAAGCAACAGCAGCGGGCTGATACCCAAAGGCTCAGCCAGGACCTCAGTGCTCCCCACTCTCATACTGGGGCTGGCCAGGCCCCATGGTGGGAGCAGGGAAATGCTACTCTGGGCCCTCTCCAATGCCTTCCTTGGGCTCTGTGCCCAGCAAACTGGCATTTATTAATGCCAGCACATTCCACAGTCTTGCTCTGAGCCCTCTCCATTCCCAGTGGGCTGTGACAGGGACTTGGGATGTTGCAGTTAGCAGCCTACCTTCTCCAGCCAGCATCTGCCTCCCCAGACAGAGCTGCCCCTCTGGGTCCACACAGCCCCATGCACAGCAGACCCAGGCTGATAACAAGAGCTGGATCTTCAGCCCATTTTCCTGCACTTCATCAAGTGCAGAGCATGGGAGCACTGAGCTGCCCATTTCCTTACAGACCACAGCGGAGCTGGAGTCTCTTCATCACAGGGAATGGAGAAACATGGAGCTTAGATGCCTGCTGGGGCCACCTGTAATTTAGGTCGAGCATCTTCTCTTTCCTTGTAGCCTCCTTCCATCCCCTCTGCTACCCGGTGGCTCCCTTTACCTCCCCTTCACACATGGTCTGTGTGTCCAACCCAAGCCTGCAGTTTTCCCCCCATCCCCTTCCCCACCCCGCAGCACATATCGCACCCCTGAAGCCAGTGGGTGCTTTGTAGATCTGTCCAGGGAGCAGTTTCTGGCAGGAGAGTGGGAAGGAGAAAAGCCAAGGGGTTGGATAGACCAAACTACCAGGCGGTTGTACAGACCTTCAGGGGTAGGAAGCCACTGGGGTGACTGCCCTGAGGGGGTATCTCATGGAGCTGGGACAAGGTTGCACACACTGGTGCCACAGGGGACCCTCTTGTGTCTCAATTCTCTCCTCATCATCTCCCATACCCTTTCCCTGTTGTTTCTCCCACATGCATCCCTCTCCATCATCCCCCTCCCTCTCCCATCTCCCTGGCCACCCCCCTCTTCCCTGCTGGGCTGTGCAGCCTGCTCCCACCCCACGCTCCTCCCCAGCAGGGAGGAAGGCTGCGGGGGGCCGGGCTGGGCTGCAGCGTGCCGAGGAGCGTGCGCGGGAGCGTGCGTGTGTGCGCTGAAGACATGGGAACAGCATCAGAGAGACGACGCTGGGGAAGCGAGGAACACAGAAAGAGTTTAAAAAGCCTGCCCCCCTGTTTGGTTGCAAGGAGTTAATACTGTGATCTGTTGCGTGAGTTCTGATGAGAAGCTAGTTGACATGCAGTGCTGGAATAATGAAACGTAATACACATTAATAGGACCTCCCTCTGTGTGATTGCTTCTGCTCCACTAGCCCCATTGAAGATTTCGCTTTTCTTTTAACAGTCAGAATAACAGAATGTGACATTAAGTCTTTTACATGCAGCAATTTATTTTAAAATATTGGGGCACTCAAAACAGTATCCAGAATGTTAAATAAGATATGCATGAGATGGAAATCAGAGCAGCACTGCAGTAAGGAGACAGGAGTCAGACAGAGCCTTTCGCAGGCAAAGGCAGCTCCACTTTTATTCTTAATTGCTGTTTAAGGCACAAAGAAATAGCGAAGTTGTAGAGAGCTCTGAGGTACAGAGCATCTGATCCTCTTAGCTCACAGGTCCAGATGGGAAATCAATGGCCAGTGTGGATTCCACCTTCCCACCCATCCCCAAGGTCAGGCAGATGACACAACCAACCTGGGAAGGTGCCCCACGAGGCTGCAGCTTCAGCAGAGGCGCAGCCTGGTCCAGCGCTCAGCAAGCAAGGGTCCAGGTGCTGCTGGGAGCCTGCATTTCAGTTGCGCTTGCAATAATGAAGATCCCTCCTGCTTTGCAAAGCACATGCCTTTTGCTTCATCTTGGAAGCGCAGTCAATTCTGGGGTGGAGCACGTGAAAGCTAACAGCACCAGGGAACATTGCACAGCTTCCCTGGCTGGGGTCAGCTGTGAGTGGCATGCCCTAGCTTTGCTGATGTTATGACCACACTGATCCCAGACTCCAAGGACGAAGCTGGCTCAGCAATGGCACTGAAGCAGTGTAATATGACAAGGACACTTGTGCCTAAAGCAGAAACCTTTGGGATCTGCAGGATTTGTGCAGCACCTCTTCACATGCCAGGCCACATCCTTAGCCCTGGAGACTCTGCCCCGTACATCTCAGTCTCATCCCATGAGCAATCGCAGGGCTGTCTCACACACTCTTTTACCCTTCCCATGCGGTTTCCCCTGCTTCTCCATGCAAGCGCCTCTGCCCTGTGGAGCCTTCACCCATCCCGTCACAGGTGCCATGCCGGGCTAAGCCTGTCGCTGATTCACCACCAATGTGTAACACTGACCTGACAGGCAGTAGCTGTTCACAGGGACAGTGATTCATGTCAGCCATGCCTGGCCCTTGCTCTCGGCCAGCCCTTTGTGCACCCCCACACAGTCCCCAACTGGGCAGGGGCCACCCTGGGCTGAGCCCCTCACTAAGGATTCAGCCGCTGCCTTGGCCTGGCCGCTCTTGTAGCCCATTCATTTTCCCCACAGCAGCTGCTGGAGCATCTCCAGATCGCAGAAGAAGGAGACTGGGGACAGCAGCTACCAGCATCTCTCCCAGTATCACCAGTTCCCAGTGCAGGTGCTAAGGCCATGGGAAGGCAGAGCTCACAGAGCCTGGTGCATCCTTTAAAGGACACGTCCTTCAAAAGCCTCGCTGGCTTCTGACCTTTATTCCACATTTTCAGGTTTTTCTCTGAGAGTTTTCAGCATCACAAAAAATATTCACCCACCACCTGCCTCCAGCAGCTGAACCCAGGGAAGGCTGGGTCTTGGTGAGGCCGCAGGACCCTCTGTGCCCTTCTCCCTCCCAGCAGGACTGTGGTGATGCCTCACTGCACCTGACCCAGCAACACCAACCTGGGGCAGAGAAACCTTTGGTCTGACCTGCTGCCGCCCATCCCTCACCCTCCCCTGGGCAGGACAGACTCACCCCAGGCAGCCAAGTGCAGAAACATCAATGTCTGTCCCGCCCATAGATTGCTTTACTACATCAGCTCAGAGCAACCCAACGGGTGGGACAGAAATCCCAACGAACGCGATGGGGGCAAGGGGGTGCAGGACCCGGGAGCTGTCAGCCCTGGGAGGAAGAGCCGGTGTGCTGGGATGCTCATCAGAGCCGGGACTCAATGCTCCCAGCGAGCTGCCCGGGGGCCGTGGTGCTGGCTGGATCCTGCTGCTCATCCTCCTCTTGATATGCTGGTCCACGCTGCACAGCACACGCCACGCTGCCGGGGGGCGGGGGGGGGGGGGGTGGGCTGCGCTGTGCATTGCTAATGCAGCACGGCTGGGCGCGCCGGGAGCTGGGGGCCTCCCTCTCCCTCCGGCTGGTTTTGGGAGCCCCAAGGGTGGAGGCAAAGTGGGGCTGCTCCTCCCGGACGGACAATGGGTGACGGATGAGCCTGCGGACGAACGGCTAGGTTTCTGTGGGTCCTGGGAAAGAGGAGCTGGGGAGCTTCTCCAAAGCACGGCGTAGCCCAGTGTGACTCCCTATGCCACTGGAGGAAGGGCAGAATCAGTAGCTTAGGGGTTTCTCTGCTTTTTTCAAGCTGCACATACACAATGAAATAATTTTAAATAACAGCCTTGAAGGACCCATGATTTGGACTTCAGTTCTGCAAACCCTCTGAATCCCCCCCGTAGCATGCCTATTGATTTCTGCAAGGATCGCAGGTGAAATCTTGTGCCCTGTTATGCCAGGCATCCAATTTCCCTAATGCAACTCCAGAAAAAAAGACTATGTCCCTAAAGCAGCCAGCAATTTGCCTGTCATCAGCTGGCACTGCCCTGCTGACAGGGGTTGGTGTCGCTGGTGGCTGAGTGGCAGGTCCCCCCCGAGCTGCTCCATCTGCCCTGCACAGAGCATCCGCGATGGCAGCGCCTGCTGCTGTGGGTGACGATGGCTTGTTGGCTTCTCTTCCAATACCGAAATGTTTACGTGGGGAAAACTGCCTGCTGATTTCTTTTTTCTTCAGGGGAGAAGATCGCAATACTACTGCCCAGTCCCTGCCTCCAGGGACCTGATCCCCCTTCCTGTGCGTGCCAAGGTCTCCATTCTGCTGGGCTGGAATTTCCCCAGAAATCTTTTCCTGCCAAAACCCTCACGTTTTGCATTCGTCCTCACTTGGACTGAACCGTGCTTCAAAGCCAGGGCTTTTTTCTGGGGAGGGGACTGGCGCTCTGCAGCTGGCTCTCGTAGCTGTGAGAGCTGGGGGGTCCCCGCAGTGCCACCCTTTGGTGGCAGGGCCCCGCCATGAGGCAGCTGCGGACCCTCTGCTGCTCCTGGAGCCCAAACCCAGCACTCATTTGCTTCTGACCTTTGCGATCGGTCCAGATGCAGCCTTTCAAGACATCTTACCTGGCTGTGCTTGGCCTGGCTTTGCTCTGCTCCCACCCCAGTGCATTGCACTGGCACGACTGTAGAAGGGATTTATCCCTACACGTCTCTGCCTGCTCCTGCCTCCACTCACCTCCTGCCTGCTCCCTGCCAGATGGAGCAGCAGAGCAGGCTGCATGGCTCCAGCCATGGCAGAGCCCTTCTAAGCATGTTTGGTTTGTGTTGACATGCATCCCCACTGCCATGCTGTGCCCGCGGCCCTGCTTTTGGGGCATAGGTCTGATGGACACTGCTCATCCTGCTGGGCTGCGTGCAAGGGGCCAGCACCATCTCAAGTGCCCCATGCAACTGCAGAGAGGCAATGACAGTGTGACGGCCACCATCCAGCCTTCCTCGGGGCCGCAGTGCAGCTCCAAGCAGGACCCCTGGTACGTGGAAGGAAAGGGGGAAACTGAGGTATCTCTCTCCTAACAGCTGAAAACAGAAAGGATACACCACCTCCCTCTCCCATGCCCTGGGAGCAGATAGCACAGGGACTCTCAGACCTCCTCAAACCATAGACCATACTGCATTTCTCCCAAAACTCCTCTGCCAAGCCCTCAGGCTGCGGGTCGAAGTCCAGAAGCAGAGCTGAGCGGCTGAGGACAGAGCAGGTGCTCCCTGCCTGGAGCATCCCCTCCATGGGGGTGGTGTGAACTTTGCCCCTCTGATATGGGGAGACATCCCTGCTTGGCTCTGAATCCCACAGATCCCAACACCAGGCAGCACGTCCACACCCCTGCAGACCACGGGAAGAGCTGTCCCCACATCCCCTTTGCTGGCTTAAAGCACTGCTGGGGACATAGATTGTCCCCAGGCCAGACCCCCCCACTTGGCTGTCATGCAGGGCAGTGCTGAGGTGGGAGACCTTGCCTCCTGCTCCAGGCAGCAGGACCATCTCCTCTTTGCTGCACTCCCCCACACACATTGCCGGGGTTCAGTGGGGTGTTCAGACGAGGGTTTCCTCTCCAGTGACACCTGCGGTGCCTGCAGGACTCGGTGCAGTTACAAACCATGCACATCAGGCTTCAGCGCTCTCAAAGTGGGAAAAAAAGAGCTAGCATCCTGCAGGAGAGCTGCTACAGCGCTCCTGAATAAGAGCCACTTCTGCCGGCACTCGTACCCTCTCTGCCTGCAAGCAGGCAGCCCGCACTTGGGAGCAGGCAGCTGCCCTTGGGCTGCACAGCTGGGTGGGCAGGAGCAGCACACCTGGGAGAGGGGCTGGGGGATGCTGAGCCGGGCAGCGGGGCCACCAGCCCTGACCTCTGTCCCCTGGTCTCTGGAGCCTCTTCACCTCGCAGAAATCCCGACCCACCGCTGCGAAAGGGGCCTGGGAATTTGTTGGTGTCCTTCCTGCCTCCCTCGCAGTGCCAGGCTTGTCCCCATGCCAGCTTCACTTCAGTATTATTCTAATTTAGGGAACTGATGCAAAAGGCTGTCCTGGCAGTTCGACTTGGCTTGGGCTGGGGTTATTTTGGTTTAGCTTCAGTCATCTGAGGACAGGTCACGCTTTATCCAAGCCTATCTCCACATGGCAAGGGTTTGCAGGGGGTCACAGATATCCACAGAACGAGTTAAAGAAAGCTCGCTGCCTGAGCCCGGCAGCGTTGGGGGTGCACAAAGATGTGCAAAGATGAGGTGCAGCCCAGGAAAACTGCACAGAGCTTCCGCTGCAGTTTCAGAATATCCTCAGCCCTGCACGGACACTCGTGCTCCCCTGGGGATGCTCTAAAGCACGTTCCTGAGCTGGGAACAGGCTGACACGAGTCCAGCTGGTGGTGACACCCCTGTCCTGAGCTGTGGTCACAGTCAGCTGCCCACCCGTAACACTGGGCTATTGCAAACCCGCCACGAGCGCTTTTATTCCCCTAAACCTTGGCAGGTCTCTGCAGCCTTGCTGGGGGAGGGTTGCCTTCCGAATGGGCTGGATGGACCTCACCCTCTCCCGTCCCTGCGGCTGGGTGCAGCTGGCACCGGAGTGTCTGCCCTCCTCTGCTGCTGCCACCCACTCGTCCCCCAGGACACACACAGTCCTGGGTTAAATGGGGGAACACTGGGGTGGGACAAGGTCTGCGGCATCTGGGAGCATCAGCACGGGGGGCAGGGGAACGGTCCCCTGGGGCACTGACCTGCCAAAGCAGGGCTGGGGACGAGGTGCTGCTGCGGGGGCTGGGGGTTGGGGGGGTGTGCGTGGCACAGCGTGCACGTATGCCGTGGGCTCCTAGCACTCACCTGCGGCACATCCTGGCACGGCCCCGCTTTGACAAGCCCAGCCTTGTTGCTTCAGGGTCAGACATGGGGTTTACCCTCTCAGCTGCGTCTACCAGTAAGTTTGACATTCTGTGGGTGTTGCTGCAGACTGAGGCCAGGGAAAGCAGAACACAGGTCCCCCAGATGTCCAGGGAACCCTCTTAGCCTCCAAAGCGGGATGCTGAGTCCAACCTGCCATTTGGGAATGGTCCTGAGTGGGCTCCATGTACCTGCCGTGTCTCCGTGCCCAAGAGCTGGTTGTCTCAGGACACAGCTGCGCTCTTGCTGTGTGGATGGCTGAGTTCCTGTGCTTGGGATCATGCAACATCACGGGTTGCTTTCCCAGCAGAAGCAATGTCTTCTGCACAGCAGGGACCACAGCACGCGGTGGAAACACCAGTCTGGGAAAGTGCCTGAGCCAGGGACAGAGTGGGGCTGCCCAAATCCACAGCACAGTGGCCGAAGGATCCCAAGGGTGATGTGCCATTACTGGGAAACCAGGTGTCTGCAAGGGAATCAGTGCTCAGCCCCGAGAAACATGCTTTTCCTGTGGATTTGAGCATGAGGGTGTTTCCTTCACATACTGTCATGTTGTCACATTGGAGCATGCAGCCTTGCTGAGTCCTGGTTTTTATTTAGCTGAAGCCACAATCCCCTGATGATCCTAGGATCTCAGGCACGTGCACGCTGCAGAAAGGGAAAGGAGCCACCAGGGCTTGGCACCCAGACTCTCCCATTTGGTTCGGGAGACCCTTGAGGAGGTGCAATGGCAGGACAAGTTTCACGGCTGAGGGAAGCAGCAACAGCAATGCCATCACGCGCTGCATCTGGAACGAAGCTGCAAAGCATCCGGGAGCCATGCACAATGCAGTCTCCTGCAGAGTAAAATTGCACCCCCATCTGCAAGCCTCCAGGCAGGAGCTGATGCTGAATGGGGACAGCCCATAGGAAGTAAAGGCTGAAACTGCCTGGGGGCCCAGCACTGGCAAGAGAAGATCGCAAACTGGCTGAAGATGGATCTGCTTCAGCGAGGTGATTCCCAGGATGAAGGGAATCCCAATTTGGTTTAACAGCACCACATCCCTCCTACCTAAAGGACCACAGAGCCCAGGCCTTCCCCCACAGTTAACACTGCCCATGTGCACGTAGTGCATTTTGCAAAGCTGTCTCCTAAAGCCCCAGGAAACCTGGGACCAGAGAGAAGGAAATCCCTTAGCATCCCCCCGGGGAATAGGGAGCTTGGAGGCAACTGGGAGCCAGGGAGGGCACAGCATCCTACAGAGACCTCCTGGAGGTGGTGAGCCTGGTGCTCAGGCTGGTGTCAAGCACGTGCTATCCCCTGCCTGCAGGCTGGGCATGCAGCCCAGCTGATGGAGCTCATTGGCACAGGTCCGGTGGCTACACTCCCCGTCCACTGCACCCGAGCAGGGCTGAGGCCCAGCTTGGCATCCCAGCAGATGCTGATGGTGCACAGGCAGCAGCCTAAAAAGGAGCCTCAGCCTAGTGCAGCTTCTTTCGCTGGAGCTGGGTGATGGCAGGGCTCCATCACTCCATGTCTGCACAGGGCATGCCTGGCCAGTCCCACTTGGCCGTGCCCCACAAAAGCAGTTCTTACCCTGAGCAAGCATTGCAGTCATCACAGCTCTGCAGGGATGGTTGGCACCAACAAACAGGACCAAAGAGATGCTGTGCCCTCTCCACACCTGCCCTCCCTGGCGTGGGGAGCTGCTAGCCTGGATACAGCCATTAGCCTGGTCTGGGAGCACTTTGTCCTGCTCTGTGTGCAAGAACATGTTGCCCCCAGACCTCAGGTGGCTCATGGGAGCATCACACTGTGTCTGTGTGTGTGTCCTGACTGCTTTAAATGCCTGCTCTATGCAGTCATTAGATGATATTTATGGTACTTATTAAACAGCAAGGGGAAAAAAAAATCTGATACGTGCAGTGAGAACTTGAACTCACTTGGATATGCAGACAGCAGGCGCCATCCGAACATGGATCCTCGACGCCCGCAGCAGCCCCGCGAGGGGCGAGCTTTGCGTCTTTAACGGCCGCGCAGGACGGCAGCGGGAGCAGGCTGGGAATGTTCCTGGCAGGGCTGCACAGCCCAGCAGTGTGCAGCGGAGCAGCGGTGGGGATAAAGCATGGTCTTGTTTAGCTGACGGAGAAAATGCCTCTTTCTGTGCCTATTTACCGCGTCCGGTGTCAGGGCCCACAGCAGGGGAAGAGCACGTGTTCCCATCTCAAAGGGCTCTCCTTGATTCGGTGCCACGCAGCCCGTGAGCTGCTGGAGGGGCTGGTGCACACGAGCCCTGCGTGCAACACGTCTCGTGTCCGGCTACTGCCTGCTCCAGAGCAGCTGAGGGCCAGGACACCAAGTCCCAAAGGTGCTGTGACTCCCCAAGGTCACAGGGAGGACCGGGGAAAAGCCAGGAGCAGTGCTCAGTTCCACGGCTCTTAGAAAAATCCCTCTCTCGTCTCTACAGCCGCACGGCCGCATGCAATGTAACAACGCGGTCTGCCGTGCCCTGTCTGCTGGCAGCAGCACCAGCACCGAGGTGGCACGGTCGCGTCCCTCCGGGAGCCCTTGCAGCGGGGGCAGACGTCGGCTCCCCCCGGGTCCTGGTGCTGAGGTCCTTGGAGCTGGCTGCAGCCCCCTCGGCTTTCGGTCCTGCTCTCCCCAAGTCACAGTGGTGCTGGGGAGCGGTGATGCCAGCGTGTGCGGGAGACCTCCCTGTGCGGCTGTGACTTTGTAGCTGTGGATTTGTAGCCTGGCTGCTTCCTAGCTCAGCATGGAAGACACTCTACAATTTTTAATTTGCCAAAAAAGCCCTCTTTTTAGTTTACAGGGACAGAAGGGGGACTTTTATGTGCAATCTGTACAGCTCTCCAGAAAGCACTTACATTTATGATGTTCATGAAATTTATAGCCAGTTGGCAGTGCTGCTCTCTCCTCTCCTCTCCACCAGCCACCCTGGCAGGATGGCAGACTATAATAAGCAAGCCACACATTCAAGTGGCATAAAAGGCATTTCTACAAGTTAGCCTCCTGCCCAGTCTTATAAACTCTAACAAGTCTCTAACAAGTAGGCAGGATCTCTTTATACCCAGGGAGAAAAACCCCTTTCAGAAATGGCCTTTTCACAAAGCCCACACCTTTCTTCTAATTAAGGTTAAATAGCTCCATGTTTTCTGGCCAATTTCATTCTTTCCCCTTATTCCCCTCTTAACAAGGCAGCCTTTAAAAAGACATCACTAATTGGTGTCTGCTTCTCACATACCATGCGTGCTTTGATAGTCAGTTAGAAAGCCTTCCCCATCGATCAAACTTCCACTGAAAGGCTGCTAATGTGCTCCATGTGTCTGCCACAGGACAAAGCCAAGTGGCGGGTCCCCAGCTCCCTTCTCCTCCTGTTCCCATACTCCCTCCCGGGACCGGGGGTCCGCAGCCAGGTCTGCCCCACGGCACCCCCGGCCTCCCTGGGAATAGCCCGTCCCCGGCATTGAGAGCCGTGCGGGGAAGAAATGACTCCACGACGTGTGTGGCAATTCGGAAATTAATGGGGAGTGGTTAAATGTTAAGGGTAGGATCTAAAACAGAGCGGGCAAGAGAGCAATTGTCATGCTGATGAGGCTGGAGGAAGGCCAGTGAGCAGTTCCTGTGAATCCCAGTCTCCCCGGTGCTTTCTGGGCTATTAAGTGAATTTTTCCTGGGGAGAGGGTTGGGGAGAGGAAAGCTGCCAGAGTAAGGGACAGTGATCCCCTTCGGTCCCCCAGCCCTGCCGAGGATGGGTTTAGGAAGGAGGGAGCAGGGCTCCTGGGCGCCTGGTCCCCCTTCCCTGTGCGCTGGTCACTGAACGACACAGGCTGCATCTGCAACTGGTGCAGTCTGCAGTTCACCAGCCCCTCTCCAGCCTGCAGGTCAGAGCTGCTGCAGCACCCTTGGGAAAAGCCACAAGAGATGGTTGTGGTTAGGGGAGTGCTGCAAGCCAGACCCTCCCCAGGCCCCCCTCCCTCCAGCCCGGGCTCCTTTGCTCTGTCCCTGCTCTTGCAATCCCACTCCTCGTCTCTGCGCGCCATCCCAAGGAAGATGCTCGGCCATGCCCCGCTTCACTGTGGCTGCCACCATGCCAGCTGCATGCTGGACTCCCAGCTTTGGGCAGAGCAAGGCTCTGGTCCTGTGCTGCTCCGTGGGGTCTCAAAACACCAACAGTTTAACTTTGGCTGGCTGCAGGAGGTGCCACCCAGCTGGACTCCTGAGCTCAGGGCCACATCAGTTGGCTCGTGTCTGGAAAGACCCAGTGTCTTTTTGGAGGGAATATCAGCAACATCCACTGGAGAGGATCCCTTAGCAATGGCCCAGGCACTTCTGCCCAGGAGGGCATCGAAGCAACCTTCGATGAGAGACTGGACATGCAGGATCACATCAGGGCTTTGCTATGATGCTGTTCTGACTGCAAAGATCTTTCTGCTCCTCCTGTCTAATAAATGCTAATTTTTTTTAAAGAAAAATTACCTTTCCCAGCTGTAACTCACCACTGGTTGCCATGCTTTCCCCTAGGGTGAAGTCTTCATGCTGCAGGTTGAGAGGTCTCTGGCGGGGCTGTTAAGCCTGGAAGTGTTGTCTTCCAGCCTGGTCACAGGGGCTTTTTCCCGGGGTGGGAGCCAAGGATTCCCAGAGGAGGCTTATGAGGGTGGCAGCCAAAACCAGGCATCTCTTTGGCATTGCTGCGTGACAGGCACATGCTTGGCACAAGATCTCTACAGAGCAGCAACCTATGACCGTACCACAGTGACGGGGTGACGGGGTGTCCCCAGAGGACACACGCGCACACACCAAGTATTTTTTAGTGGCGATTTGCAGCCCTTTGTGCTGCTGGAGCCCAGGAGGAGAGAGATGGATGGTTGGCGGCCAGACGCTGGCTCCCTCCCAAGGCTCAGTGGGGCTTGTCAACACCATAGGTTGTGCAGATGGAGACCTGCCAGGAATGGCATCCCCAAACCTCCCAGGCTGGCTGGCAGGTGGCTTCCCAGCTCCGTGGCCAGAGATGTAGCTGGTGAGACGTGCAGAGCCTTGACATAGTTTTGGAAAGCATCCTGCTTGCTTGTGGCCCTGCCGTTCCTCCCCAGCCCCCTGCCAGTGATTACCTGGGTTTTTACAGCTTCATCCCCATTTTTCTGCCTCAAGACTGCACAGGAGCAGGATTTGCTCTTTCCGCTGGGCTTGCCATGGATCTTGCTCTCTGGCAGGCACAGCCACCCAGCAGCTCCCGTTCCTGGGCACAGCAGCCCTTCCCCAGGCTGGTGTGCCAACGCCGAGGGCATCTCCCAGCTCCCCTCCGCAGCCAGCTGAGACGCAGCCGGTTCCATGGGAAGCCTGCCAGGTCAGAGACGCTGTGTGTGCGTTTCGGTGACTCCAGACAATGGATAAATGGCACACCTGCTCGTGCAAAGTTCATTTAAATGGCACTCCTGGTGCTGCCGGCAGCTTCTCACAGCGGTTAACAGGTGTGAATTGGAATCTACGAGTGCACATTTTCCACTGCACAGCCCTTTGTTCAGCTCCTGCTGCTTCCCTGGCTCCATTCTGGCTGCTAAGCACACAAATCTTCCCTTAGTAGGGAAAGTTAAAGTCTTTCCAATGTTCGGCTTCCTCAAACAGACAGCACAGTCCCACAGCTTGTTCAGGGAAGCTGAACCCCTTCCGTATCAGCTGGGATCTCTGATGGCATGAATTGAAGTGGGACTGGCACGCTGCTCTGTCCCCTAAAATTGAGAGCCCTAAAGCACAGCCGGCTTGGCTCAGCTCCCTCGTGCCCTCCGCAGAGGCCAGCGCCTTCGTTTGCACGTTTCAGGTAGCAGCATGTTGCCTTCAGAGAAGAAGGAGCCATGGCAGGGGAGAAGGCTTTGTCTAACAAGGGCAGGCAGCTCGCACGGCCTCTGCCTTCACCTCCCTGCGCTGCTCCGCTCTGGAGAGGACAGGAGCGGCCAGGTCGCATGGTCCTTGGGGACAGTGGCTGGTTTGGGGTGCCTGGTTGCCTTCACACAAACTGACAGCTCTTGGGGACCTTCCCAAGCTTGGTCCTGCTAATGAGGAAAACCAGCCTCCCACTCAGCTGCCCAGGATGCTGGCAGGACTTCTGACTTCGGGGCTGGGGATGCCTTTTCCCTCCAATCCCTGCTGATACAATGGTGCTTCGGGCGTTAATGGATCTTCACCCCACCAACCCCACTTTCACAGCAGTGCCTGCTCCACATGCACCCTGCAGGGCTCGGGTCCGGGCTAACTCACAGGGGACAGGGCTACCTGAGTACTTAAGCACCTCATTACATGACTGAACTAATCCCTCAGTATCAGATGTACTACCCGAACACCTGTGCTTTAACGCAGAGTGGCCACACTTGCGATGCATACACCGCATCGCACCAGCTCTCCAGAGGCAAGAGGGAGCCTGCCAGGGGGCTTTGGATCAGAGCAGTCCTCGTGTTGGGCCGTTATAACGAAGTGCCTGGGGAGACGTACGTGAAACATGGTGTAGCTTATCTGGGAGTGTCTATGCAGAGTAATTATGCTGCCGATAGCAAGGTTTTCAAATGAGGGGTGCAACTCGGCCACTCAGCAGAGGTGCCTGGTGCAATTCAAGAAGCTCTGGGGGACCTGAGACATCTCCATGGGGCTGGCAGATGTGACACAGGATCTACGGGAAACTTGTGCCCTTCTGGCATGACAGATGGCGGCCAGGTGGCTACCCCAGGGTGTCTTGGATGGCACTGGGTGTCAGCAGCGTGGTGCTAACGGACACACCTAAATACACAGACACCTGATACATATGTGCATATACCCAACCCTCCCAAACACACGTGCCTGTGTTTTAAACATCTGCCTCTCTTTGCCTCAGTTTCCCCACCTGTGTTGTGGGGCTACACTGCCTTGCCATCACTGGTCTGACCACCCCAATATGGAGAGCCAGTCCTCGCCCTCCAGCCCCTCTGCACTCCCCTGCCCCACGCTCTGCCAGCAGAGTGTCCAGCCTTGGTCTGGGTCGCCCCTGGGCACTCGGGCCCCTCTCTCTGCCTCCATTAACAACGTGCCTCCTTTCTAAATATAACTCCCATGGCTTCTGCTTCCAGCTGCTGGTTCTTGGTCTGTCTTTCACAGCTAGATTAAAAGAGCCCTTTAGTACCTGGGATTTTATCCCTGTGAAGGCACTTACACGCTGCAATCAAAACACTTCTCCATCTTGCCTCTGATAAGCCGAGCAGACTGGGTGCTCTGTGAATTGCTGCCGGGCTTTCTCCTGCCCTCCGACTGCCTGTGGAGCTCATCCCAGGGCTTCCTGCAGTGCAGTACATGTCAGCCCCAGTGATGGGTTTGCCCATGCTCTGGAGTGAGGATGACTCTGTCATGTGCGTTTCTGTGCAGCTAACAGACCTCCCTGCCTCACCTGCGCTTCCTCGGCATTCACTTCCTCGGTCACATAAACGTGCATATTGCAGCTCTGCCTGGTACAAGGACTCTACAGCTAAAGGTACCACCACCCCGCCTTCCCCTTTCCCTCAGGACAATTCATTGCCTATATCATGCAGGTAGGGAAACTGAGGCACGGGGTGACCAAAGGTCAAAGCTGCAAAGAGCCCCTGGTGCCCCAGCTCCTTTGTGGAGTCAGGGCAAGCTTCTCTTACCACATCTTCACTCAGAGTCTGCCAAAGTCAAAAGGGGGTCGCCCCACTGGAGCCCTGCATTGAAGTCCCCAGGGCATCCCAGCAAGGAGCACATCCCCAGCTCTGAGCACAGAGGGATGTCAGTGCTGCTGGGGCTGGGCTGCCTCCTGGTAATGACCCAGGACTGTGCAAATGGCATGTCCAAATGACATGTCCAAATGCTCAGATGGGAAAAAAAATCCACCAAGGGCAGTGAATGAGAAAGGGTTAACCCGCAGTGCAGTGTCCACATGCGCGCTGGGTTTGTACCATCCTCCTGGCCCCACAGTTGCACCAAGGAGGTGCAGCCCCTCTTTCATGGGGAAGGGACGTCAGAGCAGGCTGTAGGATCCCCCAGATGTGGTCCCCACCTCACCCTCCTGTGCTCTGTCTGGTGCAGGCTGCTGGGCAGTGCCATCCCCGTGCCCTCCTCCTCCTCCTCTGCCTCCCTACCATGGAAAAGGAGCGCAGGGTGCTGAGCCCCAGCCAGGGTCCAGCCTTTCTGCCTCCTCTGCTGAGCCTCCCAAAGCCCTCTGCCCCCCTGCTTGGTGCAGCCACCTCACCCACCTCCTCACAGACTCTGCTCAGCCCGAGCTCCCTGCAGCTCTCCCTGGCCCAGCCAAGGATGACGAGGGCCATGATGCCACCCTGTCAGCTCCTCTTCCAGCATCTCATCAGCTCACCCCCTTGCTCTCTGCTCTGCACAGGCTGCATCATCGTCGTTGACAAGAGACGTTTGCTGGTGGACACGAGACAGGTCCAGCCTTCATCTCTCCTGCCCAGGTCTCGTGCAGCTCTTTGTGTGTGCTGCAGAAGACACCTGCCCTTGCAGAGATGCTCTGTACTCCACGGTGTGGTTTCTGTGGTGCCACTCACTTGACCAAGGGCCTTTGTGCTTTCCAAGGGCAGTACGGGGGCTTGTCTCGATGGCAGCACAGCAGAAATCTGCTCATCCCCTTCCCAGGATGTGCCAAGGTCCCAGGAGATGGGAGAAGGCACACAGGGACAGGAGCCATTCATATCCCCCCACAACACACACTACAGCTCTGAACAGACACCTTGGGGTGCCCAGGTACATCAGCACCGGCAGGGCATGGCAGGGGTGGCTGGAGGAGGGTGAAGATGTTCCTAGCGTCTCCATCACTCGTTGTCCAGACAGGATGGGTAGCAATGGGGAAAGCTCGCAGGCTCCACAGGGGCAGCAGCTAACCAGGTGGGGTCTGGGGGGGCTCAGAGCTGGGACAGGGTCATCCTGGGGCTGCAATTAGCCGTGACAAGGAGCTCCTGGGGTCAGGAAAGAGCAAACTCAGGGAAGGAGAGCCGAGACTTCCCTACCAGTCAGCTTAACTCCAATTCCCCAAAAAACACTGGAACAATTAATCAAACAAGCTATTGCAATCCTGTAGTAGATAACAAGGAAATGAGTAACAACCAGCCTGGGTTTGTCAGAAGCAAAGTGTGTTGCACAATCTAATTTCCTCGTACAGCAGAGCAGCAGGCCTGGCAGAGGGGGAAGCAGGAGGTGTCATGTATCCAGATACACGGGTTTCTCAAGATATTCTCCCAGGCAAGTTCCAGAAATGTGGATGGGAGAGAAGTCAGACATGAGACTGTACAAGGTGTTCGGGAAGCTCTGCAGCAGATGCATTGGCTCTTTACCTGGCAGCAGGACTGAGCTGCCCATGGGACTGAGGGATCCTCCTGGCTCCAGCATGATTTTCTTTTCATTAGCAGCCTGGGAATGAGACAGGGAAGGGGCCACACGAAGGCAAACCCAACAGTGAGCTGAAGCAGTCCTACAGGGCAGCACGGCCAAGCATTTGCTGGGATGTGCATGCAGGAGCACAGCCTGCGAGACACACCAGCTCAGCCTCGGGCTCTATCCCATCATCGCATTATGAGTGCTGGGCTTCCAGCTCTTCCACAAAGAAAAGACAATGATTTTAGAGACTCAAAAGCTTGTTCTTATTTTGTCATTACACCAATGAGCAAAATATTTGAATACAGTTTTCATGGGGGAGGGAGAGACACGCCAGCCAGGGAACATCCATCTCTGCAAGCCCAGGAAAAGGAACAGGCAATGACGGAGGTTGTCTCTGGCTGAAGGAGGGGATGCTGGCTGGACCTGGGAGGAGACCAGCGGCTGCTGGACAGGGCTGGGAGGAGGCAGCTGCCCCACAGCCCTCCTAGTCCCAAGAGGGCTCTAAGGGAGCAGACCTCCTCCGTGTTCCCTCCCCCAGCTCATCCAAGGCTCTGCGGGAGGGCAGCCATCACCCACCTTGTCAGATACATTTCAGTGCCTCTCTTCCTCCTCGTTCTGGTGAAGGGTGCCTTGCACGCAGCCACATGATTGACTTTAAATATAAGAAGGCAAAACAACTGAAAGCCACCCATGGAAAGCCATGTGCCAGCTCCTGACAGCACGCACGTCCTCCTCCCAGCTCATCAGCATGGCACGGCTCCCCCTGACACGACACTTCTCTTTCTCTGTCAGCTGGCGGAAGTCATCTCGCCGAGGTCCCTGACGGGGGGGAGGACGGACACCGGGATGCAAACGAGTTTGTGCCGCCCCAGGTTGCTGCTTTGCAGATGAGCATCTCGCTGGATCTGGCTGGCTGCTTCCAAACCGCAGCGAAGGGGAGCGTGCCCCTGAGGAGAGTGTGCACCAGCATCTCAGCATTTGATGGGTGGCTGGGGACATGCCACCTCTGATGGAGACATGAGAGTGTGTGCTGCTGTCACACAGGGGAGAGAAGGAAGGATGCAAGACGAGGGAGCGTGGGTATCTCCTGTACGAGCATCCCGGGCACTGCAGCCTTTCAGGAAGAAATGCAGTGAGGACAACGCGCTGGGAGGGGAGCTTGCAAGGATTTTCAGGTTTGGTGATGCTGGAGGTTGAAGCACGGGGACAGGAGAAACCAGTGGGAAGTCAGGATGTATTGACAGAGTGAAATCCACTGCTCCTGGAAAGGAAGATTGTTTTCTTCAAACCCATGGGGTGACTTTAACTCTGCCCCTGTGCCACAGTGGCACAGCCATGGTTACGTGGCTGGTTGACTGTAAGACCAAGGTCACACTCACAGTGACAGGAGAAAACCACAAGGAACCACGGGGCCAGGTCGTCATTACTGGAGCGTGTCTGTGCAGGGTCGTACTGCCTGCACGTAGGTGTGCCCACTGGGCACCGGCGTGGCGGTTCTCACAGAGAACAGAGAAACAGGAGCTGATGGGCATCTCTGAACTGATACCAACGGCCCTTGGACCCGGCCGGTCGCCTCGCCCAGTGGAGCTGGAGGACTCAGTAGGCACGCTGGGCACAGCAGCAGGCCTCTTGCCCCAGGGATGTCCCTGACCTCCCCAAACAGCCCTTCTCCTTGCAGTTTGCTGGAACAACTGGTGCTTGTGGGATGACTTCGGAGCAGCCACCTTCCTGGTGTCTCTCCCAGGCCAGATGGAACATCCAGTATCCAACTAGAGCAGGACATGGGCAATATTACTGGCAGGACCTTTGCCTGCTCTCTGCAGAAAGGAGGTATTGCTTTGGCTGCAGGTTCTTCTGGATTGTCATCCCTGGCCACCCCATAGGTCTGGCCAGCACAGGGCCCCATGGGGTTTTCTGTGCCATGGGCAGAGGTTCATTCTTGTCTCAAGCACTTGCAGATTAGAGTGTAGAAATGACGGCAGAGCAATTACTGTGAGGAGACACCTACCAACACCCACCAGGCAGAGACCTTTGTGCCCTGTTCGCAGCATCAAAGAAATTGGGGCAAATGAAGGAGCAGCTATTCACAGCAGGTTTTAAAGAAAAGTTTGGATCTGCTGGAGCCGGGTCAGCAACTTCTCTATAAACCATTCTTTATTCTGCTCCTACATGAGCCGTGGAACAGGGGTGTCAAGCAGGGGGTGACTGTCCTGAAGGATGCCTCTGGTGCAGTAACCACCTTCTGAAGGCACAGAGACAACAGAGAGCTGCCAGAGCAAGAGTGGTCCCTCAAATAACACATTGCCTGGGGCCAAGAGCTTTCACAGCTTATTGTGCAGAGTCAAGGCCTGAGAAGCATTTTGAACCCACCATCCTCACCTCATCCTGGCAAAATAGCACGAGAAGAATGTGCCCATGGAGAATCAGTACCTACGCAAAAAGAGAGGACAGACCTTGCTGAGGAAAATGTTCAGCAATCTCCTCCATAAGACTTTTATCCAGGAAACTCTTGGCAAATCAGCTGGAGTCTCCAGAAGGTTGGAGAGGCCAGAGACTTTAATGAGAGGGAACTGCAGGAGCACAAACCAGAGCCAGGCACTGCTGGACCTCTGCAGGACCATGCACGGCCAGTGAACAAAGACCAGAGAGGCAGCCCTGGTCTCCTGGATCCCAGCTTGCTGCTCTGCATGCCTGCCTCCTGGGCCAGCTTCTCCTCTTTCTGCCACCGCTCAAGCTTGGCGTGAGGTTAAGTTTCAGGCGGTCACTTGAAGGAGGGGAAAATGGTCAGGTCTGTTGAAGGAGGTATTTCTGAGCTGCTCAAATATGGGTGATCGAGTGAACACCCTGAAAAGGCTCATTGGGTTTGGGTGGTAGGGTTTTATTACTTCATATGTATGTGTATAAAGCAAATGTCAATGCAAGCAGGCATTTAAAGATAAAATTGGTGTTAATAATAATGATTATGATAATGCTGCCACCAAGAATAACTATACAAACACTGACAGAGCGAGGGCAGGGAGATCTCAGTTTCTAATGTGTGCGCTTGGAGAGCTGCAGCCGCCCGATGGGTTTGGGCTGGGACTGCCTGGGGGGGTAACCGGGCTGCTGCTGCCCAGTAGTGATAGTCCTGGGGATTCGTGCACACGCATTGCAGCCAGCCAATTTTCACAGCACTTATGCAAAGCTGGAAACAGGCAGAAATTGTGTTGGTGTCTCTGGAAAACTCTGGGATTGATTTCAGGGTCTCAGTGCAGGTCCTGAACTGGAGATGACCACGAAGGCGGTTGTGCTTGGTGACTCCCTGCTGCGAGGGGCTTACTTTGGGGTCTTTGTTGCAGGGATGGGTGAGCGTGAGCATGCAGGTGTGCACCGATGGGGGCAAGGGAGGTCTCGGTCCGTTTCTTTTTCCTGGAACCACACCTGCCCTGTTCCTCCCCACCACGGGTGATCGCTCTGCAGTCGTTTCCCAGCTATCTCCATCTTAGTACTACCCAGTGCGGGAGATGGGGGATTTTTGCCATTGCCTTGGAGCAACTGTGCTCTTAAGTTTCTTCCAAGACTCACACCAGGGCCGTTTCTCTGCATGTGTGGTCTCTTGGACTGTGTAGCACTCATAAATAAATAAGGGGAAAAGTTCTTAATCTTCATTCAAAAGCTCCTGGTATCACAATGCTGCTGCACAAAAGCCATCTTATTAGCCCCAAGTGCAAAATGCTGCCTTTTCTTGCAGAAGCTCATTAATTGCAGGTCACCATTCAACAAGAAAGATGAGGCACTTGAGTTCTTCAGGCTCTCATTAGCCACAGAGCTGAACAGTATGTGTGAAATTAACAGTCACCTGAGTACCTCTATAATTTCATAATTATTAGGCCTAATGGGTTAGTCTCTGCCAAATGGTTTTAACTCCTTCCTAGCCAAAGCAGGGAATCGCACGAGATGCCAAGGTTGGCGTATTTCACAAGTTTTATAACCATTTAACAGCTTTCTTGTGGAAATAATAATAAGGAGGGGAAGTTTCCAGGATCATGTACTGTTTGCATTTTTTAACATATGTTTAGCTTTTAATTATTCATATACAGCGCGCCAAGGAAGCAGATAGCCTGTATCCTGGAGAGTGGGTGAAAGAGCTTTCTCTGCAAAGGGATTTTAATTGGTTTTAAAATGCGTTCTGTGTGTGTGTTTATATTTGCGTGTGTGTGTGAGAGTTGAGCCTTTGGTTTTTCTTCTCCTTGATGATTACATTACATTATTTCCCGTCTCTTACATTTTTATTTATCTTAGGCTTAAAAAGCAAAATCAGAGCTGAGATTTCTGTCTCTGCTTTTGAACTCAAGGATCTTGGAAATGGCACTGCCTTTTAATGGGGATTTTCTCCTACTTGAAACCAGCTTAGACGAGAAGCCGGAGGGAAAGGCTGCCTCTCACCTCCAAGTAGCTAATTGTTTTTCTCGCGTTTCGTCTCTCAGTCGGGAGCATGGGCACCTCGTGCCAGGTGGGAATGTGCACAGCATGGCCACCCCCTGATTTGGGGTGGCCTGGTGGGGGGCTCTGTCCCCTTGGCCATCACATTGCACCCTGTGGGGAAGGCACCGGGCAGCCCTCCCCACCTCCACAGCCTGTGGAAACAGCCCCTTCCCTCCCGGGCATTGCCCACACTGCTGGGACCACCCTCTCCACGAATTTTGTCCCTGCAAAGACAGGATCCCAGTGCAGGGCAGCTACTCAGGCCGGTCCCAAACACACCGTAGATTCAGTACCTGTGAATTAAGTTGCTTTTTAAAACACCTCTGCACCCACCCCAGAATGGGTCATACTGGGAATGCTGTGGTCTCCTCCAGACCCCAGGATATAATGTCCTTTCCTGCTGCTTTCAGCCTTGATGGGACCCTGAGCAGCGATGTGGAGACACAGGCTACCTGAGACCCAGGAAACACGGAGATGTTTAAAATCCTCCTTAGTGCCTTGTTTTGCACGAGACGACTCAGCTCTGGAGATAGAGGGATGTGCTGGTGCTGCCCGGGCTGGCGTTTATCGCTGCGTGGCCAGGGCTGATGGTAGAAAAACGGAGCAGTTTGGCTGGAAGGGACCTGTCCAACCGAGCTCAGGAAACAGGGTCCAACATGCTCTTAGCTGCAGGAATAAAACCCAAGAGCTCCCGTTGGTGAGACATTGTGGCCCAAACAGCTGCAAATGTGTTAACAGAAGATGGCTGAGAGGAGCGACTGTCCGGCAGGCCATCGCTGCGTGCACACATCTCCCCTTCTCTGAGGGCTTTTACCATGTCACTCCAAGGCAATTCAGGACTTCATAGTGGGATGCTGTAGAGGATATCCTCCCTGCTGCCTGGAGAAGGGCTGCACCAGCCCCAAGCTCTGCCTGGCGTCAGCCCAAAGCCCCCCCACTCTTTAATGCTGCCACATTTTACAAGTTTTGGGATTTTTTTTTTTTTTGACTGACGCTGTCCTGACATTTGTTTTCATTGTGTGATAGCTAAGGAAAGGGGGCTTGGATCTGGAACTCCCTCCCCCAGGACTGCACTGAGGGTGAGCAGGTGGCAGGACCTCACGATGTTTGTGACACAGCAAGTTCCCGGGGTGTCCCAGGGCTGGTCCAACTTCCACCAGGACCCCCGTGGCCAGGGTGCTCGGAACAGCAGCGGGGACCTGGAGCACCCGCAGGTGCTGGCTCCCAGTGAGAGCAGGGATGGGTTCCACAGGACCCGTTTCGAGAAGGGAACCACCTGGGATACATGGCCATCGGAAAAGACAGAGGCTGGGAGCTGCAGGCTTGGACGGACACCAGTGTCAGACCCTGTGAGCTAATGCCTTCATGGCGGCGTTCAGTTCCCTGCGCTGCCTGTGCTGGGAGATCAAGGCTGGGAGGAGGGAGGGTCTTTCTTCACTTAGGTGCTGGAGAAACGTCTCCTTCGATGATATTTCACCTTACCTCTCCTTGCCACATCTGTCAACTTCTGCTAATTACCGAGTTTGCTATCACCCTCCACACTGATGTGAAGGGTAGGAAAAAGAGAAAAAGGAGGTTAAGGGATTCTACAATTATAAATGATGTCTGGCAGGCTAAGGTACCATATAATGCATTATAAGCACTTAAAAAGCTAACCCATTCTGTCTTCTTTCTTTGGCATAAATAATGGCTTTTTTATGAATAAATCATGCAGCCAAGGTCTCTGAAAATAGCAGGAACCTGGAGCAGAATGTCTCCATCCTCATTTTTGCTAGGACAGCACAGAAGTCAGCAATCCACTCCATCACCGCTGATAAACTGGGGTGAGCGCAACTCCCAGTAATGAAATAGGGAGATAAAGTTTCGGGAGGGTGAGCGGGGCAAGGGGATATTTCTGCCAAAGCACCGATTGCACCCGGGCTCCAAATGAAACATAATGGACTCTGAGGAGATAAGCATTTTTTTCTGCCCCATGAATAAAGCAAGACCTCATAACTCATAGACAGGCAAAGCTGCCAGCAACTTAAAAGTGCTTCCTTCTGCTTCTGGTTTGTGTTTCCTTTTAATGAAGCTCCTCCAAAGCCGAGGGGGGGCTTAGAAGTGGGGCTGGAAGCAAGCCCTGCCTTTGCGTGTGTGGAGTCCGACTCGCCGCGGGCGGTGGGGAGGGCTGGCTGGGCGGCAGTAGCCACCCAGACCTCGGCACAAAGGGCTCGCAGCTGCGCTGCGTGCTGGGGAGAGGCTGCCCCGGCAGAGAGGGAGGTCCTGCTGAAGGCAGGGGGGGGTCTGCCTGCCCCTGCCTGCGGTGGGAGATGAGTGTTCGGCAGGAGCATGGGGCCTCTGCTCAGCCCTGGCTCCTTCTGCACCCTGCTTTTTACCTCCCCGCTGGCTCGCTGCTCTCGGGGGAGGTGGACACCCAGCCAGACCCCTGCAGAGGCTCCTTCCCTGGCCCAGCTGGAGACATCCCGCTCCGGACACCCGAAGGGGCCATGTCACGGCTTGGCTGCAGGTTTGGAGGCTGCCTTGCAGGGGCCATGTGGTCCGAGCACCAGGGGCTCAGACATCCCGTGCACAGTGCCCTGTGCCGCATCCCAGCCCTGGGCGCTGGGATCTGCCGGCCACAACCCCCCTCCTCCAGACACAGCCCACGCTCCGGCTTGTGAGAAGCCAGTGAGGAAAAGCTCATCCCCTTAAAAGCACTTGCCCTGTGGGTTCAGGGGTAGGAGCCCCTTCCTGTACTGACGCTGCAGTCTGCAGGGAGGTCAGGACTCACGTCCACCCCAGACACCCCGCGGATCTCCTCTCCACCATGCAGGTTCCCGCAGGAGCTGCGGGATGGTGGTTGCAAATGAGATCCAGGGTCTCAGCCCACATCCCATGTGTTCCCCTGCACAACCCAAGCCTGTCATAACCCATGAAGCACTTTTGGGCCAGGCAGACAGCCTCTGGGCCTCCCGCATCTCCCGATCATCTCCAGAGCTGCAGCACCAGGTGCCAGGGACTGTACAACTCATGACATGCTCCTGGACAGAGGGAGTCTCTGGCACTGGTCCTGTACTGTCCCCCACACAGTGGGGAGTGGGTACAGCCCTCCCGATGCTGGATGGGATGGGGACACCAGGTGTCACCCCCTCAGCTCGCACTCGGACGGGAGCAGCCCTTATTCCGCATTGGGAGACACAGTTTCACTGCAGTCTTCACTTTCTGGGACCAAAGGACATATTTGCAGTCGAGTCCTTTCCATGCACAAGCAGAGCTGAGCAACCTCCACCAAGAGGGGCCAGTGCTGAGAGGAGGGTTGCGTTTACAGCAAGTGCTTAGCAGCTGCCGGGTGTATTTGTAGCACAGTCATGGGTTGTGTGCCAGAGTTGCGAACAAACCTGGGACCAAACATCCAGTGGTGCCAGGAGCAAAGGTGTCTGCTAGCAGAGACCTCTGTCTTGCCCACCTGGTTGTGGCCCCACAGTTCCCCCCAGGCATAATTTTTTAGGGCCCAGCCCAGGGTGCTGGCGGGTTTGGGAACGGGGATGCATTGCCACTGCTCAGAGAGCATCACCCGCGCTGGTCCCTGCAGTGCCAGCCAGGCAGGGCTCTCTGCAGCTCTGCGTTGAAACCTCTGCAGTGGCAGCAGCACAGGGCAGTCAGGAAGGCCAGGAGCCCGCAGACTCACTGACTATTAATCAGCCGGCCACAAGCCCTGAAACTGTGCTCTCAGGGCTGTGGATTAAATTACGGCTTCATGAGGAGCTGCAGGGTGCGGGCTCTCCAAAGCTGACCGAGTGCTGCTGGGGCTGGGGTTGTGCTCAGGGTCCAGAGCTCAGCTCTGTGCAACGCCGGCAGCCTGGAAAGGCAAAACTCCAGTGTGTCCTTGGAGGAGGATTAAAGGTAGATGGAGGGGAAAATGGAGCAGAAAAAAAAAACCCAGTTAATATTAAGTGATAAGGGCTGTACTGAGCAGTGCCAAACGCCTGGGCACCTTTGCACAGCAAACCTCTGTGCCAGCGCTCTGCCGTCAGGGGCACGGCTGGCCTGTCCCCTTGGAGGGAGATCTGGGAGGCACTGCAGCCCTGCACACCCAGGGCACACCTGAGCCTCTGGCCGCTTGGGGACATTACACCACGCCATGGGCTGTCTCCCACTGTGATAACGTCCTCATGGGTAAATGGCAGCTCCCCGTGCATGCACGTGCATGCACACACTGTTCACATCTGTCCAATTATTTTGGGGCACAAGCTCAATGAGAGCTCAGCACAGCCCCAAAGCCACCCCTGCGCACACCACTGTGGCTGTGGCACACGCAGTCACCAGCACCTCTATCCCAGCAGGTTCTGGCTGGAGCTTTGATTCACTTTCAGCTGCGTCCTGACCTGGCTGCTCAGCAAAACCCCCTCGGGGGGCTGTGAGATGCAACACAGCTGATGAGAAAGCATCTGGGGTGTGTACGTGTGGGTGCACGCTCACCCACACCCTGTGCAAAATGTACACCCCTCCTCCCGCAGCCACCTCCCCAGGGAAACATGCGTTTGCACAATCTGTGCTCCTGCAACGTGCCTCGCACGCCCCAGCAGCACCCCGGCCCTCGCACACGCACACAGGGTCCTGTGCTGCACTCACAGACTGGGGATAGGGGCTCTTCGTGTCTTCCCAAGGTCTCTGCTGCTTTCCCAGCAGATCCTTCCCTCTCTCCCATCATGCTTTTGCTGTAGGAAAATAAAGGTTTCCTGGGGACAGCACAAACAGGAGGCTCTTCGCTCCTCCTCCTCCTCCTCCGGGTCTCCCCAGCCTGCACACACAGGTTATGAGCAGTACAGCCCATGCCGAGGAGGTACGGTGGAGGATGTGGAGCAGGGAAGAAGCTCACACTGCCCTCGTGTTGTCTTACCCCTCCTGCCTGCACAGGCAGCCCCCAGGCCAGGTGGTTGGGTTGCTTCCTTGGGCTTAATTCAGCAAAAGCAGCTTGTGATGTTTCTCCTTCTCCCTGGGGTGGGCTGCTCATTTTTGCCCCATAAGACAATGCCCTCTTTCAAAAACAAAGAAATTATAAAGTACATATGAACATATGGTAACATATATTCTAGGCTGCCTATGTGGCCAATTTTCTGTATGTTACCATATGGTGCCGCGTATTTAGCAAAAATATAACTTGACTGTTTCTCTTTCCATATGGGGATTCTTTTGCCTTAATTAATAACATTGAGCAAAAACTCTTTCTAAGGTTTCCAAGATTTCTGCAAGGGAATATCTTATGACAGACACATGCTCCTGAAGGCTTTCCTCCTTATTTGTCTATAGCCTTCTGTCCTCATCCTCTTCCGTGTGCTCCAAGGGTGTCTGTGGACGCATCTGCCCGTGGGATTGTGAGAAGGGAGATGCTGCGCCCCAGCTTGGCTCCCGTCCCACCGGTGCCCACGGGAGACCCTGTCCCCTCCCCAGAACCCGACCTCCAGCTCCAGGGATAAAGTAGCAATGTGCCCGCGGGCTGGATCCTGCCGGCTCATCCAGGAGTTTGAGGAGCCAAGTTAACGAAACACAGGGGCAATGGGGAAGCTGCTGGTGCACCGGAGAGAGTATTCATGGCCACGCAGGGACCGCTGTCTTCAAAGGAGTGGAAAGCAGCACACTTTTGCAGCTCTCCAATTAAGCCTCTCAAGTGCCAGTTATCTCATATAATAGCAAAATATGTCAAAGTATCCTCTCAGGACAAGCCTACAGCCAATGCCAGTGAGATGAAACCAGCCCTGGCTGTGTCGAGGTGGGATGGGATGGGAAGGGTCAGAGACACTGCCCCAGCTGCTGGAGACACTCTGCTTTCTCAGCCAAAGCCTGTAAATGAAGACAAATCTCTGTGCAGCTCCAGATGTGCCCCTTCGCCGCGCGAGGAGGTCCCTGCTCGCAAGCAGCAAGGCAACAGGCACAGCAGAGCTGGTGTGGGGAGGCAGAGCGGGGACAAGAGGAGAGATGCTGGATTTCCACCTCTCCTCATTCCCTGGCTCTCAGTGGGGATGCCGAGCTGTCCTTCCTCCTCCTGCATGCTCTGGGGGGTGGGAAAGCACGGGCAGTGCCTGGGGTGGCTTGGCTTTGCTGCGGGGCCAGCGGGATGAGCCCTTTCAGCCAGGCACTGCTCCCCATGGGCTGCCCCCACCCCCTGCCTCCCACCAGCATGCAGATCCCTGGCGATGCTTTACTTGAACGGTCTCAGCCTTCCTTGGCTCCAAAACCCTTTTTCCTCCCTTGTGCCATTGGATGGGCTGGCGCTGCCTGTGGGAATGGGACATGGCAATGGTAGCTTGCAGCTCAGCATGAAGGCGGTGGGTGCATGGCTTTCCCTGCCCTTCACCTACAGCACTAGTGCAGCCCTGGTGAAGGCCTTTTTGCGGGAAGAATCCAGGCTATGGGGTCAATGGCAACCAGGACCTCCACACTGGGCTGCCTTGGGGCCCCCTGGCTCCTCGCATCCCAGAGCTCCCCATGTAAGAACAATTCTGTGCTGAGGAGGTCTACAGGGACTCTACCAAACCCTCCCTGCCCCTACCCAGTCCATCGCCTCCTCCTGCTCTCCCCCAACAGCACCCACCTTCCCACACCCCTCCCCTCAGCTCTGCATGGATGCTCAGGGGTCCACACATCTCCTGCTCTTTTGGCAGACCCGCTTGCTGGGATGGTTTGGGCATCCTTTGGAGGACAGAGCTTGGGCAACACTTTCTGAAGAGCATCCCCTGCCCAGTGATATTAATCAATGTCTTCCAGGCTGCACAGGCATGGGCCAGGCCAGCCGCCTTCCTCAGCCCTGCTGACTTCATCCAGCTCACTTTAAGGTGTGGAATGGGAAAGAAAAGCTCTCATGGACCATGGGCTTTGTGCAACTTCTCAAAGGGTTCCCTGGGCAGTCAGGGCAGTCCAGTGTGAACTGGATAAATCAGCTGGTGGATTAGGTCTTGATCTCTCAGCCTAGTTGCACATCCCCAGAGCTTTCCTCTTTAGAGACCTGAGCTGATTTTGAGCCCAGCTCGCTGCCATCTGGTATCCCCTTCACCTCCAGCTGATGTCCATCCTAGTTGAGGACCTCCACAGTGGACCCTTGCAGGCTGGGACACAAGGAGAACTGACAGAGTGGTAGTCACCAGCACTGAGAGCACAGCATCTCTGCTGCGATGGCTGCAGGAGCGGGGTGCTGCCAGCACCTGGTCTGCAGCTGTTCCTGGCTCAGGACCGCACAGCTGCCACACGGTCCCGCTCCACCATTTCCTCCCGATCCCCAGAGCAGGACGGAGGGTGGGACATGTGCAGAGCAGTCCATCATTACAGCCAGATGGAAATCATCCATAGCCTGAGAGTTGCACTAGGAACTACGTCTGGTTGATGGCTTGTCCATGGCTGGGAAGGCATATCCACAGACCAGGACACCAGGGCATCACCGACACCCTGGGTTCCTAAATCTGCATGATGGGCTGGTCACATCCAGGCCACCCATGTACCATCACAGAGGTACCGGTGGAATCCAGCTCTTTACCTTGACGTTGTGATGCTCCTCTTCCCATCATGGTGTGGTGAGGCTGAGAAAGTGGCAGAAGGGAGGGCAGCAGGGAAGGGCAGGAGGACATGAGAGCTGCCAGGGAGCAGAGAGCTCGAGGTGGAGGCCAGATCTGGGCAGAGTGGAGAGCACAGGGAGCAGATGGAGTTGAGGACAAAAGTGGGGCTGGGCACAGGGTCAAGGGAAGCTGAGAGAGGTGAAGTTAGGGCTGAAATGCCTGCAGCAGAGCAGCCCGCTCCTTGGGAAGGGCGCAGGAGTGGGGTTGGGTGGGAAGCGAGCCAGGCTGCGTTCCCAACACATTTCAGACCAGAACAGCCACTGACCCATCCTGTCCGACTTCTCGGCACAACATCAAATCCCACCATCACAGCTGGCTGCAGCTCGCGCTTGTACGATGGCTCTCAGTGCACCGAGAGCTGTGCGAAGGCTGAGCTGCCCGGCTCCTGGTGGCATTAGGACATGGCTCTGGGAGAAGGTCAGTGTGTGCAGAGCAGGCAGAAGCTGTCAGCACGCAGCTCTGACAAGTGTCTGGAAGCAGGACAACCACGGGGAGCAAAGAAACGGGCTCTGCTCACCAGCTGACGGGAGATGCCCAGCACTGGGAATTTGCAGTCTTTCAGGGAAGACAACCACCGGCCAGGAGATTTGGCTGAAGCACGTCCTGGACCACTGCCGTTGAGTTTCAGTATGGTGCAGAGCACACAGGAATTTCCATGGCCCTGGGAGAAAAGTGGAGGTTGGCCTAATATTTTAAAAGGGGAAACAGGACGACGTGGGTAATTACAAGTCTGTCAGCCTGACATTGATCCTAGGCAAAATAATGGAACGGCTGATATGGAATGCAATGAATAAAGAATCAGAAAGGGTGATATAATTAATGCCAATCAACAGGGATTTATGGAAAACAGATCTTGTCAAACCAACTTGACGTCTTTCTTCCTGTTGTTTTTTTTTTTTTTTTTTCCTCTTTAAATCCAAGATTACAAGTTTCCCTGGCGAGGTAGAGGGGTTTGCTGAGGACACAGAGAACAGCAACGGGTCACCTGGGTGCCATGTGAGGTTTTCTTACAAAAATAGGAAAACCCAAACCACCACGTAGGGTGGTTTCAGACTGGAGAGGTCATGGGCTCGGCTGCACAGCAGCGGCACAAACTGCCATCGCAGGGCTCTGCAGGGGATTCTCCTCCCTGGCAGGTCCCACCAGTGATGGGGAGGATGCGCTGGGATGTCTGTGTCCCAGCAGCGCCCACTGTGAAGAGGGGAGGTCCTGCTGGGAAGTCGCCCATGGGGCTGGGGGGGATATTGGGGGTGATGTGCAGAGTGGGGAGCACTTTGCACCAGACTGCTGTGGAAAGGGCTAATAACGCCATTGGAAAGGGACAATGTCAATAAAAGTTACATTTCCTCTCCTGTTGCTCTCTGGAGTTGCTTGCCCAGTGCTTATGTCTTGTTCTGGATGGTGTAAAATCTGGGCAGGGATCCTGGAGGACACAAAGAGTGAAAGATCTTCTCTTGGTAGAACTACATCCTGGCTTCACGTCTCTGGTGAGACAGGACCCTGCGTGGCACAGACGACACGGAGGACCGAGAGGCTGCGTGGCCCCGTTTGCCTCCCAGCCCCACTCTCTGGGAAACCTCTACCATCTGTCCATGTCGGTGCTGTGTGCTAAGGGGGTCCCTGTTCCTCCAGGCCGTTTGCAGCCACTGTCTCCTCTCCTGCCTCGCAGTGGGAGCTCATGCAATGGTATTCAAGATGCCAAACCCTTCCTTGGTGTCTTTTGCTCCAGCCCTGATGGCACCGGCCTCAGTTCTGCCCCTTTTCCTATGAAATGCTGAGCTAATCGCAGTTCAGCACCAAGCCCCTCATCTGATGGCTTGCTGTGATCACCGTGGCTTTGCCAGCCCTGTAAGCTCTGCAGATGCTGCCAGCGGGGATCCTGTGTTACGTTGCAGGTTTCCTTACAGCGAGGTGTGAGTGGCTTCATGTCAAGCACAAATCCCTGTGGAAACCCACGAGAAACATGTGGATCCCAGCATCCTCCTCCAGGTAACACCCTGGTTATGCCCTCAGCATCTGAGCCTCATGTGATGACTGGGGTGACATCCTGTTGGGCTCTTGCAGCTCTCCCGTGGCACATTCAGGCTGTTCCCACCTCTTGCCCACTCAGGACACAAAAGCCACATCCCATCACAGACACTTTCTGGTCCCAGGGAGCTCAGCCACCGAAGAGGGACCCCTCTGCTCCCACAGACCCCACACTCCCCACTCGCTGTGAGCTGCTGGTGCATCACTCACCCCACAGCACAGCCGTGCCAGGTCCCCGTGTGCCCCGTGACAGCCCGGTGCAAAGGACAGTGCCCTCCGCACCCAGCCAGGCTCGCTGCTGGGTCAGGGGCTGACACCCTCTGCTCCGCTGAGCCACAGCAATTAGATTCTGCACTAATTGAATTCTCTGATAGGAAAGTCTTTAGTAGTTGAACTCCTTCTTCCCCTTTCATCATTTTGTCCAGGACTGATCTGTAGGGACCAGTTTACAGGGATGTGCCAGGCCTTTGGGAACACTCCGAGACACGACCACCCCGCCACGCTAATGACTTTTTCTCCAAGTTAATAAAAGACCATCACTGGACAAGCACTGGGTGTCTCGAGCCTCCTTGCCAGGACCCCCCCAAGCCTGCACTTCACTATGTAGCAGTGACATGGGGACAATGCCAGATCCACAAGAGCGGAAAGATGCTCCACCTGCAACACCAGCAAGTGGAAGGTGGCTGAGCTGGTGACAGTGGAGTGCTTGGGCACAAGCGCCATATGCTGGATGCGTATCGTTCAGATGCTGTGCATGGTGTGCACGGGCTCCTGCGAACCAAAGCCAACAGCCCCTTCCCCTGGACACCATGTGGGTGTGGAGATATTTTGAAATAGGTCTCGTTTTGGAGGCTGCCTCAGTTTCCCTACCTTTCTTTTAGCTGCTTATTGAGGAAGAAATTGAATTCAAGTCCTCCTCCAGTGGCCTGGGACAAGTCATGCTCTCCCTGCAGAGCCCTCAGGGAAGCCATCTGAAAATCTCCCCGAGGAGAGGGAGGATGAGGCAGAGAGATTGTCTGGCCACATTGCTGGAGTGGGCACAGGGGTTTCGGAGGGGACCCGTCTCCTCGCCCCATTCAGTGCCTGGCAGCAGAGAAATATTCAGCTTTCTGTGCCTGGGAGCACCTCAGAGGGGTTTCAGCTTCTCCAGCGTGCTTTAAGGGGCACTGGGGAGACCCTTGGGTGGCCAAGTCCTGGTTTTGGGCCTGACTGAGAGGTCTTAGAGCAGAGACCCATCCCTGAACCACAGAGGACCCTGGACCCTAAATCCCAAGGGGCCAGGACCCCAAATCATCGCCCAAAATAGCAGCCGCAGCCTCCAGTCACTTTGAAAATTTTTTCCAGGGCAGGAGATAAATTCACCCACAAGAAGGGGAAGTTTCAGCCCAAACAGCTCCAGCAGCTGCTGAAAAGGGGGATTTCCAGACCAGTGGCTGGGGCTGCACCCAGGGAGCCTCGCCAGAGAGTGAGGGGGCTTGCGGCAGCGGGTGCAGGGCATGAGCACCTCCACAAGCTGGGCACTATCAATATATATGTTTACAGGCTGCCCAGGATGATGTCCAGAGGTCTGTGTCCAGGTGGGACTGCATGGACACCTCCACAGCCCAACCATCCCCATGCTGGGTGCAAGCTCAGTTTCACCAACCATCACATCTTCTCCTTGGTGGCTCTTCCCAGCTTCACTGTCCCAGAGTTGTCCCTCCCGTCTCGGCCCAGACACACGCAAGCACTGAAGGCAACAGCTCCACCTTGTAATATTTAAAACAATTTTATTCATGAAAATATGCTGTACAATGCACTATACACAGTTCTTTACATAGCCACATACACAAACTCTAATAGCACGATCAAGAAAGTTACCATTGCCTACGATAGATGTGTGGTGAGAGATGACGCCTGTCAGAGACCCTCCCCCCCAGTCTGTACAGTTATAAATACGAGGGAAAGGACGGACCGAAAACCGCCGTATGAAGCAGACTGGTGGGGCACCTTCAGCGTCCCCTCGACGCCGGCTCCTCGCTCCGGGCAGGGCTGGGGCTGGGCGGGAGCAGGGCTGGGAGCAGCGGATGCTCCTTGTCCCCAAAGGCTGTCCTGTGGGGCAGGGGGGGCCGGGAGGGAGAGGGGGTGATGGAGCAGGGAGGCCGAAGCCGAGCAAGATGGGACGTGAGGTGGCCTGTGCTCAGGGACCTGTGTCCAGAGAGGGAACCCGGAGCCTCCACCACTGCTGGACAGTGAAATAAAGCCCTGGGGTCCCCTTCCCCGTGCTGGCAGCAGCACTGGCAGCGGGGCAGTGTGATCCGCGGGGGCACGGCCGGCCACCCCCAGGACCCGCCTGTCCCACGGGCACGAAGCACGGCCCCGACACCCCCGCACCATCACCACCGTGGTCCCGGCACCCCCGGTCCCTCAGCTCTGCTCCCCCCCGCAGTGGCGGGGCCAGCCCGTCTCGGCTCCCCCTCCAGCCACCCCCCCTCCTGCCAGGGTCCCAGCCACTTTGGGGGGGGGCTCTGTGCCTGCCTCCCGCTGCCTGCCGTCCCTCGCACCGCACGACAACTGTACACACGACGCTTACCAACACGACTCCACCGCACACACGACAACCCCACGGTCACGAACCACAAAGACAGCTTCGCAATGGGACGTGCCCCGGGGGAGATGCCCGGGGGCACCACGTGGCGGGGCAAGGGGAGACGAGCCGGGGGGAGCGGGGCAGGCGCGGGACAAAGGGGGGGCTTTTCTCTTACTGCTGGTGCGGCTTCCCCTCCGCGACGATGGTCAGCCCGTATCTGCGACACCGAAGGGGTTTTGGGGGGGTCCCTGTGCCTGAGCATCCCATCTGCAAATGCCCAGCCGCCGGGGTGAGCCCCAGCTGGCCCACGCTGCCTGGCGTGCTGGTGTGCTGCTGGATGTGTGCCTGGAGATCGGGTGCCTGGAAGAGCCAGGACCCCTTCCCTTTCTCCCATGCCTTGGGGGCAGAGCCCCCCTTTCTGATGTGGCAGCCCCAGCTGCCCTCCCTGCCTCTCCCCGCTAGCTGCACACCCCACCTGCAGAGCTGGGGTGCCAGGTATTAAATAGCCATTTGCAATCGGTTTCCAACGATTTAAATATGCCTGAAACGAGAGGTGGTGTATAAAACAAATGCGGTAATGATTCTGACCAAAGAATAATCCTTTTTAAAAAAGCATTCAAGAAAGATTATATATAATAGAATATATTAAATTCTGTACATGATCAAATAATGTAAACATAATTAATTAACCTGTACGAATGTCTTTAGAGACTATGCCCGCCGTGTGCCCAGGGTGAAGGTGAACGGTGGCACGTGGGGCTCCTCTGTCATGCTTTGCACAGACACGTGGGTCAGGAGAGGAGCAGGACGTGCCCACCCGCGGGTCCCATCCTGCCCCGGCTCCGAGCAGCCGTGCTTCCCCTATGGCTCGGTGGGACCCAGCACCTGCACCGCGGTAGAGGAGGTGGTGCTGGAGCGAGACAGAAAGAGCTAGAACAGGAAAATGTGCTGGTTCAGTGGACTAATCCTTGCTGCAGCCCAGGGGCAGGGGTTTAGGGAAAGCTTGTGGTGCCCGGGAGGAAGACAGGATGTGCAGAGAGCCCCGTGGGACCGAGCAGCAGCTCCCACAGCCTCTCCTCCCAGCCCCTCCATCTCCTCCAGGCCAGCCGCCCCAGCTGCCCATCAGCCAGCCTGGCTGCCCCACTCCAAAAACCACGGGTAGTGGCCCCGCAGCCAGGAGCCCTCATCCCAGCTGTGCAGGATGGCAGTGGGTCCCTGGCCCACCCTGCCCCACAGAGCCGTGGGGCTGATTTGGGCTCCCAACACACAACTGGACCACGTGTGAATCATGGTCCCCATCCCATGGAGCACCAGGGCTGACCCCTCGTACTGCCATCCCCCTAGACCAGCCCTCCTGGCATCCTGGGGATGGGCAGCGAGCCCCCCAGGACAGGCACGCTGGCTGCTGGCTGGAGTCACTCCAGCAACCCCCAGGAGCCCCACAGCCCCGGCTGTGAGCCCTGTGGCATCTCCCTGAGCTCTGCACATGGGGGAAGCTGCGTGGGTCACCCAGGCTTGGGGCAGGGTGGGCCCCACACTGCCTCGGGAGGCCTGGCCACCGCATCCCTCCCTCACATGCACACAAACCCCCTCCTCGAGGATGACCCACATCATGGCCCCCAAGCTTCCACCCCATCATCCAACACCCAAAGCCACAGCCAAGCCAAGATGGGACGTGCAATGGGGCACAACCCTCAGCATTGCCCACAGCCTCTCTCCTCCTCTCCCTAAGCTCAACCCTTTCTTCCTTCCAATGCAAAAACTCAATGGCAAAAGAGTGCATGAAATCAAATAAATACGCCCCCCCTCCCTGAACCTGTGAGCTGCCCAAGTCTCCGGCATGGGGGACCCAGGCCAGCAGCACGTCACTCCCAGCAGGACCACCCCGTGCAGGGCTGTGCACCACGCACAGGAGTGTGCAGCACGCCTGCTCTGGGCAGGGTACCACAGCTTTCCCATGGGTAGACATGACCGTGGCACCTCCAGCTACCGGTGGGCACGTGGGCCACTGTGATGCTGTCCTCAGGGCTGCAGATTGTGCACCCTTCCCTCCATCACCAACCCCCCCTTCTCACTGCTTGGAAGAAAACCTGCCTGGAGCCGTGCAAGGAGACCTGCAGTAGAGGTGGCCTGGGCGTGTGGGCTTGGCAGAGCTCAGATCTCCACCAGGATTTAGGGGGTGATGAGCCCCCCCTTGCCCCAGGGCAAGGTCCCCGCTCCTGACACTTCTACTCAGAGCACTCATTTCCAAAGGTGACTCAGAGAAAAGGGTCCCTTTCCAGAAAGGGATGCCCACGCAGGGAGTTCCCACGCCACCAGCCACCACGGCTCTGTCACCCAGCCCAAGCACAAATCAAACCGGCACTGTCGCAGCAGGGCACTGGGACCATCTGGAAAGGGTTTCCCTTCCTGCTCCTTCCCCTGGACCCGCCTGGCTCCGGCTGCCTCTCCCACCCGCCTGCCCTGCGTCCTCCGGAGGATGCTTGCGGGAGGACCCAGCAGATCGGGCACGTGTGTGGCGTGGGGCTGGGGGCCCTACCCCGTCTCAATATTTGACCCTACGGTTCATGTTTCGTGTTCGACCTCAAGCTCAGACCGATGGCTCTAGCCCATCTTAACAAACAAAGGCAGAAGAGAAAGGAAAAAAAAAAGTTAGTCTCAATGTTCCCCTCGTGGCTTCTCGGTGGCGAGCCCCCCATGAGGCGGGCGTCACCCGGGCACCCAGCTCTGGTTCGTGGGCTGCGGACCCCCGGGCAGCACGGGCACGTTGAGCCCATTCTGCGGCGGGAGAGCCGAGTCAAAGTTGAAGTCCATCTCGTCGCTGTCCATAAAGTCATTCAGGATGATCGACTCCACGTCGCACTCCAGGCTCCCGTTGAACATGTCCAGGTCCAGGTCTGCTGGGAACCTGTCTTGGCCCAACACAGGGGGGTGGACAGCCCCCGGGTAGGGGCCCTGCAGCGAATCCAGCAAGCTCATGTGTGCCCCTTGGTTATTAGCATAGGAATGCAGATGCCCGTGGTGCGGCATGGCTGTCATGCTGCACGTGTCACTGGGCAAGCTCATAAGGCTGACAGGATTAGCTAAGGCACTGGTGTTGACCGCAGGGTGGTGACCGGCTGGTGACGGGTGGTACAAAGCGTTGCTCTTCATGAGAGAGCCCGAGTGGGACGGGTAGGAGGACAAACCCTGCTCCCCGCTCCCGCACAGCAGCGGGTTGTGTCTGTGGCCACGGGCCGGCACCATGGGGCTGGCCTGCGGCAGGGGCAGGTCCCCCGGGACCATGCTCTCCTTGTGCGCGTAGGAGATGGAGGAGAGCAGGTCCTGCAGCGAGGCGTTCCTGTAGGAGCTGACGGGCGAGAAGGTGGCTTGCTTGTTTTCCTGGATGGTCTGCATGGGCAGGCGGCGCATGAGGCTCATGGCCGGCTGGCTGTAGATAGTCCCGCAGTAGGTGTTGGTGGCAGCCCCCATGGTGGAGCACTTGGAGTTGAAGGTGAAACTGGAGCTCCGCTGCCGCAGGGCGGCCGGGGGGAGCTGCTGCGAAGGGCTCATGGCATAGCCGTCCTGCAGGTCCTCCAGCATGCTCTCCCCGAGGCTCTCGTTCAGGCTGATGGTGCCAGTCAGGTCGGTCAGCCGGGGCAGCTCCACAGAGCAGCGGGCGTTGAGGGAAGGAGACATGGTGCTGGAGGGGCTGGGGTACATCAGCGGAGAGGAAGGGGTACCGTCATCCTCCTCCAGCTCATCCGGCTCGTGGTTGGACATGATGGGTGACAGGCGCCCACTCAGCGTGCTGGCCGTGGAGTTGGCCCGCGTCCTGAAGTCCGCCCATGCGTCGTACTCGTCACTGGCATGGGATGCGGGGCTCTCCGACCACTTGGCTTGCTGGGAGGATGGGCTGTCCTCCCCGCGCTCCTGCGTCACCTGCAGCTGCTTCTTCTTGCTGGCCTTCCCCTTGATCCGCAGGAACTTGCTGTTGTTGTCCATCGAGACTGCCCGCCGGCGAGGCGTCTTCCCGGTCTTGCCGCCCTCAGGGTTCAGCATCCACCAGGAGCTCTTGCCGGTGCCCTCGTTCTGCACACGGATGAAGCGGGTGTGCAGGGAGAGGTTGTGCCGGATGGAGTTCTGCAGAGAGAGCAAGGACAGAGGGGATGGTCAGCAGTGGCTCCAGCTCCCTGGGCAGGAGGGGGATGACCACAGGGCTGGGGCAGGGGGACACGGGGCATCATGGCAGACCAGGGCTCCATCCCCTGGGACACTGCTGGAGGGGTCAGGGCTCAGCTGGTGGGTCTCTCCCACGGCATTGCCGGACATTTCACCCCCCAGATGCCCATGGGTCATGGCCCTTTGCTGCATCTATCAGCTATCTATCGTTAGCGCAATTACTGTCATGACAGTGGAGTCTTTAGCACGTGCCCCAGGGACCTGCACCAGGCAGTCTCAGGGGACTTTTCTTCCCTGGCAGGAGCCTGGGGAGGGACAAGGTGAGGAGGCAACGAAAGCACGGGCACAGTCAGGACCACACACAGGTCCTGGTCTTCTCCATTCCTCCCAGCCTTGGCCACGCACGTGCCCAGCGGAGCCCACCGGGATGCTCACAGCACAGCCTTGCCCATGCACACCTCTGCAGAGGTCCCAGCCCCCCCTCCCCACCACTGGGCACCCCACCAGCTCCACAGGCAGAGGGACCCCCTTTGCCCACACACCACCGGGCACCAGCCCTCTGGAGCTGGCTCCAAACCACCTTCCCTGCCCGACATCAGTTTGCAGTGAGCTCCCCTCCTCTCTCATCACCGGGCAGGGAGAAGCATGCATCGCGCCGTGTGCGTCCGCACCGCCACAGCCCAAAGCGACCTGTCAGCACCATGTAAGCGAGATCTTGTCCCCAAAATGCCTGTCACCTCCTGTGAGGTTCTCTGCCTGTGTGCAGGCTGGGTCCAGTGGCAAGGACAGAAGGCATGCACCCTGCCCGAGAGGCTCGGGCACCACAGCACGGGGGGTTTGCAAAGCCAGCTACAGCCCCGTTGCCCACACAAGGGCTGGTTGGGGACTACTGCTTTCTCCCCAGATACTTCTGGCTCCCCGCATCCACATCCAGCACCTCAAGGGGCTTTTCTCACTGAGAGCAATACTCCGCTCCTCCTGCTCTTGCTGGTGCAGCTCTGAGCAGCTCACTGGCTGGAGCGGGGCTGCCCTTGCAGAAGGCAGGAGGAGGCAGGGAGGTTGCACCAGGGGCCACGTGCCGGTGCGAGCGTGCCCAGCTGCCACTGCCCCTTGGGGTGACAGGCTGGGGTGACCCTGGGGAGATGCCTTCAAAGCTCTGGCCAGGGGAGGAGAGGGGACAAGGACATCTTCCTCTTGCTGCTGATCTGCTGCAGCTCATGGGATCCCACTTCAGCTCCCTGCATGTCGGCTTCTCCAGGGTCCAGAGGGGAAAGGCAAGATGCAGGGAAGAGCATCCCGGAGAGGCATCAGTCCGTGGTGTGGAGACCCTTGCTCCAGCACTGCCCACGGGCTCAGGGCCGGGCAGGGTGTGCCGAAGGGAGGCGGGCAGCTCCCCCTGCCCCTGCCGAGCTGCAGGAGTGGCAGAGGGGTGAGGAGAGAGAAGAAGCCAAGGTGCCGGGGAGAAAGTTTGGTGCCGTTGCTGGCGTACAGCGGAATACTAATGAAGAGGCGAGTGAGCTCCAGCCTCATCTATCATATTATGTAATGGCTTACTTCTCTGCACTTCATTTATTTGGAGATTGCTCCCAGGCTGGCTCCTCGCCAGCAGCCACCAAATCCAAGTCTACAGAAATCAATCTCGCGCTGACTGATTAAGCCGTGTTTAGAACTAATTGCTCCTTCGTGTGTGGGGAGAATAAATTACGGGCTTTAATTTCACATCTTTAAAATGCAACTGCAGGTATGGGCTAGCCATTAACCCCTTCCTGCACGGCCCCGTGCACAGCTGGGGAGGGGGCAGGCCGTGGCAGGCACAGCTCAGGGAACAGGTTGTGACACGTGCTGCCCTCCGCGGTGGTGGCTGCCCGTGTCGACGCTCATTGCCTTCAGCTGGAGCACGCGGAGCCCTGGGACAGCCTGCCTGGCAGGGAGAGCTCTCCCTGACCCCCCAAAACACACCCCCTTGAGCCCCAGGATGACCCAAGCTCCCCTGCGGGTGACCGAGCTGTGGTGCAAGCGGCGGGGGACAGAAGCAGAGCACGTGGCCGTCACCACAATTGCAGAGCCCGAGCCACCAGCCAGCTCAGCCCCGTGGCACTCACACACATCACCCGGGGGGCTGGGGATGCTCAAGCAGGGCTTGCTGGGGTGATGCCCAGCTGCTGCTGGGCCCCTCATAGGATTGGGGACCCCCTATATAGCCCTGCTCCCTTGCTGCCAGCGCTCCCCAGGTCTGCTCAGCCCAGGAGGCAGGAGATGCCACAGCCCTCCATGGCTGGGACTGAGCTGCCAGTGTTTGGGGGGTTTGGGAATGCCACGGCTGGACAGGGGTCACATTCAGCGCGGTGCTAATCTCCTCCTCTGCTACTGCCTCCCTCTCTGCAGCTCCAGCGCAGGGCACCCAGGCACCCAGCACCACCATGAACCCAGGGCCAGGCTGGCACTGAGCAGGGGACCTGGTTCCCCGGGGGAGGCTGGCGGGTCTGGCTGCCCGAGGGAGAGGAGGGAAGGGAAGGCTGCTGCCTCTTCTGCAGCGGATCTTCATTAAGAGCCAAAAGACAGCATCAATTAAGTGCAAGGCGCGACGAACCCGGCTCTCTCCTCATTAGCACCCTGACGTGCTCGGCTGGCCGTGGCTCAGGGTGCACAGCGCAGGGCAGTGGGCTGCACAGGGACGGGCCAGGAGCTTATTAACACCACGCAGGCAGGGACCTGCTTCACCTGCCACCGCCCCGGCAGCCCCCGGCAGCCCCCTGAGCACCCGGCGTCCCACAGCACCCAGCCCCGGGCTGGCAGGGAGCAGCGCATGATCGCATGGCTCCAAGTACGGGGCTCAGCCCCTGGCAGTGCGGTGATGTGCCGGGCACATCGGGGCTGGCAAAACCTCCCTGACAGCAGCTGCCTTGGCAGGGGTGCGCACCAGGGTCTGGCAGATTTTGGCAGGGTGCAGAGGGAGCAGGCAAAGGCTGGTGGCAGTCCCGGGGCCCCCACGATGCCTCCAACACTGCTCTGCTCCTCTCTGTGCCCTGCACCACTTCTCGCAGCAACCTGCACCTTTGCAAGGCTGGCCATGCCCTGCACCCTTGTGCTTCCCTCCTTGTCCCTGTCTGCCCCCGTGGCACCCCCTCGCTGCCTGCCCCACCCCAACGGCTCAGGTTCCTCACCAAAGCAGAGAAACCCTCCCAGCATCCTGGCCCCACGCAGCACCACAGCCCGTGGTACCCAAACGGCGCAGGGGAAGGAGCCCTCACCCCTGTAACTCTGTGGAGGGGCACGAGATGCTCTGGGTAGCAGAGGCGATGGCTGGTGGTGGCACCAGGGCTGCCAGGTGTTGCAGATGGACCCAAGCCCTGCTCAGCCCTGGCTGACAGCAGGGAGGATGAGGCTGGAGCCCATGCCAGCCCCTGGCCACCAGTTGCTGGAGGCTTTGCCAATGTGGCAGACCCTGGTGCCATCCCGGTGCCTGTTTGCCGGGGACTGGCCCTGCTGCAGGGCCTGGAACGAGGATGGGGGGGCTGGGGAGCCGTGGGCACCCACGGAGCCTTCTTGCCCCCCCCCAGGAGCCCTTCTCCACGGAGCCTCATTGTCAGGGGAACAGCCAGTGTGAAATCGGTCTGATTAGCAATTAGTCCCATTGTAAAAGGATTAGCCGGACCCCATTGTTTGGATGAGTGACTTGACTATCAATTTGCATCTGGCAGCAATGATGCTGCTGCTGCTGCTGCGCTGGGAGCGTTTCCCCGGTGTCCTTTTGACCAGACAGACGCTGTCTGGCGAGGCTGTGCCTGGCATGACGGCGGGGTGCTGGGGGCACCCCCATGATGGGCACCGATGCCAGGCACAAACGTGCCCTTTGCAGGATCCTGAGCACCTTGCCGATCCCCACCACCAGCAGCACCCCAGCAGCATGTCCCAGGGGTTGCTCCTCCAGCCTTGAGGTGCCCACGGGTCTTGGGGTTCAAAGGGGGGCTGGACATCCTCCTGCGTGCTCTGAGGAGAGCACAGGGTGGGGGAAACAAGTGCAATTCAAGTGAGATCAGGATTGCATAAGTCCTGGTCTGGGCCAGAGCTGAGGAGAGCGACTGAAGGGATCCTGCTGACCTGCCCCTGCCACATCCCCACACCTAGCTGCTGTCCTTGTCCCTGTCTGCCCTGTCCCCTCCCTGCTGTCCCCATGCCACCTGGGGTTTTTTCTGAGCAAAACCACAAAACCCCAGCCTCCTCCCCATGCATCCCACCCCTCCCGATGGCAGCACAGCCCAGTCGTGCTCGCAGAGCCCCCGCGCACTCCCAGCGAGCCCCAGCCCCTTGGCCAGGGTCTGTACATCTGTCCGTGCTGCTGGTCCATCCAGCTAATGAGCCCGTTACCTGGCAGAGGTTCACATGCTGGTTAACAGGAGGAAGCAGCGACAGGGTCACTAACGAGCGCTCTGCTGGCTGCTCTCTGGCAGCACGAGGATGGCTCCGGGGGTTAATTGATGCTTATTTACTTCCCGAACATAAAAATTGCCAGCACTGGAGTAAAAATTCCAGTGGGCAGAGACTGTCCACAGCCCCAGTGGTGCCCCATCCAGGGCAATGCCATCCAGGGGTGGTGATGGCATGGGACAGTCACCGGTGACACCCCCAAAGACATCATATTCACTCAAGAAAGGTGCTGCCCGTGTGTACCAGCACCTAAGTGCAGGATGGCCATCACCGTGGTCTCCTGGCACCATCCCCTGGGGATGGCCAGCCCTACTCCCCGCCATTGGCGTCACCATCCCACCCAAAGCGGCTGGTGGCTGCACGCAGCCCACCAGCCCTGGCACCAACGCGCCACATCCTGAGCACGGCCCACGCCTGGCGAGCAGATGGCAGCTGGCACACTGCGGCAGCACGCCCCGCGCGCCAGAGGCATGCCAAGCGCCCCAGATGCTCGTGACCGGGATGGACGCCCTGTGCTGACAGCAGCCGGACCGCCCGCGCTGTGCCTGAGGCAGGGAGCGGGACGAGACCCCCATCACCTCCGGTGGCTGCTGGCACATCAGCCCACCCTGCGGCAGCCCTCTATGCACGGGTGGGTGAACCCAGCACTGGCTCTAGGCGGGGGAAGCGGCACGGAGGAGAAAGCCAGGGCAAGGGCAGCCAGGCAGCTGTAAATCCAGCCTAATGCGTGACGAGGTTCCTCCAGCTCCCCAAGGATGGGACACAGGCTGGCACGGGCTGCACGCCGGGCTCAGGAGGGCTGTGAATCCCCGCCAGCCTCTCTGTTGTGAGCAACCCCCTGCCGCGATCTCCCCATCTCCTCGCTGCCCCCAGGGCTCGGGCGGCACACACCAGCTAGCTGGAATGGAGCAGCCCCCGGCACAGGGGTTGGTGAGGCAGTTTAGAGCAGCTGCCACGTGCAGGGGATCTCCTCTGCTCCAAAACCACAGCCTGTGCTCTGCACTGCCCCATAGCACGCAGGAGTGTTACAGCCCCATAGCACCCCACCAGCGCCCTGCCCAGCCCTCTGCACTGCCCAAAACCATCTCTCTGCAACGCCCCACAGCACCCCATGCTGTTCCCCATAGTGTCCCAGAGCTGCATCTCCGCAGTGCCCTATAGCATCTCATAGCAAACCCTCTGCACTGCATCAGCTCTGCTGTGCCCTATAGCACCCTACAGCCAGCCCCCCTCAGTGCCCCATAAGCTCCCCCAGCCCCTCGCACTGTCTGGGGCACCCCGCAGCCAGCTCGCTGCCTCCCAGCTGGCACCTGGGTCCTGTCTGACATCTCCCCCTTGGGGAGCCAGGGCTGTCGCCCCCCCCCGCCCCCAGCACGTCCTTCCCCGGGGCATCGCTACTGGAGCTGGGCAGGGGGGACCGCACGGGCTGCCCAGTGCCCCCAGAAAGGGCACGGCGGGGGCAGAGGGAGGCCACCCGCCTCCCCGCCACGGGGGTCTCGCCGGCAGCTGCCGAGTGAAGGCGAGTGTATTCGGGTCAGCGCATCGCCTGAGCAGAGCTGGACTGACGTGCTGTTAATTGAACCAAATGCCCATTAGAGGCGTGACGGGCCGCGTCCATCCCGGGCCCTCCGTCGCAGGTGGCGGACACGCAAGGAGCCTGAAGGCTGTTCAGCACGGCCGGGCCAGAGCATCTCCCGCCTCCCCATGCATCACAGCCAGCTCGAAGCCCAGCCGGCATCTCATTAGGAGCCGCTAATCACCCCCAAGGCATGTGCTGGGGCTTACAGGGGACCCCGTGCTGCAGACCCCTCCCTGCACAGTCCCCCCACGGCCCCTCTCTGTGCCACCCCTCCGCAGGGGCAGAGCCTGGCAGGGACCGGGCAGGGGGGGTCCACCCTTGCCCTGCCCCACAGATCCACAATGCCGTGGGGCAAAGGATGGCTGCAGGCAAGCCCCATGCCCTGGGGTGTAGGAGTGGAGCTGGGAACCCGCTCTGTGGAGCCAGGCTGTGCCAGATGCTTGCTCGGCCCCCTGCCCATGTCCTTCTGCCCTTCCTTGGGGCTGGGTGATGGCGTGCCCTAGACCAACCTTCCTGAAGGAGAAGGTCCAGGTGGAAACCAGCCCCATGACCCTAATCCACTGCCAGGACTTGCCAGCCGCCCCTCAAGCCTGGCTGGGGCTGCCTGGGCTCCGGGCTAGGTTTCAGGACAGACGGGTGCTGTGGTGGCTGGATGGGTCCCCAAGGCGAAGCCCATCCCCTGCCTGGCCCTGTGCCGGTCCTGGCCCACCTCTGCAATACCCCTCATGGCTCACAGCGGGTCTGACCCCCGGCACAGCCCCTCCGGGAGCAGCCCAGGCTGCACACCCTGGCACAGCACTCCCCCCTCACCGCCCCTGTGGACTTGGCAGCTGAGTTTGTGTTTCGCAGTTGGCTCGGTGCCTCCCTCCCCCTCCTGACCACGAGCTCTGTGCAAGCGATTCCCAAGCCCACTGGAGAAGTGACTGACGCAAATCAAACCACACACCGCTCCTCATGCCCCCCGCCCCGGGCAGCCCCCCATGCCCAGCGCTTGCTCCACAGCCCTTGGCTGGGGATGCTCATCCAGGCACCTGCGCTCTGCAGCCTCCACGCACTCTGGCTCAGCGCAGGGGCAAGCCAGAGAGACCCAGGTGGGTGCCAAGCCACGGGTGGGTGCTTGGCTCAGCCCTTTCTGCACACCAGGGCTGCACAGCGGGGTGAGACCCCCTGCGCACCCCCCAGCCAGGATGGAGCTGGCGGAGGACAGATCGGCCACATCATGAGACTCCTTATGCCCAGGCTGGAACCATCCCCGTGGTGGCAGGGGTGCCACCAAAGCAGAGGTGGCAGGCGTGGCCGAGCATCCCTCTCCCGGCCCTGGTTACTGCTGCTGCCAAACAGCTGGTTGCTACCAAGTTCTGCAATGGGAGTGTTGCTGTTGCCATGGCAGCCGGTTTATTTTAGCCAGCTGCCATCACTCCATGTCCCCTTCAAAACCAGGAGCATCCTCCCTGCCCCGCTGGGTCCTGCCTTGTCTCCACCCCCAGGCACTTTGCTGAGAGCCCAGGAGCACCCGCAGCACCCATCTCCTGTGGGACAGCCTCTCCCTGCTGTCCAGGGGACAGGCACAGCACCAGCATCTTCCCACTATGGCCAGTGGGGCTCACGCCAGCTCAGCCACCGGGTACCAGTGAGATGGCTCATGGGATGGGCCACCACAGCCTGGGGCAAAGGGGATGGATGATGGGGACAACATCAGGACTGGCATCGGGTGATGTCAGAGCTGGAGGGACACCTGGATGGTGAATGCAGCTCCCACAGCCTGCTCAAAGACACTCCCCACTCGGCTTGCTCCTCCCTTGGCCAAAGCCTTGGACTTCTGCTGATGGGCCAGCACACCCCCCAAACCTGCTGTGACTTTGCTGGGGCTCTGCTTGACACCTCCTCGTCCTCCAGGCATGGCCCTTCCCGGGCTGGTTCAGGACAGGAGGGGCCAGAAGAGCCGGTCCCTGGTGTGGCTGGCACGGGAGAAGTCCCTTCACCCCATGGTGTCTGTCCCAAGCCCTATCCTGCCAGGCAGCCCCAACCATCACCCTGAGAAGACCCTGCTGCCTTCCCAGCCAAGACCGTCCATCCTTGGCACCACCAGGCTTTGCCAGGGGGACCAGCGGGGCCGCGGGGGCAGAGGAGGAGCCCTGGGTGTGATGTGGAACACAGTAATCCCTCTGCTTCCCCAGCAGAACCGCCATCTCCGTGAATCCCCCCAGCACCGCCTGTCCCACCCCACGTGCTCCCCAAAGGGCTCATTAGATCACACCAGGGCGGTTGCAGATAACGAGCAGGCACTCGCCTCCTGGGGAAGCGGGCAGGGAGCAGGCAGGGAGCAGGAAGGGCTGGGGAGCTCAGGGACTCTCCTGTGGGAGACCAGGGGCTCAGCAGGCGGTGGCCTGCCCCAACACAGTGTCACCGTCCTCACAGCCCCCCTTGCTAAAGGCATGGGCTGCACTTTTGGGGTGCGTAGCCCAGGGCTGAGCCCAGCAAGGGATGTCTCTCCGCACGCTGCGAGCAGAGCTGGCAGCTGAGCCCACGTCCTCTGCCCATCGCCTGCCTGCCCTGCCTGCCTCCAGCCCCACACACAACCCAGATCCCTGCCCTGCAATGCACTGCCAAAGGAGGGAAGAGGGGTTAGGAACCAGACGAGCTGTGCCCGCGTGTTGCCCATCTCCGAACCGGCTGGTCCTGGCACAGCCACCCGCTCGCCTTCAGGCTGCAGCAGAGCCGGAGGCTGCCGGGCCACCTGCCCTGGCCAGATGGTAGGGGGACCTCACGGTGCTGCCAGGCACGGCACTGCTCCGGGGACCTGTGCCAAACCCCCGCTGCTCGCCCTGCTCACACCCAGCCCCACGGGGATGCTGAGGACGGGCTGGGGAACTGGCAGCAGCAGGGGATTGCGGCACACGGGGCGAGCACGGGGTTGGACTCTGCCCCTTTGCAGCACCCTACCAGACCCCGGGCAGCACCCACCCTCCCGGTCCAGCACAGCACCCAGCCAGCCCCACCATCCCAGATCACGGCATGCCAACGCTCACGGCTGGAAACCACGTCCTCTCCCAGCTCCCCAGAAAATGCCGTGGCACCAAGCCGTGTGCTGAGAAATCCCCCCAGCACAGCCATCTGGCGAGGCTGAGCCTGCACAACCCCTTCCCCAAGAGACCCGCGGCTGTGCCATGCCCCCCACACAAGCCGTTCCAGAGCTGGACAAGACCTACAGCCTCCCTCAAGGGTCCCCAGGGTGCTGGCAAGGGTCCCCAAGGTGCCAGCATGGCCAGGGATGCTCTGCAAGGTGCCTACGTCCAGGTGAGAGACATCAAGCCTCCCTGCCTTTGGGGACAAAGCATGCCCCCTCCCAGCAGCATGGTCCCAGCCTCCCTGGACCCCTCTCCAACACACGAGACCAGGTGAGATGCCTTGGAAAGACCCTCTCCACCATCAGCCACTTATCCAGTAATACTCTAATTACACCCCAGAGCTGGCCACCAAAATAGCTGCAGTAAATCACTCGGAGCTGCCATGTAATTTTTGCATGAAATTACAGTATTTTTTCCCCTGGGTTCAATTTCCTCCACACCAAGTTCTCACCGCAGCCAAATAATTAAAGCAGCCGCACTCCCTTTTCCTCGGGTACCATTTTAACTCCCTGCTGGCTGCCCCCCCGCTGCCCAGCACCAGGGCTGTGGCTGGCTGGGGACAACGTGTGCCCCGGCACCTGCAGGCAGCATTGCCTGTACCCACGCTGAGTACACCCAGAGCAAATAAGAGCTGCTCCGGAGGCAAGGCAAGGCAGATAAAACCACGCTGAGAGACCCCGGGGAGACCCAGCACCCTCAAGGGACGCACAAGGCACCCCAAGCAGGATGCTGAGCCCTCGTGGGAGGGGTCCAAACCCCACCAGGCAGAGGAGTCGGCTGTTGCCAGGAGAGAAAAACCACCCGCCTCCTCTTCATCGCCTGCAGCCCGCAGGAGGAAGACGAGGGAAGCAGTGGGACTCAGCCTGCACCATCCCACTTTGCACAGTGATACTCAGGCACCCATGGGAGACAATCCCGTCTCTGGGTCACTTGGCTACCTGGGACAGACGCTGGTCCCAGCCATGTGTCACCCTCGTACCACTGTCCTGCCCGAACGCACCGACCACGTGCAGCACCCGCTGACCTGAGCAGCAGCAGAAACCCCAAACCCCGCTGGGTTTTGCATCCAGCCTCTTCCTCCCCCCGATCTGTTCGGTCAAGGCTGCCCTGGCTTTTCAGCCTGTGATCTACGTCAGAGCTGGACCGTACCCAAAAAATCACGGCAAGCTGGGCACGGGGCCATGCACGGGGGCACACATGTTCCCCGAGGACTCTCTCTGCTCCAGGTCTTCCCCGCCTGCCCCGTGGCCCCACACCATCGCTGGGGACCAGCCCTGCAGGGATGCTCGGAGAAGCAGTGAGTCCCTCTGCGCTGTGACCTCCAGCTCTGGCCACAGGTCTTTCGAGAAGCCCAAGGAGCAAAGCCAAAGCCTTTCTGTTATGCTGTGTCCCAGGTGTCCATCCAGGACCCCAGCAGGTTGTGCTGGCTGCTAAAGCAGGGAAGGGCTCCCCGCACCCTGCAAACTCCCTGGCAAAGGCAGCAGACCCTGGGCACACGCATGGAGATGCATCTCAGGGCAGCCCATGGAGATAAGGTGCTCGTTTCGCCATGCACGAAAAGGTGCCTTTTTCTTCTGAAATACCTGCAGAGATTTCATCCTGCCACCAGCAAGTGCAGCTGGAGAGCACTGGGGCTCTCAGCCCCAAGGTGGCTGGGGACCAGGACAGCGGGGGCATCCCTGCCACCAAACGCTCTTGGCCGAAAGATGTTTCATGGAACAGTTTTATTCTGATAAAAAAAATCCCAGTTGTTCGAGAAAACAAGTATTTGTACTAGTTTGCAGGTTTTAGGCCCCAAAGGTGGGGCAGGGGAGGGTTTAGTGATGCAATGCCTTTGAGTGAGCGGAGAAAATATTCGCCACGGGGACCTGCTGTACAGCACAGAAATGTTGCAAGAAGCACTATTTTAAAAATGTCTGTGAAATAACAAGCAGTTTCCAGCCAACAGCAGTGTCAGGCCCACCTGCTCTGGTCAAGCCCCTGGCACCCCTGTCCATCCCGGCAGGCTCCCGCATTGTCCCTGCTGTCCCCACGCTGCTGTCCCCTCACAGGACACTGCTCCACACCCCAGCCCGCAGCAACGCGGGCCATGGGCCGGATCCAGCCACCCCACCTAGTTCAGCCTTGTGAGATGGCGTGTTCCCCAGCATCATCCGGGCTGGCTGGGGCTGGGTCCAGCCCTGTCCCTTCCACCGGTGCCAGCTGGCCCCGCACCAGCCCTTTCAGCCAGAGCATCCCACGCCAGCCCATGCTGCAGCACAGAAACCCTCCAAAACCCACGCAAATCCCTTTTTTCCACTTCCAACTTCATTTTTTTTGTGTGTGCATGGGAAACGGAGGGCACAAAACCCCATGTCACTGGAACAGGCAGGAACCGGCCGCTGCGGGATGCAGAGACCCCCGTGGTCACCCACCTGGCAGGGGCAAACACACCGTGCCAGGAGCCAGCATCCCACAAGGATGGGGATGGGGAGGCAGTGGTGTGAGCCGCTGTCATGGCTGTCACCATGTCCCTGCATGGTCAGAAGCACAGTGGGAAACGGCCTCACCTCGATGTCCCTCCTGGCCCAGGCAAGCCCAAAGGCACTGGGTCCAGATCTGTGTGCCACGTCCCCTCCAAGGGAAAGGCAACCCGGAGATGCCGGCACAGCCGAGGTGCCACCAAATCTGGCACCCTGTGCCGCAGAAACCTGAGGGACATCAGGCACCCCTGAAACTGCCCCTGGAAAGCATCCCTGTCCCCCAGGTCCCACGGAGCAGGCGAGCACTGGTGACAACAGCAGGCAAATTGCTGCCTGCTCGTCCCACGCAGGCAGGGAGGCTCAGCTGCCTGCTCGCGCTGTGTGCTCACGCTCACGCACGCACACGTGGACCCCGGGGCGAGACGCATCGGAACGGGAGCTCCCAGCAGGGCCAAGCCCGCCGTGCCTTTAATGTCGCTCAGGCAGCTGAAAAGTCTCGGTCTGTGCCTGGGGCTGCACCGCAGGGTCCCCGCCGCACACAGACCCTGTTGGGAGAGATGGCGAGACACCGGGGGGGCCAACCGGAGCCCCCTTGCCCCGAGCATCCCGCGTGACACGCTCATCACATCTTGAAGCCCCCCCACCCCCAGCACACACTCGGTGAGCCAAAGTCATGCAAGCGGAGCAAGGTCACAGCAGGGCCCCGGGGTTGCTCCTGCAGCGCCCTGTCGGCTGCGGGAAGGATGGACGCTGCCCTCACCCACACAGCCCAGGGCTGCCTGCAGCCAAGGGAAACTGAGGCACAGAGGGGGCTGTGGCAGAGGGAGCTGCTGTCAGAGCTGCTCCACAGCCATTGCTCCAGGAGTCAGGTCTGCCACGGCCATCTGCCATCTGCCATGTCGCAGAGGCCCCACCTGTGCCCCAGGGCCAGCCCAGCGCCCCCCCCAGACGTCATGTCCTGCTGCCTGCTCACAGTTTGCAGGACCCCCGGAGATGCCAGGGGGGTGATGGCACCCCAGAGTGCCCCGCGGGTCTCCCTGAGGGCGATGCTCTTAGGGGTCACTAGCACAGCATATGGGATGAGGGGCTCATGACTGGGGGTGGCTCATGAGCAGGACAGGGTCCTGGAGGAGAAGAGGGATGGGGCTGTCCATCCCTGCTCTGCCTTAGCCCCAAGGAGCACCCATAGCAGTGCCCCATGGGGGAAGTCATTGAGCTCCCCGGGGGCTCCCAGCCCCCATTTGATGCTGAACAGGACCCAAAAGCAAACATGCTCTTGCTGGGGAGATGAAAAAAGCTCCATCCTCCTGGGGGGCACTGAAACAGCAGCGATCGGCCCAGGGCTGGAGGAGCCAGAGCCAGGTCGGTCACACAGTGCTGCTCAGGATGTCACCAGCCTGCAGCAGGGTGTCACACACCCCTCCCGATCACACATGCAGGGGTACAGCAGGCACCCACCCCGCACATGTGCACCCTCAGCTGCAGCCCACCCCCCCCACAATGCCCACACATTCCTCCCTGCACCCTATCCTACAGCCCCCCATCCCCAGCACCCACCTCCCGTGCCCCACATCGCCCACGCCTGCGTGCACAGGCGCACGCCCCGGCACGCACGCCGGCTGCGCGGTGACTCAGCTGACCCGACCGGCAGCAGCTTGCTTTGCACCTGCTAATTATGGGCCCCCCACCCCCCCACCCCCGCAGCTCCTCGTGCTGGGGTCTCGCCAGCCTGCGCTTACTCACAGCGCAGGGAGCAGGAGGAGGGGAGGCCTCCCCCATGCACATCAGCTGCCCAGCCGAGGCGGGTGGGCTTGCAAGCCCCCCCTGTGCCCCAGCGACTTGTGCTATTTATTGCAGGGCAGGGTAAAAGCCTCCGGGGCAGGAGGCTCCCGCGCCCCGACGCTCCCCACCTACGGGGTGCACAGGCACCACTGGCACCCTGCAGCCTCCAGGCACCCGCTGAGCCCTTTTCGGGTCGCTGGGCTTCCTGCACAGCCCTGCCCACGAGTCCTGCCCCCGCGGCTGAGCAAGGCACCGGGCAGCCTACGGACTCCTGGTGTCACCCCACGCTGACACACTCGCTCGCACACGCAGGGTTGCACTGGTGCGCTTGCACTCTGCAGGGCTGGTGCTGTGAGCATAGCCCCACCAGTGGGTTTGGAAAGGGGGGGGCACCCTTGGGACATCCCCCTACCTTGGGGACGCAGCAGAACAGGGTTGCTGGATCCCCTCGGTGCAGGCAGCACAGGCGAGGGCACAGCGAGCCAGCCCCTGCCCACGGTGGTGCACCCAAAGCGGGGGTCACGCAGGAGAGGGGCTTGGTGCCAGCAGGGCCGTGGCTTCCCCCAAAAACCCCCAGCCAACAGCTCCTGCCTGCGCTCACCTCCCCGGCCCCCGCGCACGGGGCAGAGCACAGGATCCGCAGGGAAATCTTGGCGACCGCAGCGCCGCAGGCTCCGATTTCATCCAAATACAATCCCCCCCCCCCCCGGCCTCAGCGCCTGGGCTGGGGCTCCCGCAGCTGGCCCGGGCAGGGCTGAGGACTGCTGCATCAGCAAGGGACTTTCCAGGCTCGTGATCCGCTGGTGGAGAAAGCACGTGGGGCTGCCACCGTCCTGGGGTGCTCGTGGCCAGCGAGGCTCCCGACCTCCCCTGCCCTGGGACCCAGTGCTGATCCCTGCTGCGGCAGGGTTTACTGGGGCTTCTGGTCTCTCAGAGACTGGCATCAGGGCAGAAGGATTTGCCACTTGGGACGGGATGGAGCAAAGCTGTTGGGGACAAGCAGCAAAGCTGTTTATAGAGCGAGGGGGGCAATGCCAGCTCCCAGGACACTTTCTGCTCATTGTGTTCATCCCAGGACAGGCTCACAGTGTGAAGGGCATCGCCTGAAGGAAAACAGCCCCAGGACCAGCACAAAGTGGGATGCTCAACATGCCTCACCAGTGCCCTCCTGGAGCTTACTGCCTCCTGCCAAGACCAGTTACTCAAAGGCAACCAGGAAAGGGAATTACCAGTTGACCAGACACTCTCCAACCTCCCCTGGCTTTTCTCCCCTCGGGAATACCGACTTCCCACAAGCCCAGCCACAGTCTCCAGCCCTTCACGCAGGGATGGGGTGGGACACAGGGTGGGTGCCGTGTCCCCCAGCCGTGCCTCTCCTCCCACCCTGCCCACTCGCTGGGCTCTCCAACGCCAGGCAGACCCACGAGGCACCTTCAAGGAGCAGAGGCACGGACAGGGCTCTCTGCGTGACAGGCAGGGCTGGCTGCCAGCCTGTCCCCACCACTCAGGCACAGCCACCCACGGCCACCACGGGCCACGGCACAGGCACGGCCCTTCCACCAGTGCTCTGCTTTCAGGTGGCGAACGGCTGGGCACAGCAGAAGGCGGTGGGTGGGCTGAGGTCCTCCTCTACCTGCCTGCCAGAGCCGCTCCCGGATGCTGGGTTACCCGGGAAACAGCAGATGACATCGCTGGGGAGGCAGGGAAACTCTGCCCGAGGTGTTCGGGATGCCATCGCTGTTGCCAGGGAAACGGCGGGCGACATCCCGCAGGTAAGCGAGGGTGGGGAAGCGGGGGGCCCAACGATGCACCCTGGCTTTGTCTGCCTTCTCCTGCAAGGGGGTCCCTGCCCTGTGCCACATGGGTCATGCCCTGGGGGGGAAAGGAGGCGATGGGGTCTGCCCCCACCTTGCCACCCCCCCCCGGGGCACTGGCAGGGTGACAATGAGGGGATGACAACGAGGGGGCTTTTCCCCTGGGGACATTGCCACCCTGCCGGGGGATACTCTGCTGGGCTGGTGGCAGCAGGGAGAGAGGAGCCGCTGCGTCCCAGCCCCGTGCGAGTGCCTTGCTGCCTGCTGCATCCCCCGCCGCTGCCTGCTCGCTTTGTCTCCCCGCAGCGATGCCCAGGGACGCATTCCCCTGCCTGCAGCTCCCCAGCATCAGCCCATCCTTCAGTGCTCTGTCGGGGGTCTGGCAGCAATCCCACCCCAGGGAGGGGGAGCTTTACTCCCCCAACAGCACTCCTGGGTTGCCTTTAGATTAATCACAGTCTCTGCTTTTCCCTTCCGGGGCTCAGAAGCACCAGGGACACCCTAAGATTTCCCCCAATGCCCCAAACTTTCCCAGCTGTAAGTCTCAGCTGCTCCCCCCACCGGGGATGCACCATTACCCCAGGCAGGGTGTCCGCCCTCTCCGAGCCCTGTTTGATCACACAGGGTGCAGGAAAGCCAGAGCTGCAGCCCACCATTGTGGTCTCTGGGCTGTGCTTGCACACGAACTGTCTGCAGGCAACGGGCAGGCAGCGCGCTGCAGGGATGCTTCCAGACCAGGTATAAAACCAGCAGGACCAGGGGTAGCGAGTGGGGCGGGGGGGGGGGGGGGGGATGTAAAATGCACTGTGCAGCCTCTACTCCCTCGGCACAGCTCCGAAAATGAATCAGCAACCACACACAGCCCGAGCAGGAGCAGACACACCTGGGGAGGCAGCAGGTCCCTGTAGGATGCTGCAAAGCAACAGGAACATAACAACCCTCCTCCTGCCCATCTCGGAGGAGTTCGCCACCCGAGGCAGAGCCGTTTTACCTGTAATGGCAAAAATTACATCAGCCAGCGCCCGTTGGAGCAGCCGGTCCCGGTGTCACTCAAGGGAGGAGCCAGATCCACCCCAGCACTGCCACAGCCACGAGGGGCCACCGAGCCCGAGCGATGGGTGATGGGTGCTGCGAGGGGGCCGGCTCCTCTCCTGCCAGCGGGACCACAAGGCAGGTGGAGTTGCTCCATCAGGCCATGCAGCATCCTTGGCGCTGGTTTTTAGTGCTGATGAGTCTCTTTGGACCTACAGACCCTGAAAACCTCCCTGCCTGCACACTGGCAGTGATGCCATGGGCTGCTGGGTTCAGCAGGTGCTCATGGCCCCAGGACCCTCCTCGGGCCCACGTTGCCAGCGGGGTCTTGTCTTTCAGCTGGAGGAATCAGACACTTAGAAACAAAGCCACCAAAAATGGGGATCAGGGGGGATCACAAAATGTCCAAAGAGGGGCAGGAAGAACTGGTGCCCAGACCACCAGGAACAAATCAGCTCTGGACTGCAGGGAGACAATGTCCTGCGCCTAAACCACAGGATCCCATCCACAGCCCTCCTGGTCATTAATTTTAGGTTTTTCCTGGGGAAAGTACCGATGGGTACCGCAGCAGGACTGGGGTGGGGTGTCGGGGAGGGGGATGGAGGATGCTGGGGCACAGGGAGGAGGTGTGGAAGCAATGGGAAGCCATGTGTCACTGCAGGAAGGCAGCTGCTCCCCACTCCTGTCACCTGGAAGCCTGTCCCGAGGGGTCCGAGCACCCAGAGTTATGCCTCAATACCTCCTAATTGGGGGGTGACACCTCCAGCAGCTCCAGGGGGTCCCCGGGCTGTGGGCACCTGCCAGCGGTGCCAGCGTGGGTACGACCCCGTGCCTTGCGTGCCAGATCTCCCAGGAGAGGTTGGGGGGCGGGACGGGACACCTCCAGCCCACTGATGTCCGGGCTGTTTCCCGGGGGACCTGGCAGCCCTTCAGACGGCCGCACCCCCCGCGGGGGCCCCCACCCGGCTCCCACGCGCTGCCGGCCTCCCGGCTTCGTGACACTGAGCTTTAATTGAATTAGACGCTGCTGCCTGGGCAGCGCAGCCTGCAAACCATCCTCGAATTCCTGGGCACGGCGCCCGCTCGCTGTCTGCGAGCCAGTCCCCATCCCTCCCCCCAGCCCCATCGCCTCCTCCCCCAGCGCTGACCCAGAACCGAGGAGCCTCCGACCCCCCCCCCCCGCCCCCGAGCGAGTGGCTGGGAGAGGGGGGGCGGTCTGGCCGGTCTCAGCGGGGCTCGTAACGCCGACAAGGAGCCCCGGCGAGCAGTGCGGTTGCAGGGTGCAGCACCGGGGGAAGGGGTGTCCCGTGTCCCCCCCCCGTGTCCCCCCCGCCTCAGCCCGCCGGGGTCAGCCGCGCCGCAGCGGCCCGGGAGCCAGCCCGTCCCTGCGCCAGCTTCCTCCGCTACAGAATGTACCGAGCGCCCCGGCGGCCCCAGCCAGGGACACGATGTGCTCCCCGCTCCAGGGCCTGTTTTTCCTGGCCGGGCTCCTGCTCCGCTGGCGGCGGGGCGGCCGGGCGCTGTCACTCAATGCGGCTTTTGTTCGCTCCCCGCTCGCCTCCCTTCACACCTCCATCCCACCCCTTCGGCCCCTCCGCGCACCCTCCGGACCCGGCCGTGACCGTCCCCGGCCTCTCCCGCTGCTCGGTGGCTTTTTCCTTCCCCGCGAGTGCGGCCAGGGCTGCTGGCAGCGGCGGAGGCAAAGCCGTCCTGCTGGCAGGGCAGCCCAGCACCTCCAGCAGCGCAGGCAGCATCGGGTACCGGCCAGAGCACCAGCTCCCAAGCAGCATCCCCCAGCAGGGAGGAGGACGTCGTGCCCCTTCGCCTGCTCCGTGCACAGACTTGCAGCCCGTGGTTAATGGGTCCATCCATAACTTGCCTGTGAGTGCTATGTGGGGTGCAGGGTACAGCCCACACAGAAGTCTGCCCTCGCAGGACTCGGTACTGTGCCGGCCCCATCGCTCCCCACGCCGTACAGCACTGCTCCCCTCCCGGGACCCCCCGAGGACACCCATCCCCATTGCCACAGGGGTGAAACCCATCCGCGACGGGGATCTGGGGAGGACAGGGCACAGACCAGCACTTGTTTCAGCTTCCCTGTCCTCAGACATTTCCTATAGTAAAAGCAAAGTACTCCCTGTGAACCAAATCTGCCGATACGTCATTTAACCCCGCAGGATCTGGCTCCTGCCTGCCCAGCGCTGCCGGTTTTCCTGCCTTCCCCTTTCAGCCAATTTGCTATCATCTGGGCTGGTTGACCCAAATTTGCTTTTCCTTTGTGGAAAAAAGCTCCTCACCAGCAAAGATTGCCCAACTGACTCAAAGCCCAGCTCCCCAAACCTTCACTGACCCCAAGAGCCATCCCCATGCCCGCTGACTTGGCGCAGCACATCCAGCACGGGGATCCCAGTGCCATGCACGCTGGGAGTGGATACAAATACACATCGGGATAAACCCCAAACGCTCGGGCACAGCTGGGCATGAGGCTGGTGCTGCCCCACAAACCCAGGCTGTGGGGCCGTAAAGGGTGGGGATGAATAGGAACTGCATCCCTAGGAGCATCCCCACAGCCACGCATGCCACCACTACCATCCCAGCCCCGGGAGGCTGCATCCTGCTCCCAAGCCTCAGCAGGGAGGCAGAAGAGACATGTTCACCCGAGCAGAGCCACTCTGGGCCCTCATCACCCCCAAAATCACGGGCGGGTCTGGCTGCCGAGCCGTATGTCCTCACACTGAGCTGGGCATGGGGCCCAGCACTGGAGCAGTTGGCCACGGGACTGGGAGCCCCCAGATCTGCAGTCCTGGGGAGCCACCAACGATGCAAACCCCCCATGATGGCACCACCATTGCCCCCCCATGCTCTGGCATCATGGCAATCACCCAACAATGCTCCCTCCATCCCTCCCATCTCTGCCCACAGCCTGGGAACAGCCAAACGTGCTCCCACCCCCAGGCACCCCCAGCACCCCACAGATTAAGCCTGGTGGCATCGCTCCTGTGTCCCAGAACCCCTCTTTCTTTGCCCCCCTCATTTTTGCAGCCGCTTTCCTCCCTGGCAGCGGGAGGGGGGTCTTTCCTGCATCCGTCTGGCAGCTAAGCCCCTGTCGCCATGGGGGCATTAGCACCAGAACTGCAGGGAGCTCCCCAGGGAGAAGTAAGTGGATCAAAGGGTTTTAGCAGCAGACGGCTCCCAGACAGATCTGGATCGTCTTCAAGGCGGCCACTTGCGGCTACAAATGCACTTTCTGCCTGCAGCTCCCCAGCCAAAAGTTTCACACCGGCTTTATTGCATTTAACCCCTCGCTGCTCCTGGCCTCGCAGGAACTCAGGGCAGGAGCCCATGGCCCCGCAGCCCAACCCTGGCTGGATGGGGTCTCGACCCCTCTGGGGCTAATCCAGCCCTGCAGGAATGGCTGGAGGGATTGGGGTGCTGTGTGCTTGTGCAGAGACACACCCCCCCCTAAAAGATGGGGTGTCCTGAGCCAGGCAGTGAAACAACCCACTTGCCGGTCCTGCTCACCCCAGCATCCCGGCACCATGACAAGGAGGAAACTGAGGCACGCAGTGCTGGAGAGCAGGGGGGAGGATGGCGATGCTGCTAGGGGCATGCACGCCACCTCCTTTCCCTGCCCGTGCCAACCCTGGCAGCAGGTGGCAGATGACACCCTTCTGTCCCCCCCACCACCCTGGCCAGTCTGCCCCCCCACCCCTTTGTGGCACCCCCAAAGCCGGCCGGTGCTTGCCAGGCGGTGTGGCAGGGAGCCGGGGCAGGGAGAGGCTTTGTTGGAGTAATGCTGCTATGAATTATTCACAGCGCGATGATAATTATAGGAGCCCCCTGTTTCTGCTCGCTCTCCACAGGCAGGAGCAGGATTTGTGCCACGGAAAGGGCTGGGGGACAGGGAGAGGGGTACGGGGACCGAAGCCATTGCTGTCCCCGTCCCTCTGGGGCTGTGCCACCATGGGGGTGCCCCAGCAAGGCGGGAGGGGACGCTGGGCATCCTGCCCCTGTGCTGAGGAGCCACTACTGGGTCTTGCCTGAGGGGGACCCTGTCCTGGACCCCCACAGCTGGGTGCCTTGCTGGGGCCTTGCTGGTTAAACTGGGAGCTTTGGGGAGCCAGGCTGGCCCCACTGCCAGCACTGCCCACCCCGTGTCTCCTCTTGCTGCCCCATGGCAGCTGCAGCTCCCCACACTTCCCAGCCCTGCACCCCACATTGCATAGTCCCATACCCTGGATCTCCCAGCACCCCAGTCTTCCCACAGCATGGTACCCCACATCTCCCCATCTCACTCCTCAAATCCCAATGGTGGGGTGACCCCCCCTGAGCTCCGCACGGGCACAGAGATGTGTCCCTGCCTCCTGGGGACGGGCACTGAGGTACCTGCCAAGACCCCCCTGTGCATTCCCGGGGTTACCCCCTGCACCCCCACACACCAGGCCCCCTCCTAAAAAACCACAGCCACCACCGCAAGCCCAACGCGGGGCTGCTGCTGCCATAAACCCTTCAGCCTCGCAGCTGGCTCGGGGGCCTGGCAGGCAGCCTCCCCGTACAGCCGCTCCTTGGCTGGCGCGCTCAGGCTCCGGGATGGAGGAAAAACAAGAGAGGGTCAGCCAAAAAATATGCATGGAGGGCGAGCAGATCCTACCGCCGGGATCCCAGCGCTGCCTGGCTGTGAACGGAGCGCGGGAAACCTCGGCCAGACGGTCCCGGCATGTGGGAGGACACCTAAGGACACGCCGCTTGGAAGCCAGGGATGCTGCCGGGTACCTGCAGCCCCGCCGGGGCCGTGCCCGGTACCACCCACCAGCACAGGGCAAGGGGGGAGCACGCGTGTGCCCCACAGTGCTGTGCCGGTGGCAGTGGGGAGGTGGCTGGACCACCTCTGAGCAAGCATCTCCCCAGCACAGCACGCGAGGAGGGGCCCGTCCCGCAGCTCCAGAGGGGTCTGAGGCAGCACCTCCTCGCCCCATCCCTGGGGTGAGCCAGACCCCACGGCGTGGCTGGGTTAGCTCCCCCCAGCTCGGCATCTGACGCACCCGTCTGGCATTTTCTCATTACACTGAGGGCTGCTGTTTTGCTGCACGCATTTGCCACGGCATTGTCAGCAGTGGAAAAAAACTATTTTGCCGGCCTGGCAGCACACAGTGGGAAAGCGGGGTGAGTGGGAGCGCTCTCCTAACACCCATCCCATCATCATGGGCGACGATGCAGGGGTGTGCCGGGGACCCCCACCCCATCACCGCAGAGGGCCGGCACTGCACCCCCAGACGCATGGTGGTGCACGTGCCAACTGCTCGTGCTGGCGTGCCATGGGGTGAGGGGGGACAGGGGTTGCCTCCCAGCTGATGCACTTTGCAGTGACACCCCATAACCCACACAACACGGAGAGGTCGGGGAGGCAGAGCTGAGCACACTGGGGCTCGTAGACATTGTCACCCACACGCAGTGGCCGGGAAGATGGAGCTTCCCAATGCCCAGGGTGCGCGGGGCCAACTGGGAATCCCACCAACGGGTGGGCAGCAGTGCCCAAGCTGTGACTCCAAGGTGCGGACCTCACCAAGGACATGGTGCATGGGGCAGAGGGCAGGGGGACAGCAGCTCTGGGCAATGCCAAGCCCATGGCGCAGGGTGTGAGGGCACCCTCCTGCCCGCAGCCCCCCTGCCCGCACCTCCTCCCAGCGCCAGTGGCCCCAGGTTACCGGGGAGGGCACGGCGGGCAGATGAGCTCCAGGTGTGGGGTGGGCTGGGTGGGGGTAGGGGGGCGGTGGGGTGCAGGTACGGGCTGTACAGCAAGCACAGGTGGGTTTCTGGGTGTGCAGGTTCAGAGTATGGGGTGCATGGAAGAGGGGGTTCAAGGTAGGGGGTGCACAGTGGGTGTGGGTACAGGTTTGCAATAAGCAATGTCTGGGGGGTGCTGCAGGGTGCGGGGTTTGGGGGTGCGAGGTGCAGGATGCAAGCTACCGGGTGCAGGTTTTGGGAAGCAGAGTGCGAGGTTCAGGTTCTGGGGTGCAGGGTTTGGGGATCAGATTGCGGGGAGCAGGGTGCAGGTTTTGGGGTGCAGGGTGGTGGCCTGGCACGGTGCAGGGCTGCAGGGAGGTGCATGCCGACGCGGGACCCTGTGTGCCTCGGGCTGACATTCCTGCCGCTCCCACCTACACCCTGCAGCCACCCCACACCCCAGCAGCCGCCCCACACCCCAGCAGCTGCCCCACACCCCAGCAGCCGCCCCACACCCCAGCAGCTGCCCCACACCCCAGCCGCCCCACTCTGCCTTGGCGCTCCCCGGGGCCACAGCTGACCAGGCCTGCCCCAGCCGTGCCCGGGCAGGCTGTGCTCCTCCTGCCAACCGCACCGGCTGCGTGCCAAGCCTGGCACAGCTCCCCGCCGCGTTTGCGCCCATCCCAGCGCCATGCGTGGAGCCCGGGCACGTCTCAAGCTGCCTGGCATCATGCCCCCCCGCCCTGGTCCTTGCCCTGATCTCATCTGCCTGCCTGCCTCTGCTCTCCAGGGCTGCCTGTGGGGCATGTGCCCAGCCCTGTTGCCTGCTGGAGCCCCACGGGCTACAGGCAGCTGCCTGAAAGCAAGCGATGCCGGGAATGACTGCAAGGATGTGTTGGGACCCAGGGCCGGCACGGCGCTGGGTGGGCAATGGCTGGTCCCCATGCGTGGGCACCGCTCCAGGGCATCACAGGGAGGAAATCCATCATCCTGCATCCCACCGCTTGGTACCCACAGCCCTGGGGACACACTGCAAAAGGCATCAGCCAGGGGCTGCCATTGTGCTTCTCATATTTGCCTTAAAAATACGAAATCCAGCGGGAAGCGGAGCAGCCCCGCGGTCCCCATCGCCCCTTGTCGCAGGCAGCCAAGCCCCTGCCTTTCGCCCGTGCGTAGGTGAGTGCGGACGAGTCATGCTCTGCCACCATGCACACGCGTTCACCGCCCAGCGTCCCGCAAGAAATCAAGCCGACGGGACCTGCAATTAATACCTGCGATAGAATAGAGCTGATTATAATAATTGGCACAATAATTGCATTACAGCTAGCGACGGGTGTAAGCAGAAAGCCCTGCAAAAGAGACTCTTTGTCTTTGCTTTTTTGTTTTCTCTCCAGCTCGCAGGTAATAGCCAGGAATGGGCAAACCCTCTTTTAATGGACTCTTAATAATGCTGTAATTTCCCTTTGCAGGGAAAGTTTTCCAAACAGTCAAAGATTCAAAACAAAGCAATGATTGTTCCTATTAGCATTAAATTCTACTCTGGGAGAGAGAATAAATCAAGCAAGGGGATTCAATTCAAAACAGAACTATAAAAAATCCAATAATGATTTTTTAATATTAATAAGAAAAATATATTGTTATGCACCCTTAGCATTTAAACTTCTAATCCAATCAGCGCAAAGTGCAGAGATAAATCACAGCCGCAGAGGAGAAGGGAACAACCATCAAAGCAGGCAGCAATAAAATGCTGTCTTACATCCCTGGGACAGGCATAGGTTTGACAGTCTCAAAAAAAAAAGCCTAAATTTATGAGCCTGTCGCTCCGCAAGCTTGTTAATTCCTTCCCTGCATCCCCACACGCACTCTCCACCTGAAGCAGGGAGGGCATGAGGGCCGGCTGCCGGCCAGGCGAGTTGCAGGCAGGAGGTGACAGCAGGCATCCCGGCTGCCCGAACCCATCGGCGTGGCATGGCAGAGCTGGGGACTTGCCCTGCTTCATCCCGCTTAAACCTGCTCCCCACAGCCGCGGGCACTCTGCAGCTCCGACCGGCTGCACAGCAGGACAGGACGGCTCCCGGGGCCCTGCGCCCGCAGGGGAAGGAGCCAGCGGACCCACTGCTGAAGGAGGTGCCCAGTGTGGTCCCCAGCATGGTCCCCAGCAAGCATGGTTCCAAGGATCGTTCCAAGTGTGGTCCAAGCACAGTCCCAAGCAAACACAGTCCCAATCATGGTCTCCCCGGTTCTCCCATCCCAGAGGCTGCACTGGGTGGTTCCGATCCCGTGCTACCAGCCACATCCGAGAGCCCGGGCAGGCTCCAGGGATGCTCAAACCTCGGCACACACACTGCTGTGGTGCCCACTCCCGCCAGCATCGACAGACACCGGTATAGAGCCAATGGTACCCATATGGCCCCCCTGTCCCCTCTGCTCCCCGTCCCCGCATGCAGAGGGGATGGCGGGCAGCCCTTCCCATCGCGCAGGTCCGCGCAGACAGAGCAGCAAAGCTCGTGGCTGTGAAACCACCCGTGGAGCTGCCGCCCTGCTGGGCTCGGAGATGCCCCCCGCTTTGCCAGGGTCACAGTCCAGGAATAATCCCGGTGATGCTCCTCCCGCAGCTCCCGCCGTGCCATCCTTGTTGAACTCATTACAGATAATGGCCCCACAATTCACCGCTGACACAGCCAGGCTATTCCCCCTGATTTATCGGCTCCAGCAGACGATGCGCTGCCACAGGGGCCAGCGACGAGCACGGGCGAGCAGCGAAATGCCGTGAAATGTGGTCAGTGGATCTCAGCTCCCCTCGGGTCCCCCCAAACCTCAAACCTCAGCGCTCTGGCTGAAAACAGCTACATCCAATGGGAGGGAAATGCCGAGCCACGGCAGCGGGAAGGGGGAGCAGCGAAGCACCTGCAGCTGGCGGTCCCAGCCATGCGACGGCCGAGGACAAAAGACATCTCAGCCATGCAGGGAGTTCCCAGCTGTCTGGCAAACTGCTGACGCCACGAACCAGGGCGAGAGGGCATTTGGGGACAGGGGGATGGACACGCTGCTCCTGCTCAGGAGCGCCCCAGGGCTTTGTTCCTGCCGGCTTCCAGTGGCTGAGCTCCTGGGGGAGGCTGATGGGGGGGGGGCAAAAGATTAATTACAGCTATTACAGGTCCAAACCTAATATGTTGTGGAGCGTTTCTGCTCCACTTTCAGTTCGCATGGTTTGGGCAGAGGGTTGGGGAGCAGGTGCCAGGCTCGTCCCCGTGCTCCCCAGCTTGGCACCGCTTGGGTCCCATGCAGCCAGTGACATTCCCGTCTCAGGGTGGCGAAGCTGCTCCCCCAGGAGCAGAGGGCACCCAGGCCCTCCTGACACCTTGCAATATGTTTTAAGGAAAAAAAGAAGAGGTGGGGTACCCCTGCACCTCACTTCTGGGCTCTCCCGCTGCCAACAGCCAGGGCTGAGGTGGCTGCATGGTCCTTGCAGGGACCGACAAGTGGCACTGGGAGCATCGGGCTTGGTGGCCGGTCCAACCAGGCGGGTGGCCCAGAGGCTCAGCCCTCCACCGTGGGGATGCCCAGCGAGCCCGAGGAGGGGGGAACCCGCACCCCCCACCCCCGCACTGCCCTGCTGTCCCTGCCAGCCTGGCTGCTGGAGGAGGTGCCAGCAGTCCCCAGGGCGGCATGGCCACCAGCACACGCAGCCGTGACCAGAAAGTGCTTGGGGACCTCGGAGAGAGAGCTGTGCCACCGCTCACAGCACTGCAAGGCTTTCCCACTGGACTCCGAGCAGGATCTGGCACCCCGGTACACAGCGCCCATCCCCGGCACCATCCCTCGGGGTCCTCGGCAGCGCCGAGGCTGGGCACGGAGCTGGCACAGCCCTGCGAACGCCCGTCTCCTCCATACCCCGGGGCTGGCCCCGGCTGCAGCCTCCTCCCAGTCCCACGGGAGCGCAGCCAGACTCCCCGGGAGACACAAAGGCTGCCCCGGGGAGGGCCGGGGTGTCTGGCAGCGCCAGGCTGCCCAACCGCGGGGCCACGGGCAAGGGGATGCGTGTTCCAGGGGGACACCCAGAGCCCGGCTGGGGGGTACTGGGATGGGGTGGGCGAGCAAATGGGGGTTTGGGGAGGGGGGGTGGGTTGAACTTTTGAACCAGCAGGCAGGAGATCAGTGCATTACCTTAACGCGAGTTAAAAATAACCGTCTCGTCTCTTGAAATGAGCCTGTCTGCAATTACAGCTTGGCATGTCTGCTCCAGAGCGTCCCCGGGCTGGCACTGCGCCAGGTGGCAGGCGGCTCCAAACAACCCTCGCCTTTCTTCTCTGTCTTGGGGTTGGCTTTTTTTCTTTGTTTTTGGGGTTTTGGTTTGGTTTTTTGTATTTTTTTTTTTTCCCCAGCAAATCAAAGGTGGCTGCTTGGAGCCCCGACTCAGGCTCCCAACCGCCTGCCAAGCCACGGCTGAGCCTTCAAAAGCACCCAGCCCCTGCGGTACCCACCCCACAGCAAGGCCCCCCCCATGCCCTGGGGACAGGGGGACGCTGCCACCCGCCCACGCTCCCAGGAGGGCCACGCAGCAGCACAAACCAGCCCAAAGCACCTTCAAGGCTCCTTCGCCACGCTGCCCTTGCACACCCAAAGCGCATCCGATTGCAACGTGCGGGTGTGAGCGCACGTGGTGAGCCCAATGCACGTGCACCGCGTGTGCACGCAGCGCACCCCAAATGCACACGCACAGGCATGCGAGGGAACACATGCAAATTCAGACATGCATGCACAGGTGGTGAACGCCCCGCGGCATCACTGCCCGCAGCTCCCCATGCTCTGCCCAGCCCCATGGGCAGGCGTAGGCAAGGGTTTGCCTGCACCAGGGAGCCCAGGCAGCGGAGCCAATGCGCCCATCCTGGCATCCCCCCGCATGCCCCCATTGCCAGCACCTGGGGCTGTCTGGGAAACCTCTGTCCCCAGGGGACAGAGCTGCGAGCTGGGCTCCATCGCTGCTGCATCCTTGGCGTGGTGGGAACAAAGCGGTGGAGGCAGCGGGGATGGTCACCAACCCTGGCACCCAAACCCAGAGGGCCAGTGGGCAGCAAAGCTGGGAGCCTCCCTGCTGCCAAGCTCCGACACGGCACACAACCATCCCTTGGGTGGCATGGGTACGGGAAGGATAAGCCCCCTCCAGAAAAAGCAGGCACCGGCCACACAGACCCCAACATCACCCCGTCCTGCTGTTAATCCCCCGGGAGCTGCCTCCCCCCCTGCCCCCAGCCCACAGGACAGCCAGCAGTCCCGGGGGGGTGGGGGCTGGACACCCCACAGCCAGAACCATAGCAGGGGACAGCTCAGGATGCTCTGGGATACTGGAGCATCCCCTCCAGGAGGGGACCAGCCTGTTTTGGGGGTCCCCACGCTCCTTCCCAGCACCGGCTGCCGCCTCCTCCTCCTCCTCCTCCTCCTCCCTGCAGCGGGTGAAAGCGAGCTTTGTGCCGGGGCTTTCAGTTCTCCTGGCTGGCGCCCGGCCAAGGCACCACATAATAATGAACAGATGCTGTCCAAAATGAGCTTCAGCGGCAGACAGGCGAGCCTCTCCGCGTGTCCTTCCGTAACCCAAAGTGCCTTTCACCTCGGCACTAATCAGGCACCTTCAGCAGGAGAGAGAAACCGATGGGAAGTGTCGGACTAATTAAAAGTAATGTGACTGGGGAGCATCAAGCCCACTGCCGGTGGGTGTAGGAGGGCAAGGGGAAGGCAGCTGCCTCCCCGCAGGCAGGGCCAGGGTGCAGTGGGGTGGCAGGGTAAGGGGGAGACCCCATACCCAGCTCCAGAGCATCCCCACAGGAGACCTAAGGGCACGGTGGCAGCAGGGCTTGGGGTGGACCCTGGGGATGGAGGGGGGCAGCCTGGGGGTCTGACCGTGCCTGAACGTCCGACTGTGCCTGGACCCCGCTGCAGCAGTGGGGAGGAAAGATTCATCCCCTTGCTGCGTGCTCCCTCTGCAAGGATGCGGTGGTGACAGGGGTCCAATCCTGCTTCCAAAGCCCAGGGGACCTCCCGCCACTGGCAGCATCCCAGTGAGAATCCCAGGGCCAAGGAGCTCCAGCTCGCTCCCACAGGGACCCGCGCGTGGGGATGGACGGAGATAATGCCGGGCTGCGAGCGCTCTTCTAGTCCACAGGATCTTAACTGTAGTTTATATTCCAGCGGTTATTAAAAATATGGGGGGGGGGAGTGGGGGGGAAAGCTAAGAGCAGAGCAAGCTGTTCATTTGGAGCCTTTCCCTTGGGTTTAATAAAGCCCCACTCACTGCTGTAGTATCATTTTTATGCTATCATAAAGCCAGACCATTTAGCAGGTTTGTGTTACTTCAGCAGTTAGCGCTGCATGAAAAGCGATTCCAGAAGAAAAGGGGGAAAAAAAAAATTAGAGGGAAGATGAAAACCTCCAAAATGAGAGAGAAAAATGAGGCAGGAAGGAGGAGAGGAGCCTGGGGGATCCCTCACGGCCGTGCCGCCAGCGGCACCAGAGCACATTACAGCAGCTCGGGGAGGGGGGGACGAGCAGGCTCCCCCATTCCTGCGTCAAGTCGGGGACAGGTGAGGAGTCCCCTGCTCCAGGCCTGTGATGCTGAAGGGTCGGCTAGCCCAGCCCAGGATCCTGGAGGGACCCCACCTGTACCATGGGAAAGGGTGGAGGGGTCCGCTCGCGTTGGAAGGATCCCAGGAGCATCGTGCCCGCGTTGATCAGAGAGCCGGGGCGGCTTCTCCGGGGGCTGTTTGGGGGAGGGAGCAGAGGGGTTTCCCCAGTAAAGGAGCCAGCAGTTCCTCCCAGGCCTGCTCGGCCCCCAGGACGGCCGGGCTCTCCCTGCCCCTCTGCTCCCGCCGTGGGCAGCTCTCCGGGAGCATCGGGCTCTCCGCGCTGCTGGAAAAATCTCCATATATGGAGAGGATGGGGATACGTGAGCTGAGCCGAGCCAAACCGCCCTGATGGGAGCCCTGACGGGGCAGCCCCCGTACTGAACCCAGTACCCCCGGGCCATGCCCTCTGTCGAGCCCCCCGGGGCTGGACAGCACTCACGCTGCTAATCCCAGTGCAAATGGGAGCGAGCCCGCTGTGTGCTCCAGAGCCACGTCATCCCCAGAGCTCTGTCACCCCATCCTCCTCATTTCGCCACTGTGCCATCCCCCACGGCACCACCCACTCCCTCGCTGGCACCCGGGCTGCCCTCTGCAAGGGGAAAGTCATCCCCATTCGTTTCGAGCCTCTCCAGCCACACGGGGCAATGTCCCAGGCAGAGGCACTAGCCCCCACCCAAGAGGGGAAGCGCAGGGGCTGGGCAGGGGGTTGTCATCAGTGACAGAGCACACAGAGCCGGGACCAGCTCCCTAAAGGATGCTCTTGCCGTGTCCGTAAAGTGCCCGGTGGGGTTGAGGTCTGCCTCCCTTCGCTGGCAGAGACGGGGCCGTCCCTCGGGGGTCTCCATGCCCAGCAGGGAGGTGAAGCACCCCAGTGTACCCTAAACCCTTGGGCAGCAAGGGGCACTCAGACCACACTCCCACCCAAATACTCTTTCCACCCCGTTTTATTCCTAATTCATTTCCATCCTGCCCTGCAAAGGGGAAGGTGGCACTTGGGGGGCCATGGCAGTCCCCAGCCCTGAGCACACAGTGCTCCCAGCTCCCGTGGGCCAGCAGGACTCGGCAGCCCCGGCCCCCCTGCTCACCACACTACCGACCCAGTGATATAAAGGAGGAGGAGGTGTAGGGGAGGGCTGGGAAATTAAGGTTTTCAGCGCTGTCAGAGCCGCATCAAACAGGCATCCACCAGCTGATTGCTTGATTGTTATATTTTGGATGTCAAACCGGAGCAAGCAGAAACCTTTAAAATGCATCAGTGCCGCTGCCTTTTTGACGGAGGGTGTTGGTTTCCCATTAACAAGTGGAAAGCGTGAGCTGGAGCAGAAAACTTCAAGCGCTTTGGAATTGATAAAATAACAACTCCCTAATTAAGCAGATCTGTCAGTCAACGGGCGCCTGCTGCCCTGCATCGGGAAGCAGCAGCAGCTCCCAGCGCAGGAGCCCAACGTGCCATCCCAGCCCATTGCGGCATGGGGAGCACCAGGGGATGCACAGCTCAGGGGGGCAGCAGCCGGAGCATCCCACCCTCCCCATTAGACAGGGCTGTGTCCTGGTCCTGATGCTGAGCATGGCCGAGGTGGGTAGACGCTGTGCCTCAGTTTACCTCACCATAAAACCATGTAATGCAACACATAGCTCAGCGGGGAAGGAAAGGCCTGACACCCCGTGCGAGCATCCTTCCCCTCCAAGAGATAACTAACCAGCCTGGGGGTACATATCCCTGACAGACCCATCAGACACCACGGCCAGGCACGGGTGCAGCATCCCCATGGCCGGCTGGATGCGGCAAGGGGTCCTGCTGGGAAAGCCCCCCCAGTGCCAGAGCAGGGCAGGGGGTTTGGAGAAATCCTGCCAGACCAGCAGTAGCGCAGCCAGCGCCCCATGGGGATGCTGTGCCCTCAGCCGGGCTCCCAGACCTCTGCCATCCCGCTCTCCCCAGTGCAGGGAGGCTGCAAAGGAGCTAATTAAAGGAGCAGCCCATTACCCGAGACCCCCCTCCAACACCGCTGTGCTGGGTAATGAAACGCTTTAAATCTGCCATGCCTCTCCCAGGCCTGGGGCAGGAGGGGATGTGGCATCTCCAGGGGCTCTTTAATAAGCCGCCATCAGCTCGTTACTACAAAATTGACTGCCCAGCACTCCCATGGCACCATGAGCTGCCAGCCTGCCCCGGGAGGGATGCACAGGGGCACCCCCGGGTTTAGCCCCTGACATGCCGGTATCCAACAAGACCACCAAGCAAAGGGGGTCTCCGCACATCGCTTCTCACCCCAGGGCTGTTGCCAGCCCTCGCACCACCCGCCCCAGCTGGGGATCGGGTACCTGCAGCATCAGGAGAAGCCCCAGGACACCCGCCTCACCCGGCCCTGTGTGTAGGCAGGTCAGGCAGGGAATTTCTCTGGGCAACCGTTGGCCCTTCTGTCCGCCCTGTGACTGGCCAAGCACTGGGCTGGGAGGTTTAAGCCATGGTGCCAACGCGAGGGGAAGGGGGGCTGCCAGGAGGGAGCAGGCAGCAGCAGTGCAGCCTGGGCAGCAGAGCCACCTGCCCACGGCCTGGGGGCAAGAGGCAGAGGCACAGCAGAACCGCTCTGACCCAGACACGGGCCAGGAGGGTGCAGAGCATCCCATCCCGGGGTGCACCCAGGTGAGTCCACCCAAGCAAGCGGCCCCTGCAAACGCCTCTTCATGCCCAACGGCAGCTGGACCCTGAGCCTGTCCTCCCCCCTTACACATCATGCACCACAAAGCCTTTGGGGAAAGCCACCAAACCCCACGCCAGGAGACAGGGCTCCATTGGTAGCAGCCCAGGCAGTGCCAGTATAGGGATGCAGGCCAGGCACCATTCCTACCCCAAGGGACACCAGGAAGGGCGTGGGGGGCAAGGGACAGGGCTGAACCACCCGTGTTGCTCCCACACGCTCCCTGGTGGAGGCTTTGCCGGGAGAAGGTGTTGGCCCTCCCATGGCTCTGGGAGTCATCAGGGGACCTCCCCGGGTGACAGTTGACACGGGGAAAGGTCACTCTTGCTTTCCCGGGACGATGCCCTCAAGGGTCGCCTCCGCCGGGACTGATGCAGGCAGGCAACACTGCCGTCACAGCCTGTCCTCACCCAGGGGCCAAACCTGGTGCTGGCATAGGTGGGATGGGAAGCCTGTGCCACCTTGCACACCCACACACACTCATGCATTGCCACTGTCTCTTGTGCTCAGCCTGGCACACCCAGAGAGGACATGGGTCACTCCTCCGTCCCATGCAAGCCAAGGGTGGATCAAACCCCAGCACCTGCCTGCGACAAGGACGGCTGCTGGCCCTGCCATCCCCAGCCAGGGTCCTTCCCACGCGGGGAGGGCTTTGGTCAACGGCTTTGGCTCACGTGCCAGTACCGGGAGACACGAGCATCACCCTTCCCTGCTCCTGCGTGGCCACCGCTGGGCACAGAAACTTACTCCCAGCGCTGTCCTCTCACCCTCACTTCCCCGGGCTGCCCTTCAGAGACACCTGGCTGGGGGGGTCCCCAAGCATCCCACACCCCCAGTGACACGCACAGCTGCCCAGGAATCCCTTCCCTCCTCATCCCAGCCCTCCCAGCCACCAGTCCAGAGCGCCGACAAAGCTCCCCATGATGTCCCCAGACCCCACCAGTGCATGTCCCCACACTGTCCCCAACGAGTGCAAGTCTTGGCGAGGCCCTTCTCCCCCAGCGTGCACCCGGTGCCACACAGATCTCACCCCAGGTGGAGGTTTGAGTGGCCCCCACGCAAACATCACCTCCGCAGCCCCTGAGACCCTCCCCCGGTGAATCTCCACACCGGGGGGACGCCGGCTGCCCCCTGCTCACCCACCACGAGCAGGGCAAGGCAGAGCGGATGCCCAGTCCACGCAACACCAACTCCCACAGCCCGACCACAGGTGCCGCAGACAGACAGAGTCCGGCCTCCCTGCCCCAAAAGAGCCCCGTTTGCAACCAAGAAGGACCCCCCCACCCAGGCGGGCCAGGTCCGGCCGCCTCCGACGGAGCCAGGGCACGCCGTGCCGGGACCGCAGGCTGGTGTGAGAGCCCCCGAAGCTTCGTTACACACTAATCACATTGGAGGTGACAGGGCTTAGGGGAGGGCTTAAGAGAAACCCTCTCTTTTTTACTGACACCATCTGGACACAGGCGATCTCTTCCCCTCCCCAGCCGGTGCGGCCCCCCCCCCCCCCCCAGGACCCGGCACCCTCCGTGCCCTCGCCCGGTGCCGGGATGGTCGGTGCGATGCGGCCCCGGCTGGCACCGAGCGAGACGGGGATTTCTGACAAGCCCACGGTGCCAGCCCCGAGCAGAGCCGTGGAAAGGCAGCGTGGGGCCGTGAGCTCTCTGCGTGCCCCCCCCGGGAGGGGGACGCGGCCCCCGGGAAGGCGGGGGCTGAGACAGGGGAGACGTACTGGGTAAAAGTACGTCTTTTTTACCCAGACTGGATAAAAGCCAGCCCGGAGACACCTGTTTGGGGACAGCCCTCCCTCCGGGTGTCCTCCGGGGCACGCCGGCACCGGGCACGGCTGGGGTGCCCGCGGGCAGGGACACGCAGAGCCGCGGCGGCGGGATCGTCGTTCCCCGTTCCCCGGTGCTCGCACGGCAGCGGGAGAGCCGGCCGCGACCACCCTCCCCGCCGCCATCCCCTCTCGCCCCCTCCCCGGGGAGGACGGCGCACGGCGCTCCGGCTCTGCCGGGCCACCCAGCCCGGGGCCGGCGGGGGAACCGGGAACCACATCACCCCGGGTCCAACGCGCAACGCCGCGAGGCACCGGCTCTCCCCAAAACTTGACCGAGCCCTTATCCCTTCCCCCGCCCCCGCCCCAACCGTGAGGGTGGCGGGGATCCCCCAGCCAGGGGCGAGCTCCGGCTGCCCCGGGGGAAGCACCCGAGCCCCGGAGCGTCTTTGGGAGCAGGGGGGGAAAGTTGCGCTGGGGTTCGGGTCGGGGGGGGGGGGGGGGGTGTCAGGTACCTTCCAGCCGGCGGAGCTGTTGCTGTCTCCTTTATCCTTAAAGTAGGGGACGTATCGCACCATCCAGTCGTAAATCTGCGAGAGGGTGAGGCGCTTCTCCGGCGAGCTCTCGATGGCTTTGGTGATGAGGTCGGCGTAGGAGAGGTTGCCCCAGGCGTTCCTCCGGGAGGTCTTGGCCTTGCGGAGCTGCCCGACGTCCGCGCCGGGGGGCGGCAGGGAGGCGGCGGCGGCGGTTCTGCGCTCCGCCGGGGCCGCCGCGTTCTCGGCTCCCTCCCCGCCGCCGGCCGCCAGCGCCGGGGGTCCTCCCGCCGCGCCCCCATCCTCCTCCTCCGCCGCGAAGTCGGGGTGGGGGAGAGGCCAAGTGCAGGACCGGGGCCGGCTCTGCGGCTCGAAATCCGGGTCGATCTCCACCTGATGCGCCTGGAGCTTTTCTTCCATGGTCCCCTCCCAGCCGCCGACCCCCCCACCCCCCCCCCCGCCCCAACAACCCCCTCCCCGGAGTTACGGTCGATTTCCACCCAAAAAAATAAAAAATAAAAAAATTTTAAAAATTAAACCACAACAAAAAGCCCCAAAAACACGAGAGGGAGAGGAGTGCGAAGAAGGGAAGGAGGAGCCGCTCCGTGCGCCCGGGTCCTGGAGGGGCGCAGGCGGCGGGGGGTGCAGCCCGAAGTCCGGCGGAGCTCTAGGAGGCGGCTCTGCCCGGCTCCGCGCCGGGAAACGGGAGGCTAACGGGAGAGACGAGCCGGGGGGGGATGCTGCATATTCATCGGTCGCCTCTCCGGCCCCGGGCGAGACGGGGGGGTTGGTTTTTGGTTTGGTTTTTGGTTTTTTTGTTTTTGTTTTTTTTTACCAGCCGCGGAGCTCCGGAGTCGTTCCCGGCACAATAGGCAGCGGGGCGGCTGCGGGCGGGCAGGGCGCGGGGGCTGCCGCATCCATCGGCGGAGGCTGCACCGGGCTGGCGGCGCGGTCAGGCAGCAACAGATGAACCGGAGCGGCCGGCGGCGGGCGGCATCCTCGGCCGGGGACCGGCGTACTCCGGAGCCGGGCGGCGGGGCACCTGGGCGGGGAGAAGCGGGATGGAGGTGGTGGTGGTGGTGGCGGGGGGGGGGGAGCCTTTGGCACGGCGGGCGCGCAGCTTCCCCCCGGGCGGCTCGGGGCCGCGGCGGGCGGCCCAGCGCTAAGTCCGGCGGCGCGGCGGAGCCATGCTGGCGGGCGGCACGCACCTGACAGCGCCGGGCGAGGGCGGCGGCGGGCGGGCGGGCGGGCGGCGGGCGGCTCCCCGCCCCTACGCCCCCCCGCTCCGTTTCAGCGGCCGCGCACCTGCCCGCCGCCGCCGCCGCCGCCGCGCTGCCGCCACGGCGCGGGCGGGCCACATGCTGGGACGGCCGCCGTTCGCTCGATCGTTCGTTCGCTCGTTCGCTCCCTCCTTCCCTCCCTCCGCCGTGCCCGTCCCCGAATGCGGGCGCCGCCGTGACACAGGGGGAGGGCCCGGAGGGGCGGGAGGAGGGCGGGGGAGGGGAGTGCCCCAGCGCCGCACGGGGCAGCGGCGGGGCGGGACGGCGCGGAGCGGAGCGGAACAGAGAGCGCCGGCACCGCTCCCCCCCCCCCCCCCGCCACCTCCCCGGGCCGCGGACCCCCGGCGGCGGCGGCGGCAGCCCCACGTGCGCCCCGGGCGCCCCCCATTGTTGCCCCGAGCCGCCGCCGCCGCCTCATTGGCGGGAGGTACCCGGTGGACACGCCCCCCCCGCCCGCCTATTGGCGCGGCGCCGGCGGGACGCTCCGCGGAGGGGAGGGAGGATTGGGGCGGGGGGTGGAGAGCGGACCCTCCCCGCGGGTGACGTCAGGGGTGCCGCCTGCATCCGCGCGTCACCCCGGGCAACGCGGCCGCCGCGGCCGGGCGGCGGGACACGCCCCTTTACTACGGGACACGCCTCCTCGCCCACCGCGGCCACGCCCCCGTCGGCGCAGCCGGGGAGACCCCCGCGAGCGGGCCCCGCCCCCAAACCGCACAGCCCCGCCCCTGCCCGGAGGACACGCCCCCTCTCCGTAAGCCCCGCCCCTATCCCGAAGCCCCGCCCCCACACTCCGGGCCCGGGGGGGGGCGGTCCCGTCCCGGGGGGGGGGGGGTGTCGGCCTCGACCCGCCCGCTCGCACCCCCGGGCCCCGCCGGGCTCCCGGCCCGCTCCCTGCCTGTCCCCAACAGCCCGGGCTCCCGGCGGGGCCGGTGACGCCCCGACGATGTCACCACAGGGGTATGAGGTGGCAATGAGGTCAGATCCGCAAAGCCCACCCGGGGCTGGGGCGGATGCCCGCAACCCCCCCGACTCCGTGCTGGGCCTGGCAAGGCCCGAGGCGCGAGGGCAGCCCGTTGCATCGGAACCTGCCTGCCCTCCTGCCCCCCAGGCGCCGGGAACGCAGCCCTGCCCGCCCCCCCGCACCCCTGCGGACACGCACGCCTCCCCTCGCGCCCACGAGGGTTCAAACGTGTCCATGGGCGTGCACCCTGCACCCACTGGGGACACACGCCTGAACCCTGCCCACACCCACCTCCCTGCCTGCACCGCACCAGGACAGACCCCTCCTCACGCACCCACTGGGGACACACGCCTGCCCCTGCGCCCGCTGGGGACGTGGGCGTCCGCAGCAGCTGTGTCCCCCCGCCCTTGGCCCCTACCCACCACGCACACAGGCCGTCTGCCTCCCCTGTGTGCCCAGGGACCGCTGCCTGCTCTGACCGTCCCCGCTGCAGACCCATCCCTCCGCACCCACCGTGCCTCGCTGTCCCCGCGGACACTGTCACCGAGCACCCCGGGTTGCTCTGGGGCTTTGTCACCCTCGCTGCCACCAGTTGTGCCGGTAACAGCGTCTCTAATGCCACAGTCACATGCGATGCTTTTCCTGCAGTCCCATTCATTGTCCAAGGGGACGGGCTAAGGTTACCCAAGCAACTATGAAGCTGATGGTTCCAGCCTTGAATGTGCTTGGTCTGACAGCTCCAATAATATAATAAAGTATAATATAATCTAATAAATATAATATAATATAATAATATAATAAATATAATACGATATACAGGAGGGACTTGACAAGTGCTCCATTTCACACAACCACAGCGCGGTAGCGGTGGCTGCAGACGCCCCAGCTGTCCCTGGGGACACATCCCAGCGAGCTGGGGGCTGAGGTGTTGCGTTCCCCGAGCCCCTGCCATGCCGGTGGGGACCTGCTGGCCGAGCCCCACGTCAGCTGGTTCAGCTGGTGCAGGCAGGTACCAGACGTGCCCCGGCCAGCCCGGCTGCAGCGTGTGCGGTGCTGGAGCAGCCTGGGGACGGACCTGACCCCAGACCCCCCCCCCGACCCTACAGACCCCGGGGTGGAGCCAGCCTCCGCATCTCCTGTGCCTCCCTCCTGCCCGCTGCGTTTCTGCTCGGACCTATCCCAAATTTCCCTTGCCACGCTTTACACCCACAGTCTCCTTCCCCCATGCCGAGGGCCCAGAGGCAGGATTTTTCCCTCCTTTTCTCGGCAGCCTTTTGCCCACTTGGAGCCTGGCAGTGTTTCTTCCCTCAGTCTTGCCTTTATTAGTCAAAACCCTCCCACATTTCTCACCTGCTCTTCCAGCCTTGTTTTTCCAGCCCAAGCTCAGCTCCCCAGAGCCAAACCGGGCAGGAGGGTCCCAGCCTGCACAACCCTTCCCGTGCTGCTCCCGTGGGTGCCTCTCCCTGCCCGGTGCCTCCCCCTGCCCGGTGCCGCTCAGTTTCTCCAGCAGCACTTCTCCACTGCAGTGGGTGCATCTCCCTGCAATCACCCTGAGCCACCTCATCCCTTGGGTGACGGTGCTCAGACCTCCCTGCCCGCACTGCCAGGTCACCCCGGTGCTTTATCAACACCTAATGCTGCAGAAACACACCAGTCTTGCTCGTCTGCTGCCTTGGTTTCCCCAGTATTTACCCTTGCAGACAAGGATGGCTGCCGGTGGTGAAGGTGAGAGGCAGGTGTTGGATGGCTTCGTGGCTCTTTGCACCTAAAAGCAACCAAAGCTGCCCGGTACTCCCATCCCTGGCTTGCCCAGGGTCTCATCCCTGGCCTCCTCCCTCGGCCCCGAGGGTGCAGAGCAGCACATTTCTGGGTGCACGTGGCCCCAACCAAGGTCTGGGGTGCACAGAGGTGGGTGTTCAGCCCTCTACCCCGCAGCAGCAATGTGGGGCTGGATTCCAGCATCACCTTCCCAAGCACCTGGTTAATTATCACTTAACCGCCTGGCACCAGGCAGGAGCATCTCTATTAAGCCAGCTGCACGCTGCCACCATCCCCGTTAAGCAGCAGGGCTTGCTGCTTATCCATCGCTTTATGGTAAGAGGCAGTCTTGGGAGCAGAGCTGGGGGGACACCGAGCTGCCTCGCCTCTCCCTCACACCCTGGGGTGCCCTCTGGTCCCGGCTGCCCGATCCAAGGTGCCAGGCACCCGCCACACTGCATGGCCATGCCTCGGGAAGCAGGGAGTGTCTGCAGGGTAAACACTGGGATTTCAGAGATTTTTGTTAGTCAGAACCCTCCCACATCTCTCGCCTGCTCCTCCAGCCCTGTTTTTCCGGGGGCCGGGGCGAGCACCAGAGCAGCAGGTCTGGGGGGGAAGAGCAGAGCAGAACCCGGCTGGGCAGCGGCAGCAGCAGGGAAGGGGGTGATGGGGGTGGTTGGGGCTGCGGGGTCCAGGCACACCCCTCTCTCCAACTTGCTTCCCACAGCCAGCACAGCCACCGTCTGGTGCAACTCCCTGCTCTGTCCTTTCCCTGCTGGCTTCCAGCAGCATTTGGGCAAAGGCATCCCACGGGGGGGCAGTGCCCCCCTCCCCTCTTCCCACCTGGCTAGGAAACGGGGCTCGGAGATGGTTTGCTCTTGATGCTGATGATGCCACTCAACGCCCTGTTTATCATGCGAAGCTCACATTCCGTGAGAGGAAGGGAAGGGGTGCCTTACATGGATGTGTCCAGAATGGGACTTGAAAGGGAAAACAGGAGCTCGATGGGGATGGAGCGAGCAGGACCAGCTCTGATATGTCCCACCATGCACGTGTGAGCTGCTCCTTGCAAGTGAGGGTGGCAGCGAGGGGGCTGTAGCTGCCCTGTCCCAGCACTGAACCCCAGAAAGCACAACTGCCCACCATCGGTGGATGGATGCTCCAGTGCCCTGGCTGCTGCAAGTCACCTGCAAAACTGATCTGAACAGACCCAGAATGATCCAAACAGGAGGACCTCCAGCATGCACCATGCCAAGCCCCATAGCATCTGCTCCCCAGGGCAAACCCTCCTTGTGAAGGGGGAATCGAGACAGCAGAGCTGGGGGCGGATCATACCCACCAACAGGAGGCATGAAGGGAGAGGGGCCAGTTGTGGGACGAGGAGGAGGAGCGAGAGGAGGAGGAGGGCTGCTGCTCCAGGCATCTCCTCACTGATGGGATCCAGGGCAGGCACAGCTTGAGCCCCTGCCCCACTGTCTCCCCTGCAGCTCTGGGCAAAGCCAAGGATTGGTGTCCTTGCCCGGTGCCGGCATCACCTCCTGTCCTACCAGGATCTCCATCTTTCTTCCATCTGAATGATTCCCACAACATCCCACGCAGAGCCCCACTGCCCTCTTCCCCCCTCTTCCCCCCTCTCCCCCCTCCCCGATTTACACCTGAGGCTGTTTTGAAGCCCCCATCTCCTTCACCATCCCTGCCGGGGGGTGCCCAGCAGCTCCAGGGTCCAGAGCAGAGCCCCATGAGTGGTGGCAGAGCTGTGGGAGCCAGCGTGGGAGCCGAGGAGGGACTGCGCTGGGCAGTGCCCCGCTAGAAGGCAGATGGGGATGTCTGCCCACGCAAAAAAACACCAGCAGGCTCCAGGGACTGCGTTTGTGACCAATTTGTCTCACTGCCAAGGAAAAAAAATCCAGCTTTCAGCATTGCAACTCAGGGCACCCAACTGCAAGGGTTCCCCCATAGCACCATGGTCTGGCTGGGTGAGAGGAGACCGAGCAGTGCCCATCTCACCCCACAGCCCATCACCCTCACCTCAGGCCGCCCCACCAGCCCCGTGATCCCAACGGGAATTAGTGGACAGGTTTTTCCACGACTGTCTGCAGAGAGCTGGGCCGGGGAGGGGGGGAAGTACCAAGAAAATCCCAGCAGTGTTCAAGGCGTCTGCTCTGCATTGAGAGGCAAAGCCACACGTGCAGCACGTCCCATGAAATGAAAATTCACCCGAATGCTAATTTGGGCCTTTGAAACGCCGCGTGTGACGATCCAGCATCGTCTCCTCACAGAGCGCTTGGATGTCGCGGTGCAAAAGGATCTCAAGCGGCGCGTATTAAAAAATACTTTCACGGAACATAAAGTGGAAGTTAAGCGAATGAAATGATAAAGTCAAAATGAAATATTTTCACTTTCCTGAAATGAGCTTGGTGTTTTGACATGATCGGAATAAACATTTTGACACTGCTGAAACAAGAAAGTCAAAGTGATTCTGCTAGACTTCTTCCTGGAGAAAATGGCAGCAAAATCGACAGGTTCCCAGGGAAGGATTTGATTTCAATAAAACCCAGTTTTCTGATGGAAAAACTATTCCAGGCAATGTTTTCCTTCAGCCCTGTGCAGAGAGCAGGTTTCCAGGATGGACCTGGGTCACCCACTTGCCAGGCACCCGAGTCATTTCCCGGAGCTGCAGCGGGGAGGGAAAGCTGCCTGCATCCTGCTGGGAAAGGGAGAGATGGGGAGGGACGGACGCACCCCTGCGCACTGCGGTTGGATTCTCCGGTGTCTTGTACGGGCTGATGCTGAAGCCTTAGTCTGGGAAAGGGGCACAAGCGGTTCAACAGCAGCAGGGTTTGTCCCCTCCTTCGTGTCCACGTTCATGCTCACATCATGTCAAACCAAGTGCATCATAGCAGGACTAAATTTTCAAACTTTTATTTGGGGAAATCTCAAGAATGAACGTTTTCAGTTGAAAACCGAAATCATCGCATTATGAAGTGCTGGAGTTTTGCTGAAAAGCCAAACAGCCACTTTAGGAATAGTCTTGTGTAGCTGATAGCTCCATTTTTTATGTGATATGAGTTGAGTGTAAAATTTCTGACCAACCTTTCGTGTACACTATCGGCATTAAATTTTGCTCCAGAACAGCGCTTAGGGAAAAATCTGTTCTTTAATAATAGTAATGCTTAATAATAGTTTTCAATGCTAATTCCATGTGATTATTAAATATACCTTTGCTGGATAGAAAACGGTGTATGTCACGCAACAAGTTCATGAACCCTCTAATCTCACCTCCTGGCATAGCTACTATGGCCAAACACGAAGGCAGTAAAATCCCTCCAGCCCAACACACCGTTCCCTGTCTCCACACCAAAAGGTTCATCAGCTCCTCTGGGCTCAGCATCACCCTGACAGCTCACAGTCACTTCTCACAGTCCCCATCTCCCCTGACAGAGTCCCCCATCATCTAAGCGAGGGCCGTTTGGCAATAGACCTGAACAGGATGTGGGCAGCTCCTAGCCCTGGTGCCCCACAGGTGAGGGCACAAAACCATTGCCAGAGCCCCAGTTTTTGTGTGGATGCATCACTACGCCATTAGCACCCGCGAGGTCATCAGCGGGGCTGCGCCAATCCCGATGGGAAGCATTGACTGGCAGCTGAGCACCTTCGGGGAGCCCCTCCACCTCCTAGGTCCATACGGGGAGCGTGCCCCTCGTCCCCGGGCTCTGCTTTGCCTGTGCCTTGCCAGGGCCCTGCTGACCTGGAGGACATCGCCCGCATCGCCACCTGCCCCAGTGTCTCTCCTTGTTGCTGTCGGACACCCCACCAGCCAGCTCCACACGCACCCTCCAGGCACCACACCGGAGGGAGGGGGGTCCTCAACATCCCTTTTGGGCTTCGCCCATCTGCATCGGGGGCTAGGCTACCCCTAAATTTGCAAGATTGATTCCTCAGACTGAGATCAGTCACAGTTTCTTCAATAGCTTCAACCGTTATTTGCATTTAGAGGCGAAAACGTTCCTCTCAGAGGTTGCATGCTAATGCAGCATCCAGGAATCCCTGCGTGATCGCTTCCTAGTTAGTCTCATCTGCCTGAGTGAACTGAAAACTGTTAAACACATTGAGTGTGTCAGACCAGATATTATCAGAAATAAGACTACCTTTCGCTGGCACCCACAGCTTGCAGACACACAGCAAAGAGTTATTTAAATCTTTTCCAGCTGTCTCCCATGTTTTCAGAGAGGCTCAGCTCTGACAGGTCTTTTAACCCTTCCTTTCCATTAGATGATGTTATTTTGGTTTCCTCTTTCCTCTCCTGGGCTTCAGGAGTCACCCTTGGCCTTGCACAGGTCCCCGTGGTCCAATCGCCCCTGCGGGCTCCTCCCCACTACCTTCAGAGATGTCTCCCACCACCTCCCGCCTTGCTCACACACCCAGCAGCCGCTCTGGCTGGAGATGGCACTGCCAGTCCCGCACACCCGCACGCAGCCCCCTCCCCTCCAGTTTTGGATCCCTCAAACTTCACTCTCTGCTTCACATTTCAATTACAAACCCCAAAGCCTCTCGGCCACCGGCCCGTGGCTGCGTTGTCCCTCCCCACCCCAGCTTGGCGCTCTCCCCACCGCCTCCTCCTCGGAGCGGGGCTGCGTGGCTGCCTTCCCAGAGCACATACTGAATACGCTGTTTCACGAGCCTGCCTTGGAGCAGGAGCAGGAATCAAGAGTAAAACCCCAGTTTGTGCGGCCAGCGTGTTTGAGAAGGGCCATCTGGCTGGGCTTGCGGTCCAAGCTGAATTTGCTGGATGGTTTTGAAGGTCACTGAGCAGGGACTGAACACTTCCGTATTTTCACATATAAATACCTGCATCTCCAAAGGAAAGGTCTGGGGGCTACATATGCCCTGCCCGTCAAACGGGGAGGTGGGCAGGACCCCAGAGCAAAGAAACAAGGCTTTAGGAGCATGGGCTTACACACTTACATGCATGCGCACACGCACACACAAGCATACAGACACTTGCTGACATGCTTATGTGTGCAATCTCATGTGCACTCACATGCATGCTACACACACTCACATACACGGGTGCCCACACGCATGTACATGTCCATGCACATGCATGCACACACGCGCGCATGCAGGTGCACCATGCAAACACATGCACACACATGCACCTGCTCAGAGGCCCTGGTTCTTCCAGCTGGGACCCGTTCTGTCCCCAAGGCAGGCTGCTCTGGCTGCCCCGTGCCACACTGCCCTGGTAGCAGAGCTGTGTCCCCGCGTGTCCGTGGGCTCCAGAGAGCCCCTTCTGTCCCCACAGCAGCCAGGAGGAGCACAGGAATGACCCAAGATGCCCAAGACCCTTGAAGATCCCTTGCTCCAGGTCTTGCCATGCCCTTCCACAGCCACCCAGCCTTGTCCTACACTGCACAGACTGGGATCCAGCACCCATCTGCAGTGCTCAGGACCTTCTCCCAGCCAGGCTGACTACTGCATGGGGACAGCCAGCCCCGTGCCACTCAGACAGGACCAAGGCTCTCTGTCGCTTTCCTGGAGAGCCCTGGAGGAGAGCTCTGGGCTCCTGCTGCCCCTCGGAGCTCTCCTCGTGCCCGCACCACACCAGCCATGCAGCCCAGCCATGTCCCTTTGCTCCTCAGAGAGCAAACGCTCCGGGCAGGCGGCTCGGTCATCAGCCAGGAATGAAGCATCCTTTGCGTGCGTGGGGCAGGGAGCCAGCGACCGGGGAGGGGGGGTGGAGGAGGCAGTGCTGCCGGTCACCGCGGCAGGGAAATGTGTTTATCCTCAGTGTGTGCCGCGAGGCATGGGGGTACAGCGTGGGGACGAGCATGAGCACGGGTCAGCGTCTGGCCCACTCGGAGCATTTCTCGGTACAGCCAGCTGACACTTTGCGGGGCTTTGCTGCCAGTGCTGCGCTGCAAGAGGGAGGTTACCTCCACCAAAGGCACAAACCTGACTCTTACAGTGACCGTGAGAGCCTCACCCCATCACAGCACCAGATCCAGGTGGGTCCTGCATCCCAGAGGTCGCAGGGAGCTGAGAGCATCGCTGTACCAGCACTGCACTGCTCTTGGGAAGCCAGACAGGAGATTTGCCAGGGCCATTGAGCTCCTGGGTCTCTGCACTGGGCTCATTTCAATTGCACTCCCACACACCCCCCAGCCGGTGTTGAGGGTTCTGCCTCCCTACTTCAGGTGCAGGGAGAGCAGAGAGGTCCCAGCAGGACATAGGGGAGCCCATACAGAGGCAAAGACCTAGCCGGCAACGTCACAGTCCTGAGCAAGCCTGCAGAGGAGAGGGGGCTGAGCTGGGGACGCTCAGGAGGGCCAGACGCTGGAGGGCTGGGTGTCTCCCACCTCGGGACCCTCTGCTGTGCCTCGGTGAGGTGGAGGGCTGTGCTCTGTGGCAGGGACACGCACACCCTGGTCCCCTTCCCAGGCAACCCTGTGGCTCTTCCCCTTGAGCCAGTGCTCACAGCCCCGGGCTGGCTGCCCGGTGGATGTCCACAAAGTGGGGGTGTTCCCAGCACTGCCTCCAGCTCACCAAATGGGGCTGAGTCCTGCACCCAGAGCCTGGGCACCCCAGAGCCCGGGCACCCCAGCCCCGTCCCAGTCCATCTGCACCCTGTGCCTGGTCCCCACCAGGCTTTTCCCTGGGCTGCACTCTCCCGTTGTGCTGAGCCACTGCTTCCCCTCCTTTTCCCAGTCGGATGGGCAGCCCGTTCGTGCTTTGGGAGTTTCTCACCCATAGCCCTCAGCACCACGAAACCCAGCCGGAGCTTTAGCAGGCAGAAGTGGTGCTGAGAAGCATTTCTCACCTCCAAACCACGCACCTGGACTTGAGACTCATGCCAGGGCACATCCCTCACCTGCCAAAGCCCCAACTGGGGTCAGGCATCCCCCTCCTGCTGGGACCCCATCGCAGCCCTTTTCCAGGGGAGCTGGCTGCCAGCCGGGCGGTACCTGCACCCTCCTGGGAGGGAGGCGAGATGCCGAGCGCCGGCGCAGGCATTGCCAGCCCGGCTGGAGCACGGGGAGCAACCCCGAGCGGAAAACAGCCGGTGCAAGGCGGGGAGGAGGGTGCGGCCAAGCGGGTCAGCGCAGGACCCGCTCCCTGTGCTGCCGTGCCAGAGGCTTGCCGGGAAGCTTTAGGCGGGTGCTCGCATCTCTGCGAGCCTCACCCCGCGGGGCCACGCTGGGCAGGACACGCTCCCTCCCACTCCAGCCTCCCCGCTCGGCCCCACTTGCAAACCCACAGCGGAGGAGCTGCAAACCTCACGGCGGTGGGCAAGAGGCTCGGAGCAGGTCCAGGGTAGGGACGCCAAAAAAATGTGCCTCCGTCCTGTGGAAAATTAGATGCCTTTTTTTAAAGGGTTAGGTGGGGTTTCTTTTTCCCCTGTTTGTGCAGGTATTTGTCAGAGGATATTTTTAAATGAACACAGCACTCAGGCTGAAGTTAACCAGCGCGGCATCCGAACGGCCTCTGCTCCAGCATTCCTGCGGCTCGGGCCAGCGGGGACCTGCTGACCCTGCAGGAGAGGTCGGCCGGGGGAGGACGTGCAGTTCCCTGCCTCTGCCCGCGGGGAGGAGGAAACGACAGGCCTTCCAAGAGTGCCGGAGGAGAGCTCCGCTCCCGGGACACCCCAAAGCAAGGCGCGTCTCCTGCTCCAGTTGCTCAGCCGCGCACAAGGCACCCATCCCAAGACATCCCGAAAGGCGAACCCATCCGGCAGCAGAGCCTGACCCTCCCTGCCTCAGCTGACACGTGGCCTGAAACCTGGGGCCACGCTCACCCGCCAGCTCTTCTCCAGCAGCTTTGCAAATAAACAGCATGACCTTAGCCCTCGGGTCCTGGCGCAGGAGGTCCCACCCTGCGCGGAGGAGCCTGATGGATGCGGTCACCTGCTCCCTGCTTGCCTTGGGGATGGCCGGGTCAATTCGTGCTGCTTGCTTTTTGCTTCCAGCCTGCAGCAATGCAGACCTTCTGCCTTCCCCAGCCCCTTCTCCTGCCTGCCTCAGTTTCCCCTAACCCTTGCAAGAGCTGAGCTGTGCAAGGGGCGGGGTGTGAGATGGGTACTGCTGCAGCACAGAGAGGTGACAGGCAAGCACCTGGCCAAGGGCAGGAAGGGACCTCTGAGGCTTCATCCTCAGACCACGCACACTCACAGGTGCACCAGCACTTGTGAACTCTGACCCACGCAATCCTCTCGCAACACCTGGCATGCCCTTGGCACCCAGACACTCGGCGACGGACCGCAGCAGCAGCCTGGGAGAGGTGCAGCGCGTGGGGGGTTGAGCATCTCATAGCAGAGTGAAGGGTCAGGATGGTCCAGGCTTCCTGACCTGACCGTTGGGGAGCGCTGCCTCCAGCCAGCCTCGGGTGGGAGTCCTTCGTGTTGGACTTGAGCCCATGTTCTGTTCTCCACCCATCCTTCTCCCATGCAGAGGGCTGGTGGCCACTTCTGGAGTTACGGGCTACAGCTAAGGACCAGGAGAAGTGGGTGCCATGGGCACCTTGTCCTGCCCAGTCTGGGGCTCATTGCTGGGGGTGCGACCACAGGGAAACCCTTCCTGCTGGTGGTGGAGCAACTGCCCTGGTTAGGTGGTCATGATGTGCCTACCACAGGCCCTGGTGAACCAGGACATTTGCCATCAGATCTGGCCAGACCAGCACCACAGAAGATGTCTTGCTCTTCCACTTGCCACAGGCATTTGAAAGAGTGAAGAGGTAGCCCGTTTCTCCCCCAGTCAACTGTGGACATCCCCTGGGGGCTGGCGCTTCGGAGATGTGTTGTGGGTCAGACCTCAGTTACTTCTGGGTGGTGAGTGAATTTAGAGGGAGTCATTTTGTGCCTGTTTTTCCCCCCAAAGTGGTGGAAACCCAGAATTCCTCAATGGCTGGGCTTTACCCACTGTGTTCCTGGGGCTTTGCTTCTCCCCAAGGCTCAGTGCAAAGGCTCCACTTCCCTAAAAACGCTCCTCTTGCCTACCAGGGGCTCGGCTGGGTTTGGCAATGAGCTAGGTAGTCTGTGTCAAAGTCTGTTCTTGTCAGCAGATCTGTATGAATTATCTAATTTTCTGCAGGCCTACAACAAAATGTATGTCTCGAGCCTCCACTGCAGACATTCCAATAGCTCTGCAATTAGCTGCTTAAAAGCTGGACAATCTACAGAACTCTTTTAAGCACCAGCGAGTATGAGATGAAGTGTTTCCATGCCAGGTAATCTGCATTTAAATACTGCATGCACCACTACCCCACGATGAAAAGGTAGGAACTAGACTGCTGTAGACAAACTGGTTAAGCAACACATATGAGATGGGAAGCTGGCAGTGAAGACATGCACCAAAACTCTTGTTCCAGCACTGAACACCCACCACAGCCTTCCCTGCAACCCCCTGCCCTCTCCAGCATCCTCCTCAGGGCCATGATCCAGCAGCACCCAGCCCTTGTTCAGCAGAAGATCTTGCCCTGGATCAAGTGGGGCAACATACCCGCTCCTCCTCTTGACAGCGTACAGGCTGAACCACTCCTCCACCGCATGTGCCTCCACCCTGACACCCAGCTGGTCCCTTATTTGTGTCAGAAGACTTCAGGATGGGAATCCACAGGAAAGTCCCAGTCCATGAGCACGGTTGACGTGAACTATGTCCTCCCTCAGGGGAAACAGCCCTGAGCTCAGGCATGGCAGCTCCCGGTTGGTGGCATGTCCCAAGAGGTCAGCCAGTCCATCGGTGGAGAACGGACACATTTCTCTTAGAAAAGGCAAAGAAAAACCCCACACATTTCCCTATTTATTGTAACAGAACATATCTGACAGTGCCAATGCAATCTTATTTATGGTTAGCTAACACAGCCGAGGAGGAATTCAACTCAATGCAATTACTATCCCTTTCCCCTTGCAAGCCATATCACACCTATGTGATGTCCAAACACGGCAAGACCTACGCTGCTCCCAGGAGATCCCAGCACATGGAAAGAGCCAGCTAATGGGTCCAAACAGAAATGAGGAGCACTGGGAGCAAAGGGGTCCTCCAGATCACCTGCTTCATCGTGCTGAGGGTTACAGGCAGCACAGAGACAGGGGTCTGAAGGAGAGCAGTGGGAAAGCTCAGCAGATAGTTACAGGCCTTCAGCAAGTGTGGACACCAGAGAGGAAGACACCAAGGGGTTATATCTGCTGAAGGTGGCATGTAAACCCCTAGACAGGGATAATGACAGGAGTGCACTGTATTTCATCCTGCAGACACAGGGAGAGCTCTGCACAGACACCCCCCCCATCTGCAGCACAGCTGCCATCAGCCTCCCAGATGTTTCCTCACACATTAAGCAGAGTTACAGGAACCCCCATTTGTACTGGTTTAGGGGGACATTGTCTCTGTTGCTCCCATAAGGAAGATGGATTCGGTGCATTGGGGTGGGAGTTAAGCACTTCTTTCTGCCAAGAAATTCAGCATTGGCTAAAAATTTACGCCACAGGCCATTCATTGACACCCTGGACAGTCCCATCACAGCTGGTGCACGCACACCCATGTGAGTACCTGAGGAATTGTGTAGCAAACACTGTTCAAAGCATATTTATTTGGAGTTTGAATCCACAGCCTTCACGGTGGGCAAGGTCCCTTTGGTGCAATGGTGCATACATCTGCATAGGCAGATGCCTCCAAGGGGGCACAAAAGTGCCGAGAAGTTTTCAAATGCTCTCAGCAGTGTCCCTGCGGTAAACGCCGTCCGCCTCGTGCGCGGGATGCTCTGCCTGTTCGTGCAGGGACGCGCTGACCCCGTGCCTGGGGAGGGTGGTGCTGCACTTTCTCTTTTCCACGGAGCGGCCGCAGCCAAGCTGATTTCCCCACTCTGAGCATCTCCACCCTGACTGGTGTCATCTCCTCCCACTTCCCCGGGGAGCCTTTCGGGGGGGGGGGGGGAGTGGCAGGTGCTGTGGTTTTGGTGCTGTCCCAGAGGGGACAAATCGTCTTCCTGGGCTGTCACCTCCTTGGGAAATGGCATTGATATCTTTGGTTGCCGGTCTGTTCAGCCAGCCTCCAGGATGGTAGTTTTAGCCGTCTCCTACCAGGGTTTTCACCAGTTGTCCTCAGGATCTCCCATGTAGCCCTCTGTGGTCACCTCCTCATGTGCACACCTCTGTCTTGATGGGAGAGGACATTCCTGGAGATGCAGGCACACGGTCGGAGGTGCTTACAAACGAGCTGAGGCGCTTGGACCTCCCTCTACTCAATGCTCATTAGACTGCATCTAGATACCTCATTTGGTTCTGGGTCTTCCAATGGGCATCAGTAAAGTGGGATGAGGTCACCACGATGGTCCAGGGGCTGGAGCGTGTGCCGTTGTGAGGAGAGGCTGAGGGAACAAGGTTTGTTCAGCCTGAGGATGAGAAAGCTTCGAGGGGGATCTTCAAGGCCATCTACAAGGAGGGGATTGAGGATTCAGTCCCAGGCTCTTCACAACTGTCCACAGTAGGACAAAAAACAACAGACATGAATTGAAACAAGTGAGATTTGGACTGGATATAGGGAAAATTCTTTTCACCATGGAGAAAGTCAAACATTGTAGCAGGTTGCCCAGAGAAGCTGTGCCGGGTCTGTCCTTGGAGGCCTTCAAGACTAACTGGTCTTGAAAAAAACCCTGAGCAACCTGGCCTGACCCTGCTGGGAGGAGAAGGTTGAACGACAGACCTCCAGAGTCCCTTCCACCCTGAATTTTCCTATCACAATGTGTTGCTGCAGATGGTGGGGTTTTCTTTTTTTTGTACAGCTTTTCCCTTATTAAATCTTCTGTCTGAATTCCTTAAAAAGCCATTTCACTGTTGGAATGTCTTGGGAATGGCTTTCTGCTTTCACTTCAGGAGCATTCAAGATTGTTTCCATTTTCTGGTGGCTTGGGGGATTCTTCACACCCGTGACTGATAGTGTGCCACATACAGCAAGCCCTACATGAGCACTGACGTTCCAAAGCAAAGCAACTCCAACCCACAGAAATGCCACAAGTGAGATAGTCCACGAAACCGTAACTGTGCCTTCTTATACATATTCAGGCTGCAGGGTATTTAATTACGAGATCTCAGATTATTAGCACGCGCTCCTGCCTTGTTCGCTGAAGGAGGAATGATGCATCTTGAATGACAAGCTGCTCAATACTTTCTTTTCCTTGGTGCTCGTTCAGTGAATCACAGGCTTGTTCATGTCCAAACCTTGTGCTGAGCGAGGCAGAAGGGACCTGTGTCACACCTGGTGTGAGCAAGAAAGGAACCACCCACAATGCATTAGCAAGGGAAACGGTCAAATGAAGCAGAGTTATTTCTGCCTTCCTCCATCCAACCATCTCTTATCAACTCACCTCTACTCCACCCACCCATCTCCCCCTCACAAATTATTCTTTAATCCCAGGGGAAGGTCCTGGGAAGCTCCTTCGGGAGCATTTATAGAGGGACAGGACTGCCGGGCATTCCCACACAGGGGGTCTCTCCGTGCAGGTGGGAGGGATGCAGCCCCCAACCAGCCTGCACCAGGACGTCGCTGGAGAGGATGGAGGTCATCGATGCCTGTGCAACCTGGTGCTGGCATCTCGTTGAAGGTGCCATCCCTTGGGCAGATCCTGGGCTCTGAGCTGGCAGCAGGGGATCCCCCGGGGTGAGCTGCAGCCGGGGGTCTGAGCCAGACCCTGCTGCTTCCTCTGCAGCGCCTGCCCCGGGCTGGGATTTCCAGCACAGCTCCGCTCCTGCTCTGGAGTCCAGGCTGGAGCAGGCAGCCCTGCCAGCCCTCTGCAGCTGCGTGGGCACCCTGCTCACCCTGCGAGCATACGTGAGAGCGTGGGACCCATGTCTTGCCTGCTTGGCACTCAGCCTGGGAGGCCAGCTCAGGGCAGGAGCCAGCTGTCTGCTCCGAGCAAGGAGCAGGCAGGGAGCTGGCCTCGCTCTGCTCAGCGGAGAGCAATTTAAAAATTGCTGGAAGGCTTCCATTGAAGGAAAAAAAAAAGGTGTCACTGAAAACTTGTTTAGCCAAGAGGGCTTCCCTGGCACGGGGACTGGGGTTGGGCAGCTCCCCTCTTTGCCGTGGTCCTTACCCCATGCCAGGCAGGCAGGCACAGGCAGGGAGCGGAGCGGAGCTGGCAGCAGGCAGGGCTGTGGGATCATCGTGCAGCTCCCTGCAGGGGGACGGGGAGCGGGGGACCCGCAGGCCAGCCTGGCTTTGCCACAGCTTGCAAGTGTTCTCTAGAGCTCAGCATCCTCCCAGCAGCAAAGGTGGAGGAACAGCAAGGCCCTTCCAAGGAGGCTGCATCCCTGGAGCTTCTCCCCCTCCTGCCCACACGCCGCCTATCCTGCCTGCACCACCCCATGAGAAGCCACGCGCTCTGGTCCTGCAGACCTGCCTGACTCTGATGAGGGGGGGTCCCAGCACCGCCACAAACTGCAGCGCTCGCTGCTGACCCAGCAGGGCCCCCAAAACCACACACCACCCCCCCGATGCCTGGTTGGAGGACAGGTCCTTCCCTGGGGTCATCGTTCTGTACCCATGGGTGACCCTTCATCGGGGAAGACACAAGGCTGTGCTGCTGTGTGCGGCTCAGAGCCAGCCCAGCCCTTTAGGCTGCCCAGGTCTGGGATAAAATCCATCCCTCGGTTGTCAGTGGATTGGTAACAACAGCAACTGGGGTGTCTTCTTCCATGCAGGACCCACCAGGATTTTTCTTTGCAGGTGGGGGATCTCATTCCTGTTTCCACAGCCTCGCATACTGGACACCATCTCCCTGTGATGCTCCCACACAAGGTGCTCAGGTGCCTTCTGAGGTCTGGAAAAGCACTACATCCCTCCTAGCCCTGGTTTTGTTCCAATAACTTCAGGCCACATTTCCTCCTCCTTCCCATACCTGCAGGTGTTTCACCAGCGATGGCCTCCTTGCTAAAAAATGCCACCTGCTTTGCTGTAAAAGGACCAGCTGTTCTGCTGGAGCCCTCACCTCCCTGCACCCCCTGCTCCGAGGGCGTCTCCTGCTTTGCTCTATGACCCCCATCAACATGCAGTACTGCCAGCGAGGGAAGCTTTCCTGCAGACAGAGAAACTTAGAGCATCTCCTGCCCGCCTGCCTGCACCAGCCTGGCTGGCACCCCCACCCCAGGGCAGCAGTCCAAGCAGCCTGGGAGGATGGGCAGACCCCGAATCAGCCGAGCAGATGGGCTTGGATGCAAGCAGCCAAGAGGCCATGTAAATACATGTCATGTTTGGAGGACAGGGTTCCCATCAGTGAATATCTGACTGGCTGGCTGTGCATGTTTTGTAGGCAGGGGAATGCTCGGCTGCTAATCCATGTAATCCTGCTCTAGGCTGGATTCATTTTAAAAAATAAGTGGCTGAGAGCAGTTTTCGGTCCATCTGACTCAAGTGCTGGGCACTGATGGGGAGAGGCAGAACCACAGGAGCCTTATTTACATTGATTTTCACTGAATGTCCTGCTTGGATCAAGGAATTAAAGGACTACAAGGCAAGAGCAACCTGCAAATCAGGCAAGGGCATCCCAGTCGGCACACAGGATGTAAAGATCTGATTAGCCACTTGCCTGTGCTTTAACCCCTGTTTTGTGCACCATTTTCATATTCAAATCCAGTGCCCAGACGTGCATACAAATGAAACAGGCTGCTGTGCCTAATTTTGAAATATTGGTCAAAGAGCAGAGTGACACGGGAATAAAACACCCAAACCATATCTTAGCGCAGGACAGAGAGCAGAAGGAAATCCCTCCCATGGTTACAGTGGTGCAGCCCTGGGGGCTGTTCAGCGCTGGAGCATCCCACTGGGACAGCAGGATCCTCAGAGCCTGCGGAGAGCAGCCATCAGGCGGGTGCCAGGGAAAGTCTCTCACCCCGGCAGCTGGAGAGCATCGAACAGGGCAGCTCCGCTCAGCTGGGGCTGCGCCTGCGTTTGTATCGCACGGACCACAGTCTGGCTGGTGACACCGCTCTGGTCAACCTCTCCCCCACTCCAGGAAAACCTCATGAAGGGCAGCAGCTGGTCAAGTTGACCTGTCTTGCATTAAAGAAAATAAAGCATCATCTCCACAGCAGTTTTTGCTTTGCTCCTAGGAGAGGGGCAGCCGTGACCTTCAGTGGTGTGCCAGGAGGAGCCAGGGCCTGAAGGAACTTGCACCCACTGTGCATCAAGCACCTTCAGTTAAGAGCCAAGTTTCTGTGATGATCTCAGGGCCAGATTCACAACTGCAGCTGCTCTCAGCCAGCGGAGACACACACCCCAGCCTGCTGAAACTGGCAGCAGACAGAAGCCAAAGGGCCCTTTGCAAAAATCCACCTGTGGTTGTCACAGCCAGAGACAACCTGGCTGCTCTGCCTCGTGTCTCCAGGTTCCCTGGTAGGGTGCCAGTCCCTGCGTCCACCCATCCCCAGTGTGGGAAATGCCTGACCCAGATTCAGAGCTCATTAGCAAGTCAAGTTCCTCATGAAAAGCAGGTTCTTGATGCTGCATCTGACCATGAGTAACTTCACATGGTTGCACAACATCTGCTTGTGCCATCTCGCTTCCCTTTCCATCCTGATGAAACCCGAAGCTCAGGCATCACCCTGGGTTGGTGCTGGCAGGTCCCCGTGGCACGTGGGTAATGCCGTACTCCAGATACCTGCAGGACTGTGGCCACCAGGTTTCCCAGGCCAGGAAAACCTATTTCCTGGGTGAAACATCCTTAGCTTGGAAAGGAAGAGGACCTGGCTCTGAATGCTTTTAGACTCCAGCTAGAAACAAAATTGGCATCTCTTGCTTGGTCTTTGTTCGCAGGCTAACTTCTCACTGAAGTCCACAGGTGAGCTTCAGAGCTCTTTTGCTGCAGTTTGGTCACCGGGTTGGGGCTGTCCCACACCATGCTGGGGCAGGGGTAGGAGACACCAGAGAGGACAAGGCCGTGTCGGGGTGCACATTGGTGTCTGGCACAAGGAAAAAGGCGTGGGGGGGGTGGCGAAGGAGCATGGAGAACCTGCCCCTTTGGGAGTTTCCCCTGAATCCTGGCCAAATAAAACCCTGCAGGAATTAGCCAGGTCCGCGCCAGAGGTGAGAACATCTGTGCTTGCTTTGGACGGCTGTGACTGCCCAGCAAAGCAAAGACCTGTCAGGAGCAAGCTGTCCTGTGCCTGACGGGCAGTAGGCACTGCTGGGGTGAGGCTGGCAGGACGGGCAGCCCAAGGACGTGCTAAGGGACACTGCCAGTGCTTGCTCCTCTCCTCCCTCCCAGCGTGTGGGGACATCTGCAAGCCCCAGGTTGATGGTCTGATGCCTCCTGTTTGTTCAGCTGGCACGGACTGCCAGGTGTACATCCCCTCATTAATTAAGCATTCACTATATTGTCACCAAGCTCAACAATTTCCATCAGTTACCCCCAGCAAGTCTAACGACCGCAGGAAACCTGTGCACTGAGCCAGCAACACGCAGCACGCACCACACTTACAGCCTTCAGTGCACTGATGAGGGTGACTGCCCCATGCATCAATACTGGGCTCTGAATGGCCCAAACATGGCCGTGTCCCTTGGGGCATCCTCCATATCTTTTTGGGCTCCTGTGTTCCAGGTCTCCTGAAGGTAATGGAAGATACTGTATGTGTCCGTGGGGCTCTGGGTCACCTCTGAATGTATAGGAGAGAGCCAGGGTGATGGCGCAGCGTCACACAGGGAGCCATGGAGCACAATATGCCCTCGGGTGCAGTGGGTGAAGGCAGGGTGTGGGAACACCACAAGAATCCTGCTGAGGCCCCCCAGGTCATCACCAAACAGTGGCAAGTGGGAAAAGCTTTCAGGACACTCAAGGAAAAATATTTTTGTTGTTCTGTCTTGTAGATGAAGCTGGAGAGAAGTGTCTGGCTCAGGTCTTGCAGCAGGTGAGTGGCCAAGCACAGCATCTTCCTTCTCCTTGTCTTTTGCTGGACCAAGGCCTCATCATGACTAGGTGGGATCAGACCCCACGCCCATGGGAGCACAGAGCGACCCACCCATCCCATGCAGAACCACCTCACCACACAAGCATGGGTGTCCTAAGCCAACGGGCCTCAGCAGGCACTTCCCATAATCAGCCTGCACCCTGGAAAATACACGTTGTCTGAGATGGAAACGCTGGGGCAGATTTTCAGAGCAGTCGCCGCCCACCTTCAGCAGCCCCAAAAGGCTGCAGGACCTGTTCTTCCCCACTCACCACGAGGACCAGAGGAAGGCAATGCCCCTCGCATCACCTGCCACCCAGCAGACAGGACACCTTGCAAGAGAAATCTATTTCCTTGCACAGCAGCACCTGTCGACTGCAAACCTTTCACTGCCTGGTGATTTAGCTTCCCTTCTGCTACGAATTAGGGAATAAAAAGCAAAAGTTTTAATGTAACGGAAGTCAGTGCATCGGCCTCGCAAGTTGTTAAAATTTAAAAAGGCAACAATAAATCTGCTGAGCTGAGAAGAGCTCTCAAAAAAAAGGGATAGATTTGTTTTCTCTTTATTATCTTCCAGGTGATTTTCAAGGCTCGCTGGTATTTTATTTCTTGTTAATTGTTCTCCCTTCTGAACGAAGAGCTCTGTCACCTCCCAGACCTGAGCCAGGCACGAGCAACTGGCAGCACGGTGAGAGTTAATACCATACTCGCCTTCCTCAGCGGGGGCTGGGTCAGATGCTGTTTCTTACCTTCTTCCTTTCCCCAGATCAAGTCAAAAGGTTCAAGGTCGTGTGTCCTTAAGAAGGGAGATCCACATCTCACAGAAACGCAGATTTCCAAGCCGTTACCAGTGACTGGTCTGAACCCCGACCTTTCCTGCTGCTGCAGAGCGGCGGAGGGCTGCGCAGATCACCTAATCCTTTCTCCAAGGGTTCATGGAGCTGAGCACACCTGGGAAGACCTGAGCACCCCAAACCCTGCAGATCGTGGGTCTTCCTGCTGCCCGAGCAAAGCAGGGCTCAGCCCTGATGAAATCCTAAAATCAGTGAGCAGGCTGGTGCTCTGCTGTGGGTGGGGGTCCCCTCACAGATCCTGTCCCACATCCCCTCACCCCTTCCCGTCCTGCATGTGGAGGTTCCCCATGAGCCAGAGAAGGGGACAGCTGGTGGGAAGAGACTCAGGCTCTGTTTGGGATCTCACCCAAATTTTCTGAGCAGCAGGAGGTAGCAAAGCAAGCTGGGAAGAAAAAAGCGATGCTGAAGGCTATAGTCATATCTTTCTCCTCTGAGGAATATCCCCTTCCTCCAGCACAGATATTTACTGCTCCTTGAGACCTGACAGCAGAAGCTGGACCATACATTCAGTAGCAAACCTGTACAGAGCACAGAGCACCAGACCGCAGAGAGCAGGTCCATAACTGGTCACCTCAACTCTGCAAAAAATGGAGACCTGCAATGCAGACAAGGCTGCAAAGAAGGGAGCAGCTTTGGAGGGGTGATGGGGAAGGGCAACGTGAAGGTCCCTGGGGAGAAGCTTGTGTGGGGACTCACCACCTTCTTTAGGACCAGGCAGACAATTAAAAGTTCACCAGAGAATGGAAACCAGGTGACTTCAGAGTCTGCATCAGTCTGGGGCCAAAATTTGGAGTTTTCTGGAGGAAATGGGTCTAAAAGGCACAAGAAGGAATGATCCCATGTGTGGGTGATTGCTCTCATGGCCTCATGTGGATCAGGAGCTCCGGACTTTAATGTGCGTTATTCCCATTGTCTGGATGAGAAGTGGTTTCTCACAGCACTACCCAAAACCAGCAGCTCCTGTTGGAGTGCATTGAGGTAAAGTCTTCATCTTCCTGGAGTCGTTCATGTGAACCCCTGACAAGCAGTTAAATAACACCATGAAGAATTAATCACAACCCTAGGGATTTACGAGTGCTAAACTCACCGCAAGCACCAGGAGAAGCTGCCAGCAGCCCTGGGTATTTAATCCCAGGGAGCCCTAAGCACCAGCACAGCACGAGATTGTGTTATTGGAGATGGCACAATGGGCAGGGGCGAGCGGCTCCAAGCACATGTCCCGTTTCCATCCCAAAATTCCCTTACAAAAACACCCTCCATGCAGGAATCACCCAGGGAGGAGGGTGAGGTTTGCACACTGTGGGAGGGGAAGAGCTGAGCACGCCAGAGCCGCAAGGCAAAGCCCAGCTTCGGTGTGCAGGCTGGGGAAGCAGCAGAGCTGCTGCAGAGGAGGGAGGGCTCTGCATAAGCTTCTTCAGAGGATGCTGCCCACAAGCACCTGCATCTCTGGGCACTTCTTGTTGCAAGGTCCAGTCTCCTGCAGACAAAAGCCCCCCCTGTCAAGGACCTGACCGGCAAGGCCAAGGCCATGGTCAGGATGGAGAGGACAAGGTGCCACTTGACTGGCAGATGGCTGGAAGTGGTGACCTCCCCATCAGGCTCAAGTGGGTTCTGGGCTAGCGAAAGAGGCAAAATTAGAGGTGGGCAAGGCAGGAAGGAACAGGAGGTTAATCAGAGCTGGGGATAGGGAGCATTGTGGAAGCAGACCTTCAGCAGTGTGCCCCATCCCGTGGCCCAGCTGGCTTTCCTGCCTGGGAGCTCCCTGCCTGTCTCTGTAGTCCTGCTGCTGATGCTGAGCAGCAGGGGAGCAGTTCTTGGGGACATCATTGAGTAATGATGAACCAGTGCATGGTGTAAGACAGTCCAGAAACAGGTCTGGGATGTCCCAAGGGATGGAAGGCAGGGATGGGGTGAGGAGGAGGAGATGGGAAAGGCAGAGGGACAGACAGGCATGCAAGAGAGAGCTGCGTGGCACAGGAGACAGAGCAGAGCCAAGGTCTCAGTGGAGGAGGGAGGTTTATGATGCAACTTGAGGCTCGTGTCTGTTCTTTCAGGACTTGCCCTGTGCCCATGAGCAAACCAGGGCTGCCCCAGCTCTGGACACCTTTCAGAGAAACAAACCCCACAGCAACCATACATCCAGGCCCCCTCAGCACATCCCAGCTGACTCCACAGCCCCATCCCTTGCAACCAGCTCAACCAGCACCCCCAGCTCTTCCCTGGCAAACACATGGCTGGGAGAGGGGCTGGCACCCACAGCATGAGAAGAGCAGGGGTAGGTGCCAGGCAGGGTGTCCCCATGCTGGTTATATCGGAGTCATTCTGCAGAGACCATGGTCCTTTTCCCAGAGGTAGAGTATGTGAGTCTCCAGGAAGGGATCTCGAAGAAGGGCTCATTCATGAGCAGTTGATCCCAGTGCCATGCTTGCCCACCCGGACCCAGACAGAGCTCGCTGTCCCCAAACACAGGGCAGCTCAGCAGCAGCTTCATGTGGGACCGCAAGCACCTCGGTGGAGTCCAGCCATGGCTGGGTGCCGGTCGGGTAAGCAGCAGTCTGGCATGAAGACCAGACAAGCTCATGAGAGGTGTAGGAAGCAGCAGTGAGCGATGTGGCTGTTGGCTGCCCAGCTAGAGCTGGCTGGACCCCACCAATGGGTCAGCGCTCTCCCCAAGGTGACCTTCTCACCATCGCAGGAGCCATCAGATCCTGGCCAACACCGGGCAGTCCGCTGCACTGAGCGTCTTTACAAAATCAGCCAGCAAAAATAGTGCAGAGGACATGGTGCTGCATGGGACTGAGGGCAAGAATGGCCAGTTTAGGAGCAGCTAATGCAGGGGACAGAATGAGTGTCTTCTGGTGGGCCGCTGAGAGCCAGGCAAACTGAGCAGGACCCATGCCTTTAAGGCTTATGTCAGAAACACAAGTCAGGAAGCCGTTGCACCCTGTTCTCACAGGACCTGGTTCTCCACTTGATGTCCCCTACACACATGTTGCTCCTAGACAAGATTTCATCTGCCTGTACCCTCTGCCTCCCCCTCTTCAGGCTTGCAGACAGTGAAGCAGCACCTCTGAAGGATGGGACCTCAAGACCTCCGCAGGTAGCAGCACATGTGCTCACTTCAGAAGATGGCCAGAAATCCCTTCCCTTTGCAAAGAGGTTCTGGCTACCAGCGAGTGATCCTGTTTTCATTCAAGCTGTGAATCCCCAGAGGGAGATGCCTAGGAAGGTCTTTGCTGGGACTAACACATTTTCCACTCATTTTTTCTGTTTTTTATAGTGTGTTGGTTACACAGAGTAGTGCCAAACCAAAGCATGTAAAACGTCCCCCTGCAGACTTTTATTGCCCAAAAACTCTTTCACAAACAGTGGGACATCACGGCATGGTTTATGCAGAAGGAACTCACATTTTATGTCTGTGGATACAAGCACTGCCCTGAAATGAACATGATCATCCAGAGCATGGTGACATCCAGGGTAAAACGCAAAGAAGTGATTCCTTCCTGTCTGCTTTATTCAAAACACAACTGGATACAGTCCTGGGCAGCCTGCATTAGCTGCTCCTGCTTTAGGAAGAGGGCTTGGACCAGATGATCTCCAGAGGTCTCTGCTAGCTTCACTTTGGAGCCATGTGGTACAGCCCAGCATCATGGAAGGAGAAGCTCTGCCGTCCGTACATGCCCCTCTGCCCAGAATTAGCTCCTGCCTGTTGCAGCATCACAACTCCTCCCTCCCTTGCCAGAAGCAGGGTGAGGACCACAGCCACCATCTGTCTGGCCCCCACGGTGATGAGCACCTCCTCTCCTGCTATTTGATGCAGCCTCATCACTGGAGAGGTGCCAAACGATGAGTGGCTGCACCATCCCACCGTTTCTGGCAGGAGATGGCCCGTGGGATGCAGCCAGCGGCTTCCTCGGTCTGGGGACCAATGCTCTTGGTTGCCAGGAGGCATTCCCACGTGTGGAGCTCTGTGCCTGCCAAGGTACAGCAGGACCAGGCAAAGAGTTTTGGTGTGATCAAACCTCCATCTGTGGTGGAGCCTGCTCCAAGGTCTGGGATGTTCCTCTACCCTGCAGGTTTATGGAGAGCCACCCGCTGCAGAGCAAACATCGGGTTAAAACCCACAGCACCGACTCCCCCTCCACTAACCAGCGCAGTCCTCATCCATCCTGCAAGCGCTGGGCAGACCAGCTGGCCCTTGCATTACGTGTATGGGATAGAGTGTCCGAGGGAGATGTCCTGCCAAGGAGCAGGGGCAATATGCGCCATGGCATTCTTAGGCTGTGCATTGACCTGGGACTCCCAGTCTTCTCTTTTGCTGCAATCTCTAGCCTGAAGATTATATAAAGACCATGGCAGGCCTGAGCATTTAGTCACAACCCAGCATGAGCCAATCTAGATTTGTACATTTATATGAAAAATTGATCAGTTCCTCACTAATACTGGAAAGTTAGATTCTAAGACTGAAAAAAGGGCACCACATTTTATTTTAAAGGGGTTATTTTCATTTGCAAGCTGTGTCATGAAAAGCTTCAAAACCTGACGGTGAAACCCAGTAGCACCTCAGCAGATAATACACAGTCTGTACTGCTTGCAGGCAACTGTGCCTCTTAACCTGCTTTTCCCCAGCGATCTCACAGTGGTGTTATCTGAATTTCCCCCAGCCATTCAGTTATCTGATGAGAGAGTCCTGAAGCTGGTACTGTTGACTTCTTAAATAATATCCAGAGCTGCTTATTGATTGTAATGTGCCCCCCCCTCCACTGAAGGACTTGGGTGTAATCAGCGGCTCTGCACAGTGTCACACAAGTGCTGCTGAATGCCAGCAGCAGCTCCTGCCAGCCGCCTGGCTCGAGCATCTTGTCATCAGCCATCCGCATCCCGCTAACATCCAGACAAAACCCTAAGTCCAGCCCTCTCACCCCACAAGCCTTTCTCCTCCCTCCACGTGGGGTGTGGGCTGAGGATGCAGAGCATGGAGGAGAGATGCTCGTTTCGCTTGCACACCAAACCAGGACCATTTGTCCAGTGCTGTAGGTGATGTGAAGGGGTTCCTCTGCCACCAGCGGGTTGTGAAGCCATCACCACTTGCTCTGGGCAGCCAGGGCTGAAATGCTGCAGTGCTTCATCCAGTGGTGCAGCCTGGGGCTGGTGTCTCCTCTAAGGTGGGCAGAGGGGTCTGAGGCCAGGGTGGTATGTTGGGAACGTGGGGCACAGGCAGCCTGCGGTCATCAGCGGTGGCCTGGGAAATGTCCTCTGGAAACCACCACCACGAGCTGCCTTCCAAAGGTATGTGTGCAGGGCCAAAGCTACCAGGACTCCACCCTGGGCCTGTGAACAGGTCTGTATCAAAGCAAGCTACACCGAATTGACTATTTATTATGAAAAATCACTCAGCCACACACAGCAGGGTGGCCTGCCTGGAGAATAAGAAGCAATTTTGCCCACTACTGTGAAGCTGCAGGCCGTCCCGCAACTCTCATGACCTTATACCACATCCCAGCTCCCCAGTCAGGGACCTCCACTGCTGAGTCCTGCTGGTCTTCAACCCCTGGCCCAGGACACACGAGCATCCCTGGCCTCCTCTGCCTCATCCCGGGACACTGCTGCTCCCGGGCACCAGGTCCCCGCACCGGCTTCCAGACAGCTCACGTTATACCCATCGTCAGGCTCTCCCTGCTCGCTTTTGTGTTTCTGGGCTGGGGCAAAGTGACAGTGAAGGCTAAATTTGCCACAGAGTTACCTGATTCCAGAAACTGAAGTTTTAAGAAAAGCATCAAATGTTGCAACAGAATGAAAAGGTTTTGCCCATGTTTTCAGTCCGGGAATGGAAGAGCCCAGGGGATGTGGGGGAGATAGCAGGCACAGGAGGCAGGTTAGCTGAGACCAGCTTTCCCCAGCATGTGCACGTAATGGAGTGGCATGAAGGCAAGTGAGCTAAATATTAAACCCTGGCAGATCAAGCCAGGAAAGACTTGGAGGAGCAGCTTGCTAATGGTGTAAAAGCTGGTAATAAAAGCTTTTTCAAATACATCAGAAGCAAAGAGCCTGCCAAAAAGTCTGCAGGGCCAAGAGATGGTGAAGATGTAAGAGAAACACTCTGCGAGGAAAAGGTCACACAGATGAATTATCTGCATCATCGTTCGCAGGGAGAACTGCACGAGGTCCCTGCGCCAGAACGGTTCTTTGGGGATGGGGGTCTGGGAAGCATTTCAAACTGAAGCATCAATCAGAAATGGGAGCAAATCACCAAGAACCAAGTGGATTTAACTCGAGACATCTGAGGAACTCAGTGGTGGAATCGCTGAACTACTGAGCTGCAATTATCCTTCGTACCAAAGGAGGGGGGAGGGCAGATGTGCCACCTCCTGAAAAGGGCTCCAGAGGTGATCCAGGCAGGCAGACCAGAGCCTGGCTTTGTACTAGGTGGGCAGGGCAAGGTTTGTGGAGAAATGCAATATTAGTTTATTAGACTGAATGGCTGTGGTGGGTAAAAACAGACAAGTTTTGTGCACATGAAACTGGAAATCTGCTCTCAGCACTTGGGCTCCCATCACATTGTCTGGTTTTTACATCTACCCTGAGCCTGATGTCTTACTCCCAGACCCGTGTGACTGTACTACCAGCCACCTACCCTGCTCCTCAGCCAGAACAACCCCTACAGGAGTTTGTCATTAACCTTCAGCCCCTTGGGTGTCACAGCTGCTGCCTTGTTCTAGGCGCTTCCCTCCAGATGAGAAGAGTTGTGCCTTAGACGTGCTGCCCTCAAACTCTCTCTGAGGGAAAACTTCATGGCCAGGTACCACATAAGCAGCTGCGGTTTGGACAGATGAATCCAACAATGAGTAGCTGGGAAATAAAACTACAGATTAAATTCAGCACCAATGACTCCAAGGCAATGTACATGGGAAAAGACAAGGCTACGTGGATCTGTGCAAGGACGGACTCTAAATTAGCTTGTATTACCAAGGGAAGCAGGCTGAGAAGCACTGCAGAGGGTGCAACAAAACCAACAGTTCAAAGCTCAGTGATGGTCCAACAGGCAAACTGAAGGAGAGGACCAGAGAACAAAACACATGGCATCATTTTGCAACTGTATGATCCTGCAACTGATACACACAATGCATGCCTGGCACCAGAAAGGGAAATGCAAATGGTGAGGGCACCAAAAGGCAGACCTGAGGATTAGGGTGTGGTCTGTCTTCATCCAGGTGGGAAGAAATCAGGTCCCCTGTGGTGTGGGGAAGGTTTGACAGCAGTTTATAAAGCCATCAGCAGCACCAGGAGGGGGGCACTGGTGTTTCTCACATTGCAGGAGCTGAGGTTACCCCATGGAAAGGTCAGGTTAAACCAAAGCACCTGTAATCACCCTGTGGGATTCATGGCCACCTGATGCTGTGGAATAGAAAACGGTCTTTGGTCTCAGGCTGGGATTAGGACTCACAGAAACACAGGATCACAGGCAGAATTAGGCTGGAAGGGATATCTGGGGGTCTCTGGTCCAGCCTCCTGCTCCATGCAGGGCAGGCTTCAAAGCTACAGCAGGTTGCTTAGAGCCTGGCCTACTACATTTGTAAAAATCTCTGAAGGTGAAGAAGCTGTCTCCCTGGGGCACCTGCTACAGGTCTGTACTGCTCTTGTGGTGGAGAATTTTCCTAAAATCCACATGGAATTTGCCTTTCTGTAATTTTTTTCTGTTGCCTCTGGCCATTTCCCTGTATGTCTCTGATGTGAGCCTGGCTGCATTGTCTCTAAACCATCCCTTTCCAGCACTGGACAACAGTAATTTGGTCCCACCTTCTAAAGTTTTATCTCCTGTAAGCTGAACCAGCCTGGTTCTCCCAGCTGAGCATCAGTGTTATGTGCTCAAGCCCCCTGACCCTCTTCACCTCTCTTGTACTGGGGGTCCAAAACAGGACCCCAGAAATGTCATCACCAGGGCCAGACGGAGGGAAACAGTGACTTCCCTCAACCTGCTGGCTTTGCTCTTGCTAATGTGGCCCAATATGAACTCAACCTTCATCACTGTAGGGGCACAGTGGGGAGGACAGGTCCATGCCATGGTGTGGCCCAGATGCAACCATAGTCTCAGGAAGTCCAGAAGCCAGAAAAGCACAACGGAAAAAGTTGCTGTCTACACAGCCCAATTCTTTCCCCAAGCACCCACGCATGGCTCTAATTTTACAAGTTACAGTTCATGGCAAGTAAAGAGAAATCAGCCATCTGCCCGCGCGAGGGTCTGCAAGTGGCAGGGGAGAGATCCAGGATCTCCAGTCACGTTAGTCATTTTGTAGTCACAATTAACAGGTCACTCGAGTTCTTTATTCTTTAGGCTTGTTTTCTTGAGTGTTTCAGAAGATGCCGAGACATCCAATCCCTGCTCCAAGAGCTTGGATACACCGTGCAGTGGAGCCCATACGGGCTCTGTGAGCACGCGGGTGGAGGTTTGTGGTCTGCTGATGAGAGGACAGAGCGTACCCTCAGCAAGTTAGCCGATGATACAAAACTGGGAGGAGCGGCGACACACCAGAAGGCTGCGCTGTCATTCAGAGAGACCTGGACAGGCTGGAGAGCTGGGCAGAGAGGAACCAAATGAAATTCGTAAGTGTAGGGTCCTTGCACCTGGGGAGGAATAACCCCAGCACCAGTACAGGTTAGGGGTTGACCTGCTGGGAAGCAGCGCTGCGGAGAAAGACCTGGGAGTCCTGGTGGACAAGAAGCTCTCCATGACCAGCAGTGTGCCCTCATGGCCAAGGTGGCCAATGGTACCTGGGGTGCATTGGGAAGAGCGTGGCCAGCAGGTCGAGGGAGTTTCTCCTCCCCCTCTACTCTGCCCTGGTGAGGCCACATCTGGAGTTCTGTGTCCAGGTCTGGGCTCCCCAGTTCAAGACAGACTGGGAACTACTGGAGAGAGTCCACCCGAGGGCTGCGAGGATGATGAGGGGACTGGAGCATCTTTCGTACAAGGAAAGGCTGAGAGAGCTGGGGCTGGTTAGTCTGGAGAAGAGAAGACTGAGAGGGGATCTGATCAACACTTATCAATATCTAAAGGGCGGGTGTCCAGGGGACGGGGCCAGACTCTTCTCAGTGGTGCCCAATGACAGGACAAGGGGCAACGGGCACAAACTGGAACACGGGAAGTTCCATCTCAACATGAGGAAAAACTTCTTCCCTCTGAGGGTGACCGAGCACTGGGACAGGCTGCCCAGAGAGGCTGTGGAGTCTCCTTCTCTGGAGAGATTCCAAACCCGCCTGGATGTGACCCTGTGCAACCTGCTCTGGGTGATCCTGTATGGCAGGGGGTTGGACTAGATGATCTCCAGAGGTGCCTTCCAACCCCTAACAATCTGTGAATCTGTGATGTTGTCCAGGTGGCAGCAATGCAGTTTCTGAGGTGGGGTCTCTCCCACCAGCCATGCACGGAGCTCTGAAAACACACTGACTGATTTGGAGCCAGCACGGGGACTCTGTTTATACCTACCTCTGTAAGTCTGGAGTCTAATCCCTCCCCTTCTCATGGTTATCTTTCTCCAATACCTACAGCCACAAGAAAATAGAGCAAATTGCAATAAAATATGCAGAGATGCTCACCTTGCTCAGGATGGATTCATGCTGCCCAGGGCAGAGACACCAGCTGGGAGAACCTGACCCCGTGAGACATCGGGAAGCTAATGGCTGTTGCTGGCTCTCAAAGGGGACTGGATAGGTCCCTGGTCACGGATGAATCTCTGCAGATCTGTGTGGAAGGGTGAGAAAAAAGCTGAGAACAGCACCGGGGCCGTTTGTCCAAGTAGACCAGGGACATCCCAGCTGGCTGGGACCAGCGCACAGAGGTCAGGACCACAGAGGTAACTTGGAGAGCGAAGCCCCGTACCCAAGCTGCTATGCCAAATAGCTAAGCTGAAGGATAGCGAGCCTGTGCTGACAGGCGCCAGTACAAACCACAAGAAAGCCAGGCTGGGCATCTTTGTAGCACTCCAAGCTTGACAATTAATGCATACAAGCCACTGAATTATAGGCTGGAGACACTGGGAGCCCAAATGGCAGCTAACAAGTGTTGTTGATTGGCTTTCCGGAGGCCATGGAGACACAGACACTTATTCTTAGAGACATGGATCCCAGAGGGACTGCAGCGGACACGGGAGTCTCTCTCTTCAGCACTCACATCCTCTCTGTCCTGGCAGCAGTCACGTTTCCTCTCCATCGGATGGGGAGCGAGGCAAGGATGCAGGGAAAAGGTGGCAATCAGCCCTCACCCCCACCGGTCTGTTCAGCCTCAAACATCCCAACTAACTTTATGTCCTCCTTTCATGCCATATACGTCCACACTAAAGGCATAGCTTGCCCTTGTGAGAGATGGGATGTGAGGCTAAGCAGGTGCCAGTCCCTTAGCAGCTGGATGGAACTCAAAGGATGCTCTTGTAGCAGTGGGTCTGGCACTGCAGATAGAGAAGGTGAGGTGGGAGAGCTGGGTTTCCTTAAGGAGGATCAGTGTTGCAGAAAAATGACCACAGCATCAAGAAATCATATGAAAACATCACATGACTACTGCTACGCAAACACTCGTGCATGTCTGTGCCTCCAGACACATGGATGCATGAACATTTTTACAGTCAGTGCTACCAATTAATTGCTGGAAATATTTGAATACTTGGTTTTCTCTCCATCTCACCAAAACAGAGGCCGTGTGCTACTGTCCTTCATCTCATCTCCATGTTGGATTTTTCCTCCCTTGTTATTGCTCTGTTTATACTCCTCAAGCACCAGCCAGCCATGAGCCTGGCACCTCCCGCTGCAGGTCAGATCCAGCTGACTGGAACAGCCATGGGCGACCAGCTGGAAAATCACTCCCCAGATCCGGCACCACCACTTCAAGGTCAAGGCAAGCCCTGTCCAAGTCAAGTCTCTGGCTCCAGGGTGACTGCATCACCTTGGGAAGCTTGTCTGGTGCACACAGGATGAACTGGTCCGAATGCTGGACCAGAGCAGACCCCCCCCCCCGGGCAGTTCAGGACAGCCCCAGGCATTCGTGTGGGCTCCTGTAGTGGTGAGAGACAGATCCGGGACTTTCGCAAAGGCATCACTAGAGATGAATTAGCATGTTTGTAGGGAAGGATTTATTCACCAATGCAAAAAGCAAATGCCCAAATCCCACCACTGAGATGCATGACTGGACACCTGAGAATGTCCCCAAATTGGAAGCTACATTTCTGGATGCTTAAAATACAGAGATATTCAGATAGTGCTGAAAAGGCTGATTTCTGAGGCTCTCGTCGTTTTTTTGGGCAAGGAGGACATTCGTGCCTCTGGCAGACTCCCCAGTCAGGAGGTGAATCTGTGTCCCTTGTGCCCCTCAGCCCTGCTTAGGTGCTGGTGGGAGACACGGGCTCAGCTCCTGTCTCAGCAGGACTGGCAGCACCTTCTCCCTTTCCCAGCTCTGTGGGACACTGACACCCTTGTCTGTCTCTGGCTTGTCGTTTCCAATTTTGCAGGTACCGCTATAAAAAAAGCAGTCTGAAACATGTGAAAATGCAATGAGATTTTTTTAATTTTTTTTTTAATTTCATGGAAATTCACATGCTGAGTGGGCGCTGATTTTCCAGGCGCACTGGCAGTAAGCAGAGAAATCTCAATGATTCCTAGAGCTGAATCAAGCTGAGTCGCAGGGTGAGGGCAGGAGCAGGTTAGGTGCACGCAGCTGCCTGCACCCAGCCCTGCCAGCCCCCAGCTCTGCCCTGAGCTCAGACCTCGACCAGGGTCGGTGATGGATGGTGGGTCTGCGCAGGAACTGCTTGGAGAATAAGGAGCTCTGGGCTTGATCTAACTGGGACAGATACCCTCAGCCCCTGATACTGTCGGTGGCAATGGGACTCTGCTGTGCTTCTCACAGCCCTCTGCGTTCCCAGCTTCTGTCTGGGCAGGTCAAAGGCGTCTGTAAGGAAATTCACACCCATGCACTTCACTCCAGCGGCTGCTATAATGGACATTAGCTGGTGGGAACTCAAAAGAAGAATTTGCAGCATACGTGCATGCACAGGTGTGTTTGTGCATGCTTGCATCAACAGAGATTCAAGAGAACACTGTCTCACAAAGCCAGAAGGTTGTTGACTATCAAATGATCAACTTATTGAAAGAGGAATGATGGACTTGTTGCCTGTTGTTGTCTCTGTGTGAGGTTGCCTCCCCGTTATGTGTTATCGACCTGGTGTTGTGCCACCACTGCATTGCCCAGCGAAGACGGTAGTGAGATTCTTGCAGTCCTGGTGGGGATGGACCCCACTGACTCCAAGGTAAGAGCTTCTCAAACATGCTTCACTGCCTTCCCAGCACAGCCGACCTGGGAGGCCATGGTAACATTTTCTCTGGGCGCTTCTGAGAACACTTTTGTCCCAAGAAATTTACAACAATTACCTCTTATCAAAAATCCATCATTTCACCAAAAACCCCATGGGTGTGATTTTCTTTAATTTTCCATTTGTTGTTGAAATCATAATTTGCCTTTTTTCCCATTTTCGGGGGGTTTAGCAGATTGTTATTTTCCACATATTGTTGTCAGACCCTGGTTACCACAGAATGAAGGGCATCTGCCTTGTACCTTGGGGTTTTTTTTTGTAATTTTCCCCTTGCTAATGCCTAATTTTGCAAAATTCGTCGCATTAGAAAAGTAGCAAAAATGACTGTGGGTAAAGAAAGAAGGTGAAAAGCTAAAATAAATCCAGTCTTTAATAATTCTGGGTATCATTCTTTTAGGATTAGTAGTGGCAAAATGAAAGAAATGAGGAAGGTGGAAAGAGAGTGAACAGGCCAAATCTCTTCCAGATCATGGCTGTTTTAATCAAATAATTAAAAGACTTTCTTCGAGCTGGGGAAAGAACATAAAACATAGACAGTTGGGGCATTTCTTCCCCAATGCTATTGCTTTTCCCTCAATAAATTTCACCCCTGAGTGAGCTCAGTGCTGCCAGGTTCTGGCAGATGTCTCTGAACATCCCAGAGCTGCACTGATTTGCCCAGGAGAGTGATTTTAGGAGGAATGCTGCAAGCGATGGAGAAGACTGGAGGTTGAACTAGGTGACCTTTAAAGGTGCCTTCAAACCCAAACTATTCTATGGTTCTATGAAGACACAGTGGGGTAAGGAGGACACAAGCCCATCCCACTGCCTGTCATAGCGTGCAGCCCACAAAGGCTTTGCTTCTGCAGTGTTTAGGGTGTTTGTGGAGCAAAGCCACAACCTCCAGCCATCAACCGTGCAGCACTGGTTAGAAGCAGTCCCAGCAATCGATACAAAGCCACAAAGATCCTGGCTGCTGTCAGTCCAGGCCCAGCAGCAAAGCCAAGCACACACTCACTTGCAGAAGTGAAGACCAGCAATGGCCATGGCCAACATGAAGTCTGGCCAGGCAGGCTCTCCCCTGTCCTCTACAGAAGCCGCTCTGCTCAGAGGGATGCCATGGGGTGGCCATGGTGGTCCTGGGAACAGGATCCCTTTTTGTACGGGTGGTTGGACCTATCTAGTAAAGACATTTGTCTTCATTTTTCCTGAGAGAGAGATTGTCCCCCACCTTCTCCTGGGCACCTCCCTTGACAAACAACATCTTGTGTGCAGGTATTCAAAACCCATTACTTCTCTATATCAGGAGCGATCATCTCAAAAGCACAGTTTCCATACTACTTTGAGGTAATGATTAGATTATTTTGGGATGACAAACCTCCCTGGAAAAGTTACAAGGACAGTTCATTGGCACTTGGTCAAAGCTAAAAAGCACTGGATTCAGCAACGTGGACAAGGGAGAAAGATCCCAGCTAGCACGTATAAATCAGACACAACGGTTATTTCTAAGAAGATGTAATTCAGACAGCTTGACGTTACAGTATTTCTTGGGACAGGCTGACTGAAAGGAATTCAGGAATCTGAAGTATGGGTGATGAGAAATTATCTTGGAAGCAGCATATTCACTTTATTGAGAATGGTGGTAAGACGCCCATAAATCTTTCTAAGAGCATTTCAGGTACTTTTATGACTCTTGCATGGGATTTATTGCATATTTTCAGAAAAAAAAAATAATTTAAAAAGACATTGTCAAGCACTTTTTATAGCTTTTATTTATTTTTTCATCTCCATTGTTTGCAAAGCCCTCCTCAGCCCTGGAAAATGCAATTCTGCCCTGTTACATCTAGCAGACAGTGATTTTTTTTCTTTCTCTCTGGTATGCTGAGCAGAGGTGGTGTGTCTTGGGCTCTGACGGCAGTGGAGGAGGCGGGTTGGGTGTCCCTCCTGCAGAGCAAGCAGAGGAGCACCAGACATGCTGCGCCGGCTCCCTGCAGCCGGGAGGCAGATTTTAGCCCAAACAGTGTGCTGGATTTCACTGGTGGAGGGTATCAGATAGCTTTCCAGTTGTATTTAAAAGCCCACGTTTTCAGTGGTGCTGAAAAACCCCATGCAGCCCCAGAATATCCCAAAGACTGCCTTGGAAAACCAAGCAGATAAGGACTGATGCTGCTAGGGGGATGTTCCTCAATTTTGGGCACAGCACTTTGGGAGGAGAAGGTCTGATTTTTAAGTGATTCTACCAGGACCACCTCTTACCAATGCTGAAAACAGACCCAAATCATACCCAGGCTGGATGTTCCCCAATTGCAATGGAGATGTTTTCCAAACCTGCAGCACTTCTGGCCAGAAATACAACCCTGGAGCTTTGGCTCCTGCAGCCTTCTTTGGAAAGCCTGAGTTTACTTAGCCTTCCCTGGCCTTCCTGTTATTAATTGAAGTGCTGCTCTTGAGGCCAGCCACGTTGTGCCGGTGTCTCTGCCTGCCACCGCGTTACAGCAATCCAGGGGCAAGCCTGGACCCAGCGCTCCCGGTGCCAGACACCAAGGGCCAGCAGTGCAGGGCAGGGCAGAGACCGGCAGCGTGAACAGCGGTGCTGCAGGCAGCGGGGAAGGAGCTGCCTGCGAGGGCTCCGTCCTCCTGGCAGGGAGGAGAGACTCTGGGGCTGAGGATGGAGTGGGAGGATGGACCAGAAAGCATCACTTCCAGCCTGACTCCTTCATGGACCCAGCCAGCCCCTTCCAGCAACCCCGTCCTAGTAACACTCCCTGGAGGCTCTGCAAAGAGGAAAAAGTTAAACACATTAATCAGGCAAGTCTGGCTCTTTTCCCCTTTCTTTGTCATCATCACTGACCCCTCCAGTTTTGTGGGTTTTTTCCCTCCCTCTCTCTCTCTCTCCTATAAAATGCTTTTCATTCAGTGGCTGTTGTTCCTTTAAATACTTCATGAAATCTCGTAAAAGTATGTAGAAAAATAGCAGCAGTTTTCTTCTTAGAAAGAGGCTTGTGCCAGCAAAGCAGAAAAAAAAAATCTTGATCAAGTGATACAGAGAAAAGGAAGAAATAAAGGAAGCAAGCAAGTGAGCAGGGAAGCCAGCGAGGAAGGTTGATTTTCATGTGTCCGGAACATTGGCTTTGCCAGAGACAGCGTGACCATGAACATCAGTATTTCCAGAGACTATGAAATCTAAATGACAAAAATGGGCTCTTCCACCTCCATCTGTCACTTATTAAAGATGTGGTGTGCCCCGAGCAGAAGAGTGCAATGTGGAAACCACCTCTCCTATGGCTGGGACACTTTTCCTGCAAACTGCTTCAGTGCAGAGGGATGGGGACAGAGGAGGAGGAGGAGGAGCAGGTGCTGAGTCTGTGGCTGCCCTGAGGAGCCACCCTCCTGCTGCAATGCCTTTTTCAGCAGTTGGGCTGCAGGGAGGCAGCCCCTCTGGAGAGGATGCTTTGGTCAGGAGAGCTTGTTATCAGCACAGGTCCTTGATAGACATTTCTTGGGCCACTCTGTCTTCTTGCCAAAGGGAGAGTTTGACCACCTCTGTCCCAGCCCTTGGTGACTGTGTATCAAAGAAATAAATTGCACTAAGAAAATGCTGAGACTCCAGCCCATGGATTTCTCCTTCCCCAGGGCACCAAGGCACTGAGCCCCACCAGCTCCTCAGAGAGGACAGGCTGATGGGTTTTGAGCTGCAGGTGTTCAGCCCACTCGTGCTGGTGTGAAGTGGCCCTGATGCATTGCCTTCACGTGTGGCGTTCCTTAGCTTGGTCTTGCTCAAATCCTCCTGACAGAAGAGCCCAGGAGCTGTTTGCATCAATTTCCCAAGCAAGGGAAATCTCTCCTTGGAGTAAAATCACAGCAGCTAAAAAGCTTCCTCTGCAGGTTCATGAGTTTGTTTATTTCTGTTGCCTTTTATCTGGTAACTGATCTATTTTCTTGCAGTTTCCACAGTGTCATTGGAAGCTGAAGCTCACAGTGGGCTCAGCAATTAGTGGTAGCACAGAAATATAAGGCAAAAACAAGTATTGCTAATGAGCTGACACATTAAACAATGAGTCACACTTCCATAAGGAGCCCAAATCGAGTTATAACCCTAAATAAACAAGCTGTGAGAAACAGTTTACAAAATATGAATGTGTTACTTATTTAACTGCTGTTGAGAAGCTGTGATCTGAACCCTGAGATGTATTTAAATATCTGAAACAAATATTCAATGTGTGGTTTATCAGACCGACGCAGTGGAGGCTGGCGCAGTCGGGCTGGATGGACCCTGCAGCCTGACACAGGTACGGGCAACACGAGAGGCTTCGGGGTTGTCCCCTCCACCCTGCGTCCTTCCCATCTGCGTGTGGGACAGGCGGGGGCTGTTCTGCACCAAGGGAGGGAGGTGGCAAAGGCTGAGAGCCAGGAGATGCTGCAGGTGGGAATTTCCCTCCCCGTGGAGGTAACGCCAGCAATTCGGGATATCCCAGGCTCCTGCAGAAAGTCATCACAAGGTCAGGCAGAGCCCCGTGACGTTACATTTGGGAACCAAAAGGCAAAACTAAAGATAAATGGTTAGTCCTAAATCAAATGAGAAACTTTGTGGTTTTTTCCATGGCGATGACACAATGAAACATTCTAAGTTCACCTGAAATAATTTATTCCACTCCACATAAAGTGGATTTTGGGTTTGTATCTTTTCCCCTCTTTGATATCCTTTCATCCCCTCAACATGGTCAGTTTTGAAAGAAAAAGTCTTGTGCAGGTATAGAATGGAAATCTTACATTTTCTTCCCTGTGCCCCATTTTGCTTTCAGCCAAAATGATTTGCTGAAGTGCAGCCAAATTCCAGATCTTTCCCCCCAGAAGGACACTGACAATGATATTGTCCATGGAAATGGTCTCTGCAGCTCTTGCACTAAGGGAGCACAGGCTTTTGGCAGAGGTCTTTCACTGCTCAGCCATTAAACTTTCAGCATTACCTGGATAATGTCCCATCCCAGGGGCAAATCCCTTCTCTGCTGAATCTCCACGTACCAGTGTTCCCAAAGTGTGAGCTGTATCAGCAGCGGTTTGCAAGCTCGGAGAAGTTCATACACGAGTGCTCAGCTGCCACTTATGCCCTGGAGAAGATGCAGAACATCCTCTGGACATCCTGACATGTCAAGACAGGAGAAGAAACTGCCATCCCAAAGTCAGCTGTGGTCACATCTCCTCCTGAGTGGTGCACAGCCTGCCCTGAGATCGGCTCTGCTGGGAATGACATGGTTCTCCTGTGATGGTGGGACATCCATGCCAGGTTTATCAATTCGTCATCAACCCTTTATCTGCAAATGTCTCTCCACCTTTGCAGTAAGGCCAGGCCACCGCAAGCAGCAGACCAGCAGGCTGAGGATTACTGGATGCAGGAAACCTGCAGGTTCCTGCTCCTGGCCCCATGCCCAGAGCCTCACAAATGGGATGTGGGGGGGACTCTGGCACCAGGAGAGCACCATCCCCTGTCTGGAGACAGACCCCAGGCAGGTCTGGGTCAGGGCACCACAAAAGTCTGTGGTGCTGCACATCAGCAGGACCCAAGTGGGACACTGTCCCCACCACTGCTCAGCTAGAAATTGGATGGTGTCTCCATCTCTCCTGTTTAAAGTCCCTGGAGGAGCCTGGGGACAGAACAGCCTGAGAGGGGATGGTAGTACCCCAGAGCAGAGACAGTTTGTAGAGGGGAGATGGTATTTATCCGAAAGAGGGGACAGAGTATATTCTGGAGAGGGATGGTGTTTCCTTGCCCTCCATCCTCGTAGCCAAACCTCCCCTGAGGACAGCAATTGGGAACCCCCAGCCTGCGGGTGCCACCAAGGGAGAAGGAGAAGGGTGGCAGGGGCTGTGGTGCAAGGATGCTTCAGCTGTGCCCCCTGAGCAGCAGTGGTGAACCGCTGCCTGCAGCACAATGCTGCTCTGAGACATCCTTGGCAGGAGCTGGGTGGGTGACCACCCCAGCACAGCCCCGAGTCCCCCCCAGCTTGCCAGTCCCCAGCCTCACCCCTCCTCTCTGCGTTTGGTCTGCCAATGCCACCAGAGCCAGCTTTGGGCTGGCTCCAGGGTGCCCTCCAGGAGGAGCTCAGAAGCTCTGATCTTTCCCATACCCTTCTGACACTCATCCCATCCTCCCATCCCTCTCCCCAGGCTCTCCAGTCACTCACACCTCTCCACGTCTGCTCCCCTGGCCAGAGAGTGACAGTCCTCAAGTCACAAGTGGCAAAAAAATTGGGACAATGTCCCGGTCTGGCAAGGTGAAGAGATTTTAGAAGTATATTAGGAACCAAATAAATTCTAGTAATGGCAAAGGGTGCTACTACGTGGAGATGATAAAATTTCTCATAACAAGAGAGAAGAGGCAGGCGTGATCAATGAGTATTTCTGTTCTGTAAATTTCGAAGGAAGCACTTGCAACACACAAGGACAATGAAGTGCTCTTCAGCCTCTTTGTATCTAAGGAGAATGTCAAACAACATCTACATGGGACAAACATTTTCAAATCACCCTAAAAATAATAGTAATCTCAATAATCAGTCTAATTTCACATGTCAAGGGTCTGAAAAGAGCTGGTTGAGGGTTTCTGCAGCCCTCCAATGTTGATACCAAATAATTTTGTGACCAGAGAAATGAGGTACATCATATTGGGCAGGTCCAGAGCTCAGACCTTGCCTGGTCCCCAGATGCATCAGAGGAGCACAGGCAAGGTTCAGTAATTGCTGGAGAGAGATGCATCTGAGGTGAGTTACTCACTGAAACTGGTGTTTCAGGGGCTGAACTGCCCTTTGTGGATGTCTGTCTCCTCTAGATACCCATTGTTCCTCCACTAGGTACCTTCAAACAGGGGCTTGATACTGGATTCAGTGGCTCCAGACCCAGAAGACAACCCCAAAAGCTCTCTGGAGAACAGCCACACCATGGGGATCCGGGGGAGGTCAGTAGACCCAGTACCACCTTTGCTGCTGACTGTTTCTCCCCAGTTTTCTGGAGGTAGCTCAGGTTCATCTCATGCTTAACCATGGCATTGAGGAATCAAGAGAGGAGGAGGTGATGGGGAGCTGTGCCTACCTCGGTGCTTTCCATCTGCCATGGGAGGAGCTTGCAGGACTGACCATGGCCCCTGCAGAGGTGTGTAGCCAAGGTTACTGTCATCCTTTCTGGGAGCTGTGGGACACCAAGGTGGTTCAGGATGGTGTTTCCTTGAGGCTCATGTCTCCCACACCTGCAGGTCAGCAGCAAGGGGATGACTTGTCTACCCTGTTGCATGTGAGTAGCTCAGGACAAGCTAATTCATGTCCTGGAAATGCTCTTTTGTCTCCAGTGTCTGCAGAGGAGCCTGGGTGACCAGCCCAAGAGACCCACCTACATGGGGAAGCTGATGTTCCACCATTTGAAGTCTCTTTTTTTCCACGCACACATGGATATTAGAGTGGCTGGACTGTACCAGACCCAAGCTCCATGTAACCCTTGGGCCATCTCCAACCAGGTCAGATGCTCGGAGATGCAAGGCCAGCACTGAACCATCCTTTCCCACGGTATTTTTCCTGGCTTCTGACAGTCAATGATTCAGGGACTCCCAGAGCTGCACGTAGCATTTGGGTCAGTCCAGCAGGTCCTGTGGCAGTCATTGGTGGCCCTATCGTCCAGGAATTTGTCTAACCTGCCTTTCCAGACATTTACATTTTTGGTCTTCATGACGTAGTGCGGCAATGAGTTTCACAGCCTAATTATACACTGCACGAAAAAGTGTTGCTGAGGCACGTACTGGAATGCTGGATGTGGTTTTGGTGTCTGGATGTTCTAGAGGTTGTGGAAAGTTTGTAGATGCTGAGGAAAGAGCCACAGAAATGATGCAAGGGCTGGAGAAAACACCTTGCGGGGAGACACTTGGGAAGGACAACTCAACAGGAAGGATAAACATGCTGCAAATTGGAAGGGGATTAAATCCCAGGTCTGGCAGAGCTCTTTGGTCTACAGAGGCAGAGCCCATACTGGGTTAGACACCCAACTAGAACCATTTTTGCTGGAAACAAAGCACATGTTTCAGTACAAAGGAGTTTACAGAGGGAGGAGGCTCTGTCCCTTGATGCTTCTGCAAAGAAGTTTCAGCTACAAGCTTTGGGCTCAAACTGCAAACCAGTGCAGGAAACCCTCTCATCTGGAAGGTGGTGGAGACCAGATCTTGCCATTTCCAGCCTACGTTAGTAAATGCCACAGGACCAGCAAGAGAGGTCCTCAAAGGAAATGAAAAAGAGCCACAGCTTGCCAACGGGGCTTAAATTACCTGACCAAGAACCTGTCCAGTGATGGCTCACACCAGAAAAAGCTGAAACCACCAGATCTAGATGGCCTGATCATTTCTTCAGTCTTTAAACTCAGTGAATCATGGGCCCTGCCCCATGGCCAGCAGCACTTTCTTCCTCTCTCAGAGCTGGCCCATGAAGTGCAACTTGCCAAGAGCCGTGTGCTTCCACACCAGGCCCACATCATCATTGTCCCCAGCAACTCAGGCCATTATTGTGCACACGGTGGCCAAGATCCATGTCAACCATGCCAGGATGAGCCCCAACCTCTGCGCCAGTGGTAGGTGGGATATACATGCAACCTAAAGCTGGGCATCCAGCCCACAGGCTGGACTTGGGTGCTGCTGCTCCCCGTGTAATGAGAATATCTCATGCCAGCGATGAGTAGAGACCACCCGAGAGGCGAGTCTGTCTCCATGTGGCAGCAGAAAGGACCCTTCTCTGCCCCTCCATCATGCCAACTGATTTCCACACTATCCAGAGGGACAGGGGGACATTGCAGGGGCTGGTGGGCAGGGAGGCACCACATGCTCTCACCGTGGACCTTCCGTACCTACATGGGGGCTGGGGCTCCTGCCAGAAGTGTTTTGGGGCAAAGCGAACATGGGAACACATCCAAACCATTGGCGTGCAAACACCATTGCCACATGCAGATTTCTTGTACTCACCCATCTCCAATCTCTCCCATTATCTCCCGTTTGAAGCCACTTGGGGCATGTTTTTCTAGCCAGTGTTTGCCCAGCACAGCACACAGTAGGGATTTTTGTCTCCCTCCTCCAAGGGCAGAGATGATTCTGCATTCAGGCAGAGTACATCAGGTGGCTGTGCTCTGGTGTGTAACACATCGGATCTTTGCCCTGTGCTAGACACAGTCTATAAAGCCACATTTCTGCCCCTGGGTCAAACACTGTGAATGGCAGATACACCAGAGACATCCTCATCAGCCTCTGGGAAGCAGATTAAGTTGTGGGACTCCCCAGGGAATGGTCAGCTGCCAGTACTATCCCTTAGCAGTGATGAAGAGGATGAGGATGCTAAGAAAGAAAGGAATGTCACACTGAGAGAGGGAAAAGTGTGAGTCCAGCCCATGGGCCACATTGGAGAGTTACGTTGCCCCAGCCCATGGGGCACAAACCACATCCTGGGGCAGTGCCAGGGTCCTGGTAGACTCAGCCACCAGAGAAACATCTCAGGCACCTCTGGTGGCTTCCACCCTGCAGGACATGGTCACCCATGCTGTTTGGGGTGAGGGTACAGGCATGCGGTGCAGGCACAAAATCCCTCTGGGGCTGGGGAATGGGCAGAGGACAGACCCCTCCTCCTTGCCAGGAGTCCCCAGGAGCTTCAGGGAGAGGGTCTCAGAGCCCCACGGTGGGTGCTGCGTCCCCCTCCCCACCTCAGACACGGCAGGTGCCCTCAGCGGTGCAGGGAGAACCGAAGGGTCAGAGATGGAGCTGGGCCTGCAGCTGGACCTTGACTTCCCTCCCTCCCAAGCTGCCAATGGGACCCCAAGACCTCTCCTGCCCCCGAGCACAGCCCCATCCCAGGACAGGACAGGCTGTCCATGGCTCCGGGGCAGCAGACAGGCATTGGCATCGCGGGGGGACCCAACTCCCAGCCTGTCTTGTGGACTTTTATCTCCCTTCCTTAGTCTCAAACCTGCCCATTTCCAAGCTCTCTTTTCCCCTTAGGGCAATTTTCTCTCCTCCCAGCGCTGTGTTGGGGTGGTGTGTGGGGCAGCCATCTCCGGGGCTGTGCCGGGCGCCTCGGCCCCCCATCATAAACCATTCTCCATCCCTGAGCAAACAGCACAGAGCTCTCACCACGGGCAGCCTACCTCTGATAATTACTTCAGCATACACCTTGGGTCTTAAGTACATGGTTAGAAACAGATCAGTGTGAGACATCTCCTTAAGTCTCATCTGGGAATCGCTGCTATCAACGACTCCTGCTTTCCCAGTCAAAAATGATTTACTCTGATCTGCACTATTGATTTTATTGTGGGAAATGTGGTGATACCTAGAGAGAGAGAGAGACAGAGATTTGACTTATGGGAGCATGTGGGGAAGACTCCAGTCCCCACCATAGCGCCTGCCTTTTCTGCATCTGCACCAGAATTATTTGTAGTGTTTTATGCACCCATCTGCTCCCTGCATGCTCTCTATAAATCTCACTGGCTCTCTCACACACACACATGTTTGCTTTCCATGTAGATTACTTATGATGAGAGTCTAATTAGACCCGGGGAAGCCTGCCTACAGAGCGAGCCTGGGGAGAGCTTAATTAAAGTCAATGGAGAAAATTATAGGTGAAAAAAAAATAAAAAATTAGGGCAGCAAGGAAAAAATATCAAGAAAGAAACCAAGGGGAAAAAAAGAAGCTGGGAAGTAACAGCACCAGCGAGGGAGTGTGTATGGTGGCCAGGCTCCTGGGAGCAGCCACCTTGAGCACCAGGCATCAAGAGCCCGTGGGGTGCCTGTGGGTCTGCCTTGCAGGTGACAAGGTGGGTGGATGCACACAGCCTTCTGCAAGGGAGTCAAGGCTGGGCGGAGAGCCTGCCCTCCTCTCTGGCATGTCCTCTGCAGAGGGTGGACAAGAAGGGCTGGGAGAGCCACCCAGCTCTGGATCTCCTCTCCACGTGTGCCTTGCTCACAACCCCATGAGCGGGGCAAATGGGAGGCACGGTGGATGCACTGTGTCTGTCCCTCAGTTCAGGGTGGGAAGAGGCGACACGCTCTCATTCTTACCTGGCAGTCTCTTGCCCCTGTGCAAATTAGCACATGGGCTTCAAGGTGATGGAGAATCTGGCCTGAGCAGGCAGCACGGATTTTGGGGGTCAGCACAGTGCACCGAAGGCACCCCCTGTGACCCCTGCAGCGCAGGGCGCTGTTCTTCTGTTGAACCCCGTGACTTCTGCCTGAGGGAGAGCATCTCTTTTAGAAAGTTTTGATTTAAAGACCACAAATGATGGAGAATCCGCCACATCTCTTGGCAAATTGCTCCAACGGTTAATTATACTCCCTGTTTAAAAGATGCATCTTATTTCCAATTTAGGTTTTTCTAGCTTCAGCTTCCAGCCATTGAATCTCATTACATTTTTTATCTGCTAGATTAAAAAACCCTCCATTATCAGAAATCTCCTCCCTCCGTAAGTATTTATAGACTATGATCAAGTTGCCTCTTAACCTTCCCTTGATCAACTAAATAGGCTGAGCCACTCAGTCTCTCCCAGTCAGCCAGGCCTTGTGCACCTCCATTCATTCCTACGGCTCTTCTCTGATCCCTCCCTGCTCCTGCACAATCCTGGAACAAGGGTGGACAGTCCTGGCTCAGGACAGATGAGGAAGCGGTGTCCTGGGTGATGCCATATGCAGATGGAGGACTAGAGTGGCTGGTTGTGGCACTGTGCTGCTGCAAGAGGTCTCGGTGTCGGTAAGATGCTCTCTGTGCTCGGTGTGGTACAAACACAGAGAAAATCCTCCAGTGAAATGCAAGAGACTGCAGCTCAGAAGGGGAGAGGAGGGGATGGCTTTGGGAATGGAAATAAGTAGTTAGGATTGACATGCCAGTAAAAGGGAAGAGGAGAGGTGTGATGCAAGGAGAGCACTAGCTGGTGATCAATGCAGCAGTGTCTTGGGTGGCAGGGGTGTGAGACCACATCACAAAGTCGGCTGGGGGTGATGCTGCGGTAACTAAACTGCTCAGCAAGGAGAGCTGGGCAAACGGGGTGCGTGCAGCCAGCAGGGAAGGAGCTCTGAACAGTCCATATGGACACACCCAGGGGCTCTGCCAGCTCTTGGAGATGGTCAGCTCAGGCTGAGGGTCATCGATGCCCCTTTGGGAAGGTGCAGCCTGGGAAAAGTGCAGATTTCACCTGAGCGAGGATGGGAATACCTGGAGAATCTGAGCTGGGAAAGTAATTTATGTTACAAGTCTGTGCTTCTGCCAGAGGTGTGATGAGCTCCCCCAGGACCATCCTGTCTGAGATAGCTTGGCATCAGCAATGCAGACATCTGTCTTCAGCGAGGTGGTTGTCCTGCAGAGTCGTGCTGACAAACACAGGCTGAGCTTCCTGCTGCTGGTTGCTCCAGACCAAGGCAAAGAGAGAGGTCCTTGGGTGATGCAGTGTGGCTCCAACATAGTGGCTGCTTAATCCCTGTCTGAAGCATGATCAGAAATGGCTGGTAGTGGGGCAGGATGGGCCGAGGGACATCTTCTGGCATCATTACGATGGAGCCCCAAATTGACATATGCCCTCCCCAACATGATTTTGACAGTGCTATCACATCTCCCATCCTGTTAGGCACCTTCTCCTGGATCAGTGCTGTGTCCTTGGTATGACTTGCTGTCAGGCTTGGCAAGAGCTGTATCCAAAATGCTGGCATCTGATGGGAACATTGCAACGTCTGGGTAGTGCTGTCCATAGGCTGGGAACCATCTACCTGTCACAGTCTGGCAGCCTTCAGTGCTTCCCCGTCCGGAGCCTCCTGCCCCATATCTCATTACATCCCCTGTGCATTGGTGTATGACAAATCCCCCAACTAAAGGGTGTGCTACAGGGAACAGGGGGTCCCAATGGGTCTGCTCCTTCCCCTTCTCTGCACTACAGACTGTTAAATCCTCTCAATTTGGGATGAAAAGGGGCTTTCCTGGAAAGCAGTGATACAGATGTGCTTCCACTCACAAAATCCAGCTGTGGATTCCAGTGTGTCAGCTTAACCTCATCCTCCCCAACTCGCAGCTGGAGCGTCTTGCCCAAAGCTACCTGCTCTTGTGTGATGGAGACACAGGGGCTTGGGGTCTAGGGCAGTGCAGAGTCCACCTGGCTCTGGGGAGCTGCACCTGCAGGTCAGTGAAATTAGGATTCTGATGTCTGCACAGCCAGATGTGGTGGTGGAGGCTGCCTCTGTCCCTGGAAAGCCTCCTCACACCCACAGCCACAGACCCTGGCTCCTCTTGCCTGGTGTCAGATGCAATAAGGGAGACGAGCTCCCCCAGTACGGCCAGCACACACTGTGTGGTCTCCCTCTGGCTTTAGGCTCTCAGAATTTCTTCTTCTCTCTGAGCGATGTCAGGCTGAATAAAACTAAATAGATCCTGATGGAGGAAAACTGCAGTTAAGTGGGTTGGCTGACTGCTTGCCTTCTTTTTATTTTGCTTTCTGACTTGTCACAGATATAAAGCCACCAGGGAAATGTACTGGCAGGCCCTTGGTCACGGTCCCTCACTCTTTCAGATGGTCTCCCTTGAGCCTGGTTAGACCTGCCTCCCTGCCAGGACAGGAGGCCGCTGCAGTCCCAGGAGGAGGGTCAGCACCTGGCAACTATGAAATGGAACTTGTGTCACCTTGTGCCTGGAAGTTTAACAAAGGATCACCCATCCCTTGTGGCTCGAAGTCAGCAGGGTCCTACCCACGGCCATCCTCCTCCTGCGCACTCCTCCAAGGAGCAGATGGAAGCTCAAGGCAATGACCTGGTGGGAGGCAGAGACCATCCCGTGGGGATGTTCTGCTGATAGTCGAAGGTTGGGGAAGACAAAGGTAAGCCCTAAGTCTTTGCAGAGTGACTACATCTCATGACCTCAACGTACATCTTGTGATGTTTGATGCTATATTCGCATAGCCTCTGGTCCCGGCATCATGTGAGCAAAGCAGTTTGGCTCTCTTTCAAATGTGCAAGTTTCTAGGGCACATGATGGTAGAGAGTGCTTGCAAATGGGATGATGAAAGCATCCCAAGAAGGCAGGATGCACTCCAGCAATTGTTTTCAAATCTTCTGATTTTTAAGCTAGTCTTATGATTCTGGGGGTAGGCCAATTTGTGTTTTTCCTTCTTTGGAAGCTATCATCCAAATCACTGTCCAGAGCACCTGTTAGGCAGCATGCAGCAGCCATGCTATTGAAAAAACACTGGCTGAATGCAAAATAGCGGCTAGTGGAATGCTGCTTCAGCACTGGTCTTTCGAGAGTCCCTGAAGAGAGAGACAAAGTGGAATAGCAGACAGAGACGTTTGGGGTACGTATCATGACAACATCCCAAATCAGAATTTGATCATTTTGAAGAAAATGCTCCCTGCAAAATGTCTCCCAAGTTCAGCAAAGACCAAGCGCAAAAGATCATGCAAATGAACTAGATGAAAGAAATTCCAAGACTTTATGTTTCAAAACTTTCCTCATGGCACTGGAACTGTTAAACATCATCCACAGACATGCACTATCTGTGATCAGACAGCCTGTGCTGTCCCACATTAACCAGACAAGATTATTGACAGCAAAGATAAACCCCTCCATGTGTGACCTCTGCAGCCAAAGTCAGGAACAGAGCATAGAAACACCAAGGAAACCCACAAAGTCTCAGAGCATCTTTGGTCCAAGGTTAGCACAGACCTGCTGGATTTAACAGAGAAAATTGCTTCTCGTTAGAGGAACATGACTCAAATTCCATGAAATGGTGGTGATTGGCAACACATCAAGTAGAAATGTAATTCTGTCTCAGAGTTTGCTCACTGTGGATTTCCAGAGGTGCTGAGGACAGCAGGCAAATGTCCATGATTTCAGAGGCTCAGCTCAGTAATTCCTTCTTGGTGTATCAGCTCAGACTCACACCTAGATGGTGCATGGTCAAGTGCATTGGAAGAGCAGTACAAACAACAGGACCCAGTAAAACCCCAACCATCAGCTGTCACCAGGGGCAGGTGCTGCCCACAAGACCCTCCTGGGAGCACTGGGGTCATGTTATGAGGACTAGCAGAAACGTGCCCTTCGTAGGCTTTTCCCTGAAATGATTTTTCTAGTTTATTCCAGATGTCCTGGTGCTCCTCCCAAAACACAGGAGTTTCCAGATCTGGGGTTTCATCTCTCCCTTTCTTTTGTGTTTTCTTGTCTTCTTTCCCTTCTTATCCCTTTTACCTTTTTGGTGAAGGAGTAGATCAAAGCAATGGAAATTTTTAGGTCATTAAAACTGAGATTATTCTGAAAACTACCATTCTTTTAAGGGACACAGATTTAGTATCATTTTTGCTGATCCAATGTGTGATTTTTCACTCATCTCTAATCACAGCAAATTTCAGAGAACCTCACTGGAGCCACCTCCTCAGATGTCTGAAGGTGTCCAGACCAGATCCCAGCCTGTGAGTTTTTTGGGTTACACCAACTGATCCCAACTCGTTGCATGAGCACCATGGGCAAGAACAAGAACAGAGAAGATGTCAGATGCAGACACATGACAAGAAGCTGATACAGCCAAGTCCTAAGCAGGGAACCATCTGCACCCTGCAAAGCCAGTACCATGTCTTCTGACCAGGAATCCAGCTGTGCCATCTTCACTCAAGCCTCACAGTTGTGTTTGAAGCTTTGGCATTTCTTGGGACCTGTTTTTAGGTGCCGTTCTGTAACAATGATGTCTTGTGGGAACAGTACCAGCAAATAAAGACTGTCTTCTCCCCAGCCCTACCTGCATGTCAGGCCATGAGGCCAGAACTGTCTTCCTTTCCTTTACCACTGAAGGACCCCAAATGTGGTTAAACAAGATCAGTTTGGTTTCTGCTGTTACAGGGATGTCAGAAAAGTTTATACTGAGGCTAACTTTACAGCTGAAACGTCTCACACCTCCCAGGGAGGAGCATTCTCGGATTTTCTCATGGTAGGGGCACCTCTTTACCCACCACCTTCTAACACAGACCCACCAGGAGGGCTCTGCCGCTGTTGTTCGGTCATGATTTTTGCATGAGAAATGAACTGTGGCAATAAGCGGGAGCACGGACATCTCCGAGCAGCTTGAGAATCAGTGCAAGTGCTGGAAATCAAGCCCTCAGTGTGTGCAGTGCTGCGGACACCCGCCTCTCCCTGCTCCGGCAGCGGAGGCTAATCAGTGCTGATTAAACCAAAGCTAGATTTTCCTGGAGAGGTTTTAAAAACCTGAAAGTAAAGTTGCATCCCCATGCCCCCCACCCTGAGACCATTAGGCTGAACTTCTACAGGCTCGTGACCTTTCTAGGGCTGAGCCCATGATCCCTCCGAGTTGGTGTTTCTGGCCACCCTCCAGGCATCTCAAAGCATTTTGTCCCAGTGACAGGGGTCTGGACATGCCAGTCTTTGCCAGGCTCCTGGGGAAGGAGAGTGGGGAAGGGAAGCTCAGCCCTGGTGCTGGTGAGAGGGGAGGACCCCCCGCAGATGCCAGGGCTTTGCTGGTGGACTGGGCTGCTGCCAGAGCAACGTGCTGGGGCTCATCTCTGATTTATCGCCAGGGCCAGGAGGTGTTGCATTAGGTTAAGTATTAACAGATCTCATGAGCCCCATTAGCTGTCCCCTTTTCACTCTCCAGCCAAAGAGTTACTGCTCCAAATCTATAGCGTCTTGGCAGCTGCCTGGCTGATTCCCAGGTTAACCCTCACCCAGCCGGCTCCCTCAGGCTCACTGCACAGATCAGCATGCGCATCGTGCATGTCACGAACCATGGGTGAACAGCATCCCAGGCCTGGTGCTGTTCTGCTTGCTCAGAAGCAAGGCACAAGGTCTGTTGGACCATCTTCATGTGCATATGTCTCTGCTCTGCATAAAACAGCAGTCCTCTCAGCACAGAAAGCCAGCTTCCCTGGCTCTCCAGGCTCAGACGTGCCAGCAAAGGCCACCTTCTGATGCAGACCCCCCAGACACTGGAAATCACCCAGCTCAAGAGCTCTCTGCTGGGAACAGCCCACAGGGTCTGCAGCAGGATCTGCCTGGCTGAAGGTGGGCATCTGCCCACCAACATCTCCATCGGGGTCAGCCTCCCAGTCCCCTCCAGGAGAGTCCATCACCCCTCAGTGATGCAGATCATCAGGCTTAGGAGACCTGGACTCCACCAGGTGCAGGACAAGTCCCCAGGGTCACCAGGTCCCATGGAGGCATTCAAACTGCAGACACCCATGTTTGGTCACACAGTCCCCATGGTTGGGGCTCTCCTGCAACGAGTACCCTGGAACAGTAATGCAGACTGTACTAAATTGCTGGAGGCGTTACATCTCCACCAGGCAACCAGGGCAGCCGTGGGGGTCTTTGCTCTGGAGACCACTGAGCACAGGGCCAGAAGTGAGCACAGGAGCATCTGGTCTGACCATCACATATGCAGCCGTCAGCTGGGATCCCCTCTTACAGGTGGACATGTTCCCCAGGCATCCCTCAGGTCTGCACTGGGAGGCAGCAGGGATGGGAAACACAGCGCTGTCTGGGCAGCGTGCTCGGCTGCTCAGCCTCCATGCTGTGAAATATTTGGGCCTTATCTCCTGTTGGAGCGCATCTGGTTTCAGCTTCCTCCCAAAGAGGCTTCAGCCAGCGCTGTCTTGCTGTGTCTCTCCCTGGCAGACCAGAGCTGCATAATTCACACCAGATCCTGGCAATCCGGCAGAGACATGAGCAGGAGGTACATTTTGCAGAGACTGGAGTGACTCCTGCTGCCCTGCTGGGCTCCAACCCAGTGCCCACAGCCACTGATGACACAGGAGGAGCTGGCAGGGGTGCAGACTGGGAGGTGACATGACCTGGCTCTCCTTCTCAAGGACAGCTCTCGCTTCAACAAGCCTTGGACAGTTTCTGCAGCTCCACATAAGTTCATGCTGGAAAACACTTCCTTTGGATCTGTTAATTGTTAAACAACACTATGCTTTAACTACAAAAGAGAGTCAAGCAGCCAAGTACGATACAGGGAGAGATGAAGGTTAACAAGCTGGGCAAGGTCATTATCTGACCTGCTCCTCCTCTGCCCCTCCTCTCCTCCGACAGGACTGGGAAGGGCTGTGCAATCCCAGGGCTGATGCTTCACATCGCTCATTAACCAGCCCCCCCACTCTGGACAGCCGATTGCCCGTGCAGTCAGGCTGCTCCATGTCAGACACCCTCCAGCACACAGCCTGTCTCCCTGCCACTGCTGCAGGATGCTGCTCTTGGGAGCGGAGCACAAGGGTACTGGGAGCTGCTGACAGGGATATGGGCACAGCACGGTGCTGGGGGAATAGTTGTGCTGGAGCATATGCAGTGCAGGTAGTGTCCAGGGTAGAACGTCAGCTTGGCTCTGCAGTGGGCTGGTGAGCTTCTCATGTAGCCTTCTGCTACCTCTGTGGGCCTCTTAGAATGAGCCCACATGAAAGACAGATTGAGATGGGCTGGAGAAAGGCAATATCCTGGGTGACCTGGGTTCCGGAAATGCAGAGCTGGCTGTGAGCACGGATGCACAGGCAGTGACTGTGCTGTTGCTCACACAGTGACAACTTCCCCCAGCATCTCTCCACCCTGCTGTGTGATGCTGCTGGTGCCCATGGCCAGCACCTCGCCCCCCCTTTCACAGGGGTCTCCTGGCAGCTCCCTTGGGGCAGGAACTAGTCTCTTTCTTCCTCTCAGAAGCAGAAACCAAAGTGTTTAGAGACGGCTGTGTCTCTTCTGGGGGGGAAGAAAACATGGGATCTGATGGCTCTTAAGTTGCTACTGTGGACGTACTGGTGCTTCCAATGTACCTCACTGCGGCACTCAGGACAGACATGACGCCAGGAAATCAGGTGCATGAAAAGCTTAGCACTTACTGTCACCGGTGTGGAGCTTTATGTGTTTAAATACCTTTGCAGACATGGAGCTAAGTGAAATTCTGAAGGTCAGTGAGGATATCAGCACACAAGCTAGGAAATGATCCCAGGATGGCCACATCATCTTAGCTCTGAGGGGGTGTCAGCATTTGGCCAGATGCTATTCACCATCCCATCAATAACTTGGCAGTAAATACCAAATCTCTCCGGATAAAATTTGTAGATGACATAAAGATTGGCAGAGTGGTGAATAATGAGGCAGTCACACGGAGCTGGATCGCTTCCCTCGCTGGGCCCATTCCAACAAAATATGTTTTAATAGCCTCAGATGCAAAGTAGTACACCTAGGAGCAGGGCTGTGGGCTGAGCCTGGAGGCTGGGGCCAGTCCTGGCAGCAGGGGCCATGGGAGGGTCTGCAGGCTGTAAAGATGTGCAATAGTTCCCAGGACAAGCAAAAGCAGGGTACCTGGATGGAGAAGTGCTGGGACAAATGGACCCATCAGCCTGGGGTACAGCGAGTCAGGCTTCAGACCACAGAGCCTGGGGGTGTCTGGCTGCATCCAACAGTCCTGAACAGGGGACTGAGGGGCAGCTCAGGACCAGGACCTGAATGTCACTATGGGGCACCCACAAGTGGAGGAGGCTGGAGAACCACTGACACAGGTTGTCCGCAGACCAGAGCAACCTGGGAAGTGTTTGTACGAAGCAGAGAGCCAGAGAGAGGGGCAGTGGCTTTCCCCAGAGAGCAGCACATGTAAGGACCAGCAGTGAGAGAGGGCAGGTCACTGTCCTGCACTTGGTGCTTCTAGGAAAATGAAGAGAAGGAGGAAGGAACCAGAAGCAAGCAGATAGAAAAAGACTTTATATGTGTGCGGACACTGTCCCAGAAGGATCTCAGGTACCAGGGGGTCACCCTGGATGAGAGAGATCAACCAAGGGGTGCTGGCTGGAAGATGGAGCCAGACAGGCTCAAGGGAGGCGTCATGCTTGGTCTCTGGAGCATGGATGGAAAGCCACTTGCACACATTGCCCAGAGGTGTGGCGTCTTCATCTTCACGAGTTTCCAGGCTCAGGTGCCTTGAGGGGCAACACTCGGTATGGTCTGAATCAGAAGGGCCAGGTGGGGGTTCAAAGGGATGCTGTGCTGGGAGGCGAGAGGAGCTGGTCTGGCATCTCCTCTCCCTCAGACCAAGTCCAAGAGTCACTGTCTAGCTCCCTGACCCTTCCTCACTTGGCATCCCCACTTTTGGGGTGGGTCAGCCCTTCCAGGGAAGGTGCATCTCCATGGGGGGGACCAGCCAAAAGCAGGGAGCTGCTGGCAGCCAGCTGGAAAATCACTCATCTGGGAAAGAGCCTTTTGATTTGAAATATCTCCCAGGCACTGGCTAAGGCTCTTTAAGTAAGCTTGTCAAGCATCAGCATTAACATTTGGCAAGACAAGGAGAGGGTATTAGCGGGGCTGACTGGCAGCTGTGCTCTGCGGGGAAGGGGAGTGTGCCTCCATGACCCCACAGGGCAGCACAGCCGATCTCCGCTTGCCCTCCTGCCAGACAGAGCCCCTGTTCCTGGGATCTGCTCCTCCCTTGGAGCTCCTCCTTCTCACAGGTGGAATGGCCATGCCAGCAGGATTCTGCAGACACGAGGTCAGTAGCCCCATCCGTGCTGGGTGATGTGCTTGTGGGTGTGTGGCCACAGGATGAGTCAGACTGAAGAGAAGGTATGTGGAAACTGGGCTACCAAGACCCACTAACCTGAACCCCAAATCCTTCTCCCTTCCTATGCCATAGGGAGGAGCAACCCTTCTCTAAACTACATGGAGCCCATAATGCTCAGCCCTTCAGCAAGGTCAGCAATCAGGGCGCTAATGCGGAGGGGTTAAACAACCAGCCGATGGTCTCAGAGGACGCTGGGGTCAGGACCATGATTGGAGTGTCGAAGGTCTCAGCTCCAAGCCCCCATGCTCAAACCCTCTGCCCGTGCTGTCCCCAGGTTCCCTCATGCCCCTCACCCCGCAACCTGGGCCAGTGCTGTTGGTTTGCTCAGCATCCCCACGTGCATGCAAACAGCAAAGGAAATGAGGGTTTGCTTTTAGAAAAGAAACCCCAGAGTGTGCCCTTGGACCAGGGTTCCAGTCGCAGTGCCAGGGAATCCCTCCTTTGGCCTGGTGGACCTCCCTTCCTATCACCAGATTCCCCGCTGCTCCCAGCAAGCCCTTTTCCCGAGAGCAACAGAAAAGTCCAAGATCTTTAGTCGCAGAATCATAGAATCACAGACTGATTTGGGTTGGAAGGGACCTCAAAGCCCATCCAGTTCCAACCCCCTGCCATGGGCAGGGACACCCTCCACTAGCCCAGGTTGCCCAAAGCCCCATCCAACCTGGCCTTGAACACTGCCAGGGAGCCAGGGGCAGCCACAGCTTCTCTGGGCAGCCTGTGCCAGGGCCTCAGCACCCTCACAGGGAAGGATTTATTTCTAACATCCAATCTAAATCTACCCTCCTTCAGCTTAAACCCATTCCCCCTTGTCCTGTCACTACACTCCCTGATAAACAGTCCCTCACCATCTTTCCTGGAGCCCCTTCAGGGACTGGAAGGGGCTCTAAGGTCACCCCAGAACCTTCTCTTCTCCAGGCTGAACAACCCCAACTCTCTCAGCCTGTCTCCATAGCAGAGGTGCTCCAGCCCTTGGATCATCTCCGTGGCCTCCTCTGGACTCTCTCCAACAGCTCCGTGTCCTTTTTGTGATGGGGACCCCTGAGCTGGACGCAGCACTGCAGGGGGGTCTCACCAGAGCGGAGCAGAGGGGCAGAATCCCCTCCCTCGACCTGCTGGTCACACTGCTGGTGGTGCAGCCCAGGACACGGTTGGCTTTCTGTCAAAATCTGACTATTTTGCCTACCAAGAATCCTTCAGCCCATGCCTGCATCCCAGAGGGTTTTAGCCTTCTGAAATCCTGGGGATGCTGGAAATGAACACAGATTTTTGGGGAGGATCCTCAGGTTAGGGAGAAGGGGGAACAAGAAGAAAAGCAAAGGAGGAAGAGCTCCAAGGATCTGCTGTGCTGCATTAAATGCGACAGGGCAGCAGAGCTCTGCTGATGCTTAGGTCCTGTGCAGATGCCACTTGTGCTGTCCCTGCTCTGCCTGACGAAAGCCATCCCTGCCTCCTAGAGAAAGCCTAGCAGGCTCTTGGCAGTGATTGCTCCTGGCCAGGATCCCACGCGGGGCATGGGGGCTGCTTCGATCTGAACCTGCCAGAGCACGGCAGCCAGGGCACGGTGTGCCCAGACCCCCTGCACGGTCAGCCCAGTGGGACCAGAGCCCCCCAGCAGCGCCTGCTACTGCAGGTGAAACCGTTGGAGCAGCACTGGCAGGGATTTACATCCCTCTGAAAATAATTATGGGAAGAAAAGTGCTGGTATTAATAGGAGCCTCCATTTAAAGATTAACCACAACAAATGTGTTGCATGCAGGAAGTTTATTTAACAATGCTCCCATTGTACACCCCGAGCGCATGTTTGTCTTCATTAGTGCAGTAATTCATTATATGGCCTCTCTAACATTCAAATCAGAAGGAAGAATATTAAAAAAGTAATTATACTTTTCAAAGTAAGGCTTTATGGGTAAATTGTATGCAAATCGCTGTCTAAATCAGGGCGGCATATCTTAAGCAGATCTAAAAGTTGCAAAGGCTTCCACCGCATCATTGATATGTAATCAACATAGATGTATGATTCTGCTCCTTACTTAGGCAAATTTGAATGGCAATACTCAAGTAGGTAATTGGTATTTATCACAATGGCTGATGTGGAGAAGCTATAATCTTGTTACGGGTGGGACCGGCCTGTCATAAATCAAGCTGCTTGGAGGTTACTGCAAGACTCTGTCACATTTTGGTTTCCAGATGCTTTTAATCACCTTTTTTAACCTTCACCTCATTTGTAATATGGGCAAATAACCTTCAGGTCTTCGAAGGCCTTTTCTGCAGGTGTCTGTGCATTCAGGGAAATAGCTGAGTGCCCTCACACCATTTGTCCACCCAGTGATGACAGCCCCTTTTCTCTAATCAAGATAGTTTAATGAGATTTTTTTTTTTTTTCTAAAATAGCACTAGGAATAAAACATGAAATTGATCATTTATGTGCACCAGGGAAATCATGTCATTTGGAAAATAATTTAACAGGATTGGATGGTTTAGATTTACTGCCCAAACTGCAATCACCAGCTCTGGGGAACAGGGAGGGGAGAGCAGAGGGTATCCCAGCAGCTGCTGCGAAACCATGGGTGGGTGGAGGACACCCACCCACATCCCTGGGGACAGGTGCCCCCCACCACCTCGGTGTCCCTTACAAATGCAGGCTGCTGCCCCCAGGCATCAGGGGTGGGGTGCAGGTGCTCGCATCCCTCCCCCAGGTCCTGGGAACGCAGCTGGGGCTGCACTGGAGAGCCCTGGGGTCTGGCTGAGCCCCGGGATGGGGTGGGCTGGGATGCACAGGACTATGCAGCTCCCTTTCTCCAAATTCATCCCCCCAGGTCCTGACTGTGACAGCAGTGTCCGTGCAGCCCCCTGTGTCCCTGCTGTCACACAACACTGGGGACAGTGGGGTCCCACAGCACCTCTGGGGTGTCAGGGCTTCCAAATGTGCAGCAGAGTCTTGTGCTGACAGGTCAGGGCACCCCCAAACACCCCACCACCCCCACGCAACCCCTCTCACACACAGAGGATTTATAAGCTAACAAGATTATTACAAGTTTCTCTAAGGGTCACTGGGATCAGTTATTGGGACAGTGCAGGGTTGGCCAAGCTGCTGAGGGACCACCAGCCCCAGGTCCCCACCAATGCTTGGGAATGAATGGAGCTGGGTGCAGGCAGGAGTATGCCTCCGGGAAAGGGAGGCATGAGGTGCCCAAGGTGCCAGGGCCCAATTCTGCCCAACCTCAAAGACACCCCCGGCACCAAGCAGCCCGTGGAAAACTGCTGCAAGGCTGGGGTCACCAAAAAGGAGCCAAGGGTCTCTCTTTTCTATGCATTGAGCCTTTTCCCTGATGCCTGAAGAGCTCCTCTGTGCTGACAGCTACACAGAGCTCCTCCCAGCACAGACTTTGGCATTCCCTGGTGTCCCTCACCCACAGGAGACATCAGCATCTCTACCTTCTGCCAGGAAGCAGCATCAGTGCATCCAGCCCTAACACCAAGGGTGCACATGTATCTCTGTCAACTCCAAGCACCCTTTCAGAGACAAGATCTCCACTCTATTCACCTGTGTGCTGGGTGGGTTTTCAACTTCCTTTGGGGACACACAGAAACAGTTACCCCAGAAGACCTTAGCTGGTTGTGCTGCCGAGATAAGAAGAGCTGCATCTCCCAGGAAAACCTGCCGTGTGCCATATGCATCTGGAAACAGCCCAGCAGACCTCATCTGAGCTCCCAACGCTGAGCCTTTGCACCAAACTAGGGAGAACTGTAGACCTGGAAGCATTCACAGAGGCTGATGGAGAATCACAGCAGAGAAAAAACAATTCAAAATGTCCAAAGTGACTTGAAGAGGATTCACAGCTGAAAATAGGGGTGAAATGATTTCTGCTGGTTATTAATGCCATGCTATTTGTTCCATGTTATTAGCAAGTGATAATGTGCCATGCAGAGGTGAAAAGCAGATACAGAAAAGCACAGTGGAAATTCATCTTCTCCAGCACAAGGCAATTGTGGAGCTGAAGCAGGGCACCACTGAGCATTGCAAACTCCAAGAGATCCAGGCATTGGAGAAATGAACATTTTTTTTCTTTTTTTTTTTCTTTTTTTTTTTTCTTTTTTGGAAGGGGGGAGAGAGGTTACATTTTTCTGTGTCAGAAATACGCCGTGACACGAGAGAATCCATCAAATGACACTGCGTGTCAGGTCGTGTCACAACATCATTAAAACATTATATCTTGTTGATGAGGCTCTTGCCATCAATTCAGAGAGTGACTGATTCGATCTGCAAAAAGTGGAAGTTTCTCTGCCCTGTTTGCAAGACAGCTGGCAGATCTGCGAGAGGAAGCACTATTTCATATTCTATTTAGGACATTAAGCCTTAATCCCATTAGAAGATTCATAGCATAGCCAGCCTTAGATAGAGAGATACTTCCATAGCTGGATGGATTTCTCCTACGACACCTGCACCGCATGCTACATGAAGCCATTTGGAAAAAAAACAAGCCTACTGTCTTCCCAGCTCCTCTCTGAGAGCTTATCTCTCCCTCTAATATAGTTTAGTGCCAGGTTTTATAGACTGCTCATGCTGTCGGGAATGTTTGCTGGTATTCTGTTAACTTGATGCTTGGCTGTTCCAACACTATTCATTTAAGGCAAGCATCTGGCATGTAGCAACAAGATGGCTGATAGAATAAAATTAGGCAAGTTTATGTGATTAACCATAGCTAGGAGCCAGCATCAGTCTCAGTTTATAAAAGGTTGTAATATATCCTGTAGGTTATTTATTGAATAGAGTAAAGCTGCATTCACAGGTTGGGAGTACCCAGGGAAACACACCTTTGGGTGCTGCTGTCAAGCGCTCCGGAGAGGATGCTGGCAGCCCCAAGGCCAGGCGTTGCATGAGCCTGGAGGAGGGAAAAGACAGGATGCTTCAGAGCAGGGGTGGTGGCATCACAGCAAGGCTCTCTCTAAGCCCCTGCCTGAACTAGCATGAGAAATGGGAACCAGGCCACCAAAAGTGGGACCCATGTCAGCTCAGGATAACCCTCCTCCTCCCCATCTCCTGCCTTGGTGCCAGGACTAACCGCAGCCATCTGTGTGCGCTGCCAACATGGGCTCCTGGCCAACAGGAGAGGCTGAGGTCCCCCCCATTTTGTTTAGACCAGACGGTGATAAACCTGGGGTACTGGATGCCTCCTCTGCATGGAAGCTCCTCTTGGTTTGGTGTGATGGCAGGAGACAGCCCGAGCCCCAACCCTGAGCAGGGATAAGCATTTGCAAAGCACATGTGCAGCCCAGGTCTGGGGGGGCACAGTGCAGGGTGTCCTGGCACCTCCCAGCAGCACCGTAGCAGCTCATGCCCCTGGCTCTGTGGGGCTCTGTGGGGCTCCTGGAGCTGTGGGTCCCTCTGGCAAGCTGAAGACCTGCACGTAGTCTCGTGCTGCTCAGCATCCCAGCTGCTGAGCTCGTGTTTAAACCGGTAGCCCTGATGCTGCTGGGCAAGCCAGCTGGTGAGTGCTGGGCTGTCCCCAGGGCTGCCATGTGCATATGACATGAAAACTGTGCCCCAAAGTATCCTGCCCTAAATATACCAACACGGCTCTGATGGGGAAAACGTGCCCTGCCCTGACTGCTTGGCTGGGGAGGGGCAACGTGACCATCACCTGCCAGTCAGTCCCCTCAGGTTTTGGGGAACAGGCTGGAGGGTATGGGATCCATGCTCTCTGCAGGCCTAGAGGTGTCTGTAATACAGGCACAGAGCAGGGAAATGGGTTTCTAAAAAATTAGAAATTAAGAAAGAAGGAAAATGCATGCTCTCAGCTGAACCATTCAGTTCTGCCAATCTCAGTCTGTCTAATTTTGCTTTCGTGCCATTGCATTTCTTACTACAGTTCAACAAAAATTGAAGCAAAAAGTCATCCTGAGCTGAGGAAAGAAGCATTTGTGTTGTTGTTAAATTATAATACCAATTTATTCTTTTCGTGCAAAAAGTTTTAGTTTTGAGGTACAGTCCTTTACGGAAGAAAAAATAGAGGATGGAAAAATCCCACTGCCTGCTCTCAGCTCTGGGTCTCTCCTGGTCCTGTCTCGGTATCACGCTCGTCAGCAAATCCAGCCGTCATCTACCATGCAATAGAGCAATGATTGATAACTGTGTAATAACACTGACCCAGAAAACCACACCTGTAATCTACCCCTGATGAAGACTGCCTACATAAGTCGCATCAGAGTGTTTAAATGCCTCACCAGTCTTTAAAGTAGTTAATTGACCTGGCTAAGATGAAGTGATGTTCCTGAGGTTGCTGAGGAGGTCTTTGCCAGAGCAGAGCACAGCCGTGGCTCTGGTCCATGCTGTGGTCACCGGTCACCTGCATGTCCTGTGGGCTTTGCTGGGATGTCCATCTACAGGTCACGGTTCCACAACGTGCTGTTACCCATCTCTCCATCACAGTCCTCTCCCCTTCCCCATGTCCCCATGATGTCCCCATGTCCAGGTGCAGAAACCTTTCCCTGTCAGCCACCCCCCATCTCTGATGGTGACCCACCCTGAAGCCTGAAGGTCGGAGGCCGAGAACTGGGAAACAAGGATATTCCAAGCGAGACCAAACGATGGCCAAGAATTTTGAAATAAGCACTGAGAGTAGCTCTTTTCTCATTTATTACAAATGAGCTAACTGTGTGCTGAGCTCTGTGCTGGGGTCGGTCTGTCTGCCTCTCTGTCTCCCATAGCCCTCCAACTAGGTTATCTATTTACCTATCTATTTACATGTATTTCTTTTCCCAGTGAATTATGTCAGGGAGGTAGTAAAGTGTTATGTATTTGCAAGCCCCATAATCTTTAAAAGCACAGTGATGCATGCTCCAGATGAGAAAAGAGCCTCCATCCAGTATGTTAATAGATAGCATTAGGGCAATAATGAAAAGCACTTGAGACAAGTAAGCCCCTATCAAAAGCTGAGTAATAGAGATGCACAGAATGAATCACAATGCACCTCCTCTGCAAAAGATATTAAGACGTCTGCTTTAGTGCAGGGTCTATTCACTCCAACAGCTGCTTCATTTCTCTGATTAAAATGGGAGTGGGGATAGCTTTTCCAGCCATTTCCCTTTTATCCAGTACCTTACACACACGCACACACAGAGGATCACACCCACGGTGTACACACAGCAGAGCCAGCACGCCGTGCTGATGGATACACCCTGGACACGTAGACAGTAGGACACACGCACACTGCACATAGGGACACGAGCTATGTAGGCATATTCTTACACACACACACGCTGACACAGACATATGGGAACTACATCTTCTCATATGCATGCAGCTCCCAGACACAAACGGGCACCTTCAGACTTTCTGCCGTACGTGGATACACCCCCCCACGAACAGACCTTCGACGCATCTCCCACGCTGTACGCACACGCAGACACACACACGTCCCCGCGTGCCTGGTTTCCTGACTCTCCCATCCCCACCATGCATCCTGTACTCCCACCCCAGCCCCTCTGGAATTGCACAGAGCCACCATGGGGATCCAGGCTGCAGAGAGCCTCTCCCCCGGCTGCTTACAGCCATGCGCTTGGGTATTGATGTGCAGCAAGCAGGGGAAGCCAGACAGGCTAGGGGCTGCGGGAGGAGATAAGGGTTAAGCATCTGGGATGCAGGAGAACCTTGCTGGAATATGACACCAGCCATGAACAGAGGTGTTGGCAGCTACAGGAGGGGATGGGCAGACCCATGGTGGGACCATGTTGGAGATATCAGACACTAAATGCACAGAGGAGGGAAATACCCTGCTGCAATGCCTGCAAGGGCTCTCCGGTGTCCTGGGCTGGACCCATGGCTTTAGCATCCACCAGAAAGCGTTTGATGCCATTGCTGAAGCTCAAGGCACCATCTGGGAGAGTCACTCCAAGATACACAGCGAAGTGCCAGGCCTTGCTCCAGGAGCATCAGTGGGAAGGGGAGAAGTCCATGCCGTGGGGACGATGAGGTGCTGGTATAGCTTACAGCCGCTCCGGCAGTGCCAGCCCAGCCTTTGCTGTGAGTACCACAGGCTTCAGAGCAGGAGCATGAAAAGGCAGGATGAAAGATCTGAGCCACAGGTCTGTCTCTTGATGTTGGCCCCCTGCTGCTGCCAGCCAAGGCTCTGGCCAGCTGCAGGTCTGTGGGCAAACCCTGCTGGGGCCCAAATGAGCTGTGTGATACTCCACCTCCATGACATATAAACTGGGGGGCTGCAAGCTGGTGATGTTGAGGGTCTTCCTTGGGTATCCTACACTCATAAGACCTGCCCCCATCTCACTGCTCCCCCAGGGCACAGCGCAACACAGAGGAGCATCCTCAGATGTACGTTATTAACTACAGCAACTCCCTGGCTTAGACCCTCAGCAAGGCTGTAGCAAGAGCAGGAGATTGAGACAAATGGGAGGAGTATGCAGCCTGATAGGAGCTAACAGCCATAAACAGTTGGGATATTATGCCTGTGATCAGCTTAGGCTCATTTCTATTTACTGAAGACACACATGAGGGTAAATCCACTGTGGGCTTCTTACAACCTTCCCCACAAGCTCTGGAAAGGGTTGGTGTTGCAAGAGCTGTGGATCAAAGCCTGGTCCATCCCAATAGTTCCCCAGCCCTTGCATCGTGCTGTGCACAGAGATGCACTGCCCAGCTCTGCTAGCCTGCTCCCTCCCCCCTGCTCAGCAATATTTCTTCCTCAGGTTTTGGAAGCAGCAGCTGGGGAAAGCAGATGGGCACCAGTGGTGACAAAAGTGTCCCTGGCTGTGGCAGGGAAAAGTCCCCTGGCAAAGGGGAGAGGGGCTTTGGGGAGCATCAAAGGACTGGCAGAAACGGTGAGAGCAGAGCTGCATCAGTGTCCTGCACACACCGTTTCCCCTGCTGCCCCTTGATGCCCAGGCTGCTGGTGCCGGGCTTCTCCAAGACTTGTGCAACATGCAGGAGAGAAGAAGCAACCAAGAAGAGCTGCCCTGATGACAAGCCCCAGAGGAATGCCATAACCAGGTGAGAAATAAAAGCAACACAATTAGTGCATTAGGCACAGAGCAAGCAGGAGCCGGGCGAGTCACGCGGCCGTAGCATCATCTCTGAGCTGAGACAGAGGGCATGAGTCCTGCAACGGGGACAAGCACGGTGCGCAGCCCAGGCTCTGCGCAGCACTGTCACATCTCCGCACTGGCTCTTCCCGCCCGCTTCGTGCTTGTTTGGGCCGGAGGCGAAGGCAGGCTGCCAGGAGCCCGGTTATCTGGCTGGCAGTCAGCCTGCGCAGGCAGCATGGGAGCGCCCTGCCGTGGGAGGCACCGCATGCGGGAGCAGAGCCGGGCTGCTCGCAGCATGGGGCTGGCAGGGAGGGAGATGGGGAGTTGGAAAGGGCTTGAGCTGACCCCTCTGTGGGGCACCACTGGGGCAGGACAGCTGGGCTCTCCTCCTTGCTCTGCCGGGGGGGTTTCAGGTGACATGGAAAAGGATTGTCCCCATTTGTCAGCTTTTGCGATGCCCAGGACAAGTGTTTGTTGTGTAGCTGCACAAAGGCACAGAAAGATCCTCCCTGGGGAGTCACCTGGGCAGGGGGATGGTGGGTGCATGCCCCAGGTGAAGTAGACTCGCTCAGACCTCATGCATCGCTAACACTGATGGCTACAGAGCAGCATCTTGGGGACATCCCTGAGGCCTGTGGCTCAGCTCCAGAGGAAGATGCTCCAGGACCAGTTTCTCTGCTGAGCTTGTTTTTGGGAGTTGGACCAGACTCACAGGAGCACAATTGGGGTGCAAGCCTATACCAAAGCTCTTCACCAAGAGTTCAGCTTTAAAGCTGAGAGATTTGCTGGAAAGAAAGTGCAGTGAAGGACACCAAGGTGATGGGAATGGAGCAGATATGCCCACTCACATGCCCAATTCCAAGTACTACCCCTACCCCAAAGCTGAGCATGCTGCACATCCCCTTGCACAGAGAGGTTGTCCCCGTGGTCCCTACTGAGCAATCCTTGAGGCAAGGTGGCAGGGGCATGCCATGTTCTCCAGTGAGATTTGCTCAGGAGGTGAGCAGAACCTGGCTTCTCATCCTCTCTCCATCCTGTTCCCCAGACCTCACTGCAGTAAGATGGTCCTGATAAATCCTGCACATCAGCTCTGGGTACCCCTGATCAGTACCCAGATGGAGTCCCATCATCCTGGGCATGGTCTGCCTGTTGGTCCCTGGGACAGGCTGCATTATGGGGAAATGCAGTCTGTAGCCATCCAAGAGCAGAGGGGGCCAAAAGAAGGGAGGACCCCAGAGAGGATGAGGCAGATCACTGAGAAGAACCAGGCGGAGGAAGCAACTGATGCAATGTTCATCCAGCTTCTGAAGATGGTTCAGGTGCAACCACACATCTATGGGATCTGATCTTGTAAGATCCCCCTGAGGTGCTGTGCAGCTGTGGTGGCAGTGCATCTCCAGTCACTTGGTAGCCCAGTGTCTGCAGTCTGGTCCATGAGCATCCCAGCATCAGCCGTGACCAAGGTGGACACAAGTCAGGTAAATCCTGGGGAGACAGGCAAAGATCTGGCAGGTCATCAGAGGGCTGCAGCTAGAGAGCAAAATGTGAGCAGAGTGTTTGACAGCCTGTTACACACCGGGTGCAGGGCATCAAACCTCCCCGTCTTCACCTTTCTCATATGTGCACTACCAGCAACAAGCCCTCACGCTGCCAAGCCCTTCAGCGGTCTCAGAAATCACCACCCAGCACAAAACCCCAGGACAAGCAGGGGAGGAGGCTTCCATCTCCACTGGCACCTCCAAGCACGTTGCCAGATGCCCAGGAAAAGGCAGCGAGGCCTCAGCGGGGAGCTTCAGCACCACGTCTGCTGCTGACTGCCAAAATTAACATCACTGACAAAAGGCATGATCCTGAAATTGCAGCACCAAACAGATGGATTGCTGGAGTATGGGAGGCCTCGTAATGGAAAAGATGAGTAATTCAAGGAGAGAGTCTAGTGCCAGCTATCCAAGTGCTTGGCTGCTGTAGCAGGCTGGGAACCTGGAGTACTGCCTGTCGCAGGGCTGGATTCCTCCAGCTCTCCAGCAAAACCTGCCGGCACGGTGCTAGCAGGGTCCCGTGCGCTGCCGGCGGTGCTGGCCCTGCTGAGGATGCAGCGGGCATCGCACGGAGCATGTGCCATGCCCGGCTCCACCAGGCCATGCCACAGGGACCATCCCCGGCGGCAGCCGTGCACAGCAGCATGGCAGCTGCCTGCGTCCTGCCCTCACCGCCCCAAGGAAGGCTGTCACGCTGACGTGTGCTTCGTGGCATGGAGCGGTGATCGCGTACTTGGAGCGGTTTTGCTGCGAGGAGACAGCGCTTGTGATCTCTCCTTAACCCCTGCCGCTTCCCTCTGCAGAAAGCCAGGAATATGCAGATTATCCAGAAGGCTTTTGTCCAGCAGAGGAAAGAGGGGTAATAGGAGTGCCTTTGTATTGCTCCACTTTAAACATCCCAACAAAATGCCTCCCAAAAACAACCCCCAGCCAACAACCAGCTCTTTGAGCACCCAGTTCTCAGCACAGTCCTCACACTGAGACCTGCAGGAGCTGGCTCGGTCCTTCACTATGAAGTGACTCATGAGAAGATCAGAGAAAGTATGTCTTTCTTCTGGCACTGAACAGCGAGATGGATGAAAACAAGGACAGGCATCCTTCTCTAACCACTGCTGTCCTTACTGTCCAGGAGCATCCTCACCGAAGCCCACAGGGCTTGTGCAGGATGAGGTGAAGGAGCTGGGATCCATCACCAGCACACACGAATCACATAGATCCTGCCAGCACAGCTACACTGACTTTACAGTCACAGCAGAGAGACAGACACAACCCCATGTCCCTTCTAAAACAAGCACGACCTAACCCCACTGCCACTACCACAGCTCACCCTGGCTTGTCATTAGACCTGTGATAATTAATTTTTTTTTCTTTTTTAAGTACAAATGCACTAACATAATCCATTTTTCAGTGGTATGACTGTTGCTACATGGATGTGACACAGCATGCTTATACTGGACACCTGAAACTAAAACTAATGTGGAAAAATGAGTTTGCTGGGTTTTCAGCAGAACATTTGGACTGTTCACGTCGCCCGGCCCTGGAGGTCCGTGGGACCAGCATCTCCTCCAGCAGACACCTCCTGTCTCATCGTGTCCCGAGGCCACATTGGCTCGAACAGGGACGTCAAGACCGGAGCACAACTCCGCACCTCCTGAGGCCAGCATCGCTGGGCATGGAGTTATTTTGCAGCAAATGCTGTTTGGTCCGTGCCCTGCTCAGCTCTCCCTGCAAGTCCCACCTGACACACTGGAGGAGAGTTTAGATGGTTCAATATTTAGGCTTGGCCGCTCCATCCTTTTAAAGCTCCTGGAAAAAACATCAAGAAAATGTGAGAGGCATAAATCAGTCGCTAGCATAAGGCCCCTTATCTCAGAACGACGCCTTGCAGTCCGTAATGGCTAATACGTCCACGGGCCATCTATCTGCCATGCTGCAGGGACTGCTGCAATTAGATGTGCTTTGCTGCACGCTGACTGCACTCCTGCTGCTCTCTGTACGCCAGGCACCCCTGCCATGGAGCTGTGCTCACCCCCCCGGGGTGGCGTGGGGGGTCCGGGGAGGGCTGTGCTTTTGGCTGGCTGTGTCAGGGTGCAGAGGCCTCCTGTGTGCGAGCAGACGCCGAGTTGCAGACTCGTGAGGCAAAGTCATGCCACGGAGCAGCAGAAAGCTGCTGTCGGGAGAGGCTGAGCAGAGCAACGTGGATGCGCTGCAGCCTCCCCATCCACCGGCCAGAGCACCCCCGGGCTGGGGGAACGCCTGGGTGCTGCAAAAAGCTGCGTGATTAGCATCAGCCCGGCTGGCTGTGGTGCGCATTCAATGCCATTTCATAGGTAATGCATCATTTAATATGATTTATTTACTGTAATCGTTTGGTTTGTTTTCTCTGTGTGTTAGGCTGTAAGATTGGGACTTTGCTGGGCTCCCTGCCTCCCCCAGCGGTGGGGGTGAACGGCAGAGAACAGGGTGGACGTGAGCAGGAGCTGAGTGTGAGCACGTGTGGACCAGGTAAGAGGAGAGCACCATGGGGCTGGTGGGGGGCATAAGGGAAAGGACTTGGGGGCAACACCCCCGGCACCCCAGCATGTCGCTGTACCTCTGTCCACAGACTGCGAGGGGGCAGGGACTAAAGCTGCTCTCCCACCCACCTCTGCAGCAGGAAGGTAAATGCATGTGTGTACCAGAGAGCAAAAACGAGACCTATATGTTTAAACTGGCAAGTTCTGTGTTTGTCATCGAGCTGTAAAATGATACCCTAACAGATGAGGACAGGAACTTCTTGGAAGGCTTGAGCACAGACAGCAGGAGTGGGGGAATAGCATTTTGCTTTATTTCTTTACATGCAATCCAAGGGGTTTTTTTGGTTTTTTTGTGGTTTTTTTTTTTTCCTTGCAGTGTTATATTTTTCTATCCAAAAATGGTTACGACACTGCCAGCTCTTAGAGGCAAGAACTGTCATTCAGTTCGAGGGCTTGCACAGCGCCTGACACAACAGGGTCGGGGTCTCTACCTGGGATGCAGTTAAATGCACAAATAATAAACACTGGGCTTGAGAGGTAATGAAAAAGCAAAGCAGCGACTGGAAACAGTGTGAGTATGTGTATTGGCGTGTGTACGGGCATTATCAAAGAGCTTGCATCTGAAATGAACACTGAACACCAGCTATTTCCAGCTGACTAGCTACATGGAGATGCAGAAGACATTACAGCCATGCAGATGATACTGAGCAGCAGGCTTTTTTTGTGCTGCATTGTAGGAGAACATGTGCTTAAACTAGCAGCCGGCTCCTGTTTATCACTAGAATATAGTACCTATTTCAGTGGGTGGATAATTTTAGGTGAATGAGAAAATGCTGCTTTTCTTTGGGTTAATGCCATGTGCTGGTTGAGATTATGCTCGCAGCAGTAACTTTTATCAGGTGCTGCGTGGTAGGAAGACAGCCGCTTAACTTGGCAAGTTCTCCCCCGTTTATTTATCACTCAGAGGTGGTACCTTATTTGGCTGGATACGGATCTTGTGCAAAGTTACAATGCGGGAGGGGGATGTGTATGGCACAAAGCAAATGTCTACTTTCTTCCTGCGATGCTGTGACTGTCAGGAGACGGAGTGCGTGGAGTGACGAGAGGCATGTGAGCTACTGCGGATATTAAGGATGTTCTTTTTTAGCTTAAGTTGGGGGAAAACCCTTAACAAAAGCCTTAACAGAACCAGGAAGGTTTATTCTCCAGCCCCTCTGTCTGCCAGCCAGCATCTAAGCTGCATTTCAGCTCTCGATTTATCTCAAGGCATTGCAAATGTCTGAGCAGCAGCTGGGGTGTCCCCAGGGGAGTGTCAAAGAGTCTTGGGCTCTGGGGACCGACCAACATGGTCCCTGCCCCCCTCACAGGCTTTTCCTCATCCCCCTGGCCTCCCCAAATGGGCAACCCTGAGAAGAGGGTGAATGGGCTGGGAAGATGGATGAGTAGGGACCACATTCAGGGCATCAGCAATGAGCTGCCCTGCTGTGGGGTCCTTCACCCAGCACCGATGCGGGGGGTGCCAGCCAGCACCTGCTTTGCTGTATGGGGTGTGCTTGAAGGCATCTGCAGCCCAGCACACCCAGCACTGCTGGGTCCTTTGCAGAGCAGCGTGGCCAGCTGAGCCCTTACCCTCCAGGGGACTTTGTCCTCTTGGTGCTTTATGGCCATCACCATGTCCCAGCATGGACTGTCCCCAGGCAGTCACAGCATGCCCAGCTGGTAAGAGACCATCGGCAGGGGAGACACAGGTTTCCCACCCCTGAGGGCTCTCCCCAGGGGCACACCTCATTTTGTGGCTTGGGAGGGAAGGATATGGGAAACCTTGGCTCCTGGTGTCAGACTGGCTGTAAGAACAGACAGAGTCAAAGAAAAGCACCAGTAATAGTGGAACAACTGTCCTACAAGAGTCAGGCAGTGAATAAAGACCCCATTAGACAACAGGGCATAGCTTTTCATGGCCACGTGGTCTTGCAGAGTCTGTGATTGGCACTGATAAACCTGGGCATTGATGTTTTCCTAGACAGTTCATCCACTGCACAGCGAGGATCAGGTTAGGGAGCCCAGGTTGTGCCTCCCGCGCTCATTCAGTCTTTTTTCACAGGCTGTGAGCCAAGCACTTACAGACACAGTCATGAAGTGAGACCATGAGGCAAAGTTCAGTCCATCCAGGGCTCCCAGGGGTGACAGTGATGGGAGATCACGGGGACCATGAAGAGCTCACAGTCAGCTGGTGTGTTGCAGATTGATGGCCAATTGCTGGAGGCTTTGAGGCTTGTGGCGTGGGGTGCTGTCAAAGGAAGGACACACCAGCTGTTTGGACCCTGCTGTGACTGTTGCAGTGCATGAACATGTTGGTCCCACTGGCTGTCGCAGGTCTCACAGGTGGTGTCTTAGAAGGGACTTACTAATCTCTTTGCTCCAGGAACAGCACGGGGCTGTGGGAAGCAGCCGTAAACATCCAACCTGCTGGCTCTCCACAAAACCATGTGTTGGTCTGGGCAAGGTGGTCCAGACCAGGTGGTCCAGACCAGGTGGTCCAGGCAAGGTGGCTTCCAGGTGCCAGGGACCTTCAACAGAGAACCATTCTCACAGGTCAAAAGCATGCTGGGTGCAAGTGGATGGGGCCATCAGCCCTCCATCCCACTCTGTCCCACTTCTCACCCTCACTTCACAGCTCATCAGGGCAGTGCTGAGGGGCCAAGACAAGCGGAGCATCAAAAGTAAGGCAGTGTGGTGGGCTGTGGGGCAGGGAGATCCCAGCGCTGAGCTCTGTGCTGGGTGGTTAAAAAGCCTGACACTGCTGGGCTCAAAGCCAGGGCACCGTGTCCTGCCCTCACCCTGCCCAGCCCAAGCAGACCAGGGGAGCAGCAGGGGACTCCCACCAGGGTCGTGGTCAGGCATTCACGGACCAGCCATCATCTTCAGATACCGATGTAATGTTTCAAATCCCAGGGTTTAAAAAACCTCCAGGCTACTTAACAGGCACAATTAAAAATGTGTCATTGAGAGCAGCAGCACGCCACAAAAAAACTACAGGGCAGGGACACAAAAACCCAGTTCCAGCGACCCCGCTGCCTGTGGCATTGCACCTCCCTGCCAAGTGCGTGTGGGATCGCTGGTGGTGAAGGGAACCCCCACGCGGGTGTGCGTGCACGTATGTGTGCAAGTGGACATGCATGGGGGGGTCTGTGCCTTAGCACACTTGCATGTGTGAGACTGCGTGGCCCCTCTCCCGTGCCAAGGTGAGGGACAACTAAGGATATTGCTGTGCTTCAGCACAGAGCTCTGTGGGCTAACCGAAAACAGATGTATAAAAATAAACAGAAATACTAGAGATGTGATTACCAAGGAAACGCATTTACATACAGGAAAACGTCCAAAATGACTGTCATTTACTTCCTTTATTTATTCGCATTTATAGGAGTGCTCCCACCCAGGGATCTAGGCTCAGTCATGCTCAAATCACAAGAAACAGAGCTCGCTGGACCCTTGCCCCATCACCCACCACCCACCGCCAGCTTACTCCGCTCCCACAAAGGAAAGCCTCCCCTCTCTGATGGGGCTCAGCATCTGCGGTGCTGGAAACCGCTTTCCTTCATTTCCCATCTACGGGCAGAGAGATTCTCCATCATCTTTCCTGGGACCCCCCCCAGGGCAGGATTTTCTGGGCTCGCAGTGGGGCAGACCCTGCCTGCACCCAGCCCCGGGTGGGGGCTTGATCAGGCATCAAGAGCTGTCGGGGTGAAGCAGCAGGGAGTTACTGGGGCAGGGATATGGGGGGATTTCTCCGTCCAGTTGCCAGCAGAGAACCTGAAGGGGGGAGATAGAGGCTGAGGCAAATCGAAAGAAAAGCTTTTTAACTTGCAAGAAATGGAAATCAGAAGAGTGAATTTGGGTCATGCCAAAGCATTCATTCTACAGGAAATGAAATGTTTTACAAGCCTTTCCTTTTCTCCCTTTCTTTTTCCTTTTATTCCTTCTTTTGGGGGTTTTCTACAATAAAAAAAGTTTCATTTACAACATGCACAAAGAAAATGTTTTAGTTGCCCCTTTTTCCTGCAGTTGTACACTGACTGCAGCCCTCACACCCAGCTTCAGTCCAATCAAAATGGCATTTGGGGCTCATTTACCAGCCATTAGCAACAAAATCCTGCACTCTTTTGGCTGGAATTCTTTCAGACTACCATCTTCACTCCAAACCTTTCCCCATATCCACAAGAGCCCAGGCACTGAACAGTGACATGAGGGTCTTACGCTGAGACAAGACCCACTCTGGCTGATGAGCCAGCTCCATCCCAACCCCCAGAAAGCCTACGGAGATGTTGGGGTGCAGTGAGATGAGCAAACCTGGAGGTTCATGATGTTCTGGGAATGACCGCAGAGGAGATTAGTTTGAAGAGAAGATTTGTACAGGTTTTTTGGGGGTATAATTGTTTGCGGTGCCACTTTGCCTTATGCAGGGACATGCACAATGTTGTCAGACTGCTGGCCTCAATGCTGGAGATGCTCTGGGGAAAGCGGGGGGGGGTGCAGCTCTGGCAGGACTGGCCCAGCTCTGGACAGGGAGCCAGCGACCTGCAGAGCATCCACATTTACCATATGCAAGAAGAGACAGACACAGAAGCCCTGGGGCCACTCTGCCATTGCTAAAGGGAGCATTTGGTGCCATGGATCTTTTCTTATTGATGAACTCCTCCATGTTGGGTCCATCAAATCTCCCGTTGGCTGTGTGGTGATCCTACAGGACTGAGGGATGGTGCTACGGTGCCCAGCCACTGGTGCCATCCAGGCAAGGGAGGCTGAGTCAGCAATGCCCACCGCATTACCCGCACCAGCCTCCCTCGGCAAAGGGCAGCTGGAAGATGACACAATTTGCTGCTCTGTTCTTGCGCTGCCTCTGCTGGGTAATTAGAGCTGACAGGGTGTGTTCAGAGTTACTGGGTAATTGCCCACACACCTAAGGTGTGGTGGAAGTCAGGAGGTGAAGCAAAATCTTCCGCCTGACAGAGATGCAGAGGTGCTGCCCAGCAGCAGTGGGATGAGGAGGTGGAGAGGAGGAAGCGAATGATGGAATGCTTCTGTGGGCACAGCGTGAACCCAGATTTCCCCCAGGCGCTCAGGAGAAGGGGACTGAAGTAACTAACTCCAAATTGTGCTGGAAGGGGAAGGCAGAGTAGCTCCCAGAGCAAGGCACAGAGCTGGGCGAGAGCATCTCTGCACAGACGGGGAGCCGGGGGCTGGCGCGATGACACACTCCATCTGAGTCAGCCCTGCCACACTGTCACACGAGGGCTGTATTAGCAGGAGCCTCACGTGTAGGACAAGGAAGGTAATGCTCTGCTGGCTGCTCGTATTTGTGCCCACATGTTCATTTGATCAGGTTAACTGGCTCATTTGCCTAGAAGTAGGGTGCCAAGCACTAATGGCTTTGGACAAGCAGCCTGTGCAACGCTTTGCTCTCCAGCCCTTGCAGGTGCTTCCGAGCTGGCCCGGCTCAGGGCAGAGGGGCTGGGGCACTGCTTCCAGGAAACATGCCAGGAAACGTGCCAGCAAGCAAGCGCTTCTGCAGCCATCAACTCGACAGAGTGGTGCGGTCCCCATTGTGCAGAGGGACTGGCCTTGTTACACTGCACAAAGGAACAGGGATGGGCCACTGAGTCCAGTTCACAACCCTGGCAAGCAAGTGGAGAATAGAGATTAAGGCCAGGATACTCCTTTCCTCCCTTCCAACATCTCCTCAAGCTCACCTCCAATGCCTACAGAAAGTCTGGAGGCTACAGCATGCCCCAGAGCAGAGGTACCCCAGCATCAGCACAGGTGAAACTCTCACAGCCAAGAGGAAAGCAAAGTCCAGAGACTGTCCCATCTAAACCTTGAACCTGCAAGTAACTCTCACCAGCAAGTGCCATCAGTGTGCCAGCGTCAAGCAAGCCAGTAGTCACTTCCAGTCTTGGCAACCTCATTATGCAGCAGGAGAAAATATTCCTGGTGCCACGCAGGCTCCCTGCCTGCGTTTCTCTCTTGCCCACAGAAACCATAGATCTCCTGCCTCCAGGTTTTCCTTACAAAGGCCTTCCATCGACCCTTCCCACTTGTGTCCCACCTTTCCTGGCCTCAGCTTCCCTCCCCTCCCGGTCCCTCCATTTCCTGCCAGCTCTCTGGCTGTGCCTGGCTTGGGGCGCGTCCATCGAGGGGACCGAGAGCCCTTCCCTCCCAGCCCTCTCCTCCTGCAGGGATGTAGGCTCCAGGCGGGACTGGCCATTTGTCCGTAGTCACCCTCTGACCTCCCCCTGGCCAGGCAGCCTCATTATCTGATTTGCTTCATTTCTCAAAGTCTGCGTGTCAACACCCAAACCTTGGGTAGAGACCAGTTTGTGTCCACCCCAGCCCGTTTAAGAGACACTAAACCAAAACAATGCAGTTCAATCTGAGGTTATCGTCAGGACCAAATTCTCTTATTTTTCTCGTTAGCAAAACAAACCTAAATTCATCTCCCCTGTTTCTGGCTGGTAGAGCAATCTGACTGTGATCAAGGGTATCTGTAGCACTTGTTCTCCATCTATGCCCTGGAAGATAAGTTCTCCCGTATCCACAGTTCCCAGGATTACTCATTCCTCCTGGATGAGGCCTTCTAATTCTTCCATTTTATTGCTCATGTTCCTGGCGTCAGTACAGAAATACTTGAACTGTTTCTGCCTGGTCTTATCTGAGCTCTCAGTCGAGGAGGTGCCGTCCGTTTGCTGGCTGGAAGGCCTGCCTGACGTCGGTTTTTGGCAAGGGAAGTGCTCTCCCATTCCTTGCTGCTCTCTGCTCTTCCTTTCTTGGTTGCTCTGCTCCTACTGACATGGTCATCCTCCTGCTTTATGTGTATTCCAGGCAGGGTGCAACCAAGGCCAAGAAAGGAAACACTCACTGAGACAGTCCCAAGACCCGTCCACAGGGAACATCGCTACTTATCTTTCTTCCTCCTGATAACCTTCTTTTAATATTACCCACTGCAGACTCACCCTTCACAAGTTCTTTATCCACTTTAATTCTGCGATCCCATCTTCTCTAGGTTAGCTAATAATTTCCCATGGGTGCTTTATCCAATAGTTGTTTAAATCTAGACAGATGGAATGCAATGCATTGCCTTTGTGCAGAAAAGCCGTGGCTTGCTTAGTGTCTGACAAGCTACCTTTGGAGAACCCATGCTGCATTTTATTCCATTTTTCCATATATCTCAGTGACTTTAACTGTTGTCCCATTTAACATAAACTCTAAAATCTTACATATGACAGAGGTGAGATTATCTACCCCATGTTTACAGGTTAAGATACATGCTTTACAGTCTCCAGTACAGTGGTAGTGCCTTGGACTGACTCCTTGCTACCAGTTCTGCTCCTTCATGGACCATTTCTTCCAGGACTCTCAGGCAGAGGTGAGCTGGTTCCCCCTAATTTCAGTGCATTAAACTGTTGGAGCTTTCTTCCCACCAAGGCAGTGGTCACTTCCATTTCCATACCATCATTCCTATGCTCAAAAAGGACATACTCACCAGTGCCAGCGCAGAGTGTCCAGGCAATGTGAAAGCGTGGCAGCATCTTCCCCACCTCCTCCCATACTCATTCCAGACTTCTCTTACTGGTTGTGCCAGCTTGAGCCCCAGAAGACCAGTTCCCAAAGTGCCCAGGGAAAATCCCACATTTAAGAACAACACTTTCCCAGTGGCAAAGCCTTCTTCACAAACTCAGATCACCTACCCACTCCACTGTGTTCACTCCTTGCCCTTCTCCAACAGGCAACCACAGAAGTTCTCTGAAGTCTTTCTTCACTTTTCTCATCTTCCCCACCATGGCCTAGACATTCTTGACCTGTGAGAGCAGACACCTGGCCACCACTTGTCCCTGCCAGGAGAGTTCACACACCTCCATCTGCTCTGCCCTCTCTCAGTTTTCTCTGCATGCCCCTTTCACCTCAACCTCTGTGTCTTGGTTAACACTATTACCTCCATCTTTCTTCTTTTAAGACTAGCTGCTATTTTATCTTTTATGGCCTACCTTCCACTTCTCCTCCCTGACCTCTGGTGCACCAAACCTAGGTCTCCACTCCATTTTCTGTTCTACTACCAGCCTCCTCCTTTTGCCTTGGGTTTCTAACCCCGTTTCTGAGGGTGTCAACCTTTGTTCAGACTGCCCTTCAGGTCTTTTCACACAGCAGGTATCTGCAGTTCTTTGGTTTTCTTAGAGTTGATCCTTTCTCCTTTTCTATATTGTTTTAAATGTCTCATTTCTCTCCACCACAATATCCAGCTGTTTCTGCACTTTTGGGTCTCTCTTCCACGACGCTCTCTGGCCACAGCCCCATTTCACTTGCAAGCACCGGGAGGACAAGTTGGTGGGAAGCACTGGGATCAAAATAAGGGTATTCTAGCTTATATCAAGCCTCATCCCGTGTACCTCGCCTCTGTTCATCCTCTCCTGTATGGCTGCAAGCGAGAGGGGAATCAGGCCATGTAATACACACAGCAAAGGCTATACCACTCTGACCCTTCGCCACAAGCAGCCCACTTAGAAGAAAAAGAAACTGCACGACACATTCAGCCACACAACAGCTGGGATACTGAAGTATAAGATATCCATCCCATTAAAAAGCTCAGAGATAAAAATCCTCCTCTAGTGGCATTGTTGTTTTCAGGAACACCTTAAAGACCCTTTGATTTTTCATTTCTTATATCCTTGTTACACAAAAGCAACAGAACAACTCTCCGCACAAGCACCACTAGCTACTTAACACATCAGGGTCAGAAGGAATAAAACCTGGTTTTATGGCTATTCCTTGGGCCCAACCCATCCGGCTACGCAGAGATACACCAAAATCCCGTGATATACCACCCTGATAACCATTTCTGCAGAAGGGACCGTTTTGAGATGAGTTTGCAGTCAGGACCATCATGATCATTTGTGGTTTTTATCTGATTTCATCTTCCTCTTGAGCAAAACGGAATACATGAAGTGCAGGCTCCACGCTCATTACAGACAGGGTTCAGCAAAGCTGCCCTCCTGAGCCACCCTGACATACAATAGTGTAATTTGCTCTCTATTTGGGGAGATAACCACAAGGAACCCCATCCACAAGCCAGATTCCATCAGCTGAAGGATTTGTTCACCTACAGACAAGTCGATTAAACTCAGGATAAGCCAGACCCAAATATCAGACCCAAAAATATAGCGCAAACCATTCAGTGTTTCCCAGCAGTCTTTCATGTTGCCATTTTTCTGCTCCTTGCCTTCTGGCCCCTGGGCTGCTTTGTAAAAAAGTTCCACAGTGAAACCAGCCAAAGTCGAGAATTTCCAAGAGATGTGAAAATAGCAGAATGCAAATTTTGTGGAGGCTTGAAATTTCAAGTGATTTACCGGTGTCAAACCCGTAAAATCAATTTGGCAGGTGTTCGCTGGTTAAAATTAGTTTTAACTGAAAGCTGGAGGCATTACTGTGGGTGTCTTTGAGCATTGTTTTGGATGCACAAGGCATAAGCATGACTGTGTGCATACAGCACATGTATGCGCGTTGTAAAGTGTAATCCTTCTTGTGTGCCTTGTAAGGCTTTTTGTGCATGCTCGGAGATCTCTGCAGACTGAAGCTGTGTGGCTGGTTACCGCAAAACAGTATTTGCAGAGGTTTTCTGGCATTTAAAAATCCCGGGTTTGCTATGGTGCTGGGGTGGTCGGTGTGTGGTCAGCAGGGTGAGGCAGGTCCAAGCCCTGGTGCAGCGTTAGTGCCTGCAGGTTTGCTCCCAGGACAAGCCCAGCCAAGATGGCTGGGGACAAGGGGCAGCAAGGGTGAGAGAGACCTGATGAACTCGCGGCATATAAAGGCACACGGGCTCTGCTCACCCTGGCCAAGGCAGCACCAGTCTGTGCTGCTTCCCTGTGGCAGAGCTGCCCTTCCAGCAGACCTGGCTCACTGTGCGGTGCGGGGTGGAATTACTCTGTATTCCTCTTGCCCCAGTACCATCAGCTGCCTCTCCTGCTCCTGGCTTTCCCAGGCACTTTGCTTGCTAGGTTAAGTCTCCATCGAGCTTTTGGACTTCTCTGGAGGGGTGGAAGCTTTCTATGAGAGGATGGAGAGTGGTACATTCCAGGTAGAGCTGCATGATGCAACCCCATCTCTTCAGAGAGGCACTAGGCAGCTGCCTGCATGGACCAGCACAGCATCCTGCCTGACTCAGCACCTGCTGTGCATACCATGGCTTGGGGACAGCAAGTGCGACAGCGGTGCCCACCGCAGCTCCAGCAGCAATGGGAGCAGAGCTCATCCTGACCAGTTCCTCCAGCTTCTTCTCCCCTACCCACACAGGAGTAGGGCCATGACTTCTGACTCCTTATTCTTTTTCCCAAGGAGCCTGAGAGATGCAAGAGAGGGATTACGGGCAGCTGCAGGAAGAAAGTGGTTGTGTTCTGCAGTGGTAGAAGTAGGTGGCTGCACAGAGAAGGGGATCAGTGAGTCCTGAGTGGAGATAAGTGCAGTCCTGGAGCGCACATCCCACACCCCACGTGTGAAAGAGAGGAATAGGGAGACCTCCTCCTTCATCCTGACTGTCCAAGGCTCGACCCTAATTTCTCCCCGTGCAGTTCACCCCCCTTGGTACTCCACAGCCCCCTCCCAGACTCCCTTGGCCCTAGAGCCCCTTCACAGGACCTGCATCTGTATTGCTGCGACACACGGCTGGGAAGCCTAGAGCCAGTGCTGGCAGGACTTGGCTGGGGGAACGAGCACCCCGCAAAATCAGGCGAGAGGGTCTGAAGTCTGCCCTTGCACAGCAAGCCAGGAGGGCACCATGTCCTCGATCAAACCTTTGTGAACTGAGAAGGGTCAGGCTCCAGCTGCCTGCCTTGCCCTCTCCTCAAGAGGAGATGCCATTTCATGACAGTCCTGCTGTCACAGAGAGATGCTGCACAGCATTGTCTGCTCATCCTGCTGTCTCTTGGAAAACTGCCACGTCCCAGTGACCCCAATATATCCCACCGACCTGCACAATCCTACTGTGCCACTGCCCAGTGCTCTCCACCCCAAGGAGGGACTCCCACACTATGTCTCATCCTCCCAGGAGTCACCAGTGAAATCCAGTGGAATCCAGTATACAACCCCCTATGCACTCCAGCATCCCAGTCTGCCCCACCAGTGACATGGTGGGATCTCAGGATGCCCAAAGCACGCTGCTGCACTGCAGGACCCTGCTGAACCCCACTGCAGCGTGGGACTCCAGTGTCCCCTGTGCAGGATCCCACTACACCACCGTACGCAACAGTGCCAGCAGACTCCGTCCCTCTGCAGTTCCCTTCCTCATTCCTCACACCCAGCTGGCTGTCCTGGATGTGATTTCTTCCATCAGCAGGTCATCCGGCAGGGACTCCGGCTCGTGTCTTCTGCAGCAGCAAAGTCAGGTATTTTGGGGGCTGGTGCTAAGGACACCAACAGCTGGCGTGGTCTCCCCTCCATCACAGTGCTGTATTGTGGCTGAGGAGGAGCAGCCTTCAGAAAGCAGGTGTTGAGTCCTTCAGCACATTTTGCAAGAGAAGCATTAGGAACTCCATTGCCTCCATCAAATCCTCCTGTCGTGTTCATGTCTGAACTCCTCCCTGGGCTCTCAGCTTACAGCTGGAAAGAAAACCCTTCCCACCTCTCCTGCTGCTGCTGTGCAGTGGGGCTGGAGCCATGGGACACCCTGTCAGTGGCTCTCGGTGGCTCTGTCTCTAGACTAGGCACCATGTCCCCAGGCAGGCTGGCACTCGGAACTCCTTTTGGGGGTTTCCAGGGTCTTTTGCTCAGGCAGGCCATTCTCATGCTGGCTAAGGCTCTCCAGACCCCTGAGCAACCCATGCTCTCCTTCACTCCACACCTCCAGCATGGACATCTGATCTCCATCCACTCCTCTCCAAACACAGCATCACTGCCCAGCTTCCCGTTGTGCTGGGGCTCCTCTCCTGCCTGGGACATCACCCAGCTCCCCAGACAGGGCCCATTCCCAAATGCTTCCTGGGGATCAGAAGCTGTTCCAGGACCCCAGGCCATGGGAGAGGGGTCGGCAGAGCCAGACGTGCCCAGGTCCGGGGGCTCTGGGCTGGCTCTTTGACAAGCAGCAGCAGAGCTGGACCAGTATTGCTCCCGTCCTCACTCCAGGGTCAGCAACGAGTCCAGAGGACAGGGCAGGGACCACTTTATCTCCCCTTTGGAAATTAAAAAAGAAGCAGAAAGGGTTTGGTTTTCATTAATATTTTTCTTCAAAAGTTTTCTGGCTTCCCTTCCCTGTCTTCTGCCAATATTTCTTCGAGGGGGCGGGCGAGCGAGGAGCAGGGAACGTCTGGCAGGTTTTTGTTTTCAATTCGCACAAACCGATTTTTTTGTGTGTGTTTTTTCTCTTTCTGGAAATTCGCTGCAGACAGGCACTTCCTGCAGAAATCATCATTTTCAAGGGAAAAATATCTTGCAAACATGTTTTGTCCCTTTCAGTTTGCCCCAGGTCTGCAAAACCCTGGGCTGGGCTGCTTCGTGTTCCCGGCCCTGCCATGCAGCAGCAACAACCAGCGTCATGCTCCCACACCAGCCCTGCCTGTACCATCCCTGCCCCCTTTGCTGCCCACCACGCCACCTCCCCGTGCTGCCCCATCGCTCCCGTGGGGCTCAGGCTGGGTTTGTCTGGCTCCCATGAAGTCAAAGACACAGAGGGAAGCTCCAAGCCTGGGTGGTGGATATGAAGACTTTGGGGTTTGGCCAAGAGAGGGCTCATGCCAGTAGAGCTCCACCACAGTGTCCTGTCTGGTGGGGCAGAGATGCCCTGCCTTGGCAGAAGACCACTCAGATGTTTTACCAGCTGTTCTCCTCTGGTTTCTCCCTGCTCTCACGTGCCTCCACAGTGCTCTCGAGGATGGGCAGGAGGTGATGGCTGCAGCTGGGCAGGGGCACCTGGCAAGAGCAGGGACATCCACAGCTCGCAGACCCAGCATTGGCTTTGGCCTCCGCCCACCAGGGTCCCCAGTGAGCCCCACACCACGTGCCGAGCAGCACCGGCTGGACCTTGGCCCGTCTGGACCTGGGCTTCCTTAGACGAAGTTCTTTGGTCCTGGAGCCTCTGCTGGCGGGCAGGCACAGGGGTAGCCAGGAGTGTGAGGTTAAATAATTCATTCCTCCATAAATCTTTCCTAGAAACAATTTTTTTCTTCCCAGGGAGACACATTACCACCTCGCACACGCAAACCTGACCAGGAATTATAAGAGCAGGTTTCTGCAGCAGTGAACGGAGCAGGGAGAAGGGAGAGAAGGGAAGGAATAAAATATAGATTCTTGAACTCAGACCTGGGAAGCGGCAAAGCATCAATCTTGTTAAAGGACTAGTGTGGACTCTCCAGCCAGCCCACTTCATCCTGACTCCTGACAGGCCCTGATGATTTGTGCCTGCTCAGCAGAGGAGAAGTCCCATAACTCACCCGCCGAGACGGCGTGGGATGGAAGCGCGACCCGGCGAGCGGGGAATGACTCATCGCACGCCGCATCCTGCTGCGGCACCGGGGCTCCCCACACACCGACCGCCCCGACCAGCCCGCGGGCTCCTGGGACCGGCGTGGGGTCCGTCCCCGTCCCGCACTTCCAGAGTGGCACAAAAGCCTTGCAGAGTGTGGCAGGATTTGCTCAAATATTTATGGGGCTCGCAGTGTTTTTAGCCATTGCATGGTGGTTATAAGGGGGGGGCTGAAATTCTTGGGTTGTCCCGATTTAATGTGCATCCCTACACTGCTTGCCCAGAAAACAGGCGCAGCAGCTGTTCCCCATCTTGCAAGCTAGAAGGATTTGCTCTTTACACCCAGCCCTCGTTGAACCGGAGGAATCCTGCCATTGCTTCTGATGGTCACGGGTCGAGCCCGCAGGGCTCTGCGGAGATGTGCTGAGCATGGTTATCATCTCTGAGATGGACAGTACCTCTGCTCTGAGCCCTGCCCGCAGGCACCGGGACTGAATTGTTGATTAGTGCAGAATCCTGAGCAAGGAGAGGAAATTCTCCCTGGAGCCCTGCCAGGCCAAGTCCACATCCAAAAATACATCCTGCCGTCCTGCTCAGAGCCCAAAGGTTTTTGGAAGGGAGGCTGCAGCTGCTTCACATGCAAAAAAATAATAGCAGCCCTGAGATCCCCGCATCCTCGTGAACAGTGCTAGAGTCACTTTCAAATCACAGCATTTATTCCAAAAGAGAGATGGGGAGAAGAAAAACAAAAAGACACACATGCACCACCACGGATCTGGCAGGCAAACACAGCTCCAGGGCTTCTGTTTGCCCATCACAGGAAGATTTACTAGGGGAAAAATATAGGCTGATTAATTATGCAGCCGGTTTGGTCCATTATATCATAAAACCCAGCTGTGTAGGACAACACTGGAGATGCTACCTCTCCAGCATTATCTCAGCCCGGAACCAGGCGCCTGGAGCCAGAAGAAGCCGTCTCGGCACTGAATCTTCGCCACCGCACGGAGCGATAGCATCTTCCGAAACCCACCTTTTCCATTTGAGATTAGGAGTGCAGTGAACTTTGATATTGTACCACTGCTAATTTCAATCGGCAGGCCCCTCGCCGGTGTCACCGGAGGCCTCGGGTTCATTCAGAGAGCTGCAGCAGCTCGCGAGGGGAGGAGGGAAAACAGCCAAAGACTCCCCTTGAATATTAATGAAGCATCAAAGCTTTTAGCTGCATGGCCGTGTCTGAGCACGACTGCTCTCCAGGGCTCTGCTATGCTTGGCACAATAAAGCCTTGGTAATTATTTCCAATAACTAATTTAGATTATCATTAGCCCCACATTGGAGGCACAGAGAATGCTGCCCTTTCAAACACTTGAACCACTGAGCCTCAAAAATAAAACGTTCACTCTCTGCAAAGAGATCTTTGCCAGCTCTAATAAATTAGAATATATTTGTGTGCGTTAGCGCCTGTGGTGGCTCAGGATAATGAGAGTAGGTTGTGTCTGGGAACGGAGAAGAAGGTGGCACCTCCTCTGCCCCCCCGCCTCCCCCTGTTCCGCACGGTGCACATTCCTTCGGGCCCCAATTTGTCCCCATTATCCTCCTGCACCCCCAACCCCAAATCACCCAGGTCTGGCAGCCAACCCTGTCACAGCCAGTAATAATCCATAAATCATTCCACTCCTTAAAAGAAAATTCCCGTGCGGTGTTAACAGGCTCCCGTGCCCCAGCGCTCGCTGCCAGCCCCGTGCCCAGCGGGGCTCTGCACCCCATGGCAGGTGCTCTGCCCTCTGCAGCTGGGGGGGCTCCGGCAGCTCTGCCCACACCTTCCCTGCAGAGCCCGGGCGAAGCTCCCCAGCTCCTCGGCTGGGTGTGCTGCCATCGTCCAGCCCTGGGCACACCTGGGAGGGTCCCAGCACCGTGGTCCCCAGCACCGTGGGGCTCTTCCAGCCACTGCCAGGCTCATGGAGCAGACCACGCTGCCTGCCTGCCTGCCTGCTCACCCGTGGCCACCCACTCCACCTCCGTGGAGCAATCCCCAGCCAGCAGAGATGTCCCGGGGAGGAGGTGGGAATGCGGCCACCTCAACCTGCAACCGGCCGGCTAACTGCCGATTTCCCCAAGGCAAGGCGAAGCTCTTGGTGCCCCCACCCCGAGCCCAGAGCCTGCCCTGCATCCCCTGCCTGCACGGAGGAGACCTGCCTGTAACTCCTGCCTCTGCCACCGCAGGGGCCTTGGGACCTTGGGTGAATCACTCCAGCTTTCACAGCCTCTGTTTCATCAACCGTGTCATTAGGCTAATGATAATTAATGCCTGCAAAGGGCTTTATGCTCTTCAGCTGGAAGGTGATAGTGAAGGGTAAATTATTGTTATTACTATAAACACAGGGTACCTACCACTTACCGTGGGTGGGACCTGCTTTCTGACTTGCCTCAGCTCTTCTTGGATTAGGACCAGGGTCAGGTGTGAGCTTTGCTTCCTCTGTCGTTTCCAAATGAAACTGTGTTTGAGACAGGCACTGCTGGGGTCAGATCCTTTTTCATGCACAGACTCAATAGGTTGGGCTCATTTCATGGAAGCGTGCATGTTGCAGCACTGCTGGGGTAGGATGTGAGAGCTTCCTCCACCATCTCCATGCCCATTCTCCAAGGGGATGGTCACCTTCCCCTCACTGGCTTTGGTGTCTACCCCTTTAGTGGTGAAACCAGCTGAGCTGCACCCCTTCTTTAGTCCATAAACACGTGTATGTGCATGGATGTGTGTGTGCACCGAGAACATGCGTGTGCTAAGAAACGCCTTGTGACTTTCTGACAGCGATGCAGCGGACAGTGTTTGGCAGATGTGCAGGCAACCCCCACTGCTGACCCGCCGCACGCTGAAGCAGCCGTGACCCAGTGCAGTCACTGTCCCCGGAGCTGTGGCCATCCAGGGTCCCCACATGCCTCTCGCAGCCAGATGGGACAGCAGCTAGCGATGGGATGTGAGCAAACCCTTCAGCCCCAGGGAGCATCCCACATCACACAGTGCAATTTGGCATGTCCCAAATCTTCCTGACCACCACTTGTCCACCCCTTTCTCCATCATGGCCATGCATCCCAACACCCTCCCCATTGTTGTCACACCACTTCTTCCCACTTTCTCAATAAACTTGTTGGTGGCTCAAATTTGGTTAGATGGCTGATTGACTTCATTATTTACTTTTTTTTAAGCTTCTATTCCCTATGGACAGTTTCAGTTTTCATTAAAAATCTTTCATCAGAATAAGCCATAATAGTCAAAGTCTGTTTCTGGTTTTTGATTAAAAGCTGGAATCTGCAGTAAAAGAAAAAAAATTAGATATTTCCCTCCATCTCTTTCCACCCCTCCTCCCCATTTTTATTTAAATCCTCCCTATAGAAAATTCCTGTCACTGATCCTGTTGTGCGATTGCCTGCCATGGGGGATGAAGCAGGGGCTCATTTCTCCCAGGCAGAGAGAGCAGGAGCATCGCCTAGCCATGCCAGCTCCTCACCAACCCCACAAGTGCTGCAGAAGGCTAACAGCAAGTTCAGATCAGGGACATGGTGCTTGCTGCCATCCTTGGCTGTTATGACCAAGTTGGGACATCACCAGGAGCAGGACAGGACGAGCAGGCATGCTGGTAGCGTCGGGTGCCTCTCCCCAGGCTGTGTCTGGCTGCACGGCTCATCTGCTCTGTCTGTCCATCCACTCCCGGTCTTTGCAGAATCACAGCAGTGCTGGTGGTGGGGACATCTGGAGGTCCCAATCCATCCTCCCTCTCGGAGCAGGACTGTCACCAGCACCAGACTGGGATAGCCATGGCTTTGCCTAGCCAAGTCTCGCCAAGCATGGAGGTGCCTGTTGTATCTGTGACCCTTCTCAGAGCTGCACCATCCTCCTGGGGAAAAAGGTTTCCCTCATATCCACCCTGAACGTCCCAAGCTGTAATCTATGGACGCTGTCCCTTGTTATTGCGTCTGCCACAGCCAGGAAGAGTTTGGCTCCGTCACCTCTGTATGTACCCTTCAGGAAGCTGCAGGCTGCCACCGGCTCACATTTCCCCAGACTAACCCAGCCCACTGTCCTCGCAGGTTGTGTGCCCCAGGCCCCTCACCATCCCTTTGCTCCAGTTTCCCCACATCCTGTTTGAACTGGGGGCCCAGCACTGGACACGGTACTCCAGATGCAGGCTCACCCATGCTGCATGGAGTGGGTAACTGTCCTCGATGTGCCAGTTGTGGCTGTCCCAGCATAGCATGGTACATTTGCCTTATGTGCAGTGAGCATGTGCTGTTGGCCAGTGCTCGGACCAGACTCCCGCAACCTCCAGGTCCTCCATAACCTGCTGCTCAGCAAGTCATGTCCCAGTCTGGACCAGTGCACGGGGCTAATCTGCTCTGGGTGCACTACTCTGTCCTCCTCATTGCCCTCAAGAGAAATCAAGCAGCTCTGGCTGAACTGCTTTTCACCAGCAGCTGCACCAGGCAGCTGCTGTGCACCAGAGCTCGCAGCTCCTAATTTCTTTCAATACTTGATCTGAAGCTGTCCCTCAAATTAACCTCTGGTCAAATGCACCATTCCCACCTTGTGTTGCAAACACACACATGGCACTATAAGCATGGCATCTTCAAAGACCTTCATAATCCCCGTCATTCACAGGTGGACCAGGAGCACTGGCTGACGCCCTGCCGCCTCACCACTGTCTGTGCACCCCTCCTGCCCCCTGACCACAGGGCCAGGGTTCGTGGTCTTGGTTCATGTCATCTGAATTGTTATCTATGAAACGTAATTACCTCCTCTCCTTCCCCCTCCTGCCCCGGTTCCTCTCTCAGTCCCAAAGTGATTTCTTCCAGCCCATGTTAATGTTCTTGGAGGAAATGGGTTATCTTTCCTATCTTTCCATATGTGCAAAATCGCAGCTCCTACCCCCCTGGCTCAGCACTGCATACTAATAGGGAGGAGGCTGAGATTGAAATGTATCAAAATGCAAGAACTCAGCTTTGCTTTTGCATCCTCAGAAGCCTTATTTTGCTTTTTGGGCCAAACATATTGTGCACTTTCTGTAACAATGAACTTATCACACTTATTATGATAAACTGAGAAGGCACTTTCCACAGTAGACTAAAATCCTGCAGATTGACTTCAACTCTCAAATATTTTTGGATACACGTACATTTTTCCATGACTTTTCTGTCAAGGGGAGTATCCTGTCTCGGCTAGTCTTTGTGTGAGCGCAGCAGCTAAGTCCCAATCGATGGGACCTCTCACCGCTCCTCCCTGCACTGCACTGGGAGTGGGCAGCTAATGCCGTGTTCTTCCTCCCTGGGGAGCACCAGGGCATTAGTTACCCTGCATAGGACTCATCTAGAAGTACTGGAAAATGCTTATTTTGCCAGTTCCAACTCTGTGACCACCCAAGGCACGGGGGATTTTCAGCCCCCCACCTGCCAGGACATCCCACCCAGCCTGAGCAACCACCCACTGAACTGCACTGCAGAAATCATCCCCCTCTTGAACACCATCCCTTGGGTTCCTGATTAGCGGGAGATCCTCTGGAAAACTAAGCCAGGCAGATATCTCTGTAGCTTTGCTCTCTTGCTAAGGTAGATGAGACAAGAAGTCTCATTCGCCTAATGCCCCACCACAGCTAAGCCACCACTGCAAAGTCCTAAGCTAAGCAAACATCTGGCAGTTACAGCTGGAGCATTTCCCTGTGTGACAGTCAATGAGGAGAGCAAACACATCCCCTTCTGTCCCACGCTGGCCAGCTACATCCCAAAGTCTCTGCATCTCTTTGGCTGCACTTGTCCAGTGCCACCTCGACTTCCCCAAATCACCTTTTGCAGACACTTGCTTGCACATTTCTCCAGACACCAGAGATCCTCCATCACCTGCATCCATCACATCCCCACCAAGTACTGTCCAACCACCTGTCTCCAGGGACCATAAGCAGAAATATGCTTCAAAACACACCAGATATGGTAAAAAAGTGTTTTCCTTCTTCCCACAGACTGGCTGAACCTGGGAGGATACTGTGCGGATAAATCCTCAGGACGCAGCAACCCACAGCCAGCTTGTCAGCCTTTAAGCACGTTTGGTGGCGTGGGGAAACAACCACCATGTAAAACTCTCTGGAGTTAATTCCTGGGAAACAAGAGTGCCACGCCGTGGTGAGCACCCAGCAAGCACAGAGAGCTCACCCCACGGATCGCCCGGGGCGGCCACCCCAGCCCTCAGCATCTACCCATGGCAAGAGCTGGAGCAGCGGGAACCTGTATTTTGGCACATCACCTCCATCCTTCACCTTCAGAAATGAAGCACGTGGAAAATGAGAGCAGAAATGCCTTTGCTGACAGGTTTGAATTAAGAGATTCCAGCTTTTTATAAACAGTCTTTGGATTTCCTGAAAGTTACAGTGCCGGGCATCATTTGTATGCAGGATGTATTCTAGCTCAAAGGTACCAGAACTAATGCTGTCCTGTTAATGAACTGAGTGAGTAATAGCCATGGGTATAGAAAGCTTATGTCTGAAACTAATCCTAGTTAATGAATCTATTGTTACAGGTATTAAATGGTGACAGGGGGTTTCATCCATCAGCCCTCCATTAATCACAGCGTCCCCGCCTATGCTTATTATTTAGAAGCCAGCAAAGGGATCTTAATGATATTAGTAATAGACCGGTTGTGGTACGTGACCTAGGACAAGCTGGGGATTTAAGGTGATAAGTGTCTGATCGCATAAGGCATTTTAGAGGTGATCCAAGCGGCTTTGCTCCCCATGGCATGTTATCTTGTCTCCACCAGCTTGCTCTGCTCAGGCAGCGCACTGGTCTCAGAGCACCGGTGCACAGAGCCGTGGTGGCCGCGCTGGGAGCCTCACCTCGTCTGCTGCTGCCTGTGAGGAAATCCGGCAACTGCACGGGGGTCTGCCCATCTTCTTCAGCAACCCCTCCCTGCAGACACGCACTAGGTGCCCCAGCCTGCAGGGGCACGACATAGGGCCTGAGTATGCCCACGGGCTGCACGCATGGGCATAGCATGAATTTGTCTGCACAAGTAGCCAGGTGCAAACCCACGTGCATGAGCACAAATACCCACACACCCACACAGCCTCGGAGCAAATGACTCAAAGGTTTCTCTGGAAAGACGTGAGGAGCATCTGATATTCTACGCTAATTCTCCATCTGGACGCTCTCGGCATGTATGTTGGGACAGGATTCATCTCACCTATCGTGATCCTCTAGAGTCACGTCTGCAGTCAGAGATATTTCAGCCCAGCAAAGGGACACCATCATCTCCAGGGCAAGGCAGGCTCTCTGAGAGGGCCAGGACAGTGTCTAAGGTAAAACAAGCCACCATCTTCTGGGATGGTCCTTTGCTCCTGCTGCTGCCTCCCACAAGGCAGCCTGCATGATGGGTTTCAACTGCGCACACCGCTTTGGGTTGCTGATGGCGGGGATGAGTCCCAGCGCTGTATGCCTTGGCCCCAAGCAGATAAGGCTGCATTTCATGAGGGCTGTCAGCGGGGGCATGGATGGGTAGGCTTGGGAGAGGGTCTTGGTCTGGTGGGTTAAATAGTTCGTGTCTGTTCTTCTCCTGAAGACTGCTGTGCCCTGAAGATTACCACAGTAGCTATGCGTGAGGGACATACCCGGAGTCACTGCAGCAAGGCTCACTGGCCACCACGGCAGCAGCAGGGTCATCCTGGTGGGGTGGGCAGGGATACTGTGTAAGTCAGGGGCCTTCCCTCAGGATGTGAGTGCAAAACCCCGAACATAAAAGCCTACAGTAACTGAACAACCTAGAGGTCCCCATGTCTTTGCACAGCTTTCACCTTCAGCCACCACTGCAGTTCATGATGTCCTTACAATTTCCAGTTGACAGAGAGAGCTCCTGGTGCCATAACTGCAGCAATCCTGGTGACCTGCTGCAGCTGATGGAAATAAAAGGATGTCCAGACACCGCACAGGAAGCCACAGTGCTGGAAGAGCAGCGCTCCCAGAGGTCAGTGCTCGGGTACCCACCACCCCCACGGCGCTCACAGCACATAGGGAGCATCTCCCTTCCAGGCCAAGGATGTAAGGGACAATATGTGCTGATTTGATGACTAAGTGCAACGACATCAGAGGTGGTCACTGATTCACCTGCTCAGGGAAGACCACACGCCACTGAAGAGTGCTACAGCAGAGACCATCTCTAGAAGGGACCCGGGGGTGAATGTCCCAGCAGACTGAAAAGAAGAGGTGAATACTCACCACGTACCGCCATAAGAAGCTCTTGGGAAGCTGTGCTGTCAGGACATCTTGAGGCCACTTAGGTGGTGGGAGTTCAAACTACATGGTCCAGAAGCCCTGGAAATTAGTGGCCATGGCCAGTTTTGGGGGAAGCCAGAAACTCAGACAGGTTTGCAGGAGAAGAGGAGGTGCTGAGGATTGGGACTCTCCAGGGCTCCTTCTGTCTGCAGCAGGGGAACCTGCTTTGGCAACTGGTGTGGGAGACCTGTGTGACACCCACTGTCCTGTTCTGGGGGAAGAGCTGAGCTGTGATGAGTGCTGTGCGTCCAGACACAGACTGGGCATTCTCAGGGACATTCTCATGCCCATTTCGCAGGGTCATCCCATGGTGCATTGGCACTGACAAGCTGGGCATGGAGCAGCTGCAGGGTTGATCAGTCCTTTTCTATTCTCTGCAAGGACTCAGAGCCCTGAATTTCCATGAAAAACCAAGACAGGTAATCTGCTACTTGGTTATATTTTTAGGTTAATAACAGATGTATAAATATATATATGTCTCATCTTCACAGGTATTCAGAGCCAGGAGCTCACCACTTGCCAGTGTTTAAAACAAGCCAGATCTAACCCAACAAGCGTAAGCCCAGATCTAACCTGACACCTTGCCTTGCCAGCCATATAAACATCACCCTGTTGCTCTGCCATTTGCACAACGCAGCCCCGCATGGCTGGGGCCCAGCAGCCAGACTTGGGAGCCTGCTGCTCCACGGGAGCCAGCCGCAGCCCTGTTAGCTCCCCGCAGCCTGCTCGTGCTCTGCTGCCTGGGCTGAGGTTGCAAAGCTTCCCAGGACAGCTGACACTGAAATGTACCCACAAGCAGGAGGGTGACCCCTCCACCTGAGCGCTCACCCCAAACCCTCCTGTCACAAGAATGACGTGGTTTGGGGACTGTGTTTTCTTGCAGTGTTAAGATCGCTTTCCTGCCTGCTACAGAGGGAGAACATGGATGATGGCTCCAAGGGATGGATGCATTGCCATGGTCAGGCCCCCAAAAAAACAGAAGACTGCCTAGAAGTCTCTTTATAAAAGGATAAGTTGGTGCCTTTACTTTGTCACTCTGTACTCACAGCCTTCTTCCCACTCAATCTGCCCTTATCCAGCAAGGAGAGCGGAGATCCTCCCATCACCTGCTTCCAAGAACTGGGGTTTTCAACAAAATCCCCAGGGCTGCAGGATCTGGCAAGCAAGGCTAAGCCCTGGCCAAGCCTGGCCAGAAAAAAGAAACAGGGCTCAGACTCACCATGCTGCGTGAGCCCTGGCACCGAGCAGGTGGATACCTGGTCTCCAGTAGTGCCACGCTGCACTAGGACAGCAGCCAGCAGAGGAGGAAAAAGGAAGAGGAGAGATAATTATTAGTGATTGAAACTGATTGCATGAAAGAAGGACAGATGTTTCTTGTTGTGCTTGTGTGCCTGAGGCTACAGAGCCATGCAAGGGACCGGGGAAAACTCCTTCTCAGTCTGGGAATGCTGTGTCGCTGAGCTGCATTCAAACAAGAGCTGAAATCTGCACACACTTTTCCTCTGACTCTTGCAAATTCACACAGGATCTGGCTAAAATGCCAATCTCCTCATTTCCCCCATGCAGGTAGGTGATGTCCATAGAGGCACCCTCTGGCCATGGGCCACAAGGTGCTGCAGAGATCCCCCAGCTACCTTCCACACCCCCAGACGTGCAACCATCCCAGTAGGGCCAAGGCACTGAGAGATGATGGGACTGCAGACAGAGCAGCCAGGTCCAGCAAAGCAGGCGGGGGGTAGAAATTTTGAGCACAGCATCGTATAAAGGCACAGGATTGAAGGCAGGGAAAGCTCCTGGCCATCCTGCTGCTAGAGCAAAACAGGCCTTTCTATGAGAGCAGGAGCATTTACTAATCACCATCCTCCCTTGTAGCGCCCAGGATGGGGGATCCTGCTGGTGTTTTCCTTCAGAAAGAATGGGTCACCCAGGAGGAGAGCCAGCTGGTGTCCCCACCAAGCAGAGGAGTTGCTGTGGAGGGGAGACAAAACCCCTGTGGTGCGTTGTGTGGGCTGCAGTGCATGTTTAATGCTATAAAATATGTAAATAGAGGGCTTGTCTTAGCAATGTTACTGATGGTGGTGATGTGCTTTTGGCACCGGTTCAGATGGCTTCAGTGCCAAGGCAGGATGGAGCTGAAGAGGTGTTAAGGGAGCTGAGAAGGGGTCTTGCCCCACCAGGAGAGGAATCAGCCCCTCCAGTATGGTGTGGCTCCCTGGGTTGGCCTAAGCTCCTCCCTTGGGAGTCGTTGGAGGGACCATCCAGACAGTTCTGCATCAGTTTCACTTGAAAAAACTCTTTGAGCACCTTAAAGGGAGGCTTTAAGGAAGGTCTGTGGACGGCAGCGGGGTTCAGACTGGTCTAGGTCTCACTTGAGATGGAATAAAAGGGAGATTAAAGGAGCAAACGATGCAGTGGGCTGGGAAAGGGTGACAGCTCAGCCCTGGTGCCAACACCACTGCCTGCCATCGGCTGAACCAGAGGACCTGCAAGGAGAGGATGGTCACCACCCCAGCAGGTCCATGTCATTGGGCTGACCGCAGGGCTCCCCGAGGTCACAGCAGAGAACGGCACCGGGTGCCCGTGGATGAGCAGGGGGTGTACCCCGTCCCCCGTGGGGTGCTGGCAACCCATCCCTGGAGCTCCTTCCCCGCCACGGGCTGCAAAGGCCTCCGGCGTGGAGGAGTGAGGGCTGGGACCCGGGACCGGGACCCCGGACCAGCAGCAGGGCCGGCCGCCCCCCGCGCAGCCCGGCCCCTCCCCGGGGCAGCGGCGCATCCACGAGTGCCCACTGCCCTCTGGTGGGGACGCTCCCTCTGCCAGGAGACACCCGGTTGCCACGGAAACGGGATGTTCCGCTCCTCGGCGCGGTTCCAGCGATGCCTTCGGCTCTCCGAGCCCCGGGCGGCGGGACCGAGGGACGGGGAGGGACGGGGAGAGCAGGGGAGGGCAGCTCCCACCCGGGGCCTCATGTCACGGGCAAACGGGCAGGTGCTGGTGCCAGACGTGCGGGGAAGGCGCACAGGTGGGTGAGAGCGCGGCTGCCTCTCACTTGTCCCACCATGAACTTCCCCCCCCGCCCCCCCCAGCAGCGCAGTGTGGGCCTTTTCCCACACAAACCCCTGGTCCTGGGTGTCCCAGTTCCTCTCCAGCGGTCCCCTGGCTTGGCACTGCGCAGAGGGAGCTCAGACGGTCATCTCTTTGGTTTCGGGGAAAGACCCTGATCTTGAGGACTTCAGTCCTTCTCGGCCATTCCTGCTTCTTTCAGGAACATCCATGCACGTATGGCCCTTGGGTGGGTCCGCAGTGGCCTGGTGGGAGCCAGGGACCAGCCTCTGTGGTGTCTCCAGTTGTTGTCTGCCTTGCACTGCAGTCCACTGTGGCCCTCCCACCACCAAAAATCACCTTCTTCCAGTATGAAAGGGCACCGAGGAAAAGTTCGTTCCTCCCATGCTGCAGAGGTCCCCTGGACAGCCCATGTCACACTCCCAGACTGAGCTGGTGGCTCCATGTACTAAGGTGCAAGCCAGCGAAGTCTCCACGGCTGTCCACAGCTCTGCCCTGCCCACGGAGCAGCCCCAGCCCTGCAGGACAGCCTGCCCAGGTCTCCTCTCCGTCCCCTGGGAGTGGCTCGGGGCCTGGGGGTCGGGGTAGGCTGGAGCAGCGTGGGCTGCTCTGGGCAGCTGAGCTCTCCTCAGTCTTGGACACTCTCCTGGGAAGGCCCTGGAGTCATGCCGGGGCCCTGGGGAAGGAGGAATCCTGTTTCCATCACCTTCCCCATATCTTGTTGTGAAACTCTGCTCGTCCAAGGGAGCTGTTTGCATGTGTTGGTGTTCACGCGGACATGTCTTTCATTTACCCTGCGCAGACCCATCCCAGCACTCAGGTGAGGGGCTGAGGCAGCCCTGGGCAGTGCCAGCCCATGGCAGGCGCAGGAGGAAAGGATCCCATGCCACCTCCACTGCAGTGACAGCTGCAGGGTCCAGGCAAGACAGCCCGGCACAGGCGCAGCGCCCGTATTTCAGCCGTGCCCAGCATAAACCCTGCATCAGATGCAAACACAGAGTGGAGAGGAGGAGTGCAAAAAGCAGGGAGAGCGGGCAGAGGAGGGGAAAGGGGTGATTCATTAATCCTGCAGAGCCTTTCTCCTCCACCTGCCCCTCCCAGTGCCCACCAGTCCATGTGCCCAGGCTGGGACTGGCAGGAGCAGGGAGCAGGACACAGCCATCATCAGCCAAGAGCTGCCAGCAGGGTCTGGGCCTGCTGGAGGCTGATGTGCACCCCAAACCATCCCCAAAGCTACCATGGGTGCTGACAGCCACAAGCCTGAGGTGGGAGGAGTCCCAGCACCCTGCTCCCCAGGACAGCCCCAATTCCAGCTGGCAGCGGTGTCCACTGCTGGTTCCAGTCCTCTTGCCTTCTTCCAAATACAACACCATGTGAAATGCACCCAAAGCAGAGGAACTGGGCCCCAAAATTTTTGTCGCTTGACAGCCCAGGGAAGAGGCTATAGCGTCCCTCATGCTCAGGCACTTGCATGTCTCCTCCCTGCTTTCCACAGATGTTTTTGGCAGAGCCGCAGCAGGGCTCCGTGCAGGGACCCCTCCTCTGCCCAGCACTAACAGCAAGCAGGTCCTGCCCTCCACGCAGTGCCAGGAAGCTGCCTGCAGCCCCTGCCTGGTGCTCAGGCAGAGACTGGCACATGGCGTGTCACACAGACCTGGCCTGGCAGGCCAGGGATGCAGGACTTTGTCCCTTTGGCTTTGACTCCACTCCAGCCCAAGGACGCTCTTCCCTCTTACATCTCTTTTACCCCACGCTGTCTCCACTCAGGTACATCCTGCACCCAGATCTGGCAGCTCTCAGCTGCTGCCCTGCGGGCCACAAATGTAACCAGAGCAATGGGAAATCCAGTGCTCCCAGTCCGTACCACTCTGGGACATGAGGTGTGCGGCCGAGCCCTGTGGCATCAGCTGCATCCTGCCAGCGCTGCAGCTCCATCGGCACAGGCATTGGGTCAGGGCAGGTGATGCCGTGAGATCCAAGCACAGCCCCCGGGGTCCCTCTGGGTCTCGCTGCTGGCACAGGGTCACTGGTGGGGAGCAGCCTGTGGGCGCAGAAGGGGATGCCAGCCGGGGCTTGGAGCTGCCCCAGAGCATCCCCAGGGCATTCACCTCCTCCACACCTTGCGTGGCAGTGCGGACCACGGCTCTGCCACAGCGGCCAGGCCAGGCCAACCCATCACCCACTTGTGCATGCCAGCAGCACCGAGCACAGCACAAACGTGGTGCTGAGGAGCTCTCAGTGTGGGTCTCCCACGTGCTGGGCAGGAAGGCAAAGCATTGCAGTCCACCAGCCACCTTCTCTTCCATCTCACCCCAGGCTCAGAGCCCCACTCCACGCAGCCAGTGGGACAGCTGGATTGGTCCTGCCTGTGCAGCTCCATGCCAGGACCTCAGGTCCTGCCTAGGACAGCCATAGAAATACAACTTGTTCAGAGGCTTAGCTCGTCCCACCAGATCTCCCTGCAGCCTGACACTGCAACAAGAGCCCAAGCCAGGCTGTGTGTGCGGTTGCCAGTTTTGCTGTATCTCCACACATTTCCTGCAAAGGATAAAGCCATTCACAGAGTGACAGTGCAGCTGAGGCTGGAATGAACCTCTGGAGATGGTCTGCTCCAAGTCCTGCTTCAAGCCCAGCTTCTGTATGTGTGTGTGTGTGTGTGTCACCAAGACACGCCTGTGCACACGTGTCTAGCCATGGTGTGCGTGTGTGTCCATGTGAGCCTCTCTCCCCCTGCAGCTCTCTGCCTGAGATTACAGCTCTCAGCACAACACAGGCAGGCAGAGAAGTTCTGTGATTTGAAAGAGCTGCTTCTCCAGACATCAGTGCTGCCTTTGAAAGCACATGAAAGGCAAGCAGCTCGTGAGCAACCAAAGCCTAGCTCAGGGAGACAAACGTCCTTCTACGCACCCCCAGCCTTTTCCTGCGATGCGTGTGATCTTCCCCGCTCTCCTGGGTGCCAGGGTTTGAAAGGCTGCTATTGTACTGGGGGCTGCGAGCATTTGAGAGGATTAGTGTGCCTGGGAAGGGGTCTGGCTTGTGTCAGGGAGCTGCTGGAGACACGTGCCGCACACCCTGCACTGTGGGGAGAGCAGCCATGCACCAGTGCCAGCCCCAAGGGCCTCGTGTGCGGGGACGTGGGGAGAAAGAGCAGCAGGGTCTCGGCCCCCCCGGCACTGCCCTGAGACCTCCTGCCCTTGTCCTGGCCTTTGAAAGGGACCAGCAGTTGCAGCCCCAGGTGCCTCTGGGGCAGGCAAGGGCAGGGCTGTGCACCCTGCCTGGGGCAGGACGGCTTGCCCCATCCCTCCACTGTGCCAGGCTGGCACCAAACCAGACCTGGGCGACCCCCTGGCAGGGCAATTGATCCCTGAGAGCTATGGAGGGCTGTGCCAAATGTCATCCCTGAGGGTCTGATAGACCCACCAGACCCTACCTCTCTGCTTTGCAAACCTGCTTTGGCTGCACTGACCATACCGCAGGAGACCTGTGGCATGGTGCAATCTGCTGCTGCTGCTCCCCAGCACGGTGCCCAAGCACAGTTCTCCGTCCCGAGCCTACAGCAGATGAGACCATACTCACAGTGACTGCACCAGACCATGCACAGCCCCAGCTTCTCCCACTCGTGGCATCCCCCAACCCCTGCAAACTCCCAACCATCCACTGGCTCCTGCTCCAACCTTGGCTAACCCCCACTGCAGTGTCCTAGGACCAGAAATCACATCCTGGACCAGAGGGAAGCTCCTGGCAATGGTTTAACCACAACCAAAATCTTTCTGCAGGATGTTTGGGGTTTGGGAAATCACTGCTCAACTTTTGTCCTGGTGTAACTTGGTGTTCCCGACTCGTCTCAAAAAGCCTCTTGTTCTTTCATCACTTCCCCCCTCACACTGGAGAATAATATTTTCACTCACACACTGAAATTAGATCCTGATGTTTCTGCCAGCAAGGCTTTTCAATAACTTGCTTATGTTCCTGGATGTAATTGCCTGGCAGACTTTCGGCCCCTGTGCATTCGGGGGCGAGGGTGTGTGTGAAAAGAGATCCATTAATCTGCAGCAGACCCGAGACCATTTTGGCTGCATTGTTGGAGCCCAGATGAATGAAGGACAGAGGAGATCAGAGGGCGAGCACGGAGACGGGATGTCACCCCAGTCCAGCACCATGAGGGTGGGTGAGCTCTGGAGGAGCCGGGATCCCCAGGTTCAGTAGCATGCAGCTCCCTAATGCACATCAGCAGGTCGGTGCAGAGCCCAGCCCCCTCCCCAGCAGTTCACGGGGGACCTGAGCTGTGACAAGGGGTGCCAGTGAGTGGGGACAACAGTGTCCTTGCCTTGGTGGCACCCTTCTAGATGCAGCAGCAGAGGAAAACCCCTGAAGTGCTGCAGTGCCAGAGGTGGGATTTAGTTTCTGGGGCTCCCCAGGCTCACAGCATTTCTGCTCCATAGCAACTGGCCAGGCAGGCACCTGAAAATCCTGATGGTCTCAGATGCTGAGCATCCTTCCAGGTTGCCACAGTGTTGGGCCAAGGCACCTCAGGGAGCAGGCCAGCCCAGGGATGCCAACAGCTTGCCAAGCGGGCAGCAAGGAGCAGATGATTCCTGCCAGCCTTGTGGTCCATCTGGCGAGCTGCGGAGCAGTTTGGCAATCCCCACTCTGCAGCAACCCGTGTGGCAAGCTGCTGAGGACTCAGCAAGCCTGGAAGCCATGGGTGCCCATCTGCTGGCCTGGCAAGCTCTGGGCAGCAGAGGAGCCCCAGCTCCCAGTGCTGTTGGGGTGGAGCTGGGAGGCAGGCAGAGCGTCCTGCAGGTCGCTGCCAGGAGTTTGAGCAAGTTTGGCAGGGGATGGAAAGCCCCAAGCAATGTCTGAGCCACTTTCATATTTCAGGAATCAACCTAGGGAGGAAGCTCCCTTGCCCATCAGGAAATCACAATTCTCCAGTTGCAAAGTTATCCTTGAACCACACCTCCAGCAAGGCCATTGCAGCTCTGCACCATACCAGCCGGTACATCTTGCAGGTTTATGGCCGTACACAGCCTCCCAAGGATTCTATCCCCAAGCACCCAGTTTTCCAGCAGCATCTCTGGAGAGCTGCTGCAACGGCGGCACTGCCCGCACCTTCCCACACACTCCCTGGGCACAGGTTGCCCTTGCTGCTTGTGTGACCCTGGTGCTCACGACCACCGCTCCCCACAATTTCCCATTTCAAAGCTTGGTGACCCATCCAAACTGTGAGATCAAGTATCAGGGCTTGGTGCCGGAGCCGCTGGGCACACCGAGCTCCCCATCAGCACAGCCTCGGTGGGGACTGCATCGCTGCTGAACTCCAGCATCTCCCCATGGGCTCTTCCAGCTGTAGAGCTGAACTTTTTGAAGGCACAAGAAGTTGTTTATAAACAATGGGGAAATAATATCTGTCTCCTCATATCCTCAGAAGTATCATGGTAATTTTCCTTTGGTTTTTCCAAAACAGCTCATCCTCTGGCACAGACAGCATGAGGGAATCTCAGCTGGATGTTTCAGACAATTACAAACATCTGAAAAAATGGATATAAGTGGTCTCTGGCGTTAGCTGCAGCAGTTTCTTAAACTACTGGTGGTTTGCTAAGAAGCATCAGGATGGTAACAGCTATAGCCCAGATCCTGCAAACTTTCCACACACAATTAACCTGAAGTCGGAGTGTGCTCCTTTGGGAGCGGAGGTGCTGGCTGGCTCAGGGCTAGCAGGGTGCGGCTTACCCCTGAGCAATCCTTGGAGACGAGGACAGAGGTCTGAGCCAGCCAGTCAGACACTGCTGGTGTCATTGCTGACCTCACAAACCTCCTCCCAGCACAAGGCTTTCACAGACACCCAACGCCTGCCCGGCAGGTCGCTTCCTATCCTGGGTTCAAACCAGCTCCGGTTCTGCCGCTCTTCTTCAGAGGACACTTTCAGTGACTTCAAAGGAGATTTGCAGAGCTGGAGCTGCTAACTTCTGGCTTGAGCCCTGCCCATCACCGTCAGACCCAGCTGCCCTGGACAGTTCTCGTCCCCAGCCTAGTCACAAAACCTCCGTCCAGGGAGCAGAGCATCCCAGGGCACGAGGCAGGAGACCTGTGTGCACGGGGGAGAGGGGCCCCACTCATCTGAATTCCCCTACAGCTTCTGTCAGGGGTGTCAGCATTTTTCCAGCCCTGTCCCCTCTGCTCGAGAGACGATGCCACTCGGTCTGGGCACTGCAGCAGGACCCGGAGGTGAAGCCTCCTCAGACCTTGGGGCCAGATGACCAACTATAATCTACCGCAAAGGCATGGAAGGGGCTACGCTGTGCAGTGTGCACTAAAGGACAAAGCTGGCATGGCCATTAGTCCTTCCTTTGCTTGGTTTTGAAAGCACACACATTGCAAGTTTGGTTTTTGGGTTTTTTTGATCAGCTCTTGGAAACTGTATCTCTTTCTACCTCCAACAGCCTGAATTCCTGCCCGCGTTTCTTGTGGTTTCAGCTGGCTGCAAAAATGCCTGTACTGGCGAGAAGAAAGACCGTTCTCTCCTCTCACATGAACCATGCTTTCAGAAAACAGTTGCTAATAATTCATGCCACGATCAAGTGTGTGTAATTTGGAGATATTTCACCTTGTGAGTGCGCTGCCACAGGGAATGGGAGCTCCCATGGCTGGCTGGACGGCAGGAGCTCACCTCTCCCTTTACCCCAAGCAGGAGCCGCCTGGAAAGGGTCTGGCAGGATTTATTGCCTGCTGTAAAGGGGAAGTAGGTGGATGTTCGCTGTTTTTATGGGCTGTATTTCTCCTCTGCACCAACCTACAGCTTTTACCCCCTCCAGGAGGTTGCTGCTGCCATCCCTTGCTAGAGTCTAATGGGGCAGAAAGAGCTCAGCTTGGGCTCACGCAGTTCCAGCCTCAGCCCCCCTGCTTGGGCACAGGACCCTGCACCACGGAGTTGCAGCCCGGTGCGTGCGAGGGGACCAGGTGGCCACAGGATCAAATCCGCCCCGGGACATCAGTGTCCTCTTCCTCCTGCTGCCAGCCTGCCCGTCCCCTTGGGGGGCAGAAGCACAGCAAACAGGACCACATTGCAGTCCAGGCATGGGGAGAGCTGCAGTAACACAGCCCAGTCCTGGACCCCTTTACTGACTTCCCAGTGGGGGATTATAATAAATGAACCATCCATATTAAAAATCACACTGTCCTTGCCACATCTTTGGTTATTACAGGGCTAAACCAGACAACTCTCAGCCTTTCTTGAGCCAAAGAGTAGCAACTGAAGGCTTTGCAATTGGATTTTACACACAGGAGCATCAGGTGTGTCCATTCTGGATGTTCCCAACTGGCCTTTGTGCAATAGAATGTGTAAATCAAGAAGAAAATGACAGGACTGCATAGAGCCTGGAGTGGATCCGGAGAGTCTGGTCACTTGGTGTGACTGATGAGAAGTGTAGCAGGGAGCTCCCCAAATCATCATGCTGCCTCAGTTTCCCCTTCTTGGGCACTGAAAATTTTCCAGCACCAAAGACAAAACCAAACTATTTTATTCATAAAAACCATCCCTCTCCCCATCTCAGAACAAGCTTTCCAAACCATCTCCTTTTCTTTTTCCCTTGATAGGCTTTTAATATGGCCAGGTCCTAAGCTCTTCAAAAATCAGCCTCAGCTTAACCGTGGCCAGCCCAGATCTTTTTCCAGGCTGTTGCACCTGACAATGGGTGCAATCAAGGGTCTTTGGAAGAAGGGACCTGGGAGCCATTCGGATCAGGAACCAGGTCCTTGGGATATGAAATCTGCTGAAAGCAGCACCGCACCTTCCCACCTCCAGAGCATCGTGCTCCCCGATGGAGAGCCCTTCCCTTGCTGGCAGCTGCAATGGCACGAGAGGTTATTGCTGCAACGGTCTGAAGGAGCACAGGCAACAAGGAGCTGAAGTGGCTAAAATGAAGCTAAAGGAAAATGCAGTTTTAAGGAAAGTCAACTAGCACATGAAAAGGTTAGAGGGCACCTTGAAAAATATAGGAAAGCAGCAGTTTTCTTTTTTTGAGAGAGAAATTGTCTTCTGAAATGCTGCCATAAGCACCAACCTCCCCTTCAAGTGAAGGACCCTGTGCCCCTCATCACGCCGTGCTGAGCCCAGGGGATCTTGGACCACGCACAGGGCAGGTGACATGACACGGGGCTCTGCCTGGGCACACGTAGTGCGAAAGCAGCCCCAGGTTTCAGGGGAACTTGAGAAATCTGTGGCTGATGTCACTACTGCCATGAGCTCACTGCAAATCCGGCTGGCTCTAATTAATGCTAGGGAGCTGGAGCCTCATGCTAACACACTCCAGCAGTGATTCAGAGCAGCAAGGGAGCCTTCCCGTTACCTAACAAACGTGGCTGGTCCAAAAGCAAAGGAACAGCTCAAGCCTAGGCAAGAAACAAGAAACACGGCAGCTAGGGTCCCCTGCAGCAGCACCCACACCTCCGTCCTGCTCCCTCCTGGCAAAGAGACCATGCCACCAGCTCTGCAGCACAGCAGAAACTTGGGCAGTGAAACTTTTAGAGGCAGGAAAGAAATTGATCTGCTGTGGTTAAGTTTTAAAGCTCCTAGCTGTACTGAGTCAGTATTGGACTGGGTTTTAGCACACGGGCTGGGGTTAGTCCCAGCTGGGCATGTTAGAGCATCCTCTCAGATGGAGGAGCTGGAGGTGGGGATGGCAGTAATGGTCACAAGAGCTTTGCTGCTTTTACCAGAGCTTCTAAATTGGCTTTCTCTCTGCTTGGGCTGAAAAAATGCCCCAACTACAACAGTGCTTCATGTCAGTCCAACTCCAAGAGGCAAAGACCGCTCTGGTTTTGCAGAAGGATCATCTCTCCACTGTCCTGGGCTCCAGGTGAGCCCGAGAAGGAGTTGCCTCAGCCTCTACCTTATAATCTGGCACAGAGGAGCAGAAGGAACATAAACGTCCCCCGACCCCAATGCAGCAGCACGAGCAGAGCTATCTGGTTTCCCACGGGAGGCTCATGCACACCCATGGCATCCTAAAGCCTGTCCTGGCTTCTGGGTGTCCACGCACAGCCCCAGCTGGTCCCACCACTGCCCAGGCACCACAGGAGCCCGTCTGCGTGGGGCTCAGCTGGGCAGCATCACCCATCAGAGGGCCACATCCCTGGGTGCCACCACAATGAGACCCACAAGGAGACCCCAAGCCAGTGGTCTCCCCACCACATAGCACAGGTCACCCACATGCTGGGACAGAGCATGGGGACAGGTCTGTGTTGAAGGGCTCTGCTGTCTCAAACACAGGGGACATGGGGATGGGGATGAGTTAATGTTGGAAGTGGATTTGGTTTAACTCCTTTTCCTCCGAGGATGGCTTCCCCAGGCGTCTCAAGGGGACTCAGACGGGCAGTGATGGCCCGTGACAACGGGCACAGGGGCAAAGGCAGCTTTCACTCCATGCTTGCTAGAGTTGGACTTCCTAAAAGCTGTTCAAACTGCCAGGCTTTTGGGCAGGTTTACCAAGCTTTTACCATCCTCAGATCAAAGCCAGTCTCCCAGAGGACCCTCTTGTTTCCTGACCTGCCTTGTTTCATGTCACAGAAGGTAACATGGCTCCAACGCCAGCACTGCACAACACTGCTGCATGGGGTCTGGGTGGGGATGCAACGTCTCTGAGCATCAATCCCTGCCTTGGACCACTGCATGAGCCCCCGGAGAGCTGGGCACAAGCTGGGTCATGGCCCACTGCAAGGGCACGCAGGAGCAGCACTTGGGGTCTTGCTGAACCCCCCATCTCTCTCGCATCCCCTTCAGCACTTACCATCTGCTTTTCACAGCTTCACCCACTTACTTCTTTCTCCGGGACTAATTGGGGAGTCAAGACCAGGCCTTAGAAGATTTCTTTAGCTGGAAGGGAAAATAGCAATGCTTTTTAAAACCTTGGTATCACTAATTCCATCAGTTTCAAAAAATAAGGTTTTTCCCACACTAAATTTCATATGTTGTTTTTCCTTTTCTTTTCTAAGCATTTTCTCCCTCCTCTTCTCTATCCTGGGCTTTGCCACGGACACACTGTACACTGGGAAGGATGAAAGCAAGACCTCAAACTTGTCTTTTCTTCATTTCCAATTTTGTCAAAATGGAAACGTAAAAAATAAGCTTCTCCAGGCTTTTTCTCCTTATTTAACAAAAGGCACAGTTGCAAGGGAAACATAACTCTGAGCAGCTGTGCTTCCAGGCTGCTCAGCACCACCGGCGCATCTCCTACCTATGAAAGCAGATGGAGAACCATGATACCTGTGAGACTTTCATCTCCTATCTGTTTTTCTCTCTCTTTCTCATGAGTATCATGTGTTTCTTTCATCTTTCAGATTCATAAGTCCCACTGGAGTTGTCCCATGCATTGCTGTACTTTGGCTCTTCCTCTTTAGACATTTTTCCCATATACCATCAGTATCCTGGTATGAACTTACACATCTGCAGATCACTTTTTCTAGGATTTTTTTTTTATGGGCTTGCTCCCTTGCTAAAATTCCCCCAAGTTTTTCCTCCTCAGTGCTTCAGGCACACTCTTGTATCTCTTCCCATGCTTAAATTGCCACAGCCAATTACAGACATAGTCTCTTGCAAAACGTTTGACCTCCTCTGAGCCCCTCCTTGCACCCACCTTGCACTGCCCTTGCTGCACAGACATGTCACACTCTTCAGGATCATCAGTGGGAAATCACTGCCGGCCCCACTCGACATTGCCGTGAGCAGCCACAAGCTGAGCTCAGCACTATTTTGCCCCTAAAATAGCAGGTGCTTCCTAGGGGGGAGGGAGAGCTCTTTAAAAAGAGCAATTTTGTGATTTTCAACCATTATGTGACTACTATTTCAGTGTCTTCTCAAGATTTGGGTCAAGAAGGGACCTACCCTTCCCTGATCTGTCAAGGACCGGTGGGGTTTTTGCTTCCTTCACATCGGGAGCACTCCTCACCTCCTATTCATCTGGCTTATTTTACCTAATTATTGGAAAGCAGGATCAGGAGCTCAAGGCACTCACAATGCCCATCCTCCTGTCTCCTGTAGGCCACCACAGGCTCTGAGGGTCTGTGTTTAGCATCCTGCAGATCTCATGCCTCTTGCATGGTTGGTGACACTGTAATAAACAATGAAACTAATAGCAGGTATTTGTGAGCTGTATTTTGTTCTCTGCAAAATGTTAATAAAGAAAAACCTGCAGCACTATGCCAGGAAATCTTTTTATATCTTATTTCCAGAATACTCTAACATCAGTTTATATCTACAATTCAATTCATGTTCTGGGAGAGGCAAATATTAGTATCCCCAGGTCCCTCCGTCCTCAGCAAAGCAAGTTCCCATGAAGGGGAAAACTCTCACACTGCCTTTCTTAATGGCTCAGAGCAAATCAAGACAAGATCCCAAACACACAGAGATCCCCTAAAAAGTCAGGGGGAGACTTCAGACATGCTTGAAACACTCTTTGTATCATATAATGGCACTTAACTCCTCCTGAAACTGGTAGTGGGGTGCAGCATGACACTTTGTCTGTAAATCTGCCTGCTATTATTACGTGCATTGTGTTTGGCATCTGTAGATTTTAAAACATGAATCAAATTAGACAACGTTACTCAGTTGGCTGTTGGATTTTATGCTCACAGAAGCAGTAGGATGCTGCAATTAAAGAGCATAACAAGGGAGCTGGTCTTAAAAGACAACCAGGGCCCTGTGGCAAAGAGGAGCTTTCTGCTCCTGTTTTGCTCAGCTGACACTTGCCAGCACCAGAGATCCTGACTGCCCATGGAAAGTCACCCACAGCACAGCGAGGCAGGAGCACCCAAATGCAATGGGACACATATTGCAGGCGAAAGCCACTGTCCTGTGCAGTGCTGCAGGGTGTGATGCACACAGCAGCTCAGGGAAGCAGTCACAGCACCGTCACAAGTCTGTTCATGTTTTGGGTGCACGTGGGTAGCCAAACCCCTTAACGCACTGAGCACTCCCAGTGAGCCCATTGTCAAACACCCCTCACCCCTTCTTCCAAATTTGCATGCAAGTCCCAATCTGCACGCAGCAGTGCACTGCTCACGCCTTCCCCCTACCCTGCCGCACCTCCCTGTGCTCAGCCATGCAGCATCGCTCGGGGTAGCTGAGCAATGCTCCCAGCCCCACTGCAGCCTGCAGCTCCCCTGCAGCGAGGGAGCACGGGCATTGCAAGGGTGTGCACGGTGCTGAGCAGAGGTCATCACGGCAGGAAGTGGATGGTGCAGGCAGCACACAATGCAAAATACTGCACAGCGATGCAGGCAGTGCGTGGTGCGAGCAGTGCCTGATACAGGGCAATACGTGGTGCAGAGGGTGTCCAAACCATAGTGGCACACGGTGCAGGCAGTGCACGGTGCTGCAGGGCAGTGCATAACACAAGCAGTGCCTGGCGCTGCAAGGCAGTGCGTGGTGAGGACGGCACAAGGTGCAGCACAGTACAGCAGTGTGGCGCCTGGTGATGCAGGTGCTGCACAGCGTAAGTGGGGCCCAGGGCTGCATGTAGCGCACAGTGTAAGCAGCGCAGGGCACCGGCACTGCACGGAGCAGCAGGCAGTGTGAGGTGCTGTAGATGGCGCAGGGTGCAGAGCACAGCACTGCACTGCAGGCAGTGCACAGGGCTGGCAGTGCGTGGCGCTGCAGGCAGTGAATAATGCTGCAGAGCACAGTGCTGCAGACAGCACGCGGCACAGGCAGGGCAGGGCAGGCAGTACCCATGGCCGCAGGCAGGGAAGGTGCAGTCAGTACCCATGGCTGCAGGCAGGGCTGGGCAGGGCAGGGCAGGCAGTACCCATGGCCGCAGGCAGGGCAGGTGCAGGCAGTACCCATTGGCTGCAGGCAGGGCTGGGCAGGGCGGGCAGTACCTGTGGCTGCAGGCAGGGCAGGTGCAGGCAGTGCCTGTGGCTGCAGGGAGGGCAGGGCAGGTGCAGGCAGTACGTGTGGCTGCAGGCAGGGCAGGTGCAGGCAGTACCCATTGGCTGCAGGCAGGGCTGGGCAGGGCAGGCAGTACCCATGGCTGCAGGTAGCACAGGGCAGGCAGTACCCATGGCTGCAGGCAGGGCAGGTGCAGGCAGTACCCATGGCTGCAGGCAGGGCTGGTGCAGAGCAGGCAGTACCCATGGCTGCAGGCAGAGCAGGTGCAGGCAGTACCCATGGCTGCAGGCAGGGCAGGCAGTACCCAATGGCTGCAGGCAGGGCAGGTGCGGGCAGTACCCATGGCTGCAGGCAGGGCAGGTGCAGGCAGTACCCATGGCTGCAGGCAGGGCTGGGCTGGGCAGTGCAGGCAGTACCCATGGCTGCAGGCAGAGCAGGCAGTACCCGTGGCTGCAGGCAGGGCAGGTGCAGGCAGTACCCATGGCTGCAGGCAGGGCAGGTGCAGGCAGTGCCCGGCGCAGCGGCGCCCCCTGCCGTTTGTGCCCGGTGCCGCGAGGCGCTGCAGCCGGGGGGTGCGGGGGGCAGCAGGCAGCGGGCACGGACCTGCCCGGTGGAGCAGGAGCAGGAGCACGAGCAGGAACAGGAGCAGGAACAGGCCTCGTCCATCCCTCCCTGCACCCCGCGGCCAGCTGGGGCTCACTCCTGCCCTCCACTGCCCCCCCTGCTGCCCCCAGCCCCCCCAGACACAGTGTTTCACCCCATTTCGAGCCGTTGCAATGGCCACACTTTGCCCCAGGACCCCGGCTCAGAGCCTGGCGGTCCTCAAGCTGACATTAAGTGCAAGAGAGTGAATACCTGAAGCTGGAGTGTTGGTGATAGGAACAATGACCTGTTTGTCACCCATGGACAGCGCAGCCCTTCATGGGCAGGCTGAGATCGCCTGGCGCGTAGTTTGGGCAGATGCAAATCCTGCATAAAGCCTGGAAAATACAAAAAAAATCTCCTGCACTCCTCCTAAGCATGCTGGCAAGGGTTGAAAGCAACATCCCGAGAAGAGCTAAGACATTATGTAGGAAAAGTACTTTTGAAAGCAAAGACAGCTCCACTTCCATATTGAACAGCCTGATTTCCACGTTCATGTCCTGAAATATCCCTGTTAGCTATTTACCAGCAGGATTGCACAGGAACACCTCCCTCTTTCTGTAACGCAATCTCTGTATTCTTACACATATAGATGGGCAATAAATAAGCAAGTGACATACCTGTAGGAAAACATAGTGATACCTTGGAAAACATTCTTACAAGCCCAACCCCAGGAGCTCCCCGTGGCCCCACACACCAGCCTGTACTGGGAGCTGCATCCCCACAAAACCCAGCCACCCGTCAATATTTGGAATTAACAACTCCCACAAATTAATTTGCAAAAATTATTTTTCCAACCAGCTTTGAGCAAAGCATGCATTCAAGGATCTGCTGCAAGTGGTGATGAAAGGCAAATGCAGGCAAGCTTGGCAGGGAGCATCACAGTGGGCAGCTATGTGGCACCATGGGTGATGCTGCCGGAGCAAGGAGTTGCAGTGAGGGGTTCCCCGAAGCCAGGGAATTCAGAGCACTGCCAGCCCCGCGGGAAGGACTGAAGGCCGGCCCCTGCTTTCCCACCATCACTAGTTACAGGATTTACCCTCACCATGGCACCGTGGCAGCTGGCCACGAGGCAAGAAAAATCAGCTGCGATCTGTCAGCCTAGGAGTGCCTCTTCACTTGCAAACAGAAAATAATTTTAATTTGAAAGAGATGAATGGGCTGAGCAGCTATTTCTACCCACAGAGGGGATGCAAAAATTAAAGCCAAAAGTAACCATTAGCGACCACTCACTGCAACTTTTATCTGTCATAGGTCGTAGTCTCACTCAAGTGCTCTATATTGAGGCCAAAGTCTGTAGTGAGGCTGAACATGTCAACCCTGTAAGACCCAGCTGCCAGCAGAAAGGGACCAGCAGGGCCACTCGATCGGGTGGGATCTGCCAAGGCAATTCCCCTCAAGTCAACATGGCAAACCACGTGCTTGAAGTGAGATGGAAACTCCTCAGACCTCTGCCAGCCTGGGGAGCTAATTCCTCCCAGGGTTTGTACTTGATGAAAAGACACCGGTCAGGGTCAGCAGAGACTCTCCATCGTAGGTGAAAACAGGGTCCACCATGCTCCATCTCCAGGTGGGACAGGCTTGCAATAATTGGGAGAAAGGGAAACCCAGAAAAGTACAACAAGTCTTTCTGCAGATAAAAAGAGACGCTCAGAGTGTGATATTTATATATAATAAAAAAATGTGACTCAAAGCACTGCCCATAGGAAGATGTCTCACTTCCCTGGCCCTGGTCAGGCCACCCCAGGCATGGGCAGCTCTTCCCACTCTGCATCACCCCCATTTCCATTCCCAGCCCCTCCATCTCACCATCCAGCTGCTGCCCTGTGAGGGGGGCACACCATGGCAAAGATCTTTCATTTTTCTGTGCCATGCATGAAGCGATCCTTGACCTCAAGTCAGGATGTTTTCCAGCCCTCAGAAGACTTTTGTAGCTTTTCTTCCAACCCTCTTTTGTGCTCCTACTGGCTCCGTCAGAGGCTGACAGCAGAGCTGCCACGGTGTTCCTGTAATAGCTTTTCCAATGCCGTGTGAAGGATCTAGGTCACTCCTGACTTCTTGCTATTCCTCTTTTATACACCCGACGTCAGGCGGATGCACAGAATTACTCTGAAGCCGCCCTGCATGATGCTTTGTGAGACAGGGTGTCTCATCCCGGGGAATGTGTTTTCCTGGCTCTCGGGTGCGGTTTTGTGGATGGCTCTTCAAACAGCGGCCGGACTGGGACTGTTTAACGATCTTGATGGTTTTGCAGCAGTAACCTGTCCTGATCAGTCCTTTTGTCATCTGCACACATTACCAAATATTTTATACTTGTCATCTACATCTTTAATAAAATGACCCCACAGCTCCATGTTTCTAATTTCTAGTCCCAGCAGGAACAGCATCTCTCCTTCACCTCAAAGTGCTGATGTTGGTAGGGAGCTCTGTCATGAAGCCAGAGACAGCTGATGCGGCCTGTTAACCCTCATTTACCTTTGCTAGTTTAGAGCATTTAATGATTTCCTTGGTGGTACCATTTCCACACTGATTTGTATTCAGTCTGCCTACAGCGTGGGCAGGTCATGGTGCCTGCTTAAAACTGCTCAGACATGGCCTCGTCCAGCGTGGATGTTTTCACCAGCCCCAATCTCTCACAGCAAAGACCAGGAGTTTGTCCAGCAAGACCTACTTGCCATGCCAAAAGCCATTAATTACATTGTTTAGCCAACATTTAGCTGTAGAAACTCAATTATTCTTCCCACCATTTGATCTGGGTTTGTGGCTTCCTTTCTCAAGCCATCATGACAATTTTGTAATCCTCCAGTCCCTTGGGATTTTCCAAATTTGCAAGACTTGCCAAATCTCACCATTCACGACACAGACAGCTTCCCAGCTAATTCCCCTGTCAGTCCTGGGTTTAGGCTTTCCAGAGTGTCAACTTGAAAATATTCGATGTCATTGAGCTTGCATCGGTGCAAAATGACAGATTTTCCAAGGACATCCAGCAGAGCTGGAGCAGTACTTGGATGAACTCACACCAGATTCACGAAGAAATCTTCCCCAAAAGATACATACAACCTTCAGTCACTGTGGACTCTATGGTCTGGTTTCTTGATTATGTATTCTTTGAATTAGCATAAAATGATTAATATTTTTTTGTATTCTAAAAGGTTATTCCGTTCTGAAGGGACTAGAAAGGTGCCATGCTCACTGGGAAGGTGATCCCAGCCAGCAGTCTGAGAGTCTGTTGCTTTGAAGGAGCTGCAAGCTACTGGCCAAATTTTTGGGGAGGAAAAATTTGGTCACAAAAATTGAATGGAGATGGGGACTTCCTGGAGAAACTCTTTTTCAAAATCTCAGAATGGTCACAACATTGGGAGGAAAGCAACACCATTGGAATCCCATTCCAATCCCATTGGAAAAGCAGGGGAAAAAATAATGAATTCATGATCTCAAATTGATGTGTACGTGTCAAAGAGCAGTAAGGGCAAACAAAAAGTGAGACATATAAATAATAACATTTTATATTGATCCAAGTTCAATGAGTCCAAGATGACCCTGAATCTAAACCATCCCAGAAATGCAAAGGGCGGTTTAAGAAAAGATGAACCAAATTGACTCAATAACCTGAGCTGTTTCCTCATTCCAACAGTTTATTATGATTCCAAAAAGAAAAATCTTTTGCTTGAAATTTTCTACAATAATTTGAAAAGCAAAGCAAGCATTGTGTTGGGGAAAATGGCAAAAATGAAAGAAGGGAGGAAACGCAACAGGAGGACTGAACATGAGAACTTTCCCTACTAAATTAAATACCTCAAATAATTGGTTTCAAAGTTCAGCCAAGGGAGAAAAGTCTTCTTTTTTTCTTTTTTTTGTGCAAGAGAAAACTGACGAAAATTTTCATCCAGCTCTGACCTGCTTAGTGTCACCCCTGCATGCCAGGCATTGGACACCAGGACATACAGACGTGATTTATATTCTCCCACATCCAGCTGCATCTGTGAGCATCTGGAAGGATCTCTCCGCTCTCTTGGCACGCACAGACACAGGCCACTGAGCCGCAAGTGACCATGCCCCGGCTCTTTCATGTCCCTGCAGCTCACTCCCACAAGGCAGCTCACCCCCTGCCCCTTCCCTGCAGACCCAAAGATTAACTCAGCCCCGGCTGCCTGGCCGGGAGCCTGCGAGCGCTAATGACCCATCCGCAGCAGCTTGTTATGTCCTGGGGAATGGTGTTTCTTTCCGATAGGTGGATCAAAGAGGACTCTGTGGAGTCGTGAATCCCGACGGGAGGACAAGAGGTCGGCCAGGATTAAGCCGTGCAGTAATTTGTGAAGGGTAGGAATAGAAGAAACAAGCTATTAGGGAAAGTGTTCGTGGCTGGCGGCATTAAAGAGCAACAGTAGGAAATGTTTAAAATAAGCTAGGAACAAAGGAAATTCAAACCCATATGAGTTTATTAATAGACATGGGGAATTTATTAACAGCAGTAACAAATAAGGTGCTCGATAACTTTCTAAATTCTGCTTTTGCAGAGAAACTGGATCATTTTTCTTGTAATACATAAGGCTGATGAGGGACTTGCAAGACTGCTATTAGCCAAGAAATTTAAACAACATGCACTCAAAATAAACTTACTTTTTACACCTAGGCCTGGATAACCCAAACAGAAGCATCCTTAAAGAGTTGGCAGAGTTATATAGCAGGCTTTTGAAATACCAGAGAACTGCTGAGACAGGAAGGGTGCTGGTATTGAGCTATCATGAAAGTGTGAAATCAGGTAATTATGAGCAGGCTAGCTTGCTATCAGAATAACAGAACAATGATATATAAGTACTGAAGTTTGGTGGGTGCTAAGCAGCAAAGACGGGGTGGATAGCATGGGCAGTTGTGCTCAGGAAAGTGGCAACTGTGGGAAGAAGTTAGGGGTGAGCAAAGCAGACCTGAACTGCAGGAGTGACTCTTTAAGAAAGGGGGGTTTGCTTAAATTAGGGTGCATATACTGGAGAGGAGTGGATATGATGAACAAGCGGGGGTTTGAGCCTGAACATGGCATGGTGACACAGACCTTGGCTCTCTGCACCCAGGCTTAGAGTCCAAAGTTTTTGAAGGATGTGGAAAAAATAGAAATAGTAAGGAAAAGAGCAATCAAAAATGGGAGAAAGAGAAATGTGCTATAATGAGAAAATTTGTTCTCTTGCCTCACAAGGAGGTTGAAAGAGGAGGGGGACTGCATGGGTTCGCAGTGTTCAGCCTTCTTGCAGAGGATCACTCTGCAATCTGGCAGGGAAAGGCAGAGCTGCCTGCAAACATTTGGGACATGATGCCAGACAAATCACTACTACCAAAAGAGCTTACTTGTATTCACAAAGGTGATTTTCCAGTCCATGAAGTCTTCAGAATAAAAATGGACCCTTTTGGGAGGACATACCCAAGGTAAATTCAACAGCTGGTCTCAATATGAGACTGGTTTGGGAAAGTGAATGCATGGGAGGACCTGCAAGGTGATCTGCTGCTCATCAGGGCTTTAAACTCTGTAAATAACCTTTCCTCCTGACTTTTCAAGGCATGGGGAAGAGATTCTGACCTCCCCTCTCCAAGGGAGATGTCAGGTCAAAAAACATATTGATGAGAGCGCCAGGGTTACTATGTGCCTATGTTCCTTTAGATCATCCTCCTCTGCATCCATCCCTGTGCCCTATTATTCACCTTTTTATTAAATATCAGATTCAGGGTAAGAAGGTCATGGACCATGGGATGCTAGGCTTTTCTTCTAGCAGAATATGGTCCATATTTATATCATCCGCACCAGATTCAGGATCAATTCCTGGCAGAAAACAAAGTCAATGGTATAATGGGAACATTGCAAATAGCAGGAACCAGCCTAGGAGGAAGTTTGGTCCCGGATTGCTGAGAGGCACTAACCAGGGAGGAGGAGGGTGGGGAGAAATACAGACGGCAGGAGGTTTTCTTCCCAGTCACATTGCCTTACATTCACCTACGTCCTCTCCTTCACAAGGTCCTGCTCTGGTGTGTCTGACACCACATGCATCAGGGTATCGGTGCCCTTTTGTAGTTGTTACCTCCCAGTTGTTTATCGTGCTGGCACTCTCCAAGAGCTGACCCAAACCAGACTGCAAATGTGCTTGAGATTTTTTGGCAACACTTCATAATAAATGGCAAGCCATTTCTGCAGCTCGTTTCCATTGTAATATTAATCAAACTGAATTCCTGTGGTGCTCATATGGATGTCATATGTAAATCCTTCTGAACTCGGCTGCTGCTAACTCCAAATTAAAGTAAATGGGGAAATTTCTCTCCTGTCTCCATCTTCGGCTCTTAGCTCTTGCACATTTATTCCATTCATGAAATCCTGATTGTTGTGGAAATGAGGAAATACCAGAGTTGATGAAACCCATGAGGACCGTTGATGATACTTCAGATTTTGCAGGGAAGGTGCTTGGATGCTGTGTTGATAGGCAGCACCATGAAGCCCTGATATAGCAGTGAATATACCTCTGTGTCCTACCATCATAACCAAGTACTCCACATATTAAAACAAAAGCTCTCATCAGCATTTCCAAGTGTCCATCCCCTCAGTGCAAATATTTTAGGAACAAGAGGTTTTCCAGGCCAGTGCTCATCTTCAGCAGTGGTCATTGTCACTGTTCAGAAAAGGACACGAGAAGCCTACAAATAGCAGTTCTGGAACAGCACTCTCTCAAAGAATTTTCTCCCCAGACCTCAGAAATTCCACCCCATTTGATGAAATATATGTCTTTATTTACCATTTTTTGTGGGGACAAACAGGCAAATGCAGGTTGTATTTTGTTCTGAGAGTACTGATCCCTTTTGTTTCCTGAGAAGGGGGTTGAAGAGCTGTGGGCTAGTTGCTGAACCCCAGAAGTTAGCTACTGGCCAGGCAGAAGCTCACTTGGCCTTGTGCAGGATCTTACGCCTTGCACAGGCTGGACCAAGTCCAGCATCTGAACCAGGACAGCGTTAGCACCTACCTTGTGTTGTCTCTTGCCTTCAGTAGATGGTGGCCAGCCATCCATTTCTGTTCCTTGGGAATCCTCCTGCAGCCATCAGCCCCACACAGCAGAGGGCATTAACTTCCCTTAGGAAAAGGGAAGGGCACAGGAATGGGCTGAGGTGGTTTCAGACCTTCCTGCAAGGTTTCCCCATGGGCAGTGGTGGGAAGGCCCCCCCTCTCCTTGAACCACCAGAGCCCTTGCTTGCCATGTGCCTCTGCTCAGCATCAGCAATGGTTCCTGGCTGGGACCAGCAGGTACCACAGATTCAACAGCGGGCCGTAAATGGATGAAACGTGACTTTACCTTCCCTCCATCACATATAACAAAGCCACAAGCAGGAAACCCTGCATTTGGCAGAGCTTTCTCAGGCACAACCTTTCCAAACTCAACCCGGCCCTGTCTGCACCAGGGATGCTTTCTTCTGATCTTCTGCTTCAGCTTTGACCTAAATGGACAAGTTTCCATGTAATCCCCCAGAACAAGAAAACATTCAGGGAGAGACTCAGATGCTGGCCATGTCACTACACGCACTTTGGAAAATGTTCAGGTGCTTTCTCCCAGAGAAGGCTTGTCACAGATGTCTGTGACTCTCTCCAAAGTGATGTCTCAGTGAAATATTTCGGTCATGAGAAGTCACTGTTACCCAGAAGTGGTCCTTTAGATCCACCGACCATTCACATGAGCAGCTTTGAAGTTAAGAACTGGATCTCCAGAACCCAATAATTTTTTTTTTTCCCCCCCAGGCAATCCAGCAAGCAGAGAGAGGACAGGATCTCATGCTCAGTATCCAGCTGCAGCATGACCTGGTTGCTATTTAAGATGAATGGCTTTCTTCTTTAGTTGCGAAACCTTGCAGGGGAAGTAGAGTCTTCAGCACGGCCAGAATATTTGAGTAGAGCAACTGGGAAATGGCATTCTCAGCTGGGAACCTGCATCTGGGAACACTGTGTCCTGCTGGCTTCTGATGGCACCAGAGAGGTGCAGGGTTTGTGCCTTCTGGCAAGGATGGGAGGCAGCTACACTGCACGAAGGGTGGAGGCCTGGGGGTGAGCGGATGGTGGGTTCTGCTGCTGGTAGATGTGTTGGTGAGACATCTCTGTGTGTGCTGGTGCAAGGGGCTCAAAGGCAAAGAGGGACAACACTGATGGGAGGTTGTGGGGGCAAAGGTGGCCCCTGCAGTAGCCATGGGTCACATAGGGGGTTCTCTAGCTAAGGGGTGCTAAGGGGATGTTTTGAGGGTACCGTGTGTGGCTCTAGAGGAGAGAAGAGGTCTGTCTCTGTTCAGGAGAGGCGACCAAGATTCATGGGTGCTCATGGGGTTGGCTTGCACAGGGGTCTCTCTGGAATGCAAGCTGAGGATGGTGCCATGAAGGTCACGAGATATAATGGTGGGAGTCAAAGGCATCTTACTCTTTCTGAGGGGATTTGGGGACACTGGGGTACACCTGTGGTATCTCTAGCTGGAAGGGAGATGCAGTGTTGTGTGCAAGGTGAGATCCTGCTTGGGGTGGGAGAAGAGGGAATATCTGGGGGTTGATCTGGACAGGCTGGAGAGTTGGGCAGAGAGGAACCAAATAGTGTTCAACAAAGGCAAGTGTAGGGTCCTGCACCCAGGGAGGAATAACCCCAGCACCAGTACAGGTTAGGGGTTGACCTGCTGGGAAGCAGCACTGCGGAGAAAGACCTGGGAGTCCTGGTGGACAACAAGCTCTCCGTGACCAGCAGTGTGCCCTCATGGCCAAGGTGGCCAATGGTACCTGGGGTGCATTGGGAAGAGCGTGGCCAGCAGGTCAAGGGAGGTTCCCCTGCCCCTCTACTCTGCCCTGGTGAGGCCACACCTGGAGTTCTGTGTCCAGGTCTGGGCTCCCCAGTTCCAGACAGACAGGGAACTACTGGAGAGAGTCCAGTCGAGGGCTGCGAGGATGATGAGGGGACTGGGGCATATCTCATACCAGGAAAGGCTGAGAGAGCTGGGGCTGGTTAGTCTGGAGAAGAGAAGACCGAGAGGGGATCTGATCAACACTTATCAATATCTAAAGGGCGGGTGTCCAGAGGACGGGGCCAGACTCTTCTCAGTGGTGCCCAATGACAGGACAAGGGGCAACGGGCACAAACTGGAACACGGGAAGTTCCATCTCAACATGAGGAAAAACTTCTTCCCTCTGAGGGTGACCGAGCACTGGGACAGGCTGCCCAGAGAGGCTGTGGAGTCTCCTTCTCTGGAGAGATTCCAAACCCGCCTGGATGTGACCCTGTGCAACCTGCTCTGGGTGATCCTGTATGGCAGGGGGTTGGACTAGATGATCTCCAGAGGTCCCTGCCAACCCCGACCAGTCTGTGGTTCTGTCATTGTGTCTGTCCCCATGGCAGTGCTGCATGGCGTCCACCCCATCCCGGGTGTCTCCCGTGGGGCCTGGAGCAATCACAGTCCCCAGTGAACACCCAGACATGGATGGGCGTCACTCTCCGCTACCCACAGGGTCCCGGGTGGGCATACCGGGGTCGGTCCTTAGCTGTGGGGATGATGGTGGGGGTCTGACCCGTGCTCAGTCTGAGGACCGGGCCGCCCGCAGCGTTCGGCGACGTTCGCGGGGAGTTCGTGAGGGCCGGGCCGAGACGAGCCGAGCCGAACTCGGCTCGGCTCGTCTCGGCCCTCACGAAGTCCCCGCGCAGCGCCGCCGTCCCGGGCGGCAGGGGGCGGCGCGGGGCCGGGCCGGGCCGGGCCGGGTCTGTCCGCGCTCCCTCCCCCGCTCCCCGCCTTCACTGCGCATCGGAAACATGGCGGCGGCGAGGGACTGAGCAGCCCCAGCGCTCGGCGGCCGTGCAGGTGAGAGGGACAGCAGGGGTGGCCCGGTTCGTTACGGCCCGGTGCGGTACAGTGAGACGCTGCCGGAGGTCGGGAAGGGGGGGCAGTGTCGGACGAGTAGGCCTCGCGGTGGTAGGGCGGCAGGCCCGGCCCGGCCCGGCGCGGATCCAGCCTGTCAGCGCGGCCCGGCCGCCACCTCACCCGCGGGGCCGGGTCGTGGTGGCTGCGGGCCGGAGGTGGGGTGTCACCGCCGACACCTGTTGGTGGCCGTCAGGGTCCGGTCCGGATCCCCCCGGGGCCTCTCCGGCAGCGCCGCGACTCCCGCCGGCAAGGGGGCAGAGGCCCGGGGGAGGGGGGGGTGTCAGCGCCGGCCTCCCACGCCTGCCCGTGGGCCGTCTGCCTCTTCCCGGCCGGGTTGTATCTGCCGGTAAAGCTCCTTCGAGGGGCTTTGTTGTTCTTCCAGGTGTCCCCGGGCAGGGCTCGACCGGGACGGCCCTGCCAGCGCGGGGGGACGGGGGGAGCGGGCACGGCAGCTCGTCCAGCAGCACCGGGCCGCGGTTATCGTGTTCACCAAAGGCCTCAGAGCGGTTTTGGCGGACCTCAGGTTGCTGCCCTCCTCCCCGGCGCTGTTTATTATCTGCCGGACGCTCCTTGCACGAAAAGGGAAGCGAGACCGAGCTGCCGGAGGATTTGCAGGAGGTGGCCCCTGCCTGTGGGTTGTGCCCGGGGAAGGTTTGTGCCCTTGCCTCCCCAGGAGCCCTTTAGGACGTCAGGGAAACCTCTCCCCATAACCACGGTGTGTTTTGGAGATGGGCAGCGATGCTCGGAGCAGGTCCCTGCCGCTGGAGGTGTCAGGGGTGATCCCGGGACTGGACGGAGAAATCCCATAGCACTGTCCCTGGGGAAACGTCTGTGCCTCCTTCGCAGCCCCTCTGAGTCAGGCGCTTGACTAGAGCTGGGACTGAGACAAGATTTGAGGTTTTCGTGCACACTAAGATATTTAAAAATAAATACATGTCAGGCTGCCTCCAGCCGCGCATCGTTCAGGTTTAATCGGAAGGTTCTGTGAAGCTCTTGTGTAAAATCGTGGCAGCGGTTTGGAGTCTGGATGGCTAAAGCTACAGATAGCGAATCTGAACACGCGGCCTGAGTTTCGGATGCACTGAGCAACTTGGCTGCCTTCAGCTTCAGATGTTTTAGGTTCAGCAGCCGAATACTAAAGTAATTATTTCCATGGGTAAAGTCAGGATGTGGAGACCCAGCTCCGGGGTACCCAGCTTTGATTTTTGGCTCTGTTTCTGTTTACTGTTGTTGTTTATAGTAAACACCGTGCACTGAGTGGCTGAGAACAGCCATGTGGTAGCTCCTCTTCGGCAGCCAGTAATATTGGGGAAAAGCATTCTCCTACCTCGGCTCAATTGCCGGAGTGACGGCATGCGGCGGGTTGTACTGAGGATGCTGGCAGAGGAACGGCCGCCTCTCCTCCTCCTCTCTGCCTTCCTCTTCTCCTACCCTCACATTTCTGCCAGCTGGGCTGTGGTGTCCCCACACTCTTGCTGGAAGTATTTGGAGTATGGGATGGTGGTTTTATACCTCCCTCGCGTTTTGTAGCAAACACTGGCTTGCGGCTTGGTGCTAACATGGGGAGTAAAACTCGACTTGTGGGGGGCTCAGCTGTGGGCTGCAGCCTTGCAGGGCCTGCGCTGTGCAGTTGGGTAATTCAGGATCTGCCCAGTAGATGGTATGAAAATGCAGACGGACATAGGGGAGTCCTTTACAATGGGCAAGAGGGAAATACAGGTATTTCTGTGCTATTTTTTATTTTATTTTATTGAAGGTTAAAGTGCTTTTTATCTGAGAGAGATACACTGACCTTCGGTCCTCCTGTTTCTGTATTTACATCTTAGGAAATGATAAATCTGCATTTTGATAATCTGCTTTTTAGTCAAGTATTTGGCATTAACTAAACTGGCTAATCGAAAGAAAGCAAATGCAGAGTTTAGAACAGGAGTGCGAGTGGCATCCCCTGCAAGTTGTGAGCCGGTGCCCCCTGGTTTTCCTGCATCTAAAATTTTGGTAATGTTTAACTCTTGAGTCACTTATCTGGAAACTGGATGAATTTTGCAGCACAGTTTGGTGTCTTTAAATGGAAGATGCTGTTAGTGTATAAAATGATGATGTTACTCATCAAGCAGCTGTGTTTCAGACCAGGATGCGAGTGGTCTGGGGCTTGTGTCCTTGCAGTATGTCTAATTTAAAAGAATATCTGAAACTTTGTTTCATAGTCTCAGACACAGTGTGTCTAGAGAGGACCTCCAGAGATGTCCTCCTTGTTTCCCAACCCCAAGGTAAGGTCAAGTACCCATCTAAACCCTTCCTGAGCAATGTTTCTTCTTTTAAGGCTCTTCCTGCTGGCAATTTCACATCCTGTACAGATGATGTATGCCGGCACTCAAGCATCCTCACCATTAGAGAGATTTTCCTGGTGTTGAATCTAAATCTTTGTCTTGCATTTTAAACCTGTTCCTTCTTCTCTGATCTCCAGGGCATGTGGAAAACACTCTACTCCCTAGAAGTCTGCAGCTAAATTTGTAGTGTTTGAAGACTGCTTCCCCTTCCTAAGCTGAACAAGCTCTGTTTCTCAGCTCTTTTTGCATGGGCTTGCTGTCTGCACAGCTGATCTCTGCCCTTCTCAGGACTCCGCTGTTGGTCCACGCTTTCCTTAAAGCACCATGGTCAGGCTGGGCTTGTAGGACTGTGTTAGTTGAGCTTCTGTGGAGGAGTAGTAATAAGTGGGCCCAAATGACCCCATTTTGGGTGTGTCTAAGTACTGTTATGTGAAAAAGAATGCAGATCAGACGTTTGTGGCAAAGGACTTGGCGTGCTCAGTGAACTTCTATTAGCAAAAGCTGGAGTAGTGTGCTAGCAGCATGGGCTCGAGGCTGGCGTAAGTTAAAGGTTGGCATGTTTGGGTCTCTTAAAGCCGTAGTGTTTGCATCTAGCCCCCTGTCTTTCTACCTTTTCTTTTTCTTGGCTGCAACTGAAATCCAGTTTGTGATGAGACAAGCAGATTTTGAGTTGTTTACTCATCCATTTGTGTTTGAAAATTTTCCTAACGACATGGCCAGGAGGGGTCCGTGAGAAACGAAGCAAGATGCATTGAGGACAGAGCAGCAGCTCTGGCTCCTAGCTTCTTTTGCAAGGTGGTTAATCTCCTGCCGACATTTATATTTTACATAATTCAGAAACATGCCAAGGTAAAAATTATCCTCACAATTAAACTCTGTAACGGGACTGTAACTCTGAGCCCTTTCTTCACCCCAGCGGTACGCCCTGGTGTAGCATGTGCACTCCAAGCTGCATGAGATGAGCAATGTTTCATCCCACTTTGTTTGCAGGATGACAGGGTCTAGTCCTAAAGGCAAATGCTTTTTTATGTACACCTATATTTGTAAAGAACTCCTTTTTTTACTAAGCTTAAATATCTAACAGTAGGGCTTTCATAAAATGCTTGCTCAATGTTTAAAGTGATAATGCAAGTCTGAAAATAGCGGGAAGCCTGTGAGGTGTTCCATCTGTGTCACCAGGTCTTGCTGGGCTTGGTCTTGAAGCAAACAACAACTTGTCCATGTCTAGTGGCCTGAGTTGGCGGTGCCAAACCAGTATCTGGCAAGGGCACCTGTGCACTGGAGATCACCACCGCCTCTTGTTTGTGAAGCTGTGCTCTTTGCTGATTGTCCTGCATAGCAATCTCTGTTAATGGGAAATTTCAGAGGTAGCTTCAATCATAAGCTCTCATCAAGCAGGAGAGTTCAGTACAGGGGCATCACTGCAGCCTGGCTGGTGCTGAAAACTTTAATTCCCAGAGATCTCCATTTGCATTAAATTTCCTTAAAAGAACAGTGTAATGCTGAGCTCTTTTACAATCGTTTCTGACAGACAGCCTCTAGCAGATTTAGGCGCTACGATATACGGTATTGCAGTCTGCAGGGTTTGCTCAGACACTTACCAAATGTTTCTGCACCTGTAGCAGGCATTTAAGCAGAGTTTCTCTCTGTGCCACCGCTCTTGCTGTGCATAGTCTCACGGTGTTATGCAGACTCATCCTGAGCTGAAGTTCAAGTATTTGTGAACTGAAGGAAAAGATGAATGTCCGTTTTGCTGCCTCCACTGTTTGTATGGCAGCCTCGTCCAAAGGCTAGATGGATGGGCTGATGTCATAAGCTGCTGTAGAAGAGTCTGCCAGCACTTGTCTTCCTGAGATCTGACTTTATCAGCAGCGGTAAGTCACCCTTGCAGCTCCACTGTCTGGTTGGTAGCTGGTCATTGGAGATAAGGAAGCGAGAGCAGATATGAGTTGGTGTGGCCATTACCAACAGAAGGGAGCTGACGTGGGAGTTCAGTGCAGGACTGTTGGGTTTTTTTCCTTGGGACAAATACATGTGCCCCTCTCCATTTCTTGCTCAGAAGGTTTTTTGTATGTGTTGCAAATCGAATGGTATTAGCCTCAGTCAGAAGCCTACCTCTTTTTGGAGGTACCTCCTCCCAGCCAATGTGCTCCAAGTTACCCAACTTCTATTAGCTCTTATGTTTTCCAGACTGACACAGCGTGAACCGTCCAGAAACCTCCCTGTGGCTCCGTTTTGTTTTTAACAGCGGAAACCATAGGAGTAGATGCCAGTGGAAATTTGTGAAGCTCCATCTTTGCCCGTTCAGAAACACACGATTCCTCCCCTCCCTGGTCCTTCCAGCATTGCTCTGGACACTACGTCAGGTCCCTTCTCCTGGATATCATGGTGAGGGAACAAGTTTGGTTCACACATTGCTGGAGGTACATCTGCTGTGGTTTGTTTGGGCTTGTGGGTGGTAGGCGCACCCATCTGAGCTCCCCCAGGACTGCTGATGTTTTGGCTCCGGGGAAAGGTCCGGCTTAGAAAAGTGGTTGCTTTCCAGCAAGGAATTTGTGTCTGGAGGGGAGCTGCAGGACGCTTGTGCTGTTTCTTTTAGTTTAGCATTGGCAGAGCCCTGTGCAGTGTGAACAGCCCGGCGCTACTTCGGCCCACAGCCGATTTGCACCGAGTGACCCGTGGTCTCTTTGGATGCCGTTTGCAGTTGCCTTGCCCGCTGCCCACCTGGAAGAGGCAGTGCCACAATGCCTGCTGCGAGCCAGAGCCCGGCACCGGCTTTTGTCCACCCTGACCTCCCCTTAAGCAACGGCTGCACCTTATCCCCAGCTCCTGGGCCTCTCTTTGCCTTCTCTGTTTTGTAAAAGCCCCTGCCGCCTCCCACCACGCTGAGCCCTCTCTGCCCGCGTTTGAAGCCGTGGGACGCACATCCAGCTGCGCCTCCAGCAAAGGGAGGGGTGGCTTGTGTTCCCTCTCAGCTACCTCCTGGCTGTTGGCGGTCGAGAGCCTCCCTGGGCCGCCTGCCAGAGGCTGCCTGCCCTCCCCGTGTCCCCTGCAGCCCGCGGGGGAGGCCAGCAGCCAGCGAGCAGAGCCCTTAGGAAGCCAGGGTGGGCTGCACACACGTCGTGGGGGGACGGGGGTAAGCAGCACTTCTCCAAGGCAGGAACCTGGGCTTGACTCTGACTCCCGGCAGCACGAAACGCCACCCACACCTTGCTGCTTTATGTCCCTGAAACCGGCTGGTCTGCAGAGGTGACCGCATTAGGGTGAGGTTGGTTCCCTAGGCTCGCGCTGAATGTGCTGGGTGGGCTCTGCGGCGTGTTTGGGCATCTCCTGGCAGGCGCTCCCCTCCCTGCTGTTGCTGCTGCAAAGGGGCCCTCGCCTCCCCGCTCCCCTCTTTTGCTGGAGTGTGGCGTTTCCTGCCCAAGTGGTGTGTTTAAGGTAGGAGAAATTTCTGCTGTATGCACACGGAGCGTTAAATGAAGGCACAGTGAGCAGGCAGAAGAGCTGATAAAGTCTGATGTGGACTGAGGAGGAAGTTGCACCGATTCTACTTTCTAAAAATAAGTCAAGCAGCCCGGAGGCTGGGGCTCTCTATACGCTGAGTTTGTTTGCTTTCTTTTTTTTTTTTTTTGTCTTGTTCCAGCAAATTTAAAAAAAAAGATGCTACAGTCCATCAAAATACTGCAGTGGCTGTGTGATCAGATATAAGCTTATGAAGAAAGGTCTTGGTTGTTTCAGTGTTTCTAGAAGTGACCTTGAAGAATTACCTACACATAGTGTTTCCTAGAGGTTTGTCTCAGCTGTTCTTAAAGATTTCCAATGATGATGATTCAGACTTTCCTCGGCAATCTACTCCAGTGCCTGACTATTTGGATGATTAAGGAGCTTTGCTTGATTTCAGGCTGGTATTGCTGTACTTTAACCTCGTCATTTTGACATTTCACCTTCTCTCTGGCAGGCTACCAAAGAGAAGAAAAATTCTGTAAATGTAGAAGCAATCATTTGTGCAGTTTGATCTTCCCTTCTACCTTTCCCTTCTGTGTTCTGAGAGCATCTGCAGGCTCTCGTACACTTTGTGTATTTAATACACATTTGTGGCAGCTGGGAAGCCCTACTCCTGACTCCTCGTGTTGTAGTGGTCATAACTAACAGTCCTTGATCTGTGCTGATGTCGGTGAAAGTGTGGCGCTTGAGGTGACATGTGTTTTATTAAAATTGTATATCACGAATTTCCCAGTTGGCTCATACTTCTATAGCAAAATGCACATCTCTCAGAGTTTTTGGTTTGTAATACATTTTATAAAAATCAACACGATGACATTAAAAGTTACGTTGCTTCAAAACATGATATAGAGATGCTGCTGATGAAACTGTTGCTGAGTAGGAAGGAGCAGAATATTATTCTCTGTCATGGAGTGGTGTTTTGTCTCCTTGGCCTGTGGTTGAACATTTTATGAATTGTGCATTTTCATGATCTGCAGCTAACTTCCCTTTCCATGCTACGATGGGTCTTCCTGATAACTTCAAGGCATTATCATAACATTTCTTCATTTTGGTCATTGATAAAATCATTACGATGCATTTCAGGGAGAGATTTACAGTTGAAATAGGCTGTGATTTTATTTTATTATTTTTTTCTCTTCAGAAAAGGGGAAAAAAGGGATGAAACACTCTCAAATTCTTTCCCGTGACAAGAGTTACTGCCTTGCAAAGCCCAAGTGGGCTGGGGCGGACTCCTAGCTGTGAAGCAGTACCGATATTGAAGCCTTCTGTGTTGCATGAAGATTTCTGTAACACAGTTATCCTGCTTCCTTCCTGTGTTTTCTAGCCACTGGTGTCTGCTAATTGTTATCTCTGGAGCTCATATGTTTTCCTGGATTGCATTTTTGTACTGGCAGCGTGTAACTGTTCCTGCAGCCCTGCGAGGAGAGACTGCAGCAACGAATGTGCACAATGCCTTTAATGGTGCCCCTGTCTGCCCAGCTCCTGGAAATCATTGCCACTGTAGTTTTTAGTGTCATTATGTATTAAACCTCATGATTTTATTTCCATTTTGCTTCTGCAGAAGTCCTTGGTGAAACTTTTCACTATCGCATGTACCTAGAGCATGTTCGTGTTGTCAGGCAGTTGTTTGAATGCTTCTGGTGGCTGCATGTCGCTACAGTCTGACGAGAAATGCCCCTGTGTGTTCATACGCTAGCTCTCCAGACCTGCAAGACTCGTGAAAGGTACCTGGCAGGTGGAAAGCGATAGTCCCTGCTTCTTGCTGGTAGCAAGCCCAGGGCGAGGCAGCCCTGAACTGAGAGCCTCGTAGCTGCATGATGCTGCGTTTGGGCTGCGCAGCGTGTTCTCATTGCAATTGCACAGTTCCAGCTCGGAGTTTCTGGTGTCTGGCGAGCTTGCACCTGCCTGCAAAAAGACTGTGGAGGCATCCTCGTCATCAGCTCGTGTCCTGAGCTGTTAGTCAGACTTAAAGAAAATAACTCTTGAAGTAGTGCAGCATCATTAAAAATGTTTTCAGATAGGGGTCTCCATTAGAGTATCAGCTGCGGATGGAAGATTGAAAGCTGCTAAAATAGTGGTGTGCTATCAGCCACCAAATCTCAGGATTGTTGTTAATTTACATCCGTGTAGTAGTTCTTACTAGTTCAGTAACAGTGTAATATATGGTCCCCACATTGTTCCCAAGGTGATGGAAGCTTACATCTTTCAGGTTTTGGTGCTATTGGTATTTCTATCCTTGAGTGCAGATTACTCAGTAAAATGCTTTTTTTTTTCTGTAGCACAATATCTGCTGTACCTTGTGTTATGTACAGTTGACACGACATCAGCCAGAAGATACTGGTGACTGATAGGTATCAGCTCTAACCAGCTAGGCCACCACCTCGCCTGGAGCCGTTGGCTCTTGCCACAAGGGAAATAAATAAACCCTGGCAGATGGCTGATCCTCCTGGCTTGTCACTGCTCCAGAGGTGAGGTCCATGTTGTCATTTCCGCAGTCCCAAAATGGAGGTTTTAAGGTGGCTGTACAATGCCACATGTCCCCCAGCATGGCAGGAGGTAGCAGCTTGTTTGATGGTGAATTGCCTGTGTCCCAGACAGGGCAGGAGGAACTGATTCCACCTGGGCATTATCCAGGGCCCTGCACTGTAAATCTGGGCAGTCCCACGGTTGTTCCAGCATTACAGCGAGGCTGAGGGATGGCTTTACTGTCTTGGCGCATCTTCCATCACCATAAGCTTTGGTCTCGTCTTGTGCATTGCTGGCACAATTTCTAGTTGTATATTCAGCATTATCCACTGAGCCTGACCAGAGCACTCAGTCTGTTCTGGGTCTGTTCAGTTATTTCATATTGTTGTCAGCTGGAAAATCTGTAAATGCCCTGTGATATTTTATGGCTTTATAAGCTGTACAAAATGTCCAGCAGGTAGTTTAATGTCTAGCAGATACAGTCTGTAAGAGCGTGTTTTTTTCATTAGCTCTTTGGCAGACACTAAACATACTTTCATAGCTGCAGGATGGACTTTCGGTTGCTTGTGGTCATGGTTGTTTGTGGTTTTTTTTTTAATATTGGCATCTACCGTATGTACATGTTGTTGCCAAAATAAGAGATTTCCTAGTGCCGTGTACAGACAACAGTGGAGGCCCTCACAATATATTTTTTAGTTTTCCAAACTCTTGGCCCTTCAGGACTGTAAAGCAGCCTAACAATTTTTTCTTTACGTAATTAAAAGCAATCTGTTCAGGGTTTCTTGCAGGAACTGGCTAGTGATTTTTCCTCTCTGGGAGTAATTCTCTTGAGATAACATTTCTGTGTAGTGCTAGATTGCTCTTTCTTTTCTTATTAAAATTAACGGAAGTTTTGATGGGCACTTGTTAGAATTTCTTTGTATCCAGACTTTGCAGTCTGTAGAGGATATTTCACCCATTTCAGTAGATTTACAGTTTTGACTCATGGGATTTTAGCTCCTTAAGTCACAGACGAGACCAGAGTTATACACAGGATAAAAATAGAAAGCAGTAATTAATACCCATCCTCAGTGAGCCTGGCTCTTCAAGTCTCTCTTGACATGTTGCAGCGCTGCAATTTCCTTTTCTTTTCCTAAGAAATAGATGAATTAATATCTCTCTACATGAGTGAGAAAAAACAAAGATGCTTGCTTCCTGCCCTGGCACGCCATTCCCCGTGGGGCACAGTGAGTTTCTGTGAGCTCTTGTCTCCCGCGCAGCCCTGCTGCCTTGGCCAGCTGCTGCTGGGCTGGAGGAGGCCAGGAAGCAGAAGTAATGGCACAACCTCTCCCTTCACCCTCCCGGACATCAGGCTTTCCCTCTATCAGGGGCTGGATTACCTCTGTCTCCATGTTCCAAGCAGCAGAGGCAGACTCCTCTTCAGCTCTAGCAGGGGTAAATCCAGGTTTTGGATGCACTCCATACTGTGTGGGTTCGGATTTTTTTTTTTTCATTTCTTTTGTGGATGGGGCAGATCTGCAGGAATTTTTTCTCTTCTGTCCCCCATTTGCACAAGAACCACCAGCTGTTGGGAGTGTTGGAGGGAAGAATTTGACTCTGAATCTGGCCATACTGTTTGGCAGGGGAGACCCTGAGTTTTATCAGTCTGAGGATATAGATGCTAAAGGGATCATCTTACCTTGTCTTCTCTAAGAAACAGGTTCAGGAGGGCAGGCAGAGTTGTATGTGACAGGTTGGCTGTATGGATGTTGAGCCACAGACAGGGTTTTGTATACAGATCCATGAAGAATTCACCCTTGAGTGTGACTTGAGTTGCACCCCACCTACTCCCCCCCAGTGCTGCTTGCCAGTAAGGACGTGACTGTGTTGGTGTTGGACCCCAGGAAGTTTAGAAATACTTAACTCCACAGAAGGTCATTACTTTGTGCTGGATGAGGGAAGAGAGCACCTTACGGACTCTGAGTAACACGCTTGGCAATTGCTTTGATGTCATGTGAGGCTTAAGGATGAAAGTTTTCATCCTGTGTATTTTCCCAAGAGTTATTGCTAAGCATTTAATTTAATTGTTAGGATCGGTTATAGAAGGAAGGTAGAAGACAGGAAAATGCCATTCTAGGTGTATGTAACCATTGTTGTCCCCCACGTATCTAGTATTTTAGCTCATTAGAGAGTGGTGATTTTGTCCCTTCAGGGCTGGTTTGCTCTTGTCTGCACCCTGAGCTCTCATCTCCCTCTCTGCCGTTTCAGTGGAAACACCTTGCCCTGTGTGTCTGTCCCTGGGGAGCATCCTCCTCCCTTGTGCTGGAGTGCTTGCAAGATACAGGGTAATGTAAGAGATGGGGTCATCTCCTTCCCCTCCCTTTCCAAGGCTTTCCTCATTTACATTTCTGTTGTGTCCCCTAATTACCATCCCTTTGTTTTTTTTATTCCCCCTCTAGCTGCCTTTTCCTGCTTATGTTCTCCTGAAGATGTTATGCTGAAACTTTATCAAACTTACTGACTAGAAATAGTTAATGCAAAATCTTCTTTCAGGAATTCTCACATCCAGCTTGCAGCATCATTACACAATCTGTCGCGACATTTCCAATAGAGACACAGCTGCAAGTCAGACCTTTCTTTCTGGATTACCTCCTGTTTCCTCTTGCTAGGGACAAGGGTATATATTGTCTTCCTGGAGCTAAGGTACATTCATTTCATTTATTATTATTACAAATCATGTATATATTTATCTACCTGATATTGCCTTCCCATATGTCCCATCCCATAAAGAGCTTAGTTTTTAATAAGATACATTCCAGCAGAGAATAAGTATAAGGATGATTAAACAGGTTTTTGTAGAATATATATACTGAGTGTTGAACAGAGACCTATGAAGAGTTTACACACTGGGGCACGTTTCTGGGGCAACATACGTTGTGTGTGTAACTGCTGTCTGGAAAAGCAGTCATGATTTACTGTGAGGGGGGTGCTGTATTAGCCTGTCATGTAGCTGGGAGAGAAGGTTGTGCCTCTGTTACAGCCTGGTGATGATATGGAAACCATGCACTCTTTACTGGTTGTTTTTTTTACATACTCCTGTTTAAATTCTTATTTAAAGACTTTGAAGCATCCTATTGTGTGCTTTTGTATGGGGTGACTTTGTAACTATCATGGGCAGAATCCCATTTCAAGGGCTTCTGTAAGCCATCTGCTTTCATTAATAGCTTTTGGATTTGGCATGTGGCTCAGTGCAGATTAAAATAGCCACATTGCTGCAAAACTTTCTTTACCGCCTGCATCGGTTTGGCCTTCCCGTTGAGCCTCTGCAGCCTGGGTGCACTCTCACTGGGCAGGGTGCTCTGCGTTGCACGCTGCTCTCAGTCTGTGCCCTCCAGCTCATCCCTGGGCGGTAGAGGTGTGTTGGGGTGCACCATATCTCTGCACCTCTCTGTGCTCCTGAGATTGCTTTGAAAGAAAACCCAGGTATTTGCAAAACTGGCACAGGGCCTGGCTCCCTGCCCTCAGAGGGAGGTATGGTCAGAATGCACTGGGGTCAGGACTACAGAGCACCACGTGTGTGATAAATTTTCCCCTCTAATTTGAGGTGACCCCTGTGGGTTGGGTTTTGGGTACACTGGTGTGCCACTCTAGATAGCTTCCACTACTGTAGCCCAAGCCTCTTCTAAAGGCAGAAAACTTTAACTTTTGACTGTGTGAGTCCTGCTGACACCAAATAGTTGTAACCCAGATGGTTCAGTGGGAGAAACATCAGCGTAGGGCGCACAGATTCAATTCTGTGCCTTAACACGTTCTTCCTATACAGCACTTGGTAAGTCCACCAGTCCTTCAGTTTTCTACATGTAGAAGGTGTCTTGCCTGTTCAAAAAGTCAGTTGTCTGTGCTGGTTTCTGTTACAGTGCATCTGGGAGAGGTCCACTGGAGGTACATGGTGGTACGGGTCAGAAATGTCTCTGCTTAACACCAGAGACCTGCTGCTTTTCCCAAAGCTCCTTCAGAACATTTACAGTGAGCCATGGTCTTGGTAGCCTCATCTACACTGAGATGTGGTATGTGGGCATTGCTCACCTGAGGAGAAACAATGGTGACAAAGTCAGTTCAGCAGCATGACCAGCAATGAGGGGATCTGCTGAAATAATTCCAGAGCATAATGAAGCTTCCTTAATCCCAGCTGTAATGACAGAGAATTGGTTTTGTATGATTAGCTTAAGCCTACGCCACATCAGCCAGTCTTCATGGGGGCCATTCCCTGTCTCCTTGGCAATGGAAGGCAGCCCAGGTCTTCACTCGAAGCCTTGAGCGCAGCGCTGCCTTGAGGAGGAGCAGCACAGGATCCTCTGCTTGATGTTTATCCCTGCCCACGGCAGGGGGTTGGAACTAGCTGGTCATTAGGGTCCTTTCCAACCCAACCCAGTCTGTGATTCCCTGCATGGGGAGGCTTTAGGTTTTGCACTGCTTTCTTTCTATTTGTGCATGGGTTTTTTTAAGAAGCAAAGCAACACTGGTCTTAAAAGCAGTTGGGATTTTTCCACAATGTGTGAATTTCTTAGGGCAGTCAACCCCCATCTTTCTGAAGAGGATTGGAAGGCCCAGGGTGCTCACTCCCATTGCCACAGAAATGCCAGACATGGAGCAGGCCAGCTCCTCTGTAGAAAAGTCTGTACTGAGAAGATTGAACATGTTAAGGGGCTTCCTCTTAACAGACTCAAGCCAGACTATCTCACCTGGCTTGCTTTTTTTTTTTAAGCCCTTTCCTCTCTCCATTTCTCTCGGCCTGGGTATCCTGTTCCTGGAGCATGCCAAATGTAGTTTTTATTGCAGCCTCTTGAATCTTTGTGAAGAGCAAGGTCTGCTTGCAGTGATACACAGCAAGATGTTTCTATTTTAAGCCAAAGCCCATGCTGGGGCTTTTTTTTGAGAGAAGGAAACCTTTATTGGAATCCTGCAAGGTTTTATTTCATTTCCTCCACAGTTGCAAGAGGTGGTAACTCCTGCAGCCTCCCTCGCGGTGGTGAGTGATTCCTTCCAGTGGTCCCTGGTTTTCATCCTCATCCTGAGCTGTTGGCTTTCCCTTGAGCTCGACTCAGCAGTGTCTGATGATCCAGCTGTCGTTTGCTCAGAGGTTGACTCATCTCCTCTCCCCTCCAACCTGAAGGTGTTCAAAAGGAAGTCATGAAGTGGGTATTTTCATTGTAGAGACATGGTCTATCCAAGTTTTTTGCATGTTTTTGTCTCTCTTAAAAGATGTTCTCCCCTGAGATTTGGCTCAGGGGCTAAGGAAGTGTGTTGCTTGTGATCACATCTTTAGGACACCTCAGTGTCTTAACATCTTTCAGAAGAATGCGTTTATGAAGAGCCAATTGTGAAGTCTGGAGTTTATCAGTCCACTTCTTACATGGTAGGAAGATAAAATTAGTTCCAGAGAGGGAGAGATGTTGGAAATGACAGAAAATCCTTCTGGTAGAAAGAGGAGTAATGGTTTGCAGCCATCAGATACTTCAGATCACACAAGGGGATCAGTATTCCAGATGGAAATACCAACATTCATTGTTACAGTGTTTCTTTGAAAAAATTCTGAATGTAAGGACCCTTGCAACCTAACGAGGGGAGATGCTTTCAGAGGTAGCTGTAGCTTCATCAGCCTTTGTTCAGAGCTGCCAAAATACAGCTTTGCACAGACGAGGGGAAATAAAACTCCAGTCTTGTCCAGGAGGAGGAAAACAGGGAGGTGGAAGGAAATAAACCCATTGGTCAAGATAAATTCTGACTCACCGCTTCAAAATTTGCAGCTACTTGCTCTTGAGACTTTCCTTCAGGTCCCATGTAAGCGTTTGTTTGGCATTTAGTTTGCTTGTCGGTTGTGCTGGCTCTGAGGAAGCTGGTGTTCACGGTGGTGCTGAGAGCTGTCTGATGGTCATTGTCTTCTACCCAGATGAGGGGTCAGTCGGCTGGCTCACCAGAGCATGCTTTGAGGGGGAAAACCATGATTTCAGACCAGTGAAAGTTAGGGTGTCTGTAGATCAGGCAGAAATCTGAGGAGCTAAGTCTGGTGTGAAAACCAAGAGGTAAGAAGTGTTTCAAATCACATGCTGGCAGTCCTCTAATTTCTCAACTAGGCTGGAAGTGCCTTTCTCCACCACAGAAATTAAAAATGGCAATAAAAGATACTAAAGGAGCAGGCTGAGGTGGTTATATGCATCTGCTCGTCTGTGCCTGGTTTTCTGACCAGGTCAGGATGCAACTGGATGCTCCTGTGTAACCCATGGTGCACGTATGGGCTTCCAGAATGGTGCTGAGGCAGGACCCGGCACAGCCAAGCCTCCAGCTGGGAACCCGGATGGCAGCACCGCTGTCATCCTTGATGGGCAGAAACTTACAATGCTGCCCTCACAATTCCTGAGGGAATTTCTAAGGAATAGCTCTTTATTATTGTGGCGTTTGATGGAAGGATACCCACGAAGAAAAACTTGGTTGAAGCAGAGGTTATGTTGATGGGATTTGTACTAGCTGGACTGGTCGTGGTGCTCAAGACCCACGCTTTTGTGGGGGAAAAAAAATCAATGACTGCAGGCATTTTGCATTATGAGAAACATTCAAGATCCTCTTGTCGCTGTCCCATGGGATTTCCAAGAAGCGTCATTCTCACAGTCCTCCGGCAATATGCAGAGTTTTCTTTTTTTCCCTTGATCCTAATCTGTGGGGTATGTATCCGACCTAATAAAACCATTTTTCAGCTTCGCTGTTGGTAGTTTTCTTCCTCTTCTTTCTGAAAACATCTTGCCTGCTGGCAACTGCATTGTCCAAAGAGGTTTGAAGCTTGGCACGCTGTCAACAAAACTTCAGTTACCCTTTCAATCAAACATGGTAGCGCTGTGAACTGACTTGGCCTCCATCCCAAGGTTCACCATAATCTTCCTCGTATAATAGGAAGTCCAGACAACCCCAGGAAATAATTCAGATGCGAGTGGTGCCTTTAGTGGAATAAAGAAGAGCCTAGAGGAGACATTAAGAACCTCAGCTTTTACTCTTTTCATAATTATGCACTCCAAAGGAGCGGAGGCTTTGTAGATAAAGAGATTACATGCATCTTATGAGGTCTGTATAGCAGTGACAGTATCTTCCACCCACATTTTCTCACTTTTTATTTTACTGACATTGCAGTTGCAACATTTAGTGGAAGAATATTGCAGAGCAGGCTACTTTATAACCCTGAAGGTCCCTTTCAATCTGGCACAGGTAAATTGAATCATTCTCCCCTTAGGGATGATAAGGATGAGCTGTTGGAAGAGCCTGTTGGTAAGAGCAGCAGGGGGGAGAACTTAATTAGATTAAGATGCAGTTAGGTGATGTTTGTGCTGAGGGTTGTGCGGTGTGGCAGTCTGAGCCAGGCATGCCCTGGGATGCTCTTCCCAGCCCTAGCTGCTTCTGTGCTGCCTTTATTTCTGAACAAGAAAAAGGAAAACATATCCAAGGTGTAAATCTCAGTGTAAACCAATGCAGGGGGTCACTGGGGTGCTAACAAAACCACGTCTCAGGCTGATGTCTTGCCTCTGGCCACGACCTGGTGCCGGCAGCCTGGCAGGAAGGCGAGTGTTTGGCTTTTCCTTGCCAAAGTGCAGTAGGTAACACGGTAATGGTATGGGCAGGGTTCGGCTGGTCACCCCACCTTTCAGTCAACTTTTGCTTGAGGTGTGAGTACCGATGGCCTGTGCATTTCATACCTGGATGCAGTTATAAATGCTATTTTGCTTTTGAATGCCTTTGTCCTTTTTTAGTGTTACTTATTTACTTGTCTTGCTAACATCCTCCATGAGGAAGTTGCATGTCTGTTAGTTTCCAATAAACAAAATTTTCTTCTCCCTGCTATATACTTTTTTTTTTTAGTATTACAGGTTTGCCCTGCTACACTGTGGAAGGGATAATTTGGAGTCCTTAGTTCAATCCCTTGGTGCTATTCATTATTTTATGTGCCTCTCCTGTGGTCTCTCTCCTTTTTATTACTAATCAGGTCTAGTCTTTTAAATCCTTCTTTGTGCGATAGTTTCATTTTACAAAAGCTGAACTAGTTTATATCAACTCGGTTGATGTGATCTTACTCATATCAAAGGTGTTTAACAGCTGTGGTCCCGTGTACTCATTGCAAGCTGAACTTAAATTGTGTCAAGTTCTGCGCTGCTTTACTATGGCAAGTGGGAATGTTTGTTGCAGCTGTCTTTAAATTTGGATGTTTTAAATGAATTAAATATGAACATGAATAATGCAACTGGTAACGTAGCCTTTCTGCAATTAAATGCAAACTTTTTCATTTTGTCTCTATGCTTCCAGGTTTTGTTATGCCGCAGTATTTGTACTGACTTTGCTGTCTTGTAGGAATGATGGGGAACTAGAGCCCATGACAGTTCAGTGGAGCCGTTGGCACTTTTGATATCTCGGTGAGTGGAAGTTGTTTGAAACTGTGGGAAAGGCCCTTTATCTGCTACAAAAGGTGGCAAATCAGTTGGCCTTTTAGATTTTAAGGTAGCGTCCTGCTAAAATGAATTTGCACGATGATCTGTCCTTTCAGGGTATAAATTCTGGAAACCAATGCCATGTAAAAGCACGGTCCATACTTGCAAGATTATCTTGATATCCACAAGCATGAGACATACAGCTTCTGCAAAAAAGAGGAGTTTTAACTCTGGTATGCAGCTTTGTATGAGTGTCAGGTTCTGGAGATGGGAGTATTGCAGCATGTGCTGGGCTATGTAAATCTTGGATGCTTTGATGCAAAAGTAAGATTGTCTCCTTCATTTCATTGACCCAGATGACAAGTTCTCATCAGGAGCATGTTTGTGTCTGAGGTGGTTCAGGAAGATATCTCTGTGTGGATAGACCATTTTTCCCCCTTGGATGCCAAACTGAAGCTTCTGCTATTTATTACTTTAAGATTATTTTTAATCTTCAGTCTCTGAACAGCGTAAAGACCACATACATCCACACTGCATTTGTGCCTGTTAGCTTGCCTGTTCTGCTGTTCACTTTCTTGTCTCTAGACTGAAGTCTCTCTTCTTCACCGAGGTTTTTCAGGCTTTCCAAAGCCTTTAGGGAAATTCTGCTTGCCTTCCAATCAGTTGTCAGTGAAATAAAATCATAGGGTATTTCAGGTTGGAAGGAACTTTTGGGAGGCATCTGGTCCAGCCCCGCACACAGAGCTGGGCTGACTTTGAAGTCAGACTCAACTGTAAGGTTAGATCACACTGGTCAGGGTGGTAGCTGGCCATGCTTGGAGCATCTCCAAGGATGGAGATTTTACAGCTTCTCTGGGCAACTACAGAATGAAATCACAGCCAGTGGGAATTACCAATTCCCAAGCCCTGTGTTGGTAAAGCCCACCTTACACCAGTTTCAGGGGAGCTGGGGTACACGGGTTATGTCTCTGTGGCTAAAGAAGAGAGGGCAGTGACCGGTCCCTATCCCTGGGATGTGGTGGGGCTGGTGGCTCTGGGGGCTCGCATCCATGCTGCGCAGGGCTAGCTGCTGCCAGGGCAGGTGGGCTGAAGCCATATGTTGTGGGATTTGGTTCTGGGTGTTTTCTGGGCGTTACGTGGCCCTGAATCACACCAATTCATTTGCGCTTTTTTTTTTTTTTTCATTTTTGAATTATGATCTTGCAGGATGAAACCACGTGTTGCTGTCCTGTGGTGTGAGAACATACAGGGGAGCTGGGTAGTGCAGAGCCGCAGTGGAGGATCTTGAAGGAGGGCAGGAATCAGGCTGGGGCCATCTCATTTGGACAGTTTCCTGGAAGCGTGTTTTGGACTGAGCTGTCCCCAGGCTCACACCCATGTGGCTCTCAGCACAGTGGGACTCCCCATGCAGCCTAAGTCATCGTCTTTTGGGAAGAGCCACCCTTTTTCTTTTAATAGGAGCAATATTTATGATGTCTCATTCTCTTTGACAACATGAGATCTTGCTGGGAACCCACTACAGTGTTGGCTGAGGGACACCAGCCATCATCTGTGTGCTTTACAAGTTGTTAGGGTTACTCCCATTCCCGTCGGCATAAGGACGGAGGGTGCAGAAGCTTCACCTCTCCTCCCAAGCCGCAGCCTTCCACAAATCGCATCTGAGCATCTCCTACACAGTCACAAATTTTTCCTCCAAATACTTCTGCAGGGAAGGGTTACACATCCCTGCCGGGTAGGGCTCTGAAATGCTCAGGCTGTAGCAGCTTTTCAAAAGCCGTCTGAGTGGCACAGGAGCTCCTGTCCCGTGCCAAACGCATGGGATTTATGATTAGTGTTTAGGTACTTCAGAATGTCCCGCATCCGGGGGAGCCGAGCAGACAGCAGAGGTGCGGAGCCAGAGATGGTGAATGCTTGTCTCGTGCCTTTATATAACACCTTTCACCCTGGGTTTTATGGCTGGGGGACTTTTCCTACCATGACTGCTAGCTTTTAATAAAAATGACTGGAGAAAATTATGAAAAGAAGCATTAAAAGTTGTAAATAAGCTTTCGCATGTGGATTACCTTCCGCTATTGCAAGGAAAAGAAACTTTACTCCTTTCACAAGTATGCACAAACACACACGCTATTTATGAGAGAGGCAATAAGAGACTACTGTGTAGTTTGTAGCACTTTTATAGAAAATTAAACTCTTTGTTTCTCTTAGGTTTGGAAAAAGCTTGGTTTTCAAAATCAAAACTTCTCGCCAAGTTGGATCTGTAAATAACCCTTTAAGCAGAAACTCAGCATTGCATCCTGGGACAGCTTCCTCTTACATCCTCCAGCCTGACTGCCCCACTGTGAACAAAATGGAGTTATATTGACACAATTAATCTTTCATTAGTTAGTGTAGTGTCAAAACATGCTTTTACTAGCTTTCCTAAGGGCTTGTTTGCAGCTTAGCCATTCATTTAGATATTTTCTGTCAGGGCTTGGCAAGGCTCAGTGCGTACAGGAGGCACTGCCCTGTGAGACCGGCTGTGCAGGACCACTGGTCTCTGTGTATGTGTCTAGCACGCATCTCCCAAGAGCTCTGATTTTTGGTAACATTTGCTTATAACAAGAATGCAAATGCTTTTTCTTCTTGAGGACAGTCCAGCCAGTTTTCCTCCAACCAGGAGAAAAATGCAGCGCAACTTGGACATTTGTTGCAGGACTAATAGCAAAAATATTTCCTGGGTCATTGTCCAATTTCTCATCCTTATTACCCAGATCTGCTGCGAGCAATTTGAATTGCAAGTGGCGAGCTGGGGATTGTGGTGCTGCTTTGCCAGAGTTAATGTTATGTTTCCATGTGTTTCCTTTCATAAATTTCAGCTCTGCCTCCCTTTGTTAGTGAGCAAGAGCAGCCCCCCATTCCAGGCACACACTCGGGACCCACTGTAGAGTTAGCACAGAGACTGGCATATGCTTCTCTTGCTTATTTATGCCACTCCCACTGAAGCTGTCCACATATTGGAGAAAGACTTATAGTTTCAGGGGGGTTGAAATGAATTGTCTGTGTTCAGTAGGAGATATTCTGTGCAACCCAGGGTGAAAGAGCATCTATTTTCTCCCTGCTGTGTGATTAGTTAATGTTGCAGATGACTCTGTGCTCCAGAACGGGAGAATTTTCTCATGTTTATTTCTTTTGTCCTAGACATCTTCAGTTATCTAAAAGCAAGCCAGTCCCAGGATAAGGACAGCAGCGGGTGATATAATGCGGAAACCAGGCCCTCAGAAAGGTGAGCAGTGATGCTTGGCAGAGCCAAAGGCCCCGCAGCGATCTGGTGTGGACTGAAGGACCGAGCGCAGCACACTGGGAGGCTGGCGATGGTGCGGGAGTGTGGGGGGTGCACTGGTTGCACGCTCAAAACAGAGTCATTCGGTTCTCCGGCAGAGAGGGTTTCATCAGTGCACCCCCAGGACAGGCAGAGGAAGAGTCCCTCTCTGGGTGCACCCCTGCAGCTTGTGGGGCATGGTGTCAGGTGGCAAGGGTGCTCTGGGGAGCCTGCGGCACGCACCATCTGCTAGTGCTCCCAGCGTGAGGCAAACTGCTTCTCCACTGGCACAAGCCTTCCCCTTCTAATGAGGCGTGAAACCAAAGACCAGCCTACCTTGTGGAGATGAAATCTGTTACGGACGCTTACCTCTCGCCGCCTGAGTCTCTTGTCCCGTTACATGCAGTAGCAGCCACGGTGCTCAGGGCTACCGCACGCATGCTACCTGTGTCCTGCCTGCCCCAACAAAAAGGGTGAAGTCAAGCAGGCTGTCTGTGGCTGAGCTCTCGGACTTCTTGTGCTTAACTAAAATATTGATTTCCTTTAGTGTTGTGCCATGCATGTGCGTTCAACTGGAGTGATCTCATCACATGCGCTTCGGAGGATGGGGGAAGGGAGAAGCGTAGAGGATGGAGCATCCTCCGCAGTTCTTTGTTCACATCTGCTACACGCTCACAAGGTTTATTGCAGGAGATTTCTATGCTCAATTTCTCTCCTCCCTTTATTTTTTTTAAACGTCTCCTTTGCTTCTCTGGTGGTTCATCTTACAGAAGCATTATCCTCTTCCTAATGCTGCTTGTCCTTTAATGAAGTGAAAATAAATGAAGGAAAGCAGGGAATGGGGAGAGCCTGCTGCGAGGCAGCTGGAGGGCTTGGTAATAAAAGAGGCAGGTTGATTAGTCAGCAGTGCGGCCACGGACCAGGCTGGCTCAATTTAGCCTCTTACACAGCTTGTCCTCGCAGAGCAGGGCACCTCCAGCCAGCACGGCTGTGTGACCTGTGCTGCGAATGCCATGCCATAGGTTGCAGAAGCAACACCTGCATCGTGCACACGTGGGTTTCTGTCCTACTTACCTGCTTTTTTAATAATGCATTGAACTTTTCCTTTTTCTTGTTTTGCCTGCAGAAATTCTTGCGTTTCTTTCCCTCTCTGCTGCTTTTGCAGCTTGCTTAATGAGGATTTTTGCATGTTAAAGGTTAACAATAAAATGTAACTTCACCTGCAGAGTGTGGCAAGAGGCTACTTTTGAGTGCACGGATGCTATTAGAGAGCTATCCTGCAACACTGAGAGGAGCGTTACCCATCCTGGGGGGCTTTTCTGCTTCTGACTTAAATACTTTGTGTCCTTTATTCTTGCTTTCTTAAGGAGATGGCAGAATACTGTTCTTATGGGAATACATTTATAGGAAGAGTATCCTTCCAGCTTTTCCAGTCGTTTGTGTCTCTCCGTGGAGGCTCTTTGTCTGGTCCATGTCTAGAGATGCTGTGGCCACACTCTGTGGGTCTCTCGTGTTCATTTAAGGGATAAAACCTACATGCAGTCTTCCTGTCCGCTGTATGGAAGAGAACATGTCAGGAAGAGAAGATTGCAAAAATAATGGTCCAAAAGCAATTTCAGACATCTCAGGAGCCACCAGGCCACTCTAGCAGTAGCTCATGGCCTGCCTCCTTCAGCTACTTGTCAGGAGATGTCAAAACTTTTCCTGTTTTCTTTTTTGTTCCTTCCACGAGGAACTGCTGCTCATGGGGTCAAGGCGCGTTTTGTAGAGCACTACCAAACTGTTGTTTATAATAGCCCTAAAAATGCTTCGTAAAATACACGAGCTGCACTGCCCAGCGCTCCCAGTGGTGCGTCAGTCAGGCAGCAGCGGGTGGAGGAGCAAGCTCAGGGCGAGCTCTGCTGCGGCACGCTGCTCTCGCATCCCTCCGTTGGGCTGGAGGTGGCTAGAGACAGGGATGGGCAACCCCACTCTCTGCTGTATCACCTTCCAGAGCTGCCTTGGGAACTTTACTTTTTTGCAACTTGGAGGCCCAAAGCTGTCGTGAGTAAAGACTGCTCAGATGCAGTTCTCAGAGCTGGTGCCATTTTGCGGTGGTCTCCTATGAGCTGCCCAGGACACGCGTGGTAACCCTGTGCTCTGCATGCAAAGGGCAGTTGTGCAGACTTTGGGAGAAGTCCTCTCCCAGTCACTGGGGAGGGTCGAGGCTGTTGTGTGAGCAAGGCCAGCTGCAGTACCCTGGAGTTGATAAAAAAGGAGCGATTCAGGCTCCACTTCTCGGTGTACAAGATCCATGTGAGCTGTTTTTACTGGCTTTTGCATTTGCTCCTCTCAAGGCTTGCCACCTCTTCACATAATTAAAATGATGAAGCTCTAGCAGTTTGCTGCTTTTTACATTATTGCTTGCCATTGTGGGAGAACACTCGCTGGTGAGGACTGGGCATAGACCAAGATGCAGATACCTTGTGTCAGGTCTTCTTGTGAGCTGTGTGGAGGAAGGGAGCACATCCCGTAGGTTTAGGCAAATCATCCGTGTTACCTGGGGTCATGACAGCGAGGGCACTCCTCAGAGGTGTCTGTAAAGCAGGTGACATGAGCAGATAATGTTGAAGAGTGCGCTAGCTGGCTTCCTTCACTGACACAAATCCTTTACTTCTTGTCTCAGCCATAGACTGGAAAGATGGTAAAAAGCACAAGTACAGCCGCCCGTCAGAGTCTCCCTCCCAGTACCAAGGTAAGAGACCTCCCTGCTCCCTTCTCCAATTTGTGGTTTGTTTGTTGTTTTATTTTCTATAAAAGCTTTTTGAGTTGCTTGGATGTGGGAAACTGCAGCATGCCAAGTTAGTTTACAGATAAAAACTGCTTTTGGACAGTTCCTCATGTGTTTAATTCTGACCACAGTCAAAAATGGTCTAGAAGACACCAGGGTGAGCCGGCTAGTTTTTAAATCAGGCAGGATCGAGCAGATCTGTTTCTTACTGCCCAGCAGTGAGTGCCAAGGAGTGACTCTGCCCACATTTTCACCTGTGTCCTGGGCACAAGGAGCCTCTTATTCCTCCACGAGCTCCTCTTCCGTGGTCACAGCAGTGGCTAGCCCAGTCCTCGTTGCTGTAGGAGATCCATGGTGTGACCTGCACTCCCTCTTCCCCAGTGGCAGGACTTTGGCCCTTACCCCAGCAGAGGCGATGCTGGCGGGCTCGGCAGAGTGCAGGGTGAGGGCTGGCTGTAGCAGCGCAGGAGTCAGTCACTTCTCACTCCCTTTGGGGATGGGGCGTCCTGTGCTTGGGCAGCGCGGCTATGGCCCTGTGCACAGCGCCTGCAGGTAGAGTTCGTAAAACTGGCAGCTACTGCTATCTCTTGGGGGGATGTGCAGGTGACTTCCAACTTTAGGAAGTTTATGTAAAGCTTGTATTATTTAGCAAAAGATTTTAAGGCCTGTATTTTACTTATAGAGAATAATGATGTCCTTATGTCCTTAGATTCCCTGTGTCCCTATCTTAAGGTGATGTCTGTACTTCCCACCAAGTACAGAGTGACAAGAAATTAAATGATTGCCTCATTAAGCCACTTCTGACAGGAAACACGTGTTTGCCTTCATAGAAGGCTCACCTGTGTTTCTTAGAAGCCCTGGGACAGCTGAAGTGGCTGCTGTGCTTCAGGGGCTTGGTTATCCAGGGCCCCGAGGCGAGACTTCAGGGTCTTGGGCACATTGGACCGTGGTCACCATCAGCCCTTGATGTTCTCACTTGGGACATCTCATCTGTCCTTGTCTACCTCTATACTGAAGTACTGTGGATCACAGTTTGGGAGGGACCTCCTCCAAAGGGAGGAAGTTTATTAGCATCTCTGAGATGTCAGAGGACTGGCTGTTGTTCGGTGGCAATGCTGACCTGAAATGAAGTTTTTTGTGAAATTCAGAGGCGTGCTTTCCCATCAGCACTCGTGGTAACCCAGCACACCAACCTCCGCACCTCACTGCATCCCAGGGGTTGCTGGCCTAGGGAGGAAACGCTGCAGATACACTGATGTGCACATGTCTGCTCAGGAAGTGCATGGTGTAGCAGCGGGGATCAGGGATCGCCTCCCTGCCTGAAGGGATCACTGCCCAAAGCTGGGGTATGCAGCGAGGGGGGGGGAACTGTGGCAGCTTTCTGAAAGTCCATGCTGAAAGGATTTCTGCTCAAAGCTAATACTGAATTGGGATACCTCTGAAAGAAGCAAAGCAGACGGCGTTGTGGTGTTTGAAACCTGTTATTTTTGGTTCGCGCATTCTCGCATTTTCTTCTGAGAAGACAGTGAGCAAGTGGGATCATGTCATCGGTTGTAGCTGCTGCCAGTGGAGAATGTGCAGCCGGATTGATGGTTGAGCAAAGTGCCTGGAAGTTATAATGGGTAGGACGTGCAGGAGCTCTGCTGTCGCGGTGGGAGAGCTGACCCCTTGGGAGGCTGCGCCCAGACGTCGGGGAAGGCCACTGTCGCCTTTGGATCTGCGAGCAGAGACGATACTCTGCTAATTTTCATAAAGAGTTGGCTCAAGCCGTGCTGCTTTCATGTGCTGCCTTGATGCTCGTTAGCAGACACACATATGGGCTGCAGACTTTAATGCGATGCCTTGATCTGAGTAGGGCACGTTCTCCTTCGCAGATGTGACCTGAAATGCACATGTATCGTTTCAGTTGGATTGATGACCCCTTGGGAGCTGAAATGCTAATGGAGCCCAAACCAGACTTTGGTTAAAGATATAAACAGAAACTCTGTCTTCATTTAAATTCTGGACAAAAGATCAACATTAAATGCAACATGATGAGAGTCCAAACACAAGGGTGCAGAGTTGCATTGTTCACAACTACTGTAGTTTGACCCCTTGGGTGTGTGGAGTGTTTTGTGTGTAGTAAATATTTTCAAAGGTTAAGACATCAGAGCCCAAATCTGACACTCTGCCTGCAAGTAATATCTCCCTTTGGCACAAGCGCATGGTAAGGAGCTTTCCAAAGGGAAGCAAAAGTGATCAACAGTCACCCTTAGTAGGCATTTTCACAGCTGAGTTACAGGGAGTTGTATAGTTTTACAATCCTTGGCTTTTGTTTAGCTCACAGATGTAATTACAAAAACGTGGTGTTTCTCATTAAGTGTCGTTCTCCAGTTTCCTCCTGTAAAGAAGATCTGATGTATGTTATAAGGAGAAACATGGTCCGTTCAAGCAATGATCCTTCCAGTCTATGGTGTGCTCTGCCAGGGAGGGGGGATGAAAGAGAAGGCAGAGACCAGGCAAAATAGAGGATGATTTTAGGGCTGGTAGGACATTTTGCATATTGTACTGGAAGCTGGGGGCAGCAGCAGAGCGAGTGTTCCCCTTTGCTTTTCAGGTCAGAGAGGATTTCAGTCCCTACAGTCAGCTCTGTCCTAGGACACTCCTGCTCCGTCAGTAAAAAAAGGGACACTTCAGGACCAGCTGAAGTGCTGGGTTGTATGAAGCAAAGTCATTCACTGGGAATTGGAGAAAAGCCACTAGGTGTTTTTGACCAACACTCAGAAAACATTCTCCAGTGTTACCTGCCCAGGCCAGATAAGAAGCAAGCATCTTGCAGACTAAAATGTCCTGTCCCACTACAGTAAGGCATCCAATTTATTAATATGAATAAGAATATTGAGAGAATACAAAATAAAAGACAGTCGGTCAGCACTAACAAGAAAACAAGCAAGATATTCTCAATGTGTCCCTCTGGCCATATAATCTCAGCGCACAGTGAGCCTGTAAAACAGCATCGTTTTGGTGTCCTGGCTGACAGCATGGCTGGCGCGGGGGCTCCGGAGCAGATCTGTTTGAAGCTGCGTGATGAAAGGGAGTGGGGATTGATCTTGCAAGCAGGATTTGGGTACTGCCCAGGGAAGCTGAGGTTGAGAGGGCCAAGTGTGATGTACCCATCTTCAACCATATGCGCTTCTTCTCAAGTACAGAGCTCAGGGTTTGTTGTTTGCTCCCTGATTAAAAAGCCTTAAGTACCTCCTGCTTTTTTCTATTTTGTTGGCAGCTCTCCCTTTGTTGTAAAAAAACCCCAACAACCCAAAACCCCAACTTTTGTGTTATGCCATTTTCTTCTGATTTTTCCTGCAGTTTTTAGGTTGAAGCTGATCATATTTGGTTAACTTTAAGTGTACTTTGAAATTCCTGCTTGAAAAGCATTGTATCGTGAGCTAAATACTATTACTGAATTAATTTAAAACCATTCCCTACATTCTGTGCAGGGCTTCCTCTCGTGCTAAGGCAATGGTGGCAGCCTCCAATTTCAGTATGCAGTTTCTGTCCTGGTTTGGGAGTAATCCTGAAAGAGAAGTGCAGTGTTTAATTTTCCTTGTCATGCCACCTTTATGTAAAGAAATGGCGAATAGTGACAGAGGAGGAAGGAAGGCTTAACTCTGCTCTATCGGCTCTGTCTTTTCTTAGAGTTTAGAGAAGTCTTTCTGCTGCTCCTGCTTTTCTTTGCAAAATAAGTCACCAGAACCGTGAGTCGTAAGTAGCTGCAGTTCTAGTGTTGTGTGTGTGTCTTCGTATGGTGTTTGGGTCCCAACAGGCTCTAGAATTAATCTCAAATAAGTTCCATGTCCAAAGACTATTTTTAGAGGCACGCAGCTGTCTCAGAAATTTACTGCTCCTGCTGGGATTGTGCGGCGTCGATCTGGGCTGCGGCGTGAGCTGCTGCAGGCAGCAGAACAGCCTCACTTGGTTCAGAGTGAAAAGTGGAAGGATTAAAACCATGACTACTTTTAATAGCGAGGGATTGAAACCAGCTGAGGGGAGGGGAGGTTTCTTTTTTTAAAATAAAATTGTCAAGCGCAGCTGATCCTTTTCGGGATACTTGCTCAAGGCCTGCAGCTGAGGCTTGCACTCCTGGCCCTGGTGCTGTCACCACGGGCATTCTCTATGCTCCATGGACAGGGTCCTCCGAAGGGCCACCCCAGTCTGAGATGAGCCAGATCAGCAACCAGAGTTAAGAGCTGGGATGTAGCAAGGCATTTCCATGCCAGGCGTGCCTGGGTGTGCTTTGGCTGGGTAGTTACTACACATTATTCACACAAAGAGTTTCATTGACGTAACTGAGTGTAAAAGTGTATCTTCAATTAAAGAAAAAGAATTTTGGTTTTGTGAGAGCATCGTTGCAGTTGATCACTGAATTTCTTCATTCATCGTGGTGTGATACTGTTGGCTGGAAAAAAAAATGCATACCAATGGATGGAAATGTGTACTCTGAGGAATGGAGAGCTGCTGTCAGTCTGTAAACAGAAATATATTCAGCCAATGTGGCAGCGACACTATATTTTTTTTTCTGTTAATTTCCACTATATTTAACAGTGTGCTACTTATCTGCATGGGAGGTGGGAAGAAAGCAACGTTTCTTTTCTTTATTGGAAGCTAGTAGATTATTGAGCGCTTAAGGCTTCTCTGTGCACGTGAGGCAGAACTAAAGTAACGTGTGCTGACCTTAATGCCTGAATTTTTAGAGGTGTGGTGTGCACTGCAGTAGCTAAAATGGCTCTTAATGTAGCTTTTGTTTTGAAAATAGACTGATTAAAAACTTGACATGAATAGGGGAAGCGGTAGCTGACTCTTTAATTGTGCTGCCACCAATGCTCTTGAAATGACTTGAAAACAGCAGTCTCCTGGGAGCCATTCGGATGAATGCAAGTAATGTCATGCTGGAAGGATCCTTTCCCAGCTGCTCAGTTTAAATGGCAGAAGTCATGATTTGCTTGGATCATGAGAGCTTTTAATTCCTCATTTAATAACAGGTTTCCCTGGATGGCATATTGCTTTTACCCTCCCTGCTGTACATGGGAAAGGTGTGGGCAAGGATGAAATACGTTTCCCCCGGCAGTAGCGCTCAGTGAAGAGGCTTTGGTATTCACTAAATCCCTGTTTGGAGGACCCCTGCTTCCATCCTGCCCAAGCAATGGACTCCATCTCTGCTTCAGGAAATTAATTGCTGACCTGTCCACTAATTGCTGGGGACGGGCTGATACCTGCTCCGAGCTGCTGGCTCCTGGGGCAGGCTGCATGCGTGCTGGACCAGGGGAACTGTAAAGTCAGCACAGCACAGTTTCCTGTTGATAGGGGCTGCCCTTAGCCCGCAGTGACTGTTCTTAATCCCCAGACTGAGCAACGTGTTTAACAAATAATAGCTCTTAAGGGGCAGTTGTCTGGAAGACTTCACAGATTCCCATCTGTGCTGGGTATTTTATATTAAATTGTAGGTTGTTATCCTCATTTTTTGCAGACCCTCCTCAGCAGCGTGGAGGCAGCAAGATGCCATAGGCAGCACCATGCTTTGTTCTGCCTGTCAGCTGCAGTTGTAAATCTTCTGTGGTCACAAACATCAGAGGATCTTGATGAAAACATGTTGCCTGTGAGCACCTCCTCTGTGAGAAGTGGAGAACTGCCAGCGTTAAGAGTCCAGCCATCTCTTTTTCTGAGATCTTTGCTTATCAGTTCCTATTTGAATCCTTTTCTTTTCTCAGGTCACTTCACGTGGGAGAAATACTTGAAAGAGACATGTGCCATCCCAGCTCCTGCCCATTGCTTCAAGCAGGTAAAAAAGTGAATGAAAACAATAAAGGCCAAGGGCGATGGTCCATTGGTGATCCGGGGGTTCTGTGTCTGGACTAGGCCCCTTTTCTGGCAAGGAAGATGCTGAAGGATATCAGAGACTTAATAGAAATCTAATTTTGCTGAGGCAGATAAAAAAAAAAGATACGTTCAGGCGCTACAAATGTTGGAGTAGTGCAGAAGACTTAACTCTCAGATGTGCATGGATGGGAACACAAGAATGTTTTTTTTCTCTCTGCTGAGCACAGAGTCTTGGAGAAAAAATGTTCTGAGTGGGCTGTGATCCAGGTTTTGGTGGATCCTTCCTCGCAAGGAGATTTTTGTTAGAATTCACCAGAGCTTTGTGAATTGAATAGCACCCCCTGCCCCAGACATTGGGTGCTTGCGCACAGAGGTGATAGCATTGAGTAGAGGGGATACAGGAGTGAATTGGCGTGGCACCCCTGGGCCCAGACAGAGGGGCAGCAGCACAGAGGAGTATCTTTTTGGGCCTTGGGTCAGGTTGGTGATTGTCCTGAGAAGAGGGCTAAGAGAAGAGGGTAGGTCTTGTTGTCTAGATGATGCAGTACTGAAAGATGGTGGTCTGGGTTTCAGATCTGCCAGGTCTCGCCAAACTTTCTTTGCTGCTCTGTGGTGTCTGCTCCCATGCTGTGCTTGGAGGATGCTGTCAGTCTTCGGTAGAATCAGTTCTGATGCTCTTAGGTCTTAAGCTTTATGACTGAGGTGGTGTAGATATTGGAAATCTTGTCTCTAACTGGGTCCCTGTTCTTTTCTTCGCAGTCATACACTCCACCTGCAAACGAGTTCAAGATCAGTATGAAACTAGAAGCCCAGGACCCCAGGAACACGACCTCCACTTGCATTGCCACGGTGGTGGGTCTGACAGGCGCACGCCTCCGCCTGCGCCTCGATGGCAGTGATAACAAGAATGACTTCTGGCGGCTGGTGGACTCTGCTGAAATCCAGCCCATAGGAAACTGTGAGAAGAATGGAGGGATGCTGCAGCCTCCACTGGGTGAGATGGAGTTCAGCTGTTCAGCAAGCGCCTGCATTATCTGTGGGGAAAACCCGGGTTTTCTTATATTGCTGTGCTTGGGACAGAGACCATGGACAGCCCCTGCCTACACTGTGATGTAGACCAGCCCTGTTAGCTTGGGCTGTTAAACAAATGTATCCCACACCACGTCTGTATTTTCATGTGGACATCATGGCATGGACAGGGAGATGCTTTAGAGTGTAGGTGAGAGAGGTCTTTGCAGCTAGGTGAGCTGCTTGCACTCTTTGCAGCTCAAGCTCAGGATTAGCACATGGTGACCATGCTCTTCTGCCTTCTGAAGTTCTCCCTGTGTACCTCAAAGGAAAACCACATTTTCCATGCATTTGTGTGAAAGAATGCTAGAGCCACACTGTTTCCCAGAAGACACACAAGCAGTCGAGGGGACCCCAAAGTCCTGGTGACCCAGGAGTGCGGGCAGTAGTGTTGAAGGCAAAGCAACTGTGATGGCCTTTCCTGGGTGATTGTCTGTGTAAGGATAGAACAGATCCAGGTTCTTTTTTCTGGGAGACACCACACAGTCGCACAGGCAGTCCTGGCACAGAGCTCTAGCAATGGTTTGATCTCTGGCTGTTGCCCATTGCTTTAGGCTTCTGATCCTGCTTGCAAGTGCTGTCATCTCAAAGGTGTGCTTGTCATGAAACAGCTGCCATCCGTTAGTGCTTTCCCCTGCACTCCCCCTTCGAGCCTAGCACAGTGCTGGTGTCTGGGTGGAGGTACTTTGCTGGGGATCTGTAAATCTTGATGTAGAGAATAACCAAGAGAGCAATTAGGGCTGAGGCATCTGCTGTATCACTGCTAATTCTGACACTGTGATTTCAAAAGCATTTAAATTTTCATTCGTGCTGTCTGAGTGTATTTGTGCCCAAGTGTCTTTGGGGCAATAGCTGGTTAGCTGCAAACCATCTGATGGGGAAACATAATGTCTGAAAAGGTTCCCACTGATTTACGTCCTGTCTCATGTGAAGGGCCGCTTGCAATATTTCATCTGTTTGTTTATTTAATTTTGCTTGGCTACAGCTTTATAAATAACCTGGACAGTCAAACACTTCTTCCAGTCTTGTCTTCAGTTAAACACACTTTTTTTTTTTTTTTTGACACTGGCCAGATGATGAGCTGATTTGCTGGTTCTTTCCTGATTAAGCAGCAAGATTAAGCTGCCTTTGCATTCTGCTGCCCATTATTTTTGAAGCGTTTCATAAATCTCTCTCTCAATTAGCACATCCCCAAATAACATCAAGCCAATCTATAGTGATGCAAGAAACCTTCAATAGGATACCTTGAGTTACGAATATTTTTATTCCTGTTTTTTCCTGGAGCACCATTTGTGAGCTTTGGTGGAAGTACGGTCTAAATTGCAATGGGACACTTGGGACTGACCTTTGTGAAGAAGGAAGAAACATCAGCAGGTGCATGTTTTGGCGCATCATGCCACACAAAGCCATGTGTGCGCAAGTCTAATTATAACCTTTCCCTTCATAATTGCTACAGGCAAAGCCTGCTGCAGCCATTAATGTGGAAGCTGCCATTTTTCATGTTATTTTCATGCATGCTACGGTCCATTTGCAGACATCTCTTTCAAAGTCTGGTCCCAGGGTGCAGCTCACAGCTCTGCTGCAGGTACCTGCCCTCGCTGGCAGGGATGGGTTCCTCCTGTGCCTTGTCTTGGTTTTGCCAGCAGATGGCAATAAGTGTAATCGAGTTGCAGAGCAAAACTCATTTCTGATGTGCCAGAGAACCAGAGAGTGTTCATACTCTGGAAGAAGTCTGCATGCCCAGCTCTGATCTGTATCACCTGCTTAACCTTGGGCCAGACAAGAGTGGTTCTGTTGCACCCAGCATAAAGACAGGTAACAAATAGCTAGCTCTACAGTTGTCCTTTCTGCCTGCAGAGCATAAGGGCCCAGAAAGCACGGCAAGGATTTTCTATGCTCCTTGTAGCATTTTTCTGTTTGTATGCATCTGCTGCTCCCCTTCTTTACATAGATAATTCATATAAAAGGTTATCTTTGCCCCTCTGGGAGCTTAGCTTTCCTATCCCCTGAGGTTTGTTGCAAGCTTGTTTGATTTCTAGGCTGCGTTGACAGAGTTGCAGGGCTGGTAGGGTGGCCTCTACCGAGCTGGCTGTGTTCTGGCGTTTCAACCATGGCAAAACTTTGCCCTGTTAATCATCGTGGGATGCTCTCCCTCTAGGTCCGGTCCCAGGGTTACCTTCAAAACACTGCAAATACAGAAAGCACAATGCTGTGTTCAGCTGAGCAGCAGAAATTGCCTGTACAGGAAAATGCACATTTAGCAAAGATGATGTTTTGTAATATCTGGACACTTCTGTTGGTTGTGCAGTCGTACCCAGCGCCATAGACTCAGATAATGTGAATTTGCTTTTTTCTTCCCATAAGCCCCTTTCTATTATTTCTTTACTTTTTTTCACAGAAGGTGTTGAGCCAAAACCTGCCATCCTTTCCTCTAATGGTTAAATCTGTTTCCCAGCCAAGTCACAGCCTCTTTATTTCTTCAGGTTAGCTTCCTGCAGCTCACGCTATAAGGTGGAGGAGGCCACCCAGAAGTTGAGGTTCCCTGTTGAGGAAGAAATTTCATAGCCTGAGCGTGCACTTGCTGATTCATGTCTCCCCTGTAGTAGGATCACTGAAGCTGCCAGCACTAGAGCTGCATAAAGTGCTCTGCCTGCATGGTCAATGTACAGACTTTTGTTATGATAAGCGAATATTGCAGTCAAACATCCATTTCCAGATGTTTCTTTTCAACAACATAATGTTTTGCGTTCAGAGTATCTGGAAAAGGTCAAATCTGACTCTCCAGCGTGAGGAGGAGGATAGCGTGAGATCACAATGTGTGCCCGCGGTAAAGTTTGCATCAGAGCAGGCATGTGCTGCCAGATCCAGTGGCCTCCACAGCCTTAAAGTCTCCATCTCTGCTTCCTTCTCTGCAGGCTTTCGGCTGAATGCCTCCTCTTGGCCCATGTTCCTTCTGAAGACTCTGAATGGCGCAGAGATGGCTCCTGTCCGGATTTTTCACAAGGTATTTTACTGTACTGTTTGTGAAGACATCCTTCTGGCATATCGCCTTCACTGCAGAGCACCAAAATCACAGCTGGCATCTCATGTGAGATCTGCTCATCCCAGAGGAGATGAACATTGCCCAGCTCTGCCACGGTGCTGCTTCTCTAGGACAGACCCGTACCCTCTGCTGCTGTGTGGTAGCAGTGCGAGGATGCAGGCAGAGGTCTACTAAGAAAGTGTCTTCAGCTTGAGAGATGTGCTTGTTTTTCACTTGGGCTGCAGATGCTACTCAAAGTCAGGAATGCAATATGTGAAAATCAGCACCTCTCTCTGAAACTTTTTAGCGTTCTAGAGCTTGTAAGGAGTGCAAATACTGCTGTGAGGCAACACTGCAAGTATGATGATGTAGTTTGTGTTCTCGCACCCTTAGTGAAGTCAGAGACAGAAGCCAGTCTAGAGGTGTATGCTGTGGTATGGGATGGCTGATGTGGCTTTAGTGTTATCTCAAGTATAAAAGACTAGGAAGAACAAGCCCCAGATGAAGATGGATGACGGGTTTCTCACATGTCTAGCAAAGCTGAAGGTAGGGGAAGAATGATTCTGAGACACAGGGTGAGAGTTCTGAGACACCAGGTGAGAGTATCCTACAGAGGTTCTTTTCTTTGGAGCTTTATTTTCTGCCTGTGTTGCATGGCAGAGTTGTCCCAGGGTGCAGTGTTAACGTAGCACTGTCTGGATTTGGTCCAGCAGCCAGGTGATGCAGAGCAGTCGGTAGTAGACTTCATTGCCCCTTGACTTAAAGGACATGTGGTTGCGTAGCTAGGCCAGTGCGTGCACACCTAATTGGGGTTCAAATCCAATCCACTAGCTTCCTCCTTCATTGCTCATGGAGGTGAGTGTGCCGATGAAGGGGACAGCTCTGGTCTGGGGAGGCACTGGCATATCCTCTTTGAGCACATTTTCAACTTCTTCTTGTAGGAACCACCATCTCCATCCCAAAACTTCTTCAAGACAGGTATGAAGCTGGAGGCAGTGGACAGGAAGAACCCTCACTTCATCTGCCCGGCCACCATTGGGGAGGTGAGAGGTTCTGAGGTCCTCATAACATTTGATGGCTGGAGAGGTGCCTTCGATTACTGGTGCCGATATGATTCCCGGGACATCTTTCCCGTAGGCTGGTGCTCGCTGACTGGAGATAATCTGCAGCCCCCTGGAACAAAAGGTAAGGCCCACGTTGTTGCTTAGCTGTCTTCTTCCTCCACTCAGCTCTCAAAGAGCAGCAAAACAGGCAGAGGCTAGCAAGGACATCTGGGTGCCCTGTCTGGCTTTCTTATGCTGCTTCACATATGGTAAAGGTACAGATGATCAAACCTATTAGCAGCGTAACAGCCTGGCGTCAAGGTGCTAAGGAACAGCCATCTGTAAAGATGGGCAGGATGATGGCTGGTGCTGTACAACATTGCTGATGTCTGCTCCTCTTCAGGAATTTCCTCAGAGTTTTTACTGCATCTCTGGAACATACATTCCTAGGGACTTTTTCACAAGGAGACTGACTGGGCTATTTGTGTGGATATAAGGGAATAATGACTATTAGGTTGCAGATCTGTGCCTGTTTGTACTTCTGAGAGTTACCTTGCTCTGCCTTATGCTGTGATCTCTGCTGTAAACATGGAAAGAGCAAGTCTGAATCAAGTTGTACTTGCCTTGTTCCTAGAACTGTGATTGTTACTTAGGAATGGTATTGGGGAATTCGCTGCCTTGCAAAGGTCTGAGTGTTGGCTGTTGAGTTTCAGACGCATCTCTAGCTTGCTAGCATTGCAGTTGTGTTTAGGACCAGGGGAGCTGTCATTGTCCCCATGCATATCCCACTGGTATTTGCTGGCTGGCAAGTCTGGCACACGCTTGTCAATGAAGTGAGAAGCAGGAGGGCAACCTCTGTACTGGCTGGTAACTGAAGGATTACTTAGGAAAGTCATTTCTCTGATGAGACTATTCCTCTTGAAAATCCAGGGTCAGCTTGTGCTAACCCCTTCAGCTGGTGCTTTCCTGCCATCCCTTGATGTGAGCCATTGCTGTCTCTTGTGCTGCAAGGATAGTGTCAGGGTGGATTGCCTGAGGTTGTCTCGCATGGCCTGTGTGAAAGCCAAGCTGTGGGCTCCCCTCGGGTGGAGATGATTTCAGTTATGTTGGGAACTGAAAGGCGCTCTCACCGTTTATGGATTATGGAGCGGTTTTGGATTTCTGCATTTGGCCTTGCTGTTCCCACTTTCTCCCTCTCTTCCTGCTGTTTGTGTCCTGCCTGCTGCCACACTGCAGGCTCCGCAGAGCTGCTGGGGACCTCCCGGACAGTGGCTGACGTCTCCAGCAGTGCCCTGGCATCAGGGGCTCTTGCCCAGGGTCTCTAAGTTGCTTCTCAGGTACTGCATGAGTGGCTAAAGACTTGTTTGTGTTGGGTGGGAGCTCTCCTGGCAGTAAACCGGGGGTGGAAGGTTTCAGGAAGGAGGTGGAAGCCACCTTCCCAGGAGAAGTGGGAACCTCCATCTGACCTGTGGGGCCTGGTGTAGGCAGCTCTGTTCCTCTCCAGCCTCGCTGTGCCAGGGGCTGAAGCTGTGAGTGAGCAGAGCATCCAGAAATAACACCCCATCATGGGGGCAACACCGTGGTAATTTGGAGCCACGTTGAGAAACATTTGCTTTCCCCCTTGGCAGGCAGCAGTGGCAGGCTCTCCCTCTCGCATTGGCACCACTGGCAGCAACTCTGCAGTTCCCGCTTATGTACAAAAATAGTGAACCCTGAACGTCTCTTCTCCTCTCTCCCAGGCAGAGGCAGCCCTTGCTCTCAGGCAGATTTCTGCTCTCCTTGCTGTGCTTTTCAAGTACTGGAGCAAGAGCAGGGGTTGGCAGAGGTTGCATGAGCCATACAAAAATGTCGGGAAGTCAGGATCAGCCTTGTCTTTGTGGTATTTTACTTTCCTCTCTGTGGCTACCCCCTCCCTTTCCTGCCCCAGACTTTCCAATTTCTACTTTGTGGGATTAACCCAAAAGAAGAGAGCGCTGGGAACTTTCCTCATTTGTAATTAAATTCCTCCCTTGTTCCTTTACCCTCGGCCCTGCTTTGGAGGAGCGTTGAGCACAGTCCTCCCAGGACCTGAAAGTGCTGCTTCTGGCAGGGTTGGAGGATGCTTCACCGCAAAGGGATCCCCCTTTCCTTCAGCTCCAGTAAAGCTTCCCTGTGTGCCAGCCTGGAGCCTGCAGGACCACACAGTGGAGTTGTGGAGGTTCCCTTTCCTGGTGGGAATTCCCCTTAAATCAGGGAGAGCCAGGGAGACATGGAGGAGGTCAATGCTAACCGTGGTTATACCAGGCTCTGCTCACGTACCAGACTGACCGTCTTGTCCTGAGCGGGTGGTACTGCAGGGTGAGATGGCTCGGGGAGCTGAGAAGTCCTGTGAAGAGTTAACTCCATTGAGACTAATGGCTTCCTGGGGCTGAGTTGAAGAGAGGCCTGTGAAATGAGCTCATGTTCACGGGAAGCAGAACTTCAAAGAGGCATGTTTGTTTAATGCCGGTAACTTAATTCAGCTCTAATCTGTCCCTTCTGCTGGTTGCCAGCAGAGGTGGAGGAGTGCAGGGCTTCCCCCAGGCACATCCCCTCTCTGGCTCTGGGGCCTCCCGCTCCCACCAGTGTTTGCTTAGCTGGGGCGGCTGGGCAGGGTGCTGGTGGAGCTGGGGCCCGGCCAGCCGCGCTGAGGGGAGCTTTCAGGAGGGCAAGTGTGTGTGAAGGGAGGAAAGGGAGGTCAAACGGCGAGGAAGAACAGCTCTCTGCGCACCAGGTTGGTAATTACATTGCTGTCAGGATGTGCTGTCTGTGCGGTGGCCTGCTGGGAGAGCTCCGCCACGGCTGGCCGGCGGCCAGATGGCTGTGGGCTCCCGGGGGTCTCCTGGAGCTCCTCTCTTGATGCCTAGAGCTGGGGGGTTCAAATAAACACGCGCCACAGGGGAAACAGCTCTGGGGGTGCCTACACACGCGGTTGGTCCTGATCCTCTGCTCTGCATCAGCCGACGGGCTGGGGTTGGGGGTCGGCTCTACTGGGCTTACAGAGCAAGGCGCATCCTCAGTTTCTCCACACCGGCTCAGCAGCAGTTGGGGAAGGCAGGTCCCCGTGACTGTCCCAAAGGCAGGGGGTTCTTGGAGGTGCAGCATTCCCGCCCATGCCAGTGGGGTACTCCTGGGGTTGTTTCTTGGGCAGGACCCCACTCCACCCTTCACACGTAGTGTTCAGCATCTTAGATGGTTTTTCATGCCTCTTACACATGTGCTCTTTTACCCTTAAACACATACCCTGGACTTTTAGGAACATAAGGTGAGGTGGACTTCCTATTAAACTAAGTGCTGGATGGCAGCTCTGAGTTCTGCTCAAAGGGCAAACTGTTAATGCCTTGCACAGGAGATGCTCATGACTTGTGGGTTCATTCCAGAGTTTTAGAAATTAGCTTTTTTTTTTTGACTGTTTCCAGAAGAGCTGTTTGCACATCCGTTCTTACTGAGTCAAGCAGTCATCCTAGAGAAATATTGCGTGAGGAATATTAATCTATCACAGCACATATAAATAAACCAGCTGAATTACGGTTGTGTGGGGCATCAAACCCAAACTTACTGCAAAGGTTTTGGACTTTCCTGTTGCATGGTGGGGTGAGAATTAGGGCAAAACAGAGGAGAATGGTGTTTCTCCATCATTAGATATTGCAGCACAGAAAAGCACGGCCAAAATACATTGTGTGCACATTACTAATGATGTGGATTTTTTCAGCATAAAACCCTGAAGGTGTGTTGGGAAGGAATTATCCACATCTGCCAGGCCTGCGTGCTTTTCCGTTTGAGTCATGTAGTGACTCAACTGACATTGCAGTAGATGCAGAGCAGGGGTAGCTGATATTTCTCAATCTGAGAGTTTCAAGGTTTGGATTAAGTTGTGATGCACATAAGCAGTGTACAAGTCTGTGCACTGTAGCAATGTTAGGTAAAAATACAAATTGGGAGGAAAACAGAGACTGAAGGAGGAAGATACTTAGGTCAGCCATTGTGGGTTAGCCCCAGTGGACAGCTGAGCACCCCCGCAGCTGCTCGCTCACCCTCCTAGCAGGACGGGACAGAGAATCGCAAGGATAAAAGTGTGAAAACTGATGTGTTGAGATACAGTTTAACAGGTAAAGCAAAAGCTGCCCACGCAAGGCAGAGCCAGGCATTCGTTCCCCACCACCCATGGCAGGCCGGTGATCAGCCATCCCCAGGAAAGCAGGGCTCCATCACGCCTAACGGTGACTTGGGAAGACAAACGCCATCACTCTGAATGTCCCCCCCTTCCGTCTTCTTCCCCCCAGCTTTATTTGCTGGGCATGATACTATATGGTGTGGAATATCCCTTTGGTCATTGGGGTCAGCTGTCGCAGCTGTGTCCCCTCCCAGGTCCTTGTGCACCCCCAGCTACCCACTGGCCAAGGCACCATGAGAAACAGAGAAGACCTTGGCACTGTCAAGCCCAGCTCAGCAATAGCTAAGACATGGGGGTGTTATCAACACTGTTTTGGTCACAAATCCAAAACACAGCACCATACGAGCTATGATTAAAGAAAGTTAACTCTATTCCAGCCAAAACCAGTACAGTGCTTTTGGAAAAACTTTCTGCATGGGTTTTTCTTTTTCTAGACTTCCTGCTCCGTGGGGAGTCTGTGAGCAACTTGAGTTTTCCAGCTCTTCAACAGGACAGAAACAATCCTGTTCTCAGGTCACTGACATAAGTGGAGCGCAGATTTGGAAAGCTGCTCAGGAGAGTCCCTCTCCATTGTAAGCAGTACAGAAAATCAATACTAAGGATCAACCTAAGAATGTGGATTGTTGCTTCGTCACTTTAAATCATGTCTGGGGAGAAAGAGAGCGAAATGGAGGTGCCGCTGCTAAGTTTCAGGGCAAAACGGATTGAAGAGGGAAATACGAGACTGTGATAAGAATCACTGAGAAGAAAGAAGAAAGAGATAAGAGGCTGGTTAATGATTGTATTTTCTGGGGCCACCTGCCCTCAGCGGGGAGGTGGGATGAAGGAAATTCCTCATGAACAGGCCTTGCAGAGAGGAGATGCGACTGTTTCCATGGGAAAATTGGGTTTTCACAACCGATCGCAGACTAGAGGGAAGTTCTGTCCTTTGTAGTCAGGGAAACACGTTGGAAGAGGATGCATGAGAAGTTACTTTCCTTTCTGAAGAGGTTTGTGGGATGGAGACCTGTGAGCCCCTGGGGGAAGAGAAACCAACCTGGGGTCTTGTCACGTACCTCTGCGAGGTGGCTTCCAGCTCTGAGCTCTTCACCTGAGAAGGTGATGCACCGAGGAGTCTGTCTGTGCCAGGTAAAGGGCCACAGCCTGGGAAAAAGCGACTGAGCAGATGGGATCGGGGCTTTCTGCCTATAGATGCTGATTGTGGGCACAGGAATCCTTGAGATTTTCTGCGAGGTCTGGGTCTTTACATAAGAAAGCATGTAGAACGTTTTTATTTACACACTAGCTTTAAATTTCAAAGAAATTGCTGGGGTTTATGCTACAGTATCAGGAACTTTAGTTGTGATTTGCCTCAGGAAGTGCGAGACGTTTACAGGACCCCCAGGAGCCCTGCTTACAGCTAAGCGGTCATGGCTCTGTGCAGGATCCCCACAGTACTGCTGTTGGAAGATGTTGTGGCAGGGACAGTCTTCCCTGCAGCTCATTTTCCAGGTCCTGAGAAATCCAGGTTTAATCCATGCCTGCATTAGGACCTTCACCCCACACACATGCATACACACACTTCCTCCACTGTAATCGTGTCCCTTGAGTGTGCTCATGCATGTTTAGTACATCACTGCTGGAGGTCAGGGAAATACTCGAACCTTAAAAACAAGGAGGCAGGGACACACGCAGCCTGCAGCAACCTGTCCACAGTCAAAAGTATCGCTGTCAAAGTCTGTAACTGAGAAGGTCCTTGTGCCGTTCCTCCGTTTCGGCTATGCCTCTGGCTGCTGCCAAGTTCCTCTGGAGTTCCCTGGTGGGTTTGTTACACCCTTTTCCACCCTTCTGGACCCTTTGTAACAGAGAGAGGGGTGACGCCATGCTGGGTGTGGGAGAGGGGCAGCAGTGAAAGTGTTAAGGCTGCGCGGGCAGAGCTGGAAGCAGCCCCAGCGCTGGAATTTGGAGGAGTGGAGTTGCTGCCCTGGCACCAGCCCAGCTGGCGGAGAGGCCCCTCACCCAGCCAGGTCGGCAGAGCTAACACGGAGCACGTCCTCCTGGCCGCTGTACCAAGGCCGACGGGGAGCTGCAGCCAGTGTGTGGAGACCCTGGTGCTCAGCAGGATTCAACAGCGGCACTTGCCTCGACTGCCTTCGCCCGGGTCTGCTGCGAGCTGTCGGCACGCTGCTCCCCCTCCCTGGGCTTGGCTGCCTTGAGAGCGTTTCCCTCTGCTTGCAAAGCAAGCAAAAGTTAATAGTTTTAGATAGTTACCATGGGGATATGTTGAAGTGGAGCTCGCATCCACTCCTGGACTCGCCATCTGTTGCATGCATTACACAGCCCGCCCGTATTGCCGAAGAGACCGGAGTGTGCTGGCAGGGCCTGGCCTGCCCTTGCGTGGGTGCTGCGCCGGGAGCCGTAACTCCAGGAGGTCACAGAGAGGCACGGAATGCTGACCCTGGAGAGCAACTTCATGAAGTTCTTCATCTTTTGCCGCTGTTGCTGCCATCTGATTTATTGGTTAACTGCTTGGTGTCTTCAAATGAAGATAATGATCAGATGCTAGATTTTCTGCCCATGGGAAAAGGTAATGTGTATTTTATGACTTTATTTTTGATGTTGCTTGGTTTCTTTTCCTCCTATGGGGCGAGAACACAGCAGTGGGTGGAGGTGCTTCATCAGGAGTAGCTGGCAGGGTAACACTCAGGTGAGCTCCTGTGCTTCGTTGCTTGGAGGAGATGGAAAAATATTAATATTAATAGTCACTTCAGGACTGAGCTGGGATTTGGAACTCATAGATCAAGCTGGGTGACGTTCATGTGTGTCAAGGTGGCTGGATTTGGGACCACGCAGGTAGAGCTTATGCACCGACGGCAGAAGAAGGTTACACAAAGAAGTTCCGCATTTTCTCTTTTACCCGCAAGTCTAATGCACGTGCAGCCGTGGTACCTTGGTGTTGCTGCCTTTGAGACTGCTATCGGAAGATCCCAAGAAAAGCTCTTGAGCTGTTTGGAGCACGGAGCCAAGGTGCTTAGCAGTAATCCCGGCTCAGCTCGGATGTGTGTCCTGGAATAACCGTTGGCTTTGGAGGTCTGGGGGTTTGGGCAGGAGCAGCACTGGAGGGTGTGCTGCTCCCTGACCCTCTTTGGATGCTGACAGTGCCCACAGCTCAGCAAACAGCAAATCTGTGGCTCAGTGGGAGGGGTGAGTCTGGCGTGTCAAAGACTTGATGTTACTGCGTGATGTCTCAGCGCTGGCAAGAGCCTCTGAGAAGAGGGGCTGACCTGGAAAGGCAGAGTTTTCACCATCCCCCAGCCCGTCCTTAATACCAGCGTCTCGGCCTTCCTTCCCTGCTTCCTGGCCCAGAACAGGGTTTCAAAATCTCAGGACGTTACTGAGTCTTTGCAGGACATCTCTACAGGAACATCGCTATTGAAACCTTCCTCTCTTTGGGTGAATAACGCTGGGGTTGCCACTCCATTTCTGCAAGATCTCTGACTGTTAACAATGGTTCTGCTGATGGGACGTGGTGCAAGGCTGTGCATGAAGCTTGTGTCAGCTGAAGGTCTGAGTGCTTTCAGGATGGAATTGGACAAACTCAAGGAACAGCAACAGTCCGGGGCTTTTATTTTGGGGGATCTAAAAGTGTCTGACTCAGGGTGTCCTGAGCTGCTGGTTACAAGTAGGGCTGATGTCTTTCCCTAACCGTCCTCTGCTGCCAGGTTTGGAGCTAGAGTTAATGTCTGAAGTGTGCCCAGTGTATCTTGAGGGTAGCCGCAGGGAGAGAGCACCGTTTCCCATCTAAATGAAGTATTTTAAACACTTGGTACTAAGAAACTTCACATTGAGGATTTGGGGCTCCTAGTTTCTGCTTGTCACCAGCACACATACGCCAGCCGCTGGTGACAAGAGCTTGGTCCCTTGTAGGGATGCGGCTTCTGATGCGGACAAGTACCAGAGGAACCAGAATGATCGACCTGAGTCTTCTCACAAAGGTCTGTAAAGGCTGCACACGGTTACAGGGTGGTTGTGATTGGAGCAGCGTATGCACATATGGGAGAAATGGACCCATTTTGGTGGGATTTTTCACAGTGACTCCATGGGAGCAAGAACATTACATGATCTTCTCGTGACCTACTGGTAGCTTCTTTGTTTTTTTGTTTCCTCCCTGTTTTTTGGAGAGGGGAAGTAAATGTTGTTGAGCTCAGCTCTGACCCTGGCTTTGGCGAACAAGTATATGTTGCCATGGCGTGTATTTTTATTGGATCTAGGAACTTCGTACTGAATATACAGCCCTTCTTGTTATAAAGATCAGACCTCTTGCAGCTTGTTACAGTTCTCCTCTTGATCTTCAGTATTTTTATAACTTCTGAACAGCTTTAAAAAAGAACAAAAAGTGGAATGAGCCGCACCCACCTGGCAGTCTCCTTGTTCTTTGTGCACTGATATGTTGAAGGTGTTCTGCTAATATTTAACCAGGAAGCCAAAGCTAAAAAAAGAGCTTTAGAGAAGATCAGAACAAGCACAAACCCCAGGAACAGTCCTGAATAACCTGAATATGGCAAGTGTACAGAAACGTTTTGATTCTCAACATGGGGCTTTGGAAACCCACTGATAATTAACTCCCGGAGCAGAAGACATGATCAGTCAGTAGATTGACTGTGGTGGCCTCTCATATATTCACTGAATGTACGTCCTTGAGCTAGCTGGATAGCCATGCCGTTGCAAACTTCCTGCGGGCTCTAACTCTGCGAAGCAACTAGCGAGCTCTGTCCTGCGGCAGGCGTAATTCAGGTTGACTTGGATGTGCTTGCACAAGCTGAAGGCTTACCCAGTCTGCAGGTTGGTTGCTTCCTAAGACCACAGCTCTGGGATTTTCTTGAGGACTATGGGTACATGTTCTGCTGCTGGCCTCTCCTGAAGCACTAAGCCTGGAAGAGCTGCAGTACGACGGTTTTCCTGAGGTGTGGAAATGAGTTTGTTTATGTTGTCGGTGACTGTGTCAGGAACAAAGGTGCCAGTTCTGCTCATGTACCATCTACTGAGCAGCTCCAGGGGGTCACGGGTGGGCTCTTGCAGTTGCTGCTGGAGTACTCACCATGTGCCCATGGGCACTGTCATGCAGGAGACGATCTCAGCCTGGCTTTGGGGTAATCAAATTAAGCTTGAGTATTGAAGTTCAGATTTTTACTTGATTTTGTTCTGACTTTGCCAACGAATATTGGCATTGCTGTTTCTCCTGGAGCTCCCTGCTTGCCCCTGTATGTCTTCTTTCACCTGCTTGTGCATCCCCTCAGTCAGGATCTTGAGTTCCAACTCTGCTGATGCGTTTCTCACGCTGGAGCTGCCCAGCTCAGTTCTCATCTCCTTTTTGTAGTTCAGAATTTCTCTGGTTTAATCCCATAGCTGCTTCACAGCTGATTAAAACAACACACCGTTACAACAGCTTTGTTTTTGCAGTGGACTGGAGAAGATGAGACTAATGGGGGTCACAGCAAGGAGGAACTTGGGTTGTGTTGCAGCCAGTTTATTTGGAATAATAAGTAGTGGGATGGGAACAGAGGAAAACTGCTGATTTCGGATGTGAAGAGGATGATTATAGACAAAATTGGCATTTGCTTGTCCTCTACATTTGAAGCATATGCCCCAGTAAGGTCATTGCAGCTCCTTGTTGTCCAACCTGGTACCTGGGCCAGGAGGAGGAACTGTGCTGCAGGCTGGGGGAGCTGGTAGCCTCTATGCTCCTGGCTGCACCCACAAAGGAGCATCTAACTGGCCTTGTAGAACTGGACCCAGAGTTAAGTTGTCTGAGCCCTGGAGAAATAAAAATCGATGCTGGCACAGAGCGCGAGCCAAGGCCACCAGCTTTGTAAAAATGGGCTGCAAAGATTGCTGGGCACTGGCTCGTACAAGCGAGTATTTCTCTAAGGGTGATGTGGATTCTCTGCATGGAATAAACAACAGCACTGTTGCAGTATGGGCTGTAATTCTGTTGAGGGCTTCCTGCACAATCCAGACCTGCACGCTAAATCCCTCGAACCAGTCCCACTGTCCAAAACTGCCATGTTTCTCTGTGGTGTAAGTGCCTGTGCCAGGTCTGTTCCCAGCATGGGCTTTCTGCTCCTTTGCTTTGCCTTCTGGGAGCTGGCAGAGGGGATGGCAGGGAAAAGGGGCTGAAGAAGCAGCAGTGTGCTGCTCCTCCAAGCTCCAGCCATATAATTGGCAGCGAGAAATGTTTATGGGTAGTTGTGCAGATGTTCAGAGCAAACGTGCTGAGAGATGAGGGTCTTATGAGCTCCTGGTTGGGGAGAAACTTGCTTAGTTTCTCCAGTGGTGGCAGGCGTGATGCCATTTTCCCTTACCCAAATGCTAGCCTTCGCAGTATTTTATAAAAAAGATGCATAACTCAGTTTACCCATACATTTTATAATGCTACCCAGTGGATACAAAGCAGTTAATTTTTTTCCTGTGTGGGGGAGAAATTAAGCCCTGGGGTTTGGGACTAAGTAAATCTGTGCGCTCAACGCTAAACTGAAAATTACTTTTGCTGAGGATGAGAATTTGGGCATCCTTGCTCTTCACAGCACTGTCACTATCTTTGTCTCTGATCATGAGCCAGTCACTTATCTCTGTTTATTTTGCCATCAACAGAATGGGGACTGTGCTGACCCCCAGAGCATTTTAATAAATAATTCCATTGTGTTGCACATTCGTAACGCTTGTTGTGCCAGGTCTCAAAGCACTTCCCCCTGCATTGAGGAATATCTGCACACATAGGTTTATACTCTAATAAGTGCCAATAATTGCTAAGTTATAATAAGAGTTACTGTCTCTGAAATGATGCTGGAAACTAGTTAAAAACATTAAAAGATATTTTACATATGCTAAGCAGAAGAGCCAAAGCAGTGTGAAGGAACTCTTAAAAATGCTCAATCCGATCAAAGAGTTTTCTTAATAAGAACAGCGAAGGGCAGACTCGGGATGGCTCTCAGCATGCAGCAGGGCAAGGCAAAGCTTAGCCCTGGCTGAATATATCCCCAGAAAGGCTGGAACTCTGGAAATGACAATCCAGGGATTGGCTGCAGGTTTGGCGGCTTTTTGCTTGATTTTTAACCAGTGTAATGAGGATTTCTGTTCAGTTGGTTTCTACCATGACATCCAACATCCTGATCTCTCATTTTTCCAAAGTGGAATCTTTTCCCTGGCTCTTTCTGGCCAGTGCTGTGATTTGAGCTGATGTTCTTGTGCAGTGAATGCTATAGCCCAAGTTGTCCCTCCTGAAGGAGCACCAGGCAGCTCAGAGGCCCTCATTTTGCATCTGAAGGTAGGAGTGGTTTTCTCCACACTCATTGCTTTATATTTATCAGTGTGACAGTCACTTGCTGTTTTCTTGCCCTGAAACTCAGTCTCCTAGCTTCTCTTGGGAGCTGCTCACGGGCTGCCACCATCCTGTCTACCTTGAGAAGTGTCAATCATGAGAAAACACACTTTGCTTATCCCCTCAACAGGTCACTCATGAATACGCTGAGCAGTGCAGATCCTGCTGTGGATCCCTGTGCACTCCACATAGACCTCTTTCCTCTGCAAGAATGACCGTTTGCTCTTACCTCTTCTAACCCTTGATTTATCCTCAGAGAAACCTTTCCTCTTATCCCATGGGTCTTTAATTTTTTATAAAAGTCTTTGGTGAGGATCTCGGAGACTTTGTGGAAAGGCAGGTAGGCTGTGTCACATCCGTGCACGCGTTCATTGACCCATCCAGGTTCGCGAGGCCGGGTTTCTGTTACAGAAGCTGTATTGACACTGCCCACGTCCACCAGATTCCTCTTAGGGGCCATGTTATTGGATAACGCCTCAGTTTTGTTTCGGAAAATGTTTTTGTGCATCAGTAAAATTAGCTGCTTGGATTTAGCAAATGACTGGGTGAATGGGGCAGACAGTGATGCACAGAAGGGCAGCCTTGGCGATGGAGGCATCTCTGAGTTGTGAGTTCTGGGGTTTGATTCATATAAGCAGACCCTGCAGGTCCAGAATAGGAATTTTCTGGCCTTCAGCTCCAGCAGCGCTGACTCCAGTCTTCAGTTGTTCTTTTTCACGTATCCATGTGTGCTTATAATTAGAGTTAGGACACTTGGGACGTTTTGCAATACTGTTATTGGTCTGGCACTTCAGGCGAGTCGCTAAACCTCTGGCTGTCAGTGTCTGCGTCTCTGAGATGTGTTGTAAGGTGTAGTGAACGCCTGGGAAGGTTTCTATGATCTCTGGCTGCCCTGCCTTCGGAAAGTGCCGAGTGTAATTACCAGTGTGGTTTAGGGCACACAGGAATGCTGCCTTGAGAGCTGTAAATGTAAGACTTGTGCAAAAAGCAAATAGCAGTTCTGGTATCACTCTTGAGTCTCTTGAGATTTTTTTTTTTAGTTGTTTAATTTTTGTAAATAAAACAACCATAAAAGTGACACAACTTGTGCCAATGGGATGTACAGTAGCGTCTGCAGTGCACAGAGCTCATCTAAGCACATACAAACAATTAGAATAAGAAAATTGCGGCTCCAGGCCATGCAATGCTTCTCAGCCTTTAAGAAATGAGACACTCATGATGAAAGTTCAGAGCCTTTCTCAGGTTCAACAAATGCATAAGATATTGCTTTAGTTTTAAGCTCTTCTTCACATGCCTATGGATATCCTGTCCAAAAACGGACATTAAAATGCAACCTGATCGTCAGCATGAGCAGGACAGGGACAGTTTGAAGGACCATGGGTTTGTATTTTGTGTGTGCTGCTGTGTAACCACTGGCTAGTGACGTCTGGGAGGGGATGGGTGAATAAGGCACCTCATGGCTTCCAGTGAAGGCAACAGCAAGTTTCAGCAGTTGAAAGCTGAAACTAGACAAATCTTGTATAAAAAGAATATGCATCTTTGGGAGTTAAGGTAACTAATCATGAGAACATCTCAAACATGCTGAACCATGCAGCACTTGGATCCTCTTGCTGTATTACTGTATTAGATACACCCTCTGATCTCTCAGCCTTAGCTCAAGCGGATGTTTTAGGCTGGAGAGCAGGAATCCCTGCAGGAAATAATGAATTATCAGAATAATTGCATTCTGACTTCTAAATTCCAGGATTTGGAGGATTGTTCCTAATCCCTGGCCTTGCAAGGAGCCCGTGTCTCCCACCCCCGCTCTGACAGTTTCTGCTGTGAGAGCTCAGAATGTGCCATGTATTGAGCCTTCCCTGAGCCCATATTTAGGTTCCAGTGTGCTCATAGTGGCCAGTGATGACAGTCGCTGCTTTGGGAAGAATCACAGAGGTTTGAAACTTAAACATCTTACTCTTGGACAGGCACTGAGCTCTGGTTTCTGTCCAGCTCCAGCCTTCAGGATGTCTAGGCTTGAACTGCAGCATCCAAGGAAGAGTTCAGCCAGATCTCAACAAGATTTCTATTCTCTGGCAAATTTGTTTATCCGAAATGAGTCTCTCTAACCCACCTCTTTGGGTCACGCTTCTGACCGTGCAGTGCTGAAGATGGGACAAGGGGCAGCTGGAGCACCAAAGAACCACTGGGCAGGCGGCCTACAGAGCATTCTGCTTTAAAATGGACATGAACAGCGTTTTCAGTCTTCTCGGAAACCACCCCTGTGTTTTGGGACACTGTAGTGGTCATTACTGGTACCTCTTGAGAGAAGGGCTGTCAGCTCCAGCTGCATCTAAGAGTACAGTAGCCCTTAGCATGTAAAATGGAGATTTTGTGTTTTGTGATCCAGCAGCTGTTAGTAAATGCAAACTGTTAAATAGCTGGTGTATTGGAGGGAAAAGTAAGAAACAATTCTCCATCTTCAGCTCTTCTGTTCCATATTTTCTTAAGTGTTGGCTTTGTTATTCTTATCCAAAGACATAATTGTATCTTCTTCAAGCTGTGACAAGCCTGAGGTAAGCTGATGAGTGACAAAAGCTGCTTTCTAGTATTGGCTAATCCTCAAAGTGTAGATGGCAACTTTAAAGAGTCTTCTGCCAATAATAGTTTGAGTCACAGTGTGGTGAGCAGCTGCAGGTGCTGCTGGTGCCATGTGTCAACTGGCAAGGGATATTTTGGCATTAGGAAATAGAGCCTGAAGTCTGGAATTCTCTGTCAAGTCTCTTTGTTTCTGCAGGAAGCTCAAGACTCGTTTAAATTAATCCTTCAGTAATTAGTAACCCAGTCAGTGGTGTCCATCTTTTCTTTGGCTCGGAGTTCAGCAATGTTTGATCCTGCATCCTTTGGGTGATGTTTGTCACTGCAGCCAAACTGATCCGATGCCAGCCGGCCCACCCCTGTGTGTGTCTGCCCTGGTGCTGACGCAGATGCCTGCATGACCCAAAACAGGACAGTTCAGCCAGCAGAAAACTTTTGTTGATTAGTTTTCTGTTCAATTAATGAGCTGAAATAATTAACTACGAGTTCAGATCACAGAATAATTTTGGTCAGAAGGGACATCTGGAGGATGCATGGCCCAACTCCTTGCCTAAAGCAAGGCCAGCTTTGGAGTTTGTTAGGTTGCTCAGAGCTCACGTGAGCACCAAATCTGTGGGGCAGAGATATGCTGCTTTTCTCAGTGATAGCAAATTGTTGATTTTCTAAGTGGGCCCCACTTGATTTTCAGAAAGTTTGGCTCCTCTCAGCAATTCACCGTGGGGTGAAGACAGTGGTACAAGGTAGAAGAACGTGGGGATGTCCCTGGCAGATGCTCACTGTTGGGCTGGCACTGTCACAAGCTGAATAAGATGCAGTAAATCGAAGCTTTTGGCAGTTAAAGGGTACGTGGGCAATGGTTTGCAGCTGCAAGATAAGCCTGCTTGCTGGGCACAGCCGTTACTGCTCCAGGAGCTTGGTGGGTGTCAGGTGGGTGCGAGCGGGGCTGAGCCCTCTGCACCGCTCCTTCCCGCAGCAATCCTGTGCTACTTGACCATGTCCTGGTAACACCAGGGGCTGAAATCCTGAAGGAAAATAATAGACACCTGGCAAAAACTTCAGGTTCCTTTAGGAAGCATCCAGTCACTGGAAGTGGTTAGAAATGCCTCGGTGGCGAGAGGGCAGTGCGGCCAGCCGTAAGCCTGTGTTTCTGTGGCTGCGCCGTTCCCGCACGGGTGCAGCTGGCAGGACGGCTCCACTCTGAAGTGGCTGGTGTCTCCTCGTCGCACTGACTGCGTGCAGCTCAACACATCTGGGAAAGAGAAATGAATTAGCACGGGCAGGTGTTTTCTCAGATTCTGGTTAAAATCAAACAAAAAGCCAGGCAGGTCTGCTGAATGGCGCTGGATCGTGGGATGATAAGACTTCGTTTCATTCAATCCCTCTGGGTCAGAAAACTGTGCATTATATCAGTCTCATTGAAGCAGCCACAGGAAGAAATATCAGTGCCTGTTCAGCAATGTATTCAGCATTGTATTCAGCAATACTGTTAGGCACAAAGCAACAATCTAGGTCATTTTCTGTGTATTTATGCTCTGAGCTGGCTACACATTTAGATGTAACTTAGCCTGTTTCGTTGAACAGCCTTTTGAGCTCCATCCCTGTGGGAGCTGTGGCTGCAGCAGGGACGTGCTGCCAGGGGCAGCAGTAACAGTGGAAACTCCTCTGGTGTGGTGAATGAAATGAGGTTTCCTATCGTGTGGTCTGCCCACACCTACTTATGTGCTTTTATTGCCCTAAAAACAAAGCAGCGATTCTTTAAGCCTTGCAAATTAACGTTACCTGTAATATCTTTACAGCTGCAGCGAACAATAGATCTTTCTATTATTTATTGTACCAAAAGATGAAATCATTTTTTATTATAAAATTATACAGCGAAAGCTTGCGCACCAGGAGTTCACCTGACATCAGTCACCTTTTCCCTGGCACTGGGATTTCTCTGCAACGTGGTTCCAGCCTGGGAGCCAAGGGTGCAGTTCAGCAGCTCTGCCTACTGCATCCCAACTTCCCAAATGCACCGTTTCTGTGGGGGTTTCACTAGTAACACTGAGATTGTGTGTTTGCTTCACGGCTTGTCTGTAGAATCCTCAATTTCTCTTCCAGGTTAGAGAAACCTTGTTGCAGAACAGCTTGGCTCAGACACTTAGCGTTGGTGCAGATTGCAAATGAAATGCCCCTGCATTGTTCTACATATCCCTTTGATGTTTAAGAGTTTCTTTGAAGTACTGAGCATTTTACCTGTGTTTATCCTTGTTCTATCAACTTGTGGGATTCTAGTAAATCTTTTAATACAAATATTTCTCTGCTGAGATCAGCCATGCACACATAAGGCTGGAGGCAGACCAATTCAGCAGTCAGTGCCTGTCCTCTCTGCTAGCACAGCTGGATGCCAGATGTCACCTGGTGACAGGTGACACTCACTGTCCTGGAAAACCATCAGCTGTAAGAAGCACTTGTGCTATTGTATTCCTTTTCTTGCCAGCAAAGTAGTCTTGCTGTTAACATCTCAAACAAGGAATAGTAAAACCGTATTTTTACCACAATTCTCTGTATCTGCCTGACACAAAAAAAGACATCACTGGGCAAGTTAGATCCCTGAATGACTGTGTACTACTCCCCAGCATCTGATACAGAACCCTAATGCACAATAGCAAGGAAATAAAATTAAAAATAAAAAAAATAAATTGAGGGCACCAGAAATCTTGCCCTGCCCATGTGACAGGCAGAATGGGGCCGATTCCTGGAGGTACCGTATACCGTGTTATTTGCGCCAGTGCAAAGTGAGGTTGGGGCGGGTGTAAACCACCTGAAGACAAATGCAGGACATTCTGCACTTCACTTTTTGTGCAGGTTACTTGTAGAAACATGCAGGATCTCAGTGTGGTAGGGGCAGGGACAGCAGAGTTCATCATCTCATGGCAGCAAGTGGAAGCATACGCAAGATTTGCCAGTGGCAGCAGCCATTGCCGGCAGCAGGAGAAGTGCTGCCCGGTGTTCCTGGCCCTTCCCTGCGGTACCTGCTAACCTCTGCACCCCACATGTGTGACACTGAGCTGGCAGCTGGGGTCGGCTCCATCCGCCCTCACGCCCCCTGCACAGCCGTCTTTGGCACTGCCAACGAGACAGAAATGTGGCTGGAGGCTGGGAGTCCCGATGGCAGCTTGGACCTGGAGGAGTGCCGGGCCAGCACACCCACCTGCGTGAAGTCGTCTAGTCCTATTGCGAGATAACACCAGCCCTGGTTTCCAGCTGCCTGAATGAACCATTCGCTCAGGTTGTCTCGGACCTGGCAGCCAGGTTCATGCCCAGTCTCCCTGGGGAGAGCGCAGGGCACCCCAGAGCCGAAGCTGGTGAGTGAAGTCAGACCAGAAGAGCGAAGCAGGATCCTCCACCTCCAGTGGCTCGCTCGCATAAGGCCATAATAAGCTGCCACTGATGGGACCTTATGCAGATCTCCCCATACCAGCCACACCGTTCACTCGGTCTGTGTTTGGTTAGCAGTGAAGTAGTTAACAGAGCCATCAGCTCACTGCCCCATCCCTGGAGTATCTCCAGACTCGGGGTTGCTGCTGTGACCTCGCAGCCCACTGATCTTCTCCAGACCCCTAGAAAGTTGGACCTGGCTCTGCTGCTTCTGAGCTGTTGGCAGGAAACAGTTCCTTTGTGCCAAGGGAATGAGTCCTTGCTTGGAGTAACTGCTCATAAAACCCTTGTTAGAAAAAACTTAAAATTCTCTTTATATACCCACAGTTGTGTCACTGTTAGGGCTGTGTGCCATGCTGGTATCAATCTTTTAGAGCACTCTGTTTCCTTTGCCAAGATTTTCTTCTTAACTATAAAGCTCCTCACTTCAGGAGTGGTTTTATTCTTTCTAATTCAGAGTCCTCATGTTGAATACACAGTGAGGTTTCCAGGTCAAAGAAACAAGACATCCTAAAGGTCACTGTGCATTTTTCAAAATCTAGGAGAGTTTTGTTTTGTTTCTTTTTAGCGGAAATTTAAATCTAAAGGAAACACTGGTCTGCTGAGCTGGGCCAGTTCATCTCTAGCTTTTAACAAGGCTTGGGAAAGATGAATGACCAAATTCAGGGGTGGGCAAATACACCAGAAACCTGGTTTTGTCATGGAAAGTGTGAGAAGATAAGAAGGAATGGACGATGTGCTGGCACTTCACTTACCTCTGGCAGTACGTGAGAGGAGCAGCTCAGCTGATCCAACCCAGATGAGCTATTACTTGGGGCTGGAAGCAATAGTCCTTGCAGGCATTGAGGATGGAACTGGTACCTTCCACTGCAGTTCACTGGTAATTTGAGAAAATTTGACTTCTGCCTTGAGAGAGGGGATTTCCAGCACAGCACTGGCTCTGTGACCGTCAGGCAGGTCTTGACTGATCCTCCCCTTAGGAATGCTTTCGGTGCATTTTACGTGATCGCTGGCAGGTCACCACTCGCAGAAGGAAGAGGTGTAGGTACCACTTATTTTCAGGAAGGAAGGTATGGCTGAAAGCACGATCCTTCTGGAGTTCAGCCCATCCAGGCTAAGCCACAGTGTCCCACAGCTCAAGTGCTGAACCAAGGATCAGTGCGTTTGGTTTTTATTCTGGCATGGAGAGCAGTAGCCTCCGTTCAGGGGGCTGCAAATGCGCCAGGTTTTTCCATGTGACACTGTATAAAGATGGAGGCTGCTCTTGTTTTGATTCTCGCCTGATTTAATTATATTTGCTTTTTCTCTTTTTATTTCAGTTGTGATTCCAAAGAGCCCTTTACCTGCCTCCGAAGTAAACTCGGAGAAACCTAGCATGCACAGTAGCACAAAGACTGTTTTGGGGCATCAACAAGGGCAAAGGCGTCGCAAAACAGGGAAGAAGCGTGGTCGAACGACCAAAGCGCTAATCCATCACCCCATGCCTACACCCTCCAAGTCAGTGGAGCCTTTGAAATTCCCCAGAAAGAGAGGCCCCAAGCCTGGCAGTAAGGTAAAAGCTGATGCTGATGCAGGCGGGTGAAAAGCAGGTGCTGCAAGTTCTGCCATGGGATGGTGCATGCGTGTGTTTGTGCACGTTTGTCTCAGCCTCTGGCTGTGTGACTGCAGCAAGTAGGAGACCAGAGGGGTATGTGGGCTGGGAATATCCCTCAGAGTCCAGCCCCAGAGCTGTAGAGAATGTCTGTGTCCTAAAGATCATTTCCATCAAGAAACTGTGTCTTTGGAGCTGCATTAGCTGTGAAGTAGCATGGCAGATGCTGTGATCATGACAGGATGGCCAAACGGTGGAATAAGCTCTTCCATCCATCGTGTGTAGCTGGTCTAAGTCAAGCAGAGGTGGCAGATCTCAGGCTTGTTATTTTTTCAGGATTGTGGTTTATAAAATACACACATATTGATTACTAGGTTCTTGAGACTCCCCGTCATCACCATCAGAAGTGTGTCATGTTCCACAGTGCCTTGTCTGTTGGATGCAAAGGAGAGAGTGTAGTGATCATGGGTGGTAAAGGAGAGCAGGGATAAAAGGAGAAATATCTCCTCTTTTTCTGCAGAGGAAACCTAGGACATTGCTGAACCCAGCACCCACCTCTCCAACAACCAGTACCCCAGAACCAGACACAAGCACTGTGCCTCAGGACGCTGCTACAATCCCCAGCTCTGCCATGCAGGCTCCCACAGGTAAGGGTCTCGAACCACATTCTTGACAAGATTGCACAGTTAGGAGCTGCATCAGTCAGAAAGCGACACACCAAGATACTCCCATTTCTTCCTAAACCCACAGACCAGCAAACGTTACAATTCCAGAGAGGCTGGCCTAATACAGAGTGTGTCAGGAGGAAAAGAGAGGCACACAAGTTCAGATCAGCCGTTCGCTTATCTCTCTGTCTGTTTGGAGATAATGAAGTTGTAGGAAGATTGTGAGTCCATCTGGTCAGCGCAGGGACCCCTTTCCCTGAGTCACCATGTGCATGCTAATGACTCCACAGCTCTTGACGGGCACTTCTCGAGGCCCACTGTGCCCAGAGGCAGCACCTCTCGTGAGTCCAGAGCGTGAGCTCTCCCAAACTGTGCCAGGCACGGCTGCTGAAGCCACAGCAAGATGCAGACAACTGCTGAATGACAGTGGCCATATCTGTTCAGCTTCAGCCAGGATATTGAGGCAAACAGGGACAAGAGGGAGCAGGGGAGGAGTAGGAGCACAGTGCAGAGTATATGCTCTGCTACAGCTGTGAGATGTAGCTGAAGATGAATCTGGGCAGAAAAGTCTAATGTAAAGCTGCTTTTTATATGTTCGGTCAAGCACTGGATATGGGCTGAGCCCTCTGTTTCCCCAGAGCATAAGTGGCCAATTTTCAGAGGAACCTAAAGAACGCAGTGTCCCTAAAAAGTGGGGGCCGCATTCCTTCATCTCATCATACCTGGCTGTCATGGGGACCACTTTGCAGCCTGCCTTTGGGAGCCTGAGCGCTGGGGAAAGCGTAGGAGAAACAGCAGCAGCTTGGATGGTGAGTGTGAGGCAGGAAGATTTTGGAGGCAATTCCCCTCTGTAAGTGGCTCTGCTGTTAGGATGCAGACAGGCAGTCATGGTGGATTCCCCTTTGTGGGTGATTTGAGAGTCTTAAAATCCCAGCATCTCTCAGGTTGGATTTTAGGCATCTGTTTCTTGCTTTCTTGAGTGGGTTAATGGCAAACACATTTCTCATCTTGGCAGTTTGCATTTACTTGAACAAGAACGGCAGCACTGGGCCCCACCTAGACAAGAAGAAAGTTCAGCAGCTGCCGGACCATTTTGGACCAGCTCGAGCTTCTGTTGTCCTGCAGCAAGCAGTACAGGCCTGCATTGATTGCGCTTATCATCAGAAAACAGTCTTCTCCTTCTTAAAACAAGGCCACGGGGGAGAGGTCATCTCAGGTGAGAACTGGCCTGCAGCACTTTGCCTTCAGAGATGTCATTGCAAGAATTCGCTCGTTGGAAGATGTCTCTCCTGAAGCTTGGTGCAGTCATGGGCCAGGGGCAGACAGAAGATTTCTGTCTGCTCTTTCTTGCCAAACATCTGTGTCAGTGAAGCAACAGCTAGTGGCTGACTCAGAACCGAGCGGTTAGCATGGCCTCCAGGCACAGCTGCTGGAGAAGGCAGCGTGCAGCCCTGCTGTCAGCCTGGGCAGCGTTTGACTTCACCTATCGTCCCCCAGCACTGCCCGAGCCCCCAGGAGGAGGCGGAACGGGTGGGATTTTCAGAGCTCCTGACGGAAAGACAAGAAATTCCCCGTTTTTTAATTTTGCTTTTAAGCCCGTGTTTACCCGGATGTTGGGATTGCAGGTCCCTCCTTGAATGCCTTTCCGTTCCCTCGAACGCAGCTTCTCATGCGCTGCAGCCCCGTACCTGACGCTGGGTGCAGCAGACTGGTTTTAGCCTGTCCCAGGGAAGCAAGCTCGCCAGCGCTCAGCCAGCGGAAGGCAGTGGCTTTTGTTTGCTCTAGTCTAGACCAGCGATGCTGAGATACAGAAGCTGGCTGTGCAGCCCTGGGCGTAGTCTCCTGCCTTTGCTGGGGGTTTACGTGTTGGGCTCTGTTTGTTTCTGTCTCCAGCTGTGTTTGATCGGGAACAGCACACTCTGAACCTGCCAGCAGTAAACAGTATCACCTACGTCCTCCGCTTCCTGGAGAAGCTCTGCCACAATCTCCGCAGTGACAACCTCTTTGGGAACCAGCCTTTCACTCAGAACAGCCACATGCAGCGGGCACACGAGTACGACCACGACAGGTATCTACCAGGTAGGAGCTGGGGCGGGGGCGGCGTTGTAGGTACCCCAGGTGCTCCATGTCTTAACTCCGATTTTATCTTTATCTCAGGAGGCAGGCGTGCGTTTCAGAGCCCTCTCTGCAGGGTTCATTGCATCACACCTAGTGTCATGCACATGGCCACAGGGCTCTTTTTGCTCAGGATTCGAGTTGCTGTATTTTCTGCCTGTCGGTCTGATTTCCATCTCTGCCTGTAGGTTTCCGCTCATCCGTGCTGTCTCCTTGTCTTCCCTCCTCTCCTTGTCCCCCAGTCCTTCCCACTTCCTGTAATCTGATTATAGTGACTTCGTACAGTTTCCAGTTAGGAATTAAGGTGAAAGACTCTGCATGAGAAATAGAAGAGTGATAACATGTAGCAGGTAAACTGTAATTAGAAACAGAATTAAAACCTAGCAGAGCAGTTTCCACAGCGGCTGTGAATCTGCTGCCAGTAGCCAGCTCATCCAGCCCTCAGTGAACACTTAGCCCGTTCAGAGATGATGCACGCTGCAGCGATCTGAGGCATGGATGCCTTTGTTTTTCTTGGCATGGCTAACGCTCGGCTGCGTTGAAGCAACACCCCCGGCAAGATAGTTCATGCCATGATGCAAATCATCAGGCTGCAAAATTGCTTTTAAGTGAAAGCGGTGGAAAACAAGACAACCAATAGTTTTCCCTGCAGTGCTGCGTATCACCCCGGGGTGATAGCTGCCTCCCTGGGCTGGCTGTGGGGCTCTGGGAGAACTGCTGCTGTAGGAATGCCAGCCGTGGAGATGATATTCTGGAGATGATATTCTATCTGCACCCTCTTTAGGTACTTCACAAGTGTCTCGTGCTGATCTGCTCTCCTCTCTTGCTTCCTCCACTATCTTTCTGCCCCCCGACCCAGCAAACAGCTGTTTGAGGTCTTTTAGAGTTAATCCTTTGGATAATTATGGCTCTGACAAGAAAAACAAGAATTTCTAATGTAAAAGGATAAGCACTTAAGAAGAACTGTTGAAGGAAAAGTTGCTAAGTGTGAAGCTCAGGGACAACAGCCTAACGCCACAGTGCTGCATGGCCTCTCGCAAAACACCCAAAGCTCAGGGGAGGGGGTTAGCAACAGCGTAAAGAGCGTGAGGGTCTCGGCGTGACTGTCCTCTGCTTCCTCCGTGGCTGACAGCTGCCTGCAGGCTGGGGCTGTGCAGAGCCGCGCTGGAGCCAGCAACGCCAGGAGCAGGGAGCTGTGGTGTGCTGTTAGAAGAGGAGCTGTAGGCAGCGGGTTGGCTGCTGTGGCTTGTACAGGAACAGCATGTCTTGTTACTGGGACTAGAGGTTACGCCAAGAAGAAATTGCTGTGTTTCTGTGTGGAAGTATCCTGTTGTCATGAGTTACAGCAAAACCAGAAAGAGGAAGAGGAGCCAGGGTCTGGGCACGGTAGCAGGCTTGGATGGAGAGGGTCCTATAGCTCACACATGGTTTCTAGGCACCGTGAGATATCAGTGATGTCTGTGCTAAGAGCTGGGCTGCCTGGCAGAGTGGAAAAGTATAAAGAGCAAAGTCAGAATTCAGGGAAACTCAGGCAGAGCACCAGATATGATGTGATGCTGAGACCTGCCCATCCTGAACTTTTCATTAGAGTGTTTGCAGGGATTAAAGAAAGATTAATCACAGTCCAGAGAAGTGATAACACCTAGTCCTGTAGTTCATACTGATGTCTCGGGGATTGTTGCGCATCTGGTCATCTAACATTTTTCTCAAGCACCTGAAAGAAGATGATAAACGTTGTTATCTGCACGTAAGAGTGGCTTCTGGTGAGGGCAAAGAAACAGTACCGGCGATTTGAGAGGTTCAGGCTGATCATGGAAGAGTGAGGGTGCAGTTGTACATCAGCTTAAACCACACCAAGTGTCAAGGCTGCCGTGGTCTCACCTTCAGCTGTGTGTCCTGCTTTGTTTCCTCTATGGTGCAGGTGCTCGTGTGTCTGAATGGGGCTGGTTCCTCCAGAAAACGATCCCTGGTTAGGATGGGACCTGACGTCAATTCCCAGAACGAACTCACTTAACAGGAGTACCACTGTGGATACCGCAGAGAATCCGTGCATGTGTTTGGGGCAGAAGGAAGGTCTGCAGCAGCCCTTAGGTCAGCTGCATCCTGGCATTCTGTCTTGCTAAATAAGGCATAATCATGGAAATAAGGGAAATAGATCAAGTTGTACATCAGGAAGCAGTAGATTTGCAAGAAAGCAGGGAGTTGATTGCTTTTAATAGGAAGAGGGATGGGCTGTGAAATGTTGTGAATAGGTAGATCTGATCTGGAGCCATCAGAAAACACAGGGCTGGAGGGACCTTCTGGACCATTGAGCCTTGGGGCCTGTTATTACAGGCACCACAGCATACGGTGTTGCTTTAATTAACCCTGGAGTTGGGGATTTTGTTTTTCCACTGGAGGCTGCTCCAAGGTTTTTTTCTGAATTTTTAGAAACTATGTTGTAGTTTCTAGCCCAAATTTATTCCTGGGCAACTTGGTGTCTGTTTCTCCTTGTCTTAACATGGTCTTTTAGCTTAACTTAGTTCTCCTTCTTCTGGAAGTAGTTAGAGAGCAGTCGTATCCTTCAGGGGGGCTCACCTTTTGGCTGCTCTGGTAAGAAATTTCAGCTCTCTGCTCTCCTCATCTAGTGTTGGTTTGAATTAAACTTCATGAGCTGACCAGAGTGCCACCCAGCACTCTGGGGAAGAGCTCATGGGGACTTGATGCCACAGCACTGGCAGTACCATGTTCACAAGAAGCATCTCTGGAAGCTGCTTTTCGTCGCTGTATTCTCATAGCAGGTGATGATCAACCCGTCCTGGTCACGTACCCTGTTCTTCTCATCCGTTATTGTCAACTGCAAGTTCCCAGCTCATGGGACAATGTTTTAAGTGCACATCTGCATTTTGCTGCTGGATTTACCTCTTTTCTGGTACTCCATTGTATATATATTTTTTCTGCATCATTTCAAATGCTATTTTATCTGGCCTGATGTCTGGGAAGACATCATCTGGGAAGACATGAGTACGTTCAGTTATTTGATTTCCATTTCTTAGTCAATAGTGTATATTCTCCTTCCTGTCCCGTTTCTTCTACCCTTTGAGCCTTGCCCTGGTGTTCAGCATGGCTGCGACTGGAAGTGAAGGGTGGGATTTGTTTTACTGAATGCAGGTGGATGTCACCGAGGCATCGACACCTGAGCAGGTTGGTAGGCACGCTCTGCAGTCGCGGAGGAGGTACCAGGGCAGTCAGTGCAAGTTACAGCAGCCTAAAGTAGGAGCCTTGACTTTGACTTTGACCCGATGAGGTGAGCAGACTCTCACTGACTGTAAAGGCATCGATCCTGACTGCCTTGGGATGGCCAACAGCACAAACCCGGGCATGGGCAGATGCGCTTCTCTTCCTCCCCACCAGCCTCCCAAGCTAGGTGAGGTGAAATATCCCTCAGAGCTGCCCCATCGTTTGCAGACAAGGACACCTTTTTTTTCTTTTTTTCTCAATCTTTCAGCATAGTATCCTCTCGCTCCTTTCCCATGTGCTTGTTACTTCTGTAGCTGAAGATGCAGTCCTGTCTTTTCCTTTGCACTGTGTCAAAAGACAGAATCAGTTAAAAGATAAATAAATAAATAATATAAATAAATAAATACATAAATAATAAAAATGTTAAAGCAACTTTGTCCCTGCACTCACCATCCTCTGAGGCATACGGCTCCATACTGAGCAGGTCCTTTTCATCTCCAGTAAATGATCTGCTTGTTCTCAGCATCCTTCTCAAAGTGAACGTTTATCCGTTAGATTTGGGGTCCTTTCCTCCCAGATTATTTCCTCACTGATGATACACATTCGTGATGTTTATGGCATCTTTTAAACTGAAGGTATTTTCTTTTTTTTTCCTGGCGATCTGCATTGTGACTGCTGAGTGCAGTTCTATGTATTAGTTCATTTCTTTATTTTCTTAAAATTTGTCCTTTAAAATTGGAGACTCTAACTACAGACCTTCTTTTGGTTTATCCTTTCATTAATTTACACTGACCTAACTTTTGATTCCCTGGGTTATCTTCTGCAACCTGACCTTCTTTGTGTGTATTACTTTTAAAATCAAGCAATTTAAAAAAAAAAACAAAACCTGCTAAATCCTTTTAAAAGCATCACCTTTTGTTGTGGTTCTGTGACTGTTTGGTGAGGAGGGTCATGCAGTTTTACATTTAGAGATATCCAGAGACTTCACTAAGAGCATTTGTTTCCCATCTCTGTCTGGGCAATGAATGTTTGTTACAGGTACTTGTCCTGAGGACAGTATTTGTCTTTCCAATAATGTTACAGTGATTTTTGATCATACTCATATGGAGTCCCAGGGCCTCAGTATCAGCAGCTTATCTCTCGTTTCCCCAAAGGATTTTGATAGAACAGATACTTTTCTCTACCTTTGTATTTCTCTTTCCTCAACTAATTTGTGACCGTCTGATGCTTCTCACCCATCTGTACCTTCGTTTCTTTGTTTGGCGTGATGCATCTCCCTTGGTGTCCGGCCCCAGTCGCTCCCCGCCGTATTTCTGTCACCCCTCCAGCACCCGTCCCTGCCCTGCGCTGCCAGCTGGGGCCACTCCGTGCTGTTGTCCAGCTCCCGGCATTTGACTACGAGCATTTCACCCCTCTCTCCCCGCACACCTCAAACGCTGCAGGCTCACATGTGTCCGTGCTCGGGGCAGCTGGAAGGGACCGGCCAGCAGCGCTGGTGGCCTGCGTGGGTGCTGGTGGGTCACCTCGTCATAGCTTCTCAGTTCACCATGCCGTGCCCATGTGGGACATGGTCTGCCACCCACTGTATCGCTTGCCTGGCTGCTGTTCCCATCTGTGTCAGCGCTTCCATGCTCTGTGTTCATCCACACACCGACGCTTTGTGTGCAGCCTTTAGCCGTCTGCAAGGAGACGTCTCGCAGCCCAGCCTGACGTCCCGTCTGCCGCGTACAATATGGAGAACCCGTCGTTGGGAAGCATTTGGAGAAAAGCAGCAGTGACAGCTGGGGCGCTTGAGGGATCCAGTTGGGGAAAGATTGAAAATTTGAATACGGTTTAATCAAGCACTGTGTATGGCACAGAGTGTTTGCAAATCATCCAAGGGTTGTTTGCAAGTCATCCGAGGGTTACGTGCGTCTGAAAGGTGAAGAGTGGGGAGGAGCAGGAATTGTGCGGGATGAGCCAAGGGGTAGAATGAGGAGAAATGGAATTAAGTCAATCAGAGGTGATATTTGGGGTGAAATATGGCAAAATGTGGCTAAGATTCTTCATTAGGTTTCTCACCACCCTTTTCCTCTGATAAAACTTGCAAAGCAAAATATGAAAAGTTAAGCACTGACAGATGTGCTGGATTGCAGTTTTAACAGGCTGTTACCAGGCTGGCGATGCATGCGAGTCTCAAGTGACTCTGGCAAGACTGAATTTCCCAGAAAGTCTGCACTCCTAAATAGGGCTTGTTCTCTTTTCCTAGACAGAAGCAGTTCGTTAGACGGCACTCTGCAGGGACCAGGCCGGGGTACAAAGCGATATTCCCAAGATTCCCCTCCATACAGTGCTCCTCTCTCCCCCAAGTTACCAAAGAATGACCGTCACCCTTTGGAAGGTGAGCACAGCGTCTCTTCCCAAAGCTGGCTGCTTATAGCGCCTTGTAACGGATGCAGCAGGATTAGACTTGCAGTGCCAAATCAAGCCGTGCGCTTAGGAAATCTGCTTTGCTTTGTCTCTGGCATGGGTCGGTGCTTGGCGTTTCAGAGAGAAGCAAAGAAACCACTCTGTGCCAAGGCAGGTTCCCCAAGCAGTTGTGTAAGGCACGTGGAATGCAGGGAGAATTCCTTCTAACCCTGATAGTCATCGTCTAATTACCATATAATGTGGGATTTAATGACGTATTTTAGCTTCCATTGCTATGCGTGGTGATAACGGTCATAAAACTGCCCAGTTGCTTCACTCAATCTTCCCCTGAAGTTTTCCATGATGGTTTGCTGCTGTGTATTGTACAGATGCTGATGTGCAGCTGTCCGGCCAGGAACTTGCTGCCCTTTCCCAGGATCCCATCTTGTTCCTCACAATCCTCCCTAAATAGCAGGGAGGGTCTCACTGGCGTGTGCTCCACCGGCTAAACCAGATCAAATCACATCCTGCGGCGTCCATTTGGTACAGCTGGTGCAGATGTGCTGTGCAACGTTCTCAAAAGCACTTGCAGAAATGTCCTTTCTGGTATATGGTCCATAGGTGTCCTTCGCACGTGCAGGTGGGATATTTCTGGGGGGTCCAGGTAGCTGGAGGACTGCCTGAGCAGGAGACTTCAATTAATATGCTTCCACCTTCCCTTTTGTTTTGAACTGCAAGCACTCCATAATGCAGACTGGAGATTTAACCTTACTAAAGCCTTTTAATTAACTGATGATGAAATGCTAAGGTGTTAGTCTCAATTCTTTGTAATATGTCCCTGAAAAATTGCTGGAGACTCTTGGCTGGACCCGTAGTTCAGTGGCTTTGTGCTCTGTTGCTGTCCCTTTAGAATCACTGTTTCCTTGGTTCTTGCTGAGTTCGCTGTGGGTTTTTGATCCCAGATTTGAGAGTGCACAGCCTCCCATGTGCTGTGCTGTAATTTTAGTCTCCATCCATCACTGTGCCCTGTCCTTTTCAGGATTACTGACCCCCTATGTAAGCACAGCTGATCTAAACTTGCACCCTATGATGGACAGTTTCTAGTGGCCTTAGTATCTACATTGGTTGCAGTTGTAGGTTTGTCACATAGTTGATGTGAAGAACAGGGTGACGTGTGGGACTGTCTCATCTATTCCAGCATATTGACAAGTCAAAAATTGTTCCCTGAGGCCCAGTCTGTTTCTCACCTCTAGATACACATCCTTGCTGGTCTCCTTGACGTTCTCCTCTAATCCATCAACCACTGCACTTAGGTAACCATTAGCAAAGCCTGACTGCTCCTTCTCTATGGGCAGGTGGAACATACAGTGTTCGGTCTGGTGTTGAAGCGTGATGGTGTGCTCTAGAGATGAAGGTGCCTTGGTTAGGTGGTGGGTATCGTACGCTTGCCTTATTGTCAGGGAAGTGAGAAGGCTTCTGTAATGGGTAATTCCAAGGAGGAACCTAGGTTAGGTTGTCTACAAGACTGATTCTTAGTCTACTTCAAAGTCCATTCAATTATCTCTTGGCTTTTGAATGGGTCCTGCCATCTGGATGCCCAGAATATTCCACCCTCTTCTGTAAAAGTAGAGACAAGTGGGCAGAAAGTGTGCCTTCATGTGAGGGTGATGGTTCTGGTGATGTGAGAACTTCCTACAAAAACTTGGTCCTGTTCTGTTCTTGGTCCAAGCAGGGGGTGTACAGGGCAGGGGGAAATGAAGGGCAGTTCCAAATTCCATCTAGAAAATAATTTTTATCCCATAGTTAAAAGCCTATTCATCTTCCTCCCCCATGAAATTTAAGTGCAAGCAGGAATATTTGCATTCCAGAGGATATATTTTAAGAATATGAGCCTGGAATTCTCAGCTATTGAATATTTCTCAAGGAAGGAGGTACATCTTCTCACAGTGATGAACTCCTCCAGCAGAACATATTCTGGCTTCAGCAGCGTGACAGACAACAGTACCTGAACAGTTTCCAGTTTGCCAAATTGAAGGCAGCGAGTAGCAGTGGGAAGTCTGCGTTCATCGTGCCTTTGGCAAAAAGTCAGATAGATGAGGAGGGGATCTCACTTCTTACATTGTTTTTCCTCTTGCATCCAGTGGCATTTATGTAGCTTTATGCTAAAAAGCTGCAGTTCCAGCACAGTGGGGACCTGCTTTTCAAAGACTATCATTTGTTGGAAACAGTGGGTGTTTAGTAGTTGTGCAAATCAGATTTATGCTTGTGGCCAAACTCCCATGTTTTAGCAGTAAAACGACACTCTTGAATCTATAGTACTATTTGTTTAATTAAACTTTAATTATCTGCTCCCTGCCTCTTCACCACTAATTGTGGTATGTTTTCCTACAAAGCTCTAAATGCAAGCCTTTATTTAAAACTAGCAGTTCGTATAAGAAAATCTGCCAAAGAATTAACCACCTCCTCCTCACTCCAAAGCTACTTATCAAGGGCAAAAGGATTCTAGACAGTGTCTATGCCTGAACGCAGTCTGTGCCACTTGCAGAAGCATGTTGTCTTCTGCTACAGATGACTCACAGAGCCAGTAATCATTCCTTTCTTGCCTTGTTTCCCTCTCCCCTTTCTGGAGGTACCGTTCATCTGAGCTGTTCTCTGTGTGTTTGTATTCTTAAGAAAATCCTAAATCTCTCTTGCACTGACCCTACCAAGCAGCCTCCAGCCCTGCCGCAATATTTACAGCCCAACCAAGCACTCGCCAGTCCCACGATAGGTAACCTGAGGGTGAACGTGCAGCTTCAGTTCTACCTCTTGAGCAAAACCCAGAGCTCCCCAGTTGCACAGCCTCATCCTTTGTCAGATGTATGATCACAAGCACATGTGAGAACACGATTACATACTTGAGGAATGCATCACAGTGCACTCACATCAGGATAACGACAGTGTGTTAATTGTTGAGTTAAATATGTTCAGAGGGTGAGTTTTGGATTCTTAGCATTGCACTGACATGAGCCTGTGCACGTGGTCCCCCAGCCTCCCAGGCTGGAGTCTTTGCTAACTGAGCCCAGAAGTTCCTTCTGCTGACACAGATCCCCTCTGTGTGAGCTTCGGGGTCCTCACAAGCAGTTAGACGCGCGTTTGCCTGACCCAACACATCTGGCACGAGTGTCCCAGGGCTTCCTGGGAAGTTGAGGCTGTGCCTCACCTCGCAGAGGGTGTTGGCTTTCCTTGGAGGATGGATCTGTGCAGCACAGACCTGTTCCATGCCCACAGCCACTTTCCTGTTAGAGCACCCAGGCCAGCGCAGAGAGCTGTGCCCGCTGATCCCTCTCGTGCCTCTGCACTTTCCCATGAGTCAGACATCACCCTTTTGCACAGATGTTTAATGGAAAGTGGTTTGGGTTTTAAGCAAAACTGTCCTGTGGAGAGGAGACCCTGTATAGTGGCTATAAAGAAGCTCCTACAGAGTGCCACTGGTGTAAGTTATATCCACAGCGTGGGTCTGTCTGGGCCTGGGCCAGGGAGTCTCTGCCCACCTCTGGGCCCAGAGCAGTCAGGTCAGTGCTGGGTTGGCATCCAGCTTCGTGCTGAAACGGGATGGTGGGAAAGAGGTGTAGGAGTGAAGGAGGGGTCCAAAGTTATTCAGGGACAGTCATGAGTCAGAAGCCTTTTATGCATAAAGAGCAGGTGGAAACATAGAATGACAGAACCACAGACTGGTCAGGGTTGGAAGGGACCTCTGGAGATCATCTAGTCCAAACCTCCTGCTAAAGCAGGATAACCCAGAGCAGGTTGCACAGGATCACATCCAGGCGGGCTTTGAATATCTCCAGAGAAGGAGACTCCACAACCTCCCTTGACCTGCTGGCCACGCTCTTCCCAATGCACCCCAGGTACCATTGGCCACCTTGGCCATGAGGGCACACTGCTGGTCATGGAGAGCTTGTTGTCCACGAGGACTCCCAGGTCTTTCTCCGCAGTGCTGCTTCCCAGCAGGTCAACCCCTAACCTGTACTGGTGCTGGGGTTATTCCTCCCTGGGTGCAGGACCCTACACTTGCCTTTGTTGAATTTCATTTGGTTCCTCTCCGCCCAGCTCTCCAGCCTGTCCAGGTCTCTCTGAATGACAGCGCAGCCTTCTGGTGTGTCGGCCGCTCCTCCCAGTTTTGTATCATCGGCTAACTTGCTGAGGGTACGCTCTGTCCCTTCATCCAGGTCATTGATGAATAAGGCTGGACCCAGTACCGACCCCCGGGGCACACCACTAGCTGCAGGCCTCCAAACTAGACTCTGTGCCGCTTACCACAACCCTGTGAGCTCTGCCATTCAGCCAGTTCTCAACCCACCTCACTGTCCACTCATCTAACCCACACTGCCTAAGCTCCCTAACACATCTACCCACACAGGAAACCGGTGACATGTGGGCCAGCACACAGCACAGGTCACCGGGGGAATGACAGTCTTCACACGAGCACTGTCTCTACATGAGATTTTAAGGATATGCTGCTGGTTTCTAAGAGTGTCCCAGAGACCTAAAAGCAAAGAAAGGCAGAAATGCCTCAAGTGCAGAGTAACAAAGCCCACGAGATGGAGGGTATGCCGGTGATAACCTCACATCTGCTTCACTGAATTGCCATACTGCTAGATAAGAGGAATGTTTCCATTTTGTAGCCTCATGAGATAAAGCCAAGGAAGGTATAGGCTGGCTGCCTCCAGCTGAACTCACCTCTGGGATCTCTGCTCAAGCACGGACAGAAGAGCTGAAACAAGAGGATCCCAGGTCACAGAATAGTCCTATAGTTCAGAGAAACCAGAGAGAACAATGTGTCTCTGAGAGAGGCTGTCCCATTTGGTGGGGCCCATCCTCTGCCACACACAGGTACCACTTCAGACTCTGGCAAGCTGCATCTCCCGCCACTGGAGCTTAGCAGGAAAGTTTGGGAATATCTCAACAGCTTTTGGGTCTCTGCACCCTCACCACCATCCCAGTTCAGCACAGTCTCACTGTGCTGGCTTCTCACCTGCTGCTTCTGTGGTCTGGGAAGTCCCAGGGAAGAAACCTGGGGCCTGGCTGGGGCAGTCGCTCAGGTTTCTTCATCCTTGTCACCTCCTGTGGTGGTTGAGTGGCAGCAGCTCAGGACTGTGAGCTGATCTCAGGGTCTCTGTGGACGCTGGTAGTGGAGCTCCAGCTCCCAGCCAGACATGGTGGCCCGGCCTAGAGTGCACAGGCAATACCCCTTGTTGTACGAGCTGTTTTCCCCTTTGGCTGTACGAACTTGCCAGGTATTTCATAATAAAGAACGCAGGTATTTGAGGATGACGCGTGAGGCATCAGGTCCACCTGGACTGAGAGTAGGTTGTGCGTGCCATAGTAAAATCTCAAACGCATGTGTCCAAGGATGAAGCTGTCACAGTATAACAGCAAAGGGAGATCTTGCTGGCTCAGCCAATACAATATATCACCCTGCATCGTTTCCTCCCCCTCCATCCTAATAGTTGGCATTGACAGCTGAAAATTGAATGTGTTTCTGGAAGAGAAGGTGAGGAAGCCAGTCTCACGCTGGGCCCCCTGCCCAGGGAGAGCCCTCTGCCCTGTCCCTCCTGCACGTGTCTCAGCAAAGGGTGTTGGTCACTGACCTGGTCAGGCCACGAGAAAGGGCCCAGCCGGAGGTCAGGAGGGGTGAGCAGCTGGTGGTATGGGAGCGTTGCCTGGCTGTGGTGGTGCAGCTGAGCTGCTCAGAGGAGCCTGCTGCTCCTGCCTGCTGCGCACATGTGCTGCTATTATTTGGGCTACGGCATGAGTCTGACTAAATATCCCCCACGATGCCAACTGCCTGGTCTGTTACCTTGCACACTAATGCCGGTGCTGTAGGGCGCTTGATCCTGAATGTCGGGGAGCCCCCTCTCCCCACTCAGGGCTGTTGTGTGAGTCCTGTGTCTGCTGGCATCCAGAACGGGCAGTCCGCTGCTGCCCACCACCGCCGTGCCCCACTGTCACAGAAGGGCCTCTGGAAGCAGTAAGGACACGGGACCGAAGCCGGAGCTGGTGGTGGCATTAGCAGAGTAGCTGTTGCTCAGTCTGGGTACCAACCGCTGTCACTCCTAACTGACTGGACTGGCACTTGCTGGGCAAGCACCAGGCTGCAGCGCTTTAGCAGTGCCTGGATTAATTTCTGTGCTTTCAAGGAGACAACCGATGCGGTGGTTCGACCCCGCTCCCATAGCCGCACGCGAGCGCTGTCTTTGCTGTGGTTCTGCTTTCTGCCGCCGAGCGGTAACTTCGGGCTGCGTGGCGTTCGGGTGCACTGACTGCAGCTTGGTGCGTTCCAGGTGAAACCTTTGTTCTGGGAGATGGGCTCCCAGGGCCCCTGGAGCCTCGCCTGGACCCCATGGACTCTGCCTTGAACTCTGTCAATTCATCCAGCCACAGCAGGAGCTCCAGAGACTATCGCCTGCAAGGATACAGGCACCTGCACCAACCCTCTAGCCTCACCCAGGGCAGTACCTCTGCCTTGCGTAGGCTTAGCTCTGGGGGTAAGAGAGTTAAGAAGCCAGCCCTCCGATTGTAAATTTGGCAATAAAGGGCTTTTCTAACTCCAGTTACACCTTTCTAACTTCAGCAAGTACCAGAGACTGGCTTCTACACTGTTAACCAGGTAGTCTGTTAGGTTTAATGGTAGCTCTAGAGACATGGCAGATGGGCGGGTGGAAATATGGAGAGGTGACGCTTGTAGAGTCGCTTGTTTGGCGTGATGGCTAGGTGGGACCTGGAGGTCAGTGGAGAGGAAGGAGCAGGCAGGAGCTGAGCTTGCGAGCACGGGCAGGGGGCTGTCAAAGCGCTAAATGGGTGTCTGAGTCCGTGAGGATGGATTGGGAACGGCCAGGGAGTCAAGACGTGCCTGATGATGGGGTGGGTGGCCAAGAGCATGGGTGGGTGCACGAACGGCACCTGTCTGTCTGGAGGAGTAGGGGCAGGAGAGCTGGTCACTGCAGTAAATCAGCATGTGTCAAATCCAGGTGTTTGCAAAAAAAGTTGTACTTCTAGGTGCATGGCATTGATAAAAGCCTCTAAAAAGCGCAGGCTGCTGATGCCTTGATCCGTCTGCCTCCCCCAACGTCTGTGTATGCTGGCAGAGAGCTGGAACAACGGGCTGTGCCGATGCCGGCACGTTGGGAGCAGGACTCTTGTTAGCTTGGGCGGTGCTTCAAGGCAACAGAATTTCGCATATGGGCTCAGTCCATCAGAGAATGCAGCTGATGAAAACACGAACCAGCTTTGCCCTGTTAAAATTGCTAAAGGTGGTGTTCGGAGCAGGGGAGCGAGGGGATAACGGTGCCTGGGCAGAGAAGTGGGAATGGAGGATTGTTCTCTGCAAAGGTGGGAACCATCAGCAGATGGGCAAGGAAGACTGGGAATGGAGGGGGGGCCAAACTCAGCTGAAGGGGGGGCAAGGGGAAATTGGGGTTTAGAGGGAGGGAAAGGGCTTAATATAGAAGGCTGCCCCAAAAAGTAAGGCCTAAGGAGAGAGAAGAAGGCTTCAGTGCTAGACCTGTGCCGCCGGAATCTCTGCGGCACGGTTGGGACGTGCCCTTCACATTGTCTCTGCCACTGCTTTGAGAGAGGAGACCGAGTGATAGATTAAGGGTGAATAAGAGCTGGAGTGTGGCTGTGGGGTACGTGCAGTAATGGCTGCTGTCTCACAATCCCCCAGGTTCTGACAGATACCTCGGATCTCGCGACGTCTCACGGCTCAGCAGCCGTGACCCCTCGTCCTGGACAGTGGAGGAGGTGATGCAGTTCATACGAGAAGCGGATCCTCAGCTGGGACCCCACGCTGACCTCTTTCGAAAACACGTATGTCTGTATATGTATATATTTGTGTGTGTGTGTGTATATGTGTGTGTGTATGTATATATTATGTATGGGAGGGGGCAGATCATCACACAAGGAAAATCTGGGAGAGTCAGTAGAATGGCAGCACTTTGTTCCAGCTGGAGTTTTGTGTGAAGAAAGATATCCTCATAAATCCTGCTCATACCGTGTTCAGGCTTGGGATCGCCAAGGGGAAGCCATCACAGCCCAGCTAAAGCTCCAAGCAGCGCTGCCTTTGTGCGTATGGAGAGCTCAGCTCCAAGATGGATTTGAACCCTAGCGCCAAAAACATGAAGCCTTGTTCATCCTGGAGTCTTAATATTCACCTCATAGCAAATTTCTCCTGGCAAGAAACATGTTCCAAGTGGAATTCATTGAGCGCGTTGCTGCTAAACTCCCCTGTTTCCTATAAAAAGGGGTCTTGGTTCTTGTGCGTGTCTTTAAGAGTAAAATAGCTGCAGACATACAGCACGAAGTTTGTACAATTAAAGCTGCAAAAATTTTGGCAGCTCCACATCCTGATTCCTGCCAGACAGTTCATCTTCCCTCTGCCTTTTGATTCAGTCCATGTTATACATGCTGGTGCTCATGAAGTCAGAAGAGCAGTAGGAGAAAATACCCTTCTTCCCCAGGCAGGAGAGGTGGATGGGATGTTTCTTGCTCTGTGCTGGGCTCAGACAACACTCTTTTTTTTTTTTTTTTAAATTAGCTCTATTTTAGAACCACCAGTAATTGAAAAATGTTTTGTTTTAATTATGTAAGAGAGTGCTCAGCTCTGCTAAGGGGTGAAAGTTCCCTGTGTTGGCAATCCTGAGGAAGAACTTCACTTTCATTTGAAGAAGGGAAAAGTAGAACAAACCTGGTGCTGGAGATTCCTGGAGATCTCACCAAGTATGAACATAACCAAGCATTGGCATAGGACAGGATTTTCTGTTGTTAGAGGTTGTGATTTATTTTTTTTTTCATTTAGAAGTCCATTAATGGAAACCTGTCCACTGCAAAGCTCTGGTCAAGGAAAGGAGTGTTGCAAGGGACTGGAAAACTTCCAGTCGCAGATGCTAAGTGCAAAGCTGTTCTTTGGTTATTTTGAGCTTCAGGATCCCTCCCCTCCTGAGCCTCAGTGAAGGCACATCTGGCTCAGCTGTAAAGCACCAAATACTTTTGAAAGCTGTGATTTTGAAATCAGCCCTGCTGCAGATGAGATGCTCCACCATTGCTCTGCTAGCTTCTGGGATTTTGCTTAGAAACTCCAGAAATTTGCTTTGCAGCAGTGGCAGTCTCTCTGGGTTTACAGGGTTTGGTCCCTTGCTGCCTTCTCCAACCTTGACTTCAGGGCTGCGAGTGTGGTGGCAGGACTGCTGCAATGGATGACAATGCCCTCGAGTAAGAGACTGCTCCCCTGCACAGCTGCTGCCTCGACCGTTCCCCTCTCAGGGAAATCTCTTTTCCTTCCTCCCTTCAGGATTTGCTGACCAGCTGGACGTGGCTTCTGGGTGTTTCACACAGCAGATTTCCCACCGCCACGCAGGGCTCTGAGGCTAAACCCCATGCTGCGGGCAGGGCAGGATGCAGGGATGCCCACGCCGGGATGATGCAGCTCCCACACCCAGCCGTGCTGCTTCAGCTGTCATCGTTTTGGGCACAGCACGGCTCAGTGGGCAGGGTTAGGGCTGCCAGGTGTGTGCGGCTGGTGGTACTCATGAGCTTGTTTTCCCTCCTTGCAGGAGATCGACGGGAAAGCCCTGCTCTTGCTGCGGAGTGACATGATGATGAAGTACATGGGGCTGAAGCTGGGGCCAGCCCTGAAGCTCAGTTACCACATTGACAAGCTAAAGCAAGGCAAGTTCTGAGAGGACGCTTGGCAGGACGGATCCTGGAAGCTCCGCTCCTGGCCATCCATACCCGCGCTCGCCTGCCGACAGGTACGCATGCACACACACCCATTTACGCCGCAGACGGACACCTCGCCAACACCCCGGCCCCGCTGCAGGGGTCCAGCCGCCCACCCGCCCCTGCGCCAGCAGCCAGGCCCCGGCGAGCGCTCGGGAGGAGGCTGGCGCGTGCTTGGCCCCGAGGCTTCGCACCGGACTCAGTCGTGGGCACCCTGTTGGAAGCGGAGGGTCCCTCCCTGCTGCCCAGCCAGTGCTTCTCCGCAGGCTCCCGGTCCTGCTTCCCTGGGATGGAGCAGCAGCTCTGGGCAGAGCCCGTGGAGACTGGGTGCTCACGCCAGCTCCTCTCCCTCGCTGTGGCTCGTGCGCTCCCGGCCTCGCCTGCTCAGGGCGGCCTTCGGCTCCCAGCCCCTCACAGGGGTGTGGGCCAGGGGGCTGGACGCTTTGCGCTTCGCTGGGCAGCCCAGCTGCAAGGGGGACAGTGCCCCACGCTCAGCCCCTGTAGCGCCGCGTCGAGCTCAGAGCAACAACCACCCCCATCCTTGTCTTCCACGCCTGGGGCGCACCCAGACACCTGTCCCGGCGGCCACTCGCCTCCTGAGCTCTGCCAGCCCCTCAGCTCCCAGCCTTCCTCCGGCTGGGGACGCCGGGCCGGGAATGGAGGTCTTCATATTTATTTCTGACTGGGGAGGCGGCACATGGTGCTGCCCAGGAGTATGGAGCAAGCTGTGGGAAAGCCGAGGAGCGTGGCTGGGTCTGGCGTGCCCATGGCAAGGACGCGCCTGGGTTGGCGTCGGAGGCTGGCTGGATGCTGCAGGACTCAACTGATTTTTTTTTTTTTTTTAAATTTTTTTTTTATAAGGAGTTGTTTAAATTGATGAAATGATTTTTCTACCTGTTATTGAACTCGCAACTCTTGGTGATTTTTAGCCAGAGATGCAAAGGTTCGTCTTCCCAGGAGCCCTCCCAGTCCTCTGGTGTTTCGGTCTGTCCCACCACAGCGTGTGCAAGAGGGTGTTGGGTCCGGCAACAGCGTGGTGACCTGTCCTTGCGTTGCTCTTCCTGCAAGGGCTTGGCCCTTCCCGGGGGCACCTGTTTGTTTCAGACAGTCTAATGTATTTATTGTTGATGGCACTTGAGCGGTAACCCGCTGTCCCAGACATGTTACTGCAGCTGCAGGAGGAGTATCAGAGCGGAGGCCACCCAGCCGTGCCACCACGTCCCCTGTGCAGCAGCCGCAGGGCTGGGGGCTGCCTGTGGGGACAGGGGCCGCCCGTCCCCTGGAGCGTCGCCTGCCCTGGCCTGGGATGAGCTGGGGAGGGCTGACGGGGAGCCGTGGAGGCAAGGGCTGTCCCAGGCACGCACCCACAGCGCGCTCCTGCACACGCTTCCTTTCTGCAAAGACCAAAGGGCTGGGACAAGGGTCTCCACTGCAAGCACTTCTTTCTTCTCCTGTCTTAACTCACCCTCCGTGCATCCAGAGCAACGTCTCGCACCCTCTTCCCTGCCAACCTCGAGGGCCCTGGCCAGCAGCAGAACGGGCCCCGTGGTGAACAACTCTCCAGTCTCTTGCACTGGGTCAGGTTTACCCCTAAGGGGAAAAGTTGCAAAAAAAAAAAAAAAAAAAAAAAAAAATACCCCAAAGTAATAAAAAGGCTTTTAGTTGTACAGCAAAGTCTGTGCTGTGCTGCAGTCCCTGCTGCTGCGGCAGCGTGGTCAGAGGGAGGTGGGGCTCCGGCCACTCGCAGAGCCCCGTTGCTCACAGCATCGGCCCCGGGACACCCCTCGTTTTTACCTGACGCTGATCCCGCTGCAGACAGGTCCCCGTGCGGGGTCAGCCAGTGCTTTCCTCTGCACTTATTTTACATTGATTTGTTTATAAATAAAAGGATAACTATGTTCCTCCTCACTGGTTGTGTGTGCACTGACGGGAGCGCTTGGCTGGGCCCCTGCCGTGTGCGGGGACGAGGAGCAGGGTGTTGCTTCAGGACAGGCAAACCCATGGCGGCTCCTCCGGGGCTGTTTGCAGGAGAGCTGTTTGTTGAGGAAAGCAAACCAACACAAGCAGTCTGGTGATGCGATGAATGAGGTAACGAGAGCAAGGTGCATCGGCTTCTGCCTGATCTCTGCTCAGCCCCTCTGACACAGCCCCAGGCTCCTGCTCTTTGCAGCTCTGCGAGAAGCCTCGAGTGTTACTTGGCCCTGTCCAAAGCAGCTGTTCGCTGCTCTCCAGGATGATTTTCCCCATGAGCGTCCCTGAGAGAAGCGCTGCAGGTCCCTGCACTGCCACACACGCGTGGTGGAAAGGCTCCGGCCCTACAAACACCACCACCTTTCCAGCGCTGGCTCGGAGCCTTTGGCATCACCCATTCCTGGCCCAGGCACACAGCTGCTCAGGGACGTGCCGTGGTGCGGGCAGAGGCTTTCACAAGTCTTTGTTCCTGCAGGGAGCTTGTGGGGGTTGTTGGGGCAGGAGCAGCCCCTGGCTGGAGTCCCCGAACCCCTCACTGTGCAAACACACCTCAAGTCCGCACGTCTGCCCCACGGCGGTGTCCAGGGCAGGTAACGCCGCCAGACGGTGGGGAGCAGCTGAGCCGAGCGCCCCTGTTGCTCACCGACCCAGGCCATTGCCCTGACCATGGACCCCACATTGGGGTCGGGTGGGAGCTCCTACGAGCTGTCGGGGGCAGCTCCATCCACAGGGAGGGGGATGGGGCAGGGGCTGGCAACACCGAGGGGCAGAGACCAAGAGGGCCCGGCCAGGCCCCACACCATGCTTGGGGGGCTCTGGGTGTGCCCCAGGCTCGGCAGGGCTGGTCCTCCAGTGACACCACCACGAGGTGGTGATGAAGCCACCGGTGGGTCTCGCCTCCATGTGGGGCAAGCCTGAATTTTGTTCCTGCTCAACAGGTGCCTGGAGCACCTTGTGACATCTCCTCAGGGGCTGGTGGCAAGGGAAGATGGTGGTGGTTGGAGAAGGCAGGTGAGAGGCACCCAGCCCCCGGGAGGGCAGTGAGGTGGGTGCTGCAGGGGAGAAGGAGGCTTGGCTGGTCCAGCACTGGGTAGGGTGGGGGGAGCACCCCAGGTCTCTCCTGCAGCCTTGGCTTTGCTGCCTTGGGGCTCGCTGAGCACCCCAGGACCCCTTGGACCACACGCCAGCAGTGTGGTGCTCCCAGCTCTGGCTGATGGGCCACCACATCAGCACCCAGCCCTCCCCCCAGATCCTGCATCTCCAGGGAGAGCTATGGGAACGAGCCCACACCCCACGGCAGCAGAGCCTGGGTGGCAGCTGGATCCGTCCACCCTCAGGGCTGGAAGGAGCACAGCGCTGCCTTAGCCAGGTCCCACAGTGACTGCGCTGCTGCACCCCTGTGACAAGCCCCGCAGAGACCCATTTTACTTGTAAAATTTCACTGCATCTTCCTTTAACTTTGAACGCTCGTTTCGGTTGCAGCCCCAGCAGCTAAGCTGGCAGCAGCTAAGGGCAGGCATCAAAGCAGAAACACCTGCAGCCCAGGGGTACACTGCCTCCCCCCCCAGCAGGACACACAGGCTGCAGGATCGGTCCAGCTTCCCCAGGGTTCTCCACTGCTGCGGAAAAGCCCCAGACTTTGGAAATACATGTCTGAGAACCACTGCAAATATGGTTAACTAACTTTTTCTAGCTTACACTGGATGAACTTAAAAAGTATTATACTTCAGTCCTTTTCACTCCCTCTGAGCTATGGAAGCAGTGTAGCAAACTCTTGGCTACTTATTCATTTTATTACAAATAGTCATTAAATGCTTGAGTCAGTTGCACAGTTCTGGCCAAAACAAAAACATTTCAGGAGAAAGAAAACAACGTTGTGCTACAGTAAGAATGATCTCACCCTGCCAGAGGACCAGCCCTTTCACCACCAGTGTTTGTTCAAGTACACAGAGCATCCCAACACGCTTGATCATTTTTTGCAGAACTGTTGTAATTGGCACACACAAAGAATGCTCAAAGCTTTCCTGGCTAAAAGCAGCTTTACGGCGTAGATTTAATGTAATTGAGGAATAAAGCAAGAAGGGCTGTGGAAAAGATCATTTAAGATGAGACAGGACAGTGTTTAATTAAGTTTGGCATCAGACAACACAGGCATTAGTAGTCAGCCAGACTGAAGACGTGCAGCCCCCTCCAAACTTTAATGAACTGAAGGGTTCCGAACAAAAAACACCTCACACAACTGAGACACTTTCTTCCTTTCTTCTGAATTTCCAAAGACCAAGAACTGTGTTGCTTACACTGCAGCAAGAGGCAGGAAAAAAAAAAAAAAAAAAAAAAGCAAGTGCATTTCCCACCCCAGGACTGCAAAGCTGAGCTTGTCACCGCGGGACAGCACACATCTACCAACTGAACCAAGGAACACCGCAGGCAAATTGTGAAGCCCCTCCCTCAGGAAACAGCACTTCTGTATTGCATCGAGCGCGGGATGCATGGCTCCGCCGTATAAAAGAAGGCAACGGAAGGCTCCAATTCCAACCAACGAAAGCAAGCACCATGAACTGTTCAGTCCAAGGCAAATCACGATGGGAGCTGTTAAAAGGCAGCATCTGAAAGTAGGTCACTTGTGTCTCTTCTGTACCTCCCCTTGATGCAAGGAGTTGCAATTTCCCAGCCCAAGAAGCAGCACCAGCAAACACTGGCATAGAAAGGGCTAAAGTTCCGCCTCGTTTGAGGCAACAGGGGGCTTTCCTGACAGTTTTTTGCTTCTTCCCCTGCCCGCTCCCCCCATGCCCCCCCTCCCCGATCCAAGTGATTCATATCCCTGCAGAGTGACATGTCAGTTAGAGCTGATCATGCTCCAGGTTAACTCTATTCCAGGAAGATTTTCCTGGTTAAAAGTTCATTGCCAGCAATGAATGCACCAAAACCACCAGTGCCAAATGCTTTAAATACTATTGAAAAAAACCTCAAAAAACCCCCAAAAAATAACAAAACATCCCACCCCCTGCCAAAGGAAAGCTGCATAAAGCTGAACAGACTCATCCTCTGCAGCACAGCACAGCTCAAGAATTGAGTGAGGCCCCAAAATCTAGTCAACCACGTAATTTCACCATTAAGTAATAAAGACTGCTGAGGGAGCAGAAAGGCTGGAGAAAGCTGCTCAGCTGTCCATGTCTCATACAAACTCATGCCGGTGTTGCCACGCATTAGGGAAGGAAGTGTGCAACTGGATTCTCCCCAACACATCAAATCCCATACCCGAATTTGCTTTTTATCTTCAAGATGGTGCTAAATGAAGAAAGTCTAGAGATGCATGTGCTGTGATGAGCTTTCCTCCAGAAATAAAGAGAATCTACACCGAAAATAAATGTATAGAAGAAGAAATAAAGGGACAGGATTTCATAACGAAAATTATAAAACCATAACTTAAGAAAGCCCAAAGCTGACAGTGTTCAAGCTATTGCTGTAAGAATGCCTGGAAAATCTAATGAAGACTCTTCTCTTCAGCAAAGACACATCTGGAGAAAGAGAGAAAGAAAAAGGAGCAGGAATTACTGACAGAGAAGAGCTAGAATTGCACAGCACGCTGAAGTCTGAGTCTTACATACGTCACCCCAGACAAACACAACACATGGACCTGACAACACTCCTCTTCCCCAGATACAAGTAGTCTGTTGGTTTTATAGGGGCACTACAGCAGCACCAAGACTAGAGTATTACATCTCTAAGAAAGCAAGCGCCTTCTACAAGTTGATGGTTCAGTAAAACGTAGGGAGTGAGCACTGTAAACTAAGAATTAACTTCATGCCCTTCCCAGCACTGCCTGGTACCAAAGGAAAATCTTCATGATGCAGCTATTCAGAGAGAGTTGAGTGAGAGGTGTACCAGCCAGCCAGGCAGCGGACACACCACATGTGCCAGTGTCACTTTCTCTACAACTTCTCCATTCGGGACAAGCCTCCATGCTGTCGGCTATCAGTGCAGCACCAGACTTCTCACATTAGGGAGCACTCTGGATACTGTCAGCAAGCCAAAGGTTCAGCGTATCTTCAGGACGATTAAAAAAAAAAAAAAATCTAGAGAGGACTATTCAGCTTTTAGTTTGCTGCCAACCAGATCTGGAACAACCCAACACCTAGCGATTCCAGTATCTTCAGCACCACAAAGGCCCAGTCCCGTGACCAGGGATGGGGAAGCACTTCTGTGCTAGACGCGGGCTAACACTCATTTCCACCTTTGGAAGTGTCTGTTATATGAAGGGAGGGGGGAGGAAAAAAAGAGTTGGACATCCTTGGTCCCCTGGCATTCAACAATAAACCCCTGCTCTCACTTGACATGCGTGTGCACAAATGCTGCTGAACTTCTCCAAAAATACCACACAAAGCCAGCCAGAACACTGGGAGAAAGTGTTACATCCACAATCACCTACTGCACCAAGGGAGAACTCATTTAAAAATTAAGTCTACCTTTTTTGCTAGTGAAGTCTGAATGATAGGGTTTTAGTGCCCCCCCCCCCAAGACTGGATTATATACTTCCAATTTTTGCATCCACATAACATCTGCAGCAGCTATTACAATTCAGAGCTCAAGCCCACTGGTTTGACAGAGAAACTCACTGTCTCAAGAGATGGAGAGAACGACAATTTCAAAAGTGTTTTGGCAAAGGTGAGATATTGCTCCCAAAACGCTAAACTTTCTAAATCCAGTAACCCCTTGCTCAGCTTTGCCTCCATTTTCAGCAATGTGTGCTAGATTTGTGCTTTCTTTATTTGAATTTAATCTCAAACTCCTGCATGTATTTTTATACTTTATTATGTGTCAATTTGCTAAGGAAACACCCCCCCACATCTGTTACACAGACATGAGGTATTATGCATCCCTCAGCACAGCTGGAACACGTATGTGAGCACCACCACTTTTCATGGTGTGTCAGTTTTCTGCCAACTGATGTGAAACATTCAGATGCCAGGAGGAAAGACTGGGCAAGGAGGTTTTTCCGTAAAGGAAGATGTTGAGGTCATTAAAGTTACCAGAATCAGTCATGATTTACTGATGGAAACTTCAGCTCTGTTATCTCCAGGTCAGGCGAGCTGCTGCCACTTCTATCACTGTAGGTATCCCTGCAGAATTCAGAGAGATTTTAGTTAGTGGGGTTTGGTAGTAAGTACTGCTAGCTGAGGTTGAAAAGCAGAGCACACAAAATTCCTAGTGTAGCTGTCCCTTTGGAAATAGGGCTGAGTCATCATCAGTTTTAAGGTTTGTGAATTAAAATGATTATATATATAATAGGCATTTGATAAGGCAAAGTTATTCTAAAGGAATTTCATTAAATAGGAAATAGGAGACTGCTTAATCACCCATAAGCCATTCTATTTCAGCTTCCCAGTAACAGCTGATTGCCTTGAAACCATTAAACAGCTTGTTCAGAATCACAAAATAATTCAGATCAGAAGGGACCTCAGGACAGTTACACCACAGGGACAAAGAGCACATCAGTCATGGCTGCTCGGGGCTTTATCCAGTCACATTCCAAAATTCTCCAAAGACGGAGACTGCGCAGCCTTTCTGGGCAACTTGCACCAACGCGCGACTGGCCTAATGGTGAGATTTTCCTTATATCCAGTCAGAACTTCTCTTATTTCAATTTATGCCCCTTGTCTCTCATCCTCCCACCATACACTTCTGCAAAGATCCTGTTTTCATCTTCTTGATAACAGTTTTGTAGGTGCTGCAGCTGCTCTTAGGTCCCTGATAAAGTCTTCCCTTCTCCAGGCCGAACAAGCCCAGCTCCTTCCGTCTCTACTCACTGTGCAAGTACTCCAACCTCCTGACCTTCTTAGTGGCCCTCCACTAGTCTCCACTTTACTGATGTTTTACTTGTACTAGCAACCCCAAACTGCAGCGAATATTCCAGATGTGGTCTAACAAATGCCAAGTCAAGAGACATAATCACTCCTATCTGCTGGCTGTGCTCTTACTCATACACCCCAGGCTGCTGTTCGACCTTCCTCTGCTGCCAGCGCACGCTGCTGGTTCATTTTCAGTTTGCTGTTCACCAAGACCTCAGCAGAGCCGCCCCCCAGCTGCCCCTTCCCCAGCCTGTGTCACTGCAAGGGGTTCCTAGATGCAGGACTCTGCATTTGTCCTTGTTAAACCTCTCAGGTTCCTGCTGGCCCACTCCTCCAGCCCAGGTCCCTCCAAACAGTGGTCCCGTCCTCAAGCGTAAAGTCTGTTCCCCCTGGCTTGGGGTCACTGGCAAACCTCAAGAGAGTGCTATGATGAGACTTACCTGAACACATGATAAAAGTTACGAGAGCACAGGAATAAAAAGGAGTACAGGCTGGGCTGTAACTGCCACCAGTATTTTAGATTATATGCTAACTGTAAAACAATTTGTGATCACAATCACAAAAGACTCCAACAGTAGATAATACTCACCTAGGATGCTACAGTACAGAGCAAACTTCAGCTCCCCTGCTGTGAGAGGCCATTTAAAACTCAAATGTGCAAAACCAGGAAATTAAAAGATCCCTCAACCCTTGGAAACATTGAAGTGAAGCATCTTCACACAGAAACACTCTTCAGAGCAGATCAGTCAGAGCACAACTGACAGCCGTTCTCCAGACATTGACACAGGAATTCCTGTGGTATAGCTGCATCGCAGCACAACCCAGAAAGGCCAATACTTTGCTTTTTTCATTGCTTTAGTTTAATACATTCACTGCTATTTCTTTTTTGCATTTAGTTTGGGTTTATTTGTTTAGTGCATGTTAGCACTCCAGCTGCACAGGCAAACCTTCTGTGTTCTCCTCTATAAGGAGGAAAATGGGTCACTATCAAAGTGACGTTTATTTGTTGCATATTGCCATGACTGCTGAGCAGAACTGCAGGGTGTTAGGGAGCAGGAGAAGGAAGTAAACACACCATTAAGTCCACCCAGAACATTAGTTGATTTGCAAATTGAGACAAAAGAAAGCTTAAGTCAGCAGAGGGGAAAAAAAAAAAAAATTAAGCTGCAACCACCAGGGCCCATTCTTTAAATCAGCAGCAGGAACAAGTTTCTTAAGGACCAGCCTGTAGCTAGGACCCCGTACAAGGAATGTGGGGAAACCCCACGAGGTCTCTGAACATCTGAGAGCTGCAGTTTCCTCAAACACCTCTGACTGGCAACACAAGACTGCAGTTACCTCTCCCTCAAGTCAGGGCCTCACTGTGGGACAGCTCTAAGGCACTACAGTCAATCTTAAAATGCAGGACAAGAGGTTTCAAAGAGTGGAAAAAGAGGTGCTGCCAATACCCCCTCGTCACCCCGCAGTAACTTTGTACCAAGAGGATTCTCCAGTTTATCCCATAGGAAGAAGCACTGCCTTGTGAAAGGTCTGACTGGCGTCTTCCTTCAACCTACCTGGGCGAGAGCCTGCAGCCCTTTTGTAGATAATGTGTGAGTCTTCCTGCAGATGCCAAGAGGAGGCCAAAATATGGGGGAGATGGCTTAATTGGTCTAGAGAGGAACTCAGGGTGATACTGAACACCAACGAAGAAAGGATGCTCTAAGAGAAAGAATCAGAAAATATTAACGTCAGATCTCTTAAGCCTGTGGCTGAACTGCTGCTGAATGTGCTGATCACATTGAAGCCCTGATGATGGGGAAGAAATGTCATTTCTATCCTGCCTTTTGTCCCTAAATAAGACAGGCACATGGGATTTTATTTTTTTTTTAATGTAATTTTATGGATGGAATCATTCTGAGAGTGCCTGGACTGGTCCCACACAAAAACCTGCTCAACTACCCTTTGCACACTTTCCCTTGTAAGTACCTACACCCACAAACTAATTGCTTAAGTACTTACCTTCCAGCTCAACCACTTCCATTCGCTCTCCCTCCTCATCCTGGCCTACAAACTTCAGACCTTGCTCTTCAAAACACTTTTTCAATTCTGGATTGACCTAGAAGACCAGAAGCAAGAAAACCCGTGATCTCTTGTGTTTGGATTACACAAAAAAGCTCAAAACCTACAATAGCATTTTTACCTCAAATCTGTGTCTATGTCTCTCTTCCAAGAAATCATGATCTCCGTACAGCTTCCCTACACCAAAAGGATGACACTTCTTAGAGCAAATACCAAACAGTTCACGTGATGCCAAGTTTTAGCAAGTTCATATGAACAGCATCCATCGGAATCTGCTGCTTCTCGAGGGGACCAAATTCGATGAATTTCCATTTCACTACCAGAACAAAGTCTGCAAACACCAGCCATTCAAGGATGGTTTAACATTCCCAAGTCTCTCTTCCCCATATATGCATCTCATTCCCAGGAAACACTTCCAAAAGAGGTAAGAAATGCCTTACTCATGATTGAATTCTTGGTTTGGAACAGCGTTCTTCTCTTGCCAAGCCTCATGGTCCCACCCATTTGTCCAGGATTATGTTCCGGCATGTCTATGACCTGCGAGAAGCATTCAGAGAGGGAGGTGAGAATGAGGGAGGAATAACAGTCTCAGGGAGACTCTGAAACATTAAAAGGGGAAAAAAACCAACATCCATACAGAAAACAAGCAAAGCACCCCAAGGAACATTGTCTTGACAAGGCAGACCAACAAAACTAGATTAGTTAGTTGAGTTATTCCAATAAAGGCTGTACAGAACATACAGAAGGTTTGGGGGTATTCCAGAAGCTCTTGCATAGGAAACGATCTCAGTGAAAGCTTACATAGATCCCACGCAGTAATACTGCGCTATTTACTGACCTAAGTGTTAAACAAACAAACAAGCAACAGAAACAAAATCCCCAAATCAGAATCGCTTACACTGTGATAAATACCTTCATAAGCTATTTTTTTGAAAACTTTTTTCTTTTGAGTAGCACTTTAGATTATAGCTGAGGCCAATCATTATGCTGGACCCTGGACAAGGCACACAGAGCATGCAGTCTGAGAAATGCAGGTTCAGAAACCTGTCCACAAGTGTTCCAAGGAATTCATGTCTGCCTATGTTAATTTCTGAGATCACAATTATGCAGTGGAATCTGGATATCATCAAATCATTTACTCTGTGAAATCAGTTAGCTTTCAAGCTGCGCTTTAAGAACCTTTTACCTTAGAAAACACCTTGTTTTATGAAAAAGTGTAATTAAAAATATAAAAAAAACCAGTAATCAGTGTTTCACCTATAATAAGCACTTCATCTTCTACGAAAAAGCAACTGCCACAGTTAACTAGGCAAAGACATTTCTTTTCAAATTAGTAAAAGATGGAAAACAGACTTAAAAGCTACAAGCTCTTAACTGTACCAAGAGGTAGGTGCAGAGAAGTCTAGCACAGTAGGGATATTACAGGCAAGTCGCCATAAACTCACCACTGGATGAGCAGTTTTGGGGTCAAATTCTGTCGAGTTAGCATCTGCAATTAGAAACACGAAATCCCTCAGACCATGACATGCACTTACAGGACCTCCCCCAGGTACAGGTACTGTGTCTCATCCCCATGCTTCTGGAGCATCAACCTTAACTGTGCTGAGCTGCTCACCAGCACAGAGCTGCCAGCTCAGCCCCAGAGAGCAGAAACAGGACTCTGTCAGCCCTGTTTGATAGGAATTTCTGAGACTGCCTAGAGGTTGCAACCTTAGGGCAACCAGTCTAGTTCCATCAGTGATGAAAGTGAGGGTCATTCAGGAAAAGCATACATTCAATAGCTTAGAATATTTTAAATAAAGCCAGGGAGAGGGAAGGGAACAAAAATACTCAGAAATACATTTTCCCTTACCTTCACTACTAGTGACACTCAGAATCAGGCTGAGAAACTAAAATTAGCACTCTGTACAGGGATTTTTGACAACAGGGACCTAGTCAGTTCAAGCTCTGGAGCCCAGAAAGCAATTCAACTCACTGAAGTAGGTGCAAATGCCTTGTCAGCTGAATTGCTTTTTGGTCTTCACTCCCTCTGGCTATAATGGGAATTTAGGATGTCAAGCACACACAGGCACAACTCTACTTAGGTGTTTCATTCAGGAGCCGAACCTCACTCTAAGCAATAGAAAGTTTTCTGTCATTATAAGCATGCCCTACTCCATTGATTTTTATTTCAATAGGATAAGGAAATAGTTCTTTTTCCCTTCTCCTTAGCAAAGGAGATGGGGAATTTTACAGGCCTAGAAAAAAAATTAAATCTACCTATCAATAAAAAATTAAAAATTACAGGTATTACTCAAGCAATCAAAGAAATGACCAAAACCCAGGAAGTGTTTTGTGCAATTACCTTGCCAACCAAGAACACTGCGTGCAAACTCCACAACTGCTAACTGCATTCCCAAACAAACTCCTGCAGAAGGCAAGGCAGAACACAGAGCAAGTCAGGACAAGGACCACTGCAGAGCACACACACCTTCACAGAGCAGTCCCGAGTCAAAGGTCTGTCTCATCCAGGTTTTCCTCTGACTTGGATTTAGGGGTCTCTTCACCCTGTACCAAGTAGTTCTGACAAGTTTTACTCCACCCCTCCCTCCTCCATCCACTCTGCTCACATGTGTCCAGTCTCTTGCCATTTCGTTTAAATGCAGTCACATATTTCCTCATGCCAAGATCACCACAGCCTCCTCCGAAACTTCCTCCGAGACTCCTACCCCCTCGTAGAGACTCCATGTCATCACATTCCAGCCAGCCCTGACCACTTCAGAGCCAACTACAGACGGCTGAATTACCTGGTTAAGCAGAGCATAGATCATTGCCTTCCTCAGCCAATTATCTTCAAAATTGTACATTCTAAATACTAATGAAACTCAGTAAAGCTCTTGCTGCAGACCAGTTAGGCTGTTATTCAACCTCCTTCATTTCCTCTTACGGATGAACATGCTTCTCACCTAAGAAGGGTTTTTTCTGTTTTCTTGCCCAGGAAATAGCTTGAATTTTGCCTTCTGTCCCTCGAACACCAAATCCACCAGGAACCAGAACTCCACTGCATGAGGATGAAAAGATTCCATTCACACGAGGCTCACCAGCATGGCTCTCCCCAACCACATAACCACCTCTCTCCCATAAAATCTTGGGCTTGCAAGACCTCACTCCTGAAAAGTACTTTAAAGTGCCCTATGTGACAAAGCCTGTCTGCAGCAGTTTCCATAGGATTTCACGAGTCGTCACATAAAATGTCACAGAATTTTCAGGGAAACATTTTATAAATGCACATTTTACCTTCCTGAGAAATCCCCAATACAATGCAGGTTCATTAGAATGGTTCATATTGCATGACGCACATGCTCTGCGCCAAACGTGTTTGCAAATTTACCACCCAGCCAGGCCCATGCTGAGGAAGCCGCTGGCTGCGCCATCACACTGTACTTACTGCAAGAACAAGGACACCAAATTCTGCAGGAAATTCTTCCTTCTCCTGGTAGCACCCAAAGCCTGCTTCCGTCAGGGCTAATGAGCCCCACTTGTTCTTGTTTTCTGAGCTAACTCTTGGCACTCCTCTGCATCCTAATGCTTTGTCCCCTTCTCACACTTTCTTCCTGAAAAACTTTATAGCACATTCACACCTTCCATCCTCTCCGGCTTTAACAGCCTTTGCCAGTACCTATCCGTTCCCCTTATTTCCTCTCACCCAGTTTCCCCGCTAAGCCTGTGCATATCCTCATCTGCATGATCATCTCCCCTACTGCTGCCTTTCATAAACTCACTTATTTAACAATTCTCCATTTTACATCTTATCCTGAATTTCACTGAGAGGTATTTGGGGCAATGTCAGAGTGTGCTGGTATGGTGCCTCAGAAAACAGTCTCCAGTGAGGCTCTTAATTCCAAAACTGTCAATAGCAGCAAGTTTACCAGACATGCTCCAAAGAAATGGCCAGAGCGTAAGAGTCTTACTCAGCACCACACAGCTTCTGCCATGCTTCATGGTATCGGACAGGTTCTTCCTGCAGAGTATCTGGCTCCAAGTCAGCAGAGTCAATATACTGGGAAGAAATCCAAAAAAAAGATGATGAGATACTGCCACAAGAGTGTAAATATGGGGTCTCCTTAATTCTCGTTAAATTAAGATATCATCATCCCTCCTCGATAGCTCTGGATTTGTTTCCTATTAGACACTTGCTTATGTTTTTTCTGAGCTGATTTCCTGTCTGCTAGTCAACGAAACTGCTTTCCAGCACCATCATACTACTGATGCACAAACAGAAGCCATGTTTTTTGTATCTTCCCTTCTCTGCAGCTCTGCTGCCACATAAATGAAGTTGATGCCCATAAGCCCCAGACCCATTAAATGTGAAGTCTTAACAGAGCACAGCGAGATGGGAACACAGGGCTATGCAGACAGAAACAACCACACAGCGAGAAAAGACTGTATCGCTATCTTATCAAATATACATCAATTAATCTTCAAAAGAGACTGAAGAACAAATAGGATACGGTGAAACACAGGCTGCTGAAATTAAAGGATGCTGTGACCAATGTTACATATGGAAAAAACTGCAGATTTTCCAGTTTCTCATCTCCAGTATTCCAGTATCTCTGAACTTCTGAACATCCTGGCAGTCTGCTTACCCTTTCAAACAACCATTTATGTCTTGGGCTTTTCTTTTTTTTCTTCTTTTTTTTTTAAAAAAGTCTGGAATACTACTAAACCATTCTTGAACCTAGCATAAGATCTCCATGCAGAGAACTCACAGATCCCATTCCCCTCCTGAAATGTACAAATACAGCTGTGTCAGGAACTACCCATAGATGCATGCACAGGGTTTACCCTTCTCCAGTCTTAGTGGTTTTCTTTTCTCCTCTACTGATTTGTAAGTCGAAAGGTAACCCAAAACATAGAACAATGCTATATAAAGCAAGTACCTATTTCCATGACTCACCAGCATCATGAAACCGCTGGACATTTAAAAATTATATTTAAAGTAAAATTTCTGACATAAGATATTTTTTTCACCTCTTCAGAGCATCTAGCTACAACCAAGACCCTTAAAAGCACCTGTGGAGCCAAACCAGCATTAAAACCTTAATAAAGTCTGAGGCAGAAGCATTATAAAACCTCTGAGTGCCACAAGAATAACAGCAACAACCCTAACAAAAAAAAAAAAAAAAGATCACTTTCAACAACTGTCAGAGAAATCAAAGCAAACAATGCCCTCCTCAAATATATCTACTGCTTTATCACAGTTCAGCATGCAACACTGAGTGCTGAAGAGTTTCCATCAGTTACACAGACACCTTGTGTAACTTACAGGATGAAAGGCTGGTTTGCTTTGAAGCTGTTTTATGCCTGACAACAGATGTTTTGATGCTGTAATTCAAGGACCAATTTAAAGTTTACTGGCTGAATCACCTCTCCTTTACTGTCTAAGGGTTTGTGAAAAGCTTAATTAAGATGGGTCGCACTGTAGGTGGAAGGAGTATGAGGGGAGGGAATTTTTACACACACACCCCCCTACCTTAATGTCAAGTTTGTGGTTAATAGCCAGTGCAGAATGCTCCAGTGCTTTAATGACAGATGCGTAGGAATCTGAAAACTTGGTGTATTTGCCAACAAGCGCAATGGAACATGTTTCAAGGAGACGGTCATACCTAAACAAAATCAAAACACAAGGGTTATTTCGTCATTAACAGGAAATGAGGGCAAGAATCACATTCTATTCAGCTTTTAAGTAATATAAACAATTGGGCTCTTGAAAGTCTGTCCAACTAGAGAGATGATGACTTCGGAAGAGATGACCTTTTTTAGCAATTATGACTTAGAAACATCAAAGCAAGAATAGAAGGCAGGAAAAAAAAAAACCACACAAAACAAAAACCCAAAACAATGACAGAGAAAAAGAGCTGCAGAAAGTCATGTATAAATTAACTTTTCACTCCTTATGCTGAAAACCATTTTGAGTTGATCCAAACTGTCTTTTCAGGGAGTTGTATTAGATTCAAAGTCTGAAGTAAACTATTAGGAGAGAGGATCAAAGCACAACTCTGCATATGTTTACACTGCACAGCATCTTCCCACGCTGCTTCTGACTGAGTTCACTTCAGCACCTAGAAATACAGAAAGGACTTCTAGAGTCCTGCAGTCGTACTGCCTACACTTTCAATCCCCAGCATCTGGCAGCATGAGATTTATCTGGCATTCCTGGCTACAGCAGAGAGATTGTTTAAAGTTTATTTCAAAATCGCTAAGTACCTTCAACCAAGCTGGTTACCAAGGGTTTTCCCTGTCAAAAGAAAATGTTCTTGACAATGGTGGTTTGTGTTGTGCATATAAAGGGAAACATCTAGATCTTGAAAATTAATTTAAGGACAAACATATCTGAGGCTTCAGAAAGGGGCTGAATACCAAATGAACTAATTCAATTCACTATTTCCCCACAAACATGAAGTCTATGCCTCACAAGAAAAACAAACAAACAAACAACCCCACACCAAACAAACGTCCTAGGAGTCTCAGACAGAACAGTTACCAAACAGTTGTTTCACTTGCTTGAAAGCACACTCAAAAGATACATTTTTATTGACGCTCCTGATGACTCCTACATATGCCTACAAAAGGATTTCACCACTTTGTAACATCACTGGGTTTTTTGTATAAAAAGGGAGGGCAGAGCAGTCCACCTTTTAATTACTTCAAACTAGTTTTGACATAGTACACTACCAACACAAGATATGGAGCTCAATAATATTATCTTACAGGATCCTCATGTTGAAGGATTTTTTTTAACAGTTAAACATCCAGGAAGAAAATGAATTTTTGTAGTTAAAAAAAAGAAAGAAAAAAATTGACCACATGAGAACACTCGAGGAGCATGAAATCACACTTGTCATCTAATAACCAACGACCAAGAAAAGAAACTAATCTGGAGTCTTAATTCAAACTACGCCCAGCAGTGCAGCTCACCTGTCAGCCATTTCCTTCCATTTCATGAGCATCCTCCTGGGCTGCCTCTCAATGGGAAGGTCAAGCCTGTGTCTGAAGTAGTCAACAACTCCCTGCTCCTCTAACAACAGAGGAACCCGGTAGATAGAAGAGACATCATGAACACAGATGACCTGTTCATAAAATATGAGTGTCATTAAACCAGATCTAAGTGACTCTGCAATTATTTTTAGACAGATATTCAGAGAGCTGCTATCTCTAGCAGACACCCATATGACCACATAAACTTCCAGGAAATAACATCTGTTGAACAACATAACAACATATGAATAGCTTAGCAGTAGTTTCCACATACTTGAAAAGGTCATCCGTCAACACTTCCCAGAGATTACTGCTCACTGGAGCTCCTTGGGAAGGGCTAGAACACGATAACCTAGCAGTAAGACAGTCAGCTGCTATGCAAGTCATGCAAGTGCATATCAAAGTTCAAAGAACACTGCAAAGAGACTTCTGTGATACAGCTTCTTGGGAATCCTAACGGAAACTATGGTTAAACTGCCCATAAGGCCAGCTTCCCCATTTCCCACCACTGTCATTCTTAACCAGGGTTCCCAGTTTGATTAAAGCCCAGGGAAATCTGTGATCTCAACACAGCAATAAATTTTCCTTCATCAAATTTAGGATTAAACAACTATGAGCAAAGAACTCTTAGGTCAATGAGGTGTATCTACGCCAGTGGTTCTAGTTCAACAAAACGGGCTTCCACAGAAAGGAAAGATGGCTCTGGACAACTGTCACCTGTCCATCAGAAATGGGACTGTACTTTAAGGATCAAAAATATACTGGCACAACTATTTTTAAAGCCTCGTTTCTCCTGACTCAAATGAAAGCTGAGTTCAACACTGCACCAGTAAAACCCCCTAGGATGCAAATTCTCCTCCTTTATAGTCAACAGCACTTACGTCTCAATTCAAGTGCAACTGCAGCCAGAGAGACAGCTATGTAAAACTGCACTAAACTTCCTGGAAAGTGACTGACAAGAGCCAACTTTCAATTCCTGACCAACACGAGGCAGATACTGTACTGCTGACAGATCAGTATTATTGGCAGCTAATTTTGCATGTAATACGTGAAACTACACAACTCAGTCTGATCATGTTGTATAGAAAGTTATCAAAGATGACTTGGCAGAACCTGGAATTGTGAAGTGATACTCAGTCTTTCACAACAACAAAGTTTTTCATGCTCCGGCTGGATTGCAAATTGGTAATATTTAGCCTACGGACTGATTATTTTCCAAGGTCTACCTCAGACTATGCTATGCAGAGAAGTCTCAGTATAAAAAGAATCATGCTAATGTGGAATTTTTGTATATCACATAACATTCAAGTGAAGCAATGCTTCTCTCAAATACCATTTCAATTTTTCTGAGCAATCCCTCCTCATGCAATGTTGAGCAGAAAAATAATATCGTGAGAAAAGCAGCGTACATTCATGTATTCTTTGAAATGCATTCAGGTATCCTTTAAACCTAATTTTAGGCAACTACTCTTTGGCCTCTAACACTGAAAAACCTCATTCTTCTGTATTCACAGAAGGAACGTGGAAGAATAACTAAGGTCAAAACTAGCTATCGAGAAAATACCTTGGATTCCATAGAATTCTCTAAGCTTATGCTAACTACCTTATAAGAAAGCCTGTGCGCTGGCATAAAAAGAACTATTTTTGCAACGGTTACATGTGTAAGGAAGGTAGGTAAAAGACAAAGCACCAAATAAATTATGCAGCTAACAAAAGACACAGCTAAAACACAAAAATGCTACACTCAGATAAAACTCCACTCAGCATTTGACAAATAGTTAGAATATTTATTGCAAGGGAGTGCAGACAGCAATCTTTACCTGCTCTGGTTCAACATGACAGAACATGGAAATCTTTTCTTTTACTGAGGTATCCAATGGAGTGGAGCACCTGCAAACAATCTAACAGAACAGCAACGTCAAGGTTGTGAAGCAAAACAGAAGTACTGAGACATTCGTACAACAAACCCCTGAAAAAGCTGTCTTTCTGCAGTCTCTGTGACGTGGGGGGGGCGGGAAAAACCCATGATACTTTTACTTATTACTAATATACAAGAACTCTCAACCTAAGCATTATTTAGACTAGAATGTCATTGCAACATGCCAGTACTGCATTTTCAAATCCAAAGCCATGTAACAAACTTACCAGATCTGGTGAGAGACCAAGACCTCTGAGTTCACGAACACTGTTTTGGGTGGGTTTAGTCTTCTGCTCTCCTGTAGAGCTTGGCTGGTCAGAGAAGAGCAGAATTTGGTATATCAAATTATGATGACATATAGCAATGATTCATTAGGCTAATCGGGACTCTCCACCCCATTCATCTTGTAAAAACTTTGACCCAGTTCTTAGACAATTCACATGAATTTTAAATACCCCTGTACACTATCATGTTAATCTCAAAGACTGAAAGCAACCAGCAGAAACCGGAGTTCAGGTCTGTAAGTAGGTGTGCATTACAGTGAGGGAATGAGAGAGCAGAAATCCGAAAGTTTTAATCCACTGCTCCCTCCAAATACCTAATTTTTTATATTTCTGATTTTTTCTCCATAAGTAACCTAGCCTGGACAGAAAAGGAAAGAAAGAGAGAGAAGAACCAAGACTGATCTATCTGCACTCCAGTAACTATCGAGTTGCTCTGTCAAATCCAGTTCCGAGACAAGGAATACTCATGCTCTCCAGTACTGTTAACATAACCATGGAAGAATTTTTTTCAGCAGATTTTTTGTTTGGTTAAGATTATAAATTATCTCCAAAAGCAGAACAGATAATACAGATGAGGTTTTATCAGGCATTATATGGCATAAAACACCTTCATGTGCTTTTGATATTAAGTGGAGTTCACCCCATCTGCTTGGCACATAAGGATATGTTGTTTTTCTTTGTGATTCCTAATTAACCAATTCTTATTGCAGCACTGCTTCCTAACACCTTTTCTTAATTGCATTTCTGAACCAAGGGCAACTGCCATTCAGATTGTTCTGGCTTACACAGCAGTCAGAGTCTATGAAATTAATGTCAAACATCAAAACACACATTAAAAATGTTGTCTAGGGAAAAAAACCCAGATTATGTTTCAAAACACAGTATTATGCTTTGAAATTACAAGAGTAGCCTAAACCATTTCATGAACTACAGTTACTGTAAATCTTGGGGAAGGAAAGAAAAAAAAAGGGGGGGGGGCAGCAACAGAAATCTTAAATAACTCCAGGAAGAGCTTAGAATTTGATCTTGTTAATAAGTCCAAATGGCTGTGAAATCTGGCTACATCACTGCATTTTATATGAGATTTGCAGAAATGAAAGGCTATGCAAATGAAGGGAAACTGAAAGTTTTCAGCTGTAGACAGCAAGTTTACCTGCGAAAGCTAGGAAACAATTCCACAGGGAAAAACAGTAGTCAAAGATGCAACGCTACATTTGCTGCAACTCCTATTACACGTTTACACACTGTGATAAGTTTCTGTTCAGTTCTTGCAAACCTTTTAAAATATGTAACCATATATTCTCTGCATTTCTTCCACAAGTTTCTATATATAGAAATACAAATATAACAAAGCCTATAGTTATAGCATTTCAGAAAGACATATTTAGAAAGCAACTTCTGAATTGGGGAAGCCCCTGACCACCAAAACATTTTAGGTCCTTACCTGGGGAACTAGACTGACATGAATGTTACAAAAATTCTCTCTTTTGGCTTTGAACTGGAACTGGCGGAAAGCTTCAATGAAAGGCATGCTTTCAATATCGCCTACCGTCCCACCAAGCTAAAAAACACAAAGACATTTAGAATTAAAGTTAGGACCAAAACATGTTTTACTGAATTTGTACGCTAAAGCATACTAAAACATACGTAAAAGGACACTAAAACACCTCCCTAGCACCTCCCTCTGACTCCCTAAAGAAGCATCAACACCAAGACGAAAAGCACGAGGATTTCCCAGTTGTAGGTACTACTTCCACGGCCGCCCATCTACCTACTATTATTTTACCTTCATGATTTCCCAAAAAATCAAAAAGCCACAAGAAAAACAACTTCTTATATGGGTAGCGCCTCTCCAGGGACATTAGCTTTACCTCTATTCGCTCTTCAGGGAAAAGATTTAGATGTTAAAATTATCATCCATGAACATTAGGTGGCACCGAGAAGCAAAATTTCTATTAAATTTTAGTAACTATATAGGGCAGTTTTGGACGCATGCAGGAACAGAGACACAAGGCATTCTTTGGAGCACTGACAGTCTCCCACGTGTTGTCAGATAATGCCTCCTGGGTACTTCAGAATCCAGGCTCATGAATCCTGGAACAGAAATTGGCACTCAAGGGACACTGCAGGGAGAGTCCTAAGTCACCGTGACCCAGGCATTCTGGCAGGCTCCCTCTCTCCTCTGCTAGGATATCCTGCAGCCAACTCGGCAGCACCATCTGAATCTTCACCCTGCTCCATCTCCTCTGGCAGCAGGATAGCCCATACAGCACACAGGAAACTGAATGGGTTTGTCACCACTAACTTGTGCCATTCACTTTTCTAGGTCTATGCCTGAGGTAGTCACACCAAGGCTCCCTTTACCGCTAAGGAAGAAACACAACTGCACCCAGATGCTGACTTACCTACCCTCCCTCCACCCACCAAGGAAGAAGAGGGCACAGCATGACTAACTCAGGCTTTGGTATATACTTACAAGACCTAAAATTCATTCTATAGACTAATTCACAATACACAAGAGAGCAAAGCATCTCAGATATGTAACTGTCCAACACCTACCTCTTTCTACATGTGGATTCAGACACAGAGCATTCAAAAGATTCGACTAAGTGAGGCTAGCAAGGAGGGATTTTTAACCAATTCATCAACATGCAAAGTTGAACATTACTGTGAAAAAATTTTACCGTGCAAAATAAGTATACAGTTTACTCCATACAAGAAGCAGAACTATTTTTTTTCTTTCAGAGCTACAAACCTCAATCACACAAACTTGGGGTTCAATGCCATCTTCATCTACAGGAATTCGTGCCTGCCTCATTACCCATTCCTGTATAGCATCTGTGATGTGGGGAACAACTGAAAAAGAAACCCAGGCAAGGGTTAAAGCCACAACTCATGCGCTTTTCTCCCTCTAATTCATTACAGAACAAATTACTGAAACTAACTAGCCAGTGCTTCCCGTATCACTTCAGCACTGATTTGCGTCTTTAAAGAAGTATGCATTTTTGAAGTGATTATTCTTGGCTGCGATTTTCAAGAGAAGTGCCTTGGCAGGAAATGTAATCCTGCCTCAATTTAAACACATGTAGGCAACATTTCCTTTAAGCTGCAAGATTCAAGTACAAACAGTTCTTTGCTTAAGCAGAGAGAGTTACTCTGTTTTAAACTGTCTGCAAAAGTCCTTATCCAAACCAGCTGTGGAGGACGCTTACAAAGGGAAGGGACTGGTCTGATCCTCAAAGATCCTTTGGGTTTTCCAATTACATGACAGTTATCAAAAGCAATAACCACTTTAACCACCTAAGAAACAATCCACAGGTGTGCTAGTCTGAAGTCTGTTCACATTTACTATTGGCTATGTTAGACAGCTGGACTCAAGTCCAGCATTCAGTCCCAACAACAGGCAGCACATTGCTGACCACTGGAAATTTTTGAGGAGCTTACAAGTAACCTGAATCAGTATGGCAGCACCACTACACCTGCACTGCTGTGTCTTCTACTTCCCCTTTTAAAAACACAAACAAATAACATCACAAGGACAGCATATAAGACCTAAGCTAGGATGAAATACAAAAGCATCGAACCAGAACAGAAACACAGACTTCTAAGCGTCAGAAATGAAGCTTCACATCACCTTGGACAGTTTTGCCAAGATAGTCTCCCTTCCTCTCCTTGTTGATGACGTACTGGTAGATCTTCCCAGTAGTCAGGTTGTTGTCTTTGGTGAGTCGGATATCAAGGAAGCGCTCATAGTTACCAAGGTCCAGGTCCACTTCCCCTCCATCATCCAGCACAAACACCTCCCCTGCGGCACACAGAGAAAGGCACAGACGTCAACGGGAAACAGTCCGCATCAGCAATTTGCTGGTTTTGCCTGTGACAGCTGGAAGAATTCAATGTAAGGAAACACCTTCTTTGATTGCTACAGCAAGCTTAGGAGTGGCTAATAAAACTAAAAGCCTTATATAACAAAGAGGACTACTACACTGAGAACCGAATCCCCCCGACCAGGCAGCAGTGATGAAAGACCAGAGCTCATCTCTGCTGTTTGTGGTGGCACGATCAGCCCCACCAGTCAGCCAGAAACTGCCGGCAGGCTCAGCTTCGGGTCCTACGTGCAGGACCAGAGGCAAACCCTTCTGCCACGCAAAGGAGCTGCTCCCCTCCAGGCAAAGCCAGCCCGGGACCCACCCGGGAGACCCCGGTGCCCAGCTCAGGGCCGGCCGCCCGCTGACAGCTCGGCGCCGCGGGGCCACTCACCGTGCTCGTACGGGGAGAAGGTGCCAGCGTCAATGTTGATGTAGGGGTCGATCTTGATGGAGGTGACATGCAGCCCGCAGGACTTGAGGATGGTGCCGATGCTGCTGGCGATGATCCCCTTGCCGATGCCCGAGATCACCCCGCCCGTGACCAGGATGTACTTCATCTGCCTCGCTGCCTGACACCCACACCGCCTCAGCGAGGGCTCTGCCCCGGGCAGGCAGGGACGGACCCGCTGCCTGGAGGAGCCCCGCGCCCCGCCATTTCTGTCAGCGACGCCCCCTCCATTCCTCCCCTGCCAGCGCCCACCCCCCGCCAGACCCCTCCCTGTCAGCGCCCGCCATTCCCGCCTCTCAGAGAGGGCCGGTCCCCCGTCTCCCCCGCCAGCAATTCCCGCCGCAGGCGCGGCCCCCGCCGAACCATCTGCACCCCCCCCCCCCCTCCGCGTGGTCCCGCCCGCTCCCCGTCGTTCCCCCCCCCCCGCCTGCTCACATGGTCCCGTCCGCCCGCGCCCCCCGCCCTCACCTGTGCCCGCCGGGGCCCGGGGCGGCACGCGGAGGGTGCGCGGCGGGCGGGGCGAGGAGCGGAGCGCGCGGCGCTGCTGCCAGCCGGCTCGGCGGGGAAGCGCATGAGGCCGGCGCGCGGCGAAGCGCAGGCGCCGTGGGAGAACCGCGCCTGCGCCGTAGGGGGAGGAGGGGGAGGCCGCCGCGCTTCAGCGCGGGAGGGGCGTGGTCCTGGTAACGGCCGCCCCGCCCCCCGCCCCTCAGCGCACCGGCGCCTCAGCGGGAGGCGGGATCGGGCCCGGCAGCGGCGGGGATCCGGTGCCGGAGGGTCCTGGATCTGGCAGGTCTCCCTGGGAGGTGCGTCCACCCCCTGAGGGATGGGGGCTCCAGCGCCGCTGGGTGCGAGGGAAGCAGCTCCGTGGGAAGCTGGGTGGGTGACTTGCAGCGCTGCAGACCTCGGGCTTGGCCCAGGAGAGCTTGCGGTGGCTTCGGAGCGCGGTTCGAGAAGTACAGAAGGGAGCCTGGGGAGGTTTGGCCCTGTCAGGAGGAGGAGGAGGATTCGGCCTCCCTTCAGACTGGCTGCTGACAGCCGCTTTTTGTATGCTAGGGAAGCAGAACTTAAAGGAACTCAGAATATCAGACAAAGGTTTCTTTACAATCACTTTTGTGCTCTTTTCCAACCAGTGAGTGGGACCCAGTCAGGCGGTTCTTGCAGGAAAAGGAATGCGCCCGAGCAAAGGGAGGGGAGGAGCGAGGGAAGGCCCGTTTGGCCCAGAAGAAGTGTTGCCCTGATCTTTGGTAGACCGGTGTTTTGTCCTCAGTAGTTGGGTGGCATCTCATAGCAAGGGATTTCTCGTGACTGTTGGACAGACTGACCCGTTTCACTGTCGGGACACTGCTCCTGATGTTCTGCACACGTTTTCCTTTCCCCTGGCTCAATTTTACCTGATCATAAATCATCCAAAATGTTCTCACAGATTTTAAGCTGTGGAGTAATAAGTATGCCTTCATCACTGTGCTTGTCTATGACAAATACAATTTGTACATGGAAGTACAGTTTTAAGAAATAAATCACTCAATCTCTTGGTTTTGTGATATGCAGCTTCAAGCTGTTTTTCTCCTGTTTTCTCCTACTTTCCCTTCTCTGTTATGCATCTTCCTTGCAGGTAGGTCCCTGTGATTTGAAAAGCATCACTTACCACTTTGGCGACTGTTGCTGTGCTCCTCTTCCTCAGCGCTGCAGCCTTTCCAGCTGTTCTGTCACACTTCGTGCTCTCTGATCTTTGTTTCTGTTCTGTGTTCCGTTGTGATTTGTGACCCCTTCTGTGCAGGTTACATGACAGCCTTCACAGCAAGAGGAGTTGTCTGACTGTACAAAAGGTATATTCCAATGATTTAAGAAATTTAAAATACTGCTCCATGACCCAAATACTCGGAGGATTTTGCTTCTGAAGAGCTTATTGACTCTTTGGTGGATGTTGTGCACATCAGAGAAGCACCCTGTGTGTATTCACAGTGAGTGGGTTACATGAAATGCATTGCTGTTGATTGCAGCTAATGTGCCCAAGTTACTCCCCCCCCAGTCATAATGCCTAATTACACCAGGCTTTCCCAGCCTGAGGAAGGTTACAGCAGGAGTATCCCCTGGGGTTGTGGGTTCCCCAGACCCTCCGCAGTTTAGGTTTTTGCCCAGTGGTTCCTGTCCAGCACGAGGAGTGTGAGCACCCCCTCTGTGGAGGGTGTGGGTGCAGCAGTGTTCGGTGTGGGTGAGGAATGCACTGGTTTCACAAGCGTATCTGGTCCTACCTGGGGTGAGCCCAGGCTGAGGCTGTCTGGTGTTTGTGGTGGCTGCACAGAGCAGCCCCTGTCAGCCTGCGAGATTGGTTGAGACACAGTGCCACATCCTCAGGCAGCTGTACCAGGAATTGGGGTGGGGGGGGGAATGCTGTTCCAGGCTCTCCTTGCTGGCAGTTAGTGTCTGCTGTCTGTGCTGTGGAAATATGTATGTCGGCGGATTCTGTCATCCGTCTTCTCCTCTTCCAGTGTTCACATACTTCTCTGTGGACATGTTCTCCCGTACGTTGATCAGCTCTATGGGCAAAGCTGCCTCTCACCTTCACCACAGGGAGGTTTCCCCTTGCTGCTGGTGAGCAGTGACCATGCACAGGAGGAGGGCACAGTATCTGGTGCCTTCTCTGAGAAAGCATTTGCTTTCAGAATTGCCTGGGAGTGCTGTTTCATTTCTCCATGAAGGGCTCCTCTTGCTTTCTTCTGCTATGCAAGTAGCTTGTAAATAGGAATATCAGTTTCCAACAACTTTTTTAAGGAAGGAGTGGTGATGGGTCTGATGAAGGGGTGACAGTGAGTGTGCACAGATGCAGGAAAGGAGATGGGTGTGTGCAGCGGCTGTGTGTGTTGGCTGTGTCTGGTGGCACATCCCGATAAGGCACGGGGGGCTGAGTCTAGATGTCCCAGCTTTTCCCGTTTCACAGATGGGGCATAACACATCTGCCTGCGACAACTGCTTTGTGACTGAAGGCAAGTCCTTACTTTCAGAGGTGTATGTAACCTAAATGAGCATCTCCTTTTAGACACATAAATCATTTCCTCAGTGCCTAATTAAGGCCTCAGGGGTTGGATATCCAGTGGTGCTTAAGAGATAACTACACCCAGTGGGAGCTATAATGAACATTAAATGGTGTGGAATAACAGTGACCCAGAAAAGTCAAATCACAAATATCTCAAGTTATGCAAAATTACATCAACTTTTTGGAGGAGAAGTGGGGGAATAGTGGCAGTGTTGTTTCACCCTTAGTTTTGGCTTTATAATGTCTTGTTCTCAGCTCTCGGTAAAAGGCAGGTTGTGAGTATTTTCCTTTCAGAAATGTGAAATGGGATTAAATAGATCCACTCTGTTTAACAGGATTTGATTCAGCAGAACAAATTAACAAGAAAGCATTTCTCAGAGGACTGGCATAGTTCTAGTGTTAATGTGTTACAGGGATTATGCGAGGAAAGAATATACTGGAATCTTCAGATACTCACTTGACCTTCCTTATTGTTCAGGTGCCTACTGATGCAGGGAAATGTTTATTATATTATATGTATATAATATTAATGATTATGCAAGTTAAAATAAATTATTATATATTACTGTATTGATATATTGGTTATTATTATATTGTATTATAATCCCAATTATAGATATTGGGATTTGTGTTTTCTCTGAAAGGTACATTTAACTTTTTTTTTTTCCAAGTGAGGGCTTTTCTTAACAGGTTCACATTGTTCATCATTGGTTTTACTTTTTTTTTCTTTGATTACCTTAAAATTCCACAGAAAAGTTGGGTTTGCCTAATTATAATATCTGCAAGATGCAAGCCCTGATCTACAAGCAAAAGGAGGCTTGTCAAACCTGCTTCTGCAGGCCCTCATAAATCAACCTGAAGAGTATATGGGAGAATTATCAGATGAAGAAGAGACGTGTATGCAAACATTTTAAAGCAAATGATGAAGTTTTATTTGCCATGTTAGTGCAAAATGTCACACGTCGGTGATGTGTGCTTTCCTTTGGTGCATGGACAGTCAGCTCAGTGTGTTGAGAGAGGGGGTGCCCTGCAGACAGATACCTTGGCAGACGTGCTGGAGGGGTTGATGTGAGAGGGTGGTGTCTGTGACGTCACCATTTTGTGTGTACCTTGTGATGCTCTCCCTGCCATTTCCAAGGGCTGTCTCCACGGTGCTGGAGGTGATGGGAGCGTTCTGCTTTTTCACTGTGGTGATGCCTTCGTACTCTCTATTTCTGCATTCACTAATAATGATCACCCTTTAAGGCCCATGCAGAACCAATTATCTTAAGCCTTCAGGTGTGAGCCAGTTGTCCACTAACCTGAATCACACTGTTGCCCTAATTTCTGAGATCTTGCTGCCAAAACAGTGTTTCAACTATGGTTTTGCCATATTTCTGGGCTCTAGTTCCACCTGAGAGAAGCAGGGACCCCCCTCTCCCCAGGTGGTACCATGCAGCAGTTCCTGGCTGGTGTGTGATGAGCAATACTTTATGTATAAGTATTGAAACTAACCTGCGTTTCAAAAGAACAAGCAAGCGCAGATGGAATTACGCGGCCTGATGTGGCATTCGGTGCCTACAGCATAGATGTTTTCCCCTGAGCTAGTTGTTTATACTCCTCTTACAGGCAATGGAGAGGCGTGCACCTCTCCGAGATGCTGCCCCGAGAAGGGATGGCTGACATCCAAAAAGCGTCTGCTTCTCGAGTAAGGATGAACAGTTATTGAAGATGAAAATGTGACCTATTGCCACAAGATTTTGAGAATGGGATATCAGTTCAGGGCAGTAACCCTTTTTCATTGTGACTAGTGAAAGAAGCAGCTAAAGACAGCCCTGCACTGATGGGATACCCAGGAGCTTGACTGAGACCCGCTGGAGGAGAGTCTGGCAGCTATGTGGGCTTGCTGCCACCCAACCACTGGGCAGCTGTGCAGAGAAAACATTTTGGTTTTATTGTTATCGGTATTGCGTATCACCACACACATCTGGTATTTACATTTTGCACCTGTCTCGGTCGTATCATGTTGGGTGGCTTTGAGCTCGTACTCTTGTTTACTCCAGATGCCCTCCCTCCACATGCCCCAAATGGCAACCTTGTGGGTGAGGACACCCCTGACTTCCCCATCCACCCTGACCTGTCCCTTGGTGGCAGCAGAGGGCTTTGCAGGAGAAGGCTGGAATCGGCAGGGACAGGCTGGACACCTTTCCCTCTCCTTTCTAGCCTAAGCGGAATCAGCTGGCTGTCACCCCAGGGCTCTGCTCCCTGAGCCCGGAGCCAGCTCTGATCTGTCCCGAAGAGCTTGATACAATATCTGGGGTGAGCCAAAACCCGCCCAGTCTTGCAAAATCAAATGCCCTTTTCTTTTGCTTAAAACCCTTGCCCTTATTGCAGTTTATAATAGTTTTTAGACTTTTTTTTTTTTTTTCCTATCCTGTGTAGTTTGAGAACTTCACAGAAAACTGCAAAACGCTTACCCCAGCACACCCTCCCAGACAGGAAGGCACTGGCACCACCCAGCCACACAGCACTAGCAGACATACTGGAGGTGCAGCTACTCCAGCCCCTCTGCTCTCCTCTGTACTGTGCAGGGCACACCAAAGCAGCACCTGCAGAAAGCAGCAATTCACACAGATCCAGCTGGTTTGTGTCACACTAACACCACTATCTACTGCAAACCACAAAGAGCAACCTGAAATGCTGTGCGGATGTGGTGGGTTGACCCTGGCTGGAGGCCAGGTGCCCCCCAAAGCTGCTCTGTCATTCCCCCTCCTCAGCTGGTCAGGGGAGAGAAAATACAATGAAAGGCTCACAGGTTGAGATAAGGACAGGGAGAGATCATTCACCAGTTACCGTCACAGGCAAAACAGACTGAACTTAGAAAAAAATTCATCTCATTTATTATCAAGCAAAACAGAGTAGAATAATGAGAAATAAACCCAAATCTTAAAACACCTCCTCCCACCCCTCCCTTCTTCCCAGGCCCAACTTCACTCCCCATTTCTCTCCATCCTACCCCCCCAGCATCACAGGGGGACGGGGAATGGGGGTTGTGGTCAGTTCATCACACCTTGTCTCTGCCGCTCCTTCCTCCTCAGGGGGAGGACTCCTCACACTCTGCCCCTGCTCCAGTGTGGGGTCCCTCCCATGGGAGACAGTCCTCCACCAACTTCTCCAACGTGAGTCCTTCCCACGGGCTGCAGTTGTTCATGAACTGCTCCAGCGTGGGTCCCCCACGGGGTCACAAGTCCTGTCAGCAAACCTGCTCTGGCGTGGGCTCCTCTCTCCACGGGGCCACAGGTCCTGCCAGGAGCTTGCTCCAGCACAGGCTTCCCACGGGGTCACAGCCTCCTTCAGGTGTCTGCACCTGTGCCAGCGTGGGGTCCTCCATGGCCTGCAGGTAGAATCTCTGCTCCAGCGCCTGGAGCACCTCCTCCCCCTCCTTCTGCACTGACCTTGGTATCTGCAGAGTTTCTCACATCATCTCACTCCTGTCTCTGGCTGCAAAAGCTCCTGCTCCTTTTTTTTTTTTTATGGTTCTTAAATATGTTATCACAGCAGCACTACCACTGTCACTGATGGGCTCGGCCTTGGCCAGCAGCGGGTCTGTCTTGGAGCCAGCTGGCATTGGCTCTGTCAGACCTAGGGGAAGCTTCTAGCAGCTTCTCACAGAAGCCACCCCTGTAGCTCCCCTCTACCAAAATCTTGCCATGCAAACCCAAAACAGCAGAGAACGTGTCTGAATGCTACCCTTCACTCGGAGGAGTGCACAAAGCCTCCCATTGACAAGATGGAGCATCTCCGGGTTGCCAGAGCACACTGCTGACTCCTGTTGAGCCTGCCATCGGCCAGCAGCATGCCCTGGCAGCCCAGAGGGCAAACCACATCCTGGGGGGCATCAACCACAGCACGATCAGCTGGTGAAGAGAGGATTGTCCGACTGTACCCAGTGTTGATGTGGCCTCACCTTGATCTCTGTGTGCAGTGCTGGGCCCCACTGTTTGAGAAGGATGCGAAGGTCCTTGAATGCATCCAGAGGAGGGCAACAGGGCTGGTGAAAGGGCTGGAAGGAATGTCCTCTGAGGAGTGGCTGCGGACTTTGGCCTTGGCTAGTTTGGAGAAAAGGAGACTGAGGGGCAACCTCATGGCTCTCTACAGCTTCCTGAGGAGGGGACGTGGAGAGGGAGGTGCTGATCTCTCTGGTATCCAGTGATAGGATACATGGGAATGGTTCACAGCTGTGCCAGGGGATGTTTAGACTGGACATTAGGAAGCATTACTTTACCAGGAGGGTGGTCGGATGCTGGAACAGGCTTCCTAGGGAGGTGGTCGATGCCCCAAGCCCGTCGGTGTTTACGGTATTTGGACATGATAATATGCTTTAACTTCTGGTCAGCCCTGAAGTGGTCAGGCAGTTGGACTAGGTGGTTGTTGTAGGTCCCTTCCAACTGAAATAGTGTTCTGTTCTGTCTCACATGCTGCTGAAGTGCCCTGGACATCTCTGACTCGTAGTATCATGATGGAAACCATCACTGGCTGTTTTTAATGCAGAATGTTGCAGGCAGCTAGAAATCAAGACATGAGAGTGATTGCCATCTGCCCTTCTCCAGTGTCACCTTTAGTTCTTACTCTGTGGCTGCTGAAACAGTGATGATATAGTTCCTACCGTGATCCAAATGTCTACTAAAAGGCTTCTTCAGTGGTGGTGGTGGCAGCTCTCTCTCAGTAATGGAGGTATATACTACCTGGGGTATGACACTGCTTGCTCTTCTGTAGAGAAGACTGTAAAAATCCCAATTTTTTAGTTTCTTCTGACCAATTCCCATCAACATGTGGATCAAAGCTGCTGCAGTGGTCAGCCAGGCGTTGGAACATGCTGGAGAAACTCTTCTGCTTTTGGTTTTCATGATGTGCTGACCACTGGGCTTCATCTGATGTTTCACTGTAATAAACTTAACAGGGTTAATGATGTGGAGTCATTGGCAAGTGTCAAGCAGAATTTGATTTGGGAAGAAACTCTTCTTTTACAAGTGGGGTCCATCCCCACTTTCACACAGCAGGACGTTCCCCTTGGGTCTTCTGTATGGCTCCCGCAGGATTAATACAGAGTTTGTGCAAAGTGTTCAAATCCTCTACTGAGTCTACACTTTTGCTCTGAACTTGATTAGCCTGTCACCAAAGTGAAAAGTAAACACATCTGTTATGCTGAGTAACAAGGGGGTTTGGGCAGATATTACAAAAGATGCAAAATAATGTAGGAATAAGAGCTGTTTGAGGAAGGTGTGTTACTGCAGGTTCTGTGGTAGCTCCTGTCCTCTTGTCTTGCCCAGCTGCGCTGTGTCTTCTCCAGAAATGTCCACTAGATGGTGGAATTGAACAGTAAAAGAAGAGTTTCTGAAGTAACAAAGGGACGGGCCAGGCTGCCGTGACACGTGTGGGGACCTCAGAGATGTTCTGGGATAAGTACTGGAGCACCACATGCGCCTTGCGGGTTAGACAGCATTTGGCAGCACCCTTCTGCGTCAGTCTCTGCCGTGCTGTCTCAAACTAGCTGTAGTTTGTCCCACTGGGACTGAGCAGTTGTGATCCTTCCTGGTAGGTCTTGATTCTTTCAGGCAGGGTTTCTTCACCTTCAGGCCTCTTCCTACCTGCTTCTTTTTCTAGGAAGCAAGGAAGTAAGGACTGAACCCACTGAGCTGCTGTGGAGCTCATCCATGCTAGGAAGGAAACATTTTGATTAGAGGACTGTGACCTAAGGAGAAGATGGCAGTGAGGAGGGCTGGCTGAGAAAGGGAAGCACAGTACCAGAAGGCAGGGAGAAGAAGTTTTGCAAATGCAGAAGGTAGCATGTGCTCTCAGCTCTTTGTGATGTCCGTATGAAGCCTGTGCTGCCCTTAGAGTGCTGGACAGCTCTCCATCCTCATTCCTGGGAGGTCAGGTCACAGTTCTGTGCCTCAGTTTCTCCTGTGTAAAGTGGAGTCAAGGACTCCGACCCTTTTGGGACAATCTGTTGTTATCTACAATGAAAAGGACATTACAGCTCTGTGTTTTCATTACTGACTCTGCTGGTGACTTGTGAGCCTGTGTCCTCCCTACGTGGGGTCACAAAGAGATGAGGCTTTAGCTCCACTCATGAGACTGGCCAGCCAGGTGGCCTGAACCTGTGCTGTCTCATTCCCCTCCCTTCGATCAGGCTTATATCTCCTACGTAAAACAAACTGTGATATGCCAAAGCCAGCTGCTCTTCAAGGGGTGACGGATGCTGATTGAGCTGCTGGTCACTGGCCAGCCTGGTGAGGGTGCAGTCTGCAGGCTCTCATGTTTGCTGCAAGACTCAGGTGTATTTCATGCATGGAGAAGCTGCAGGCCCAGAATGAGACATTTTCCTTTGAAAAAATGAAGTTTCCTTCTCTGAGGAGTGCAGTGCTGGTAGAGCTTTACTGGACACCTTCATTCTGAGGAGAAAAACCAGACAGACCATTTGAAACCTAATGGGTATACGCATCTCCTCCAGCATTCTTAGTTTCCAGCTCGTGCATTCTAGAGAGGCAAGGCCAGCTGCCACACAGTCTGTTACGGAGGCGTGCAAGGACAAGAGGCAAGATTATCAAGAGCTTCTTCTCTACCTGCATGATTGAGCAAAATTTAATTACACCTGCTCCCAGGAGAGCTAGCTGGTCCTTGTACATGAACCACACGATTTAGGTTTCCTAACAATCCGCAGTGCTGCGACAGGTCTGCTAGTTCTCTAAGCCCAATAAGTCACCTCTAGTAATGACCAGGGAAAGCTGGTACACGACTTTGTAGTGAGTCAGTCAAGAAGAAGAATGGTATAGGGAAAGGAGACTTGCTACCCCCAGGCAACATGCCCTGAATCACCTGCCTTTAATGTTTTCAGCCTGTCATATTTCCATACAGTCATTTACATCTGCCTCTTTAATGTCATGAGCTTGACTGTTGGGGAGATTTCTCTGGTGCCTCTCAGGCCAGCATCCAAATTCTCATGCACTGACTGTTGGTTTTCTATTCTCAAGACTTAAATTTTAACACCTTCTGTTCTTATTGACCAAGGAGACTAATTGTTCCCTTTCATCTTAGGAGCTACAGGTAGCCATTGTAAAATTATGTCTCAGAGCTGCCCATCAGACATGGTCGTGGTAATGAGCAAAGTTTTGAAGAGGCTTGGTACAAAGAGCTGAAAGGACTAGATGAAAGATCTGCAGGAATATTTGTGGAGGTGGCTTCACCCTGGGATGCCAGGGTGTGCTAGCAGGTTCCACAAGCAAACTCGAGCCATCCCTGCTAGTTGTGCATTTGTCAGTCATGCATGTCTTGCCATTGTGATACAGCGCAGGAAAGCTCGTCTGTCCAGGTGTTCAATAAATGGGCAGAATTTGCTGTGATGGGACTTTCTGCATGGGAACAAGAAGGTCATTGCCAGCCACAGAACAGGGGGCTCAGTGCTGTACAGGATAATGCAATGGCTTAGTGAAGGGTCAGATGTAGAAAACCTGCATCACGACCTCTGCAGAGCAGGGCAGGAATATTCAGCAAAGCAGCAAGGTGCCAAGAGGCAAAACAGGTTTTGGTCTCCTTTTGCATAAACAGAGTCTGACCAAGGTTTAATTTAAAAATTAATTTTAATGCCTGCAGTTTGTGCTAGCCAGGTGTGCCAAGGCCCAGAGGACGATGTGAGGCACTGCGCAGGCACATGTTGAGAGGTCACCTCTCTCCCAAACAAGTCATATCCTCAACAGAAAAGTCAGAGAAAAGAATAAGTGTGGTCCTCTGTAACATTTTTACTTGAATTGAAATATATACCAGGCTCATTATTCCTCCAGTGGCTTTTTGGCTACCATCATGTCTAAACTTTGATCCACAAGGGACATTTTCAGGTACGTGCTTGTAGAAAGTGTATTTATCCATGTCCATATTTATACACAGTATATTCGGTAGTATATGACAAAGTCAAGGCCAGAAGCTGAGCCCTCTCCTCGCACTGGGTCTGTGTGCCATCTGGTCAGGACCAGTGTGCCACAAAGGCCATCACTGCGGTTAGATTAGGTGGGACCGGTCCGTAGGAGACAAGTGTGTCACTGCAAACTGCTGCAAGGAAACACCAGAATCCCAGAGGAGGTTTGGGGATGTGAAGTTACACTTGTCCCTAATTCGGGATGCTTTTGTGGATGTGCCAAAGACCGGAATTTTATTTAAATACTGGTTCTCTACCACATCACTGTGTAAGTGTCCCAACACCTCACTGACCGCAGTAAACAACCCATCTGGAGCTAATTTAAAGGTCTCTTAATATCCTTCATTATTTCTGTACACATCTTTAAACCTGTACTGACAATATTCGCTTGTAATTATTGAACTCTCTGCTTTCACCTCAACATTTGCCTGGTAGCAAAGGTGATTTCTGGATAACTGAGGAATATTGAGCCTTCCCATTCCTCTGGGAGAGGTCTCAGCTCAGTGCAGGATTCAGTTCTATCCAAGGCACAAGAGAGCTGCTTTTTCAGGGGAAGGTTTAGAGCTGCAAACAGCTGCAGAGGTGCAAGAAATACCTTTTGGGGACTAGCATCAGCTAGGCTGCTCTGGGAGAAAGTTGGGTTCTCCCACAAGTTTGTAGGTACCTCTTTGAAGATGGTGATGTAGGGATGAAGGCACTTGGTGTTTTGCTGAAGGTCACATAAGATTTCTGTCAGGGTTAAGGAGTGAGATCAGATCTCCATGTTTCACTCCACAACATAAATCTGACAAGATCACTCTCTCCTGCAGAAAGCACATGACACAGACTCTCACCCAGGTGTCACTTTCCCTCAGGTTATTTTGCCTGTAAAAAAGGTACCATCCTCCTTCCGTTTTAGGAGCAGAGCATATGTGATCATCAGCTGGAGAGAGTATGCTAGTAGCACAGCAATGTGCATGAGCCGTGGGGACCTGACCTTGGCTAGAGGACAGCAAAGCACAGCTCAGCACATGCAGAAGGAGCTACACTGATGAAGAGCAAAGCAAACAGAGGAACTGGTGTGAGAGGACCCCAGCACAAGCAGACGGTGTGAGAAATCAAATGAGCAAATGTGCAGACAGAAGAGTTTCAGGCCAGCGTGGCTGCCTGAGAAAGACCGGGTCCCACAGCGACATTCTTGTGAGTCTCCTCCTGGCAAGCCAGAGGGGAAGAGGAGAGGCATAAAAGGCTCCAGAGAGAGAATGAAGGAAATTCAGGTTGACATTGTACCCTGAGAGTGGAAGACTGCCCTGTGGGGATTCTTGGATGGACTTCTGCAGAGGTGAAGCTGAGCTGCAAAGAAACCTCACAGAGGCAGCTGAGTGCATGTTCTGCCCAAATCATCTGCAGGTCTGCTGTCTCACACTGAGAGATGGCTGCTCCATGGACACATCCACAGAATGTCAGGTGGGGTATTTGTGGTCAGTGCCCAAAGTCAAAGAAATCCAACAAAAGGCTTTGCCTCTAACGACCAGCCTCTCTGGCTGCAGCAGGTACCAGGAAAAGGATATCAGCAGAACTGGTGTGGTTGTTTCAGCAGCTAGATGGGCTTTGAGCTACCAGATCTAACACCTTCTTAATAAAATCCTGAGTATCTGCAAAACATTTGGCTGTGTGAATAGCAGGTATAGTGCAACACACACTATGTCTGAGCAGAAGCCCCCGTGAAGAGCTTGTCACCATCAGTGACATCCCTGTTTCCACCAAGGGTGATAACAGCTCCACAGTGCAGTCATTTAAGGGACACCTGCCAGTCTGAAATGTCTTTCACTCTCTTACACGGATTTTTTTTGGACTCCTACACTTTAAACCTGACTCTGCAGGTGGCCTCTTCCTCATTCTCTGTCATTTAGTTTCTAATTTTGAAGAGGCAAAGAAGTTGAGGGATTTCAATTCTTTTCTGAATGTTTATGTGCTAGCTTTGTTGATTGGTAATGAGTGTATCACATAAACAGTGTGGGATCTCTCAGAATGACCTGCATGGAAAAGGACAAATCACTCATAGTTCATACAGTCTTAAAGGCAGCGAAACCCTGCTGTAAGTACTCTTTAAAATCTTATGTGATTGGATTATTCATCTTTATGAAATGTGTGAGAAATACAGTGACTTTCAGTTAATTCAATTGCAGGATAATTTGAACTTCTATTTAATTCAATCAAAACTCCTGAAATAAAACCATTTGCATTCTTGAAACAAAACCATTTGCACTCTATTTCTACCAGGCTGATGTAGCTGTAATGGGTTTTTCATTTAAAGGCCACTTCACAGCTAATTTTTATACTGTTTTTGCTTAACTGTCAATGAGGAAATATTCACACACTTGTGCTACTAATTTCTGCCTCAATTTATAACATTTCCCTGCACAAAGTGAGTCATTATAGAAGAAACCCTCAAATGCAAAGGATTTTGGTGCACTTTCCTGCTGAGCTGCAGTCAAGCTAATGCTTCCAGCTCATTTTGTTAAACATTCCTGCAAACTCCACTCCATGCCTGCAGATAAGACAGGCTGTTAAGTACCAGCAGGTTATAAACTCGAGTCCTTGCTGAGAAGAGACCAACATTATGAGACACACAAAAGAATAAAGAGCTCAAAGGGAATGAAGGTGTGAAAACACAGGCAACACCTGCATGCTGAGCTACCCACATCTCCGCATGGATACTGCGAGAACATCTGCGAGCTATACGACCTGTGATATACTGGCTGAGCTGTAGGGGTAACAAGATTTATTTTCAGTCAGGAGGAGTAGAAGAAACTGGGTCAGGAAGAGAGGAAAGCTCTGAGCAAGCACACCTGGGTTGTTTTCAGATATAAATGAGTGCCATTCATTGCCTTTGTTTTAGGAGAAAGGGAACAGCAAGCGGTCCTGCAAATGGCCCAACCAGGTGGTGGGAGCTTCAGGAGTGTCAAGTCAGCAACATTCACCCCACGGTGAAACAGTTGGCATTTTTATTTGATCTCTCTCTCTTGATCTCTCTAGCATAAGGCTGAGCATGGTCTTAGGAGTCCAGTAGTGAGAAGGAGATGTGCCACAACAGCAGATCAGAGAGCAGGCTTTTGTCCCTGCCATCACCCCAGGGCTGCAGTCCTGCTGTGTTTGCAGAGGGGCAATCTGGATGGGCCGGAGGAATTTTAATCCTGAATGGTTTCCACATTCCTTCTAGCCTGGCAAAGGATTCTGCTGAGGCATCAACTTGCCTTGTCCAGCTCAGCCTGTCCTACATCTGATAAATTAATTGAGGATTTAATTGAGGAATTAATTGAGGCATTCTGCTGGTTACCACAACATAATCAGTCAGCTTCCCAGAGTCAGAGCTTTCCAGTCCGTCTGGACTCAGTCCTGTAAAAAAACTAAACACCATCAGCCTCCTCCGAAATCCCTGGAATGGTAGCTGCTGGAAACTTCAGAGATCAGTATTCTTTTTGCAGGCCTTTGAGCGCTCTTTTACCCTCAATGCTTGCCTAATGCCTTGTGTTGTGTGGCCTGCAGCTCAAGGGAGAAAGTTCACTTTGGAGGCAGAACTGCTGAAAGTCTTTTTTCTGCAGCTGCAGCCGAATGTGGTGTTTGTTAGATCTGATTCTGGTGTTTGTCTTAGCATCCCAAGAAGATGTTTAGCTTTTGTTCTCAAAACGATACAATACTGAGAGAGATTTCTATCTTCATTCAGTGCATTTGTGCAAATTGTAGCTGTAATATGTAATGCAGCTGCAAGGTAATAACTGCACTTTGATTAAATTGGAGTTCCTGAACTATAACATGTAAAACCAAAAATTTGAAGGGATTATCTCGAAACCTTAGGGGCTCATTCTGGTCTTATTCAAATTGGTGTGAATAGGAATAAGGTAATGGTACAATCATGGGACAAGGGGGCAGAAGCAGGTCTGCACATTCTTCCCTTTATTAGACTTCAGTAGACAACTGTGGAATTTTGTTCAAAGCAATTTTTGAATCTTTGTTTTCCTTTCCTCATCACAAAATTGTAAATAGTGTACTCCAAGGAACCTGAAACAAGGAGCAGCACTTGGAACTTACCAGGTCTCCGACATGGTTACTTGCCTGTTTAAGATGAAGATTTCTACAAGCTGACACCATGGGTGTTTTGTTAGCATCAACAAAAACACCCATGTCCTTGTAAACAGTACATTATTCAAGTTGCTAACAGGCTTTTCGTACCTAAAGCTATGTTGTCCTTCTAGCAGCACAAAGGTCTTGCTGCTCTTACCATGAGTTCAGACACCATCCCCAGCTATATGAATTTGAATGACCCAAAACAATTTTATCTCCCAGAAAGTGATAAATTAAAACCTCAAAAGAATGTTTGTGGGCTTTTGCTGTGAGCCTCAGCTCAGGTTTTGGCCTCGATCATTTCTAACGGAGTGACGCAGGACTTGGCTTTTAGCTACTGAGAGTGAGACCAAACTTCTGGCCAAGTCTCAAAGCTGAAACTCTGCATGTTTGTGTCCACTACTGTGGAGACAAATGCACTATTGTGCATGTTGGCACAGCCCCTGAGTGATGGGAACCTGAGATTGCACGAGGGCTGTAAGTATCACTGGAGCTTAATCACAGTGCTGCTTTTTACAAGGGCATGTAGTGATAGGATGAGGGGTAATGGTTTTGAACTGAAAGATTTAGATTAGATGTTAGGAAGAAATTCTTCCCTGTGAGGGTGCTGAGGAACGGGCATAGGCTGCCCAGAGAAGCTGTGGATGCCCCCGGATCCCTGGAAGTGTTCAAGGCCAGGTTGGATGGGGCTTTGGGCAACCTGGGCTAGTGGAGGGTGTCCCTGCCCGTGGCAGGGGGTTGGAACTAGATGATCTTTGAGGTCCCTTCCAACTCAAACCATTCTATGATTCTATGATTCTATGATTTTTCTGTCTCCCTATAATCTCAGGATTATAGGAACTGAAAAGCCTGAGTCTTCCAGGTTTTGGTGTTACGGCCCTGACTACACTTCATTGAAATAACACCCCTTTCCTCCATGGCCTTGTGGTGCTGGCACTGCATATCAACAGGCCCTTCCCATGACCCCAGACCATGCCATGGTGCCCCTGTCCCGCTGGGTGCCCAAACACAATTCCCTCAGCTCCCTGCCCTGTCTCTTGTACCACTGTAGTACCACCACGATCCATCCAAGGCCCTTGAGCCCCCACACTGTGCTACGACCACTCCTCACCTACCACAATTCACCTGCTGAGCAGGGCAGTGGGCTCATGCTGTGCCTGTCCCAAGGCTACACATGTGATAACAGCCTGGCCAGGACGTGTGTATTGTTTGACCTGCTGTCTGTTGCCCAGCAGAATGCAAAGTCTTCCATTGACAGGCTGTTTTTTGACTAGACCAAATCTACATACTTTGTTCTTTTCACCTCCCATACATCAACACGGAGGAGTATCCCTCCATCTGGCTTTGTGGGCTGCCATAGTACTGTACTTCTCCCAACAGTGGCAGTTTTCTACAACTCTTGGCTGGCAAAACCATACACCAAGGAAGTATGTGTTTGCTACTAAGCCCATCAACATCAATGGAGTCATTGTGTCATCTTTCCAGCAGTAGTTACCTCCTGAATAGAAGCATGAGATCAGTCATCGCAGACACCTCGTCACAGAAAGACACACCGTTGTGGCTGATCCCAGTACGGAGCTGCACTTTTAATCTCAGTCACCTCGTTGTATCAGGTGTGTTTGCCAATTTACACATCAATCTAAATATGAGGTGTGAATGACGTCTCTTCCCTTCTGAAATGTAGGCATTCACTGCATGGGCTGTTTCTCTTCTCAAGGGATTTGTATGCCAGTGGTGTAGTGGGGTGGATCACCCAAGAGGTGTGCAGTCCACCTCCAGTGTGGTGACATTTAGTGGAAATTCATTAGAACTACACAAATGAGAGACAGAGCCTTGATGGATGGACATTGAATCTGAATGGAGTCCCTGAGGGAGTCCAAGAAGGAAATTCTCCAAAAGGGAATCACACATCAGGAAACTTATCCTCAGCACATACAAGGTGAGATGATGGATTTGCAGAAAGACGGTGCCCCAAACCTTCTACTTGGCTGAATTTCAGGAGAGAAAGACATTTCAGGTTACCTCTCATTGTCAACATTTTCTTTTCATTTCTTCACTTACAACTAATATCAATGTATTTGTAACCGCATTGTAACACGTACTTGTTGCTCTGAAAACATTAAAGTGTCACTACACATCCCTCTGCTCCAGACTCTGCTCTCTCCACAGCTCACCCCCAACACCTTCAGGGTAGACCCTACACACAAGCTGCTGGGTTCTTTGCTCCAAGGCTTTATCCTCTGTACTTTCCAGCTTTGCTCAGACACCCAGATTTTGGGCTTTTCCCCAACAATATAAACAAAAACCCTTCTGGCTATCCGAGTAAAGTACAAGACTTTATGAAAAGTGTGATCCATAAAACAAGACCACACAATTTATCTGCAAGGAAAGGGTATGTCCAACTTTCTACATACATTTGCAGCAATGGAAGGGTTTGAAACAAAGATTTGAAACCAGGATTTTGGGTTCTTAAGAGGAGCTCTGTGCTGAGCTTTGAAGTCCTTCCTGCGCTCAGCCTCTGGAGGACAGGGACGTCTGCAAGAGCTGCAGGAGACCAGCTGTGTCTTCTTGTACCAAGTGATGGAGTGGCTGTGGCACGAAACAGGCTGTTGGACTGGGCTGGTGGAGCTGAAAGAGGCAGAGGACATCAGAAGGCATGGCTAGGACAACAGCCTTCCCTCCCCACAGGTCTGCATCATTTCTGCTGTGGTAACCACTGATGTCTGCTGTGCACTAAGCTTACCTTGTCTGGCTTCACCCCATGGCAATGTAGATGATCGCTGTGTTCTCACTCCTTGGTGCAGCTCTTCCTCCCCAAGTGCCTGGATATCACCAACTTTTCAAGTCATGACACACAACCAGGTCCTTGGTTACCTCATTACGTTCATGGGTGTCTAGATAATAACAAGGAAAAACACCCTAGAGCTAGAAAAGGTGCAGAGAAGTGCAACAAAAATAATAAAAGGTCTGGAGTGCCTGCCATCTGCAGAACCCAGAGCAGACCAGCATCCATCCTCCTTGAAAAGAGGTATTGAAGAGTATAAGAGAGACCTCTAAGCTCATGAGCCACCTGGAGAAGACAAGTAGGGAATGACCAGCCATTCTTCTTTGTGATACACAAAGTAAGAAAGATTCTATTGAATTATGGCAGGTTCAGATCCAACAGAAGTGGTATTTCCTTACTATTCTGTACTTGAACTGGAGAAACTTCTTGTCAGACTGATCTGTTGCAGCTCTTTCGCAAGCCTGCTCTCCCAAGAAAACCAGACTAACAGTCTTGTAGAAGTAAAGCAAAAGTAACAGAAATGTATGTGACTGTTTACAAGCCCAGTCACTTAACATCACAGTTATGGACATCATAACTTTTATCTTGCCAACTATTAAACAATCAGATTATCCTTATCAAGGATGTCCCATCACAACAACCTATACCAGCCTCTGGATTTCTTTCTCTTCCATTTTTCTGTTATTTGGTGTCAAGAGAGCCAAAACATGAGCAAATGGGACCAGGCAGACCAAATCTGCTCTGTCAGGCTTTAAGGCTCAAGAACATCTATGAACCTGCTGAAACAGAGAAGCTGAGACCTCAGTATTTCACACTGTAATGAGCTGGTTTTGTTATCTATAATGCATTTAATATGTGCACAATGTATTGGGTGACAGGTTGATAAATACTGCTTACTGAGAGCAATGTTAATGACAGAAAGAAAAAAATTGTTTGTGTAGTTTTCAAGGTTTGCCCATTCTTATATCTTTAGAAAATAAATAATAAGTCTTGACATGCTATTCTTAAATTAAAGAACTGTTGCTGGCAAGGGAACTCTTACAGAGCCATCTTTCCATACACAGTTGACAAAAAGTGCCTTCCACTCTCCAGCAAATACCAAATACCAATAAATTCCTAGGAGGGTCAACTCCAAGCAGAGGCAGGGATCTAGACTGCTGTTCATGCAGATCTGGATACAAGGCTGCCCCAGAAGTCAAAACACCTGGATCTGCCCCATTTTGATAAATAGTCCTGTGTCATTTCCCTTCTCTGCCTTTCCCAGTGGCAAAGCGAGGGGGTTTTTAAGCAGCACCTTTGTAAAAAGCCTTGAGATCTATTGATGAAAGGCTGTCCAAGGTGCATTAACATAGGCTGTCTCTGACAGGGACATTACGGATGGTGCCTGCCTGAGTCATCTAGGGAGGGGTACAGCACCTCCAGGAGGAACAGAGGGGAAGGTCAAGGGAATGTGTCAGCAGAAAAAATGACCCTGGGAGATGGTATCAGGAGGTCTCTAGATCAACCTCCTGCTCAGACCATGATCAGCTACAAGATGAACAAAATGTCCACAGGTGCCCATGTGTGGCACAGGGTGGACGGTCAAGGAAGACACCAGCAGGTTGAGGGAGAGGATTCTGCCCCTCTGCTCTGCTCTTGTGGGACCCCCCCTGCAGTACGGCATCCAGCTCTGGGGTCCCCAGGACAAGAAGGACATGGAGCTGTTGGAGAGAGTCCAGAGGAGGCCACGGAGATGATCCAAGGGCTGGAGCACCTCTGCTATGGAGACAGGCTGAGAGAGTTGGGGTTGTTCAGCCTGGAGAAGAGAAGGCTCCAGGAGGACCTTATAGCCCCTTCCAGTCCCTGAAGGGGCTCCAGGAAAGCTGGAGAGAGACTCTTCACAAGGGCAGGGAGTGACAGGACAAGGGGTAATGATTTTAAACTAAAAGGGTAGATTTAGATTAGATATAAGGAAAAATTCTTTACTATGAGGATGGTGAGGCACTGGAACAGGTTGTCCAGAGAGATTGTGGATGCCCCATCCCTGGCAGTGTTCAAGACCAGGTTGGATGGGGCTTTGGGCAACCTGGGCTAGTGGAGGGTGTCCCTGCCCATGGCAGGGCGTTGGAACTAGATGGGCTTTGAAGTCCTTTCCAACTCACACCATTCTAAGATTTGGTGATTCTGTGATTACGTGAGACCAGCAATCCCAGTCATATGCCCAGTGAGCAGTGAGCATGTCTGGATTTATGGTGCCTCTGGGATGCACAGGAACTCCCCGTCCATGACCCCTGACTAAGCAGATGCTTCGTTACACCCATGGAGTTCTGCTGGCTCTAACCAAAAGTTCATCTTAAGATCCTCTCTCCCACAGCAAAGAACAGAAGATGCCCAGGAAAGTGTGTAAAGACACACAACCCCAGAATCCTCCAGCTTCCCATAGTTGGTAGCTCAGGAAGGTCCTAAGACTAAGTGTTAGCTTTCTCTGGTAGCTATGCCTTTATCACCGCTTCAATTGAAAAGTTAAACTAAGTGGATTATTTCCTCTGAAAGGAAGTGAGACAAGTGGTGGCATGCCAGAGGATCCAGGCTTACACTGTGAATGCTCCAGACATGGTAAAAGTTTCACAATCCTACTATACTCCACCACGTAGCTATGGATCCTCAGCAATTTTAGCTGGATACCACCTGGTGTTTTTCCTTTTATCCCTTGTAATATCATCTGCCACCAGCAAAAAGATTTTGGCTCTATTGTTTCTGTAACAGCACTTCAAGTATCTCCAGACTGCCGTAAAATCTCCCCTTGCCCTCTCTGCTGGATTATGCAGCCAAGCCCCCTTGGCCTCTCCTTATCGGTGGTGTGCCCCAGGCCCCTGACATCGTGGTCACTCTTTACTGGCCCCTCTCCAGTTTCCCCACATCCCTTTCGACGTGGGAGTCCCGTGCCAGACGCAGTGTTTCAGGCGTGGCCTCAGCAGTACTGAGGAAGGGGGATGGTTACCAGGCTCCATCTGATCTGCTGGCCATGTTGCCACCAGGGTAGAACAGCGGTTCCCTTATCTGCAATGAGCACACTCCTACAGGGTGACACCAAACCTCGTGCCCACAGTAACCCCCAGGTCCTTCCCAGTCAAGCTGCCGCTCAGCCATTTGTGTCCAGACTGGACCGATGCATGGGATTATTGTGCCCTGTGTGCGGGACTTTGCACCTCTCCTTAGTGAACTCACAAGGTTTCTCTTGACCCACTCCAAGGATTGAGCTTCTGAGGTCATCTCATTTGACACATCGGCCACTCTCCCTAATTTAGTGTCATGTGTCCATTAGCTGAGGGTGAGCTCTGTGTCATTGTCCAGACGTTGAATGATGTGAACCCCAATGTTCCCCCTGGGGACAGGGGGGGGACACACACTCATCGTTGCCTACCAGCCAGCGGTCAGTCCCTTGCTGATGGCCCGGTGGTCTGGCCAGTTTTCAGCCACCTCAGTGCAGGTTTGCCCAGCCCGTGCTGTTGAGGAAGACAATCTGATTGCCTGGGCATGATTTGCCCTTGGTAAACACATTCTAACTCTTTCTGGTCGCTTCCTCATCCTTCACAGGTTTGGATAAGGACTCCAAGAGAACAAGCTCCATGACTTTTCCAGGTACCGACGTGAGACTGACTGGCCCATAGTTCCCAGTCCCTCTTCTTGCCCCAGCTGATGCAAATTCAACAGGAATGTAAAACCTTGCCTAACTCTCTGTCTTGAGGTATTTCTTCTGGCTTCAAATGACAAAGTACCACCACTCCAGTGAAAACAGGCGGAGTATGGCCCCAAATTTGCAAAGCTCTTCTGGGTTGGAGGTGCTTTTCAAACTAACAGTCCTGTTGTTCTTGTTTCTCTTTCTCTTCAGCTGAGCAGCTGCTTCAGCTGTGCTTGTTCCAAATTGCAGCATAATGTTAATTTTTTAAGATCTGCCTATCGAGGAGGATTTCATTTCACTTGGCAAAAGACAATGCACTGAAACAGCTACAGCTGAGACAAAGACGGAAATTAACATTTGTAAAGGGAGAAAGGGACAAAAGAAATGTTGGTGACAAGGAAGAAAGTGAAACAAAAATGAAATCATTGTCATTATCTGACTACAAAAGGGAAGGATGCTGTTCCAGAGATTGAAGACTCCTGCCATGACAGCCTTCTGCCTGGGACCCACTGCAGTGGGGGAAGCAGTTTGTCCACATCCATCCAGCAATGGGGCACAGCTGTGAGCGTAGAGGGCTGAGTTGCCCACCATGAGCCCTGGAGAAGCAAGTGGTCCCTTAAATGGTCCCTTCCCATGGTGTTCACCATCAGAGCTGTGCATACCCATTTGTTAGGCAGGTTGTTTTAAAGTCTTCCCCCAAGAAGAGGGAAGATCCCCCAAATGACTGCCCAAGTTCAGTTGCAAACTCCTGACTGGTCTGTAATGGTCACTTGTTGCTGGGAGGTGGTGGATGAGTCAGGAGCAGTCCTAACCCAACAGCTGGGAGAAGGGCACTCCTGCCTTGCAGTGCTGCCTAGGGAAAACACATGTTCCTCCTCCTTTTCTTTCCAGGAGCTCTCAGAGGGGACTGTGGTCCCAGGTGATGTCCCTACAGCCATATCCATTGCAGCCAGCCATGAGGACAAACACACAAGGCACTCTGTTGACATCCTGGCACGATGGATGCTCTCTTGCAGGTTGGCAGTTATGGCCCTTGTATTGGTGCAGCTAGAGCCTCTGTCTGGAATCAGAAAACAGTCAATATGGGCAAGTTTTAGCAAAAATGCAGGTACCAGCCTGCGAGCACGTGGGTCTGTACATGTATGGCTTGAGTGACTCCTGGCTGTGAGTTGACAGGTGGGCTAACACCCTGTAAGCAATGTTGTCCTGATTGTGAAGACACACAACACACTTGCTGAACGCCTGCTCTGAGAGGGCAAATGGTCTTCCGGAAGGATTCAACTGTTTCCTAAATGCTTTCATGGCTCAATTCTCACCCTCCCAGGGCAAGTACTGTCCTGTCTGTACACTCCTAGTGCCTGGCTGGCTCAGCTGGTGGCCTGCCAGTGCTGGGCATGCCCCACGCTCACGCTGTCAGTGCAGGGTCCATCTCTCCGAGGTGTTAAAAATTGCCATAAGGAGTATGTGCTCCTTACCCTAACTGCCTCATGTTCTCCAGAAAATTGTGGTGCTCTGGGGGAACAGGACACCAGCCGCTGTCATAGTTGGAGGGGTTCATCCTGACTGCAGCTCTTGCCATAGAAATGTCCTCCTCAGGGAGGAGGGAAAGGGGTGTCAGATGGGGGGGACTGTGTCCTGGGATTGAGCCCTAGAGATCAGGAGCAGGATGGTCTGGAACCTGCCCACAGCCACGTGGGGTCCCAGGACAGGAATTTGGGCACATGGAGGCTTTGCCTGTCCTGCCATGGATGAGTCACACAAACCCTGGTGAGGCTTTTCCCACTGACTGTGGTGACCAGTCAGAAGAAGCCAATTCTTGGTTGCCTGCCCCGTTGCAGCCTGCACTGCTGTCCTGGGTGGCAGGAGCTTGCTGTACACACAGTTCTGGAGAAGGTGCTTCATGTATTCCAGGAGAATCACTCTGAAATTTGGGGGTTTCATTGCAAACTGCAACAAAATTCATTTTTTCATTCTGGGATGGTCGTTCTTTGTCCATCTATGGGTGATAACAAATCATTGCTCCAGTTCAGAGGTGATGCTTAAATGACTATTCCCAGAGACACAGTCAAGACATTGCTGGGCATTGGTGGTGTTTTGGTCAAGGGGAACATGGGGCCAGGACCCACACTGGACATGAGTGATCTGCTGTGGAGATCGTGATGAAGTGCAATTGCACTGTCTGCCTATAGGTCCCCATCTGGAGATGACTTGTGGCCCTGCCCTGGGGCTATTGCACAGCAGAGAACTCATTTCACAGTCAATAGAAACTTTGGGAACTAAAAAAAAAAAAAAACCCAAACGCTTTTTTTTCAGGAATATGAAACAATTCTTCAAATTGCAGCTACTACCTGTAACTCAGCGACAGTCTTCCCAGTAGCAGGCGCATGCGTTAACAGCGAAAGCTCAGCCAAAGGACAGATCTGAGGATTTCTCTGTAGCTGGGAATCAGCTTTGCCTGGGAACCGCAGGGACTCATTTACAAGTAATGAATCATGAAACAGCAGGAAGCTAGCTAGCCAAGAAAAAGTGTGAGCTCTGCAATTAACTATGGAGTGCTTAGGTGAATAACAAAGGGATGTGATACTAAGGCAGAAAGCAGGTCTCGGAGCAGTCAGAGCTGGGAGTGTTGCAAGACTAATTTCTATAAGCCACAGTTTTTCCAAACAACTTTTAGTCAAAGAAATTGCTACTTTCTCTTGAACTGAAACAAATCCCATGTGCATGTAATTATCAGGCAAAACAGCTGACAGCTTTTAACTCATGTTTAAATTTATGAGTGACCCAGATCAGCAATAACTAGGAAACCATCTCTTTGAAGAGGTCTGCTCTTAACTCCTGCTGCTGAGCCAAGGTGAGGCAGCAGATATTAGATAAGGCCGATGGAGAAGGTGAAGGATGGGTTTCCACTATGTAAGAGATACTTCTTGTGGGTTATCAGCTTACAGTGCAGGTAAGAGTAGGATGAAGGAAAGAACGTTATATTAATTATGCCCTGGATATGGGGAGGGGTTGGAGGTTCGAGCAAGAAGGCAAGAGACCCATGGCAGCACAGCATGTGTGGCAGAGCCACCGTGAACAGGAGCCAGAGCTGGTGCACAGGATGGTGGATGCTATTCCCAGCTCTGTTACATGCACATGCTGCCCTGGGAAATGAGACCTCTCTCTGTATGGAGTTTGGAGATAGAGACAAAACTGCTATTTCAGGATGAGTATCTATTATTAATGTCACCCAAGTCCCAGTAAATCCATCCTCCTCTTTGTCTGAGGCACTGTGCCAGGAGCAGCTGTGTCACAGCAGCCGCCTCCCCTGCAATTCCAGATGCAGTCATGGGGAAGTGAGGAGATGTCTTCAGAAAACATTCATTTCAGCTGAAAACCCTTGTTTGGTATCCTCTCCCATGCCATGTAACCCCAGAGATACTAATGAGTATGAACCAAGCTGATACCCCTCCTGGGCAGGGGACTCCGCGTTAAAGCTCAGTGTTACCAAAACTGTCTTTGGGAGGAAGCACCAGAAACCATCAGTCTCTGGACAAAGGGATGGAGTCCAGCTGGGGCCTGGCAGCCTGACTGGATCCCGTGAAGGTCCAGTGGCTCCTGAAGAGACCAACCCTGCTGTCAGCTCAGATGCAGCCGAGGGCTTTATCTGCTGTCCTTCTCCTCCTGGTCTGTATCCATGAAGCTGGGATCACCCTGGCCCTTCACGTGCCCCTTTGCTGGCAAACATCAGAGGAGATGCTCTCCTTTCTCCTGTGCCTCTCGAGTGGAATAACTGGAGCAGAAGCAGGAAGACCAGAGACTGTTTATTTTTGTGCCCCTGATGCAAAATCACCTTTGAGAGACGTCAGTTCACGTGCGCAGCTCTGCTATTTGCCTCAGCACTGTGGATAACCACAAATGCCAGTTCACTGGAATAATTGCTTTCAAGCATGCAAAGGATGGAAGGTACAGCCAGAGGCACAGCTGAAAACTCGGTGGAAGGAAGTATACAAGAGATCTGAGTACAAACCCCAAGAGGACTCAGCGCTTGTCGCCTTGGCTCTGTGAGGAAAGCAGAATCGTCACACCAAGTTCATCACATTGGCGCATGATGCTCTTTCACTGTCTCTCTGCCCCTGGTGACCACACTGCGCACCCTCCAGATCCAGTGACTATAGCTGCCACAGGACAAGTGTTGGGGGTGGGAGATGCATCTCTTCCCTCTTGTTTTGGAAAACTTCCAAAGTCGCATTCACAGAAAGCGGTGATGTCCTGCCTCTGGCAGAGAGAGACCCTCTTGTTCCTTTGCATTTGTTTTCTCACTCTGCTTCTTCCCTGACCTCTTTTTCTTTTCTTTGCACCCTTTGCTGGTTTACCAGGCCCATGACGTGAGCAGATCAAACAGATGGATGCTCTGGGCTTGTGTCCTGAGGGTTGGGAAAGCTGAGTCGGGTAGAGCAGGGGAGGTAGTGTAAGTCACCAAACCTCTATGCAGATGCTGTCGCTGAGAAGTAAAGCAGCCCTCACTCCCTGTAGCTTAATCCTCTGACCTCAGGCCTGTATCACTCCAGCCAAAGGAGTAATTCTTAGTGTTTACATGGGTCAGCAGCTAGACAAGGACTTGACTTAGATTTTCCCAGCGGGTCACACGGCTATTTGCTAATCAGCAGTAGCATAAACACTGCCAGGATCCTTATGGGTCACTTGCTAGGGACAGGCTAAACAAACCATCACCAGATGAAAAGCAGCATGGGTGAGTGGATGAGATTTGAAACAACTGTACTGGAGTCGTGAGTCTGTGCCTGGAGGGGTTTCAGGACTTGTGAAATGGAGAGGCAGTTAGCTGGCAGGCTTGGATCTCAGCCTTGCTCCTAGCACAGATGGGAGAGTGCGTGTGGGATGGACCCCATGCTAGCACGTGAGCTTGAACACATCAGGGGATGAAGGAGAGCCTCCTCTTCCCCATTGTGTCTTGCAGTACTCTAGGGAGATTTGTGATAGCTTCATTACAACAGTTGGTCTGGTTTTCCCCCGTCGCGTGTATCTGTTTAGCTGGAGATATGAACACTCCCTAGAAGTCCCACCTCTGCTGCCCTGGCAGTGGGCAGCAGTTGTTGCGGTGTGAACTACAGACAGAAGCAGCACAGAGGGGACCTGACCTCCCGGCTGGAAGCTGCAGGAGGTGATGTTCGCTGTTCCCGATGTATCGCTTCCTTCCACCCATATCCTCAGCTGTGGCACAGCTAAACATGGGACTTCATCTGGCACAGAGCCGCCAAGCTATGCAGAAAGCATGACAACTGTTGAGACAGGGTGACCCTACCGACTCATCTCGCTGTCCTGTTAATGAGCACATGGAAAGCAAGACAGAGGGCACAGCCTGGGGCCGGGAGCGTGGAAGATTTCTTGCGAAAGGATCTGAAAACACCAGCAAAGTTTGTGTTGTCCATTCCAGTATCATGTGAGCAAGACTTTTATGAAATCAAAGTTTTAAACTGTTATTCACACTTTACTAATCAGCAAAGGGCTCTGCCTCCGATAGCAATGTTACCTTGCTCTGTCAGCGCATCCAGCAGCTGCTCTGCTTGGAGGCAGGCACACATGCCTGCGTTCCTTCCCATGGGATTCCTGAGGGGTCCTCATGGACCAAAGTGGGGAGGCTTGTCCTCAAAGTGTCCACAGCAAGAGCTGTGTAACAGTAGGATTATGATCTGTTTTCTCCATGCAGCTGGCATGCAAGTTTCCAAGGAGATTTAAGAATACTGAAATCTCAACAATAAAAATCATTTTTGCGCTACAGACTAGAGAAACAGCACCTATATTTTAGACCAGGACTTATTTTTTAATAATCCAGCCTCCAAAAGCAGTGGCATGATTTTTCCTCAATGTTTGCAGACACTTTGCTATCAAATCAAGTCTGGCTTTTTTCAAAACAAAAGCACTCACCAAGCTGTGGTGATTACAACTCTTAGCCCAAGACAGAAGTTGATAGCACAAGGGCAGGAGCACAGAGGAGGGAAGGGTGGAGAGAGGATGGGAGAGGATTTCTTGTGGGGAGGTAGAAGGGGAAGGGGATGTTCCCAGCAGGGTGACTAGCTGGGAATTGCTGGAAGAGAGATCTGTGGGTCCTGCCTGGAGCAAAGAAGGGAGAGAGCATCGGTGCAAGCACCCAAGGTGCCAGCCTTCCCCACAGGCTGCTCTGACCAGGAGGGAACCAGACTTGCCCTGCAGCGATGGGGGCAAGGCAGGGCAGCAAAGCTCTGGCACACTTTTCTCACCCAGGAGCTGAGTCCTGTGGGCTCTCCCGCAGGCTGTCTGCAGGCAGGGCAGGGCAGCAGGGTGGTGAAGGAGGAATCTGCCTTCCCATCATCACTGTCCACTGTCAGCCCAGAGAGGAAGAAACTCAGGATTCAAAAATTCAGAGAGAAAGGGAGTAAAATATGAAGAGCCCAGAGAAGACAAGGCTCTCTGGTGAAGGGTGAGTCCTGCCCTCCCTCTCTCATCTCTCTCTTTTCATGGAAGGAGTAAGATGCTGTTGCCATTAGCCCTGGGGCAATGTGCAGTGTGGCAGAAAGCAAGGAGCTGAACTGTGCATGAAATTGTCCTGGAGGAAAGGGATGGCAGAGGAGGCATTATGGTGCCACCTGCCATCACTTCAGGGTGACAGATGACAAGAGGACAAGCAGCAGTCAACCTACCCACGTGCTGAGCCAACGTGGCTGGGCATTATCTGAAGGGCTCCTGCCTTGACCCTCACAAGCTTTGACAGCACCTGTGCTGTGTTTCCCACCAACAGCCGACAAAACCAAGCCGGCCGAGAGGAAAACCAGCTTCTGATTTCCAAAGCGAGCACCTTTGATCTGGAAAAGTCAAAGGGATGGTGCCAGCTTCCCAGGATGTCACTTGATGGAGACGCTGTGACCAGCACTCGGTAAGCCCGTAAAGGAGCAAGCCTCTTGCAGGAACCGACCTCCATTAGTCCCCAGGTTAGATGCCACAGGGGCTGACCTGATAAAGCAGGAGATAATGACAGTGCAACCCAGACATAGCATGGGAGCTGCTGACGTGTTTCTACTGGAACAGCTGTCACGCAGGAGGACCTTTCTGGTGCCACAAGGTGACCCGCTTTACCAGCGCCAGCTGAAATGGGAGGAGAGGATGGGGGAATGTGCACGTGCGCGTGCGAGAGGGGCACAGAGAGGAGGCAGACGACTGGGATTCAGTCCCTGTGGTGATTTATCTGGGTGGTATCAGTGTTCGGTTCCTTTTTTCCCCCTGAAAGCAGGGTTGTGCTGCACTTGCCCAAGGGATTGTCACCTTCTGGGTCGTAGAGCCTCCTAAATGGGACTGCCTGGAGCTGCCTGTCTGCCCTCACCAAAACACATCTGGGAGCCGCTGCCGCCCCGATCATTTAATATGATGCCATTATGGACATAGGAACCAATAGATCTTATCAAAGCTGTGTCCAGTGACTGACCAGTTCTGCTCTCCACTGTGATCCAGAGGAGCCAGGAAGGATTTCAGGGTGGTCAGCAATGAAATAATCCCTGTAAGAAAGAATTTCCTCTCTTCTTTCCTCTTCAAGCTGCTTCACACCTTGGTACACAAGAATTTAGGGCTTATGTTTGTATATTTCTGTCGAATAAAATTATGAACCATGTTCAGGATATGTTACATCTTGATTTTATCTTTTTCTTTCTGCAGAAGTCCTGGGACCACTGGTGGTGAGTGGTGATGGACCTTTCTGCTCTGTCTTCTGTGCTCACCCCTTTCTGGCCTGTCCTGGGGTTTGCTGCATTTCTTGGCACACTGTTTCACTCTGTAGCTCAGTGTTTCACAACTGAGAGCAAACACAGAAGCAAAATGCCCCAAAAGTTCAGGGTTTTGGAGATGATCCCTAAGAACTTTCCCAGAATATCCACGATATGAAAGAAACACAGACCAATCAAAAATTCACAGGTGAAAGATGCTGTGGCTTAGAACAGCCTTGTGAGCTCCAGACACTGCTGGCAGCAAGGTGGGAAAAGCAGCCTCTGTTACGTGCAGCATTATTTACACTCGTAAGTGGCTGCAGTGTGGGTTTTTTAAAGTCATATCTGTTTTGCCTCCCAGTTGATTTGCCAGCATGGGCCTGAGGAATTGTTGGTGTTTTTCTGCCACAAGGTTGGGGGTGAAAAGCCATTTAAATCAAGGAAGTATCAAAGGGCAGAGAGCGCTGAGCACCCTGTACAAAGCCATGAACCGGCTGCGGTCCAGCCTGCTCCCTCCCTGTCTGCCAGGACCCTGCGATCTGGAGCACGGGCAGACCTCAGGTTTCCAGGCTGAATCTACAAGGGCAACATTGACCTAATTAGTCTCTGAAACAAATGGGAGAGAAAGACTTGACACTGTATGTTACAGTAAGAAATCCTCTCCCTCTCCTTTCGCCCTCCTGGCCCCAGGGATTCATCCTGGGCAGGTGCCTCTTTGATTGCAGCAGGTTTCGAATCCTCTTCCCTCTCCTTGCGGGGATGCCACATGCTGTCTTCTGACCTCGTTAGCTTCTCCTCCTGTTCCACTTCCCCGCTCTGCACTCCCAGCCCCACCAATGTGCTAATTACTACAAAGCAATCTGCGGGAACGTGCTTCTCCGAGCGGGGTGAGGGGAATGGGGAGAGGAGGGAGAGATGCTGTCAGAGCATGGTGGGGGATGGAGAAAATTGGGTGAGCAGGAAGCTTGATTAAGCAATGCTGATGTTTGAGCTTGCACCAGGCTCTTCCCCTGCACGGGTCGGTGCCAAGCATGGCACTCAAGTGTGCAAGAGACGAGGTGCTTCCACACCGAGGGTCTGCAGAGCGGGCTGTGGCACCTGCCCACAGGGACAGCTAATGTGGGGTCCCCGTGTCACCACAGCAGCTTGCGTGGTTGTGGGACCTGGTGAGCCTCAGCTGCGTCCAGGGAATTCATATGCTGTGCAGAAATAACATGAATCTCCAAGGTTGTTTTTCACCAATCAACCATCTTCACTCAGCTCCGGACCCCCCTTGCACTGATTCACGCAGGCAGACAAGGCAGGTCTACACGTCCGTCCGTAGATGGGCCTCGTGCCGGTCCCTTTGCCGTGCTCTGGACAGGGCGGACACGAGCCAGCTCTGCAGGAGAGCTATGGAGCCATGGCCAGTGCACTGCTGCTCCCACAGTCATGCTGTGATGGAAAGGCAAGGTGTTTTCTCCAAGACTGCATCCCTTACCACCCCAGTTAATGGACTTCCAGTTTGCAGCTGACCTGTGGTCAAACAGGCAGAGATGTCCTCAGAGCATGGGCAGAGGTCCATGCAGAGGTCCTCTCCTCCAGCACTGGTTGAAAATGAGGAAAATGGAGGAGGCTGGAGTTTGGGTTAATTTTTTCCAGCTGGAATGACAAGATTTTTCTCTTGTTCCTTAATCAGTGAGAGATGGAAAATGGAAAGAGGAAAAACAGTAATACAGGAAAGAACCAGATCCTGCTGTCCTTTGCCTTGCTGTAAATCTAAAGCCATCCTGTTAAGGCTGGTGAAACCACATTTATATTGAGCTGGTGTGAATGAAATTAATGTTAGCTTCACTAAAATAAAAACAAAGGAGAGAAAAGTCTGTCCCTCTAACTGCAGCTGATGGGTGAATCCAGGTAGAGGGACAGTAGGGTGACTCTTGGAGGGAAGCAGTAAGGTGGCATGTCACCCAAGTGCAAGGCCATGCTGTCATTGAGGATGATGCCCTTGGGTCTGACCATTCCTGCACATTCCCATGACTTGTATGATCCCAGACGATGCTCCTCTCTTCTTCCTGATTTCAGATATCACCAGGATTCAGGTTACAAGCAAGGCATCGAGTGCCTTAAGAGAAACTACAGGACTCAGTTGGAGCCTCACATTTTCCTGGTGCTCCTTGGGTATAATACTCGTGTCACGTTTTGACTGCAGAAGCTCTGAGGCTAATCCAGCCTCCCCTGCAGTTCCTCTCTAAATTCATTTTGATGCAGAGACTCATCAGACTTTGGGGCCTGTGTTTGCCCTTCGCGAGTGAACCACCTTTTGGTAGCGTTTGAACAAAGTGCCCCTTCTCTCTGCTGTTATTCAGTATCCTTGTCTTTCAAAACTTTCCATTGTTCTCTTTCTTCCCTTTTTGCTTCTATTTTAATTATGTGTTTAATGGCCCCCCTACCCTTCCTGGACTTTTTTGCATACCACATGTGATGTGAAAAGCAAAGGTTGTTCTACCTGCTTGCACATACTTACAATCACTTCTCACTTCATTTATTTCAGATCTTGTTTTCTTTATGTTCACTTTAGATTCTCTTCCATGTCTTCAGAATTGTGGGCCACATCCAATGGTGACAGAAACCAAGCATGATTCACTGGTGTACAGTTGCTGAAAACCTGGCACTGTGTACTGGTTCTCAGGCTTTGCTTTTCTTGCATCATTTATATTCAGCAAAATAGTCTATCATTTGTGTCAACCTGCTTGCCTGGGATCTAAGCCTAAGACTACTGGCAACAATTCACAGTGTAGACTTAAGGGGGCTTAAGTGACTGTTACACCCTCAACTCCTTTTGCTCCTCCCAAGAGCCTTTCAGCTACGTCTTCTCCCAGAGACCTGCTCAGAGGTCACCAAGGACATTGAGCTGCTTCATCATGGTATTTTGTCTCCATTTTAGCAATGTCAGTATACAAAGGCAACCAAGAAAATACTACAGGTTGTAGTACTGGAGTTGTGCGGAAGACCAAATTGCACATCACATCTCTCTGGTGATGGGTCATTGTAAAGAAAAGCCTACCTGAGTCATAAATAACTATCCTCATGTATTTCCAGGGTGGGGGACATCATCGCCCTTTGCTCAGACAGGGCTTGCTCTCTCCTGTGGGCCATGTAGGCTGCCTCCAGTCTCAGCCCCGGTTTATGGCATAGGCATTGCTGCCTTCTGTTCCAGCCCAGGATTGCTCTCGTGTTCCTGAATGCCCCCCTGGCAGAGGTGTCCTGGTGGGGATGCTAAATTCAGTGTATCAATATTTTCCTCTGTACACCTACAGGCCACATGTAGGGCTCTTGTCCAGGATGCTTCCAATGACATGCCTGCACAGTGGAGGCTTTTCCTGGATGAGAAGTTCGTGTTCTTCAACAAGCACTGAAGAAGCTGTGCCCACAGAGAAGAGCTGCTGGGAGGGTGAGCTGGGACCACCTCTGCAGACCCAGCAGTAGGAACACACAGGCTATTCAAGACTTGGAGAACATTTCCATGTCCTTGCCAGACAGGATCTTCACCTCTGAGCTGTGTCCTCTTCACCTGGGGGCACTTTCTCTCCTCCCAGTCACTGGGACTCCCCTGCCACTGCAGCAGCAGATGGGTTTGCTCCTAACCAGAGGTGTCCCTGACCAAGCAGTTGGTGCTTCTGGCAGCCTTTTGCCCTTCCTCTAGAGGCTGGAGCTGCTGAGAAGGCTGATGAGGCAGGGCTGTTAGCCTGAACCAGCCCTGGTGTTCAGCTGGCTGCTGCCTTGCAGCTGAGCCAAGGCTCCACTGGGCACATCAGACACCCTAGGGACAACTGCTGACTTGGAACCAGTCTCAGCAGCACCGGCTCCATATTTGTTTTAGTCTTGCTGCTTCCCCAGTGCTTGAAGAACCCCTATTAACCCTTTCAGGTTGAGAGGGTCTGAGATCCTACAGGTTTGCTTTCCACGGCCACCCATGCCGGTCCGAGACCATGTGGGCCTGTGGCTGCCCACCTCCGTGCTGGTTCTCCCACCCAAAGCTGCTGGGAAGGTGCACGGAGACCCACGGCCAGTGGTGCCGGTGCCAGTGCTGGTGCCAAGCGGAGCCAACCTGGGCAGCACCAGTCCCAGCTCTGAGACATCTCTGCAGCCTCACGCATCTCCTGAAGCACATCCAGGTAGAAACCACTTCTGGAGGGGGCACTGGGTGCAAAACACACTTACATGGAAGGTGTAAAAATGTCTCACTTTCTCGTGATGTTTGAGGAGGAGGTGCTGCTGTGTCACTGGTATTTTTGGCATGGCATAAATTTCATCTTGTTTCCTACCAGCTCCTAATGACTCAGTTTTGAAGTCCACGCTGTGCTGTTCCTTTGTGGGACTTACCACTGGCCTGGTAGAGCAAGGGGAGTGTGAGCGTTGCTCAGGGTGCTTTTTGCGCTCTCCACCCTGGTCCTGTGACCAGCCGCTGAAGACAGCAGCACAAGGTGGGATGGCACCACTGACAATCATCACTGGTCCAGCCCATGGCAAGGATAGTCCCTCTCTCTCCTTACAGGCTCTGGAAAGGACCCCAAATACAAACTACAAAATCACTAGTTAGGTGGGACAAATGCCACCTACACCTTAGTTTTTCTCCCTCCAAAATGTCTATCTAATAGGCAGCTCTGGAGTTGTTTCATAGATATTTTGGTATTTGGATGCACGTGAATGGGAGGTGAGTCAGCTCTTCCTCCTCAGTCTGTTTGCAAAGGGCACATCCATGGCATGATCGAATGGTGCGTTGACAAGTTGATGAGGAACCCTCAGGCCTCTGTGGAATGCAGCATTTCTAAAGCATATCCACATGTCAGAGTGAGGGCAGGAGGCTCGTGAATGGGTATCTGACTAGGCGAACTATCAAGACCAGGTGGCAGATACCTTCAGGGGGACATTTGCACACTCTGCGAAGAAGAGATCCACATGGAGATGCTCTGTGCCACCCAAAAGGTCCCATGCCAGAAAGCCAGCACCTCAGTGTGCTTGTTTGAGGAGACCTGCCCACTTGTGACAAAACAGAAATGAACCCTTTCATTTCTAAAGTGCTACCTTCCCCTTGGGAAGCCAAAGTCACATGTGGTGGTATGTCAGAGCCCTCAGCCTCTGTAGATGCTGGAGGACTGCTCTGCTTCAAGAACTTGAGGTGCAAAACTCTGATGGTGATGCCCAGTTAAGAACTCCATCCCTTCTTGGGGGTCTGAAATCCGTCACTGCAAGAGAGAGAGCCAAGGCCGTGGCACAGTAGGTGGTGAGCCTTCATGAGCATGCAAAATGTCCTGGCCACAGTGTAAGGTGCTGCCAACCAGAGCTCGGCTGCCATGAAATGGCAGAGCTCTGTAGGCATCATGGCCGCCGCTCTCAAGCGGCTGCTCGATACAGATGTGATCACACATCTGGATACACTGACAACATGGAAACCCACTGAAAACCACACCTGTAGACATCAGTGGGTGTGGGGCTTACATGGAGTGTCTGATCACTTTGACTGCTTTGCATGTCCCTCATGGCATGGGCTAACAGTTTCTCCATCTGGTCCAGACTCCCTCTCCCAGCCACAGAACGAGCCCAGCAGAGCATTTGCTTCACCATCAGCCTGACCTTTGTGAAAATGCTCCTGTTAATGCACACACAAACATATGAAGAATCTTCTTGTCCTCTCTCCCACATGGGCCAAAAACAGTCCTTCCAGGATATGTGTACTGGTTTTGGCTGGAATAGAGTTAACTTTCTTTAATCATAGCTCGTATGGTGCTGTGTTTTGGATTTGTGACCAAAGCAGTGTTGATAACACCCCCATGTCTTAGCTATTGCTGAGCTGGGCTTGACAGTGTCAAGGTCTTCTCTGTTTCTCATGATGCCTTGGCCAGTGAGTAGCTGGGGGTGCACAAGGACCTGGGAGGGGACACAGCTGCGACAGCTGACCCCAATGACCAAAGGGATATTCCACACCATATAGTATCATGCTCAGCAAATAAAGCTGGGGGGAAGAAGACGGAAGGGGGGGACATTCAGAGTGATGGCGTTTGTCTTCCCAGGTCACCATTGGGCGTGATGGAGCCCTGCTTTCCTGGGGATGGCTGATCACCGGCCTGCCATGGGTGGTGGGGAATGAATTCCTTGTTTTGCTTAGCTTGTGTGTGGCTTTTGCTTTACCTAATAAATTGTCTTTATCACAACCCATGAGTTGAGTTGTCTTACTTTTACCCTTCCAATGCTCTGTCCCGTCCTGCTGGGAGGGTGAGCAAGCAGCTGCGGGGGGGCTCAGCCGCCCACTGGGACTAACCCACTTCTGCTCCCTCGATGGGGTCCTGGATGTGCTGACCTGCTGTGTGGTGATTACGGGGTGCTGACAACACCCTCCAGTTTTTATGTGCACACAGCTGCATTTAAACACCTTTTTTCCTTCTTGTATTCCCCTTGTAGGTTTTTCTTTTCAAATATCCACTTAATCTTCCTTTCCTTTTCCAACTGTCCTGTTTCAAGGCATGAATAAGTACCTCCATGGCTTCTCTGAGATGGAGCTGGAGACTGGCACTCCCAGACTGGAGCCTGTCCCTGCCTTTTGTCATTTGTCCCTGATCTGTGTGCAAGATGGAAAATGAGTGACAACTGTGTTGCTGGAAATTGGGGAGATCACAATGCTGTTTTTTCCCCACCTATTGTAAGATTTTCTTGGACTTCTCTGCCAAACACCTGGGCTTTCAAAAAATCCCTGAATGAGAAATTCACAGCAGATCCTTTTATAAATGGACAATGGCTTTCAGTTAAAAGCAGGAGGCTGAACCAATTTGCTGAAGGGAAAACAATGGGAACTAAAGTGCACAGAGTACATGCTAACATTTTGAAAAGCACCCAAAAGACTCAGAAGCCTTACTTGAAATGTGTCAGCTTCAGACACTCAGACCCAGATAATCCAGCACAAGGATGTGAGAAATTCCCCCTTGGCGTCTCAGGACTCAATTCCCAGGACAACTGATGTTTCTAACACTCATGTTCTCTGCCACCGCATCCACGCTAGCACGTTTCCACCAGGGGAAGAGCCATGATTTACAGCAACAAAAAAATCAAGCCTTGAACAAGTGAAAGCATTGCTGGAGTCAGGACCGGAGCCGTGGTGGTAGCCAGGGGCACCCCGGGGAAGGATTTGGCAGTGAGCAATTGATTACCTGGAAATTTCTTGCATTGAGGCTCGGTGTGTAGTGCTGCCAGATGGTAGAATTAAGTGTCTGCCCTCCCCTCAGACTTCTTCACTGCTGTTTGGCTTCCAGACAAGTTAAGCTGTTCTCCTTTTTGTGACACTGTCGCTACTTCAAGATTACAAATTTTAATGACTTTCAATTCAGGAGCATTGATGTAGAAGCCAATTCGTCTACGAACTTTCCTTTGGAGAATCTGTGGCTCTGTGTGACTTCTTCAGTTAATCACAGGGAGTGTTACTGCTGAGTGCACTGGAGGGGACGCGGGCTCTCGGCTGCCCCACCACATGCCCTCTCGCTGGGGCCTGGGCTCCAGTGATGTGCAGAGATTTGTGCACCTGGTTGTGTCATCCTGCAGTGGAAAAGGCAGAGGGTCCACTGCAAAAAAGGAGGTTCTGGGAGCAGGGAGGCACATGTGGCCAAAGGGCTATGGACCATGGAGGAGCAAGGTGTTGATGCCTTGAACACCCTCCCCTCCTGGTGGGGTTGTCTGCCTGGACCAGTATGGACACAGCATAGACGGTGACCTTGAAGAAAGCTGTTGGGAAGAAAACTAGAGGCTTCAGTGATGGCTGAACTGCTTCCCTTGGGAGCTGCCTTCAAGCTGGGGCTCTCAGACTCATCCCAGCCTGAACACCACCACAACTGAGTCATGGCCATGCATGCACCTGGCCATGGACCCCACTGAGCCAAACCCTGACCTGAGAACTGACTTCCTGCCTTGACCTTGGGTCTGCATCATCACCATGAGCTTGCCTGATCACCTGGACTCTCAGCAGATGCCATCTACCACCCTCACACTTGCCCTGCTCTCCTTGCTCAGGTGCCTGGGGCCGAGGCCCAGCTGACCCCCACCAGGGCGGCCATAAGGATGGGGCTGGTGTCTTGGCTGCATTGCACTTGGACCCCCAACTCAGCTCCTCAGCCTGCATGATGCCTCACCCCTTCCCGGGATGTCCCTTTAAGAAAAGATTTCTTTCAATTTCTGTTCCAGCTTTCACTTCAGTCCTCTGCTCTCCCATGCCATGGACACACAGATCCATTGCTTCAGGAAATGGACAAATTATATATTTTAGTACTAGAATCACTGTTTTGAAATCAAGAACATGTGGCTTCACTATTACTGGTAAGTCACCAGCCAGCTGGGTCCCACTGGAGGGGACATTATTTGTCATTTGGGTTTTATGGTTGGAAAGCCTCTGGGCCAGGAAGACAACTCGAACAAGAACAGTTTCCTTAAGAAGCACCTGCAGCTTGTTTTCATCAGATAGGTTTTGCCACCAAGGAGAAGAAGGACATGGAGGTAGGGAAGCAACAGTGCTGCTCCCAACAAGTCTTCCTGCAGCTGGTGGTTTTCCCATCAGTCGCGCAGATGTGGGGCTGCCCATGGGCAGTGGGAGCCAAACCAGGGGGTAGCGGGGAGAGCTGGGGGTGCTGGGGCACTCAGGTCCCCATGCACCCTCCCCACCACTCTGTGGCCATCAGGACAGCAAAGAACGTGTACAAAATCCCACCCAAGAAACAGCCTGCACTTGCTTTAAACACAGCGATGGCTTCGCCCTCTGGATCTTCTTCACTGTCCTTCTCTCCGTGCTGCAGGGACACAGGTGACATCGTCAGGGTTATCCGTGGCAGTATGAATCTCAGCAATGCCAGAGCATGGAGAATCAACTCAAAGAGTCTGCATTTGTCTAGCCATAACTTGACATACTACCTCAAGTCAGACAGCGAGAAGGACATGGATGCCTTTGTCAGTAGGCTTATGGAGTTAAATGTCTTTGTGTCTGAGCATCTTGTGCTCAGCAATGTATTAATTATTTTTTTCATTGAGAAAATTATGATTTAATTAGAAAGACACTATTTTTAACCTATAACCAATGATTCCTCAAACCATGGAAATATCAAAATATCTGAAATTGTCTATTATTGCATAGTTGAAAGAAAAAAATTATCCATCATCTGCTGCTTAGTTGCAAGAGAGCAATGAAAGGACACAAGATTTGTTGGAAAATTTAGGATGTGAACTACAGGCAGCAATGTAGTTTTCCTTGTCTATGTTCCACTTCAAACTCCTGGTCTTCCCATTTCTTTTTACACAAGGAGCCTCTTATGTCTATTCTTATCAAAATGAGCAGTGGAAATGACACTCCCTTGTCAGGAATGCAGTCCTGCTCAGTGGTGGTTCAACTAACACCAAGATACAAATCAGACATGAACTCACCTGTAGCGGGGAGTTTTATGAATTAGCTGAAAAATAAAGGTGTTATGAAATGTAACAAAACTGACAATAAGATGCATTTAAAGTAATACATCAAAGCATGTCCAGTGGCAATATACAGTTGAGAAAAACCATGTGTTGCATTAGGGACTTTTTCTCCTCCATAATATCCCATGGAGAGAAGAGGTAGCACTTACCCTCCTTGTGATTGTCACTTATTTCCAAGTGGTACTGAAAGATACATTGATTTTTTAAGCAAATATTTTACTTCGGACATATTCCTGACCCAGAAGAGAGAATATCACCTCTAAGGAGCTCAAGGCTTATTTACAAATGCTGTCTCTGTTTCGGGCATGGAGAAGATGCCAGGGCTGCCCCAGCAAGGGGAGTTGCTTGCCCTGCCCTCCTTTGCAGGGTCACAGAGACAGTGAGGTATACTTGGCTTGTAGTTGCTCCTTTCTGCCCCTGCTTGTCACTAAGGTTTATCCAAGAAAACACTGTTTTATCTCCACAGCACTTTTGTGACTGGCAGAGGGAGTCTCTGCTGCACAATACCTGCAGAAACTTCTGCTGAAGCAGCATTATGCTACTGACAAAACTGATCCCATCTGATACTTTGTAGGTATCGAAGGATGCTTTGTTAATGGACCAAAATCCTTCTCTTGGGCCCAAAGCAATGAAAGAAATGGCAGAACCATCTACCCCAAGAGGAGGTTGTGCTGAATAGCTCATCTTGCTCAATGACTCATTAAACACTTTCAGCTCTTCCAGAGGATCCTGGCCCTCCCTCACTTATCTCTGGTCTCTCTGGTGTGATTTCTCTGATCTTAAGTGACATTCCTCCTCCTCTATACAGGTACAATTTAAAGACACCATCTTTGCCATGGCTCCATGACCCTTTGTGCCAGCCATGGTTGCTTTAAGCTCTGACATGCCTGAGTCACCTTTGCAGTAGTCCCCCAGGTGGTTTTGGAAATGCTTCTCTGCTTCTCCCAAAGTTTGTGCAGATCGCAACATGCACTGTTCTGCTGTAGAAGGCCTGAATTCTACCCATTAGCTGAAGAGAAACAGCTTTGGAGTGTAAACATCAGGAGGAGGAGGAAGTGTCTAGATAGGGCAAAGTATCTTAGAATATTGGGCAAAAGCATCACAGAAATTAATAGGATTCAAGTTTGCCATCCTCAATGCCCAACCCCATCTCTTGTCCCCATGGCTCTCATCTAGCAGGCTATAGGTTTTTTATAGAACCTACTATGGGCTGCACATAGCCATCAGGATGTTTGGGTTGCATGGGGACATCTAACCATGGTGGTGGTACTGCAGTTACTGCTGGCCAGCAGCAGCGCTCAGAAACACCGTGTGGTCTATCAGTAAGAACGCATCACGAGAGGACACAGAGCTGGAGCAGCCAGTGACACCTCTGATAAAACTCTTCAAAATGAAATAATGCATCGGGCTGACAGGAATAATCCACACCTTCTCTCCCAGGTGGGTGAGGCTCAGCATGAACTCATAGCCTTTCCTCCCTCCGAAGCTCATGGGACATTGCTGTACCCCTTCACATCCGTCCAGAGCTCTGTGCACCACATGGGCCCGTTGGGCTCTCTCTGAGGCTGAGCTCCGTCATTGCTGGGTTGGTGTGTCTGTCCTCCCCAAGAGCCGGCACCAGGTTCAAACGCTGCAGCTGGGAGGTTAATCAGCAACTGCAGAGGGAGTACTAAGGAAAAAACACATGTCCCTTTCAATTATGTTTGCTCAAATCCACTGCAATGAGCGGAGAGCTGTAACACTCAATTATTCCCAGCAATCAAATTAAATTTATGCTCATCATTAAAGAGTCACCACTTGCCCATGGCTGCCTCGTTGGGAGCTCTGATCACCACTGTGTTATCATTGTGGGGTGGTGAATGAATTCTTGTGCATGCTTTATCCTCAGTCAATCTTTGGAGATGTCATTTGCTTGCTTTTTAAAGCTGTTCTCATCATAGGATTTGGAAAATACCCCCCAGTCTGATGTATTGTAAAAATTACTTAGTGCATAATGTGATTTGTAGTCTAGAAGAGAAAAATCAAAGTACCCCAGCCTGCTTCCTCCTTTTAAAGCCAAACCCAGCAACTTCAGCTGGGCAGGAAGGTCTGAGCAGACTGTGGTCTGCAGATGACACCTGAACAACCCCCAGAGCTCAGGGGCAGTTCTTTGTCTGCTGCTGCACATGCCGTCAGGGCTGCGATGTCAACACCTCCTGGTTCCTGAGCTGGACAAAATGTTAGGCTGAAACTTTTACAAAGAAAATACAGAATCATCAACACAAACTATTTTGTGGCTCTGTCTTGATTTTGCCAAGTTCATGTTCATATTTAAAAAATTATAACCGTAATGTCCCAAGGAGATGCCTACATACAGTAGCGTTGTATCTTTGCCTCTTGCCTTTTTTCCTTTAGTAATGTTGGAAGCTTTTTGGCTAACATCAACCGGATTAGAGAGAGAAATTAAGGTCCAAAATACATGAAATTCTTGCATGTTTCATGAAAATTAGTATCTGGAAGAGAAGAGTACCCACCATTATTCCTTCAGTAAAGGTTACAGATCAGACAGACATTCATTAACACATTAAATTACTGCAACAACAGTTAATTGTCCATTTCCTTCTGTTTACCAGTGAAATTCATCCAGAAGTTATAGTAAATACTTTGAAAGTTGCAAAATGCCTATTATTCATGGGAAACACTAATTTAACCAGCAGCCAGCAGAGAAAAGAGTTAGAGACAGTAACTCAGTACCTGACAAGAGCTTATGGAAAACACTTTCTCTTGCTGAAGAAGGAGAGTACTGTTTATCGTCATTGCCTGGATGGCACCAAGCTGCGGGGGAGCAGCTGATATGCTGGGCTGCTGTTCAGAAAGACATGGGCAAGCTGGAGGGATTGGCCAAGACGAGGTTGTGGGATCGACCATGTGAAGTTCAGCAAGAAACATGAATGCCTGGAGCAGAGTGACCCCTTGCACAGGTGCAGGCTGGGGACTGACTGGGGAGCAGCTCTGCAGAGAAGGATCTGGGGATTCTGGCCAACAAGGTCTAGCCATGTGCCCATGCTGTGTTGAAGGCCAGCCACAGACTGGGCTGTATTCTCCTCTCTAGCACTTGTGAGACCATATCTGGAGTATTGTGACCACGTCAGGGTGCTGCAATGTAAGAAAGATACTGATGAACAGGAGAGAGTCCACAGAGTGGGAGCCACCAAAATGAAAGAACAGGAGGCAACAGGCATAGATTGCAAAGAGGAAATCCCATGTGGATATAAGGGAAGAATTCTTCTCCACAAGAGTGGCTGAGCCCAAAGGTGGCAGAGTCTCCATCCTTGGAGGTTTTCAAAACTTGACTAGACAAGACCTTGAGCAACCTGCTCCAGCCAGCTTTGAAACCAGCCCTGCTTGGAGCAGAAGGTTAGGCTAGATAACTCCCAAAGGTTCCTGCCAAGCTGTTTTTTGTGGTTGGTCTAACATTCAGCCCACAATTCTCTCAAGCCACATCATCTCAAGCCAGATTTGGCCACAAATCCATCTTGTTAAGCACCCAGTCTCCCAGGATATTTAATGTAGCTCTGTAAATCAGTGTAGTTGACAGGGGATGATGGCTTCATGTGGGACCCATCCCCTGAGCCCTTCCGATGCTGGTGCTCAGGGTGTTCTCAGACAGCAGCCTCTATCCCCAGGGAGGATCCTGTCTCCCACGGGGCGTCTCTCCCTGTGGCAGCATGGACAGTTTTGAATCAGGAACGCTGACGGTTTCCATGACCCAAACCACCCTCCATCCAGGGGGCAGGCAGCTATTTGCACTTCCTGTGCAGCACCCAGGACATTGCAGCACCAGCTGAGGGATCAGTCCAGACTTGCACCATTTTATTAATTATTATTATTAGCAAATGCTCATCATTAACCATCAGTAATTTAATTGCACATGGCAAGTCTTGGTCTCTGTTGAGGCCAGTGGGACATAGAGAAGCCCATGCTTTGTGGACCTTGTACAGAGCATGAGAGCTGAAAACTGCAACAGCTGAGCTTGGCTCTGCTCTGTTTTATCCTAGTTTGACAGGACACCCAGGATCTCACGTGTCTGTTTGCCCCAAACAGCAAATGCAAGTGAATCTGGATGTGTCTAACTCTTGCATTTCCTCAGTGACACAGGAAGTAGCTTTAACCATTACCTTACATGAGATCATAAGCTTTGTGCAGCTAATGCTGTGGGGCTGTGTTTTCAGCAGAGAGAAAGCAAATATTGACAGTGCAACTGCCTGGCTCTGGGGGGGATAGCACGTCTGGGTGATAAATGGAGTAGAACAGGAGGATTTATGCATTTATGCATTAATGTTATTGCTATTGTTTGGCTGGAAAAGATTATCTTCTGTGTGTCTGGACTAGTCTAATGCTGGCCTGATCCTGTTAACCAGCTACCACAGATGTTTAGACAAACACACCCATAATCTCAAAATGAAAAATAGAAGAAACTCAAATGGGTTTTCAAAGGTGACTTGAGCAAAACTGAAGACAAGCACAGGAAAGCAGGCTAGCATCTTCTGTTTGGATTTCTTTTCAATGTATTTTTGTTTTCTGTTCATACAAAGTGGTTATGTTCACACAGAGAGTTCATCTACCACTTTTTACTATACATTAGGTCGCCTGGCGTGCAGAGGAAAAAAAACTTTGGCACATTAAAATTAGAGCTGAAATTCTGCCTCACCTGGGAGACTGGGCCAAAATTTGATCCAAAGTCCTGGTCCATCACATCTGGCAGAATGGCAGGATTGGACTCAGGACCTGGGCTAACTGCAGGGCTGGGAGCTGAGTGCATGACCCTCCTTTCCTTGTCATCTTTACTCACATTCAGAAAAGGTTTAAACTGCCCCAAGTTTTTCTGAACTTTGCTAACCTCTGAAATTTTTCTGCCTACCTTCTTCCTTGTTACTGGAAGAACCCAGCTGCCCCACCACTGGTGTGAGCGTGGAGCAGAGTATGTTTTTGGCATAAGAGCTAAGAACCTGCTCTTTTTGGGAGGAACTGTTAATCAGCAGTTACCTCTAAGTACTAAGAGGAGAAGAAAAAATGCTGGGAGAAGGTTAAAAAATGACAGCAGATTCTTCCGGTCTAGGAAACATGATGAGTCTCATTGGTCTTCCATCCAAACCAGAAATAGAATAGGAAAGGATGTTTTTCATAGAAATCCAGTTTCCTGGACAATCCAGTTTCATGTAAGACCAATTGTTCTCTGGGTACCCAGCCCCCTCAGCTGGAAAACAGGGATGGGGAGCAGAATGAAGCCCCCATAATCCAAGAGGAAATGGTTAGTGACCTGCTAGACCTCTTAGACACACACAAGTCTATAGGGCTGGATGGGATCCCAAGGGTACTGAGTGAGCCAGCAGAAGTGCTTACCAAGCCACTTTCCATCATTTATCAGCAGTCCCGGCTAACCAGGGAGGTCCCAGCTGACTGGAAGCTGGCAAATGTGACGCCCGTCCACAAGAAAGCCTGGAAGGAGGATCTGGGGAACTACAAGGCTGTCAGTCTGGCCTCAGTGCTGGGGATGGTTATGGAGCAGATCTTGAATGCCATCACATGGCACATATAGGACAGCCAGGTGATCAGGCCCAGTCAGCATGGCTTTATGGAAGGCAGGTCCTGCTTGACTAACCTGATCTCCTTCTATGACAAGGTGATCTCTTTACTGGATGAGGGAAAGGCTGTGGATGTTGTCTGCCTGGACTTTAGTAAAGCCTTTGACACCATTTCCCACAGCATTCTCCTGGAGAAACTGGATGCTTATGGCTTGGACAGACATACACTTCGCTGGGTAAAAAACTTGCTGGACGGCTAGACCCAAAGAGTTGTGGTGAATGGAGTTAAATCCAGCTGATGGCCAGTCACAAATGGTGTTCCCCAGGGCTCAGTACTGGAGCTAGTTGTCTTTAATCTCTTTATCAAGTTTACAGACAACACCAAGTTGGGTGGGACTGTTCATATGCTCAAGGGCAGGAAGGCTTTACAGAGGGATCTGGACAGGCTGGATCAATGGCCTGAGGCCAACTGTATGAGGTTCAACAAGGCTCAGTGCTGGGTCCTGCACTTGGGTGACAACAACCCCAGGCAATGGTACAGGCTTGGGGAAGAGTGGCTGGAAAGCTGCCTGGTGGAAAATGACCTGGGGGTGTTGGTTGACAACTGAATATGAGCCAGCAGTGTGCCCAGGTGGCCAAGGTGGCCAACAACATCCTGGCTTGTATCAGAAATAGTGTGGCCAGGAGGACTAGGGAAGTGATTGTCCCCCTGTACTCAGCACTGGTGAGGCCGCACCTCAAGTAGTGTCTTGGGTTCCTCACTACCAGAAGGACATTGAGGTGCTGGAGCATGTCCAGAGAAGGGCAACAAAGTGGTGAAGGGTCTGGAGCACAAGTCTGATGAGGAGTGGCTGAGGGAACTGGGGTTGTTTCGTCCAGAGACAAAGAGGCTGAGGGGAGACCTTATTGCCCTCTACAACTACCTCAAAGGAGGTTGCAGCCAGGTGGGGGCTGGTCTCTTCTCCCAAGTAACAAGTGATAGGATGAGAGGAAATGGCATCAAGTTGTGCCAGGGGAGATTTAGATTGGAGATTAGGAAAAATGTCTTCACCGAAAGGGTTGTCAATCACTGGAACAGGCTGCCCAGGGAAGTGGTGGAGTCACCATCCCCAGAGGTATTTAAAAGATGTGTAGATGTGGTACTTAGGGACATGGTTTAGTGGGACTTGGCAGTGCTGGGTTAACGGTTGAACTTGATGATCTTAAAGATCTTTTCCAACCTAAATGATTCTATGATTCTATGAAGTTCACAGGGTCTGGAGAGGTTTCATGTGAAGTGGGTCAGAAAACTGATGAAGCCAAATCAGGGCAAAATCCCATTTCCAGGGTAGATGGGGCCATTTGGCTGGAGTCAGCATGGTACAGTACATTTCAGCTACATCAACAGGTCTGTATAACCAAAAAAAAAAAAAAAAAAAAAAAATCTTTCTTCAGAACAGGTTTCTAGCTGGATAATGTGGACTAAAATCTGGCTAAAAGGGACCGTGAGCATTTCCCAATATGTCCCTGTTAGCCCTTTGCTGTTACACAATCATTTAAATAGATACAAATGCACGTTATCATAATTTACTCTGTGGTTTATCAATACTAAATTTGGTCATTGTTGAATTCTGACAGCAAAATTGCTGTTGTATTTAAAAAGCAAATTTTAGGGATGTTGGAAAACCACTTGTATTTAAACAAGATAATAGAAACTATGTGCCATTGAGGAAAATGTAACTGCAAAGTAACAGTATGGAGCCCTGTTGTGCTGGGTGTTGCACAGGTGTGTGACTAAAGAACTTCTGCCTGAAGCCTTCTTAGTAAGACAGCAAAAAAATGGCCATTTATCAGACTCAAAAAGTGATTCTAAGGGAAGTTCAAGGGGCCTGGCCATGACCGCAGAGAAAGACTGAGCATCATCTGGACCTGAGTGTGGGTCTAGAGGACAGATCAGTGTCCTGCTTGTGCCACTGATAATCGAAATTAAAATATGTAATTGAGCTGGTTTCGGCTGGGATAGAGTTAATTTTCTTTACAGTAACCAGTATGGGGCTGGTTTGGATTTGTGCTGACAACAGTGGGATGTTATAGTTATTGCTGAGCCGGGCTTACACACCATCAAGGCCTTTTCTGCTCCTCACACCGCCCCACCAGCGAGTAGGAGTGCACAAGGGGGTGGGAGGGCACACAGCCGGGACAGCTGACCCCAATGACCAAAGGGATATTCCATACCATATGATGTCATGCTCCATATCTAACGGGGGAAGCTAGCCGGGAGGCGGGATTGCAGCTCAGGAATTAACTGGGCATGGGCTTTGGGTGGTGAGAAACTGTGCTGTGCATTACTTGTTTTGTATATCCTATTATTATTGTTATTGTTGTTGTTATTGTTGTTGTCGTCGTTGTTATCATCTTTCTTTTCTGTCCTATTAAACTGTCTTTATCTCAACCCACGAGTTTTACTTTTCCTTACCGTGGGGGATGGAGTGAGTGAACTGCTGTGTGGCTGGTTTAGGTGCCAGATAGGTTAAACAATGACAGTCACAGCTGTGGGTTGTTAAAACAATGGAAAACAAACTCATGGTCAGTACCACTTACTCGCTGGCTGCAGTAGGAATCAACTAGGCTTACTGGGTGAGCAGGTCTTCCTGGCCTTGTGTTTAGTAGTTTGTCCACTATTTCCACATAATGTCACTTGGGATCAATCTGAACTTGCAGAGACCACATGGTTCTGGACTGGAGGATGGAGATCTGACCCTGTGGACCTTCTCTATGGGTCTGGAAGGAGAGCTGTTCTCCATCAAACTCTTCCCCTGACCTCAGCAGTGCACGTGAGGGGCAGGATTTCCACCCACAAACCCACCAGGGCTTTGTGTCCCATCCCAATGGGATGGGATTTTGTGGAAGCTGTGGGGAAAAGGAGCTGAGCTGCCCAGGTTCTAGAATCAGAGTGAGGCAGCACCAATGGCAAAGACATATGAAGGTCTCCAGGCCAACCTACCACTTGGAGCAAGACAACCCCAACACTAAATCAGGTTGGCTGTGGCTTTGCTGAGTTGAACATAAAATAACCTCCAAGAATAGAGACCTCCTGCCTCTCCCATGACTTGACCCAGGGCTGTAACATCCTCCTGGATGGACAGTTTTCCTAATGGCCATCCTGAACCTCCTGAGCCCGAATCTGTGGCTCTTGCCCCAGTTACTTTGCCTAATTCTATTGAGAAGAGTTTGGCTCAAATGCCTTTCTAATTCCCTTTCAAGTACCGAATCATCGCATCAGAATCATTTAGGTTGGAAAAGATCTTTAAGATCATTAAGTCCAACTGTAAACCAAACTGTAAAGTAATTGTAGGCTGTTACCATATCACCTCTTCACCAGGTGAACCCAGTCCATCTCCCTCAACCTCATTGTGGTCACATACCTCAGGTTCCTGACCACCTTGGTCACTCTTTACTGGCCCCTCTCTGGTTTCCCCACATCCCTCTCAATGTAGGGGTCCAATACCAGAAGCAGTGTTTCAGGTGTGGCTTGTTGACCCACTCCAAGGATCCAGTTTCCAAGGTCCTCATGGATTGATGCCCTGCCATTTCGCATATCATCCACATCCCCACAGCCCCAATTTTGTACTGTGTGCATTTGCTGAGAGTGAGCTCATTGTCCAGATGTTGAATGATGTGATCCCAAATATGCTGGGGCGGGCACTCACGACCCGTCCCAAAGCATACATCAGTCCATCGCTTACTGCCATCTGAGCCTATTTTCAACCACCAAAGAGCTGGGTTGCCCAAGATGTTCTTCCTCAGCTTCCAAATGAAAATGCTCAAAGACCTCATCTTGTGCCATCTTCTCCACCAGAACCGCAAACATACATACCTACAAATATGCTCTGTCATTGCAATCACTCCGTAGGTTCCCCATGAACATCATTTCAGCTCCTGAAAATGGATTTGAGATGCTTTGCACTGTGAAAAACTAGTATCATCCTCCTATTTTCCCAAATAAAACTGCCCACTGCTTTTACTCCAGATGTGCACAATTGTTTTTATTTCCCTGAAATCCTGTTCCTGGGGGTGAATTTAATATTTGTATAATGCAGTATTTTTAATTTGATTGAATGTTCTCAACCTGTACTTCTGAACTCAGCTTTAGTCACAGTCAAAGGAGATGCACAGCTCACTTTTTGCTCCCTTACTAAGGCAACAGAAACCATTCAGAATGTTTTTGTCACCTTATGTGTTTTCTCATGAAAATATGTATTCATAGCAGTTTGATACACAAGCTCACATGGGTAAATATATTTGCATAAACATTCAGATGAGCATATTTGCACGAGTAATTAGGACATGTTTGTTTTTCACAAGTGTTTATTTGGAAGGAAGTGTTTTTCTACCAAATATTCATGAATAAAAGAGGTCACAAATGCAAACAAAACGATTCATGGGGATTAGTCTGCAAGAAGATTTCCCTCTTTGGAAGTCTGTAATGTTTCCACTCACCTCTGCTTGCGATGTAGCCAGTCATCTGCAAAACCTGATGAGCTCTGACAAGGCTTTTCCAAGTATGTAGGATCATCTGGAGCTCTGATGGAGGCATTACTATAGGTTCCCTAAAGCACTGAGCTTCAGCCAGTAATTAACAATAATAAGAAATAAGAATATTAATTATAATAAAATAATCCTTGCCCAGCATGAGACCCTGGGTCTGGGCTGACACCTGTTCTTTATCCTCAAGATGCCATTCCCAGCTAATGCTGCCTGAGCCCATTACATTGACTCCAAAGGACAGGGCACAATTGTGTTTCTTATAAACCCAGGAGACTTGCTGCAAAGACGCTGCTTAAGTCTTCTGTTCCACTTAAGAGCATGCCTTGATTCCAGAGCTTCCTGATGTGTTTCTCCCACTTCAAGTAGGAGCACAGCTCAACCTCCACGGCACAGTGCTGTGCTGAGGGAGCCAGGTGCTCAAGGCGGTGGGGCTGGTTCCAGGGCGATCATGGCATTGCATGCTCTCACCCACACTTTTGAGGTCTCCTATGCAGTGTCAGGGTGTCAGCTGGGTTCTGCTGTGCTCATTCTACCATCTTCCAGGTGAAAGAGGTCATTTTCACATGCATGTTCTTCTTCCTTCAAGGTGATAAGGCGAAGCGTGAAAGGATCTCTGTTCAGGATTTAACAATCTCATAAGCCTTCTACCACTGTGGGTTTTTGAATCATGTAGATTAGATTTTTGAAGCAGATCAAAGACATTGGCCAGGTATCTGTGGGAGCTGGGTTCTACAGTCCTCTGGGGTCTTTCAGAAACCCAAAGTAAAGCCAGAATTACCAAATATTGGTGCTGTAGGTTTGACCCCTTAAGATTGCACAAGACCATGATTGACTTCCTCCTGGGCTTCTCCCCCAAGAGCCACACTCTACCTCCCATTACCTACCAGGCTTGCACAGGAGCTCCTAAGCATGCACAAGGGGAACTCCAGCCTTCAGCTGAAACTGCTGAATATTGGCACAGCCACGGCAGGTTAATCCAACAATCATAAAGATCTCTTAGCAACGATGCAAGGACCTTGAGCATGCAAAGAAGATTCAGCATGGGTCCTGAAACTGGAAGATGTGAAGAAGGAACGTGAGAGCCTGACCTGAGGATGAACTGAGGACTAATCTGGTCGCAGGTATTCCAGCACTGTTGTCCACCAACGAAGAGGTTTGGATGAGGACTGTGGAAGAGGCTCATACTTTCATGGCTGAAGGAGAGATTGGAGTAGGGGTCTGTGGGACTACAGTGTCCTGGCAGCAGTAGGGGAAGAGCGCAAATGAGACCCTCACAATGTTGACTTTCCGAGAAAGGGAATATCAGCCATTTTTGACTCTGATGGTATTGGTGGAAGACTTATCAGGCACTGGCTCCAAATGGAAAGTGCCCAGGTAAGGCTTTCTAGAGTGATCCAAGGCCCAGGAAAGCTGTCTTACAGTGGTGTTACAACTGCTCAACCAAATCATTTTAATAAAGAAATGAGAAAGTTACAGCTCAGAACAAATGTAGGTGGATAAATGGCAAATTAATTTCTGCTGGGTTGTTAATTTAGTAGTAAAATACATAACAGGATGCACTGAATGTGAGCTGCAGCAAAGTAAATTCAACCTGGAAATAATTGTTAAAGCAACTAACCCCTGGTCAATTTATGATGTCTCACTCATGGATCTCACATCTGTTTTGGTGTCTCTTTCCTAAATATCTGGTTGGATTCAAAGGGAACAGAAGTTTCCCACAGGAACAGCTGTTTGAATTCACGGCTCCTGCTATGCAGGTGCTCAGATGTGCCTGGGAGAGCTCTGTTAGTGCAGGCAAAAGCATTCTTATGGCAATAAAATTGACAAAGTTTGGTCTTTATACTGCAGAGCTATTTCTAGGGCAAAAGAAGACACTGAGAAAAGCTAGTTAACTCTAACATAGATGTTTCTATGCCCAGGTGCACAATATTTTGCTGGTGCAGAAATATTCCCAAAGCATCATGGCCTTGGTGCACCAGAGAAGCTCCCGGTGCGGCTGTGGTCTTGCTGTTCCCTCCCGGTCCCCCCTGCCCCTGGCATTCACGGGTCAGTGAGTGCCACAGCCCCCCTCCCGCTGTGCCACCACCACACACCACTGATCTCCTGGGTCACCTAGGGCAGCTCATCGTGGCAGAAACCACAGGCGATCGACTCCAGTGGCAACCTCAAATGAAAGCAAACCTCAGCCTGATGGCCAGGGGAGATGGAGGCAGCCCGGCGTGACCCTGATGCCCCTTCCCAAGGCGCTGGTCCTCCTAAGAGGCAAAGTCCTCATGCTGTTGCTGCAGCCCAAGGTCATGGATTAATGGGAGTTACTGAAGTTTGCTTGACTTGGTGCCTGTTTCCAAAATAAACCTCGTTTGCACAACATGAAATCATGGGGTTTGGGCCATTAGTTTTAGGAATTGCCAATATCCTGGTGCTGGTGCCATCAGAAGCTCAGAGCTCATTCGAATGCAGCTCCAGGAGAATGATATGAGCTCAGGCAGGGTGAGCTGGAGATCTGTGCCCTACTTAGCTGATGTATATATTTGTCAGTAAGTGGGACACTCAATAACCTGAGATCTGACAGCCTTCAGATCCTGTATGGAGAGATGTCAATCATTCTGGCTTACATTAAACACCTTCCCAGGCATCTGGGCCATATTATAATATCCCAGTAGTGCCAAATTACAAACGTGAACCACACATGCTAATCTCTTGATCCTGTCTTATTTCCCTTTCGGACACTCCCTGAGGGAAGGAAAAAAAATGTCTTTTGTGAGCATAAGAAAATTATAAGCCATGTTTGGGGGAGGGTGGATTGAGCAGACATCACCCTGTGTCTCTCCTGAGCCAACTATGGATTTTTGCAATTGATTTGAGAGCATGTTTATGGCCATTTTCACTCTCTGTCCCGGTAATAATTGTAATGGAGACATCCAGTAACCAGTAAATGGAATTACAACAGAGGAAATCCTTTGATGTTTTGCACGCTTCTCAGTTTTCACTATGACATGGTCCCACCTCCCCAGATGAGGTGGGACTGAGCTGGACCTGCTGGCCAAGAGGCACAGGGGTACTGATTGCAGAGAGGGCACCAGCCCTGTCCTGCTCTGGGGCAGCGTGTGGGGGCTCCTCAGGAGACACATGGAAACCACTGGGTAGTTCAGACCAACTCAGAGATGACTTTTCATCTTAGAGTAGCTTCCAGTTTATTTTTCTTCTGACAGTGAATTTAATGACGGCAGAGGACATTTTCCTGACAGTCCTGGGGATGGGACTCTGCATCCAAAACATGCTGGTGTAACTCAGGCACACCACGGCCCTTTTACCCATGCAGCTCTCCCCTGTGGCGAGGAGCTCAGATCAATAGAGGTATGAATGTACTTGGAGGCACCCACAGCTCCAGCTGTTTTCATGCAAGGGCACAGTTCCTTCAGCAAAGAATACAACAGGAAGCTTCTTGCACATCTTAAGTACACGGAGATGGAAGAGCTTGGCAGCCCTTTCTGAGAGATGCTCAGCACCCTTAGGGGCTCGGGCAAACCCAGCTATCTCTTTGGGAATCTTCTCCTCCAAGAAGCTACTTCTATCTCATGAAGCACCAGAAACTGCACAGTGTGATCCACAGGGTCTTCTCAGTCTGGGTGGGATCCAACAGGAGGAGCTAGAAAGGACCTTCCCAAGCAGAATTTTAGAAAATCAGCATGCGTTTGAGCCCTGCTACCGCTCCCTTGCCACAATGACCTTCATGTGACCTTGCTTCCCAGTGTGGGAGCAGCAGCAGTAGTGGTTTCAGTCCACTGCAACTGGAATGGACTGGGCAGTTTGCCAAGTGAATATCTGCTGGGTTAATCACTGTGCAAATCTAATCAGGAACTGGAATGTGCCAGGCTCATTACTGAAATTAAATTCACCTCCAATTAAAGAGAGAGCTACAAGCTTCCGTCATGTAGCGGTGCCCCCAGGCTGCCCCTCCCAAAACCAACATCAAATCCAGTCCTGCTGAACTGCAGGTTTGCTGAACACTGGAGGGATTTCCAGGTGCAAGGAAGTGAATTGCTGCTTGTGCTTTCTCCTGAGGCTGTGTAAGGAGTTTGCTGATGCCCTTAATAAGTCACTTGCAAGTCAGAAGTAACATCAATGGCAGGATTTCCAAGGAGCACTTGCCAAGAGAAATCTGGGGTCACAGTAACTGGAACGTCTCCCATGGCAGGATCATTCCTGGGATCTGTAGGCACCTTTACAAATTTTCACCTTCATACACTGAATCTTTCCTTGGGACCTATGTGCCTTACGTCTACGCTTCAGAGTCCAAATAAAAAATTGAACTTTGTGATGAGAACAGCAGGTAAAAATACAGGGATGCCGACTTAAAGATTGTTAAAGCCCCTTTGGCTTCTACGATTAGACTTGCACAGCCTAATTGCATCATCACCACTCTCAACATCATCTCTTCCTCCATCTGTGCTTCACCTGGGCGTTATCTGATTTCAGGGAAGAACTTTTAATGTTTTAGGTCCAAATATGTGTCTGTAAGTGAAATCCAGCTCTGGGGACTTGACAGGACTGCAGATGTAATTCCTGGCCGCTTTCTTCTCTCCTTCAATATTCAAAGAAGAAACAATCCACAAAGATTTGGGCTTGGCTTTCACCTGGAGATGGCCAACATGAATGGAAACCTTGAAGACTTCCAGTACACATGTCCTTGTTCCTCTCACACCTTCCGCTGCCTACTCTAAAATCACAATATTCCCAAAAAATATAGCTAGGGTTTGAGTTCCTCCAGCCTCATGGCCAGGAACCAGCACTAGATAACACTGAGAAAGGAGACAGTGTTGAGATAACTGAGCAGCTCCGGGCTGTGGCCCTAGGACAAGCTGTCTGACCTGGGGATTGCAGTAGGATCCTGCACTGTGTGCACCCAGGTCTGTACCTTGCATGGTGGCGATACCTCCTCAACACAAGCGACAGACCCTGCAGTCAGTTCAGTGACTGCTCAGCGGTTGAGGAATAAAAGGTCCAAGACCTGGGGCACCTGGTGAAAGCGATCCAGGTTGGATGGTGGGACCTGGAGTACAAGCAGAACAGAGCTCTGGCTCTAAATTATACACCAACAGAGGCCTTTTAGAACCCATTTATAGGAAAAGCAAAGGAAATCTGCACATGAAGTCCTGGGTTGAACAGGGCAAGAGGGGGATCCCCTTTGGAGCACAGGGACAGCACAGCTGGGCTGTTGGGGGATCCACTTGCACTGTAAATTCATCCTCTCACCCCAGACTCTCAGAAGCATCTCACACATCCAGGACTCTCAGGATGGTGCTCTGCGCTCTTCCATCTTCTGTTCCTCCCTCTTTAATAAAAAGCAATTAAAAATTATTTAGGCTTCTGGTGCCTCTTCTGATAGGTGAGTGCACAGTGGGAGAGCTGGGGGCACGACTGCCCAGCATACCCTCGCTCTCCTGGGGTACCAAGTCCTCCGGAGACAGCTGCTGTAACTCAAAATCCCTGTTCTAAAGCAAGCAGTAAAGATGTTTAAGCCAATATCTCCCACATTTTGACTGAGCTGAGGGAATTTAGGAGAGAATCACCTCTCTGTCCATTTTATAAATAGTGCTTATAAATTTGTCTCCAAAGAGAAAAAAGGTCCTCTAGAAATTATCAAAATGAAAAAAACAATTATTTTATCTGATTTTTATATGCATTTATGGGAATGTCAGGTCTACCTATAGGAGTTCTTTAGCATTAGAAATATTTTTTTTTGCTAACAGAGAGTGATGAACCACCAAATGGGATGTAGCTCTCCCCTGAGCCATAGCCTGGCTTAACTAAAGGGCAAGTTTATAGCCCTGCCAAGGTCACGGTCAGTAAATCAGTTGCTATTCTGTGTTCTCATGGAGCTAGTTGAGGAACTGATTCATTTTTTCTTCACTGGGATTAGCAAGACATTGAGAAACAATGTTTAATTTGTGGCCATTCTATAGGAAATTAAATATATATATTAATGAAAATATTGCATTTGCCAACAAAAGGATTTCATATGGTGTCATTGCAAAATGGAGTATTGAACCATTTCATTTTAGAAATACTGACACAAAATATTGTCCATTTGGGGGATTGTTAATATAAACACCTTGGTGAACGCTACACATCTGCAGTAGGAATGGTTCAGCCTTGAGGCACATTTTATTGGTGCCCAGAGCATCACCTTTCTGGATGTCTGGGTGTTCTGGATCTCTGCGAAAGCCACAGGTGCTGAGCAGAGGTCGATGCCAGCAGAAGGAGACTCCACCTTTAAACAAAACCTGTTTCACTCCCTCACAGGCTCAGGAGCCCCAGGATGGTTGTGTCCAAATGGTCTGCCCAGTACTTGGGCGCAGGTATTCAGGTAGTCCGTCCTTGCCTTGATGTGGGGAGCAGGGAAACTGGCTGTCACGTCCGTTCCTGGGCTCCTTCTGCCTGACTTGCTCTCCTACATCCAGGAGTGCTGGAAGTGCGAAGGATTATTGTGCCGTCTTGTTGCAGGCCTTTTTAGACCACTATAATTGCTTTGGCATTGTCATCTCCGTCTGATCTGGCAAGGTATATCGTGCCTGTGATTTACACGTGCCTGGTCTGATAGACACTGTACAAGCAAGACAGAAGGTGCTTGCTGCTGGCAGTATTTTGATCAATGAAATCTTTGAATCAGCCTTGAAACTTGGCTCCTTGAGGGAATGGCTCATGACACTGTGCATTTGCAACCTCAGATGTAGCCAGCATCTCCGAATTAGCTTCCAGATGGCTGAGAAAATGTGTTTGCCCAGAGAGGAGTTGGTGGCAGGTTGCAGCCCGAGTGCTGTTCCCTTCTCATGAGTTTTTTTTCCTGCAGTGTCCTGCATGCTATTTCAAGAGTTAAGGGGAAGAGATGGCAGACACCCAGCTGGGGCCGCAGCCACCTCCCTGCCTGCTGCACCTCTCATTCACCTGTGAATAACACTGGTGAGCAATATCCTGGAGGACTTTAATACAAAGTCCCTGGCTGGTACTTACTGTGGTGGGAAATTGCACCCATGAGGGACCATGCAGCACATGACTGCTGTCAGCATCCCTTGCTCCTAGTCTGTGCTTTCTTCAGCTTGCCCCTGCTCTCAGCCCAGGCCCATGCCCTGACCTCCCAGACACGTGGGCCACGGGCTTTATTTTGCCTGCTTCAGAATGCTCTGCAATGCCAATTCCATGTATGAAGTCTGCAGAAGAAGAAGTTTTCAGATGCTTTGAAGGTTCCTGCAAGGTTCCTCCTTCCTTCCCACTCTTCTTCGTTCCTTTGCAGAGGATGCTCCTGGGTGACTCTGGCATGAGGATAGACCTCGGGCCAAAATCTCTTCCCTGAGTCCCTGCTGGGAGCCACACCGTGCCACCTGCAGCCACCCTTTGCTTTCCAGAGGGTCATCTTGGAGAGCTGCTGGTTCTGAGGCTACAGGAGCTCCTGAGATCCACCTGAAATAAATTCCCCATCCCCTCCAGGGCCTCCTGGTGTGCCCTCTGCTCCAGGTCACTGCAGGAGCATCAGACTCAGTAGAAGTCACTGAAACCATCTGCTTTGCCTCCAGAGCTGCCCTGGAGAGCATGAACCACCCCATCACTATGGGGTTCATGTCTCTGAGTGGCAATTTCCAGAGTGACACATGTCCCAATTTAGGATGCAGACAGCTCTTCCCAGTCCTGTAAAGTACTCTGACAGCTCCATTAAGTTCTGGATCATACTCCACTTGTAGGTCCCACTCTGGCCACATCAAAGCAATAGCATGCATCTTTGCATGTGTTGCCAGCAGCAATCTGATGCACAGAAATTCCTTTCCCAAAATATTCACCAAACACAGCTCCAGGGTACACAGCTGGGATGTCAGATTGTCCTTCCTGGGATCTTCATCACAGCTGGCTTTGTCTCAAGTCTGGCTCTGCTCTCAATATTCACACCAAGGCCTTTTGCCCAAGTTCATGCAGGGAATTCAGAAGCTGGGCAAGTTCATGGGCAGGTGTAATTATCCCTTTTGGTGCACCTCACACAGTATTTGTCAGCACCATATTTAGTCTGATGAAATGTTACTGGGTTTTGCAACGTGGTCAGGTCCTCGTGGAGTCTCCTCTGAGTCTTTGGATCAAACTCTGTAGGACTGAGCCCTGGTCTCCTTATTCCTCTTGAGTTATATTGCATTTCATAAGCACCCTATCAAGATCAGTTGGAGTCTCCATGTAAAATACTTCAAAGCCAGAGCTGGAAGATCAGATCTTGCCTTTAAATAGCTTTTTATGTCAGTGGTATAAAGATTTAATTCCTGTTTCCCATTCTTGGATCTGTTTGACAGCCTTCCTTTCTTCCCTCCTTCCTTCCATCCTTCCTTCCTTCCTTCCTTGTTTATTTTCTCCGCTCTACTGAATTTGAACATCACTCTGATGGGTTTTAGGCCCTTTGCTATGTGAGTGATGTTCCCATCAGTGTGTGGTCTCTCTCTGGGGTAGTCACGCTGCCTCTTCCAGCCTATGCTTGCTGTCTGACTGATGGATTTAGCTGAGGATCTCATTGCAGAGGGTGTTAAGAGGCAGATACCTGCAGGATCTATAAACGGCTCCCAAGTTAATTGCCTGAAATGCCTCTCTTGACCCCCCCTAGATCTCCATGCCTGTTTTCCCTTAGCCACGTTCCTCTGGGTTACTTAGCACTAAGCTATCAAGCTTCTTCCCCATGTGCTCTGGGGTGGCTTTTCCAGTGTGGAGACACTAATTCCCTCTGTCCTCTGGAAATTTGGAGATCCTCATCCTGCTGCTTATTGCATCTGGTTACCTGTTTGATCCTCTCCGGGTTTCAATCCTAAACCCGAGCCCTGCACAGCTACTGATCATGTCAGACCATGTGGGGACTGGTGGTCATCCGCTTCATTAACTGCTGTCTTAGTCGCACTGTGGAGCTCCGAAGGACGGCTTGTTCGTGGGACAGCTGGCTGCTGAGGGTCAGAGGCCGTTCCTGTTCCCGGACTGCCAAAGGGACAGTCCTGCCTGCAGTAGGTACGCTTATATTCTGTTCCCATTGCTGTTTGCACTGATAACTTGACATGAAATTTCTGCAAACGCTTAAAGTGTTCAAGAACTGCAGGTGCAACGAGGGCTCGGGTGAACTCCTGCCACATGTTAGCAAATAACCCTCAAAGAGCAAAGCTGCATTGCCTGCCAGCCCTGCTGCGGGGCTGCGAGGGGAATCTGGAGTGCGGGTATGAGCCCAAAGAGCCTTCCAGTGGGCTGGCAGGGATGCACAGACCTTGTTTGGAGCAGAGAGCTCAGCACTGCCCCAAGGGTTAATTAGCAGCATCCTTTGCCTTTGGAGGTGTTCATCTAAGTGCTTCCTCGTGGAGGGCAGCCGCCTTTGTTGCCTAGATACAGCCTTGCCGGGGCTTTGAGGAAGGTACCTGGAGCTTCATTAGAAGAGGATGTTAGTGGGATTTTCAGATTTAGCTGCACTATGTAAATTATTACCCCGGGGCAGCCCTGAGGCAAAGCGGCTGCCAGTTACTATCGGCCACACATCACATCCAAGCGCTGACAAGACAAATAAGGGTAATTGTCTCTCTCCCCTTAATCAGGGGGAAGTGATTAGCTGGTGGAAGCCTTGGCCAGGTGATCACCAGCATTATCCGCTCAGCAAAGTGAGCATCCCTGCGGACACAGGCTGGGGAGCAAGGATCAGCCATGTCCAACACCCTTCAGCTGTTGGAAGTGAGCAGAAAGCAAGCAGCCGTCTTTCATGGCTTGGAGGAAGGTTGCAGCAAGTGTAATCATTAGAAAATAAAGAAGACCTGAGGAAATGGTGGTTTGTTGCTTCTTTTCCCCATATTACACAGGCTGTACCTATGCTGGGAGCTGCATGACTGGCTCATGGAGCAGGGACGTTTGGTGCTGAACCGGGGGCAGTGAAAGTTGAACTGTTGAATTGTTGATTCAAATGCTAATTAGATGCTTTCTGGGACCATCTCTTCCACTCTAATACATAACAAATATCTGAGGAAATTATTTCAGTAAAAATCAAACTTTGTCCAGTGATAGTATAAGGAATGATCCTGGTTCACATTCCCTGCAGCTCCCAGCAGGACCAGCACAGCCTAAGAGGCATCCCAGCATCTCTGTGTGAAGACATGGAGAAAGGAAAGACAAACTTTGATGGCTGTGGGCTCATGGCTTTATAAAACCAAGTGCAACTGCTCTTTAAAGCACTGAGTAAAAGGCTGAGCTTACGTGTAGAGCAGTAACCCTGATCAGTGAGCTATAAGTAAGAGCCGGACATAAAGAACTTGTTCCCATGTGTCCACCTGCTGTTGCTAGTGCCTGAATTCACGTTTGACCCTGAAAACCTCCTTAGCTGCTGGACCCAGGGGTGCTGTATGGCCTTACAGCAGCATGAGCATGGGTGCAGCTCCCTGGCACTGAAGGCTCTGCTCTGGCTTGTCTGGCTGATGTCAGTGTCCACATCTGCTGCCATGGCGTCCACATCTGGGAACACCTTCCTTTCCCAACTACAGGTGCACCAAGGGAGCAGCAGCTGCTTTGGCCGTGGTGATGCCTGTATCAGGAGCTGGAGCATGCCCAGGGCATGGGGGACCAAGGGAAAATGGAACACCTCATGCGTTTCTTCTGAGGACTGCTGGGAGGGAGGATGCTTGGAGTTACAGGGGTCCCCTTGCTTGGTGAGTACCTTAGCCATGAGGCTGTGAACTTATCCTGGAGCTTGCCTTTCCCAGTCTGAGGTGTATCTGATGTTGCTGATGCAAAGTGAGAGGTCCTACAGGGACTGAGAAGGACTTCTACCCAGCTTGGGTAACTGAGCTCAGAAACAGCTCTGGGGAAATACAGTTTTTCTGAAGCAGGAGATATACATCCTTGCTGGCTCTGTTCCACATCACCTCTCCATATGTTCTCCACATCCATGGTGAGTGAGATGCCCTGGGAGGTTTTCCCTAAGCTGTGGAGTAGCAGGACATCCTCCTCCTCCTCTTCCTCTTTAAAGGACAAAGCTCCAGTGAAACAGGGTCTGGATTGCGCCGCACTCTCCAGTCCCTGCTTCTGCTCACCATATGACCTAAAGTCAGGCAAAATGACATTAAGCAGAGCCATCAGCAAAGTAAATAACAAACCACCCTTGCTCTCTGCCTATACCTTGTCTCAGGCAGGAAATTGCCTGCTGAAGTCTGACTCCTTTGTAGGTTTCAGAAGGGGGATGGGCAGGAAACAACAGCAGATAGAGCAACAGCCTTTTAATTAGAAGGCAGCGCAGATAATTGTGACGGTGATATATGTTTTCATTAGAAAAGAGGATGTTGTGCAGCAGCTGTGCCAGAGCATTTAGAAGATCCTCCTGGCCTGGGAGTGAGAAGTGGTCTGCCCTGAGTTCACTGAACGCTTCCTGGGGAATGCTGGGGTGAGGAATGAGCCCCTGTCGGGTGTGGGATCACCTGAAAGTCAACTCAGATGGCCTAAAATCACATCCCGGGGCAGATGCGGGTGGAGGGGTTTGCTGTGCCCTTCAAAATCTGTGTGCTCCTACTGTGAACCTGACTCTGTCCTCCGCCTGTGAGCAAGCCGACCTGCACAGCACCCTCCATCACGGTGACAGTGTATGTCAAGGTGAGACTTACCTCCAAAAGGTGAGACTTACCCACCAAAGTTGCAAAAGATTTCTGATTGTAAAGAAAAAGTGCAAATCCTGCTGGGCACTAGTGAGACACTGATATATCTTTCCATGCTGGTGCCTTCCCTCCATCCTGAGCACACACAGCCACGAGTGCTTGTGCTGTCTAGTGATGATGGTGACAACTCAGGTCAAGTTGGGATGTCTTTCAGTGGGACTTCTAAGCACTGATTTAACAAGAAATATATCAATCATTTGAAAATTGTGTGATTTCAAAATGGAACATCTTGGTGCCAGACTTAACACTTTCACATTTATTTCCTTTCTCTTGTTGCAGTGTATCTCATTAATTAAGTAGCACAAGTTCCCCAAACTCCTGCATACTTACACTTACATCTCAGTCACTGGCTTCATTACAATATTTTGATGCAATTAGAGGTCTTAATTGCATTTCTTTGCCTTTCCCCTGGAAAGAACTTAACACAGAATGATCCCTAGCAAAATGGCTAGGCAGCTCGTGGTGGTTTCAGCAGACACTGCCACTGCAAGGCATCCTTCACAGATGTGGTTTATGGGCCCATGTGCAGCTTCCATCCACTGCTTTCCTCCACCTATTGCCCTGACAGTGTTTTGACCTCTTGCACTAAAGGCTGTACAAGAGTTTTGTGACTTTTCTTATGAATTAAAGTGCACAGCCACAGCTGTGTCTCCTCCATGCTGTGAGAAAAGTTTTCCATTTTTTTTTGAGTGATGATGCATTTTGTAAGGTGACTTGCCCTGATGCCTTCCTTGCTGTTGTTTAGAGACATCATTTTGTAGTAGGGTCTCGAACTCCTGAATCAGAGGCATCAGACTCGTGAGCTGGACAGGTCAGCTTACACCAGGATCGATGACAAAGTTACTGCTCCCTGAGTGTCCTCTCACGTACTGCATATGAATCAGTTTATTTCATTTTGCCTTAAAATGTAACTGTACAACACACATAATGTATGATGCAATGACTCACCACCAGCCCAGCCATCCATGTGGTGGGAGTTCAGCTGGAACCGTAACCTTGTCCACCACCCCATGTGAGCCAGGCCACCCCTGATCTGGAGCCTGGAAAACAGTCTGCTTGATCATGGGACCTGAGTGCAACACACTTAACTGAATTCTTACAAATTCTTCTCAAAATCCCACCATGCAGTCAGTGATGTCAGCCTAGGTGACTTTTTGATTCTAGGAAAGATTTCAGAATGATTAGGCACAACACATGAAAACAAGTTAAAAGTAAAGACCCCAGGAAAACAGTAAGTCAGTGAGCTGGCCTTGCTGCCTACATGAGAAAGAAAGATGAACTGGTATCCAAAAATTATCATCTGGCCTCTCTACCTAGAGGACCCAGGGCTGGTAGCTCTGACTGTCCCAGGTCCAAACTGTGCTGCAGAGTTTCAACTCCGTTTTGGAGCTTCCCCAGCCTTGTGCTTTGCGGCTTGGCCAGCACAGGGCACAGGGGCAGCTCTGGTCGCCCCAGGAGGTGCCAGTGGTGCTGGGCAGAGCTGCCTGCAGCCCGTGCTGAGCTGCCCTAGCGTGTTCACTGACACAGTGTATGTTCAAGCAGCAAAATCAGAGCCTGGAGGAGGTGAGGCTGGTTATTTTCGCATGTGTCCTATCCTCAGGGCAGAAAAAAAGACATCATGTAATGTCCTTTAATTTTTAGAGCCTGGCACAGCAACACAAAATGCCTTTCAGCACCTGCTGGAAATGGTTGTGATTAACTCCCTGTGGTGAGCAGGAGACTTCCAGTTTTGGTCTTTTACAGAACAAAACCAAGCCCCAGCCTGGCAGCAGCTGAGCCAGGCGATACAAGATGCAGCATAGCCGTTGTCCCACAGCCTCTTGCACTAGCAATGCTGCCCATCTTGCCCCAACACTCCCAAGCAGGTCCCCCTGCTTTTCCCCTCCGCCAGCACCAGGGCAGTGGTACCCTGACGTTTTGATGGGTGTTAACTGGGATGTGCCTCCTTCCTCCCCTCGCTGAGCCCCTGGTGCTGATGAGCTGTGGTGCAGTCCCAGGTGGGGCATCAGGACACAGCTGTCATCTCAATGCTGAAAAACGGTATCGCAGTGCCAGGCAGGTTTCTGCGCAGCAGCGGTTTAGCAAATTGCCTCCCTCTTGTGGTGGCTGTGTTGATTCGTAAGGTCACACACGCTTCAAATAGGACCAATTTTGGCCTTCCATGTAGCATCAGAGGAGGAGAGCAATGACCCTGGGCAGGTGGGAATCCCAGGAGCTGGTGCTGATGAATAGCGTAAGGACTTCAGTGATCCCTGCTCTGCTGGTGCCAGTGATGGCACCGGTGAGCTCTGGAGGTGATACATGGGAGGACTAAACCACAGCCAGAGCTGGGACAAGCAGGTGAGAGGAGCTGAGCTCAAAAACTGACAGCAAAACAATAGATCAGAGGGCTTGGAGATGAAATGTGTAACTTGGGGTGATGATGTCCTCCAGAAGTCAAAGGAGACTGAGTCTGAACATCACCCTCAGCTGCAGATCCCTGTGGAAATGCAGGAGCCAGAAAATAACAACACAAAGCCAGATACCCCAAGAAGGAAATGCTGACCCATCTGACTGCAGCACTGAGAGCAGCAACGGTTAAGGGTGCACTTCAGAGGCAATCACAGAACCAGGCAAGCAAAACTGGCAACAGTTTGGCAAAAAAAATCAAGCCAGAGCTGGATTATATAGAATGTGAGCTGAATGTCCCTGAAATAAGTGTCCTGCGAACAGGGAATTCTGCAACAACTGCCACAGAAAGGAGCATTATGCAAATATATGCAAAGTGATCAAGGCGTATGTAATCACAGAAAGCAACAATGCAGATAGAAGGTGAATTGTTCACTGTAACAATGTCCTAGACAAAGGAAAGAAAATAGTGGAGGAATTAAAGAGAGACCCACACACTGCCAAACTCAATCAAGGCGGTCAGGTGGTGTGAGAGCAAAGTGAGGCAACCCAGGAAAGTGAGAATGCAAGTCAGAAAGTAAAGCAAAACCATGAAAAGAAATTCAGAAGTTACTGATGACAGGGACATAGTTTGCAAAATGTGTGTTTACAAGGGGTGGGCCCACTTGGATGCAGGCTGACTTCAGGGATTGCAAAGATTTAAGGCCAATCAACTCTAAGACATATGTTTAATCAATGAGGCAGCTGGCTGTGCTCCACCCTTTTGCACTGAAGATATCAGGTTTTGCAGGAACCAAAATACAGAGGAGACTGCATTGTTCCAGAAAATGGCTGCTTTATGGTGGCTGGATCCATGGAGTGATGGCATCAGGAAAGGGTTGTGTCCCTCAAAAGAAACCTCATATAGGTATGAAAAGCTATCAACTCTGGAAGTGCGAAGTCTGGAAATAGCTGCAGAACAGCAGCTCAGTGCCTCAGGTATCCAGAAAATATCCTTTTCTTATCAAAGTACCAAATACCCTACATTTAATGGGTTTCACATGCTGAAATGGCCCAAAATGTGTCCTGCTCCCCTGTGCTTCAAAAACAAGCACCTGAGATGTCTTCAAGAAGTAAGAATACACAGTAAAAACCAGCACAAATAGTGAAGAACAATACCACAGTGTAACCAGTCAGCCAAGGTCCCTGGGGATTGTATTATACAGGAAGGATAATTATGAATTTGTGCATTGCTATATGAAGATTAATTAATGAATGAACAGCGTAGGGACTGGTAGCCCTAATCTTAGGCTGGGTGCTGTCACGTAAAACTTCTATAAACAACAATATAGAGCAGAAGACAGATTGCCCAGAAGAACTCAGCCTACACAGGAGACAGGAGAAGGGAGGCCTCTGCAGACCAGCGCCTGGTTAAGGAGGTCGGGTGGGAATGTCACCCCCTGAGCAGGGCACAGCGGTGCAGGAGAGTGTGGTTTTGTGCTGCCTGCCCTGCTTTGAGGACTAGACCCCAGAGTGGGTTGTTGGGGTAAAACACAACACTACAGGAGCTGTTAACTGATGCTTCAGTATTACATGAGCTATTGAAAGCTGATCTGACGCCAGCCAAGCTGGGCTGGTGGCTGGAGAGGTTATGTTCCAGATGCTTCCAAGGCTGTGATTCAGATGGAGAAGTGGAAAGGACATGCAAAATGAGAGAAGGAATTGCCTGCTGTGGTACCATGGAAGCAATGAAAGAGGAAACCTATGCATTGGAAAAGCCAGGAACAGAGTAGAAAGGGGAATGATACAGTGTGGGTGCTGAATTCCTGTAGGCACTGGGAAAAGGTCCTGCCTTGAAGCCCCAAAGTCAGGGCCAGAGATGTAGACATCCCCAACCTCCTCTTCTGTCTCTCAGGGCCTGGGTGCTGCTGTCTGGCTGTTTGTGGGTTGTCCAGTTCAGGTGTAAATGCCCCATATGCTGAGCATCCACCACATCTTTTAAGAGAGTCTCTAGACCAGGTTGCCAGGAATGCTCCTTTGATTGAAGATATTCCAACTAAAATTTCCTTCTCTATATTCCATCCTACCTCTTCCATTTGCAAGTTCAAACATGCATATCCTGCAAACCGAATGCTCTTAGTTTTGTTTGTGGGGTAGAATGGACAGAACCAAAGCAGCAGAGGCAAATGAGCTCTATGACTTCATTGACAGCAACATGGACAATAATATCTCCATCACTGCTGCTGCAGGAGTGGGGAAGAGAGAAGAACATTGTATAACACGAAATCTTCCTGCGCAGGGACGTGACTGTGATCTGAGCAATCCTACCACAGGTCCTGGCACCCTCTCCTGCATGTGCAACACCCGTTATCCTCACCATAGTGTGGGCACCCTGGAGTTTCTTGTAGACTCCCTCTTTCATGCAGAACAGGTATTACTGGAGACTTTCTGAGGTGACTTCCAGTAAGACAGAAGTGCTGCTTCCCTTGATGAGCTGAGAGTATCTGGGATCAGAGACAGCATCGAGTTAGTGTGTCAGTGGTGGGTTGTCAGATGTCATTCCTAGAGCAGCTCAGCTACACTGACTCTAGAGTTCAGCCAGGAATGTTGATGTGATGAAACAGCTCTGTCATGAAGGACCTGGCTATCATCACAGGAAGCATCCCACGATTACCCTTTTTAAGCCACATTGCTCTGTCACGTCCATTCAGCCTGACCATTTCCTTGAGGATAACAAAGTGAACAGGGGTCAGATCAAATAAGACAGATTTTGCCCATGCCCAGGTACTCCTCAGAGGTCAGGACTGTTTGCTCGCTTGTGAGCTACCACAGCAGCCAGTAGTCCAGGAGTCTCAAACAGATGATGAGGAGTAGGGATTTTTGCAATACTTGTTGGCAATGAGGCCAAGGTCACCGCAGACCATTTCAAGTAAATGTCTGCCACAACTGGAAAGCTTTTTCCATGGAGGACTCAGCAATAACAATATAGACTGTGGATGTGGCTTCTTGAATGCTTCCCATGAAAACACAGAATCATAGAATCATAGAATAATAGAATGGTTTGGGTTGGAAGGGACCTCCAAGATCATCTAGTTCCAACCCCCCCCCTGCTGCAGGCAGGGACACCCTCCACTAGACCACGTTGCCCAAAGCCTCACCCAGCCTGGCCTTGAACACTTCCAGGGATGGGGCCTCCACAACCTCTCTGGGCAACCTGTTCCAGTGCCTCACCACTCTCACAGTAAAGAATTTCTTTCTATCATCTAATCTAAACCGACCCTCCTTCAGCTTAAACCCATTCCCCCTTGTCCTGTCACTACACTCCCTGATAAACAGTCCCTCTCCATCTTTCCTGTAGGCCCCTTCAGGTACTGGAAGGCCGCAATTAGATCTCCCCAGAGCCTTCTCTTCTCCAGGCTGAACAACCCCAACTCTCTCAGCTTGTCCTTACAGGAGAGGTTCTCCATCCCTCCAATCAGCTTCGTGGCCTCCTCTGGACTCGCTCCAACAGCTCCATGTCTCTCCTGTACTGGGGCCCCCAGAGCTGGACGCAGTACTCCAGGTGGGCTCTCACCAGAGTGGAGTAGAGGGGCAGGATCACCTCCCTCAACCTGCTGGTCACACCTCTTTTGATGCAGCCCAGGACACGGTTGGCTTTCGGAGCTCCAAGCGCACACTGCCGGCTCATGTTGAGCTTCTCATCAATCAATACCCCCAAGTCCTTCTCCTCAGGGAAGAATGCTCTCAATCCATTCCTCGCCCAGCCTATAGCTGTGCTTGGGATTGCACTGACCCATGTGCAGGACCTTGCACTTGGCCTTGTTGAACTTCATGCGGTTTGCATGGGCCCACCTCTCCAGCCTGTCAAGGTCCCTCTGGATGGCATCCCTTCCCTCCAGCGTGTCGACCACACCACACAGCTTGGTGTCGTCGGCAAACTTGCTGAGGGTGCACTTGATCCCATTGTCCATGTCGCCAACAAAGATGTTGAACAGTGCTGGTCCCAGTACCGACCCCTGAAGAACGCCACTCATCATTGGTCTCCACTTGGACATTGAGCCGTTGATCACAACTCTTTGAGTGCGACCATGCAGCCAATTCCTTATCCACCGTGTGGTCCATCCATCGAATCTATGTCTCTCCAATTTAGACACAAGGATGTTGTGTGGGACAGTGTCAAATGCCTTGCAGAAGTCCAGGTAGATGACGTCAGTTGCCCTTCCCTTATCCACCGATGCTGTAACCCCATCATAGAAGGCCACCAAGTGTGTCAGGCACGGTTTGCCCTTAGTGAAGCCATGTTGGCTGTCACCAATCACCTCCTTATTTTCCATACACATGCACAGGACACATTTCAGGCAGGTGATGAGCCTCTTCGCATTTCCCTGTGGTGAGGCTGGTTTTGGGCCATCAGGAATGACTTCACATACACAGTTCCTAGATGTGTTTTAAGTAAGGACCAAGAGACTTTCATCAGGAGTCATAACAGAGCTTCCTTTTAAAGCAGTCTTTACGGGCCGACATTCATATTTATGAGTCGAAATTATTTGAACCATACAGGCAGTTTCTCCAGAGGTCAGTCCCACCACTTGAATTTGAAGCACACACCAGACTGGGACGAGGGCAGTCATTTTCACAACTTGGTCAATGAAGATAGGCAAGTTAGGGAGAAGTTATTCTACACAAACTTCATCTGGAGGTGGAATGACATGATGTCATGTTCTTAGCATCAGCCAGCGCAGTGCATCAGCATTGGCAATCAGTTATCCTGGCTTGGAAACAAGTGTGTAATCACAGTCCTCCACTGCAGCATTCATGGGAACACACCTGGAAAGGTAGGCTTGTTTTTAAAGAGAAATCCAAGAAATAGCTTTTAGCCTGGCAGATTTTGATTGTACCTCCACAGATGTAATTAATGAATGCCTTGATTTCATTAACTATGATGAGTGCTTCCTTACCTGTTTGTCCATAGTTTCATTCAATGGATGGCATAGTGCTTGCACAGTAAGTACCAGGTCCCTCCATCCCACCTGGCAGTGCATGACTCAGAATGGCTTCAGCACTACGAAGTGGTGCAAACACATAGCTTTCTATTATCTCTTTTCACCCAGATGAATGAACCCTGAATCAGATGTCAATAACTGCTTGACATTCTTGGAGATCTCTGCATGCTGGTGAGTTTATCTCCATACAATTTCCCTGTTGAGAAAGCAACAAAGGGCTTCAGCATCTGCTGCTCTGTGCAATAGGAAGCTGTGGTAGAGATTGAGCAATCTAAGGAATGCTTGAAACGCCCACTCGAGTTATGGCTCTGCAGCCTCATGTTTTGCCTTTTCTCTGTGTTCTCTTGGGTAAATGTCTCAGTTTCTCAATTCCTGCAACTTGGCCTCAGTTTTTGGCAGGATCCTTCTCTCCTTGCCAGAAGCCCAGTGCAGTGTTTGTCGAGCAGAGTGCACAGGATGGAAGCAGAGGAACAAGCACAGGAACACAACATGAATACATCACTCGCTCTTGCTACAGCAGGAGAAAGGCAGAGAGGAGACTAGCCATGCCATGAAGTTGTCAGGAAAAACAGTATAACATCCTCTGTGTGACACAGCATCTTGGGTCAGCATTTGTATCATTCAAACCTTTTATCTCCACAGCTCACTTTTGATTTCTGCTGAGCCCTAGGAACCATGTGCATGGTTGTCTCATTACGGTATTTCACTCATGAGCAGCTCACTCAGCTCACCCAGAGCTCTGGCAGCTGCATACCCTGACAGTAACCAGGTGGTAAGACATCTCATTGTTTGAAACCATGATCTCTGTGGAAGTCATCATTTTAGATAGTTAGGCAGCTCCCTCCTCTAGCCTGCCATGGGGAGGTAACTCTCGAGCAAAGCTGTATGTGTGGCTCTGGATGCTGCAGGTATCTCAGCCCAGAAACTCCCACATGCAGAGACTTCACCTGCAGGTGGAATTCAGGGGCAGCAGTGGTTTGCAGTGATTCATGTCATTGCCACCCTGCCGGGCTGTTGTGCAAGCCCTGCGGTAGTCACACGGACACACCTTTCAATGGGAAATGGACAAGTGATGAGATACAGTCTTGTGATGTACCCCAACAGTTACATTTTGAAATCCACATGTCAGAACCTAACTTGACACTTTAGGAGTCTTCATGTGTATTTCTGCTTTGCTAAACTGTGGCCTCAGCATCAGGCCATACATGGGTGGATGGCTGCATGATACTGGCTCAAACCATCTCTCACCAGCACTGTGCATGGGCAGGATGGGACATGCTCTGTGCGGTACTGAGTCTGTCACCACCCTGTCCTTGGTGCTGTGAAAAGGGGACTTGTTTCTGCTGCAGACACAGAAGGGGAAGTGTCTGGTGCTGTACCTCCACCTGGGAGGTTTGTAAAGTCCTTTCTACAGTATCTGTAAGTCCTGTACGTCCTTCCTCGCATGCTGCTTTTCCAGATGAGCACATCTGACTGCTCGTGACCAGACCATGACCACAGCTGGCACCAGCGGTGATTGAAACACCATCCACAGAGGGAGCAGGAGAGCCCAGCCCTGCACAGGGTCTGCCTCTGGGGAAGGCTGGAGGTGATGGACCTGAAATGTGAGCTCCAGGATCATTTTCCTGCTCCTCAAGCTGAGAATATCTCCTAGCTCCTGATTTGGATAAGACAGAGGAGCTTTCTGCTCCTTTCTCACCTGCCTGTGAACTAAAGGAGCCACAGCTGTGGCTGTGTTCCTGATCTGACCAGCCCAGAGGAAACCCAGCCCTGCACCTCCCTTCACACCGAGAGGCTGTCCTTGGGAGAAAGCACCCCTGGGAGCTGGCAGAGATGAGGACTGTTGCACTGACATGCACTGCAGGCAGAAAACCCTTCAGAAGAGCATGTTTTGCAGCAAAAAATGACTCTTTTCCTTCTCTACCAGAACCCTGCAGTGGCTATCTCCAGTGTGCTGGGTGCCTGCAGCCTCTTCACATTTCCTGTTTTCATTCCAGTATCTGCAGTGCTAACATACCACATGCCTCGAATTCCACCCTGACACACCAGGGAAAGGGGCCAAGGGCAGACTCATGGGAGCCTCAGAGCCTTTTGTGCCCCTTCCCCAGCCAGGCTGGGGATACTGATAACTCCCTGACACCCTCCGTCATCCTTTTTCTTCCTTTCTCTCTTCTAATTCCCAGAGTTGCTGTGTTATTCCTCAGGACTTTAATGCTGCAGTATTCTTCTGACAGAGGAGGGCACTGATTTGCCCAGTTTTACTAAGGGCAACAGCTGGAAAGAGCTCCCTCGCTGAATCAGTGCTGTTAGTCTAGTGAGAATGTGTGTACAAAAGATTGCTCTGAGGTCCAAGACCTTTTGCAAAACTGTGGCACAGCCAACATAATACCATTTACCCATTGCAGTGATAACTTTCTAATTCCTCCCTCCTAATGGTATAAATCAAGAGTAAAACCCTTAAGCCAGTGGAAGGATTGTCTTGGCAAATATTTAGTAACACTGCTTTGAGTGCAGTGTCAGCCAGATCCATCCCTTCTGTGCCTTCCCTCCACTCCCAGCCAGCGCTGATGCACAGTACCCAAGACGCACGAAACATGCAGACTTAACGGTTTGTGACTTAGGGGACAAATTATGCTCCTTTTGATTCCAGTGGTTAGTTGAGGCCAGATGTTGACAACAGAAACAGTAAGCCATGGCCAATCTGAACCCCAAGCAACGTGCAAGAGCACAGGACAGTATTTCCAGCCCCATGTACAGCACCTGCTCTTGGCAGGACCCGCTCTCATCCCACCCGCTTCTGGCACCTGCGGGGGATTGTGGCTAAGCCATGGCTGCGCCCGTGGATGAGCAGGACACATATTTGCAACTGCAAGTACTGATGGCATCACCCAAGGGATTTCTTCCAAAAGCTGTGCTGTCCAGCAGGTAGCTGCAGGAAGGTGACAGGGGTGCAAAGACCAAGCAATGCAGAAGCAGCAAATTCCTACCCCAGGTGGAGTTTTCTCCACAACCACCCTCCAGCCCTGCCTATGGCTTTGAGCTTGCAGCTCTTCTGGCTCAAAAGAAAGCATCTCCACAATGTTATGTCCCTACTGCCCACTCCTCTGTGACTCCCCGCCTGTCCCCTCTCCCAGCATGGAGAGGAGTGGGGTAGGAAATGGAGGGAGACCCCAGCTCTAGTCTCGTGAGTACGTGGGGAGGGAGGGTTATCTCTGTGTGGCATGGGTGGGAAGCCAGAGGAGCAGCAGCGAAAGCCCACCAGGCTGCACAGCAGTAACTAGACAGGGCTTCAGCATACTGACAGACCTCAGCCCAGCCCACAGCATTTAGATTTCCAGCCTGGGATCAGCTGGCATCCAAGGGTGACTTCTAAGGTGTCTCTGGAAGATAAGATAACCCATGACAGCAGGCTTCAGTCCCACGGCAGAGCCCATGCTCCTCCTGGAAGTGCTTTAAGGGTGTGTAAATTGAAAACCTCCTCTGCGGCAGATGAGGGGGCAGAGCAGTGGCAGCTCCTGCTCAGGTGCTGCAGCCACTACCCATCCCCTGGGGACGATCCTGGACACGGTGGCCAGAGGTTCTCTGGGTTCACCCCAATTTCTCCAAGGATTTCAGAGACCACTTTAGCTGCACTTCTGTGGTGCTTTCCTTTGCTTTGGGCTTTTGATGAAAACTTCTGCTTTAACTTATTTTAAAATCATATTCTCTTCCCACTGAAAGAGCAGCTTGAACTGAGAGGTTTAAAAGACAAACACTGTCTCTCACCACATTTTAATTATTTACTCAAGGAAAGGGCTGTACTTTGTCTTACTCATTTAGAGACACAGGTAGTTTAAAGTGAACACATGATTATTTGAAACTGAAAGTGCTACTTTTCCGGAAGCATTATATTTTTTAAATGTTTCTTTTGCTAATTGTTTTTTTTACTCCCTTTACCTTCCTCCCCCCTTTCATCCCCCACCATTTTTTACCTTCAATGCACCCTCGACACACATTTTTCTTGTGAGAAAAACAGGACAATTTTTTAAAAATACAATATTATGTGAGGGACAAGAAAAGACGATCAAAATGCCTATTTTTTTCTAGGTTGAAAGCACAGAATCAGTGCGCAAAGTTCTCCAGCATACTTGCACAGCTGTAGGAAAGAGGCTTGTTCTGAAAAGACTGTTCTGATGAAATCACATTTTCCATGACAAAAAAAAGTCTTTGTCAAAGACATCTTGACAGCTTGCTCTTGGCTTTGCCTGCTGGCTGGAGGTGGAGCTCTTTCAGCTATTTATGTAAATGTTTCCAGGGCCTGAAGTGTGGAAATGAGAGCTGCTCCTGTGCCTCTCTGAGCTGTTAGCCTGGTTGGCAACCAGGTTCTCCCAGGTTATAATACCAGACAGGAAAAAGTGGTGCCTATAGGCATCCCAGACAGCCAGGACCTGAATCCTCAGCATCCATGGAGAACAGTCTTTCTCTTTTCCAGATGAAGCTTCTCTGGTGCAAGAGACACATGGGCAGGAGGCCATATGGTTGGAGCCTGCTGAAATGGGACCAGCCATGGATCCCTGAGGTTCATCCGTCCTTCTCGCAGCCTGGAAGTACAGTTGTAGCTGGAGGAACGAAGGTCAGTAGGAGGTTGCCAGCTCTTCTTGCGTCCCTCAGCCTTGTCTAAGACTGATCCACCTGCCTGCCAGAGGCAATTTGTACATCATGTACTGGTGGCTGAGCCCAGCTTGGCAATACCTTCATGCAGAAATGAGGAACAAGCGGTGAACTGTTTAAAATAGATCCTCTGATGCCCTCTTTGTGTGTGTCTTTCCAAGTGACCTTTCCCACCTCATCACTCACAAAAAAGGCATGTCTTGTATTTTCTGTGCCTGATCATAAGAAAGGTCCCATCCTGAGGAATTTTGTTCTTAATTCTGATCTTCTGGAAGCCATTAAAAATCCTATCTCCTTCTGAATTTTACTTAATCTTTGAGGACAAGAATTTAGGAAGATTCATAAAAGGAAGTGGAAATTTTTGTGCACATGAGGACTACCCTGTTGTCATAATAGACAGTAATGAGAAATATGGAAGGGGTGTTCAGGGTTTAAGTCAATCTTCTTTAAGCTGATCTTCAAAGATTGGATTGAAGCTTAACGTAGAAGTAAATGTCCTGCATCTGCTACGACAAGGCTTTTGCACCTTCTGACCATTGTCACCTGGAGGAGCCAGGGCCATCTTTGTGAGCAGATCCAGTGTCCTTACAGCCCTAAGGGAAAGGCTTAGGGACTGCACAACTCCATTTCCTAGACACACTGGTGCTTGTTGACCAGGACCATGGTTTTAATAGCACAGCATGGCCAGAGGACTGAAGTGATTTAGCTGGCTGTCTAATCCAGCTGTGCTGGAGTTGTTGCCTGCAGGATCCAATCCCGTGGGATGCTCCTTGCCCCACTGGCACACTCACCCCACTGCCAGTGTTTCTCAGCTCAGGGACTTCATGAGCATAAGCAAACACAGAGGTGAGTCCCCAGGTGGGTATGGGACATGTTCAGCTGCTGAGCACCATAGAACCACAGAATGGTTTGGGCTGGAAGGGACCTTAAAGACCATCTAGTTCCAACTGGAGGTTGCCCGGACCCACGTGCAGGACCTTGCACTTGGCCTTGTTGAACTTCATGCGGTTCTCACAGGCCCACCTCTCCAGCCTGTCAAGGTCCCTCTGGATGGCATCCCTTCTCTCCAGCATGATGACCGCACCACACAGCTTGGTGTCGTCAGCAAATTTGCTGACGGTGCTCTCAATCCCACTGTCCATGTCACCAACAAAGATGTTGAACAGTGCTGGTCCAATACCGACCCCTGAGGAACGCCACTCATCACTGGTCTCCACGGGGACACTGAGCCTTTGACTGCAACTCTTTGAGTGTAACCATCTAGCCAATTCCTTATCCACCAAGTGGTCCATCTGTCAAATCCATGTCTCACCACTACCTCTTCACTCCCCTGTGTGCCAAGTGCAAGATTGTGGTGTGCAGCAACTTCAGAAAAGATTTTTCCGCAATGGTTCATCATGCAGTGTGGCTTTCCCAGGGTTTTAAACAGGGCAGACACTGTGTAGTGTGAGCCACTGTTCTCCTTAGTCCCATAAAGCTTCCTCCATCCCAGCCTTAGTCTCATGTGGTCCTGCCCTCCCATTGCTGCCTCTCCAGCAAGCCAAAATCAGTGTCCTGGGGATAAAGGTGGGTAGTCCTGAGGTTTGCAAGCAAAATAAATCAGGAGCCTGGAGCTCCCGAACCATCTGTCTCTCCCTGAACGCTATGCAAGACAGAAGCCCAGCCATCCTATTAGCCCCTCTGCTGCTGGCAGGACTCCCAGATCCCTCCATTTGTGACCAGCCAACGTGCCCTTCAATTTTTCCTCTCAACCTTCATTTAATGCATTTAGGAGTCCAATGTGAGCACTGCTTCCAGATAAAAGCACCTGCTCCAGATAAAAGCATCAGCTGGAGGTATCAATGTGATTTCTAAGTACATGAAGAACAGAGGGTCCCTCAGAGTGGACCCAACCTTCACAAGCAGGAGCCGACAGGACCAGCAGTGGGTACAGTGTGGGGCAAGGCTAGAGGAGGCGGCTGGTGGACCATACTGGAGGAAGGGGAGGCACATGGGACCTCTTCTGCCTGACTGTGTCTACCAGGTTTTGAGAGGGCTTACTGAGGAGCAGGTCACTGGAGCAGCCTGTGGGTGAGAGGAGGTGCAGACCAAGAGGAGGGAGCAGATGAGGGGGATGAGTAAGGGGAAGGCCAGTGGGGTCCGTGATATCACAGCTTTGGGGTTGGTGATGAGTGTGGGGGTGTGGGAGGGCAGGAAGGCCTCTGCTGACTTCCCAGGGATGTGACACCTCATTAGCATCGTGGATGTGTCCAACCCTGATGACTCCAATGGGAAGGAAGAGTTCCCAGCCCTGGGGCACTCTTCTTGTATGGTCTTGAGAAAGAAGCACTGCTTGTCTCTGCCTCGGTTTCCCTACCTATAAAACAGGACCTCCACTAAGATCTTATCAGCATGACGCACTGCGAGCTCTGGGGATGAGAACAGTATCAGGCATGATCCCATGCATCTCATAGCTCCTTGGTGCTGTGCACCAAGCATGGCCAGATAGGGTTTCCTATCCTCAACAGTCCATCTCCAGGGCCAGCTGCCAGCCTGGCCCATCACAAAGACTTGTTTTGGGTGCAGTAAAGGAGACACTGATGCTGTATGATGGAAGACTCCATACTTTTTTGGAAGAAGGTGAGGTCTGGATTTGTCACTTAGATGTGGGAAGGTGCCAGTTCCCTGGTACCTGCTGGTTCATCAGAGCAGTGACTCAGCCCTGCCTCTTGCCTTTAGCAGCACCAGAGTCCTGCAGCAGAGGGGTGGGGCAAGGGCAGCTCTTTTTTTTCTTTAAGCTCTTTCAAATCAATCCCACCCCTCTGCTTCTCTCCCAGAATTATGCAAAATCAGTTCAGGGAGCGAAAAGCAAAATCCAGATTCCCTCTCCTGGGACTTTAAAAGTCCAGAGCCTTTTCTGGGATTCTGGTGGTGACAGTTGTCCCTGAGATGTGACAGGTCTCCCAGAGTGATGGTGCCATCATCAGACCAAGAACCGCTGCTCTGCGGAGGAGGCTGGACACCGGCACAGACCAGTGATGCAGCCTGGCTGGAGTGGGATCTCTCGCTCACTGCTGGCCGCAGACTGACCCTAGAAAGTGGAGGAAACCAGCAGGTAATAGAGCAAGGAAATGCCACTGCAGGTGAGTGACCGTGAATCATCCCCACACTCACATTTTCTCCTGCATTATTATCCTTTTTAAAAATTAAAGATGGTAATAGGTTACTGTAGTTGAAAATGAGATAATGGGAGATTTTAGGGAGATAAAATTATAATGGTATCCAGGGAGAGAAAGGGATAGGGAGAGAAAATTGAAAGCGATTCATTATGAACTTATCCTCACTTATAAATATTCCCCCAGGTTAGGACCTTATGGTGTTAATAATTAACCAGAATCTTATGAAGGCTAAAATAACTACAACACGCACGAAGATCATCGCTTCAGTATTCAGCATGTGCACAAACCTTGCCCGCCACTCGTCTCAGTTACTGTGGCAACAGTACATCTGCTTTCCACAATATCCTTCATTAATCATTTACACCCAGGGGGAAAAAAAAAGTCTTGGAGGAATGATACCACAGGAGCTATTTCTGCTCACCTCCCGCCAGTGAGTGGGACCAGCTCTGAACGCAGCCTTTCAACCGCTATTTACAGCCAAGCCCCTACACAATGCAAGGTAGGGGCTGTGAGCTCCACAGCTCTTAGTCCACCCACTGCCTTGGTGGGTTTGGGTTATTCCCTTGTTTCGGTGACAAGAGCGGTGTGACCCCTGGCAGGGGGGAACAGGGTCCTTGGAGGGAAGGATACCTGGAGGAGGGATGCCCTTTCAAATAGTTTACTTTTCCAGTGCTATTTCTTTTTCTTGCCCACTGCAGAAAAGGAGCTTTTGGGAGGTGACCTGGGAGATGCCTCACACTCAGACAGCACCCTTGGGGAGGATGGGTGGGCAGGAGGAGGGCTCGCTCTCTTCCCCCATCTCTGCCCCATCTCGTCCTTTGGCAGTTGGGGTGAGATGCAGCACCCCCAGCTGAGCTGCAGCTCACTCACTGATGCCTCCCCTGCCCTGGGAGGAGGAAGGACACATCGCTGTTTGCCCTAGGACACTGTCCAGCAGCAGCACTAGCAAGTCGAGCCATCTCCCAGCATAGCAGGACAAGCCTCCTCCAGCTGCAGCTCAGCCCAGGGGCAGCCCTGGCCCTGCCACGGGGACAGCGACCACCTTCCCCATCCCCTCCCGGACCCTCACCTCGATGCTGCACCTCACTACTCTACACAGCTCCTTCTCAGAGTGAAGCAGGTTAGTTAAAGGGTGCAAATAAACTGGGTATGAAATAACTCCTCTTATAATCTTTCCTGGAATATCCAACATAAAAGAAACTGCATATTCAGCACGGAATTTGTACCAGACCCTCATATTATACTTTCTGTGTAAGAGTATGGTGGTGCTTACCCAACAAATCTCATGACGCTGGGTGAATTTTATCTCCAGTTTACTGATGGACAAAGTGAGGAATGGACAGGCCATATAACTCTCCCTGATACAGGTCATACATTTGAAGGCCAAAAAGATCTCTGTTCTCTCCTGCTGAGTGCTCATGCACATTATCATCGAGTCATCCCTAGACTTCCTTGAAAAACTAAGTAAATTCCACTCTTTCATTTTCTCCAGCTATCAAATAGCTTAAGTATCTTTTCTGCATTCTCCCCAGCTAGCCAACATCCATGTGGAAACATGGCCTGCAGGTCCACACGTGCATCCCAGATGGGCTCACCACTGTACAGGTGTGACATCTTCCCTCTTAGTGCTTCTCCCAGCTGCCTGGTACCACTCTGTGTGCCACACTGCTCTCCTCATGACTTGTTTGCTCATGGTGCTCCCATACCTTGTCTGGCCCCAGATTTCAAGGAGACAGATCCTAGATGGAGATCAGAGCAGAGCAGCAAGGGGAAAACAGGAGTAACATGGGGCGCAGCTCTTTCATAAAGGCTTTCCTGCTGACACCTTGTCCCTCCAGCCAGAGCAGCATCTTCATCTCATGGCAGAGGAACCAAGTCAAGGCAGCACCAGCCTTGGGCTTGTGGTGCTCCCTGGACACCATTGCCCTGAACATGCCAGGAAGGAGTAAGTTCTGGTGGGACCAGTCCCCATTATCCCATTATCCCAAGCCACCTCTGTGTCTCCTCCTCCCAGGACTCCCTTATCCTGGGATTTTCAGGCTAGTTTAGTGCAATGAGCTGGTAGTCACTGACTCTGAAAGTTTCAATCTCACTGCAGCCCAATGGGCCATAAAGACGAGAAGCAAGCCAGCTACTGGGAAAAGGACTGGGCATATGTTAGAAACAACCTGTTTCTGTAGGAGCAACCTCAGACACCAGCCATTTGTCAGGGCACTTGGATTTTACTGACTCTGAAATTCCAGTGTGGAACTGATTACAACCTGGTCTACCACAAATCAAACCATTGTGGACGAGTTGCTCCAACCAGAGGACCCTGCACTGAAAGTACACCTCTCCAGCAGTGTGCTTTTCCCACCAGACACACCCCTGACTCACTTGGTTCATATCCCACAAGCTGTTCTTCACCTGCAAGCTGATTTCACCAAAGCCCTGAGCCCCCTTTGGTGTCAGGGGCCAGGCCAGGGGCTGCCCACCATCAGCACATGCCCTGTACTTGTGAGCATCCCATCTTTCTGGTTCCCTAGCAGGTATTGAGCAGGACTGAGGAAGGACTGGTATTTGTGGGACTCTGCCTTGAAGTGCTTCTCTATGGGATGCACATGGCTGCAGGAGGAACGTGGACCTTGCTTCCCACTCTGGGTGGTTCAGCAGGTCCTCAGAGGCTGTAGTCCCAGGTGCCGCAGAGATATTTAAAGGTAGTGAATGGATCAATCACATCTACCAACCGGAAGGAGCCATCTGGGTCCTGAAATACTTTCCATTCCTTGTCCTGGACAGACTTCAGACTGTTCTGGTTCTATGGTTCTGTGAAGCATTAGAAAATGTCCCCATGCACTATGGACTGCAAATGCAGCTGGTCCTTCCTCCTACTTCATGGTTCTCATCATAGCTGTATTGATGGGAGGGGAGCTCTGGAGCTCCCCAGTCCACCTCCCACTCAGAGCAGAACAGTTACCAGCGCTAGTCAGCCACCCCATCTGTGTTTCTGTCCACTAAAGATGCATGCCCAGCACTCTTGCAAAAAGTCCTAGGAGTCAGTGGGAGGAGGGCCTGGTGGGATAAGAAAATTCCTTTGGCAATTGCAGTGCAATGGCCCTGCGAGATGTCCCTGCCATGAAAGCAGCAGAACACTTGCCATTGACCAGAAGGTGAAGTGTCACGTGCACTGGGAGGTGATGGGCCATCCTTCAGAAAAGCCTACTGCTGAGATCTGCAGAGGAACCTCTCATTACAGCAGTGCCTGCAGCTAGAGAAAGGGCCGATGACGTGAAACGAAGAGACCGCAGGTATGTCCCAAAAGGATTGGTCTTTAACCACACTCCAGCACAGATTGAACTGCAGGAGGTGGGATCGTGGCCTGTGGGGTTGTGGGTATCCCTGCCCCACAGAAAGAGTTCCCCAGGTCTCACCACCACCTCCTGAGTGCACAGCAAGGACAGTATCCAGGAACAGTGCAGCATCACAGCATGTCTCCAGTGTCCCCATCAGCTTCTAGAAGAAAAGACGGAACTCCTCTTCCCCATGAACTTCTGTGCTGCATGTCCTGGACAACACAGAGGTGGATAAAGGGAATCCAACCAAAGCTTCCTAATAAACGGGACACTGAAGAGTAAACCTGTCTCTGCAGCCAAGTGCAGAAGGTGTCAGTACTGAGTCACTTCCTTGCTCAGAAATTCTGTGCCATGAGGAAGTGAGACAAGGAGGGGTTGCTGCAGAGGACTCAGCAAAAGAGAGTTACTTGCACCTTGCAGGATATCTCCAGAGGTTTTCCATTCTCAGCTGCAAGAGCACCCTTGGAGAGGGGAGATTGTCAGGAACTGGGTGTTTAATTCTGGGAGCCAGCAACTTCAATTCTCTTTGTGGAGACACAAGGCTGCTCAGAACTGGTGCAGAGGTACCAGGGGAAAGGCAGCAGCACACTGACATTTCAGGAAAGCCTCAACGTCCCAGGACCATCGTTCAGCCATGTGTACCCAGATCCCAGCAGGGAGTTTTGGAGACAGTGGGGACTCATGATGGAGTGGTTCAAGGTTTCTCTGCAGCACAGAGCCAGCCCTTCATCTTCCTTTTGTTCCTGTCCTGTGGCTGACAGTTCATTGACAGTTCAGTGCTACCTGCCCTACATCCCAGCAGGGTTGTGTGCTGGTTGCTCCTGAAATTTTGGAAGTGATTCAACAGCCAGCCCAGAGGACCCTCTTCCCTACCATGGCCACAGGCACAGGGAGAGTTGGTCCCAGCTTGGGAGGTATCGCCCTGGGCTGAGGGAGGAGAGGACAGGTACACAGAGCAGCTCCAGCCAAGGAGCGCAGCATGGGCTCTGTGCAGTGTCGCCCAGCCCCTGGTAATGAGGACAGCAAATTAGACTTCTTTAAATAACCAGAACCTCTTCAGGAAAGAGCGTACGATCCTCAGACGGCCTGATCTCCACTTAATCCCTGCAAACAGACACCTCTGATTAGGAGGATTCGTTTCTTCTGGCAGGGGGGGCAGATTGAGGGCTTTGCCTGGCAGGAGCAAAGCGGTGACATCTGGTGCTGTGTTTCCAAAACCCTGAGAGCCCCTGACTTCTGTCCCCAATTTAATTCTCAGCCTTCTCGCTTTTCCTCCTCATCCCAGCACCAACCCCCTTTCATTAGCATCTGACCTGGAGCACGAGCATCCGTATCTCTCCATCGGTACGTGCAGCCCTAGCACCGGTCATACCAGGGATCGGACCGCTGAGCCTACGGACCTGGAAGGGGCAGGTGAGGTGGGCAGGAGTCACCCTTGAGGATGGGGGACTTTGTCTGTAAGGGCTGGGCGGGCAGAGGGGCTGCTCCTGGCCCCCTGCACCACTGACACAAATTAGAGAAGCCACATCACTGACACAGAGGTCTCGGTTAATGAGCAGGGGCACTAATGAATCTGTATGTTATCTCAATGTATCCTTTGCCTGTAGGACAGCCCCAGGGCGCTTCAAGCAAACAAATGTCTATTAGGGCTTGCCACGCACCTGGGCCAGCCCCCAGGCTGGGAGCTGGCTGGATTCTGGACAACTGTACATCCATAGGAACACTTTATATAGGTTCACAACGAACATTTTTGCTGAAGATTTTCTGCAAGATTTGCCAGGGTTTTTATCAAAACCAAAAATGAGATTTCTCCTGTCATTTGGGTGGGTGTTTTTTTTTTCCCAGTCTCTTTTCCTTAATGAGATTCTGAAATTTTGACCCTCCCCCAAGATATACACTGCTTTCTGTGTTGATGAAGATCAGTTTTGGCTGAAAATAATTTTGATGGAAAATGTTCAGCTGTCTCTTCAGCAGGGTAAAGCCTTAACGGAGCCCTGCGATGCAAAAGTGCTGGCATGACTGAATGCCTTTGCTTTAAGAGGCAGCAAAGAGAACAGCCCCTGGCAAGGAGAGAAGATCCCCTTTCAATCCCAGCTGCATTCTTGGAGCAGCCTTGGAGACCCACTGAAGTATCTCGAATCACCAGCCAGTCGTGATGAGGAACATGCTTTCTGGCTGTTTTCTTTCCATCCTAACCCAGTTGGATGGCTCTGAAAACACCTTCCAGACTGGGCAGCAGAGCAGAGAAATGGGGGTGGGGGGGATGTCGATGAGACTTGGGGCTGAGCTGGGTACTGACATGTTTGGCACCTGGGTAGGCTTGGGTGGACATCTAGGCACTCAGAAGTGCCCAAGGAGAAGGAAAGGACATCTGGCTTGCTATTTTAGCTAAAGTAAGTCTGGGGTGGCCATCTTGTAATGGTTCAGCCTCAATCTTTATGGATAGCAGTAGCCCCAAAGTCGGGTGCCACTGGGGCAGGGTGTGTGAACAGGATGCTGGACCCATGTGGGATATGTTCTGCAGAAGAAATGATGTGACAGGTATGCCAGAGCTGCCACAGCTCCCTGCAGGAAGAGACTTCCTAAAGGTTCTGAGAAGGTCTCACCACCACGTCACCAGGGCGGTCTCACCACCTCACCACTTTGCACTCTTGTCATCTGGAGGGGACCAAGAGGTGAGAATTACAGAATTACAGCTGCTGGGAGCATAAGAGCATCATACAGAGCAGCATCAGCAGACCAGCACACCTACAGGAACCAAAGGTGGCAGAGCAGTGGAGCAACAACAGAATGGTTCTTGGACTGTCCCAGTCCCTGTAGCAGGATGGATGCATCCAAAACAGTTCCAGGAACACTCCAGCTGCTGACCATGTCCAGGAATTGGTTTAGAGGGAGCTATGTGGCACAGTCCAAAACCCAGGGTCCTTTCTGACAATTTAGCAGTGCAGACAATCGCATTTCTAACCCTGCTAAGCACTGCCAGACTCTGTTTAATGTGTCTGCCATGGTCTGCTGCTCTGTAGTGGAAGTGAGGACTGAGGGTTTGGCATCTGGCATTGGTTCATCCCAGAGAGGAAGCAACAACTCATTTTCTGCCGTTAGATTCTGGAAGAATACTTTTTAAATGAGAGTTATGGACTAAAATATCTTTTCTGCATGGACTGGGCAGACAGATCAATTAATCAACTGATTGCTAAGACATACAAGCAAAATCACCGTCACCCAAGGCTGAGTGGGCATGCACTGTTGTAGCAATTTCACATTTGCTACCATGCGATGGGGCTCTCATTTGCCATTTTTATGATCATTTATGCCACATTTCTCAATTTGTTGGCATCGCACTCAATAGCATTATCAACTGGTTGAAGTAATTTTGAACACAGTTTCAATAAAAATATATCGTATGTGTCCCAGAGTGACAGAGCATCCACAGGAATGCAGGCTTCTCCAGCCCCACACATGGCACTGCTGGAGGAGGCTCTTCATGCCCTCCAGCAGGGAAGAACAGACATGCGGCCAAGGACAGCTGGAGACCCTGCAATGGCAGGTTGGGGACAAATGCTACTGCAACACATGGCAGCACCAGGAGACTGGTGGAGCCATCTTCCCTTCGGGTGATGTCATAGACCTCTTCCCATGGAGCATTACCCCTGTCGTCACAGATTGTGGAGGTGGGTTGGTGCCCTGGGATGGACACACAGTCCTTCCCATCTCACCAGCCTGTTCTCAGGGACACAGGGGTGCAACCACCCCCAGCCCCTCCACCCCCAGCCAGTTATCCCAATCAGCCTAGGAAAGGATTTATGGGGCATGCTGCTATTTCAGGGGCTGGACTCAACCAGCCAGCAATCTTTTCCAGGTCTGGTTTCCTACTTAAACCCTTGTCGATTCTAACACCTTCCAAATGGAGACATCTGCTTTGTCCACTCATGTATCCAGCACACCAGATAATAAGGTAGACAGATTTTAGTGATCACAAATCCCAACATGTGGGTTATTTTATTATACATTTCCTGGAGATTTTGCTTCAGGACAGTTGAACTGTATGGCACATTAGAGCGTATGAAGTAAGTTAATTCCATCCAAGCAACTTTTTGAACAAAGGACTGCAACCATTTATCTTCTTGCTTAGGCGTGCTAAAGAAGACCCACTGTAAAGGCAAATACAGTTTGCCCAAGGCTTAGCCACTGCACACTGATCTGCCCCCAGGGCCAATATCTATTAGCGAGAGGAGAGGATGGTATTGTCTAAGTGTGCTGAAACGCACGGGTTGTGCAGGAGAAATAAGCAGAGTGGTTCTTCTGACCCCAGCTGCTCCCCAGCAAGGGCAGGCTCCGTGGTCCTCATCCTGGAGTGGTCTGGTTTTGTGTGCTGTAACTTGGGGTCTGGTTCTGGACAAGGTGCTGTTCAAGGCAGGATGTGGACCCCGCTCACTGGGGTGGCCGGGAAGGCTCTGCCGTGCCTCCAGCTGGCACCGCACCAGGCTTGTGCTGGGTTTTCGCCCAGTGTCCCTGCGCCCAAGCTAGGGGAGGAGTCGGGGGCAAGAGGGGCTTTGGGGGGTGGCAAAGGGCCCCACTTGCCAGCTGGACCATGCCCACCTGCTGGGGCTGGCTCCAGAGCCGTGCCGCTGGCCCCATCCCGAGGTACCCAGCGTCAGGAGCGGGAGGGATGGGGAACTGTCTGTTTGTATATTTAACACTGTAACCTTTTGGGGTGGAAAATAGCTCTAAGCGCCAAAGTGGAGAATTAAAGTGCATTTTAATGATATGTGTCTTATGTCTGAATGAGCATCTCGGATTACAATATCATCTGGGTCCATGTGATGAAATCCAGCCAGTGAAAAATCTCCCGTCGTCTCTTTCTACATTAATACACATATTTACATTTTAGTGCTTAAATTTAACTGTTATCTTCTTTCAAAAGTAATTAAACTAGGCTTCAAATGAGAAAATAACCTCATGTACTCTCTGCCTGCCAACCACACGTGAATATTAAAGAAAGTGGTCAGAGACAGATCTATTTGTGAAAAAAATTATAAATTAATTAAATGCAGTTTTCCTTCCCTGCAGCTTCATTCAACCTTTATATCAAAAACAACATGAAATGCATCTGTGTTCATTTGTTTAAAAAAATCCTTTGAACACATCTCCATCTCCATTTAAATTAAAAAATGACTTAGCACAAAGAATAACAAAAAGCCTTCTGTGCAGGAATACAATGAGTAATGAACTTCAAATCATATCTGCATGAAAGACTGTCAAGTTGGATATTGTTTTTCCATATGACCTGTTTTTTTCTAATTATTGTATTTTTTCTGGCTCTGATGTTATAAACAGTGGCACCTCTCCCCTTAGCTGGCTTAAAAAGAGGTTTGTTTAATCTTTGACATTTCCTATTTCACAGGCTTCTTTGCAAGCGTCACACAATAGAGCCTTGTTGGTCTCAGTTTAATTAAACACAATTACATTGCTTTAAGTAGCAGAGGCAGTGACACTTTAAAAATTTCAAACTCAAACAGTTCTTTTTCTGCTTGAAAAAAAAATACAGTGTCAGCGAATAATTAAAACATACAAATCATGGGAATTAATTAGCATCTTAACACTTTCAAGTGCTTAAGAGTCTTTATTTCAGGACATTTCATTTGAAATGCTTTTTGGAGACTGCTAGAATTTGCAAGCAGCTTTTTGGTGATATTCTCCAGGGTCATGGACAGAGACCTTCACCTTTCTCAGCAGCCAGGAGAGGAGTTAAATCCCCGCAGTGTGCCACAAGGTCACCTGCGATACAAAATCCTCTGTTCCCCGTCTCCTCTGAATATGCAAAGCTGACTCCTGCACCAGCACAGCCCCCCCACGCTGGAGTGTTCTGCAGCATCTTGCAAACTGAGTCCTCTAGGAACCAACCCTATTTCCATGCAATTCAGATCCATGCTGATTTTCTCTCTCCATGAAAAAATGAAAGATGTGCATCCGTTTCCAAACCGTGCGGTATCAGCCATAGCTGGGAAGGCCCAGAGAGGCTTTTCGCATCACCTCACCTTCCCTGCACAGACTGGAGACCCCCAGAACTGCTCCAGAGCCGGCTCTGCAGCACGTTGGGCTTCCAGTCACTTATTTCTATGCAGTTCACATGCACTTGTAATCTGTCAATATTCAGTGCGGTCATTCCCATACACCGGCCCATCAATATTTATTGCAGTAATTTCCACCCATCTGAATAATAGAAATTGCAGATGAAAAAGCTGGTCAGCAGCAGCGACAGGAAGGAAATTGGGTGTCGCAGTTCTCAGTCAAGTGCCTGGAAGAGGTTGCTCTCGACCTGAAATGTAGCTTTGTGCCTTTCATCCCATTACACTTACTTGCTCCAAACCAGTTCTTCTTCCACACTTTTCAAATGATAATGTGCTGGTGTCATGACCTTGCTGAAGCAGAGACTGCCGTGCTAAAAATATTAACGCTTTTCATCTTTGCTTCCGAGTCCCAAACGGTTTTGCTGGTTTTCTCTGAACGTTTCAAACATATTGATATCATTATAGAAATGAACCTGCCCCTTTTGGGCTATAATATGATAATCCACTGCATAGGCATGTGAATTTTGATTTCATAACCATTTCGGCTGTGTGACACCCAGGCAGCACCTCTCTGCCCATCAGACTGGCGCATCATGTGGCAGACAAGTGACTTATTCAGGACACCATGGCAGAGCCGGGAACAGAGCCCTGGTTGTCCACAATCCACTGTGGTCTTCAACACACTCACACATTCACTGAAAATGTAGATGTAAGAATTGCATCTCATATCCTACCCCTGTCCAAAGGGTATCTTCTTAACCCACTGCACTGGCCAGTCAGAGGGGTTGAGTCCTGTTGTACCTACGATACCACCTTTGGAAACCTGGCAGGACAAAGAACATAGCGCACAGTCAGCTACAGGCATCCTCTGCACTACAGGGATGTTCAGGACCAGTAATCTGCATGTTTGAGACCACCTGAGGAACCCAAACATCCATAAGTCTATGGGACCCGACAGAATGCATCCAAGAGTCCTGAGGGAACTGGCTGATGTAGTTGCCAAGCAACTACATCAATACACGGTATTTGAAAAGTCATGGCAGTCAGGTGAAGATTGGAAAAAGGGAAACATTGCACCCATTTTTAGACAGGCAGCAAGGACAACCCTGGGAACTACCAACCTGTCAACCTCACCTCTGTGCCTGGGAAGATGATGGAACAGATCCTTCTAGAAGCTCCACTAAGGCACATGGAACACAGGGAGGTGATTTGACACAGCCAGCATGGCTTCACCAAGGGTAAGTCCTGCCTGACCAATCTAGTGGCCTTCTATGATGGAAGGACCAAGACAGGCCATGACACCACCAGGGCTGGTTGTAGAAGCTGGTGGCTGCTTGCTGTGACATAGCTATGACATCACCAGGGCTGTTGCCTGGAGTTAGTGCTGCATCACTGTGACATGGTTATTATCTTCCACCATTCAGGCAGGAAGAAACAATTAAATAATAAAAATTAATTAATTATTAAATAAAATAACAGCTGGCAATACTGGGGTGGGAGATTAGGTAGCTGTCGCAACAATTTAAAGAACATGACGTCAGCGAAGGCTAGAAAAGAATTAAAAGCAGCAAGTCTTACCCACTGCCCAATTTTAAAGGTTTGTGTGGCATTGATGCTGAGATTTCTGGGTTTGAAGAATAAATTCAGTGGAAAAGGGAAGAGCTATTGATGTCATCTATCTGGACTTCTATAAGGCCTTTGACACAGTCCCCCACAACATCCTTCTCTCTAAATTGGAGAGATATGGATTTGACGGATGGACTGTTTGGTGGATGAGGAACTGGCTGGATGGTCACATCCAGAGACTAGTGGTCAATGGCTCAATGTCCAAGTGGAGATGAGTGATGAGTGGTGCCCCTCAGGGATCCATACTGGGACCAGTACTGTTTAATATCTTCATCAGTGACAGACAGTGGGATCAAGAGCACCCTCAGCAAGTTTACAGACAACACCAAGCCGAGTGGTACAGCTGACACACCTGAAGGACAGGATGCTGTCCAGAGGGACATGGACAAGCTCAAGAAGTGGGCCCATGTGAACCTCATGAGGTTCAACAAGGCCAAGTGCAAGGTCCTGCACATGGGTCTGGGAGACCCCCAGTATCAATACAGGCTGAGGGATGAAGGGATTGAGAGCAACTCTGAGGAGAAGGACTTGAGAGTACTGGTGGATGAAAAACTGGACATGAGCCCGCAATGTGCTCTCGCAGCCCAAAAAGCCAACTGTATCCTGGGCTGCATCAAAAGCAGCGTGACCAGCAGGTCGAGGGAGGGGATTCTTCCCCTCTACTCCACTCTCATGAGACCCCCCTCTGGGCTCCGCAGGACAAGACAGACATGGAGCTGTTAGAGCACGCCCAGAGGAGTCCACAAAAATTATCAAAGGGATGGAGCACCTCTCCTGTGAAGACAGGCTGAGAGAGTTGGGGTTGTTCAGCATGGAGAAGGCTCCAGGGAGATCTTATAGCAGCCTTTCAATACTTAAATGGGGCTTATAAGAAAGATGGGGACAGACTTTTAATAGAGTCTGGAGTGATAGAACAGGGGTCATGTTTTTTAACACAGATATAAGGAAGAAATTTTTTATGATGAGGGTGGTGAGACACTGGGAGCAGGTTGCCCAGAGAAGTGGTAGATGCCCCATCCCTGGAAGTGTTCAAGGTCAGAGTGGATGGGGCTCTGAACAACCTAATCTGGTTGAAGATGTCCCTGCTCCTTGAAGGGGGTTGGACTAGATGGCCTTTAAAGGTCCCTTCCAACCCAAAACATTCTCTGATTCTATGAAACAGTTGCCCCTCTGGGTTATTCAGATATTTGCCCTTGTGTAACAAAGCTGCGTCTTCATGTCACCATGTCATGATTTGTATCCACTCCACTGGAAGTGGAGTCTCTATCCTCTACAGTCTCTATCCTCCATCACCCCAGCATCGTCCTTCACATGCCAGTCTTGTTTGCAAGATGGACTTGCTGCCATTAGCAAGTCCTTTATGCACCTGGAGCAGAGATTTGGCCCATTGAGAGCTCACCAATTTGTAAAGCAAATTAGGGAACAGGCCCCAAATGAGCCAGTTGAAAGGCTGGTGATTTCAAGGGCTGGAGCTGTGAAGTTCATGAGATTTCAACAGACGCTATGGCAAGTGCATTACTGGTCCAGCTGAAGGGCTCATCAAGGGCTCATGGGGTACAGCTCATTTCCAGTTTCAGTGTGGAGAGGACGTTCCCAAGCATCAGGGATGTGCATGGTAAAAGGCCACCTGCAGAGGAGCCTTTCTCTGCTTCTTGCTATGGCAGATGAGTTGGTGACCATGCCTAGATTCCCCATCACCTTTGGGCCTCACCTGCAAAACAGGAATGAAGGTAGATCCCAGTCCTGTGGCTCCTGGGAGGGTCAATTAAACCTTGGACAAACAGCTCTGCTCTTGGCTTTTGCATCCTTCACCTGCAGAGAAGACCTGGCTGGTGATACCTCTGTGGGGGCTGACAAAACAGCAGAGGTTTGGAGCCTGCCAGCCTTCACTATCCAGCCATGAGTTGATGGAGATATTACTTCGAATGACCAGTGGCGTGTGAGCTTGAGCTGCATGTCTCAGTGCTGCGTGGCGAAGCTCTGCATGAGCTGGAATGGGAGTTGAGCTCCAGGACTTGCTGATGCACCCATCATCCTCAGGCCCCAAAGCAAAATATTACACCTCTGCTAGAAAACTGACTGTGGCCCTGCATGCCTCCTGAGACAGCAGACAGTGCTCCTCTGGGAGCACCTCCTGTTCAACCAGTGGTTGCCCCCCGCAGCATGCTGCTCTGGGCTGACACCTGCCAGGCAGGGAAGGAGGCTGTGGCTACCATCCTCCTCCTCACACAGTCATCATGGGTCACACCATGTCAGTACATCAGGCATGGTGGGATGCTGGGCAATAGCTACCCAGTAGGACTAAGCTCTTCCTTGCAGGGTTGTCCCTGTGAGATGCTCCACAGCATTCAATCACCCATCGCCCTGGGACAACACACACCACAATGGCATAGACTTGCCCTCTTCTCTGCATAGCCACTCTCCACTCAGCTTTTTCTCTGCCAGTCCTGGCACAGGAACAGGAAAATCCCTCCTCCTTTTACACCAGTGATTGACTCTTTTACATTGAACTGGGGAGGCTCCTCAAAGGCAAGAGTGCTGGTGTCAGAGCACACCCCAACCTACAACAGCTCTGCAAACCTGCCTCCGAGACATGTCCAGCTCTGACTTCTGAACAGATTTTCCAGGAAGACTTCATCCCCTGGGATGATGATGGTATGGGTGGTCCTGCTATCAGAGGTAATCACAGCAAGGGTCCTTTTTGTGGTACTTTGGGGAAATCTCAGCTTTTCAGATAGGAGAAGTGGACATTTGCATCTCAGTCACTCAGGGTAAAACTGGTGATACAGAACCAACAATAAAGTTCTTGTCTACTGTGGACTCCAGCAAAAAAGCTTTGAAAATAAGGCAATGTTTTCCTTAGATAACTGATAATAGTCCAGGTATAATGTGCAGCCAATTTAATACTTAGCAGCTTTATGCCTATAGCAGGTGTTTGTTTAAGAGAGATTTCACAGTACAGAGAGAGGTAAATAGCAGATTTCTTCCTTTAATGGGCCTCATGCTCATTAAACGACATTTCACTTTCTTGTGCACAAGGTTTTTATTCATTAAAGGGATTCACTCTGTTTCCAAGTGTGTTTTTTTTCTCTTTTATTGACAATTCACCTAATGTGTTAAAAATTGCACATCTGGGCGGTGGACAGGCAGTTGCTGTGTCCCTGCTCCCAGCCTGGGTGTACTTTCTACCTCCATGAGTGGCTCCTCTCACACTGAAAACACACAACTTGACAAATTTCATGTTTTCCACATTAATTATTTTCCAAAAGACAAACCGTGTCTTCAAAAGGCTGCATTTTTCAGCCTGAAAACAGGCAGACTTGCAACTGGCAGACCCAAAAAGGCATGGAATTTGCTTTTGAGACAAATCAGCTTATCAAACTTTAAAATTTCTGCAAAATCTTTGAATTTTGTTTAATTTTTTTCCCCCAACTTTGATCATTTTCTTTCTCTTGCCTCTAAAATCTGTGCATGACCCTGTTTCTTTGGGACAGGGCTCTGTGTAATGGGGACAGCCTCCACTGGCAAGGTACACCCAGTAGGAATTATCTGGTCAAGAAGGAGCTCTGGTGTGTGGGACGCTCCTTATTGTTCCAGCATGTCTCCTCACAGGTCTGGGACTTGTGAAGCTGAGAGATTCCCATTCACAGCCCTTCTCGTTAGTCACACGATGGCATCCCACGCCATCCGAAAGCAGCTTTTGTGGTGACAGCTGGAGCCAGCCTTGGCATGGACCAGATGAGAGCATCTCCTCTCCAGCCTTTCCGAAAGGCAGGGAGCCTGCGCAGCCATGGGATGGATCACAAAGTCCTTGACTCCCCACAGTAAAACATTTGCAGCCACACGCTAAGGATCAGGCAGTGTTTGAAGGCAGCTGCCCTGGCAGGATTTGGCCATCAGGAAATCCAGATGTTGCCACTGCATGCTGGAGATCCTCTCCAGTCCCCTCCCACATCAGCCCCCTCCAACCAGCTCCTGCTACTTCTACTCCTTGAGGCTAATTTAAAGAGAGATCATGAAGGCTCCTTGTTCCTCATCTCCTAATTCTCTCACATTCATAAGGGCTTGATGGGATTTGCTGAACCGACAGGCAGCTGTAGGGTAGGAATTAAAAACAGCTAAAGGTTCATCAAGCACGGCATTGCCAGCTGGTCTGGGGAAGGGATTGTCCCACTCTACACTGCACCAGTGCGGCTTCACCTCGAGTACCATGTGCATGTTTGGGTGCCACAGTACAAAAAGGACATAAAACTATTGGAGAGTGTCCAAAGGAGGGCAACAAAGATGGGGAAGGGTCTAGAGGGGAAGATGTATGAGGAGAGGCTGAAGTCCCTTGGTTTGTTCAGCCTAGAGAAGAGGAGACTGAGGGGAGGCCTCATCACGGCCTACAGCTCCCTCACGAGGGGGAGCGAGGGGCAGGCGCTGATCTCCTCCCTCTGGTGAGCAGTGATAGAACTCGAAGGAACGGCATGAAGCTGTGACAGAGAAGGTTTAGGTTGGATATCAGGAAAAGGTTCTTCACCGAGAGGGTGGTTGGGCACTGGAACAGGCTCCCCGGGGAAGTGGTCACAGCACCGAGCTTGACTGAGTTCAAGAAGCATCTGGACAACGCTCTCAGTCATATGCTCTGATTCGGATGGTCCTGTGTGGAGCCAGGAGTTGGACTCATGATCCTCATGGGTCCCTTCCAACTCAGGATATTCTATGATCCTATGAAAGGTCCACTAGTACAGACAACTCCAGAGACATAACCTGGAGTAAACACAGAAGGCTGTTAGAAGATGTTGCATATTTTGCTGCTATCAAAATGAATTTTACTGCTAAAGAGTTCAGCCCAAATGTCTTATTCCCAAGACCTGTATCATGATTTTTTTTAACTGAATTGCAACCCAGTCATAGCTCCAGATTTATATCTCAAATCCAGAGCTGAACGATGCAAGTGCTGAAGACAATTTGCACCCAGCTGGGTTCAAAGGCACAGCTCCTGAACCTTCAGCCACAATGTGAGTGTGGAAGCACAGACGTCCTGCTCAGAAGATGCACTTGCTAAAGTTCCTGGCTTCACACTATGGGAGAAAAGATCAGCTGTAGCAGTTTACCCATACCATCTACATCTCAGTTCAGTGGGATAAGGATGTTTCCTCCAAGAAAAAAGCAGTGAACTAGAAAGAGAGCTTTGAACTGATGGCTATATAATTTGGCAATGAGATATGAAAGTTCCTGATCAAAGAGAAATTAATGGTCCAGATTAAAAAAAAAAAAAAACAAAAAACTAAAAGAAACGGATGCTTCATGTTTGCATGCTTGGCAGAGCTATGAAACAAGGCAGGAACAGCCCTGTATCAGCTGCAGTACATGGCCTTGAAGGAGGACTGGGTCTACCACAGTCTCCATCGCCAGCAAATCAACTCAGTAATTTAATAAAAAGTTCAAGCAGCATTTCTTTTGTCTCCTTTCTAACAGAATTTATGATTAGTTTGCTATCTTAAATTAGTCACAACTTCAGGCCAGTGGGAAGTAAATAAATACTCGAGGAGACAAATTGTGATGGCATCATCACTTTTGGTGGGATGCTCTGTTCTTTCCCACCAAATGCCAGGGTTTCCCAGGCTCAGATTTCCTGCACTGTAGAGGTTTGCAGGTCCTTTGTGATAGGAAAAAATAATAAAAGTTTGCCTCATTCTTTCTATCTGAAGAAGAAAGGCCTGGAAAAAAGCCATGAAGAATGAAATCAAAGATGAAAATTAAGAAGATAGCTGACTTAGCTCTTCCATTTAAAGCACATTTGAGCTTTTTTTTTTTCTTCAAAGCTAAACAGCAACAAAAGAAAAAGTTAATGATTTTTTGGGATCGAGTTAGCCATTTCTTTCCATTAACCCTCTGTAACTCTCAGCTCTGTGTCAAGCAGTTGACAGTGACTCCAAATGGAGAAATATTTATCTTGAAAAAGCATACTCATTTTTTTTTAACACAGATAACCTCTGCAAAAATACAGACTCTGGGCTACCCTCTCCTTCACTCCCTTCTGCAGCTCCTTGCTGAATGAGGTACCGCTCACGCTCAGTCACTGCCCGACCACCCGCAGGAGCCTGCCTCCCCATGCCACAAACTGTCTCAAGGTCTCCAAGGCTTCTAAACTCTGGGCCAGTTCTTCAGCTGCTGGAAAGGATGGAGAACACCAAGCAGATGCCTGAACATATCTGCAAATTCATCACTCTGGTTGAAAAATCATGGGAAAACTCAAGAGCATATAAAGATTTGCCTTTTTTTTTTTTTTAAATTAAAAGCTTCCACTTTTTTTTTCTCTCTTTTGCTTTATTTTTGGGTTTTTTGTTTCATATTCACTCAAAGCAAAATTATTTTTCCAAGTTTTGTAGCTCAGCCACGTAAATTAATTTATAAAGGTCTAGTTATTTGCACCTCACAAAAAGTCTTTGATCCAGAGCAGTGGCTTTGAGCTGACAGATGCACAGGGAGTCCGTGTTCTACTCCTCTCAAGACAGTTCCCATGAAATCACTGTGATCCCTTCATGTGACGAAGAACCTTCTCATCATTGCCCAATCCAAAAACTGGGAAACACAGATGTCTTTATGGAGGAAACGAAGCGAGACAGGAGCCCTCTACTTTGGAGATGCAAAGCCAGCCATGATACCAAACTCCCTCAGGCAGGAGTCATGGCTAGGGTAGGTCATGGGGTCTTCAAGACCAGCAATGATTATGGCAGCTTCAGAGGTTTAAAATCAGAAATCTAGTGGCAAAATAATGAAATGGCTTGTAAATTCCCTCTGTATCTCCATATTTTCCCATGCCTGCCCCTACTGTGAGCACGGAAAGCACCACGAGGCTCTGCCTACATCAAGGAAATGCCCACACCTACAGTGTGGTGACACAGCCAAGTTGGTAGCGTCACACTTGGAAGGATATTGCTTCACTTGGAAGTGCCTCTACTTTGGAAGGATATTACTTCAGAGTTTCTTATGGTTAGACTCTTACTCTGATTTTAAAAGATAAAATACTCAAATAATCAGGAACCAGAACTATAAATAGACACAAAATATCTGAAGTGATGAAATCACAGGGAGAAACACAAAATCATCAACTCTTACCAGTGCTCCTGCACCCTCAGTCTAAGTCAGAAAACTCAAGGGACCAAAATGACTTCATATGTCACGCCGTGCCCAGAGCACCAGGCGTCTGCGGTAGCTCTTCAGCTGTGTCAGCTGCAGCATGAAGATTTCTGCATTTCTGTTTGAGTCACTGCTGGTGACACAGAGAAAGGCTGTGCCATGGCATCAGGTATCTCCCATTATTCTTGACGCCAGTGGAGATATTTGCAGGATGACCATGGCTTTCTCTTAATCTTTACGTAGTCACAGATTGCAAGGCCAAAAGACACTGTCTTGACCAGCTAGCCTGGCGTCCTGCTGGCACAAGTTCACAGCACTGTCCTGGATTTGGTTTTGATAATCTAGAGAGCTAGTCACATCTGATTTACAACTAGACCAGAGGTTCAGGGCCTAGCTCTTCTGAATAACTTTGAGTCTAAATGGATGTGAATCAGATGCAAAACCTACTGCTGTCTTTAGCAGCCATACAAACAGCTAAAACAGAACACACTGTTTACAACTCTGAGATTTTTTAGTCTAAACATGGTATTTCCAGTGCTTTTAGTTATATCAGGGATCATAAACCAGTCTGGTATTTAATTTCAAAATGGTTGTAATAATATTTCGCAAATGAGAGTGTACTCCTGCAAAGGGCTGCTGCCTGTGTGCTGTGCATACCTGTCTCAACCAAATGCTCAGAAGCTGGGGGAGCGCACCACAGCTATCACCTCAATAATGTGAATTTTATAGGCCATCTGATTAGTTTTCTGTGGGGTTTGCTAGCCTGCTACACCATGTATTTGTTTCATCTTGGGGAAAGAAAAGAAAAAAGAAAAGAAAAAAATTAATAAGTGCAAACAGTGTCCTAAGTGCCTGTGTCATGTCTTCTCATGGAAGCAAAGCAATATTCGCAGCCTGACACAGAGAAATAAACGTAGACTGTTCTCTCTGCCACAGGCTCTGCAGGATGCCGAAATCCCGGAGCACTGCCCTGTGCAGGGGGATTTCACCCAGTAACAGCATCAGTGCTGCAGCCCCCTCCCAGCGCTGCTCAGCAGGAAAGGTCAGTCAAGTCACTAATCCCAGGGCAAACAGTGGCAAAATGTGTCCCAGGCTAGTGAGTGCAGCTTATCTGTGTTTGTGAAGAGGTGTCACCTTGCCAGTCAGGGCGTGTGTCTACAGTGAATAGTAGATATATTTGATGTATTTCCCTCCTTTCTCTTCCTTGTTCATAAATACGTTTGTTAATGCACAGGGCAAATGTTTCCCTCTGCAAAGCTGACCGCGTAAGGGATGCCAAAGACTTGCAGAATCTTTCTCTGTCGTGTCAGCTCTCCAGCAAGGGATCTCCTGGCCCCGCAAGCCGAGGCTGCTGTGTGCTCACACCAGCACGTTCTCAGACCTGCACTGGGAATGACTCCCTCCTGCCAGTCTGCCCAGTATGAGAAGAACTCACTGCCACCTTCCCTGCACCTACCAACACATCAGCCAGAGAGAAATAGAAACCAAGCCTCTGGGTGCTGGGCTGGAGCTGTGCAGAAAGCTGATATATGCCGTTAGGAGACTGATCCAAATGGAAAAGATGGACACGGAAGATGTCTCCACAGAACATGGGTTGGATCAAGCATCTCAGCTTGGCCCCAGTCCAGGGCCATGGTATCCCACAACCTAAGGTCATTCATTTTGGCACAAGGGGAGGACAGGATGTGCTGAGATGCCAAGAAAGAAGCCGGCAGCTGGAGAGGCGGGTGCTCAGCTGCACCTTCTCCATTCATAGTATTTTCCTACTTACAGTGCCTAATATCGGCCAAAAAAATGACTGTGCACCTTGCTATCCTTGGCAGAGGCAGCTCAGGTCAAGGCTGTGTGCAGGTCTTCTCGGCACCCTGGGCTCTGCTGCAACCTACAGAGGAGATGCTGGGAGACCTGCATGGCTCCGAAAGACCTGCTCTTCTGTAGAGCTGGAGGAGATCACCACTCAGCTGGGATCATGCACACCTATGGCCTGCACAGGCTGCCCAGATAGGATGCTATTCATGTTAAGCCTCTCTGCTTAGCTGATTAATGGGAATCTGGAGGGAGCAGATAGCTGGCGGGCTGCAGGATACCTGGGACTCCTACTGATGTTCTTGCTGTGACAAGTAACTGCCTCCCATCAGGCTGGCTTCAACATAGAGACTTGCTGGATTGTGACAAGATTGCTCCGTCCCCTGGTCCCTAGAAATCCCTTCCCTGTCACCACTTGGCTGCGTACCTGCTCCCTGTTCTCCTCTGCATCCCCTGACAGAGCACAGGTAGGAGACACCCATAAACGTTCACGACCCCACATGCTTCTGCTTCTCCCTTCTGCCCTGAAGTGCATCAGTGAGGTCTGAAGGACAGGTTTGTCCTGCGAGGAGACCTGGGACCAAGTGACAAGCCAGGGTGGTCAGTGAGCAGATGAACGATGGAGTTTTTGGGGCAGCACTGCTCGGAGGAGCCTCGTGGTCTCAGGGCCTGGCTGTGGCCCCAGGTCACCATGTGTCCTGAAAATATATGGCCACCATAAGTATTAGTTGGGGTCACCATGCAGTGACTCGGGGTTGGATGACTTCATGTAAGCAGGAATGTTCAGCTGTCCACCAAAAGTAAATTTTGGGGAGGTTTTAAATGTTTGCTTTAGTCGGTCAGGATTCAATTTGGCTGAATTTCAACAATCAAAATTTGCATGACCAAAGTTTATTTTAAAATTCAATTTTTAAGTCCTTTTGGTAGCTAAGAAGGGTTTGCGCAAGCCTAGAATAACTGGCCGCAAAATCATGTGTAAAATAAAACTCCTTAATTCCTACCTTGTCAGAAACAATCTCAGGTGACTGCTGGCTTTCAGGCTGGATATTGATAACACCTTATGGGTATGGGAAAGCATAGGGTGGGCAGAAAATAAAATCCATTATAAGCATGCATTCAGCGCACTACAAAACAAATGAAGCTAGAATAGTCACCAGGATAAGGAGAAAGAGATGGAATTGCTGAAGTATATTAGAAGCAAACATACAGGCTGAAGATCTCACCGGTCCTTTACTAGACGGAAATGATCAGGTTGTCACTAGCAATCTCCTGGGCTTAACATAACTCCGAGGAATTCAGTAAACTGTTTTGATAGTATCTGGAAAGAAAGTGGGAGATGCTTTCCCACCAAGCTGAGATAACACAGAAGTGTCTGCTCCACCCCTAAGAGAAGGAGGGTGTTAAACTGCAATTGAGAAAAACAAAGTTTAACTGATTGCTTAAAAACTTCAAAGTTAAACAGCTCCAATAACCTGCAACCAAGGGTCTGGAAGGGGATGGTCTCATAGCATGATGATATTTTTAATAAATCTGGGGATGCCATGAAAGATTTACAAGGCTAGGAGAAAACAAATGCTATGGCAATCTTCACATAAGATTAGCGGGGAGGTGCAAGGTAATTAGAGAGCTGTTACTCTGCTATAAACACCGAGGAGACTCGAGGAATGCCTGTCACATAGTCAGCGATGGCTGTGGAGGTGGTCACGTACCACCATTAATGGCACTTGGTAAATAGGGTTTTCAGAAGAATGCAGTCAGTGCTTGAAAATCTTGTATTTAATTTATCTATGAACAGGTTAAAGGGTGAATTGAGGGTGCTGCAAAGTGAGAGAAACTGTGAGATTTGCCAGTGAGCCAAAGCTGGAAAAGCTCAAAGTGGAAACAAGTTGCAATTAAGAGTGCAAATAAGCAACCTCAGGAGCACTTGATTTTGCCATGTGATGCATCTTCCAGCAGGTAATACCTGTATACAAGGACTGCAAGACTTTAAAAAGCATGCCAGATGCATTTGGCTCAGGGAAAGAATTGGGGGAATCCATGAGCTGATATTCAGGCAGTCACACAAGCAACTGGAGTCATCCCTCCTGGTCTTGATATCTGTGGAGATCTTCCAGAAATGTCCTCCACTGAAAGATTCAGAAGATCTTCAACAGATTTACTGTGGTATTTAGGAAGAGAGTGCTTGTACTCCCTATCTTAATATACCACTACCTGTAAAGAACCATAATTCAGTCTTCCTCAAAGAATTACACTTATTGTAAGACTTTTTAAACATTACAGAATGCAGAGAAAATAAACTGACCAAAAGAAGCTGATTACACAATATATTTAATAGAAAAATAAGTAAACTGGCAAGAAATTGGAGGAGTTTCCTAAATCAGGCAGAAACCACTATGAACATAAAAATGAATGTTATGGAAATTGTAATGCTTTTCAGAGCAGAGTAACTCAGTTTGGTTAATCACCAGGCTGCTGGTGCTGCGTGCAGGCAGGGGCGATGGCTGGTCTTGGCTCCTCATCCCTCTGAGTTGTGTTTTACGGCCTCTTAGTAAATGAAACTGCTGTTTGCTCTGTTTTAGGGCAAGCCGGAAAATAACAATTCACAAAGCCCCACACTTCTTCTTGGAAATGTCTCAGTTTGGGGAAAGCTGTCGGTTCACATGGACCTGGGGCTTCCAAGGCTGCAGGTCTGGTAGGCAGCGGCCGGCCAGCTCAGCCCTGGTGCAAAGCCTCATCTCCTGGCCCCGCTGCAGCCAGCTGGGTCACCTCTGACTGGGGACACTGGGCCCCCCCAGGTGCTGGGAAACTGGGTTAGGCAGCTGCTGCTCTTAGCAGTGATGCTGACTGACAGCTGTCAATCTCACAGCCCTGGAAACATTTGGAGCATTCCCTGTTCAAATGAAATTTAGAAAAGTTTCAGTTTCAGCCCAGCTTGAAACCAAAGTTCAACTACCTCAAATATTCATTTTCGTGGAAATCACACTTTCCAACCAAGTTTCGATTCCTTTTTTTAGGAGATGCCTAAAGCTGTGGAGTTTGTGTCATCAGTGGTCAGCAAATACAATTCTCCCCATGGCTGGTGCCAACCACAGACACACCCGGCTGCCCTGGAACGGGGACCGTCGGGATTTTCAAGTGGGTGAAATTTAGAGATATGTTCAGGCAACAAGAAACAAAATATTTGCATAAAATCCACTTCCCCTACACCTGCGTTATTACTGCCCTGAATGATGAAACACTGCCCTATTTTCCTAACAATCAAAATGCCTAAAGAAATGGCCCAGAAGTACTCAGGACTCTGAACACTTGTGACAGCACTGGTAGGTTCAGCGGGACAGCTAAACCCTTGAGGCTCTGAGAAGAGAAGAAACGGAGTTTTTCAAGATATATTTATTTCTGTTATTCCTTATATCTTTTGCTGCATTTCTCCACCATGAGGACATAAATGTTAATCTTATTAAATCTTAAAATGGGAATCTAAATCCTACTAATTACCCACTCCTATGCAAAAAAAAAAAAAAAAAAGGCAAAATGGTAGGGCATTTAGTAACTGCATGGAACTCCCTTCTGATGTTATTAAAGCTCCAGGCTAAAATGATTTTCAAGATCACATGACAAATATATAACAAGAGAAGGAAAAGAACTCAGGTTAAATCCATTTTTACTATGGCCACACAGCTGCTTGTAACTGCAGTGACTGCTACAATCCATGATTTTTTGAATTGTTATTTTATTATATGTTGTATTTGTTTACTAGCTATTGTACCAGGCCTCAGACCAGTGGAGTCACCCTCAGTTGTGAACCTCAGGAGTGGGCTCCAGAGCTGCCCTCACTGCTTCTGCCTGCACTTGGTGGTTGGTCAGCAGCAGGTTTCTCTGCCTGGGTTGCTTCTGGTTCCCAAATGGCTTTTAAATTTTCCTTTCTTGTTTCTTGTTTCCCTTCCCCAGCCCTGCAGCTGGGCACTCTTGAGTGCTAGGTCAGGTCTAAGAGTGCCAAATTCGCATTTTCAGACATGTAAAATAATGTCAGCAACAGAATAGTTGCGTTCAAGGAAAAAAAAAAAAAAAACACAAAAGCAAAACACAAGAGCAACAGGACACATGACAGAGTGTGCAGAAACTTTCTTGTTTCAGTTCAGCTGTCCATGCACAACATGAACTTCCACTTTCCACGAAGCTGGAAAATGTCCCTGTATTGCCTCTCTACAAAGGCATTAAAATGATGCTTCACCTCCTGAAGACCCTGTTTCCCTAGTTCTGAGTTGTCCCTGTCCCAAAAATGTGAAAAACAAATTACAAGACGAACAATAGGAAAGAAAACAACACTTTGCTCTAGCTGCTGCACAGCATGTTCCTGGCCAGCCTTGTAGATTGGCAACAAAATATGAATTAAATGTATTTACTGCCGGTCCTGCAGCTGAACAGAGGAGCCAGCAAACAGGTCCATCTGCTGCAATGCTCCCCATCCATGCTAATGAGAGCAGAGTCCTCAGAAATGAACTCTGCTTCAAGCACACCCAGGGGTATGTGGGTGAGAAGAGAAAGAATCCGGTACATCGGCCATCAGCGCATCATCTGCAACAGAGACCTTGGCAGAGCCATCGCAGCTTGGCCAGATCTCAGGGGTCTGCTCCCAGGAGAACTGCAGAGTGCCTGTCACCTGCAGCGGTGTGGCACACACCAATGTGGCACTCACCAGCGTGGCACGCACCAGTGTGGCATACAACCATTGCACGGACCAGCTCTACCTGTTTGTAGAGCAGCGACATGCAGGTGCTGGGGAGGAGGAGGAAACATGCTCCCTGGGGCTGGGGACATCCAGATAAACAGCAGGGAAAGGACAAGGAGTGCCCAAACGTCAGGGCTAAAGGATGTCTGAGGCTGGCTCCAGATCTTACTGATTTTTGTACTCTTACACAATGCTTTGACCATGCATATTAGATGGGGATCAGAAAGACCACAGGAGCAGGAAGAAAAGTCGTGCAGAGCTCCTCGGTCAGGACACAGAGGAGGCCAAGAGGCAGCTGGGAGCAGGAGGTGACAAAGGTGACAAGCACACGAGGCGCAGCGGGGGCCCAGCCCGCACCCCTGGGACCCAGTGGCCATGTGTGGGGTGCAGTGCTCCTGGCAAACGTGCGAGCTGTACTGCAGGACGGCGGCACAAGGGGGCACAGCTAAGGTGGTGCACGCTGTTAGCACGGGGGCTGCCAGCCCACGCACGCTTTGCATCCAACCTGCCTGTAGAAGCCAGACAGCACAGCATTTTTCCTTATAATTATCTTTCTACTTTATCTCTCTGAAGTCCCAACTAAACTCTGTTAACAGAGTCCATTATAGTCTTTAGGAATGTCTTCCAAGGTCTAATTACCTTTATTACTAAAGACTGCACCTCACTTTTGGTCTCAGAGTGTTCGATTCCCGGTTTCCATTGTTGAACTTTGCAAATTTATTACATATTAGATTGATTCCTGGTACCTCCTGGGTCTGCTGAACCCCTCTTGTGTATTCATCCCATTTTGAGCATGGTGGGCAGGACAAGTCCTTCAGCATTCTCATACCAGTGTGACCAGTCCTCCACCATCAGGTTATTCCTTTCCTGCTGGCATAAAGGCAGCATCAGCAGAGCTGCTTGGGAACACCCTTTTATTCTGGTGCAGGTTAATGAAAGCTGATAATCGTTCAAGGACATCTGTGATGCCTTTCAGAAGTACATCAGAGCATTCCCCTCACCCCAGATAGAGATGGAGCATCTTCTATGGCACATCACACGCTGATGCTGGTCCCAGGGCCTGAGTGGGGTAGTGGGGACCTGGGCTGAAGTTTGGGTGAAAGACCCTCACAGGTGGTTTGCAGCAGGTCTGTTGCATCTTCCTTTGCCAGGCACCATCACTCTCCAGCCCTGCTGTCTGAATCCAAAGCCAGTGCTCCTCACAGATAGCTGCTGTAGCTCGGGGGGGGGCGGTGCACAGGCGACTGGATGCTGCCCATGTGCATGTGCCATGCAAGGGTACATCAGAAAAAGACCTTGAACACCAAGTCTGATCAGTCTGCTATCTTATTATCTCTATTACCTACACAGCCTCAGTGCAGGGCTATAGGAGCCAGCACACCGCCTCACCTGATCTTAGCCTCTAAGAGCAGGTGCCAGCTCTAAGACAGTCATCGCAGCCTTATCCTAGACCAGCACCAGCTGAAAGCAATGTGTCCATCCTATGAGAGGAGCTATGAAGATCCATGAGGTTAGGTGTGATCCAAAATCAAGTTTTCTTTGTTTATGCTGCCAACTGTGTCCTTGGCTGCAAAATTGTGAACACATCTCTTGCTTTTCCCAGCACACAGTAGTATCAAAGATGAACATGGCCAATGCTTAAACTCTTTAGGGGCATGTGAACACGGATCATAGGATAGTTTATGTTGGATGGGACCACAGGACCCTTTCATGAAAGGCAGTAGGACTGTAGGCAACATTTTTGGGCACCTCTGGCTTTCCAAGGTTTGGAACTTCAGATGCTGGGTATGCCTAGGGCTATCAGAGCAAGGTAAATAGGGGGGAACAAGAGGCGATAGTGAAGCTTTTGGAATTCTTAAATACCACAGTGAAAACAAGTTAGATGTAAGCTCATGAGGGTTTTTAGCAGCATATCCAAGCCTGAAACATTGTGGAAAGACAGCTGTAGCATGTCCTGCTGCCAGCCCTAAACTTTCACTCCTTGCCCTAGTCCCTTTGATTTAAAGGAGGGGACAATCTGGTTCGGTACCTTGTAAATTAACTGGACGGAAAAGTAAAAAGACCTCCAAGAGCATCTGCAAGGGACAATGTGACAGACACAGCGCAGCTCATAGCTCCAATCTCTGGAAAGAAAACATGCCACTGCTGTGCAACCCGGGAATGTTGTGGCTGGGAAGGGTCGTGGATGCGTAGCTTTCCTTAGGAGAAGGGCACGGAACTAGATCACGAGGCACCTGACATCTGCAGTACATTCCCTGCAATCCAGGTAGCACACATTGATCTGCATTTTCCTGAGGGAAAACAAATGCGTTTGGCAAAACTTCGCAAAACTTGGGCAAATATGTATTTTGCATACAGCAATGTGGGCTTACGCAACCAAGCCCCACTCCAGAGCACTTCAGTAGAAGATTTCTGAATAAATAAATCAGAAAAATGTTTATTTATGAGGGACAACCCTTTTGTGAGATAAGCACATCCCACCTAATGCTGGCCCTAGTATGGACTCTTCGCTGGTCCTTGTAGCTCCAGGCACAAGTCAGGCTCATCAGACAGCCCTGAGTGTGTAGGTATCCTCAGAGCAGTTCAACCTCCCTCAACCCCTCTTTTTCCTTCCCTAACTAATCAATTTAGGAAATTTATGGTATTTACAGCTTGGCTCCAATCTCTTGTTTGTGACAATGCAAATGAAACGTTGTTGAAGCTTGTCGGGTGCTGGAATACACAAAGCATTTGTGATATGCTGATTTCTCACACCAGGCTCACCCTCCTGCCAGGCAGCTGATTGAGCTGCCACCTTCCCGACTCTTTTCCCAGGCAGCTGGAGGGTGTGGTGCCACCAACATTTCTTTAGTGGCAAAGCCAGTTTAAGAAATTCCTGCCCCCACCCCTTCGGTTGTGTCAATACAGCTGTCTGGGGAGCTGTGTGGCAATTTGGATGGTTTGCATGGTCACATAAAAAGAATATTTGGGAGGGAGTATTTTTATACACCTGGCTGATGTCATTGGTCTGGTCAGAAGGGACCCTGCTCAGCAGAGAGAACACCAAGCTACAGCAGGAACGAGCAGCCGGGGGTGGGAAATCCTTAAACAAATGTTGCCAGCAGTGAAAACATCATCAGCTGACACCCTGATGGCATCCCAACCTATGGCTTCACAGGCACCTAGAAGTTACATACTAGTTGATCATTACCTATGCAACAGTCCCGGTGTGTCTCATGGTTGGAGACTCACCACCAGGTTTCCACAGACCGCCCACTTAAGACACTGCCAGCACAGCTCGGTGCCTTTCCCTTTTCAGCAGTGGGCTGGGTGAAGGCTTCTTATGGGTACGTGGAGACCCACCCTGCATGCCTCCAGGGCAGGCTGCCATTCCAAGGGATTTAAAAAAAAGAGGTTCCTGGCGGATGTGAATCCCATGAGAAATCAAGAGATGGGGTCTGATGCATCTTCAGGAAGAGGGCTCTAAGGACCTGCCCTCTGAAAATGCCTGGTCAGTGAAGCTACAGCTTGTGAGACGCATGAGGCTTTGTATGACTCTAAACAGAGCAAAGACTGTCCCTGGCAAATACGTATGGCCCATGCCCTAGGATGAAATGGAAAACCCACATTGCTGACACAGCACAGTAATGCTCAACTCTCTTGAAAATATGCTGGAGAAGCTGGAAATGGGGGATGGAAAGGCTCAGTGGATGCTAAAGATGGCCAAAGCCAGAGGGTCCAGAAAAGATACAGAGTCCTCTCCAGAGAGCTGACCCTCATGGAGAGCATCTGTTGACAAGTACAGATTGGGACAAGTACAAGGGACCTGATTCTTCCTTGGAGGCACCAAGCAGAAAGGAGCGAAGCAGGCGCTCCCATCCAAAGGAGTCACTCACCCCCAGCCCTGAGCAGCTGGCTTGTTCTTATCTCAAAGATACTGAGATTTCCCCATGTGACACCAAGGAGGGATTCAGGATATACTGAATTAATGGATTTCCAAGTGAAGCAGGTGTTTTCAGAAGGAGTAAGGCTTTGAAGTGTTTTTTTAATGCTGAGTGTTTGCAAGCTGGAGGAGGTGAGTGCGCAGCTGTGTCAGACTTGGCTGCCACCAACATGAGGACACTTGTACTGGTGGCAGAGGTTAGCTCTTTCAGCTGAACCTGTTGCCCAGGGTGACACACAAGGCGGTCTTCAGTTGTCTTTCTGAGCTGGGCCACCAACCTCAACTGGGTTTCCTCATTCTTGGGGCAAGAATTTCTTTCTATTTCTGAAAGGTTTGGGTCACAGGGGAATTTTGTCTTTTAGTTTCTCCTGGATTTGCAGCAATTCCTAATTATACTGGAAGAGACAATCGGCTCCCAAAAGCTGCTGCTCCTAAGATAATGATCAGCACTGGGTGATGAAGACTGCCTGCCTCATGCCCCGGGAGGGGGGGAAGTTGTGATAGTTCAAGGCTGGAAGTGTGCAGGGATGACAGCATATTGGCTTCAAAACAGTTTTGTAAGCTTTGTAAGCCTTTGCTCTACATCAGTGACACAAAGAACAGCTTTGGTCTCAAATGGGTGGGTGACAGGTATCTAGACTTCTTCTCCAGAGAGTAAGTTGAAAGTAGATTATAACAGAGAACAGGACCCACCTCTCAGACTTCACTCTAGGTGACGGCAAGCCACATTTCATTGCTGGTGGCCAGGCAGCCAAGAGCTTGGACCCTGGAGCTAGCAAGGTATTGAGTCCACCCTGCCCCACCTGAGCAGTTGCTGTCTCCTCTCCTCTCCTCTCCTCTCCTCTCCTCTCCTCTCCTCTCCTCTCCTCTCCTCTCCTCTCCTCTCCTCTCCTCTCCTCCCATTCCCCCTCCTCACTGGCCAGTAGCGTGGGAAGGGTCCTGAGACTCCAAGAATTCCCAGCCTTGAACACTCATCCAGCAGCTCTCTGTGTCAGTGGCCTGCTAGCCCATGTGGAAACGAAGTGAAAGCAATAGTAGACAGGTAAATGACGGGACAAGAAGAGCAGAGCAGTATTTCTCAACAGTGACATTTGGGAAACATGGACTAGTATTGGCCCAGTTTGAGCAAGAGGCTGTACTAGTGTGGTGGGTTGACCCTGTCTGAGGGCCAGGTGCCCACCAGAGCCGCTCTATCACTGCTCTCCTTCATTAGACAGGGGAGAAAAAGTACAACGAAAAAAACCTTACGGGTCGAGATAAGGACAGGGAGAGATCATTCACTGTGTTGGTTTTGCGTGGCAAGGTTTTGGTAGTGGGGGGGGCTACAGGGGTGGCTTCTCTGAGAAGCTGCTAGAAGCTTCCCCTGTGTCTGATAGAGCCAATGCCAGCCGGCTCCTAGACGGACCTGCCGCTGGCCAAGGCCAAGCCAATCAGCGCCTCTGTGATAACATATTTAAGAAAGAGAAAAACAGTCAGAGAGAGCTTTTGCAGCCAGAGAGAGGAGTGAGAAGATGTAAGAAACTCTGCAGACACCAAGGTCAGTGCAGAAGGAGGGGGAGGAGGTGCTCCAGGCGCCGGAGCAGAGATCCCCCTGCAGCCCGTGGTGAAGACCATGGTGAAGCAGGCTGTCCCCCTGCAGCCCATGGAGGAAGGATGAGGGGGTGTAGAGATTCCACCTGCAGCCCGTGGAGGACCCCACGCCGGAGCAGGTAGAGGCACCTGAAGGAGGCTGTGGCCCCGTGGGAAGCCTGTGCTGGAGCAAGCTCCTGGCAGGACCTGTGGATCCGTGGAGAGAGGAGCCCACGCCGGAGCAGGTTTGCTGACAGGACTTGCGACCCTGTGGGGGACCCACGCTGGAGCAGTTTGCTCCTGAAGGTCTGCACCCCGTGGGAGAGACCCACACTGGAGCAGTTCATGAAGGACTGTAGCCCATGGGAAGGACTCACGTTGGAGAAGGTCGTGAAGGACTGTCTCCCATGAGAGGGACCCCACGCTGGAGCGGGGGAATGATGAGAGGAGTCCTCCCCCTGAGGAGGAAGAAGCGGCAGAAACACCACGTGATGAACTGACCGTAACCCCCATTCCCCATCCCCCTGTGCCGCTGAGGGGGGGCGGAGGTTGAAGCCAGGAGTGAAGTTGAGCCTGGGAAGATGGGAGGGGTGGGGGGAGGTGTTTTAAGATTTGGTTTTATTTCTCATTATTCTACTCTGTTTTGCTTAGTAATAAATAAGATGAATTCCCTCTCTAAGTTCGGTCTGTTTTGCTCATGACGATAATTAGAGAATGATCTCTCCCTGTCCTTATCTCGACCCACAAGCTTTTCATTATACCTTTTCTCCCCTGTCTAGAGAAGGAGAGCAGTGATAGAGTGGCTCTGGTGGGCACCTGGCCCTCAGCCAGGGTCAACCCACCACAGTACTTTTTGGCGCCCAACGTGGGGCACGAGAAAATCGAGATAAGGATCGTTCCCCTGCTCCAGCGTGGGGTTCCTCCCACGGGAGACACTCCTTCACCAACTTCTCCAACGTGAGGCCTTCCCATGGGCTACAGTCCTTCATGAACTGCTCCAGCGTGGGTCTCTCCCACGGGGTGCAGACCTTCAGGAGCAAACTGCTCCAGCATGGGTCCCCCACGGGGTCACAAGTCCTGTCAGCAAACCTGCTCTGGCGTGGGCTCCTCTCTCCACGGGTCCACAGGTCCTGCCAGGAGCTTGCTCCAGCGCGGGCTTCCCACGGGGCCACAGCCTCCTTCAGGTGCCTCCACCTGCTCCGGTGTGGGGTCCTCCACGGGCTGCAGGTGGAATCTCTACACCCCCTCATCCTCCCTCCATGGGCTGCAGGGGGACAGCCTGCTTCACCATGGTCTTCACCACGGGCTGCAGGGGGATCTCTGCTCCGGCGCCTGGAGCACCTCCTGCCCCTCCTTCTGCACTGACCTTGGTGTCTGCAGAGTTTCTTACATCTTCTCACTCCTCTCTCCTGCTGCAAAAGCTCTCTTTAACTGTTTTTTCTCTTTCTTAAATATGTTATCATCACAGAGGTGCTGACTGGCTTGGCCTTGGTCAGCGGCGGGTCCGTCTCGGAGCCGGCTGGCATTGGCTGTATCGGACACAGGAGAAGCTTCTAGCAGCTTCTCACAGAAGCCACCCCTGTAGCCCCCCCCCCCACTACCAAAACCTTGCCATGCAAAACCAACACAACTAGAGATCTCCAGAGGTCCATCCCAGCCACCACTGCCATGACTCTGAGTCACTGATTTCAAGAATTCAGAAAATTCCCGTGTTTCCTGAGACACAGCATCATCTGACCCTGCTCCCCAGGACTCTGTCAAAAAAACGGTGAATGTGTTACTTCTCTCAAAAAGTGGCACCAGTACAAAGAATGAATGTCTATCGCCACTCCAGGAGCAAGCCAGTAAAACAAACCTCCGATCCTGCCATGAAGTTGTATAACCTCGAGCTGAAACCATGAGCACTCTATAGATGCAAGGGAGGAATTCCCTGGTGCCATGGAAATAATTGGTCCACAGCTGTCAGAGAAATATGGTAAATGAGAAAGACAAAATCACCAGCCTGGGGAACAGCAGTGGCTTCATGAGCAGAGAAGATGGAGAAGAAATTCAGGCCGGGTGAGACCACTGGCCAGCAAAACAGCTGAGTCTTGTACACTTTGTAAAAATTGTGCTTGTATTAAATCCTGTCTGAGAAAAGCAGTTCTGCAAGAAAAACACACCGAATTATGTTGGGTTGCCTGTACCTGAGACAGGGCTGGGACTCTGGGATTGTAGCTCTGTTCTGAATTCAGGGGGGGTTTAGCAGAATTCATGAGATGCAGCAGACTAAACAGATATCTAAGCAGCAGCATTGGGACTGATACTAAAACTGATCTCCACTTTTTGTTGGCAAGGCTTAGGTACATCCTGATGGACAACTGGGAAAGGAGCTTGAAATCAAGCTGCAGCCAAGGAATTCAGTGTCATATGTGTGTGTCAAAAGGAGGACCAGCTGGGATCTATGCAGAGCAATGGGTTAAAAAGCTAACTGGGTTCTCCAGGGACCAAGAAAATGATGCCAGGAGTTTTGAAATTAGCACTGAAGATAAAAAGGGAAAGATGAGTAAATATGAGAGAATACTGCAAGCATGAAATGAGCCTCTTCAAATGGGTCATCACAAGGAACCCGTTAAAAAGTGAGTGTAAACAATGTGTTTGTCAACGAGCTTTGGGCTTCTGCTGCCCACTTAGAAAGTGGTTGATTAAGGTTTGGCAGTATCGAGTAATTTGGCAGCAATGAATACCATTTTATTTAAGGGGAAGGCTGTGATTCATGTTCCTTGCACTTCGTTTCTTTTGAATATTGCCACTTTGAACTGAAGATGTAGACAAAAAGGAGGGTGCACAGGGTGTATTTCCAGTACACAGCCCCAGAGCAGAGACCAGCAGCCATTCCTTCTGGGCTACAGCTGAAAATGCCAAAAATCTGCAAAGGCAGCCCTTGTTTGGCTCTGAGGATGCCCCCCACCCATAAGCAAGGTACATCACAAACTCATCTCACATGAAACTACAACAAATTTCGGCTCTTAGCAACCACGTCTGGATCTGAACAAGTTGTTCTGTTTTGCACCACTCCCAAGGAGAGAGCTTCCTAAGTGAACGCTCAGGTCATTGATGTGTGTCTTGCTGTCTCTAGGGCACGACAAACCTTTCTGATTTTTATGGCATCTGCTGATTGCTTTGCTTCCTATCCTCACACACCATCAGACATGTTTTTGCACCTGAAAATTAATTTGAATGCGTATTTTGTTTCAACCCTTTATAGGAACCAAATGTTTTGCAGCTCAGGTTTTCGAGACACAAATATAATGACAATTTTTTGATTGTATTTTTAGTCAAGATGAAAAGTACTTTAGTCCCTTGTCTCCCAGAATTTCTTAAGAGTGTCCACATCTAGTCCACATATAGTTATAGAAACCAGGTCAGACTGGAAAACGCAGACAACCCTGTCAATCACTGGGCACTACAGAAACGTCTCCCAGACAGCTCCCTCTGCACAGTGACATTCGCCACCAGATTTATTTCCCATTAGCACTGCTGGCTGTGTTGATGGGCTATTGTCTCCATTGATTTTTTTTCCATTAAACCCACAAGAGCACGATCCCGCCTGTGGGAAGCACGCGTAGCCTGGCTGCTTCCCAGGGGCTGGTTGCTCAGAGCATGGTCCTTGCTGCACCCCTTCTTGCTGGGCTGGGCTGCACAGACTGTGGCCTCCATCCTGCATCACCTCCAGACCCTCCTGCCTTTCTGGCCGCTGATGGGGACTCTGGGGAGCCCTGCCTGGACCTCACCTCAGGAGACAAAGGGAGGGAGTCACAAATGTGGCTGAAGGTCCTGCTGCCCTCCTCCCACTACCCTGCCTGCCACAGGCACAGCAGCGAGGGCTCGTAAAACCACTGTCACACCATGCAGATGGCTAACAGCACTGTCCTCCAAGGGGATGCTCCATCACCCCCATAGTATGAGGGGGGAACAGCCTTTTCCAGCCTACTGTGAACAGAGCATTCCCCAGGGATGCGCAGGGCTGTTCCCCAGCACTGATGGAGGTGGGCACTGTCAGCATCCCCAGGGCAGCCAGCTCTTATCAACCGGCGTATTGCTTCAGGGACTAATCTCATGGAGGAAAATGCCACTAGTTTTGTCAGTGCTGGATGTTTCTTTCTGGCAGAAATGGTTATCGAATGGTGATTGAAGGGCAAATGTGCTGAAGAAAAATGCCCTTCCTTCGCCAAGTGTCTCCACCAAGCCTCTGCCCATATCTGCCGGTCACCACCCCAGCAGCCGCTGTCCCACAAGGCTGGCCCAGGCTGATCTCAGGCTGCCCAGCTCACTGCCCCAGGCCAGGACCAGCAGTGCCGCTGGCTGCCCGCCTTTCACCACTCTCTGACCAGCGGCAGAGGAGCATGGATGATTTTGCTGCTTGTCCTTCCCCAGTTGCCCACACTCCTTTATGGGACTGAGAAGGGTTAGCCCAAAGCAAGTAGAGTGCCAAGCTTTTCCCAGGTCAAACAGAAATTGTTTGATAAGAGCCTGAAAATACTGATGGTTCTGTGGCAGCCCAAGAGATGGAAATGTGCCCAAGCCAGTGCCAGTCCATGGCTACCCACACAACCACCTGCCCGGGGCTGTTTGCAGACTATGTCTCCACCCTCCCTAACCTATCTCACTTCCAAATCTGTCTTCTGAGAGCCCTCACCACTGGCTCCAGGCACACACAGAGCAACCTCAAACACCAACAAGGCCAGTGCCAGCCCAACTCTATTTCTCCAAGGAGCCCCAACCATCTTTCTCTCCTGCCCTAACATGCTGCAAGTTGATCTCATGAATGGTGACCTGCCGAAGCCCTGTCAGAGGCTGAGGAGGCTCCACAAGAGCTACTTTGACTTGTTCATAGGAGTCAGAAGATGCTGTCCTCTCCTAGTTCCCTGCTTCATAATCAGGACATCTGTCCTTCCCGAACCTAAGTGGCAAGGAAATTTCTTGGTTCCACCAATGTGGGAGCAGGGGAAGATGAAGGTGAAAGTTACATGCTCAAGATTTGCATGCTCAAGAGCAGTGTGATACGGTCCTCAGCCCAGCCAGCTGCAAAGTGTTTCATTGTAGAAGACCAAATAAATGGATTGAGAATTTGCAAAAGGGCACAAGAGGACCTCAAGTTGTTCTGCTTCTTGTCAGCGTTAGGAAGAACTCTTCTGAATTCTCTGCTGGGTTCAGGGAAGCATTTCGTTAGATCCTGAGCCATTTTCAAGATGGCATTAAACTCCGCGGACCTCATACTTTGGAAACATTCACTGTGCATGCGCCTTCTCCAGTTGGTAGCTTGCAGTTCTCCACACGAGTCCCCACAACACATAGTCCAGGTTAGACATTAAACATTAAGCATGATATTTAGAAATTACCTATAAATTATAAATTATGCTGCTACCAATCTGCCCAGCAAGGCTGAAGTTTAGGGAAATTATCTTAGTTCTTCCCCGTACAGGGAACTCTTGAGGCCTATCTTTTCCAGGAGGCATCTCAAACACTCTTCTTTGCCCTCTTCTATGAGGTTCCTCAGAAAGATGATGGAGTATCCTTTCTTGGAGATTTTCAAAACTCAGCAGGACAAGGGCCTGAGCACATGAGGCTCCTAAACAATTTGAAATGGGCCCTGCTTGGAGCAGGAGCTCAGACCAGAGATATCCAGGCACTGATCTGAACCCAAATAATTCATGGCTTATGGAATCTGCTAATTGAGACCTTTCTCCTAGGAGAGAACTTGAATGACTTCATCTTGCCTGAGCTTCACCCTTCTAGATGAAATGGAGAAGCTAACTTGCTTCTGCCTGTCCTTCTCTCCAAGTGTTGCTGAGCATAATAGAATCAGGTCAGCAACTGAGGCTCCAACAACTTGCCCCTGCTTTAGGCAGCACCCATATGGAGGCAGACACGTCAAAGTGCTACACAACATAGTAGTCAGGGTCTCATCTCCCTTTCTTTCATGCATCTGTCCCTCACACATGCAAAACTGGGTGATGCTCAGCTGCCCTAAGGCAAAGTCAAGTGATAGCAAAAACATTACCAAAGTCCTCATCAGCTGGAAATGCCTGGGATATGAGGTCTTTCAGAAGCCCTGCACCCATCAGTATGACACAGCTAATGTGATCCCAATGTGTGAGCAGAGATATCTCCAAGTAAGAGAAAGAATTATGAAAGACATTGTATAAGGCATCAGCAAGACCAGATCTGCTCAGTGAAACATGAACTCTTAAGAGAACCAAGGCATAGGAGGTCTGCGATTGGGAAAAGAAACCCTACTGCAGTTGTAGTGATGGGGAAAGAAACCCTTTCCTGAGAGCAGATGCTACATGGGCTTGGCCCGTTTATCTGGTAAGATGAAGGCTGCAAGGAACTGCAGTTGTCTGGGGAACATTAAGGAATTTGAGAGGGAAGAGTTAAGGTCACATTTCAGCTGCTAACCATAAGGAGGTTCTCAGATGGGCTGTGCAGCACCAGAGTCTTGCCAATGGATTTTCTGTGCCCATCTGCCTCACCAGGATTGCACCAAAAATTACCTGGGATAAGCTGGCAATTGACATCAGTAAAATGCTGTCCTCAGGAGTTTTTGCCTTTCTCCCTTGACTACAAAGGATGCACGACAGCCATCTTAGACCAGCTGCCTGGCGTTTTCACAGCTAGAGTCAGGTGAGTTGAATTTCCCCAGCGTGTGCTCTGCAGCACAGGTTGGTTTAACCCGTTTAACAAAACCACCCAGCACGTCGGCATTGGAACATGCAGGTGCACCCAGGCTGATAGCTATAACCATTTCCATTAAGCAGGCAGAGGAAGCCAGGTAATGAGCCTTAATGGCATGCTGGGTGCAACCACAGCACAGCAGATCCCAGCCAAGCTGTGGAATCTGGCATGGGCAGTGCTACAGCTCTCCAAGCCTGGGTCCTGGCACACCTGGCAGTGTATGAGGGGGCTCATGGGCAAGCAGTATTCTTAGTGGTGACCTTCTTAGCATGTAAGCATGAATAAGAACCTACACATGCTTTTTAGTTGGCAGCCTGGTACTAGCCAAAACACACCATCAATGCTATGCTAAACTGGCTGCTAAAGAAATCCAAACTGTGGAGGGACTGTTGTTTTGGACTGTGTTTCTATGTCTTGCAAGATTTGAATGTGAGTAAACCTAGGAATGTATTATTCCATCCATTAGATGTACTTTGCTACCCCACTCTTGATGTTAGTATCTCTTAGCGTCAGGCTAAGCAGACATGCCTGCTCTTGTTTTACCAGGATTCCTTCTGGGGCTTTGGCTGAGCTGAGATTTTACAATGCATGGATCCTTGTCAACTTTTAGCCTATGAAGGCACTTTGCCCACCTTCAGCAAAGCTGAACAGCATGCTAGGGTTTGCAATGTGAACCAGCTGTCAAGGATGAGTTATATCTCCTGCCCCGAAGGGAGCGGGAAGAGAAGAGGCAGGGAATATCTATCCAAACAAGTTTGTACACACATATGATTTTGTAATAAGCTGCCTAGAAGAGACTTGCAGCCATGGTGTAGAAGAGTCTGGAGACTATTGTAAGGATCACAGCCCTGCCCCTCCAAGGCAGATGGGACAGGCGTGCATAATGCACTCTGCTAGCATTTGGCTACCCCAGCCCAACCTCTGCGGATGGTTTTGGGAGCAGCACAGCCATGCAGCACTGTGAGGACACAGTAGAGCTCAAACTTGGTGAGTTGGTATCTATCTCCTTCATTTACCTGCCCCTGCAGGAAATTCTTAATGAGGTGACAATGAAGCTTGCAGCCATCACTGACTGCACATGGAGGCTGTTTTGCATGCATCCAGCAAGGCAGGAGGTGATTTCAGACTGAAGACATTGTTTTATGGTTACATGTTTGAAGAGTAACCCATGTTCTTTTGCCAAGAGAGAGACAGTGGGTTTTACTAGCACCAAGAATAAACAAAATATCAGTAATGATGGTGGTTAGGCCCCAGGCGGATGCAGCTCTCAGACATGCTGCTGGCTTCTGAATCATTCTGGGGAAAAAATAGCAAAGCGCTAGACACCTCACCAGAAATCAGAGTCTGTCTCAGGGCATGACTTCTCTGGAGCATCTCACTCTTCCCTGACCAAGCCACCCTACTTCAGCTGGGGTGTGAGCAGAGAGACCACCTCTAAAAGAATGTGTTGGAAAACAATAAGGTACTGAAGCAAATTCTACCATTGAAAATTTCTCCATAAAGAAGGGAAACACAGAAGCTGACTGGTCGTCTTTACCCCCCAGGGCAGATAAATTCACAGTGGCCATGAACCTGCAGACCAGACAGAGTGGGCAAGCAGCCTTGCTGGGCACCAGCACCCACCCTGACACCACCTCCCCACGCCTCTTACACCCAGAGGCAGCCTTGCTCTTGTACCCTGAGCCTGACAGGGAAACACTTGCACATGATGGCACTCCAAGGACAAGCTTGCTACTCACTTTCAAAGGGTTCCCTAAACCAAAACAGGCTTATTTGTTGTCATGAGTTGTGTCTCCATCACCTGATCTGCCCCAGAGTGGCCCTGGTCCACACCCTCCAGCAACACCTTTCCTCAAGACCTTTGGTCTTTCCAGCTGCCTTGCTGGCCGATGAGAAGCACGCTGGCTCCCAGCTTTGTATGTGCCATAAACCGCTCCTGGGAACCCCTGTCGTGTTGCTGATGTTTAAAATGGGAGACAAATGCATACAAGCTAAGCAATGAGTTGTCTGTGTAATCACAAACAAGCCATGAAAGAAAACATCGGCTTTGAAGGTACCTGCCACAAAGTCAGGTCTTGTCTCCTACATGTCACCTGCTGCCAAAGCTGACCGAGGGCAGTAATGTGGGTGCTGCCCAGTCAGACAGTGATGCTCCCTGCACTGGGGAACTGGGTCAGAGGCTTGATCTGCCTGAAAACAAATCTACAAAGAAATTCCTGAATGCTGGACCAGTCCCCTGCCTGACCCCAGAGGACAGCCCAGGGGAGCTGCATGCACCCAGCTGCTGGTTGGGAAGGCACAGGCACCCCGAGCCTGATTACATGCCACAGCCTCAGCCTCAACTTCCCCCTGCCTCTTCCTCAGGGTAGGATCTCTTGCTCTGTGTCGTGTGATTCCTGAGCTTTCTTCCCACCCTTCCCCGACAGCAACAGGATCCTCGATTCTACCTGGCAGGCTGGGACACCTTGGTTTCCTCTCCCCTCATTTTCAGAGCTTCGCGTGAATGTACCAAACACAAGCTTTTCCAATATGCTTCCCTGCTTTGTTCCCCAACCCAAACACGGCCTCGTGGATTTTCCAAGCTTTATCAGCACTTTCTACATCACACAATTTGAGAAACAGTGACCGTACATACATCGCATGTTGTCACATGCTGGTAACTCAATTCTACCTCAGGAGATCACAACTGACATCAGGGATGAATAGAGCTGAGCAGGGTGAGCATCCCATGCCCCTCTGTCTCCCAGAAGAGTGTCACCATCCTGGGCTTCCCTGCCAGTGCCTGCCCCATGTCCCATCCTGCAGCCTGCATCTGCCTTGACACATTTACTGTGCATGCTCTCCAGGGCAGGAACTGCTGTCTGCTCCTCTGACCGCAACGCCTGAGCACAACGGGGACCCGTGCCTGCCTGTGGACATTGGCTAATAACAGCAACAGGAGGGGAAGAGGACACAAAGGCACCTGAATACAGAGGACGTGGATCCAGCTATCCCTTCAGCTGATCCAGCACCATTTGTGACCCTGCAAGTCCAACGCCCAGGAGGAATTAGCATGATCGGAAGCTCTTGCCTCTCAGCGGCCGCTCCCGTGGGACTAGCTTCAGCACAAATGGCTGCTGCCAAATTAATTTCACTCCCAGCTGTGATCTGCCTGAGCTGCCCTGTCCAGGGCTGCAAGAAAGATTCGTTCTGCTGACAAGTAGCCCTGGCAGGGGGATGCTCCCAAGCAGCTTCTGGCACAGAGTGGTGCTCCCACTCTTTCCACACTGGTGTAGAGCAGAGTAAATCCTCTTTGATAATGCAAAATCAGGTGTAAAACAGGAGTATCCAGCCCAGGCCATTTCATTCTCTGAGATCTAAGCAGGCTTGTAATCTTCATCAGCGTTGCTTCCTGCTTGAAATGCTTTTCATTAGCTGCTTATTCAGTGAACACAACCACTTCTGCTACCTCAGCAAAACACATGCCACACTTCTTGCTCAGCAGCAGAAGGCAAACATTTTATTGCATTTTAATCACTGGCAGTTTCAGCAGTTACTTCCTGGTCTCTGTGTTTCTTCTACCTGTCCTACTGAGAAGCCTCTAAAAACTTTGATTGCAGAGACATGTTTGACCAAAAGCAATCCAGTACCTCCTCAGCATCCAAATAGCTACACAGCCTGGTGCAGTTCCTGGGGAAGCTGAGCCTGAATGCTTGGTTATCTCGGTGGCCTTTCGATCCAGTCCTGGAAGAAGTGAGACAGGCTGAGCATAGCTGTTTGGTTGCAAAGGCTGGCTGATCTGCCAAGACCTTTGCCATGGCATCAATCTTCCTGGAAAATTTCATACAATTTTTTTTCTTCTGAAAAGAATGATTTCTTGGAGCAAATATGTTTTAGAGGAACATTTCAATGCAAAAAAAAAAAAAAAAAAAGTTTTGAGTTGCAAAATGGAGAAAACCCGCTGATGGGGTGCCCTTTCCCGGTGCAGCCATCAAGGAACCAAACCAAGCAGACCAGAAACCCTCTGAGAGACCAGTGCAGCCCGCTGTCAGGATGGGGCTAAGGCTTGCTCAGACACTGCAGTTTCAAGTGAAGAACTGTTGAGTAACTAGAGAAGGGCAGATCCCAGCCCTGGCTGATTGGGTCCAGCCCAACTACCCAGTATCTGTTTGCTAGTCAGTGTCCCTGATGGCCCTCCTGGATGATGCCTGGGGACAGGCTCTCCTCAGCGGTCACCTGCAGATTGGTCCGTTTCCCCTGGGCAGACCATGCTCTGCAGCGCATGACCTCACCCAGGCTGTTTTCCTATGCCTCTGAGTCACACCAAGTGTTTAAAAGAAAAATTTGGTGCCTCATTTCTTCATTTTCCTGTGTCTGGGGGTTTTCCAGTGTCTGATCCACACCCTTCATGCTGCCAGGGCGGAACTGGTTCTCCTTGCTTGGGCATGATCCTTAACGTGCCCGTAATTCACTCACAGCCGCTGCGCTAAGGTCAACAACCTTCTCCCTTTGTTCTGCTGCTGCTTCCATGGCAAGGCATAAGCAGGCAGACGACGGGCAGGGAGCGTGTTTTAAAGCCCCCACCAACTGCTGATGGGCCACGGACAGGCACCCATAAACCATAAACTGGCTGGATCGGGGCTGACTGACAGAACCCATTGCTGTCCTGGGTGGTGGCAGTGGGACCACCAGCATCCCTCTGCAGCAGCGTCAGCCCGTTTCCTGCTCGGGCAGCCGACGTGGCTTCGGTGGAGTCCTTCCCCATTTACCCCCGAGAAAATGAGTGACACGATCAGTGCCAGCAGTGTCAGCTTGTGGCCATCGGCCGTGACTCACCCTGTGCAATTCCCTAAAGAGGAGGGTAAATGCTGTGCACAGAACCCCCAGGGGAACAAGAACAAAGGCAGGTCCCCTCTCCTTCCTTCAGCGTTATCTAGGATCGATCATTGCCCTAATGTAACACAATCCCCTCCGCTCCCTGCCTGCCTCTCACCCTGCAGAGTCATGCTCAAGCGATTTTGTTTCAGGGTAACACTGAGTTAATTTGTCTGAAGCCCTGTGGGGCTTCCCAGGCAGCCCTTTCCAGCAAGGGGATCTTGCTGAGTCTGCAAAATAATTCAGCATGGGGAGGGGGGCTTTCGTGGGCCCCAAATTTTCCAGTTTTTCTCCTTCATCTCCCCAGAATCGCTGAGGTCTCAGGTTGCCCCAGGACAGTGGCTCACTGAAATGGTCCAAGGTCAGTATTTTCTCCACTGCACAAATTTTGCCATGTCTTCCTCCTCCCCCACAGCACCCTCAAGGTCACATTGGGAGGTTGTGAGATCTGATGAAAGGGAACAGGGAGGGAAAAAAAGCCGGGCGAGATGAAAACTGATCCCAGGCTCCAGCTCCAGCCTGTTCCCTTCGGCCCCTCTTGGCTCACTCCGCGCTGCCCCGGAACGTTCACTCCTTGCACCCAGGATGCACTTTTGAGATGGTTATGAAAGGAATTGTGCATTCAAGTATTCTAAGAACTGGCAAAGTCCTTTGTCCAGAGAATGGATGGGAAAGCTTACGCCTTAGTGCCTGCTCCTTAAGTACAGGATTGTGCAACCCTGGCACGCTGCAGTGCTCCTGCTGGCAGGTGATGAGAAACTGGGCAGAAAACAGCCTTTGAAGTGCCCAGCTGGACAGAGAAGGGCCTCGCTGGGGAGCCCTGACCCTCCCTCGTTCCCTCATAACCTGACGGCTGCTTCTCTGCCTAGAAGGAAATGCTCAGAGATTCACCAGCAGCCAGAGTGCTTGCATCTGTACTAGTAATTTAAATATGCCTGGCACCATTTCCTGGCCCTGAGGCCACTGACACAGAACAATCTATTAAACTTTCTTATCCTCCAAACCAGAATGGATGCATCCAAGTGCACAGGGCAATAATATCAAGTCTGTGCTGCCCTTAAACTTTTTCCAGGAATTGTTTCTGAAAGCTCTAGTTGGCTTGACCCCAAATCACGCCAAGGACCTGCAATCACAGTGAGACCTGGGAATATTCTTAATGGCCACAGAGGCCTTCCAGCCCAGGTGCCTGTGGTGCAATCCTCTGTCATCCCCAGATTTAGCATGGCTGGAGCAGGGTGTGCCAGAGGAGACAGCCCCAGCGGGAAGCGGTGACTTGCACATACTTATCCGAATAGCACAGGGAAGTTGCAGCTGGCTGAAGCATTGTGCCAGTTTGCTCAGTCCTTGAGCTCCCACTGTCCTGAGTTAAGGAGGGTTGTGCATTCTCATCCCACCAGCAGAGACCTGCAGCTTTCACTGCACTGCTCTTACCTGCAGCGCCTTGCAAACGCCCCAGCCTGCCTTAGGAACATGAGGAGCTGAGAACAGGAGTGTGGGCTGTCCCCTAAACCAGGGCTGGGACAGCAAACTGCTTCCCATCGCTGCTCCTCACCTCGGGCCAGCACGGGCAGAAGCAAACAGCATCCTTGGCTCTGCCTGTTTGGGAGGCAGTCGCAGCAGATTTCACATGGGGGAGGGGATGAGGTTAGGACACCTGCAGCATGAAAGTCACTGGCAAGGCTGCACATGTCCCTGAAAATCCCTGCTATTGTTTGAAATTCTCCTCAGCACCAGTGGGATTTTCCTGCATTTCCTAAAATCCCCACTATGGTTTTCAGTGCTAATAAGGTGGAAAGACAGTTTTTGTGCCCCTGTGGCAAATAGAAGGCAGTGGGACTTAGGAAGCTTCAGGAGCTCTTGTTTCACTGTTCTTCCTACTGCTGATGGCAATAGCACTACAGTCTCCAGCAAGGTCATTTGAAGGTTATTTCCCATCACGCCACAAAACTGAGGAGCTCTTGGCCTGCCAGGGCACAGCGCAACTGAGCTGCCCAAAGGGGACAGGATGCTCATCTCCCACCCCTGCATGGCACAGCCCCAGAGAGAGCTCTGCCCTTCAAGACTTGCCCCTTCCTAAGGCAAAGCATCTTCTTCACAGAGGGAAGCTCTCTCTTCCCAAGGAAACCTTTCCCTGATGTCCTGTGTCCATGCAGGATGGCTGAGCTCCCCAGAGGCTCATGCAAACCAGGAGTCTTTGGATGTTTGGAGCAGGACCCTTAGTGCATCCCTCTGCCTCTCCCTGGAAGGCTAGGTAGGAGTTAACCCTCACTAAGTGCCTCTTTCAGCCTAGGCAGGAGCATCCTGAGCATCGTGGGAAGAAGCATCCACAATCTGAGTTTCTCTTGCAGGTCTCTAGGCTCTTCTTTGCTCAGGAGCACACTGAGCAGCTCTGTCCCCCTTCTCCCTCACTTTTACCGTTTGCATCCATTTTTTCCAACACACCAAACACAAGTGTTTTGCACTGGTGCCATGTTCCTTGGCCTGATTGCTCAGATGAGCTACCCAATACGCTCCTACTCCTTTGCTGGGAGGGTGCCAAAGTGCTTTTTGCAGAACTGCTGGACTCTTTTCCAGCAAACATCCTGTCAGTAGCTGGATTGTTTGAATATCCAGGGAAATCAAGCAAAAACTGCAGATTGGCCAGGCGTGTTCCCAAGAAACAATTTTATCAAAACTTCTGGCAGAGAAAGTGCCTGGTTTGACAGAGCCTTTTCAGGGGTAAGCATGGAGAGCAGAGATTCAAGCACCGTCTTTGAGCCAAGTCAGAAGCTTGGCTCCGCTCCTCTCACTCCCAGTGCATGCCCCAGGCGCAGGCTGCAGAAACAACCGTCTTCATCTGGAGTATGTAATTAAATGTTCATTGGGCCAGGAGAAGGCTGCTGTGCATGGTGCAGAAGACATCCATTCAGATACCTGAGCTGTTTCTTTTCTTAGGGCAACTTACTAACCACAGGACTGTCTTCATCGACGAGGACCCAAATCTCATCTTCTCAAGTGTGATTTCAGATGTCCCAAGTTTCTTTTTGCCTCATATATCAAATATTTTGGGAAGATGTGTCTTTCTTTTTTCCTTTTCATAAAAGCAAGCTTTCCTTTCCCATAAGCAAGGAGCACAAGCTTGAGCCTCCTGAGAACATCTTCACATTTCTGTTTCAGGTTTTCAGTAGACATCATCGAATATCAGGTAGAGCAACACACTCCAAAGTGGCCATCACACTCAGCCTAAGGAGCCAGCAAAGAGATGTATAGCTCAACCAGCGGGATCAGCAGCTGTGTTTGCAGTGTGGGACATCACAACGCCCAGCATCGGAAAAATCATGCTTCCTCCTGAATGCTTTATATGCTATTGTTAGCAGCAGTAATCCGACGGTACAAGAGCTGTACAGGATTAGGAAGGAAGAGCATTCTCCCTGTGTTGCAGTGATTGCACAGTAAATTTCCACAGATCAGCGTGCACTGTGTTGAGGGTTTCTCAGATACAGCAGTCCTGTAATTGCTGCTACTTTTGTGGGCTTTTTAAACAATAAAGGAGCGGGGAAAAAAAAGTTGTCCCACAGCATGTAACTGTGAAACCTCAAAAACTGATTTTTTTTCCCAGAACAGTGGTTCTAAAATAAGTGGTTATAAAGTGGTTATAAAAGCAAATCTGCTTTTATAATCATTTTGTTGCTGTTGCTTGGATTTCAGGCAAGTGTACACCTTCAAGACTTTTTCCCAGAAGCACAGGATGGCTGGTTTCTTTAGCAATGAGTTTCAGTGTTGCCAGTCACTCTCAAGCCTCAAAAGTATGAAATCAGGTTAAAATATAGTTAAGCATTAAAACCCAATGTTGGATCCTATTTTACCTACTGCATTCTGACCTTGTCTGTGTTTTCAAGCTTTTGTTTACTTCAGCTAGCCTGAAAATAAAGAAGAGGCTCAGATTAGCCTCCACAAGTGGGTTTGTGGTGGGAAATATGTGCATGCACCTGTAGGTCCTACCCTTTCCGACTGCACCGTGTTCTCTGTTCACCGTGCAGCCCCCTGCCCTCAGACATCTCCCTGCCCACTGGAAAGCTGTAGCCCTGGCTCTGCCACAGGCTCCAGACAGCCTTGGCCATCCAGCTCTGCAGTGCTGGTACCTGCAGGGAGAAGAGTAGCACACTCGCGGTCTGTGTGCCCAGCTCCCGTTTATTCGGGTTGTGTTGGAAAGCTGGGCTTCATCTAACAGCAGCTGTCTGCCCATCACCCAGAGTCCAGCCTACGTTGACTGTGCAGTTTTTTCATTTGGAAGCAAAACCAAGCAAGAAGGATGGTTTTTATTCTGTTTTTCTTACTTAAAAGACATTTAAACACTTCCAGATATGGTAACTACCTGGGATTTATCTGTCTTCACATAGGCACAAAGGAGGGCACAGACTCAAGGAGATATATCCTTTTTTCATCCATCCTGTGCAATGGCACTTCTTCCCCTTCACATGGGTGTGAACAACAGCCTTGTCCAAGTTTCCCATTGGCAGCGTGACTGGAGCTATTTTCTATGGTCTGTAGCACTCTTTTTTTTTCCATGGGGCTATAACAGGAGATGGCGCGGTGACATGTGACAGGCTGATTTAGGCTCTGGTGAGAGGATGTTTACAGAACTGGGACACCGGCAATGTATTACAGACAAGCAGGATGTCTTTGCTACTCTTAACTCTGTGGATCAGCAGAGCTTAACCTGTTTGCTCCTTCCAAAACTGTCCCAAAGAGAACAGAGAACGTCTCTCTTAGGTGTTTCCCACCAATGTTTACAGAAATGCTCTGTTATGGGCCAGTGCCACACCTGGTATAACAAAGAACAAAATCCAGAGATGTGCAGGTGTAGCAGAAGCTGAATTCCCATTTCTTTTGGGAACTTCAGCAACAGCAATGGGAACACATCTCTTCAGAGCCAGAGACTACTTGCAGCTACAGATGCTTCTTTCTCTTGCCTGGGCAGAAGTACAGCCCCTCTGGTGAGAACTACACACACACACGTTTGCAGTGCCCTGGTCATCCTTATGTTGCATCCTGAGAGTCAGAATCTTTCCCCCATGAGCATGTGTGAGTGCTCCAGCCGGTGCTGATGGAAGCAGACAGCGAGACCATGAGGCAGCTGGTGAACCCAGAATAACTTTAGAAGTGAGTGGCCTTTCCACTGAAAATTACCTGGTGCCTGATTGCTCCCACCGGAGCCCAGATGAAAGCAAGCTGCCGGTGGCCCCTGAATAGTTCATGTGTGGCCGCTGCAGTGTGCCAGGGAGGAGCGGGGCTGTGGAGGTAGCAGCACTCTCACCCAGTAAAGCACCACAAAGGATTTGGAAGCACCTGTAGTTCATGCCATGGTTGGGTCACTTGGCCAAGCCCTAGATCAGGTACTTTGTCCCTGTAGTGAGCAGGAAGGGTCTGAGGTCAAGACGTGTTATGGTACTCTCACAGACAGCTGCTATTATCTGTGTGGCAAGGATTATACTAGTAAACCAGTTAGGTCCCTCTACTACAGTGTCCATGAAAACCACCTTCCTGACATGAGTCCTGCCCTGACAGTCCCATGACACCTCATGTCTTGAAATATTAACTCCAGATCATCTAGACTATAAAGGTCCCATCAATCCCACCCTCCCCAGATCTATCTGCTACCTGTGAGCAGCACAAGGTGGGAAGGAAGCAACTGGCTCCCCGCTCAGAGTCTTTAATGGTATGACTTGCTCCCTTCATTTCAGGCAGATGTAGGCTGTTTGGCCACACCTGCCCTCTTCTAGACCTTGTTTTTTTCCCAAGGGAATTTGCTGATGTGAATGCATAAAAGGCAGGAAATGGAAAAATTCAAGACCTGTTAGTGAGAGGAACTCCCCTAACCTTGCCTATGCAGAGCATCTCAGCAATCCAGCCAGGGACTGCAGTCCAAGAACATCTACATGGCACAGGGCTTAGCGCACTGCAGTTGAGAATGACAAAACATTCACATGCTGCATCCAGTGCAGCCAGATGGAGTCTGAGTACCAGGGTGCCCACTGCATATAAATAAGCTGTTTCCTAAATGACCTGTGATGTCGGCACGCCTGGTTTTCACCAGTGTCTTGTCTGTTTTGAAGGAGCACAAGACACTGCAGGTCCAGCTCGGTCTTCATATATGCTGATAGATGCTCATGCACATATGCTGATGCTCAGCACTCGCCATCAGCCTCTTCTTGGTCTGTAACCAAAGTGCTCAACTTGCACTGTTGAACAAGGGAACACAAAATTTAATGGATGTCCAAAATTTTCCTTGGTGTTAGCAATTGGGATTGTGGATATTCCTGTTGTTCTAGAAATAGCTGATAAGATTTCAAAGCTCCATAAATTGCTAGCCCCAACCTCATGAATGCCACAGGCAAATGACAGATGCTCACTTCTTACTTCAACACACTTTGAGTTGCATTGGTGATATCTTTGTTCTAGGAGATATGCCCCACAGTAACTCATAGAGGAGTTACTCATCAGGTTGCATTATAGGAGCATCACTGGAGTGATGGAGGAAGAAGAAGACAGGGCTGTATTAGTTACAAAATTATTACAAGCTGCTTACACAGTGTGCCTATAAAAAGGCAAATGGATGATAAAAAACAAGGCTGGGAGACACCGCAAGATGTCAGCTAATCCCCTTCCCAGCACAGTGGTGCTTCTGTCATTTATGACAGGAACGTGTCTAACCTGGTTTTAAAATCCTCCCATGCTGGAGTCACAAGATTTTCTCCGGACAATTTCCCCAGCATTGGCTCTGCCTGACAGTCAAAGCTTTCCACTCGTGTTGAACGAAAACATTGTTTGTTATAGTTTATTTTCACTATTTCTCTTCTTTTTGCCCACAGTTTGTTGCCTTCATCTTTGTGCAGATTTTTCACTTGAAATGGCTCAGCAGCTGTAAAAGCTATGCTTACCATTGTTAAACATCAGTTTTGTAGGGGGCATGTAAATGGTTTTCCTAAGGCTTCACCATTCATGAGCATACACACACACATCCGCATGCTAGCATGCCCCTCATTATTTTGGGAAGTCCTCTTGTTCCACCATGGAAGGAGAAAAAGAGATCTGCCTGCCCCAGGCAATGGGACCAGCTCTCCCCAAAGTAAAGTGGGATATGAAGTGGAAAAAATAAGCCAGAGTCAAAAACTGAAGTGGGATGCATCTCACCTGCCCTGTGAAATGGCTAAAAGGCAGGGAATCCTGCCTGAGCTACTCATCCCTAGCTCCCTTTCTAAGCACTGGAGAGAAAAAAGTGATTCATCTGGTTCTGAGTTATGCTTCAGGCAGGTGAATCATGCCCCAAAAGTGCCTCATTCTCTGTATTGGCCCTGAAGCTGGTCTAGACGGCTCACTTAGCAGGAGACAATGACAGTATCATCTCCCACGTCTCTGGATACAGGGAAAAAGGAGTGTGAGGCCAAGCTGGGAAGCTCCAGCACCAGACCCTAGGTCTGGGCAATAAAAGGATCAAGGTCTTTTCATCGTGCAACTTCAAGAACATTCCTCTGACCCTGGTTTTTGCTCCTTGTTTTCTCTTTCAGTGTAACCTTTTTATATGAAATCCAATAAATCCAATAAACTACCAGATCTGCAGTTTTCAAATGTTCTTAACCTATTGTGATAGAATAGAATAGAATAGAATAGAATAGAATAGAATAGAATAGAATAGAATAGAATAGAATAGAATAGAATAGAATGGAATAATTTCAGTTGGAAGGAACCTACAACGACCACCTAGTCCAACTGCCTGACCACTTCAGGGCTGACCAGAAGTTAAAACATGTTATTAAGGGTGTTGTCCAAATGCCTCTCAAACACCAACAGGTTTGGGGCATCAACCACCTCTCTAGGAAGCCTGTTCCAGAGTTTGACCACCCTCCTGGTAAAGAAATGCTTCCTAATGTCCAGTCTAAACGTCCCCTGGCACAGCTGTGAACCATTCCCACATGTCCTGAAACCACGTCTATACCGACAGCCTGAGCAAGACTCGTTCTTGGCCAGCTCTGCCATGATGAGGGTAGGCAGAGGAAAGCCTCGCTTCTGAGCAACTGAGGAGGATAGCTGGTGTTTCCAGACATGCCTCAAGGGAGGAAAGTTGGTGAGGGGTGCATGTGTGAGAGGTGCATTTGTAAGATATGCTGCACTGTGGAAGAAGGATGGCTCTTTAGCTCACAAGCTCTTGCCCTTGCTAATGTGTCAACCAGGCTCTTGGGCACTGGAACTGGTGCCAGCACAAATCCAGACTGGCTATTCTTTAAGAAGGCAAATGTCCCTGATGGGGAATTTTTATGATACCCCTTGAGGCAACTTAAACACCAGTTTGTGCTTAAATATAAAAGAAAAATTTAATGAACAATGCATTGTGCAGACTCCTACTGCAATATGTGGTTCTACATGGAGTCTGCAAAGATGTGTCACAAGCAGATTCCTTATATACACCAGCACCAATCCCTTGCAAGGAGTCTGTTCTGTCTCTGGCATTCCTGCTTCCAGCCAGTTTAACCCCTTCTTGTAGTTGGACCTTCTTGCCCTCCATGCCAGATCGTTCCTTGGTCACAAATTACCACTGCTGAGCAGTTAGAAATAGAATTTCCCCTTCATCCCAGACAAGACCCAGGAACCAAGAATTAAGCCCTTATGTGTGTAAAAGTGAGCAGGCTACAGTAATGTCCTTATCTCCTTATGACTATGTAGGGCCGGAGACGACTGAAGCGCAGCTCTCACAGCAGTGAGACAACTCTCTGGGAATCTGCTTCATGAGGAATCATGTCTACATGCAAGCAGAGACCATGATCCAGCTGGAAAATCCCTTGTGCTCTGCACCCCAACTCCTTGGCCACCCACGGCCAAGTGTTTAATCCACAGCCCATTGGGGCTGGCTGTTTTCATCAGAACAGATGATTAAACCAGGAGTGTGGGGCAGGTCTACATGGTGGCGCGCAAACACCAGAGCTGCTGTCAAGCCAGATCCCAACAGGAGTGGTAAAGCCATGCCCTGAGCTAGTGAGATCTGCCCCCCATTTCATTTACTAATGAGCTGGCTTAACCCCATCCTGATTGGCAAGAAAAGCTTAGAAATGAGAAGTGTCTTAGGACATGGCATGTCCTGGGCTCCAGCCAGGCAGGGCTGTGCCTTTGGGAAGGTACCTCTTTCAGGAGGTACTCTCGCTGCCCAAAATCTAGCAGGGTGCACTGGCCAGTGGTATCCTGGTGATCCCTTCCCTCACACAAGGGACTCAGGGCAGTTCTTGAGGTGGAGAGTGTGTTTGCCCTGTGTGCTCCAGATCAAGGCTATAGGTGCAGATTGAGGGGCAACATGGAAGGTTGTGGCCAGCCAAGCTCCTGGCCATGCAGGAATCATCATCTGTAAGGACTCGGGAGGCTCTGGATGGTGGATAATTAGGTACAAATATGCAGCTGATGTTTGGGCTGAGAGATAGATGGGAATCAGACTTGGGGAGTAATCTGCAAGCCGTGGGAAGAAAGTGCATAGGATCTACCAAGGAGGTGAGTGGGATCATTGGACAGTGGGGATTACTTCTGAGCCTTGCAGAGCTGCACCCCAGAAGGAGCATTTAAAGAACAGATTTTGTGAATAGCCCAAGAGTCCAAATTACAGATCAACAAACACAGCCAGATGGACACTGCTGCCGTCTGGACATCTGCATCATTTATTGATGCTATCAGGACCCAGCCATGCTGCCAAAACGGAGGCACAGAGTGCCCTTTGCCAAGTCTATGCCCAGCACGTCCTCCTGCTCTGCCACAAGGACAGAAAAAGCTAACCAGGACTCACGTTGTGAACAGGAACCTGACTTGGCTGTCCAGTGTTCCTGTGAAAACCTGTCCCAAAAAACCAAGCTTTAGTAAAACACTGTCCTGCCAGTTGAACCATCTGTCTTGCTCCAACTTATTAATGAGCCACATTCTTACCTCTGCTTGCGGAGTTTTTCAGGTCTGCTAGTCCTTTTCAAGCAGCTTATCTTTAGCCTTTTATCAACAACAATACTACCCTTGAAATCTGCCAGTGCAAAAGATACCCACATCCACAATCTTTTCAGGTCTGTATGACTAAATTAAACATTTCCCAAACCATTGGCATGAGATCAAGCGGCCCAGACCTTTCCACAACCTTGCTGTTAAACTCTCTGATCCTCCAGAACAACATGGTAGATCCAGTCCATCTAACGGGACTGGTGTCTGCTCTACAAGGAATCCTAAACCATGTCCAGAAGTAATTTGGAATAGCATCAGTTGGCACAGGCGAGTCATGCCCGCAGTGGCATGGGCTGTTTCTTGGCATTGTTTACTCAACCACTGTAATGGTGCAGAAGAGGTTTTTGATTAGTAAAAGCAGCTCATCATTCGCTCTGATTTTACTCCACATAAGTCTGCTGCAGCAGCCAGGAATACTAGAGCCTGCTGCCTTCAGAAACCTTCTGGAATGCTTACTGGAGGCACAGTGATCTCCAGTATTTATATACCATTAGTGATCTCATACAGCTCAGTATTAAAAAAACCCACCAAACCCAAACAATTTTAAGCCTGTAGCACAAGGAAGAAGGCTGCCTCTATGCAAATGTAGCCAGAAAATCCTCAGACCGTATTCCTGAGGCACTGCAAAAGGTGGCTGAACATAAAAGCTGTGGCTGTCTTCTCCCCCCTTTTCAGTGGTTAGTTCTGTCTGGTTGGGATTAGCACAGCATTGAACATGTCAGCTAGGTACAAAATTGTTGTCAGCACTAGAAAAATCACTTGCCCTGTGGACAAGCTTAATGCACAATAAGCTGCTCTGGTGAGGGCACAGATTCAGCACGTCCAAACACGGAAAGCGAACAGAAGACCTGTGTGTTGCTCATGTCTGTGATGAATGAACTGCAATGGATGGACTCCCTAGTTCAAATACCACAGAAAATTTCATTTCCCAGTGTGAACGAAGATCTGATTTATACAAACAAAAACGTGGCGCTGAGTCTGTACAGAGTCCCAGGACAGTGTGACAGATAGTTTTCCCCAGTCCACGCTCAGCACTGTTACTGCCGCATTAGTGCTGCACACAAAGAAGCGGTAACCTGATTGAAAGGGAGAAAGGGCAGCAGCAAACAGATGCCATCTGCCAGGGAGCTGACCCTGAGCCACTCTGCCTTGAAACAGTGACTCCGGTGTCAGCAGCAAAGCTCTGCTTGCAAGGGTGAAACACAGAGCAATTGACCTTTAGGTGACAGTTTGCAAAGTGCCAGCTCGAATGACACTGTGGGGAGGGGGGTGAGCGTTATTAAGGTATGTGATATCACCCACAAGCAGGACAATAACAAAATTTCCCCTGGGAAAAAAAGGCTGTGATTTCTCCCGATGTTAGACTTCTTGGCTCACTGCTTCACAAGAGCTTACCACCAGGATACCTGCATTTCTTATAAAAGGTAAATTGCCTTTTAACTCCTCTCCATTGGTTTATAACTGTCCTACTTAGATCTAATGATGTGCAAAAGTTTACAAAGCATTTTCAGATGACCTGGAATGCTTGCCAGCTTGTGAGTAGAGCAAATAGCTTAGCTAGGATAATAAAGAGGAAATCCACTGAAGTCATTAAGATGTTTGCATTTGATGAGACAACCACTGCCAAGGGCCAGAGAAAAAAAAATGAGCCAGTGCTGCTCATGCAAGGTGCTGTGAGGCATGTCTGCATCCATCGTGGACCTCTGGCAGGAGTGACTTGTTAGGCTCAAGTCTTTTCCCAGTGCACCAACTTGATTACTTTCTGCCCAAGATCCTGAAAAGCTACAACATGCAATTCAGCAATCCCACACACAAGCAAATAAATAATAAACTAAATCCCATAGTTACCACCTCTCCAAAAAGCTGCGGGAAGAAGGATTGAGACAGCAGGTGAACCTCACTGGTGCTTACTTAGGGAAACATCATCAACCTGGAATTATAGGGTGGAGTTAAAAACCTCTTTCGATCCATCTCCATTCTTGTAGCTTTCAACCATATTTTACAACTTCAAGGAAATTTTTTTCCCCTTTATTGCTGAGTGAGATGCACCCTTCTTCCCAGGAGAATTGGGTAGCCAACTGCCTGGAGAACAGGGAGGACCATTGCAGGAGGCCTAAGGGCTGAACACTGAACTGCGAGGCGTTAGGGAGGAGGCAATGGAATGCAGACGTAGCGGCCCTTGGGCTCCTGTTGGGTATGTCCCTTCTCACCACACGCACCTTGGAAACTGCGACAATCACAAATACCTTAGGAGCAGCAGGTGGAAAGGAAAATTTTATCTTTGTCATTCAGCCTCAGGGACAAATGCAAGGGGAAGGCAGAAGGGATCAGGACTGAAAGCAAATAAAAAAATGCGGGTTTGCACTGATAACTTCTGTGAAGAGGCCAGGAGTCAGACACCTTCAGGCAATGTGTTACAAGGGCCCTTGTCCCTGCCCTCTCAGCTCCACTGTGGGAGATCCTGTGATGCCATCAGGAATTCTGTCCACTTGCTTGGGGATACTTGACCTTCCTCCTTCTTCGTCTCCTACTATTTTGCTTTCTCACCCTAGACTCCAGTTCCTGGAGAAAAGAAAAAAAAAAAAAAAAGAAAAAAAAGGAGGGTTGCTAGTGCTCAAGTGGGAGATTTTGCACTGAGGCTTATGTTTTACCCAAACTGTCAGAACACTGTTTGAGGACTAATACTAGTTGGTTATATCAGAACAAATCCAGATTAACTCTTTGCTTTTTGTCTCCAACTGGCTGTGGCAACTCAGCATGTCCAAGTAGGTATCTGGAAGAATAATACAGAATGCATGCCCTTCCAGCTGGACATTAAAGTCATCCCTAATTGGGCTCATTATGTGCTGACTCCCTATGTGTCATTTCAAGAGCTCAAAGGTGCCTTATGAGAAACTAATGACTTCAGAGCAATGTACATTACACACTGTTACACAGAATTCTTCCTCAAGCCTCATTTTCCTTTGTAGGAGTCACAACAACACTGGATTTTTTGTAACTAGATAAACACTGTGACAGCAGCAATTGTCTGCAGTAAAGAAATTAGTCACAGGTAGAGTGCTGAAGTCTTCAAAATCCACTTCTGCACCGGGAAGCTGTGTCCTTTGCTATGCCATTGCTTTCTGACATGACCCTCTTCTGATGCAGCACAGGTGTTGTCCCAGGGCTATGGAGTTCCTGCGACAAGAAGACATAAAGTTTAAACATAGGCAATTGCTGGGATTCAAACAGATAAAAACTGTGTTAGGAGCAGTTTCATGGGCACTTAGTGGATGCTGTATTTGCATATCCCCCTCCTCACCATTCATAAATACATGCACAAGCGTCATTTTATTCACACAAATTTTGGCAAAAGGCCCATTGAATTCAGCGGAGAGAAGTCCATTGACTTTGGTAGACTTTGCACATTGCGTGTGAGAACAGATGGAGGCTCCATTCACCAGTTGCCACTCGCTATTTAAAGCTTATTATTGTTAAAGAGTTTTGTTAATACATTCACAAATGAAGCACGATCCAAGTGGTATAACCACCACTGAGAGCTGGAGAACGGCAGACAGGCTCTTCAAACAAGGATGGAGTGAACAAAGGGCATGGCTGTACACACAGAGCGTACGAGCAGTTTACTGGCCCACTCATCTCCCGACCTTCAGAGACAGCAGGTCTGCAGCCAGTGCTTTCTGCCCACAAGAAAAAGGCAGTTTTCAACGGTTCAAGTGTGAGACACCACAGACCTGACACAAGAGAAAGAGAAAGCAACCACGCATGAGCACAGGTGCTCTCTGCTGTCGACAGGAAGGGCCCGTGGGTTTTGGCAGGAGCTGCACTGAGCCTTTCCATAACTATGGCTATCCAGAGTGGAAACCCTCCTTGCATCATGAAGGAACAAGGAATCACTTTTCCTGAGCGCAGCCAGAGGAAGGGAAGTCTTCTAGAGCAAAAGATCTCCCTACACATGGCTGCTGCAGCTTCACTGAAGATCTTTCCTCCAGGCACCCACACCATTGTGTTTCTCAAAGGTAGATCTCGTCTCACTCCAGTGGAGCTCCACAACTCCACGTAGCAAAGGACGTAATGCTGCGACTGCCCACTGGCTCATGGGCACGCAGTGCTCGGCAATCAGCTTCTGTAAAAGGCAGGAGTTTACCTTGCCTACGGGGCTCCAGGGCTATAACAGCCTTAATAAATGTGCCTGTAGTGCAGAAATTTCTGGCATTAATAAAGCAGGAGGGACAATGGCTCTCACAAGCAAGCTAGAAAGAGAAGTTAAAAATCCATGGGGGGATAAAATCCAAGGAGTAAGATAAAAAAAGAAAAAAAAGACTTGTTGGGCTAATCTAGAGGAAGCACTAACAGACATAGGAGTAGCAAGCGGGAGAGGAAAGGCTTACTCCAAAGTGAGAATGCAACCAGCAAAAATGGGTCAGTAAAGAACAGGTAAATTTTCTCCTGCTGCAGCCAGAAGCCTGAGTCCCTGGGTCTTCTCCAGAAAGTGGTGAGAGAAACACACCTGGCACACTCAACACAAAAACCATTCCCTGCTGCAGCAGCTTGAGCAGGTCTGAGCCATCACTGGGCAAAGCACCCTCTGAGACAGATATAAATAATCAGCATTGATCTATGCAAATACCCCAAAAGATACACTGCACATACATGTGGCAAGATCTAATTAATTTCAGCTCCCAAATACCTGATAAAGATGGCATCAGTGCAGCCTGCTCAGTGGCACGTTCCCAGTTGTTAATTATTAGAGTGTTGCAGCTGGGGAATGTCTTCTCCAATGATGTGAGCCCCATGTCTCAGCGCTGCTTGGTGTTTTAACTAGACAGCAGCAAAGGTTAGCAACAGACAAGTTTGGGGACTACCCAAACAGTAGTCCCAGCTGCATCACCTACAACTGAAAACCAAACTTAGGTTTCCTGATTTTGTCTTCTTTAATGGGCTCACAAATGTGGCAGTGGGACTGTGTGGAAGTGTCAAAGCTTTGGGGCTTTCACAACAGGAGGAAAGCACATTTCTGGTCCTGGGAAACAGAAATCCTCCCTAGAAAGACCAAAATAACTTAGCTGTGTCCTTCAGTGGGCTTTCATTTCTTGTGCTGGTGTCTGTGGCTTGGGTTTTCCAAGCTGGGAAGCTGCTTCTGGTGTCAAGTGTTTCTGAAACTCTCAAGCATTCATAGAGCTGTGTGCAGTGCTCTGCTTTCCTTCAGAGAAAGGACCTTCAGAGAAAGGTCTTCTCGACCCACTCACCCAGGCTCTACATCATTGCTTGGACTTGGCAAACCATGTGAAAGGAGCTGGGAGATCTTGGGGACATGCTGGGTGCTGTTGCCCTGAGAAGGATCTTCTGCAGCCAGGAGAGGCTATCGGAGAAGCTAAGTTTGCTCTTCTTTTGGTGTGATGACAACTCAGCTTGGCACCACCAGGGCCTTGGAATGGGACAGAACAAATGGATCCATTGAGAAACAGATGTATGGAGAAATGGACCTCTCCCTCCTGCGCCATCAAACTATCTCAGTTCAGGCAGCAGCATGACAAATGATTGAGGTCCTCCTATTCTCCCAAAGACACTGGATATGGTCTGCACCCCGTCAGCTGTCTGGACAGCTTTTCTGTCGGAGGTGCCTGGACAGTCCAACAGTCTGAGCAGCACATGCCAAAAGGATGTCAACATTCCTTCAGTGGAGGTCCTTGCATCCCTGGGGGACTTGCTTACTGCCCAGATGCTCAGACCACCTATGTAATGGGGAAGAACATGAGGCAGAGCTGCCATAAAAGAGGTTCTGACCACTAGAAATGGACTTTGTATGAGATCCTCACAAGAGACAGCCACAAGTGACAGTGAAGACTACATAGGAAATGCAAGTGTGTCCCCAGAGAAGACGAGACACCCACAGTTTCCAAGAAGACTGTCTGAGGGATCGTCTGTTTGCAAACTTCCTCATGAGATTTGTCACTGTGGCACGGCTGCCGTGTAGGCACTCGTCGGGACTTGAGAGGCAGCCTCTTTGAGGTAGGTTCTGCTTGACTGCAACCATTTTCAGCACCATGAAAGAACACTATGACTTCCTCAAAATGAGCTGCAGGCTGGAGGGATCCTCTGTTTGAGAAGAGTTGTCATCCAGCTACTTCATTTGGTTTTCAGTTACTCTGTGCACCGGTGCAGCATTGCCTAAGCCAAACACAGACCAGAAGCTGACCCTTGTGATACTGCAACATCTCACCAGGAGTAGGAAAACACAGCTCACATCTTCAGCTTCAGAATCAGGAAAACACAGCTTCAGAATCAGACAAAAACTTCCCTTTCATGTTTATTAGAGCAACAGTAGCCAATGGGAATTTCCACTTGCTTGCAAAAATGGCATTTTGTTCTGTTTGAAATAAAAATGTCTAAATAAAAATATTGTTTCTGCACTTGAAAAAAGAAAAAACAGGTCTTATTCTAGATGTTTTGCAAAGATTTTTTTTATTAATATTTTTCCCAACTGCCCTCTAAATTTCACCATTTTTCTGATTTTTAATGAGCAACAGGAGACAGCAGAGGAGCAAGAGGAAGGGAGGTTTCTGCACTCATAGGGAAATATTTTTCAGATTTAGATTTCCCCAGGAAGCTGAAAATGGACACCCAGTCCAGTGGGAAATTGTTCGCATTGATGCACATCTCAGCTGGCACTGCCTGGGATTAGGCTATGTCCCCTTCGTAGGGCAGAGTGGCTCTAAAGACCGTGCAAGGTGACCCACCTGCGATCGGCCGTGGGCTCTGCCAGGCATCCCTCTGTGGCTGGTGTGACAACGTGGACTCCTGGAGGCTGAATCATGGCAGCTAACATGCTCATTATGCATGCTCGTTAGCATTTGTTTGGAAAGCAAATACACTGCCCTCACTATTGAGTTTTTCTTATGCTGTAGGTAAGACAAAGCTGAATTAAGAGCTTGAGACACAGAGGTAAAGCCAGGGTTCTGCACATAGGCGTAAATGTTGGCACCAACCAGCAGCTAGTGAGGGCAGAGCCCTCTCTGGAAACTGCTGTGGAGGTCCCTGTGTGCTGAGGTCCTGGAGGAGACAGAAGGACGGTCTCCAGGTGGTCCCACCCTTAGAGGGGTAAGACAGACCCTGGTGGTGTTGTCCACCATAGCTGTCCTGAGCATGGGAATGGGGGGGGGTCAGATCAGCCCCAGGGAGATGGGGGAGATGTGACCCTCGGATAACACAGACCATCTTCCACCCAGTGCAGAGCTTGGCTAGACCACTCCAGGTGGGCACCTCCGACTGCCTGAACCCTCTGGCTAAGAAAAATGGAGGAAGGATTTAAAAACCATTGGAGTCTGGCTGGAATGATGCATTTCACACAGATTACCTATAATCTGCTCTGTAAAGAGCTGACTCACCAGACGACTCCTCATGAGACTTGGATGAGCCAGCAAGAGCTTGTTCCAGTGGTCAAGCACTGGGAGAGGGCCCAGTGGGACCATGGAGTCTCTGTCCTTTAAGATTTGCAAAACTTGACCGGACAAGACACTGAGCAACCTGTGCTAGCATTGCAGTGAGGCCTGTCTGAATTATAATGTGATTTTACACTCCATATCCCAGTAGTGCTGGAGCACATCAGGAGTGAAGTCCTTGCACAGAGTAATGCCAGAGTCACGTAAGATGAACAAAGTCTGCTATTTCTACACTTCTTAAAAATGGTTCAGGGAAGAAAGTGAATGTTTATGAGTTGTAGAGGAACTGAGTACCTCCAGTCCCCCGCTTTCTCTTTCTGCTTCAGGGCTTTTTGTCAAGACTACAGCAACAGCATCTCTTGGGTCAGAAAGTGGCTTGAAGGGCTTGTTTAGAGGTTTTTTTCCATCATCTCACATATCTCCTTCCAAGGCTGGTGGTTTCAGCCGTGGTTAATGAGCACACTACCATGGAGCTGATGCGTGTTCAGTGTCTCATATAATAATTGAGACGTGCATCTTTCAGGCAGACTGCAAATAAGCTCATCTTACAACAAAAGCTGTGTGTTTTGGGCAGGTTACCTACACCTCAAGTCTCTTCAGTAGTGAGCTATTTTTACAGCACCTCTTCTTTAACCATTTGGGTTGACCATGTACCTGCCGCCTTCCTCTCCATGCTAACCCACGCATCACGCAGCCCACAGAGACACAGCTACACGGCATCATGTTTCCCCATACAGAACCACCCTGGTGGGTTGGGGAAGTCGATCTCTTACTTGTTTGATACCTGTGGGCATGCCCAACAGCTTTACTGAGAAAGCCATTTTTTTCCACCCAGAATTAACTCATATGCTCAAAAAAGGCCACTCCTTTGGTCTGCAAGGCCATGTCTGGCCCTGTGCTCTTCTGCATCCAGTGGAGCTACTTAAAAACCATGGGCTCCTTCCACTCAGCCACTGGAACAAAAGCAGAGGAAAAAGTGTTTCTTCTATATTCCAAAGCTGATTCTTCAAAAATAAAGCAAGCAAAAGTTCCGACCCCAGCTGCAGGCCCACCAGTGAAACCACGCCAGGCAGGAGAGGGACACGAGGCATTTCACTCCCAGAAGGCATCGCTGTCCCAAGCTCAAATCCAAATAGTTCTCAAGTTGTCAGGTTTGGGCAGTTGGACTTTGCCAAATAAAACTCTAAACTTGCTGCTACAAACAGTTCCCATAAAAAACACAGTAAAATCAAACTCCTACATTTCCAGGGAACAATTACGTGAGCTGAACATGGCAGATAAACCCTGTGCAGATCTGTCCCTCCTCACCCATCCACCCTCCTGCTCCAGTGCAGAGGGCATCGCAGGGCGCGATGAGTCCCTTGCACAGCCATAGTGGTTATCATCTGACCCAGCTGCTCTGCTGCCATGCTCCCAGGCTGGGCGGGAGGGTTGGCACCATTGTCCCCTCCTCCTGCTGACCCTCTCCACAAAGGTGCCACTCTGTGCATCCATGCCTGGACCCAAGGACCAATTCTGTGCCGGTACTGAGGTTTCGCAACAGTAACCCGGTGCTGAAGAGCAGCTTGGCTCTGTAGCTGGTATCAGTTAGTGTGTGCAGAGTCTAAAAATAGAGACCCTCCACTCTCACAATGACTCAGAGATGCAGAAGGGAAACCCGCAGGCTCTGTGCTTGGCTGTCCCCTGATCTAATTGAAAAGTTTTCATCTAAAACTTTGTTTTGACATAAAACGGCTTTTTGAAAAACAAACTAACCAAAAAAAACCCCAAACCCCAAACCTCATCTCTCACCACCAAAGCTGCTGGGAAGTCTTCTCATTTTGTCTAAGTTTGGAAGAGGTCTTGGCCAGAAAAGTATGACATTTTGTATTTTTTTAATTCCAGTTGGCAAGCCGCCTGTTAGTATTTACCTGCTAAGCTCTTTCTTGGAGACCTGTGAGAGCACATGAAATGGTAATGCAAGTGAAAGGTGTGCAAGTCCTCTGAAATTTTCATGGGAAATACAGTACACTTTCCAGACAGCTCTAATTCCAGCTCAGGAAGAAAACAAATCCACCAGCTGGCCTCGTGAAACCCCCACAGTGAGGCGATCCTTTAGCACTGCTCAGGTTTTGGCCATGCCATGGGTGATGGCGTTCTGGAGGCTGAGGGTCTGGGTGGGGAAGAGAACTGGGATCCCATGGGGAGATGCATTGCTGCTCCAGCACTATCTCCCCCATGAGGAGAGCAGGTTCTTCCTCCCTGCCCCTCTGTTATCTGCCCCATGGTTACCAGTAATTTTAAGATTGGTCAGGCACTGGGACAGGTGCCGATAGGTGGTGGAGTCTCCATCCCTGGAGATGTTCAAAATGACTGGACAAGGCCAGGAGCAATCTCCTCCAGCTTTGACATTAGGAGGTTGGACTAGAGACCTCCAGGGATCCTTCCAGCCTTAATTTTTCCAAGTTTCTAGTGTAACCCCTCTCACGGTCTCATGCCTAGAGGAGTTGGGCAGTCACAGTGGTGAGAAGCCCATCAGCAGAGGAGCAGAGTGGCCATGGCAGCCAGGCACCAACCCAGCCTGCTCTCCAAGCCTCCTCTCCAAACCTCCTCTCCTTCCACTCGAGCCCCAGCTGGACTCGTTTTGTCCTTCCCCACTTGCAGGACAAGGGAGGGAGCGACAGTGCTGGGACACTCTACGCAGAAGTCAGGCTCCAGGACAAAAGCACTTTGCTCATGAGGCAAGCCCCACAACCGTGCTGCCAGCTCCACCGCAGCACTGGACTTGGGCACCCGGCCGGGCTCTTCATTTCCCTACGTGGTGCCCAGAGACGAGACAGACTGGGCTAGCTCTGCGGTGGTGCCTGTGTTGGACTGTGGCTCTACGAGTGTTTCCTCATTGCATGCGCAGAGCTGTGGAGGTACAACCCAACTGACTCATGACAGTTGGGATGCTTAACAGTGAGAAAGCCAGGCTTCAGCTGACAGAAAAAAAAAAGTGCTGCTGAAGTTGGATCACTCTGCGTTAGCAATCAAGCATGCACTGGTGTAAGAGCTGTGTCACGTGTGTCTCATCCTGCACTTAACATACCCTAAGAGCATCCTTGCTGCCTTCTCTCCACTCTGTTGTGGCTTCAGGCCCAATCTCCATCACAGACAGCAAGCCTGGCCCCAGAGCAGGAGGACATGAGCAGACACACCTAGAAGAGGCCTTCAAACGCTGCATTAAACCCCTGTAGCATCAAAGGCCTTAGGAAAGGACTGAGCCCTGAGGGTGACCGCGGCAGGAGCCCGGCTCAGTCCCTGTCTTAACCCGCTGTGGAGACGCACCAGACCCGCTCTGACCCAAAGAGGACCTCAGCGCAGCCCTGGTCTCCCAATGTGGGGCTGCCCCGCAGGAGACACAGCTGGAGCACATTCCCAGCTCCCACAGGAACACCGACACGTCTCTGTGCCTCGGCTCCCTGCTGTACAGGGCAAGGGGAGACAGTGAAAATGAGATCAGCCCGTAGCTGATGGGATGCCAGTAAATCCCACAGACAGCTGGGATGAGAAAGACCTCAGGAGGAAGCCACCCCCTCCTTCCCTGTCAGGATCACCCCTACCTAAACTAACAGACCATCTGCCTGCTGCCCTGGCCCGTGACCCCAGCAGGGCAGAGCCGCCTGGCAGCAAGGACTGCGGGTGCAAGTAGCTGCTCCAGCTCCATCCAGAGCTCCCTGCTCAGCACCAAGAGCTGAGACCACCCCACCCATTGTGCGCTCCTGGCTGGGACGTTCCCTTTCCAGAAACCCACCATCGCTTTACCTTGCTCGTGTCTGAGGGAAGGTCACGAAGCAGCACGTTGCTCCTTGTCGCTGTATGCAGGTTACAAGTGTCCCCTGCGTGGCAGCAGTCACTGCTCCCACCACCTTGGCGTGGGCTTTGTCACGTCCTGCTGAACACCACCTGGAGCTTCAGCAAGTCCATTAGGGATGAGATGGCCTGTCCTGAGCTTACCCTAGAGCTGACCCTAGATGCCGCAAGCATCTGCCAGATGGGGCGTGTGAAGAAGTGGCGTGTGGTGAGCCCTGCTCACAGGGGCGGCTGCTGGTCCTCGGGCTGGGGAGTGGGTGCAGGATCCATGGCCACCTTTCAGATCACTTGTGCCAATGCCTTGCAGCCAGCCCCTGCTCAGGACAGGGTCCATCCCATTCTCTTATTGGTTTTGGACTCTCAGAAACCCAGATAAAGATATCTGCTGCAAGACATACAACTGAATTTTCAATTAAATCATTGAACCAGAAAATGATTTTATAATCAATTGAGATCAAGTCACTTTTATTTTCCTTCTTCCTCACCAGCAAAGTGTTATGTTTGGGATTAGCAAGGAACATTTTGTTCCAGCTGAAGCAAAATTTCTGCTTTTATTATAGACCTTTGTAACAAAGTCAAGTCCTTGGTCCTTGGGGGGTCGGTTCACTTCTAACTGAGAACCCGATGCTGAGGCTCAGCTAGGACATCGGGTGCCTGGTCTGAGTCCTGCCTCCACCCCTGGATGTGTCCCACAGCAGGTTAGGAGGTCTCAATGGGCCCCCCATACCTCACTCCTGGAGAACCTCTATGGACCAACTGTCACACGCAAGAGCAAGACCCCCGCCCCTATGGAAGGACCATAACCCCTAGGCTGGCAAGATGTTCTCACTCTCCGTGGACCAATAAATATTTCATTATTCTTCACAAAGCAGAGAGGACTGAGACAGTCTTCCACCCCCTGGCTTTGCACACCCACAGCAGGACAAAGGCGCTCCACAGCTCAGCAGCTGTGGGAGTCCAGTCCCAAAAATCTTATTCAGACCAGAAAGTCATGTCCAGTGTCCTGTGACCATCACTGGCATTTCCACGAATGCCATATTCACTGTGAGAAAAGTCATTCTCTCTTAATAATGATACTTGAGTTGGTGGAAAACACTGGGAGTTTTTCCCCCATGAGATAAAACAGCATTTTGTTTTGATCTGAATCAAGATTTTCTTTTAATTTTAGTCTGCAAAATTTTGGAATTGATGGCTTTTTTCCTTTCCCCTCCCGACTTCTTGTCTGTTTTTTCCTCTGAAGCTGCCAACCCCCCAAGGTGTCCTGGTAAGGTTTCTGAAATTTGTGGATACAAGGCAGGATTCAGATCCCCATGAAATTGCCAGCTGCACTTTAAACCAGAATAGATGTGCTCTGAAATAGGGCACTGGGACAAAGAGAGAAGCGTAGTGTGCCCAAAATGCTCATAATGAATAGCAGCACAGAAATGTCACTGCTCCTACACACCAGCCCATCATTAAATACTTCCACTTTCTTCAGTGAAATGGCAAAAAAATAGTTGATGCTTTCAGCACAGCACAAAAAATGCTATCCACATCTACCTTAAAGTGTCAGATTCATGCAGGAAGCAGAAGTGTTCCTGTGAGATTAGCATCTCTGTCTAAAACATGTTTGTGAAAGGTGAGAACACAATATTAGCAAAGTACAATGTTCCTGCTGCATCTCTGTGTGTTTTATTAATGATAACATTATTAAAATGAGATTATATGCTCTTTAGTTCACTTTTTTTGTTGGTTTTTTAATCATAACTAACTCAAAGGAGTTCCTAGTTTCTGGGCACTTGTTCAGAAATGTATTCTTCCTGGACCTTAAAATAACCCTTCTAACTCAGTCCTTTATGACCGCAGCAGAGCTCTGCTGTATGATGGCTAATTCCCGTGAAGAAATGGTGATTTCAGCTCTGAGCAGTGAAAGCTCAAAGAATTGAAAAATCTGCTTATTTTTAGTAGGAGCTGATCCAAATTTTCCTGACTGCAGGAAAAGGAATCAAAGATGCTGCTGAAAAGCAGCACCAAGGCAACAAGTCCTCTCCCACTGATGAGGGCAGGGTGGCTGTTCTGCCTCTCCCACCTTCGCCGCTGGCTGAGGGCAGGACTGGACCCTCTTAGGCCAGCGATGTCCCTTCGAAGGGTTTAAGGCAGCCTCTCACCTTTCTACCATGGCATGAGGACAACCAGCCTCCATGTAAACTACATGGTTGAGAGGTTGAGTTGGGACATCCAGAATTTGGGATTACTGTAGAAACACTCATTCTGAAGAGCTGCTCCAGCGTTTAGGCACAGCGAGAGCCCTGTGTCTCACAGCTCACATCTCCCTCACAGTGGTGCCTGTGGCCATACCACTGCCAAGAATACCTTTGGTGGGTTTAGCTCCATCTACAGCGGCCAGAAAGGTGGGCTCAAGATCAGATTAGCTGCTCATCCATGTTAGTGATCTACGGGAGTGCCCTGGGGACTGGCTTTGGGGGTCCTTGTCTTGCATTCCCAGGGGACACCCTCCTGCCTCCAGCATGGGTCAGTGCTGCCTCAGCAGCCTCGAGCTACCTGCCCACCTGCCAAACCCAAGCTGAGCTCAGTCTTTGCAGATCCCCAGCACCAGGCATCAGGACAGACCTTGGATTCATAGTCAAATGTGATTATAGATACAGCACAGGAAAAGCCAAGGGAGTCTTTCTGGGCGTTCATTACCTCAAGTCATCGTTTGTCTCCTTCCTCAGCTGCCTCATGGGAGATAAAAGAGGAGAATAATGAGTAACGCCTATAGAAGATATTTTGGGATTAGTTTAGGAGCCATAGATATTTTTATGGACAATAATCAAGTGGATTTAGTGAGGTATTTTAGTTTTGTAGGCAGCATTCATGGATTGCTGCTGATTACAGTACCCATGCTTCACAACAAATGTGGACAAATTAGAGTTTGTCTGGGATTGTTAGATTTCTTGGAAAATTAGTGGCAAGTCTGAAAAAAATTCCTACATTCTTTATCCAGAAGAAGAAAACATAATTTGAGGCTGTGACTTCTAACTCCCGCTGAGTGGCAGATGACCTGACTCCTTCTTGTGGCTTTTCCCCAGCTCTGTAAGTGACTCCAGTAGTCCCACGCATGCCAGGAAGGATGGGCAGCTCTGAAGTTCCTTATGTGCGTGTCTGCTCTGCTAGCCCACTGAGCTTACAATGCTGGGAAAGGATTAATTTGGGGAGTCTTTGAGTGCTGCTCATCCAGCACCAAAGCAGTAGTGCTGGTCCCCCTGTTCTGGTCTCTCCATCCCAATGCCACAACCAGAGAGGAAATGTGATTGCATCAGCACAGAGAAGTGTCGATGATGCAGCTTGTGGCCACGCAAGCAGGATTGAACTGGCTGAGCAACAGTAGTATTTGGCAATGGTCACATTCTGTCACAGAGCGTCACCAGCTCTGCCATTTCCAAGACCTGTGCTTCTATCCATAGGCAACTCCTATTTTTAGTAATTGTGCTGGTGGCAACGGCCCAGCCTCCAGGATGTTGATTCAGACACCCAGACACTCAGCCACTTCCTGTTTGGATGCGCTAAAATTATTTGCATCATTTAAAAAGTGATGTTGGTTAAGGGAAACAAAGCGTTATTGTCAGAGGAGGCCGAGCACTGTGTTACGTACTGATGTACAATGGAAAAAAAGCAAAATGAGCAGTCTCCATCTCCCAACAGCAGCATGCACATACAGCATGTCCCCAGGAGCCACTTTCACCACTCTCCCCGCACACCAGCACTTGTGTTGGCACAGCAATGCAGTCAAGCACTGTGATCCCCTGCTGAGCCTCCTCCCCGGGCTGCTCTGCCAGACCAGGGCAACCCAGTATCATATCTAGCTACAGAACAGGAGCAGAGACATACCCAGGAGCGGTGTTCTGCTGGCTGGAACAAGCAATAGAAAGTACAGGCTCCAGCATCTGCCCCTGCTCTGCCACCCAGGCAGTTATGGCTGGTGACAAGTTTTTCATAGCAAAGTGCAGCTTTCCACTGTGACACAGTCTTTGTAACCCCACTGCGGGCATAAATGTGGCACCTGAGATGTTCATGAACTTCTGGTGACTAGACGTCCAGGGGCATGGGTCTCTACCCTGAAGGCTTTGTGGGTGGTGACTGTGTCTGTAAGCTGGCCTCAGCTCTTGTCTCGTCACCCCTGTACCTAACATCTTGCCCTTAATCTGCCAAAGCCCGTGCAGCTGCTGAGTGAAAGGGCAGACATGATTCAGTTTGGGATGACTGCTTCTGGGGAGAGTGGTGATGGAGAGGGCCCCTGCCCAGCGCTGCTGGTGTCCGAGTTCCCCAGCCTGCAGAACCACAAAGCCTGGTGGTGCCCCAGGACCTGCTGTGGCTCCCACCCAGAGGGGCAGTCAGGACACTTTGCTGAGGAGCTGTGGATACTTGGAGACATCACTTGTCCACTCAGCTGCCCTAGGCTGTGCATGCAGCCAAAGCCTTTGTGGCTTCTCTACTTCCAGAAGAGAGGTCAAGAAAAAATTGCAAACTATTTTTTTTGAATCCTTGCAAGTGATCCTTTCCCCACTGTCTGCAGGACCTGAATGTCTGATAATGCCCAACTGCTCCGTGCTCAGCTCTTCCCTATCTCCCAGACAGACAAAAAACCCCAGACCTTTACTTCAAATGTTCAAGAAGGGAGTTGTCCTGGATGTTTCACATCCCACCTCCAAAATATGATCAATTTGGCCTTTCTTCTGTTTTTTCAAAGCCTTACTAATCTATTCCAAATGTCTAGGAAAGTTAATGACTCAATAGGTTTTTCCCCACAGTCTGGACAAGCAATCTCTTGGCAAGGGCTGTTTATGACTTAGCTGCAGATGGATTTACCTATACTGCCTTCATTTTAGCTGAGAAGCCACTAGTTATGTGGACCAGGAGCTTGAAAAGTGACTGGATATCTTAGTGCCTTGACTTTTCACACCCACCTTAAAAAGCAAACAGCTGGGCACCTATAAATGAAGGCAACCATGTTTCACTGTCCCTCTGAAAAGTCTTTACCAAAGTGCATTTTCCAAGCCCAGATTAGGTGGGTGCGCTGTTTAAACTAAGGAGTAAGAGGCAAATTACAAATAACAAATCACAAGAAGGGGGTTCTGAGTCATCCTCAGTCAATGACAGAGGCTCTGCAATCAGAATTTAGGTCATAACTGCATTGCTATTGTATGTGCAGGAATATAATCTGGCACCCACAGTGGTAGCTGTGTTGAGTCAGCAAGGCAAACAAGAGTCAAAAATAGTTAAATCTATTTTTTGTCATTGCATTTAGCAACTGTTTCTGAATATCTGCCACAGCAGAGCAAACCTGCAAAGTCACAGACTAGGATTTCTCAGAGTAAAGTTGCAATTTGATTGTTGCAATGTGTTTTAAACTTCAGGTTGAAGGTTCCCAGCTCATGGCATCCCAGAGTTCTTCATGCTTGAATATACTTTTTGATTTTATCATCTGATAGTAATTTGTCAGGTTAGCAGGGATAATAAAAGAAACCACCGGTCTGAGAAGACAAGGATCTCCCTCCAGCAGTCTGATTAACAGAGCACGCAGTGCGTGCTCAGAGCCAGCTTGGAGACCTGGAGCAGGGTGCACAGTCCTCGTGTTTCCCCATGCACCTTCAGCTGGCAGCAACCAGAAATGCTATTGAGAAATCCTAAGCAAGTCTGATACAAATCGTGGGTGATGGTAGAAGGAAGGATCCAAGGCCTTTTGCTCACAGAGAGGACCATGCTGCCAGCTCCCTGAGATAAGGTGAACACCGCCTGCTCTTGCCACAAGACCCAGCCAGGAACAAACTTTCCCCATATCCCAGCACTCAAAATATCTGGCCTTTACAGCTTGGCAAGACACAATGTCCAAACTCAGATTCCCAGATCCACCCAAAACCGCATGTCCTGAGTGCTGCTTGCACATTTCCCTCTGCATTGATCCAGTCCTTTTGAAGAAAGATGAGACTTTGTATTTTCAGCTTCATCGACGTTCCCTTCTCCGACCACACACTGAATCTGAGAGTGTGCGAGCTGATCACAGTGTTGTACAAAGATAAGTCTTTGATTACAGAGTTGAAAACCATGCTGGTTTTGTCTGGGATAGAGTTAATTTACTTCATAGCAGCTGGTATGGGGCTGTTTTGGATTTGTACTGAGAAGAGTGCTGGTAACACAGGGATGTTTTTGTTACTGCTGAGCTGGGCTTGCACAGAGTCAAGGTCTTTTCTGCTCCTCACACCCCCCACCAGCAAGTACCTTGGGGTGCACAAGGAGCTGGAGGGGACACAGCCAAGACAGCTGACCCCAGTGACCAAACCGTATGATGTCATGCCCAGCAAATAAAGCTGGAGGGAAGAAGATGGAAGGGGGGACATTCGGAGTGATGGCGTTTGTCTTCCCAAGTCACCGTTAGGCGTGATGGAGCCCTGCTTTCCTGGGGATGGCTGATCACCTGCCTGCCATGGGTGGTGGGGAACGAATTCCTTGTTTTGCTTTGCTTGTGCGCAGCTTTTGCTTTACCTATTAAACTGTCTTTATCACAACCCACGAGTTTTCTCACTTCTACCCTTCCGATTCTCTGTCCCATCCCACCGAGGGGGAGTGAGCAAGCGGCTGTGTGGGGCTTAGCTGCCAGCTGGGGTTAAACTGCGTCAAAAACAAAGTTTAAAAAATGGAAAAATGCAAATACAATGACACAATGCAGCTCTAGAGCCAAGATCGTTCCTGGTTACTGCCCAGACTACTTTCTGGAGGATATCCCAGCCCGCAGCTCTAGCAGCCACACTGGACACTGCCTGCAGGAGCAGGATCCTTGAACAGCTCCTCCCTTTTCCCATCACTTCTCTTTCACTCCTTTTCTCTGACTCATGTTGGTTTTTGATGCGAGTATTCAAGGGACTTTTTCTTCCCCACTCAAATCTCCCTGCCCTTGCAGATCTCCCAACTTCTCTGTTGAGTTCCCTCCTTTGAGCTTAAAACACCTTCTTGTTGCTTGCAGGATGGTCACACTATTTAGTAACTCTCTGGGAGCCTGCATCGCTCTCAACACAGCTGCAGTTCTCTTCACAGCTCTTATCTGCACCCACGCAACAATATCAAGGGCAACTTGAGCAATTAAGCCATGCAATGGCTTTGCAGGACTCCTAGATTCAAGGCAGCCCAGCACCAACAGCACAGAGAAGCCAACAGGGGCCACAGCTCCCCATGGGTTACTGTTGTTGCCATCCAGTGACAAAACTTGTCTGTTTGTATGAGAGTGAAAGGCTAACCAAGAACCAGGGCCAAGGTAAATCAGGTCTGGAAGCAGCAGCTCACAAATAGCAAACTCTTCAAAAGGCATGCAGCATGTTTTCAGCTCTTGCTTTAACACACAGGACCCACTGACACCACGCAGCCTGGCAGCTCAGGCTGAGAAAAGTTGGAGGAAGGACGTGGGGTTGAATAAGGATGGATGGAGGCAGGGGGAAAGTGCCTGTGGATCTCATAGGCACTTCTGGAGTTGTTTGTTGAAAGAATTTGCAAGTGACTGTAATTGATTAAGAAATGGGGTAATTACGAAATCTGCTGATTACAGAGAAAGGAGTTATTAATCCACCAGACAGGTCCAGCAAAAGCCCTGTCAAAGCATCAAGGGAGATGCTGTGGTGAAGAAGAAAGGCTGCACACATGGCTGCACTGGTATCCAGCAAACCCACTCCCCTCTGGGGCCAGGGAGCTCTGGGACTCATTCGATCCTGCATCCAGGACCAAGTGCCATTGCAGGAGCGTCCAGTGCATGCCATGCTAATCAGACCACACCTGATTGCCAACTGTTTTTGCTGCACCCCAGATTAAACTGATTTGGCCTCTGATTTCATCCAGACACCCCCGGAGACCCCTTTTGTGAGATTCATCTCACCATGTCAGCTGAGGGTCATTTTACAAACCATAGATAAGTCCAACTTATCTGCTGGACCTGTTAAGACTGGGGTTCAGTCTGACATTCAGACATTTGTGAGGTGTCTTCACCAGTCAGTGGAGTGTAGGGGGAGGCTGGAGGTGCCAGCTTTGGGGTGAACTGACCTTCTCTTGTATCTGCTGGCTCTGAATTAAACAGCTCTTCCACAGCAATCTCTGAAGCCTGGACACCCACCCTGCCCCCTGGATGTAGGTGTCTTGATCACAAACTGAATCTGATCCCAAATGTTATGGGAGAGGAAAGCGCCCACGTGCACTGCCCCGTTCCCAACCTGTGCCTGTGCTACCCCTTTGTCTTGCACAGACCCTAAGGTATAGTGTTGACAGCAAAGCTCCTGTTCACACCACAGGGCACAAGCTCAGAGCAGAGGTACACGCTGACTGCTGCCTTCCCCCAAGTCTTCTGGCCACTCGACACCCTTCATTTGGCCAGCAGGACCAGGGATGCTCAGGTAGAGCCCACGTGCCCCAGGCTACCCAGGTGCAGATGGGGGTCCCCCATCACCCCCTCTGCCAGAAGGACTTTCTTCCCTAGGGTCACACAGCACTGCCCACTCACAGGGACCAAGTGGCACGTGAAGATAACAAGAAAACCCAGACCCACCATGGGGATATACTGAGCGGCCAAGGCATCTCCAAGTCTTGCCATGTCTTGGCTATAATCAGCATTGGAGCATTATCCCCTGCTTGGCCAGAGCCGTGCAAGCTGCAGAGCACGGGCAGATTACCTGGTCCCAGGCCTGTCCGGTTAATCTGTGCTCAGTTTCTTTATCCTGTTTGTCTATATATAACCTCCCTCCTGGCCACCTGCAATCACCGGCGGGGGGCACATCGCATGCTGAGGGGGTGGGAGGGCAGGGGAGACGTGCAGTGAGCACCTCAGTGGCAGCTCAGCTGCTGCCCCATGCCTGGCATCCTTAGGGTGTGTGGACATGTGGGGGGCAGCGAGCAGCCCCACATGCCCGGTCACACAGGGAGGGACCCCGGTCTCCTCTGCACCCCTGGCACCAGGCTGTTTTGAGCGGGGCTGGGTGGTCTTGCATGCAACCATGGCCAAGCTGGACTCAGCATTTAGGACAGGCTCAGACCAGGCTGGAGGTGAAATGAGAGATGCAGAGCATGGGGGAATGGGGAGGGGGGGGGCGCTGGGTCAGTTCCACTCATAGGGGTAAGAACTCAATACAAACAAGGGCTTTGCCTTTCTAAGAACAAGCTGGGGGTGACAGCTTGGTTTCCAGATAGAAATAGAGGAGGTGAAGACACAACAGGGAGAAGTGATGGGACCTGTCCCCTCATAGGACTGCTGGGCAGGACAGAGGGACACAGGGGCTGTGCTGGGCACGCTGGCACGGCTGAGGCGGGATGGAGCAGCTGCTGGCAGGGATGTGCCTGCAGGCTGGTGCAGAGGTGGAACTGGGGTCCCGCAGCAGGCTATGAGTCTTCCTCATATTTGGAGGCAGGGTGTCTGATGCAGACCAGTTTGCATCTCTCCAACCTGCCCAAAATCCTGCATGATGCTACTCACCAGAGACATCACATCACGCACTGCAGCTGCGGGGACGTGACGCTGTGGGGTTGCTGAGCCTGCTGAGAAACAGCTGGAGAAAAGCCTCTGCTCACAGGGTGCTTTCTGTTGGAGGAAAAAGAGAAATCCCAGTTCTCCATGCTGACAGGATGGTATTTTAGGAAATTCCCTTTCATATTCCCAGATGTGTTGTCCATTTAAATATTGATCCTTCTCCTTTGCATGTGCTCTGTACCCACTTGGGCTTGCCATTTTTCAGCTTGCTCCTCTGATCGAGCTGAAAATACACTCAAGTCACATCTTGATTTGCTTAAAAAAACCAACCCCATAGTGTCTCTTCCCCTGGATTTGTCAGGGGAACCAAATGCTGAGCAGCTCCGCACTGCGCAGCCTGGGAGAATGCTGTCTTATGGGTCCCTCATGTCCTGCAAACCTCCCGTTGCTGCAGACGGACAGGAAAGGCACGGCACTGGGATCCAAGAGCCATTGTCACAGCCCTGCATCAGACCACAGTGGCACCAGAATTCATGCAGGGTTTATGCCACTGATTGAAATGAATTTCCAAAATCCAGACAGCACCAGGAGGGCTGACTGTGCCCCTTCTGACAGCCCCATTTAAAGTAAAAAGGGTCCAAACTACCCTCGCAACAGGGGTAATTGCTGAAAACACAGAAAACCCACCAAAACTAAAAACCATCAAAAAATGGGCATTAAGATTCTCTGGAAATAAAAACGTTGGAGCTTTCTGTATAAGAGTTACTTTCTGGATTACCATTCTGGTTTGAGTAGGCATGTCCCCTCAAATAATAATAAAATTCATGGGTATCAAATTCAAAAGAAAATAACCCATTAAATTGAGCAAAATAAATCAAAATGCTATAACCAAAAATCTTGCAAAAATCTCCAAACATTTTCATCTTTAATTTCTTTTTCTTCTAGCTACAGAATTGTGACACTCTTGCAAAAAAATCCTGTCCACTCAAATCTACATTTTTGTCTTTGGATAAACAAAATATTTGACAAGAGGAAACAATACAAGTTTACAAGTGGTTAGTGAAGACTGTGTTTGTTGTGGTGATTTAATTTGAAGCCATTTCACATGAGGGATTCACACTTCCTCTCCACCCTCAGGAATATTTTACTTTTGTTCTTTCTCAGTCTTTTCTCCTCTGCTTGCAAAGCCAAGACCATCCAGCCTGATGGGATGCAGTTGGTCTTTGTATTAAGGTAAACTTGAACAAAATCCTATTTAGCTTATGCTCGGGGACAGTCAAAGCTTCTAGTGCCAAGGGCTTATTTCAGGGGGATTTGTGCAATTTGACTTAGATAGGAGTTCGATTTGAGCTACCAGAAATATGTCAATTAGAGCCAGACAAACAGGGCAACAGCTGGACGTCCCGATTCCTGCCCCCGTGCATCTGCTGGGGGACACTCCACGTGCGCAGGGACACGCAGTCCCTGCTCCTGCGGGAGCTCACGTGTCCCGAGCTCCTCTGGGGAGAAGGCGGCTGGAAGGAACATGAAGAGCTCTGGCAGGAGGGGTCAGGAGAGGCAAGTTTACTCCAGGGAGGAGAAACGAGAACAAGTGATGGGAGAAAACCAGGAGGACAAGAATAACCAGGGTTTCTGCACCAGCAGCTGAGCCTTGCAAGTGTGCAGCAAGCACCCAGCCCAGGGATTTATTAGAAATAACAAGGAAACCGGTGGCAGTGCTGGCTGCTTGCTGTCCCAGCAGTGTTGGGCATGCTTTGCTGGTGAATCCGCTCTTGGGAAAACCTGGCAGAGAAGCCTGGTCCCTGCAAAGCAATGGGTACAGGCTCTGCCCTGAGTCTGAGGGCTCCCAAACCTGCACAGCAGGTGCTGAGCCTCTCTGAATGCTCCCCACCGGTGACACAGCCTAGTCAAAGAGGACTAGATCATCACCTAGTTCAAGAAATTACAACCTGTCCTGGCCATCCCATCCCAAGGTGGAGCATTTGACCTGGTAATTCCTGGTCATGGCTGTAGATTTTTGATGAGCTACCAATGACACTTTAGAAAGACACCTCAAGTCACCAGTACGATGCAGTGGAGATGAATATGGGTCAGCAGTAGCTCACCACAACTCAAATACTTTATAGAAACCATAGGCCAAATGAGGAAGCCAAACTCCCGCTCAGGTAAACTGGGGGACTTGTGTCCAGCAATGAGCACTCTGCTCCCCAGGTAGTGCTACAGGAGATCCCTGTGCTGGAGGATAAACCAGGCTGCCCCTGGTCTGGACAGGGAGGGTGGAGTGCACCCTTGGGCTCAAAACACACCACTGGCCTCTGGCTGGGCCCTATGTCTGCTTTTCTCTGTAATGGGAAGCAAAGTGCATGTGCACGCCATTAATTTCTTGCTCCCTGCCACAGGAGGGAATGGTCCAGCTTCGTATCGCCACCGATGGAATGAGGCACTGCAGCAGCAGTGGGTGCAGGACGGGTCAATGGGTTGTGCGGTTCCCACGGGATGGGCAGTGGGGTTTCTATCACAGCCAGATTCTGGGAGGGGACATTAGAGGACCATGTGGTGCCTGTCTTCACAGCCTGCACAAGGGAAAATCAGAACAGGGCTTTCAGCATCAGTGTAAAGGAACCACAATGTGCAGGGTTGGAGGGAGGCAAGTCCTTTTGTATTAAGTGCTCTGAAAGTGGCTCTGCCCCCTCAGGGAAAGGGACAGGACAGCCAGGAAGGTAAATCTGCACCAGTTCCCCGGATGCTCTGCACCAGGCCATGTCCCTGTGTCCTCCCCACAATCATCCCCTCCCCACAATGGTGGCTGGAGAAAGCGGGGGGGATGGTGATTTCTTACAGTGTGGCTCTTTTCCCCGCTTTTCAAGGAGTCCCCCACCACCAACTGCCTCCACTGATGCAACCAGGCAGAGCTGGACATAGGTCACTGCCTCTGCCGCTGGTGCTGTGTAACATAAATGGCTTTGCTGACCCTAATGCTTTGGAGCTTATGGCTCCTGATCCAGGTAGTCCCAGGACAGCCATCCTGCTCAGCTTCCTGCCAGCAAAATTAAGCTAGAAATGCAACTTGGGGGCTCAGACAGCAAAATGTGGTCCTGTCCTCCCTCCACAACCAGGTTCAAGCAGGATGAGCATGTGCCCCTACCCTCTCTTGAAAGCACTGGCTCTGCTTCCTCCCTTGCTTCTCGAGAAGCAGGAAAGCCACATGCTGACCTATGAGCAAGTTCTCTGTGAGGGTTAAGCAAGAGGCACTGATGGCGTCTGTCTGGGAGCTGGCAGGTAAGTCAAGAATTTGCCCAGTACCTGCCTCACGTCTTGGAGTGGAGCGAGCCGCAGTGTTGCAACACCTCCTACAAGCTCAGAAGACGCATTAAAGAAGTTCACAGGATGGAAGCACTTCTTCTAGGCCTGTTGCATAATCCAGATAAGTAGATAAGCCTGCAATATTTGCACAACACTGTGTCCCTTCATTGGCCTTGCTACTGGTCTCATTTTGCAGGGCTTATTTCAGGGGATCTAATGGATTGAGGACACCTTTCAGGTCATCTGTTCCTTGGGAGGTGGCTGTGACCCAGCTCTAGTGTTGTGCTGCTGGGAGCATTAAAGGGACGGGGACACCTCGCTGACAGCTGTACTTTATGCTTTGCAAATCTGTCCCAAAGACATTTTGGAAATGGCACTGTGAGACCTATGGACAGTACTCAGGCAGCTTCTCATGGAAGGACTGTGGCAATGCAAAACCACCATGAGAAAAGAATCGTGACCTGCCAGAGATGAAATAACCTTTGCGCAAACAGAGATACACATGGCTTGGGCACATTCCCAATCAACTATTTACTTGACTCAAAGTGTGCAGGATGTGGGGACTGAGTAGTGGCAGGACTCAGGTGTCAGGGAAAAAGAATAGGCAAATGCATTGATTGAGCACAGGCAGGGTCCAGAGTGTGTAGGAAATGTTCTGCTTAGGTAACGCCCCTCTCTGGGATTTACCAGGCAGCCCAAGGGGAGGACACGGTAGAATCTGCCCAGCAAAAGTGTGGCATCAGCTTGTACTTTCCTCTGGACGGTGGGTGCAGGGAGGATCCAGCCAGCAGGCTTCAGGGATCTGCCCCAAGCACAAGGGCACAGAGTAGAGCCATCAGCGCTGCACTCTGGGCACTGGTAGAGTCCTTCATTGAGCCAGCAAGCAGGGAGCAATGTTGTGCTGAAACTAGCCTTTCCTCCAGGAGCTTTCTGCAAGCAAGTCCCGCACCTCACACCAAAAGGTACCTGGGTGGTCAGAGCAGGAGGCTCGGGACTGCTCAGGATGCTGCTCCTGCTGCCGTAGCCCCACATGTTGTGCATGAGCCTGAAATAACAGGCTGGGGGGCAGAGGGGAGCAGACACAGGGACTTTCTACCCCAAGGACCCCAGCCTGGTTCCAGGTCACACCAGATGGATCTTCACCTGCCAGGGTGCAAACCTCTTCCTCATTTCTCTGGAGCATGGGATGCCTTGCCCTTGGGTGTGGATGCTTTCAGGGATCTGCAGCATTTCTAAATTGCTGAGAGCCCCAGGACAGACCACATTGCTCCTCACACTCTTTAAAGACATATAGATGCCCTGTGCCTGTGGCGATTCAGAGGCCATCAGTCCCAGCCCCACTCTCAAGCCTTGGGGAAGATCCCAGGGCTTGCTGTGGCCCAAGTCTTCTGGTCAGCCCATGGTGTTTTAGGAATGGAGTTTTTCTCTTCCTCCTGGGTTGCTTTGACTCGGTCCCAGGCCACAGTCCCTTGGCAAGGTCCATTCAGAAATACCCCCCCAGGGTGCTCACGGCCACTGTGTGGGACTTGCAGGGAAAACATGCATCATTCGTGGGAACACGGGGTCAGGAGACGCAGGACGGAGTGAGCAGAGCCAGTGCAGCTGCAGCTCACAGCTCCCTGGGTGAGTCACCGCAGCGTTATTTATACCAGCGTGGAGGGGAGGGCAGGGACGACAGGCCCCTGGGAAGGGTTTTCCATGCTCTGCTCCCTGCCACTGCCAGGGATGGGGACCCTGGCCATAACACCACCTCTCCTGCCCCTCTTTCTACATCTTAATCATGAAGCATCCCTTCTACTTGCCCTGTTCCCCACCTTGACCTCATCCACCCACCACGGCCACAGCCCAGTCCTGGAGAGATGTTTTCTCCTCTTCACCCAGCCTGGGGCAGCACCTCCAGAGATGGAGAAAGAAGCCACAGCAGCCTGACCCCATTTCTCTGGACAAGGGGAGGAAGCAGAACAGAGCTGCCTTGTGGTATGGGTACAGGTAGCTTTCCCATCATCCCCAAAATCTCTTCCTGGGAGAGTGCCAGGCAGCCACGCAAAGACTGGCCAGGGAAGAAGGGAAGGAGTTGGCAGAAGTGATGGTAAAAGACTTTCCACTCATTGCTTTTCCTTCTTGGTAGGGATTGCAGTGCAATTGCAAGATTGCAAAATCCACTCTTAGGATTTTTTTAAAATGCTAATTCTGTATTTCCAATCTCAAGCTGGCCATAGGGCCATTCTGAAATAACAAAAGACCATTTGTTTTCCTGAGGGGGAAACTAGAAGCTTTTGTTTTCTTTCAACATCAGAAAGTCAGATCTTAAATGTCTCACTCCCTGAATTTTTGGATGGAAAAGAGCAGGTGGTTTTTTAGCATCAGATGCACCAGGAAAACATAGTCATTGCTTCAGTTGTGTCAAAATGGTTAAACATGTCAGTCATTCTTGTTTGTTTCACTCAATGACTAAATAAACAGCAGGGAGAAAAGGTTAGTCCTTTAAGTTTCAGTGCTCATCAGTGAGGGTCAGATGAAGCTCATTTTCTGCACATGGGACCTCTAACAAGTCCTACAGGAAAACCAAGAAATGTCAGACGTGACCTTCCTGGCAAATCAAATGTGAAAAACAAGGAAGCCACACTAGGCAGGCTTTTTAAGGAAGCAAAAAAGGGCACAGCCCATTTCTTTTTCCTTAGCAATGACTCTGAGGTCATTGTACTATTGTAAACTACATCTCAGTTTCTCTGATAACAGCGTTTAGTACTGGTGCTCTGTGGCATTAGTCTTGTGTGGGTCTAAATTCATCCAGAGGAGGAGCAGAGCCTTGGAGAAAGAGCAATAAACCTGTGGTTGGCTGTGGTCAGCTGTGGTGGGGATCTGAGCATTTAATCACAGCCTCTTGGTCCTAGCCTCGTCCAGACCCAAAAGACAGAGTGTCGCTGGAAAACCCTGGGGGCTGGACCGAGAAAAAAAGCCCAACGCTGTGCTCAAAGGAGTCAGAGGTCTTTATTGCTCTCCTTTATGAAGATCCAGTTTCCAACTAACAAGCACAGAGGGGTGCAAAAATATGTCCCCTGGTAACTGTTCACATTGTCTTCCCTCTTGGTTATGTTCCTTTTCAAAGCCCCTCCAACATGTCGAGGTGGTTTATGATTTAAAGGTTTTCCTCTCTGCTAATCCAAGTTGTGGGAGTCCCATCCCAGAGGAAAAAGCCAGGAGGGGCTGAGTCACCCAAACGAACCACAAAACATAGCCAAGAGAGGATGGGCACAGAAGTCATCCAGTAAGTGCAGGAGTCTCCAAAGTTGATGTCTGCATCTCAGGGGTTACTTGAAGTCTTATGCTCACAAGAGAGTATGGGGTTTATGCACTGTTGGCCAGATCAAAAAGAAGTATCTGGCTAGGAAGAGATGGACCGTGTCCTGGACTCCCTGTCAATAAAGGTCAGCGTGGGTAGGCTCACAGAAACTCACTTTGCCAAATGAACCTCATGCCCTGTGTGACCTGCACTCAGCTTTCACTGCCAGGATGCAGGGTGGCCATGCTCTGCCTTTGTCTGCATTGCCACAGTTGCCATCATTTGACCCAATTTCTACAAGTATTGGTCTCATTTTCTCCAGTTTTTGCTATTTAGTAAGAACATTTGTGAGGACCAAACATGAGACTCCTCCAGTTGGTGAGACTGTTGTGATGGACAAGCAGTGACAAAACTCAGATCGCCATGGTGAGCTCAGCCCAAGGGGACCAGAAAGCTGCAACGGGGCACCATGGGCATTACGTTTCACCATGGAAAGGTTTGCATCCCCAAAGGGAAACAGGCAACAGTGTCCTGCCTGCTGACCAGGATGATCAGATACAACCAATAAATGACCAAATAGAAGGAAAAGATGCAATACAGAAGACAAGGCAGAAACAACGGGTCTCTCAGATCCAGTAGCCCAACACCAAGGCTTGTTCTCAGACCCATGGGGTAAACTGCATGTCTTCCTTCTGGGACCATGACCCTATTTTTCAGCAGGACCCAACACATCATAAGCCAAGCCTGGAGGCTGGTATAGTCATAGCTCCCGCATGGCCACAGGGGACAATGGGAGCTGCCTGCAGAAGCCTAGCATCATTTTCACTCATAGAATCATAGAATGGTTTGGGTTGGAAGGGACCTCCAAGATCATCTAGTTCCAACCCCCCTGCTGCGGGCAGGGACACCCTCCACTAGACCACATTACCCAAAGCCTCACCCAACCTGGCCTTGAACACTTCCAGGGATGGGGCCTCCACAACCTCTCTAGGCAACCTGTTCCAGTGCCTCACCACCCTCACAGGGAAGAATTTCGTTCTAACATCTCGTCTAAATCGACCCTCCTTCAGCTTAAACCCATTACCCCTTGTCCTGTCACTACACTCCCTGATAAACAGTCCCTCACCATCTTTCCTGTAGCCCCTTCAGGTACTGGAAGGCCGCAATTAGATCTCCCCAGAGCCTTCTTTTCTCCAGGCTGAACAACCCCAACTCTCTCAGCCTGTCTCCATAGCAGAGGTGCTCCAGCCCTCTGATCAGCTTCGTGGCCTCCTCTGGACTCGCTCCAACAGCTCCATGTCTCTCCTGTACTGGGGCCCCCAGAGCTGGACGCAGTACTCCAGGTGGGGTCTCACCAGAGTGGAGTAGAGGGGCAGGATCACCTCCCTCGACCTGCTGGTCACACCTCTTTTGATGCAGCCCAGGACACGGTTGGCTTTCTGGGCTGCAGGCGCACACTGCCGGCTCATGTTGAGCTTCTCATCAATCAATACCCCCCAGTCCTTCTCCTCAGGGCTGCTTTCAGTTCATTCCTCGCCCAGCCTATAGCTGTGCTTGGGATTGCACCGACCCATGTGCAGGACCTTGCATTTGGCCTCGTTGAACTTCATGCAGTTCACATGGGCCCACCTCTCCAGCCTGTCAAGGTCCCTCTGGATGGCATCCCTTCCCTCCAGCGTGTCGACCACACCACACAGCTTGGTGTCGTTGGCAAACTTGCTGAGGGTGCACTCAATCCCAGTGTCCGTGTCACCGACAAAGATGTTGAACAGTGCTGGTCCCAGTACCGACCCCTGAGGAACACCACTCATCACCAGTCTCCACTTGGACATTGAGCTGTTGACCACAACTCTTTGAGTACGACCATCCAGCCAATTCCTTATCCACCGAGTGGTCCATCCATCAAATCCATGTCTCTCCAATTTAGAGACAAGGATGTTGTGCAGGACAGTGTCAAATGCCTTGCACAAGTCCAGGTAGATGACATCAGTTGCCCTTCCCTTATCCACTGACACTGTAACCCCATCATAGAAGGCCACCAAGTTTGTCAGGCACAATTTGCCCCTAGTGAAGCCATGTTGGCTGTCACCAATCATCTCCTTATTTTCCATGTGCCTGAGCATAGTCTCCAGGAAGGTCTGCTCCATAATCTTGCCAGGCACGGAGGTGAGACTGACTGGCCTGTAGTTCCCTGGGTCTTCCTTTTTTCCCTTCTTAAAAATGGGGGTTATGTTCCCCCTTTTCCAGTCGGCGGGAACTTTGTCGGACTGCCAGGACTTCTCAAATATGATGGAGAGTGGCCTGGCCACTTCATCCGCCAGTTCCCTCAAGACCCGCGGATGCAACTCATCAGGTCCCATGGACTTGTGCACCTTCAGGTTCCTTAGATATTCTCGAACCTGATCTTCTCCTACAGCAGGCGGTTCTGCATTCTCCCAGTCCCTGCCTTCTGTGACCTGGGCAGTGCAGAGTGAAGAGTTAAATTCTCTCCCTAAGCAAAAGCACAGAGGCAGCTCCCAGTGGCCACCATCTGATCTCATTCACACGTGAGCTGTGCACGGGCACCATTCGGTTCTCCATTTATTTCTTTTGACAAAATCAGAACTGCTGATGTCACGTCTAATGAAGGAGAAGAATGGCGGAGCCGTTCCCAGCATGTGTGGGAAGCTGGGCTGTCTGGGACCTCACAAGGAGGGGAAACATCTGGTCACAGGAGAGGGTCCTTCCCTCTGTGTAGCCAGGAGGGTGCTGTCTCCTGGGAAATGTCTCTCAGCTGCAAGGGGCCGCTGGCATAATCCGTCCAGGCCACGGCCCATGTGCGAATAGCTGTGCACAGAGCAGCCCTGCCTACGGATCGGGGCCTCCATGAAAGCAAGAGTGTTTATACACAATGAACATCCTCTCTTTGCAGCGCATCAGTCTGTCCCCAGCAAACTTTTGCTCTGCTTTGGACCAGCAGCAACACTCTGTAGTTTAGCAATCAATCCCATCACAACAGATAATAATCTGGGAGCAGTTCCAAGAATCCCCGAGAGTCTGTCTGCACCAAACCTGGCCAGAAGCTGCCCAGCTGAAATGTGCTGTTGCAAAGGGGCATGAACAGAAATTGCAACTGATGGAGGGAAATATTCCAAGCCTCATTCAAAATAAAGGGGGGTGAGGAGGGCTATTTTAAAAAAAAATGATCCATTGTCCTAGAAACCTAAATTGTTCTATAGTTAAAAAAAATCACTTTTCATTTAGACATTTCTGGCAATTTATACTTTTAAAAGTTTCTTTAAAAGGTTGGAAGAGGATAAAGTATTTATAAATTATTCAAACTAAATATTTTTAAATGGCCTCTTCCATGAAATTTTCAACAATTTGTCCTAATTCAAGCAGGAAATAGTTTCAGATACTCATAAACTTATGAGATGGGAAGAGACATCTAGTGAAAATCAGCTGATAATTGCTTGTCTAAATCACTTGGCAAGCACTCCTGAAAAAACAAGTCAGGCCAAAGAGAATCAAGATGGGAAAAGTAAGGGGAACTCATAGCAATGAATTCAGCTAGATCTGGTCTGCAGAGCCAGAGGCTTATTGAGTCATGGGCTTTTCTACAAGAGGGTCTCCCCTTTCTGACTCGTGCAAATACAGTTTGTGCATCTTTACCCTGCCTAGAGTTTGTTTTCTGGAAGTCTTGGCTGTGCAAACAGCTGCGGCTCCACGGTGCCGGTTCCTGCTTTTCTTGCTAAGATGTCTAGCACACTGCAGACCAGAAGGAGCTCTTAGATGAGGTGCTGGCAATGGGGACAGGCAAAGTTTAGAAAGCTGAAGCAAGCAAATAGGAAGCGTTGGAGGCAGGAGACATTCATGCTGCTGCTTTTCCTCCACTGTGTCTCATTGGGCAGTGCATGGTGCTGGTGGGGCAGGGGGAATCATCGATGGTCCCGTTGGAGCCAGGAGACCCCTCGCTGAAGGGCCACGTTGCTGGCACCCCCCACTGCCCCTGTTTCCTGCTCATCCTGCCGGCTCTGCATCATTCTCCTTGGATCCCCCTTACTGACCCTTCCCATTGTGTTTTCCACTTGTCAAAACCACCGGCAGCCTGCAATCATTTCCACTCTCATTTCATAGGTTGGGGGTGAATTGCCTCTTAGGAAAAACAGGGCAATGCAACACATTGGGAGCAACATTTCCAAGATATCCTAGAAACCCAGTTAACTTCCCTGCACCCAATGAAGAAATGCTCCAGAAATTCCCCTGGCAAGGTTACCCAGTGGTCTGAAATGCCATGACTATTGCCCTCTTTTTGAAATCCCTTGCAGGGTAAGTCTCTATCCTGACTGCTGGGAACCCTCCAACTCTGTGCTGGCTGTTTTGCAACCCAGATATTCCAGCAGGAGAGTTGTCCCCAGAGGCAATGTCTGTGCCAGGCAGGCGAAGCAGCTCACTAGGTGCCCTTGTCTAACTTAATTCAAAACAAAGCAGAAAGGGAGCCACAGTGGCTGACGGGGTCTTCAACTACAGCCTGTCAGCTCCTGCAGAGAAGGTTTCATTCCGCACCTCCAGGCTGGAGCTCCACAGTGAGATTTTAAGCAGTCCCAGGTATGGACCCAGGGGAAAGGAGGTACAGGAGCCTTTCAGAGTTATCAGCCAGCAGGAGCTGGACGGCATATCTTTGTGCCATGATGCTGAGCAGTTACAACTCTGACACTGACTGAGACACACATCTCTCAAATCTTTTCATTCTAAGAAAAAAAACCAAACAAACAAACAAAAAAACCCAACACAGCAGGAGCTTAAAAGGCAGCTGACAGCATCTCCAGCTAAGAGAGTCAGACCACAGCTGGAATCATGGCTGACAGCAATGAAGATGTGCAGAGCCCAGAGGAGTTTGTTCCTGTGCACCTCCTGGTTTCAGTATTTTTCAGTTAGCTCTGGCAGCAGAGGGTATGAAACTGCAAAGACATCTGAGCACTGCATTCCACGTAAAAATGAAACTAATCAACCGTATGTTTTTAAAAAGAAGGTAATAAGAGTGGGTGAAAACAAAATAGCTTGCAACTCCTTTGAGGCTGAGGAGTCAATCTTGCAACACTGACACCCAAGGAGAGCAGAGATGCTGGCTGGCATCCAGCAACCCCCGTTTTGGGGCATGAAGACCTGGATGGCAAGCTCTTCAGGTGCCAACACAGTGGCCAGCACCAAGTGATCCCAGATCATTCCCAGCTGGTTGGTGCTCACAAAGCTCTCCAGTCTTGCAAGGAGAGGCAGTGGGCCATGCCTTAACCCGCTACTGCCATCTCACATAGCCTGCTCTGGTGATCTGCTACTGATTGGGGGCACCAGTGATTCTCTAGACCACTTCTGGATGAAGATATAGTGCTTTCTACCCCTGACAGCCCAAGGTCATAGGTGTAAAACAACTGCATTTATCATCATCCTCACTGGGACAGACTGTCCTATCTGATAGTAGTTTCCCACACTGCTCTGGCTGATGGGATGGCTTTGGTATGGTCCCCTCCTTTCTCTGCATTGGATAGAGAACATCTGCCCTGCTCAGCAAAGCAAGTGCTCAGCTCTCCTAGGCAGGTAAATCTCAAGACTGCTCAGTGAGAAAGTAAAGGGGAAGACTAAGCCAGGCAGTGGCACGTTATTTTCCTGAATCTGTGCAAGTCACTAGTAGACAGAGGGAAACATCACCAGCAAGTGGCCAGCATGGGTGAAACTGCTCAGCCTGCCAGCTGAAGAGTATCCACTGTATTACAGGGAGGCAAGAGTCAAATCAGGCAGCTCAGAGCAAAGCACACTGAGCTGTACAGAGTAAGACAAACAAGACAAGATCAAACCCTGCACTTGGAAACAGCTGCAGGAACCACAGCAGATGACATTGCTTTGCAACAGTTTGCAACTGTCAATGGAGCATGCACGGCACAAAGAAAATGCCAGCAGCACCACCAGTGCACAGACACCCCTGGGAGCAGCTGGCCTGGGTGCTGCAGGAGGTGAATGTGGAGACCCTCTCACATTTGAGGTGGCTTTGGATGCTGGAGTCAGGTGGCTCCAGAACCAGTGACAGCAGCACTGCACTGGAAGAGGAGCTGGGGCAGCAGAACGCTCTGAGGTCAGACTCAGGGTAAGAGGGGTGAGCTGTCGCTGCAAGAGAAAGATGTGAATTAAGTTCTGGCTGTATCACACAGCTGATTAGAAAAGATACGGCATGTGTTGGTTCCAAGAAAACCCATGGCAAGGCACCCCTCAGTGAGAAGTCGGGGACCAGCACATACAGAAGTTTAGGATGTTGTCCATGGGATGGAGAAGATTCCAGTACTTACGGAAGGACAATAAAGCAATCATCCGTAGCACACTTTGGAAAAAAGCTGGATTTCAAACAAGTCCAAGAATTCATCAGGACTCATCTTCCTACTGCTGGCAGAAAGGGACGGCCTGGCTCAGTGCATCAGCAGTCCTACTGGTGCTGCTACATCTCCTGCTGGCCTTGTTCTTTCCCCTACTTCAAGCGTTGCATATAACTCAAAAGATTAATAAACACATAATAAAGGGAAGATTTTGGTCACAGGGAGAGGACTGTGGGGGCACAGCCGGTACCAAATATTTTTCCGTGCCCAGTGCGTCACTGCAAGTTGGGGCAGGTGCACTTAGAAAAACAGAGCCCATGTTTGTGCACTCTTAAGACTGTTATCGAGCTGTGTTTAGGACCCAGCAGGAAACTGAAACTCTTTTTTTATGGTGTGGAGGCTACTAATGTGTAAGTAAATCACATTTTATCTAGTTAATAACAACCCAAACTGCAATATCCATATAATGACTATAACATTTGCTAATGTCAAGGCAGGAAAAGGTGTAGAGAGGTCGCATGTGGATGAGGGCTGCCTCTCAGACTGAAGAGGGCACAGAGATGCCTTGGACTGCAGGGACGTGCAGCCTGAGAGCCTGGCGGTGGGGAGCAATCAAAGGGGTGAAGCAGGGGAGTTCCCCGCAAGCCCCCAGCCTGCAGTAGCCCAACAGTGAGAGCAGACTGATGAAGCATCCCCATAGCACACATCAGCCACGTGCTGGCAGAAGAGTCAGTGCGCATAGCTAGGTTCTGGCTTACATACGCATGTACATAGTTTTATTACAGGAAGCCATAGCCAGCTGAAACTGGCCACAACACATTTAATCTATATGCCCACAGGGTCTTGGTTAAGGCCTCTAACTTGGGCAGTCATGGGAAAATGCCTCCACTGAAAAAATCCTTTGTAACTTATGCTCCCTTGAGCTGCTAGAAGACGTGGCTGTGATTTGTGGCTGCAGAGATCCAGCCCAGCACTAGACAGACAGAGCTGACACTGGAAGGCTTGGTTAAAGGCCAGACTGCCATGTGCCTGTGTGCGTAGGTTTAAGCAGTTTGTAAAGCCATTTGGCTTTGGCTGTATCTCTACTAATCCCTGGTGCACCCTACTTGCATCTGAGGTAGGTATCCAAACCATACTTGTCTCTCTACCAGAAGTCAGTCTCCAGCAGCATCCACATGGTACGAACTGTCACCTGGTAGTGTTTTCATCTATAGAAACAAAAATGCAAACAACCACAATTAGAAATGGCCATGGAGGTCACCGGGGAATGCAAAAATTCCAGTTGCAACACAAGTCACAATGCACAAGGTTCATCTAGGAGGGGAAGACAGGTTTTATTTTTGACAAAGGTGATGCAACTCACACTCAGTCTGTCCCAGGTTTCACTCGCTCATTCTTTCATGCTCGCACCACTTGTGGGGATATGGGAAGTAAGGGACAGCTGCTCTTAATGCCTCATCACAGCTCCTGGATTCTCCTTAGATGGATGGCTATGCATGGGGTCTTATGCATGCCTCTTGTACCCTTTAGGAACAGACAATGATTGTGATCTTCTGCCTCTTCATCCTGTCCTGCCTCTGTGAGTCATTAGGAACTATGCTGATTTACTCAAGCTGGTTGGGCTCCTTTTTGGGTGTAAACTCTCCTTTGTTTTAGGCTGTCCTTTGTTTTACTGCTCCAGATGTCTTGAGAGGTTGCATGCAATTGTTCTGTTCCTGATGACCTGCTGATGTAGCAGATCAGCACATGCCATTCTTTTAACCCTTCTTGCTGTTTCTCCTGACGCTTTCACATTCAGACATCCCCACTCAGGTCAGTCTTAAGTTTCTGTTACAAATCTCCACAGTCTGAGCTGAACTCCAAATTGCTGACACCATGTTACAAAAATCCCTAAAAGCACCGCAGTCTTGAGTTTCTCATTGCATTGCTTAGCACACGAACAACCACAACATCCTTCCCTCTTATCAGCTCCTTGGAAATCATTGGCATCAGCATTAAAAGCTGAATTTAGCCGTTCATTCTCTCTGCAGAGTGATGGGGGGGCATCAAGAGATTATAGCACACAACCATCTTGTTTGCCATGATATCTACTTTGAAATCACTCCACCAGTTTAGTAGATTCCTGAAAAAGTCTTACATTCATTTTGTTATATGGTTTTGGGGCCCTGCAGCTTTTAAGCTGGATCTCCTTCATGTTTAGTTGGATTCATGCATAGACAGACAAGATCTGGTTTGCCTAAAACAGATGAGATTTGGCACAAATCCGACAAGAAAGGCCCTGCAAGCTCATATACAATCTATTGATTAGCTGGAGACTCTTTCTGTGTGACACCTCCTCTCCCACCTCTGATACCCACATTTGGGATCATTTCAGCCTCTCCCAACCAAGCTCCTAAGGGTTTCTACATGCAAGGCCAAAAGCAGGGGACCCAGGTGGACCAAGGAGCATCAAGCCATTTGTCACAGTGCAGCTGTATAGCTTCAGGCAACCACCCAGTCACATGGGGAAGCACTTCAAAAATGGCCAACAAAAGGTGAAGCTGAAAAGAAAGGAGAGAGAGACAAGAACAGGTTGGGGGACCCGTGCATCACAGAGGAATCTGAAGAAAGTCCCACAGACCCTGCTGGAGAGGGGGTCTAGCAGTGCAAGATCACAGTCACTCATAGCTCATCCCTCAGCAGCACCCAGACGTGCTGCTCGGACACTGCTGGCCCCTGGGCACTTCAGTCCTCCCTCTTGGCCTGGACACCATGAAGACCCCCAGATCCCACAAGAAGCCAGGCTGTTCCAGGCTGGGAGGTGAAAGGGGACACAGTGGGGAGCCCACAGCCTGTCCCAAATACCCCAAACCAGCATGAGAAGGAATTAAGTGCCCGATGAAGCTGAGCAGTTTTATCAGCTCTCCTGTGAGAAGGTTCTAGAAGATGATGGGTAGGAATATTAGCAGAGGAAGGACGTTCACTGGAGGAGAGATGGTAAGGGGCCGTGACAAAGGAGCTGTCTCACAGGATGCACCAGAAGAATGAGGCTCATGGAGGAACAGCACATCCCTCCCCCTCTAGCTTTTTAATGTCAGAAGAGCAACAACCGTCAGTGGCACAACTCAGGATGCCCCACGCAGAAGAGCAGAGAGCGGGTGAGGGCTGCAGAGCAGGCACCCTCCGTCCCCTGTGCCCACGGGGCTGGCACGTATGTCAGGGGGCTTTGATCTTCCTTTCTCCTTGCGAGTGGAGACACAGGACTCCCAAGCCCAGAGGAAGCTGGTGCGTGGCCAGGGCTGGTGTCCCCAGACTATAAAGGGGATATTTAAGCCAAGTGCCCCTTTGAACCTGACCTGGCACAGTGCTCTTGTAGCACAGGCAAGGCATCTCTGCCGGCCTGGCCAGCGTTGTCCCTGTCTGGGCCACCACAGGGACCATGTCTGTGGCCTCAGGATCTCCCTGCCATCGACAGCCGCTGCTCACGAAGCCACCAAATGCCCAGGTAGCTCCCACACCTACAGACTGAGACGGAGCTGCCAGAGCTGGCCCAGCAGGCCAGCCCGGGTTGCAAATCCGCAGCTGACAGGACAAGCCCTGAGCAGACGGGACAGCATTCCCAGGCGGCAAGCAGAGCCTCTGGCACCCTTCATGAGCTGTTCTCGAGGGATTATGCTTGCAAATGAACTCAGCCAGCAGGGACTGCTGAGACAGCCGCTGTGCAGTCAAGGGACATCCCCTGCTCCGCTCCCACCAATTGCAGTCTCTGAAGGGGGCTATCGCGGTCGGGAATCCCACCCTGGCCTCTGGCCCCCCCAGCCACAACCCCTGCGAAGGGTCTCACAGCTCTCCTTCCCTACCAAAGAGCTTTGCTCTTTGCCTCATGCCAGAGGCTCATGCAGCTCTTTGCAACCTTTTTTTTCTTCTTTTTTAAAAAGATTTTCCTGTTCCACTCAGAAGTTCTCCTGCTCCCACAATGCTCAGGGAAATGGGTCTCATTCTTATCTGCAGGCATGAGCTGATAGCAGATGAACTCTGGCAGCTCTTCCAGGAAGGTGTGTGCAAGGTGATTTCAGCCATAAAGCCATTGTGGGCAGGGTGTGATTTTTTTTTTTACCCTCCTCATTCTCCACGTAGATAGTTGCAGTGATTTACAGATTCCCCGTGCCCCCGTGGGTTTACATCTCCTGAGGGAGGTATGGCCATCAATGTGACTGCCCGGCTGTGTGCGCAGGAGGGGTGTCCCTGCAGCATGGAACCAGTGACTTGCTCTAAGCCCAGGCAGGCAGCCCTGGATGATATTTCAATTTTTCTCCCAGTTCCCAGGCGTTGTTCCTGACCCCGTAATGGGGGGGCAAGGGCTGGGAACCCACCATCTCAGAGAGGTGGGACATCCCTGCTGGAGCAAGCCATGGATTTCACAGTGCATCCTACTCTTCATAGCAGGAGAATGCAAGGGGAGGGAAAGAAGCCGCTGAGCAGCCCTTTTGGGGAGAGAGGGGTTAAGGGACTGGCTGTGCTGAGCTGCAGGAGGGAGCGGGGCTGTTTTCAGCAGAGCTGAAGTTAGAGCAGGGCCATGGCCGCCCGGACACCCCCTCTCCTCTGGCAGGAGGATGCCTTTGTGCACAGTTTATGCATAATAGATCATCCAAGGAAAGAGATACTGTCTCTTTGCTCCAAATACAATTTCAATTAGATGAATAGCAGCATAATCCCATAGAGGCACTCAGCTGGGAACTGACCATGTGAGAGGCAAGCGAGCCCTCCCCCAGCCGAGTGGTGAAAGGGGATCCCCCCCCAACCTGCCGGCAAGGAGGCCCCCAAACCCTCCAACAGGGACCATCTGCTCCGGCAGCAGCCCCTCCTCCCGCAGCCCCCAGCGAAGAAAGAGCAAGGGCTGCCAGTGCCTTCTGCAAACAAAGGCAGCGCTTCAAGGCTGGTGCTTTGAGCCCCGGGACAGAGGAAGAGGAGGGAGCGAGAGGGAAGAGGCTCCCGGGGAGTCCCCTGTGCTCCAGTCCTTTGGGCAGGCAGCTTTGGCAGGAGTGCTCCAGGAGAAGATGGGGCAGCGAAACAGGGAGAGCACATTGTCCCCCTGCACCAGGTGATGCCACCACAGGGTGAGAGGAGAAAGGAAGGAGGAGAGATCACAAGGGACTCCCTCCAAACTCTACTCCCTTCTCCTTCTGCTCTGCCCCTGGTACATCCCAGGGCAGGGACTTGCTTCTCCTGCCATCCTGGCCAAAGGGCAGAGACGCTCCACCATCTGCCAGCGACGAACACAGCAGCAGTGCAAGTGGCAGAGCTGAGCGCTCTCTTCCCTCTGAACCTCTCTGGGGTCTCGGAAGGAATTTCCTCTCTCACTGAAATTCTCAGACTTGTTGCTAATGCTGGAGAGGCAATTTGGGGAAAGTCTTGAGAAACTCAGGTTGTGCAACAGAGCGTTTAAAGCGATTTTCAACGCACAAGGCAACTGACACCACTTTTGTCAGCAACTATTACCAAAACTCTCTGGTTCCACTGTTACTGCAACCCCTTCCCCAGCAGGAGTGCACCACATGTGTAGGACATCACTCACTGCTCCACAGCAGATGTGCTCGGCTCACAGGTATCAGACCACCAGATCCTCAGCTTTGAGGTGCCTTCTTCCATCTCTCCAAGCATCCCAACATCGTCCAGAACAGATCCCCCTGCCAGAGGCACCCTCCATCTCCCTGCCTTAGAACAGATGGGAGAGCAGTTATGGTCCTGCAGCAGATGATGGAACATCACCCAGTCCAAGGGGCAGCTTGGCAAACGCTGCAGGACAACAGCACGTCATTTTCTTGCTAAAGTCAACAGCTCTAAGCCTGAATACACACAGCTGGGCACAAAGTGACTAGAGATCACATCTGCTGAATAAGAAGGGGTCATTGTTATGCTTTGTCACCCATTTCAGAGCAGATAGCACTTTAAAGCCATTTGGTTTTGCACTCTGAATAGTTAAAAAGGTCAGGCACTGAGCATGGGCAGTGGGGTGTTTTCCCAGCGCTGGAGCATGATGTGAATATTCCCAGGTGTGAATATTTCTCTGAACATCCGCTGCCTTCCCAGTCCTGCAGCACGGGAGGGGAGAGCTTTGATCTCTTCCACAGCTGAGACCTGGTGCACGCCGTGCATTCCCTGTCCCCGCCAACCCTCCGACTCACAACTTGTTGCTGTGCAGCGGGGCTGAAGTCGGCGACACCGCGAAGCCAAATAACAGAGCTGCCGATGATAGATGAGCTCTGGGGGTAACGAGGGCTCGGAGGCAGGGCTCAGCCACAGCCCGACCCTGCAACCAACACTTTTAATTTACTGTTAATCTGAAATACAGCCAGAACATGCTAATGAAATGCCGGTTGTTGGTTGCCCATGAAAGGGGCGCTGCTTTCTCCTGCTTGTTGTGTGCCGGGATGCGTGCTGGAAGCGCTGTGCACACCAGGCACCCACCGCCAGCCAGGCACGCTCCCCTCCACGCTGCTCCCACAGCGCAGTTACAAACCCAGACATAAATCATGGTTAACCTTTGCTCTCTCTCATATGTTTGTCCAGAGGCTACAGAAATGTTGCACAAGACACGTGATAGCCAGGGAAACAAAAATAACTTTTATTAAACTGTCCCAGCGTGGGAGGGGAGGGGGAATTTTTGGAAAGTCAATGCTTTTCACAATAAGGGAATGTATTTGGGAAAATAACGCAGACCAGGTATTCTTTTATCAGCAGTTAAAGGTATGTGTTAGGATCTCAAAAGGGACAGATACACGCCCTCATGACTCACATACAGTAGGGCTTTGCGCTCCGACTCTGACTTTACTCTGACGTCTTGTTTGCTCTTTTCAAAAGCAAAACAACTTGCTTTCCCATCAGCTCAGCTCTTTCCAACTACCCTGACTTTAAAACTCCTGCTAATTCCCTTTCTCTCCTCTCCCTCTATCACTGCTGCAATACAAAGATGAACATGTCCTAATGCCTTGTTATTGCTGAATGATGCAGGATTAACTAGGAGAGAAACTTGATTTTGCAAAACCAATTGAGGTTTGAATTGCAAAAAAAATAAACACCTTGCTTTGCCCAGTGCAGAACTGATTATGATATGTTTGCATCTACCTGCAGATAGAGATATCACCCAGCTGTACGTGTATTTGTGATGGTAAAACTGGAGTCACAAAGGATGATAATATTGGGAAAGAAAATTCCTGTAGGCTGAAATCCATGAAAGCAGGCACCACAAAAGGTGGCAGAAAAGCCCAGTGAATATCCAGGCTGAGTTTTTGAAGAGGAATCATCTATTCCAGAGCATGCAAATATAGCCTCATGCATCTTTTGTATTCACTTTCCATGAACCTGTGACTGAATGAGTTTTACTAGCACAAATGTTGGAGGAAAGTGAAGTTCAAAGCTGCATGCATGAGTAACCATGGAAACTGAATTTTAAATTTGCACATGCGAGTATTTGTATCCAAAGTACTTTGTACGCTCGGCCAATGCGGGAAGAGGGACACCATCATGTCACAACTGGCCAATCCCAACTTAGAAACACAGCTTGAATTTCAAATATCACCTACTTACAGCAATCCTCCGTCCACGGAGCAGAGAAAAAAGAAATGTGAAAAAACCTGCCTCAAATTGCCATCTGCTCGTGAATATTCCACAATTAGCAGAGACGGATTCATTGGATACATTATTCATTGTGGATTATTCGCCCAGATCTAACAGTGATAGTGCAATGGGTATTTAAATATTGTGACGAGGAACCATTTCAGACATAGAATGTGTATGTGACTGTCCCCATGTATGAATATGGATGTGCTCCTATCCTGAAGGAATCTCTGGGAACAATAGCTGTGTGGTAAATAACCTTGTCCTCTGAATCAAAAGAAAACCTAGAACTCCGTGATAAACTGCATTTTTTCTAATCCCTTTTCCTGTTCATTTGTCCTCTGCCCCAGCCCCTCCTCCCTCAGCTGGGCTACTAATGCACCAAAATCAGCTGCCATTTTAGCAACAAAGGCACTTGCTGTTTCCTTTGCTGTGGCTTAGGTTATGGAAGAGATTTAGTGAGACAATGTTTTTCCTACTTCCACCCCAGCCTTCCAGTGTGACCCACATTAGGCAGTGAAAATAAATAATAAAAACAAAACAAAAACCTCCAAGTGCAATGCTGCGTTTGCAAGCATGGATTTCCCAGGAAATCTTCATAAGTTGCCTTGCAGTTTGCAGCGACTGCAGCACAGATGGTTTTTAGGCCCCTTTGCAGGTTCAGCTTTTGTAGCACAGAGCCAGCCACTCCATGGCCATCAGTGGGTGACAGACCCTTGCAAGCCTGCATGCCAGAGTCACGGCAAAACAGAGACATCCCAAAAAATCCTCAACTAAAAGCTATGACCAGCAGGGATGGAAAGAAACAGCCTTGGGAAGGGGGCAAGTTTGGAGGGGTGCACATTTGGGCAAGAGGCTGGGGTATGATGGAGCCAGTGCAACCAGGCTGTGCCAGGATTGCTTAAATAGAAACAACACAGAGAAAAGGAAAGGGGAAAACCGATAAGAAAAAGGAAAAGAAAATATACAAATCTAACGAAAGAGTCCAAAGTAGCACAGGATGGGGTTATGCAACTTCAATTTGTCCAGTGCTGTTCGCAGACAAACATTCCCCCAAAGCAGCATGGACTTGTGCAAGTGAAGGTTGTGAAATCCTTGCGCTGCTGCCAGCCGTTGCCCAACTCTGACGGGTAGCAACACTGTACTGCAGAGGACAAGCCAAGATCCTACAAGCACTACAGTAAGGTTCTGGCATGATGTGCACACAGACCTTCACCATGGAGTCTGGGCTGAAGTCCCTTCTCAGTGCCGTGCTGGACCATGGTGGCCTGCAGCTTGCAGCCCTCTGCCAGGCAGCCTCTCCTGAGGTCTTGCTGAAACGGTGCAACCATCATGCAGTAAGACGTGGTCAAGGATAGACAGGACAGCTTTTCTGCTGTTAGTAGTAGCAGCTCCCAGGCTACTACTGATGCAGAAGATAGGTGGTCTGGTCTCTGATGGGCCAGGGTGTCCCATGCAGGAGGTCTACAGGTGTCATACACAGGCTCAGAAATTACTCCCCAGGTGTTTATTTCCTTCTGCATTAGCAAAAAATTAGTGCCTGCGGAAATGGAAGAATGTGAGAAACTCCCATCCAAAAATGCTTGCAGTGTCCAGGACTGTGTGTGCTCAAAGCTCTCAAGGAAACTGATCTTCTTTGGGGTGCATAGGCACACTGAGCCTAATTTCTTGGTCCAAAATGTTTTAGGTAGGGGGAAAACCTTGGGTCAATGCACAGACACCCAGCTTTAGGACCTTGGGCAGGATCTGCTGAACCCACACAGGCCAGACAAGGATGTTGAGATGCTATCCTGAAGGCAAGCTTGTGAAACCCACTGATGTGGGGCTCCAGGAGCCAACATGCTATCTGGGAGCTCCCATGGGAGGACTGTTGGGACTGGGGTTTATTTAGACCTTCCTACATGGATTCTCATGATTGTTGACTGGAAGGGTAATTCCCAGCTGGAAGAGCAGCTTTGATAGTGGGACAATTGTCCCATGTTCAGAGCCTGTAAACCCACGGGGGTGTCTTCCCTCAGCTCTGCTCTGCAGATTTTGACTCAGTGTAAGCTGCACAGCGATGTTCCCTTGCCATGCTCTGCAGGGATGGGATTGGGCATTTAAACGGTGATTTAGCAAATAGTGTTATTTGCTAAAAAAATGCAATTTTTGTCCCTTTGAAGTTCAGTATCGAAGTTTAACTTGCAGCATAAAGTTGGTTGAAAAATATTTTATTATCTGGACTTGCAGTGCCAGAGGGCAAGGGACAGTCCTCTTTCAGCCACACATCTAGGAAGCCAGAGAGCCAAGGTCAGGGCATTTGTACCCCATTTCACTGGCACTTTCCTTCATTCTTCAACTACAAAACCCACACGGTAGGGATTATTCATTTCATGCAAGCAAAAACAATAGTTACTGCATTAGTGAGTGTCAAACACAGACCAGGACCTACCCCACCTCCTACCCTAGGAGGTATTTCTGCTCTTGCTCAGAGCTGGATAAAGAGAAGCAGTTGTATCTCATATACTTCCAGATGTTGCTTCAGTTGTCCCAGGCCTGCAATACTCCAGAGACCCTTTGGAAGGAGCCAGGATCAGAGAAAGATGTGATTTCAGTGACAGTGCAGCATAAGACCCACCCCAATGAGCCCTGGAGCATCTCCAAGCCATGTCTCATGCCACACAAGCTGGTGCTCCTCATTTCCTACTGTACTCAGTCCCTCAGCAAGCCTGGAAAAAGCAGCTGCCAAAGACAACTTGCCTCTGGGGCCAGATGAGGGGCACAGGCTGAGTCTGGAACCAAGACAAAGAGCCCTTGAGAAGGGAGATGAACATGCAACACATGGAGAGAAGCATCAAGCCCCCAAAGGGAACAAAGTAGCAGCTCCACATCTTACCTGGTTCTGTTTCCCTTTCCTCTCCAGTGTTCAAAGTCTTTTTCCCAGGTACAGGTGGGACCGTGCACTCTTTGCCTCTCTTTATCGGCCAGCCAGACAAAACACTGGAGGACCTAAAAACTGCTGTGACACGGATATAGTCCAGGAGAACATCTGCTTCAACCAGCAAGGCAAAACCTATCATCCTTCACCATCATCCTGCTCTGGATAAGGGGTCAGGGCTACAGCTACAGAGTTGTAGTTTGACACGTTTGAAGCTGGGAGGGAAATCACTCCATATTTTTGTCCACCTCTTAGACAAAACCTTCAAGCCCACCCAGGAAGGGAAAGGGGTGGGGGGAAAACAGAAAGAATGAGGAGAAAAACAACCAATTCCAGAGGACGAAAAGGAAAATGAGGAAAGGATGTGAGGGTGGCAGTGATGAGTTTCACTAAGTGCTACCTGAACTGAAGCCACTTTCAAAACAAATTTAGGCCATGCCAGAAGGTAGTCAACAGTGGGTTCCCATCTGCAGATCAAGACCTGTTCAGCTCGATAAGTTTCCAGTGGAAATACAGTTGGGCCAAAATAGAAATTCGTTGTTGGAATGTGTCAATTTAGATCATATTTTCTATGGAAAAAAGTCAAAATGAATCATTTCATTTTTCCCTTCTCATTTCAGTCAGGTAGAAAGTTTCATTTGACCATGATTCATTTCATTTAAACCTTCATAGCTAAATAACTTTTTGCACCAGAATAATACATATGCATCCAAATTAGATATTTACCATGTAAATCTTGCTAAAATGAGCTACCTGTACCAAATTACTGCATTCTGCATTCTGCTCCATTTTACAACTACATTTTTTCTTAGGTGACACCTTCCAATTCATGCACCGATGTGAACTCACATGTATTTTCTTATGGTTGAAGCAGCCTTGTCTGATAGGATCTATCCTGAAGTCCCGCCAAAGTGTACTTGAGGTTGGATTACTCGATGAGCATCCAAGATGAGCAGCACTTGCAAGACTTACCTGGAATTCAATTCTTCCCCAAGGGTGACAAAGCAAAGGCCCAGCACATAAAAAGACTTTCCTGATGAAGCCATCCTGTTCCAGCCCACACTGAACCGGACAGGTACACAAATCATGGTTAATATCCTCTGAATTTTTGTGGTATGCAAAAAGAGTCTATTTAAATCCATAACTGAGATTTGACTTCTGTAATTGACCTGGGAAGAAAGCTTTTTCAAGCCCTGAGAAGAAAAGGGTTATTGCTGTCTTGTAGGAGAGTTCCCTGGATGCTGTTCCACTTCTTTTACAGGCGATCTGGAGTGAATTGTGTGTTCTGTGCCTTGGTTTCCCCATTTGTGAAAACTTAATTTTCCCCAGAGGATGTCTGCAAAGTCACTGGTGCTCATAAGCCCAACAAACACTTGTGGGTGGACAAGGGAGGTCACAGGAGCTCAGCACCACCATGGGCTGTCACGGCACAGGCTGTGAGCTCTGGGTACCAACCAACTTTGGTCTTTGATCCTGCTTCCTCACCCATCCACACTGCACAGAGTATTTCTGGGCCAGCTCCTCTCAGTGATGTTCCCTACAGATAGTATGGATGAGACCGCCCCAGGTTTGGGTCCTGTTTCTGCGCGCAGACATCCACTATCTATCTCAGACACAACTTGACTTGTCCCCCACGACCCACACGTGGACCTGCTGCAGGAATTGCTGCGACCGTCCTGTCCTGAGCACATGCCCTTGGGACTAGTGCTGTCTTTTCACATGTGTCTGTACAGCACCTAGCACAACGACCTAGTAATTATAACAGAAGCTAAATTACTGCTAAAATTAGGAGCTTATTAACATCATAGCCTCTGGGCACCACCACAACACTTAATAATGCTGCAGTCTAAGAGTAACTCAGGACCCATCATAATCTTCATAAAAAACTATCCTTAGGGACAGAGTTTCTGTGCAAGGTCTCAGTTTTCCATTAGGTCATATTTTACACATGGAAAAAAAAATTTCTGTTCAAATGCCTAAGGATTTCAATTCAGTTCAATGATTTCAACTGCAAAGTGAAGGTGTGCATATATTGTCACCCCTGAACTTTACTTTTGATTGTAAGCGTTGAGTCGTAAGCTTTGAGTCACAGTCTTCGAGGACAGTTTTTGGATGTTAAGGCACTTGGACTCGGGACACCTCATGACTGTGTAAAGGCTGGGCAGGTCCCACACTGCCACCCCACACACACCCCAGTGCAATAAAATGGGCAGCACAGAGCCAACGCCAAGCTGTGTTTTCTCCTGTCTAGTTCCCACAGTGTCCCTCCTGTGACCAGGATTCCCGGTGGGGTCAGCTCCAACCCCAGGGTGAATTTAGGACCATGGCTGGAACGGAGCATGGCCAACATTTAATTTGCTGCTTAAATCCAACCCAGTTGACTGAGGTATTGGAGATTAAATATGGTCCATGGCAGGTCCCTGGGGAAAGGCTGAGAACCAAGAGGGCAAAGCCAAGCTGGTTCAGGTGCCACATGGAGAGGCCAGGGACAGGGTGAGTTCAGCATGCCATGGGGTGGTGGGACATGCAGAAAGGGCTGTGGGGCACTTCCCAGAGCTGTCCTTTGCCGGACACAGCACCCTGGAGAAGACACAGACATCCTAGCAGGGGACGTCTCCCAGTCCAGCAGCCACTTGGAGATGCAGAGACAGGATCAGAGCAGAGCTTGCGGGCAGAGGGACAGACCAGAGCATCTTCTCTGAAGACACCCCCCGCCACCCAGATCAGCTCACTCTTTGTCCCAGGTGAAGGAATGACTTGTATGGCCCCAAACGAACAGCCACGAGGCTGCAGGCGAGCACCAGCCGAGCTGGGAAGTCAGACGCCGCTATCGCACCGCACACCTTCTCTTCTGTTGCTGATTAATGAGGTTGACAAGGAAGGACTCGGAGGCTCCTCCCAGCCCTGCCCCTCATGCACACCCCCCACAAGCACTCATATTATCTGTATCAAGCACATTTTTATGTAAATGCTCTAACCAGCCCTTTCAGAGGTACAATGCCTCCCAGACCGAGTCCCTGAATGGCACTGGCACATTTCTCGTGCCTCAGCTGCTCACCCAGACAAACAGAAGTGTGGCTCTCCACAAAGGGCTATGGTAATGCTGAGCTGGAGGAGAGTCGAGGGGAGGGGGCAAGCAGGGGCCAACGCTATTTCAATGACAGAAGAAAAGCCGTGCTCCCAGTACCTCGATGAGTCAAGGAAGGGAAAGGCCCCACAGATGGATAAATGGAGTTGCACAAGGCAGACGGCTCACCCCCACAACAATGCACCATCTCTGGTTGGCATGGTGGCCCTGGGGTCCACCGTGGGGCCTTGGAGCGTTGCTGCGAAGGCAGGGTCTGGGCTTGCAATCTGGGATCTTTCTGTGGAGACTAACACAGGAAAGCTGAAACAGCTTACGGAGCGGGGAAGGAACATGGCAGAAAACCATGAAACGTTGCAGACGTGACATCCCCAGCTTCCTCATGTGCTACAGGGACGTGAGGGACAAGAGGAGCGGTGATATCCCACACTCCACCCTCATCCCACCACAACTGGGACCTTCTTTCCACTCTCCTAAGGTGGGACTCCACAAGGCTTCCCCTTGTGGGCTGGTCTGTGGTGCCTGGTGGCACACCCAGCAGCTCTGCCTGCACCGGGTGTGCAAGGGTCCTTGTTTAGGACAGAACAATTTCTTCCGCCAGCGATAGGTCAACGAGTACCATGTTCATTGAGAAGGGTTTCAAAGCATCCAAAGGCACCTCTCACCCAATGTTCAAGGCTAGTGTGCCAAAGAGCGTCCCCATCACCACCCACCCAGGCACCAGGCAGAGGGACTTTCTAGCTTTTCTCTGTGGTGGCTTTGTATGACAAACCAAGTGTTACAGCTTCACACATCCCTCATAGGTTGGATCCTCACAGCTACAGATTAGGAACAACTTCATAAGAGCTCTGACGTGTTTACCAGAGATGTGGCTTGCCTTGGCCTTCCCTTGTGCTCCATCCTGTGCTCAGGAACGCCTCTACGGGGACAAGCCAGGATCAGCAGGGGTTCCTGATGTGCATGGGACCCTGTCTCTATTGGAGGGGCCCAGAGGGAAGGAAGATGAAGCTCAGTTTATGCTCCCACAGGATTGCTGCAGCTGTGAGAGCATAGAAAACGTCATGGGAATTGAACATGTCTGACTGTGAGTGAGGTCTGCACGGGGAGGGTGTGCAGGGAACTGAAGACAGAGCAATGAAATGACATATGGATTTGCCATTCACCACCTTACACGCTGGCTGGGGCTGAGCCCTGAAGATGGGAACAAGAGACAAATGTCTATGCACAAAAGGGACAATTTGGGGCTGCCCAGGTGTCCCACACCAATGTCATCTGACTTTCACAGGGCTGACTCTACAAAACCAGCTGTGCTCTGCTGATGGAGAGCAGCAACACCAGACCCTACCTGGCAAAACCTTCTCCCTCTCCTGTCCTCTGCTGTCACACATCCTGGTCACTCACACCAACCGTGCCACAACGCTGCTGTGAAAAACTGGGCAGGTTTTGGCAGGGACAGGGGAGCCAGCACAGCATGGCTTTCCCACATCACTACAAGCCAGAGCACTGAGCAAGCTTGACAAGAAGATCAGGATCCATGCAGAAAGCCCAGGGCAGTGTTTCCAGCTGCTTCTCAAGTAGAGAAATCCAGGCAGCACATGGCCTTACTCTTGCTGCCAGCCAAGTCATGCACTCAGCATATTAGTCTCCCTCTGCGAAATCAGGCCAAGGGCACACAGGCATCCTTTCCGTTGAGTCTTTCACTCTGTTTTGATAATTCACCACTAAACTGCAAGTTTGCAGTGAGAGGCAATAACTACAGGAACAGTCATGGGACAAGCACTGGATTTGGCCCCTGTGTTAGGGGAAAGGCTGGTGCCTGTCCCCCCCTTGCCATGAGCACGGAGTCATGGCCAAGGGGAGGGCAGGCAGTGTCCCAGCCCCGCCAGGTCGCAATGCCCACAGGGACCACTCGTACCACTCTCCCATCTTGCTTCCTCCAGCGCTAACAACTGGGTGAGCTGGACCAGTCTCCTCCCCTCTCCAGTCCTCCAGCACTATTTATTCCAGCAGACTTTGCACCATCCACCTGCCCCACCAGTGGGACAGAGCGGGAGGGACAGGACAGCCCTGGGTGTGGGAAGGAGACCTGGGGATGAACCTGCAGTGGGGCCGATGGACGGGGTCATGCACACGGCATGAGGCTGTGACAGCCTGGGTCTCCTGGTCCAGCCGATGCCAGGCCAGCTCAAGGGCGAAAACAAGCTTTCTGACTGCAAATTAACTTCTCCCTCACTCCCTCCAAACATACAGCTTTCTGACGTGCCCCAAGTCCAGGGCCCCATCCCACCCACCAGGCTGGGGACTGCAAACCCAAGCAAAGTACAGCTGAGGTTTGGGTCAGCTCAGCAGCTCCATCCTGGAATGTGGGCTTTGCAACAAACAATTATGATAATTGCCAGTGACAATAACAGGCAGAAAATGTTTGTGTCATGGCAACACAGGAAACAAATGCCAAGCAAAGCCTGTGTCCATCAGCCATCCCTGCCAGCGCAGCTCACGCTCACGCTGCTGTTGATGCCCTCAACTTTTCTAACAGCCAAGCCAGACTCTGTACTCCGCTCCGCACCCACTGGCTCAGAAGCCAAACCAGCATGGGTTATGCAATCCCGGAGGTGTCCTGACCTGGAGACAGCAGTTATGGTTACAGGTGGGGTGATTTTTGCCTGGATAGGGACCCCTGCAGTGCTCAGCCCCACAGAAGTACCCCAGTCAGAGCTAACCCTCTCTCCATCCCTCCAAAATGGGGATGCACAAAGCAACTTCACAGGGAAAAGCTACTTTGCAGACTCCACTGGGGAGTTATTTGCTGCCTGATACACACAGGCATCCCTCCAGCTCTTGGCACAGCTTCCCAGCCTGAGTGCTGGAGGTGGGCTGTGTCCCATCCACCCAGGCCCTGCAAAGGTCATGATGTCCACAAGCGAAGTCCATTCCCCGTTATTTTGCAGCCAGGTCTCTTACATCGGGAGGGTTGAAGACCCAGCACTGCTGGACACCAGCACCCAGCCATGTCACTCCCTGTGCGCCTGCCATTTCCAACCCCTTCTGCAACCCCTTCTCCTCACTCCATACTTATGCATAGCTCAGTCATGGCTGATGAGACTTCTCACCAATTTCCCATTAAAAAAAAAAAAAAAGAAAAGAAAAGATTATATCTGGACCGAGGCCAGGAAAATAAAACTCCAGCTCCACAGGACAGTGATTCAGCAGTTTATAACCAAGGTTATAATTGAAGATGCACTTACTCATACAGTTTGGGAGCTGACATCTGCTCGTGAACACCAAACCACATAGCGTCAAATTACAAGCCAGGGAGAGGGCAAACCTGCGCCCAGGGACCTGCACCCCTCCTGTCCTCAGCTGCCCGCTGCGCTCCATGACACGGCTCTGCAGGGCTCACGCACGCCGCGGGGAACAGGCTGGATTCTTCCTCCTTCTCCATCAGCAGCATCGCTCTTTGCCGTGTTCCGGGTGCAATCAGACCTGTGCGGTCAGCTAAAGACAAGCGAGCTGGATTCTTGTCACAGAGGGCATGCTCTAAAGACAGAGATGTTGTGTCAGAGCAAACGGATGTCATGATGTGATCTGCAGCATCTTTACTGCCAACAACGATGCATGAGAAGCAGACAGCACAGGTTGGCTCTAAGATCCCAGGCTGACAGGTGGAAAAGGTGGTGTCCTCTATTTTGTTTGAGCTCCAGAGTCACAGACACCAAGTATTTTCATTTTACTCCATTTTCCGTTTAATTTGTAAAAAGTTGGGCAAGTAGTGCTGCAGCCTACTGCTGTTAACTGCCACTAACTCCTGCAGCCCTGGGGAGTTTCCAAAGAGCAGGTGAAGTTAATGCTGGGCCAAATGTTTAGAAAGGGAAGGAAAAATGACTCAGATGCACTTGCAGGCTCATCTGTCTGGCTTTGATGCCAGGTGAAGGAGCAATTCTGTTAGCGAGGAATTAAAATAGAACAATATAATTAAGACCAATTACATGGTTTTATGGAAATGGATTTTGTCTGACTAGCATGGTGCTTCTTGAGGAGATTAAAAGATTGGGTGATAATGGAAAAGTGCTCCTAGGTGAGTTTGCGATAGAGGTGTTTGAGTTGGTTCCACAGAAAGGCTCTCAGGGATCAAGTGCAAAAGCCATTTCACAGACAGTGAATGGGTGATCTCCAAACTAGGAGTAACCTCTTTTCTGTTTTCCTGGCCAGGTCTCAGATTATCACATTTGATACCAGTTTTCTGAAAAAAAAATGAAGTCTGGAGTGTTTTCCAGGAGCAGTGTAGGGCTCTGCATGCAGTCTTGACATCCACTCTCCCCAGAGGCCAGGACAAAAAGCCCAGCGCTGGGTTGTTCAGTGGCACTCATGTCTGCAGGGATGCAGGGAGAAAAGTTGCTCTCTGGGCTCAGGAGGTACAGACCAGAGAATCTTTTATCACGACACAAGACAGATTCTTGTTGCGGCATCTGAGAGAAGACCGCTGAGCTGTGAATGGGGAGCATGGCTGGATATCTGGGAGAAAAACCCCAAATACTCGGTCAGGACCAAATACTGCTTGGAGCCTGGTCTGGGATGGTCTGGGCTGCAGCCACAGTACTGTAACGTTTTGGAGGACAGCAGAACTGACCCCACTGAGTGACTTGGGGCCGTACGTGAAGTGTTCGGAGGCATCCCGGAGACTCTGGGATGGCCCCTGGGTGCTTCAGGCAGATCTGAGCAAGGCTCAGAGGGGATTGAGTGGGAGGTTGTAGTATTTCTCAGTCTATTCAGATGTTAGGTCCTGTATATAATGCTTTTTCTCATTGTCCTGGGGTGTCTCCAACACTGTTTAATTTTGTAGATAGGTCAGTAAGTAACTGGCTGACACGAGTCTGGCGGCAGCACGTACCGGCTGAATACTTTCAGGAGAAAACGTGGAGCAGCGGAGATGTGGCACACAACCTGGTGTCCCTCTGCACACATTTGGTGCATCCAGCAGCCACCACCAGCCCAGGCGCAGCGAGGTCCATGCAGGGGCTGATGGCAGGACACCCCTGCATGGGTGCTGAGAAGACAGACTCGGCACGGGAGGTTGTTTATACTCCAGGCACAGCCTTCTGTTGCACAGGTCTCCACAGTCAGGAGTAGGGTTAGCCCCGCGGTTCCTCCAGTGTGACTGACCCCAAAGCTCTGTCACTGCCTGACCCGGTCTCCTCACCACAGATGTGCCTACACCTCCCAGGGTACCTGGAAGAGGAGAGTCGAGCAAGAAGAGACAGGCTGTGTGAAGGTACATGGCCCCGCGTGCAGGTCAGCAAGGCACAGAAGTGTTAGCTGGGAGGAAGCTCTGGGTGTCCCTAATCCAGCCTCCCATTTCACTAGAGACTACTGCCAATGACAGAGGATGTCATCCATGGCTTTTCCTAGCAAAACATTTGGAAACCTTTGAAAATCTCCTGCAACAAGAGTGCAGAGAGAAAGCAGTAAAAGAGAAAGTACCAGCCAACTCTCCTGCAGAGACGATGAAGTGAACAGTTTCTGGAGCAGCTCCCCCTTCACCCCTGGGCTGTAGCACCCTGTGGCAGACTGCACTGGAGATGGGCACCGTGTCTCATGATGCTGCAGATGTCTGTCGACAGTGAGGCAGAGCTTTGCTGTGTTAGGAGCTGTGCAGCCACTGTGGACCTCTGCAGAGCTCATGGTTTCGCTCCTTGATGAAGCACACATATATTTGGACAGATGAGGAGACCACAGAAACCACAGGACAGTGCTGATGTACTGATAGGTGTTGAGCTCAGCCTTAGGCATGCTCCAGGTTTTCACTGGCAGCACACAAAGCAGAGCATGAAAGGAGGGTTTGGCAGAGGTAACAGGATTGCTGTTCTAGTGTTTACATCCCAGCATGGAGAATAGCACAGTAGAAAGCCCAAAGCGTAAGCGGTTACTGAAAGAAACCAACGCATGAATGACTAGTGGTGGGAGTGGACTCTCAAATAGGCAAGTGCAGGGGAGACAGTCCACGGAGGGCCTTGAAGGTGAAGGCAAGTACGTTGTACCTGGCAGAGCAGGGATGGAGGTGTGGGGAGGGATGTGAAAGAGGGATGGCACAGGAAAGCAGCAAGACAGCATGGTCCTTCAAGCAGTGATCTGGGCGGGTGGTAGTGTGACGCTGGTCAGATGAAGAGATACGGCACCTGTAGTAACCCAGGCACATGGCAGGGAGGACACAGGCAAGTGTGCTGTCAGTATGTGGACAGGAGCAGAAATGGCGGCACCACTGAGATGTTAGACACAAAGAACCTACAGATAAAGTAATGCCTGGACACAGGGGTTCAGGAGGAGAGCTGGGACAATCTTGGCTTCCAGGGTACAACAGACAGAGCTGGCCCCGGTGACTGAGGGTACCCAAGATGGTGGAGATTAAGAGCTCTGAGCAAGTGATGTTGGGCTGGAGCTGGCAGCTGATCATCCCAAGTCCCTGGTCAGGGCCATTGGGACAGATCCAGTTTCCTCCCAGTGAGAGAAGGAAATCAGCACATTGCATCCCCATTAATTGCTCACAGCTAATGAGCCTTATGGGGTGAGAGCACAAGGTCCAGCTACTCAGAGGTCCCTCTCCCATCCAGATCTGGAGTATCAAGGGAGAAGGAGGGAAGAGAAGAGAATCAAGAAGAGGCTGAGGCTAGTTGCTGTCCATTAGCCCCTTGCCCAACCAGCGGGAACTGGTGCAAGAAAAGGCTGTGGTAGCAGAGGTGCTGCTGAGCTCTGGGCTGTGCAGGGAGAGGGGCTCTGTGCACAGACGCCTGTAGAGCCGGAGAGTGATGCTCTGTTGCTGACAGCGGCAGAAGGGGTGTTGTGAGATACAGGCTAATTTCACAGCAGGACCCAGCATGTCCCTGTGCCAAAAAAGAGAGGAGACAGCACCAGAAGAGAAGGCAGCTGGGACGGGCTGAAGAAACCCTTGCTTCACCCCAAAAATTTTTCTCCACAATGTCGACTGAGCAGGAAACATTACTAAAACCCCAGAGAATCCCAAACACCTTTAGGGTTTGCCCTTGCCAAGAGTTAGGAGAGATTCCCTGGGCAGAAACAGTGTCGCAAAGGCTGGTAGCCCAGACGCTGAATGGTGCTTTCACTTCCAGCTCTCGCTATGTGCCACAGCCTTTAGTCATCTAGACTCTGCACAGCAGAGACTTCTTCCTGGGGTTTCCAGCCAGCAAAGGTAGGAGGAGACAGACCAGGCAAGCAGAATTTCTCCTATTATACCCTGTGCCGTGTGGATGATAATTGGAGTTTTTTTCTTGCACTGACAAAGGGAAAGAGAAGTTACTCTCAACAGGAGTTTCAGCAGGGCTCAGCAACTACGTGTCGCTCACAGCATGTGAGCCCTTGGAGTTACGGCCGTAGCCCTGACTCTGCACTGATGCACATCGCTGTGTTCACCTCAGCTTGCTGGGGGAAGGGGCTGCTCCACACCCCAGCTTTCGCAGCACCCCTGAGAGGCAGCACCCAGCTTTCACTCTCTGTAGCACCTGGAATGGCTTTCACCCACTGCCCAGTTTCCAGAGGAAGGACAGGAGGTTTGTTTACGGGAAGGTGTTACACAGGACTCTTTATTATTCATTTAAGTCAGTTCTCATTACAGTATATATTTATATATACTTACAATTATATGCTCAGCACATAGATGTGTATAGATCTCTGCACTCCAAAGGCACTGCAGAAATAGCACTTGGCTAATCCACTAGCCAAGGCAATGTCTGACCCCAAGCCATCCGTGCTGTGGTACCTGAGCGAGTGTGCTCCAGTGAGGAGCTTCAGCAGCTCTGAGGGGAGCAGAAAGATGCATGGCAGCACCTTCGCCTGTGACAGCTCCTGGGTCTGCACGTGACCGTACTGTACCCAAAAGCGCTGGGGAGATGCAAACAACACAGCCACAAGGATCCGGGTTTGGTTCTTCTTCTGCTCGTTCTGCCTTGAGCATGAGCCAGTGGTACCACGAGCACCTGACAGCAGCAGCACAACCGGAGGCTGCAAGGCACGGTCCTTGCTGTGAGCAGCTGTGGGCACTGAGTTGTCAGCCTTTCACTTTGCCCCACACATGGCAGATGAACATGCACCACCCCACAGATCACCTCCATCCTCCACAGACCTCCAGCAACAGAACACTGCTCAACCCCCCTCCACAGCAGCCCAGAAGTGCACACAAATCGGGGTAACCCTGAGCAGACTCTTTCTTTCCCACCCCAATGTCTCCATCACCTTCTGGAAATGCCTCTTTTTTCTGGGCCTTCCCCGAGAGCTTTGCTCCTGTTTGCTCCTGTGAGCAGGTCCCTAACCCAGGGTGTCTGTGCGGACAGCATTACACACACACACACGCACGCATGCATGCACGCACACACACAGCCACACACAGCTGTTTGTACCAGCAAAAGCCAGCAAAAACTCATGCCACGAATCTGCCACCAGTAAAGCAGAGCCGTGAATCACTTCTCAGCTGCAGGGCTGTATTGACTCCTGGAGAGTAACTTTTAGTACCTACAACCACATAATGAGGAAAAGCCTTGAACTGGAAATGCAAATAGACATATAATTTATATTTAATAAGGCAGTTAACGTACTGTGTGTCCAGTAAAGTACCATCCAGCTCCTATCACCCATTTATTGAGGTTACTCCACATAATAAATTCCAAATGAGTGATAATGGCTGTATTTGGAGTTATATTAATAACTCTGCACGCGTATCTGAAGCCAGAGAGATGAGGGTATAGCAAGTGCTGCATTTGCTGTGCAGGCATGGCAGCAGGCAGGCCCATCGGTATTTTGGAAATTTTATGTAATTGCCATCAGCTCCAAATGAATGAATTAACTCCCCTTGCACCCTGGCAGAGGGGACATGCTGTCAGGCACTGAGGCAACCAACATCTTGTACAAGTTACTGATGTAAAGGAAAGATTTAAAGGGAAAACATTTTCTGTAGTGTTTCAAAGTCTCTTACCCAGGTCTGGGTGGGAGACTTGCATCTGAATACATCTGTGCAGGTATCTGACTTCTTAGGTTGTTTGCAGTTTGAAGGAAAAAACTTGTAATTTCAGATATCCTGGAAGCAAAAATGTTTAAAGAAACCTCAGTTAAATTAAGTCCTAAGGGGAATGAGGAAATATCGAATTGAAACTGAAAAGAAATATTTATTTTGAGCACTACCAAAAAGCCTAGAAATAAAATGGATATTCATTTCAAAAGAAAGCACAATACAGTAAATGTATTTATTGAACTATTTGTTTCAATAATATATTTAATTTTCAGTACTTAAGTAAATACATTTTGGGGAGAGGTGCCAGGTGAAAAGTCTCAATTCCTTTTAAGATCTTTATGTTTCTCTAGCTCAGTGATTTCCTGTCATAAACATAAACGTAGCCTATATCAGTTTTTGTAATGAAATAGGATTACATCCCAACTATTATTGTCTTTGACTCCTGCACCTTTGTCCACAGCTGGCAGCTCCTGCAGACGCTCACCCACCGTGCAATTCACACATGCATGGGAAGGCACTTGCACTGCTGCGCACGCTCACACGCAGTCATGCATCTTCATGGCAAGCCAAAGGGTAGGGGAGATCCTCGGTCTGAGCACACACGAGGTCAGGAATACTTTAGGAAGGCTGATAGTTGTCTTCTAGCTGTACTGATGGCTACTTGGGGTCCGAAAAGCCCAAGAGTCACCCAGTTGATCAGTGCAGGGCTTTTAAGCCAGGGTACATAAAGGACTTCAGAGAATCCCAGAGCTGGTAGAAAGGGGGTCTGGAGCTCTTTAGTCCAACCAGCTATCAACAGCACCATGGCTTAGTCTGGTCAAGCCTTTAAAAGTCCAAGACTGCAGCCTGAAGGTGCCCTCCCCCTGCAGCGCAGCTCACGTCTGTCCCCACGCGCTGTCCCCATGCAGGACGGACTGCACAGCCAGGACCCGACCTTCACCAGCTGCAGCCGGGCTGTGGGGAAAGGACAGGACAGGGTTCAACTCTGCGGTGTCTAAAGGGTGAATAAAGCAGGGGCAGCCCTGCCAGCAGGAAGCACTGCCGGAGTTTTGCTATCTGCTCCTGCCTTCTCTGCCGGCCGTGGGCCCATGGATTTCCCGAGTCCCTTGCACACCTCTGGTGCTGTGCAGCAAATCCTCACCCCATCCCTCAGAACTGGCTCCCCCCGAGAATCTGGAGCCAAGAGGGCTATAGCCATCAAGTGTGTTTCCTTGGGCAAGGCAGAGACCGCCTCCTACCCAGAGCATCCCCCCTGTATCCTCCCCACATCCCGCCCTGCATCCCCCTCCCACAGCCCCTGCTCCAGCCCTGACTGCCAGCCCGGTGGCAGCCCAGCACGATGCCCCACTTGTAGCTGAGCTGTGCGAGGGCTGGTGAGGCAGGCAGAAATGCAAAAGCACAAGCCACATGGCGATCATCTCTGCTAGCATCAGATAACAGTTCAAAAGGCAAGCATCCTTTCTCCTTGCTCTCAGTCTCCCTCTCAGTTTCTTTTAAGCACAAAAACAGCCCACAAAAAAAAAAAAAAAAAGGGGGGGGAAGAAGAAAGGGAGGGGGAAGGAAAGAAAAGAAAGGGGCGACTTCCAGCCAGGCAGTAAAATGCCATCTGTCTCCTGATGGCTCATGTGACACTGACAGACATCCACTGCGAGCCAGAGCCAAAGGCACGGCAGCCCACGATCCCTGTCGCAGCAGGCGAAGGAGCACCCCTTCCCCAGCCAACCCTGTCTCCCCAACCCATCAAAAGTTTTCAAGCTGGAAGAAAAAAATAAATCAGACGGAACCTTGCTGCCCTTCCCACAGGGAAACATGCCCAGGGCGGTGGTGGAGGTGGCAGTGTCGGACTTTGGAGTGGGCTGTCTGTGCCCGTGACTTTTCACCAGGCTGGGATCCCTTTGGATCCACCTGTTTCCCTCTCAAAAGCAGCTCCAGGAAAACAAAGGAGATGAACAGCAGGCAGCTCGCCACCCCCCCCCCAGCCCAACTCCTTAATTGCCTCTAGGGAAAGAGCCTCACTGACCCTGGGACCCTCCTAGGCTGGAAGAGCAGAGACGAAAAGGGCGTTGTACAAGACGGACATGCTGCCGTGGCTGCCAGTGACCGGCCCTGCAGACGCTGCCACAAAGAGGGCAGCTGCAACTCACGTTTCCAGGGAGCACAGATGTCTCTAGATGACATAGCCACTTCCCAGAAAGAGATATGCCCCGATTTGGTCCCAGAGGACATGGCAGGAAAGTCCCTGTGCAGTGGGTGGAAGAGGAAAAGCCCCAAATGTTCCTGATTTCCCTGGATTCCCAGCAGCGATGGCTTCAGGAGAGCAGGACTTAGCTGGGCGTTGGAAGGTGCCCTTCTTGTCCTACATCCTGGGCGTCTGTGGCTTAGCAGAGCAGCGCAGACCCTGGGAAGCTCAGCACTCCATGGCGAGGCTGCCCGGCGAGGACGAAGGAGCTCAGCTCACAGCACCCTGAGCGGTCCTGGGCAGGCTGGGCACGAGGCCACGCACCTGCACAGAGACATGACCACCCTCGTGCCAGCACAGCAGCGAGGTGTCCACACACCCCTTCTCTGGAGCACCAAGCCCACCATCAGGAGCCAGTGGTGCAGGACAGCACACACCTCCTTCTCCATGAACACCGTCTCGCTCCCAGCCTCACCATCCAGGCCACTGCTCAGCACCCAACACGTGGCAGGACCTCACCAGCTGAGTTGCTCACCTCCTAAACCTGTCTCCTGGGAACAGCTGCAGAAGGAGTCACCAGCCATACACAGAGCTGGGGGGATGACTTGATGGGGTGCAGGAGACTGGCCTCCCCGGTCTGCCAACTATACCATCCATCAGTACTCAGGCATGGCTGGGCACCCTGTCAGGTCCTGGGCACCTTCCCTGAGGGGAGCTGGAAGTCCAGGGCAGAAGGAGGTGGGCAATGTCCACCATCGCAGCTGCAAAGTGTCAGGTCCCGTTTGCTGCAGGCACAGTCCAGAACAGCCTGAGAGTCGCCCATGGCTCAGCAAGGTCCAGGGGGGAGATGCTGCTGCCAACATTGAGCACCACCTAACCCAGGCTCCATCTTTGAGTCTGACAACATACGGTGTCTTACTAAGCCTCTGAGCCCAAAGGCAGGTGAGGACCTTGACCTGCAAGTATTCATTTTACATTTTTTATTAGGACACATGGAGTTATAATGTTCGCAGATGCAATTTCCCAAGGGCATCCCCAGTCGAAGGCAGGCAGAGAAGGAGCCCAGCATTCAGCGGGTTTGCCGAGGCGGTGCTGGTCACTGGATCCCCAGCATGGTTGGGATCCTGCCTCACTACAAGTGCAGCACAAAGCCAGCCTGGCCCCTGTCCCACCTCCACCAGCAAGGCCAGAGCAGCCTGTCAGTGGCTGCCAACATCCTGCTCCTGCCAGATGAAGCCACCAGAGATATGGCACCACATTTCACACTCTGTCCTCCCTGCTGCCTTCAGGGACAGCCCTGGTCCTTGGCCATGTCAAAGGAATGAGAGAAGGACTGGACATGTGGCTGTCTCTTAAGGGTGGGCAAAGAAACAGCAAGATTGGCCCAGGTCAACCCTGGACAACGCCAGGCCGTGGGGCACAGCGCCAGGGCAGCACCTCTCTCCTTCGCTGGCTGCAGCAGGTCAGTGCTGCCGTTGGAAGAAGCTGCCATGCAGAACTGCTGCAACGAGACCCCCCAGAGCACACCATGAGCTTAGGCTGTGAAGCCTGGAGGACCCTGGTGTCTCACACACGGTTTACCAAACAGACCCCTGGCATCACCTCCCCCAGCTCCTGGTCACAGGTTTGCTGTCCACCAGCATCTTTCCAGCTGCTCCTACACCGTTTGACCCCAGAGGTGGTCCATCTGACCTCTGCAGCTATCCCTGACCCCGCAGTTATCTCAGGTGACACCCTGAGTGACTCCCAGCCGTGTCCTGCTCCCCTCCATGCCTGCCCTGGCTGTGCCTCCAGGGCTTCTTCAGGAGGATGGTGCCTGTGTCACACCATGGGGACCAGGGCTCAGGGCTGTCAGGGGGATAGGGAGAGCGTCAGTATGTGATGGGCCTTGAGCCAAGACAAAAATGGTCACAGGGTGCAAAACGCCCTAGAGAGACCCTGAAGAGTTTATTATCGTGGCAGAGAAACAAGCTCTGATTACGTTGCGAAACGATGGTGTGGCATCGCTTGGCCTCAGTCCACGGGCCATGGGAGGGATGGGGACAAGCGTAACTGCAGGTGGGGCCGGAGGCGTGGGGCTGCCTCCAACCCAGCCCCGCAGGAGCCACCGTCCAGTCCTGGGTACAGAGAAACACTCTGCAGCAGCCTGGCCCTGCTGTGTTTAACCTGGCTAATGATTAGCTAAGGAGGACGTGGCCATTCAAGGGCACAGGGTGAAAACAGCCCTTCTGCCTTTGCTTACACAGCACACACAGCTGGGCCAGTCCCACAGCCAACACCCACAGCGCGACAGCAACGGGGGAAACGCCAGCTCGGGAGCAGCATCCAAGGGCTTGTGCTGGGAAAGCAGCCCGGAGGATGCTGCCCAACCCAGCTCTGCTCGGAACTTCCTCCAAGCAAGAGCTGACCCCAATGTACAAAGCTGCCTCTCTCTGCAGAGATGTTTTTGCATCCAAAGGCAAATCCAGGGAACTGAGATCTTGTTCTTTGTGCATCAGAAATTGAGCGGGGCGTTAACGTGAAGCTCTGTGGTCATGAAGAAGGCCTCCCTGTGTGTCTCATACTTGGAGACCCCACAAGGTTTGCTACAACACTGTCTTATCTGCCCAGAGAGCAGGTGCTTTCTCCTCCAGGACCAGCTGCAGCAGTTTTACAGCAAACTCCTTCCTTTCGCTACCCAGTTCAGCCTCCCACGTCCCCAGGATCCTGACTGAAGTCTGCACGTGGCTGCTGTGATGAAGAACAACAGGTCTTTGATCAGGGTATGATCCCATCTCTGCAATGAGAGAGTGTCAAAACTCTGAGAAAACAGCATGGCCATGGCTGAAGGGATCCCTGCCTACCTGAGGAACACTCCTCCTAAAACCTCATCCAAACTCACCCTCTGACCAAAAGCCGAAGGCATCAGGTTCTGTGCTTCCCCCAGACCTGACAGCAAAATGTCAGGACCGAGAGGCTGAAGGAATGGAGAGACTGCTTTGCCTGAATACATGTGTGCTGTGCATCATGGGACCGAAGGGCCAGACAACACTGGTGCGAACTCTGCACAAGCAAGCACAAGAGACCACCAGCCCTGAGACCCTGCCTGCCCCACCTGCTCGCTCCCACTGCTTCCCGGCACCAGGCCTGGCTGCCCATGAAGACTGGCTCTTGGCTTTGCCCACCATGGGGTCCAGCATGGGGATGTGCCTGAAGCTCTGCTCCACACAGATGTGTCTGTGGGACCCATCTGAGGAGCCAGTTGGAAGGAGCAGTGCCTGGCTTGTCTGTGGCACTGGAGAAGGAGGGGATGGCTCCCAGTTTTGGAGACTAAACATAGGACATGTTCTCTGACAGGTATTCATCTCTCTTAATATGTATGTTTCAACACCTGGGCTGGCACCCACGGATGGGATGGAATTCCCATCTTTGGAGAATTTCAAAACTTGAATGGACTGGCCCTGAGAAGCCTGTTGCAGATTTTAAGCCAGCTCTGCACAGAGCAGGAGGTTGGACCAGAGGCCTTCAGAGGTCCCTTCCAAACTAATTCTTTCTGTGACTCTTTCAGCCCCCTGAACTTTTGCTCTTTGTTGGCCGGTGAAAAGAAATGGGCCCATCTATAGGTTCACATCTAAGGCAAGTTTGGTGGAACCCAAGGACTGAATTTGACTGGCTATAAGTACAGTTGGGTTTATGGCATGGGTTTTGCTTTGCATGGTTCTGGAACTTTACATGTCTTGTATATCCCTCCCACTCAAGTTAATACTATTCTTCATGTGAAGAGGAAACCACTTAAAATGGCTCTCACAAGTGTTTCTCATCAGCTTGAGTGAACAGAAAAGTGAATATGAACTGATCTTAGTTAAATGAAGTCCACTTCAATTGTCAATTAGGGGTTCAAAGCCACTTAATTCAGTTCAGCTTCACCTCCCTGTACACAGATCCAAAGAGACACCTTCAATCCACTTTCACTGCTCAGCAATAGAACAACCCTACTCAATCCACATGATATTTGAAGACTTTGCTGAACCTCACCTAAGCCCAGATCCAAAATCCTCTTCTGATTCATCAGAGCCAGAACGATTTCCAGCATTTCATTAGCCTTCACTCCACACCCAGCAGCCAACATCTGCTGAAATGGCTTAGAAGCCGCAGCAAAACCCAGTTCTAGAGATCTCATAAATTTTCATATGTTCTTGAGTTTCCAAAGCTCTCTGCTTTCTCTTCTCTCAGATCACAGAGAGCTGAACCTGCTGGAGACGCATGCCCCAAATCTCCACACAACACTGACAATTGGGACTTGTTATTAATTTGTTTATGTTGCTTTGGCAATAACTACTGATTCCACACCTTCCTTCTCAAAGGATGATGTTAGTCCCATTTCAAGCAAGAGATCAGACTCAAGACTTCCAAGGTCCCTTCCAACCAACATTTGTAGGCCAACAAGTCCTGTTTCATGGCAGTCCCTGTCTTCCCAGAGGTGGGAAATGCTTCTCTACCCTGTTTCTCCTGCCAGTTCTTGATGGTCTGTCCCAGAAATTATCAATCAGCACCATCTCTTTCCTTTGCAAGTAGCAACAGCAGAGCACTAGCAAGATGTGCTTTTTTTGGGTGTGAATATGCACAGGTGTGACTTGGATGTGCAGGAGTCTGGCTGCATCTCAGATCCATACGGTTCGGGCTTCCCACTGTGCAATGCTAGTCTGCATGCAAACAAACAGCTTTCTCTCTGCCTGTCCTTCTGTCCCTTTCTCTTTCTTTCCTTCCTTCCTACAAATTCTTTCTTCCTTCTTCCTTCAAGTTTTCTTTCATTTTTTCTTTCTTTTCTTTCCTTTCTTCCTGTCTTTCTTTCCTTCTTTCCTTCTCTTTCTTTCTTTTTTTTTCATTCTTTCATTCTTTCTTTCTTCCTTTTCCTTTGCATTCATTTGAATGACAAAGGTTTCTGATTACAGTCCTCCTGGGGAATCAAACAGCAAGGCTGCTGCTCACTTACTGACTGGCAGATTAAGATAGATAAAGGGAGAGATTTGTATATTGACTCTGTGTTTATGTAACTCATGTGTAAGGCCTGGCCAGGAGCAAAGGGGGGATCTGACCCACATAAATAATAACGAGCAGCATTTTTAAACTAAATCATCTGGAAAATTCACAGACGATTCCGTTGGTTCCTTCTATTGTGTCACCAGAGGGTCATAAATAATTCAATCTTGCTCAAATATTTATGGAAATCAATTTAGCCCTCAGTCCAACGTCACCTCCCTGAGAAAACAGTTTCCTTTCATATCTCAAGTGCAAACTGACTGCCCTCCATCCCACCAGCCTCCCTGGGGCCAAGGGCACCTGTAACCTCCCAGCAACATGCCCAGGCACCAGCCCAGCTAAGCAGGTCCCCAGCAGCTCTGGGGCCACGGGCACCACCAGGAAGATGAAGCTGCACGTGCTTCTCCAGGAGAGAAGCAGGTCCAGCACCTGCCCCCCTTCTGCTGTGACTATCCTGAGCTTCACGATGGGGCATCTGCTCTGGACCAGGGTGGCTGTCAGCTCCAGAGCTGAGGGACAGCGCTTGGCAAAGCTGTTGGCACACGGAAAGAAGCTCCTGTCAAGGTGACAACCAATGTTTGGAGCAACAGTCCCTGCACAGCAGAGAGAGGCTCCCCGATGAGACTGAAGGTCACAAACAAACTCCCACAGGAGCGAGCAGCCCCGGGAGCTCCCTGTGCCCACTCCCAGGGCAAGGTCCATGGCTCTGCCATAGCCACTGAGGAGCAGCCTCTGTACGACCTGTACCATGACCCAGCACTTGCAGCTCGCTTCCTTGTCTCCTCTCTGGCCGGCACATGGCAAGGATTCCCAAGACCACTCTTCCCAAAGCAGAGCAGCCACACGGGCTGCTCATCCTGACAAGCACCCACAAAGATTTCCACCCACATGGTGAGTCCACCAGGCTCCTGGTCCTGAGCACCTCACTGATCCTTCTGGGATCTCAGCATGTCCATACGCTACTCCTGTGTCTTGATGAAAAACCCACTTCATGGTAGCTGTGAATCTCTTCCAGCACCTTCATTGCAAACAAAGAAACAGGACAAATCCTCAGGGTCAAACAGCTGTCCCCTTCTGCACGTCATCCAGGGGTGCAATATGCTCAGAGAGTGACTAGACCACAACACAGATCAAGATCAAAGCACCTACCAGCTCAGCCATCAGCACAGAAACGGGGGGGGGACAGCCATATGCAGCCCATGCCCACATGGAGAAGTCACATCTCCAGTCCCTGTGTTCCCTGCAGCTCCTGTAAGCATTACCTCTTGGTAGGTCACTTATCTGGCCTCTCCTCAAGTTTCTGGGCCAATTTCTCTCCCCTGGTGTACTTATCCTGGAACAGCATGCAGAGCTGTGCAAAGCCACGACACAGCTGGGTTCCCAAGACACCATGGACCATGTTAGACGCCAGGACATCTCCTCACGTAGGGTCTCATGTCTGTCCCAGGCAGCAGTAATATGAGCTGAGCAGACACTGGGCTGCATGCCACTTGGGGATCTAAGGCGGCACAGCCATGCTGCAGTGCACAGGAATCTAAGGAACATTCATGGTGGTTTGGGAGAGATTATCCTCCTGTGTTTCCACCACTGGAATATTTCTGCACCAAAAGCACCAGTCTACAAGCTTTGGTTTGAGCGCCCTTTGGCTGTCAGCACCTGGGGCAGGAGCCAAGCCTGGTGGGGAAAGCTCAGGGCAGGTTTTCCAGTGTGTGTGGCCATGATCATTGACATCCGCAGAGATGAAGCATGGATGTTCCCTCCAGCCATTCCAAGTCTTTCAGATCCTTCAGTTCTTCAAGGTAAGAAACTCACTGCATTGCAGAACACGGCAGAGAGAAGGTGTGCCTGGCAACCTGAGGAGTAGGAGTTGGTATCATTGATGGCCAAGCTCTGCACCCTCCGGGCTGAAAGAACAGCAAAGCACACAATTCAGTGTGTGAGGAGGGTTTGTGAGCTTCTCCAGCCCTAAAACTGGATAAGAAATGTTACGGCCTTTCTCCTGCCTAGGCCTCCACTAAGCATGCTGCATCTTGAGTGTCCTCTGAGTTTCCAAATTAGACAACAGCTGGTGTGTCCCATCCAGACCATGCACCATCACATGGACCCACACATTTCTGACCTCATCTGAAACTAGAACTGTCCTAGAGAAATGTTTTGCACTGGCAGATCTTTCTTCGGCCAAGGATGCTTCTCAAGGGAGCACTGAAGTGACGACACACTTCTCAGAGATAGCCTTAGAAATCCTCCTCAAAAGCCTCTCTGCTTTCGCGTGGCCTCTCATTTATAGCATGACAAAAGGCACAACTCCACGACAAGCAAGAGAACCAGGATCTCCTTGCTGCACACTCTGAACAAGGTGCTCTGGCTGGCTCTGGTTCTCCAGAAGCCCTGCGGCTGTGGTAAAGGCAGAGGACCTGAGTGTGAGATCCAGTGACAGTCCAGGCACCAGAGACTCAAGGTCTCTTCTGTAACATGTATCATCCATCCCTCACTGCTGGCAATCAACCAGCACAGAGGAAACAGGACGAGGCATCAGGTCCAAGCACTCGTGCATCATGTCGAATGACCCAGCTATGTCAGACCCCAGCACCAGCTCTGCTCTTTACAAACTTTGGAGATGTCTGCAAGTATGCAGTTCATTAGGATGTGAACAGCCAAAATCAGCTCCTAGCACTGACCCACAAACACAAATCAGAGATCAAGCAGCAGAAGAAGCAAAGGCTCTTGGCTTGCGCTGAGCAGAAAGCTGCAGAAAAAGGAGATGCTCCAGCTGAAGAGTCACAGGTCTTCCAAGCAAGTGTGAGCACTGTCACTGCTTGGTAGAGAACAGCAAAACTCAACTTGCAGTGATGGTCCATGATGAAAACCCCACAGAACTGGTAGGGATTTGGCATGCTCCATGAAGCAACCTGGGAGCTCCATACAGCCCCATCCTGAAGGACAAAGCCAGGTGGGGTGACTAGTCCATGGGAAGACTTGCACCTGCATGGCCTTCACCCAAGTAAACATGGAGGAGATGGGAGCCCTTGCAAAGCTGATGCCACTTAACTGCACTGTCAGATATGATGAGGCTATAGCTGAAATTGCCAAGCTTAAAAAAACAAAGGCTAGAGAAATGACCGCCACGTCGGAATAAAATGGTCCCAGTCCTCTACCATGTCTTCTGTACATAAAAGTAAATGGCAGAACAGAAAAAAAATCAAATAAAACAGTGCCACAGACTAGGTACACAGAGCTTCACATCTGCTTTCCAAGGGCTTCTCTTAGGATCATGTCTCTCAGCACGAGACTGCTAACTCTCTTCTGCTTTTCAGACTCTCCTTTTGCACCCATACACGACAGCAGTACTGAGGCACCCTCAAGGCCCATGCACATCCCATGTCTGTACGTCTGTAGATGCCACTAGATGAAAGCACCACTCTTGTTCCCACATCTAAGAGGACCAGTGATCCACAGTGGGGACAAATGCAAGGGTTTGCATGTGCAAAACCTTTACTTCAGGTGACCCTCCCACATGAGCCACCCCTCTTGTCTCAGGGCTCGCTGTTTTCCCTGCTAGGGTTTCCAAGGAGCAGGCAGTTTCAGTGGGGAAAGGAGAAAGGGACACTGGCGCTAACCAGAGCTATTAGACCTGCCCCAGGAAAGCTACAGCCACAGTCATGTTCTGGTGCACACCGAAGAGCAGTGTGATGCAGTGTGCCTGCAGCTCCCACCACAGGGGCACGTCTGCCCCAGCACTCCTGGGCATGGGAGACAAAGGGATCAGGATGTACACAGATGCTACTAACATGGAGGAGTTTCACTGGAAATAATTAGCCCTTGCTAGGGGAAAATCCTAGGGAAATTTTTGACAAAATGGTGGGTAAAATCCTTTTTCTGTTTTTTTTTCTCTCCCTGTCTGGAAAAGTCCCTCTCCTGTCCAGCATTTATGATTGGAGGCCTTCGAAAGATTATTTTTCTTAGTAAGACTGGTGATTCAGATGAAAGAAATGGATGTTCCTGGGCTGCAGGGTCCTGAACTGCCTGACATTTGGGATGCCACCAAATGATTATCCTTAACTCATAGCCCCATTGTTAAAATGTTTGCCTCTGCACTCAGTGCAAGGACAGCACCTGGTCTCTCTGCAGAGCTGTTTCATGAAAGCATGTGCATTTAGTTGTATTTTATTGAAAAAGGGGTTAATTTGAGCCCTCTTCTCCCCCAAGCACAGTAACACAATCAATCTCAACAGAGCTGCTTGGCTTTCTCCTCCCTTCTCCAGCCAGTCACTTCTTGGCTCTTAATAAATTATTCAGCTTTCCTAAATATGCATAGGGGTCTCATTAACAACTAATTTTGCTTATTTAAAACAACTGCATAATCAAACCACTATAGTGTTTTGCCTTTCTTATAACCATGAATTATTCATGTGCTGGGAATCTGCATACAAATTTATTGATTCTTAAAAGGGCACATTTTTCACAGCCTGGAAAAAAACAAACCCTGGTTATTCTGGTTTTGAACATTTTGGCCCAAACCCCCATTTAACAAATCTATGGTGTTTTCCTGGGAACAGACAGCGGGCAAACCCATAGCATCACCAAATGCACCTGGAATTCCTGAGTGCAACAAAAGGGAGTGTTTCCAACATGGCAATTAATCATTTGCACAATCTTGACTTGCAGCCCTTTCCCAGAGTCCTGATGGCTTGTTGTTGCGGCATCCATTACACACTGACTTGGTGCCTTTAGGTGCTCCCATACGAGCCACAAAGAACACCTGGGCAAGGAGGGGACATCTTGTGAAGGCGTGCAAAGCCACCAGGATCTTTGGATTCAATCTGGGCTTATCCCACAAAGAAAGCACTGAAGAGAAAAACATGTACGGGGTCAAGAGGGAACATGCACCAGTACGTGCTGTCAGCCGTCAGCCCTGCTGAGCCACCACCACTAAGGGAAGCAGGGCATTTAACATCCACACACATATGCCCCCACACATGCACACCCCTTGATTCCTAAACTGGCCTGTTGCACCTTGTCTCATTCTGAAGCTCTTGTGCAGAGTGGTGTTTAGAGATCCATCCCCAGACCCTGCATCCTTCTTGCTCAGATCCCTGAGGAGCTGGTCCCATTCTGCTCTTAGGCTCACAGAATTACAGAGTAATTCAGGTCAGAAGGGACCTCTGGAGGTTTCTAGTCCAACCTCCTGCTCAAAGAAGGGTCAGCTATGATATCAGACCAGGTTGCTCACAGCTTTATCCAGTCTTGTCTTGAAAACTTCCAAGGGTGGAGACCACAAAACTTCTGAGCAACCTATTGCACCTATTCCATGAGGACTGTCCTCATGGTGAAAAAGTTTTTCCTCGTACCTATCCTGAAACTCTCTTTTTTCAATTCATGCCCATTGTCTCTTGTCCTCCTGTCATGCACCACTGTGAAGATCCTGGGTCTCTCTTCCTGATAAACTCCTGCTTCCCCAGACACTCCTGGTTATCATTGCTCTACAGCCTTCAAGGTCTGCCTAAATCTCAGGCTCTTAGACCTGGGGGAGCAGTGGCCTTGATGACAGCCACAGTATCACCAAAGCTTCCACAAACATCTCATTCTCAAAAAGGGCATTTTTGGAGAAGGCTTTGACAACCCCATCCCACGAAAAGGGACTACAGTGAATGTAGAAATGGAGCCATGGAGCAGTGACTTTCAACTCACTGTAAACAAAGAAGGATTTAGAAACACCTGTGCATCCTCTTGTAGGTACCTCCAGGGGCTCAGTCCCTCACAAATCATACCTGCTGGTGGCTGGAGGTCTGAAGGGGAGATGAAGAGTGTCTCCATGCTCCCCAGCTGGAGTCCTTGGTATGAACCCCAGCACAGACAGCTCCTTCCTGAAGTATGCTATGGGCCTCCAATCTGGAGGCAGGTCCATAAATGCCAGGCAGGATCCCAGGGAATGCGCGTTGCTGGTGCTCGCTGGGAATTAGCAATTCTCCTTCAGTTGGCAAGAGCTGCAGGTGTGTCAGTCTTTGCAGAGAAGCTTCCAGATGCAAGTCCCTCAAGATCTTCACCTGTCTGGGGACACTCCAAGCTCAGGACAGTGCTCACACCTGCAAAGCCAGTATCCAAGAGCTCCCTGCTCAGCCCCTAATGGGTGTAGCAGTATTCATAGGGGTTCACCACCAGTTTGGAGATTTCAGTTCACCTACTCCAACACTGAGACCAAAAGCAGGGCAGCAGCACACCAAGCCCACGGGCATTTGCAGTGCTGCCATTCCAGACAAGCCATCCTGGCAGGCCCAGCTCTGGGCCGTGTCCCTGGCAGCCTCTGGGCTCAGCACGGCTGGCCTGTGTCAGCGATGTCCTGCACGGGGCACAACCACACCTCCGTAGCCACATCTCTCTCCAAACCTCTGACAAAGCCATGGCCTATCTGCCCCATGTGCCACATGGGTTTCCTCACTGAATGAACATCAGATGGTTCATTTTATTTGTCCCTTGAAAACTGGTCAGGTTTTCTTTTTTTCTGTTTGCTTACTAATGGACCAGGTTGCTGTGTTTTAATTTGTCTTCTTACTCTTTCATGATAAAAAAACCCCACTAGCCACAGCAGGGACATGAATCTGTAAATGTTTTTATAACACAGCAGAGTCCTGAGACAAGATGTCCCTTTCTTCCTTTCCCTGCCTGTCTGCACTGCTGGCTGGCTGGCTGGTTCTCTATCTATTCATCTGCTTGGCTGCAGCTTCTCGGGGTATCACTCAGAAGCAACTGCCACGGGGAGCAGTCGGAGGACTTGATCCAAATCCCAGCCCCTACTTGTCCTGTGATGGTCTGGAGTTTTCAGCCAGGGCTTGTTCAGGGAGGACCCAGTGGTGACAGCCACAGATAAGGCAGAAGGAGCTGGGATGGGAAGATAATGCTTTGCACAAAGCGTATGGTGGGATGCAGGGTGGCTGTTGACTACCCCCATCCCACACGTTCAGCTCAAGGCAGTGGTGTGCTGACCCATCCTTGAATGAGGGGATGGATCTGGCACTGCGGAGGTGCCAGCACATCGTGTCACAGCAAGGTCACCTCAGTGCTGGCAGGACTACCGCAGTTATAACGCACTGCTGTGAGTCACTTGTGGCTCTGCCAGAGCTCCTCACATAGCACTTGGAGGAGGTAATCACACTCAGGGTGACCTCCGGAGACCAAGGCACCAAGGAAATGGCAGGTACTTTCAGGCTGTTCTGGATGTCTTCTCAATGACCCTGTGCACCCAAAAGCCACCGCTTCTCGTCCCAGCTTGTGACACGTCTGATCACAACCTCCGCTGCTCCTCCCCGCACGGCCCAGCTCCGCAGTCCCTCCACCAGCTGGGTTTTGCTGAAGAACTGAATGCTTCTGCCCCGTCTGCAGACTGGACATGAGCGGGGGTCTGGTTGAATGATGCAGGATGGGGAGGAAAAATGGAAAGCAGAGACGGAAAGGCACTGGGAGGAAAGGGAAGGATAGCACTGGTAAGCTGCTCCTTATAACCAGATGATCTGGTTGTAAACCAGGGTCCCGTGAATCTTTGGAAAACCATTCAGTTGCTTAAGTGAGAGAAAACCTTCTTAAGACAGAGTAGCTAAAACTGCTGCTCTGATCAAACAGATGAATGATCCCAGGAGAAACTTCATTTAATCAGAACAGCAGGAACTTGACAAAAAATCCCAGTTGCACACCAAGGGACACATTCACTAAAATCCTGCTGTAGCAGACTTGCGCATAGGCATAACTTTGCAACCCAGGAGCAGCTGTACTGACACCAGCGGGTCTGCTTAAAGTGCATCTGAACACATGTTCTCAAGAGCTAATTTTGTACAGACAGCAGCCCTGAAACAGCAGCTTCTGGGAAACATAGCCAAGAAGACAACAACGGGCATGGAAAAGAGACTGTTTCAAGCCTAGATGCTGAAGAAGTTCTTGGCAGTGTGGCAGGGAGGTTTTGGTTGCTGTAAGAAGCAGGTTTGTGCTCTTTTGGAAATGGGTAGAAGGAGATCTATGAGTTCAAATGAAAACCATCTGAAAGGCATCCGCATGACTTCAGTTGGGAGAGTGCTCAGGTAGAGACTGAAGTCTGACAGGATGAGTCACTTAGCAGAGGACAATCCATGTGTCACTTGAGGCAGATCCTATCTTGCTCTAGTAGTCACAGTCCTGTGTGTAAAGAGCCAATCTGTCAAAATGTCCCGTTCACTACCTTGAGATTGAAATCTCACTCCATGGCCCCTTTCCACCCTAACAGGAGAGGAAAAAGGGACAAGCATGCTGGGTTCACACACAGCATACTGCTGGTAAGCGCTGTGTGGACAAGGACTGAGGACAAGGATCCTGGAGTTTCATGCAGAGGTTAACATGCCTACAAAACTCAACCTGCATAAATTGTACGAGGTACCTCTGTAGGACTTGGTATAACTTCAGATACGTCCTAGAAAAGCTCAGAGCTTTTTTTTTTTCTCTTTAAGGTCAGGCTTCTGTCTCAGTTTCTGTGTCTTCACTTCTTCTGTCTCTGTCCCTCTGTTACAGCCCCCTGCACTTTATGAGAGCTAAGTGCATCCCATGATCGTGGTGCAGAACTGGTCACCAGGATGCCTGGGTCCTGCGGAGGGTGGAGAAGGTGTTGTCCTCAACTTGTTGGGTGAGAATGAGCCAGTGACCTTCCTCTTGCAGACCTCGTTTTCCCAGATGGTGATGGTTCTATTTACCCACATTTGTAAATACAGTTTTACAGCCTGGGTTAATGTTGATTTCCAAGTGACTGCGCTAAAGTCTCATCCAGTCCTTAGCACCCGTTCAGAACTTCCCCCATTCCCAGAACTTCACAGGCCAACTGCAAAGCCACACAGACTCATCAAGAAGCTGATATGGCTGGTATCAAAGCACGGCTCCTTCCTGCAGCTGCAGGAGTGTGGAGTGTGTTCCCCTGGGAGAGAGCCCTCACACAGCACGCGGGAGGAGGAGGAGATCACTTGACTCCTCTAGATGCCTTTTACCCATCACAGCTGTACTCCTGGTGCACATTCCAGATCTGCTCTTCAGAGATACGTGGCTGAGCTGCTCTTGTCACCTGCGTCCATGCAGAGCCCAGCACACACACCCCCATTCCCCACCTACCCATGGCTTAGTAGGAGCAGATAAAATCCAGAAATGTCATGAGAACAAATATACAAATAGGTCATTTATCATTTACATCTTTGCTGCACGTGTCTGAGTATCTCTTTGCTGGACCCCGGCGGGTCTGTGCACCGGTACTGTCTGTTCACAGCCTGCCTGCCTGCCTGCCTGCCGCTGCCCTCTCTGCCCGCCCCGTGGAAACAGGGAGCGGCAGGGAATGTCTGGATTCCATAACAAGCTGAGATACTCACATAGGCAGCATTAATTACAACTCTTAACATTTAATTATAGGTTCCCTTGGTTTCCACTGTATATTTACAGCTGAAAAACCTTGCTAATTGCCTCTGTGTTTCCATAGCTCAGACGTGAACTCACACTCTAGTGATGGCAGAATCACCCTGCGTGTTCCAGACCAGCTCGTGACCTTAATGATGTACCACCCATTTATGGGCACCTGGAGAGAGCTGAGAGGAGGAGCCGGGTGTTTCCCACCAACCTCACCCCCTGCTTACACCAGCACATCCCAAAAATGGCCTCAAGCAGTTTAGGAGAACAAGAATCTCCTTGAAATCATCAGAGGAACAGAGTTGCAGAGTCGAGCTTTTGGGGCCAGTAATCCACGGGGAAGCTGGGACCTTCAGGGACACCAGACACTGCTCCAGTGGAGCTCCTTCTAAACGGACTGCAAAAAAGATCTGATCCTATGCAAAAATATGCAAATGGCAGCCGATATCTCTGAGTCACACCCTGTGTGCTTCACCAAATGCCCACAATTTCACAGGGATGCATACGGGTGCAGTGCAGCTGGGACAGCACAGGGACTTACATTGTAAAACTGACTCATACTGTGAAATGTCCCGTCCACATCCCTTCGCTGCAGTTCCCTGCTCCCTTCCTGTTCTCTGCCCACACTTGAGTGGTGGATTGGGTCTGGCTGAGATGGAGTTAATTCTCATGGTGTCCAGCCAAGGTTAACTCCCCACAAGTGGAGGGTATAAGTTGCCACGATGGGTTTGTGCTCGCCTTGGAGCAGTGTGGCTCCAGGCCTGGAGGGGAGAGATGGCAGGGCACCGCGAGAAGGGAGCATCCTTGTTTCTGCACTAATCCCAGCACTCGTCCAGGAAGCCGGACCTGCAGAGCTGGGCCTGAATTAGGACTTCAAACACCCCTCTGAGCACTGGATGTCTGTTTGTGCTGCGCAGGAGGCAGCTGCTTCCTCTGGCCAAATTAGGGGTTATGTGACCCAGGAACAAGAGCCCATGGCATATTTTGTAAGGTCGCCCATTTTCCCCTGAAGATCCTCCCCCAGTGCTTGCCAAAGGGACAGGTCCAACTGGACAGGAGGCACCTGGTTGTTCCCAGAACCAGGTGTGATCTGTGCAAATGTGCCCTGCCCTGCCCTCCCCAAACACAGACGGGAAAACTGCCTCACACGGAGCTGATCCCTGCCTTCCCCAAAAGCTGAGCTGCCACAGCAGAGATGTGCCCACGGGATGAGTGTGCAGGAGCTCCACTCTACGATGGTGAGGAGCAACGAGCTGAACCCAGCCTTTGAAGGCAAGGAAGGAGCAGCAGCTGCTTTACTCCGCTTCCCAGGACAGTCTCGCCAGGCTCTAGCTTCTTGTACACCCTTTCCACCCTGGCACTGGGCATCACTAAAATCACCTGGAGACACTTCCTGCAGTCTTTTCCCATAGATTATGCCAGCCCTGACTGTAGAGGGCTTGGAAATTTCCTTCTGTCTTATCACATCTAATGCACAAGCACCAACTGGCTCGAGGGGAACAGCAGTAAAATAACCAAATGTGCAAACACAAAACAACGTGCCTGAGACTGCCCGTGCCGCTTGGAGCATGTGTGCGCCCAGCCTGGCCGTATGCTGCCAGCAGCAAGATTGCCTCACAGCGAGTCCTCCGCAGGCTGCCCCACGAGCACCCCGCGGCAACCCTGCAACCCCTCGTTCTGCAGGCAGCACCGGAGCTGCTGCGTCCCTTGTCACATCCCACAGCACTGAAAGAGAGAAAGAACTAGTGATTTTCATCCCAAGGAGCTTAGTCCTCTGTGGTTCTGGGCCCCGCAGCACCTCTGAAGCCCGCACATCACAGTACCAGGGCTTTAGTGACAAATATGCCTTCTTTTCTGTAAGGGAAGAAGGAGATACACCCAGCACAGTAGAAACATGACCGCTCCCTACTGCACTCTGCCCTACTTGGAGACAGACAGATAAATCCTACTGACTCCTGGCTCATTCTCCTCCTGCTCTGCTTTTGCTCATGCTAACACACCGATACCAACACACAGCGGCATCTGCATCGCCTGCTCAGCATCAGCTTCAGCTGCACAGGGTTGGCCCCAGAAGAGCTAAGAGATGCCTCTGCAGCCAGGAGTCTTTTATCTAAAACCACCTTCCACACCACACAAGGGGTTCAGCCCCTCTGAGTTGGCAGGGGGATGAAGCCCCACCGCTGGGCCACAGTGCATGTGGGTAGGTGGGAATGCAACAGCGTCCATCCCATCACGCTGTGCAGCAAAGGTGGTGGTGTGGGCCAGAAGGTCTGCAAAGCAGCATGGTCCAGGCTGAGCACCGGGCTCAGCAGCACTGGGACCATGTAACAGGACAAACCCCAGGGCCTCTGCGTGCTTCGGTTTATCTCCTAAAAATGGCAACAATGATAACTCACTGTTTTAGGAAAGTGCTAACCTGAGTATGAGGTTCTGTGCATGAATCTTGTGGGTCTTCTTGAAGGATCTCCTGCGGACTGTCTCCTAAGACACTTGAAGGGGAGGGCGGCTGCCATCTGGAGCATGGCACGCTGACCTAGGAGAGCTTGCATGGAAACCCTGGCCTTTCCTGTCTGTGTTGGTCATCTGGTGGCACTGAGGAGGGGGTGTTGTCTGATGCCACCACTGGTTTTGAGCTCTTCAGAAGAAGGATCCTCACTGTCTCACTGAGGAAACAAGCCGATGCACAACCACACCACTTGGGAATACACCTCTTCTCTGGAAATTTCTTGCCCAAGTCAGTCCATCACAGGCCTCAAGTCAGATGGTCATAGCAGGCCATTGCTTAACCCATCCGCTGTTCCCCAAGGACAGATCCTTTGCATTTTGGCTTAATGTCACAGTGGAGTCATCCAGGCAGTCATTCAGCCCTGGGCCACATCTGTCCAAGCACACAGCTGGTGTCCGGTCCTTAGGGCAATACACAGCCGTGCACTGCAAGACAGAGTAGACATGCCTGGGGCACAGCACATAGACTGTCCTCAAACATCAAACCAGTTGGCCCAAGGATGGATGGATCTGCCCCTAGCAGGTGGCATCCATTTGTTCCTCTGCAGCTTGGAGAGAAATGTCCCATATGACAATGACTGTGCAAAGGCATCTCAGACCTGACAACAAGGTGGAGAAAAAATAAGGAAGAAAGTAGCAGTTCCATCCTGCAAACCGGGGTCTTCTCTCCTGCTTGGCCTCCATGCATACCCCTTATGATTGTTTGGGTTATACAGGTGTAGCAGCATCAGGTTGTACAGGTGTAGGGGTCCCAGGATGTGCCCCCCTGGAAACCCTCCTAGCCTCCTCTCTCTGGCTGTGTCCTGGTAACAGCACAGGCTCCAAGTGCCCCAGTGCTGTTTTGCATCCCCTCTCCACCAGCCCACCATCCAAATGCCTCCCAGCTGAGATGCAGCCCACACCCGCCTCACAGAGCTGCATTCCCAGGGCAGGCTCCGTGGCTGCAAAGGGCCAGAGGCACAGACGGGAGCCCCACACCTCATGGGACCTGCGCAGTGACCCTGCTGGGTACAGCAGGTCTCCCTGCCTCAGTGGAGACCTGCACCTGGGATCAGGCTGCAGGGGCATCACCGCAGAAAGGCCAGCCTGAAAGTTTCTCACCAGAGCTGGTAACAAAGTGCAGAGGCACACACACCTCCCTCCACAGAGAACCACCCCAGGGCAGCTCCACATGCTGCATGTTCCAGCACAGCACATCTCACAGGACAGAACTGTGATGGGCTTTGCACAGGGCTGGGGAGGAACCACACCAGCTGTGCCACGCCAGCTCCTGCCTGACTGCCCATCTTAGCCACAGATCCCACCTGCTGCTAGGACATCTCGGACCACTGCAGGATGCCAGCCAGGGGCCACTTTGCAGTGTAACCATCCATGGGATGGAGGTTTCTGCCACATCTGCCCAGACTCCCATCCAGCTCCCAAGAGCTTCCTCTTTCTTCTGCCCTGCCGGTAACCCTGATGCTGTGCCCTGCAGCCTGTCATCACTGGGAAGAGCCAGGACTCCCGCATCACAGCACCTCCTCCCAGCCACGATCCCACACACACAAGCTTTAAACTACTTCCTTGTGGCTCAGCCTATTCACATTCACCTTGGCCATAGGCTTCCCGCAGCCTGTTAACCAGCACCGCACGGGTTGTTGCTTTGTATTAAACATCCCAGGGTGCTTGCTAAGCAAGGTGCTGTCCAGGTCTCATGAGAGCCGAGACAAGGACCCCTCTGGCCCTGGGAGGATCTGGATGAGTCCTCACCTGGCTGCTGTCTATATGCAATTCATTCCTTGGCTCAGCCATTCCCAAGGATTTTCATTCCCATTTAGGGGAATTACCACATTTGCCTGTGTTTGCTACAAGCATCAGAATGAAACTCTTCAAATTCCATCTTAATGGCATCCTGCCCCTAAGGGACTAAAACTTTTTCTTCACAGCAGTGTCTGTCTGAGCCATGCATGAGTACTTGGAGATCTTCCCAGTGTTTACCTGGAGCTGAGAATACCTGCCATTCAGTTGAACTGCATGAAGTTAAAGCCCTTATTAGAGATTTCACCAGATCAGACGGTGGAGGCTGATCCCCTCAGGGTGGGCTGTGCCCCCCACATGCCCCCACACCCAGCCTGCACAGGGAAGAGCCTTTGTTCTGTGTCCTGCTCCCCACCAGGCAAGCAAGACACCAGAGAGTTCCTGCAGAGGAGAACAGGGGTGGGACCTTTGGCCCTATAGATCTTAGACTGCTGCATTGCGTTGGCTCAAACCAAACTCTGAACCGTTGCATTACAGGATTCAAACTGCAAGTGACTTTCCAGGGCAAAAAGAGGGAAAATAGAGGCATTGTAATAATCTCAGTTGATCTGACTGTTGGGAAATGAAGTAACACATGAATTTCATCACTGACAGCCACAGGACAGCGCAATTGTTGATTGAACTTACAGGATGACTGAGGCATGGGCCCAGAGCATCATGTATCTGGAATGGTGGAGAGCTCCGATTCCTGTGCAAGCAACTGCCCAAGATGCCGTCCCACAGCTTCAGCGGAGAAGCCCTCGCAGCGGTTCAGGGACTCCTGCCTGTTCAGGGTTTCCCCTGAAAACCAGGATGCAATCATCTGCCAAAGAGCAGAAGCAGTGGGTTGGAGGGTGTCAGACACCTCCCATCCAGGACAGGTCAGACTGCTCATGAAAGAGGGATTTAAAATTACGGCTGGTCAAGGAGACACCTGTCTCTGCCCTGATCAGTGCTCTGCATTTTTGAAAATTCAAGGAGTCACTGGCTGGACTGTGAAAACCCCTGTTTCTCTGCACCCCACTGGTGTCTCAGCTTGCCTGAGATGCTCCTGCCTTTTTTTTATTTAATCTGATGAACAGCTGCCCCTTTCTGGTCTGCTTCTCAGCAGTGTTAAATGAAAGGACTTCAGATGATTTGTAATGAAGGAAATAAGGATTTTTAAGTGAACCAGAAGGAATTAGGAGTCCACAATCCAGTGAAGTTCAAACTTGTTGCTTTCTGGAAGAAAACTCCTTTCAGCAGTACCAGCACAGTGTGTGACTTTGCTCCCCAGAGATGCGAACAAGCCCTTTGCTTTCCACATGGTGATCAGTCCAACTGACAGCTGCTCCCTGGCTGTGCAAATGAAATTCAACATGTGCCTGGACTTCTGCTAAGTGCATTGAAAACCCACTTGATAAAAAGTTTAGATGTCATGCTATGCTGCATTATGTCACATTAAGTCATGTGATGTCACCCTACATTATGTCAGATCACAAAGCAGCTGCGTCCTGGTGATTCAGTCATTGAGGCTGAAATATAGTCCCCCCCTCCCAAGGCATTCAAGTCTGGGTGACATATAAAGAACACAGAATATTCTGTAATTCTCTGAGTAACTATTTTCTAGGTGCAAAAATGAAATTTCTGAGAAACTGTTTATTAGTACAGGAGTTAACATTAATACAGAGACGACCCTTCATGAAAGTGGCCATCCAGTGTCAGGTAGCGTTTCTCCCCGTTGATCACATCAATGAAACAGCACATGCTCCCTGCCTCTGATACAGATTAAATTCTCTGTAATCTCATGGAGATGCTACATTTCAAGAATATTTTCTCAGTAATAATGGACCTATCTGCCTACTGCTCTTTCTCTGAAATTTACTTCTGCAACAGCTATCGCTCCTCCTGTCATTCAGAGCTGTGTCACCCCTTCTTATTCCCAATTAACATGAAGCCACAGCACTGTCATTAGGAAAGCTCATCTCTCAGAAGTGCCACTGCAATTTAAATCTAACTTTAGCCTTGACTTTCCCATTTGCTACGGCTGTTTGTGCATGATTAGCCTATGAAAATGTTTTATCATCAATTTTCTAATCTGGACATCCCATTTCTGGCTGCTCTCCAGCCGGAGGTCTTTGCACACTCCACGTTTGCGTGTGCTCTGCACTGTGCTGCTCCTTGCAGGCGGGATCAATCTGCAAGCAGGTGAGGTCTGCTGTCATTTTCCAGGCTGCACCAGAGTGGTGCTGAGCACAGCCAAGGAGCTCTGGCATTGTTGATGAGCCGGAAAAAAGTCACGATGCTGATTATAGTCTGCCAGCTTCCCTAACCACTTCCAGCAATTAGATTTAAGGACTTTCTTACTAAATTTGCAGAAATTGCTTCCTTTCCTCCTGTTCCTCAGAGCAGAATCAGCAGAGCCTGATCCCAGATCTGCCCATTTGCATGGTCAGGACAAACAGTTCCTGATGTATCCTGGTCAGACTGCACCTCCGGATCTGGTGCAGCCTACCCACACAGACACCAGCACCGAGCTTCCCGGGACCCTGACCTTTACCAATAACCCAAGCAAGAGATAGCAAAGAGATTTACCTTCAAGCCATGTGCATGTCATTTGGCAGGTGAAGCAATGTCATCTCACAGGCAGTGGAATCTGGGCTGGGGTCAGGAACCAGATGGATTGCTACTAACAGATCTGGGGGATTTGTGGACTAATTGCTTTCCCTTTCCCTCAACTCCATGTACACAGTCCTCTGGCAATTTAAACTCCTCTAATTTCAGCAAGGCAGGACCCACCCTTCCCCAGCCCCTATGACACAGCCCCTTCCCTTGCACCAGGGCACTGACTCTGACCGTGCAAACAGCCATTGCACGGGGCTGATTTGGCTGAACACAAAGCACTTTTTTCAAGGTTATTTTTCCCCAAATTAGCTCAGCCAGCACTGGCACAGAGGCACACAGGAGCATGCCACCAAGGGCAAGAGCCCTGGAAGGGTCACAGAAGCCTCCACTTCATGGATGCACGAAAGAGATCTCCCTAAGGGACAGTTCATCCCCTCCCTGCCTGCACTCTGTGTTCCTTCTCTTCACGTTGTTCTTCGCATAACACAAGCTGTACCTTTCCATGGCAGAACACGGGCTTTTTTTTTTCCCTCTTGCAAAGTGCCAGGCAGCCCCATGACACTAGGCAGGAGGCAGAATCTGTACCAGAATCCTTTTCTCCCAGAGGGTCCATCCCCAGGAGACAGATCAGCAGACATCCTGCAGAGCAGTACGATCCACAGTGTGTCCTTTGCATATCAGACTCAGAGGGTGAAGAAACAGAGCTTCTGGAAACATTTCCAAATCCAGGGATAGCAAGAATCCACCCAGAGCCTAAGTGGATGAACATGGACTTGCTCAGGCAAAGCCTTCCTGGACCACTTGGGCTGGAGAGCATGGCAGGAGGAACCTAAACATCTGCTCAGGTGCTGGGTTGTTAAAGCAAGCCCTCCTCGCTGACCCTGGTGCAAGCACCCATTAACGGAGGTTTCTGTGCTGTGCGGTGCTGAAGTTTGAAGCAAAGCCCACAAGGTGAAAAGCTGACACTTGACATCATAGCAAAGTCTGGGTGTTGAGGTCCTGTAGGAATAATCTGGGTGTCCATGCTGTTCCCAACCCCAGGAGCAGTGTGATGGGAGGACAAGCAGTGAACAAGGGGCAAGCAGTGAGTCCAGAGGGCTGGCAGGACTGAGGTGCAGGAACACCTTTCCTGGGCAAGTGCACACCTCAGCAGAGAGAGACTGTGAATTTTCAAGTATGAATACAAAAGGCAGATTACCCCAAATGCTGGTCAGAGCACAGCTGGTGCTGAGCCTGCTATTCCCCCCCCCCCCCCCCCCCCCCCCCCCCCACTGTTTTCAAGACAAAGAGGGGGCTGTGTGTCCAGCAAGAGTCTGGGATATGTTTCTGCTCTCCACCTCCATCTCCGTGCTTTAAACACTCTCCAAGGTCCCCGTCCTCCACAGTCTCCCCTGCCCCATCACAAACGCAAGACCTATATTCCCAGATTCCACCAAAATCCTGAGCTCAGTTTTTCCTGGCCCTTCTTGCCACATTTCTTTCTTTATTTTCTCCTCTCTTGTAGCTCCTTGTTCTGGGGCAGGGATCTAAAGACACTTTATAGGAGTAGGAGGAGCAGCCAGCAAAAACAGGGGAAAGAGCCCTTAGACCACTGGTGCCAAGACAAGGGGCACCAGTCCCCTGCCCCTGGTGACCACAAAGCTGATTCAGTGGCTGTGGAAAGTGTTGCTCAGAGGTGGGCTACATTAAGATCTCATTAGGTTCAATGGGAGACCCAAGCTCAGAGCAGATATTTTTTTGGGAGCAATAATGTGACATGAAACAGTAGCTGAATAAGAGCTTGTAGCTACAACTGGAGAGCTACGATATGCTGAGCAACCACAGCCAATGCTTTTAAACTGATCCTGGGACTATCGTGGGTCCTAAGCTTGTGAGGACTGCCATCAGCTCAGCACCATCTGAGCTGTTACTTCTGGAAGTAGATGGTTTTTCATTTTGCTTTCCAATGATGGCAAAATATTTGCATTTGTCCATGGGGCAGAATGAACTCTCTGTCTCCAGGGGATTTCTCACCCCCATGGGTATGAGCCAGCCACACACCCTGGCTGATTCCCACTCTGTGGGCTCCATCAGGGTGAAAAATGGACCAGACGTAGACAGTGAGCTTTCCTGCAAGAGCCACTGCAGCTGGCTGGGTCTCTGAAAGCACATCCTTTGCTGGCTATGAGATGCACCCTGTACAATGCAGTGGAGGTCTCTGGGTCCAAACCATCAGGAGTTCAGGGAAACAGCAACTGAGCACCTGTATGATCAGGTCAGCTCTTGGGTCATGCTGTGGCCCTTGTTCATGACATTTGTCTCAGCCACCATACAGGGAGACACTTACAGGGCTGGAACCACAAATGGCATGGAGGTGAATGAGGAACAATTAGTCTCTGTTTCCCAGTCCTGGTCCACAGCCCATCTTTCCTCCTTCCTCTCCAGCATGCCCTGGTCTCCACCAGAGCATTAGCCAGACCTGTGGTCCCCACCAACACCCACCCACCCAGCCCCGAGCCCCCATGCACAGGATGGTGTCTGCCCACCCAGGATCCACACAGCCCTTTCGCTGTCCCCAGGCAGCTCACGTGGGCTGTTGCCCACGCAGCCCCAGACTGCTGGATTTTCCTGGGCTGGTTTGCAGGACTCTCATGTGAGTAATGGGGGGTTTTTTGTTATTTCTTGACTACTGGAAGAATCACATTCTTCTTCCAAGCAGCATGAGCCAGAAGCTGCAGCTTCTGCAAATATCTCGTCACTTTAGCATTCCCCACGTGGCATGCTTCCACATTCCATCTTTGGATCTGTCTTGCACTGGGAAAGCCCCTCTCATCAGACCTGACCTGCAGCACACACCTTGTAACACAGTCCCAGGGCACTGCGCTCCTGAGGTCTCTCTCTCTCTCCTGCCCTTCCCTGACAGTAGACACAGCTGGGGAGACTTCCTATGCCTCAGCAAGAAAATAAAGCCATAAAAGACTGAGCTCAGCCAGTCTGACCTTCTCCTGCAGGACATGATGAGCCCAGGGACAAGGGTCTAGCCAAAGCACTGATCCTTAGAGGTATCAGTTAGCATGGATGTGGAGACACCACCTCTCTCTTGGCTGGCCCCAGCAGTGGCTCTCAGGGTTTGGTGACTCGTGCTGCTTAAAATCAGAGCCTGCCTTCCCATGTGAAGGTTTCAGCTCCCAACCATTGAACCACGTCCTGCCTCTTCCTACAAAACTGAGGAACCACTTAGTGCCAAGGACATTCTCCCCAAGAAAATGTCAAGGCTGAACAACAAAGCTATCTCTCAGCTCATCCTGTTTCATGCAAGGCAAGTGGGGATCCGGGAGTGATCTCCCATGCACTATTTTTCCATTAGCTGCTCTGCAAAGAAGAGTCTATGGTTGACTGAGAAACTTGGCTGCGTGGTGATATGCAGAGCAGAGCAAGTGCTGCTACCACATCCCAGGAGGGAAGTCTAGCTGTCGTAGTTCTCGTTCTTTGCTTTTAATTTGTTTTACTTAGCACACGTGTTCAGCTGCCAGGAAAGCTCTTCATCACAAAGTGACTTCCCTCAATGATGGGCTCAGAAAACCTTCCATCTTCTAATCTTGACAAAAACCAAGCAGAAACTCAAATTGCCCTCCTATCTCATCAGCTTTCCCTGAAGGGAACCTGGTCAGTGGAAAACTTCTGGAGGGTTTCCTTACACCTCCCCTGCTCCTGTCCCCATGCTACGCGTTGGTCCCAGGTGAACGCTTCATGGGGAAACACAATCAGGTCAGGGCACAGCCATGCCTGAAGCCCCAGCACAGGGACCTTCTTCCCATGAGGACCACACCATGGAACAGCTTTTTTCTCTGCGCTAGTTTCCCAAGCTCACTTGTCTTAGGAAATGCAGTATTTGTAATTTATAAATATTCTGTCAACACACATCAATTTTGGCAGATTTTCCATCTAAAAAACCTGTCGACTTCCTTTCCCCCTGCCCCTCCTGATCCCTAGTCCCACGTCAGCCTGTTTTTTAACTGTAAACACAGTGCTGCCACTTCCAGCCAAACAAAAATTGGAAGTCCCCCATATCATCAAATTGGCTTAAAGATCATTTAAAGCATAATTATTAAAAATCATGGGGAAAATAGATTGGTGTGCTTTGGTGTCTATGCTTGAGTCTGAAAAGGTCACGTTTCTGTCCAAGTGTCTCCTCCCAAGACCCTTTTTCCTAAGTGACAGCTGAGATTCAGCTTGGCATCTCCTGTGGATGGAGCTTCCTCGGGGACCAGAACTTGCATGAGTACCAATTTTGTTTTCAATTTGAGCCCTGGGGCTTCCCAAATGCAAAACCTCAGGCAAGTTCCTCACAAAATGGCATGCAACATCAGCTTGGTGCTTCCTTCTGTTTCAGGCTCTGCCCAATACAGCAGAAACCAGCAGTGTGCTCTTGCAAATATGGCAAACCAGAAACCGGAGTGCAGTAGATGAACCATGCCTGGCAGGATGAGGGAAGTTATTATCAGCCCTAGTTGAGGCTAAGCCTGGAATACGGGAACCAGTGTTGGACCCTAATTGAGGAGCAAGGTGGGGAGACTGAAGAGGGCCAGGTCCAGGGAGCTGGAGCACAGGGCTAGAGGGAGAGCCTGAGCAAGTGGGGCTGAGCTAGCATGGCGAAGAGGAGGCTACGGACACTCTAACAGGAGCTCACATGGAAATGGAGATCTTACATTCATCATTGAATTCTTCAGGACTAAGCTAGACAAAGACACAGCCAGCTTGATCTAGTGCTGGGGATGTCTGGAGACCTCCGGACATCTGTCCACCAGCACTTCAGTGATTCTGAAAACCTCCTTGCCCCTGCTATGAATCATCTATTACTCAGGGCCACTCCAAGCTTCCAGAGCTGCCAAAAATGTGCGAGAGGAACCCAAATAGCAAATGTCCCTCATAGGTGCTGTCAGGATTAGGCATTTTGTCAGTCTTCCAGGCTGCAACACTGCCCAAGAGGAGCAAAATATTGTGGAGAAGTATTGGAGAGGCATGAAGAGTGCAAAAACTCTTTTTCTTGTGGTGGCCACAGATGAACCAGCCAGATCTTCACAGCCTGTGGGAGATGAAGAGGAGGGGAAGAGCAGGCAGAAAGGTGAGGGAAGGAGGAGAACAGCCACAGAGGTGTAGGTGCAGCAGCTTTACAGGGCTGCTTGCAAAGTCTGAGGAGGTTTGAGGAATGGTTTCCACTCCTGCCAACAGCTATGACTGACAGTTTGTCTCCATGGCAAGGGCAGCCAAATCCCTTTGCAAGGTGAACACAAAACAGAAGTGGAATCAAAAGTGCAAGTCCCTTCCTTCTCTGTGCCCCTGCCCTGTGTTTCTCCTAAGGACCACCGCAGCATACACCTCCCACCCCTCTAGACACCCAGAGACAGTCGTTCCCTCTCTTCTCCATGGAATATTATGCATGTTACACAAAGGGAAATACATCACCAGCAGGCCTTGAGCAAGCACAGCCTTCCATGCCCTGCGTTCTGCTGCTCGAGCCACGGAGATGAGGACTTGGTCTCCAGAAAGGTCCTTGGCAAGGGAACTGGGACAGAGCATGCCTCTCCTGACCTGCCCCAAGAACACTGTCCAGTTCCCCCATGCTTTGCATTCAACTGAAACTCCTGGCAATTGCAGTTTAACACTACAAATCATTTTGATATGACTCAAGTTAACTTCCTAGTGAATAAACCACCCCCCTCACCTCTCCCAGCTGGATCACCAGGAAGGTGAGGCTCATTAGCTTGATAGGCATGGTCCAGTCCCCCCTGGCTCCCCAAAGGACGTTATGTCCCTACATCTCTCACCACAGAACTAAGGAGACCCAAGTGCTGCCCACGATCCCAATGCACGCTCACCCGAGCAGTCCTTGTTTTGCCCTGGGAGAGCAGCCTGAACCGCCCACGGCAGCACCACCATGGGGATGGGGCTCTGGGCCAGTCCGTACACCTACCCCAGACCCAAAGGACACCTCCCATTTGGACACGTCCCCAAATGTGGGTTGCACAGTGGGGCCCAGCACTCAGGAACCAGCCCTGGAGCGTGCCCACCTTTCCCAATCTGCCCAGTAGCAGTAGGGCTCCTCTGTACAGCCTGACGGGAACAGACCAGCTCCCCCACATCCGCTGCCCTGCCAGCCTGGACAACACTGCAAAAACAGCTGTAGAAAGCCAAAGAGTTGTCAGCACCAGAGGTAGCCAAAGCAGACTTCAGAGAGGGTCCAGAGCCTGGCTGGAACCTTCATATCATTAGTGCAGCCCCAGAGAACCTCCAGCACCCTTGGAGCCTAATGAGGACAGCACTGGGTGGCCTGCGAGTGTCTCACCAGGTACTTTCCACCCCCTGCTTGTGGGGCAAGTACAGCCACCCCTGACACGTCTTCCCTTCTTCTCTGGGAGCTTTGCTGCATCAAGGGCTGTTGGCAGGAACTGGGCAGCAGAGCCAGGGGAGTGATGGTGGAGTGAGAGGTGGCCCTTTCTCCTCACCTCTGTAAAGATCTCAGTGGGTGGAAACCCATCAGAGCCCCTCCAAAATGCTCTCTCCAGCAGTGTCACCTCCCACCTCATTCAAAGGAGCATCTTCTCACAGCAGAACCTCGCTGTCAGTTCCTAGCACCAGTCTCTGAATGCACCTCACCCTCCTCCTCCTGCCTTGGCCCCCAGAAAGCCCTCCATGGCTTCCCCATGTGCTGCTTTCTAGAAACACTGAAATACGGCCCATCTGACATGGAGCAACGGGGCTTGGCTCTGCCACCCAGGCTGGATGAAAGCAGCCAGTCCCTGCTTTGGGAAGAGGGGGGCTCTTGCACAACGCGGCCACCCACCTCCCTGCCCCCCGACACGCGCAGCTGCCTGCACCCCCAAGGACGCTTGCTGCCTCTTCCCCTGCTGGGGAAGCAGCTTCCTCCTTGCAGAGCCGCACAGGAAGCACTGTGGTATTTATAGCTCTCTCTGAGAGCATCTTGCACAAACTCGGGGAAAAACCTACACTCAGTCAAAAACAACCTCCATGCACCCAGGGCTGCACTGGGAGCTGGCGCCGCGGGAGGTGTTCTCAGCACACTCCTGGACCCACAGGTCCCGGGGAGGAGGTTGTAGGACCGTCTCCACCATACAGACAGGACAAGGAGCCTTTCTGAGGACTATTTCTGCTCTTCTCTGCTGCCGCCTCCTCATGTGTTTCCTTTCACCTCCATCTCCCACCATCTGACCCCTCTTCCTCCCTCCTCCATCTTCCTTCTCCCTTCTCATGCTCTGTGTGATCAAAGCACGCTGCTCCCCACCGAGTCAGACGCACTGTGCAAGGAAAGCAATCACCATGATGCAGAGGACACTGCTGCACAGGAGGGAAGGACAAAACCTGCTGCCCTGCATAGTGTAAAGAAGAGCAGAAGAGTCGGAGCAAGTCATTGACAAGCAACAACATACGTTCATCTCTCTGGGACACAGGGAAGCTGCACAGACTGCAAAGCTCCCTTCCACCAGGGATTTCAACATGTCAGAATTTGATCTGAACTGAGATAAAAGACATGAAAACAAAATTTTGCATTCATTATTTTAGGTAATTGTAAGTTTCCATTTTTATTCTGAACTTTAAGTGATTTCTGGTGTCACATAAAGCAGGAAAATGTTGAGATTTCAAAACATCCACTTGAAAAGGAAACATGGAAATGTTTCACTCCTGAGGAGCTCTGACACAGGATCAATTACAACTCTGAACTTTTCTTTCCTGCATGAATTCTGCTTCGTTTGGCCTAGCTCCATGATTTCTTGGTAGATTTGTATAGGCTGAGGCAATACCAGTTCCAGGAAATTTTCCCAGTCAGTTCTGGCCCTAACGTGAGTCCACTTCCAAGCCCAGCAATGTTCATTTCCAGTTCATTTCCATCTGACCTGGAGGTATCCTCACCCTTAGCTGTGTCCTGCAATCAGCCCTCTGAGCAACCTACAAGCCACAATGGGTGATGATCTTCCTGGCACCTCACCATAAATGACCCCACCAGTACTTTTTTCCCCATTTCTCTCAGTCCTACAGCTGGCCAAGCTTGCCCAGCAAGGTTCTCCTGTGGATGGAAGGGGCTCACAGCCAAGATTTTCCACCTTTCATCCCGGAGGGATGCAGGGGCCACATGGAGCCCAGCCTGGACATGATTAGAGCAGCTAGCCCCTTGAAGGAGTTAAACTGCTGCATCCTTCCCAAGGCTGGCCGTCATCAAGAAGGCTGCAAGCCAGCCCTGAGGTGACCCAGTTGTGGCTCGCTGTGCTGAATCTGTGTCAAGAAGTGCTGCTGCTACCTAAAAAGCATGTCAGGTAGCCAGCACTGCCTCAGGCACAGGAAAATAGTGCATTTGCTACATGGCCCAGCAGAGGAAACAAACCACTTATTTCTTGTTCTTCCACTGTAAACATGGAATTGTCTCTTCCAGCCAAGCTGGAAATGGCCAGCATGGGCTGGGTCCACTGTAGTCGTGGGCTTCCTGTCTCACTGAGCTGTTCCACCTAAATCAGACTCATTTCTGGGAGGCAGGTAGGCTCTCATGTTTAGCAAACATTCTGTGTCTGAAAATTTAGTCCACCACAAAAATGGTCCTCCTGTGTCCTGGCTCTGCAGCAGCACAGCTTGAGGAGAGCACACACAGAGAGCTCCACCAGCATCATCCCAAGGAGGAGAGACAGCAACAGCATCACTGTGCAGCTGTGCAGAGACCAAGGCTTGAGTTTACTTTCCAGAAATTATGTCTAAAGACTGTGATAAAGGTGCAATGGGGGAAAAGTTTACTTTACGGTCACTATCTGTTCTGCAGGGCTTTCAAACAGTGTTTGCTGTGGAGCAGAAGGGGTAACAGAAAAAAACGCAATCTTCCTCTCCCAGGGCAGGAATAATTCCCAAGAAATCAGCAGGATTGACTGAGACCTGGCATTTACTAATAGTCTCTGCATGCAGCTGTCATGATTGTGCTGTTTTAAGACAATTTGCTCACTTGTTCCAACTCTCATGGCTCCACTGACACCACCTGCTCCCCCCCCAAATACCAACGTGGCACATATGCACCCTGCAGAGGCCAACCAAGCTTTGCTTTGAGAAATTAACATAACTCCTTAAGCTGAAGGAGGGTAGATTTGGATTAGATGTTAGAAATTCTTCCCTGTGAGGGTGCTGAGGCCCTGGCACAGGCTGCCCAGAGAAGCTGTGGCTGCCCCTGGCTCCCTGGCAGTGTTCAAGGCCAGGTTGGATGGGGCTTTGGGCAACCTGGGCTAGTGGAGGGTGTCCCTGCCCATGGCAGGGCAGTTGGAACTAGATGGGCTGTGAGGTCCCTTCCAACCCAAACCAGTCTGGGATTCTGTGATTCTATGAACATTCATCCCATGTTTCTCCATCAGCATTTCCAGGCACTGGCGGCTGGGCCATGCAGCTGGCTCCTGGCGCTGCGGGCAGACAGTGGGCACAGTCTGCCTGCATACGAGAGGCATGGCCACAGCAGGACTAGGCGCAGCTCTCGCTACCCTCCCGCAGGCATTCTGGAGGGGCCTCAGAGCTGCTTTTGGGTGTCAGGTCATTACAGCACTGCTGTTGAGGACATCAGACCTGTAGCAGTGCTACTGGTTAAGGAGTGAACCCCAACAGCCTCCCACGCTCGTGTGAAATCAGACCACACTCAAAGCCCATCAGGACAGATCCAAGGAGTTTCATTTCTGGAGGGTTACAGTCTTCGATGTTGTTTACATGCAGTTTTTGATTGCGTTAGAGCCCAGAGCTGGTTACAAAGGCCACGTGGCTGGAAAGGAAACACATTCACAGGATCACCAGAGATGAGAGAGAGAAAAAAAAAACCCTTAGTTGTTTTCTTAAGCGGGAAAGGAATAGGGAACAAAAAGCCAATGCAACTTGAGTGCCAGCCAAGTGAAGGCGACTCTAACGGCTCCACTCTTTCATAACACGCTTCCCGCGGAGGGCAGCGGGGAAGTGTGACACAATAACAGCGCTCAGCCCTGCACCACAAGGGCAGCACCGTGCATGGAGACCTGCACCCTCCTCTGCACCAGCAGCTGCTGGATCTTCACACAACCACCAATACTTCTGTCACTGCTGTATACCTGCAAGGCAAGACAGGGTTTCTGTTCTCATACTGCAAAATGCTGGATCCTTGGGAGGATCTAGGTAAATGCTCAGCACCAGGGCATCTCATCTTAAAACATGCAGCTCTGCAATTCCTGACATGGGTGCCTTGGTCCACAGGGCCACTTAACTGTGACAAGGAGTGAAATGCTCAATCGTTGCACACCTTCAGCAGCTGGAGGTACGGGAGAACTGGACCACGTTCTGCAAGGACCAAGCATGCTTGAATCTGAGCCACTGTCGGTTATCTGCTCTAGCTGAGGACTTCCTCTTCAGTCATTATGAATGGTCATTCACAAAGAGTGGCCATTCATCTCCAGGGGAGCATCCAGGGTTACATGTGTGCCTCTGAAAGCACGACTGCAGGAAGCCCTGAGGGTTTGGCATCTTGTCCTGCTTCTGAGAAAGGAGGTAGCAGATGACTAAGTCCATCTGCAGTCTCTCCACTCATCCCATCCCATCCCATCCCATCCCATCCCATCCCATCCCATCCCTAGTGTCAGGGGCATCAGCAAGATAACCAAGAAGGACTACACCAAATAGCCTTTTACTTTTTAGGCACAATATATGAAATATATATGAAATCTGTGCTACAGCTCCATATTTAGGACCTTTTTGGGATTAGCAAAACCTATCATCTTGGCTGCAATAAGCTGACGGTTCCAATATCCCAGCAGGGAACATGAGAAAGGTTTTTGATGTGACAGAATTCAAAACTGGCATGGATTTTCCATTTTGCTAGTGTCATTCCTCAAAGCTGAGCCCACAGGGGCTGCCAACAAATACACAATACACTCTCCTTTAGCCTGCTGCTCCTCTCTCCATGCATACATGCATATGTGCGTGCATATGTGTTGTCTGAAAATTCCTGCTTGAGTTTGAGAGCTGCAGAAGATGAAGCCCTGGAGCCCAGGGCCCCAGCTTCTGCTGGCAGTGTGCTGAGATGATCTGCCTTTGCCTGTAAACCATTATCTCTCCATCCTCTCTGGGAAAGACCCAAGCTGAGGCTGCATCTTGAAGATAACTGCTAACATGGGAATATTTATGCAGGTCTCTCTCCTGGAGTCAGGCCAAGCTGCCTGTGGTTTGTAGCCTACAATAACAAACGTTACAGCAGAAGACAGTATTTGTTTAACTGTTTGTTCTGTCAATACTGTAGCTTGCAAAAGCCCCAAAATTGCACAGACAGAGCTGGCGACATTTCAGAAATCATCTGTTCTTGCATCAAGAGTAGGGGCTGTTTTGCTGCGAGGTGGGACTCCACCAGGCTTCACTCTTCTCTGGAGACTGGGGGGGTGGGAGGGTGGGATGGGGGGGTACCTGCTTTCCAGAAGAGATGGCTCTGCTTCCCTGTTACACTCTGAGCTTGGAAGTCTCCAGCATAAAACTGTGTCCTGGCCTGCCCAGGTCTGACCGGGCTGTCAGCAAAAGCCTCTGCACCCAAGGTCTTGGCCTGTGGAAGCCCAAAGCTCTGGCTGTGGGAACGTCCATAAGCCAGACAACTCCTATCACAGTGCAGCAGTGTGAAGCCCTGACAGCAAGAACCACCAAGATACATGGCCTTCTCAAAATGCCAGTAATGACAAGTCTCGGGCCACACAGCTATCTGCACAGTCATATTTTCTGCCCTGGAGGAAGCTTCAGGATGCCTAGCACTCCATACGGCAGCAGGCAGCTTGGCGTTTGGTCCTCTCTTGGCCTGAACTGTAAAACTTCCACACAAGCAGCAAAGGGCAGATGTCTCACTCTGGAAATTCAGCAGACCCCGACTCAAGAGACCCTACAGTCTTCTTGGACCACAGAAGCTCATAGACTGGACTTAGCATCACCTTGGGACTAGAAGGGACCTTGAGTGAAGGCAGGTCTGCCTTCTAATCCCAGGTATCTCAGCTATCCTTGCATTGTCTTATTTTGAAGTTCTTACAAGTTGAAGAGCAGTCTTCAGGCAGGAAGATCTTCCTTGGGTCTAATGTGAATCCTCCTTCCCACAGCTGAAACCCCTTGGTCAGCTGCTAGGCACCATAAACATGGCAGAAAGATCTGTCCTTCACCTTCACAGCAGTCCTCTGTGTATTTGAAGACTGTTCTCCTGCCTGCCTCTGTTGTCCTTTCTCCAGGATAAACCATCCGGCACCTCCAGCTACCAGGGCTCTGCTGGTGATTGCTCATCTCAAAACACTCTACAGTTGCTCCGCATCTTTCCTGAAGAGCTGGGGCTTCAGGAAAACCCTCCCCATTCACAGGCATCCCGTTAGATCTGCTCCACTGTGCCAGGACCACAAACTTCACCCCGCACATTTGTGGGGTTTCAGCACTGCAGCACTGGCTCAGCTACCCCTGTTAGACTCAGGTTCATTTCTATTTCAGGGAACATCCAGAAGTACCCAGAAGTCCCAGTACAGGGTTGATCCTGTGGCAAGAGCCATAGTGAACTCTAAGAAAACATTTAGCAGACATTCATTTCAGCTCCTGCTGTCTTGCTGATGGTTTCCTCAGCATCCGGCCACAACATGGTGCCAGGCGGAGTATTATCCATTGATATTAGGATATAGCCTAGAGCCCTGAAGTGTCACAGGTTGCAAAAGCAGAGCAAATAAGCAGCGATGTGTTTGCTGGAGCAGCAGGTCTAGCTGGTAGCTGTGTCTGTGGGCTGCTGCAAGGGCACAGGTAGGTTCTCTGGTGAAGCTTGGGAGGAAGAGGTAAGCACAGCATGGAGCCAGCAGAAGCGGGGAAGGCAGGCAGCCCCTGGCACCCAGGACCCTGTCTCTCTGCAGAGTACTGCCACCTCCTCCTTTGCAGTCCAGTCCCACTTTCCTTTCCTCTTTGTGGAAGGTTTCAGGTTTCTTTCTGGGGTGGCTTGAGTTTGTTGTGAACAAGAATTGAAGTGTTGAGCTGGGAAAGCTGCCGGTTTCATTGCTTCTCAGAATAGCAGCTCTTTTTTCTAAGCCTTATTTATAAACTGCTGCTGTTTGGTTTTTTTATGACAAAGATAGTGAGTTCAGGAAATCAGCAGTGGTTTCTGTTATCTGGAGCACAACCACGCGAGAGAGGGAAGAGAGTGTCACACTCCAGGAGCCTGTTCATGGAAACTACTATCTCATTGCTTTGCCCCTTGAGAGTCAGATATTTATAACCCCTCACATCTCTTCCTGCTCCTTGCTGTCACCAGCTTCAAAACTAGTCCATACTTTTAACCCCACAAAAGTAGCCAGTGGGGGAGGGCCACCTCTCTTCCCTTCCCCCATTTCCACATGTAATTTGTTGCTCACACGTTGCACAGACCAAACACCATGGTTGCAGCAGTTCAGGTCGTCTCCATTGGACCTTCTCACCTACTGCCATGCTTTGTCCTGGCCTTGGGGGTACCACACCGACCGAGGCACACCTCACATTTCCCTTCCCAGGCACAGTTCAGGTCCACACCAAACCCTGATGTGCCCCACACCTCTTGGACAGCACAGACCCCAGGCAGAGCAGATGGACACAGCGAGGAGGATGGACAGCACAGGGGGCACCTGTCTGCCCCAGTGGAGGCAGACCCTGGGTATCACAGTGGTCAGAGCTTAAAGGCATGGCACCCGTGGTGGGTCCAGCTGTGTAATGCAGATTGCAAATATAACAGTGAGACAGCAGCAGCAGAACACACCAAGGCATCCCCCACAAGAAGAGAAAGTGCTCAGAAACTCAAGGAGATCTCAAGATCTCAGAGCAGCAGCACCCAGAAACTGCTGCGCAAACTGCAATACAAGAAAGATACGGACTTACTGGAGCAAGTCCAGTGCAGAGTCACAAAAATGAAGGGACTGGAGCATCTTTTTTATGAGGATAGGCTGAGGGAGCTGGGACTCTTCAAGTCCCAGAGATGTTCATGCCTTGCAACACAGAGCTGATGAGGACAGAGGGCCTTCTGGCCCAGAGAGGAGCCCAAGGAGAAGAAGGACAAGGCAGTGATGCCACAGCAAGGTTTTGTCAAGCTGAGACCTATGCTTCCAGTCCTGCTGTGACAGCAAGCGTGGGCAGTCCTTGTGAGCAGTGTAGACCTCTGCAGTGGATCAGGCCTTGATCTGAAGGATTTGGAGCAACTTTGTTCTAACACAGGGCTCTGGCCAGAGCTCTCCAGGGTGCAGCCACAGACTTTATCATGTCCCAGGTACAGCATCTTGAGGCAACTGCCCTGGGGAGAGCAGCAGAGTGGGTGCTTGTTGCCAGCCCAGCCCTGAGAGAGCAGCATTCAGCTACCAGAAAGGCTTCCTGAGCGTGGACCCCTCACCTGCATCACCTTCCCCTTCCCCCAGCATCACCTGGACCACCTGTCCCACCATGGCCCCCTACACACCCATATCTCAGGGACCCAAATGCTACTCAGCCCAGTCCAAAACACAGGCAACACCTGCTACATTCCTGAGCAGTGACACTGGGTCACCCAGTCAAAGGCTTAAAAGCATTCCCCAGTGGCCATAAAATGGAGACTATGAAATGCACACCAAGATCTAGATGTAAACATGAAACACATGCATCTCTCATGCTGTCTACTGTGAATGGTGATCATTCCAGGAGTGCCTGAAAAGTTTGTGTGCTAAGAGTGTCACCTGCTCCCTACACCTTGAGAAGGAAACTGCATCACTCATACAACTGTGGGAAAGGAGATCTTAACTGGGAATGGTGGGGAAATCTGGGCAACTTGGATCAGCTTTTCATGTGGGGAGATCAACAGCAGTTCTCTGCCCCCATGGGCTACCATGGAGGTCCCACATCCATGCTGGACTTTGCCAGACCTCTCGAGTCTAAACCCAGTATCCTTCTACCTGACAACCTCCAACTGAAAATGCCCAGAGGACATCCCAAAGACTGCTGGGGCTGCACTGCCCTGCTTATGGCTTCTGTATGTTTCTTCTTGTCCTGGTCCCACCAGACTGGTGCTCCTCTTTGCTCAGTGCTGGGGGAGCTTAGCTCCTGAGGTCCCAGGGCAGGGCCCTCTGGACCTTTGCACTGGGACTTGTGGCCGAAGCACAGTTGGCAGTTGACTGCAGTGCAACCAGGGTGGGGGCTTGAGAGCTGGTCCAAATTGCTCTCCAAGGTTGAGGGTGCATTTCATGAGATACAGTGGGCCAAATTAATGCCACATATCCATAGCAAGGAGATTATCTTGCTTCCCATCCCAATGCCCTTCCTCCCTGCTTATCTAGTGCCAGCTCCAGCACTTGATGGACCCTGGTGTGTGCTGCTGGAAGTCCCTAAACCAGCAGATCACTATCCCAGTGAGAAGGCAATTCAGCTGCCTGCAAAATTTCCATCATGAGAGATGGGATGGGGCAAGTGGGGAAGAGAGGGGAAGGAGAGATGCCTTCGGTCCTCCAGGCCCCACTGCAGGGTCACCCTCACCAAACACCTCCTTCAGCATTGCTTTAACTCCTGGGTGAAGAGGCACCCATGGCTCCCCAGCGGGATGCTGGCCTGCGTGTGGCCAAACCGGTCTCCCAGGCAGGAGATTTGCCACGAAGTCTGGCTCTTGTTTTCCTCTTCTTAACTCCATCCTGTTCTGCATCCCGCATCAAGCCAGGGCCATCCTTGCCTGGCTTTGGGCTGACCACCAGCTGCTCCCACCTCCCCTGCACCCCACCCTGTAGCCACTATCACTGACTATCCCAACACTGCCTTCCCTGGAGCCCGGACAGGAGGAGCACAATGCAGAGCAAGGAACTAAAAACACCTTTCAAAAGCACACAGCATGGCTCATGGCAAACAGGAGGACGGTTTCTCTCCCCGCCTGGCACTCCACTGCTTTCACCAGCTTGTCCCTTACACAACAGATGCCTTCAGCAATCAGTGTTCCCAAAAAGGGCAATTGCGTTTTAATCCTGACAATGGCAGCAGCCAAACGAGCTGTTTTCCTAACATCACATATGCCAGTAGCTCGCATGGCTTTCAGTGGATACTGGCCAGGAACACACAATTTCAGGTAGCACATGTTTTCAGGTTACTCCCAATAAATTGATAACTCAATCTTCCACACCATTTTCTTCATGTAAAAAGAAAACATGTCCACATGAGAACTGGGCTGCCTCTGGCCACAAGCCCCGCTGCATTGGCCGACCTCCAGGCATCTGGCACACGTCCACTGCACCAGGCCAGCCGCGCTGCCTGAGTCTACTGACATTGCCACCCTGGTGACACGACATGATGACTGAAATCCAGGCAGGTAGCAGCAGGACAGCTGCTCAGTGAGATATGCACAGCTGTGTTTCTTTCACCACAAATACCAACAGATGTTTTCTTCTTTATTTCTGAGATCAGAAGGAGGTACTGCTCCCTGTACATTTTTACCATGACAAAAAGGAGAATGGATGATGCAAGAAAAATTGGTTCTTTATTTCCTCAAAATAAAACAAACATTTTCATTAGAAGTTTTTCCATTAAGCAAAAATTACCTATCAGTGAAATCCCTGGTTTAGCTAGCAGGTTTTTGTGCTGAAGCTTGGCCTGAGTAGAAATGTCCTGTCCAGCTCCAGAAAGAAGTTTTTGCAGACCAGGGAAACAGCAATGTCCACCCCAAGCATCTTCTCTCCAGAAGAGTCTACAGCCTCCCAAGGTGGACCAGCCTATGTCAAGGGCCCTTGTCAGCCTGTGGTCAGCTCTTTCCCTTCTCTGTATATGCAGCAGTTTCTCACCCCTCACACAGCAGTGTCACCCACACCACTCTGTCCCATCCTCCCCCAACCCAGCGACGACTCAGAGACCCCCACCAGCCCACAGCCCAAGCCAGGGCCCAGCAGAGCTCACCCCCGATGCAGGAGGGGACCAGCTGGAGGACGAAGCCGGGGGGCTTTTCTCCAAAGCCCAGCGAAGCCCCACGCCTGCTGCAAGCTCAGCCCGCACTGCCCCGCAGCACCCTCCGCGCACAGAGCTGCAGCCACGCGTGTCAGAGCCTGAAAGTCTCCTCTGACGGCAAAGGCTGTGGTGCTCTGCCCTGGCTTTGGAGGAGGCTGGTGGGAAGACAGGTCCCCAGGCAGTACCAGGGGCTGCTCCCCTCCGCACGGCCTGAGAGGAGCAGCTCCTGCCAGAGGCAGCCGCAGGACTGGTGCAACTGCCCATGGTCACGGCACAGCCGAAATCCAGCCACGCAAACGGGCACTCTGCGCCAGACACCCCCCACGCTCCTCTGACACAGTGTGATGCCAATCAGGTGACAACAATGCGATTTGTTTTCAGGAATACTGAGCTGATGAATAACAAAAATAGGAACCTGACAAACAGGTCCCGGCGACCTGGATCCCAGGCAGCTCTCCCGGGACAGAACTTTCAGTTTCCCTGAGTCACCCGCTCCGTTCCTCCCCTGGCCACGCGAACCGGAGCCGCCGGGCACCCAGCCCACCTGCGAGCTCGCATCTTCCCAGGGCTTCGCTGTAGTCCCTGCTCACCACTCGGACTGATTAGAAAGTGGAAAAGCACTTGGGCATCCTGACGCAGTCAGGGGAGTGAGAGGGGCAGGAGTGAGGTTGGAGAAGCACCGTCATAGCTGTGAGGGTCTGGAAATACCAGGAAGAGCATCGTTGCTACATCGACCCAGGGATAACAACCACAGCCATTTGAAAAGGAGGTTGCATAACATGAAGGAAAGAGAAGGCAGATAAACAGCAACAGCTATTTCTGATGATAATGCAAGAAACACAACCCCCTCCCCCCCCCCGAAGACTCACCACCACGGCCCTGACTACCCCACACCTCCAAATGCAAGACAGTTGCATGAGGCAACTTCAGCAGACCAGAGAAACCGCCACCAGCTAATCTGCCTCAAGACAGCAGCAACGCAGGTACCAAGAGATAAGAAGAAATAACCTAAAAACTCTCTGTGTCCATGCCCCAGACGACGCCGTGCCTTCCAACAGCGAGGGGGAAGCTGTCATTCAGGTGGGAAAGCCCCACTGCTGTCCCCCTCCACTGATCCCACCGCCACGCACCAGATCCTGGGAGGAACTGGCAGAGGGACAGGGCATCGCACGGGGACCCAAGAAGAGGTGGCCTTGACCCACGATGCCTGACTCAGTAGGCTCCTTGCCAGAGAAACCACAGCACTGCTCTGCCCATCTGTGCTTCAAATCCAGCCTGAGGGAAATCGCAGTGATCAAGACACCCAGAGATGTTCAACGGGTGGAAACATATGCCCAAGCCGGGCCCCGGCAAAGCACCTTCTTCACCTGAAGCAGACCTAGGGCTGGCTTGCATGACAGATTACTCCTTGGGTTGTCTTTGGCAGGGAAAAGGACAAGTTGGGGTACCTGGGCAGTCATGGGACTGAAGGGACCGTGCAAGAACAGAGCCCTGTGATATTGCACATGGACCATCCCTTTGACATAGAGCTGGCTCGTTGTGCTGGCTCACAGTCCATGGACCGCTGACACCGTATGGAAACCTGAAAAACTCCAAGGTGGAAAGGAAGGATAGACATGGAAAACACCAGTGGAGCACTAGCGAGACCTGTGCAGGCTGGTGGCCCGGTGGTGGTGGTGCTGGTCAGTGCCTCGATTCCCTTGGCAGTGGCGGCCACGGGGCTGTGCTGGGGGGGTGACAGCACGGCGAGGAGGTGAGCGGCGACACGTGCAGCTGAGGCAGGAGCTGGTGACGCGCGCGCCCCGTCCCACGTCAGAGGCCATGCCGGCAAACCGGTCTGGCAGGCTGCCTGCTCCTGCCACGCTTAGAGCAGCACCCAGAGCCCTTCGGGCCAGGTTCAGGCTGCACGTCCATGACTGGGTAGTGCTCAGGCTGCCAGCCCTCTGCAAAGCAGGACTGATTTTCTGTTGTCAGACCCCACAAGGGAGGTCCCTGAGGGCTCAGGGGGTGATAAGTGGGATCTCTGGGCAGAGTGGGGACAGGCAGCTGGGGGTCAGGTACCACACCAGCTGTATTGAGGTTGACTTTGCCTCAGGACTAGAAGCCTTTTGGCCCTTCAGTGCTGAAGTGCAGCCAACACCTGCCATGGTACAGGTCTAAACCCAAAATAGCTGTGTTGGCCGAGTGCAGCAGAGCAAGGCAAAGCTGCCGGGCAAAGAGCCGGGATGCTGAGCTGGACTTCGAGTCCCACGCCGGCTCTGTAGGCATCAGCGAGGAGAAGCCAGACCCCGCTGCCCCCTCCTGCTCCCTGCCAGCAGCCTGGCCCCAGCACCACAAGGAATCCAGGGAGGCACGTGGCTGTGCCGGGCTCGCCTCCCAGCCACCTTCCCCGAGACTGGGAACAAGGCGCTGGCACAGAGCAGGGGGCAGAGCAGGAAGCAGCCAGCACAAGGGCTGCGTGGAGGGCCCAGAGGAAAGCAAACAAGAGAAAGCAATTGAGGAAGCTCGTGTCTCATTCATGTGCGCCTCAGCCAAAGTCCAAAGTAGGAGGCGCTTGCAAAGGACATTGGAAAAATTCCAGTGATGTTATCTGCCCCCACAGAGCAAGATTAGCCCAGAAGAAAAAAATAAGAAGTTGTTTACAAGCTGGGCAAGCCAGCTCAGTCGATGGAGCGCACCGGTGCTGGGGTCAGCTGCTGGCCTGGCTACATCTGCCGCTTTGGAAGAAGTACCAAACCTCTCCATGCCCTGCTCTGGTCCCGATCACCTTTGTACCGTTTAGTGGCCCTGGCAGGTGAGACGCTGCCGAAGGGCACGCGGTCGCACCTCGCTATCAATGCATGCAGGAAGCCGTGTGTCCCAGAGTACATGTGCAGGGAGCTTGCACATGAGCCACCTGCACGCTTGGCAGGCTCACGCAGAGCTGAGCAGAGGCACGACTGTCCCTTCCTTGGCATCTTTGCTCCTGAATCCCAGCAGGGTTAATGGAGAACCCAGTTTCCCAGCTGCAGGCCAGTCATGCTTCCTCTCAGCATAAACAGCCCCTGCATCCAGGGGGGCTATCAGGGAGCAACCTGCCCTTCACCCCCCTCCCCTGGGCCATTTGCACTGCTAGTATCTGCCTAACACCTTCTGCCTTTTATAAAGTGTTTCCATCTAAATGCAGATGAGGAATCACAGGATAATGTAGCACCTGGATTCAGCTCTCCTGGAGGATTCTTTTACCATGCAAAAATTGGGGAGAGGGAATTTTGGGTTGCTGTTCAGTGCACCCTGATGTTGCTGCTGCGTGGCTGCTCAGCCACCAGACAGAGGCACCGTTAGTGCCCCGTGTGCTGGAGAGGAGCCACCCCGTGCCCCTCTTGGGCTCTTCACTTTTCCTCCATATTGTCTGTCTGTTTCTCTCTTTTTTTTTTTAATCTTAATGAAAAATCTTTTCTGCTGGATACCTGTGGCTGCTCTCTATGAAGCCCATACTCGCCTCATCTCTCTCCTGGGCATCTATCTTGGAGGCATTTGCTCAAGGGAGCTCTGCACTGGCATGAGCCTGTTCCTGCCCCACATGTAGTAATGCATCTCACCACAGAGGGAAGGCACAACGCCCTGACTGTACCAGGCAAAGTCCTCCCCTGTAGACCATGTGTGGGGTGCCAACTCCACAGACCCATCCCCAAACAGGTAGTGCTTGGGGCACCTTCCCAGGAGGAGCTGATGTGTCCTGCTGCAAAGCCCGGGGGAGCTCAGATCCACCATGTCTCCTTGCTGGGCTACACCGGGACCCATGGCCCTGATGGCACCACAGATTCCCCACGTCCTGCCCAGGGAACGGTGCTTGTCCCCTCACTTGTCCACATCAGACCCATCTGGAGACAAGAAATAGGTATGGTAACAAGTGTCTGAAATAATTTGCTTTTGGCCAGTATCCCTCCAGTCCTCTTTGTCAGAGACTCAGAGTTACACTCTGCGTCAAGAAGCTTAATATTTAATTTAACCTCTAAATCTTGGCTTGTTGACATACTTATTTAAAGTCAAACTGGAGAAACTCCATCGGAATTTGCTCCTGGTTTGGTGTTTATAGCACCATGGCCTCTGCTGGACTTCTCAGCTTCACACTTGAGATTTGTTTAACCACTGTCATCGTCCTTAAACAAACAAAAAATGACAGTGCATTGCATCCCTTTCCCCATCTCCTGATTGCCAATAAACAAATCTGACAGGAAAGCATTACATGTGTAGCAGAGATTCTCTAGGATCCTTTCAAGATACGGTATAGAGAAATCCAGCAGCTGATAGTGAATATTTGATTAAACTGAATGTCCCAACATAGTCAAACATTAGATAGAAAAGCTTTCAGCTCCTTGGTGGCGCAGGGAGAGGCAGTGCACATGCACCCCCAGCCAGGCCTCGAAGGAATCAGACCATGGTAACCCTTCCAGCAGAAAGGGAAAAGCAGCTGGAAAAACCTGCCGCTGCAGGGTGGGCAGCGTGGGCTCTGGCCACTCTGAGTCCAGCGGATTTGTTTAGCCACCCTGTGCCTGGTTCGTAGCTGCTTTTTCTCTCCAGGAGCTGGTTCCACCAGCGAGGAGCTGGCTATGGGTTGGTGAGCTGCTCTAGCAGCTGCAACCCATCCCCACTGCCATATTCCTCAGGGACCCCTCCTGCCCTTCCTTTTTCCAGTACCCAAAATGTAGGTGCCATGTTTGCAGGATGAGGGGCAGATTAAGTGAGGACAGAAGGTTTGTGGAGAAAAAGGCAGGTGGGAGCTGGTTGCTGCCACATGCTATGATTGCCTTGATGTTTAATAGCTGATCCTGCTGTACTCTGTGTGCCCTTGACATTTTCCACCCTTCATGGAACACAATGATTCAGTGATTCAGATCTGGACTCGTGCAACCCAAGATCTTCCCAAATGCCACAGTAAAACAGTTGCTGTGCCCCAGGGAGCTACTGCAAGCCAAAGGCATGCAAGAGGAGCAGCTCCCCTGATGCCTGGCATCTTCTGGAAGCACAGTACTTCAGGAATCCTTCGTGATACAGCCGAGAGCTCCAAGGACTTTAAGTTGATGCGAAGGTGATTTATGCACACTGCTGCCCTGCATCTGCCCACGGCCACAGACACAGATCCACCAACATCAGAGAGTCGTACCTGATGGATCTCAGTTTAGGTCACACCTCTGCAGATTTCCAGCCTTCCACTGCACATTTCTACTCTCTGTATTTGTCCTTCAATGAGTGGGGGACTGCAAAGGGGCTTCTTCTGGACGTTTGTCCCTCAAAGGCAAGCTTCTCCCTTAACAGATATTTCAAATTGCTTTAACTTCTATCTGCACACCCCAATTGCTTTGAAACTTGCAGGAGCTCTGTAGGGTCAAGCATGGATTTAGCTGGGCATCTGGGAGTCTTTGAATCATGGGGTTCCTCAGATTCTTCCATCTACACCCAAATACATAGCTCACATTTGCTACTCAAATTGTTCTGCAATCTCCATGCAAAGGTAAATCACACCCCACAGCACTGGGCAGCTTGTAAACTGAAATGCATAGTGAGAATAGCTTGGTCAGAGGAAATTCCCCAAAAATCCTTCACCTGCTCTCCATTCATCAACACATCTTACATCCTACAAAGCCTTTTATAAAAATATTCTTTCCTGCCTCCCCCACCCCCCAAAAACTGAAGAGCTCAGACTTTTCAGCAAGATGTTGGATTGTAGATTTAGCAAGAACCAGTTCTGACACGTGCAAAACATTGTGAGATAAAGGTGTTCACATCTCTGCTTACAAAAAGCTCTCGCCTGTGCCACCTCTTGTCCCTGGGGGGCTTTGGGGACATGCAGACGTTACCACAGTAATACCACTGGAGCTGTGCGGTCGATGTGTGATGATCAGGGATCAAATATGAGGAGGAAACATCTTACATAAACAAAATCATAGGTAACACAGACTAGCTGTACATTAGGCTGCAAGCACCCTCCTAAGAAGGAAAAGAAAAGGTCTGCAATGTGCTGGTGACCAGATCTCTAAAGTGATGCCCACCCACATGGATGCCTTGACCTGGGACACAGACACACAGGCAGTGCTCCAGATCCCCAGTCATGCAGAGCCAAACTGGTGCCACTGGAGGAACTACCTGATTAATTTCCAGCCTGGGTAATCCACCCTTGATAACACAGGGCTGAAGACACCAGTACAGCCAGACTGGGGAAGTCCTATGTCAGGAAGCCGTGAATCACTTAATGTGGTGACTTAAGTCAGGGCTGACCAACTGACAGTCCCAGGGCTGGACCTGATGCGCAGGCAGTGTATCTGCTTTCCCAGAAGGGCCAGTCTGTCCATGGGCTGATGCACAGGGATGCACTGGGATGGCAGTGCATGGCAGATGGAGGAGACACTGCAAACCTGGGGTTAAATCGAGTCATACACAGTGCCTTGTAAATACAGCTGCAGTGGTTTGGGTCCTTAATACTTGAGACAAAGAACCACTGCTTGTCCTGGGCCAAAAACACCAGTGAGAGAGACGCTACCAGGACTAGTCAGCCCTTTCCCAGCTCTGCTCACCAGCCATTGGCTGGGCAGCATGGAATGCAGCAGACAAGTCTATGCTGGTCCCTGTAAAATAAAATATCACTGCTTCTAGAACAGGAAGGCCTCAAGACACAGAGCACAGGAAGATGGCATGCAACATGAGAAACGTGGAGGCTGTGGATATGTGGCCACCATAATGCCTCCCATCCCCCTCATACCAGGCACTGCTTCCTCTCAACACACCCTGGGTTGTGCTGGTGAAACATCCAGGGGACAAGGTAACAAGCTAGATCAGAGGGCTTGATCCCAGCCAACATAGCTCCATTTCTGGTCAAATTATTTTCAGACTGGATGAGTTGCTGATCTGGCCTACCCTTCCCAAAGGAGAAGGGACATAAGTCAGTGTAGCAATGGAGTGGACTTTCACAATTGTGTTCAGCAAGTGCGCTCTCTCATCTGTCAATTTGTTTCCAAAACAATGGGCCATTTACCACCCTTGGGGTCTTCTGTGTGCAAATGGCTGTGGAGAGCCCCTTCCCAACCCTTACTCCTGTCTAAGAATCCCTACCCTGACTAGGACTTGCGCTACACACCACACCTCTCCTCCAAATGAGAGAGGTTTTGTATGGCTGGATGCATCTGCAAAGAGGGCAGACACTCCCCTTGTATTTGTTCCTCACCTGGGTGTGCATCTGCATGTGAACTCGCAGGCAGGCAGGTATATGTATGTGAGCATGTGTTTATTAGCACTAAAAAATGCATTTGTCAAAATCTCTAGAGTTAAAAACAATCATTACGTAATTACATTAAACAATTAACCAACTGATTCATCAGTTAGAGGCTCACCAACACCTGAAACCCATCCCAGCCACTTAACAAGGCAGAAGGTGGCACAAACAAAAGCAACTCGCAGAATGTCCTGGAGGTTTATGGCTCTGTGCTCTGTCCAGGTAAAGATGACACTTTCCATTCCTGGCTGCTCCCATCTGGAAGCTGATGGCTTCTAGGCATTATCTGCTCTGAGCTGCCAGTTTAAGGTCTTTTGATATAGAGATATTCCACATAAGTGACCCTTCAGGTCCGTACTGTGTGGTTAGGCGCTCACCCAAGATGCCTGTTCTGCCTAACTTCAGTCCCTTCATGATAGTATATACTTAGACCTTATTTCTCAAGTAATACAGTTAGCAACAACTTCTTCTGCAACATTTGAAACGCTTTGTTGGCACTTCCTTCTGCTCAGCAGGGTCCTTGAGCATAATGAATATGCAGAACGTATAAATGCCACCTAGCTCCTTGAAACAGCTGGCTCCAAGACTCCAGGAAAGATCTGTCTTTTATTACCGGAGCCGTGATCTGTAACGCTGTAGTTAAAGGCTGCACAGGAGAGCACACAAAGACAGAAGGAAGTTGGGGAAGCAAGTTTAACTTTGTCATCACCTGCCTTCCAGGTGCGTAACCATGCAACACAAATATCTTAAAAAAAGAAGTCTCTGGGTTCCTTCAAAATAAAAAGTAACGGGGGAAAATCACCACTGTGTTTTTCTACACTAGTGGAAAGCACCACATCCTATAGAGAGCACCAGTGTCGCTGTAGTTTAGGCCCATGGTAAAATAATTTGTCTCGCATGGGTCAGTGGGTGAGCCTGTGGGTTGCACTGGGACCCCATGAGCCAAAACTGCACTCAGAGGTGAAAGACAGTGCTGCAGAGTAATACCAGCAAATCTCTGCTTGTAACATTCACCTGGCTGCCAGCTGTGGTTAGACGATGTCGGTGCACTGGGGGCTGGGAGGGCGCTGCTGGCAGAGTAACCAGCCATCCAGTTGATGCCACTACGTAACTAACCTGAGTCACCTTGGCTGGTGAGGTCTCGTTATGCAGTAGCATCCATTGGTGACCCTGGAACCAGCACTGCCATCAAGCAAGGACCTTCCTCATGACCCTGCTGCACCAGGGCACACCTGGCAGGGGCCAGCGTGCAGCAGCCCCAGAAGCTCTTGGCAAAGGTCTGTGTGCACATCCTTCAGTGTGAACAGGAAATTCAGCACGACCTCCGCAATGGTACCTGTGCCCCAGCCAGCCGTGTGAGCAGGTGGAACGGCTTGGTCACAGTGACACTGGGGGAGAGGAAGGCACTGAGGGGTAACTCAGAGACCTGATCGTACGCTGTTTGCAGTATCAGAGGCACACAGGGTCCCTACTCAAGAAACAGAGCAAATACAATGCAAGCAAATACAGTTCTCAATTAGTGCTTCACGTGAATACACCACCATTCCCAGCATACATGGGCTGGGAGCAGAAAGGACCTGCCTGAGGTTCCCCAGTCACCCAGGCCCAATCCTTACCCCAAGGCACATAAGTGGGGTATTGAACAAGGAGGACCCAAGTTTTCTGCATCTGAGTATCCCTGGAGGAACGGTGGTGCCCCTACCACAGTGAGGGATCCCTAGCCCAGCACACTGGGGATACTGTCCCCTGTTCCAAACCACCTCCACGTCCATTGCCCTTGTTGATGCTGACATGGAAAACCAGGATGGTGCCTGCACCATCTGTGGGGATGGTAACACCAGGCAGCATGGCTGGACCTTGGCATGTTGTTCAGGGACAGAGTGTACGTTGGGGGGCTCTTTGCCCCCAGCGGGGTATTGGCAGAAAAATGGGGGTGCTGGCCTGGGGGCCCTGGGTGCCATCCACTCCTTTCCTCTCCTGTCTGCCCAAGGTGTCTGCACCTCGGATCCGAGGAGAGAGTGCCCAATCCCAAAGCCCTGACAGCGGGGATTTGCCAACATCAGTGCCCTACGCGCAGCCAGTCCCCGTCAAGCTGGGCTGTGTCGTGACAATGAGGCGTGTCGCGACCAGGGGCCGTGTTGCGAGCACGGCTGGGAGAGCCCCACCAGCAGCCGTGCCGTGCTGTGCCGTGGCCATTGTGCCGCCCAGCCCGCCCGCCCCGTCGGGGGCCGGGCCGTGGTCCAATGGGCGGCGGGGGGCCGGCCCGGGTGCCCGCCCCTGCCCGCGTCCCTATAAGTGCCGGGAGCGGGGCGCCCCGCACACGCCGAGCCGAGCCAGCGCCGAGCCGCCGGTGCGCGGAGCCGCTGCTGCCGGAGCCCCGGATCGGTGCGTACCCGTGCGGGCAGAGCCCGGCTCCCCGGGGCGGTGCGCAGGGGCGCTGCGCTGAGCTTTGGCCGCCGGGCGGGCAGGCGGGGCAGCAGCTCGACTCCCACGGAGGGCGCAGCGCGGCGCCTTCCTCCCGGGGCGAAGGGGGGGGGTGCTCCGGGATCCTCGGTCGGAGCCGGCTCGGACGGGAGTGGGAAGCGGCGCTGTCCCCGAGAGCCCTGCCCTGAGCTGTGTGTCGCCTTTCAGGGGCCTGGAGCCATGGCTGAGCATATGATGATGTCCATGAGCCACGGTGGCACCGGGCTGCAGAGCTACCGCATGGGGGTGAGTGGGCTGCAGGGACCCCCACAACACGGGCAGCATGTGCTGAGGACGCTGCCTGCCGCCGGTCAGATGATGCCCTACGGAGGGGCTGGCATGGATGGTGCGATGAGGCCGAGACCCAACCTCAGCGGACAGATGGGCCACCACCAGATGCAGAATGCGATGATGTTCAATGGCCCGAGTCAGCAGCAGCAGCAGCAGTACATGGGGCCCGTGGGCACCCAGCAGCTAATGGCTAGCATGCACCTACAAAAACTCAACACCCAGTACCAGGGTCACCCACTGGGTATGAGCAATGGGCCCATGGGAGCTGGTGCCCAGCAGTACAGAGTGGGGCCAAGCCAGCACCCAGGCATGCAGCATATGCCCTCACCAGCGCTGACCTTGAATGTTATGGACACTGATCTCATAGATGAGGAGGTCTTGACATCCCTTGTCCTGGAACTGGGGTTGGACCGGATTCAGGAGCTGCCAGAGCTATTCTTGGGACAGAACGAGTTTGACTTCATTTCAGACTTTGTTAGCAAACAGCAGCCTAGTGCCATCAGCTGTTGAGGGGCTTTGAGCTCCTCCTTGTGTCTTGGTGGTTTTAAGTTTGTTTCCAACTTCCTTCTCCACCTGCCATCCTCCTCCCTTCCCTGCCTTGTCCTGTCCTGGATTCCTGACCTCCCCAAAGAGACAATCATCGGACACTGGCTTGCAATGGATTGCTTTGCTCTTCTGTGTGGTTTTTCATTTGGGAGTTCCTGGGGAGAGGGTGTGCACCCCAAACAGAGAGCAGATCAAGAGCTCTTGCTGTAGAGCTGCCTCTAAATGGCATTAACAGGATTTCTGGCTTAAGTAGAAATAATGGACTTAAGACTTTCCACAACTAGGCTTTGAGCGCAGGAAGCGATGGGCAGCTGGCAGCCCTGCCGGTAGCTGGATTTGCTCAAGGATTCTGTGGTGCCAGCGAAGTTAAAGGATCCCCTGAGAGAGGATTGTCTCCCTGGTGCATGGTTTGAACCAGTTTCCCCTTGCAAACATGGGTGGGGTTAGATATTTGTTGGGACTTTTTACTGTGGCAGTAAATAGGTCTTCAGTCTTGTCTGTTCAGCTCGGGAAGGGGGCACTTCCCCTCCAGCAGGCTTTTTCTGACTGGCTGAGCAAAATAAAGTATGCCTTGGGGAAAGGTGTGCGTATGTGCCTAAATGTTCATCTCTTCCGATCTCTGACCTGTACAGCTAATCAACTGTAAAATTTACAAAGTGTTTGAGGTTGATGCAGGCATAAGGCTTAAAGCTGCAGTTTAGCTCCACTTTTTTCCACCTCTGAAACCAAATAAAGACCATGTAACTGTATATTCCAGATCTAATCTTATTTATTTTCCTATGATTATTTATTTGCAAGGGCTTCTTTTGTTATTTGGCTTTGGGACTGCTGGGAAGGATGTGTGGAGAGTACTGCAGCTTTAAGATGCCGGCTTCAGAAAAAGAAAGCCTGGGATAGTTTTCGAGCTGCTCTGCAGATAGTCACTTCAGCCTGAGATCTTTATGCTGAACTCACAGGACTGTAAATCCAACACCTTTCTGAATGTGATAAAGATGACTCGATTTCTAATTCCCTTACTTGGAAAAGGTTAAATGTAAAAGCTAGTGGGGTTTTGTTTCCTCTGCTGTCTCTTGTTTCCAGGCACTGTGGAAAGCTCCTGTTATCTCCTAGTTGCTGCTGCCCCCTGCTGCTGCCAGCTCCTGGCAGCTGTCGCTCAACCAAGTGAGAATGTACAGACAAATTTGCAAATAAAAGCTGAAATATCTCCAGTCTGCATTTGTCTAGTGCTCGTCTCTGGCCCAGGCGCGGTGCAGTGTTGAGCGCTGGGGAGAAGTGTTTTATTCGCTCCGTCGGTGGGCTGTGGATCTGGTCACTAGCGTCCCGCACCTGACAGCTGAGTTGTAAGGATTGTGTTTCTAGTTTAATGCTTGGACTAAGCTAATCCTCAAAGCGTGGCTAGGAGGATGAGATGCTCCTTCTCTGTACTGAGGGAGAATTCCTAACGTGGCTGGTGCTGCCGTGTTGCAGAGTGGCCGCTGTTGCTGGCAGCCCTGCCGCGGCCGACCCATGGTGCTCAGACAAGTGGGTGGTGACTCCTTGCACTTCTTGTGGACCGTGTGTGGCTCTGACAGCTGGGCCACAGCTCTGCTAGGAGCTCTCTGCTGCAGTTTTCTATACCACAAAGGCTCTGAAAATCAAGACAGCCTTTGACCTCCTATTCTTCCAGAATTTAGGCTTTTCTTTTTAAATGGTTCCCAGCCAGTCCTTTTGCAGAGCTCAGGAATATTCCCAAGTGTCCCTTTCCTGCACTGTAGCAGTGGGGCTGTGGATGCCAGTATTGGAGTGGCTGGATCACTTTGACCATGCTTTGGATTGCCTGTCAGTGCCTCCAACCTCGTTCTGTGCACAACTCAAGAGCGATTGTTAAAGTCCTGTCCTTTTGGTGATGATGCCTGTGCAGTCTGGAGAACTGGTCAAAAAGTAAATGGCAGGGCTTGTGTTGCAGGGGGGTGAGCCCTGCTTGGCCTGTCAGCTCTGTGGTGGTGGGCTGGAAGAGCTTTGCTTTCTCTGCATCCGCAGAACAGCGGAGGGCTTGGTCAGCGGGCTGTAGGTAAGCAGCGAGGAGTTGGCAACTGGATTTATGTCTTAGAGTAAAAGTAGCTGAACCCCAAAAATAAACAGGAATGTTCTAGGCTGTCAGTTGTGTTTGTGGGGGGCGCAGGCTGTATGACACACCGCTGTGGCCTACAGTGTCCCAGCTTCCAGTGGGGAGCTATGGCCTGCCCACAGATGCAGGACTGTCAAACAACTTGAGAAGAGGTTTCCCAGGAACAAGAACATGTTTCTAAGAAGCACTTGGCATCTGATGCAAACTGGACAGAGGAAGATGTCTGTACATCCTCTTGGAGGGGTGTACAGTGCACTGGGAAAAGGGCTGATGATTTAAGTTGGAGCAGGGGAGCTGATACTACCAGAGATGCGGAGTGATGCGGTGTCTCAGTCAGGATTTTCTTGGGAGTCTGTCCTGGCAGGCTGATTAGAGATTATTTCAATGTTAGTTTTCATACAAATGCAAACTTCAGAGCAGGAATTAACTCCTTGAGTGTGTTCCCTCTTCATTTTCTCAAAAGATACTGTTAATTGTGGTCAGCCCCTATGATTTCTTAGATAACCCAGGCAAAAAACAATTATGACTTCTGCTACAGGCCTCTTGCTTTTGGCTGGGTTAGACTGGATGAGTCCAGTGATCACCTCCTTCCTGGTTTAGGTGACGTTTGGACCACTCGTCACCGTGCTGCCTGCTGCGTATGCCTTGCATTAGGCACATGGGACCTGCTGCAGCTGGGACAGCTCTAGTTCTCCCTCTCCGCTCAGCGTTACAGAGCAGTCTGCCTGTCCAGGTCCCTGGCAGGGTGGCTGGCACCGCGCAGTGAGCAGGGGTGCCAAGTGGCACAGCGAGGTGACCCAGCTGCCTGTGTCTGCAGATGAGTTTCTTGAAGTCATCCAAGATCACCAAAAATGTAAGAGGGTTGAGCTCAGCTTTTCCCATTTGGCTGGCACTAACCTCTGCATCCAGTAACAGGCAGGAGGGCAGCAGGGTGATGCTCCAAAGCACTGGTATCTGCAGGGGGCTGACAGGCACCACAGAACGCTGCAAACGGTGGCTGAATGACTGTGCCAGTCAGTTTGGGAGCATTGAGGACATAACTCCTCACATAAAGAGTTTGTGTTTACAGACAACTGCTGAGAACCACCTCTCCTCTGAGATACCGGGGGGGCTGTTTTCTGTGTTGGGGAAGAAGGAAGGTTCTCCAGTCCCACTGCTTAGTCCAGATGGGATGGCTGGGACACGACCACCCCGTCACCTCACCTAGGCCGGACCCTCTGTTATACTCCAAATAGACTTTGTAGCTCTTCTTGTGAAGACCAGGTCTTGAGGCAGCCTCTGGGAGCGTGTGAGTGTGAAAGTACAGAAAGAGAAGGCATTTCTCTACATCTTTGACCACATGTGCTCTCAAGGTGGTGGAGTTTGCTGACAGTGCTCAGTGATTCAGAGTAGCAAAGACAAAGTCCAGTGCAGAAAGCTGGTGAAGGATCTGCTAATAGTGAGTGACTGGGCAATAGGATGAGCAATGACTAGTAAATATCAAATGATATGTGTAGGGTTGATATTTCTTGACTTCACACACAGTGCTGGGCTCTAAACTAGCTACGGCCACTCAGAAAAGATGTTAGCATTGCAAGGAATGTTCCTATGAAAAATCCCAGCTTGCCGTTCAAGAGGAGCCAGACAAGCAAAGGGAAGGTTAGAAATCATTAGAAGAGGAATAGAAAGCAGAATCAAACAGTGAATGCCCTACAGTATCAATACACAATTCAGCTGCATCCTGTGCACTGCCCACACTAGTGAATTGTCAAAAATTCTGGTCTGTTCATCAGAAAAATGATAACGTAAAACTAGAGAAATTGTAGAGAAAGAGGAAACAACTGAGGCAGAGTAATGTTTCTCAAAAGAAGGCACAAAATAGACTGGGACTCCTCAGTCAGGAAGAAGGCTGGGTAACAAGAGGTTTATAAAACAAGTGAAAGGGGAAGGTGACTAGGGAATTGTTTTCCCCAGGTGTAGTGGGAGATATCTGTTGATCTCCACAAATTTAGGTGGCGAGGGCCAGGTTCAAACCCGAGTGAACAGAGGTATCTCTGCATGCAACGTGTAGCTCGGTGAAGCTCTTTCTGACAGCGAGGGAGGTACATGAACACTTGTGGGAGTATGTGAACTATTCTGTATGACCAAAAAGTCAGTTGACTGTTACAAACTGCTAAGATCAGACCGGGGAACACAGCAGAGACCATCCCTGTATGCCACTGTATGTCTGCGTGGTTCGCTTCCAACTTGCACTCTGTGTGCTCTCCTTGTCCTACCATCTTCCTGGCTCAGAGAGGATGAGGTGGAAATTGAAGAGGTTCAGAGAAGGGCAACCAGGATGATCGAAGTCATCAGCCTCTGTCTGAGGCCCCACTAACCACAACTCTTCAGAAAGTATCTGAGAAGCGATGCAGTTGTTCAGGTTTTTTTCCCATGCAAGCAATAAGGCATCAAAGGAGATCGGCAAGTTGCAGGTTCAGAGCAAATTAAAGGAGATGGGTTTTTCTGCAATGAATGGTTTAGCTGTGGGACTCCCCTCCACAAGATCCACAAGATGTGAGGTTGCTGAGGGTTTGAGGGATGGCCAGACATGTTCCTGGAAGAGAAATCCATGAAGGGTCTGTAAGCACATAAAAATTATGTCTGGCTTAGGAGGTTGCAAGAGCAACAGAGAGTTAAGGGCTGGAAAATTAGCCAAGCACACAGTGTCATGCATGCTTGCCTTGTGCTCTGTTGAAGGTATCTACTGAGGAGGATGTTGGAGAGGCAGGGTATGAAACTATTTGTCAGGTCTTTTGGCCTGACCCAGGACACCTCTTATGCCACAGGATGTGATAGGTGCTGAGACACATGGCTTTGAAGAGCAGATAGACAAAAGACCTGGGGAAAAAAAAATCCACCCTGATAAAAAGATCCTGTTTCTGAGTCAGGAAGTCTTTGAGCCACAGATCAGTGCTGGAGAGTGAACCTGGGAAGGACCACGGCAAGTGTGCCAGCATTCCCTCTGCCCGAGGCACAACTGTCAGCTGCAGGTCAAGGCAGTGCTGTGCACCCCAGGAACCTGTGGTCTGACCAAGCCTGGAGGTCACCCATCTGCAGGTGTACCCACTGTCACTGGCCATAACTGGAAATTTGGGCATAAGCCAGAATAACACTGCCAAAAAGAGACATCTGCAGCCAAAGGGAGTGAGAACATCAAGTGACAACTGCCAGGGAAAGTCAAACCAAAAGTCCATCTAGCCCTATGTGCTCTCTGAGATAGTCAGGGAGGAAATTTGAGAAATCAAGTGATTGTACATGGTCCTTCTCGCGATGTTCTTTCACAACTTTCAGAAAGTAGTGGTCCAAGGAGTTCTGAGCCACATGTTATGTTTTTACCATGTTAAATACCCTGCTATGGACCTATCACCCTATACCTGCAATCACTTTTTAATTCATAGGTACATTTTACTTCAGCAGTATCTTGTGCCAGTGAACTCCACGAGGGAGTTACGAAGATGTAATCAAGCTCTTCATAAGAAGCTTAAGCTCTGTAAGCTCCTCTTCTTTTTAAACCTGCTACCCACTCACTTTGTTGGGTGTCCCCTAATTCCCAATAAGTTCTTGGTCACCTTCTCCACATCAGTAATGATTTTATAGCTCCTGTGATGTTCCCTCCTGAGTCTCTCGCCATTCAAGAATCACTTTGTGCTGTAGATTGTTGTGATCACCTTTTTCTGTCCTGTCTCTAGTTTTATGGGATGGGGGAGGGAACAGCACTGGTTTAAGCCATAGATGTCATGTATTTCTCCAATGCTATAATTAGGTCTTGTTGGTTTATATTTCAGACATTCATCACAGAACCGTAGAAAGATTTAGATGGGAGGGGACCTTGGGAGATCACTCAGCCCAATCTCCTCCTCCAAGCAGGACTGCATTCAAAGGTAGGGCAGGCTGCTCAGGGCCTTGTCCAGGCAAATTTTGAAAACCTCAGAGGATGGGATTTCTCTGGACCCTTGTTTCAGTGCTGCACTGCTCTCCTTTCTTTCATCATTTTTCCCTTTCCAGTTGGTTGCTGGCTGGCACAGGCACTGACCTAATGTTTTCAGAGATCTGTATGCAGGGACTCCAGATCTCTCTCCCAAGGGATAATACCAGACTTGTAGCCGCCTTTGCATGTTCTGGCAGGGTTCTCTCTCCTATGAGCATTCTTGGCCTAGAAGATGGTGGATGGCCACCTCCGCATCTAAAATACAAGTGCAATTGTTGCCCAAATACCTGTGTTCCTAAAACCTGCACACCAGCACCATCCCTTGGTTCCCCCACCAGCTCAGACACTTCCCAGGGGCATCCTTGATAGAATCATTCCCCCATCCACACTACAGCTGCCAACTTGCACAGTGATGCCATCCTGCCATGAGACATTCCTCCCTCTTTGCTGCCTGTGAGGCTGTACAATGCTTTTTCTTCTCTGAGCCTCCCATCAATGAACCTTCCTCCCTGCCATGTTGGCTTCAGGAGACAGTGCTCTACCTGTGAGATCCTGGATGGCTGCCCTCATATGAGGTGTATTAAATAGACAAGCAATCACAACTGTGACATTCAGGGTGACACTCTCCTGAGCTCAAGGCTGGATTTCATTTTAGTTTTAGGGCTCTGTTTCCTCATTGTTCTTTTAAACCCTGTACCACTGGGTTTGCATTTGCCTCAGAAGTTTGGAGTGAGGAGTCCCATCTGCTCCTCTTCTCCATGATGTCAGGCCTCTTCATCTTGGGAGCTCACAGTTTCTGCATCCCTCTGCCCTCGAGCCTTTAGAAAAATCTGTTTGAGTTTTCTTGATCATAAAATAGCAGGAGTAGGTTTTACTCTGATTCTCTGCAGCACATCTCTGGGTTGCATTTTATTCCTACTGAAGACAGCTAGGATGAGAACACAATTTGTTCTTGAGACATCTTGACTTTGCTTGTGTGTCCTCTGGACTACCAGAGGGGTGAGGAAGAAAGGGGGTTGTGTAATTTACCTCATCCCCAAACTCCAAAACAGTTTTACTAAGAAATACTCAGGCAAATAGCTTTCATATTATCATCTGCAAGAGAAACGTCTCAGATGTGGTTTTCTCCTCTAGCCACATTGTAGTCAAATACTGATGTCTTGTAAAAATAAAACCATGGCTGTGCCTGACGTCATCCTGTGCAGTTCCCAAACCAAATCACAGCCCTTGCCTCAAAAGACAAGCTGTGTGCTAAGGACACCCCTCACACAAACAATGGCACTGCACCTACAGTAGGGTTTAATGCAATGCTCTCACATTTGCTCCAGTCCTGTCTTACAGGTAAGTCCCTCCTCACGTCCCAGCTCTCCTCCTAGGCTGTATGGCAACAGGCAGAGGCAGGTATCAGCTGTGGGGCTGGTGCCTCCAAGGAAAGCATTACCCCACCACCTCCAACTCCATCACACACTGTGTTTGGACAGCGATGAGACACTTGAGTATTGCCTGTTAGCACGGGCTCCCTGACAATAGAATTGCCTCACTGCACTGTCAACAAAAAAGACCAATTTGGATAAAAGAAGCCAATGGCAAACAGATGACGAAGAGCCTCACAGCTGCCACAATGGGACAGAATCACTTTGGCCAAGGGGACCAAACAGGGCATCCCATGTTCCAGGTGCTTTTATTGCTTACAGCAGAAAGTAGAGTTAAGCCTGGTTATGTGAATGCCAGAAACATCTGTGGTGTTCCGTCTTCTGGATCCTCAGGTTAGAAGCACCAGCTGATGAGTATCTCTCTGAGATGCATGGTGTTACCTGCCTGAGAGCAGAAGAATCAGTGACCTCTTCTAAGGCATAGATCAAAGTTAGTGCCTTAGCAGCTCCAGAAGTTCTCTTTTGACATGTCCTACTTTAGCCATGTAATCCATGCACCACTGAATATCGCTAGCTATCTCCTGCTTGGTGCTGAGGTTAGAATGGAGTATAAGTTCCTGCTCCCACATCCCCACGAGCTCAATCCCTGATGCAGAAGCTCCCAGTGAGGAGCCAAGAGGTGCTCTCTGTCCTACTCCTGTGCTGCTAAGTCAGTATGAGAAGTGAAGGCGCAGGAACTTTGGGCCACTTGTCAGAGTCATGACAGTTGAAACACATTGAATCCAGCCTGACTTTCCCTTTGCAAATTATGTAGGATCAGCTTACAAGTCCCATATCTTTATCTGTAACCAAACTTGCTGAGCAGCAGTTTCGTGTCACACTGAGGTTCCAGCACAGCTCACACCAAACTTTGCAAACCAGCAAAAGGAACCAAGGGAGCTAAAGCTGTCCCAACCCAATGGCCTGCAGCACATTCACATCTCCAGCCATAAACATTGCTACTAACAAGTTATTTGCTGCAGTAACTAATTTCCACCTTACTTTGTAATGTCACTCTCTTTCCAGGATACACTGGACCAGGTAAGATATTTCCCTCTGAGAGCAGAGCTTGCTTTCTGACCCAGCTTGCATGTTCTCCAATATGTGCTTAAAACTGAGCTTTACCATGGCACCTCCCTGCAACTGAAGAGAGGGACCAGGGTTAGAGCCTAGGGAATGGGTAGCGTTGTTGCCGAGGTGTTCCCAGTCCCACTGCTGGTGCTCACCATCTCTTCTGCTACCAGAGCCCCGGAGTATGTGCCTAGGATTCAGACCAACCATCAAAAATCAGTCTTGTAGGGAAAAAGTCTGCTGGTTTGAAGGTAAAATTCTACTGAATATTCAAAATAAGGCATGAGACATAAAAATAATCGCAATGCACGCAGCTGCTCTCCAAAAAGCTAATGCCACATGATTGCAGATTCATCTCTACGTAGATGACAACAGATAGCCTGTAAGAAATAACAGCATTCCCAAAGATACAGGATGCGGCAAACAACAGGTCAAGTCTTACTTTGATCTCTTCAAAGAAGGAAGGAGGAAGGTCTAAAAGAGAATTTGGTAAACCTTAAAATAAAGCCTGTTGTTTGTAATTTCTCAACAGGATTGTCAGAGTCTAGGAGGAGCCTCTATTACTGTTCAGACATCAGCAGTGCTGTATTTCAGATGTGATTTAAGGTACCTTTGGGGCCTGTCACATCTGGGTGTATCATTCTTACATGGATAAAAAGGTTTGAGTGGGAACCTGGAGTAAATGTATTACAGATCATCTTCTTATCTGCCAGATTTGACCTCAAAAACCTCATGGAAGATGTTTTAGTTCAGGCAAGGCTACTGAAAACACCAAGAGGACATTGCAGTCCTGGACCAAGAAAAGTATTTTTTGTTCTGTGCTGTTAAAGATCTCTTCAAGCATATAAACCTCTTTGAGAGGGGCTTATATACTGATCTCTAGTAACATTTGCCATGCAAAACGAACTGACACTCTTTTCTAGACTTAGACAGCAAATCCATTGCAATACCAAATTTCCAAACACTAGCAATTTCAAAGAGTATTTTCCATCCTAAATTTCCTAGTTCATTTATTAATTACATGGCTTTCCCAATAAGACAGCAGAAATGAAACCATGAGGGCAACATACCAACATGAACAAATAAGCAAAGCATCAATGAATGAACAGATCCAGTTTCTGCTAAGGAAACTGGAAAATTTATTGCAATAAAATCATGAAATATCACTTTGTTTCTTTGGAGAGAAAGAAACTGTCTGGTTTTGCAGATGTGCACTTGAGAACAATCCAGATTCCTCCACTAGCATATGAGACAGTCACCTGCTCAGAATACAGGAGTTTTGTAGACACTCTACAGCCAAGGCACTAGAAATCCCCTAAAATACCTCTTGCTGGATGCCATGCTCCCTGCTGGCCTGCACAGTAGATACAGCACCCCGGGGTGGAGGGCTGGAATTGGTAATTCGGGCATTTCGATTACGGCAAAGGAGGGATGGAGCCCTGGCAAGTGCACACGGCTTTGACAAAGCAGCCGCCTGCTTCATGCGAGAGGCTGTTCTGCATCTCAGGGGACAAGCCAGGTCCTTCTGTGGACTTGAACAAAATGATATGACAAATGATCCAACTTTGAGACTTGGCTGATCCCAGGTCTGAGTCTGAAGGCTGGCAGGCAACTTCAGAAGATGCCTAAAGAAACAAGAGTCCTTCACTCAGGTACAGGCTGCTGTGATCCTGGCAGAAAATACGGCTTTGTGAACAGGTACCAGCACCAAGTGTGCATGAGAAACATCATATACCTGCTGGCCCTGGAATAACAGCTTTGGTGAAATGCCTCTTCTTTTCCAACTTAGGGAGATTTCTGAGAACTGCTTTCATGTCCTTTGTTGATAGCTGTGGGAAGAAGAGCTGCAGCCCCAGCCCTGTCCTACATGTACTAAGCATTGGTAGATCAGTGGGATAAGAGATCTGTGGCTGTAGAAAGGATGCTAGAGGCTTTCTTGGCTTCCTCCATAAGAGCCAAATCTTTAGAAAGGAGGACTATGCAGGAAATGGCAGAATCAGGCCAGAGCGTTTCTGTACCCCCTTCTTATTTATGTAGAATAAAAAAATCTGCCTGGTGTATTGGACTGTGAGGGCTGGTGTAAACTGCACAGTACTGCCATGGCAGTGGGTAGGGGTGAGAAGTCCAGAGGTGGACAGAGGTCTCAGATCAGGCATACCCAGGAGCATCCTCCTTCAGCCACAGTTACACACACCCAGCGGCAGCCTGGGGCTCACAATGTCCTTTTCTCCTCCTTTTCCCGACCTCTGCCATCAATGGAGGTGCCATGTGTGAGGGATTCCCTGTACTCAGACACACCTCAGTGCTTAGATACACCGCATTCAAAAAGCAGCCTGCTACTCTCCTCTTCCTGGCTGCCTCTGCAAGCCACCGTGGCTGGGTTTAACCTGCAACACCAGCAGTAGGGCAAAGAGTCAGGCAGCAGGTCAGTCCTGGGAAAACAGTATGAGAAATAGGTAATAATTCACCTCCTTGTTATTAATGATGCACCAAATTAAATTTGGAGTCATAAAAGGGCAGATTTGGTTCTTTGCAAAACATAGGCTCCCCAGGTAGGAACCAATACTCAGTAAACAGCAGTGTCCATGCGTGGCATGGGGAAGAGCTGACACATGTCTCTGATGCATCACAGAAAGAATCCCCATGCCACCTAGGATGGGGGACAAGGTGGGGTGCCCGCCTCCTGCACCATCTCCACCAGTCTTTGCACAGAGAAGCAATGCTGTGGGGGCAGAGGAAGCTCAGCCACAATGCATCTGCATGTCCCTGTGGATCCGGAGGAGCCAGCCCAGGGCTCAGCGTAGGGACACACATGAGGCTCTGAAAGCACTGGCTGCTTTCTGACTCGATGTTTCATCTCTTGTGGTTCAGCAGTTCTGTGTATTCTCAGGTCTCTGGATCATGGGGAAGGACACCACAGTAAAGAAGATCAGTGCAGAGGGGTTGTGCATCACTCCCCAGAACCAGGCAGGCAGGCTGGGGTCTCTTGAGGATGCTACTGTGGAGCACTCATGGGGCATAGTCCCAGTTCACTGAACCCAAGCCCCTAGTGCAGCAGGGATTCCCAGGAGCTTCCACATGTGCCTGCATGAATGGGGATTAGGGAAAGCAGCTCTTTGCCAAATCCGAGTGATATTCCAGAGACAAAGGACTAAGCCCATAGTAAATGCTTGGCAAGTGACGGCTTTTGCAAGCATCTGATCGCAGCCCGATTCCCAGTTCAGCCTTTGCCCTGAAGGAGCGGGAAAGAGGAGGAGATGTGCACCTCAAGTCTTTGATAAAACGCTGCTGATTAGCAAGCACAGTGGGTTACTCTATGGCCCATCTCTCAGCAGTATTTGAAGGCTGAGGGTCTCTTCTGGGCATGTAGTTGTTTATGGCACATTACAACACTCATGATTTTCAGATGCTGGTTACAGTCTGCCGTTAAGTTGCTTCATAATTGCTACACCAAGGAATGGACCAAGTCCTGCTTTTCCTGTTTCAACTGTAAATACAAGAGGCAGTTGATTGCAGGGCATTACTATGAGCTGAGAAAAGTTTTGACAAGTCAGCCAAGGCTGTTGTCAGTTGTATGTGTGCAGCTCAGAAGCACTGGGACCTTTCAGTGTGCAGGGGGCTGTGCTGCATCCTGCAGCCTCCGGATGGAAGATTATTTCCTTTCCAGATTGGCCAGAAATATTTCTGAGTTCACATTTCCAGGGAATTCTGCAAGTTCAGCCTGCTACAAAAGTCCATGACCTGCTCGTGACCACTGAAATACCAAGGGGGTGAAGAGACCTCAATTCAACAGTTTTCTGATCTTCTCCCACTCGTTGGCTCTGAGCCACGTGTCCATCCTCACTACATCAGCTGTTTGGTGTGCAAGCCACACTGAATGAAATCTGGGTCTCCCTGCACGGCTGGAGAGCTGCGTAGTCTGCCCCATCCTCTCCCGATCCCTCTGCACATCTCTTCCTTTCTCCAACAGCACTAAGACAGACATCAGAAGGGGACAGAGGGGTTTATTTCATTCTTTCATTCTCATCTGAACCCCTGCGTATTGTTTTGCTAGGCACACTGGTCTTCTGTGCCAGGCTACTAATAGCCACAACCAAAAGCCACCACAACACTACAGTTGGGAAAATCTGGGTAATACTGCAGTGCTGTACTGTGAGCAGCACCGAGAGCAAACCTTGTTCGCAAAGGGGGCACAGCGAGGTCAGGGAAGAGCAGTAGTTTTAATAATTAAACCTAGTCCTAGCTTCCTTGGAGTTTCTGGTGGGGTTCAAAAGAGGATCCTAGTGTCCTTGGAGGAAGAGGAGCTCAGCACTGCTCACAGAGCTGCTGGTCTGCTGGAACAAGACGGGGAGGGAGGCAGAGTGTTGCCCAGCATCCATACACAATTAAACTAGGTAAAATCCTAAGAAAAGCTTCTCATGGAGATGAGATTTGAAGGTGCCTATTTCTCTCCTTTGACAGGGAAGGAAAGCTAGCTAAGGCTTGGAGGCTATGTTTTAGACATCCCAGAGCAGACAAATCCCACCTCAAGCGTGTGCATGCAGTGAGCACTGCACTGTTCAGCAGCTTGGAAAGATACGGCTAAAACTCCTGCTGATTTCTGCCTGCACGCTGCAAGGATCATCCCCTTTGGACGAGCACAGTTGTTTCATGCGTTAAGGGCCTGACTGCCACAAATGACTAATTTCTCCTGCAAAGCCTTTGCAACAATCCAGGGCTGTGAACAGCACCGACTGCACAGCCAAAGTGTTTAGGGCTGAACTAGACACTCACTGGAGTTCAGTAACTCCAGAGTTACTAAAAGCTGTCAGTGCTGTGGTGTGCCCCCAGCAGATGGTCAGCAAGATTCTGCTCTATTCGCTCCTGTCTGAAGGATCTCTGGGTGAATTCAAGGCAGTGAAAGAAAAGCTGCAAGAGTCCCTGCCCCCTTGCAAGAGAAGGCTCGGCACAGCAGGCTGTTTATAAATAGCCAGTTTCAGGAAAAGGCACTTTCCGTTCTGGTGTCAGTACGCTGTAAAGAATAAACAGCTTTCAGAGCTGAAAAAAGCCCTCCTTATCTTCTCAGTATGCAAAACCCTACATCTGCCTCCGTCTGCTCAGCAAGTTCAGGCAATTCAGGGCACGGCAGCTGGCAGGAGTCCCCTCGGCCCGGCAGGGAGGCAGGCAGGGGACCCTGGTTCACATCCTGCGCAGAATCATTTGCTGCAGTTTTTACACAGCCACCAGGCAGACTCGTTAACGTAGGATGTTCAATCAACTCCCTCATTTTTGCACTGCTGACCTGGCTTACATGGGATCTCAGGAGAACAACAAGGAGCTTGAGCATGCTGGAATAGTGCCCATGGTGTGAGGCCTCTCACGGAAGGACCTTACCACACTTTCACAGATCACCTCAGCTGGACTACAGGCTAAAATGCGTAGTACACCAGGTGAAAAACAGATAGGTGATTTCTTTGTCGCAGCATGAGAGTGGCAACAACAGAGCTAGCAGCAAAGAGAAGGCCTCTGCAGCTTCTGCCCTGAGCCCAGGGCAGCTCAGCCCAGCAGCACTGCACGGGAACTTCTTTAAGGACCCACTTTTAGTCAAACTAGCTCTCAGGCCTCTCTAGTAAAGACGCAGTTTCTGAAATCTTTTCAGCACTTGCTGAAAAGCACACCCTGACTTTGCCTTTTCCTTTCATCCCTGGGAGCCCAGGACTATTTTGATGCCCAATGTAAAGGGGTTGGGAGCAGGACAGGAGGCTTTTTCCATCTGTAGGGGGGAGGGGAGGCAAAGCCCCACGGATAGCTGGGTCCACCTCCACACCAGGGCCTCAAACGCAGCTCTTCGTAGCGGGCAGCGTAAAGCAGAGGAGAGTGAGGACACGCTGCCAGGCGCCCTTCCTCCCCATCCCGGCATGGCTGGCCCCCTGCGAGGAGGGACGCTCGGGCCTGGGGGCTGCGATCGCCCAGGGGCCACCAACGGTGACACCATCGCCCAGCGCCCGCGGTACGGCCGGAGCCGGCGGAGGCAGGCAGGGCCCCGGCACCCAGGGACACCCCGGAACTGCTGCGGGGCGCCGCTGCCCCCCGGTGGCCCCGGGCGAGAACCACAGCCCAGCTGGGAGAACTGGGTGCTGGGGTGGGGGGGAGCTGGCTTTCACACCACTGGGGTCATCTTTCAGAAGCTGGTGCTGGCACCTTCCTTCCCACAGCCACGACAGAGGGATGCATGGGCTGTGTGCGATGGTGGCAACATCGTCACGTTTTGCACCCTGGGAAATCAGAGCAAGGAGCCAGGGCCCTGGAAATCCTCCTCCTCGCTGAACCAGAACTGTAAGCACGCCAGTGTTATGGGGATATCTCCATTGCTTTAACTCCTTCTGCAAAACTCCTCCTCTGAGCTCCCCACATCCCATCTCCCCTCCTCCACTGGAGCAGGGCTGATCCTGGTCCGCCCGTCGGCTCTGCTCCTGCACCAGCACTTCATGCGTTGGGGACACCCGCACCAAACTGCTTGGCAGGCCAGGAAGCTACAAGTGCCTTCAGATGCCTTGTGTGCCCTGGATCCAGCGAAGCTAGACATGCCGAGGAGTGGCAGCATGGCCCGGCCATTACAGCAGCACAGGATCGGATTCGTGCACCTGCTGTCAGAGAATGGCAGCCTCTTCCTAAGTCTAAATCAGAACTTAGGTGACACAGGTCTCCTTTCTAGCTCTGCCACAGACTTCCCGTGCAGTCTTGGACAAATCATTTAATCTCCCCTCCGTTGAGTTTCCTGTCTGCCCAACAATGCTGAGTCTGTTTCATGAGTCTTGTGATCATTGTCCCTGTGCTCAGGTAACACAGGTATGAAGTGCATGATAACCCACGGTGCTGTACCCAGGAGCATCCTTCTTCAAAAATCTCTTCTGTGGCCATGTACTACAACAGGGCTGTAGCACTGAGCTCTACAGAGTCCCAAAATCCTGCATCACCTGGCAATACCGATACCTACTGACCACATCCTCAGGACAGATAAACAGAAACTGTCTAGCTATAGCAAGTCTGAGGTCCAATGGCTCCACTGTGCTGCCTGCATCAGCAGCCACAACCAGCTGCTCCAACCAGAAGCAGAAGCAACTTACCATGAGACACATCTTTAAAGAACCTGCACTTTGATATGTGCAGCACAGAGACCCTCTGAGAACTGCTGAAAGCCTCTCTGGATTGTCTTTCGCTTTCATTGTCATCCCATCCTTTTGCTAAGCATCCCCAGTGACGTCCTACAGCAGTGAGTTCCATAGGCCAATTACGTGAATAGTTGTCCTGCTTTTAGCTGGGATAGAATTAATTTTCTTCCTAGCAGCTGGTACAGTGCTGTGTTTTGGATTTGGGATGAGAATAATGTTGTTCAGCTTCTCACACTGTCCTGCCAATGGGAAGGTGCGGGGGGCCAAGAAGTTGGGAGGGGACACAGCCAGGACGCCAGCTGACCCCAACTGGCCAAAGGGATATTCCCTACCATATGACGTCATGCTCTGTATATAGCGGAGAGAGTTGGGATTGTTCAGCCTGGAGAAAAGAAGGCTCTGGGGAGATAATTGCGGCCTTCCAGTACCTGAAGGGGCTACAGGAAAGATGGTGAGGGACTGTTTCTCAGGAAGTGTAGTGACAGGACAAGGGGTAATGGGTTTAAGCTGAAGGAGGGTCGATTTAGATTAGATGTTAGAAAGAAATTCTTTACTGTTAGAGTGGTGAGGTACTGGAACAGGTTGCCCAGAGAGGTTGTGGAGGCCCCATCCCTGGAAGTGTTCAAGGGCAACCTGGTCTAGTGGAGGGTGTCCCTGCCCATGGCAGGGGGGTTGGAACTAGATGGGCTTTGAGGTCCCTTCCAACCCAAACCATTCTATAACAGGGGGATGGGCTGGGAGGTGGGGCAGCTCGGGAACTTGCTGAGTATTGGCTTCGGGTGGTGCGAAATTACACTGTGCATCCTTAGTTTTGTATATTCTATTGCTGGTGGTGGTGGTGTTTGTGGTTGTTGACATCTTCCTTTTCTGTCCTATTAAACTGCCTTTATCTCAACCCACGAGTTTTATTTTTTTTCTTCCATTTTCAATTCTCTCCCCCATCCCACTGGGAGGGGCAGTCAGCAAACGGCTGTGTGGTTGTTCTAGCTGCCTGCTGGGTTAAACCATGACAACTGTTTTGAATTTCTATCAAATATCACATTGTTCTTGGCACAAAATGAAATATAGATGCTGTTGAAAAACACGTGCTTGACCAAATTTTTCCAGCCCACTGTCCCACCTGCTTCCTGGCCCCAGGACTGGTGGAATGCAGATACAGCCGGACTGCTCCAGGACCACACACTCCCCTGGGCCTTCAGGGATCCCCCACCTCCCTGTCTGAATTGAGTGCTGTTGTCCAGTTTGTGTGAGGCTTTCCAGTATCAGGAACTTTACTGACTTTAACAGTGAATTGTGATTTGTAAGAAAAGGTTTTGCCTTGTGCTGGCTCAGCTGTATCACATCATTGTCATACAGATGCTCTTGGTTTGCCAGCTGTGGGTATCCGGGGCTTGTCCCTGGTTTACCCTTGCCAGATACCATCTATAGCCTTATTTTAAAACCATTTAGGACATTTAGCACCCTCCAGCCCACCAGCACACAGGCTGTTTCCTTGCCTGGGCACTGGAAAAATAAATAAAATAGCAAATGAATGACCAGTGACCAAGGATTTTCTCCTGAGGAGTGGGAGCATGCCGAAAGGTTCTTGCCCTCTCAGATGCTCAGGTCCTTGGAGCCTTTGCCTTCCTGATCAACACTGCTGTAGCCTCTCCTGAATTAAATCAGAGCCAACAATCTTAATTTCTGCCCGCTGTGGAGACTGGTTATTGCTGTAACCACAGTGGGACCGCAGAGGTCTCGCCAAGCCACACCATGAGTTTGGTGGATGGGAAGCAAGACCTGGCTGAGTGCACAGGATGCTGTCCGGTACACAGGCAGCAAGAGAGCTTTGCTGATGACTCCAATCCTGTTTTGTCCACACAGCCTACAGGTCAGTTCCTTCCCAGGCTTTATTTTTAGACACTTTCCAAGGATTCTGAGGCACTACAGAAAATGAAGGCAGTCTGTCAGGTCTCTGCCATGGCTTGACATAGACATGCCCATATGCCGATATGCACCCGATGGTCAGATGTGCTATCACCAGTGTCCAGTCCTCTGCATCCCATCAGTGACAGTCATCAAAGTGTGGGGTCCTGGAGAGGGACTCTCCTGCAGAGCTCCAGCACCTGTCTTTTCCTCCAGCACAGTCAGGAGGATCCTCCAACCAATAGGTACCAATATGGCATGTCATTTGAAAACACAGCAGAAACACAGGTCACAGGTAACATACCCGAGCAGGAATGAGTGCCTGATGCCTAACAAGGTTTCCAGTGCTTCCCAAGTCCACTTTTCCTTACTGCTCAGATTCCAGGTTCTCCAAATGTCAGGACTCCATGACCTGCCCATTGCCAGCCAGAGAGCACTTCCACCTGGCAATGAGCTGCTTCCCACTGCTGACCAGGAGCAGCAAGTAGTAATTACATGAAAAGTACCTCCAGAGCAGAACTGATCCTCACAGGCAACTCTGTCAAACATTGCTGTGCTCACCAAGAATCCCACTTTGCACCTATGCACATCTGCGGTGTCAGAACTAAAAACAGCAGGCAGAACTGCAGCTTGCTGGGCTTCCAGGCATCACCTCGATTATGATGACCTACAGTGCTGCTCTCTCTCTAGTTTTCCTTCTCTGCATCCTCTCTGTGCTTCCAAACTTCCTTTCAACTGACAGGTCTGTAGTGCATCCAACCAAGCGGACATGATGTTTTCCACATCCTGTTTCCCTCTCCAGGGATGACTCCAAATTGGATTTATATTTGTGAAGTTCTTTGAAAGATCTTTGAGGACTCTGTCATGAACACGCGTTACAGGCACTCTGGATGTGCTGCTACTTCTCCCATGATTGGATTTAGCCTATGAAGAAGGAAGATCCTAAATTCATGCTAGAAGCATGCAAGCTGGTGACTTCTGTTATGGTAATGCAGTGTAGATAGCTGTGTGTGAAACCAGCCTCTCCTCCCTTGCATATGTATGCTCTCTGCCACCCACCACTGCTCCCCACAGCAGTTTCTTGGGGGAAGATCTGCATCCCAACAAAGAGGAAGTCAAGCAAAAACACCAAGAGGCCCCCATGGATGAACAAGGAGCTCCTGGGCAAAGTCAAACAAAAAAAGGAAGCCTACAGACAGTGGAAGCAAGGGCAGGTAGCCTGGGAAGAATACAGAGAAACTGTCTGAGCAGCCAGGGAGCAGGCTAGGAAAGCCAAAGCCCTGATAGAAATTAGTCTGGCCAGGGATGTCAAGGACAACAAGAAAAGCTTCTATAGGTATGTTAGTGATAAAAGGAAGACGAGGGAAAATGTGGGTCCCCTCCGGAATTAAACGGGTGACCTGGTTACCCAGGATATGGAGAAGGCTGAGGTACTCAATGACTTCTTTGCCTCAGTCTTCGCTGGCAAGTGCTTGAGCCACACTGCCCAGGTCACAGAAGGCAGGCACTGGGAGAATGCAGAACCGCCCACTGTAGGAGAAGATCAGGTTCGAGAATATCTAAGGAACCTGAAGGTGCACAAGTCCATGGGACCTGATGAGTTGCATCCGTGGGTCTTGAGGGAACTGGCGGATGAAGTGGCCAGGCCACTCTCCATCATATTTGAGAAGTCCTGGCAGTCCGACGAAGTTCCCGCCGACTGGAAAAGGGGAAACATAACCCCCATTTTTAAGAAGGGAAAAAAGGAAGACCCAGGGAACTACAGGCCAGTCAGTCTCACCTCCGTGCCTGGCAAGATTATGGAGCAGACCTTCCTGGAGACTATGCTCAGGCACATGGAAAATAAGGAGATGATTGGTGACAGCCAACATGGCTTCACTAGGGGCAAATTGTGCCTGACAAACTTGGTGGCCTTCTATGATGGGGTTACAGTGTCAGTGGATAAGGGAAGGGCAACTGATGTCATCTACCTGGACTTGTGCAAGGCATTTGACACTGTCCCACACAACATCCTTGTCTCTAAATTGGAGAGACATGGATTTGATGGATGGACCACTCGGTGGATAAGGAATTGGCTGGATGGTCGTACTCAAAGAGTTGTGGTCAACAGCTCAATGTCCAAGTGGAGACCAGTGACAAGTGGCGTTCTTCAGGGGTCGGTACTGGGACCAGCACTGTTCAACATCTTTGTCGGTGACACGGACACTGGGATTGAGTGCACCCTCAGCAAGTTTGCCAACGACACCAAGCTGTGTGGTGTGGTTGACACGCTGGAGGGAAGGGATGCCATCCAGAGGGACCTTGACAGGCTGGAGAGGTGGGCCCATGCAAACTGCATGAAGTTCAACAAGGCCAAGTGCAAGGTCCTGCACATGGGTCGGTGCAATCCCAAGCACAACTATAGGCTGGGCAGGGAATGGGTTGAAAGCAGCCCTGAGGAGAAGGACTTGGGGGTATTGATTGATGAGAAGCTCAACATGAGCCGGCAGTGTGCACTTGCAGCCCAGAAAGCCAACCGTGTCCTGGGCTGCATCAAAAGAGTCGTGACCAGCAGGTCGAGGGAGGTGATCCTGCCCCTCTACTCCACTCTGGTGAGACCCCACCTGGAGTACTGCGTCCAGCTCTGGGGGCCTGTCCTGGTTTCAGCTGAGAGGGTTAATTTTCTTCATAGTAGCTAGTATGGGGATATGTTTTGGATTTGTGTTGGAAACAGCATTGATAATATAGAGATGTTTATGTTCTATGGACTTATTGTTGAGCAGTGCTTACACAGAGCCAAGGCCTTTTCTGCTTCTCGTGCTGCCCTGCCAGCAGGACGGCTGGGGGTGCACAAGAAGTTGGGAGGAGACACAGACAGGTGACCCAAACTCACCAAAGGGATATTCCATACCATATGATGTCATGCTCAGTTTATAAGGAGCTTGGGGGAGAGGGGAGGGAGGGGGGTGACATTCGGAGTGATGGCGTTTGTCTTCCCAAGTAACCATTACGCATGACAGCCCTGCTTTCCTGGAGATGGCTGAAGACCTGCCTGCCCATGGGAAGTGGTGAATGAATTCCTTGCTTTGCTTTGCTTGTGCGCACGGCTTTTGCTTTACCTATTAAACTGTCTTTATCTCAACACACAAGTTTCCTCACTTTAACTCTTCCAATTCTCTCCCCCATCCCGGTGGGGGGGAGTGAGCGAGCGGCTGTGTGGTGCTCAGCTGCCAGCTGGAGTAAAAGCACAACAGGGCCCCAGTATAGGAGAGACATGGAGCTGTTGGAGCGAGTCCAGAGGAGGCCACGAAGCTGAACGGAGGGATGGAGCACCTCTGCTATGAGGACAGGCTGAGAGACTTGGGATTGTTCAGCCTGGAGAAGAGAAGGCTCTGGGGAGATCTAATCGCAGCCTTCCAGTACCTGAAGGTGCCTACAGGAAAGATGGTGAGGGACTGTTTCTCAGGGAGTGCAGCGACAGGACAAGGGGGAATGGGTTTAAGCTGAAGGAGGGTCGATTTAGATGAGATGTTAGAAAGAAATTCTTCCCTGTGAGGGTGGTGAGGCACTGGCACAGGTTGCCCAGAGAAGCTGCAGCTGCCCCTGGCTCCCTGGCAGTGTTCAAGGCCAGGTTGGATGGGGCTTTGGGCAACCTGGGCTAGTGGAGGGTGTCCCTGCCCATGGCAGGGGGGTTGGAACTAGATGATCTTTAAGGTCCCTTCCAACCCAAACCATTCTACGATTCTATGATTCTATGATTATTCCTTCAGTCCCAGGAGAAATGTACCACTGAGAAAGGACCGATCTTCCTTGGAGGGCTGGAGATTTTTTCAAATACATCTAGAAACGAGGATGAATGCAACTATTGGGTCTGTAGGCACAAATGCAGCACAGGTGCAATCCCCGAAGGGCAGCACGAGCACTGGTGGAGGACACGCATCACCCTGCGCTGCACGTGCCACAAGCTTCCTTAGACCCGAGAGATTACCTCGGTGCTCTGTGAGTGTTTCCTCTTCTTTCTACTGCTCATTTGGTCTGCAGGCTTCCTTTCTATAGATGGTCCTATTTCACTGAAGAGTGTGCAAAAGAAGACATTGGCAATTCTTCTGCATTTGAAGAACTGGTTCTTCAAACACTGAGTAAGCTCCCCAATTTAAAACCACTGTAAACTTTTTTTCTCATAACCAAGCTTTACTTCTTCCACAGGGACAGACAGAATTGGAGCTGGGAGATCCAGGTACACAACACGGATTGATTTTGCAATCAGACAGTTATGCCCAACGATGATGAATATATAGAGAGTGGGAAATAGGTGGCATCACGAAGCTTGAGCTGCACTCCCTTCCTCCCACATGGGTCAGTCAATGTGTGCAGTGAAATCTCATGACCCAGGCATCCCCTTCTTTTGAAATTAGCATTTTTATTGGTTTTCCCAAAAAAAACCCCCAACTCCCAGGGCACAAAAGCATCTAGAGAAGATGCTGGTGCTTTTCAGCCAGACAATATTGTGTGTAAATTATCAGGCCAGAAATTTACACAATAAAGCACATCCATCTTCAAGAGACTGGCTGTTTGTCTGTCACCTCTTCAGAGCTGACACTGACAAAACAGAACAAAAGAGAAAGAAAAAGATCTCTTTTTCTCTCAGATGAGAGTGTCATTATTGTTCAAAGGAGGGGAGAGAGTATGGGATTTTATCACAGCAAATGCACCACACTAAAATGGACACTCTTTCAGAAGAACAGCTCATCCAGGAGAACATACTGTACATCTCAGCCACAGCCAAACAATTCCAGAGTCATTACAGATCTTCAGGAACCATGAATCTGAAGCAGCCAAGACAGGGATCTGAATTTTCACAGTAACCTTCTGTCAAGAGACAAAGAAAACCCTTTTAAAATGCTGCTTCTTTTCTTTATAAAGTGCATTTTCATCTCCTGACAATGGTTTGCTTATTTAGTGTATGTAAAAGAGAGCACTTGCAGTACAAATTACTTGCTACCACAGTCCAACACACCATATGTTTGCTTTACTTCCATTTATTTAATGAAGCCTTTCTTAGGAATATAATTTGGGAGAGATGAGGGTTATTTCTCCTAGAATACTTCTGAAGCTGAAAAGCAAGTTGCAGTTTGTTAATACTCTTAAACAGAGTACAAAGTGGTGCTTCACTAAAATTTGTAGTACAGTTTACTGGAATTTATTACAGTCTATTTCAAATTAGTTTCTGTCACAAATGGGGTCAATGTGGGAGTTGTCTGCACTACCCTTGGTGTCCTCTCCAACGCCTGCTGCCTTCGTACTAAGTCCTATTTGTGCTCACTGAAGACTTGTTGAATGTGAACAAGTGCTTGAACAATTCAGGGCCCGCAAGTGTTTGCCTACATGCTGTTTGAAGCGCAGGAGCGGTCAAACTGACTTCCACAACTGCTCATGTGCTTAAAGCTGAGCAAATGTCTATTGCACGTATAGTTGTCACCCATAGCCCTGCTCTATATTTAACATAATCCTCACCTGTGGTGAACACTTCTGTAATTAGAAATTTGTTACTGTATCAGGCATTTCTCAAATAAATATTTACACTCTTAATTTTAATTATACATGCACTGACTTCTTCTTACAGGGCATGGCCTCAGATGTTTTATTCAGATTGGATGTACTTTCCTTAAAATAGCTTCTGCAGTACGTAGCAGAGATGGATGTTAACTTAAATTTCTTTACTCTTGATTTGAAAGCTAGCATTGCATTACTAGCTGAAGAAAAAGAGGTAAGTTGAGAATCTGTGTAAAAATATTATGATTTTTTAATCATTTTAAAATGTAAATTGTTTTCAACATTTAAAAAGGTTGTCTTTTTTATATTCCTAATTGTTTTCCTCCTAGTTTATATTCTGATATTGCCAAAGTGATTATTTTGTAATCTCTGTGAATACACATTGAAATCTTTGTGTTCTTTATATCAAAATAACTCATTTTTATTGTGCTTATCATACAGAAATGGACAAAGGAACAGCTTCACTAACAAATAAACGCTGACACGCATAATCAAATACTGAACTGAACCAAATCAAAACTGAATTGCTTCAGCAAGGTGACGTCAACCTCCCCCATCAGCACCTGCTACCTGAGACCAGTGAGAATACCTACTCTTCGGGCACTGATGCAATTTTGCCTTTGACTGAAGCCTTAAACATGGACTTGCCTGCATAATAAATGTTTGCAGTCACCTCATTAATTTATTGGAAGCAATTTTCTTCTTTAGAGGCTACATTTTCAGGTAATGGGGCTGCTTATACTAGTAGAGTGGATATCACTTTAGTTGTCTTCAGGATTGGCACAAATTGTTTTGTTTGTTGACTACAGTAAGTTCTGATATGATTGCCTCCAATGCTGGCATTAAAAAAGTACCTATAATTTAGTTCATTCTATATTTCAAGCTGAAATTAAAATAGGAAAAAAAGAAACTAATTTTACAGCCTTGGTTTGATTAAAATTAGTCATCTGACCAAATTATACAACCGACTATTTAAATTCAATTGCTCTGCTGCCTTGAAAAGGGGATTTCCCCAGGAGCCAGCATGTATGTGTCATGTTTTGAGATGCAATTTAAACTAGTATTATGTGGAAATAATCTCTTAATTGTCTTTGACAGGTCTATAATAATAGAAAGATAAGGGATAAAGTTTAATCACAAATTATGTATGCTCTACTTTTAAACAATTATTCACTCTTCTCCCACTGTTTTATTGACAAATTATAAATTGTAGACCCTTTAGAAAGCCTAGAGCGTTCATTGCCTTTCAGAGGCGCCACAGCAGGATTTACCTCATCTAAGGAGGCCCAAGCCATTAGTTACCTTGTTTTGCACTGCACTCCCACAAGCACCAGTTACCACCACAACAGCCTTGGCTTTCCCTGGGGCTGCAGGGACACGTTCCCCCGCTTCCCTTGGGTGGGCCCTGGCGTTTGGCCACAGGATGAGGCGGACCAGGAAACGGTGTGTTCTAACGAAAACGATCAGTTCCCTGATTCAGCTCATCCGAAGAGCTAGCATGGGCCCTGGCCGGGACACAGGGAGGGCGCAACTTCCCCCCCCAACTACCTGATGGTGCTACTGCTCGGTAGTGAAACTCAGAGCTCCGGCTCCTCCTCACCGTCCCGCTGTGCGGCCATGGGCCATGGGGCCGGGACGGCCGTGCGGGCCCCTCACCGTCCCGCCCTGCCGCCTCGCACCGGGCTCTCCCTCAGCACCAGGGCGCGGCGGGGCGGGGCGGACGCCCCGTTACCATGGCACCCCGCGCGATCACCACCCCTTGAGCGCGCAGGCGCCGGCGGCCGCGCCCCGCGCATATGCGAGAGCTCCGTCAGCAGCGCCTGGCGGCGGCAGCAGCAGCGCATGCGCAGAGGCTGGCGGGGCTCTGTCAGCTGGGCCCGGCGGCGCCGCGCTCCCTCCCGCCCCGGCCATGTCGTACGGCCCGCTGGACCCCTACCGCCCCGGGGCGCCGCCTCCGCCGCGAGACTTCGGCGGCATCATCCAGACATGCAGCGCCAACGTGCAGCGCATCGCGCAGTACAGTGAGTGCGCCCGTGGCCCGAGGGGGAAGGAGCGGCCCGGCCCGGCCCGGCGCCGCCCCGTGAGGAGCGCGGTGGCCGCCTCGCCGGTGGTGCGGGGGGGGAGGGGGCTCTCCTCGGGGTCCCGCGGGAACCGCCGCTCCCCCGGGGCTGGCGGAGCCTCCGCCGGGGCGGTGCCGGGCGGGAGCGCCTGGCGCGGGTGGACCGAGGGCTGGCCCGGGCGTGGGGCCTCGCTTCCCCGTGGCCGTGCGCACAGGCCGGCCGGTAGCTGAGCGTTCTCCGTACAGTGTAACTAACAGCTTGCCTGCTGGCCTGGCCGAAGTATGTGCTGCTGTCACCTTTGATGCGGTGTTTATGACGCTTTTACCAAGCTGCCCTCCCCCCCAGCGGAACCGAAGCCCTCTGTCACCCCTGGCGAGAGCCCGGCTTTTTGCTCGCCTTTAGGTGCCTTCAGTGAGGTGCTAAAGTGGAAGCAGGGATCCAAAGGTTGTCACCCCGCCTTGCCCAGGGCAGCTGGGAGAAGCTGCTGTTGCAGGGATTTCTGACAGCTGATGCGAACTTGCCTGTTTCCTCTTAACTGTGCTGGCAGAGTTCTGGAGAGAAGCGTTCTGCTGCTGAACAGATTGTTGTTAAATAAGTGGTATTGCAGTTTCTTGGTCATATTTAGATTAAATGTTAGAAAGAAATTCTTCCCTGTGAGGCCCTGGCACAGGCTGCCCAGAGAAGCTGCGGCTGCCCCTGGCTCCCTGGCAGTGTTCAAGGCCAGGTTGGATGGGGCTTTGGGCAACCTGGGCTAGTGGAGGGTGTCCCTGCCAATGGCAGGGGGTTGGAACTGGATGGGCTTTGAGGTCCCTTCCAACCCAAACCAGTCTATGACTCTATATGGTTGTCATTAAAGTTATTGGTCTCATAAGCTAATAATTGAAATCCTAGTATTGATCGCTGAAATACTGCTTACTAAATGAGTCGCTTCGAAAAGAGTCCTTGATGTAACCCCTTCCTAAGGATACTGCCCTTGCTAAAAAGGCATTAATTGTCCAAGTACCCATGCAGTTTTTTAGGGGCAAGGTCAGTTGAACATGTTGGTTCCTCTGAAAGTCAGCGACTTCTCCAATTTGATTATACAAAGCTTAATGTTGCAGAAACTCTTTTGCTTTTGCTCAGCCATGTTCATTTCCTCTTGGTATAGGTATGACTGCTAGTTGAGTTGCTTCCAAGTTCACCAAATAACACAGGTTGTCTGGCTTTTTTCCTTTTTATTTTTTTTTTTTGTTACCCCCCCCGCCTTCTGTGGGACTTCCGTGAGCCTCCCCTTCAAAGTAGTTCAGCTTCTCTTTCTCGTAGGACAAGCTTCTACTGTCTCATGACCAGCAGCCATCCTATCTCAGTGTGCTGCCTATCTCAAATGAAACAAATAGCCTTACAGTTTTTATCAATCTGACTTAACGTTATGGTAATTAACTTTGTTACATATCTTATAAAAGCTTTCCATTCAACACTAGGAGAAGAGATATTGAAGCTTTAAGCCTGTACTTGTTTCTCCTTTCATTCCCTGTAAGGAAAAAAGCAAGCAAACAGTGGACAGAGTTATTCACTCCTTTTGGGAAACTCTGTAGAGTTAGCATTTCGTATAAAACGTACAGAGAACTGGCAAAACTGTTGCTTCCAAGACTGTTGTGTTATCTAAGCATCTAGAGCAGAGATTGAAATGTTTTAAGTAATCTTAAGTGTAAAATAGTCAGTATGTGTAAAGCTTTACAGCCTAAAATTGAAAGGGTTTGGAGACTGAAAGCTATTGACTGAGGGGGCTCTCTGTGTACTCACTAACCAAAAAATAAAGGTAAAGATCTCCAACCCCTTCCTTTGGCCTCCCAAACACTTTGCTCTCATTTGGTGTAGGCTCTGTGTGTGGCTGTTGGCTGAGATAAACAAAGCATAACAAGCTGCTGAACCTGGCTCAGACCAGGACAAAAAGCACATTGCCTGGCGTGGAAATGGAACTTGCACAAGAATCTCCCCCAGTGGAGGAAAAAATACATCGCAGAGTACCTAGATGTTATAGTGCAAATGCCATTTGTAAAGTCCTTGATATCCACACATGGAGTATAGTCTGTTTGTCAGTTTAACTTGACTATGAACTTTTCTGACCTTTTTGCAGCTGACAGAGCTGTGACATATGTGCAGTCTTGCTTGCTAGAAGCCATGTTCAACTGAGTGTATGAGAAGTTGCTGAACAACTCCTCACTGCATGAGCTAACAGAAGTCTAGAATTCTCAGTGAGAATACTCTCCTTGGATGCAAAAGCTAGAATACTTGCCCAATTACTGATTAAATTATATTGCAGCTGTAGTTGAGCTGCCATTGCTATAAGCCATTGGATATTGCTTTAAAAGAAGTGGCTGTTGTAGGAGTCTGATGTTTCTTCAGCAACATGTTTAATCAACTGAAGTGGCTTGCTCTAAGCTGAAAGCAGAAATTACACCAGTAGGAAGTCACTGAATTGGAAGTAGCTCTTGTTAAACTCGTGGGGTATTTCAACTCAGTTCAGTTGCCTGTGGAACTCTATTAAATTAATCCTCCTTGCTCTTGCCTCTTTCAGTGCTGGATGGGATAGCATATGATTTCAAGATTGACTTATGACAGCAGTACAAAGTTTGATTGGCTCAAGTGGTGTACCCAGCATATTTAGTAATGCTAAAAATTGTGCAGCTGTGGAATAAAGTGGATCAGATAGCTGATCTGTCAAAAAATAATCTTCTAAGGTAGAGGGAGTGGGGAGAGAAGATGGTATTTGCTTTTCAGGTAGGTTAGTGGTTTGATGTGATTCATTGTGTAATTGCATGATTGCTAGTGCCTACAGAAGGAAAACAGTGGAAAAACATAGGAGATAGGGAAGAAGAGGGCAAGGATACCTCTTCTTGCGACAACATGATATCAAATTGATGCAAGCTCACCGTGAAGTGTACCGTTGCTATCTGCCGTTCTTGAAAGATTGTTTGTGCCAGTATTGTGAAAGGTTTGGGCTATCATCAGAAAAAAAACAAACAGATTTTTTCTTAATTAATAGCAACCCTTGGCTTTTTCTTACTCATTTTATTTTTAACAGAGCACTAATAATTTAAGTAACTTTAGAGTTACTTAAAAAGTAACAGCATAGCAAAGTTGTTCTGCAGCAGTGATAGCCTAAAATATACAAATGGCAAGGCTGATAGAAACAAACAGCTATATTAGTTGGTCTAAAAAGGCTGAGGAAAAGGAGTGCACAAGCTTATAGCTCCACAGACTTGTCTTCAGAGTATGTATGCCTCGCTATCACTCTCTTATCTGAAAGTTAGTCTGTTAGGCTGGATCACATCTAAATGGGAATGTTTAAAATACACTTTGCATTTAAAGCAAAGAATGTAAGTTAAGAGAAATCCTTTTGGGGAAAGCTAGAAGAATACATTCAGGAAGGAATAAAATACACTAGAATTTGTCTTACTAACTTATCTTGTGATCTCTCTATCTGCAGCTGCTCAGATAAAGAATTTGATGAGCCAGCTGGGAACCAAGCAGGATTCCAGCAAGCTTCAGGAGAACTTGTAAGTTTTAAATGAGCTGTCATTTGTATAGGTTCTCTTTCATTTCTTTGTGCGTTCTTAGAGGAACTGGGTTACTTGCTTTGGGGAGATGCTTTATTTGATAAACTTTATACAGTCCTACAAACCAAAAATGACTAGCTGCGTTAAGTAGTTTACTGGATGAATTAAGGTGTTTCTGCAGGACTCTGGAGAAGCCGTTCAAAACTGCTGGATAGGAATGGTTAGAAATTGTATAGTTTATTATGATTTAAGGGGAGCAGTACATCAGCCACGCATTAGCTGTACTCTGAGGACTAGCCATAATCCATTTGTGGTTTACAAGAAATGAATGCCATACTAGGTACTTGGTCCTCACATAAAAACAATAAGGAAAACCAGCAAGGAATACCCATAACTGATGAAAAAGTAGCTTGTAGTACTGATGGATTTAGACACTAGAAAGATTAGCAATCCTGCATGGCAGTTAAAATGCCACATGTAATTTCAGAAGAATAATATGCCAGTGGAGGACAATATAGAAGACATTTAAACAGGCATGGTCCAAACTGGCTCCTAGAGAGACTGAACAGGGAGTCTGTATGTCTTTTACAAACTTGTAAATAGCAAGTTATGGGAAGAATAATTTCAGGAGTCGTAAAAGAAAACTTGAAAGTAAGTTCTTCCATTATTTCTTCATGTGACTGTACCTTGAATGTCTGAACATGCAACTTCCCCATTTTTTTTATAATAGCTGATTTTTCTTTTGATAAGTTTGTAACTTGTGGCAATAGCTGCATACACTACACTTGAAGGATGACATCAGAGCCCAGCTGGGAGAGAAAGGAATTTGTCTGGGTTGCTCAGTTGAGTCAATCTGTATTGAGTCGGTAGATTAAAGAGCTAATCACTGGTGACCAAACAAATGTCTTTTTATTTAATTTCATTGTAGAAATGGTCCTCCTCTTTAAGGTGAGAGTGGTTTCACTCCACAAATTGTCAGCTGCCATACAAGTTTAATACAAAAATGCATGGGTGGTCTATTCAGCTCACGTTTTGCAGGTCAACTTATACAATAATGCAGCCTGAATACTTTGATTTGTGTATCTGTGGAGCTGAATAGGTGACTTTCACTTAAGCATCTTGTAGCCATTGAATGCCAAAAAAATTGGTTCTTGTTTTAGTATTTTGTGTCTTCCTGGTTTATAGCAAAAAAACCACTTGAGGTTCTGTTCTCTGTGAAGGACTAACATTCTTTCTAATAAACTGCTGTATTGGATCTAATAAAATCCTGTATTTGATGTACAGGATGATGTCTTTACATTAAGTTCGAAGTAACTAATGTCTTTCTGTTTTGTGGTACTAATGAAGGTGCTGCTGCACTAGATCCTTTGCAACAATAGCATTGAATTGCAATGTTGTTGGAAAACATAAAGGCTCAAGGGAAAGCCTTGCATTTCCCAAAGTAGAAGCTGGATCATTCTTCTCTCTGACCACTAATTTTCACAAAAATGTAAGGATTTAATATCTCTGAGTCTCTGTACTGTTATCAAATGTACATTTAGCCAATGGAGTTGGTGGTTGTCAGTGAACAGTTAGTTATTGATTGGTACCACAATGAATTTGTCCTAAAAGTAAACTTGAATAAAGTTGTCTCTCCCTTGAATTTCTCTCTTATGCCATTGGAGAAAAGTATCTTTTTAAAACTACTGAATTATACTAGTTAGCAGGGACCACAGAACTTCTTTGACTCTTTTTTTTAAAACATAGTCCAGAGTCAAGTTGATTGTAAAAGCTGAAAGTACATCTCTGTTCCATTAGGGAGGAAAAACCCACCAAAACCACACCATAAAGATGTGTGATCTCAGAACCCCTACTTGGTCGTTATTTTGGAAACTGAACTGCTAGGAGACTGCTTTTTGGGTAGAAGCTTGTGTAACTGCTTTTGAACTTTTATTTCAGACAACAGCTACAGCATTCTGCAAACTGCCTTGCCAAAGAGACCAATGAATATCTAAAGGAGTTGGGTTCTCTACCACTTCCTTTATCTGCTTCTGAACAGGTAGGCATGCAGAATTTGTCTGGACATATTTTTAAATCACTCATTTCATGAAACTAGCTTAGACCACAGCCTCACAAAGCTTGAATTGGCACAGCTGAAGAGACAGCAGGCTTTTGCAATGAAGAATGTTGTGGAAGTAAGGAAACACATTAAAGTGGCTACATCATGGCTGCTTATATGATACTAGAAAAACAATGCTTCCCAGTGGCAAATAGGTATACAACTTACTCACATGAGAATGAGAAGCCCTAAATGTTTTGGGGGAACTGAGTATGCAGCTCTATTTTTCTGACTGAATTTCTGAAAAATAATCTTGTTTACAAAGTGCCTGGTGATGCGAGGCAGTGTTTTAGGATAAGAACTCACAGCAAACTGCGTGTCAGTATGAAATGTGATCATGCCAAAAAGCTTTCCCTTGTGATTTGTTAGCTGAGGGGGGGAAAGCTGATTCACCTTGCTCATATTTGAATAAAGCAAAATACAGTGAGGCAATGATTATGACTTTATCTCTTGCCAAATGTCCTTCAAGTTCCCCCTCCCTATGGGAAAGGGAAGGGACAGTCCTCTGCTGTTGGCATTTTCTTGCTCTACTTTAAATCACTACCACAATATTGACATATCTGCTCTTGTGATACTGTTGTGGAATGATCTGTGGGTATGGGTCAGCAGATGTTGTCTTAGTCTAATTCTGTATTTAAAGGTTTATATGCCAGTTGTAAGAATGGCCACGTTTTGCCTGTTTGTTCAGCAAATATTTTTCAGTTAATCTGCCTCTGGTTGAGCAAAATCCTGTCATGTGCATCTCACTGAATGCAGCAGTGACTTCTGAAGCCTGTTAGAGCAGTGCAGTCAAAATCTGCGGGAGCTGGCATCAACATGCTGAGGATCTCCTCTGGCAGAAGGGTTGTTGCTTCCAGACAGCTCTGATGGAAGTTGCAGTGTACTGTGAGGCTGCTGTAGTGGCTTACTATAGAAAAAAATAATTGAAAACATTTATTTTGTTGAAATGGGTGTTGAATTAATACAAATATGTTGAAGGATTACAATACTGGAAAGCCTGTAGTTTGAGACAGCTGTTGGGACACTGTCTCTAATGGAAAACATAAGAAGTGACCAGAGTACTGAGTGTCCTTGGGACAAGCTTTTTCTCAACTTTTTGTTTCCTATAACTGGGATGTCACAACACTCAAAGGAGATGTTCTGTGGAGGATAATAGGTTGATACTGTGAAACAAGGATGGAAGGGAATATTACAACTGATGTATTTGGAGAAAAAATAAACTGAAATGGTTACAGGACTAAGACTATTCCCTGATCAAATAACAGCAGGCTTGTAGTGTGGCCTGGCTGGGAGAGACAGCTTATGAAACCGAGGTAATGGGTCTTGTCATTGGTTCTGGAAGTGTGGGGCTTCCTATAGTTGGAAGAAAGGGGGCTGCCCTCTCAGGACAAGAGAAAGTTAAGTATTACCAGGTTGGCTAAGTTGAGGAAAGGATGGTAAAGGCATTGTAGATATCCAAAAGGTATGTAATTAAATGTGGTAGCTTACTGGAATGTTTTGAATAAAAGTAATGGTGTAGAAGATGTCTCTACTTCAGACTTAAAACTAGATTAAAATTAGAGAACCTTACTGCACAAAACTGTTCTGCAATAGGCAAGGCGTAGAGCATTTGGTATAATGAATTAAAATATGGTGGGCTTTTTGTTCTCTCCCAGAATGCTGGAACCAAAAGATAACTTGAATGCCAGCATTTGTTGTTGTTGTTATAATGACGGTTTTCTTGAGTCTGACAGTTACATTATCATGAATGGGAATATCTGAACACTTGTTCCAATTCTTTAGCGCCAACAGAGACTTCAGAAAGAACGTTTAATGAATGACTTCTCCGCGGCCTTAAATAAATTCCAGGCAATACAGAGGCGAGTGTCAGAGAAGGAAAAAGAGACTGTAGCAAGGGCAAGAGCTGGCTCCCGTATCTCTGTAAGTATTTATAGGAATTTTGTATTGATAAAGTGAATTACAAGTCTTTTGAGAGATCTTGAGATAGCTGTCTACTGACACATTATTGAGGGCAGATGAGGTCTCGGAGTATTAGTTCTGTCATTCCAGATGTTGTAAGTGGGCACTCATGTCAGTGTTAGGAGGGGAGAAATCCTGGTAGTTTGAAATGTTGTGAAGGATGAGATGGGGAGTCAAAGTATAGTTAATAGCAAAGTTTTGTAGGCTGCTCTTTGCTTGACATCAGCCCTAGACTATAAAATTTAAGAGGTTAGTTGGAAGCTTACCACACCTTAAATTTAAATCTTAAATCTCACACAATGTTTCTTTATTTTCTTATAGCTTCTGTCCTGCTCATAGCTCCCATGTACATTCAAACATTATTACGTTTTGGCAAACACCTCTGGCTACTAAGAACTCACAATAAAAAGGCCAGTGAAAGCAGTTTTCTCCCCTTGCCTTGGGGCTTCCTGTTAAGTATGCATTCCTAATTTCTACAAGGGAACACATTTATCTGTTGGATTATGCTGTAAATTTTTTGCTACATTTTGAGAAAGGAAGTGACAAACAACAACAGCTGCTCTGAGTAAACAGACTGGCTGCTTTTGATCACTCAGTTGCCTCTGATTTGCAGAGACAATATGAATCTAAAAAATAAATCTAAAGATGAATCTAATCTTAATCAACCTAAGTTAAATCTGAAAGTTAAAGTGACAGTGGCATTCTCAAAGAATTCTCTGGACAGTATCTTCAAGATACTCCTGCTGATTTTGCGAGTGGTCCTGGTAGTCTGCAAGACTAGTAACTCATTTATCTCTTCCAGGCTGATGAGCGGTTCAGAGAAGAACAGCTTGTTTCATTTGATAGGTAACAGCTTCTTGTACTCTTGATGTTATACTTCTAACTATGTATAACTAAAGTTTTTTGTGGTAAGATAGTTATTGTAACTTGGGCCATGCTCTGCTAGCTGAATGCAAAGCAAAAAGATTTTAAAAGCAATTATTACAGTACTTATAATCTACAATGTAAAAAATTAACTGCATGTGACTATTTTATCCTCCTTAAATGTAGTTTGTGTGACTACTGCCCTGAGGGGAATAGTAGAGTCCCTAGTGTATGGCAGTTGGAGCTTCTGGTTTTCTGGACTGAGAGCACAAGATTACTAGACAGGATTTCCTCACTGTGACTCTTTCCACAAAGAGCTGTATATTTATTTCATGGGTTTAGGTATTCTCTAGCAGACCAGTTGGAGCTGTTACAGAGTAGTGGATGAGGCTGCCTTAAATTCAGAAGTCCTGGACACTATGCACCTGCAAACTAATCCTAGAACATGCACAGCAAGACAGCATTATTGTCACCGGTCAGGTAGTTGTATCGGTTCTGCAGTAACAGTGTGCCTGCATAGTAGATAGGGTTTTTTTAAAATGTTTTGTTAACTCCACAGTGTGGTAGAGAGAACTCAGGACACTCCAGAAGGATCTGAGAGTACTGTGTCAGTTTCTACTGTATGTTTGTTTGAGAAAACTGGGATGAAATCTGTTGGCCCTATCTGCATAAAAATTTCAACTTTCTAAATCAGGAGACCTAGCTTACATGCCTCATCTATACATCCTCCCTCCGCAAAATGCGCTTCATCTGATCAGCTGCTCGGTGTGCATTCCCTTCGTTAGCCCTGTACTTTCACGTATGGAGTCAGAAGTGCAATTACACAGATGATGTGATGAGTTTGAAAGCCTTGGGTTGCTCATGCAGAGGCTTTTAGCTCGGTGAGAGATGGTGGCACACAGCAACACACACGTTCAAAGTTGTTTTTGTGTGCTACATGTCAGAAACTTCTGCCTTGGGTGTCTGAAAAGCCTACTGTCATCTCAGAGCTGGATTGCTGGAACACTCGGCTGTCTCTGGCCTCGTCATGTAGTTTATTTTCATTTCTTTTGGCACTTTGAGACTTTAAAACTTACTATTTAGTGTTGTATACCTAACACTGGAAGGTTACAGTGCTTTCCAGCACCCTTCTCTTTGTTGAGAAGAGGGAGATGTTGCCCTTGAAGAACTTTCTAAGCTGAACATATAGATGGCTTTGTACTATAGGTACTGCCTTCACTATAATTGGTGTAACTTGTGCAGCAGTTATGAAGTGCCAGCTCATCAGGAGGGGGTAGGCTGGGATGCAGAATTATTTGCGGTTTTACATCTCTTTTGGTGTGTGATTTAATTTGAAGTTCTTACTAGACTAATGAATTAAAATACCAACACACTTTATTCTTATCTCCAAATACCAGATAGCAAGAGAGAATCTTTGAATCCAGATGCTTGTCAGGTGTTGGTTTGTTCTGATAATGTTGTGCTTGCAGGCTACTCTATCAAAACTTTCACCTTGATTTCTCCCTTTTTGGGGGATGGTGAAAGGGAAGAAAGGTCAAGATACTTTACAAAAAAACCCCCAAAACAACAAAAAAAGAAAAAAAACCCCACCACAACAAAAAAACACCACCACCTGAAATAAGGAGGTTTCTTCTATAATGCTATAGATAACTGTCACATTCTAGAACAGAGTATTCTATGCATGTAACTGCTTTATAGTTTCTTCGCTTTTCCGATCTGTCCCTTTTTCAGTTGTTCCAATTTGTAACTGCTGTCACAAATCAGTCCTGTCTCTGTATACAGTTGCAGGGCCAGGAACCTCGGGGTTGTTCTGTAGGAAACTTCAACGTTAACTCACTGGCACTTTGCTGTAAATGGAGTGTAGAAGTACCTGTACTCAGAGAAAGAGTCGTAATTTCTTTCCATCTCTTTCCAGTGGTGAAGATTGGAATCAAATGCAGTCTCAGGAAGAAGATGTGGCAATAACTGAACAGGACCTTGAACTCATTAAAGAAAGAGAAACAGCAATCAGGCAATTAGAGGTGACCAGTAGATCCTGCACAGTTAACAGTATTGGGAGATAAACCAAAGAAGTCGTGCAGTGCTAACTAATGGGATGGGCTGAGGAGATCTGAAGGTGGAGGAACAGAGTTCCTTGTAGAAAGGATTGATGCCAGGATCAATCTCCCTGCTCCTGTTGAAGGAGACTAGGTATATTTTCCTTCGGTGTTGACTAGTGGTCCTTCAGAGATGGTAGGAGCAACTCATGTTACAGTGTTCATCTCAATTCCATACTGTGCTAATTGCTAGTCTGATGAAACAAATCCTCAGTAACGGGAATATTGTAGTTTCCTGTGTTAATCCCAAGTTCCATAGACAGCGGCATCAAGTCACCGCAGTCAGTGAATGATGGTATCTATTCTGACACTTTGAGCAAAGGTCAGAAGAGGCACTAAGAATGAGGATTACAAAAATTGTAACCAATGTTTGTTATAACTTGTTAAACTGTTGTCTTCAGGCAGACATTTTGGATGTCAATCAGATATTTAAGGATTTAGCCATGATGATTCATGACCAAGGAGATATGATTGGTAAGTGTGTTTGGATAATAGGAAGCTGCTTCTTAGTTCAATTACATGTTTTGCCTGCATAGATTAAATTTTTCAGTATTTTGTATAAATGTATTTCTGATTATTTTTTTTAAACACTGAAGCTCTGAAATATTTTACAATGAGTTCTCTTATTTTTTCCATAGATAGCATAGAGGCAAATGTGGAAAGTGCAGAAGTCCATGTGGAAAGAGCGAGTGAGCAGTTACAGAGAGCTGCCTATTATCAGGTAAATTCTGTGTGCTTGCATTGTTGTCAATGTACAGTTGAGTACCAACAGAACAGGCATAACAAGGTGCATACTGAAGACTGCAGCACACCAAACAAGTTATTAAAAAGAGCTTGTGCAAATTGGCACACAACTCAAAATTGTGTTGCAAGGAATAGATAAAGCACTTGAGTCAAAAACACGGTATTGAAATTAGCCTTTCACTGCAGAGGATATATAGTCAGTTTGTTCCTTCATGTGGGTGTGCTCAGCAAGTTTCAGTGTTTAGCTGTCTTTGCTGTTCTCAGGAGTTAGCAGAACAATTAAGCAAGAACAAATTCTCATGTTGTATCCATCTTGTAAACATATCAGCCAAGACACTGATGTGCAAAAATCTGTGCCCAGACTAGAGAAACTGGTGACTGGGATTTGCAGCACCCCTCTAACTGCTGAGGTTCTATCCTGTAGTCTGTCCTCTCTGTCCCATCAAATCTCTTGCAGGGGTTCTCACTGCAGCTTATATCTCCTTTGTGTATGATATTCAATGTTTTCTGTAGGTTCCTTTCATCATTATTGTCCCTGTAGGTCCAGGTTCTATGAAGGAATAAGGGTTCTGCTTCAGTCAGTCCCATTCAGAGTTTCACTGCTGGGACTCCTGGCTTCAACACAAGATAAGAAATTGGACTTTTTCAAGCTGTTAAGTGGGGAGGTACTAGAAGGCAATAAAACTCCAGTGGTGGTTAGCGCAAGAGAGGGAAAGTAGCTTTTGCGATCTGGCAGCATTTAGTAGTAGCCTCTCTCTGTGGCATCCTTCACAAGGTTTTGAGGTGTGTTATAAATCTAGGTTTGGGACCTATCGGATGGAGAAGGAAGTGGTTATACATAATTATCCTCAAATCCATAGATACCAAGTTAAACATACTTGGTGTATGTGGACAGACTGTCATTTCCTATGGTGAATAAAGTGATCAGAGCTGTAAAATCCAAGTACAGTAACTGTGTGTTAAATCATTTAAACTGTAGAAATGCAATACTATTTCCACACCAACTCCAAGTGGCCAAGGGGGATTGTATTGGAGAACTGCTTAGCAGTTTTATTAGTCTTACCTGGAAAATCTAAATAGCTAGAGGTGCTTGGCTTTCCTTTGAAGCCAAGGTGTTGGCCATTAGGATGAAAAGCATGTGGTAGGTGTTGTCAAGTTCTCTTTTCTTTGTAGCCAACTTGAAGTAAAGCTTGCATTTTCCTTAAGGAGAACTTGTCACACTTTGACTTAACTGCATCTCTTAGACCACTGTGCTCCTAAAACTAAAAACATTTATCTGTAGGAGCATGCAGTTTAAGAACATGTAAAAGTGTTCAGACTACACTGCTGACTTCTCTTGAATAAGTATGAGTACCAAGTGCTCTAGTTCACCGAAGTCAGTAACATTAAGTGGTAGACTTGCTTTTTCCTCTTGTCATCTGTTCCTGGTGTCAGTGTTTTGTTTTGTTTTTTTCTTTTATTAGAAGAAATCCCGTAAGAAGATCTGTATCCTGATTCTTGGTCTTGCTGTGGCTTCTGTAATCATAGGATTCATTATCTGGCAGACAACAAAATGAAATCTTCACATGGAACCTAGTGTCATTGCTGAGATCTTTTTCCCTCAGAGCGAACAGGCTGACTAGTCTTGGAAATGAATTGACCACCCTGAGAGAGCACAAGCTGGAACTACTTCTAGTAATAGATATTAGCAACTAATGTGCAGATAACTAGTATTTGGAATTAGTGAACCATGGAGACAGTATTTATCAGTTTATATACAAATTATATTGTTTTATGTAACTAAAATCTTGTGGTTTTGCTTTCTGTAATGTATTATTCCCTGTCCCAACTGTATGCTGAAGTGTGATCAATAATTGGAGATGTCTTGTTCTTGACAAGTGGCACAACTTTAACATTTTATATGTATAGGTAACTTTGTTGGACTGGAATAAGAATGGCATTCAAAGAGGGCACAACACCGATTCATATTACCTTAATCCGGCAGTTTCTGAAGTCTCCAGTATCTGCCCCAGGGTTTTATTAGTCTCCAAGCAGCTGTGGTTCTAGATTCTCTTGAAGAGAAAGATGTTGTTACCGATTTGAAAGGCAAGGAGAAGTATGCACAGATGATAGTTGGAACCACTGCGTGCTGGTCAGTTTAGCCTTGAGACTTGTAACTGTGGTGTTTAATTTTTTGAGTGTGGTTGGGGTTGTTTTGGGTTTTTTTTCCCCAAAATGCATCATTTGAGGACAGGATGTTTTTTGACTTACAATCTAACAATGCAACTTCCTTAGAGAAACTAGCTGATTGTTTATTATTGGACAAATCTCTTCCAATGCTGACTCTCAAGCACTAGAAATAAGAGTGTAGCTGCTCACTCCTAATTGTTTTTAGAAGCTTCCAGGAAGAAAATCACTCAAAGATGAGGAAGTGGGCACCTAAGTTTACAAGCTAGCAAGATAGCTGAGTATTAGCTGAAATCTTGCTTCTGAAGAAGTACTCTTAAAGTGTACTTGTAAATGTGTGGCTTGTGAACATCTGGTACTTTCGATTCTTTATGAAACAGAAAGTGCAGAAACTGGCTGAGTGAAGTGCTGGGCTCTTCAGACTGAGGATGTGTGTACAAATGAAAAAGATTGCTGGTTCCAACTGTCTTGCTAGTAGAGCTGGACAGAACATAGCAGCCACTCTTGCTTCGATGTAGCTCTGAACTGACATGCACTGAGGGAACAGTAATCTGTCCAAAGCCCAATGGAGTGCGGTAAATGCAGCATACTGACCCATTTTGTATTTAATCCTTATTCCATGTCTCCTGTATAATAAAGTAAATGTGAAAGCTGGGAGCGTGTTCTCCCAATTGCACAGTGGTTTGCACTATTGCGCCATCATTCCATCAATAAACACTTTTAAAAGCCTCTGTTGGAGCTTCTTTCTCTTGCAGTTTAGCCATTGGCATGGGTATGGTTGCAGTTCCCCCCCATAAGCATGGTAGAAGACTTTATATCAGCAACACTGCTGTTTCTTGCAGCTTTAGTTCTGTGGTCCTTGATTCTTAAGAATAAAACTAGCTGAAAACACTGAATTACATGGGCATACACAAAACTCCTGTGCAGAGCCCTGTACAGTAGCTGATCACAGAAAAGTGAATGTGATGCCCTAGAACTGTGTTGGGTCAACTTTGTTTGCCTGTTGCTAGAACTTGAAAGTCTTTGCTGAGCATGTATGGTAAAATCTGATGTGAAAGCCAGGGAACTGTGTGTCATTTTGCTCCTTATTTAAAATATTCCTCCTAAACGGTGGAGCCTGCTGCTCGGTGCACTGCCTGCTGCAGGGACAGAGTCCTTTGGATGTCACACCTCTGTAGGGGAGTGAGAGCACTTACCTCCTCGCTGTGCTTAAAACAGAGCCTGGGTGCGTTATTTGTAGGATCCAGCCTGTTTTAGTCCTCTGGGAAGGGGAATTGAGAACACCCGTCCAGCTTGCTGCCCTCGGGATTGTGGTAATTGCTTGACTCCTTTCTCCTCTTTCTTTCCGCCGTTGAACTCCGCAGCGGAACTGCTGCAGACGCTGGTTTTAACAGCAGTCTTGACTAACATGAAGGATCCCCAGCAGAACTCCCACCGCCGCGGTGCAGCGCTCTGGCACTCGGCGCTCCCGGCTCTCCCGCGTTTTCTACCGCTCCCGTTGCTGGGAGCGCTCCGGGGTGCCGGGCGCTGCGCGGGGTGCCGGGCCGTCTGAGCGGGGTGCCGGGCCGTCTGAGCGGGGAGCCGGGCCGTCTGAGCGGGGTGCCGGGCCGTCTGAGCGGGGTGCCGGGCCGTCTGAGCGGGGAGCCGGGCCGTCTGAGCGGGGTGCCGGGTCGTCTGAGCGGCGGCTCTGGGGGTGACACCGGGGGGGGGCTGTCCCTGCTGCACGCGCCGGTACGTGTAGCTCTGCCTGAGCCCCGTCTCCTGCGTCCGTCTGCTTTTCGGTCTGCTGGGCGGTAAAAAGTTGAGGCGCTAAAACGGGGTTTTGTAAACCTGCTCCTCAGAGGGGTTTGACCCGGGCTGTTCCCCTGCTCTCACACTTTTTACCGACTCTCCCTGTCCGCACTCTCCTCCTCCCGCGGCAGCGAGGTGGGGCGGCCGCCAGAGGCGACTGGGAAGGCGCGTCGGTGGACGGGGCCGGCGGGCGCACGGAGGCAGAGCAAAGGACCGGCGCCGTGCCGCCTCACAGCGGGCCCGGGAGGTGGAGCCCCGCCGGTGGCCCCGCCCCGCCGGCGTCGCGCGGGGCACGCTGGGATCGCCTCCCGCGCCGGTCCGCCAGCTTCCCATCCTGCCCTCGGCCCGCCTGAATGGGGCAGATGCAAGATGGCGGCGAATGCGAACTCGGCCGGCGGCGGCGGCGGCCTGTCGCTCTTCGAGTGCCCCAGCTGGTGAGCGGGCGGGCGGGCTGGGGCCAGCGCCGCTCCCCTGGGCCGCTCGTCCCTGGATGTGCCGCGGGCCTCCTGCGGGATGCGACGGAGCGCGGGTGTCCGCCCGGCCGGGCTGGGCCGAGCCGGGGGAGTGGCGCCGGGCCGCGGGGCCGAGCCGGGCGGCGGGGCAGGGCCCGGCGGGGGCCGGTGTAGGCCGGGCGTGCGTGGGGAGCATGGGGCGGGAAGGGCCGTGGGGCTGAGGCCGTTCGCCCGGGCCTGCTCTTCCCCCCGTCCCCCCGCAGAGGTGGTGGCCGGGCGCTGCAGCGGCGCTGGGCCTGTCAGGGGGTGCGGGCCCGGGGGTGCAGCCCGGCGGGTGCGCCCGGCGGCAGCCACTGCCCGCGGGCTGCCTCGGCTTAAGGCCACCGGGCAGCGCTAGCTGAAGCCTACAACGCTTATGGAATCATGGAATCACAGAATGGTTTGGGTTGGAAGGGACCTTAAGGACCAGCTAGTTCCAGCCCCCTGCTCTGGCTTCCCGGAGATGCTGTGTCCCTTCCCAAGGGCTTAAACAGAACATGTGATTGATGTAGGACAAATGAAATTTTCTGCTCAAGTTATGCATTCAGTATGAGGATTCTATCGGCTTGAAACTAAACCTGGATATTTTTTTAATTATATTGATTTAAGACGTGAGGGCAAAGTGATGTGTTGGAGAAGCATTATCAGGACCATGAATTTGGCTGGTTTTAGAGTCTTAGAAAAGTCTGTGTCAGACAGGATCTCTGAAAATCATTTTTCCCAACCTTCTGTAAAAATCAGGGCCTTAGATTAGGTTACCTGGGGCCCTGTTTCATTTGCTTTGAATTTTTTGATACATTATTAAATAGATCTTTGCTGTACCATCTTCTTTGGGTCTCAGAGCATTGATCATTCAGAGGATGTGTGCAGTTATATTTTAAATCGCATAGAAAGTGATACAACTTTATATCTGAAAAGTCAAGCATTTTTATGAGCTAGCTATGTATGTGCATGCATGATTGCAGCCTTTAATTGCACAGTCATCTGGCTTTTACTACAGGTCCCCTACCTTTCAGTGCCTTGATGATAGTGCTCAGTGACTGGATGCTTAATGAATCTGCTTTTTATTTTTTACCTGTTTTATAAACGTCTGCTTTAGTTAGTAAAACCATTAACTGTCTCATGGAAAAGCATTGCTCATGTATTTTAGTATTTTATTTGTGCTGAACAGACAATAACAAGCATCTGTATGAGACAAGATGGTGCTCCGTAAATTGATGAAATGATAGAGTAGATAAACCCAAAAATTATTCAGTGTTAGTGCTTTCTGGATGTTCAACTTGAAATTTGAAATATCATATCTTTAATTTTCTTAGTGTTTTTATAAAATAAGTGTTCACAACTTGTATTACATTCAGTGGTAAATTTGAATGACTTCTGCCTTTGAAAGCTATAGATTGAACAGCTGGAGAAGCATAACTTGTGAAATGCTTAGTTTCAGTAACTTGCATGCTACTGTGGAAAAATTCCTGAATAAATACTGGGGGGGGGCGGGGGGGGGCAGGGGGATGGGGACAACTGTAACAACTATAACTGTGAGGGCCTTGGTAGCTACATACTTTCTGTCTTCCGCCACAAACAGAGCAGGGTCTTCCAGCCAGACAGCTTTCTTCACTCTGCTGGTGCTGACCTGATTCAGTTTTAAAGCACGATCCGTTGTGCTGAATGATAGAGAAATGAGGTGGAAGGGGTGTCAGGGACGTGATCCAAGCCAGGCTTTCACACCCGAGAGTAAGGGCATCACGTTCAGGTGCCAGGGCCTGATTCATTCTGAAATTTCTAAGATTTTTGGTAATTTGCTTTTTGCAACCTGAGTGTGCTTTTGCTATAATGTTCTAAAATCCTTCACGGGTAAGACAAAGGTCGTATATGGACTCTCTCCTTATGCATTCTAAGGAAGCTCTTTATTTCCCCTTGCTCCTCTGTTGTACGCACGCACATTGTAATATTTTAGAGACTGAGTTTGGGCAAGCTGTATGTTTAGACCAGTGTAGTGAAAGGTATACCTGATACAGTTTGATCTTAGTCAAATTGTCATGTGTAGATGTGGCAATTAATATTAGCGAGAGATTCATTTTTGTGTGGAAAAACAATATTTTTCCTTCTTTTGAAACAGGTAAGCTGTTGTTTCATAAGTGTTTAAAAGCAAACACAAAACCCCTGTAGCAGGAAGCCAATATGGATAGCTTCCAGTTACAGTGTTTATATTCTGCTGAATAGGCAACCGAAAATGGGAAGTATTAGGTAGTTATGGCTGGTGATATTCCACTGCCTCATCCCATAGGAGGGAGGAGCTCTCCTACCAGGTGCATTTATTTACTTCTGGTTTATTTTCTAGTCTGCAAAAAGAAAGTAGGATATATTTCATGTTAAAGCTTTATATGACTTTCACTGGCATCTACTGAATTACAGGTTCTAGCTCACAGTATTAAAGTATTTCTTTCTTTCAGAGCAAACCAAATAGCACACCGTTATGATATTCAGTCAGTGATGGGGGTCTCACAGGTAGGATTCTCCAGAGAGAAAGTGGATTGCAGTAGCAGGCTTGGACCGATAGTGTTGTTATTTGAAGCTCTGACTACCAGAAAGTCTCAGTGTAAACATATCCTGTGGGATCCTTGATGTCTTACGGAAGCACTGAAAAGTCTTCTGTATAGGTAGCAGTTTAAGTCCTTGTAAGGAGGGAATTGGGTGACAAAAAAACATGGAGTTGCAGAGAGTCTTCATGGTCAGCAGCAGCTTCTTCTGTAGTGAATTATCTTCAATCTCATCAACCTATATTAAAATCAAAATCACAGTCTTTACCTATATATTTATTTTTTTGCCTCTTAAGTAGAGCTGCCTTGGGGACTGCAAACACCAACCATATGAGAAATATATCTTAAACATAATCAATAGAAATAGCTTTTTTTTTTCTTGTATTTAAATTGTTGCCCATGCTTTTGAGGTTTGACTCCATCATTGTATCTGTTATAGTGTTTTAGTATCCAGTTTCCAGAAAAGACTTGTCTACTGAAATTCAAGGTTTTCATTAGATTTAGTTCTGGTGTTGATTTAGGGTTTGTGCTGTTATAGGTTATTTCTTCATAGTCCATAAAATATTTATTCTTTCTTTTCTTGTATTTCTGACAGTTAAACCAACTCAAGACAGATGAAAAATAATGAATGCTGTCTTAATAGTACTTGCTTATGCCAGTACTTGTTTCTGCATCTACTGTAATTCCTTTATATGTGTTAGCAAAGACACGGGCTATGCATTTAAAATTGGAATAAAGATGCTGCCAATACTTTCTATGGATTAAAATTTAGCCACACCATGAGATCAGAAAATGTATTTGGATAACAATTACATATCCTAGTTTTATTAAGACTTTTGCATACCTTCTGAGGTGGTTTTAGTGAGTAAAAACAATTTCCGTGAGGCACAGGTGGAGTGGGTGTAGTTCTGAGGTGTCCATCAGATGTTTCACTGATACTGCCTGTCTGTCCCTTTGTCCTGGTTTAACCTGCATTTGGGATTGTGAATCTTTCTTTACTCTCTATCTTGATGCACCATTAGTTGGGATGTCAAGCTTGTTCTGGAATGTACATACATTTGAAATAGAAATGATTGTTGCCTTTAAAGCATAATCTTCAGTTTGAGCCAAGAACAGGCCATTCCTGGCAATGATTTTACACAAATTTCTGGAGAGGGTGAGCGCTGGAGTTCTGGAAAATCCACCTTGTCCTTGAAGTTAGGCGTGAAGGTGTGTACAGTAGTCACATAGGCCGGGATTTTTAGGAAGTGGCTAAATTTAGGCTTCTGAGTCCACATTTAGAAACCTAAATAGTTGACCTAATTTTAAACTGACACAATAGAATTAAAGTTGTCCCATCTATGTCCTTAATAGCTACAACTCAAATTTTCTCTTTAGGCTGGCTAGGGCTTACTTCAGTGAGGCTGCTGAGTTTCAGCTGGATATAGGTGGTGTAATCCAGTTGGCATGTCAATGTTGAATCTCAGCCTTGTCAAAGAGATACTGTCAGCTAGTATGTAAAACTTCAGTTCTGTTATTCAGTACTCCTAGCTGGCATCACATCCCACAACGTTAATAGCTTTGTCCTCTTTTTCTGAAATGTTTTATTTTTGTTACTCAGTATGCTCCTGCCAGGGTAAGCTCAGCTTGGGCTTTTCTTCATCCTCTTGATTGTCTGTCCCTGGTTTTTTTTTCCGTTACTCTCTAGTTCTGCAGTAGAGGGTTTGCCATCAATGGCAGAAATAATCTATACAGATTCCTCACAGAATTACCCTGGCGTAAATGCACAGAGCAGTGGACTGACCTGTGGAGCACAAGGTGAGGAAACTGAAGAAACACATTTTTCTGTTTCTAATACAGAAGCAAGAGTTTTTGCTTGTAGGTGTTTTAATCTTTTAAAAAACTACACTGGAACTTGGTTTTGTTCAGTGGCATCCCTCTTAAATACTTCATTACTAATCATTCTAAGCAGTTGGTGCCTTCTGTAAAGCCAACCAATTCATACATGTAGCTGCTATGGGAGAAACTGGGCTTCACCGTGTCCAGCTCCTAGACTCTATGGTGAAGGAACTAATTATTCAAGGCAGGGAAGCAGATGTACTGTGTCCGCCAAAGGCTTTGTCAGATGAACCAGCTTTCTTCAAGACTGTTTCTTTCAGAACACGCAGCAAACGATCCTTTTGGGAAGCGATAGAGGGATTCATACAAAAACTGTAAGTGCATAAGGAACTGACTTTGAGGAGGCAATAGCAGTTGAATAGAGTCTGTGGGCTGACCCTTTTAGTGTTGGATTTTTTTCTGAGTTACCTTGACAGAAGTGCCCACAATGCTCATTAGTGACACAAGCATGGTCAACATAGAGGCCAGAGTATTATGCAGTCCTTTTGGTATAATTTGAATACCAGAACAGTAGAAACAAGATAAAATGTAGAAGTGTTAAGATGGGAGATAGGGACTAAGAACAAAAACTTCTTAAAGCCAGAAATATCAAATTATTATTACTTATTCAGAAGTAAAAGGATACAAGTTTATATTCAGAAATAAAAGGACAAGAACACAAGTACATAGGCTAATCACAGGATGACCATCAATCGCCACTATCATACAACTGTTCAAAAATAAACAGAAAGACTAATACTCTACCTGATGTGTAACAATATGTATCTATTTGTAAGGCAGAGTGCTGTTGTAGAAGGCACTGATGAAAATGTGTGGTCTGTATTACCTGTACTTCATAAAGTTCAATTCAAACTGAAACAGATGCAGTGGGAAAATTCATTGATGGGGAAACAGAGATCTTACTTTGAGACAGAACAGAGCTTTTGTTGTTTAGTGAAATAAAAACAACACCAGTTTTCAATGGCTAAAGTATTTTTAAAGAGTCATAGTATTGGGGATTTTTTTAATAGCTGAAGAGAGAGAACAAAAAATTTAGGATGGAAATGAAACTATCAGAATAACAAGGCTTCAGAACAGCTTCCTAGTAGGCATAAAGGTTACAGCAATGGCTGGACTTGCTGATTCTGGAGGTCCTATCTTTTCTGCTTCTCATTTCTACATTTAGAATCATAGACTGGTTTGGGTTGGAAGGGACCTCACAGCCCGTCTAGTTTCAACCCCCCTGCTGCGAGCAGGGACACCCTCCACTAGCCCAGGTTGCCCAAAGTCTCATCCAACCTGGCCTTGAACACTGCCAGGGATGGGGCCTCCACAACCTCTCTGGGCAACCTGTGCCAGTACCTCATCACCCTCACAGGGAAGAATTTCTTTCTAACATCTAATCTAAATCGACCCTCCTTCAGCTTAAACCCATTACCCTTGTCCTGTCACTACACTTCCTGAGAAACAGTCCCTCACCATCTTTCCTGCAGGCCCCTTCAGGTACTGGAAGGCCGCAATTAGATCTCCCCAGAGCCTTCTTTTCTCCAGGCTGAACAATCCCAACTCTCTCAGCTTGTCCTTACAGGAGAGGTTCTCCATCCCTCCGTTCAGCTTCGTGGCCCTCCTCTGGACTCGCTCCAACAGCTCCATGTCTCTCCTGTACTGGGGCCCCCAGAGCTGGACGCAGTACTCCAGGTGGGGTCTCATGAGAGCAGGAATAGAGGGGCAGGATCACCTCCCTCGACCTGCTGGTCACACCTCTTTTGATGCATCCCAGGACATGGTTGGCTTTCTGGGCTGCAAGCGCACACTGCCGGCTCATGTTGAGCTTCTCATCAATCCATACCCCCAAGTCCTTCTCCTCAGGGCTGCTCTCAACCCATTCCTTGCCCAGCCAACCCTCGATCCCACTGTCCATGTCGCCGACAAAGATGTTGAACAGTGCTGGTCCCAGTACTGACCCCTGAGGAACGCCACTCGTCACTGGTCTCCACTTGGACATTGAGCCATTGACCACAACTCTTTGAGTGCGACCATCCAGCCAATTCCGTATCCACCGAGTGGTCCATCCATCAAATCCATGTCTCTCCAATTTAGACACAAGGATGTTGTGTGGGACAGTGTCAAATGCCTTGCACAAGTCCAGGTAGATGACATCAGTTGCCCTTCACTTATCCACTGACACTGTAACCCCATCATAGAAGGCCACCAAGTTTGTCAGGCACAATTTGCCCCTAGTGAAGCCATGTTGGCTGTCACCAATCATCTCCTTATTTTCCATGTGCCTGAGCATAGTCTCCAGGAAGGTCTGCTCCATAATCTTGCCAGGCACGGAGGTGAGACTGACTGGCCTGTAGTTCCCTGGGTCTTCCTTTTTTCCCTTCTTAAAAATGGGGGTTATGTTCCCCCTTTTCCAGTCGGCGGGAACTTTGTCGGACTGCCAGGACTTCTCAAATATGATGGAGAGTGGCCTGGCCACTTCATCCGCCAGTTCCCTCAAGACCTACGGATGCAACTCATCATGGACTTGTGCACCTTCAGGTTCCTTAGATATTCTCGAACCTGATCTTCTCCTACAGTGGGCGGTTCTGCATTCTCCCAGTGCCTGCCTTCTGTGACCTGGGCAGTGTGGCTCAAGCACTTGCCAGCGAAGACTGAGGCAAAGAAGTCATTGAGTACCTCAGCCTTCCAGCATACCTGTTCTCACTCTGAAAATGTAGAAATAATCTTATCAAATAATCATTGCATTGTTGCTCACGTTCATGCTTAACATTCATTTTCATATTTAATTCAGTGCCATTTGAATTAATTTTTTAGATGTCATAAAACCTGTAGTTCACTCTAATAGAATATTTATGGCTCTGCTCTCAGGAATTAAATTTTGTATACACTTTCCAAATTTCACTGTATTCTGTGGAGACTTTGTTCCTGAGTAAGTAACCAAGGGAACCAGAGTGAACCAGTAAAATCTAGTTCTGTGTGGAACTGCATTGTAACAAGAAAACATACATAGTGCCAAGGTGAAGTTGGGCGAATGCTTTAATACAAATGGAATGCTTTGTTCAGTTGAAGCAGCCACATTTCTCATCAGAAATCTTCCATAAAATACTCCTAGAACACAGGGCAATTTTTTTTGTGTTCAGGAAGGGACTGTAATCAAGTTTGAACCACAAGCTCTTTTAACTGTATTTCTTACAACTGGAAGTTTGACAATTATTTTAATGCTTCTAAGAGTAGAAGAAATCGTAAATGCTTGTCATGAACCTGGATTTTTTTAAAGTTCCTGGTTGTGTTTGTGTGGTTGAGGTGGTCTTTCTCTAGTTTATACTAGCACTCAAGAGGGCTGATTTTTATTTTTGTTTTCAGTAGGATGTTTTCTCAAGCAGTAGCTCAGTATCATGAGATTCGTTTGCAGCATCGTAGTCTGATTTGAGTTTCCTGCACAACTGTTGTCATAAGTGATTTTTCTCATTTCTTCATTGGCTCCTTTTTTCCAGACGGCATAAAAACATCACAGCCCTTGCAGAACCCTGCTCTTTCGTGATTCTTAATCATTTACATTCCCTCATGGTGACACCTTAAGTCTTAAGACAATTTGATAATTTTGTCAAAAGCTTTGTAAAAAATGCCAATCTGCTGTACTGATAGCCATGCTTACATATTCTTGGTTGTCTCCAGTAATTCTGGTAGATTGTGTGATGGTTCTTGCCTCCTCAAAAACCATGTGAATTCTTTCAAGTATTATTTTTAAGCATTATCTCAATCAAAGATATCGGAAGGTGTACTACAGATGGTTAGTCTGGAAAAGGAACAACTGAGAGATCTGTTGGGTGTCTTTGAATAGTGGACAAAAAGTCTATAGGAGACAAGTGTTTGCTGTCCTTTTGAGGAGAAGAACTAGAGTTTGCAAGCAGATCTGTGGCCAAATAGTGGAGAGGGTCTTTCAGCTATACGTAGGTGATCTATGAAATTGTTTGTGTGAGATTCTGTGAATGCATTAAGTTTATATGGGTTCTTAGAGCAATTTACATAGCTAGCTACTTAAACGGATAGCAACTATGGCACAGGAAGTCCTTGAGTTGGTAACTGTTGGAAACTGGGAGAGTATTCCTGCGTGAGGCACCTGATACTGGTTACTGGAGGTAGTTTTTATTTTGCAAAAGGTTACTTAGTCTGGATTTGTCAGTTTGATCTACCTGATACAATTCCACGGGAATGTGAAAGATAAGTAGAGTTCTTGAAGTCGTACAGAAGCAGTATTGCTCTCTTGATTAAATAGGTCTCTCATTTTACAAGAGAAATGTTCTAAAGGAACATGAATACAGTATTTTGGACCACTCTGTAAATAGTACACGTCTTGTATGCAAGTCTTGAAGAGTATCCCATTAGGAATATTTTGAGTATGAAAACAGTCCATTGTGTAACATTGTACAGGTAGTGAACAACATAGTCGCTATTCCCTACTCATTTCTCATCATCTGTGGAATATGCTTGCTTTCTCTTGCAAGAAGTCAACTGATTTGGCTGATAAATATCAGTTTTATCCAGATACCACGTTAATTCCTTTCCCAGGACATTCAACTCATCTTAAGCAAAACAGAAACTATTTCAGTGCTTGGTTGCGTTCCATCAAACAAGACATTCTTTCAGCATGGTCATTGTTGTCTTGGGATTCTTACAAAGGCCGAAAGGAACAGATTATGTGTGATTCAACACAAGGTTGAACACTTCTTTAATCCAAGAAAAATGTTTTGTTGTCATTGGGAGAACAGTCATACCCCACAAATCATCACATTTTCAAAGGATAGGTACTGTTGAGTATTGAAGTGCGGATTAGATGACTATTCTGGTCCGGCTATTATTCAATTTCTATCTGTCTGCTAGTTCTGCTCAGAAATAGTTTTTACAGCTCTGCCCTCTGCTGCTTGCTGAGGGAGGGGATGTGGAGAGGGAGGTGCTGATCTCTTCTCCCTGGGATCCAGTGATAGGACATGTGGGAATGGTTCACAGCTGTGCCAGGGGATGTTTAGACTCGACATTAGGAAGCATTTCTTTACCAAGATAGTGGCCAGACACTGGAACAGGCTTCCTAGAGAGGTGGTCGACCTGTTGGTGTTTGAGGCATTTGAACAATGCCCTCAATAACATGCTTTAACCTGGTTGGCCCTAAAGTGGTCAGGCAGTTGGACTAGATGGTCATTGTAGGTCCCATCCAACTGAAATAGCCTATTTTGTTCTACCAGTTTCCCAGTCAGAACTTTACTGTATGTAGTTTCCACATCACTCCTGAAATACACTTTAAAATTAGCATCATCAGTTGATACCTTCATTTCTCTGACAGTGACAGTAGTTTAAGCAATAGATTGCTAAATTGTCAAGTGTAGAAAACTGTTATTTGACATCTCTTAGAATGCTTGGCTAAATACCATCTGAGTTTGTTCTTTTGATCAATTCTTATAAACTTTCTGATGCTTCTTTGAGTTCCTTGGAGTCATTCTTGGTGAAGAAAAGCTCTAGTGTGGGATGTCTTCTCACCTCTTCTCTGATCATGTTCTCCTTGCCAATCAGCCTCATTAATTCTGTGGAAGGCTTCTCTTCTCCCAAGTAAGCCTGTGGCGATTCAGCAGGCAGGCTAAAATACTTTGTCTCCGTTAAACTTACTGAACTAGTGTTTATTAACAACTAGACCATTCACAGGTCTTATTTTAAGGTCACTTGCAGAATGCTGACCTGTGGAGAGCAGAAGACGTTCAGGCAGTGTGGACTGTGATATGCAATCTGGAAGGCACAGAAGCTTCTCATTTCTCTCTTTCAAACACACACATTTGTGCTGGAGCCAAGTTCTGATGTGAGATCATTTGTCTTGGAGCACTGCTAAGCCTGGCTGTGTCCGTATGTGTTCTACAGAGAGGAGAGTTTGTTGACCTCAAGTAATTCTCCATCCTTCAAAACAGTGTAGGAAAATTAATTTAGTGGATATTTTAGCACATTAGTTAGTGGGAGAGGAGTTTTTTTTAATATTGGAAATAAGAGGGGAAAAAACCTGCTCTCCTCTAACAGCACAGCACCAACTTTCTAACAAACTTTCTTCTAGTAGATTTTTGCAAGAGATTTCCTTTCAGTGTTTTACTTCCTTGATCCCTGAGGTGAGGGGTCTGATAGGGCAGAGCATGTGAGGAGTTGTTGATGCTTCCAAATACAGCCATTACTTCTGATCTTTGGTGACTCTGGAACTAATTAGTTTTGAATATAAAACTGGAAAATCTTTCTACTGTTTTTCTTTAAAAGGCTTTTCAAGAATCTAACTTCAGCACCCTAAGCTGTGACATTGATTTAACCTGTTCCAAAGGGGGTTTCTACCAGAAATTATTCTTTTAACTATGTTTTCATGGTATCATAATCAGTATTTACAACTTTGCTGTGTTCAGTGTTTTGCAGGCATAGGTAGATAGGGGAAACACTGTTTACAAAGGATTCTCAGTCCAAAAGAAGCCAGAGAAGACAGAAATTTTTTCAAGCACCTTAATTCATAGCTGAAGGCACTATCTTGTGCTACTGCTGGGCTTTTTTTCTGTGTTCAAAATAGAGTTGAAGGTAAAAGTAGAGTAAAAATAACAGCGGGAATGAAACTAAAAGTCAGGGGAGGGAATGAAAAATGAGAGATTGTACATGGCAAAAGATGGCCATCAGACAGGGTTCAGTTTACAGAAGAGGAAAGTGGTTGTACTAGAGCACCTGGGAGCTTTCCCGTGACCTGACAGGTATGTTGAGGATGTTGTTAAAATGTTTTTTGGGACAAGCTGACCATTGAGTATCCAGGAAGAGATCACTGAAAAGAAAAGCAGAGGCCAGACTGAGTAAATAAGTAGACTTGCTTGTAGAATTATTTTGTTGAAAGGTTTACTTATTTGGAAGAAAAAAGAAAAAAAACAAAAAAAAACAAAAAACAAGGGTGGGGGAAGTAGCTTTTGTTTGATCAAAGTAAGGCAGGCTTTGTGAAAATTATCAAAAATTGTGTCTCAGAGCAACTAGAACTTGGCAATTTCAGTGGAATGGAGAAAGACAAGTTTGCCAGTGCTCAGAGGCAGAGAGAAGAAACACTGAGAAGTGGACATGAATCCATGACTAAAACCTGTCTTTCAATGAAAAATGAGTGCTGAGATCTGAGGGGAGCACAGGAAGAGTCAGCAATACTTAGGTGTAGCCTGGCTGTCTGATCCTAGAGCAGTACTTCAGAGGAGGCGGTCGCCTAGCTGTGCTGGAGTGACTGGAAGAGTCAATCCTTCATCAGCTAGCTCATCAGACAGACTGTGTATCTTCTTTGGGAGCGTTTTTACTTGCTGGTCTTTCCTCTATACCGCCATAATCCCATTTCTAGGAAGCAGTCACCTTTGTAGCAGATTGCCCTGGAGCATCCTCTGCTTTTGCTGCTGCTGTTTGATCATCCAAAAGAGTAAGAATCAACATCGACCATATCCATCTTTCTTGTTAGGATGTACTATCCACAGCCTTAGAAAAGGGCTTGGTAAGAAAACTTGTGAAAGTCCCAACTGGCATATTCAAGAAGGGTCAGAGAAAGGTCTAGCCGGCTGGTATAATGAATTTGGAGCAAGAATGGAAAATGCTTGTGCAGTACTTGAGAGTGAAATGAAGTAGAAATAATAGAGGACTGTGTTCTTGTATGCAGTATGAACTCTAGGAGAGCATGTGTATGGTAACCAGCTGACCTGGGGGCGCAGAAGAAACCTTCAAATTGTAAGGCACGACCCAGAAAGGTGAACATCTATATTTAACCTCCTCAAACAACTTCAATTACAAGTGACCTTTCTTTCTTTCCAGCCGTGCTGAGAATGTCACTACCCATTGTCACGGCTCTCTTGGCTTGCTCTGTGCAGTGACCAAAGCAGTAAATGGAAATGTGATTTCCTCTGCGGTTGTTCTTCAGGAGGGCAGCGGTGTAGCTGAGAAGCTATCACCTAGAAAGTTGGTCCAGACATAGAGACAAGCAGCACTGCTATTATCAGTGAAGGAGTACTAGATTTTGAGAGATCTGAACAGAAAAACAGAATTTGCTGTCAACAGCCAAAGATCCTATGTAGTGAAGGGCAGCGCATTGATACCAGTGTGGTGTCCCAGTTTTGAACAGTGTAAACACCAAATATCTTTTCAATGCTGCTAATCCTCATGGGTTCTCCTGTGTGTTAGCGCTGTTTGGCTGTGCGTCGTCGAGTCCTGTGCTCCCTTTGCCCAAGTGGGAATAATGCTGCTGGTGAATCTGTTTCACAGAGGTGAGCAGCGGTGGAGCTGTAGGGCTGGGGGAGCTGAGCTGCTGTTTGAGAATTTGGCAGAGGAGGATTGTACTGTTGTAGCGTACATCTAATCTCTTCATGTTACCTGTGTTGGTAGGAAAGTTTGATTATAGGGTGAGTGTGGAGGAACACTGGTTATTGGCCAACACTTTTCTAGTATCACAGGTGTGTGTGGAGCCTCTTTGGGTTTTTGGCCATGACCAGCCGTAGAGGGGAAGGATGGTAGAAGTTTCTGTTCCTCTCAGCAGCTCAGGGTATAGACTGACTGTTTTGAAGGTAACATGAGAAGACAGAACCTTCAAGCCAGGCCCTTAAGAAACAGTCCCAGCCTATCCCCTTCTCTAGTTGTTAGCCTTATACCATGTTCTCTTAGGAGCTGCTCTGTTCATTTTGTAAGTTAGCTATTTTTTACCTGGAGAAGTAACACTTGAAATGCCTTGTGTCCTGTTAGCTTAACTGTTACTGTAAAAAATCATGTTTTATGTGTTCTCAGAAGGAATCTGCAGGGAAGAAAACTATGGGATTTTCATATTTTCCCTAAAATAAATCTGCTTATAGCTATGTAGGTTTGGTCCATAGCTCTATTAGAGTATTAGCTCTAACACTAATAAACTTTTTATTAAATATTTTGATACTATACTTTCCTTTCTTTATTTTCCAGGGCAGGGAAACCTCCACCTGGCTTACATCTGGATGTAGTCAAAGGAGACAAACTCATTGAGGTATGAAAATAGATTTTGTATGTATTTGGTGTATCATATGCATAGGCACCAGCAGTAGAAAATTTCCCAGCATTTTCCACGCTTATAAGTATTTCCTTTCTCTCTCATATTCATTATTTTCAAATCAGTTTGGTTTACTCTGAAACTTGAGAATTAAGTGAATTTTCCCTTGCCTCTACTCTAAGGCTGTTTCATACTATGCAAGGCTTCCAGCAGCTATCTTCTGATTACATGCACTGCTTGAAGGGATACAAAACTGCAGTGCTCAGCTAGCAAACAATGACACTCATTGCTCACCGTTAAACTTGCCCTAGTAAGAGAGAGAGGGAAAAAAAAAAAATGTAAGGGAAACCCGCTATTTTGCAGAGCCTTATTTCTTCCAAACTTAATTTTGGACCAAAGTTGACATTTTGTTTCTTACAAGATACTTCTATAGGAGGTATCAGACTGCAGCCAGGAGGCACCTTTTCTTAGGAACTTGAGGAGCAGAAACATGGGGAGAGATATCCCAAATCCAAAAAAGTAAGAGTAAAACTCTTCACTTTATAATACTTGTTTGAGATACTTGTCTGGTCAGTTTGTTCGTTTTACAGTAAGGGTAACAAGGTATCCTGTGTTTGACAAGATTGTTGCCCTGTCATACAGTATGAAATACAGTATGATTTTTTCATCCCATGTTCTACATTGGAGAACAGTGTTAGAATTGGCACAGATACAATGAGTTATTTTTATTGCAGCATAGGAATTTGTCTAATACACACCACCTCATTCTCTATTTCATATTTTGTCTTATATTTATTTTGTCACTGTTGATAGCTAGAGGTCATCTTATATTACTGTTGTACTGATCAACATTCAGATTTTTCAAAAGGATATTTTCCAATCAAAAGTAGTAAATAAATTTTTAAAAAAGGCTCTTTATTATGGTTGACAGAGAGGACCCAAGCCAGTGAATGTATTTTAGCCATGGAGAGACTCCTGACTTGCAGTTGACTGAAATGGGGAAATGTTTCTGGGCAGCAAAAGTTTGCAAAGTTGAGCCAACTTTTCTGAACAGAAAATGAAGAACTCTGTGTTAGATCAAGACAGACTTAGGTGGCTTAAAACCTTGAATGGTTTGTAACATATGCTACCACAGGAACATCAGACAGTATTAAGTGTTCCTTCTGGTGTCTAGGAGGAGAGATTTACTGTTTAAAATTTGGTTAAGTTACCAGAATGTGCTTTGCATAGGAAAGCAGATAGACATGTCACAAATAGGTATCTCTCAAATAAATTTGTCTTTTCCCAGGCCAGAAACCAGTAAAACGAGGCTTTTCTTTGTAGTACATTACAGTTGGTTTTACTGACTGTTTTGAGAGGGTGCTCTTACTCTGGATTTAAAGACACAGAAAATTGGCAAAGCCAGTCTTGACCTAAAAGAGATCTTTGCTCAGCCTTAATGTGAAAGGTATTAGATACTAACACACATTTACTACATCTTCAAAGTTGCTCATTAGTTCATACAAGACATGACTGGGCTGGTTCGTACTAGCTACTCAGACTATGTCAGAGCTGTCCTTCACTGGCTCTTCCTAGCTTTTGAATCCTTTGCATTGCATTTGTCTTCAAACCATGGACCACGTATTCTATTTCTCATGGTACTGTTACATGTTCAGAATTGTTTTCAGAGATCAGAGAGCTGTAGTAGAACTGCTCAGCTCAACTCAGCCTTCTCACTGCCACCCTAGCAGCAGCATCTGGGGTAGGGATTGTACTTAGCCCTGGGTTTTCCAGTATTTCTTTCAGGCCATGTAACGGGATTCAATGAGCAGTTGAATGGCAGTGACTTTGGGTTTTTTTGTATGTTGCAAGTGGCCAAACGTAATGCAGCCTTCCCACACAGGAGACTTATTCTATGAGATGAGTTTTTTCTTGTCATGTTTCTTTTGGATTTTTGAGTGTGGAGAGAGTGAGCTTTAGGATGAAAGAGTTTATATGGAGTTCTCTGCTGAATTAATCCTCAAGTGCTAGGCAAATGTCTATCATGGGAGTCCTGGTCAAGACTGGAAAAAAAAGCAGCAAAATGCCGGACGGAAGCTGAGGATGCACCATTGCAATGTGTTGATAAATCAACAGTCAGGAGTATCGTCCTGGTGGTGTCAGACTCTGAGGCTGTGCTGCCCAAAGCGTCTGGACCAACAGGAGGCCCACGTTGGCTTTGTAAGCCTGGGGTCTCTGTTTGCATTGGGAAGCGAGTGGTACAAACATCCTGATTCCCTCTTCCTACCATCCACTCTCTTAACCTAAGAGAGGGGGTTTTTTGCTGTCATGCAGAGCAGTGTTAACAGCCAGTGCTAGTCCACTATCCATGTACTTCGAGGATGTGATCAGAGAGCTTACAGAGTGACTGCAGAGTTTGTTTTACCTCCCGAGTATCTGATGTTGGCTATCAGTGTTACTGAATCAGTGAGGTTGTGGTGGGTTGACCCTGGCTGGAGGCCAGGTGCCTCCCAAAGCTGCTCCGTCACTCCCCCTCCTCAGCTGGTCAGGGGAGAGAAAATATGACAAAAAGCTCATGGATCAACATTAAGGACAGGGAGAGATCACTCACCAATTACTGTCATGGGCAAACTAGGCTCAACTTAGAAAAAATTCATCTCTTTTATTATCAAGCAAAACAGAGTAGAATAATGAGAAATAAAACAAAATCTTGAAACACCTCCTCCCACCCCTCTCTTCTTCCCAGGCCCAACTTCACTCCCCATTTCTCTCCATCCTACCCCCCCAGCATCACAGGGGGACAGGGAATGGGGGTTGTGGTCAGTTCATCACACCTTGTCTCTGCCGCTCCTTCCTCCTCAGGGGGAGGACTCCTCACACTCTGCCCCTGCTCCAGTGTGGGGTCCCTCCCATGGGAGACAGTCCTCCACCAACTTCTCCAACGTGAGTCCTTCCCACGGGCTGCAGTTGTTCATGAACTGCTCCAGCGTGGGTCCCCCATGGGGTCACAAGTCCTGCCAGCAAACCTGCTCTGGCGTGGGCTCCTCTCTCCACGGGGCCACAGGTCCTGCCAGGAGCTTGCTCCAGCGTGGGCTTCCCATGGAGTCACAGCCTCCTTCAGGTGCCTCCACCTGCTCCAGAATGGGGTCCTCCACGGGCTGCAGGTGGAATGAACAGCATTTGAACGTGATACACGTGTTTCCCTTTTTGGTACATGTGGCAAATAGTTTTTCAGTTTTGTGTCTTATGGTAGACAGCAGTAACCAAGGAAGAACGTTCTTAAATCTTGTAGATTACCAAGCACTTGATACTAACCGAGCCATCCGTATCCCAGGTCTTGGGCAGAGGTCTGAGATACACCTTGTGATTGCTGGGTCTGAAAAGTGCAACATTAAAACAAGCCATGAAGTGTTTAAGCTCAGTGTTTAAAGGATAACACTGGGTTATAACTCAGAGGCACAGAAAATTTTGGAAACATTATCTTGCAGTAAAGGCAATAAAATTATTTTCTCTGATTTGTTGCAATATTTCCAATTTATGAATTTGTTTGTGTCTTGGCAAAATCTCTTGAAATGCTGTCAGGTGAGAAGGGTACTGCTTTGTGCGTAATGGGTGCAAATGAAAGCTCATGGGACACTTCTTTTGGTTTCAGTTGTTGGACCAATTTTTACGGTGCTTGAAATCATCAGGTAACTGCTTGCAGAGCTGAGCACTGAAATATGGAGTAATGAATCATCTTCTGAAGATCCACTTGTTTCTATCAGTTGTGTTTACCCAGGATTTTTTTTCAAATACACAAGAATAAAAGGAAAAGTTAGTGCTCATCTTTCTCACAAAATGGAATCGTACAATTCATCAGTACAAAGGTAGTGAATGTGGGTCCTGAACTGAATGAGTAAGGTACTACCTAATATTGTCATAAATCCATTGCTATGAAGTTGAATCCTCAGAAAACCTAACCAGCATTTCTCAAAAGATGTATTGTAACAAACACTATGGTATTCACAGATCAGTAGCTAGGTGAAGCCACTGTGATCAGGGAATATATCCAGTGAGACAAATGGAATGATAGGTATTGATTAAGACTTTCAGGGAGAAGCGTAACAAAAGCACACTGGCATGAAGAATGTACAGGCAGGAGACTGATCTATTTACAGATGGAAATTAAAAAAAAAAAAAAGTGAAATAACATTCGACCAGAAAGGACTGATGAAACCATCTGCTAATTTAAGCTCTTTTTCAGTGGCTTTTACTTTCTGATTGATTCTGCGGGGAGGGTCTTGTGAAAACCAGTATTTGTAAAGAGACAGAAAGTGATAATAAAGAAGCCAGGTGAGAGCAGAATCCAGTAGACTGTTTCAGTATATTGATTTCTCAGGTTTGTTTTTTTATATATACTGAGGCTTTGAGGTACGTTATTCCCCACCAGGCACAAATAGATTCAGAGGAGAGACACGCATGTTTTGAATGTCCCATTTGAAGGAAAATCACTTGTATTTTGCATTTGTGCCTCATTTGTCACCAGATAATGAGGTACAATTAGCAAATGAATTGCTAATTAAACCCGATTCCTGTCTAATCAAATGAGATGTGGACTCACAAAGAAAATGTTTTTGTAGTTAAAGCCTCAGTGTTGGCACTCTTGTGGATTTTCTGCCAGCTTATGTATCACTGAGGGTACTGACAAAGTTGTCATTCTATCTAGCTGTTTTCACAGAACTTCTTGAAATTTAATATCTTGTAGTGCTGGTTGAAATTGGCCAGTTGGTTGGGAGGTTTTTTGGTTTAGTAGTGGATGTTGGGAGCTGATAGATATGCACACAGCTTGATCACCTAAATCTTATTTTAAGAAAACAGATCAAAATATGTAAGTCAGTAGATTTCATAAAGCATTTATTCTCATGAAATCGTGCTTAAAATGTATACCTTGAGTTATTTGGGAATAAGACATTAGCAGATTATTACCTAAGGGACCAATTAATTGTAAAGTTGTCATGATATAAACTAGTACGGAGTCAATTCATTCTTGTAGTGACCTAAAAGAGAGAATAAACATACAGAAATAAACTAAATACTTATTACTGAATACCAGATTACGAGAACTTGCAGTGTGGGGGCTGACAAGTGTTGAGCAGAACAATGAGAAATCCAACCTAGTAAATGTAGAGTGCATCTGGGGGGGTGGGGGGGAAATCTGAGAAGAAAAAAAAAAAATCACTGGGGAAGTGACATCTGAATGCAGCAGTGGTAAAAGCCTTGAAATTTATAATCGGTGGGCAGGTAAATAGATGTAACTTTGCAAGGTGATTTGTAGTAGAAAAGGAGGTCCATGCAATTTTTATGCTTGCAGATAAAGCAGAGGGATATAAATACTATGTCTTATCCCAAGCTGTCTCCTTATTTTCTGTATGACTTGGTAGTGCCACAGAATAAGTAACTGTCTAGGTGCTCACTGTATCAGTCTGATAACTCAAAAAAAACCCCAGACTAACTACCTGTAACTAGTCTGATACGTTGGCTCCTTCTAGCCGAGCATGTGGGTTAAAGCGCTGGCAAAACTGAGGAGAAACAACTGATTGACGTGAATGCTGCTGCTGGAAGGGGAGGTCCTACCTCAGCACAGTCCTAGTGTGTGTAATCCATTGCTTCACTGCGTTACGCATCAGACAAGGCAAACTGATTCAGTCCACTAAAACAGTAGAAGACAAATGCAGCAAAAAAGTGCTTTGCAAGGTGAAAACTTTGCTCAGGTATGTGGCAGTGCAACGGAGGGGAGGATTGTATAGCTGGGAATGGAAGGAAGGAGAGGAGAAATCCTCGTGCTCCAGCAAAATGTTAATTCAGCTCAGACCATCTGATGAAAGCAATGCTTTCCTGAACTGAGATCTGGTTTTTTTCTGACGGAAAATGTACAGTCAGCATTCCCTTAATCATGCTGTTGAAACATGGTATGAGCTTGGTAAATGTTTCAAAAAGCAAGAGAAGCATCTGTTAACAAATCTGTAGTGCATTTGACTTGCACAGCTGGAAGCAAGAAAACACAGGTGAGATCAACATCTTGGAATATAGTGAGAAAGAAGGCTGCACTGCTTAGGTACTTCAGCATTCAGCACATGGATTTCCTTTCAACAATGCTGTCTGTTAATAGAAATATGATGTGTATGCTGTAGGACTGTGTCAGCTTGTTCCTTTGCTTTTCAGAGATGGTTTATGAAACTGATATTACAGTATGTAAGATCTTGGTTGAAGAAGAGGTTAGAGCTAGGATGAATTAAGAAGAAATGCCTAAAATTAATGGTTTACTTGAATAGACTAGTATGGATTCATATCACAGTACATAGTCAGTATAGTTTTACATCTTTATAATAAAGGTCCTGTATGTCCATTTCTATAGAGAAATATAATTTTGATGTTCTGTGTCAGACTGGAAATCATTTAGGATAGATTCTTGGCTTACAAAAGGCCCCAGGTCATCTGCATCAAGGAATATGTAAAAATCACTGGGAGCAGATGTGAGAGGGAATCTTACATGAGACAGTCTCACTCTTTGAAGAGTTACTGTCCTTCTCAGGCTGTCATGTATTGGCTGTTAAAGAAGGGAATAACTGGGACTCTTCTGTATTCAGTTGTTTTGACGTTACAAAGTGAAGATTTGAGTTTCTGTATTTAACAGTCAGACAAAACTGAAATATTAGCTGTTGATGTTTGTTTTGAATTTACTCTGTTTATTCATGTTCTTGAATTTTTTCAGGAAGATCCAAAAGATTATAGGAGTCTAATATGCTTCTCTGTTTGATATTCTACCTCAGAAACTCATCATTGATGAGAAGAAATACTATCTCTTTGGGAGAAATCCTGATCTGTGCGATTTTACCATTGACCACCAGTCTTGCTCTCGGGTCCATGCTGCCTTGGTCTATCACAAACATCTCAAGAGGGTTTTCCTCATAGATCTAAACAGCAGTAAGTAGTGTGACACTTAATCAGATAGAACTATGATATTTCAGTGCCTAAACATTTCTGAATCTGAGACACTTTTTCCGTCTTTATTTTTTTTGTTGTTTGCACTGTGTGGATAGATGACTGTAATCTGAATTAGCATCCTAGTGAAAGATTTGCAAGTGTTAGGAGCAAAGGAGTGTTTGCTCCAGTCAGCTTACATCTGCTTCACCTGGTATTTAAAACAACATTTCTAGACTCCTAAGAGGCTAAGGAAGAGGCCGCCTTTTCACAATTTTAATGAAGCTTTCTCTTCTGAGGGTGGTTTCCCAAGATCTAAAGCCTGACATACTGTTTTTTCCACTGAGGGAATGATTCCAGACATGGTACATTGGGATTTAGAAGAATCCAGAAAGTAAATGGTGTTTGTCATTTATTGCCATGACTTTTTGAGGACTTCTGATGTGTGTTATCTTAGTTCATGGGATCTTAGGTAAAATGTACATAGCTAATGTTTTCAGCAGTACCTCAGTGACTTCTCTCTCAGAGAACCAGGTACAGTTTCTGAACTTCTCAAGACTTGAACTTGAATACTGTGAGCCCACACTGATGACTAACAGACTATTTTGCATTTTGATGTTCTCAGCACATGGCACGTTCTTGGGTCATATTCGTTTGGAACCTCACAAACCCCAACAGATACCCATCGACTCCACAGTTTCATTTGGCGCTTCTACACGGGCATATACTCTGCGAGAGAAGCCCCAGACACTGCCATCAGCAGTTAAAGGAGATGAGAAAATGGGCGGTGAAGATGAAGAGCTCAAGGGCTTGCTGGGCCTGCCAGAGGAGGAGACAGAACTTGACGTGAGTACAATGGCACGTTGTACCTAGATGGCATTTCCAGCTAAACGCATAGCATTCCCCGTTTGTTTGCTTAGTTTCAGGTTCTTTATTTCTTGGCCTTGAAGTTAGTCTGAGGTGCCTTCTGCTGGCTAATACACACAAATCGTCTCGTTCTGCCGTGATAAGCCTGTGATCATGCCGCTTACCAGAATCAGTGACCTAATAATCCTGCTATTCCAATGGTCTTCTCAGAAAGTGTTACTAGGGAGTATGCACTCTCCAACTAACATTACCCCAGGTCAGGTCAGGGGTGATTTCCCACACTGTTCCCCATTGCCAGATAACAGTGAATGCAGCCCTGCTTTCTACAGTTAGCTGGTGAAGAGGGAGAAAGCAGTGTATGTGGCACTCACACAGGATTGTGGAGGTTGGAAGGAACCTCTCAGGAACATCTAGTCCAGCCCCCTGCGCAAGCAGGGTCAGCTAGGGCAGGTTGCCCAGGATTGTGCTCAGTCAAGTTCTGAATATCTCTGCAGGCAGAGACTCCAACACCTCTTTGGGCAACCTGTTGCAGCAGTGGAGCACTCTTTCTTCCTAGGGGCCTAAAGTTGAAGCTAAACAGTGTGCTGTGGTCTCTCCATATGCACGATCACATGAGTCAATCAGACTTCATACACTAGCTGCTTAAACTATTTTGTCTCCATATTTGTCATTAGAACCTGACAGAGTTTAATACAGCCCACAACAAAAGAATTTCCACACTAACCATTGAGGAAGGGAATTTGGATATTCAGAGACCAAAGAGAAAACGGAAGAACTCTAGAGTGACATTCAGTGATGATGATGAAATCATCAATCCAGGTAAGTAGTTTGCTTAATCTTTAGTTGATGCCCTTAAGGCCCTCGATCCAGCATTCTCACAGGGATTCCTCATGACTGCGTATGGATGAGAACAGAAATTTGCCAGTCAATATTTGGGATCTGCTATGTCAGAGAAGCTGCTATATGTCTCACTTAAATCTTTGACCTCTCTCTGTTTCTTCTCTTCTACCTGTAAAATGCCTGCATGATTTGTGCAGGACAGGGATAACGCACTCGACTTCATTGTTCAAAATTCTATCAGATGTTGGAAAAATCTCGTGGGTCCAAAAGGAGGAAGATGGTTTAATTTTTTGCCACCTTTAGAATCTAAACGGGAATTGAACTTGTTTGTTTTTTCTCTGTACCTTAATGCTTTCCTTACCTATTTCCTGATGGGTATCTGTCTCAAGCTCAGAGTTTTTTGCTACTTGTCTGCATATCTGAAACAAGTCATGCTCATTCAGAATGATGCTTCTAAAGATGTATCCAATTCCTAATTAGTCATTTTTCTCCCTTAGCTGTTTAATATTAATGGCATTGCTATTAATGATATTTTATATGGATAATATTCCTATTAATAAAGAGTAGGTTATTAATGAGCATGCATTTTAAAATATAGTCTGGAGCTAGTTTCATTTGGTAGCGTATACAACCCAGAATAACAATTTTGATTTATAAGGTTATGCAATTTAGTGCTCAGAACATCCTAATGTAAACTGCAGACATTCGCATTGCAAAAAAGGTAATTTGTACAGACTTTCAGAGACTCTGCATTGAATTCTTCTGACTCCTCCGTCAAGGTCCCCCAAGGACTTGTGGGGCTCGCTGTTGTGCCTTTGAGCACACGCAGTGCCTGGCAGCAGCAGCAGCTCTCAGCCCAGAACTCTGCTCTGTCTGATCAGTGCAAACTGCCCATCCATCTGTTCCCCTTCCCCATTTGAGTGGAAGCCTTTTGTAGCAGACTATCTGGTGAGCCCACTGTGAGATGAAGCCACTAGGTGTCCCCTTAGCTCCTCTCGTGATTTGGGCATGCTGGTGCTCACCCAGAGCTACTAGAGCGCTAGCTTTGAGAAAAGGTCCACGTACCAATTCTTCATATAGGTTCCTTTCCCTGACAGATGTTCTGTCTTTTCCTGTATTCTTACTGAAGTCTTCACTGTTCTTGCTTTTACAGAGGATGTGGACCCTTCTGTTGGGCGTTTCAGGAACATGGTACAGACAGCAGTAGTCCCTGTTAAGGTACAGAGTCATTCCCAACTTTCTAATTAATACATTACATTGATGAACTCGCTGTATGAATTACAGCTTAGAAACATCATGTTCTGTGGTGGAAAGTGTTTTATTGTTAAGCAAAAGTCACGTTCGTGTTTCACAATTGTCTTTTTTTTTTTTTTTTAGCAGACTTGACCATTTCCCTTCAAATCCAGCTTTAGCTCTTTTTCTTTAATAACACATGGGATCAATGGCAAATTCTTTTCCTCCCAAAATGAAACACTTCCCAGAAATTCAGTATGGTAGTTCTAGGCATCAGTTAAAATTACGGGAAGTGTGGAAAAGAAAAAGTAAAAATGAGAAGTTGTTTGTTTAAATACTGTAAGCGCTAAAGATTTTCTGTGGTTGTCTACTAGAACTATCATGGTTTAGACTTTGCTCCAAGATGAGTGTGTTGCCAGTGCTATATTTAATTTGAATATGCTAGGAGTAGGGAGGATTTGCAAAACTTCGGGGTAGCTAAGCAACAGTGTAATAACAATTTCACTTGTTGCTGGTATACACTAAATAATGTATGTGGAAAAAGATAACTACATAAACCCCAGACTGCAGGAGAATATTCAGATGATCAGGAGCTAGATAAAATCGCGCAAGTGATCTAGAAGTTGTTGTTTCTTACTGTGGGGGAAGGAGAGCCTGTGTTATTGACTAAAGACCTACTTGGTCTTGCATTCAGGACAAGCTCAAGACTGGCAAGCATGTACAGGAGGTAAAGAGATGCTCAGACCTGATCCAAGTTAAACTCGAGCTTCAACTTCTGTTACCCCTTCCTGCATTGTGCACCTTTAAGAGTTTATTATTACATGGTTTTCAAGGAAACCCGGAAGAAATCTTCTGGGACAAAGATTGGGGCACAGTCTGTAACCACTTTCTGTGGCTGGTCTAGGTGCCTTTTTGGGGAAAATGGCATTGGCATCCAATTTAAATAGCTTGCTTGTTTCACGTATTTTGAATAATTCTTTAAATACTTCTGTCTACAGAAAAAACGGTTGGAGAATCCAGGCTCATTAACCACAGATGATTCTGCATCACGACGTATGCAAAACTTTCCCTACAGTGGAGGATTATACGGTGGTTTACCTCCAACTCACAATGAGGCAGGTTCCCAATCTCATGGCGTCCATGGGACAGCGCTCATTGGTGGTCTGCCAATGCCCTACCCCAATCTTGCCCCAGATGTGGACTTGACTCCTGTTGTGCCCTCAACAGTTAACATGAACCCAGCTCCAAACCCTGCTGTCTTTAATCCTGAAGCTGTGAATGAACCCAAGAAGAAGAAATATGCAAAGGAGGCATGGCCGGGCAAGAAGCCAACCCCTTCCCTACTGATCTGAGTTGGGTTTTGTTGAGGGAGGGTGGGAGTTAATGAACTCCAGAAACTGTTTATGTGCAGTATCGTCTTTTTAAAATTTCAATGTCCTAACCAGATGTAATAAGACCAAGATTGGAGAAGCGAAATATCCTTTAAAGATCTGTCTTCAAATGTTTTTATATGTCTGTTTAAAAAAGTATAATACAGCTCCCATCTCCTTTTGAACCAAAATATCTGGCAGCCTTTTCTTAGCCATTACTATCCCCAGAGGTCTTTACTCTGAATTTTGATCCATAAGTTGAAGGGGCAGAGTCATACAATTTAATTATCATTTATGGCATGACCCTGAAAATTGCTGTATTTAGGTGTCATGCTTACTATGAGTAATGTTGTTCCTGCTGGACTTGCTCATAGCAGGTTAGCTGTATCAGAAGTAAAAGTTTGTGGGGCCAAGCCTTTCAGAAATCCCATTGGTATGAGTTCCAAAACTTCCAAAATATAGGTCAGCTTTTATTTTCTACGTTTTCAAAACCCCACCAATATGGGGCAATTTTTTTTTTTATTTTTTTTTTTTTAGTTTGGCTACTTGTTTTAATTTCCACCTAAAACACTACAGCATCCTGTTAGCTCATGAGAATGTGGAGTTGAGATGGAAAGAAATAGGTGGGCCTCCTCAGCCATGGTCCAGTATCGTGTGATGGAGTGCTGTGTGGATGGGTAAAGGGGTGCACACACGGATGGATCTCAGCTTGTTTGAGTGGTGGATACACGCTATCTACACTATAAACAACAAAGTAGTGTTGACTCTCTACCCTGTGGTAGCTTAAGGTGGAGTTAACACAGAGAAGAAAAGTTTCTTTTAAACTTGGTGGCCCTTTTAACTTAAATAGTTTCATTTTTATTTGCAAATGGAACTTGTGAGCTTAGAGTATATGTGAGTATATGTAACCAGACACATAAAAATGAGCAGCCATCAGCAGTGTCAGAGGACTTGCATGTTTAACAATTAAAACCACAATCTAAACACTGTTTTGGCTGCTAGTAATAGTGGGTAAGAATTGAGTGCTACTTAAAGTTAGAATATGAGGTCTCAGTAGAGAACCTGCCTTGCCTTGAATAAAGCAGTGCACAAGTTGGTTTCCTAATAGTACATTTTTTAACTACTTCATCACTTTTTCCTGTTGAATAAAATGAGAAGCTTGATTTGAATTGTTGCTCTAGCCCTTCCAATCCTCGGTTTTAGATTTCAAAAATCTGATTCATGTGTATTCAGACACTATGTCTTTATACAAGGTAAGGCCAGAGCTCTGTTTTTCTTAGGTTTACTCTGGATTTTTTTGCATTCTATAATGCAGTTCAGCTATATATAGTCACATTCCTTTGTTGTTTGGGGAATTTCTCCAGGAAGTGTGCACTAGAATGACAGTAGTATACCCAGCTCTTCACTGTGTACAGTGCTGTAGCTGTCTGGCTAAGTGGTGGTGCAAAAATCTGATGGTTGCTGGAGCGGTGTGCTGTGTGCACTAGACCTGTTCTGGACAGGTGCTCCAAAATCAGTGTGACTTCTGCATCAGGAGAGTGATTGCTTCTATCATGTCATTGAGGTAAAAACAACCTAGTAGCTACCCAATTCACAAGAGCAATGGCTTTAGAGACTGGTTTGTTCCCCTCCCCGCACCACCGTATCTAGCTCAAACTATTATATGGATGAATACAGTACCTTCTCCATGATATAGTTGTGCAGCTCTGTGTTTAGTTGCTTTTGAATATGATTCAGTCCTCAGATATTCTGCTTCCAGACACTCCATGCTGCCTCTTAAAATCTTTCTCCCTTCATTTTTAGTTTTGCTTCTTTCTGGTATGTAAAATTCTCTTTTTCCAGCCAGTCTGCTTTATGAAGGCAACTCTTTAGGGTCAGACTAGTTAGGGCAAGTAAAAGTTGAACAGGTTTTCTTCTTTTTTTCTGTTGTTTTTTTGTTTTGTTTTTGGGGTTGGTTTTTTTGTTTGTTTTATTGCTTTGGGGGTTTTGGGGGGGATGGTGGGGTGTTGTGGGGTTTTTTTTGTTTTGGATTTTTTTTGCAAGTGGCTCTTTGCAAGATTTTTCTTGAAAAGGGAAGCTTTACTGCTTGCTTTTTTTTTTTTTAAAAAAAAAAAAAGCTCTTCCCCTCCTTGGGTTTGAACAAGCTCTCATTATTTTAGAGCTTAGGGGACATAGCTGGCCAGTTGCGGAGGGGACAGTGTAACATCTAGGGGCTTTGTACAGAAGTTTGTACACTTGTGTAATATGTAATAGGCCTTTTCACACTTTCTGTTGAGCTTTTTACCTGTAACCTTTACTATGTTGTAAATTAAATGCAGATTTTGCCAGTTTGGAGAGTGTAGTGTGTTCGTTCCCAGTCTACACTTTTGCAGTTGAGACTGTACCTTGTTTTGTGGCTTATTGAAGGATTTCTGCCATGGCAGAGTGCAGCTATTGCTGCCGGTCTCTTTAGTGGCTGGCTCAGGAGCTCTTAAAGCTGCTCCAGCTTCTTTGCTCGTGACCTACTTTGCTGCCTTGTGCTGCAGTCTGGCATTCTCTTGCACACAAGAGTGATGCTTAACAGTGGATTTTTAAATAACAGTTGCCTTTGTTTTTTGAGTGAAGTTTTATCTGGTTCTGGCATAATCCTCTCTCTGCAAAAGTTATACTTCAGAGCCCCACTTTGTTCTTCTCATTGCCCAGCTTCCTGCCTCTGATATAGGTACCTTGGGCAGTCTAAATGCGCCCTCCTTTGTCACACTGTGTCTCTGGAGCTTGTCCTCAGCTCACTGGGGAGAACTGTAGTGAAAAACAATAAACCGAGACCTGGTTAAAGCTAACCGCGGTGCCTGAGTGTAGGGTTGAGAGGGATTCCCAAGCTTTGCTGAATTTAGTAATATTTAGGCTATAGATGAGTATTTCTTCTCAATCCAGCAGTATCCTTCAAGGAGCTAGGCAGTTACATTTTCATTACTGTGTGTCAGCAGAAGGCTGAATCTTCATATGCAAGCTGCTGATCTGCCATAGGTAAAAATAGTTGGTACAGGTTAAGTAGTGAACTTTGTGGTCTGACATTTTAAGTGTTTTTGTGGTTAGCAGTTATTTTTGTGTATTAAGGGAAGTATTAAAAAGTAGTCAATTTGCATGATAATCTAAAGCACTCTCTGCAATGTGGAATGCAGAGATGGGAATGAAGACGTGGAGAGGAGTTTGCAGCTGAATAAATGATAACAGCAATGTTTTCCAGGAATATCTGTCCTTACAGCATTCACTGGATTGTCATTGTAACCCCTCTTCTCTTGGTTGTGAAATACAAGAGTGCAGCACCCAGCAGGCATCCCAAGAGCTGCTAATGAGCTGACAGAAGTTGTTCTCTTCCCAGTGTCCTGTGCAGTAAGATACCAGTGGGTTAGACACTGTGACAGCATGGCTGAAAGAATGCCTTCTTGGAGAGGAGGTGACTTCTCCCTGAGGCCTCTTAGGAGAGCAGGAATAGCTTCCAGCGCAGAACAGGTGAGTGTGCCAGCTGAAGTGTATGCTCGTGCAATCATATCAAGTGCTTCAAAACACTCAATGGCATGGGGAAAGACCACAGTAGATGGCTGGACTGGAAGACGTGGCTTAGGGCAAGCCAAGGAACCAGCTGTGCAATGGCTGTTACTGGGCTCAGAGGCTAGCTGCTGTTTCAGAGGCTTTTTTCAAAAGCAGTATAATACAGTCAAGTAATCTGTAGGTTCTTTGATCTCAAAACTCTGTCTTAATCTAGCAGTGTTAGATAAGGGGGGGGGGGAAGTTTCTACTTTCACTTCTGCTCAACACCAGGAACAGCTCCTCACTCGTAGGAGCTATGTGGTGTCACTGGGACCTCCCTGCTTGGTGTCAGGGACAGGAATGCTAGTTCAAGATGGAAAGCACGAAGTAAGATTGTGGTGAGTTCAGAATAGACCACTGTGTGTTTTGGGTCACAGTCTTCTAAATTAGCCTTCCCTGAAGGGGTCCCATAAGCAATAAGAGGTACCTCACACACCGGCAGCCTGTAGTGCCCAAGATTAACCATGGTGCTTCCCCAGCCTTCCTCGGAGGTACCGCGTGCTCCGCAAAAGCAGTAGCTTTCCAGCAGCATTGATGGTGGTTTCGTGTTGTCTTTTACTTCTTATGAATTTCCCAGAGCTGATGTCCTCTTCAGAGAAGCTTTGAGGGAGAAGCAGCTAAAGAGCCCAAATCTTTGCTGTCCACCCTCTTGTACATAGCTGTCTCTCTTGTCATATATTTTAGCATACATCTGTGAAAGGTTTCAGTCACGTTTGCTGAATGGTAGAGGAGGAGGAAGTAATAAATACTGGAGCTTAAACGCTGCTCTGGTCATCCTGATGCATCCTGTCTTGGCCCAAGTTGTTTACTGTCATCTTGCAAAGACATTCAGAAGGGCAACTGCCTGCATGTGTGCTGGCCTTTGAAGAACTGGCCAGTAATACTGGACTAACCTAGCAACTCGGGTCATGACTGGCCACAGAAGCTTTTCTGATTCAGGTCTTTGCAGTGATGGGTCATTTCCTGCCTGAGGTTCCCCATCTACTTCTAGAGATGTCAAAGAAGCTTTTCCTTGCTTGACCTTGGAGAAATGGAAGCAGCATTTCTTCTGATGGGTGAGCAATGATGTGTTTACACCCACATCACCCCAGGGCAAGTCCTTTCTGAAAGGAGATGCAACCAGTTTTCTCCAGTGTCTTTGTGAAAGTGCTGCTTTTGTAACTTGAAGAGCTACCAAGAGCTCGTTCTCTATTAACCTCTCCCATAGAGGCTTCTGTGTCTCTGCCTCACTTACCCTTTCTTCCAGGCAGGCCACACGAAGGAAATGGAGATTAAACCCTATGGGTAGGAGGACTTTCATGGTACGATGAAAGGTGCTGAAAGCTAAACATCTGAGCCTGGGAATGCTGCCCAGAGGCCAAACGGGCAGAGCAAAAAAATTAGTGTCACAAGCCCAGGTGAGAAGTTTGAAGACTAGAAATAACTGGTAATAAAATCTCTGATGTCATGTGGGATGGAATGGTACCCTGTGGGTGAGAATAGGAAACCAGTGGCATGCTTTCCCATTAGTTCTATCCACCAGCTGTCACCCGAGCAGCAGGATGTGACAGAACGTCACTGTGGCTCCCAGAGCATCTACGGCGGGAACATGAGGAGCAGCAGGGCACTGACAGCCCTGCGTGCGGTGGGGACGGGCTGTCCGTGACGGCAGAGCCTGGCTGTCGGCTGTTTGCGTGCAGATCCTGGAGTGCTGGTTTAGGGCATGGCAGAGCAGAGAGATCTGCCCAGGGCTCAGGCAGGGTTTCAGTAGCACCGAGAACTGTCATCTCCATCCGATACTGAGTGGAACCCATGGTGAGCAGCAGGGAGGCAGCTTATAGCATGCTTTGGATCTTTTCAAGAGAAATGCAGGACTCTCGATACCGTCAGCCAGTCCTAACTGGGGAAGACAGAACCACTGGTTTGGTGACCATTACTGTGCTGTAAAACTTCTGTCTCCTGCCTGCATCAGCTGCCAAAAAGCTCTTTGCACTGCACTGACCAGCTGTAAATGCTCCAGTGAGATGCTGCATGCAAGATCTGCCAGTGAGCTCAGTGAAAGCTGAAACGATGCACGGGAACATCTTTCCAGTGGCCTCCTCTATGCCAGGAGACAGCACTGTGTGACTGTTTCAGCCGAGCTGTTAAACTACAGAACGAGCTCTACTTTACGTGCAGTACTTGTTTGCTCTTCCCTTGTTATGCTTAGTCATCAGCCTAGGAGCACACAAACTTCATGTGACTTACATGAACTGTTTGCTGTGTGCTCATTGCTTCCTCTGGGGTTATGTGGGAGCTTTCGGGGGGGAGGGGGGAATAACCAATTCCGTGAATAACCAATCTCTAGTAAAAGGGGTATTTCTGCCCAGCCTGTCTTTTGCAAAAGGCAACTGTGCAGAACTGATAATAGCCCTCCGACTAGTGACAGTTGCTAACCAGTAGTTTCCTCATTTGATATCAAGGCGTGTGTTCTGCTCTGCTTGGGCAAATGCACAACTGGAGAGGAAAAAAAGCAATTGCATTGTTTCCTGGCTCACCGCATGAAGCGGAAAGTGGCAACTTCCTCTGATGCAAGTCCCCTCCTCCTCTTCCTGCTCATCCTCATCACCCTTGTTAGACCCGCAGCAGGGTAAGAAACAGAACGTCCTGCCTTGCCCACCACCCTGTGCTGTGCTCCATGGTGGGACTCAATTGCTTGAAGGAGGAGAGGAGGATCCATTGCAGGGAAATACCGTCTCAGTTGGGTCCTGTATCAGATGCTGACCTTGGAGAGCATAAGGATGTGTTTTGTGTAGTGAGAGGTGATGCAGGGTTAGCGCAGGGCTGGGTAGTGAATGGCAGGGAAGCACAGACAGTATCATCAAGGCACTGTGCGTGACCTTGCAGTGGCATCAGGGCACTCCGCTATTGACGGTCCCTCTTTCTTGGCTTTCTGCTGCACACCTCCTCTGGCCTTGGCAATGAGCTGCGTCCTGCTTCCTGGGATGAGCAGTTTTATCACTTCATGCTCCGATTTCTTCTGCTGCACATGCTGCTGAGTTGGAGCATCTCTCTATATTGCCCTGCTGCCACGGCACCCCTCTGAAGGGGGTACCTGCTGGGCAGGATCACCTCTGAATTTGAGAGATGGAGGCAGTGCTCACAAAGAGGACCATCAGTTCAGGGACCATGTGTCTAGCGTAAGCCTAATCCATCCTGACATCAGGCCCTGGGTGGCTGACGTGATGTCTGCTCTGGGAAAAGCTTGGTCTTTCCTCAGCCCCCACGGAGCGCCTGCTTGCTGTGGGGAAGTGAGGGCTGTTCGTGGAAGCGGATGGGCTGGTTTTGAGTAGCGTGTGAAATAAAGCAGCAGTTCTCAGGGCCCCACTGTGGCTGGCCTGTCCCTCCCCTTGCAGGCAGGCAGGCACCAGCCTACTAGTGAGCAGGAGGAAGTGAAAATGTTCCACCCATTTATTCAGCTCAAGGCTTTGGCTGTGCCTGGAATGACAGAGCCCTGAAACGTTTGCTGCCTTCTGCTACAGCTGCTCTGTTGTTCCCAGAGGCGTCCCAAACCTCACGGGTGTGCTACACGTGCTTCTGGGTAGCTGCAAAGCAACAACCTCCTTGACCCATCTCCTGGGGAAATGAGGCTCGAGGCTAAGCTACCAGGAGAAGGCAGCAGGCATCGCTGGCCCCGAAGCAGAGCTGCTCAGCCCCGTGGCCCGTAGTGAGCTGTCTTGAACATGTTTCTGCCTCTCCTCACTCCCCTTTCCTTGCAGCTCTTCCCTGTCCCTGAAGAGATGCTGCTTCCTCCTTGGCTCTGTGGCCAGCCCCGGGCTGTTTGCTGCTGGGGCTCAGCAGCCTGGAGATCCGCTCCTAGAAATCTCTTTCAGGCAAGAATCAGTGGGATTTTGAGCTGACCATGATTGCTGTCCATGGCCATGTCCATTGTATCTGTGTCGAGGGCTTGAACGCCTCCATGACCCCTTTTTTTCCTAGACTTCCCATGGAGGTTTGCATGTTGGATCCTCAGCTGCGCTTTCACAGCTGTGCTCTGCAGCTGGGGTATCAGCATCCCCCTTGACCGTGTTCCCTGTATCGCTCACCTGCCCTCGGGATGGGGGGCGGCTGGACCGGCAGCGCCTGGCAGCGTCCCAGGAACACGTCAGTGAGCAGAGCTCCAGGGAGCTGCACTGGTGCTGGGTCTTTCCCCTGTGCTGGCTCTGCTCGGTGTTAGGTTATCACATGTCCCTGGGACCGAACCTCAGCAGAGCAGACAGTCTTTGGTATCTTCTCCAACCACAACCAACTTGTTGCGTGCTGAACGATGGGCTGCTGAGCTGTCCAGTTTAGGCCACAGTACGTTTCTGTGTCCTAAAGTGACCTTTTATTTTTAGACATATTTTTCTATGACTGATTTTCAAACTAATTCCTTCAGTTCACTGTCCCCCTCCCATTTTCCCCAGATTGGTAGCAGAGCACAGGCATGCAGGGGTGGCTGTGGCCAGGGTCTTCTGTTCTGAACTAAGCCAGCACATCAGCAGGGGAAACCCTCATTCTCTTCCTGCAGCTGCAAACACAGGTCTCAGTCGTACCAAAATCCACAGCCTGGTTTGCCAGGGATGCCCACCACAACCACCTGCAGAGGCCCTGGAGTCAGCCTTGCCACTGGGGTTTTGGACTGTCTAGGCATGTGGCTGGTTCTTTAGGGCCTGTTTGGGAATGGAGGGATAGACACCTGGGTGCAGAGACCTTTGCTGTTGGCTGTCAACTTACCCTGTGATTTCCAGAGCAGCACATCTGTTCAGCTCCTCCCTGGACTCTGCCTTAGAGCAGAAAAACACCCCCAGAGGGACAAGCTCTGCAGGCCTGGGGGCTTTTCTATACTATATTGAGAGTTTCCTGACCTCCCATGGTTACTCTGGTCCTGCCCTTCAGGGATTCTTGATGTTGTTTGGTGCATAAAATACACTTTCTTCCCAGATATTGGTACAAAGGATATTTCTCCCAGGCACTGTGTCCCATTTCCATTTCACAACGATAAAGCTGATGGCATCTAAACTTCTGCTACTTGGGCTCTTCTACCCACTTTAGCTTCGTTCCTCTAGTTCCATGTGGGCTTGTGTGCCGCTGCCCAGCTGTAAATCTTGTAATGTCCCATCAGCGCAGGCTCAGCATCTGTACACCTTCTGCAGTGCTGCTGAGCCTGCCTGGGACAGCCTGTCCAGCTGGGGAACTGGCCAAAGGGGCTGGCACACAGCAGTGCCCGGATCTTTTCCCCTGTATCCTCAGTCATGCTCTTTGCTCTTCGTGTGCAACACCACATCTGTGATCTTGCTGTGAACGGGGCAGACCATGTTCTGGACTAAGATCAGATCATGGCTCACGATCAAGGGAAGCTATCCCTGCTGCCTGCATGCACTGGAAATAGTAGACGCAGTGTTGAACCCTGAGTTCAAGAAGAGGGATGTGGGAGAGAGACCACCAAAGGGCAACCAAGATGGTCATGGGGCTGGGCACACAATCTACAAGGAGTGTTTATGGGAGCTGATGGGTTTGTCTAATGAAGAGGAGGAGAAGGCCAATCTAATAGTAGCATGCAACTACTTAAAGGACAGTTGGAGCCAAATTGCAAGTCTGCAATGGCAGACAAGATAGTGAGGGCCAATGGCCACATATGCAGCTGCAGAGATGCAAGGCTGGGCATTAGGAAAACATCTCTGGGAAGGTGGTGCAGCCCTTTGACAGATTACCAGAGGGGTGGAAGGTCTCCTTCCTTGTAGGTTGTCAAGACCTTGACATATCTGTTTTGCTCTGGTGTCAAGGATAGTCCAGCTCCAAGTGTCAATTTGGCATGAAGTCCTCTAGACATCCCTACTGCTGTGACACCCTGTGTGGCGTGCTGAAATTGTCTTGTGCAGAGGGAGTCTCGATACTCCAGCACTCTCTGCCCCTCAGATTGCTTTGTCCTGTACTAATGGTGGGAAACACAAATTCCCGTTAAATGCAGCTGACTTCTGCAGCTGGAGTCAAAGCAGAGAGACCTCTTTTTCTGCATCATCTACTTAAAAATATCTTTCTCCAGGTTTCATTTCCACATTAAGTCCCATCCTGCTCCTGTTCCTAGCCTGCAGCTTCGGTTTGATTCATAGGGCAAATTGAAGGAAATTCCTTACGAAGATGAAGCTCACCAGGAGCAGCAGCTCCCAGAACTGCCATTTCCACCAGTCCCATGGGGCTGGCAGCTGCAGGGACAGTACTCAGCTGTTTTTTGTGAAGGACAGGGCCCGTCTCTGTGGGAGAGTGAACGGGTGCTGCTGCCTGTCCTGGAGGCGTGGGAATTTGGCTCTGCCTTGCCCACGGCTGATGCTGCCGCAGTGACCAGCAGTCCAGACCCGCTGGCTCCCCTTTCCCATGCACGCAGAGAGGGCATGATGCATGGGGTGTTTGTGCTGGGGGCAAGTGGGGTCTGAAAGCCCAGAGGTGAGCAGGATGGAGGTGCCTGTGTGTTTGTAAGGGGTGAGGGCTGTCTGGACACAGCCCTTTGCTTTCTCTGCCACGGTCCGTGCAGACCTGCCCTCTGCTCCATGGCACCATCGCTGTGTCTGGCCCGAGTCACAGAGGTGCAGGGCAGGCTGGTACACGGAGATGTGCAATGGGGACAGCCTGGGTAGGACAGGCTGGAGCATCAGTCCAGCCAGCACAGCACCATGGCAGAGCTGGGGGGGGTCCATGCCTTCACCCACCCTCAGCACCAGCAGCACCACCAGGGCCAGGACTGGGGGAGACCAAGCCATGACAGATGATGGGGATCAGGAAAAGGATTGTCCTGGCACTGCATCGGTCAGTCTGTGCAGGCTTCAGAGCTGCCAGCAGCATGGGCCTGTGGTCAAAGAGGGAACTTACCACTGCTAGAAGCAGAAGTGAAACACACGCAGAAATGAAAGCAGAGCCCAGAGCTGCTTCCCACGCAGTTCCCCTCTCTGCAGAGTGCCCTGGAGCACCTGACAGCATGGCCATGGAGCCCCTCTCCTTCCAGGAATACATCAGCTCCCTGGACCCCACCACCCTGCCACGCATCCTCAGGATTTGCTCCGGCGTCTACTTCCAAGGTAAGTGCTGGGTGCCCGCTGCCTCCAAAGGGTGCCCCAAGGCTCTGCCACCTCCCCTCATCGTGCCACCGCAGCCCAAGCTCCCCCCTCCCGCCCTGAAGATGGCTGGTCCCCTGCCACCAGACTGGTCCCCTGCCACCAGGGAGAGGCACGGGTCCTCGTGCCACCACCAGACTCTGGTGCCTAAGGCACAGCTTCTTAGAAAAAAAACTCTCTTCTACACCCAGTGCCCACCCATCCAACTGCCCCAGTGTATTCAGACATGCTGCTACGAAAGCGATGGGGCACCAAAACCCCTCCAAGCTGGTCCCCCATTTCACGCACAGTGCTCGTCCCAGGCAGTGAATCGCCTGCTGGTGGTGGATCTGGCAGGGATGGAGCCACATGCTCGGTGGCTGGAGGAAGGTGGGATGGCATTGCCCCTGGCCCCGGTGCAAGGAGTCCAGCAAGGGCGCAGAGAGCAGCCTGGTCTGAGCTCTCTGCTTCTTGATGAGCCACATCCCTGGGGACATCTTAGGTCAAGGAGAAGCCTTGACCTGCATGGCTTTCTCAGCTGGTGGCAATGTCAGTGGTGAAATGGAACCAGAAATTAGCAAACGCTTTTGCTGGCTTTCTGGGGCTCCCAAAAATGCTGGGAATGCACGGCAAGATCCTGGCAACATGCAGCAATTACCATCAAGACTTGTAGAATTTGTAGTGGTTTTTAGGTTACAGTGGCTTTTAAAGAGCAGGAGGAGTGATCAGGGTGGTCTCACTCCCCTGCAGCTCAGTTGAGGTAGATGTTTAGCTTTTTTCAAATACTTCCGGTGCCCTTGATACCATCTTAGCATTGCTAAATGAGTAAAAAAGCCACTTTTCCAACAGCAGCAGTCAATTTGTTTAGCAGTTGCTGGTATTCGTGGTGAGGTAGCTGGTGCTTTCTGTTTCACATAGCAGGGGGTTTGTCGTGAGTTCATCCCACAAAGGGGAGACGTTTGGAATTGCACAGAAGGTTTGATAGCAGCTCAAGGAATGTAGAGATTTAAGGGCAGAAGGGGGCATTGCTTGTGTTGGAGGGTATCATGATGTGGTAGTGTAGCCTGAGGAGCTACTGCTCCAGGAAAGGCTCTGGTTCCAGGAAAGGCACATCTACCCCCAACCCTTTGCAGCGCAATCAAGCACTGAATCTTTCCTGCTGCATTTCTCGTCTGAGTTACATTGGTTCAGCCTCTGGCCATGCCCGCTGTGCCTTTCTGCACTGCTTTTCTCCCCTGTTATGACCCCTGCATGGTTACCAGCACTGGAAGCTTTCCAGGACTTAGCTTCCAGGTATTCCTGATTCCTTAGAAATAACCATCAGCCCAACAAAGACCCCTCAGCCAATCTCCTAGTTGTGTGTTCCCTTGGCTGCTGGTGAATGGTGCTGCACCTTGCAGACAGAGCAGAGTGGGGATCAATCAGTGATGCACCCTGCAGATGTGCCGCCCTGCACTGATGATATTTCTTGAACACTTCTGGATTTCCTGCTATTACTGAAGTTCTTACTACTTCTGGCTTTTTGTTAGCAAAAGTTTGGGTGGGTCCCCAAGATGTTAAACAAAACTGCTGCTGGTCTCGGCCCCTTCTCAAGCTTCTCTCCCAGCCACACGTTCCTTACCTCTTCTGTCTTCTTGATCCTGCTTTATGTTGCAAAACTGCTCTGGCTTGGTGCTGCAGTGGAGCTGAAGAGCGCTTTGGGGTCCTGTGCAGGGCATCCACAGCCACATGTGTCTCTGTGTCACACTGCCAGCCAAGGGGGCCAGCCACGCCGCGTGTGTGTGGAGTTAAGTGGGTCTCTGCACCCAGGGTGTGAGGCACCTCTGTGCTCCGGCCGTGCAGCCTGGCTGGATGCTGTCACAGGACACAGGACACAGAACACGGCATGGGAGGGCTGGAGGAGAGGGACTGGGGCTTACACAGCACACAGTACTTTATGAAGCTTCCAAGCTTTCACCCACCTCTTCCTGTGGTTTATTTTTTCATCTCTATTTCTACCCTGAGGTTTCCCCCTTCTCCTGGGGGACAGGCACTCTCCCGGCCAGTCCCACCCCGCTGCTCCCCCCGCGCTTCACAGGTGCGCAGTGGTCAGTGGCGCAGCAGTGCCTGCAGCAGTATCTGTCCCTCAGTGGCTTGGGTGGCAATGTCCAGCTCATCTCCAACGACATGTCCAGCCTGGGCTCCATCTGTCCTGCCCAGACCCGCTGGGCCGGCTGTCTGTGCCGGGGCCCTAAACCATCTTCCCACCATGGCCAAAGGCACCAGCTCGCCCCGCACGCCGGGTGAGTCTGTGCCAGCCCCATCTCTGCCCACTGCTGAGCCTGCTGATCAGCTCTGCCCTTCCCTGAACCGCTGCCCTCCTTCTCCTGCACCCCCATCCCATGGCCCCCCTCTACAGGAGTGAGGCGTCCCCTTGGCCCCACCACAGCCACAGGCACTGGAGCTCGCTCAGGGACACCCCTGCACCCCTGAGTGCCGGGACACCTGGGCTTTGCTCACGTCCCAGAAAGGACAAAGCCTGTGGCCAGGGCCAAGGGCCAGCCCCCTCCCCACTGCCCTCATCACAGCTGGCCAAGCAGTGGGGCCCCCACTATGTAACTGGTATTTGCTAATGGCACACAGCATGACTACCTGTGTTGGGAATCCCTAAATCACTGAGGTCGGCAGGGACCTCTAGAGATCATCCAGGCCAACCCTCAGCTCAAGCAGGGTAAGCAGGAGCTGGTTGCTCAGGACTTTGTCATGCTGGGTTTTGAATATCTCCAGTGACGGAGACTGCACAGCCTCTCTGGGCAGCCTGTCCCAGTGCTTGGTCACCATCACAGTAAAGAAATGGTTTTGTACATTCAGAGGATGTTCCACCAAGCCAGACACCTCACTGGAGAGGGTGATCAGGTTGGATAAGCATGATTTCTCCATACAGACTAATCCAAATCACTTTTTCATCCTTCATGCGTCTGGTAATGGTTTCCAGAATTATCTGCTCCATCATGTTCCCAGGGTTTGAGGTGAGTGTGTCTGGCCTGTAGATCCGTCTCTTGCCTGTCTTGAAGATAGGAATGACATTTGCTTTTTTCCCAGTCTTCAGGAACCTCTCTCGCTTGCCCAAAGATAATAGAGAGTGGCCTCCCAGAGTCAACACTCATGGGTGCGTCCCAACAGGCCCCACGGACTTCTGTATGTCCACTCTGCTTAGTGCTCCCTTATCTGGTCCTCCTCCACCAAGGGTAGGTCTTTCTTGCTCCAGACTTTTCCCCTGGTCTCAGGGGGATTCCTGAAGGCTGGTCAAATCTCTAAAGACAGAGGCCAAGAAGGCATTGAGCACGTTAGCCTTCGCTGTGTCCTTTGTCACCAGGTCCCCTGCCCCATTCAGCAGCAGACCTACATTTTCCCCAGTCTTCCTTTTGCTGTTGATGTACTCATAGTAGCCTTTCGTGTTACCTTCCATGTCCCTCGACAGATTCAGCTCTGGGCAGGCTTTGGCTTTCCTAACCCTATCCCTGCATGCTAGACCATGTCTCAGTGCTCCTCCCAGGCCACCTGCCCCTGCTGCCACCTCTCATGCATCTCCTTCATATATCTGAGTTCAGTCAGGGGCTCCCGAGTGTTGGACAGGAGCACAAACCACCTGCAGGTATTCTGAGGAAGCAATAAAGGACAGCTTACACAGGGTGGTGAGGCCCTGGCACAGGGTGCCCAGAGAAGCTGTGGCTGCCCCTGGCTCCCTGGCAGTGTTCAAGGCCAGGTTGGATGGGGCTTTGGGCAACCTGGGCTAGTGGAGGGTGTCCCTGCCCATGGCAGGGGGTTGGAACTGGATGGGCTTTAAGGTCCCTTCCAACCCAAATCAGTGATTCTATGAAATGCTGATAGTGGCATTTTCTTTGAGGAAATCTCCCTCCTCACCCTGCAGGGTCTGTGTACGAGATCGCAGGCAATGAATGCTGCTTGTCGACGGGCGACCTGCTGAAAGTCATGGCCGTGGTGCTGCAGAAGGTCGTTTGTGAAGACACAGAGACAGGGCAGACAAGGGAGCTGCCACCGACATTTAAGGGTGAGCATGGCTGCCCTGTCCCAGCCTGCATCCCATGGGTGTCCTCCTCCCCGGGGGAGACCTTTGCAGCCCCCGTGGGCTCAGCCTCATTGTCCCACAGGTCTTTTTCAGCCTGCCCCAGCCCTGGGGCCGTACCCAACACCACAGGGACCCTTCCTGGAGGGCAGCAGGCAGCGGGGCCTGACGCTGCACCAGGTGCTGGGCCAATGGAACGGGCGGCCAAAGCCCCTGCTGTGCCCTGCCGTCAGTCCCCACACCCTGCTACTGCACCCTGTCTATGAGGTGCAGGCCGCCATGCACCGTGAGTCTGGATGGGGCAGGCGGGGTGCTGCGAGATTCAGGGCAGGGTGCTGCGGGGTCGGGGTTGGGGCACTGAGGGGTTGGGTGGCGAATCTGGGGGGTCAGGGCAGGGATTCTTTGGGGTTGGGATGGGGGCGCTGCAGAGTTGGGGGCCTACACCAGTTTGGTGCTGGGACCCCGATGCACAGGGTGTGGGTGGCTGCAGGCAGGGCGACGTGAGGTGGGGTCCTCTCCCACACGGGGCTGGGGAGAGGCCGAGCACGGGGTCAGGGCAGCTCTGCCCCCGCAGTGCGTCGAGATGTGGTGAAGATCCCCTCCACACTGGAGGTGGACGTGGAGGATGTCACGGAGGAGGCGCAGCACGTCCACTTTGCCCGGCCGCTGCTGCTGAGCGAGATGCTGGGGATGGAGGAGGTGCTGCCAGCCAAGGCTGAGATCCTGGAGGGTCCGACTGGCCCTGCTGTCTTTGAGAGCGCCTGGGTGTCGCGGCTGCAACGGGGGCAGCAGCTGCAGCTCCATGGCTGCTTCCATGCCTGGCGGATCCTGGCCTCAGCCCCTGGCAGCGGCCGCCATTTCATCCTCTCCAGTGCCTACCAGGGCAGGTTCCGCCAGCGGCCTCGGCAGTTCACAGGGGTGCAGGAGCTGGCGGCCGGGCTGCAGGCCGGCCGGCCACTGCGCGTGGTGGTGACGCAGGATTGCGAAGGCCGGGGGTACGATGTGCCCCCACTCGGCGTGGGCGACCGTCTGGAGGCCCAGGGGCTGCAGGGGAACGGCCCCAGCACCCGGCTGCTCTGCCACCGTCACAGCGAGGAGGAGGAGGAGGAGGAAGGCGAGGAGCTGCTGCTGCCGCTGGACCTGGGAGGCGGCTTCGTGGAGGAGGCGTGCGACAGCAAGAAGTACAAGCTGGCAGAGCTACTGGAGCGGCAGTCGTTGCCCTGTGAGGTCCGGGTGGTGGCTCCCGACCCGGGGCTGGAGAGGGACATGCTGGGCGCCTTGCCTGCCCTGCGGCTGGAGGCTCGTCTGGACCAGCCCTTCCTGGTGGGCAGCTTCTGCGAGGAGCCAGAGGAGGGCTTCGAGATCCCACCACAGTGGCTGGACCTCTCCGTCCTGCTAAGTGAGGAACCCGTCCACCTCCCAGCCCCCTGCACCCGCCAGTCCCGGGTGGAGGAGCTGACTGAAGCCTTCTACTACCGGCTGCTGGCCCAGCTGCCCAGCCACCCGGCCCCACCACCCCCACGGCCCCCCAAGCCAGCACAGGCAGGCACGGGCCCAGGGGGAAGGCGCCCCTCGGTCCCCAGCACCTCGCTGGTAAGCGCCCGCCCAGCTCCTCCGCTGCCACCGCTCACAACCCAGCCCCGGTCAAGCACCCCCAACCGGTATGGCCGGCGAGGACCCCCCAGCAGTGCAGGTGAGGCCCCTGGCAGCTCCTGGGCCCCAGTCCCTCCACAGGGCTCAGCCCAGAGATGTGCCGCCCTGGCAGGAGGACGGGGCCCCCCAGCAGTGTCAGTAGGTCATGCTTAGCTGGCAGCGCTGCTGGCCACCACCTCCCCATGGCTGTCCTCATGGGAACCCTGAGCTGAGGACACCTGCCATCCCCTTGTCCCACATGTTGAGGCGACCCACAGGCTCTGCCCCATCCCCTTGTCCCACATGTTGCGAGGAACTCATGGGGGGCTGCCCCATCTCCCTGTGCCACATGTGGGAGGGCCTGTGGGGGCTGCACCATCCTCTTGTTCCACATACAGGTGGGACACATGGGGCAGCACCCCAACCCCTTGTCCCACCCAGGGACCATGGCACTCGGGGAAGCAAGGCTTGACCTCAAGGGCGATGGCGCAGTGAACACCACCAACAAACCCCTGGCCTCCATCTGCCATCGAATGCCTTCCCACCTCAGACCGCAGGGGACCTGTGGCCGCAGAGGCTGGTATCTGCAGTGGCAGAGCAGCTGCCACCACACCATGAGAGGCCCTTCTCCCTCCCCATGGCCTCAGTCCCTGCTGTGTCCAGGCGCAGCTCTGAGCAGGGAGGTGGGGAGGGCAGGTTGGGGTGTTCACCGCGGGGCTTCCGCTGCGGTCCGTGGTCGTGCGTGTCTGCAGGCTGTGCTCTCTCTTCCCTTCCAGGCACGGAGAGCCACAGCGATGAACACGATTACGAAACTGTTGATGACAACATTCAAAAGACAATTTGCAAAATGCAGACAATTTTTCCTTTCTAGTCCTCTAGTTTCTGGAAGCCACCTAGCCTCCAAATACTCTGGGACCTGACATGACATTGGTTACTTGCAGAGGCTAAATACACCCCTAGGGATCCACAGTGCAACCTCCAACTGCCTCGATCCCACAGAAAGGTGCCGACTTTCCTTGGAGGCAAGCAGCCCGTACGCCATTGGGACAGCCCTGGGCACAGAATAAATCCCCCTATTGTGCTGTGGGCTCTGTCCTCAGCTGTCACCCGTGAGAGTCTGACAGCAGCAGACCAGCACGCAGCTGGGCAGCCACCAAGATGCCACTGAGATGCCAGCCCAGACCCTCGGACATGGATCTCACGCTGTGGCATCTGGGCTGGGATTACAGATGCTTCCAGATGGAGATGTTTTGGGGTCAGCATGTCCAGACACTGTTTGGCACGTGGGGTGGGATGGGGTCAGGAGGAGACATGGCAAGGAACTTCACACAGTGTGAGTGATGCCCCAGCTGGGGCTGAAACCACCGATTGACACATTTTTACAATTGCATATCAAAAACAACTTTCATAAAGCAGAAGCTGTATTTTTCTCAAGTACAGCCAAACGTGCTTCTCACTCTGACCTAATTTCTCACCAAGGTTGTAGAAACATTGTAAAAACGTTGTGGCTTTGGGTTTTGCTGGCTTTTTCACCCATTTTTAACTGCACTCGCAACTGGAAGCAATGTCTGTCGTAGACCCTCCATGGTCCCCTCCTGCTTGCGAGTGTGCTTGTCACCCTCTTGCAGATTCTTGGCACCTACAAAGGCCCCTGCTGCACCCGTGGCATTGGACACAAAATATGACCTGAAAACCAAATAAGGACCAAAGTTCAACTCTTCTTTTTCTGGAAGTTTGACAAAGCCCCGGTAAACTAGCAGAGACAAAGACCTCATGGTCCTGATGTGCATTAAGGGAAAAGAGCTGACGAGGAGAGAGCTTTACACCGAAAGCAAGCAGGCATTTCACTCCTGCATCACACACTGCACTCTTCTTTCAAATCATAGCTGGAAAATAAATTTTAAATTTTATTTAAGACCAAACTGTTTTTTTTTTTTCCCGTCTTTCAGTGAAGATAGCTTTGGGTTCAGTTTTTCAGTTCATGTAATTCCTCACTCAGCACCTAGGGCAGAGTCCCAAAGCTGCAGAGAGGATCTTATTCATGTGAGCTTGGCTCAAATCCTAGCTCGGGTTTGGGCTGATTTCCTTCTCTGGCTCTGGATCTGCCCTGGGCTTTACACTCCGTATCAGCACTGTCTCCTCAAATCAATATTGTGGGAGAGACACTGACTATTGCTGGTGAGGTCCTTTCACAGAATACTCACCCAGGAGCTCTGACCTGCAGACAGGTGCTAGTCATTCATTAACTGCACCTAAATCAATCATAGGATCAGAGAATCACAGGATGATTTGGGTCGGAAGAATCATTTAAAGATCACCTGCTCCATCTCCTTCCACCAGAACAGGTTGCCCAAAGCCCCATCCAACCTGGCCTTGAACACTGCCAGGGAGCCAGGGGCAGCCACAGCTTCTCTGGGCAGCCTGTGCCAGGGCCTCAGCACCCTCACAGGGAAGAATTTCTGCCTCAGATCTCATCTAAACCGACCCTCTTTTAGTTTGAAAGTGTTGCCCCTTGTCTTGTCACTACAGACCCTGGTAAAAAGTCTCTCTCCATCTTCTATATAGGCCCTCTTGAAAGTATTGAAAGGCCACAGTAAGATCCTCCCAGAGCCTCCTCTTCTCCAGGCTGAACCACCCCAACACTCTCAGCCTGTCCTCATGGCTTCATATGACGCACAAAGCTTCAACCAAGAAACCCACCACAGTGGCAGGGGCCAACATGTGTTTGAGTTGCCCCAGAATCCAGATTTTTCTTCTCCTGGGGGAAAAACTAATAGCTGGACTACTGCTGGGGAGAGGATGGGCTCGAGGGAGGTGGAAGGGAGCAGAGCACAGAGGAAACTAGAATAACTGAAAACGCCCAAGTGCTTTTCCTTGTCCCCTTTATTTGAGCCAAAAGCATTCTGAGTTCGGATTTCACCATTAGTTCACAGACGCAAACTTTCTGTGAAACAGCCAATGCTTCTGTCCCCTAAGACCTATTCCAAATTGTCCTTCTAGCCAGACAACAGCAGATGCTCCTGGATGTTTTGAAGGTCAAACAACAGAGACTAGGCAAAGACTTAAACTCTCTCCCAACTGATGAGTTTTTCCTTCAGTTTCACTTCCAAAAATCATCAGGGATTTTCTTCCTAACCTGCACACCTCCTGCAAAAGGGAGATTACTACTTTTGGCTTCTAGAACTGCCAGACTCCACAGCCTGGAAGTTCACTTGTCATGCATCTACAGCGCAATTTAGTCCCAGAAGTGCACCGCAGGCTGCAGCCATGCCGCTCCCTGCACCTGAGCAGCTCGCGTGGGTTTTGCCCCAGCATTAACACCAGAAGCAGACGCCGTGGGTCTGCAGCCAGCCCCAGATGTACACACGAGGAAGAGCGGCTTCTTCAAAGCCAGTTCACCAGACCCAGGTAACAAAACCTCCATGACTTGCAGCTCCTGTGACGCCCTGAGCCAGCCAGCCCCTGAGCCCACACTCCCCGTTTGTCCAGCAGCCCTGGGAACTCGGCAGGCAGCAATCCCAGCCCAGCGCAGCGCAACGCTCCCATCTGGCAGGCGGCGAGTGCACTTCAGCGTCTCAGCATTCAGGCTCAAAGATCCCAGGTCCTGCTTTTCAGCAAGGCACTCACCACCCACCGTGGTTCTTCTTGTGAGCACAGCCAGGCACCTTATGGGGCCATGGTGAAAAATGCTCCTGGATGTTTATGAACTCCTGAAATGCTCCCATTAACAAACACAAAACAACCACCAGAAGGTGGTTTTCAGCTTTGCATTTTATATAACAGGAAGCATATCATGACTAAGAGGACGAAATACGCTGAAGCAGCCGCCCCCTCCCTGAACAAGGCAGGATGTTAAAAATAGTTTAAAGAAGAAAAATTTGTACCACGTAATGTAATTAATTTGAGCTTCAGCTAAAGTACTTTTGGTGGCAGAAATGACCCTGGCTGTATTTGTAACACTGATACAAGGGGTAGCTTTCTTCAGTGGTACAATTATCTAATTTCTTAAGTGTCCAGACATTCACTTCAGTATGATCTTTTAAAGCAACTTACTTCAAAACCTAAGGACAAAAATAACTATGGTTAAAGAAACTCTGAAGGCGTGGGCTGTGTTTTTACCCACGCGGCTAGGTTTGTCAGTGCAGATGGTTTTCTTCTTTAAGGAAAAAAGCCTCTAGAGCCACACGCATGCAAGACTACTCAAGTTAAAATTTTATTGGAAAGAGTCAAAAGCTCTAATAACAAGATCACCTCATAATACAAACATAGATTTAAATGCATAAACTAAACCAATTAAAAATCTATTCATGATTACTGTACATTAGTAGAATATTACTCTTGGCTACCCACTTTGTGAATGAAATGGAATGAAAGCTGAGTTAGTAGAAACAGCTCTAGAAACAAAAGACAATCTGCCCAGGACAAGATTAGAAAGAGGTTCTTCTTTCTAAGGCAGGCATCCTCTAGGGAGACAAAACCCAACTGAAGACTCTGAAGCTTTGAGTTCAGTTTTCCCATGTCTGTTTATGCTTTCAGTCACATGGTCACAGCATATAATCGAGTCCGGTTAACAGAATCCTATACGTTCTGCTTGTCCTTGAGTTCCAAGGAGGCACTCACAGAGTAACTGGGACTTTCACAGGCTAGAAAGAGCAAAGATTACCTTCCACGTCGCAGAGCTCGGCAGGGTAACTTGATACATAGACAAGCATTTGCTTACAACTAAATCCAGCTGGAAGTAACTTCACTCAGCATCCGTTGACTTATAGTGATCATCATCCACAGTAGAGTAGATGTGTCCCTCACTGCTAAGGAATTCAACAGCTTGCCTTTGAAGGAAAAAAAAAAAAAAAAAGGCAATTGCTAACTAGTTCATATCAACACCTTTCTCAGGGATTTCCCACTTCAGACCCCATCCCTACTGTTCCCTCCTGGCACCTGCCACAGGCAGCTCCTGGTGGCTGTGCCCTGTGAGCAGTTTAAGTGCTGCTCTACCCATCAGTAGGTACAGAAAGCTTCTCCAAAGCTCTAAGAGCTGCTGGGGAGCAGGTTGCCAGACTCTCCTGCCACAGAGGGGAAGGCCGCCCCTCTCAGTACTTCCCAGGTGAAAGTAGTACCTACAACTCTGCTTCAGAGGGGACAGAACACAGAAAGACAATGGACATTATTAACGTCTTTAGGCTTCACTCTTTTTCTAAGTCTCAGGGAGGACAAGTAAAGAGACAGCAAAGGAGAAGAGAAAAGAAACAGTCTAATCCCAAGTTTTGATCAGCGTGCAGAAAGCAAGGTAGTCCTGAACAGGAGACAGTGCTGCTGAGACACTGCAGTACTCCCAGGTACCGATTGCTTTGCTACTGAACTGTTAAACAGTTTGTTTTGAAAACAGGAGTGAAGCATTTTATCACCCCGTCGACAATGGCTCATTCATTCCAAGCTGCTGAAGACTTCAACAGTTCTGGCTCACTACTGCATCCTACTGGGAACATCTGAAATTACTAGAGCTGCTTCACAAGTAAGGACCTGGCCTTGCCCACTGTTTTCCTCTCTGCCTCCTTTTATCAAACTCCAGGAAGAACCAACTGGATTTCCAGAACATCCTTCATTTCTACAGACTTACTTGATTGTTGACATGCTCATATTGTGGAGCTGAAGTTTCAACTCTTGAAGACTCATACCTTCTGGGACAGGACAGTTTTTAATCAAGTTCAGCACCTGGAAAAACAAGAACCACCATTAACAGACAGCTAAGCTTCCAGCTAAGCTTCTCCATTTCTCCATCATCAATGGACAGCAAGGCTAAGAAAGCACTATCTGTCTTCAAACAGTAACTGAGCTTGCATTTCTTTGTCCTACATCACGCCGCAGCAGCCTCCACTGCGACTGCCATGTTCCTGGAGAAGCTGCTTGCACCAACCTGACTCTGATGCGCTGTGAGTCCGTTCACTGGTAGGCTGCCACCTCCTCCATAGCCCCCTGCGTCACTGATCCCAGCGGAGGAAAATGACTGCGGCACCCTTGATGCTGACTGCAATTACGAGAGTAAAGTTGCTGTGGTTACACAGGCGGCCACAAGCCCACGGCATTAAAGACTCAGAGTTATTTCAGAGAGACAGTAATTAAAAATAGATTCCCAAAGAAACCGCTGGAAATGGACTGCAACACACTCTCTCTCCAAGGAAGCCAGGACTCCTGTTACACCTTCACTGTAGCCCTCCAACAGCTTCAAGCTTTCCAGCCCCACAACTTATGTACAATTTCCACAACGAGCCCAGAGGTCCCTCTTTTTGGGAGACAACCAGTAACCCGGTAAAGGCCAAGATGGGATCAGGATCTTCAAGTACGTACCATAAGATTTTTTCTGAGGATCATATGTGCGTTGACAATCTCTAGTATGTGTGTGGTGAACTCATTCATATTTTCCAGAGGCATGATCTTAAATGCCACCAAGCTTTTCTTATTCTTTCAGAGGAAAAAAAAAAAAATTAACATCACAGGAACACGCTTAACAGCCAATCCAACCATTCTCTCCAGGAACAGGGATAGTGGCAGGTAGGGAGCTTGCCTGCACCTAACAGGGTTATTTCTCTTTCTAACCGGCTGGGAATTAACTGCACTTTAACACATGCACCGTTATTTGAATATTTATTCATATATTTAGTTACAATATTTAGTTATGAGGCAACCACACCACTTAATACGCTACAAGAAGCGTCCCAACTAACCAGAATCTGGTCTAAGCTCTACAGTACAAACACCCAAGAACCTGGTGGTCAGAATTCTGTTCCGCTGTAACCAACACACTGACACAGAGTGGCATTTTAAATGGGTCCTCTGTCCTTTGCATTTAGGAACTGAAGTGTTATTAAATACAGCCCTGGCAAAAACATTCAAGGATTTGTCCACAGGAAAGGATGAGCAAAGACCACGATGAAGCTGATATTCTAAAGGCAGCCCACCAACGCTGTGCCAGATCACCAAACCTTCACGCCACTGCTCCGGCCTCATGACCTGAGGAGTCAGACACGGGTAACATCATCTTACCTGGAAAGAACGAAGATGACCAGCTACTTTTACATAAGTTCCTGGAGGTACCACCACATTCTCGCCACCTGCCTCCTAACAGAGAGGAAAAGGAAAAAGGAAGGTTTTGCAGACTCACATTTCCATTTCTCAGTTATCACAATAAATGACCTAGGAACAGCGGCTTATCTCAAGCAAACACAAAACAGCACGCATTCCTACATCCAGTAGGAGCAGATGGGTAAACATAACCATAAATGAAAAATAAGAGAAAAAAATATTTTGTTGTTTGAATGCACTGTACAAAACTCAAACTCAGTTGCCTGCTCTGCCGTCTCTGTCCACTTCTAAAGATTTTCACAGAGCAACAAGATGAAAGAACCCTCAAATAGTAAAACAGCAGGTGTTCAACTATGTAACTTGGCTAGAGGAATGCAAGCAGTCCAGAACTGGTTTTGAAGTTACAATAAAGTTGCAGTTAAGCCAAATGAATCTCTGCCTAATTACTCTTCCAAAGTTGTTAACTGAACTCAGCTGTTTGCCTTAAAACACGTTACAATAACATGGGCTAGCATTAAAATTATCAGCAATTCAGGAGGCATGCATCAGAAAACAAGACAATATTCATCAGTACATGTCTTTGCCTCAGTCACTGAGCCACACAGAAAAATCCCTGTTCACTTCCTCTCCTGTATTTCTACACAAAGGTACCGAGGTGCACCTCTTGGTTCAGCTGTGAAGTAATGGTTGAGCTTAAGCAGCTAAACTCTAAAAAAATTATTCAAAGTGATTCAATGTAGAACCACATATGAATTACACAACAGGAGAACAGTCACGTACAGCACCAATGATTTCTGCTACAGCCGCATCTCCCTTCAGAGATCCTCCTTCAGAGGCATTCCTAAAACACTTTTCAGAACAGCCACATCTTTTTCTGGCTCTCTTCACCGCTCCCAAAACCTTTTAAAGCAGTGTGTTCATAAGAAATCTGGTGCTTACATCAGTATCAACCCACTGCCTGACGTCCATCGGGGCTGCTGTCATGTCATCCACTTTGTAGAGAATGTTTGTCGGTGCCTTCTCCGCGTGCCGAATAATCCCCATAATGGTGACCTGCGTTGGAAGAAGGAAGAGTTTATTTGGGAAGGCCCCGGGAAACGAGTCAGCTTTATCCGCAGCCTTCCCGCGCACTGCTTTCCCCGACGCCCACCTGGGAGATCTCCACATCGCGGATCCGGAAGGTCTCGTCGACCTGCTCGGCTGCCAGCAGCTGCGACACGGTGCAGGGCACGATGTTCTGGGAGCGGATCCTCTGCAAGGGACGGCGGGGCCGTCAGCGCCGCCGGGGAGGGGCCACCCCTCGCCCCGCTCCTCCGGCCGCCGCGGCCCAGCGCCCCGGGGCCAGCCGATGCCCCGCTGCGGCCTACCTGCTTCTTCTCCGCCTGGGTGCCGGCGGGCGAGCCGAAGCCGCCCGGGGACTGCGTGTAGCCGCCCGCGGGCCCCGAGGAGCCCACAGTGCCGTACCCGCCGTCAAAGGTACCTGAGGGGGGCAGAGAGAGAACCTGTGAGGCGGTGGCGGTGACGCGCCCTCCGTCCCTGCCGCCACCGCCATCACGGGGCGCGGCGGCGGCCTCGGCCCCCCCCCCGTCTCCGGCGGCCCCGGGCGCCCCGCACACCCGCCCAGGCGCCGCCCCCGGCCCGGCCGCCCCCCGCCGCCCCCGGCCCGCACCGTGCCCGCTCCACATGGCGGAGACCGAACGTCGGGCGCCCGCCGGCCCGCGCGCGCCGCCCCTCCTCGCGCCGCCGGCTCCTGCCCAATCCATGGGCGCCGCTCCGCCGGCCAGAAGCCAATCGCAGCCCTCCATCTTCCGGCTTCTTCCAATAGGGGGAGGCCGCGGGGAAGCGGCTGACGCCATTGTGAGTGAGGGCGCTGCCCGGCCACTCTGAGGTGAGGGAGGCGGTAGGGGAGGCGGAGTTGGGCTGCGGGCACGGCACGGCACGGCAGGGCACGGCACGGCACGGCAGCCGCTGGCCGGCATGCAGCCCGGTATGCAGCCCGTCGCGTTCCTCCTGCTCTGCCCGCTGGCCGCGGCCCTGTCAGGTAAGGGGAGGCAGCGTGCGCCGCTCCCCGGCTGAGCGGGGAGCCCCGAGGGGTGCCCGGCGGCAGCTCCGCGTCCCCCGCCCCGCTGAGCCTCGGCGTCTCCCGGCAGGTGCAGGGCGCTTCTGGCACATCACCGACCTCCACTGGGACCCCGACTACAACGAGGCGGCGGGTGCCGGGCAGGTGTGTCCCTCGGGCGGCTCCCGGGCAGTGCCCGCCGCCGGGCCCTGGGGCAGCTACCTCTGCGACGCGCCCTGGCGCCTGCTCGTCTCCGCAGCCCGTGCCATGAAGAGCCGCCTGCAGCGGCCGGACTTCGTCCTCTGGACCGGGTGAGGATGGGCCGCGGCCGGGCCGGGGTCCCGCCGGGAGCGGCGGTCGGACGGGCTCTGAACTCGCCCACTGACGGGGCTCTCTTCAGCTCACCTTCTCCGCCCTCCCGCTGCAGTCCTGGGGGCTGAGGGACGGTGTCTGCTGCTTTAGAGAGCTGCTCCTCCGAGAGGAGAAACACCAACTATTCCAGGAGCTGGCAGTGGGGGTTCTGGGGTTACGCCTTGCTCTCGGGCTGTGGCATGATCCCGCCTGCACCGAGGGCTTGGAGGGGAGAAGGGGCAGCCGCAGGGCCGGGGCATAAGGAGTGTGGGGGGGTCCAGGGCTCTTTAGATGGTAACCATTTTGGAGAGGTGAGATATGGATGTGCCTTATAATGCAAAATGGAGGCTTTGGGGAGAGCGTAACTGTGAGGAGGCCTCTCAACACCGGCAAGAAGGTCCTCACAAGCCCCAGCAGTGAGAAACAGTATGGTAAGGGAAGGGTCACAGTTTGCTGTCCTTCCTTTTCTTTTTAATTGTGGCCAGCCCTGTCTGACTTCATACAAACTCTGTGTACCTTAAACACTACGGGGAACGGGACGTGCTTTTTTTGGTACTGCAAGTCCTGCCTGTTAAAGGCAGTGGGAGGAGAGCATTGCAAAACAGTCTTACGGCATTTCTTCAAACTGTAGAGGCACCTGGGAGACTTGTCTGAAAAACGGGCCGTTCTGCTTTAGAAGTATGAAGAACCTCCCCTATGTTTTCTCCTAGTACGCTCTCCAGAAATAGGTACCCTGTTCTACAGGAGGCGTCGATAGCACTTACAGACAGTAAAAGCTTTATTTTGCATGATTATTGTAAGTGTACGCGTCCTCTTGTAATGCTTGTTTTTCTTCTAACAGTGCACCATCAGCCTGTAATATGCTCTAACCTCCAGTCCTAGTTTGCGGTGCCTGACCCCATGTTTTCATTTTGTGTCTCTGCGGAAGGTTGTTCCTACTTAGAAGTAGTTATTGGTCTATAAAGACTTCATGTTGATTTTTCTTTTTCCTTCAAACTATTTTCTCCAGTTCTTTGACATCACTTTGAATTTTGATCTTCTTCTTCGATGGTCTTATTGACAGCCCAGCATCATCTACAAATGCCATAAGCATATTAGTGAAAACATAGAAGTGTGTATCTGCCACGTATTTGGAGGCAGACCTCAGCGATCACTGCCTTACTGGAGGCATTCCTTTGTTTCATTTTAATGAGAGTTGTTATCCTGCTGTTCAAACAGCTGTGCAAACAGCTTTGCTTCACTATTGCCGATCAGATGGTGACCTGAGATTGCAAAATGCTGTTCCTTGCAATATTTCCAGTCAGCTTTAGTGTCTATTAAAGGCACTGAGGCAGAGTGAGCCTCTACTTCATATGCTTGTGTATAGGGTTTTTCAAGGTAGAATAAAAGTGGAGCCCATTTTCACTTTGAGTAATTCCTTGAAACTCCTCCAGTGCCTTGGCCAGTCAACATAGCGCTGGTTTCTGCCCCCAAAAGCTTCAACTTTATCTTTATTCTCTCAGAGGCACAAAGAGAAGTAAGCACGTTTCTCTGACTTGCTTCTCACTTTAAGTATATGCCCTGTTAGTCACAGACAATGTGCTGCTTTTGTTTTTCTAGAGATGATACTCCTCATGTCCCGAATGAGAAGCTTGGAGAAGAAAAGGTTCTGCACATAATAGAAAATCTGACTTCTCTGATAAAAGAGACATTTCCAGGTAGGAGGTGAGGAGATGAGAAGGGCACAGGGAAGAGCTCTTCAGGGTGGAGACATGACAGGATTGGGAAGGCATGGAAGGGGTGCGGTTGCTAGAACTCCTTTGTCCTCGTCCTAGTTGCAGTATGGCGTGAGGCGTGTCTGAATTGAGGCATCTGATGCGCACTCGTTGCTTCAGGTTAACTCACTCATAAGAGAGGAAAATAAACATTTCTGTAATTAGTCATTAAGACAGAAAAGGCTGCAAGGAGTGTTATTGATGGTGAAAACTCACTGATTCATCTGTACAGCCATGGCTCTGGGGTGGCTTGTCCCAAGGAGGGATGGTCTTTGCAGTGTTGTACCCCAGTCAGTGCAACCATGTGGCTGTGGTGAGGAAGATTTGCTTTTGCAAAGCTCTCAAGCCATGCTGTTCTTTCCAAGTCTGTGAGTGCCTCAGGCAGCTTTGGTGCCGAGGAACTCTGAAGCAAGCAGCAATTCCTCTGTGCCTCCTTTTCACTGTCTCTAGATACTAAAGTCTACGCGGCGATGGGCAATCATGATTTCCACCCCAAAAATCAGTTTCCAGGGAAGGAGCACAGGATCTATAACCGAACAGCTGAACTGTGGCATCCCTGGCTGAATAATGCTTCCGTTCCTCTTTTCAGAGCAGGTATGGCACCACTGGCTCGTGTTGGCAGCACTCTGGGGAGATGGGGGTGGTTAGGAGAATACCACAAATGGTTTTCCCTGCTTCTGTGCTCAGAGTAACAGTATTTATAGAGTGTTTGCAGAGAAAGGGTCCAATTTAATGCTGATTTCTGGCACTGAATTCTGCTTGCAAGTAAAAGAAGTTTCTTTATGCTTTAGTCTCTCCTGCTTTCCTCAAGTTACTGGAAGGTGTTCCTACAGGGAATAGTGGTGAGCTTCAGTGGAAGAAAAAAGATCTTTTAGGAAAGCTGCTGGCACAGGCCAGCATTGAAGCTCTCTAGAGCTGCCCAGCTTGTAGTGCTGCATGCTGTCCCTGTGCAGGGTCTCCCTTCGCCTTGAGGGGCATAAGTGTGACAAGAGGTACGCGGGAGGAAGAGCCACTCCAAGTCCCCATCCTGGAGTGGTCTGAGGGCCTCTGGCACCTTGTCCAGATAGCGAATCTGCTGTGGCTATTGCCAGGGAGAGCTGAGAGGGATGAAAACAAAGGGATCTGGGGTCACAGCAACCAGCGTGACCAGATCTCCAGCTCTTTCCCTGCTGGTTGCATTTTTCAGGAGCTTTCTACACTGAGAAGCTGCCCAGCCCAAGTTCAAGGGGACGAATGGTTGTCCTCAATACCAATCTGTACTATGACCAGAATGACGAGACAGCTGGTGAGGAAGATCCTGGAGGGCAGTTCCAGTGGCTGGAAGAAACACTGATCAATGCCTCTCGAGCAGATGAAATGGTATTAAAGGAAATGACTCAACAAACTAACTTTTGTAGAGGGCTTCTCCCAGCCTGGAAGCTCTCTCACTCCTGCTCTTCCCTCCGTGCAGTCATGGCAAGCCAGTGCTCTCTGGGAAGTGTGGGCTTTGCGTTCAGTGCAATTCTTGCTTTTGTAGGTCTACATCGTGGGGCACATCCCTCCAGGCTTCTTTGAGAAGAAACGAGGCAAGCCCTGGTTCCGGAGTGGCTTTAATGAACGATACTTGAAAATCGTGCAGAAGCACCACAGAGTGATTGCTGCCCAGTTTTTTGGGCACCATCACACGGACAGCTTTCGAATGTTTTACAGCGGTACAGGTACAGTGCTGGCCACCCAAGCATTTGCATGACAGCTCTGCCAAGTCCCAGAAGATCACTGTTGATGAGATTTTTCAGTGGCTGTTAGCTGAATGCAGCTGAGAGGCCGGAAAAAGCTTGTAAAATGCCTTGATCAGCATGAGACAACAGTGGTTCTCATCTCCATCCCCAGCCTGTAGCTCCAGCCCTCCTCCCCATTTACCCTCAAACTTTGTTGTTTCCCCTCAGTGCCTTGCAACTTCTTGCCTGCTCCCTGTTGATGGGTTTTGGACATCAGCTGAGACATCAGGGAGCAGTTACGAATCTTCGCATTGGGGTTATGGGTAGTGCTCTGGGTCTCCTTTGCTGAGTGTGGTTCTCTTGTGCACCCTCACTGCAAGAGTCTTTGACAGGAGTGGAAAGCCTGTTCTCAGCTGCAGCAGACCAGCATTCAGTCCCTGATGCCGTTCAACGTGCTGATCTTTGTGTGTGCTGTTGTAACTAGGGCTGGTGAGAAAGCCGCTCTTTGCAGCGTGATCGGTTCCTGGGGCACTCACTGCAGCGTGGCCAAGGTGTGATACAAGCCAGGGTCTCCCATTGATGGGTTGTTTTGCCTTTCTGTTAAGGTTCTCCAATCAATGTCATGTTCCTGGCCCCTGGAGTGACTCCCTGGAAAACAACATTACCTGGAGTGAACAATGGAGCCAACAACCCTGGGATTCGGGTGATCGACTATGATCCAGACACCCTTCAAGTGTTGGTAGGGGGTCCCTGTGTGCTGCACGCTGCAGTTTTAGAAGGGTGCTTTAATTCCTGGTTTTAATAGGCAGGAGTACAGGAGCCAAGCAGCTATGTAGGAGAGGACATCAACCATGATATTTCAGCCTCATGTCTAGCACAAAAATTTAGTAAGAGTGCCAGTGAGTAAAGGCAGGGCGACCACAGTCAGCTGGCATGGGATGAGTTCCCCAGGACAGTGCAGGACAGGTTTTGTCGTGTTCTTCATGTCTTTAGCTAGTTTCTGTTGACACTTGCTTTACTACTCAGGTAATGTGGATTGCAGAACTTCTCTTTGGGGACTGACAGATTTGTCAAACCCCCTCCAAAAACTTGTAACTGTCTAGAAAATTGTTTGGGTCCCCCCTATTTTTGATTAATTTGTAATGGATCTGAATTTAGGTGAATCGTAGGGGCAGCTTCTCTTTCCTTTGCCTCTTGCAAAGAGGCAGAGGATGGAGTGTTTGTGCCTTTCTCTGCAATGGGTGAAGCAGCTTTGTAGATGCTTTCTTTACATGAGAAACTAATGCTAAAATACTGTGGAAGGCTGGGGAGCTAGTGAAGCAGAGAGAAAAAGGGCAAGAGAGTGAGAACAGAAGTTGTGAAAAACTTTAGTTTGTTCACAGTTGAGAAAGTAACTTCACTCAGTAAGTAACACTACTCCAACCCTTCCTTCTGCCAGTGGACAGTGTTGATAGTAAATAAGAGTGATGCTGAAGCAGGCCAGGCTCAGAATTCCTGATGTTTGGAGGTAAAAGTCAAGCAGACGGAAGCCATCACTTCATCACTTACGAAGCAGGATGCTTTTGTGGTGGTTTCTGGAGGCTCTCACCGGGGGTGTCTGTCCCCTGGTTCACATCTCTGTAGAAGGCACCTGTTGGGAGGCAGCTCACCCCTCACGGGGCAGGGTGACACGCTGCCCGCGGTGAACACGTGTCTGTGGTGCTGCACACCAGTGCCTGGGAGAAGGGGCTGGTTGCTTCCCAGCCAAACGTTTCACTCAAGGGCCAGTCCTTTCCTGATTTGTCCCCGTTGTGGTTTTCTCTCCCTGCAGGATATGGTTACTTACTACTTGAACCTAACTCATGCCAACATCATGGCCTCAACATGGGAGGGAGAGTTCCCGACATGGGAGGAGGAGTATAGGCTGACAAAAGCCTTCCAAGTCCCGGATGGCTCTGTACGCTCCATGCAAACAGTGCTGGAGAGGATATCCAAGGATCCGCACTATCTGCAGCAGTACTACGAGTTTAACTCTGTCAGATATGACCTCACCCTGTGCGAGGAGGCCTGCCGTGTTGATCATGTTTGTGCCATCAGGGAAGTCGATTTTACAAAATACAATGAGTGTGTTAAAACCAGCAGCTCGGCCTCTGCCATCACCAGTGTTTGGCTTTTCTTTTTCTGCTTGCTCTTAGGACTCCTCAGTCCCCAGCAAGCGCTGCAATGACAGAGAAATGGAAGAGAGCAGAAGTTCGTGATGCACATGAATCAGCCATTGTGAATGCTTTTAGCATTGAGAACTTAATTGGAAACCAAAACAAAATCAGTGGCTTTTACTAAAAGCTCTGTGATGTTGATTTGAAATCTTCTAGAAAAGCTTGATGTATCAGGAAAGGGCAGTGATTGCCACAAAGTCTTTTTGTGCTAGATTGACCTGCATCAGGGAGTCTGTCTCCCTTCCACTGACCTCTGAGGTAGTCCCACAAATTGGATGGAGATGAGGACTTTCACTTACCAGGGATGAGAGCTGAGAGCTGCCGTCTGTTCCCAAGGACTCTGCTGCCACGTGGGTTCCTCGTGTTGGTGCACGCTTCTCTTCTGGAAAGACCACACAACCGTGACCTGGCAGGTCTTGTTTTGGTGGCCTTGTGCAGCAGCAGCCTTGCCTTTGGCTGATGAGCAGAGCCAGGTGGGAGCCAGTACAAAGTGGTGGTGGGGACCCTTTGGGTACGGGCGGATGAGACACAGGCAGAACGTGTCTTGTCTGTAAGAGACAGCTCTGGGCTCTCCCAGGGGTCTGACGGGGCAGAGTGGGAGCAAGGTCGTGGGGTGTCATGGCTGAGAACCCGCCCTGGCTGATTGTTTGCATGCTGCCAATGGACTGTTCTGCCAGAAAGGTACGGGCAGAGAGCAGAAGGGGCTGTGGGGGTGAGGACAAAGTGTGCCTGTGGAGCAGCGGAGGCTGGGCCCTGCCAGGGCAGCCGCAGTGGAACGGCTGTGTCGTGTTGGAAGAGGAGGGAAGATGCAGGGGCAACGGCTGCCTGCGGCGTGGGGGTTTCGCAGCCGTGGTGTATTTGCCCCGGTAGCACCTTCAGAGCGATGGTGCGGGTGCCTGAGAGCCGCTGTCAGGGGCTGTGCCGGGGTGCTCGGGGCCCCTCTGCCAACGCTGTTCCCCCTGCTGCTGGCCCCGCAGCGCTGGCTGCCCTGCCCGGGCCTCTGCCTGCTCGGCAGCCCTGCCTTCCCGCTCCGCTGCACCGGGCAAACGCAAGGGACCGGTGGGACGCGCTTGCAGGGGGATTACAAACCCGACCGTTCCCAAGCTGGCTGCTTTGGTTCCTGTTGATCCCCGGGTTTGCAGCCTCCTGTGGGGGGTACGGGGAGCCCCCCGAGCCGAGTGCGGCAGGTCTCCGTGCGGTGGGGGCGGCGGTGCCCGTGGCAGCGCCCTGGGAAGCAGCTGGAGTCCGATTAAAAAGGTTGTGGAAAAAATGGTGCGGGTGAGCACCGCTACAGCTTGCAGGGCTGCGGTTTTTCTCGGGGGGGGGGGGGGGGGGGGGGGTGCTGCGTCCCAGGAAAGGGCAGGAGCTGCTGCCTGCGGGTGCTCTGGGTGCGGGAGGGGCCGGGCCCGGGGGCGTGCAGGGAGATGGGGGCGGGATGCGGACGGAGACCCGGGGGGGTGTAGGGGTGACCCGGGGTGTGTGTGGGGGGGTGTAGGGGTGACCGGGGAGTGACGGGGGGGGGGTGTAGGGGTGACCGGGTGTGGGGGAGGGGTGTAGGGGTGACCGGGTGACCGGGGAGTGCCCGGGCGGGACGCGGGGGCTGACCGGGGGGGGGAGGGGCTGCACCGCCCGGCCGCGGGGGGCGGGAGCTGACGGGGCGGGGTCTGCCCCGGGCGGGGCCGGGAGTGGGTGCGGCCGTGCCGGCCCCGCTGATGGCGCCGCGGTTCGGGCCGCTGCAGCTGGCGCTGGCGGCGGCGGGGGCGGCGGCGGCGGCGCTGGACGTGTGCGCTGACGGGTGGGTGGCGGCGCAGTACGCGCGGGGCGGGCAGCCCGGCTGGGCCGCGCTGGTGCTGGCGCTGCTGGCCGCCGCCTCGGTCGCCACTCAGGCCTGCAGCTGGCTCTGGCTCCGCTCCGACCCGCCCGCCCTGCGCCCCGACGTGCCCCCATGGCTGCTCGCCGCCCTCCACCTCCTGCAGCTCGGCTTCCTCTTCAGGTGCGGTATCCCCTCACTGCATTCCGCCGGTACTTCCTCCCCGGCATCCCCCCGGTACCTCCCCCCCCCCAATCCCCATCCCGAGGCATCTGCCGGGCAGCCCCCCTGCTCCCACCGGCCGCTCCGCCCCCCAGGCTGCCCCCCCCCCCCCCCCCCCCCCCCCGCCCCGCTGCTGCGGGGACACAGGGAGCCGGACCCTGCAGCTCCCGCTCTGCCCGGGGAGTCCCTCGGGCATCCCGACACCCGGGGATGGGCAAGACGGGGCACCTCCCGTCCGAGGGACTCCCCGGGCCGAGCGGTTTGGCCCGGCCCCGGGTTGGAGCCAGGTGGAAACGTGTCGGTTGGAGCCACCCGCGTCCCAAAGCACCGGCTTCGCTCTGCCTCCCGGTACCGTCTCTGCTGCGGGGGGCTCCTGCCGAACCGAGCGGCGCTGGGTGCCAGAGCTGCGGGAGCGGTGAATGCCCCAAAACCTTGTCTCGGCCTTGGCTGTCCCGGCTGTTTGGGGAAGCAGCGTGGCTGCGCCGTGCCTCCCTTCCCGGGGGAAGGAGACAATCCGGCTGCTTCTGCCGAGGGCGATGCTCGGTTTCACGCACGAACTTCGCACGGAGGGTGGATGTCACGTAGACCCTGCGGTGCTTGGCGTGGGACGGGGGAGGAAGTGGTCTGAGCATAAACCGGAGCATTTTAAGTTGTCCTGCCAGGGCAGCATGAGGACCGAGGGGAGCGCTGCATTGCCACCCAGCAGCCCCTCACCGCTGGCCGCGTCCCCACGCAGGTGCCTCCACGCTCTGAAGGTGGGCTGGAAGGTGTGCTGGGCGAAGGCGGCGGAGGAGGAGGAGCAGAGTCGCATGGCCTTCTTCTCCCACGACATCAGCATGCTGCGCCTCTTCAAGACCTTCCTGGAGAACAGCCCGCAGCTCACCCTGCTGCTATACGTTATCCTGCGGACAAACAAGGCAGAGCCCTCCCAGGGTGAGGGGCCTGGGGCCAGGGCGGGGGGCTGCGGGGGTGCAGGCTTGAGGTCAGAGCGGGTTTGGACAGGATGGACCAGATGGGCTGTCCGGGGGCTGCAGGACCCAGCAGGACACTTGTTCATCTGTCCTTGCTTGAGGTGTCAATCTTCTCCCAGCCACTCCTTCCCTTGACATGACACACGGGAGTGGACCCCTGTCCTGCGCTCGTGTGCCCCAAATGGACTATGGTGGGCAGGGTTGAAGTGGGGGACCTCTGTGGTCATTCCCCTGTGCGCCCCGGGAGAGGCTGAGGGTCAGCAGAGAAATCAGGAGCCCGCTGGGAGTGGGGAGATGCCGTTGTGGATGTGGACAGAGGGTGGAGCGCAGACCACCGAGGCGGTGCTTTGGTGCCCATCCTGGGGTGGGGAGCAAACATCACTGCAGTGAAGGGGGGAGCCCAGCCATGCGCTGCTTGGGTGGAGCCAGCACCCATCTCCTGCCCACGTCGGCTCAAAGCTTTCCTGGCTGAGAGACGAGCTCTGTAGAAGCCACTTCGTCCCTCTGCTTCTTCCCCATCTCCTGGGCATGGCTGGGCACCAGCCTCTTCTTTGGGGATGGCAGGAGGCTGGGGGAGAGGTGCTGGTGCTGAGGCTCTGACCCTTCGCAGCAGCTGCTTTGCGAGCTAGTGGGGAGCTTGTTTGAGCAATGCTGGGCAAGGGGAGGTTTGGGCCAGGCTGGGCCCCCTCAGTCTGCCCTCAGCATCTCCACCACCGTGTTTGCAGGACTGGGGATCTGCACTGCATTCCTGTGTGTGACCTGGTCTCTACTGGACTACCACCAGTCCCTGCGCTCCTTCCTGCACGACAAGTACGAGCTCAGCCTGGGCTCCTCCATCATCTACTTTCTGTGGAACCTCTTCCTCATCTGCCCCCGTATCCTCACGGTCGCCCTCTTTGCCCTGCTCTGGCCCTACGGCGTGGCTGTCCACTTTCCACTTGTGTGGCTGGCGATGTTCCTCTGGGTCAGCCTGCAGGGCACGGACTTCATGGAGTCACCTGGCCCCGAGCAGCTCTACCGGGCCATGGTGGCTGTGATCCTCTACTTCAGCTGGTTCAATGTGGCGCAGGGGAGGACACTGTACCGCAGCATCATCTATCATGGCTTCATCCTGGTGGACAGCACGCTGCTGGCCCTGTCCTGGCTCTGGTACCGCTTCCCTTCTGATGAGCACTCATACCTCATCCCAGTGGTCTCCGCCGCCCTGCCCTGCTACTTGCTGGGGCTGGTGCTGAGAGTCACCTACTACAAGTGGCTGCACCCCAATGTATGGGCGCAGCAAGAAGGTGCCTACGACGAAGTGGATGCTAACAGGAGGAGCGACGAGCTGGAGTTTCGCTCGCTTTCGGCGCCCGACCTCGTGAACAGGCGGATGCGATGGCTGGCCCAGACCCAGTTTGCAGTTTCCCGACCAGCAAGGCAGCACTCCCTGTACAGGGCTGCTGCTGTTGAGTCTGCTGTCTGAGGCCAGCTCCTCCAAAGAAGTGACTTGACTTGCTGGGGAGATAGATCTGTTAGTCCTGCTTCTGATTCTGCGCCCCCCCGCCGGCTGTTGTTTTGGGCAGCTGGAGGGACCTGGCAGAAGCCGGGGTGATGGGCAAGCACCTGGCAAGTCCTGTGGTACACAGCACAGCGCCCATGGCTGTGCCCTCGGGGAGAGCCACTGTGTTCATGGGCGGGGTGGGGTGGGGTTCCAGCACGTGGCTGCACTGCCATGTTGGCTTCTCATGTTATTTATTAATGGTTTTTAAAAAAAAAAAACCCACCAAAAAAAAAAAAAAAAAACACACACAGAGAAAAAAAAAAACCCTGCAATGGTTTGTTCTCTCTGTTTCTGCTGCTGCCGTTGCTCTTTGGGGAGGTGGGTGCCGGTGTGGGGGGGAGAGCTTGTTCCCTCCCTGGCAGCAACTATTTGATCTTTCTGTTTCCAGGCAGGATTTTCCTCCTCCTGTTTTGCTGTGAAGGTCAAAGGTGGCCTGTTATCACCATGTTCAGAGAGGGACGGGGAAGGGGCAGGGACTCCCCTGCATTGGGAGAGTGGTGGCCTTGGGTGGGCAGGGGTGGTGGGGTGCTCGTGCCCTGGGGAGGGTGGTGTGGGATGGTGCAGGGTCAGGGCAGGTGGGGGCCATGCCCTGCCTTGTGGTAGTGCTTCAGAAATGGGGACACACATTCCAATGTGGATTCTCTGTGGACAGAAACATTGGTTCGGTCCCGTGACATCTTTGCCGGATCCCTTCCTGCTGTGGGCTGAGGGAGAGGGGCAGCGCTGAAGCTTCGTGCTTGAAGCTGGGCTCAGATGCCAGGGCTGGGCACGTCACCCCTTTCCTGCTGCCCCAGCCCCATGCTGTTCTCCTTAGAGCAGCAAATTGGGGGGGGGGGGGCTGGCAGGATGCAGCAGTGCCGTGGGACCCTGTCCTCCTGGGGGATAGTGGCCGTGTCCCGGTGTATGGCTGCAGCCTGGTTCAGTGCTTCTGGCTTCTTATGGCCGCCTTATGGTCCCTTTGCCAGCATTCCCCCCCGCCAGGCAGTGCTCCCAGCGCCATGACCAGGCTGGTGTTGGCCACAACTGGTTTCTCAGCTGTGGGTGCCTGTCGCTGTGGTCAGTGTGGGGCCGCGCTGGCTCCTGGGCACAGGCGCCTGCTGCTTCCCAGGTGGGGCTGCCCCAGCTCAGTGCCAAAATCCAAGCAGCTCCCAACATGGCCCCGGCTCTTTTTGCTGCTGCCCAGCCAGCAGCCATGGCACGTCCCGGCTGCCCACAGCGTTGACCTTTGGCCCCTTCCCCTCGCCCACTGTCCTGGCAGGACCCTGTCCCAGGAGGGGACCCCCACCCCCTCACACCAGGGCAGGGGGAGGCAGCAGGATGCAGCTGCAGGAGTGGCTGCAATGCTCATTGCTGTTCCTGTAACAAGATAAGCCCATGGCCAAGGACAGCAGCGGTCCAGAGGAGAGCGTTTGTTGGCCTTGTACAAAAGAAAGAGGGAAGGGCAGGTTTGCGTGGGACTATCCAAGCGCCGTGCGGCTCCTCTAGCACCACAGCAGAGCCAAGGAGCCGGGACCTCCACCGCTGTCTCCCATGGGACACCCTGGCGACCAGGGTCTCTGGTGGCTGCTTGTGCCAGCGGCTGCGCTGCGACCTGCGGCACCATCACCCTGAACACCGTCAGTGCCACCCAGTCCAGCCCAGGCCCTCACAGGGGACAGGGACTGACTGCAGGGGTGTCAGAGAACAGGCTGAAGCAGTGACTATAGAAAATAAAGACTTTATTATTTTTTTTTTCCAGTTCACAGGACAGTTCCCATTACACAGACCATGAATGGGCAAAGGCTGCGCAGCCAGCAGAGCCCAGGGCTCGCCCCCTCGGTAGCACAGCAAGGGCTGCTGGGGGCTCCGGGGTCCTGCTGCTTTCCATGAGCCCCTGCACGGACATCTCCCCCAGGGCTCTTGGCAGCAGCAAGTATTACTGAATCAGGTGGGTTTTTTAAAGCCTCTGCAGCTGCAGTGAAGCTGGAGCAGAGGCCAGCGGCAGCCAGGTGGGCTCGGCCTCAGCACCCCGGGCCAGCAGGCTGGCCGGCATTCAGGTTTGTCACCAGTTCAGCTACAGCCAGGTCAGGGGTAACGGGAGAGCACAGAGACAGAAGAAAAATCAATGCTTGGATAGAGATGCTGTTCCTGCCACACAAGAGACAGGAAAAGTCTTAAATTCAGCCAGCAGAGGAAAAAAAATAAAATAGCCAGGTCAACCTTTATTAAACATAAACACAGAAATGTACCATCAACCTGCTATTATAAAAGTACTTTACATACATTCAAGGGAACATCGTATAAATATCAGTATGAAATGTCACTGGCTGCAAGAGTTCCACACTCAGCTAAAATTCTGCCGACATCTTAAATTTTCCTTAAAACATTTTAAAGTAAACAAACACAAAGCAAAGCCAGCCAGCTGCTGGGCTGCTTGGTACCTTGGGTCCAGCACTCGCTGCGAGTGCCTGGGCAAACACGTCCCACCTCCCAGCACGGGCCAGCACGGCTCTCCTGCAAGCTGCTTTGGACGTTAGTGAAGCAAAGGGGCTGCTCAGCCAGGCCGGATGGTGGGAGGTTAAGGCACAGGTTTTAATCCCAAAGTTCAGCCAGCCAGAGTACCAGACATGCTCCGAAGAGGCTGTTTCACAGGCTGGGACATCTCCCAAGCCCGCTTGCAGGAGACCTCTGGATGCGCTGGGGACCTGCAGACAGATGTTCAGGATCCAGCACAGACTTCTGTGACTGCAAATAAGACCTGATCTTCTGGTAAGATTTCAGACCCTGGGAGCAACGGGGCTGCTTCTCGGCATGGCTCATCTCCTACCAGATCCGCTCCAGCTGACGCAGTAATGACACTTCACAGGGACCCCAGGTGAACTGGACTCGTTATGGACCCAGCAGTAATGGAGCTGTAGCCCTGTAGCATCTCTCCCTGCTCGGCACAGGGCCTGCTGTGAAACACTAGCACACACTGACATTGGCTGCCCTGGCTACGTGGGAACACCTGGTAGCACACCCGAGCTCTCCACCTGGTGTACACAGCAGATGGGAGAACATCCCCTGTGGGCTTCTGCTTCTCTTCAACCCTGCTGCTGAGCACTGCACAGCAGGTCCCAGCGTGCCCCAGATGCAGCCAAGAGACACCGAGCTGTTCAGCAACACCTGCAGCAGAAATTGGCTCCTCTGATTTTTCTAACGGGACAAGAGGTCACCGTTGCTCACAGGCGGCAGCTTCTACACAGACGGCACGCTCCTGAAGCAGAGAGTTCTTGGGGAAATACGCAGACCCAGAGCATCCACCTGAGATCACAGCACAAGGCCAATACCTAGGAAGGAGCTGGATGGAAAGCAGACCACTCCTGACTCCTGTGACCACCTTAGAGAATCTCCTCTGATTTTTTTTTTTTATAAAAAGCAAAACTGGAGCTAGGAACATGTGAAACTGAGACCTCTGTGTCCAGTCCCTTAGCTCTGGAGATCCAAACCCCTCCACAGTGGGGACTGGAGCTGGCTCAGGAGCAGACGCTCCTGGGGCACAGCAGAGCATGTGCTGAGCTGGCCCAGCAACTCCCAGCACTGAAGGAAATTATTCCTCAGTAATTAATGCCATGAAAGGAATGCAGCAAACACATCACCAGCTTCTGTGGGCGCAGCCTGAGCAGGTCAGCATCCTCCCTGAAGTGACACGCTTTCAGGCCAGTCCCCTGTGGGTCCCAGAAGGGTCACGCTGGGCTGGAGATTGGGAGGGGTTTGGGTGCAGCTGCGGTGTTTGGCTCAGCAGGAGCAGCAGAGGTGTGTGGTGGGGCGCAGCAATCTGTCCTCTGTGCAGGAACCTCGGCACCTGCTGATTTGGTGCCATCGGGGTATGGGGAGGAGGCAGATACCACTGAACACAGCCCGGCCTGGCACCAAACCAGCACCCTGTGCCAGCCCCCAGTCTCCAGCTGGCAGTTTTGGCTAGCGGTACTGCAGGTCACCGACTCCAGCCTTCTTTTCTGAGATGGTAGCAGAAAAATCAGTGTAACCATCACTCCCAAGGCCAGTGTGCTCCAGGCTGCCAAGTCACAGTGTCTTAGAAAATTAAGTCCCTCTTAATAAGGGTTTTGTTTCTAACTATGTAGTTAGGCTAATGCAAAGAAGAATACAAGACAATTGAATCTGATTCTACTAAAAGGAACTTACTCTCACAAATGGAGTCAGGAAAGCAGAGGTGAAGGTTAATAGCCATACCCTTCTTTGTAACATTCATGAGCGTTTAATTCCCTCAAATTATTCCTAGTCCAGACAAGGACTCTGTTCACATCTGAGCAGTCTGCAATAGCGTTGTGCTGTATCTGATGTTCATAGGCAGTTTTGGTTTCCTTTGCAGGGAAAATCTGTGGGATCTACGGTGGGTCACGGATAGCTGGAATACCAATGATCTCCTGCTTGTTAACAGGGCTTGTGCACACACTGACTAGAAGCCACCGGCATCAACTCAGAACACCTGCACTTTCCTCTACAGGGAACCATGTATCCCAGAAACATTCCCTTATCTTTCTATTTTCCAGTAATCCCACGCTGAGAAAATAACATAAGGACATTGTAATAAATTAACTGCTTTGAACACCCAGGGAAGGAGAGAGGACACATTTCACAGCAATAGAGGTACTTTTGACATTTTCATTAATATTTCCTATGAAAAAAAGAACATAGCTCTTTTCGGCTTTGCGAAACAAGGGAGGTTCAGCTCTGCCATCAGTATTTTTCTATAAAAATAAGGTTTTGTGTTTACTGGGGTTCTACAACTAAGCTGAATAGAAAGGAGAAGGCTCTTATAAATACTTCTGCTGTTGCATCACCCCCTCCCTCTGGAGACTACCTGCTAGAGGAATTCAGCTGGCTTCTGTAAGTCTCTTCTTCAGACAAGCTCTAGCTCTGCTGAGGCTAGTGCTTCCTTATAGGACCTTTGTACTTGGCAGGGCCTGCGCTCCTGAGGAAATGACCTGGTGTCATGCTCTACGGTACAGTTTGCATTAGGTATGTTTTCTTCATCAAGCTGAAAAGCGAGTCCCCAAACGTATGAGATTTCCACCTCCCCAGCGATGGAGAGTGCTTGCAGGAGCTGCAGTAACACCTTTGCTCCGACTTCTTACAGGAAGTCTAACTCGAGGGCTTGGTGAAGGGACACGAGGTCTGCATGATTTGTTATCCTCCAGAAAGGCATGTTGTGCTGGAACAGAGAGACGACAAAGTCAGGTTTATCGGCGTGATTTTACAGCGAGGTGGGAGCAGTCACGGTACACCTGTAGGGTTGTGCAGTATGGTGGTTTTGACAGCACTGTCTGAGCATACCATGTTCAGGAAGGACCTCAGCACATCGGTCTCTGAAGCCTATCTTATCTGCACAACGGTTTATGACAGCACCGGCACCGACTATCAGCTGCTTTGCACACTCACGATGGAAACCTCAGTGCTCAGCTGCGAGCTCTGCTCCACCCAGGGAAGCCTTGCAGGGCTCCCAGGGAACCTGTGTAGATGACAGCTGACACATGGCAGACAGCGGGAAGCCTGCAGAGACGATGTCCTGACAGTAATCTGTGCACCTCATCGCCTTTAATTAGCATGACTGAACAACCTATCCAGGCCTGTCCAAATCAATCAAACTGTTTGCTCCTTGTTTGTAATTCAGACTAATGGTAGATGCTGTGTATTGATCTGACTGCTGGCAACCGAGCTCTGACTCCCTCCGTGCTTCTGAGAAACTGCATTATCCTAACTGATTGCTATCATCAAGACATGCTACATCAAGGTACTGTTTTACAAGGACAGTGTTACATGCAATCCTAAACAACAGTAAACCAGAAACTTTGAACCCCCAAGAGCCAGAAAACTCCCCATCTTAACGTAGTGAAAGATCTCTCGCATCAAAGGCAAAGTTTCCCCCGGCTGCCCCAGCCTGAAGAGTTCAGCCCTGGAAAGAGTCCCTGCAGAAAAACACTGCTGCAGCAACTTCCCTTTGCATCGACCCACATCCCACCTCTGCAGAGGCAGAAACCCACCTGCTTAGCTGCAACCTCTTCATCACGCCCATCTCCGATTACCACATAGGTGACTTTCTTTCCAAATCGTGACACGATCCTCTCAAAACAGCTCTCTTTACCTGCCAAAAGACAATCCCACTATAATGAGCCTTAGGCAGACAGTAACAGAAGCCTGAACAGGTCCCTTCTTCCCAGTACAGGAACACGTTCTTGTCTTACTGGGAAGGGGATAACATCCAGTTCAGTTTGCGAGGCCAGAAGCCACCACTATTACATGGGCAGCTCGAGCACAGCAGCTACGGGGGCTGCTCAGCTGCAGAAACTGTATTTCCTGTGTAAAAATCCCAGCTAATCCACAGCAGACACCTCAGTGCCAGGTACTCAGCACAGCCCCTTACCTACCCCTTACCTATTTTTGTAGCACTATAAATATTTTCGATGGGAAACACCTCGCCCAATCCATACAGGAGAACTTTGGCAAGAGCTGGCACCAGTTGGGTGGTTGTGATCAGGATGTTCACACAGTTTTTTCTAAAACAAGAAAAACACTTGTAAAAGCATATCCATGGCCAGTGGTGCTGAGGGCTACTCTGGGCAGCTTGCTCAGCCTTCCCAAGTGCCATGTGCTTTGTTGTCATGCTTTCAAGAGGCTTTTAGGCCAAGATTTTGATTTGTGGGTTTTGTTTGTTTGCTTTTTGTTTTCAACAGAAATTCTCTGGCAGAAATGCAATTTTGCAAGCACAGTCCTGTTATGGGGACCTTCCTAACAACAGATGTTGCAGCAGAAAAATCCCAAAGGGCGCTCAGGAGTGGAGTTCCTGCACTCATTCACTTTGCTTCCCAGTACTTGTGACAAACAGCAGTAGCATTACATACGGACACTGCCGCAACACAGCACCGCATGCAAGTCTAAGTGACAGAAAGAGCTGAGAAAGCAACATACACATTTCTAGTTTCCATACCTGGACTGTATGAGTAGCAGGGACTTTAATGCAGTTTCCAGCCAGGAATCCGTTAGCACTTCTATATCGGTCCTTAGTCGCTGCAGAGCTTCCCTCTTCTGTGGGCTAAGAAGGCCTGGAAGGGAAGCAACACAAGTTTTCTCAGCTGAGTCGGCAAGTCTAACACAGAGAGAGCTGTCATGCAATTCAACAGCTGCCTGTTCTGCAATAAATAACATGGTACTGAAGGCATCGGAAAGCTGAGACTGTCTCGAGGCAATGGGAGGAACCAGCTTCCAGCGACACAGACGAGCCCAGTCTGTGACTCTGACCATGGGGAATTGGGTAGATACTTTTCCCTGATTATTTCGAACCATTCCTCAGGATACATGCAACAAAACACCCTTCTCTCGTACAAAGCACTCACAGCCATAGGCGTTGCCCAAGGTAACAGGCAGCAGAGGAAGGAACTCCTGCAGTCACCCTCTCCAACTTCCTATTTCCCAAGGATCATTTCCACTCTAATCCCTTTTAGGTATCTTTTTTTAATAGCTTTTTTTTTTCATCCTCATATTTTTTATCCCTTTTAGATATCATTTTCTCAAAGTATCCAGTTTTGAATTAAAAGCAGCCAGAAATGAACCCCATACACTCAAACCTGCTCTGGTCAGTAAATACAACAAGAAAGGAGCACCTTGAGCCTGAACCTCTCTCCACCCAACTTCCAGCCCAGGATTACACTGGTCCTCTGCCGATGAGGCCATGGAGGGACCCGCTGTGGGCTGAACTGACAACTGCTTTACCATGAGGGCTTAGACAGGTGCTGAAAAGCTTTGCATCCAGGCTTCCCACATGCAAAATATGGATTCTGATCCCTACCAGAAACACGGTAACTGCAGCATACTGAAATGCAGACTTACACTGACAGATTTTTAAGACTGAAAGTTACAGTTCTGAATACCTGGGTTTTAGAAAATACGCCCAAGAAAACGTTCTATCAAATTTTTTGTGTAGGCAAAGAGTACCCAAAGCCACAACCCACCAGGCCAAGTCACCCTGCCAGTGAGCTGCTCCAGCAGCACCCCTTTCCCAGGGATGTCAATGCCAAGATTCAGACTAAACAGAAAATTTATCTACATTTGATATCTGAGGTTTGCTTCATTATTACTACTTTGGCATTGGAAGGAAAGCAAAACTAGACACTGTTAAGTGACTTGGTGAACAGATGGTAGAGATGTGGTGTCAGACTATGAGCACAACAGCCAAAAGGGTGAACGCTGTATTTCTTGCCAATGGCACAATAAAGGACGGATTTTGTGAAGACACGAGTGAAAAGACCTCCTAAGCAGCATGCTATGTAAGTCATTTAGGCCCGTTCTAAGCAGAGTGACAGGCAGCCTTTCATACAAAATTAGCAAAGGGACAGTGTTTGCACCAAAATTTTTCTTAGCTACACGACTGACTGACCATCCCTACCTACATGGTAACTCAGAGCCTGCACTGGCACACCGTCCGGTTTTGGAAGATGTACCCTCTTAGATTCCATGGAGATTTGATCCCATTTAGCACTAGAGCAATGGTTACTTTTCATGGCCAAACATTCAGGAAATAAAAAGCTCTGAGGAAGGACGGAGTCTGGCACCACAAACTCTGTTTAGTGCTCAGATGTTGGTGCAGGTGAACACTCACCTCCAACGTTAGTTTTGTATTTGTCGTAGATCTCCCGTACCCTGCGGTAGCGGAAGGCCAGTTTTCTCATCCAGTCCACTCCACCCTGCACACCAACTGATGAGCTGTGATTTGCGTTACTTCCTGAGCCACTGAAGCCATCCGTGGAGAAATTGTAGTTGCTATTTGAGAAAAGCAGATCCGTTATGTTTGCCACAGCAGCAGAACCACCGCAGCTTTTCTGGCGGGGTTGCAGACTTCGGCCCCGATGGCAGCTAGAAAAGCACCTTGGAGAGGAACTCTGCACAACCACCCTTGCACCCCGACAGTGGAGACCAACTTCTATGGGCAACGTACTCCGATATCCAACCACATTTGTTGCCAGTTCTGAACTGCTGTACTGAAACGTAGTGATTCAACTCGTCTTTCACACCCTCCACTACAAAACCTTCCTTTGCTCTTTGACTGCTCACTCCTCTGCGATACAGAGCATCCTTCCCACTAACTCTTTTCTCACCCTGCAGCGATAAACCCCAGCATAGTATCTCCCAAACACAACATCTGTGTCTTTACATCACAGCTGCAGCTCCACAAGCAGATGAGCTGCTTTACCAGCTCATGACTGCAGGAAGCAGGTCGTGCTTCACCACTTTCCCAGTATTTCTTTCTCCCTGGCAGACAGGCACTTCTCAGACCTCTCCATGAGTCAGTTCAGCTCATTAATGCTGCAGAAAATTTACCCTCGCCCCGCCTGATGGCGTGCACAATCAGCTCACAGAGGGACGCAAACCACAGGGAAACTTTCAAAGGTCAAAAGCATGGAGTGTTGGCTCTCTGTTTATCACAGGTCATTGAGCACATAGGCGACACAGAGGCAACGTTCAACTGTGGACAATGTAAGTCACATTACAATTCCGAAAGTTTTAATGTTTTGTAGGTCTTCAAAGAAATACCACCCAGCAAACAAACACCATTTGCCAAGTTTCATCTCCTGCACAATGCTGATCCCCATCCCTCAACCCCATTTGGGTTTGAGGTCCCTACAAAAAACAGATTACATCAGCTATGCATTTCATGCATTCATCAGTACACCACCTTAAATCTTGGCCATTGTCATCAGATGCCACATCTTCTATGTGAACCTGGTCACACTCCTGTTTAAGAAAAAAATAAAAATAAAGTCATACTGTTGTACTCCAGAAACATACTGAAATCTGCAGATTAAAGAAAGTGTGATATAAAACAATCCCCTCACATTTCCCAACAGCAACAAGCCATGCCCTACTGCCTCCTCCAACCTATACATAGCTGCCATTAGCTTTGTCTTCCAGTACTAGCTTTTACTTCTCAGCACCAAGCACTTCTCCTTGCCAAGACTGGCATTCGAAGTACCAGAAAAGTCTGAAAAAAGCATGTTGCTATGACATTTCGAGTTGTCTGCAAAAAAGGAACTTTGACACTCATTAAATAAGTTGGACTCAAAGCCCACTTGTCACTTGAAACCCTTTTGCCATTTCACAGAACAAAAATACCCCAAACCCACAGTATCTGGTCAAGTATTGACATCCCATTTCACCAACGCAATGGTCAATTCTGTCACTGGAGAGCCACAGCACGAGCTCTGGAGTGAAACATCAGCGTGGTGCCACTGCCAAGACTCTAGTGCTCACACAGCTGATTTAACCCAGAGATAAATTGCAAATACCTTGGGACAAGAAGTGAATTTTCCCCATTTCAAGAATTTCTCACTGCTGCTACTAACCAACACCTACAGCAATACGTGTTGCTGTTGATCACATAGCTGACATACCAATGACTACCTTTCCAGCACAAGAGACTATATTTGGTGGGTTTTGTTGGGTTTTTTCCTTCGGGCAGGGAGGTAACTGTCATTACCACCTTTGCAAAGCTCACGGCTGCAAGCAGTCACCGCCACAAATGGAAACTTCATTTAAGTTTCTATTTGCATCTTGTTTTCCCAGGACGTGCATCAGTGATGCACCTGCAATTATTTATTCACTGTTCAGATTCAGCCTTCCTAAGCTTTAAACTAATGTGCGAGTCCTGCAAATTAGGTTCATAAGTCCATATTTGTGGACTCGTATCAAAGAAGACATGAGTCAGGAAATTTGCTATTTCCAATCATTTAATTCCAGATTCTGGCGTAACTTCACACCTTCCTGTACAGATCATGTTACTGTGTGCGTTACTACCTCATAATATATCATAGCACAGCATATGATTAAAGCAAAGATTTATATTCAACTTCTGTGGAAGTGGGGCAGAACAGTGAGATGTGTTTAATATGGCAAAGAATACTATGCATGAGAGAGGATGGGAGCTGATCAGAAGTCCTTGAGGCAGGATGGGAACAGGAGAGCAGCAGAGAGAGCTTGCAAGAGAAAAACGGAGGGTGCTGTGGGACCTCCATGTGTGCAGCGTGCCTGTCTATGGAAGTGTCCTTCATAGTTGTTATGCAGCCGATGCAACCTACTGAGACACCAGCTGAGAGGCACAAGCTGTTTTCTGTCCTTGGCTTAGTCAAAGCTCCCGAAAACTGACATTCTCAAGGTCACCTTTTTCCCCACATCTCTGGTCTCCAGTTCCAAACAAGATCAGTGAAAGCAAAGTGCTTACCAGTCCAGAATGCAGACATAACACAAAGCAGACATCACTCTATTTATACAGGTTCAAGTACAAACCCAGAGAGCTAAGAGAGCTCATGACACTAGAAGTCTGCAGAATGCCTGTCTCAGACAAACGAGTATTCCTCTTTCATTTGGTTGTGCTTAGAACCACTTCAGTTTTGGCAGGCTGTTACGTTTCAGCATTAAGTGGCTCTGAAGCACAACTGCCCTCACAAACAGTGCAGTGTAATTCTAACTAGGTAACGTGGAGTTTTGCCTTTCAAAAACATTTGCCACGTACCTCCAAGTCATTGAAAAACAAGTGAGTATCAGCTACTTCAAAAATCATCTCCTCCATTGACAGACCTGAGCCAATCACAAGAGTTGGATCCTGGCAAAACAAAAAGGGAAAGTGTAAATTCACTGTGGTTACAGGCAGAAGTAAACTGTGATAAATCATCAGTTCACCAGTTACATTGAACAGACTTTCCACTGTATATCAAGTCTGATGTAATTCCATCTGCATTCAATGGTGTGAATGACAATTTCCCTAGTATTTTAAACAACTCAATTTCAAAACAAATCCACATGCTAGTAATACAGCGACCCAAAATTTAACAAAGCACTTCAGTACTGCATAGAGGGACTGATGCATTTTCAGAAGCAACACAAACAAAACATTCAAAAATCTTCAATATATTTTGAAGGAGAAAAGACACTTCTTTTCACTATGTGCTATGACCTTAATAGTCCCCAATGATGATAAAAACAGTCTGACATTCTAAGACTTGTATTTGTTAGAAGGGAAGTGTTTGTGATGTCCATATCCTAGCTCTGTATAAAGCCAAATTTAGTGTTGTTTCCCTGCCCCAAACTGCCAACAAGTTAAAAGTACCGTGTTATACATTTAAAACAAAATATCATTTTCTATTCCTTTTACAAAGATTAACATTTACTTCTGCATGGCAGATATGTTTTCTCTTCCACAAAAAAAAAAGTATTACCTTGCCATATTTTTGAGCATAAGACCCCGTGAGAAGTGAATGGAAGATTATAATGGTCTCATCCAGGTCCCAGAGAAACACTCGCTGTGTACAGAATAAAAGCAGGTTAGAGTTGAGATATTCCAAGCACTGAGCTACAATAATGGAGCAAGTTTTAGCGTTAATTTTGTGGCTAGTTGCAGTATGCTTTTAACAGATAGGAACAACAGTATTCATCTTACAGGCTGAACACATGATGAATTAAATTCTTTCAGTTTAGTGCAATGGAGTTTATACACCACTACAGTGCAACTATACGCTAAGGCTCTCTTGGTCAAACTATTTCAAAAGCTTCTCTTGCTTTTATAGTTATAAAAGCAAAAAATTAGAGTGCTAATGAACTTTAGACCCCTGCTAGGGTAGAAGTGTACTGTCTGTAATCTGGAGAGCACCAGGTAAACGACCTTGTGTTTATCAGAGACACCTTCGTTACGACAAATAAGGGGGATTGGCTGCCATGAGGAATAGCAGAGTTTCAGTACAGAAGGACTTTGATAAACTTGAGAACTGGGCCAGGAGGAACTATAAGTTCAGTAACTGCTGATTCTGCATGTGGGGTAGAATAAATTCTCATTTTGGTCCAGGCTGGAAGGAGCTGGAGGGTACAGTGGACACCAGGCACAGTATGAGCCAGCAGCGCGCTCTCCCTGTGGATACGATGAACTGCGTGCTGGAGAATACCGAGTGTGCCTAGGTGATAGAAGGAAGGTGCTGTCTCACCCTACCTGGCACCAGGAAGGCCACCCCAGATTGCATCCCCAGTTCCAGAGGTATGTGAGGAAACCAGAGAGTGGCCAGCAAAAGGCTGTCAAGATGGTCAGCAGCCTAGAGGAGAGGCTGAGGGAGCTGTGATGGTTTATCTCCACAAAGAGGAGACTAAGGGTGATCTAATAGCAGACCACAACTAATTGAAAGGGAATTGCAAAGATGACAGAGACAAATTTTTCTCAGTAGTGCTGGACGGAAAATCACCATGGAAAAAGAAGGGGAAATTTGCAGCTTGGGAGATTCCAGCTGGAGACAGAAATCCTCCTTCCCCAGGTGGACATGGTAGTCCTGGGACAGATCACTAGACAGGTGAACCTTGGAAGTTCTCAAGACTCAGCTAGCCAAAGGCAATGTTCTAGTGCTGGGGACAGCCCTGCTCTGAGCAGGAAGCTGTTCTAGAGACATCCAGATATCTCCACCATTGACGCCCCTATGATTCCAAGATGCATTTAAGTGATGCTTGTTAAGGACCACTGAAGAACTCATTTGGGCCAGGTCTCAGATAACATGGGTCACGGGAATTTCCCAAATTATCTCTCAGTACAGGAAAGACCTGTTGGAGCAGTCCAGAGGAGGGCCACAAAAATGATCAGAGGGCTGGAGCACCTATCCTGTGAGGAAAGGCTGTCGGGGTTGTTTAGCCCGGAGAAGAGAAGGCTCCGGGGAGACCTCACTGCAGCCTTCCAGTACCTAAAGGGGGCTTATAAGAAAGATGGAGACAGACTTTTTAGCAGGGCCCGCTGTGATAGGACAAGGGGTAACAGTTTTAAACTAAAAGGGGGTAGATTTAGACCAGATGTAAGGAAGAAATTTCTTACAATGAGGGTGGCTAGACACTGAACAGATTGCCCAGAAAAGCTGTGGATGCCCCATCCCTGGAAACATTCAAGGTCAGGTTGGATGGGGCTCTGAGCAACCTGATCTGGTTGAAGATCATTGCAAGGTTGCACTAGATGACCTTTAAAGATCCCTTTCAACCCAAATCATTCTGTGATTCTAATGATCCCTGTCCATTTCCATGGAGATAGGGGGAAAGAAAGAGAGGAGGACTTTTACCACCACACTATTCTGCAATGCTACCTGCAGAAAAAAAGATTACTACTTACCTCCAGTTCACTGTCCTGTGAGGAGGAGGTATCTGCTTTCCTCTTCCCCCTGTTCTTCCCAGGGATGTTTTTTCTTGCCTGCTCATCTAACTCTTTACTTGCTGTTGCTTTTGATAATGAAGGACTTGTGGATGCATCTCCTAGAAGAAAGAAATCACACAGCTCTCACCCTCTCATGCCTCAAAACAAACATCAACGTAAACCTTATAGCATTTGGCCACAAGCCTCCTTTGCAAAAGGTAAGATGTTATCTTGCTTTATTGATGCAGTAGTAGTTCAACCCTTATTAGAACATAAAATATGATTTCTTTGTCCCATCATTTCAAAACAGCTGTCTCCTTGATTCAGTCCAGCAGGACTGAGCTACGTACTGCATCCTGCCTGCAGTACAAAGACAAAGGCAGAGCAGCCTCTATTCTAAGGCCTGTAACCCCCCAGACGTCTCACTACCCTGGAACTGCTTTATTTCTTGATTGTTTCTTTTAACACTTCTTGAGAGAGCACCAGAAACTCTCAGTCTGGAATGAGTGGACAAAGGAAAACATGTAACAATGCCTCTCCCTCCCAGATTTCCTGGACTAGTCAAATGCCTTTTGTGTCAAGCAACACTTTACAACACATGCCCTTTCCACCTCCGCATACACTACTCACCCCTGTGCCACTGTAAGCCTCTGACTAACAGTTAAACAATACTCAGTGCACAGAGTTATCTGGAGTGTGTTAATCACACACAAATCCACAGTTGCTAACTGTGAAACAGACGTACTCAGACCACAGCTCCATTGGCCTAGCCAAGAATTTGTAAAGAATAATGGGGATGATCTTGTCTGCGTACAAGAGTCTGACAGACTTGGCCAAGCACCACGGGGATACATTACAGAGCCTATTCTGCTACTGGTAAGAACAGCCTTATGTGCAAAGCAGAGCAGAACAGCTGTCATTTCAAAAAAGGTTTACATGATGAAGCAGAAGAAAGGGAAGGATGTACTCTGGGCTCATCAGAGACCAACTCACCCAGAGGTGACACCTGAACTACAGTTCTTGCAAATGCATGAGCAGTCCTGGAGGACTCTGTAACTGGGACTGGTGGCTATGTCATGGCTGACAGGTGATGTGAAAACCCGGCTGTGGGAGGGAAAGAGCTAGCACGAGCTATTGAGACCGGATACCATCAACTGTCCTGTAGCCCAAGTGAACATCCACATGACAAAACCAACAGTCCCCAGGGAGCTTCAAGTCATTCCCTCCCCGAACACATTCAGAGCACGCGGTAGGAGTCTCCTGAATCGCAGCAGTAGAAGACTGGCAATCCATAACTTTGGCTGGCCCGCCATAATACTCTGCACACCAGTGAGGCCAGTCTGACAATGGAAGGCAGATGTCCTGTCCAGGCCAGCACGCAAAGGTGCTGCAATTACCTTTTGGAAAAAAGCCTTCCCCATGTTTGCACACTGTACTGTCTATCACAGGTATTTTGCAGCCACCCTGTTAAAGATCCAACCATTACCGGAGGAATGTCTCTGCACTGTCCGCGTAGGCACCAAGGTGTTTGGTTTTTCGGTTGGATACGTAGTTGTTGCTAATGCAGTACTCTCCGTGTTGCTGTCTGCTGGTGTTACGACTCCAAAGCTCGGGTAACATGTCTGGTACTGACTTTGGCCAAGGATCGTGTATGTAGGATATTCCTGTTTGAGGAAAGGATCAGTTATGATAGGACACTTCTTTCAGGAAACATTCTATTTAAAGATAACTTTTATTATACTTTTAGAATATGCCTGTAAAAGAGAAAAATCCCAGCAAGAGCACAGTCTGACTTTATGCTATTTCCTTCTGCATATGCAAGACATCCCCAAGAAGGGCTGAGAGACCTGACTTCCCCATGGGCCCCCACACAGGCAGGTCTGCAGACAGGAGGCCAGCAATCACAGGGCCACTCCTCTGCCTCCAGTTTCTTCAAAAATGAATTCATTATGAAGGATGTGACAGTATCAGGCGAGTATCAAGTGGATGCCAAGACATCAGTCCCCTCTGTGCTCTGGAATTTGTGGTTTTGTCTTGCATTTTACTTTCTGATACCAGACGTACTGACAGCAACAGAAAGTGGTCTTGGCACTGGCTGAGGGTGCAAGAGCTACAAGATAAATTGCCTTTATTCATGTCCTGACTTCAGCAACCAACTGTTTTGCATGCTGTGATGGAAGGTATCCATCTATGAAGACTATTTACTCATTTAGGAGGAGATCACCGAGCACATGAAGCTGTGCTTGAGGATTTTAATTTCTGCTACTGATAGTAAAGAAAGCAGCCACCCCAAATGTCATGTCACACTCTTCTGGCACACTGTGCACTCCCGATTCCATCAAAGGGCAACCTGGATTTCTGAACCATGTACCTCGGTCTGCGCTACTTAAAGAAAACATTTTTTTTCCCCTTACAGCTCCAAGCAACTTTACATTAATGAAAGAACCTCAAAAAACCTGAAGGTTTGTGTCCTGAAACCAGGACACAAGGGCTGTGTGCTAGCTACAGGGCTTTTGGACTTTGTTTTCCTCTAGCACCATCAGAATGCATCTCCTACTTTACTGGGGGATTTTTTGTTTTGTTTGTGTAAAACCTATTTTCTTCTTTTTGCTGAGGGAGAACAAAGGCATTCAAAAAACATCCACCTATAATCCTCCCTGTAGGTTTCGTTCTCAAAATTTGCCTCTTCTCCACTGTGTCTCTGACAGAGATCTCAGTACCCTGTTTAAGATTCACCACACAATCTACAGACAAGGAAACACCTTTGAACAGATGAAACGAGTTTGTTGCAAAGGCCAAAGGGAGAAGCGACATGGTCAAAGAAACAGCAACAGTAATTTTGCTGGCTTTGAGTTACATACTGAGCGCTATCTAGCACCCATTGTGCTCCACTTCAAGCGATGCAAATATTTGGCATTCCTTTGTTAGTTTTGAGAAATGTGTAAAACAAAGGTGAAGGAGATGCTGCACATAAATATAACAAGGAAGAATTTTTACCTGTGAGATGCTGGCTACTGCTGATGTGGAAATATTGACTACAGTTGAAGATGTAGAGACTGGACTGGCATTGGTAGTTGATGCTGTAAAATTAAGAATTACTGCATTAAATGCTTCTAGAAAAGCACAAGAGACGAGACCGATCCAGATTATGAAACAAGTACTTACTAGGCTTATGCGCAAGCCTTTGCGCTTCCGGCACCACTCTGCTTGTAACAGCCAAAAAGAGTTGGGGTGTATTTTGAAACCAGTTACATTTCAACTGGGCTGACAGGGAGGAGAGCTAGCACATCTTTCACAACAGTACTTTCAAATGTTTCAGAAACCTTTTCCCTCCATGCCTGCTAAGCAACTGGAGTATAATTAAAATGGTTTCACATCTTTACTAAAAGTTTTGAGAAGACAATAATCACATTCTGATGTTCAATTAGTAGCAGTTGAAAATCAATCAGAATAAATCAGTAAAATGGATATGAATGTGTTCAAATCAGCTCTCATTAAAAAATTATCTCTGCATCGGACTTACCATATTTAGCCTAATTAAATAAAAAAATTTAAGGAAACAGTAAAAATGTTTCAAATAGTGTAAAAAGGGTGCTTCCTACTGGAGAAAGCAAACATATTTCCCCATATCCCTGTGAGACTACAACTAGTTTTGGACGAGACTTTCTGAAATAATTTGTCAACAGGTAGTAGGACAAATTATTAGAGACATGTAGTTGTTAGTATGAATTTTAAGATGTTTAATAGCTTTCGTGTCACTGCACTCGGTTCTTCCAAAACACAGAAGAGGCTGTTAGAGCATGATCTGGGAACACCAGTCATTTAGCAGATTTTGTGGTCAGGGCCACTGCATTAAACATTACTCCACATGAGGTTTTGGGACCCTCAAGTATTAGTGAAAACAAATAATGAAATCAGCATGAACAAAATCAGGATGTACTAAACCAGGTGCCACCAAGAAATATTTTCTTTTGCTAAACCTTCTTTCTCTGCACACAAATAAAACCAAAAATCACTTTTAGATGCTTATGAAAAGACTTGCAGAAATCCACAGTACCGCCTACTTCACCATCACTGAGAAAAGCCCTCACTTTCTGCAAATAACACCCATGCGGAATTCACCCCAAGACTGAAGAACTCAAGCTTCTGAAGGCTTCAGTCTTTCTACCCCAGGGAAACAGACCGCAACGCGAACTCTGCATCAATGTACGTTGTGTTATGGCAAGCACAGATACTACCTGGTGAACAGCTCCTGGAAAAAGGAATGGATCCAAAATATGCCTCAAAAGAGATGAAAAACAAAAGAAATATATCTTAAAAGAGGTACAGAAATACACGGTATTTACAAGAGGTGAGAAATGTGATGGGTGGCATCTCTGTGGAAGCAGAAACGAAGGTAAATAATTAGCCCCAGGAACCCCCTCATAGATAGGAGCAGCAGTGTTCAAAAACAGATGGGAGAGAAATTGGGGGGGGGGGGGGGGGGGAACATTTAGAAAAAGGAAAAAAAGGCTGCACTGAACAGCAATAATGGTAATGAAGATACTCAAGTACCTATAGTAGCTATGCAGCTACTTGAAGCACAGATACTCCTCACAAGCAACTGCTAGAGAACAAGGGTTGGTTTCCAAATAAAACTCCTTCCAACTATGCGCGTTACGGAAACGATCCAGGCTGTTATGACCTAAAGGAAACGTCACGTCCTAGGGCACTGCAAAGAGCAGCTCTCCAGAAAAGATCCTTGCTAGCACAGAACAAACCTGCCATGAAGCCAGAGGAGATGAACTACCTAGAAGACAAATTATTCTACCACCTCTCTCAAGATTATCACAGAGAGCAAGCAGAAAGTGATTCTCATCTGTAGTGCTCTGAAGAGGCTGCTTCTCCACTGAGACAGGTAACAGAAGCTAAGAAAACATAGAAAAATATTCCAAGTGCTGAGATTCTGGTAAAAACACAGATTCTCTCATATGAATGTCATTGTTTATCTTAACTCTGGTCTCCTTCCAACAGTTCTTTTTTAATCACCCTTTATCTTTACAGTGTTACTCATCAGATCTTTACATACAGCTCCCACTACACAGATTAACCAACTCTTTCTGCACTGTGGGTCAGTTCCTTTTACCTGTGCATAGGCCAAAACCATGCAAAAACGTTTGGCATCAATCTGCCAAAAGGGACCACTTCATGGTCTCAGGTTTAGAACACCAGCAAACACAAGTATTGCCTTGAAGCTGCCGTCACTCTCTTTCTCTTCTCCTCTCTTTCTCCCCTGCTTCCAGACCTCATCCTCAGACCTTATATCCCTACCTCCCCTGCCTCATTCATCCCATTCGGTTTTGCTTCAGTCGTTTTCCAAGGTGTTTCAACCTGCTTCATGTGCTGAGAAGGGAATTTGCAATTAATGCACTTTATGTTTCACTGGGCTGCTTTGCTCTCAGAGGGAAGGAAGAGGCAAGGCAAGCAGCAGCCATTCCTCCTCATGTCGCTCCCAGTGCTTCCAAGTGCCTCTGCGATGTACGCCATGGCCATAGCTCGGGTGAGTACAAAAAGCAAAGTTCTCTGTCACTAAGTGCATCTGACCATTTACCAGGGTTCAAATACCACATTACTTCAGTCCGGCATCTGTGGACTAAACCATATCCATGCACTGAAATGCACCTCCAGTGGGACAGCAGGATCGTACAACTCTGTATTCACCCTACTATTTTGATCGGAGAGAAAAGACAGATTTTCAAGAGACTACTACTAAAGCAACTTTGTCCATCCTTCCAGCTCCTACTCTCCACCACCTCCCTTGCACCAGCCCAAGTACCGACCTGACCCCTCAGTGGGCTGCTTGCTAATTTGACGCAAAGGAAACGTAGCAAATCCAAAAAAAGGAAGAGTTTCCTGCCACTTTGCAAGAAGTTTTTCAAAAAAGCGATAGCATTTACACAATTCAGGTGACTTTTTCACACTTTCAAAGAGCAGCCTGCAGGGAAACTCTCCTCAAATCAGACATTCTCACAGCAGCATGGATCAAATGGTTTAAAATCCTTCTGCAGAGCGAGGCCTGACGGTGGCTCTGTCATCTCACCGACCCCCAGGGACTCACGTGCTCACCATAGTGCATCACTGGCAAACCTGCCAGGGGTCAGGGCATGCAGAACCATTTCTGACCCTCGGAAATTACAGAACACTATAATTCATTCTGCCAGTGCGAGTACTTGGAGGAGAGTTATGCTTGAAGGAAGGTACTATTTCCAGTGTAGTATTGCTCGTGTTATCAACATGAAAAGTAAATTAAGGATAAATATTACGCTGGGCCATTTACTGTCACAATGTCATATGCTGAGCAAGCACTACGACATACCGCATGGCCTTCCTATCAGTGAAAAGATATGCTAAAACCCACTGATTCCTAATTTTAAGTTATTCCCCTGTACTTGGCACTCATTAGACTACATCTGGATATGGCATTCAGTTTGGGGCCTCAAGCACAAGAAACACGTTGATAAAATTCAACAGGTCTGGCAAAGAGCCACCCAAACAGTCAGGGAGCTGGAGCATATGCCCTGCGAGGGGCAGCTGGGAGAGTGGGACTGTCCAGCCTGGAGAAGAGATGGCTTTGGGGGACCTGACAGCAGCCTGCTGGAACCTGCACGGAGCTTATCAAGACAGCCAGGCTCTTTTTGCAGGTGCACAGCAGGAGAAGGAGAGAAATGGTCACAACGTGAGAGAGGGGATGCTCCAAGTTGACAAAAAAAAAGTTTCACCATGATGACAGTCAGGAACTGGAATTGGCAAAATCTCCATCCTTGGAGGTTTTTGAGACCCATCTGGATAATGCCCTGAGCAACCTGGGTCTGAATTCAGTGTCAACTCTCCTTTGAGCAGGAGGCTGAACTAAAGACCTCCTGAAGTCCCTCAATCATTCTATGAAAGTATCACACAAGAAATAGATTAAGAATTCCTAAAATGCTTTTTTAAAATTACAGAGAAAGAGACAAATTTTCACAATTCATCACCCAAACATAAATGGCAAAAATCTTGCCTAAAAAAAAAAGTATCAATTTGCACATATTTGCCATAAGCAACAATATTCCATTATTCAGCTAACTGGCACACTTAGTCAAAAATTGCTTTGGGAGCTGGTGAAATTCAGCACCTGGCTTCTTAGATGTGGCTCTTCCAGCAGTTAGAATGTAGGCTAGTTCTATATGGAGAAATTCACTTTCTAGCAGTTCTACCAACCTGGGGTGTGTATGTGTGTGTAATATAAGAGCCATCTACCTCCAGAAGTAATTAAGAACAATTTTATTAAAAAAATCCAGTGTCAGTCAGCGGATTTCCTGATATCAAGCTAAAAACCACCAACAAAGGGCTTGAGCTGCAAGAGCATTCCCAGTAAAGGCATGCAAGAATACAACATTTAGTCTTCTCTCCCCTTCCCATTTGCTCTTCACCCTGTTAAGTCCATCAGCATGGCACCAACAAGCCAGCCTGGTGCATACAGAGGTATGTAGCAAATACAAAACCAAACACATACACACGCACAAAGAGAAAAGAGGCAAAGCATAAAGAAGCATGCACAAACCAAGAACAAACGTGCAAGCCTCTCTATTTGTGGTATCTGGACTTGTTTAGATGGAGAGAGATGCAGATAAAAACCATGCCAAGTTACCTTCAATGGAATAAGAATAATGTGCTGGGCTGGGCTGGCTTGTGGTTAACCCTGTAGTGCAGGTAAGAACACTGTGCTGACTTGTAGATGGAGTCTGAATTAAACCACTTTCAGATTTCATACCTGGCCACAGTGCACCTGAATCAGATAAATTGGACCAGTTACAAACAAATATGCTGGGACCAAACAGCATGCTGCTTCCTCAGATTAAGATTTTTGTTCGTCACAAAAGCAAGTAACAAATCACACATGGAAAATGTTTAATTTCTGCAATAGTAAGTGCTGACTGTCAGGCTGTGCATGGGTTAGAGCTGCTGACAAAACTGGCTGAAAAAGAGAAAATTAAAAGCACCAACAAGACCAATTTCCAAAGCTTTCAACTAAAAATCTGTTAGTGTCACAGTAAGATTCACTGCCACGTCGGTATAAAGGAACTGCTAATCCTTCCGAGCGCTGAGTCGCACACCATTGCAAATGGCCTCAGCTATTACATAGCAAGGCTGAAGTTGGTATCTATTAAGGTCAAGGTCAACACTTCCACTACTTCACTGGGCTTTGTGTTGAATATTTTAAAACAAGCCACAAGTCAGTAATTTTCATAGACTGACAACAACAAATATAGAGCTTAAAAAAAAAAAAAAAGCAGGGGAAAACCCCCAACTAAATGTTTCTTCTAGGTTTCCTGCCATTCTGGGCAGCATTTGTAACAACACTGGGCAAAGCACAGAGACAGGAAAGTGACTGTAGTTCACCTGAACAAGGCACACATAAGCAGTGTGGTTTCAGCTCAGGTGCTGTGTTAAGGTCTAGTCTCCTGCACTGATGGGGTGAAAACAGCATCCGACTGAAGCAGCTCAGCTCAGGCCTGGTTCTTCAGGGCTCTTCGGCCTTTTAAGTGTTTCCAGACCTACAGCCAAAGTCAAAGGAATTTCTCCCTGGCCTTGGTTAGAAAGCAGGAAACAGTTGCGAGGATCTACTTAAAAACAAGCAGGAGTGTGCAAAGCAGTGGGACAAAGGATGTTTGGAGCTAGACACAAAGTTGAGGGCCACCAGAAAGACCACCCTCCCTCCTAACCCCCTGAAAAAACAGTACCAAGGCTGCAAAAGCCACCTGCAGCCTTTCACCTGCTCTCGCAGGACAAGCCACAGGAGCCTCTATAGAGCTGGACAAGAGCAGCAACTCCAAGAGCTTGCTCCACGCTGCAGCTTTGTCAGAATTAAATTCTGCAATGGCTCTTTGGTTTATTTACATACCTGATCTCAAACTGTCACCTATGAGTCAAATTAAGTCAGTCACCTATCTGTACAGCCACATCAGGGTTTTGATTCTTTGCCTCTTGAGTTTCATCTTCGTTACTGTTTCAAACCTCTAGAATCGTGATAATTAGCAAACAAATGTGAAAGATTGATTTAAGAAAGATTGTAGATCTATTGCAGAAACTCCAGGATAAAACATACGGGAAATAGATCCTCTACGGAGAGTGGGAGTAGCTGTATTTCTTTAGTCTGGAAGGGGAGTGCCACAATCTTCGAATAGGTAAGTAGTTTTCAGAGGGGACAGTAACCAACAGTTCTTTACAGTGCAAGACAGATGGACATGGAGCAGACAGCAACATAATGAGACGGGACACACAGAAGTGCCTGGTAACTGCGACAATGAAACACAAACCAACTGTGAATGCTGTAGGATAATTATCACATGAAGAGTGTAAGACCAGGTCAGACACACACATCGGAGGTGTTTGCAGGGTTGGCTGCACACGAGTGCAGGAGCTGACCCTAGTCGTGTGATAAGGCATCTTTCAGCCCCTGCTTTCCATGACTGTCTCTCTGTCGTCTCTCAGTAAGACATGTCCTACTTGCCATACAGCAAGGCACACTCTTGGCCTGGTGGCACTCTCATTCTGCAAGACAGCATTTATAAGCTAGCACAGCCTCAAGGATGACAGAGCCAGGCAAGGGGGAACGAGACCGCTCCATGCCCAAGGGCAGCACCACAGCTGGGGCAGAAGAATGTCACAGGACACGTGTACACATGCGGAAAGGCCCATCACTTGTAGGTTTTTCTTGAGTTCATGTAAAACATCACACCCAGTGTTTCTAACACCAACTTACAGCCACACATATGCAGCTCGTATGTCACTACTCTTATTTTAATGCTTCTTTAATAAAATCTCTCCATATCACAAGTATGTCCCATGCAGAAGAATGCACTAAACACCATCAAAAAAGTATTACAGCACAAAGAGTTGACAAATTGGCAAGAGCATAGGTCATCTCTTCTCTGAAGCAGCAACCTGACCTGAGCGATCTCAAGACCCTGCTTGTGTTTGTCAGCTTGCTTGAATTTCGTACTTAAAATACATCTGCTTTCTTCTAGTTAGATAACCACGATGCCTTCTTTTTGGCATAGAAACAAATACACAGTAGAAAGTCACGCAAACCTCTGGAACAGGCTAAAACATCTGACCAAACTGGCTAAGTCCTCACCTGCTCAACGGAGATTTTGTGAGCAAAAATAATTTGTAGAATTCCTTCTGCACTCTGCATGTTCAGTCCTCTACCCTCCACCTGTCCATCACACCATGCAAGGTCCATCTTCACAGTATGACTGAGCAGGTATCACTCTGGTATGATTTCCATTACCGGAAATATGACTTTTAACGTCTTCCTAACACTTAAATTCAGACTAAAAATTCAGGTATTTAATACCTGAATAGTCCATACCAAGACATTTCAGTAACTGATGACATTTCAGAAGATGTTTAACAGACAAAAATTCCTTTGAAGTCAACAGAAAATGCTGATCTCTTGCCTAGATCTTCAGAAGAATTTCTACAGTTACATTCAAGTAAGTAAGTACCCCTGAATTCCAGAACCTATGGATTAAAAAAACTCAAATGCGCCCCCCCCAATACAGCCACCACTACTACCTCCAAGAAATCATCACACACACACAAAACACTAACAAAACCCCCTACAACCTCCTTCCCCCAAAACATTTTAAAGTAAGTCTAAAACACCTTTTAAACATCTTGGCCTAACACTTCAAGGGAGCACTCCACATATTTGTCTTTAAAAAAAAAAAAAAAAAAAAAAAAGCAACATGGTAAAATACCTAAGAAGATCCAAAGCAGCCTCAGTGCACCGTCCGTCCACAATAAACTATCACTGAGCACCAAATAAATGAAGGAAAGGAAACCACCAGCCACTGTTCAGATACAGCAAAAAACAGTGCAACGAGGCACTGAAACCAAAGTGCAGGCACCCAGGGCGGAGAAGGACATTCCAGCAACCATCACATGGGGTTGGGCACAGTTTGTAGGTAATAGACCGTTGTGACAACACCCAGCACTACAACTGGACAAAAAGACAAGGAATAGAGCGTTGAGAAAGACAGCATACAAACTGCACTGGCAACTGAAGACTTGGGTATGGGCACAGTATCAGACTTCTCTGCAATGAAAGGGAAAAGCTCTCCTGGAGGAACGAGGGGAGCTCAGAGAACACAACAGGCAGAGACCTTCGTCTCCCCAGGACACGCAGACTCAGCCCACCAGAAATCCCAAGACCACCATCATGACAGGTGGTGGGGAGCGTTGGTTGTTTCAAAAAAATCTCTGAAATGGCAGTCGCATTTGAACTTCACTGGCAAAGCCTGAGCTAGAAATGCAGAAGCAGCAAATACGAACAGCCACCCAAAGGTCCCCATTCTCCTGAAGAGCCTGGGTTGCTAATGAAACAGCCCAACACTTACACCCTGCAAAGCTCCCGCTTTATGTTATTTAAGTGATCAGTTGGAGCAGTGTATCCCACCACTAATACAGGGCAAATGAGATTGGGAGATACTGTTCGATCAAACCCTTGCGTCCCAGTTACGACAAAACCATCATTTTCTTCCTATGGATCCCTCAACCACAAGAAAACTTTTCATAAATCCCAGCTGTATATATATGAAAAAAACCCAAAAAGTATGTAGATTCATTTTACATATTGACCTTTCTCATAAAGATAACAATTTGTGCCGTATTACTTTAAACGGAATCAGTAATGTAGCTTATGTCTAATAAAACTGAGCCCAGTTGTATTACCTTTTCTACACTATCTTTCAAAAATACCATAACAAATCAATTGTTTTGTAATCTATATAAAAGTCCTTGCTCTGTCAGCAGCTAACAAAAGCCATAAATAATGTTGGTTTTATTCAAAGACGTCTACTTCTTTGGCTAAGGAAAAATTCATTCTTTTACCCTTCAAGATACTAAGATTTTAGCACTACAGACAAATCTGCAAGAGGCTGTGTCCCTGTAGTTGTGCAGCACGACCGCAAGCCCCCCCGGCAGACACTTCACGGCTGTCGCACAGCTCGGCAGCTCACGGGCAGCACAGGTTGATGCAGGGCGGTGATGCTCTCCCCTCTCATTAGAGCTTGGCACTAAGGCGCAAAACTGCCTCTGCTGCCATACAACTTTGAGAGCTAGCAACGTTATACAATATTTACACATGAAACGAAGCAGGGCAACATTAAAAATGAAAAGAGAAGTTAAAATGACCATTTTTAATAATCAATTATAAAATTTCATACATGTGGAGGGATAGTCTATTGTGTGGTTTGTTTTCCCCAGTGTCACACTCTAATATACAGAGTGCAAGGAAAGACCAGGCAGCTCCTTTCACTAGCTAACCCACTCAGAAGTTAGATTTTTTTTCTGTCAGCACTACCCATCCTCAACTCCTTTTATACATCATGGAGAAAGATGGTCATCTTCTAAAACAGACCAACACCCCAGAGGTGTGCCTCTCCCTCCCTCCACGCACTACAAAGGAAGCACAGGGTGAACAAACGCCGTCATCGAGCTTTAGCTGCGCAGTTACCACAGGGCTCTCGCCCCTCGAGCATTTCCGAAAACCAGAATGGCTCAAGGGAGGCTCAAGTATTAGAGCAACTTAAGCAAATGTATTTGCCTAGTAAACCTGGAGACATTTTAGCATGAAATCTACATTTGGTGAAAGATGAAAAAACAAAGAAGTCTTCATGCTGGCCAGTAAAAAGGAAAGGAAAACCACCTTCAGCAGAGATGCTGTAGGGTGGGTCTTGTGTGATTTCACTGACAAGGAAACTGCACAAACACAGCTATACCATAATTGGAGAAAATTATGATCCCAAACTAAGAACCTTGTGGCAAGCTCCATGGGGAGACATCCAAATTAATGGCCAGGAAAACAGCTTTGTAAGAAATAATATTTCATAATATGACGTCCCATCTAGAGATCAGTACTGTAGATACTGATCTACAAATTAAATTAGGCACGTGCTCTCCTACAAACTCTTCTCTCCAACACACCTGGTTAAGCTTAACATTGGCTTCTTAATGAGACATAAGACAATAACTGCAGGCACTGAGAAGTCTTTGAAAAGTTACTTCTTACCGAAAGGAGGTAGTCCGTAGGTTTGGGTGGTCTGGGGGTAGATGGTGTAGGGCTGAGACTGCTGTAGTGCTTGGTACTGAGTCTGACCAGGGTAAGGGCTCATTGTTTCCGATACAGGTACAGAAAGGATATGTGCATATGGCCTTTTATTAAAAAGAAAGAGCAAAAGTAAAAAAAAACAACTATTTACATTTAGCATCTTTCATCCTCCAAACCAGAAGGCACATTAAAAAATAGCTTTGGAAAGAAGAAACAATACACACTGACATGTGCTCTTAGTGTGATACTCGCTTGTGTTTCCCAATACGACAGGCTCTTGGTTTTATATATTCTGCCTGCTTCTTGCGGTGACACCAGGGGAAACTCTCTCCTCCCTGATGCCAGAGCACCAGTGCTTATTCCAGGACTGGGAGGGCAGGGTGAGAGGGGAAGAACAAACTCCCCGTTCTAACAGGCACAAGCAATTACTTTCACTTATGCCTCACAATACCAAATCCTAAAGCTAATACAACACAGCAGTAATGTCAAAACTACTGGAACACACGAAGCAACTATACAAAAGCGAGCATGGGGGATTAAGGCCTACTATACTGCAATGGGAAGGACTGTTAAGATCCCCATAGGTGATGAATGATCAGAAAATCCTATATTCCCCTATATTCATTTCTGTCCAGTTTGTTTATTCCTCAAATATTATGGGCATTATACAAGACGACTATTGTGTTGTTAATTACTTGAAGGGGCTCATTTATCCTTGTGATCATAAAACAACAGCCACTGAAGCTTCAGTGTTCACAGCAATGAGTATCTGTTGCCAGCAGATATGAAGGTGTGATTTACAGCATTACAAAAATGCATAAAGATGCAAAAAGATTACTTCAGAAGGAAGTAAGAGTTACAGAATTCAGTAACAATTGCTTGACTTACTTTGCAGAATACATTTGTGAGGTATAATCATTTGATGACCTTGGGATATAATCAGTGCATGTCATAACTGAAAAAAAAAATAGTTTGTATAATTACATAGGCAATTTTAAAACCCAACAAATAATGACAATTAAATACCAGCACGCACAGCACATTTTAACCAAGACATATGATTTACAAAGGTTTTTTAGTGCCTTGAATATCTGTTTCAAAGCAAGTTCTCAAAAAACGCACTGTTAAACCAGCACAAAAAAGTGTTTATTGCCAGTTCACAGCTGGTAGACGATTCAGTCAATACTATTTCTCCCTTTGTAACGGTGGTCTTTCTCTTCACCAGTTGGTACCGTCATCTTTTGGAATTGTCATGATAAAACGTTAATTTCAGTCCTGCCCGAACCTTGCATGTACCAAAGGGTCTTCATCTGCGCCAAGCTTAACATCTCTTTTCTGTGTCCCAGAGCACAGACCAAAGCAGACACTTGTTTTGCCAAGTGTTCCTCTTCCCCTTCCCTTTCCTACATACTCTACCCAGAGCACGGCTCCAGCAATCTGTTTGTCCTTTAAAAAGGAGCAGCTCCCAGCTCAGCAAACTTAATTCCACACATTGAGTGACAACAGGCTGAGCTGCAGCACACAAGGCTCGGAATCCAAATTCAGATGACCTCTAAATAAATTTGGCAGTTACATTTAACGAGATCTTTCCATTTTTCTGCTGGAATAAATCCACAGCAATTACGCTGGTATGACAGAGTCACTCAGACTGCAAATCCAAGGAGGAAATGTTCAAAATCTCACTGCCAATGGCTCTAATATACCCCATATGAGCCAGTTCTCAATTACAGCATGCTGGTTTGGGGTGAAGAAGGGGGCTTGAGTTGCTATGTCCTAACCCAAGAGCCAGTAAAAAAAACCCCTGGATTAAGACGAGCTGACCTGAGAAACACTCGGCTGTCCATCAGACTAGGAAAGCAAGGATGTGCAGGACCCCTGGCACGGAACTTGGCGCTGTGCAGTCCCTCCGGCACATGCCACCACCGCAGTGCAGCATGCTGCCGTGATCGCCAAGCTAGATGACCTTTGTGACTGTAAATCTGCATAGTACGTGTGTTTACTAGTTTGGATCTACAAGCACCATACCCAAACTCTTAGCAACCACAGCTGTGCTGCTGTGGATCCAGCCTCTTCATCTGAAGCCAGTTTGGAAGCAGGCAGAGCACCCAGGCTCCAGCCCTGCCTAGGAGGGGATCCTGGCTAACAGCGTCTCTCTTGTACGGCCCAGGGGCCTGGCTCCTCATCGCTAACATTACAAGAGACTGCACTGTCCTTCTCCCTTCTGGAGTGACTCAGCTAATGGCCTTCAAAAAGAAATACGGTCATGGATGACAGCATACTTTGCCTTGGGATTTGCTCCAGATGCCAGTGATGCGCTCCAACAAGTTGGGCTTTCCCTATATGGGACAGTGCTAGAACATTACTGCTCTTGTATCACCACGTAGTTAACTCTCTTATCAGTTATATCCACTAAGGGAAGCAAATGTTAGTTTGCACAGGCAACTTTAACATTTGCATTCTGCTACCTAAATAACCTCCTCTTTGTGTAATCTGAGCGTAAGCAGCTGAGAAATACAAACCATCAGCCACATGCTCTGAACCTTCTGAATGCTCCATGAACCACCTCTCTCTGGTCCTGTGTTTGCCTTTACTGATGGTGTAAAGCCCATGTAGCACAATGATACAACAGGAAACACAAACTGGGAACTTTCAGACCTAAAGGTTTTCATTTAACACTTGTTAGATATTCTCACATGCCTCCTGCAAAAATGTCTTTTTTTTTTTTCTTTTAAAGAATGTCAATATTCATCTGAATAGTAATGTAGTAATGGTATTTCTAGAATTCTTATTTTTTAAATAGCATATAAAGAACTAGGTAATGGTGTAAAAAAGAAAAACCCCCACAATATTACTGTATGCAACTTCTGGAATTTGTAAATGGCTTATCCAGTTAGGCAGCAGATGTTGCAGGCTAAAGCTTCTGGTAACTCCTGCAACTGCAACATCACAGGACATTGCTTATAATAGTAAAGATGCAATCAGTTAGCTATGGAGAGTTACACATTACATATTTTCAATCAAGTTGAGCTGATTTACCCTTATAAATAAGTATGGGCAGTCAAAGGTATTCTACACAGGAATCCTACTTTCATAATAACCTCCAGCCCTCTTTTTCCAGAAGAAAGGATACATTCCACCTCTCACTTACTATGCATCTTTTTATTTTCTGCCTCAGTTTCCTCTCCATTTATTTCACAAGGAATTTCTGCAGACATTCAATAAAGTTCAGAGTCTATGATTAAGTGTATGGTATATTATTACAAAAGACCAACCAGCTGCATAGAGATAATGATTTATAACAGTAACATCTTTTACAATAGGCATTATGATTGACCAACTCAACCCTCAAGAAAGATCATGTATAAGGTGGATAAGATAGCAGTACCCCTCAGCAAGTTGGGGGGCAGTGACACAAAACTATTTTTTAGAAAGAGATACTTGCTTACCATCAGGCATTAAGACTCTAGGCACCACAGCAAATCTTCACTTTACAACTGACAGTGAGGACAAACTAAGGATTACAAGGAGGAGACAAAGCTTGTGCTTGATGAAGCAAAGTAACGAGACCAGTGAAGAAAAGAGGAAAGACAGTGGGAGCTGAAGAACTCAGAAGATACTTACTCTCACTGGACATGGGAAGGTTTGAACCAAGGCTTGAAGATTCAGGTTTCTGATCGCTGACTTCTGCATTGCTCACATGACTGCCAGGACAAACAAAGACTAATCATTAGTATTATGAACTCTTAAATTAACATCCTTAGGCATCGTAACCCCTGGCTTCAACCTTCCTAACCGAGGCAAACTGATTCTTAACAGAAACCAGCTCTGCGCTCTTTGATATTTCACACAGAGAGCTCTAATCAGACATTAAATTGTCATCACCTCCAGCACATTTACTCACCAACTGGTCTCTCAAGATAAGGCTGTAGCTCCACTGACAGCTCAGCAGACCTAGCAGCTTGGCACTGCTGCCCGCAGCAGAAAGTACAAACGTCTTCCCTGCCACCCGGGCACGGCCTCCTGCTCCCTGCGTCAGCTCAGGCACCCATCAGGCTCCCCGTGAGAGTTTAATTTGTTCATCCAGCACAAAAACCGTGCAATTATTTTTGCTGGGATACTGAGTAGACTCAGGTCATGGAGTGATCCAGTGAGCAGCATGCTTGGTGCACACTACAGCTACAAGCAGAACTCCCTCTCAATAAGCAGTTATATTGGCTCCTTCACCTTGTAAAACTGCAGGCTGAGAATATCAGAGTAACACACAGATGCCTCAAAACTTTGTGAAAAGCTGTGTTGCAGAACTAGCAATAACAAAACGAAGCCAACAAGGCAATCATAAAAGGAAAAAGCAGTTTCATTAAGAAATTATCTGTATTTCCTACTCTACATATGAACAAAGCAAACACTGACACGTAACTGAAATGGTGCGTGGCAAATCCAAAATAATCAGGTAACCTGCGAACATTTCTTAAGTACAGAAGCGACGCCTAGATCAAGGATGCTTCAACACTGGTCTTCAGGGACAAAGCCAGCAGTGAGGAACCTCCTTGGGAGTCTGTGACAGCAGGGCCACAGCAAAGCACTCACAGCAGCATCGACTTGGCTTCTGCCAGCTGCGGGAAGGAGAAGCTGAGGAGCGTGTGGTATCAACCAGCAGTGCCCTGGGAGCTCCATCCTCCCCTGGACTGCTCCCATGGGCTGGGACAGGCCCTTGTTGTCCAGCTCCGTGCTCCAGGATGGGCTGGATATAATCCCCTGGGGCAGCAGGTACAGCTTTCCTGGGACAGGGCAAAGGGGCAGTTGGCTAGTGAGTGCCACCGAGTTTCCTTCCTTTGGCTGGTGAGAGGGAGTGAAGCTTAACCAAAATGCATAATCTGTTTTTTTTCCCCCCTGAAAACCTTTATAACCAAAATCCTTGGAAATCTTTCTCAATACTAGTAGATGAACAGACTTCCATAATAAAGCATGAGGTTTGCAAGAAAATAACATATTTCTACGCAGACTTGGTGTATTTGTGTACTACTATTCTTGGTGGTAAAAATGCTGTGATTTTGTGGCACAGATAGTTGATCTGCGGCTGTTAAATGGCATGCAGTTTGCAAGCAGGTTGAGAGCTGCTCATGATCACCTCCCATGGAAAACAGTAACAGATAAAATAACATTTCTGACCATACTGTACCAGCCCATGTCTCTCCTGTCTTTCTCACTGCTGCTTCTCGACACACACACACACCTATGGCTCTTGGGACGTTTCCATCCCAAGTGCTTTTATTCTCCATCATTTACAACTTTTCAATTCTCACAGACTCAGAGAAAAATTCTCACTTGGACTGTGGCTGCCTTGCATCAGCGAGAGCCTGACCAGCAGAGCACGCTGTATTCACAAAAGTGTTAAGACTCTTAAGGATGGTTAATGCTCGTAAGAGAGACTACGACCCTCACTGGGTACAGCTCTTCCACAATCCAGCTAAAACAAATACAGCCAGAGTATTGACATCAGCTGAAAATCATGTTTGCTGAGGAGAAACAAATCTAATAAATTATTTTAAATTATTCCGTAAGCAAACTTAAAAGCATATATAGCTTTATAAAAATAAAGCAATAATATTTAAACGGCATATTTAAGCACGTTAGAAATGCAATTTTATCTCCCCTCCATTCTATTTGTAAATACTCCACAAGGATGTCTACATTCAAATCTTGAGGCTAGTGGTGCCTGCAGGAAAGTTGTGATTGCACTGAAGCAGTGTAAGGTGCTGAAGGAGAACTGACACCATTGACTCCAGCACGGTCAGACCTGCCCGTGCCGCCCTCAGCTCCTTCGTAGTCGACAGAGAGAAAAAACCCTCCTAGGACATGGTTCATCTCATCTTGTACTGGCTAGAAAGGGAGCTTGCACTGATTAGCTCAAATTTCTAGCTTTTAGACACGTAATGAGTTTCACACTCTTTTTGCTCATTGTTTCTTAGTTAAGTATTCCCTTTGTGGTTTGTTTTGTTGGGGTTTTTTTAAATAATTATCTATGTATTAATGTCCTCATTCAGGGCTTCAGTATAGCACATCCACTCCTGCAGGAATGGCGCACACGCAGTTTCCTTGTCACTCACATTGGGATGTCAGAGGCTTCAAAAAAAAAAAAGTTTCTTCACAGTATTTGCTACCACTTGCAGGAACAGAATAAACCCTACTATAGCTATGCTCACTACATGTAGTAATAGTGATTAATTCCTAAATACGACATACATCAGAAAGCATCTACTAAGGCTAAAAATAGTTGAATACAACAGCTTTTAACAGAAGAAGCTATCAATTTGAGAATGTTTAATTTCTCAAAACAGTCATCTACAGAGTTTTGCTGAGAATCATAGCACAGATATTATAAAAATATTCTGAGTCTCACCAGAGTAAATGCATGTTATGTGCAGTACATGACAGTCTCATCAGATTCTGTGAAAAACAGATGCTTGATGATGCAATTAAGACTCTTGGTAGCCACTTTTATAAAAGCTTAAGGGCCAGTTAATTTTTTTTAATTGGGAATTTAATCTCAAAATTATATCAAGTACAAGGTGACTTATATTTGCCCTGTCTCTGTGAAAAATAAAACAATACGCAAGCTTCTCAAATGTAAGCTTATAATGACAAAAGAGCATTAACTGTTCCACACTAAAATCAAATTAAAAATTACATACCTCAAGCTTTGTTCTCTGGATTCCTGCATCTTGGCTTTTTTCACCTGCAAAGACAAAAACGTTCAGAGACACAACAACCGAGAGCTGTCCTTGACAGAATCTCTGCACACAGACCTCCATTAGAAAATCACCGCTCGTTACTATAGAGTTCGCATTAGTGTTTAAATACAGAAAGCCTTGCACTGAACTCCAGAGCTACCCAATGGAACCATGGTGTCTTCATCTCAAAACAAGCTTTTTCCTAATTAGGAAACAGGTGCTAATGCTGAACATGTCAGTAAAATTGCCATGTTACTTAAGTAACAGATGATGGGATACACAGCTACAAACATCTGATAAGGACAAATTTATGCAAAATGAGTAACCAGCCATAAATTTTAAGAAAATCTTACTCTGCATAGATCCAGCACAACTGCTATAAACTTGGGTCTTTTGCTTCCCCTCCCCCCTGCCTCCCCCAATATTTAAATATTCTATAAAGATAGGAACTTGAATATTTTTTTCTATAATGACTTAGGTAGGAGTTCCAGTTTTCATTTCCAAGTAAAAAGAATACAGCATTTATTCTGGTTTTGTAGGTGGCCAGCTGGATCCAGTTCCTCTATAGGGTATTATACAAAAGACAGCTCTGGCTTGAACACAAATTTGGTTTTCTGCATGCAGGCTACAAATATGACTTTGAAATCCTCGGTAGGATGACAGGTTAGTTTCTGTACCCTGTAGTTTTTTGAGTGGGAAGTTCCTGTGATATACTGGTTTTTCTTTCCCCCACCTTCTCCCTCTAGCAGAAAGTTTTACAGTCTTCCATGTTTCTGGAGCACATTTAGATGCCAAACTTGCCGCTTTGGTACCAGCTGCACTCCCCATTCATCCCATCCCTACAGACACCACTGTTCAGCACATCTTGTGTGAACAGGGTCTGGGAGGGCACGTGCTGGGTATCAGGCTGCAGGGATTACAGCCCCCCGACCTGGGCACAGTAGTCAAAGACAGACTGTACCCAGCCACATATGAAACATATAGCATAAGCATCTCACCGTGTTTTTCAAGTTTGTCTCTCTCGGGTGAGTATAAATAAAACGCCAGGAAAATTCAAATTGAGCATGAGGTCAAAATGTGCTCAACATTGTTTTTAAAAAATAAATTAATAAAACACAGATTAATTCCTCTTGGGCTGGGAGAGATGGGAGGCAGAGGTAAAAAAAAAAAAGGATAAAGGCTCAAGGCAGCAGCAATGGGAAAGGAGTAAGCAAACAGTAAGGATCAAAAGCAGAAAGGACAATCTTCTCTCCTTGATGAAGTTACCCATATTTTAGAGCTCAGTCTGCTTTCATCTTTGTACTAGTCTTGCCAGCAGCTATTCCCTCCGGCATTTCACAGCAGAACACTACAAACTTCATTAGCACTCATCACACACACAGAAAAGGCAAAGGCAATGACAAAAGATTATGGTAGTACAATGGCTTAGATATCACACAGCCTCGGACCTTCTGGCATTCATCACTTCAACCTGAGCAAAGAGCTGGTAGCACTAGCATTGACACTGACTCCTGTTGTGGTTCTTCAGCCCCACAGCTTCACAGACTTCTCCAGAGCCCTTCTCCCACCCAGCCAGGAACACACGATACTTCTGGTCCTCACTGCCACAAGATCCAGGGCCTAAAGGAGCTGCATCAGTTTTCCCCACCTAAAGAAGATATTAACTACAACACTACAGGAATGCAGACTAGTGTTCCCCAGCTCCCTCAGGCACCCAGTTATCAGAGCATGGCTGCTGCCCATCCACGGGGACCCTCAACTCCTTTCAGCGTCCTTCTGCCTGCAGCAGGTGCTCCACCTCTTCCCTAGGATCCTGCCACCGTTCCTGGCAGGGACCTCAGCCACCGACACTGCACCGGATAGCTCAGGGTGCCAAACTGCCACAGGGCTCTTAAGGAAAGGAGATAGAAAAAAATTAATCAATTCAGAAAAAGAAGTATCAAACTGCTTCAGACCAAAATTACATTGAAGATGAAAATAAAAAATAACTTAGAATTGGCAGTCTGAATTTTAGATTTCATAGGAGGAATGCTGCTGTTTCCAGTCAGGTACTCGTTAACATCTAGCTTCTTCAATTCAGTAGGCTTTTTTAATATGGGAGGTAGAGAAATCAGCTGACTTATGAAAAAACTAAAACCCACAAAACCAACCAACCAAAACCAAAAAACCTAACCAACAAAAAAAGAGGTGAGGTTTTACATTTTCATCACAATCAGAATGGAATGGCTCTTCTTAGAACACCTCTCGATAGTCAGGACTTAAGCTCAAACCACTGCTCTGCTGACTTTGGTCCCCGGACTGAACCTTCTATCTTGACGAGTATCTACTCTCCAAGGCCACCACGCCTTGTCCTCCACTGACACGAGATCCTCCCCCTCTGCCAGAAACATGCCGTTAGTGTTGTACAGAGAACGATATTTTAAATGAGTTTTCCTTTAAGTCAATAGTTAACTTCATTTTAAAAAATCAATACATATCTGGAGACGGTTTTATACTCTCTTTAAATGGCTCTAGAACATGGGATAGCCAGTGCGAGTATGCAGCGTAAGTTGAGAAAAACAGTGAGAGCACTGCCATGATGCGTTATACTCCCAGCTGCGCCCTGCACGATCACACTCCAACCCCAAACCCTACACGGGGCACCTATTCATCCTCCTGCGTGAGCCTTAGAAAAGGCTGCTGAAACCTCTTTGAACGTCTCCTTTCAACACGTACACCCTTCTGGAATCCTCTGGAGAGATGCTGAGGGGTTTTTTGTCCCCTGTCAAGTGACAGGATCACAGTTTGAAGACTCTTTTCATGCAGAAGTGAATTCACTCTTTTTAAAAATAAGAAAAATAGTAAAAGAAAGAAAAGAAATTAAACCGAGGACAAAGATGCGGTCTACCTCAATGAGTCAAGTTTCAGCTTTAGCAACTTCAGACATTATCTCACTAAGCTGTTCTGCTGCACTACAATGAATGACATGTGTCATAAGATACATCTTTGCTCCTACTTCCATCTTTTTATTTCACTACCAGTTTTGGACTTATGTTGGTTTAAAAAAAAAAAAAAAAAAAAAGTCAGGTGACATATTCTAGCTGATCCCTGCTCCCAAATCACAATTTTCTATAACTGAAGATCCCTCTGTCCAAATTAGTCTTTGTGCTGGAAAACTCTGTTTCTGCCCCAGATCTACTAGCATTACAGTTCAGTTGTACTTACAGAGCCAGAATCAAAGCAGAAACAAATTTTTCCTCCTGACATCAGGATAACAGTTGCTCTATGACTGAATCCAACTCTCAGACTGACATTCATAGAATAACTTCTAACCCAGAGCAGAACCAGGGGAACCCCCACACTCACAGCTAGCCAACAAGCAAGGCGATGACTTCTTGGAGCAAACGCTGCCAAAGCCATTTCAGACTGTGGCAATGCCACACACAAGTCAGGAAAGCAGAATTCTATTGCAAACTGTTTGCCAATTTAAATTAAGAAAAATCTTCAGCCCAAACACATGACCATTGTTTTTCCTCTACACTCCTGGCAGCGTTGGGTCTTTCTGGAGCCCTTTCCAACACCACGGTCTCCCTACCACTGACTCTGGCTTGCTCTTGCTATCCGACACAAGAAGTCATTCCAACCAGAGCAACCCCGTGGATGTCTGCAATGAGTGCAACACAAGTTCACCATCCCTTATCAAAAGGAGATTTTTGTCATTTTTCTAGCATTAAGGATTAAATAAAGTATTATAAAAATCAGCTACACACATCCACAATGAATTCAACAAGTGAGAGATTACTATACAGGACTACTTCTAAAAACAAATCCAGATTAATAATTTATTATAAATGAATAATTTTGTTTTGTCATGAGAAGGTCAGGGGGTCACTTTAAGTCATTTTGCCCCAAGCTTCCCTTTGCTCTCTTATTTCCCATGTTTGTTTCAGTTTTCTAGCACTGCAGTGTGCACAGAAAATTTTCCACTCTAATTCGGACCTGAAAAGGGAAGAAACATTCAAAAAACAGGGACAAAAGACATGCCTGTTTAACGTGCCAGGCAGCAGTATGTGGGGTGAGAAGTCTACCAGTCAATTAGAAAAGACATATTTGGACCAATTATTATCATCGGTCCACACCAACACAAGAAAATGACCCGATTTCTTATCATTATTATTATTTTTCAAGTAAAATACACTGAAATCAAAGTTTGATGACTTCTCTACAGGCTCCTTTTTGGATTCAGTTATCAATAGTTTGCCATAAACTTTTTTTTTTTTTTGAAGTAACATACTAATCTTGTTCCCATGATTAAGAAAAGCACAATCATTTGGGAAAGAAAACAAGTTTGTACAGTATCAATGTTGGGCTACCAGGCAGGCAGGATTTTGCAAAGCTGACTTCAGGTTTGTTTTTTTTTTATTAGGAAAATTCACTTGTTTCAGGAATGGTCCCACTACCAAAAAAAAAAAAAAAAAAAAAAAAAAAGAAGGATTGTTCTTTTCATTTCCTCCTGCCAGAATGTGCTACTATACTCAAAATACCACCTCCCCTACTAGCTGTGATCATTAAGTCTCATTCTGTCTCAGAATGGCTGATCAGTGTGAGATAAAGAAATTACCAACAAAATCTTCAGCTGAAAATTACAGCAGAATCTGCTTACAGAGGATGCTTTCATGTACCAAAAATTAGCTGTGCCCTGTCTCTCATGCCCTTAAGAATAAAATTTTATAAAGACAGTATGCATTATATTAGGATGTAATTACAGATATTTCCTTTTTTAATACACACATTTAATTCATTTTTAAATCCTACAAATATCTGGAGTTCAAATTACATGCTTTTGCTGCTTAGTTTCACTTTTTGTGCCTATTATGTACACGTAATTTGCAAGTCGTGTCAAGCCCTATTTTAAACAACTGTAAATTTGCATTTCCATTTCATTCAACTTTGTTCCTAAGTCAGAGAATTGCACAAATGACATTACAATGGATTTTCTAACTAGTGAACTTACGAACATAAAATTCTCACATTAAAAAAAACATCAAAATCTTTTCAATGAGAACATTACCAAATTGCCCCCAGCATATCACTCTATTTTTGTGTGCATTTGAAAAGGTCTCCAAAATTAAAATAAGCTTCACTGTCAAGGTAACTTGGCAATTTTTTTGTTGAGTTTGCATCAGGTCTAATTTGGGAATATAACATCCATACAAACTTTTTTCCTTAATTCCCTATTATGTTTTAGATATGCAAATTTAAATTCATATCATACTGTATTAACAGTCGGTCTACCCAAAACTTTTGTGACGTGATATTATCAGTTACTGATAATACAGACAGAATGGCAAATATTTAAGATGTCCAGACAGCAATTTTTAACTTAAGACATGTTTCCCTATTCGAACATACTGTTAAATTAAGAATTTTTAAAAATGCTTTCCACCTGTGGAGATGGTAGATGATGGGACCTTTTCAAGATACTAAGCACAAGAAGAATTAAAGACTATACACACTGTAATAATCAGCATGCTGAATCTGTCATTAAAATAGTGACTTTTAATTTCTCCAGAAGAGACTTGAAATGGTCTGGGTTTCTGAGCATCACAAGTAATTATTAGGCACAATTTTGCATATAAACATTATCGAGTTTAAGATACATAACTATTCCTTTTTTAACTCTTGCCTGTACGATTATAGTAAGCTAAATGTACAATACCTTTTACTAACAGCAAAATGATTTTTCACCTCTAGATAAACACACTAAGTCTTATTTTCCATTATTCACTAAAATAACTTTATACCCAATTTCTGAGATCCCCGATTTGTTTTATGTGTTCATTTTTAGCCTTTTAAAATGTACTTACTGGTTGTTCGGGTAAGTCTTGTGGCTCTTCCATGGGTATTACTATTCTAGTGCTTAAATGATTCAAATCGTGTGTTCCTCGGCAGTCTTCAAAGCCTGTCAAAAAAAGGTGTTCATAGCTTTATGTACTTTTGGGGGGGCTTATCATTTAGGCTATCAGAGAACGTTAATTGTTATATATTCCACCCACAAGCTTTCTAAACTCGTGTTGCCATCTCCCAAGTAAAAGATGAAATTCATATATGGAAAGATTTCATAAACAAGGGATTTAGCTTTAAGCTTCAAGATACAAATAGACTTTTTTACGCACGTGGCACATTTCTACATCATTTACTTGTACCATACTGACTACAGAAGCTAATGTATCAATCAGACATGTGCACTATGATTTTAAAGACACTTTAAATGATCAAGTCTGGTCTACTAGGTCAGTAAACAGCATGATTCAATCTAACCTGTTTTAATTTAGAACATTTATATAACAGAAAAAAATCAGGGCAAGACTGTACACCTAAATGTATTTACACGCAGTACTGTTTATTGCCAAATTCACAAAGCAAGTTTATTATTTCAATTGCACTCTTAAAAAAGAGAAGTTTGATGAAAATTTATAAAATAATTTTTATTTTGGAAGCTAAGTAACCCAGTAGCATTTAGCATAGAGATCTTCTATACTATACCAAAGAGCTGCTATCCCCCAGGGTTTTAAAACCATGAAAAGGAAATTTTGTGGATTACTTTCACAACCTGATTAATTTTTGCAATTTGCTGGGCAAACGGCACACGTCCTCCACGGCTTCCCCCTCTGCCTGACCAATGTTCAGTCTGACCTATGTGTTCAATTGCTCTTCTGTCACCCTCTCAGCTCCAAGCTGTTTATTAAAAACATGCCCTAGCCTCATCAGACAGCTCCATCTCAACTGCACCAAAACCAAGTAGGTGCCTCCTCTCCATCCCAGCAGAGCTGTCTCTTCTGTACGCACATGTGCACATTGCACACAGAGCAGAAATTAAAGAAATTAAATACAGCGACTTTCTGTGCTGAGGTACAACCTATTCCTGCCTCCGCAGCCATGAAAGTTTTGCTGTAGATCTCAGTGGAAATGCAAAAGGCCATTTACTCAGCTCTCCATTCTCTATGCCTTTCTGCTTTCCCACCCTGTTTGGAGCATTCAGGCACCTTCATATTTACCCCCATGTAAAGTGACTAAACAAGTTAACAGAAACAACTTTCCGGTGTCCTGAAAACAACTGCTATTTCCCCTCCTGGCCCTGCCAGACCTACTTAAACTCCTAGCACGTGCAGCCAGCCTGCGGCAGAGCACCACGTGCCGAGCACGGGGATGCTTTGCAGCCTGGAATAATTTCATATTAACCATGAAAACACAAAGGATTTCTTCTTCCCTGTTTGAGGACAGGTAAAGGTCTTACATGCCAGGATGTATCACATATGCCAGGGTAAAATTGCATTGAGGGTTTGAATATTTTCCAAGGCTGCCGCCTCTAATCAAAGCTACTTACCGTTATTGCCTTAACTGCAAATCAACTGAATTTACAATAAGTCTCTTCAATAACTCAGGTTCTTTTGAAATTACCCTATTCACACCACACACAAGAAAGTATACAATAAAAAGTACCACTGTCACCATTCCAGCTTTTCGTCCATCAGTTTAAATTGGTTTTAAATTTAAAAGCTTCTTTCCTTTTTACTTTTTGTAGGAATAACAGAGAAAAATCAAGACTTTAGAGAAACTGTGGCATGCAAAGATTATGAACAGGAGCATAGAATACAATGGCCAACAGCAAGAATATTTGAAATTGATACCAACAGGTCCCATCCGGTCCCTTGTCCTTCATTTTTGTTATTTGATGCTGTTTCATTGTGTAATTTCTTAGAAAAATCCCAAACTAAACTCTTCAGTATGGACAAAGATTTCACATTATACTTTGAGCCATCCAGCAGTAAATTCCCATTCCACGCTTTGTGTAAAAGCTGCGAGCAATTCTTTAATTTTGTTTTTGAGAAGGATCTAAATAATTGGAAAGACAAAAAGATTCCAAGTCATGTCAGAATGTGTTAAACTTGTGAACAAAACTCTTCCCAAATGAACAGGGCATCTTCTAGCACCTGGAAGCAAATGAACGAACCCAAGCAGATAAGCGGTAACCTCTTGCCTAGATGGCAAGTGAAAAGTTGGCCTCTGGTGGCTTCGCACTTTCTTCTAGAGAATACCCCATTCCTCCAGAAATAGCAGCTCAGGCAGAACACATCTCACAAAGACCTCGTGCTCACAGCTATTGTTACGCAGAAACAGGCAGAACAACCCGAAGCAGCAACATGCGTTTCTGGGTGAAAGGGATGTACGTAACCAGTACACCTGACTAGCAGGAGGGACGGGGTATCTTTCAAGCAAAGGCCTCCTACAGCACAAACAGGTTAAGGTGCTGCTGAAGGAAGAGCTCCTGCCTCTCCTCAACTCCAGCAACCCGCTCCTGCTCGCCCGACACCCCTTCTGTTGTGGCCACCAAGCGCTTGTGTGGCTGAACAGCAGTCTGGAGCTGAGATCTGACCTTCTAAGGGGAAAAAAAAAAAAAAAAAAAAGAGCCCAAACACAACCTTTATGCTAAGCTGCTTTTAGTGGGATCGGGTCTGGTCTTGGGCAGCCCCGTGCTGGGGGAAGCCCACAGGATGGGGACCCGGCAGAGCACGCAGCGGGCAGCAGGATGCCCCTTTTCAGCGACAGCCATAGTAAATGAAACCATAATTTTACCATCTTATTTATGTTGCATTTTGGCAAAACGGAGGACATCATTCACAGTGATATACATACGCCTCCACAGCCCTTCAACCTGCGACACCCACCCAATCACCAAGCTCTCCTGTGGAGCAGCCACACAACTTCTTTTGGCCGGGCACAGGAGGCCCTCGGACCACGAGCAAGGCCAGAGCCTCCCCCTGCCATTACCTCTGGGAGCGCGGAGCCAGGGAGGGGAGATGCCTGCCTCTCTCCTCCTGCAGGGAGAGGCTGAGCGAAGCTGCTGACAGTGTCAGCACCGAAGCCCCGGGGAGGAGGATCCAGAGCACAGCTGCTCCGGCCATGCTCATGTCCCTAACAGCACCCTCCAACATGGGGAATCCCCCCCGCTGCCCATCGGCTGGCTCCAGCCCTACACACGGCCCAGGGCAGCACACCCTGCCCCCCCGCCAGCCCCAGCGCCCCCGGGTGCCGTCAGCCACCTCCTCGCCCAGGAGCAGAGGTACACACTGATGCACCGCCCAGGGCTTGGGTTTCCAAAAAACAAACCCAGCGCCTCACACCTGCTCAGCGTGAGCCACCTCAGTGTATTACCTTACTCAGCAAGCAGCTCGCCATGAACAAAGTTGATTTTTAAAAACTGAAGATAAACAACACTGATTTTTTTTTTTTGTGGTATCTCAAAATTAGATTTTTAACTTGTATAAAACTCAAGGCAATTGTGTCTCAGATAAGCTTATCACACAGTTTCTATTAGGGAACATTTTAAAAGGATAAGAGACTGCAACAGAAGAGATATCAAAGCAGATCTTTGCTATCTTCAGTTCCAAAGAGAGTCCAAATTGCTGCACTGCACCCATGACAGGGGTTGCGCCACAGCAGCTGGGCAGGAGGACAGCGACTGCCACCAGTCCTGATCGGGTCCTGCGACTGCCACCGCTCCCCAAAGGTGACTTACACCAGCCAGCCTCAGAAGAGAAGAAACCGGTGATTAATATCTTTGGGTCAGTGGGGGTTTGGTCACTTTTTCCATCTATATGTCTACTTTTGTGTGTGCATGTCAGGGAGGTCTGAAAAGCAGATTTGGACGGTGAGAACACTTCTGTAGGCAACTGGGCTCGTGAACAAGAAATACAGTGCAAAATGTAAGTGAGCGTGCAACAAGCCATCCAGCGAGTGACAGCGATGAGAGAAATGTTCAGAAAAATGAGACAAATGTTATGCTTCTGAAAACCAGCAAAATGCCATTCTTTTTTCCCTTTATGGGGTGTTTTTTATTATTTACCTAATGAAAATTACTTCATAATATTGGAATTAAACAACATTTTTTATTTAATCTAGACTTGTTTTGAATAGCCATCCTGGTTTAATTCCAACTTGCACAGAATACCAACAATGTAAAATATCAAGGATAGGTGTTTTGCACATCAATATATTTTGTTTGCTCAATGTATGGAGGATGTTACCTAAACTTCAAAGTAGAAGGCATCAAGGAATGGACTACAGAATCGCACCCATCAGTTGCCTGCCTTCTGGCCTCCACAAGATTGGGATGCCAATAATTCCCTATTAAAAGCCCTGGCAAGCCACATACAGTTTCTTGCACTAAATCCTGGTTTAAAAATCCTAAAACACAAAGTCTAGCTTGATCAGACTCTCTAACTAGATACTATGGATATCATTTCTGAGAGCCACCCCCTATTAGCACCAGGCTAGACAGACTCCTATTTACTTTCATTCTGTTCTTTTCAAGCCCATCTGCCCTGGCTTTGAATATAAAATTTCGGCTGAGGAACAGTTCTTCTCAAGCTGCAAATAATGAAAGTCAAGGATACCGTGATAAAAACAACAAGCAGTAATTATACTGATTAGAAAAAATGTTGTTTGAATATGGTTTTATATTGCTTTAAGATAGCCACTATTTTCCTAAGAACAAAGCTTTAGTTAATGTAACAAAAATTTATCTATTAAACAGAAAGTTAAAATAAAATGTTTTGTATGCACAATAAGGTAACCTATGCAGTTATCACCAGTCCGTATTTACTCAAGGGCCAGCACCTTACCATGAGCAGCAATGAATATATGAATTAAGCAGTCTAAGCTTCCCCTGTTTTCCCGTGGAGCATTTCATGGTACCCTGTCCCACGCTGCCACGCCAGGCGCACACGGGATCAGAGGGCGGCACAGCAATCTAAGCCAGTGCCAGCCAGAGCAGGGGTTTCCCTTGCCATGTGCTTTGACTCCGGCCACTCACCCTGTGACAAACCGCTTCTTTCGGAGAAGAGCAGAACTTGGCCCAGTGGGATGTGGTGGATCCCCCCCCCCCTTTTTTTTAAATTTAATTACAAACACCCAAATAAATAAATAAAAAAAGTTAAGAGAGAGGAGGCACATACTGACATTACTATGTACTGCTCAGCTACCAAGTGCTTTTTATTCTGAAGGTTTATGACTTAAGATTTAATATTCGGGCAAAATACGCATTCAGCCATCTCCCGATGGGCAGCGACCCGTGCCCCTCCACCTCAGGGCGCGAGCGGGTGGATGGATATAACCTCCTTGTTCCACAGGGAAGTTTCTTTACAATTTGGTTCTTCTCCATATCTCAGCGTTCCCATATCCAACTGTGATAATACTTCATCAGCCAAGCTGCTGAAGTATTTCCAACTTGGTATTCAAGACAGCCAAACTAGCGTTCTGCCTACACTGAGGAAGCAAACCCAGCCCACTGCCCACTCCAACAGGATCTCTCCCAAGGATTTGGCAAAAACAGGCGTTCTCTGAAGTTTTGAAGAATCTCCCATTTTGTTTTTAAATGGCTTGATTACAGACCGCAGGAAATGACAGCATCAGCCTGGTTTCTGGTTTGGTCTGTGCAATAAAACGGCCCCTTAAGGAGCTGTCAGGAATTGAACAATTTTGTGTACTAAGCTTCATTTTTCCTTCCTTCAGGCAAAAACAAGATAACGGAAATTCTGCACAAAGTTCTACCATCACAATGATGCAAACAAAATGAGTGAGTAAATAGATGCCTGGGTGTGTAAAATGTTCTATTCAGGGTGAGCCTGAATACAAACTCAAAAAACTTTAAAGATACTTGAAAGAAAAGGGAATCGCAGTTATTTAATACGCTAACGTAATTCCAGGGACATGCAAAGAAAGGCAGGGGTGAGCAGAGGAGGGGCCCATCCAGCTTTCCTCCTCCACTAAGGAATGAAATACTTAACCCAAATAATTTGCTTTCACAAGTAGACCTGCAAGTAACACAATGCATGATCTCCTTTACCACGGCGTTCACAAGTCAATTTATAAATATCATATTAAGCCCGCATATTCAGTATCTGGCAGCCAACCCTTGACTGCCAAGCGTATGAGAATAGGTGAGTTACGCCAGTGTTTGAAAATACAAATGAGGTAAGAGGGAAAAGGAACTCTGGTTTCTGACTTCCACTTGTGGTACTCCCAAATCCAACTTTCTAACACTATCAACAACCCCTCAGACAACAGTTTTGCTCTCCAAAACAATTCTTAAAAATTCCCTCCAAAATCCATCTCCAAGGCACCATATCTCAAGCTTTGTTCTGTTCAATCCACCCCCTCTCTAAGTACGGTTCTCTACCAATTTCCTTTTTCAGCAGCAAAGAGCAGCCGTTTTAAAAAATGAAAATGGAATAGAGTTAATGAATGAAAGCTGTGCTACACACCAGCCTGCTGATTTCCTATCATTAACAAATCCAGCAGCTCTCGCAGCAAAGATTTATACTCTGCTATTCTTCATTTCTTCTCGCTCTCCACCCACACACCCAGACACGCACACACAACACACACAGATATTTGCAAAATACTGTGAAGAATACCAAAGAATAAACCTTTGCCGTGAGATCCACTGGATTATTTACTGCTGTCTATCCGTGCTCTCTCTTCCCTACTTTATTAACTGGGGAAGATTTAGAATAAAATGTAAAAGTTCCGGGGAAGGCAGACTGTATGCCCTATTTTTGAAGATACAAGTGGCCATGACAAGCCAGTAAACACAGTCCTGTAGGACTGAAAAACCATGGTTTGATTAAAATTTCATAATCTTCAAATGAAAAAAAAAACAAACACCTATACAGTATTTATAAAGTGAGAAAATTTCTGAAATTAAATGTGGCAATGCAAACACAGTTTTACCCTAAGCAATGCCTATTTCATTAATAGGAATTTTCACGTTATTTTTAAATCGTTGCAGGGCTATCAACATGAAAGCTGTCTGCAGTTCACTTCAACAATGACACACACGCAGCTTGGTTTCCCAGTTATTATGCAATTTTGTTAAATTTGATTTTGGAACATAGCAGGGAAATTTCTAATGGGGAAAAGAACTGAAAAGGAAAATTTGGAAACAACAACTTCATCCTCAAGACAAACAACTCCCACAGAAACAAGTCAGCAATTTCTTCTAGATAGATCTAACGTACATAGCTCACACGGCACAAGAGCACGCAACTGCTATTAATCTTTTAGTTACAAAACAAAGCACAGGAATTTATGAAAATGTAAGAAAAGCAGCAAAGTCAATTACAACCTCTGTTAATGAGGATTCACTCAACTTGCATTGAGACTTAATGGATTTTTTCCAAAGACTGCAAATGATAAGATACCTGGTATCTTGTGGCTCACATACATTTTTGTGTTTTAGATAACTGATAAATGGGTGGCAAATCTCTAGAGCTGCAGCTCTGAAGGAAAAAAAAATGCTGTTTGTCTTAAAAGCTTTTTAAAACAGACTTTAATACAGCAGAGCACACTGTCTTTAATTTCTAGAAGCCACTTCAGACACAGTCAAATAGATTAGGAAATCGCCTGAACAAAAGACCAAAATTTTTAATCCCCCATCAGTCAGACAGCAAATCTGCATCATATTAACCACAAAAAAGGAATTATTTACATTATGCAGCTCTAAACTTTATTTTCAATAAACGATTTCACTAATACATATCAAAAAGTCATATAGCTACCACCAGAGGCTACCAGGAATTTAATGTATAATCTGTAGTTCTATTGGACAACCTGTTTCAGTACTCAACTTTCACCACAATTTTATTAAAACAGTTGTGACTACAGTAAATTTACTTATTTATTATTTTGCATTAGAGGCAGCCATGGTATTTATCACGGCGCAATCAGTTCTGAGAACATCTGTAGCTATTTGTGTCTTAGCAACAACAGTTGCTAGAGTAACCTGCTCAAAAAAATTTAAAGAAACAATAAAGTACTGGATATTTGAGATTTTTTACTGAGGAAGGAAACAGTTTAAGTGATGGTGTTCAACACTTAGCCACTCAGTAAGAGCCACTGCTTTTAATTAGGTGGATTTGTTATACCATTTGCTTCATACAGCATCAGTCCTGCGGGCAGAGGCAGGTGGGAGCACAGAAACACCCCACTGGGTCAGACAAATGGTCCATCTAGCCCAGCCCAGCCCACCTCCAAGAGCAGAAGCTCTGGGCGGGGAGTGCGTGAGCCTGGCCACTCTCCACCACCCCCTGCACGCCTCCAGCAGCCACAAGCGTGGGACCGCAGAGGGGACATCCCTGCCACATCCTCCAGCATCCACGCATGGACCTGTTACCCACAAATTTGTCTGGTCCCCCTCTGAACCGGCTGCGGTCAGCAGCTCCCACAGCCGCCTGGAGCAGCTCACGACCTGCCACGTAAAGAACTTCTCGGCTGCTTTACAGCAACTACCTTCGAGTGCCTTCAGTCCTCGTATGGCAGGATTGGGCGAGCAGCTCCTCTTTCAGCACATCCCCTGCCCTCAGGATTTTGTACACCCTGATTACATTCTCTCTCCAAATCAGAGTCCCAGCCTTCAGCTTCTCTGTGGAAGGCACCTGCCCCATCCCCTATGATCACTGTTCTGCTCCCCCTTGAGATGTAGCAACCAGAGCTGTACATAATATACGAGATGTGGCTGCAACCACAGCTTTACTACGAGCGGTAAAAAGATCTATCTGCTGTTTTCGATGCCCCTCCTAATGACAGCCAACACTGTTGGCTTTTTGTTTGGCTGCCATTTACACTGAGTAATCATTTCAATGAACCATCACTGTCCTCAGGTTCTCCTCCTGGAGTCATAACTGCCTGTTCTGAGTTCAGCCTTATGTACAGAGTTTAGATTGCTTTTCCCCAGATGAATTACCCTTAATTTAGGGAAAGCAATATCTAAATCATATTTATGTTAATTAAGTTCTCATAAATCGATCTACACCGAAGCTCTTCTGCCTCCTTTTTGATCCTTGGCAATATCCTTCTGCCTTTGGGGTGGCCTTTTATGACTCAAAAATTCAGCAACATCAGTAAACTTGGAGATTTCACTGGCCATTCATTTCTCCAGATCACTGGTGAAAATGCTGGACAAAATCAGTCAAAGCACCAACATTAAGTGTACTACAGTGCTGTCTCTTCTCCAGCCTTTGAAGTGACCACCAAGCCCTGTCCTCTGCTCCCTGGGCTCACTAATCGAGTTAGAGGGCTTTTAACTACGTTTGTCAGGGAAGATCCCAAGGAGGGGACAGCACACATAAGACAGCGTGACAAAAATGCTCAGACAAACCCGTCTGCTATGGGATCATGGACAGGCCTCTTGTACAATCAGAATGAGAAGGGTAGCCAAAAATGTGGAATATTGTTGTGGATGTCCACTGCGGATCCTCTGTCGAGAAGTGAATGAAGCCATCTTTACACAGCCAAAGAAACCCAGTGATCGCAGACCATGGTTTGCAAGAGGCACTTCAACCACCCCAATATCTGCTGAGAGCTACGTGGTGGGGCACACAAAAGTCAGGTTTCTCAATGCATCAAAGATAATTTTTTTATGTGGTGCTGTGACATGGTAAGAGTTCAAGATCCCAGGAGAAGTGATGAGGACAAGTAACAAAATAAATAGCAAGATTACAGTTTGTTCAAGAGACTGATCGTATAGGTACGGTACTACGGAAGAGCCTGAAGGAGCAATGCAGCCCAGGAGAGATGGCTGATCCTCGAGGACAGCTTCCCCAAGCACAACAGAATAGTCAATCCCCACATGCAGGCAATGAGCAGAAGCAGGAAGACAGTTTGGCTGGACAGTGAACTGCTCACTAAGCTCAAAAAGGAGGTCAAGCAAAGATCAGACACGTAAGGACTTCACCAGAACTCATGCAGAGATCAGAAGCTTGGCTGGCTCAAATCTGGCAGGGGATGCAAAGGGAAGAAGAGCTTCTAGGGCTCCTTGTGAGCACACTGGCAGCAAAAGACCAAGAAAACCATCAGTTGGATGCTGAGCAGGGCAGGCGATCAACTGACCAAGGACACAGGAAAGGCTGAAGTATTCAGTATCTTCCCTGCTTCAGGCTTTACCAACAAGGCCTGCTCTCAGGCCTTCCAGGTCTTTGTGCCTCATGGCAGAGCCTGGAGGAAGAAAGTGTCAGAGCCCCCAGCAAATATGTCTCTCCTGGGAGGTTGGTTGCCTGGGCTTAGGGACAAGACAGCCAGCTGGTGACCTTTTCCAGAAAGCTCCACTGGAGGCTCCAGCGAAGGTCTCCACTCCCTGCCTTGGGAGCTGCTTTAAGCTGCAGCTCTCACCTTTGGCACCTGCCTGCGCTACAGACTTGACTTCCCAGCTTGACCTCAAAGCTGCCTCACCATGGATCCATCTGCCAACCCAGCTCTTGCCTTAACCCAGCTACCCGCCACCACCAAGCTTGCCCTGCTCACCCCGTGGGTCCTGAGGGACTCTACCCTTGCTGGTGAGCCACTGCTACTGCTTGTCTTGCTACCACACTTAGCGTCCCTTCCCTTAGGGATAAGCTGTCCCTGCTGCTCCCAGACACTAACAATGGTACAGAAGGATGAAGTTAGAGATCACCTGAAGAAAACTGGACATACACAATTCTGTAAGACCAAATAGGATGGAGAAGGAGCTGCTTTCTATCATTTTGAAAGGTCCTATCAATCCGGGAGATGACTGATGACTGCAGAAGGGCAAATGTCACCTTCAAGACAGGCAATAAGGAAGATACAGGCCAGTCAGACTTGCCTCCGTGTCTCAGGGGACTGTGGAGCAAATCCACAGAGAGACCATTCGCACACACGTGAAAGTCAAGAAGCACGGATCTGCCAAAGGCAAATGGTGCCTGTCCAAGGTGACTGCCCTTTCTGATGCAATGATTTGCTCTGTGGAACAAGTGGGCTATAAATATTCTGTTTCTCCTTTTAGTAATGCAGAGTCCTTCAGCATCCTTGCAGCCACACTCGGTAGGTATTAACTATGGACGGACTACACAGTGGATGAAAAATTGTCTGCACTGCTGGGTTCAAAGGACTGATTACAGCTCTACAATCTAACAAAGTAGCTGGTAAGAAAAAGCCACCTACAAGAGCTGGTAGTGGACACAATACTAACATCTTCATCATGACAAGTGCAACAGTACAGAATACTCCTTCAAAAAAAAAAAAATCTGTGGATAAGACCAATCTGAGAGGGTGAAGTCCAAAAGCCTGAAAAGCAGAACTTGCAATTCAGATGGACTGTGACGTGCTGGAAGAATGGGCTGGCAGGAACCTCGTTAAGTTCAACAAGGGCAAGTGCTATGTGCTGCCCTAGGGATGGAGCAACCCCATGTAACAGGACGGGCTGGGAATAAACTCAGAGGTCACAGTTCTGCAGGAAAGAAACTGGAGATCCTGGTGGACAAGAAGTTCAACATGAGTCAGCTGTGAGTCCTGGCAGCAATGAAGGCTTGTCTCAAGCTAGGCTAAAAAGATATCATAGAAAAGACACAGCCAGACTCATCTCAAATGCCTAGAGAAAGAGATAATGGTCATAAATTGCAACAAGGAAAATTCCAGTTCAACGTGAGGAAAAATTTATTCACCATGTGAGCGGTCTGCACTGGAAGAGTGACCCACAGGGGTGGTGAAATGTCCACCCTTGCACATTTTCAAAACTGCAATGGACAAGACCCTGAATGACCTACCTCCTGTGAGCAGGAGACTGAAGGAGACAACCTCCTGAGGTCCCCTGCAGTCCAACTCAGTGCTTTCACTAGCTTCCCATTGATAGAGAACCTCTCCTCCAAGCCTGGGGAAAGTTAGCTTCTTTAATACAACTCTGTCAAATGTTTTCTGAAAATCTGATTATACCTATTGCTTCCCTCTACTCATGCACTTGCAGAGCCCCAGTACATTAATAAGGTGGAATTTCCCTTTACAGAAGCCATGCTGACTCTTTTCCAATGGACTGTATTTTCCAGTAAGCAGTGATTTTGTCCTTTATGACTGTATTATCTTATTGCTGCTGGCAGTCAGTCACCCGTATGGTGTTCCCAGAATGTCCTCTAGAGCCCATCTTTAGCACTAACAGTGACAACAAGGAATTCACTGAGTTTCTTCTCTGTTACACCTTACCATCCCCAGGTGCCCATTCCACCACAGTCCCACACAATCACTACCTGGATTCCTGCTCTTGATGGATTTAGAGAATGTGTTACTACTGGTTTGAGCCTCCTGTGCAAGGTGCTCTTCAACTTCCTTTTCCCTCTTTTTAATTCTCCTTTTAGATTTCACCCACCACGCTACAGATTTTCCTGTTCTCACCCACCATGCTTTCCATTTTTTAAATGCTCATCTTTTCCCCATGATGGCTTTTTAGCTTTCCCACTGAGCCACACAGGGATTTTTTTGGTGAAGTACCAATTTATTCACTTTCAAATGGTATATCCTGGCTTCTGTCATGGTATTTTTTAAACAGACTTTGAGCACCCTGTAGGCTGCTCACTTTTGGGGCAGATCTTTTTATGTTTTGGGGGATTTTTAAACTACTTGATTCATTTTTAGGTATTTTAATGTCTTGAAATTGAATATCCCTGTGCTGGATTTATTTTGTCTGTTGTCCCCTTCTACTCAGTTGTATCTAATTGTACTGTGATTGCTCTATGCAATCCCACTACTAGCTTAAAATAGGTCCTATGTACCACAACACTCCGAAAAGCAGCTTCTCTTGTCAGTTTAAACTTGGTTGCTGTAGGAAGCAGCCATTTATTGAGTTAGAAGAACATTCTCTCTACCTCGCCTCCTGACGAGGCACAGAACTGGTCTCTGTTGAAATCTCCCATTATAAGTCTCCCAAATTTGCAGCTTCTCTGATCTCAATAGCTCCTGATCACCATCACTGCCCTGATCCAGGGGTAGCCAGTATAATCCTAGTAGTACATTTAAGGTCTGGGATTTCCACCCATACAGACCCAATAGTGCTTCTCTTTTCCTATATTTGTGATGGTGTTATCCTTTACAAAACTTCCTGCACAGTGCCCATCTCCCACTATATAACCTACCCCACCATTTCCGTCCAGCTGCTACCCTGCCACTACCACATCCCAGTGAAAGCCTCCTTCCATGGTAGAAGATGACAGAAGCATCATCTCATCTGCTAGGTACAATTCTGCCAAGAAATGTCTGATGACTTTGTTTCTAAATCTACCTTAAAGGTCCCATCTCTCCCAATTCTCTTTTTCTTTCCTGTTAGTTCAAGTCCTCTTCAGTATGAATTGCAATTAATGTCTGCTACCAGTGACCAACTCACATGCAATCTAAGAATCTTTGAGTTGATCTTGAGTATGTCATGCATTACTTTTTATAAAAGAGAAGGGGCTGTTATTTTATTTGCTATGAGTGCTTCTAGCTTACCTACGCTCCAGAGTAGGGCAATCAGTAAAAAAGCTACATTCAAATGCACAAAAATAGTACAAAGTTTCTACACAATCCTCAAAAGATATTGCAGCCAGGACAAGAAAACTTTCACAGTAAAAAAACAGATTCATACTTACTTTCTTTTCCCTGTTGTCCTTCCATCTATTGCCATTTCCTTTTTTCTCTTTCATGCTATTATTTATTTTAATTATCTAACTGCCAGTCTAGTCATTACGTAACTTTTTTTATTTAGCCCATACAAAATATTTTCGGTTCAAGAGTACTCAAATATACTAACTTCTAAAAACAATGACTCAGTCCAATCAACAACTCTCTTCTCCAGAAAACAAAAATATACTTCTAGACAACAAAATTGTGGTGACATAAGCTTTCAGTCTTTGGACCTGTCCTACCTGAAACTTTACTACAGAGAAAGATAGCTTTTGCTCCCTGCATTCTTCCAAGTCTTCTTCTAAACGCAGAAAAGCAGTGCATTCAGTAACCTAACAGGAATTACTACTCACTATTGCAATTAGCGAGCCTCTGGGTTCATTCACAAGCAGCAACACCACAGGGTCGCCAAATGCACGTTCAACTTCTGCTATGTACACAGAAAAATCATCAGAAGGCCCTGAAGGAGTAGGACACAGGATACCAAAGATATGGACAAAGGAAACACAGCAGGAAAAGTCTGACATTTTAATAACCTAAGAAGCCTTGTTTGAGATTGTTCTTGAACCACAGGGGTCTCAGGCTATTTCATATTGCAACTACACATATTACAAAGAGCAAGAAAACAGTCAAAAGGGGTTAATGGAGAGTCATCAAGGTCATCAGGGGGTTGTGGCTGGGGTTTTTTTTTGGGGGGGGTGGGGGGGGTGGGGAAGGGTGGGGGGTGGTAGTGTTTGTTTGGCTTTTTAAACTTACTGCATTTCCTGAGTTACAGCATTGAAGGAGGAGGGGGGAAAGGTGGTGAGAAAAAGAAAGCATGAGACTTCAGGGTTCACACAACTGTGGTCACAAGAAGAGACTCAAACTTTCCGTCTGCACCTTTCCACAGTGCGTGTGTGTGGTTTTCTCTGGTCAATACTTAAAAAAAAACCAAACCAAAAAAAAGAGAATTAATTACACTGCATCAGGCATCATGTAAACCAGGTCCTCTAACCTTCTGGTATGTGCAGGCATTGCTTGTTTCCCGGAGGAAACAAAATCATGAAGATATCTTCATTGCTATAAATACATGTTCTTGAGACCTTGTCACTGAGAATTAATCCCTAACAATAAATAAATCCTAGCAAAAATAGTGCTGTGTATCCTGAAGTTTCTGATGATTGCAGAAAATCTAGAACACAAATGAATGCAGACAGATTGTCCTGGTTTTGGCTAGGATAGAGTTAATTTTCCCAAGGAGCCAGGACAGGTGAGTCAGGCTGGCCAGGGGCTATTCGGTACCTTCTGACAGTCGGGGAGGGGCAGGTTCCGGGTGGCTCCGGGACTGGCTGAGCTCCGGTGGGTCAGTCATCGGGTGGGTCAGTCATCGGATCGGTAAACTGCTTTCTGTTATCACCCACTGTGAATATCCGTTATCGGTACTGTTGTTGTTGTTTCCCTCTCCCTTGCCATCCCAGTAAACTGTCCTTATCCCAACCCACGAGGCTTTACCTTTGTGTTTCCATTCTGCTCCCCATCCCGCCAGGGCAGGGGTGAGCGTGCGGCGCGTGGTGCTCAGCTGCGTCTGCAGCCGAACCACGTCACAGATGAACGACCATCTCATTGTTTTACTAAGATATTTGTAATTAGTTGAGCTGTGGCAAGTGATAATATTGTGCATTTTAATTTTAGCTGACACCAGTTACAAAGTGAATCACATGCAAACTACTGCAGCTGTAATCAAAGACTGTTTAACCCTACAGTCTATAAAGTTACAGTCAGTTTTATTTGACAACTGGGACAGGCAAGGAATGCAGGCACAACTCATTTTCGGAGCTCTCGGAGCCCTGGTAGCACTGTCAAGTCCGTGATAGGGAAGCCACAGGCCCTGGGCGAGGACCCACTTTCCGGCAGGATGACACATGCCTCCAGGCTAAAAAGGAGCCCAAGGAATTAGTATCTTCTTGCTTACCATGCGTAACAGGTAACCTTTGAGATAGAACAGGCCACAGTATTTTCTGCTGCCTTTTAGCTCCAAAATCCATCAACATCAAGAAATTCCCTAAAGGGCTGTCATCTTTGACTTATGCCTATTGCAGCTAATGCTGGAGTCTGCCAAAACCTCTCTTGAACTAGTCCACTTTTTACTTCCTTCACTGGAAAAAGAAGATGCATGACATATACTGGATTCTGGTACTAGTTCAGTGAGAACTAAAACTTTCAGTGAAGACCAATTATATATGTTTTTAATACCAACATCCACGAAAAAAGGTAATTTCACTAAGAGATCAGAGAAACTTACTCAACAACTTGGTGCTGTTTTTTCTTCAGCATAAAGTTAAATTCTTTAGGTGGAAAGCCACGACACAGATTAGTAGTTCAGAGAATTGTCAAACTGCTTTTGCTATCTTCTTTGAAAATGCTGAGAGCAGTGGTATGATTGACTCATGGGGACTTTTTGGCTTTCTTCAGGTCAGGCAAGATTGAGTATTTTGTAACTTTTTTTTTTTTTTTTTAAAGCCAGAAGAATTAATTTTTCCTTGTATCCAGAAAGGTCAAAGCAGCAGCAGGCTTGGCATGAGAGCTAACTACTGGATAGAAAAAAAAAAGATACAGTAGCAAAAGAAGAAATAAACCTTGTGTGCCTTTATAGTTCTCCAGAGTACCAGCCAAGCTAAGGAAGACAAAAAAATTAGTAGTCCCTGTTATCTTTAAGTCCCTTTGTCTTTTAGAAAGGCCAGCTCCCTTCCCTATACCCCAAAAGTGCTGGATGGACAGGAAATGGGGATTTAAAGTACACAGAATAATCAAGGCAGTCACTTCTGAAATTTCAAGAGCTATTATAAAGGTATTGAACAAAACATCAGATGTATTGCAAATGGGACCGCATTTCTATGTTAAACTCAAAGCCATCCACCAACAGGGTTGTTTTCTGTGACAGTATTTTCCCCAATAGGTATATGAGAACAACTATGCCTTTACCAAAAAAGCAGCATGGGAAATTTTGATAGGAAACCAGTGATCAATCAAAATGTGGTTTTGCAAACAGCTGCCCCCTTCTTTTCTGCTCCGAAGAATAATTAATCACCTACTTTTTCAAATTACCTAGGTCCTGAATATGCATTTTTCTACCCTGATCATCTTAAATCAATCATATTTAAGGGAGAATTTCTTAAGCTCTCTCAAAAGAATAGGGCGAAAACATTGTCACAGAAAAGACATAAGTACGAGACTGGTTTGTAAAATCTTCAAAATGGAATTACATGAAACAGTACAATATTTATAGAAATATGAACCATCACCCAAGGTTTAAAGTTGCCATACACTTTATGTTATGTTCCAGTTGGTGACTCTCAGAGAAACAGCACTGTCAGTATTCAAACACAAACAATGCAAATTTCAAGACTCAGAAGGAAGCTCTTAGGATGTGAGAATAGCTCTGTAGCCTGGTCTCAACTCAGGAGACCCATCTTCCGCGGAACTGAAGAACTGTTCAATCACCTCTGAAATTAGACTAGCCATACCTTTAACCCCCAAAGTTTATTTAAGAGATGGTAAAAGTTCCCAATCACCTTCATCATAATACTAAATTATTTTTCTAAATACAAAGCTAAGTTATATTGCCCAGTTATGGAACTGATCGGTGACAACTTGGAAAAGACAAGACAGCAGTGACTGGTGTGGTGTGGATCAAAACGACACCATAGGCTGAAGAGCCTCCTAGGACACGCTGTGTCTTCTGCCCACAGCGCTCCCCTCAACGTCAGGTTTAGGTAACGCATTAGGAGGAGATCTGAACCCTTGCAGCACCACCTTCACCGGAGGCAGCCGCAAGAAGGAAGAAAGGATTTGAAGTTACTCCCTCAGGTACTAGAGTGCCTCCGGTCATAGCATCTGCATGAACTATCCTTGAATCCTGGCTAGAGAGGGGCCACAAAGAGAACACTGCTGAAGAGATGCTGCTTTTGCTGCCTTCAACCAATTAAAGGAAAAACTTCCAGACAACTTAGGATGAAAGAAAGAGAATGAATTAAGGATAAGACAAAAGCTGAAAAAGACCTTCCTCAACTTATGTCTAACCAGTGTGTGCCACTCGTCATGGTTTAGGTGACAAAAACACTCAGGAGCCACTGCAAGAGACGATGCTGTCTGGAGGTGGGCTGTATGTAGACACTGCTCAGTGCAAGATCGTACATAAAATACCAGTTGTTAAATCCCAACTTGATTCCACTTAAGGCCTCAAAAGTGTCCTGTACCTCTCCATCCTGACAGCTTCTTTTTCGATCACAGGGCTTTGCAGACTCAGTACAAGTTTTAGCAAACATCCATGTTCTAGGAGCACCTTTCAGAAAAAAAAAAAAAAAAAACAACAAAACAGACTCACAGGGAGGGAAAACAAAAAAAATCCTACTGCTGCTAAGAATACAGGTACTGAGGAGTTACTCACATCCACAATGACATTTGCTTTAAGCCTTGAACCTTTATGCATAACATGACTTGCACACAGAAACACACTACTTGCTAGGTTTTTCATTCAACTAAAATATTTTAGTATATTTTATCCAGTTTTATGTTTAGTCATATATAACTACCCTTTGGTACACAAAGTTAGGACATCATACATTAATCTGCTGTAGAGCTACTCCAACCCATTAAGACAAAACATGGAAACCCATTTAATAAAGCATACTCTGACATATTCAATTCAAAACTCATTTAACATCTGGGTATTTAAAGGATAAAGTTTTGAGAAGCTATAAATCCTTCCAAAGTCACTAATTACTCAGGAATTATTACAGCTATTGCATACATCTGTGATGGGCAAGTGACAGTTTTTCAATCCAATTTGTCACACAACCCTACGATACAGAGTTTCCAAGGTGCCACAACCGCTGCCGAGGTTGCATGGAAGAGCCAAGAGGGAGGTGAAAGCTGCAAAAAGACACTGTGCAGTAATTCTAATGGCTGCAAACTGCGAGACCTTAACCTCAGCTACCTTTTAGACGCGTAGCAGTGAGAAAGCGCCTGCATATCATTGTTTGCATGGCAAAAGTTGGATTACAGAACTGCAAAAGTATCGCACCATGAGGCGATAAGAAAAAACCTAAAATATGATGGGTGCAGTCTGACAGGTCAGCAGTTTCGCAGGTTGAGGAAGCCACTATCTTCATGCATTTTAAAAAGTAGCTTATTTTGAAAACGGTAACATGAGGCACGTGAATTGCCATGATCCTCAATAAAACCTATCTTATTCAGTATCATGAATTTATGACAATCCTCAGCAGACAAAATTGAAGGAAACCAAGCAATAGAGGCAGATAATGATAATCATAAATATCTTATCTTAATCAGTATGGTTGACTTAATTACCAGTTGGAACTTATTACACTACAGATTAAGTGCATCACAGAAGCAAAGTAGAGCTAGCTCCATACTGAAAGCAAAGTTCAGCAAGACTTTTTTCGTACGATGCTCCATCTGAATCACTACAGCTACGCTGCATCAAGGACTAGCTCTAGTCTGGAAACAATTTAGCCCCACCATGAAGTGCAGAAACCAAACTAATAAGGCATGCTGTGCTTGAGCTGGCTCCACACAAAGCTACAGCAACTCTGCGCAGCATTCCCAGAACCAGGGACATCCAGCAGAGCTGATCTGGATCCAACGCAGCCTGTGAAGCCCAACTGATCGCGGCCCCGCCAAGCCCAAACGCGGCCTCTTGGACCCGTCTGCACAAGCTGCGGTGTGAGCGACTGAACCCATCCGACGGCTACGAAGGGCAGGTATGTTTAACTGTCTCCTTGCAAAGCCAACGCAGCTTGAGCAGGGCTGCCCTGAGCACGGGGCCCTGCGAACGGCCCACCGGGCCCCGGGCACATCGCGGGGAGAGCTCTTTCTCCCCGTTACCTCGCAGGAGCCACCCCTGGCTACCTGGGCAGAGCTGCGGGAGTCAGTCAGTGTCTTTCTGCACCTTTTGGCTGTTTCCCAGCTCTTCCAAGCACCACCAGCGGCGGCTGAGGCACCAGGACGGCTGGGAACCCCCCCGCCGGGCCGGGCCCCCGCCGTGCTCCGGGGGCAGCGGTCTCCGGGGCGGCGAGCCCTGGGGTCTGACCCCGCACCAACCGCTCCCGCCCTGACCGCAGACGGCCCCTCGACGGGCCTACGCTCAGGGAGGGGGCGGGGGCGCAGACCTCACACACGCGTCGTCCCCGCCGCCTCCGCCCGCGCCCCCGCGGCCGACGAGCTGGGGCCCGGCCCGGCCCGAGGCGGGGGAGCGGCGCCGGGGGTCCGCGGGGGGAAGCGCGCCCAGGGCGGGGGAGGCCACGCGCCGCCCTCTCCGCTGCGGCCGCCGGGCGCGCAGCGCTGGCCGGGCCCCCCCTCAGCGGGCTCTTACCGAGAGGCGGCTCCGGAGCCGGGCCCGGGAGCGCGTCCCGCAGCGGACATGGCAGCGGCGGCCCCGCGCCTCCTCGCCCCCGCCCGCCGCAGCGCCGCCCGGAAGCAGAGCGCGCGGCGACGGAAGTGACGCCACCGACCCGAAGGCGGCCGGGGGCGGGGTCACGGCGGAGGGACAGGCCCTGCGGCCTATCGGGGGCCGCGCCCGGCCACCGCCTCGGAGCGGTAACGGGCCCCGCCAGCGCCCGGTGAGCGGCGCGTCAGCTGCTCGGCCCGGCCCGGCGCCACCGCTGCTGCTGGCGGCCTGCGGGTCGGGCTGCCGTTCGGCTTGTCGGGCCGCCTCACTGCGGGCGGTGTGGCGGTGCGAGTTACTTCAAGTGGTTTGTCCCCGCTCAGCCGCGGTGCCGGAGCCGCGCGATGCCCGTTCGGCGGTTGGGCTGGGTTGTGCGGAGCGCCTGCAGCCTCTTCACAAGTTGTTTCCTCTGAAATGGTTTCTTTCCCCTTTCAGTTGGTCAAAACCTGCTGAGCCTTTCATTGCACCTCTCCCAAGAGTTCACGTGGTGATTTTTTAAAAAACCGACACCGAATTCAAGCCGTGTCAGCGTGGTACCGAGCCTCTTCCCCTGAATATAGACACACAAAGTTCAGAAGGTGGGAGAAGTTGAAGGGCGAAGCACTTGGGGAACACGGTTTATTTAAAAGAACTTTTGAGGATGCATTTTATTACAAAGTAAAGCAGAGTAATGCAACGTTGCGGTAAGACCGAGAAAGCCATTCCAGGAACGGTAGTAGCTCAGACTGGTTTTCAGAAACGCGTTGTTACTGACTGAATTACTGCCACATATCCTCCTGAAGTGCCCTCGGGGCTTTTTCCTCCACTTACCCCTTTCCTCAGATGCAAGTTTACATTTGTTTTCTGAGCCCATGCTGGCCTAACAAACAGCTGTTTTCTGTGGAGTAAAGCATGTTATTTACCCACAGTAAGTAGCCTGAACTGTAAACTCTGTTGCAAGCTTTCCAGGAATCAACAGAAGATCATGCATCTCCCAGATCTCCGCGTAAAATCCCTTTCCATTTCCTCTGAGTTGCCAAACTCCATCTGTTCAGTGCTTTAGGGGCTGTGAAGCAAGAGAGCTCTGCTACCGTATGGGGTGGCAAGGGGAAAAGAGGAAAGCTCCATCCCATCTGCCAGCTGTGAGAGCTCCTCAGCCAGAATGTGCCGTCTGGGGAGGGCAGAAATAGAGGCACATTCCTCCACAAGCAGGATTTAAGCTTTTAAATGACAGACATTGGCCCCCTTGCTGTGTGCTGTGGCTCAGATGACTGCAGGTTCAGGGCAAAGCTGTGATTGTGGCTGAGGGACACCGGGAATTCTCTCTCTCTGCTAAAAGGTGCCAGCAGATGTTACTCACGGGTGGCCATTACTGGAACAGAGTCCAGGACCGGGAGGGAAATGCCTTCACGTTGTGATCAGATTCTTTTCTCTGCCTGGCACTAGGTCTGGAGTGCATGGCTGGCCCTGGCAGATGGCATTAGGAAAAGAAACATCTTAGTTCTTAGGCTCATTCACACAAGTAAGCTGCCTGAGGATCTTCAGGAGATACACCTGAAGGACCCTGTATCTCCACTGAATAGAGGCAAAGTCTGATACAGACGTTGATCCTATCTTTGGAAAGACTTGAGCTTATCTTTCACATTCTCTGGTGGGCGTAGGAAGTACATGCGTATGAATAATCAGTGTCACAGGTCAGATACGCTTTTCCAGTCATCAACCAGACTCTCCCATGTAGTTTAGGGAACCAAAAACTGTTGTGAAAATAAGTAAGTTCCCTTCTCTGCCCAATTTCCTGTGCTGGATTGAGCAATTTCGGTCAGAAAAGGAACCTCAAGTGTCTCATGATTGGTAACAGAGCTCAGCACCCTGGAAAACCACTTTGCCCCGGGCCCCAACTGACGGAGCCAGCCCTGAGCGAGGAGTCTCCAGTCTTCCCGGCGCTGCTTTACTCCAGTGGCCATGACCTGACCTAATACTTCACTTCTGGTAGGATATCAAGAACTAGTCAGCTTCATTTCTTTGCAGCAGAAATAGAAAGGCTGGGGGAAGGAATAATGTACAGTTATTTACTACAACCCTAATTTAAATAAAAAGATCCTGAAGTGTTTTAAGGAATTTTTTTTTCTTATTATTGTAATGCCCATTCTGACAACAAGCTGTTATCTAGAGCCTCCAAAGTGAGATCTCCACAGCCACATGCAGTCAGCCAAAAATTACTAAACTGAGTGCAAGAGACCACTGGTTTGCCAGTTCTGCTATCATACAAGAAGCCAGGGCAGACAACAGTCCCCTTTCGACATAATGCTGATTTGGGGATGGGGGCTGAGGCACTGGCAATTTCTCTTCCTTTTCTTGCGTACCAGTCCAGTTACTTCACTGATTCAAGAACTGGGACCAAAGGCAAAAGTTCGTAATAGCTACTCCCGGACATCTGTCAAGTATGGACCCCAGCAGACCATGTGAGTAGGTAAGTAGAGATCAGAGGTGCAGATCTCTTCTTTGATGGCATTTGAGGAACTCCTTGGACTACGTTCCTTCTAGCAACTGAAGAGCTGCTTCATCTCAGGCTCTCTTCACAGAACCGTGCAAGCTGCTTAGAAAAGTCACTTGACGATGCTAGCAGCTGTCTGTTCTTCCAGGTCTTTTAGAAGTCTCTTACAGCTCTGATACTGGATTCTTCATGGTAGTTGGGCAGGCAGAGGACCAGGCATGGTGCTATCTGGGCTGACACAGTAGATCATTTCAGTGCAGTTAGCTTCAAGCTGCTCACTGCAGAGACTCAATGACATTTCTTTCATGTAAAAGCAGATGAGCTGAGGTGTTCTTAGTGCCCGTGAGAACATCAGCCCAGACAGAAGGTGCTTATTTGTCAGATTATTACAGGTTCCAGTTCTGCCAGTTGCATGTGATGGAACAAATGAGCATCCATTCTTCTGTCTAATGGGGAAAAGGGAATGTCATATCCTGGTCCTCTGTTGTGTTCCTCAGTGCCTCTTGAGAAAAGATGAATGACTAACTCACACATCTCAGTCTGCAATCAGAACAGAGCTGACCTAGATCCTGATGGCATCCTCTTGGTGAATGGTGCCCTCAATCACTGTGTCCGTGGTTTGCCTGGAGCACTTGCGACTCCCTTTCATGCTTTTCAGATTTTCTGAAAGATGCTTCTGGAACTTCTTGGTGAGGAAGCAGTAGATGATTGGGTCCAACACGCAGTTCGTACTCAAAAGGCACAAAGTCACCTGGTGAGCATCATTCAGTTGTTGGCGCAACTGACAGTCTTCCTTCTTCCACTGCTCCAGAACAGTCAGGGTCCAGGGCAGGTGCACTATGTGATGAGGTACAAAGCTTATGATGAACACAGCCAGCACTGTGCAAACCATCCAGAGCGCCCTTTGCTTGACATGAGCACTCTTCCGTGGCTGTGCTGATTTGGAGAATAGGGTCCTGATAATGATGATGTTCCAACCTAGTATAAAAAGGAAAATTATATAGAAGAGGATGCAGATGATGACATGAATGGCAAGAACAGCTGAAACACTGCTAGAAGTGTCATAGTGCTCAAAGCATCGTGTGAAATTCTTCGAATTGATCTCCTGCTGATTAGTATTATTGTCAAAAAGGTAATACAAAGAGCTGCCCACTATTATGATCCAGATAGCTGCTGATAAGTAGATGCCCCTTCTCTGGGTGGTTAACTGAGCAGCTTTAATGGGATTAGTCACGGCTTGGTAGCGGTTGTATGTGATGACCATCAGAAAGGCAACAGAAGAGTAGGTGTTAACGAAAAATAAACAGCCAGCCACGTTACAGAGGAACTCGGGCATGATCCAGTCTCCATGGTGGTGATAGTAAACAATCCACATTGGCATCGTTACCAAGAAGAGCAGGTCAGCTACTGTCAGGTTCACCATGAATATCTTGATTTCATTGAGTTTCTTGGTGGGGTAAATACGGCTGAAAATCCAGAGCACATAGCAGTTGGCAACAAAGCCCAGGATGAAAATGATGCTGTAGAAAACAGTGAAGAGGTTGTAGCGAAACTCAGAGTCTATGTGGCATGAAATGTAGGAATCAGCACCACCTTCAGCGCCACCTTTACCCTTTCCAGACATCGTGGTGCTGAGTGGGCACATCTGAAGTAGAATCTCCTGCTGTAACTTTTCTTCTTAACTAAAAATATAAAGCATAAAACAAGCTGATTGGTATGGTGCCATTGCTAAGCCAAAAGCCTTTCCCTTTTAGCTGTCTGTGACCACAGGAGTTCTGCGCCATGCCTTGGCTCCAGCTACAGATGCCCACCCTGTCCCCTTGGTCTTTTCTTTGATCCCACCTCCACACCATACTAGCCGTTGTGTCTTCATCCAGCATTGTTTGCCGCAGTGCAGATCTCAGATCACTAATCTCTAATCTCAAAAGACTTTTCTGCATGAGGGTTCTAAGATAAAATCATCTGTTACTCTGCTCTGTCTCAAGCTTCTTAATCTTTTACTACAAGTAAACAGGTTTTCTAGGTCTCTTTTTCCCCCTGTGGTTCCTAATTCTTTCTAACTTGCCTACATTTATTTTAACGTAGAAATTCCATAAGTGAAACAGTATCTGGTAAAAATGTCTCACCAGTGCCATTTCCAGAGTCTCCCTCTACTTGTTGTTTTCTGACATTTTCCTGCTTACCCTTGTAAAGATTGTAGTTGTTTTCTTCGTTGCAGGCACTGCAGGATCTCACATTCGCTTCATAGGCTACCAGACCTCTCAATGTTTTTACCTCAGTGAATGATGTAAAAGATAAGTCACTAATTCTAAAGGGTGATATTTTGTGGTACATCATTGTTGGTTTTAACTACAGTTTCTCTCTCTTAAAATCCTGGTCATTATCTATTGTGCCATCATTTTGATTTCGAGTTATCATCAAACCAATCTGTCTCTTTCCCCCCACCCCAACATTTCTGCATCGAATACACGTCAGCAGCAGCAATTCTGTACTTGCCTGGGTCACTGGTGACAAACACTCTGCCTAAAGAGAAGCCTTCAGGTTTTTAATAGTAGCAGTCCCCACCTCAGTTAGTATTTCTTCAAATCTTGCCTGCAGTTTGGACATACCAAATTCCTGCAGCATCAATACTGTACGTGTTCTTGTCTCAGATTTGCTCTAATCCCTTGTATACTTTAACCTGCTGCTTTTACCATCCAGAGGACGTACGCGCCTGTCCTTGGCCCCAGTGCCACCTCCCTGTCTGACGCTGGGCAGGCACTCACCTCTGTGACACAATCCTGCAGATCTGCTTGGTTTTCTCTTCCTTTGTGGGAAGATAACTGACTAACCCGAGTAAAGCAGTTTGAGAGGCACCAGCAAAGACTCTAGGTTGCTCGCAGACGGTAAACTCGGGGGTTTGTAACGTGCAGAACATGGTGGTTTTCCTCGAGAGTGAGTAAACTGTACTGCCAGTCATGACGCCTAAACTTCTTTTGCAAGTTACGATGGGAATGCCAGGTGCTGCACATCGTAATGTGCTTGCCTCGGCTCTGCCAGCTCCACGGACAGCATGCATTTTCCCCCAGAGACTGCTGCCTCCTGAGAAGGCACCCTGCTGCCTTGAAACTTTCTGGATCTTCCCCTGCAGCAGATAGTGGCATGAACCACCATCTCAGCTTCTCTGAGTCACTCCTTGTACCCATGTGCTGTTGGTTCCTCTTTTAGACATTGCACATTTGCAGTTTTCCTCTGCAAATGGGGAAGTCGGCTCTAGCTCAAGAAAGCTCTCCCTTTCTTCAGAAAAACCTGCAAAGCCCTTGGTACTTCTTTGCAGCTGTTAGGAGAGGAAGGCAACAGTCATCTTCCCGAGCCTGTCCCTCCCCACCCCCCACAGGTCCCCTAAGGACATGACAACTACAGATATCCACAACTCGTCCTTGGACCTTCACAGGCTGCTGCATGCTGGGCAGCACTGGGGTTTGAGTGTGTTTAAACTCAATCTTTCAGCCACGTGCCGTGTGAATTAACAAGTAGCTGTGACAGTACTAGTGCTTGGCAAGGTGACATACGTATCTGTCACTTTGATCTCTGCCACCCGCTGAGAACCCACTGATCTCTAAATTCAGGTGGTGGTAGCCAGGAGGTGAGGATGCTCTGGGCTATGACACCTTGGGGTCTGGCTACAGAAGTCTGGCACATCCCTGAGGAGTAATGTGTCACTCCCTGCTGCCCTGCAGAGAGTCCCACAGCAGGCAGGAGACCACGCTCTGTTCCCTGTTCTACCTTTGATTGATGCAGGACCCAAGGGAAGTCATAGAATCACAGCCTGGTTTGGGTTGGAAGGGACCTCAAAGCCCATCCAGTTCCAACCCCCTGCCATGGGGGGGGGTTCACCCCTGAGCCTCCACTAGCCCAGGTTGCCCAAAGCCCCATCCAACCTGGCCTTGAACACTGCCAGGGAGCCAGGGGCAGCCACAGCTTCTCTGGGCAACCTGTGCCAGGGCCTCACCACCCTCACAGGGAAGAAGTCCTACTGGTCATCTCATGGATCTGTTTCCACACCCTCATCTACGTATGAAAAGTAAATGTCACAACACGGTCTTAAATAAATGTCCATGTCTAAGCCCAGCTCTCCCACACACTGAGGGACCATCTCTGGTAAGGACATAGGCCAGTTGGAAGGGTTTGCATCTCTCAGCTCAGGAGGGCACCTAGCAGATGCAGACATTGAGGGAAAGGGTGAGGCTGTGCAGAGGCAAGAGACAGTAGTGGGGAGCTTTGTGTTTGATGCACTATTGTAATGTTAGAGAAAAAAAAAAAAAGTCCTAATTACCTAAGATCGTGAAAGAACTTAAAGGGTTGGGTTTTTTTCAAATCTGCATCCTAAACTCACTGTTCTATCTGCCAACTTCAGCAAATAGTTCTGGTGCTTGGGACTGGAATCTTTGCAATGAAAGGTGCTCTGTCACTGTAGCGCCAGACCTGAATATACCCAAAGTGGGAGGAAAAAAAGGGTGATGCGTCCTACTAGCAGAATTCATAAGGAGGAGACAAGTGCCCACATCCAATACATAGCCACAACTGTTATTCAGAAAGCCCCTGTAGACTGTGCCCCTCCATTTCTGGCACTGTGCACGGGCATGGCAGCCTCCAAACCTTGCCCAGGAGCGCTGGTGAACTTTACTGGTGGGATCTCCAGGCCTGCCCATCAGCTGCCAGGTTCAGCAGGTGGGGTGGAAGGGAGAGCAAACCTGCATGTCCCTCTCCACTGCAAAGCCCTGCACAGACGATAGGTTTGAGCTAAGGTGCTGCGCCTTGACCTGGAGAGATGAATGCAAGGACGTGCTCTATGTTGTTCAGTCTGCTAGAAATCTCTGGCAAAGGTGGGCTGTGGGAGATGGCAGTGCCGCCTCCTGGCCCCTACAGCACTTGGTAGAGCTCATCATCTGTCTCTGCATGAATAGGCTGTGCAGTGCCAATGCCAACATCCTTCAGGGAATCACAAGAAAGTTGTTTTTCCCTTCTCGCTTGTCAAGCCAGATATTCTACAAAATACAGCTATAACAGAGCATGGCACCATTCCCCACTGAATTTACTCAATACCCACTTCCCTCCTCAGCCTGAAGAACTCGAGCTCACATCTCCTGTATACTTGTGAGATGTCCTAAGCCCTAGACTCTGGAGTGCCATGGCGAGGATCTCTCTTAGCCTCTCCTGTTGAAGCAGTTCCCCGTAAAAATTCTCCATGCCAGCAGATGGGAGAACAGGCGCACAGTGGTCAGGGTGTGGGTCCTTTTCTCTGCTGCAGCAGGCTGTGCTGCATTACCAAAATCCCTGGCAACTCCTAGCCCAAGCCACTACCTTGTCCACTAGTACACCAACCAATAATCCCAAGTGGTTTATATCATCAAATCCATTGTATGCAGAACTAGAGGTGGAAGTAACCAGCTGCGCAGCACATCATGGCTGGGACAACTGCGGACTCTGCTGCCAGGCTACACTCTCTCCTTTGGGCCATGCTCTCCCTGTGAGGATTTACTGGCTTACGGCTGCAAGGTGCAAGGACCATGCTAACACAAGCTATGCCATCAGCAAAAGCATCTTCCAGGAGGAATAATACTAATAAGTAAACTTTGTGCTTACCCCAGTCTAAGGATTCAGCACGATATGTCCATCTTCAGCTTTAGTAGAGCAGTCATGGGTGTTTTACTGAGGATGTTCGGTCTTCTTCCAATTGTTACTTTCTCTGACCTGGGGCTGGAAGGTCTCCACACAGGCAGCTCTCAAGAACAGGACACCAGAATGGGAGCAACTGCAGCATGACTGCAGAGTCACTAGAGAAGAGGAAATGTGTGACATCAGCTCAAAGGAAATGAGAAATAAAATAAGCTCTAGAGGAAAGGCAATTAACCACAGCAAAGATCTGGAGAGTCCTTAAAGCTGTTTCCTCAAAGTATCTCTGCTTCTGATGATCCTGAAAGAAGGCAAGGTTGGGATTTTCCTATAAGGCAGAATAGGAATCCACTCCATGTCCCTGGTTAGCTCTGGGCTTAGACAGAATTTGAGCATCCTTCTTCCAAACAGATGAAGAGCAGAAGCCAGAAGAGCTTTCACTTAATAACCTGGAGGAAAGGAAGTGCCAGGAAACTCATATATCCTATGGACAGACTCATTCCCTAGCAGAGTCTCCTTCACACTTGTGTTAGGGCTAAACAGACCCAGGAATCCAGCCATGCCAAGTCTGCTTTTATCTCAGGGACCTTCAGCAGAGACTGAGACACCGCAGCCTGGCCCTTCCACCTTCATATCCTGACCACCATTATTTGCAGCAGCCTGAAGATCCTTCATCACAGTGATGCAAATTGGTGGGGTGCTCAGGGAGACACCAGTGACAAGCAAAGCTTCACACATGGTCCCAGCTAAGCTGGTAAATCCCAAGGTGCAGCTCCCATGCAGATGGTTAACCTGCCCTCCGTTGCAGACTCTGCTTTTACACCTGCACGCAGTGCAGATGTCAGCTTGGAGCATCTGCACCGTGTGCTACACAAACCTCACACCTGCAGACACCTACAGGAACTGAAACACCAAGTCTGGTGCCCGGGTTCAGTGTGAGACACATAGGAATGGAGACACAAATTCCATCACCAGCACAAAATGGTGTCTGAGTGTGCAACAAGGCTGCTGAGGTACAACATGGATCCAAGCAGAAGCAGCAGAGGCTTGTCCGCGTTGGTGCTCCCCTGGGAAGGCTGGCTTTCCTGGCTCTTCTCATGAAATGCCATTTGTGACAAACAGGCCATGGTAGGCCCTGGCCATCTCCATGCTGTGAGGAGCTCCAGAGGCCCCCATGGTGTGGTGTCATGTCTTGGGAGAGCCCCAAGGACAGGCTGAGGGTTGTGCCCCCTGGGCCACACCAGCTGAGGTCACCAGCCAACCTTCTCCGAGAGCTAGGAGCTGGCACGGACATGCTTTCGCTGTTGGGCTGGGGAGCCGTGGCTCCAAGCCAGGACACAGCAACTTCCTCATCAGCCAAGGAGATGGGGCACTGACAGAGGGGGCAAGGGGGATTACAGGCATCTCTGCCAAGACGCTGACGTTTGGCTTGCCTGGCCTCAGGCATCTCAAGGCGATGGGCTGCGCAGCATTGGGGCAGCCACTGCGGTGCCGGAACCCACCCTCTGTCCACACCGGTGGCTGGATGTCCCCAGCCAGGGGCAGGCAAAGCCCCAGCACTGATCTGGGCCTCTTTGGCTGGGTCAGCTCTTCCCTGGCTCTTCTCCAGAGGGTGCGGATGCCTTTTCCCAGGGCAATCACAGAGGGAAGCGCCTGGTGTGCACTTCAGCACGGTGCCCCGGGGGAGCAGAGGCAGGCTGTGACTGTCCCTGGCAGGCACCAGGAGCCCCGGCTGAGCTCCCAGCCTGGCAGGGTGTTGTGCTCAGCAAACTGCTGCGCAAACCAGGATGTCCTGCTGCTCCGGGCCCTGCTCGGAGGAAGCTCCGAAACACCCCGAGATGCAGGCAGGTCACAGTGGCACCACAGCTGGACATGCCCTGAGCTGCTGTGGGATCACCCTTGTGCTCCACCGCAACAGCATGGGGCGTCCAAGGGACTTGGAAGCCACCTGAGCTGAGTGGGGTCCCAAACTCCCGCAGCGCGAGGGAGCCCCGCAGCGACAGCACTGCACAGGGGTGGGAGACCTTGCTCTGCTCTGCCCTGCCTCAGCAGTCTGGGCTGCGCCAGGGAGGGGAGGCTGGCTGTGTGGAGCAGGGGACGTGGCACTCTGGGGACCAGGGGACACCCAGGCTCTGCCTCTGTCAGGCCACGTCAGGATGACCTGAAGGGCGAGATGAGGCTCCTGCAGTGATGCTACAGATCTGCACTGGGGTGGAGGATGCAGCAGTCTCCTTCCCTCCGCCACCCGCCCTCCTCCCTCCTTCCCCCATCCCCGTCAGCCGCTGTAAAGACGGACCAAGGAACCTGACCCCTCATGGACCAGACAGAGCCCCAGTTATGTCTGCAAGACTGCTTCTGGGAGCTTAAATTAAAAACAAAATAAAAGCATGCTAATGAGGTTGGCTGGCAGCCAGTCCATGCGTTTAAGAAGAGCCAACAGTGAGGATGTCTGGTCACGGAGGGAAGGGAAGCGCTAGCAGAGGCTGTAGCAACGGCCAAACAAAGCTTGGTGTCCTGGTGCAGCCAAGTTCTTAGAGGAAATGAAAGCCCAGGAGGTTTCGCCTGGGGAAGAGCTTTCATCAGAAATCTTCATCCTTCCTCTGCTCAGCCCTGCCTCGGCTCTGCCACTGATGCAGCACACGCACATCATTGACTTTCAGCGAAAAAGATCTTCTGTAAAACCCAGAGAACCAAACAACAAAAACCTACCAAGTTCAGTGGTGGAAGACACAGAGAGACCTGATGGGTGGAAGCTCTAGCAGTGACACAAGCTTTGCTTTCTGATTTGAGCACTCCCACTGGAGTCAGGACACCTCAAACTGCCCCGAGCTGGGACCTGACCACGTCCGTGCTGGCCAGTGCCTCCTCGCCGCTCTCCAGATATACTAATTTTTCAGCTTTGTCTGTGCTCACGTTAGGCCTCAGGCCATTGAGATTCACAGAAATTCCCACAACAACCGCTTGGCCATGAGGGCTGGCATCTTCCCGGGCTTGCATTTGTCCACCTCGTCATTAGTTGGGGGAGTTGCCTTCCACATCATCTTCATTCTCAGCTGTTGCATTTAAAGCATGAAAAGTAGAAGGGGACCCAGCTTCAGCGCTCCCAGTACCAAGGCAGCAGAGAAAGGCTGAGGCTGGTCCATCCCCCCCTGCCTGCCTCGTGTCTGCTTGGCATCGACAGGTCCCATTGCCCCCGTGCAGCGCCCGCAGCCAGCACTCCCCTCGTGCAACTCTTCCAGCGTGGAGATCCTGTTCCCCGCTCTCCTGGGGCCGCTGCCTGTTTCTAAGTGCAGAACTTTGACTCCGGTGTTCAGATGCATTTTGTTTGCGGTGGCCTGGCTTATTAAGTGGTCCTGGCAGTTTTTGTCTGCCCTGCCGCTTCCAGTCGGGGGGATGCACACAAAGTCTGACAACACTGACTGCCATGCAAGGTCAAGTCAAAAAAAAATAACCTGCAATGTGCCTTTACTTTTATCAACCAAACTTGCAATCTAATAAAAAGATAAGATTCTTTTACTGTAACTGATTCCCATGCCATGCTGTTAACTAGCACGAATGGTACTTTGGGTTGTTCTAGGAGGATGCTGGATCCTGGAGCAGTTCTTCCAAACGACGTTTTCTGAGGATAACTTCATGCAAGCTGCTTGGTAGGCAGCAGATTGTCCCTCTTGGTTCTGGCACCGTATCAGCACTCTCACGGTAAGCGCACGCTGCCATGAGAGATGGACATTGCCTCCTTGCACGCACTGTCTGCCCCTGGCATGTTTCCTCTTGAGATGGAGCCCGTTAGCAAAATACCTGCTTTTGATGACCATATATAAATTTTGCATGTATCAGAAACTCTTTTGGTTTTGAACATATATAAGCAAATATCCAGAGATCTCTTTCAAGAGCAAAATGACACTGTATTAGGGGAGAAGAGCTCTCCATGGAGAGGAGCAGCATTTTAGCGGGCAGGCTCTGCGTGCACTGTCGACTGCCCTGTTCAGTGACAAGCCGTGAACGAGGACAAGACAAAATACCAACACGGAGCTTGTGAAAGCACCAGCTGCTGCCACCAGGCTTAGAGCTGTGCGGTGCATGCAGCGTGCAGGACCAGTACACAGGTGAGCGTGATCCCTGCCGGTCCAGGACGTATTCTCGAATGCCAGGATGGGTCTTTGAAAGGACATGAAGTTCCTTTTGAGCCGCAGCGGCTGATGATCTGACACTAAGCATTACTGTCTGTGAATTTCCACTACTCATCTCACACACTCAGCACAATTTCCTTTTGCTTGTTGCAGGAAAGAAATACTAAATAAACTCCTGAGCTTTCCCCCGCCAGCATTTCAGAGCCTAGCACAACACGTCCCCACCTCCTTACCAACTCGGCAGGAATGTGCCCTGGAGCTTGGGTTGCTCGGCGGGGAACTGTATCCACCCCAGGGCCGGCCGAGAGCCCCTCCTGGGGCAGCGAGCAGCGACGCTCCCCGGTAGCCATTTGACAGCTGCGATGGCCGGACACCGCGTCTGCCGCTCACTGTGGTGCCGCTGGGATCACCCGGCCTGGCAGGAAATGTCCCCGCTGGGAGCCGGGCTGCCTCGCCAGCAGCGGGCGAAGCAGGGAGCAGGGTACGCTCCGGCTGGTTTTGGCAGGTGGAGCCCAAGTCCAGCCCTGCCACACCGGGCGGAGGGCTCAGCTCCACGGGCCAGCGTGTCAGGGTTTGTACGCTGCAGCCCCAGGCTGCCGTAGCTCTGCCAGAGCGGAAATCCACACCTTCGGTGAGCTGCCCACGGCTGGGTCGCTGTGCTCCCGCTGATCCAGGCTGCAGCGCGTTACCTCTGGACAGCCGCTGCCTGTCCTCCCCCCCTGGCCCACCCTGGCAGGGGCAAGGGCAGGGGTCATGCACCAGTGGGGATGTGGGCCTGGGCTCGAGAGGCTCTGAGCCTGCAGGAGGAAGGGCCATGGCAGGGCTCCTCACATCGCTTTGCAGTGTCCAAGGAAAGCCGGGGTTGCTCTTGCCACCCAGGGGTGGGACGTGACCCGGACGAGGGCAGACCCTCGGCCCCAAAGGCAATGGCAGCGCTAGCCTGACTCATGCGATCACGACGCACCTTGTGCCTGCTTGCTGGGTGCGGGGAGTGAGCACACGTCTTCCCAGCACACCGGGACGGGGAGGACAAGGGTGGCTCTGAAGCCCCTGGCGCTGTCTGAGATGCCACGGCTCAAAGACCCAGGGGGGTGTGCAGCCTGTCTGTGTCCTGAGACACCCAGACCCAGAAGGAGCCTGTGGAGCTCAGGGAGGGAGGCCAGCACCCTGAGAGAGAAAGCAGAAGGGAAAGGAGCCTCTTACCTCGGGGCCACAGAGCACCTGGCCCAGCAATCCCCAGCCTGCCAGGTCCCTGCCGCAAGCGGAGCCACCAGCAGGGCTGAGCGGTCGGCGTGCTCCTGCCTGGGAAGAGGCTTGGACGGGAAGGAACGCGCTGCGCTCGCTGCAGGTGAGTGACTCACTTCCCTCTTGGCACTTGCGACACATGGCTCAGATGTGCCCCGGCTGCGCCCTCGAGCTTGACACCGACTCTTGTGGCCCTTCCTCGAGCAGGCAGTAGTGGGGAAATGGTGGCGGAGGCTCTGTGCTGGCCAGGGACTTCTCATGCTCCAGGTCACCCGGTGCCTGGCAGGCCTGAGGTGGGGTCACCCTGCTCTGCAGCAGCTCCAGGGCAGGTGTGCTCCCCAGCCTGGCCAGGATCGCAGAGGTGGTCCGGGCTTGGCGAGGGGAACCAGTGCCCTTGGCAGATCTGTCCTCTGGGCTTCTCATTTCCTTCCAGATACTGGGAACCGGGAGCCAGCACAGCTGCAAGTGCTTGTTCAGATGCTTCCATTGGAGGTGGAGACTTGCTGCAGCGGGGCAAAGCATCAGGATGAGACCGCTTTGCTGTGTGAGTCCCCATATGGGGAAACATGAGCCAGAAAAATACTCCAGGCTGTGGCAGCTGGTTTCCTTGCTCTCTTTGCAGCATTATAAACCCCCCTTGGTTCTTGTGCTCCTTCAGCCTGGAAGAAAGGGTGAATGGACGGACCCTCTCCCTCTTGCTGCCGCAGTCCCCGGGCAGCAGCTCTGGCATTGCTCTGCTCAGGTTTCACGTGGGATTTCCCCAGTTGCGTACGGTGGCACTGGCATCACTTAGGTCATGGGCATAACATCTGCCTGAGTCACTCGTGTTATAACAAGAATTCACATGTGTTTCTGCCTGCTCCCTTTATTCACCATGGGCTGTATAACAGGGAAATGTTGTTCAGTTTTCTTTGCTGCTAAGAACTGGCACCGGTGTCTGCAAGGAAGGAGGCGTGAGGTTTCTGAGACAGCCCTGAGGGGCCAGTCAGTCACAACTGGTTGGTGCACAAAAGCATGTTGAAAGCACATGCGAGCAGGCACACAACCTGCACCGCTGTCAGAAGGAACTGGCTGATTGCCTGTCCTGCAGTCCCTCCACCTAAGCCTGCCAGACACCCAACTGCAATATGCAGAGCTGCGGCAAATACCCCAATTTCCCAACCAAACAGAAAAGCTGCACTGGCTTATGGTGCAGGTAAGTTATGGCCTTTCTCAATAGAGAAGGTTGCCAGCGTCCTCTTGTGAATAAGGAAAACTAGGCTATGCTAGGAAGGGTAGGGCCAGCAGAATGAAGACAGTTAATATCCCCTCTGCTTGGTACTGGCGACGCTGCCACCTGAAACGCTGTGTGCAACTCAAAAGGGATGTGGAGAACTGGAGAGGGACAGGCAGAGAGCTGCCACGATAGTCTGAGCCCTGGCGGGGCTGGGATAGCCCCGAGGCTGAGAGATAATTTGATCACTACCTGCAGCTGTTGGAAGGAAAGTGGCAAAGAGGACGGAAGCAAACTCTTCTCAGTAGTGGCAAATGGTGTGACAAAGGGCAACAGCCACAAACTGGGGTGCAGGCCAGCGAGGGTGGACATTGGTGAAATATTTTCGCTAAAAGGGCTGTGCATCCCTGGGACAGGAGCCCAGAGAGGCCAGGGGTCTCATCCTTACCACTTGGCTAGACAAAGGCACAGCTGACCTCACCTAGCATTAGGGACAGCTCCACTCCAAACACAAGGCCACAGTAAAGACCTGCAGAGGTCCTTCCCCAAAACATTTCAGTTCTGTGATTTGAACTGCAACAATTGCACTGGCACATGTGCCGGTGTTATTTTCCTTTACTGGTGCTCTCCTGGTCATCAGAATGCACTCCTGCACACCCTGTTGCACCCAGAAGAACTGTTACAAAAGTGCCCTGCTGGCATTTGAAAAGGAAGCACATGCCACTCTTCCAGACCCGAGAAGATGAGTGACACATAAACCCTATCGATTATTTTCAGGTTACATCCTTGTTTGCTTCAATGAGAATCCGGTAGCGGCTGTGAAGCACGGGACTTTGCACCTTAATGATAATATAATGCTACATCGGGACTTCCCTGCTGCTGCAGGACAACTGGATATTGGAGAAAGGGCACAGGACTGAAGCAGGTGGCCAGGGAGGCCAGGAATGCGGGAGAGTCCATTTTAGTGGCGCTGCATAGCTGAGGCAGAGATCTCCTGCTGCAACAGAAAAGACCTAATTGCCCCGAAGTGTGTGTCTGGTCTTGCCCTGGGAGTCCAAACCCCTCTGGCTCGTGTGACAGGGAGGCTTCCTAGCAGCAAGGCTGCCGAGCCTCAGGCAGCTCAGCTACATCCTAGATCTACCTAAAGCATGCATGGTGCTCGCTGCGGCGCTGAGATCGGAGTGGGAAAGATGGGACCTCAGCCTAGAGGAGCAGCACTCCCAAACATCTGCCCATCTTGTGTACAACACAAAGCCAGGGCTGTGAGAGCTTCATGTTTTCTACCTGGTGACCTTTCAAGGAGCAAAAGGAGTCACCCCCAGAGCTGAAGGCAGGGAAGCCCCCAGCAGTAGGAGGTGTGCTGCCAGCAGGAGTTCTGGAAAACAAAAATGGGAGGTTTTGAACCCAGCCAGCGCAGCCCCACGCACTGTCGGGCCCGGGCACACCGTGCTGCTGCACAAGATAAGGGACGATGCTCCTTTTCTGCCTGTGAAACGTAGGGCTCAGGCGCCCAAGCAGGGGAGGTCTTGCTCACACTGCGTCTTGCAAGAGGAAAAGGAAGTCAAGGCAGCCCATTTGCTCTAGATAACACCCTGCAGTTTCCCAACTCTTTCTGAGTAAAACTACCTACATTAAGGCTAACCTCTTACATCTTCTCCTGTGTCAGTTGTTTTAAGAGCAACGAGCAAAAGAAACTCTCACCTGGAAGAAGAGGAGCACAAGCCCTTGATCCCTCCCACCTGGGTCCCTCTACCCAACACTACGCTGGCTGTAGTCAATCCCCCCCAACTAGTTACGCTCCTGAAATACAAATCACGTACAGTGAGAGTTGTTACTGCCCAAGGAGAAAGGGCGCACAGCTAATTTAGAGCATGTCACTGTTTGCCAAACTAAGTTAAATGTTAAACGACACACTGGTTTATGTCTTACTGTCCTAGTTTCAGTTATGATAGAGTTAATTTTCACCAGAAGCTGGGACAGGACAGGTGACCCAAACCAGCCAAAGGGTTATTGCATACTGTATGATGTATGACATCATGCTCAGCATAAAAGGGGCTGGCCGGGGAGGGGCCGCTTGCGGCTCCGGGACAGGCTGAGTTGTACAGTCATCGGGTGAGAAACTGCCTCGTGTATCACCTGCTTTGTATATTCTGTTGTAAATTATTTCCCCTCTCCCTTTGCTGTCCCATTGAACTGTCCTTATCCCAACCCACCAGTTTTACCTTTTTCCTCTATTTTCCTCCCATCCCACTGCGGGGAGGGCCGAGCAGCGTGTGGTGCTGAGCTGCCAGCTGGGGCTGAACCGTGACACTTACCAAGAACAGATTTCATCTCTGGCTGATCACCTAGGCTTCCTATAGCTGCCATTACTCAGTCTAGCCTTTACTGAACAGTTTTCCACCTGGTGACATCTAGCTACTCTGGTGAACATCTGGTGAAATGTAGACTTAGGCCTGTCTGCCTGCTCGGGGGATCCTCCACCCTCATCCCTGGACTACACAGTAGCACCAGAGAGTAATGCCCTGCACCCTGTACCCTTTAACCCACAAGTGAGCGGGTTTCTGTTGCAGTTTCCCTTTTTTTATCTTCGGACACAAGAAACCAAGGAAGTTGCAAAGCTCCCATCCCATCCCACTATTGCTGACGGGGAGATACACCCTTGCAAACTGTGTATGAAGGAGAAGGCAACCTTACTGTCTCAGAAGGGAACCAAGAGCTTCAGGAGCCATCTCTAGACTCCCAGAAAGCAGCAAGGAGCCGAGCCGGACTAGACCTCACATACATTCTGTGGGAACTGGACACGGAGGACAAGTTATTTCTACAGAAAACCAAAGCCAAGACCCTCCAGAAATGTGGTCCTGTAGCCATCTGGTACTTTTTGTCCTTCCGAAAGAAAAAAAAAAAAATACTCCTTATTCCCACCAATGTATTTTCTTGTCCTGCATATCAAGGACAATTATTTTAGTTTACAAGGACCACTGACCCAAAAAGAGCTCCCAGAAGGAAGGAGGCCTAGAGACCCCTCTTGAAACTAAACGTTTCCTTCAATCCATCCCGCTGCCTTGGCACGCGTTGCAGAGGCCACGCAACAGCCCAGCCTGCACCTGCGGGGGTCCACGTTGCGCATTCATTTATTTCTACCCAGGCAATTCAAAACAGTTTGCTTTCACAAAGCCCAAATACAAGGATCAAAATTAACCTCCCAGGTTCCCCCCAGTGGAGCAGGGAAATATCTAGCAAAGGGCCAGATATTTCGCTGCTGCTAAAGCCTGCCTGGCAGATGGAAAGCTTCACAGGACTTGGATGACTAGATAAGACAGTAGAAATACTGCATATTCAGACATAGAAGCGTATCATAGGCAGGACAGGAAGACAAGGAAACAGGAATAGCTAAATTGATAATGAAACAGCATTGTTGTAAGCTACATGTTTTGCTACCCCAACCAAGTCACACTCAGTGAAAGAAATGACTCTAACTGCGGAAGCTCATAGGACTAGTACGTCAATGGCTTTGACCACAGGCTGCACTCCTCGAGACCCAGCAGTAAGCCACTCCACTGGTCAAATTCTCAGAGCAGCAGAATGAGAAGCATAACGTGGGTCTTATAAACATTTCAGGTTCTCACAGGACTCATCCGGAGCTACCTGAAAAAAATGTAAGGAAAAGATCTGAAAGATCACTGCCATTGGTCAGCAAAGGCATCACACCATCTGAAGGGAAATGCTACTAGAAAGACCAGTATTTCAGTGTCAAAAGGAAGGACTCTGGGACAAGAGTGACTAGGACAGATCTCTAAGCCAGAAATACTTGATGGGGGAACAAGAGGCTGACAAGTTAGAGGGACAGCATGTGCTCTGGGCAAGAGGCTGCCCTTAAAAATACTCTCATCAGCACTGCTTGTTTCTTACCCAGGAAGCAGAAGAGATTGCATCTGAGAGACAGCACCACAAAAGTTAACTGACATTTTCCCCAGCGCAAATGTGGCAAATCGTTGCCTTGACAAGGAAGTTGTGTCCTACCAGCGCGTTCCCAGTTAATGGCAGATCAGGCCCTGAGAACAAAAAGGAATTACGGTGCCTGAACAGAGCCATGCTGCACAGTTTAGTGTCTCCCAGACCTGTTAGCACACCTTATTCTGCTGCTCATTAATACTTGGCTCTTGTCTGCCACCCAGACATCACTGACCTGTTATTTTTTAAGCAATGTTTTGCCCCTTGAGGTTCAGCTCAAGCTATTTATCTAGCAGGTTATACCTAGCAGGACAAATAAGGTGAAGAAACCGTATTCCTGTGTTTACACAGAAACTAGGGACTGTATTCTACTGTTCTAAGAGCCAGTTAATGTATAAAACACCAAAATACCTTAGTTTTATTAGGGAAGGATGTTTTACTTTACATCTGATCACACAGACCAGTGCATGAGAGGAAAAATTAAACAATGGCGAGTGGAGACCACCAGCCACCTTTCAGCATTCATCTACACCCTGGGCCCTGTGAGAAAGCACTACCTTCCTTGGGAGCTGCTTTTCCCGCAGAAATCTGGTAACACAACAACTTGATTGTGTTGCTCCTCCCTAGCAGGCAGAAATGGAAGGCAATTAATCAAAACTTAGAGCTGAGACACCAGAAGATGGAGGCATCTCATCAGGGGCGGCAGAACCAATGTTTCTGAAGAGAGACCTCACCAATGCCTGAGACACAAGGAGCAGCCCAAAGGATTGCTACTCATTTGAAGATGAGGGCACATAAGACAGCAAGTCCAAGTGAAAGGAGCTGGCTAACAGCAGTGAGGAGGAAGAAAAGCAGTATCTTCATGGAGGCAGCTACCCACAGGGCCCAAGATTGGGGATGGCTGTCAGGACAGATGGGAAGAGTTTGCAGAAAGGTCTCCAGAGGAGTCTGCCAGGCACATGTGAATCTGTCATATATTCCATTTTGAACACCTTTAAACAGTTGCGAATTTCTTAAAAACTTACAATACATACACCAAGTATGAATTTCAAAATCAAAATTGATGAGTTTGAGCTCATCCCGCAGCTCTGAGGAGTTACACTCCTAACAGGTGCCCAAGTCCTCCCAACCTATCCACGTGCTCCCCAAAGGCAGAGCCAGACGCTCCGCTTTCAGCATGGACTCTAGCACACCTGCGTCCACCAGGCAGCACCCAGGGAAGAGATACCCTCTCCCCGTCCTCCTGGATGCACGCTGCAGGACTGTCACTTCAAAATTCAAGTCAGAGCAGACTGGAGGATGACAGCAGACCCTTACAGGGAAAGTGGTGATACTGAAGAGCAGCAACATGTCAGTTGTCAGCACTCAACTCACATCCTTGCAATTGTATCTTTCAATAATTCCAAGAAAAAACCCCGGTAACTTGGGTAAAAATTTATTTTACATACAGACCATTGCAACTTAACTATTAATCAAGAGAAGTTATTTTTCCTTTACAGGAAGTGACCAGCTGGTCTGAGATTAACAGAACTCTAAGCCTGAGAGCTGGGATTTTAGTTTGGAACTCAGATCTTGGGGAAGGGTCATTCCAAGCACCACTCAGTTCAGTGAGGAGCTGCAGGGCTTTAACTGCAGGTCAGCTGCACTGCACAGTGCTGGAAGCAGATTCCCAGAGTCAGTTCGGACCTTTCCGAAGCTGAACTTGCTGAGAAAGATGATGCCTGGAAAGGTACAGATGCATTTCCAATATTTTGTTCAGCTCTCAAACTAGAAATGGAAGTGGTGAAACAGCACAATCTCTGTGAAGTACAAAACATCGAGTTACAGGGCAGCAGACAAACAGGACAGCAATAATGGTGGGGACCCTCCTAAGCCAAGTGTTCTACATGTAGCGGGTTCCTGGCCGAGTTCATACTATGGCCCTAGTTCAAATGGACAGAGTACAAAAAATACTTTGACCAATAATTAATTGTACTGGAAACAAACTGTCTACTAAAAAGCAATTCTTACTCTAGGTGCCAATGAGTCCTTAAAAGCAGGGAGGGGACTGAGGAGCTGCACTTGGGCAGTGTGGCCAGGATCATTCACGCTGCTCCATTTTTACTTTGGGAGGTCTCAGGAAGGTCCTGTTTTTCTTTTCTTTCTTCCCCTTTGTATTTGCCTGGAAATTTCTCCAGCTGTCCACGCGACCATCCCGACTTTCCTGGGAACAACAACAGAGAGGAAATGGAGAGTTAAGAAGTGCAAGAGCAGAGAACAGGCAGTACATACCAGTTTCAAGAGACCAACAGCAATTTCCCCCTTATCCAGCATGTAACACCCTGGCAGCCAGGACATACAAACACTGTGAAGAGCCAGAGCAACAGACAAAGCGCAGTGGAAATACAAGTGAGCTTACAAACACCAGTATAAGCACCATGCTGGTTTCTTGTTTCAGAAGCAACCAGCTTGGGGTGTGCAGTCCTGACTAGAGTCTACTGAATCCTGCGATGTGCAAAGGAAACAAGAAACCTCATCTCTGATGAATGTTTCTCATCTGTCAGCCCACATGCCATTTCCTTACTCTGTCTCACATCGTTGAGATGGCTCTCCTTGTGCTGTGGCTTGGAGGCAGGGAGAAGAGAGAAATGTACTGCTGTCTTCTCTCACACTTGTTGCCCCATGCTTCGTCACAAAGGCACAATGAGAAAAGATCTCTGGTGTGGTCTTTTCTCCTCTCCCTGGCCTACCTGCAGAGCAGCAGAAACCCCTTCTGGGGAAAAAAGGGAAGAAAAAAATAAAAGCCTCCCCACAGAGCCAATCTATAATCCCTACAGGCTGAAGGTTTCACACAGTAGGACAGAACAAGTCCAGGGATGATCCACTTCACAGTGTGGGACCCGTACGCTCAAGGCCCATCTGACTGTAGCTGTGCCTGTGCTACTGGTGCTGCTCTCAGCTCTGGCTACAGCAGCTTCTGCTTCCCTGCCCTCCCTCCCCACGGCAGGGCGGGGGGAGGCCAGGCACTGCGGTGATCTGGGCGATGGGGCAGAGTGCACCCTCAGCAAGTCTGCAGATGACACAGAACTGGGAAGGGTGGCTGACTGGCCAGAGGGCTGTGCTGCCGTCCAGAAGGACCTGGACAGGCTGGAGCAACGGGCTGACAGGAACCTCATGCGGTTCAACAAGGAGACGTGTGAAGTCCTGCCCCTGGGGAGGAACAGACCCCGGCACCAGCATGTGCTGGGGGCCACCCAGCTGGAAAGTAGCTTGGTAGAAAAGAACCTGGGAGTCCTGGCGGACACCGGGTTGAACACGAGGCAGCAACGTGTCCTTGCTGCAAAGCCGGCGAATGGTGTCCTGGGCTGCATTAGGCAAAGCATGGCCAGTGGGTCAAGGGGAGGGGATCCTTCTGGTGAGGCCACCCCTGGAGTGCTGCGTCCAGGCTGGGCTCCCCAGGACAAGAGAGACACGAACGTACTGGAGAGAGTCCAACAACGGGCCGCAAAGATGATTAAAGGACTGGAGCATCTCTCACATGAGAAAAGGCTGAGAGAGCTGGGACTGTTCAGCCTGGAGAAGACAAGGCTCAGGAGGAATCTCATCAATGTGTACAAGTATGCGAAGGATGGCGGGAAGAAGACTGAGTCAGGCTCTTCTTGGTGATGTCCAGTGCAAGGACCAGAGGCCATGGGCACAACCTGAAACACAGGAGGCTCTATCTGAACATCTGGAAACATGTTTTTATGGAGGGTGACTGAGCACTGGAACAGGCTGCCCAGAGAGGTTGTGGAGTCTCCATCGCTGAGGATATTCAAAAGCCATCTGGACATGGTCCTGGGCAACTGGCTGTAGGTGGCCCTGCTAGAGCAGGGTGGTTGGACCAGATGGATCCCAGAGCTCCCTTCCAACCTCAACCATTCTGTGATTACACTTTTGCTAGGGATAAGGCTGTACAGCAACTTCTGTTCTAACATCCTTGTTTCTTAGAGTTTGTTGGTGGAAGCTATCCTTGAAATTACTAAGAAAGTGAATTTTGAGGGTGGGGTGGGAGAAAGTAGATGTTCCAACCTGCTCCTCATAAAATATATCAAGACATAACTCAGCTCTGAAAGCACTCTATGAACAGCTTCTGGAAACAGCAGGCAACCACTTGGATGACACAAATACTCCTATGAGAATTCACAAATACTGCAGAACATACACGACAGACAAAACCTACAGGCTTTAGGGTAAAGAGACAGGATCAAAACTAGGATGCAGTATGCAGACGAGGATTGGAATCACCAGGAGCAGGAAAGCCCAGAAGAGCAATGCAGAGGTACAACATGAGCACCTTTAATGGTTTAAATCCCTCTAAAGGGATTTTTGTGTTGGGTTTTTTTGAAACTGAGACAGAACCACAATTGCAGAATATCAATTTAAGTTTTTTTTTTCCTTATTGTTTAAATATAATTTGAAACAGCAACACACATACTCCTTTTGGATATACTTTAAAGGCAGCCACTGAATTAGTACACATACAGGAGCAGCCAAGAATTCATGTGTTATTTTGTCTCCAATCACCCTCTCTCAATGATGGTCACTAGCAGAAATAAAGTTATTCTTGTGTATTCCAGTGATCCATTTTGGACATTAACACCTATCTTTGATACCGTCTTTTCACATGGATTAAATGGTCGCCAGCAAGGCTGGAGAAGACACCTGCAAGTGCAAAGGTTCAGCTGTCTAGGCATGGTTGAGGACATGCAGGTACTCAGAGCTGCAATATCAATAGTTCTGCAGCTCCCCTGCTTGGTGCATCATTATTTGCTTGTAATACTTGCTCATATTTCCTCAGCTGCTATGCTTTGCTACATCCGTACAGCAATGACACCCAAATTCTGTGGCCATTCTGGCGTGAGAACACAGAACTTCTGCCAGCAGCATGGCCAGTAATATACTCATTTATCTCTCTGGCACTACATAACAAAACCCATAGCGCACTCAACACAGCAGCATTACACAAGTTTTCCCAGAATATTCAGCTTCTTATATCCATATTATACAGCACACGAACACAAACTCTTCCCAGCTGAGTCTCCAGAAACATCCTAGTTGTCCACTTTCCACAGGATGCCAGTTCAGCTCATACACTTCTCTCACAGATACTCTCTTTTTTAAAGTCCCCTTGAACATGGACTGGGATCTGGCTTTGGAGTAAATGAACAGTCTAGCTCATCTTTTCATGAGGTCCTGCACACCACTACTGATTTCTTTCCTGGCCACCATCCCCTGCATGTCACAAGACTTCACCTCTAGTGTAATGAGGGAAGAGTTACAGGCTAGATCAATTACTTTGGTGGGCTGTAGGTTTGACCCCTAGAATAACAACCACGACAACCACAAAGCTACTTCTGATACGCCTAAACCCTGAATACAGGGTGGAAGGGTCAAAGGGAAGTAACTGTCATTCAGGTCTCTAATATTCACAGGAGACAGAGATTCTGTAAGTGTTAGCAACCAGAATGAAAAGTACCAACAACAGTCCACACTAGTGTCTGAACAGCAACAGATTACATTTCAGTGGTCACCAGTGTCCTGGGCTAAACAGCAATTCAAATTTCTGACTAGGGACAAGAATGAACCACTGACAGAGCTGAAAAGTATTATACCTTAATTTACCCGACCTGTTTCTGGAAAGGTAATACCAAAGCCCTATTGGTGGATTCTGCTCCCCACAAAACCCAGGCTTGTGCAGGATCTTTTGCTAAGTGTCTACCTGAATTATCTTATAGCACCTGCAGACAAAAAGTCTCTCTTCTCTCTAAGGGAATTCCCTGCAGCATGGCCAAGAATTGCTGAGGCCCATCCTGTAAGTTAAACTGCTGATTACCTCAAAGTTCTTCTGCCATTCTCGTTCTCGTTTAGCTTTCTCTTGTGCCTCAATTTCCTCTTCCCTCTGCCGCTTCCTGGAAGGGAAGACACAAAGAAGTTATGAACCCACAGGCATCTATTTTTAAAAAACCACAGTAATACTTTCAAAACATCTCAGAAAGCTCTTCTGATTTCTTGGCAGATTGAAGAGCTTATCAGAAGAGATAAATATGCACATCTAAGATAGCACAGCAAATAGCATTTTATTTCAAATCTGGAAGAGCAGCGAGCAGAGAAGATGGTTTGGCACCAATGACAGCATGTATGTACTTAATCAGTGAGTCAACTTCTCTTGCTTGGCAAAACAAGTTGGACTCCTTCATAACTCTAGTGACAAGTCTCTAAAACTGTTGAGAGTACGCATTTTGAGAAGTTAATAAACACTTGAGCACGTAAGGTAAGAATTTCCCCCTAATTTTCACGTGTAATCAAAAGTAGTGCCCTGCAACCAATCTCCCAGACTGCCCTCACTGACCAGTACAGAAACCCTGCTCTCTGAAGCGCATCCACAGTGAGCACTCAGGCAACATGTGATCAAAACGCCTAAAATACTTCAGAATCACACATGCCACAGGGTATTTCTGGCACTTAATTAAAATTAAAAATCAATTATTTGCATGCTAACAACATGCAGGAATGTGTCACCATTTCACTGTTTTGGCTGGCCTCCATGTATACACGTAGCACTGTATAAGCATACCAAATATATCAATGTCTTAAGTACAGGAGGGCAAGTTTCCTGTTTGTATTTCTCAAGCACGGAGCTCTACAACCTACAGATTGCCCAGAGAAGTGGTGGAATCTACATCACTGCAAGTCAGCTTGACAGGGCCCTTGTTAATCTAATCCAAGGAGGTTGGACCAGGCGATCTCCAGAGGTCTGTTCCAACTTAGACTTTTCTAAGATTCTATGATTTCTTATCTTCTCTGAGGAAGCATGAGGGGGGGAAGAAGAGTCTGAATACACAAGCACAATGCTGCTCATACCTTTCATGCATTTCTTTAGCTTCTCTTTCTTTCCTCTTAATTTCCAGTTCAGCAAAGAGCTTCATTGTCTGTTTGTATACAGCTTGTTTGAACTGTAAAACACAAATCCAGTCTTAACATAATGCCCATTAACACAGCTAGAGAAGTCTGCTTTACATAAGAATGTAAGAAGCATAACAAGAATGTGAAGCATATGTATGCCCACGTAACCCCATATCCTGCCTTGATAGCAGTCAGTGGCAGCGGCACAGGAAAAGGTATAAAACACTGCTGATCAAATTCTGTCCCTTACAGCAGGAAACAACTAAACAACTATTTGTTAGTCTCATATTAGTCTGATTTTCATTTGTATTCACAAAGCTGTGCCTAAACAGAACTGTTCTTTTCCAGCTCTCTTATTCTCAAGTCTTAGAATGCTACATTTGACAAAAAAAGGCAAAATGGTCACTGTTTAGATAGTAATTTCTCCACAGATCATCTTGATGTCTTGTAAAAGTCTAGCATTGGCTTTCCAGTAGGAAATACCGGTATACTTAAAACAAACTTCAGTATTAAAGAATATCAAAGGAATTCTGAAAATCATTGGAAAATAAGACGGTTATGAGGTTACTGCAGTGGTATCAAGAGGAAAAAATCACTTTGTAGGAAAAAAAAAAAGATGACAGTAAGACTAATGACGTTAGTGTTTGATAATCATCTATCATTCTGTTAAAGCCTCTAATAGAACTTGACTTTTTCAGACTAGAAACAAGGTAAGAACTAAGTCGTGTCATGCCTTTTTTTAATAAAAGTGATTTGTTGCAGAACAGCACATCTATCCTCAAGTGCTATATGGAAGAAACAGCTGAAACAGCTCATACTACAAAAAGTCAGTAAAAGCACATTTTAGACATGCTGCAGTGGGTTCTATACATGCCTCTGCTGACAGCAAGAACGCCACAGTTCCAGCATTCAGAATACAACAAGAAATTCAATTCAAAAAAGACTGCATGATGTGCAAGCAATGAAGACTTGCTCCAAGAAAAGAATTGGGTATCTTGATCCATATAATCTCATGATGTATTTACTCTCTACACTACAGTTAAACTATTTTGTAAAATATACAGGTATTACCCAATACATGACACTCTATGGTGGCTTATAAGAATTTGTTCTTCTGTAAGTGCAAGGATTTACAACACTCTGACAACTCTAATAAATACCTCCATACTGGTTTGATTCTTAATCCCTTGAAACGCATTCTGTACTCCCAGTTTCTCTGAACAGTATATGACTTACAACTTCAGGATCATCCTCTTCTACAGTGGGAGGTTTTCCATCCTTCTTCAACTGCTTCTTTTTTTCTTTCACCTAAAGATTAAGAACAAAAATATGAGCCTAAAAAGTTCTATAGGGCTTACATAATTGTATCCAAGCAGTTCTGCATTCCTATTGCACTGTGTGGGAAGAACTCTGGATGGCAGTAAGTTCTTGATTTGGATCGATGTTTTAATTGAGAGCAAAACCTCCTGGTCCTAGGTCCAGATAAACACATACAAGATCACTATCATATGAACTGTAGTAATTAAAAATATTGTTAGGTACTATTCATTCAACACAATCCCTTTGTTAGTTTTTGTTTGTTTGAAGATACATTCATATCCAATATACACCATCCAAACCATCAGGAAGTTTTCTTGCTTTGTAATATTCAAAAGACTAACAAGAAGAAGCAGAACATAAAGTGTTCCTTGGTTCTCCCATATCATCTGCTTTCTCAAGCTGCTTGTGTTTTAGTCCACCCACATCACAACTAACTTCTTGGCCAATGCAATCCAAACTCCTTATCTTATAGGTCATTTCTCCCCAAACTTCCCAGTCTCCGGCTGTCACCACCTATTTTCTTCCACCTACACACATGCGAACTGCACCACTCATTCACAGACTTGAAAAAAAATATTTAGGTTAGATCATGCGGTCTGACCTAATTATTTCAAGTACTGAATTTCACTGAATTATCTTGCACTGAGCTCAACAGCAGTCTTGGACAAAGCACATTTGTTCACGCTGTGAAGCGCTCAGAGGCCACCTGCACAGCTTCATTATGGGGTTTGCTCAGCTCACCTTTTAATGACCTAAACACGCAACGGGTGTACAAAAAGCAAATTACAAACAACTGATTACCACCCAGCCCCACCCCTGGACGTTCCTATGGAATACTTACAGTGTGTTCCACGTATTCTTTTCCTGCCTGTATCACATCCAAGGCCCTCTTCTTTTGCTCCTGATCTAGCAGCAACTTGTACGCTTTATCTACAGCTAACAAAAAGCATCAACATTAATAGCACCAGAAGGCACATTCACAAGGCATTGCAAGATTGCTACTTGTTGCCCATACAAATTTTGCTTCCTAGAATCTGGGGGGTTTTGTTTGGCTGGTTTCCATTTGTTTGTTTGTTTGTTTGTTTTTTTAAATACATCTCGGTAATGATATCATGATCAGTCAAATGAAATTTGGGGTACGGTAAAGTCAGATACCTTTTGGAGTTAGCAGAGTGAAACTATCAATGCTAATCAGTCCTACCAGTGCTTTAGTTATAGAGCATGAGCAAAGCTTAAGGTGCATAATGCCTCACCATAATGCAAAGCATACACCTAAAACCATCACATTACTTCTCTCGTATGGTCTTTGAATAAAATCTAGTACACAGTTTAAACAGGTTTTCTTGAGCAATCTCGAAACCCTATCGATGTGTTTGTCCCCATGGCGAACTGACAATGCAATTACTGCCACCTAGTGAAATTTTCTGCTGAAATGCCACCCCACACATCGGCTTCTCCCTCATCTAAAGTGCCCCTACAGCAATTCTGCCCATCAGCAGGGCCTCCACCCCTATTAAACATTTAAACCAGCTATAGAAAAATAGCAGTCCAACTACTGTCACACTCCAGACCAGAAAAAGGATGAGAGCATTACCTTCAAATGCCTTCTGGGCTCTATCTGCATCACCTTGATTTTTGTCTGGATGCACCAGTATTGACAACTGCAAGAGAAAGGATCTTGCTATCAAGACCATTGTAAAAGATGAAGAATATTTCAGAGATTTTTCTGAGAGGAAGAAAATAGTCTCAGACAAAAGGAATCACAGGGGATCACATTCCTTTGTACACGGACAAATCAGCTGACAACATTAGAAGCGTGCATCGGTAAAAGCTTATAAATCAGATACAATCCCTGTAATAAACAGGCTGTCTGAGAAAAGCTGGAGCTTGGGATGTACAGAACAATATAAACACTCTTCGGCTGCAGTGCCTGGGGCTGATGCGAACCCCTTGGTCACCCAAGTTTTGTATCCTAGGTCTTAAGGAGAAACAAACCTACAAAGATCATCCTTAACCAAAGTTTACCTTTTACTCAACAATGTCTCCCAAGAAGTTCTCCAGTACCCCTAAGGTTGTTCAAATATCAAACTATTTTAAAAAGTGGGTGAGTTTTTCCTTAGGCTCCTTTACTGAAAGTTAGTAAAACCCCTTCCTGTACTCTCTATCCAGCAGAGACAGGACATTGATCACTACCATCTTTGGGGCAACCTTAAATAGGCTGGAAAGCACATGCCCTTCACCTTCCTCTCCCAGAGAAAGAGCAAGTTCTTTCAAACTTTCCCCATACAGCACTTTTTTCCGGACCTCTTATTTTTGCTGTTGCTGTATGGACTCTCTAGTTTATCTGCATCTTTCCTAGTATAACTTTCAAAACCAGTCAGTGTGGCAACTGAAGAATGCAAAACAATTACTTCCTGAACTCTACAGATGGCACTTTCTAGTTCACAGGAAAAAGGTTTGCCTTCCGGTCCTAAACAGCAGCATGCTGCTGATTTACTCTGTGATTTGCTACCGTCAATGTCTTTTTTCCTTCTGTTGGCAGTTCCACGTTCTGTATTTAGGTGTTTCATTTCTTCAATACACAATTCCATGCATTTTTTTTCATTTCATCACATTGACTTCAAAACATTTCCCTGTAGTAGTCTACCAGCCTAAAGCCAAGACAGTCACAGTTCACTGATCTGCAGAACTAAGAAGTCAGCACAGACTAAAAGGTTATCCTCCCACTTCCTGCATACAGAAGTGGCCCATATCCCATCACCAACTTGGCAGGCACGTTCCTCTGTCAGCCAGCTTCCTGTCTAAAGACAGTTCTTGATGTTTATACCACTAATTCAGGTGGGAGGCTAAAGCCCTCCAAATATTGTTTCTTTGCTGCATGCACTGATTAAACTCAAATTTCTCCTGCAAACCTGTCAACAGAGTAAGTCTGGGGTAACGTTTCCTGTGTTGCATGGGGCAATGCAGACAGGTCAGTGAGCAGGGCTGCTGCTGTTCCAGGTAACCCAGCCACCAAAAATGACCACTGAAATTCTTAAAGAAACCTCACAGAAAATACACTTCTGGATCCAAGTCCATATATTTGAGAAAAATACCTTTTCTCAGTTCTTAATTTCTGACAAATTTCGACCTTCTCTTTGAGCTTCAATAAGCTGATTATACACGGGCATATCAGTTTGCAATAGCCCCATCACACACTTTACAGGCAAAGCAGCATACCATGCATGAAACAGGGACACTTCTGCAGCTCTTCTCTTGTTGATACAAAGATTGTTCTATGCCTTTCTTCCCAAAATGGCTACTCCTCTACCCAGATACAGCTTTACCATCATTTTTCTTGTTCCCAAGCACAGCTGCACAATCTCTACAGAGCTTCTAGTTTCCTTCCAGAGGCTTCAAGTGCAAAAGGCAAATACCTGCCGGAATCTTTTCTTTATCTCTTCATCTGTGGCTTCAGGATCCATCTGCAGTACCTAAAAGAGAGCATGAGAGCACAGTAAGTTCGATGATATTCCCCATGTTTCAGGTTCCTGGCAGCAAGCTCTAAACGCTTGGTTCACTGACATACAGACACAACACGAGAATGCTCCCCCCCATCAGGGAGCTGCTTCAGGACATGAATTTTTACCTAGTAAAACAGAAACATTTTAAGAGACATCATGTTTAGGACATTCTACTTTTCACACTAGATTCCTCTGACTATGCCAGTGTCCTTTCCACACTCATGTCTCAGGTAGACAGCTGCCATCCCTAAATAGCCACAATTGGCCTAAACCTTCAACCAGTCCTGTAGCAATGCTTAGTTTGGCGGAAACAGAAACATTTGGTGGCTTGGACACTGTCGGATCATTTATAACTGAGAACTCTGGGCAGGAAACATATTGCTTTGTAAGAATGTCTTCACTTTATCATTTTGAAAGAAGACAGGAGAGTTTTACTGTTTGGTTTTCATTATCGAGCCCACTTGTCTTCTGATCTTTAGGGATGTGGCAGGGTTTAGGAGCTCTTTTGTGAATTAATTTACTGAACAGAAGTCCTAAGCAACGAGTGAGTCTACTCAATGCAGATGCATGCTGGTCTGACACCGAGAATCTGTAAATAAAAATCATTCTCTCACAGGAAAGCTACAGTCTACTTCTAAATGGCTTGCTTCATTTACCCTCCAAGTCAAGTACTAAGATCTACGTGAACTGAACGCTGTCAAGGTGAATCTGTTGACTGATCTGTCTGACCAGCCCTAAACTGGGACTACAAAAAGCACCTGCGGCTTTAAAAAGGCAGATGAATATGGTATCAGGAAGGAATACACACAGGGAAGGACAGCTCCAGATGAACATCAGATTTATTTACTGTCTTCCTCAGGCTTTCACACTCGTTAAGACTTCATAAGTGACTGCAACTGGAATCAAACTATGTAATGTGCAAGGGAATTATCTGTCTTCCAGTGACTCCTCAAAGATTGCTCGCTAGTGTGAGCAGGAGTCCTTTTCTCATTCTATGCACTACACAAGTTCAGTGGGATGAACACCCAAAATGAAAGATACAACTAGAAATGCCAAGTCGAGCACTCAGAACAGAACCTGACAAGCATGCCACCTGTAGCTGTTATGTTCTCATTCAGAAAGTACTGAGCATTAATCTGCCAAATCTTCCAGTGCTGTTACATGAGAGAAATGTGTTAAAAGAATACAGTTTGTGCCAGCCATAAAAAAGTGAAAAAGAGAGCAAGCACATATACACCATCCTTCTGTCTTCTGTAAACCTTCTGCATAGTAATCTACATCTAGAGAATTTTTTCTTTATGTTTGGTCTTTTCACCAAAATAAATACCCAGTAAATCTAGAAGTTGGTATACCAAGTCAGAAGGGAGCATAAAACGTTCAAACTAACCTCAAAAGGGTTCAAGTTGAAATAGGAAGATCCAGGTCGGGTCAGCCTGTCAATTTGGTTTTTTGACGTTAAAACAGAGTCTCGTTTTTCAATTTGCTTTACCTGAAGAACAAGAGATGTGTTTTCCCATGTGATTACTACACCAGCCATCAGTGCCCGGTACTACAATTCACAATACCTCTTGGTCATCCCAACCCTGTAGTTATTTTGTTCAAGCACTAGCAGAGCACGTTTTTTAGCCTTTTCTACAGCATGACAGTATTTTTAATATTACATACTAACTATTAAAAAAAAAACAACTAGAAAGCACTTCTCCCTGTCTCTCCTATAGCTTGCTCAACAGCTGGGGCTTTTCCCCTCACTTTGCTCCTACAGCAGCACCAGCACCGTGATTCCTTGGAAACTGCACTATCGCTTTTAACCCACTGTTGGCAGGATAGCCCATTAAACACATTGACACCAGTGCGAGTATACAAGTCCACTTCATTCTGACCACAGGTTATTTAGTTCAGTTTGGTTTACTTTTTGTTCTTTACAGTATTAAGCCAAACCAAACCATGCATTTACATTTAACGTTCACCTTTATTTAAAGTAATAAGCAACCACCAAACTGGCGCTACCTTTCTGCGGGCAGGCTCAGGTACTCACAGCCGAGCTGTGCACAAACAGAGACCAGCACAGGCTGAGACCAGCGGCCGCACGCACCTTCCCAAATGACAGTTTGTGCGCTAAAGGGCCAAGCAGTGGAGCGCGGCGGAGGGCTGCGTTCAGAGACCGCGGAGCACACAACTCCCACTGGGTTTATCCGCGGGAGCGAGATGGGGGCTGAACGCCTGGCTCCTTCCCCCAGCCCCAACAGGCGCCTTTCGGAAGGCGGGAGACGCCGCGGGACCGGCGGCAGCGAGCCCGGGGAACGCCCCGGCTCCCGAGCACGAACCCGGCGGCACCTGCCGCTCGCCCACCCCGGCCGCTCGCTCGCCCCCTGCCCAGCACCGCCATCGGCGTCGCCCGCCCCGCCCGGGACAGCCCCAGGGGCCGCCACGGCCGGGCTCGGGGCCCGGCGGGTTCCCCTCAGGGCGGCCGCACCGGGACAGGCGCCGCGCGGCCCGCCAGGCCCCGGCCCTGGGAGGGGAGGCCGCCGGCCGCCGGCCGCGAGCGGGCAGGGCCCGGAGGGGCGGGACGGGGCCGGACGGGGCCGCCCGCGGCCTACGGCGCCGCTGAGGCGCCGGTACCTCGTTGTAGAAGGTGAGGAACGCCTCCTCGGCGGCGCCCCCCGCCCCGGGCTCCCCCGCCGCCGCCATCGCCAGCACCACGTGACGCCGCGCGCGCGCACGTGAGCACGGCGCTGAGGCCTGCGGGGCAGGCGGCGCCCTCGGCACGTGACCGCCGCGCGCGCCATAGCAACAGGCCCCGCCCCCCATCGTCCGTCCGTCCATCCCTCCCTTCCCCCCCCCCCGCCCCCGTCCCCGTCCCCGTCTGCCGGGCGCCTCTCGGCCGGACCCCGGAGCGCATCCTGAGGGGACGGCCCGGCCCGGCCCTCCGCCCCGCCCGGGGCAGCTGCCGCCGGCCCGCGGGGCAGGGAAGGGCAGCCCGGGGGCGCGGGGGGGGGTGTGTGTGTGGTGTGTGGAAACGAAGGCTGCGCATGCGCGGGCCGTGACGCGGCGGGCTGTGCGCGGCCCCGCCCCTGCGGGGTGTGTCTCGTCCGCGCGCCGCTCCAAGGGCAGGCGGTGATGGCGGCCGTGGCGGCGGTGGCGCGGGGCGGCCTGCGCGGGGCCCTCGTGGCGCAGCAGCAGCGCTGGAGCTCGGGGTCGGGCGCCGACCAGGTGGGGCGCGGCGGGGCGGGGCGTCCCCGGGGTGGGGGCGTGGGTGGCCGTTCCTGGGGGGTGCTTGTCTCCGGGGGTGCCCGCCCTTTCTCCGCTCACCGCTGTCTCTCCCCGCAGCTGGGTGAGCTGGGCAAAGGCGCCGGGAAGGGCGGCGGCGGCGGCGGCGCCATCCGCGAGGCGGGGGGCGCCTTCGGGAAGAAGCAGGCGGCCGAGGAAGAGCGGTACTTCAGGTGAGCGGGGTGCGGCGGGCCCTGCGGCCTCCTCTGGCGGCCTCCGCCGTGGGGGCCCGCACGAACAGCTCCCCCTGGCCGGGTGACACACACCCCCCCCCCCGCCAGGGCCCGGCAGGGCGGCCTGGTGCTGGGCCTGTGCCAGCCTCGCCGGCAGCCGAACCCTCGCCTCTGCGCCGAGCCCCGCGCTCGAGGGTGCCCGGGACCCCCGGGGGTGTGGGGGGGGTGTAGGGGTGTGCGCTGCACCTGGTGCCGTGCTCTCTTGCAGGGAGAAAGAGAGGGAGCAGCTCTCTGCCTTACGGAAACACCACGAGGAGGAGATCGATCACCACAAGAAAGAAATAGAGCGTCTGCAGAAAGAAATTGAGCGTCATAAGTATAAGATCAAGAAGCTCAAAGATGATGACTAAGCAGATGCTGTCGTTGAATGTTGTTGCTGTGCTTAGCCGATCAATACTGATTGTGGTGTGAAACAGCATTGAAGACTGTATGCTTTGGCCAGCATAATCCAAATCCATCCAATTATACTGTGGTCTGCAACAATGTCAAATAAACTACTCGGTCTCTCTTTTCTGCTCGTTAACTGTTTAATGAAAAAAAAAAAATCCACCATCTGACTTTAAACTTCATTGTTATTCCAAGATAAGGATATACTCGAGTTGGCAGTCCTGTACAGAACTTCACTGCTTTTTTTAGATTTATTTGAAAGAAATGACCACTTGTACATGGTGTGGTAACTTCACAGTTAAAGCTGCAAGAAAAGTTCAGGGAAAAATGTTACCTTTGTAGAGATCTGTTCACACAGAAATAAATAACTTTATCTCAAGAAAACTGCTGCTGTAGCGTAGGGGGGAGGTGGCTCTACACTGAACTGGTAGAGTATCTGTAAAAAAATAAGGTTATTTAGTTGCACTTAGTGTTTAGTGCCATAAATGGAGAGAAAAATACTATTCTAAGTTTGGGGTGATTTTGCCTGTGGTGGTGCAGGTTCCTGGAGCAAGACAGCTGGGATCCTCCTTAATTTTGGTTTTTTTTCTGCAAAGACTTTAATTGCCCAATGGTGTTTTTCTCAGTCTCTAGTTCTCTCTGTTCCTTATCTAAGTCCCTTTTCAAAGAAGGATGGATTAAGATTAATTTTCTGCAGGTTGAGTCACAATTTTAATAAGTGAAATCCCTCATAAAACATAACAGCAAGTGACCTGCTGAAATAGTGTGGCCTTACTGTACTAAGCCCTGACCGGAAGGGGATTTTATGTAATAAGAACAGGCAGGTAAGAAAACAGCCTTTCTGTCCACACCTGCACTGTCCTGTCCCCAAATCTGCCTGGAGCTGGGGGGGGTGGGTGGCTGGAACTGCCCAAATCGCAGCCTTTGCAGTAGAAAGTGCTTTGACAAGGGTGTGACTGGCTGGCTGAAGATGTCCCTTTTCTCCTGTGTCAACCCCTACATCCCCATCAACTGTTCTCTTGGGGCACTCTTTCACCTGAGGAACACTGCAGCTAGCGGTACGTCTTGTCTGCAGGGTAAATGACAGCACTACTGCTCTAATGGAGAGTCCGTGCCCTTAACTCGTTTAATGAAAACATCATCCGTGTAATCAGCTGTGGAAGAGAGAGGCTGTGCTGTGCAGTATGTCATTGCCTGGCTTTGCTCAGTCTGTGGGTGATGGTGTTGCAGTGTTGTGCAGAGCATATGTGTAGAGCTGTCTGTGGGGCTCATTCTTTTAGTTGGGGCTGATTAACCTGAGCCAAAAATATCAGTATCTCCCCCTCCCCACCTCCATGGGAATATGAAACCTGGTGGGAAGAACTGCATCATGAAAAGCAGTGTACTATTGACCTGTTTAGTTTTTACCCATTTAAAAATCTTTTTCCTATTGTATCTGTCAGCTGGTTGGCTTCCACCAAAAGGTGTGGAGTCACTCGTGAGATGTTCCCATTGAAGACCGATTTCTTGGCATAGCAGCTACAGCGGACTATGGAACAGCTAAAATACATGTTAGGACAACTTTATATTCTGAAGGGAACAGATGAGGGCTTAAATTCATGGCTTTGTGATTTACTCTGCTTTTTTTGTGCACCACTGAAATCTTAATGATGCTGTGTAAGCTCAGCCATGGAGCCTTTGCCCAAGTGCCTATAAGGGAGAGGAGATTTGCTGTGAGACTGAGAGCATTGTGATTTGGACTGCTGTCACCCACCGTGCTGCAGGGAGAGGTGTTACAAACCCTCTCAAGTCCCTCAGAGTTCAGGCGTGCGGTACAGCATCTTGCTACACAGCAGAGAGCTTTCTTGCCCACCAGTGCTCTCTGAAACCCATGGGCCCGTGCAAACCACATGAAGTTCAACGAGGCCAAGTGCAGGGTCCTGCACATGGGTTGGTGCAATCCCAAGCACAACTCCAGGCTGGGTGGAGAATGGATGCAGAGCAGCCCGGAGGAGAAGGACTTGGGGGTATTGATTGATGAGAAGCTCAACATGAGCCAGGAGTGTGCGCCTGCAGCCCAGAAAGCCAACCATGTCCTGGGCTGTGGCATGACCAGCAGGTTGAGGGAGGGGATTCTGCCCCTCTGCTCCGCTCTGGTGAGACCCCCTGCAGTGCTGCGTCCAGCTCTGGGGTCCCCAGGACAAGAAGGACATGGAGCTGTTGGAGTGAGTCCAGAGGAGGCCATGGAGATGATCAGAGGGCTGGAGCACCTCTGCTATGGAGACAGGCTGAGAGAGTTGGGCTGGTTCAGCCTGGAGAAGAGAAGGCTCCGGAGGACCTTACAGCACCTTCCAGTACCTAAAGGGGCTACAGGAAAGCTGGAGAGGGACTGTTTATCAGGGAGTGTAGTGACAGGACAAGGGGTAATGGGTTTAAACTAGAAGAGGGTAAATTTAGATTAGATGTTAGAAAGAAATTCTTCCCTGTGAGGGTGGTGAGGCCCTGGCACAGGGTGCCCAGAGAAGCTGCGGCTGCCCCTGGCTCCCTGGCAGTGTTCAAGGCCAGGTTGGATGGGGCTTTGGGCAACCTGGGCTAGTGGAGGGTGTCCCTGCCAATGGCAGGGGGGTTGGAACTAGATGGGCTGTGAGGTCCCTTCCAACCCAAACCAGTCTATGAAACACATCTCTCTCCTCATGTTTCAACTTTGCTTAAGTTTCGGGGGGCTGCTACGCTGGTAGATGTGCTAGGTCCCTTACCACGTGTTCATAAACCATCTCATTTTCGTGAGGGGAACGTCTAGATAGTTCACTATTTTGCAGTCACCCTGAACTTCTACCAGGTTATGGCAATGGAAGTACGCATGATGAGGACAGGGACTGAGCAACTGGGCTGGAGAGACAGGTCCCTTTTAGCAGCGGTTTGACTGGGAGATGATGATTATAAAGCCATGCCTACAAACTATGGCTGCTGGAGAAGCTGAATGGATTAACGATGCTGCTGTGTAAAGCAGACGGTCTCCCTCCTGCTTCCACCTCTTCCCCTCTCTTTCACTGTCTTGGGTGTGTTGGACTCCGAGGGGAGTCACTCAGCCTGTAATCTCACCTGCCTGTATTTTTGTTCTGAGCCCAATGAACCTTTTGCTAGGTTAGCAAGTTAAACAGCTTGTGGAGTCAAAAGCGCCAAAATCACCACCAAACAAATGTAAGAAGTCCTGAGTGTGTGTGTGGTGGGAGGAGTCTTCTCCCATCTTTTGAAATTACTTTTGCTAAATTAGAAAGCTCTCTATTTTTATCTAGCTGGCAGGATAATTGATTTTGCAGCCATCCCAGGGATTCCACGTGGCTGTGGACCTTAATGGCTTTGGTAGCATCTGTTCAATTTGTCCTCATGATGAGGTTTCCCTACTGTATTCTACCCACTGACCTCCTCTTCCAGGGAGTCCCAATAACCCAAATCTCCCTGAAGCCAGTTTGCTTTAGTTTAATGCTGGTGACACTCTGGCACTGTTTTATTTCCTTGCCAGTGCAAATGTCTCTGCCCAGCAAAAGACCCCTCCCCTGAAACTTGGCTCTAGACATCACAAGCACTTCACCCACCCACCTCTTGTACCGACTCTTTACCAGGGGCAATTCTGTGAGCAACTGAACTCCTACAAGTGCTCCCAGCACCCCGACTCTTTTCTCGCGCTGGTTCTGGTGCCCATTAAAACCTTTTACATGCAGATTCAATTGCAGAAACCTCTTCTCCTCTTCCCTGGGGTTACTAAGAAGAATGTGTAGTGTCTAATCACTAGCAAGGATGGCTCAAGGTAAATGTTTGAGGGGGACCTCTCCCTTTTGGCAAGGGAGATACTAAATCTTCTTGTTTTGTGTAGTTTTATCATCAGTGCATCTCTTCAGAAGTGTTGGGTTTTTTCTTCTATTGAACTTTGAACTGTCAGTCTCTGCAATGTTACCAAATGACATAGCTGTATGTTGTGTGTTACTGATTCTTACGATACAGTGGTAACCCATCACAGGTGAGTATACTGATCTGGGGTGCTTTAGTAAGTTGTTTCTTCCAAGTGGAGTGCAATATGGCAATAGCAGCAGCTTGAAAGCTTGTAACATCTTTTTTCCTGCAGCTCCTTTGACAGCGCTTGTGATGAAAAACAAGAGACAGGTAAATGTGAAAAATGTCTGAGTTACAGACAGACCTTTTAACAGAAGTATTTCAGCTACAAGGCGGCAGAGATGATTTCAGATGATTTAGGATGATTGCATTTGGTCTGATGGACGTTTCATCAACAGGGTTTGGTATCCTGCAGCACGCTGCAAGACCATAGGGCTTCTGACAAATGCTGCGAGCATCTGTGTGACTAGGAGCGAGCAGTTTATCTGGGGTTCGGTCATCCACTCCCAGGGTCAGCAGATGGAGAGATGCCAGCTGCAGACTGCGGCCACTTCAGTGCCTCTGGTTTGCTGTAGAACTCTAGTTCAGAGTGGGAGTGCTGAGGAGTAAAACAGGATCACACCTCAGACCTGAGGTGATCGCTGGGAGGTTAAGACGGTACGAGCTGTCTAGAGACCTTCCTAGACTTCCCCCTCAGCCCAGCGTGACCTGGAGGACGGGGCTCAGTTGTCTTTTGGAAGTCAGTAGCTACAAACAGCTGTTGTCAGGCAATTCTGGTGCAGAGCAACCTAAACCTGAAGCTGATGTTTGAAACTGGTAAAGCTGCAAGGATGGAGCTTAACTCAGATAGCAGGCCATAGAGGGGCTTATAGTTCTGGGTTTCCTCAATCGCTCTGGAACAGCTGACGGCATGAACAGAGCCCGCCCTGTCCCGCAGGCGGGCAGGGAGTCTTCTCTCTTCCCTGCCAGCACTGCTGCATCCCGGTCATTTGATTGTTCCTCAGGGCTGGACCGACTCCGTTCACAGCACTGTAACTCTCAGCAGCACGGATTCATGAAGAAAAAGCCTAACTTCCTGGAGTGGCCTTTACATTTCAGTGAGATACAGACCCTTCCTTACCTCCAGATCCTCTGTTTCTTGCCCCTGTAGGTCATGGTCCAACACCACTTGGCCACTGCAGAAACAGGAAAAATGCACTTTTGCAGCTAAAACCAAGCCGCTGATTATTGCTAGGGCAAACAGAAGCTTCTTCCCAAGGCGCTTAGTTTGTGCTGCATCCTACACAAATATGATGAAAATTGCCAAGAATTCTTGGCTGAGGGGTGGGGACAGACGGCACAAGAGAAGAGTGATATATCCAAGATCTTTAGCAAGCTGGTTTTAGTGTGAGATACCCAAGTTTCCCAGTCTTTGGACCTTTTTGTCATGCTAGTCCTCCCCACTCCAGAGCAGACAAGGGGAATGAGGTAGGACAAAAGCAAAGCATATACTTACATTTTCCAAAAATCAAATAAACTGGCTCCGTGCAAGGCAAAATAAACGTATGTGCAAAAAATAACATGGTAATAACAGCAGCATGGCCTCTGTAGGCAGAAATTTTCCTGAGCATTTCCTTGCTTTACGGAGGTGGAACACATTGGGGGCTTTCAGAAAGTTCCTCACTAATAAAGCCTGTAGATTTTCTTTTTTTTAAGACAAACCTCCTCTCACTAGACACCTGGGCTTTGGCAAACACAAGACAAGCTGCATGCAGAGCACCAGAGAATGTTTGCTGGAGGCAGGCACATCCACAACACATTATCCCTAATAGCTGCACTGATAATTGATCAGAATGAAAATCTAAAGCACCAAAAAATGTGATATTCCAGATATATGTGAACAGCTCACACACAAGCTATAGCAGAATCAACTCTGTCATCTTGCCACTGATGTGGAAACAAAGGAATTTCAGTGCAAGCTTGGAAGAGCAGCAGACTGATGGGAACAGGCCAAGCCTCAGCAAAACTCAATCTCTGGCCATTACAATAGGAAAATGTCAGCAGGTCACAGAGTAAATACCTACAGCTGCTGAAAAGCCTAATCCCATCACCCCTCTTGCTCTCTCTGCTAATGGATATGCTCACCTTTCTCCCTTGCAGCATCCAGGGACTCCTGGGCGCTGAAGGAATCAGAAGAGCAAAGGCAGCATCACTGCCAGGAGCCATGGTCTCACCTCTCCACTTCGTTATCAGCTGACGACTGCAGGGACACCACAACCTTCTGCATGTTCATGAGGCAGTGAGTCTTGTTGCCTGCCCTCCCAGGCTGATGCAAGCCAGCTCTGTGCAGCAGGGATTAACCTTGTCCTTCGTTCCAAGATGGTTTTTGTTCTGCCTTCCCTTGGCCCAGGACTGAACCAGGTCTTGTGCACATCGTGGTTTAACCTGGCAGGCAGCTAAAACAACCACGCAGCCGTTCACTCAATCCCCCCCTCCCAGTGGGATGGGGGAGGCAATTGAAAATGGAAAAGGAAAAAAAAACCCACATGGGTTGAGATAATGACAATAGGACAAAAAAGGAAGATGATGATAATGATAATAATAGTAAACAACAAGTGATGAACAGGCAAAATTTCTCACCACACAAAGATGATGCTCCCCAAGATCCTGAGCTGCCCTGCCTCCCAGCCCACCCCCCCAGTTATATACGGAACATGATGTCATAAGGTATGGATATTCCCCAAAGGGATATTCCCTTTGGACAGCTGGGGTCAGCTGTCCTGGCTGTGTCCCCTCCCAGCTCCTTGGCATCCCCCCACCTTCCCGGTGGCAGGGCAGTGTGAGAAACTGAAAAGTCCTTGACTGCTTGGCAACAACTGAAAACATCAGTGTGTTATCAACATTATTCTCATCCTCAATCCAAAACACAGCACTGTACCAGCTGCTAGGAAGAAAATTAACTCTATCCCTGCCGAAACCAAGACAGTGCATCTGGTTAATTCCAATCAGAGACAGCTGTAACCAGTATCATTCCAGGATTTTCCAGCAAAAATTAAAATTGAAAAATCTAGCAAAAATTTAAAATTACTCTTCGTCCCAGAGTATCTAGGACCTCCTTTCAGGCTCAGCTTGCTGTCTGGCACTGGACTAAGCCTACCACTTGCAGGCCATAGCTTGTTCCTGACTTAGAGGTATTCAATGTTCAGATCATTTTGGGCTGAGGCTATTGTACAGAGCATGAGACCAACGAGCAAAGTGGCTGCTGAAGCACACACAGAAGCGAGGGTGGCAGTAGCTGCAGACACTCCGGAGCGATATAACAGAACCTGGTCTGTAAGCCAAAGGGCTGAGGTCTACAGCCAGCCTGGAGTTCTGGCACCTTTATGCTAAATGGCAACACAATAGAAGATACCATCTTCCGATGTCCTGCTGCCTTTAACAGTCAAGCATCCAGAGATATATGGATAAATAACAGCAGGGCAGAGCTTGCTTATAGAAAGAAAGGATGGTAAACCCCCAAAACATGGAGGGCAAGAACATCCAAAAATAAAAATGGAAGGAAAAGACCACCTGCACCTGGGGACAAAGAGCAGCATGATTCACTCAAAACTAACCTATGCCCAGGTGGCATAGACTGACACCTGCACATGTGCTGAAGGATGCAGATGTGCCTTCATGTCAGAATTTGGTCAGGCCCATTACAGACAACATATGTGTAGTCTGCAGCACACAACAGAGCATTTTCAAATTATTTTTCATAGTGTAACAAGGGTTCTATTGTCACGTGAATCAAAGCTTACAGACCTCCCCACAACCAAAATATCAACTGGTCAATGGAACCAGTACTATAATGGATATAATTTCAATATACCACTGAAAAAGTAATAGCGCTAGATCCTCTTAAAGAACATGCGGTGGAAGAGCGGCAGTTTAGAGTTAATCCATGTTTAGTTACAAATTCTCTCTTATGAACATCAATTTATGAAATGCTTAAATTATTAATCTCTTAGCAGAAAAATAGCATGCTAAAGTCCTGTACTGGCAAAAACGCATCAGGCTTAACACAAAAGCAATATGGATTTTGGGTAAGAAATGAGAACTACCAAAAAAAGCCCTACCCCCAAACCCCACAACCTGCTAATGCTCACAGCTATCTGCATATAATTAATTACCCACAAGGGCCTTGGGAAATACCAGTGCAGAACAGATAAGAAAATGTCAGCAATGCCATCATGGGCTTTATTTTGGCAGTTAGCACATTAAGAATCCTCCTGCTGCAAGATGTGGTAGTGCTCAACAACTGAAATTATTACACTGCCAGAAGAGTACATACCTCAAGCATACGCTTTGCTATAGTCACATCATGTTCCGTTGTCAGCCGACAGGAGACAGATCAGTAGCGTACTCTATATTTGACTCCTGGATGCTATATTCTAAAATATTTAAGCGCTTTACGGGACATTTATTAAGCACCACTACAGGGGCAGATGCTCAGATCCCTCAATTCCTCTCAATGTTTGTGCTGCGAGAACTCCTTAAACCTATCATTCTTAACTCCCAGTAAAGCTGCTGCAGTGAACTTGAATGGATAAGGCAATAAACAATTATATCTCCTTCCATCTTTACACCACAGTAAACCCTACATTCAGCAAAGAGCTGGCACTACTGCCAAATCTGGGAGAGGGAAGTCACAGGCACAATGAAAATTTCACAAGAGAAGCAGCGTGTGTGCCACCAGGCAGGTTTGGCAAGACTGAACACCTCCAATACCTGTACGAGTTTGCCTACGACTTCTGGCTAGGAAAGCTTCTTTTATTTACATCAGGTAACATACAATTTTTACCCATGCTCCACGTTAACAGTGATGGAAATACGCATACTTAATACACAGCGCAGATGCATGTAAGTCTTCAGGAGAGTCATTCTGTGGTTAAACTCCCGGAAGGACCTTCTCTGAGAGTATGAGTACTGCTTTTCTTTCTTTACCAGACTCAGGAGGGACTGTTCACATGACCATATATATACACACACACACATATATATACACACACACACAAATACAGATCACTCTGACACAGCGCTCTGGGACCCGGCCTGACCCAGTCAAGCACACGTTCACTTTCACATTATGTGACAGCAGAATAACAAGATGAAGACAACACAAGGTGCCAACAAGCTGATTTCCCCCCGGACTAACGTACTTATCACATCAAGTCTGCGGTCATCAAGAGCCTGATCAAGCAAACGAGGTAAGCAGGCAAGTTACATTTAGTCACAGATTAATTACAGACTAGCAGGCCCAGACGTCACAGTCCGTCACGCCGATGTCCCCAGACCCGAACCGCTGCCCTCGCCGCTCCAGGCCTGGAGGCCAACCGTGACCACCCCGGCACCGGCTGGCTCGCAGCGGGACGCGGCTCCGGCAGAGCCCCGGACGGCTCCGCCCGGCAGCACGAGAGGCACCGCGGGCGGACAAGGCCCGTGCCTGCAGCTGCCCCGCCCGGCCCCACGGCCGCCCGGCGCCGACACCCGCGGGACGGGAGCGTTAGCGCGGGAACATGCGCCAGGAGAGGCTGGGCCGGGCGCGGCCCGCGCAGGGACTGCTCCACCCGCCGCCCGCCCCTCCGGGCTGGGGTTAACCCTACCGGGCAACGGCAACGCCCCCGCCCCGGCGGCCCCCGGGTCCGGGTCCTGGCCGGGCTCCGGGCAGCCGCCGAGCCCGCAGGGAGCCGGCGCCAGGCCCGGGCCCGCTCCCCTCAGGCGGAGGAGACGGCGCCGGCTCTGCCCAGCCGCAGGGGCGGTGCCCGCCCTCGCGCCGCACGGGAGGGGAGGGACGAGGAGGGGCGGAGACAGCCCCGTGGGCTTCCTTTGTTCAGAGGCCGCGGGCGGCGCTGCCCCTTTAAATCCCCCCAGCTCCGACCCTACCGGCGCGCCGGGTTGAAGGCGCTGCGCGATTGGTTATAGCGCCTCTCGCTCATTGGTCTTCGGGAGGACCGGTGTGTCCCGCCTTCCATGTCTCATAGGCGCCGCCGGCTGCTCGTCCGGAGCGTGAGTTCCTGAGTGGGTGAAACAGTGGTCCCTGGAAACAGTTCCGGGAAACCCCGCGTGTTGCCGGGGTCGCGCCGCCGTCCATGAGGAGAAGGAGGAGCGCGCGCCATTTGCCGTCGCTGCTTGGGCCCGAGCTGCGCCGCGCAGGCCCCGCTCCGGTGAGTCGCCGGGAGGGGCCAGGGGCGTCGGGGGGCCCCCTCGCGCGGAGGGGGGGGGGGGCGCGGGGGGGGGATGCTCCGCGGCCGGCGGTGAGGGCTCCCGCGTAGGCCCCGCGGCGGGGCGGGCAGCCGCGGGCTCTGGGTAGGCCCGGCGGAGGCGGGCCCGGGGCGCTCGCGCCGTGTCGGAGAGCGGGGCGGGGGCGTCGCTGGGTGCCGGCCGCCGCGTGTCCGCTCCGCAGGCCGCCGTGGGGCGGGCGGGCCGCCGCGCGCGGGAGCTGGCGCCGGGGAGCGGCCCGGGGGCGGGCCCTGCGGCCTGGCGGGGGGGGGGGAGGGCGGCCCGGGCCGGGCTCTGCATGGGGAGGGCGCCGCGGGCTGAGGCTGCCCCCGCTCCGCCCGCCCATGCGGATTAGGCGTGCGTGTGGCGCGGAGCCGGGACGCGCTCTTCTCCCGGCGCTCCCATCCCGGCGCTGCGGAGCTGTAATGCTGCAGCGGTTCGGGCGCCCTGGTAGGCAGCGGCCGCTGTCCGCTCTGCGGTGTGCCTGTGGGGACTGGAGAGAGCTTTCAGCAGAAAACGCATCGCTCTTGCAGCGCGCTCTAAAATCTTGAGTAGCGTCTGTGCTGATAGAGCCGGCTGCAGGGAGGGAGAAGTGCGCTGCACCTACCCACAGCTCTCGGGTTCGCGCTCAATAGTTTGGTTGAGAGAGTAACACCTGTCAAACGCTCCGGAGAAATTCTCCAGAATTTTGTTGCTAAGACGTTGTTTTTCTCAAACGATCTCTTACTGCAGGCTTTTGCTAGATTTTGGAAAGTTTTACTTAAATATGTCATTGTTACTATTATTTTTAAAATTAGGCTCTAGTTACTGGGTCTTAGCAGCCTTGTTGCCTGTCAGTTTTTCAGCGTGGCTAATTATGTACTTAAGCTATACTGGACTACTCTTTTCGAAAAAGTTGATTCTATTCCTCTTCCCCCATATACTGCACTAAAGAATCCTGCCACCAGTGATGTGTATGTGCTGCGAAGGATATTGATGCTTATAAAGCTTTTTTTCTTTTTTTTCCTTTGAGATTGTACTTTGTATAACTGTATGTTTTACATGTTCTCTAAAAGTAAAGGTAATCCAACCAGAATTCTGCATTTTACAATGTAATTTTTTTATATATGCAAACTGTGGTGTTTGCAAACAGTCTGCTTGATAACTTTATATCCTAGAAATTGCATTTTCCATGAGTACTTAATATCCTTACCTCTCAGTTTTTCTATCTAGATGTGAACACTGTTGGAATAATATTTGAGCCTCCCACTAACACTCAACTTATTAATTTTGTCAAAAAATAAAAGCAGTACTTCCTGCTTTCTTAGGCTAAGATCTGAAAAACTCTTTGAGGATGAATTTGTCAGAACAAAGCTCACTTTTGTTGAAGTGTTGCTTTGAACTGGAGTGCCACAAATGTTGTTCTATACAACCCAACCAACCAGATGAGCTGTGAATGGCCAACTCCGGTTAGAAATGAGCAAGTACAGACTTTCTAGGTCAGGTTAGCAAAACGTAGTAGCTGCTGGTGCAGTCAGTGCTGTATTTTAATGGGACTGATGTGCACCTTGCTAGCCTGTTGTAAAGTTATCTCTTGATAATACTTGTGTAGATACTGAAGCTTAGTTTCTGTACGGGCTGGGCTAGTCGCTTGCTTAGCATCATGACAGAAGTTCTCAGATTTTTTCATTCCATGGGGTTATGGAGTGGGAAGGGCTGAGAACTCTGTGCTGGAGGGGAGAGGGTGCTACCTGTGCTTTGTTGTAAAGGTAGTCTGCAACTGAAATGCTGGTATGGAGACTTGGTGAAGGTCTTCAGGGTGTGATAACTTTGAAAGAAGTCTTCTTGTAATTCATTATAATAAACACTTAGGATATCATAATTAAGCTATTAAAATGTACTCTCTGTGATTAAATAAGCTATGGTAGAAAATAAATGGCTATAATGCCTTTGTGTAAAAAATAAAGGGATGTGCCAGTAATGTTTGTGAACAAGTGAGGCTTTAATAAACCACCAGTTCAGTCTTTTAATGCGAGTTCTTATCTTCCCCTCACTGATGTGTTTCTTATTTTCCTGTTTTGACAAGAAGCTTCTTGAAAGTGCAAGATGTAACTTTACAGGGACCACACTTGTTTTCTTGTGGTTTATTAAAAAAAAAAAAAAAAATACCCCAAATGCAAAACCAAGCAACCAAAAAAACCCCCAAACCCAAGAAACCTTCCCCTCAGTGCTATTTTTAATGTGGTATAACTTAAGTGCTTGACACAGGTAATATGTTGGATAGAAAGGATAGTAACATAAGCAAGTTGAATGACTTTGGTGCAGATTTTTTATGTACTAGTTAGTTATGCTTCCTGTGCACCTGAGCTAAACAAGTTTCTCCATAAAATCAGAAGTTACGTAGCAGAAGGCTGAAAATGGTATTGATGGATAATCACTGTGAAGTTGGTTATGGTAGTTTGAGAGATTTTCCCTTGCCAGAAATTGCCATTCCTGCTCATTTAAGCTGTTACTAAGCATGTTTTGAGCTAACTAGACTGTGAATTTATAATTAATTGGATGGAGTTATACTTAGATAGTCTGTGGGAGGCAACCTCTGTTAGAGGCATGGTATAAGATACAGGGAATAGTAACATCATGGCTGTTTAACCAGTGATTGTCGGATTGAGGCTGAGATCAAGTTTCTGTTTTCAAGATGCCATAGGCTATCAGGCTCAGGTGTGTGTTAATTTTTTTTTCCCTACCAAAGTTACTATTTGAGTCATTTGAGTTATTAAACATGAAAATGAAGGTTGTTTCTGGGTGATTTAGAAGCACCTGTAGTTTTAACCTCCTACTTGTCATATGAATAGAGTATAAAAAAGGGACTAATCACTTGGCAAATTAATCTTTTGAGATGTAGGAATTCTAGGTGAAAGTGGATGGCTAAAAACATGTTTTATGTCATTAAGTATTCATGGTCTTCAGAAAAACATTGTTGGCAACAACAGTGTGAAGTTTGAACCAAGACAATCCTCCCCTTCCCCGCACACATAATTCTGAGGTGGTGATGCTAGGTAACCTTTCAGGCACCAGTGGAAATTCTCCTCGCCTATGTAAAGTTGCCCCCAGTGTGTATTTATTACTGCTGTTCATTTGGTAAGCACTTTTTTGTGTATGCTATTTTAAATTCATCCATTTCTGCATGTTTTAAAAACAAATACATATACCACACATACTAATATGCATAATCCTTTACTTATAATCTTTTCAATTCAACCAGTCTCCCTCTTCTCTTAATATTTGAGTTACTTAAGGCAGATGAAAAACTCTTGAGTGCAACGCGGGTGCTCATCTGTGTGGCCTGGCCTGTCACAGACCGAGTCACATGGACACGCTGTACATGCAAACATAGATACTGCTCCTCTTTCTTTTATATGCTTTTAGTATTTTTTTAGAAGAGAACAAAAATGTTAATAAAATCACTGTGTGTTTTCCTTACTGATAAAATTCAGTTAAACAATATTTTTCTTGATAGCTACATCTAGCTTATGTTATCTAGAGGTAGAGCTAAACAATTTTTTTTCAGCTATGACTTTCACCCACATATTTCTGCTGAACTCAGAGTGCGGATTCGATATTGTAAGAGATGTAATTTTGCTTGTTGTTGATTATTCAGGAAGAAAAGTCAGTCTCATCTCAGATTTCAGGCCAAGCTCGCACAGCCAGTAGGGAACCTATTACTGTAACTGTGAAAAGAAATATATTCTTCTGGATGCTGTTGGGACCTGAATATTTTGACAGCTATGTCACTTCCAAAATTTTCCAGCATAGATTTCTTCGAGAAAGTCTTTTAAATTAAGTTTGTGTGGCAGGAAATAGCTAAAATTTGAACATCCAAGCTGAACTTTTCTGGCTGGTGAGCATGCATTGCATTTGACTTAAGTACTTAATGAGGATGCTAATTCTTAAGCGAAAATTAACTATACAGCTAGTGAATTAAAATGCAAAGACTTAATTTACATTGTCTAAAAGCATACTTAAAAAAGCATTTGATCAGTTGTGGTGCTACGTAGTAATCTGATACTTAGTGGTTGGATATTACTCCACATGCTGGTGTGTGTTTGTTACGAAGGTAGATACCTTTTCCATGTTGTTAGGCTGCAAATCTTGCCTGTCGGAAGTTTGAGTTACTGAACTGCAGATGAGGTGTTTCTGCCTGGACACAGGATAGCTGTCAACATTTTGTTCAGTTATAGGTAACACTGAGAACAGTGCCAAACCTCTGGGTATGTGACACTTGAAAGCTATTCTGGGTTCACAAAAAATAATGTACGGGAGCATCACCATAAGCCACTGAAGTTTAGAAGGTACTTGTAATTGTTTCAAATAACTTTTCTATATTTATGTATTGACTTAGCCTCTCAGTTCTCGGTGGTTGAGGGTTTTTGTTGTGTGTATAGAGAAGACAATATATGTGTAAGTAACTGATTTTATAAGGCAGTAAAAAGGTGGGGAAAAAACCCTAAACCCCCAAACCCTCTGTATATCTTTTTTGTGTATACCATCTTAGAATTTTTGACAAGAGGGATTTAGGATGATACTGTACCGAAAGCATTTTTAGTTTAACTAAACCCCCTCTGCCCTGCCCTTTGTCAAATTTGAGATCTCACAGAGGCTATCTAGCAAGGAGAGATCTAGTTGATTTTTGTTTTCCATGATTTTTGTAATGTATAGAAACATCACGTTCAGTTAGTGTTTTGAGAGTTCAGTTAATACTTGTAATGATAGGTAAGCATTATTGTAGTCTTCAGGTAGCATTTTTTTTTTTTCTTCTTCTGTAACTAGGCTATAGTTGTGGCTGTTTTTAAGTAAACTGAATTGGTCAGAAAGCAATTTCTCTGTTAAATAACAGAACGTGTGTGTGTATATATATATACACACATGTGCTATGTAGCTGTGAAAAACTTACTTTCTTTTCCTCACTAATTGCATAAAGAAGTGGCATCTCACAGAGAAACAATGTGAGGTGGCATTACATCTCTCTAAAATTGCCCTTCAAGTCAAGACAGCTTTAGTACTACTTTTTAGACTACTTTTCTGAGTACTTTTCTAGAGTACTTTTTTTTAGACTACTTTTCTGTCAGAAGAAAAATGATTTGTTTTCTTTGCTCAAGCTTGCAAATCTTCATAGGATATCTTCCAAAAAGTTCATGAGCTATAGTCTAGAAGGGATGGGTGCACAAGCGACTGTTTAGAGGTGTGGTTATGTTTGGAGACTCATTTTACAGCATAGTAAATAGCTTGAGGCTTCAGTGGTTTTTTTTTTTTAAAAAAAACTTGTTCTTGAATCATCTTCATACCTGTATTCCAGTACTTAATTGCATTGCTCTGACCACGCTGCATATGTCTATCTGGTTATCATTTCATTGCTGATCATCAACTTCTTCCCTATCTTTTAAAGCCCGGAGTTCATTTCATTTCTGAACTTAACAGGTGATCATCCTAATGTTCTCTGCTGGGTAGTTGAATTGTCTCTAGTCAGCCTTTTTATTTGCGAGTACTGAATATCAGCTGGCTGGCTAATTGAGAAATTGAAACTGTTTTTAATGAATTGGGCAAAGCCCACTGGAATTGTCTGAGAAGATAGTTGTGCATTTTTCAGTGCACATATTTGGAATCAGTTTGTTAATTCTGAAAGCAAGTCTTTTGATGAATATAAGAACTGAAGATGCTGCAGTCATGGCTTCCTTTTAAACCAATAAGTTATACATTACAAAAAGTTGCTGTGATTTGTAGAGCTCCTCTTTATGTAAAACTGAAAGAATGGAAACAGTTCAGTTGCAGCTTCAAATTATAATGTGCATTAGAGTGCAATTTTTCTCTCTTTATCATTACTAAGTTCTGATGGTGTCATGAGAAAGTGTTTGGCTAGTCTTATGCAGCATGTTGGATTTGAAGGAAGACATGGCAACAAGCCAAGAAAGTGAAAATTAGCAAATAAGTATTGACATTTTTATACATTAAGCTACCCTGCAGGGTTATGTGTTCACTAAATTTTAAACAATTGTTTTAAAAGTAGAGGAATGGGAAATGAAAATAGCACTAGCTCTTCTGATTCTTCGTTGTAGGATGTTATCGTATCCCAGTACATTTTAGTTGCTATGGTAACCAGTTAACTTACTGACAATCAGCAGATAAAGTTTAGACATCGTTATGTACATGAAGTACATTTTTTAAAAAAAATATGTAAATTCTTCCATGTACATTTTCCACAGTATTAAGGGTTGTACTTTCTTTTGAAACTTAGACCAGCTGCATCCAAAAAGTATTAAATAAAACTTTTGATACAGGTCATTTGCAGCATGTATACAAATTAGTTTAGATAAATCATGCATTGTCCTACAAACTAGTTATTTCTGGCTTATTGTAATATAGCTCCTGAATTTTTTCCAGCAGCATAATAAAATGGCTAATCAGGTGAATGGTAATGCGGTACAGTTAAAAGAAGAGGAAGAACCAATGGATACTTCCAGTGTAACTCACACAGAACACTACAAGACACTGATAGAGGCAGGCCTCCCACAGAAGGTGGCAGAGAGACTTGATGAAATATTTCAGACAGGTATAATATGCATTTCTTGTTTCTGACTGGTTATGAAAGTGAGGGCATACCATTTTCAAATTTTTATAGATTAAGGTTTGAAAATTCATTGTTTTTGATCTGTGTAGCTCTGAATGTTTTGCTACTTTGAATTCCCTAAAGGCAAATTGGGTTTGACATTGACTAATTTCTTGACACATCCTTAGTGTTGTATGTGATATCTTAGTTGCTTTAGGGCACAGAGCATTAGTTTCTTAGATGTTGTCAAATAAAGATGTATGTTTGAGCATACTAAACTGTACATTTTTTTTTTTCCTTCAATCTGAATCATCATTTTGCTTTTACTTTTCTACTGTCAACTCCTCACAGTGATTCTTAAACACTCAAAGGCTGGATAGGTAACTTTAGTGAGGGAAGCAACTAGCTTGTCTTGCCTGGGACTACATTTGAATTGAGTCTGCCTGTGGATTTTTTGTTCTCTCTAGTTCTGAGTGGACAGTTTAATCCATGTTGGTTATTACACTGAAATGTTCAGTTTGACACTAACTGCTTTTCAACAAAGTTGAGGACTGAGCTATCTAGCAAATTGAATAATACGTTGCTGGTAGCAAGTGGTCTTTGCAACTTCTAGAGAGGTTTCTTTATATACAAAGGTTTTTCTATTTTGTTTTTGTAACCCCCTTATTATTTTGTCCTGTAGACAGAGGCTTCCTTTTTCTCTTTAGAGTGTGTTCTGTGAACAGATTTACAAGAAGCAGTAGAAATGCTCTATGCGCTGATCTTGAATGCCTTGGTGGCAATATGACAGTTTTTGTTGAAAAGAGTCAAAATTCCACTGATCAAGTGAAGGCAGTTCAAAAACCATACCTGACCAATCTTCAGTATGATACTCTGGCTCACGTGGATGATGTCTTTTGGAAGTTGTTCACAGTGAGCTTTCATCAAGCCTTTACCAGCTTTTACTAGCTTTAGACATGCACTTTCTAACTGTGGGTCACAATGATGTGCACTTGATGGTTTGAGACAAGGTGTAAATGCCTGGGCAGAGGAACTTGTGGGGCTCTAACACGTGTTGCAGTTAGGTTGTGTTGTGAGGAGTTCTCAAGGGATTTGAAAGCTTTTCAGCCCAGAAGCTGACTACCTAGTATAATTCCACTGCATGAGTAACCTGAAAACATTTATTCACACTTCCTTAATGCCATTGAAGATGTTCGCATTGTGCAGGGGTTTGTCAGTGAAGCAAACTACTTTTGACACCCGAGCTAAATTTGGGGTTGAACTTCGGGATTTTTAATCTGCTGAGGTGTTATATGAAAGATACAGGTGCCTTTCAATATGCAGGATCACTTCTGAAATGTAGTCCTTGGGCTTGGCACTACTGTGCATTTTTGAAATCAAGTAGCATTTAAATAATCTGTGTACTTTGAAGATCAAGCTGTTGCAGAGTGTGTGGAGTTCTTGGTATCTGTCCTAATTTTTGCTGTGTAGCTTAAAAAGTGCAAATCTTAGTCTGTACTTCTCACGCTCCACAGTTTATGCAAGTGCATTACGAAAGGAAAGAAATAACCTGTAAAGATCCTTAAACACAAAAAGTGCTTCAGAACTGGTCCAATGTTTCTTGGGGGAGTCTGTACCTGTAAAATTAACATTAGCCTTTTTGGGTACATAGCAGGGCTCGAAATAATACTTTTTGATTTCTGGCTCTTGAACTGCATAGAGCAACAAAATGAGTAAAAAAAAAAATAAAATTAGGCATATAGGAAGTCCACTGATTTTTGCTTTTTCAAGTTGGAGGAAAGAGCGAACAAACCATTCTACTTCCTAATATTTTGTGGGGTAGAGCTTCATAAGTATTTGATCATCAGGTAGCTCCTTTTTCACGTACAATAGGACACCTGTAATGTTCACATGTCAGCTTACTCCAGAGCAGCTCCATTCAAAAGAAGGAAGTGTGAAACTTAAAACAAAAGACAAACAAACAAAATCCAAATTATTAGAAGTGAGCCAGAGTTCACGATTTCAAATCCTGGTGTGTAATACTGCTTTTATGCAGCAGATTGGATTCCTGAATGTTAGAAAACTGTTACACATGGGGTGTAATCTTGCACGTCAGTTAGTGCTTAGGTATATACATTTTAATTTAACTTTTTTCATTGTTGTACTCATGTTCTTTCATATACTTGTGTAGGAATATGTAATTATATTAAATATATAATTCTGTTGCTATGGAACGTAACTTTTTGACTTTAAAGCAAACTGCATAGTTCTTAGTTTGTATGAAATTCAATAGAAATCTGTAACTTCTTTATCTTTAACTTTTAGGGTTGGTAGCTTATGTCGATCTTGATGAAAGAGCAATTGATGCTCTTAGGGAATTTAATGAAGAAGGAGCCCTCTCTGTATTACAGCAGTTTAAAGAAAGTGACCTGTCGCATGTACAGGTAAGGTGAGAGCTCCAGGAATGTGAGCGCATAAGTATAAATAGTGTTCTGGCGCTGTTGGCAGGAGAGTTGTAATTTAGAAATTCATTGATGTTGCTGTATTCTAACATTTCAAACCCAAATCACAAGCCTGTTAAAAACTACCTTAAATGTGTAGGTATTCGAGTGCAAAGCAAAAGCTTCCAGATAATAAAAATGAGCGTGCTATTGAGAAAATAAGGTAAAAATACTACCTGGAATCTGATGATTTCTTCAGTCTCACAAGTTTGTTCAATTAATTGTTAGATTTTTCTAAAGGATTCTTTTGACACTTTGTTTGTTGCATGGGCTTGATATAGTTACGTCATGGTATCAAGTGTAAGATTCAGTGGATTCCCAGGGCTTTTCATATGCACAATTGAATTATTTTGTAAATTGTATCTGCAGAACAAAAGTGCATTTTTATGTGGAGTTATGAAGACCTACAGGCAAAGAGAGAAACAAGGCAGCAAAGTACAGGAATCAACGAAGGGACCAGATGAAGCAAAGATTAAGGTAACATTTAGAAAATACTGATTATTCTGTGCTACCCAATATAGTACCTGTACACAGACTGAAGTAATTTTGGATGTACATAAGCATCAATACTACCTGGATTCACGCTTGAATTTAAGAAATGTATGTGTGATAGAGATTGAAAAGAGAGAGTGCTTATTTGAAATGCAGATCTTCCTGCTTACACAATTGTTAAAATGCATGCACTTAGTGTTATGTAAGGTTTATGAAAAAATTATATGTATTTAAGAATTGTCTTAGTTGTCCTTTTAATATAAAAGCTTTCACACACTCATTACTTTGAGACTGATTGGACATTTCAACAAGGTATTAGAGTATTATGAAAGTCTTCTGTTGTGCAAAAACCTAAGTACACAGTGGGTGAAAAGAATTGCCTGGTGTTCTGGAGTTATTGTGGTATTACATATAAAAAGGAAAATAAGGGAAAAGAAAAAGATTTCTTTCCAGTGGCCTTGTAGTGTAAAACAAATGTTGCTGGGTTTGATGGTGGTTTTTTTAAACCCCCAAAGTAACAGGGTTTTTTTTTCTGTAGGTTCTGTCTATCCGTATATGCCTTGTTATCAAATGTGGCAAGGAGCAGATAAGGAAATGCTTATCTAAGGACAGGTTTTTTTATTCTTTGTACTTTTACCCACTATCCTCTCCCCAAATAACAAATGTGACAATTTTTTTCAGGCTTTGCTAGAGAGGACTGGTTACACTTTGGATGTAACTACAGGACAGAGGAAATATGGGGGCCCTCCTCCAGATACTGTATATTCTGGTGTTCAGCCTGGTATTGGAACAGAGGTTAGTATATACAGACTAATCTGATTGTTATTTTGTATGTTTGTGCAAACTGATAAATAAGGAGTACTTGAAAATAAACAATATTACAAGTGAAAGTTTAAAGTATTGTGGAGGAAAGTGTTCTTCGATGTTTGTGTGTCTTAATCAGTCTTTCTTACTCTTCAGTATTCTGCAAAAGACAGGATAATAGGTTGGGGGGGAAAGCAGGTGGAATATGCTAGGAGATGCTATGTAAAATTTCTTAAAATGTAAAATAGATCATTAAATTGTCAAAATTTAGGTTTCACCCTAAAGCTTTATGGTCCATTGCTTAAAAAGTGAACAATGTGGTTATTAGCTATGTAGGGAGGTAAAAGTGTGACTCAAAGGTATTTGACTGTTTGCAACATAAATGGAATTTAAGTGACAGTAGCAAGGGTTATTTTATGCAATGTGCTGTAAGTGAAAAAGACTTGGCTATTGTATAAAGGTACATACAAAGTTTTGAAGAGAACAACTGAGATTAGTAATAATTAAGGAATTGTTTATTTCCTTTTCTTTCAATCTATATGAAAACATCCTTGACACTTGCATGGACTGATAGTGAAACTACCACACTGAAAGAGTCCATGTAGCTTGTTTCTTTCTGTAAATTTTTGCATTTCTGCATTCAGAAAGGTGGCTTAGAAGTTGATAAACAACTTAGCGGTGTTGCCAGGGTGGTTATGTGAGGGCATAAAGTTGTGGTGGGTTGACCCTGGCTGAGGGCCAGGTGCCCACCAGAGCCGCTCTATCACTCCCCTCTTTCATTAGACAGGGGAGAAAAGGTAAAACTTACGGGTCGAGATAAGGACAGGGAGAGATCATTCTCTAATTATCATCACGAGCAAACCAGACCGAACTTAGAGAGGGAATTCATCTTATTTATTACTAAGCAAAACAGAGTAGAGGAATGAGAAATAAAACCAAAATCTTAAAACACCTCCCCCCACCCCTCCCATCTTCCCGGGCTCAACTTCACTCCCGGCTTCAACCTCCGCCCCCCTTAGCGGCACAGGGGGACGGGGAGTGGGGGTTACGGTCAGTTCATCACGCGGTGTTTCTGCCGCTTCTTCATCCTCAGGGGGAGGACTCATTGTTCCCCTGCTCCAGCGTGGGGTCCCTCTCACGGGAGACAGTCCTTCACGAACTTCTCCAACATGAGTCTCCTCCACGGGGTGCAGACCTTCAGGAGCAAACTGCTCCAGCGTGGGTCCCCCACGGGGTCACAAGTCCTGTCAGCAAACCTGCTCTGGCGTGGGCTCCTCTCTCCACGGATCCACAGGTCCTGCCAGGAGCTTGCTCCAGCGCGGGCTTCCCACGGGGCCACAGCCTCCTTCAGGTGTCTCCACCTGCTCCGGCGTGGGGTCCTCCACGGGCTGCAGGTGGAATCGCTACACCCCCTCATCCTCCCTCCATGGGCTGCAGGGGGACAGCCTGCTTCACCATGGTCTTCACCACGGGCTGCAGGGGAATCTTGCTCCGGCGCCTGGAGCACCTCCTCCCCCTCCTTCTTCACTGACCTTGGTGTCTGCAGATGTTCTTACATCTTCTCCCTCCTCTCTCTGGCTGCAAAAGCTCTCTCTAACTGTTTTTCTCTTTCTTAAATATGTTATCACAGAGGCGCTGATTGGCTTGGCCTTGGCCAGCGGCGGGTCCGTCTTGGAGCCGGCTGGCATTGGCTCTGTCAGACACAGGGGAAGCTTCTAGCAGCTTCTCACAGAAGCCACCCCTGTAGCCCCCCCCCGCTACCAAAACCTTGCCACGCAAAACCAACACATTCCACCCCTCGCCTCTGTGAATCACATATTTAAGAATTATCATTAAAATATACATTCAACACAAAACTTCACAAACACTAATCACATCAACAAAGGAAAAGAAAAAAGAATTCCACACACCAACATCAAAACAACACTATCACAACACCAAACAGGAGTGGACAATCTACACACAAAATCTACCTCTAATCCCTTCACCACTGTATCACTCTCAAGTTACGTTCAGTCAATGTTTTGCCCGTTACCTCTTCCCATTACTATCCTTATCTCGATTTTCTCGTGCCCCACGTTGGGCGCCAAAAAGACTGTGGTGGGTTGACCCTGGCTGAGGGCCAGGTGCCCACCAGAGCCGCTCTATCACTCCCCTCTTTCATTAGACAGGGGAGAAAAGGTAAAACTTACGGGTCGAGATAAGGACAGGGAGAGATCATTCTCTAATTATCATCACGAGCAAACCAGACCGAACTTAGAGAGGGAATTCATCTTATTTATTACTAAGCAAAACAGAGTAGAGGAATGAGAAATAAAACCAAAATCTTAAAACACCTCCCCCCACCCCTCCCATCTTCCCGGGCTCAACTTCACTCCCGGCTTCAACCTCCGCCCCCCTTAGCGGCACAGGGGGACGGGGAGTGGGGGTTACGGTCAGTTCATCACGCGGTGTTTCTGCCGCTTCTTCATCCTCAGGGGGAGGACTCATTGTTCCCCTGCTCCAGCGTGGGGTCCCTCTCACGGGAGACAGTCCTTCACGAACTTCTCCAACATGAGTCTCCTCCACGGGGTGCAGACCTTCAGGAGCAAACTGCTCCAGCGTGGGTCCCCCACGGGGTCACAAGTCCTGTCAGCAAACCTGCTCTGGCGTGGGCTCCTCTCTCCACGGATCCACAGGTCCTGCCAGGAGCTTGCTCCAGCGCGGGCTTCCCACGGGGCCACAGCCTCCTTCAGGTGTCTCCACCTGCTCCGGCGTGGGGTCCTCCACGGGCTGCAGGTGGAATCGCTACACCCCCTCATCCTCCCTCCATGGGCTGCAGGGGGACAGCCTGCTTCACCATGGTCTTCACCACGGGCTGCAGGGGAATCTTGCTCCGGCGCCTGGAGCACCTCCTCCCCCTCCTTCTTCACTGACCTTGGTGTCTGCAGATGTTCTTACATCTTCTCCCTCCTCTCTCTGGCTGCAAAAGCTCTCTCTAACTGTTTTTCTCTTTCTTAAATATGTTATCACAGAGGCGCTGATTGGCTTGGCCTTGGCCAGCGGCGGGTCCGTCTTGGAGCCGGCTGGCATTGGCTCTGTCAGACACAGGGGAAGCTTCTAGCAGCTTCTCACAGAAGCCACCCCTGTAGCCCCCCCCCGCTACCAAAACCTTGCCACGCAAAACCAACACAAAGTGTTACTTAATTGCCCCATGCCTCATTGACATTAGGAAGCATTTCTTTACCAGGAGGGTGGTCAAACCCTGGAACAGGCTTTCTAGAGAGGTGGTCGATGCCCCAAACCTGTCAGTGTTTGAGAGGCATTTGGACAATGCCCTTAATAACATGCTTTAACTTCTGGTCAGGCAGTTGGACTAGATGGTCATTGTAGGTCCCTTCCAGCTGAACTATTCTATTCGTGGCTGAAAATACTCAACTGATCTTAAGTATTTTATCCTGTCGGTAATGGTTAGAAAGTCACGGGAAAGCCATAGAGTTGGCTGTGCTTTAATAATATTAAGAGTATGGGTTTTATACTTTTAAGTTTTCTGAAGCTTGTTAGAACAGGTAACTTGTGGAAACTCCCTTAAGATAAGAACATAAATGCTTCTGCCATGAATCAGCATTAGAGGCTGTAGCCAAACCCAGCCAACTAGTTATAGAAACCATACCTTTACCAAATCAATTTATTGCTGGCATTTTGTAGGATTTAAAGACTGATTACTCCTTTAGACATGCTGCTTGGTTTGAGTGGTTGAGCTGCTGAACACCTTGCTGAAACTGGTGTATGCTTTATTAAGTTTAGTCTTTAGCTCTTGCTGTTGAGCTCTAAGGCATAGTAATCAACAACTTAAACGTGATCTTGTGATTTGGTAGACTAGGCAGAGCATGTTTGAACACAAGTGACTTGGGATTATTGTGGCACTTTTTTTTCACAGAATGAAGTGGGTGGTTTTTTGTTTGGTTTGGTTTTTTTCCCTTAGGCTTTTGAGAACTGCTTCTCTTTTGTCCTCAACAGTTCTGGTTATATAGGAGTGTAAATGCCTCTTTTCTAATATTGTGGGTAAAGGTATGAAAAAACACAAGATGTATCCCTTTGGATTGTGGCAGTAAATCTTTTGTGTTCGAAACTTTGTTTAAATAATTCTGAAGCTCTTGTAGCTTGTGCCAGCTCAGATATGTTGATGCCAGAGCTGTCACTGATGTCAGTAATGGCAAACTTCTGTTTTTTAAGGATACTCCAGTACTGTTACATATTTCGAGAAGATACATACTAGATAGTTTCCCCTGAGATGTATCAGATCTTTCTACTGTAAATATTTGTACACCAACTAATTTGTCTTTTTAAAACATAAAGTGGAATCCATAACATGTTAACTGTAGAATCATAGACTGGTTTGGGTTGGAAGGGACCCCAAAGACCATCTAGTTCCAACCCCCCTGCCCATGGGCAGGGGGACCCTCCATTAGACCAGGTTGCCCAAAGCCTGTAGCTTTAACTCTCTTTCAATATGCACTTGAACATTGTGCAGTAAAACTAAAATATTGATAAATAATCTTAGGGATGCTCAGCATGTTGAACATTCACAAATTGTCACCATGAACGCTTTGCTGAAAGGATTATGTGGGAGCAGCAGTCCAATGTATTTTTTCAAGTGGGTGATCTTTAAGAGCAGCTGGATCTTTTTGGAATGTGATTCTGTAATAAAGACAAAGTAGTTACAGCTGTGCGGAAGCTTGGAGGAGAAAATAATTGCAATAGGATTTGATATTAAACTTGAGTATTCATTTTATTTAAGGACTTGCTGCTCCAATGTAAATAATTTTGCTTATAATGAGGTCACATGATGTTGATACTTGGAGACATTTATGGGAGAGTTTATTGGATGAGAATGGAAGCAATTATTTGGGTGTTTCCTTCTCTTCTTACACTGGCTTTGTCATTTGCATCTGCAAACATTGACAACTGCTTATCCTCAAGGGGCTTGTACAGTGCTTCTTTGTTTTGCTTAATATTTCTAAGATCTCTTTTCCTCTGCTTTTTCTTACCTCCTGTTACACCAGCTGTTCTTAAAGGTGGTCGGGTTTTAAAGATTCAGCCCCCCACTCCCCTCCAAAGGGCGAAGTCTAGTCAGTAAGCACATCAGAAAATTCAAGGTCATGACTGAACCTGTGCATTTTGCTAGTAAGCTATCAGCAAACTTCAGTTTGGTTATGAAAATGCTTGAACCGTGTATTTCCTCGCTTACCTATTCTGCAAGGCTTTGGTCCCTAGCAAGTTGTTCTGTAGTTTATTCTAACCACTTTGAATACTCTCAGTCACGCTCTTGTGACTAGTCTTTGACACAGGAGTTCTTTTGGAGATCTTCTATAAGACACCAGATTAGATTTAAGAAAATGGTCAACTTCTTGAATGTCTATCAGTTTATAGATTATTTCTGCATCCTTTGAGATGCTGAAGCTTTTGTGTATACAGAAGATGCTTGGAAGATGCTTAGAAGCCTCACAGTAGGGATGATTTCTAAAGGGAATATTCATATTCCATGATGAAAAATAAATTCCTTGGCAGGGAGAAATAATTAGAATGGGTCCTTGAACTGAAACATAGTAACTGATAATTTGCATAGCTTATCAGGCTTTGTCTAGGTATGCTTGCTCTATGCTAATTGTATCATCATTTTACTAAAGTGTATATGCAAGAAATGCTGAAAAAATTTTCTTTTTGTATTCTTAAATTACTTTTTTCTTTTTACACAAAACTACTTTAAGTTGTCTTATTGTGGTTTGAAATAAACCAATTGTTCAGCAGCATTGGAGGACGCATAGACAGTAGTAACATCTACGTATCAATTTCAGTAACTTTTTAAGTAAAGTGCAGACAAGACAAGGAAAGAAAATGTTATAAATATTTCATTAAATTCAGTCACAGCAAGGAGGAGTTTAAGTGTATATGGAACAACAGGAATTTTAGTCATAAGTCCACAACTAGTCAGGGATGATGAAGCTTTCATGCAAAGACGAAATCTCAGCAGACTGAAGATCTTTTAGTTGTTAAATTTGGGAAAACTGAAGGATCATTATTTTATATATATATATTTATTTTTCCTTTTTTTTTTTTTTTTTTTTTAGAGGAGGGTAAAAAAACCCCAACCAACCAACAAAACGACTGGCATGAATATGGCCTACCCAGACTAATGTTACACCAAAATATTAAGGAGATGGTTGATGTGGTACTTGATTTCCATCCTTTACATTTGGTGTAAATGAATGTAATACCATTTAAGACATGATTTACCTGTTCTTCAACTGTAAAACACCAGCCCTTTACCCCACTATAATAGGGATAGGGGGAAAGCACTTTTCAAACTTAGCAGTGCAGCTAGCATGAAGACAGTAATTGACTTAAGTCTGTACTGATTGCTGAATTGGTTTTAGTTTTATTGAGGGAGTATCCAGATAAAGTAAGTTCTACTCCTAAAAGTTTTGAGAGACTTCTATTTCAGTGTTTTTCAGTGATGTGAAATAAAAACTTGAAAATTTTGTAAAGACATTATTTGCCCACAATGTGCAAGCTTAGATACCTATATAACAGTTTAGACTGTATAACATGGAGGAATTGCTACACGTCCTTTTCAGAGCTGAAATTTATTGGATAAGTATATGATAAACATAATCTTTGAATGTTGTTATCAAAAAATGCAAAATTACTTTCAGCTCTGTGAATGTTAAGTTGGTATTGCATCTGCTCATCTCTGGGTACATGGTCAGAATTTGTAACAAAAAGGCAGAGAAGGGTTGTGAGGCTAACCCGCAATCTGGAGAATGTTGTTACCAGAGATGTTGGGGCAATTTAAACTGCTTTTGTCTGTAACAAATTGAATGGGAAGAATCAGATACTGTAATAACTCTAACTTAAGAAGCAATGGTATAATGAACTCAGCAGGAGTTGAACTAGACAAAGCTCACGCTGGATTTAGTACACAAATGGAATGTTGCTTTTGCACTGGAAGAACTGGGGGGGTTCAAAGGTTTCTGCACTGTGCCAGAATTTTTTTCTACTTCCATTTTTTTTTTTAAATGAAGATTGTAGATTTGGATGAGGTGAAGCAGTCATGCGGCCTACATTTAATTAACACGTAATTAAAAGCACATGCAAAGTGCTATTAAAAGAAGCTCTTGCTGTGCTGCAGTACGCTTCTATAAGATTGCGATGACAACAGAAGAGGCTCAGTTTTCAAATAACTAAAGGACGCATCATCTAGAGTGCAGAAGTAGATTGCACCCCTCTGTAAAGTTGTTCATGACACTGAATTTGAATTTTTCCTAGTTAAGACTTTTCATAATTGATCTTCTACAACAGTAATAAGGAAGAAGTAAAATACAGTACTTTGTATAGGTCCTTTAGGACGCAAATGTGGAAAAAGTAAGTCTAATGGTCAGTAATTCCAACAAAGGCCTAGAAGTGATGCAGTTGCATCCTACCTAGACAAGATCTCATATTGTTTCACTGATCTTGCTTTAGTGGGGAGGTTGGACTAGATGATCTTCAGGGGTCCATTCTACCCCCTACCATTCTGTGATAATGCTGGTTTCCAGTTTTTCCACAGTACTCTTGTTGTGGAAGTAAAAAATTAAAACAAGACATCTGTTTTTTACATTCTTTGGTATTTCAGCAACTTTATTCGAGCTTATCAACGTATCTAAAAAAAGTTATTGCACATGTTTCTTCTGACCCTTGCAAGATGTTCACCTGGTGTTTGTTATGTCTAGTATTGATCTTGTAGTTCATTAACATACTAAGTTTACAGGCTCAGAGCAAATTCACTGAGATGTGAATTACTCCCACAGAGTTATCCAGTCCTTCCGATATAGATGGAAGTTACTCTAGAATATAGGTCAGATATGAATGTATTCAAATTAAATCCTTAATTCTGTTTCTCATACTAGCTCCTTGAGTGTATTACCTGGACTGTAGTAGCAGTCTTGTGGAGTTGTGGGTGGTCTAAAGTTTGTGGAGAGTGAGCCGAAGAGACTGGAAAGAAAGGAGGAGACAGAAGCTTTCAGGATGGTAAATCTTTGGTAAATAGCAGGAAAAGTAGACTTTGTTTTTTGGATTAGGGTTTTGTCTCAGGTCTTCTGTTCTGGTGTGTCACCTTCAGTTTCTGCTGGAAACAGTGGCATCTGAAACAAAAAAATTAATGTAAACTTTTTAGGTTTGACTGACTTGAACAATTACAGGTTGTGGAGAGTTCAACTGACAGTTTCACTGTCTTAGTAGCAGTCTTGGAGTTCCTGTCTTGTGAATTTCTATGATAATACCAGGTTTTTTTGTCTTTAAAAGCTGTACATGGGTTTTGGAATGAAATGTTCTAGGTAATGACAATAGAAATACCTATCTGTAGGGATTTCAAAACTTTTCAGGGGGATGAGGGGAAAGCCATGGCTCTGCCATTAAATTTTCACTCAGTATGATAAATCCATTCCTTTTTTCCCCAATAGCAAATAAATCATGGTCAGTTGGCATTCACACTAAACCAAGGGAAGCTAAGCTAAGTGAAAGAAATGTTCTGGGAACTGAAATTCAGGAATATCTGTGTAACATAAAGAAACATTTCAAGGCTCTAGTATTCCCTTAGAGGAAAATAATTTGCGTTCCACATTTTTTAAATCAGAGTTGTCATGCACTCCTCACAGGTTTGTTCATATCAATGTTTACATGGGCATTCTGAGCATCTTTAGTTTTGGAATTATCTGCTAAGCCTTCAGTACCAGATATCCCTATGACAAAGCATTGCCTGGATGGAAAAGGTTGACTCCTAGCTTTTTTTTTACTACAAAAAATACTTGAGGTTAAAATAAATAGAATTTAGTCTTAAGTGATGGTTGAAATGTTTTGCTTGTAGTAGCAATTCAGAAGAGAGCTGCAGCCATTAAACAATTTGAGAAGGAAGCTTTTTAGGGACATCTCAGCTGAAGAGATTGAACTCCTTAACAAAACTTTACCAAAGTTTATGGTCGTTGCTCTATATAAGGAACAAAAAACCAAGGACTCCAGTTTTTGCAGACAATATTAAAACATTGAGCTGGTGGAAGCTGAAATTAATACAGACTAGGAATAAGATTACAGTATATATTGAAAGTGGAAAATATGCATTGGGCAATTTAAGTATTTTTGTAGATTTTTTTTTTTTTTTGTCTCTATAGCTTTCTAATGAAGATTGGGCTACAGAATGATTTGAAAATTCTGCAAGAGCAAGGAAGTGCTTGGTCTGCTTTAATATAGGATACCCAACTAGATAGACTGTAAGGTCTTTATTTTTAATTGCCAAAATTATAACCAGGTAAGAAGCGTTCAGTGGTGGAAATTCACAACCTCTTCAATATAAATAACAAAACCAGGTTTTCCATATGTAAAACCTAGTACTAACAGTGGGAGATTTAGTAATAGGACATAGGACACACAATAATGTTGGCCGCAGTGGAGGCTGCAGTGATGGCTACAGTGTTTCTCCTGTGATGGTTTATGCTGCAATGTACTTCCTTTCCCAGGAGCTCTCAAGTATTAAAAGTAAGTTTGGATTTCTGAAAAAGCTTTGTTTAAGTGTCGTCTTCCTTTTTAGGTTTTTGTTGGTAAGATTCCCCGAGACTTGTATGAAGATGAATTGGTACCACTCTTTGAGAAAGCTGGTCCAATTTGGGATCTGCGCCTCATGATGGATCCTCTTTCTGGTCAAAACAGAGGTTACGCTTTCATTACTTTTTGTAGTAAAGATGCAGCACAGGAAGCAGTCAAATTGGTGAGTAACTTATTTTCAGACTAGACAAGGTGATGTAAACAAGCATACATGTTGGTACTCCTCAGATAATGAAGTCTGAAGGGTTTCATTACAGCATCCATTGACAGACTCAAAATACTACTTTCTTAAAAATTGTCTCCTGATTTGATTTACTATATACAAATCATGGTCTACTCTTAGGATCATAGTCTGCAGTCTGCTAGAGTACTTGGGTTATCATAAGTGCTTATTTGATTACAGCTGGAAAATATATGCTTTAAGCTTCACTGTGTTTAAGCTTTATCACCCTTCCTACAATCAAGAGCTAATTAGAGGTGCTTTGTTTTGCTGCTGCTGTGGAGGAGGTCTCTGGCTTGGTGCTTGTTATGGTTCACAGTGGCCTTTAGTTCTTTCCAATGGCAATCATGCAGTCAGCTCACTACATGGAAAGCTGACTTGGCCTGCATCTGGATAGGTTGGCAACAGATGCAGAGCAATCCCTAGAGAGTTAAAATGAGTGACAGCAGTCTGTTTGGGGCCCTGGTTCAGTTGGCCCTGCCTGAGAGGAGGAAGTAGAATTAGGCAGGTGAATGTGTATCTCCGAAGGTTTTGGATATGGCTGTGAAATAGTACTTGTACTTTGAACCAAAACAGGTGAAATGCTTTATGTCATTTGCTTTTGCAGAATTCAGCTGCACCTGTATGAAGAAGAGGGGAAAAACCTAATGATCTAGTTAAGCTGGGGGGAAAAAACCTCCACCAAAACCTAGAGAAACTTAAGAAATTATTTTGTTGCATTATAAAGGCTTCAGGAGGAGTCATTGCCCCTAAATATTCCAGTGTTTGTTTCCTCAAATATTTTCATATATTTAGAAATAGTTGCAGTTGTTATGTTAGGCTCTTCCAGGACTGGGAATCTCATGTCCCTGCTTAGGCTGTTTTTTCCTTTCTAGAACCTACTTGCACATTTCCTGAAGGAGATGCCCAAAATATGTTTTTGCAATTGGTTGCTTCTGGGTTTCAGTGTTTGAAGATGGTGGATATGAGTTACTGTCACTTATGAAGGAAAAATTGTTTTGAAACTTTTTTCTTTTCTTGATCAAGTTAAAGGTGCTCAGAGTTGTTACTTTAAATTTTTACTGATTGAGGGAGATGAAAGGGGAGATGCTAAAGTGACAGGAGATGTAGCAAGTGATGTGCCACTGGCAGAAGAGTGACCTCCATACCTTGGATATTGCACCAAATAAGTGAATTTGTGTGAATATATTCCTGAAGTCCTGTAACTGGATTCTCTTCCCCCTGCCTCTTCCACCCTACCATTATCAAGTTATGGAGCCGGCCTTGTATTTAGGGGAAATTTTTTCCACAGACTACTGGGGGAAAGGAAAATGGGGCAGACACATGTTAAATTTTGAGCTAATGAAACCTTGCTAAGTTTCTTCTGAAAAAAGAAAATAAACTTTAATATTTGAAGTCTTGGTTTCTCTACACCAGGTGAGCCTTCTGCTTGTTTCTGCAGACACCAGAGGGAATGGGATTGGCTGTAGGTAAAATGGATTTGTAAGATAAGATATAATTTGAAAAGCAGATTCAGATTTTCATGGTACTGGAACAGAAAGTTTTATTTTGTTACAGATCACTGTTGTATGTGAAGCAAAATTCTGAAATGTGTTTGTCTTCCTTAAAGTGATCTTGTTTGATAACCTGTGATACCTTAACATTGTTCTAGTTCTTTAATGTGCAGAAGGTATTGCTCTGTCATCTGTATGGCTATGTCTCAGTCACGGTAAAAATGGCTGAAAACTTGCTTTAAAAGAATTGCATGAGATTTTCAGAAGTTGGCTGATGATCAAACATCCATCCTCTTAGGTAGTGTTTGAAAATCTTACCTAAAACAAAGATGATGTCTATGTTGACTTACTACTTTTTTTTTAAAGATTGAACTCCTGTACCTTTAAGACCTATTGGGAGCATTGGTATTCTAAGTAATCCAACTGTGGGTACAAGCATGGAGCAGAGGGCTATTTTTTTTTTTTTAAATGAGAAGTTTTATAACTTTACAGAAAAATTTATAGAACCCTAGTACTTACAGGGTCCAAAAAACTCCCTGCTGTGGGGGCAGGGGGAACAAGGTCACGCACTGATTTAGACTTTTGAGTATCTCACGGCAAATATGTTCAGTGTTTAAAAACTATCAAAGTAAAGTAGAAGAACTCATAGTATCTATAATGCTATGCATTTGCTTATTAATAACAGTAGCAATGACTGACATTGAGTCCCAGCACAGAAAGCAGTCACCAATTGTCTAGAAAGATCTTTCCAGTCTGAGATAAACAGTAGGTGAAAGAATTCACCCCACACAATTTGTATCTGTAGGTGTTGTTCCCTGTACATCAGCTTCTTTGTAGCTTTCCATTCAGCAGAACTTCTGAAGTTTGTATGGAAAACCTAAGCTCGGCAACGTTCTTCCAAGTGAATGCTGACCCAAATACTGCAGTTCTAGTAATTATCTTAAAATGTGAATTAAATATGCTATGTATAAAAATAGTAGATCATGAAGAAAATAGCTGATTTTATGATTTGGGGGATCTTTTTATCCATATTATTGTGGATAAAGCAACTGAAGGGCTTTTTATTTTCTCAGTGTGACAACTATGAAATACGTCCTGGGAAGCACCTTGGAGTATGCATCTCCGTGGCAAACAACAGGTTATTTGTTGGGTCAATTCCAAAGAACAAGACTAAGGAAAACATACTGGAAGAGTTCAGTAAAGTCACAGGTAAGACCTTCTTAATGAGTTTGTCACACTGATCCCAAATTACCATTCATTCTCTCTGTTTTGTAGGTCTAGTTATTTGACACATGTGTTCAGCTATCACTTAAACTATTTCCAAGTTGGATTCCAAGTTTTTTCCTGGTAGAAATTTTATATTTCAGATACATCTTATGGTAGAGTTTAAAGAGCATCTGTGTTACTGATTGTTAAATGAATGATGTTGCAGGTTTACAAATGAACTCGTAAAAAGCGAAGGTCCTAATTCTGTTACCTGTTCTAGCTTCCTGTTGAAGGCTCTGTAACTAGGTCTACAGTAGATTCTGCTTTTACGACTGAGAAGTTTTTGTGGAGCTTCAAACCAAATTTATTGTTGAGGAATGATGGGGAGGAGGAAATACTAAAGCAGTTTAGAGGGGATGTTATTGTAGTTAAATAAGTTAATAACAGATTAATTTCTGTCCTCGTTCTTCAGTGTTGTTCCCCAATATATGCAGCAAGTAGGAAGAAAAGAAGTCAGCTCACATTGGAAGGATGCTTCTGCTTTAAATAAGAGATTGAAATCTTGATCGCCTGCGCTTGTTACTGTAGGAGAGTTTTAACCTACTGCTTTTTTAGGATTACTATTTATAAGTACTTCAGGGAAGTGGTGAAAACAGAAGGTGAATATTCATTTAGTTATCTCTCCTCCTTTTGGGGACATGTGGAAGAAATTCTTTCCAGCTTCCCCTGGAGGTGGGGAGATGCCATGTATTAATGCTGACTGCTTTTAAAAAAAACTGTAAAAATGGTGAAAGAAAATACATGGAACTTACACTGTCAACTGTTCAGGTTGATGTTTTGCAGGGCCTAATTGTGAGGTAAGTTTTTTCTGGAGAGTTTCACCTGATAGGTGACCTGTTTCTGGATAAATTGAATGGATATCTGTTGTTTGTTTTGCTTTTCTTGTGCTCCTTTCCCCTTTCAGGTGTTAAATTCAAAGGCTCTTTATTACAAAAAACAAGTAAGGACATTTGGGTAGACTCTAGATTTATTATTTTTTTTCTTCCTTTTGAAGCTTAATACTAAAGACCTGTTTTTCAGAGGGTTTGGTGGATGTAATCTTGTATCATCAACCTGATGATAAAAAGAAGAATCGAGGATTCTGCTTCTTGGAGTATGAAGATCACAAGTCAGCAGCACAAGCTCGCCGCCGCTTGATGAGTGGGAAAGTAAAAGTCTGGGGAAATGTTGTGACAGTGGAGTGGGCTGATCCAGTAGAGGAACCTGATCCAGAAGTCATGGCAAAGGTAAGTATAAACTTACCTGGATGCTCTTGTGCTTTGGGAGAAGTTTCTTTATGTCATAGTGACAGAGATTTGTTTCAGCTGAGCAGTGCTAGTTTTGAGGCACAAAAAGCATTTTGAGGGCATTTTTGTAGTAAGCCACACAAACGGGCATGGTCTGAGCATTGCAAATCAGTTGCCTGTGTAATATGTTAGGAACATGCTGTTGTAACCGACTGTTCACGTTTAAACTAGTAGTGTACAAGGTTCTACTACTGGATTGGCACATCAGTCTGGTCATTATCTGCTTCTGGTGGTAATAAATGCAAGGTGAGTATTTTGTAAAACTATTTTCCAGAGAGAGATGAAGGTGAAGTTCAGTATAGGGAATGACATGCTCTTTATCCCTGCGTTTTGGGATAACTCTTTGCTGCTCTTGAAGTCTATTACTGAAATTTTACTGGGATTTGTAGCATCCCAGAAGCAGAAAATCAAAGTTGGATATCCTTCTGATCATGGAAGGGAACTCTGGAAGCAGAGAAGTTGTAGAAACTTCATGCAGGTAACTACAAGGCTTTTTTTTTTTTTTTTTTTTAAACAGGTACTGAATTTGTAAGTTTACCCAACATTTCTTAATGCTGAGAAGGGAATAACATCTTACTAGTTTATGTTCATTTCCTTTGAAGTTTGACTTAGATAATGGCTTTCATTCTCAATTTTTTTCATCAGGTGAAAGTTTTATTTGTAAGAAACTTGGCCACTACTGTGACAGAAGAAATTCTTGAGAAATCCTTTTCTGAATTTGGAAAGCTGGAAAGAGTAAAGAAGTTGAAGGATTATGCTTTTGTTCATTTTGAGGACAGAGGTGCAGCAGTGAAGGTAGGTCGATTATTCTTTTCTAGCTAAATTGATGTGAGCAGTTTATTTTGTACAAATGGTTTTAAGAAATTTCTTTACAGTAAATATCTAAATAAGACAATTTGTAGAGCCCATTAAGTAAGGTTCCCATTGTGAGAATTTTAACACTAATAATTTTGTTCCTGTGATTTCAGTAGCTAGGAGGATGTGAAACTTGCAAAGGACAAAACTGTAGCAAGTTAACGAGTAGACTGGAAAAGAGGTATAGACCAATACAGGAGAGTCTAGAGAAGAGGAAAAATAAAAATCAACCTAGACAATTTTTCTGAGGAAACACTGACAGAAGGTATCAGTTGTCTCTCAAAGCCCCCTATTTAAAGGCTGTGTGTAGTTTTGGAGTGACAAAAGTATTGAATAGGAATTGCAAGGTAATTAAAAAAATGCAAAGGGGAGAAGAATGGCACTAGCAATGCCATTAATACATTACCTATTTTTAACTCTACAAGCTCCCTTGAGGGTTTCTTCTAAATGACTTCTTAAACATCAGGAGTCATTATTGTAAGCTTCAAAGGTGTTTTCCCTTGTATCTAAGAGCAGTTGAGAAGGTAATTAATCTCTGCTGTTTGCACTTCAGTGGATTGAATTCTGTAGAAATTACTCCATCTGTTTTTCTTAAATCCATAGTTTATTGGGGAAGGAGGGGAGGAAGTGTTTTGCACCTGGGAGTCCTGAGCAAGTATATTCTATGTGGCTACATAGACCATTCAAAGGCTCTTTACTCAACTTTATTAATCATTTTACAACCATTTAATTGCTTACAGTTTTCCTACCCACCAAAACAGGGTCTAGAATATTCCTGCGTTTGACTTTAGGATAAATGTCACACGTATTTAACGAAGCTGAAGTCAGTTTGGATAGGTTTAGACCATGTCCAAGAGAGGATAAGAGATTGTTAACAGAAAGGGTAAATCAGCAGTACCTCCTGACGTGTTTTATTGTAGTATGTCTTTAGACACTCTCCGGTCCTTTCCCAGTAGACTTTGCTTCTAAATGCTCTGTTAGATTTGAGCAACTGAAAACTTGTAGCAGATGAGAAAAGATTTATGAAATGCAGTACAGCAGAGCACCTCTAACCTTCATTTTCTCTGAAACAAGCGGAATACTACCCCATCTGCCCCACATGACTGATTTATGGCCACTAAATTGGTGTGTGAAATTTGTGAGATATTTTTGTGTTTGGATGTGTTGTTTGTGTGTGGTTTTTTTTTTGGTTTTTTTTTTTTTTTTTAAATAAAGCATTATTATGATATTAGTGCATGGAATTCGCTCATTGATTCCAGTGTCTACTTATTTTCATACCTTCTTTGAAGTAAATTGCCATGATCTCTAATGTTTTTGAGGCACGTAGCTCTACAGATGTGTACAGTCTTTGTTAATGCAAATATTAATACACAGAAATGTTAAATGCAAAGCAATAAATTCAGGTAAAGAATTGGGAGGTGTAGTCCTAATCATACTTTGTGTATGCATATTAAATTATCTTTGTGCATGCACTTGATAATTACAAATTACACATTACTTTTCTGGAGGATTCTTGCCTCACTTTGAGATCACCAAGTTTCAGTAATTCCCCCCCCCCCCCCCCCCCCCCCCCCAAGTACGTGTCCCCAGAAGTACTTGATTTCCTCAGAGGCAGTCACGTAGCACATTCAGCTGGCTAGGAAGCCCAAACACAAAAATACTTTTTTTTCTCTCGTGTGCGTGCACTCTACCTGGTTTACAAGTACAGTGAGTGTTTGTGTCGGTGCGAGTAGTGAGAACTTCTGCCAATGTATTTCTGAAGCGTTTCTGGGCATATAGGAACATAAAAAGTGATGGTGTTATGTCTTTTTTTTTAAGTAATGCTCAATATATTTTAATCTCATTATTTTACCTTATGATATAAAGAGTATTTTTTTCTTTAAATGCTGCTTCACTGTAACTGGTGAATAAAATGGGACTTGAAAGAATAACATGTAACATTCTGTTTAAGTAGCACAGAAATAAAGCACGTGGCATAGTTCAGCCTGGAGCAGCACAACCATCTGGTTTCTTTCAGTAAATTATAGTTTCCTTTTGAATGGAAACAATTTTTTAGATGTTTCTCTTCTAATTTTTGTACAGGCTATGAATGAAATGAATGGGAAAGAGATAGAAGGGGAAGAAATTGAAATAGTGTTGGCAAAGCCACCGGATAAGAAAAGGAAAGAACGTCAGGCTGCCAGACAAGCCTCCAGAAGCACTGCGTGAGTGTTCCTTCTTGCACTGCTGTAATAGTGCAGAATGAAGTTCTGCTGGAAAATGTGAGCTGGTTTAGAAGAACCTGAATGACTTTTCTTTTCTCCATGTATTATATTGTTAATCAAATAGGGGAAATTTATATTTTATTTTGGGACACTTTTGAAGATAAATAATTGCATGTTTCTTTTTCTTAATAGGTACGAAGACTATTATTACTACCCTCCACCTCGCATGCCACCTCCTATTAGAGGCAGAGGCCGTGGAGGGAGAGGTGGATATGGCTATCCCCCAGATTACTATGGCTATGAAGATTATTACGATGATTATTATGGTTATGACTATCATGACTACCGTGGTGGCTATGAAGATCCCTATTACGGCTATGATGATGGCTATGCTATAAGAGGAAGAGGAGGAGGAGGAAGGGGTGGGAGAGGTGCCCCTCCACCACCTAGGGGGCGGGGAGCACCACCACCAAGAGGTAGAGCTGGCTATTCACAGAGGGGGGCACCCATGGGACCGCCAAGAGGAGCCAGGGGTGGGAGAGGGGGTCCTGCACAGCAGCAGAGAGGACGTGGTGCTCGTGGAGCCAGGGGCAACCGTGGGGGCAACGTAGGAGGCAAGAGAAAGGCAGATGGGTACAACCAACCTGATTCCAAGCGCCGTCAGACCAACAACCAGCAGAACTGGGGCTCCCAACCCATCGCTCAACAGCCGCTCCAGCAAGGTGGTGACTATGCCGGTAACTATGGTTACAATAATGACAACCAGGAATTTTATCAGGATACTTATGGGCAACAGTGGAAGTAGACAAGTGAGGAGGGATTGAGAATATTGGAAACATAGAATTGGCTATAGCTCTACATCCTTCAAAACAAAATTGGCTTAACGTTTCATCCTTCAGTAGCGATTGGCTGCCATTTGTATTGGGCTGAAGAATCACTCTATTGTGTATATACTCGAGTCTCTTAGTTTTCTTTTTTCATAAATGCACTTGGACATTACTGGGCTCGCAGAATTCCTGAACTCCATATGGGGTTTCAATGCTTTTATCATTTTAGGCTTCATTTTAGCAGTTTAAAAGCAGGAATGGCACACTGTTCAATCATGATTTTGCAGAACCTCTGGTTTTGGACAGTTTCCTTTTTTTTTTTTTTTTTTGGATTTGGGATAGACTACATAGGAGTATGCTGTACATAAAAGTAAAAGCTAGTGCTTTGTCTTAGTAGTTTTAAGAAATTACAACAAATTAAGTTTTCTTGTATTGAAAATAACATGATTGTATGTTTTGCATTCCTAGAAGTAGGTTAACTGTGTTTTTAAATTGTTATAACTTCACACCTTTTTGAAAATCTGCCCTACAAAATTTGTTTGGCTTAAAACGTCAAAGCCGTGGCAATTTGTTCCTTGATGTGATTGTATTTCCAATTTCTTGTTCATGTAAGATTTCAATAAAACTCAAAAATCTATTCAAAACATTACCTATTTCAAATTCAATTGTGTCCTAAAACATTATTTCATTGGTAATTCTTGCGAAAAACATTGTTTTTGAAGTATAACTGCCTATGTGAGTGATCAAATTCATGCAAAATTTCTTGTGCTTTCCAACATGTAGCACTGTGGACATCAGACTGAAAACTAGGAGAAATTACAGATAGCCCAAAGGGCACTCTTTGTTTAATTGCTGTTCAATAACTTACCAGCATCTAATTTTGAAAATTTTTTTCTTTTAAAAAGTGTTGAAATGTATCCAAACATTCATAGAGATCTAATTTAAATCTAATCTTCTAATGTAATGTGGAGAAGGAAGCAGAGCCTACAATGGTGTTAATTTTGTTCCTTTTTATTATGTACTGTGGAGTCCCTCTAGAGGCTATTCTGTTAGGATCCAGCCATATTGCACTATTCAGCGTACAAACACATAAGGAAATGGTTTTGATCTCAAGCATCTTAGTCTATTTTAAGATAATATTTGGCTAGGGATGAGAATTATAAATTAGGTGCTGTGGCATATTAAACTAACTTCTTGCTACAGATAACAAACGTGCTCTCCATATTCTGCTCATTTCTGTCTTGACACTTTAATTTGATGTTCTGCCATGATGAACAATTTGCCTTAGAATTCTCATGCCTTGTAATAAAGGCTGACTTAAAAAAAAAAGTACTATCTTTTGGGGGCATTACTAGCTACATTATTGGGGTATTATGTGTTGCTTTGACCCTTGTCTTGGACACTCCCAGATACCAATTTTAACTGGCAAGTCATGACATTTCTCTTCTGTTGCATCTGAGCCATTCTGTACCCCAATGAAGAACATTTGCTTTTCAAGAAAAGAGAGAAACAAACGGATTTATACTTTCTCTAAAGAAAACTATTGCCGGACCTCTAAATATCCAAATCGAATATGTTGCTCATACTTGATTTACAGCATTCTAAACACAGACTATTAAGGAAGTTAAACTTCAGTGGTCATACTCCTCCCTTTGTCTTCTATTCCTGTCTGGTGTCTCTCAAGTGTATTATATCAGAATGTAAACAGAAACATGAGCCTTCCCACGCTTTACTGCTGTGGGTCTGGTATATAATTGCATGGTTTGAGTTTTGACCTGAATTGAAGTGAGGATGTATATCTGGTTCTAAAAAATGAGTTTGTCCCTGTGTCAGGCTCTTCCCTTCAAATTAATAGAATTGATCATAAATAATTTAAAGTGCTTTTCAAAATTAGTATTTAGTATGTTAAAGTCCTTTTACTTTTTGTTCGTGGGTTTTTGGGGCTTTTTTTTTACTTCATAAAGTTAATGGGGCCAAATCCTGCCCTCTGTATCCTTACTTGAGCAGTGAAGTCAGAGGGAATACCCCTGAGTATATGTTTCAGGCTTTTGCTTGTGTAAGGATCTGGCTTGTAATTTTGTTTTAATACGAGGGTTTGCTGTCCAATCAGTATGACTTTATAGTGATTATATAGCTTTTGTGGCATTGAGTAGAACCCTGTAGTCCCATTACATATTTGGTTTTCAGTAATCGTTGTAAAGGGGATCTGGTACAAGGGAGCTTAATTGGAATGAAATTTTAAAGTACTTTCCATCCTGGAAGAAAGACAGTGTTCATGTACTGCATGTTTCAAGTGTTAGCCCAGGAGAGGCGAAGTGCCAGTGCATGCTTATGGGGGGTGTGGGGAGGAAGTGAAACAATTATGCTTAGAAAACAACTAAGGAACAAAAATGTTAAAATTGTCTTCCTCAAGAATTGTAGAGCTGCATCGTGTATTTATTTCTGCCCAAATCACCATTTATCCTAGTATTTTTACTGAATACGAGAAGTGAGCTATACGCTTTTATAATTGAAAATTAAAATCAGTAGAAGTTTATATTTACAAGATATACCAAGTTCTTCAATTTACATTATGGATACTCAAATTCACCTTGTAAATTTGCAGCAGTGCTTTAGTGAATCCTTAAAGATAATGTGTGCTACAACTCACTCGAGTAGTGGTGTATACCGAACTTGAAGAACTTAACAAAATTATTGAAAAAAATTATTGAACAAAGATACTGTAGCACAGTGGAAAAATCTACCATGCCTGATGACAGATACTCAAGGGAAGAATTTTCATATATAGTCAAACAAAAAATAAATTTAAATTTACTCTCATGCATCTGTTTTGATTGTTTGTTCAGCCTAACTTAGCAAAAATCCTCTTGTAGAGCATGTTGAAAATGGTTTTCAATTTGCAAACCAATTTAAACTTTTATGAGTGTCCTGCTGGCATTGGAGGAGGAGCCATGAAATGGGATTTTAATAATCATTTGATCACTCATTTATAGCAGTTGCTTAAATGTCTGTATTGATAAGGTGTTTGACTTAAAAATAAGTAGGTTGCCTGATCCCTAGCAATTCCAAAACTTGAGCAAGATTTTTACAGCTATTGTGTTACTAGACTTACTTTCACATTATTAACAAAGTCAGTTTACTAAGCTCAGCTTTTAGTTCTACTAATTCATTAAACAGAATCTGCATTTTTTTCAAAGTGTTAAGGGTTTAATTTTTTGTAGCAATTGTTTATTTTCAGGACTTGACTGCTGTAGTCTAATTATTAGAAAAAATGACAACTGCATTGCTTAAACGTTTTCAAAATAAACTAAGTAGATCACCACATGATTTTGGTGACTCTGTATAAAAACCTGACCACTCTTTGTTCCCTCTGCATTTGGACATGAAGCCCATTTTCTGTATTTTGACTACAGAGAAAAAAAAAAATTACAGAAGGCACTCTTATTATAAGGCTAGCACAAAAATCAATGCAAAGTATTGAGCAAAAAGTCTTAAAACTCTTAGTAAAACATGTTTGGCACCTAGACATGTAGACCCTCATGCAGATGTATGTATTTTCAGCAAGACTTAATTGTTACCCAAAAACCGATGGTGGCCCATACATAGAACAGCAGGGACCCTATCCTACAAATCTGTCATGAATCTTTGATTGTGCGTGACTTGAGTTGGAGTAGTTATGTGATTTAGGATTGCTTGTACAATGAAGGCTTGCCGGATTGAATTCTGTCATTTATGTGAACTATTTGAGTAGAACAAAGCCTTATAGAAAGAGTGTACCAAGTTGTTTTTCCTGTTTTTTCTAAAAAAATAAAATTAGAGCTTCTGTTAACTTAGAATTTGAATGAAGCTGTTGTAGTCTATTGGCTTAAAATGTCTTTCGAAACCCAGAGTGGCTAAGTTGAGCATATATTAGTTGATAAAATGTGTAGAGTAGGGGGAAAAATTACTCGCGTTAAAAGGAAATCTTAAGTTTTTGTTCTCATTCAGACAAAATGGTCAAGGTGGATCTGCAATATTTGGTTATTGATCAGGAGCTTTTGAAATTTTAGAACAGGAGAATCCCTCTGAAGAAATGTTTTAACAACTTGGAGGTTACCAGAAGCTCTGAAAGACAGTTCAGAATATATTGCATCACATTTTCTGATGTCCAGAAATCTGCAAGTGTCAATTTTGTATTTTAACTCCTTCCTTTTACCTGACTATCAGGGAAGCGTGGTTGAGGCTGACCTGACATGTCATGATGTCGACTTGCTAGGTGGGGTTCGCAAGGGACATTAACCTTGGAGTTATCGGTAAGACAACTTTCTTTCTAATTTCCTTCAGTAAGATTAAAGGGCTGGGGTGGGAGGAGGGGGGAGGTGAGCTCCGCAGACCTGATCACTGGAATGTTGTTGAAAATCTGCCATTACCATGGAGAAATTCCAGAGCACTGAAGGTAAAGGTTAAATTTAAATTTGTTCATGTCCAAGAGAAGCATGGCATAGGTTCTTGCAACTGAAATCAATTTGAAAAGGTGACTTGTGCTTCAGAAGAAAACTGGATGCTATTTTAGGGGTGCTGGAAGCAGAAGGATTTTGAACACTTAATTTTTTTCCTCTGTAATTAAATCCAGGTATGGGTTCCTCCCCCCCCATGACAAAGCAAAGAACTTACAGCACGCTTCTTCGAAGTCTAAGAATGCTGTTAAGAAATGCGTCAAAGTAGATAAGTGTAAAATAATAAAATTTTATCTTGAAAATATCAACAAAGCTGGCATATCATGAGTTTTGGATCATCTCTCTATGAACACGATAATGCTTAGAAGGCATTAATTGAGCGAGAATTGCTGTTAAACCAAGGGACAGTTGTAGTTGATCCCGTTATAAAACCACTGGAATTTAGTAACCATCTTTTTTTGGGGAGGACATAATGTGTTGGTTCTAGACAAATAGCAAAGCTGAAGAACAGATTTGCAAATCAAACTTGAAATGCATGGATATGTTGAATCCTTCATGGCACCTGCTCATCCTGCACATTTCTTCAGCCAGGAGTGTCCAGACCTTTCTTTTCCTGATGCGTGTTTACGCAGTGCTTTGAAAGGAGCAGAGAAGTCGGAGAGAGCTTGGTAGGCTATAGGAGCATTCCAGGTTCAGTCATTCTTTATCGTGGAACTGAATAGCATGCCAGTTCTGACACCAACTACAGAAGAAATGTAACTGGTGAGTAGAGGTATTTTGTAAGGGGATGGATAACTTTTCAGATATGAAGTATTTGTTTAATTCCAGATAAACTTTGCTTGGCATGCTTCGATTTGAAAACAGTTTTGATCACAAAGTTGCAAATGCTGTTTCACTTGAAAGATCTTAAACAGAAATCAGAGGATCTCTTTTAACTCTGGATTCTCCAGCCTGCATGGTCACGTGGAGTTACTGATGTTAAGAAATGTAGTAGGTCTTGTTGAATATACTCTGGTGGCCTGTCTCTTGGAAATGAAGCAGATGGCAAGGTCACAGGAAAAAACTTGATTGGGTTGGATTTTGCACATGTGGAATTTGGAGATAACTGTGGGAATACACAATGGGCTGTACTCCTTTCGTAAACCAGAAAGATCAGGCTCTTATTAGTGAGGCTTATGAATTTAAAACAGAACTTCAAAATGTATTTCTGTGATTATGATCTGCCCAATTGCAATAAATGCAAAAGAAGGAAGGATGAAGAGCAGACCGAACTGCAGCTTTGCCCTCCTTGCTTCAAGTACAGCTTCACTTTTTTCCTTCCTTAGCACCAGTGAGTATGCAGTCTTGATCATTAATTTTCCTGTTGAACTTTCTGCAGAGCTTGTCTAAGAGTAGGACACACAATTACTTTTTTGGTTTTTTTTTTTTAAATCTTCACAGCAGCCTCTCTGAGAGGTAGTTGTATTTCCATTTTAATTTCAGGGAATAATCTGTTGCATCAGTACCTGTTTACATGACATTAGTCTGACGTACCTTCAGACATTTCAAATTCGGTGTGCAGAAAATAAATGCATACCCAACTGGAATTTAAGAGGGGATGTGGTGTAAGCATTAATTTTGTGATAGGAAAGGAAATCTAATTCTGGAGAGCGTTCAGCTGTCTTAGCAATGAATGGCCTTTTCTCTTTTTAAATTCCCTGCTGTGCTGCTTTAACTTCAGCAGAAAAAGGGGAAGTGAAATGCTGCACGGGCTAAAAGTCCTGTGATTAAAAATAGTTCAAGTGCATAATTGAAGATAGTATTGTAATGCATGTACTCAGGAGAACTGAATACATGTTGCATAGGCAGTAATTCAATGTTTCTTATGCTCACTTTTTAACCAGTTCCTAGATGCAGGCTACTTTCTGAAAGAATTCTTTGAAGCATGTTCTAAGGTGCAATGTTGAACCCTACTTTAAGTAATCAGGTTTTAAATTCAATATATTGAACCAGTGAGGTAGAGAATTAGTGTAACTTTTTGCTGGTAGGACCTACAGAACAAAGACCAAAAATGATAACACCACCTTGTTCTAAGTTTCATGTCTGTTTTATCAAGACCAGAGATCTTGAACTCATCCTTGTGCGTTTTCAGTCAAAATCAATTGCAATTACAGATTTTTTTTCTCCCCATTGTTCTAGGCGAATTCTTTCTTCCTCCTTGTTCCACGCAGTGCTGGCAGTAGCAACACTGAGATCACAGGAGAGGAATTCTTTCTGCTCTCATATCGTGCATCCAGGAGATTGCAATGGTTCTTCCAAGCTGCTACAACGAGCTTTATTTTCATGCAAATCTTTACTGAGTGACTTCTCCTCTGTAACATGCAAATACTGGAGCCAGTATGCAACTTAGCTGCAAGAATTTCATACGCAGTTACGCTGAAACGCTTCTGATCTCAACATCGAAAACATATCAGTTAATATGGTTTTCCCAGAGATTCTGGCTGATGTCAGATAGTCAGCATGGAGCATTCCGCTTTGAACAGCGGGAAGAGGTTACAGGCAGCTGAAGACAGCCTCGTAAGCTGTTGATGAGCAGCTTGACAAAATATATTGGTGCTGTTGTTAATTCAGTTATCTTTCACTGACACCTCCACTTACCCAGTAGAACCTAGAACTGAACATAAATTATTCTTCCTGTGAGGAAGCAGGTCAAGCCTGTTAGTTAATATTTTATTTATCACTTTATCTCCCCCTTGAACAACCAGCAGTAGTAGCTGTTCTTAGGGTATGAAATATGCATTCCGATCTTCCCCATGTTTCCTATTTTTTTTGTTTCTGCTGGTTTGCTGACTATTACTGTGCACTCAGGTATTTAGGTTGTTTCCAGTTGGAGGAGTAGGAGCAAATAATGTTCTGCTTATTCTTTCCCTTGAAGGTATTGGAAAGAGGAGAGGTAGGAAAAACATATAGCTGTGAAAGTCTAAGCCTGAAGCCCATTATCAGCAGCTACGAGGGGCCCTGCTTTTAGGTAGAAAAAATTTCTCTTGCCTGCCTTCTCTTCGGATAAAGTTCATACTGAAGAGCTTGTGCTGATCTGGTACCTCTCACCAGATCTTTGTTGCAGAACTCTTCCGTGAGCTTGCTCTGGGAAGTGTGCTGGAAACTCTGCTGCTCTGAAGGCTGGGATGCACTTAAGGCCGATTTTTTTTTTGTGTGTGTGAAGGAATAAATTACTCTGAATTAAATAAATAAAATTATGTTGTTAAATGCAAGACAAACTCACCCTGTGGATGTCTTTAGGCAAGGTCTAGGTATTGTGCATCAAATAACAATATTGTGAGATGTCTCTGAACCAGCTGCTAAGCCTTCTAGGCAATTGCACGCCCCTGTCCTTCCAAAGCTCAACTCAATTGTCTAATCTAAGTGCCCCACATTAGTAGATAATTTGTACAGGAGAGACTTTGACATCTTTGTAATGCACTAATCCATAGATAAATGTGTGGATTAACTTTTGCATGTGATGCCTCAACAAGATTAGTTTTTCCTTTGGAAGTGTAAGGAGTCTCTTGTGGGTTTTTTGACAAAATAGAGAACTTTTGGCTACAGTCAGGTGTTAGTGCATGGACACTTCAGCTCTGATTTCTTTAAAGTGGTGTACATGTTCTGACTAATATCACATCTGTGATGAATTGCATCAAACCTCATTTTTAGTCTTGAAACTAGCTTTTATCCTGCTCTACTTGCTTGCAACTTATCTTTCCACCTCATTGTGAATGATGTGTTGGGATGAAAGCTCTGTACTCAGCATCTTGCACCAGACAAGTTAGCCTGTTCTCGGCCTGCTAGTTGTGCTCTATCTGTGTGATAGAGAAGATGGAATTAGTTCTTGTCTGTCAACTTCTGAAAAGCTCCCGAGCTTCCATCTGGAATACTTTTGGAAGTGTTGGAGCAAGAGAGCAGTGGCTTGATTTGCTGGGGTGTATAGACATTTTCTAGGCAGGTGCTTGGTAAAAAAAGTTTAGTGCATCTAACTGGGGTAATCTGCAGATAGGCAAGAGGCAAATTATTTAGCTGTATTTGTAGAACCACTGAAATAATTTCTGCTGTTGCTTATAGAAAATATTTCCTTAAAGCACTGTGTAAGCAGTTGCTTAAGTTTGTTGGCAGACAGTGCCTTTAAAAATTTTTTTTATAAAGAATGTATATGGATAGGGCAAAAGGCGCTTTTTTTCCTCTAAATAAGCTTTATTTTACGTACTGGCACTAAGAACTAAAGGAATATAATCCAGTTTAGTTAATTTGTACAGTTTCTATGCACAAATCTATTTTTCTAGTCAAATGATCAGTACCCAAAACTGGCTATTGGGTATTTTAGTGTCTTCAGAAAAGAGGTCTGGGTGAACTGAAATTCTTGCAATGCATAAAAAGGGATTTTGGAGGACTTCCTTGGGGTGAGGGAGAGAAGAAAGGAGACTGTTGGGAACAATCAGGCCCTTGGTTTTACCAGTGCTGGATAATACATAAAAGGCTACCTCTAGTCTAACCTTTTTTCAGGGCTTTTCCCATTTCAAAATGTAACACTTTAAAAAAAGTTAGAACTACAATGTCTCATTTGAAACAGCTTGTGAAATTGGGTCATGTTTCTTAAATGATACTTGATGGCCTCAGACCTGGAAGAGTCAGGAGATTAGTTTCCCAGTTAGTTAAATTAACATTTAGTGCTTGCAGGTCATCTTAAAAAAAAACAAACCAAAACAACCAACCAGAAAACCCCCATGAAAAAACAAAACGCCAAACAAGAAAGCCAATGTGGCCATGACGACAGTACGCTTCATGTTGGGCGTCTTTACCTTCTGTATCTGCGAAGGGCAGAGCGATCTGCAGTAGTGGTCTTGCGGGTAGGCGTTAGCCGGCTAGATCTGTGCAACGCTCCTAATGCAGCAGTTCAAGAACATACATATAGATGGTCATTTTTCAATATAAGTTATTGGCAAGGGTGACTCTAGTCAGACATCAAGTTTGTGGACTCTGGTATGCAAAGCTTGCTGCATGCATCTCCGGGAAGAGTAAAAGAACTATGAGTTCTTTTTGCTTTCTATTTTTGCAAGCATGGCCATTTTTCAGGTAGCTGATAAATCTGTTTGTGCTGCAGTGGGGGTTTGTTACCACATCTGAAGTGTGCGTCAGGCTGTTTCAGGAAGGTCAAAGTTGGAGAGTCTTTGAAGGGTTTTCATGGAACTCTAATGCTGGGAATCCAAAGATCTCATACAGGGCTAAAAATTAAGCCAGGAAGGTGGTAGCTAACTGGCATACTTTAGGATTACAAATCATGTTCAAGAGGGTCAAAAACCGGAGTAGTGTACATCGTAAATAGTCCATCGTCCTTAGATAATCTAAGTACTATCATGCTTACTCCAGAAAGCTGAGCAGCCACATTGATTCACCTGTTTTCCAGCAGTTCTGGATTCAACATAAAATTTTTGCTGAATGCAACATAAAGATGACTCTTAATCATAAGCGTTTGTGTCAAATACTTGGTTTTTTTCTGCCACACTCATTTTCTTTCAGATATTCTTTAGGGGTTTACTACAAAAATCCTAGTAATTAATAGCTAGTCAGTCTTTATGCCATGTATTCTTGTGTCAGATTTCTGTAGCTTTGAATTTTTTAAATTACTGTACCTTTACAGGATGATAATATATTACATACTTCTAAGAAAGCAGTCTGTAGACTTTTTTGGTCAAGTGTTGCAGAGCTGAACGCATAGCTCACCATAAAAAATAAAGTTCAGGTTGAAGAGGGAATCCTTAGCAGTGTTTCCCAGTGAACTTGCATCCTAGGAAAATTTCTCAGCTACTTCTCATTCAGATTCAAAGCAGTATTCGATCATCGGTGCTGTTACCCCTCGTTACAATGAAGTATACTCACTGCTTGCAGTTCTTGCTAACCTGATACTGCACAAACCAATTGATACTCATAGAGACATTGAAGTTAGGGTTCCTGAGAAATGAGGATGCTTAAAACCTTAATTGTAGTATTTGTAGCTTCTCTCTTCTACTCTTTCTTTACTGTCCCTTCTTGGATTGGATGTACGCCTCTGCTTGTCCTCCTTTGCAGAGAACAAAAGGAAAAAAGTGTTACCTGTGGTATCGTGGATCTGTGTAGCTAGCCAGCTACAGATCCAAGTTCAGTTGCAAGGTTTGAGGTTTTTTTGAATGGACCTTGCTATTTTTAAAATTATTTTTTTGATGCGGTATGTAAAGGTCAAAATACTGCAGAATTATTTTTTGAATTTCTTTGATATTATTTCATGAAGTATGAGATCTTGACTTACTAATCTTGTCAGAATTTCTAGATGATACATGTTGAACAGGAATGTAGACATGCACTTATTAGCTAATTTTGCATTTAATTTGCCCATTTTATGCAAGTAAACATTTATTATTCCTCATGTCTGCAAAGCACTAAAACATACCTTTTCTTTAATGTTCCTTGTAAACATTAAATATTTCACAATGTTTCCTCCTGTGTAACTTCTCTAATGGCAGTCCTTGGAAAATAAATGTGCATTTTTTTTCTCCCCTTTTATTTGTTCTTGACTGACTCTTGGTTGTACAGTTTTTAGCCTTTTCTTTCATGTCAAATGGATGTCTTCAACTGTGTGCCTTACGAGCGAGTTCAAAAAGGTGTGCATTGCAGCGTGTGAAATCTAAAGGTCATAAATTAAATCTGTCTCACTGGGCCGAAGTAGGATACATGCAGTGGAGACTGCGTCATCCGCAGTGCAGGAGGCTGTTCCACAACTGTAGGTTATCTTTTCTCTTTCGTTGGAAATAGCTTCAAAAATCCTTTTAGCATCTGAGCTGAGGCTTAAAATAGAACCAGCTAAAGAACATCAAATGTCTAGCTGTATCAGTAGAAGTTGCTGAAATGAGATATAAATGTGCAAGTACTTGAGTAGCTCAAAGTGATTTTTCTCATATAATATCTGTAGTGTGGGAATGGCTGTGAGTTTATACACATGGAAGAAACACAGTGTGGTTGTCCAGCTCTTAGTTGCTGTGATTAGCTTCACCACTCCCTCAACCAAAGAAGAGTAATAATGGATTTTAAAATTAAATTCGAATTCAAGAAAGAAATTAAAAATCAGTGCTTTTCTATTATAGCACAAAGTTTAGAGTCTAGCGTGGAGGTGTTAAGAGTCCAGTTCCATCGTGGGAATTGCCGTCCTTCTCAGAGGCAAGGCTTAGAATGTTTATTCCTTTAATTTTACTAATTTTCACTTGAGCTTTTTACATTAATTCAGTGTTTTCAGTTTTCTAATTGTATCAAAGCCATCAATTTGAGTGCTTGGGATTGAGGTATGATAACCTAGCTTTCCATGAAGACTTCTCCTGCACGGTTGAGATTTTTGGCAGATGGAGGAAAATTGTTTATTTTTTGGTAGGCTTGTTTGAACTGGCAAGTACAACTGAAAGCACATGTCCGCAATTGTGAGCTTTTGAGCGTAAAGATTTTCTATTGAGTTAGGCTTCTTTCAGTGCTGTTTGCATGAGAGAGGAGAGTTGAGGTAAACTAGCTAGGAAAGCTTTCCACTCAATACTTCTACAGCAAGACTAACCTTTAGAGAAACGGGGAAAGGGAAGTTGTAGACTAGACCAGTAAAACCAGTCATCTCCTTCATTAATGGACTTTATTCTTCCTTCTGAAGGTCTCTTAGCAGTGAAGGATGTAGTTTGTCTCAGAGGTACGTAACTTGTTCAAGCTGGCTGGAGCAAATATTTTGTGGTTGAGTGCACACAGGTCCTTGTGAACAAAACTGAGTTCACTCATCTCACTAGCAGTGGGACACTCTTCCCATTGCTTAGGAAGCGGCAGTAATACTTAAATATACAAAATGAGAATAGTGTCCGGCCTTTCTGGCTTATTGTCCATAGACTCCAGCTCCTCATTGTGGGGACCTGCGAGGTGCATACGGCGTGCTCCAGAGAGCCACGGGTGGGGAGCTCCAGCAGATCTCCCAGAGGACAGTGGTGGTTACCTTGGGGATCCTGCCACTCCTGTTGTGGCACTTTCTTCGCCCTGCTGCTCTTCTGTCTGGCATGAAGTGGACTTTAGGTAAGTCTTGAGAAACTTTTGAACAAACCCTTCCCTAATCAGCCAAGGTAGGAATACGGTTAATTCAAGCATACGCCAGGTCTGTTTGCATTGTGTTTTGATGTTGTCACTGGAAGAGACCACTATGAAAGTAGTGTGCATTGAGCCAAGCAACGTGTAGAATCCCTGTCTTTAGAATACAGTAGTTTCACAAGTGAGTAGAACTGTACTTCACATGAATATTTCTGGAATACCACATTTCTCATCTCTTCACTATTTCCTTTCAAAGAGATTGCAGTGAGCAGCATTGTTTACTACTCTTAGACGTCCAGCCGTTATCTTACGTGAATAGACTTGTTTCTCCTTCCTTCTGTGCCTTTGCATTTTAGTTTTTAAGGTAGACATCATAAGATGTATACATTAACCACTGGAATAAAGCCTCTACAGTTGATGTATGGGAGTTTAGGGGATAGGGGTTACTGTTGTTAGAGTTTAGGGGTTAGGAGTTAGGGTAAGTATTACGGGTTAGGTCCTGCCCTTGCTAACACCATACATATGTGTTGATTAACCCGTATTAAGTGATACAGGTGGGAGAAACATTTGCTGTATCCAGTGTACCAGGAAAAGAGATTGGAGATAGTGTGCCTAAAAAGGTGTAAAGTAGAACAGGCTTTCTAAAGATGATAAAAGAACCTTATCTCCTGATATCCTTTGTTTAGTACAATATATCAATTCTGGATCGTTCCACATAGTTGTATAAGTCCTTCCTACTGGTCGGATTGGGGAGTTTCATCCAGACTTGCTGTAGTCAGAGACCTGTTTATCTGAACAAATTTTCAACAGCCAAGCATTGGAGTTTTTGTTAAGTTTAGGAAGTTGTCTTGGTTTTCACCTTCTTCTCTTTTCTCATCCGGTGTTCTTCATTTGACCAGCAATCAGAGTGAGAAGGAAGTTTTTCCAAACAGTGATTCCTATCATCTTACAAACTAGGAGCATGTTGGTTACATGTCCTTGATGTTGCACATGGCCGTGTTTTCGTGTTGTGCAGGCAGGCATTCCTTACCAGGATGAGTAGTTAAGGGTGCCTTAAAGAAGTTGCCAGGAATTGAGTAGGAAGGCAAAACGGGTGAAATGATTTCAGGTATCCAGTGTAAAGTGCAGGAAGGTAATGATGGATAGTTCCCCACCTGAGGACAAGGGCTGGCAAGTTTGTTCTTTGTAGGTTTTCCTTTGAGTTAAAAAATAAAATAATTGGGTGGTAATGGCCGTGCACAAGCCTAGAAAAATGAATGATAAGGTGAGATGCGTGTCCAGCAGATAGCGACTGCTGTTTCTGCCAGCTGAAGATAGGGAGTAAAGCAAGTGCTACAGAGCTGTGTGGGTGAGTGGGGGAATTCCACCCAAAGACTGGAAAGATGTCAAGATGTGGCATCTCTAGTGCGTTACAGGACCTTTTTGAAGGACTGTGTTCTGTCTAACTCTGTGATATGAAATGAGCTGCTCGTCAGCGCACTGGAGGATCTTCCTGTTTGACTTGAAGCTCCCTATAATGTATCTGAAGAACACGTTCGGACTCTGTGCTCCTGGAATCTTGCTTTCCCAACAGTGTGCCCATCACAAAAACAGTAGACCTTATTAGAGTGCTTCCACTTTTGAGATGTGTAAGTCAGGCAAGTAAAGTCACCTTGGATTTTTGAAGCAAAAATACATGCCAAGTCTCTGAAAATCCCGAATTGCAGTAAAAGTTTCCAAAAGAATTTTGTGTTGGCAGTTGAAGGACCACATGCTGTAACATCAAAGTTGCATCAAAAGAAATCAGATACAGTCAGATAACGTAGTCTTAGTCTTCTGTGTTCTTAGGTCTTAGATTTTTCTAAATATGATAAACGAGGACAAAGTAGCAGCAATATTTGGGTAGGGAGAATAAAGCCTTACAAAGTTGCTTGTTATTTTTAAAGAAAGTCATGTCTGTTGGGTTTTTTGTTTTTGTTAAGGGGATGCTTATCATGAACCGTATCTTTCCATTTTAATCCTTCCTCTGCAGTTTGATTAGTCTCACTAGGAGGTGGGTACCCTTTGTGACTAAGGATACAAGGTAAACTAGTTTACAAGTGTATGGTAGAAGTCATGACAGCGATGGAACTGCTTTTTCCTAGTGTGAAACTTTAAAAAGTAAGAAGTTGCTTGTAGGCTTGGTAACCATCAGGGGAGTAGCAAGTAATAACACTAAATTATATCTATGCTGTCTTCTATAGCTGTAGATGTTTCAGGTTGAGGTCGTAGGGATTGAGAGCAGCGCTGAGGAGAAGGACTTGAGGGTATTGATTGATGAGAAGCTCAACATGAGCCGGCAGTGTGCGCCTGCGGCCCAGAAAGCCAACCATGTCCTGGGCTGCATCCCCAGCAGCGTGACCAGCAGGTTGAGGGAGGGGATTCTGCCCCTCTGCTCTGGTGAGACCCCACCTGCAGTACTGTGTCCAGCTCTGGGGTCCCCAGGACAAGAAGGACACGGAGCTGTTGGAGAGAGTCCAGAGGAGGCCACGGAGATGATCAGAGGGCTGGAGTACCTCTGCTATGAGGACAGGCTGAGAGAGTTGGGCTGGTTCAGCCTGGAGAAGAGAAGGCTCCAGAGGACCTTACAGCACCTTCCAGTACCTAAAGGGGACTTAGAAGAAAGATGGAGACAGACTTTTTAGCAGGGCCCGCTGCGATAGGACAAGGGGTAATGGCTTCAAACTAAAAGAGTTTAGTTTAAACTAGATGTAAGGAATAAACTTTTTACATTGAGGGTGCTGAGGCCCTGGCACAGGCTGTCCAGAGAAGCTGTGGCTGCCCCTGGCTCCCTGGCAGTGTTCAAGGCCAGGTTGGATGGGGCTTTGGGCAACCTGGGCTGGTTGAAGATGTCCCTAATCATTGCAGGGGGCCTTTAAAGGTCCCTTCCAACCCAAACCATTTTGTGATTCTATGAAGCTTGAAATGCCAAGAAGTTGTGTGTTTCACATCTCTTTAACAATCATGTATTTCTTACAAAGTTTCTTACAAAGGTGTTTCGTGTGACTTTTTTCTTCTGTATAAAAACGCATCTTTCAGATACTGAGGTGGATCTGGCAATAGAGACTGCAAGCTTTGCTCTTGATGTAACGGGAATATGGGGGCTATGTAATTCACATTGATTCTTTATTGACCGCTGCTCTCTTGGCAGGTGAAAATTAGATAATGATGCCTGAATTTATGAATCCCCTATGCACTGTGGGACTGCAGCGTATAAATATGTAAGAGGAACTCCAAGAGGAAATGTGGGACTGGCAAAGCCATGCTGATCTCAAGCAAAGACAGACTTCTTTTTGATGCACAGAGCCTTTGCTTGTGTTAGCAGTAAATTCTTCTCTGTTCCAAATTGAGACCACAAAATCTTTGGTGAGAAAAAAAAAAACCACAATCAGACTTTTAGTATTAAAGACTGAGAATGATTGCGGTTACTTATAGAGATAGGATTGCTTGTTGAAAATTGAGATGTAATGTGTGATTAAACACATACTTGTTTGTTATGCTTGTGGTTCAGTTCTGTCATTATAACAATTCAGCCAGTGCAGGTGTGTTACTACGGTCTGGAAGATGATGTCTGATGGCAGAATGAAAGGAGAAGCAAAAGCCTGTGGCTGTGTAAAATTACTTTTTTTTTTTTGTGTGTCATTTAGTTGTCTAAATAAATTAAGGTATTTTAGAAATTGTAGTTGATTGAACAGCAATCAGAAATTAGGCTCCAAAAAAATTAAACCTCATATTTTTAATTGGTATCTTCAGTGTGCAAGTGCCTGGTCCCTTTTATCTACTAATAATGTTTTAGCTTCCATTCTCATCTTGTGTCTCATAATCCCTGAAGAACGTTCGTGATGCCCTACGAATTGAGCTGGCTGGTAAGTTATATGTCTTTATACCTCTGGAGAAGTTTGATTGCAGGCTTTTCTGAAAATATTTCATTCCTAGCACTTCATTTATGCCCAGCCTGGTGTTAGAGCCTCTGCAGACATGCCAGTCTACTAAAATTGTGTCATACTGTGTCACAGTACTAAGAGAATTGGATCCTGGATATGCTTTTAAATTTATAAAAAAACTTGCAAAATTAAACGTTTAGCGGTGGGTGAACGCCAGCCTGTGACGCTGCTGTGGGTCGTGCGCTGCGGGGAAGAGCTCTGCACCTTCTGACCGATGCATCTGTAGGCTGGTGTTCTGCAGAAGAGTAAACGGGGTGGGAAGGGGATTACTAGAGCACAAATACCAATCGCTTCATGGTTTCTTGTGCTGGGTACCATGTTCTTAAACTTGTTAGAGTAATGCCTGGTAGAATTAAGCTACACTTCACTACTTAAATCAAGATTAATTTTAGCCCATTGTTTGTTTTTTTTAATTAAAATGGCTCAGGAAAACCTTTGGTTTGAAATATTTATAACTGCTTCTTAGTTTTGCACACAAATTTCAGTTGTATTCTGATTTAAGAAATTTTAGCATTCCACTAGATGGCTCTTCAATGTCCCTTTTGCAACCCACATCTTTAGTTTTGTTTCAATATTTGTTGTTGTATTTTTTTCAATCTTTTTCCTTTTTAGGTGTTTTCTAGGTTTCCTGGACTTAGGCTCTGCCCCTCTCAACCTCCTGTGATTCATCGTGCGCTCCAGTTGGCACTCTGTCAGAAGGCTTGACTCATACTTACCTTACAGTTCAGAACTGCTTCTCCTTGCAAATAGTAAAAAAAAATAAAATCACAAAACAAAAAAACCAAGAAAAAACACAAAAATGGAACTGAACGATGTCTCACTTTTTCCTGGATTGCTGTGCTTTTAAATTGAAGTGTTTAGGAAGCTGGGTCTTAATTAGGCTTTAGTGGAGGTGCGATAGAGCAGAAGTAGTGTAATTGCCCATTATATTTCACTGAAAACGCCATTTTGGGTGTCACCTGAGTCATCTTGGTGCTTTCTGAGGTACCTGCTGCTTTGCAAGGCTCACGTGGAATATTTGTGAGACTCAGTAGTACCACGCAACAAGGAAGGCTGAGCAGGATGAAAATCAATTTTACTCTCAGAAATGGAGTTCAGTGCCTGCTTTTTTTAATGTGTGACTTGGGTTGAGAGGAGGAGGACTGAGAAGAGTAGTTCCGGTATTCTGTTCATTGATCATCTCATGAAGAACTGCACAGCACTGCGTCTTCTGAATAGAGAAGGGCAGACCTTGGGGAGCTGGCGACTGGTAAGACACTGGTGCAAGTTTTCTTTGCTGGCCTTAGCACCCCTTGCAATCTTAAGTTTTGCATTTCTAGCTTGTTTTCCTTCTGGTATTTTGCCGGTATTACAGATGGGGGGTATTGGCATGTTCTTAACAACAACCAAACCCCACCACCACCTGCCAATACCTAGAAGGTTATGAGAAGACGGAAGTTCTTCAATAAAGCTGTTACTGTGGTTGTCATAGGGAGCTGCAGCATGGAGCCATCGAGGTCCTCCGGAACCGAGGTGGCTGTGCTAGATTATAATGTTTCAGGTCTGATAGAGTGGTATCGTGCCAGGATGTCCACGAATGTGTCCGAGCTGTTTGCAGAGTGGATGTAACTTTGAAAGCAGTATGGTCATACTTGTCTTGCGCTTGATTGCAGAAGCCTGGGCCTCAGGTGGCTCAAACTCTGCCTGCGGCTTCTGCTTTGTTTGCAAATATGTCAGGCCCTGTTACATATGCATCCTTTCCAGTTTCCCTCAAGAGCCTGTGAGAGGGAAGTTCCTGATTTTGCCCAAACCTAAACAATAAAAAAGTGTAGCTTCGCTTGTGGCGTTTCAGCTCTTGGTATGTTTTGCCATGGAGGTCTGTGCTTGTCTCTTTGTGCTTCCTCTTTGTGTGTGACCCTTTCCCCTTTAGGCCAAGACCTTTTCCCCTTTTGATGATGACTTCTCAGAACTTGGTCTTCCAGCCTCCTACCAATCTTAGGTTTACAATAAGTAAAATCTTTCCAGTTCTGTTCCCTTTGGTGGGTTTTTGTCCATGGTTAGTGGCAGAACCTCCTGACATCACTTAGAGCCTTGGTTAATGCCTGAGGTGTGGCAGAGGTAGGTAATGTTTGAGGTGATGCTGCTTCATTGACTCTAAATACCTTCCTGTTCTGGTGAGGTCTTGCCACCTCTGCAGTACTGTTATCTTAGCATGGGTGAGTGCCAGCTTGTAAGATTTTTCCACCTTCCGGTACAGGAGGTAGCAGAAAGCAGAAAGGATGAATCAAGCCTTTATTGGCACTGGAGTTTTGCCCTATTGTCTGAGTCCTAAGTATGGTAATCTGCTTTTTGACACAAATTACGCTTCTTGTGACCCAAGAGTTTAGCAAGGTCCAGAGTTCAGCTTGGTTTGAGTGAGCTTTAGAGCTTTGTACCTACACACTGATGGCAGAAACCCATCAACCACTGTTACTTCTTGGAACAATTAACGTGGTCGGGTCCATTTGAGGCAAGTGTTTTTCTTCTAGATCCTTTGATCTCTCGCCTGTGCTGTATCATCAGCCTGGCCTGATGTATGTCTCTTGATCTCTTTAGGGATCCAGAGGTGAATATTTCTTTGGTTTCATTCCTTTTTTAGGGAAATAGTGTGTTGTGTTCACAGCTGTCAGGTGACTCTTGAATCATAAAATTCATAGTTTCTCTAAAATTGGTGGTCGTTTTGTGTTTGCTGCTTGTGGTGATTGAAAGATGCTCTTGGGGGAGCGTGGTGACGCACTGCCTCCTGTGACAGCACCTTGTTGATACCTTGACGGGTGTCATCATTTCGACTCGCGTAGGCAACAGATCTTGCAGCCTGGTTGGTTGTCATTCATGTGGGTACATCAGACTCGTTTAGGATTTTAAATCCTTGCCTGTTTCTAGTGGATTCGGCTTTAAAAAAGAGTAAGTAAATGCCAGTTAATGTCACAGCTGCACAACTTTATGAAATGCCCGTGTAGGCATTGGTGAAGTGAATGTTGCATTTTATTTTGGCTGCAGAACATCCAGGTTGACCCATCTTTGAACAGTTTCTCTCCCAATGGGAAGTTTGGAAAAAAATAATGAACTGTTCCAGAGTAGCTGGGATTTCTTAGTATTCTGCATGCTTAAAAGAAGTTTCCAACATATGGTAGGAGAAACAGTTAAAAAGAAGAAAGCCTTACCAGGATATGGATATTTATTACTTATCCTGGACCAGGCCTAAGACAAATGGGTATCCAAAGAGTAAAGGGTAAAAATAGCTTCAGTCAGCTCTGGCGGTGGGTCACACTTGTTGCAGTGTAGCGGTAGCTCAGGTAACCGTCGCCTGCCTTCTTTCCAGGTTCAGTCCCAAGTTTTAGGTTATAGACAATTGTACAGATGCAAAGAGTTATAGCTTATTGTGAAAAACTGCTCAGGATCTTTCCAAGTGTACCTCAGGATACAGGATATTTGATGGCATGTAAAATGGATTACTTGCTGCATTTCACTTACTTTTAGCTTTACCGTCCCAGAGAGGCAGGAGGATAATGTAACACCTTCTTGGTCTAATTGCAGTTTCTTTGAACTGTGCGTGTATGTGACAGCTGATTAGCTATTTACACATAAATATTACTAACTAGCAATCTCAATTAATGAAGAGGACAGCAGAGCCTTTGTGAAGGGTTTTTTTTTTTATTGACGTTATTTGTAATAAAGAGAGATCTCGTTTGCTGCTTTTGCATTTGCTAAATGCCACCTTTCTCTTTTCCTTGGTGATCCTTAGAGGACCCGTGCTCTGTTATAACAACTTCTCCTGTTTGCAATATAATTATTTCTACTCTTGTCTGGTTTTAGATGGTGAAAGATAGACACTGTGATGGCACTAATGCACAGACTCGGAACGTGAACTCTGATGGCAGGTACTTGTATCTGGTCCCGGTGGTCTGACGTTTCTGGGGAAGGTTTTAGGTGTTGTGTGTCTCTTGGCCATAGTTCTCTCTGTTCTCAATTTATTGATTTCAGTGTTGATCGAGATGTTTGTCTCTATAGCATACCCAAGAGCTGCACTGCGACAGAGAAGGTAAGTTTGGGGGGGGGGGGGGGGGGGGGGGGTTGACAGCCAAGCCCTCAGTAGTTCATCTGTTCTGGGGTTTTTTTCTGATATAATCGTTCAAGTTTTATGTTGGATTTATGGGCAGATGTTGGATTGATCAGACAGCTGCTGAAACCATAACAAAATGTCATGTAACAGGGCATGTTTTTAGCATTGGGGAGGAAAAAAAGACCAATTTGAGAATTAGGTTTATAACCCTTCCTGAAGTGTTTCTTTTGTGTCCTTTGAGATACAGACCTAGATGCAAAGTCACCAGTCTGCTCAGTGAGGTATTTTTCCTCTTCGTTTTCCTGATTGAGAATTAGTGCCTGTGTAGTGCTTGTTGCTAGAAACTATTGAGTTGCTCGAGTTCATTTATTTTTCTGTTCCAAGTTCAGCGGGATATTGCTCTGTGCTCTATGACGGGGAACCGCTGGTCGCTGTTAGCTGTGCTTCAAAGACAAGAATTCCTGGGTTTGGTCAAGTTTAGGTCGCATTCGTTCTGAAGCCTAACGAAAGCATTAGCTAATACATATCTTGAGTCTCTGTTTTGGGTTATAAAGGACTTGCTTGTGATCCTTGTTTTAATAGGTAATTAAGTGTCTGGATTTCTTCCTTATGTAACCAAGGAAATAGTCTCAGATATGTTTTGCTAGGTAGAACCATGTGTACACAACAAGGACTTGTTATTCATGGGGGAAAATTTAGTATAAGAACTTGAAATCTAGATTACCTTCAATTAAAATAAACAAAACTCTAGGAAATACAGTATCTTAATGCCACAGCTGGGAAGAATGATGTAGAAATTCTTGTATCTAAGTCTTGTTTTAAATGTCACTAAAACTACGCATACGATCTGTACTTTTGCAGTAAATGTAAAACATGCCACGAATTAGCTGTCTTCTGGAAGAACCCCAGCATCTGCCTGTCATGGCAAGTGATCCAAGCAGTGACTTATGCATGTTAGCGGTTTCAGGTGGGTGCGTTCCGTGTCTTCTCTCTTGTTCTATGCGGTGTACTAGAAACTGCACGTGCCTTGTATAATTTGTTTCCTACCTGGTCCTCTTGTAATGTCCAGTTTTTCTAATAAACATCTTTTGAAGTCATTGGTTTGTGGCTGTTTTCCAAGGGTCTGATGTTCTCATGTGTTGCTTGTTCTTAGTAACGTACTCTCTTTGGATCATGCAGGGAAGAGGAGAAGAGAAACTCATCGCTTCCTGTGGGTGGGAACTTTATTTTAAGCTGACAGGTCAAAATGCAAGACCTTATCTAATAGTTTCTCTGTTTTTAATATTTTCTTGGAGTGTCCTGATGCTTCAGATCAGACAGAAAACCATTTAAAGCAAACTCGAAGAAACTTCTCATGAAGCAAAATTAATTCTGAGTGTTTGGAAAACAATGATGAAACAAATTGGAAGTTGTGATTTTATTCCTGTGAAGTGCCAAGTCCTGCGGGAAACTTCAGCCATACGAAGTTCAGAATTACCTCACACTTACATGAATACCAGAGGGTTTGGCTTCATGTGTGCTTGTTAGTTTTTGTTTCAAAGGAGGACTGAGCAGAATGCACCATGGGGTGTTCAGCGTGCAGTACCTCACTGCGTTGCACTGTTCCTCCCTCTGCTTGTTCCCAGGGAGCAGGGGCAAAGTGGCCTGTGTGCCTGCGTAGATGGGTTTTCCAGAGGTGAGAATGTGTGTGTGTACACCTGTATTTACTTAAAATTCCCATTCTTCGATAGAAGTGTTCTGGCATATTGTGTAGTCCAGTTTGGCTTTGTTTTTCATTTCAGCTGTGCAGACATTACCAGAATCAGTCAGAAAAACACTCTTTTTTTCCATGCTTAACCCTTTTTACATGCAATGTTGTACTAATCTTGCTAAACAGCAGGAATGAACGTTTCCTAAAAACAGCTACGGAAGTGTAAGTTCAGGAGCTGGCATGAGATTATTTTGGAGACTTGGCCAAGAAAGCAGGAGTAGAGTTAATCCTGTAACAAATGTGTTTGGCAAATTAAAAAAAAACCACAGAGTTTTGAAGTTTGACTCAGCTCTGACCATCTTCAAACAAAACCTTCTCGAATACCTCGATTTGGCACATTAGTGCTGTGTATGCAAGCCTCCGAATGCAGCTCTGTGGTCCAAACTGGTGTGGCATGCTGGCAGGCAGCTCGCTCCCTGGGAAGGAGGATGGTGTGATGTTGCCTTCAGTCAAAATTCAGTGGATGTGTCTTATTATGGAAAAATTTTAGGCTGAATCTTGTAGGTTTACCATCCTGTCGGTAACCAAGCATATTGCTTTCACGGAGCAAGAGAAGGAGACACTTGTCAACCATGAATGGCCTGGAGGAATTATTGGCTGCTTGAGGATGAGAGGACATCTGCTGCCCTTTGAATCCACCAGAACATGAATAAACATATTTTATATTTGTGTGAATTCCTGCTCTTTGTAAAGGGACCCGGGAACTGGAAATAAACCTTGTGTTAAGTTGTATTCTGGGCAAGGAAGAGTGCTGAGAGGGTAAGTTCAGTGTGCAAATCCTCTGGTTGTTCTCCTGGCTGAAGAACAGCAGTGATGCAGCAAGCTGTAAACTGCAGCTGGGAACAGTTCTTGTCATTGCAGACCTTGGGCTGATGGCGTTACTTCGATTTCTGCTACGTTTTGAAATGGTAAAGTGAGTGGTCAAACCAGATGCCACACGGTAAGAATAAGGATTGCTGAGGCACTGCAGGGAGAACATCGCCCTCTTCAGAGCTTTTGTTCCTCATGCTGTAAACCTGAGATTTTCCAGTTAGCACTGCACCATTAAAACTGAAGATGCGTGTTTAAACATGCCAGGCAGTTTTGCCATGCTTCTCTGCAGCTTAGTGTGTGCACCCCTGGGTAAATCCAGCTCAGCCCGTGTAAGCATATCCAGGCTGGGATCCTCCCGGCGTGCCCTGGGACGCTCTGGTTTAACCGATGTCCTCTGAGGGGTGTAAGCCATAGACTGAAAGTACTTTTTTATCAGGAAAACAACATGGTATATTTAAAGGGGTTTAAGGTAGGAATTAAGCTTTTTTTTTTTTTTTTTTTAAATTTCTTGCTCCTAGTGTGCAAATTGCTTTCATAGTGATAACAATCAGTCGTATTGGAGTAAGAATTGGTTAGAATTCCTATAGGGAAGGTACATAAGGCACAACCCCCCCACCCCTTTACTTGGTACTGTACAGGCTTTAAGGTGTGTGGTCTCAGTATTTAATTTTATTTTCCTCCTGACAATTCAATTTTATCAGTCGTAGCCAAAATTCTTCATGCTGTGCAGCTCTCACATTTTAAAAATTGACATATTTAGGTCTCCTATTTTAGGAGACTTGAAAGGACTTTTTATTCCCACCTACTGGCTTTCAAACTAAAATTTGTTGAGGGTTTTTTTTTGTTTGTTTATTTGTTTGTATTTTGACTTACACATTTGCCTCCTTGAAGTGCACACAGAGGCGGGCAGATGCGTTAGAGATGTGCTTAAAGAAACAGGCTAACTGATCCCGTGCCAGAAACTCATTGACATTGCAAAGGTCGAATCATTCCCTATATCATTTTTTTACCTGAGAAAATACACAAAGGCCAATATTTGAATTTTTCTCTTCAGAAGGAAAGCTGAAAACTTTGACAATACACTAAACTGTGAAAAACAGTGTGGAAATCTCACTGCTGTAAGCTGAGGGGTGCGTGCAGCCTGTTCTGCTGGGTTTGTACCGGGGGCTGCACGGAGAGAGCCAGGGCAGCGCTGGGGAGCTCCGACCTGCCTCTGGCGCCAGCGTAACTCCAGAAACAACAGTTCCCAGTCAAACTAGCAGCAGCCTTGATGATAATTTCTGGATTTTGTGTTCCTGGGCCTGCCCTTCATCTAGGAGGGGCTTTGCGCAATGGAATCGGACAATTCTTCGGTAGAAACTCGTTACTAATGCTTTCTCCTGGTCTGTGCTGCATTTAACTCCGCTGATGAGACTCTGTGGGAACTGGTGCTGCTAGCAGCCTGGCTTCCCGGGAGTTGTTAACGTTGCTGCCGTTGAGTGTTTCGGATGGTCGTGGAAGCTGGGCTTGTAGAGCAATCTCTTACCAGGATCACTCGAGAAGAGCTTGTTGCTGGACCACGGTGGCCTCGTGGCGTTACGGAGCAGCTAGCACAAAGTTAAATGCCACGAACAGCTCGGGGGAACGCGAACTACCTGGAAATGATGTAAAAAGGTTAAACTAAAGGAAAGTAGGTGGTAATGATTGTTTTCCTGTTGATAATGTAACGCACTATCAGTTGTGACCTGATGATCGCTCCCAGTGCTGCAAAGATTCATGCTTGGTTTCTGCTTTGGATTTCGCTGTTTACACTTCTTGGTGGTGCTTTTTCCTGTACTTTATCCATATGCAGCTGCTTTTTTGCCTTGTGATGAAGTTGTTCTTTCCTGAGTCAAATAAATGGATTTCCTACAGTCTTGAAAAAACAGAACAAAGAACCCCCTAATAAAATCTCTTTTGATCATGACCTCCCTAGAGCCACAAAATACTTCAGATTGTAGCTGTACCTGCCACAGTCCCCTCTGCCTCTGAGGGACTGTGTGTGTCCAAAGACGCTGAATTACAGCTGTGAGAGGGCTGGTGTGTGCACAGTGACGGGCAGGATTGGACCCCAGGACCTGATGTGGGAGGGTGAACGCAGCCCGGGAGCTCCAGGGCTGCTGTTCCTAGATGAGGAAGGCTTTCTGAGTTTTTGGAGCGTATGTGCTATTGTTTAAGTAAATGCTTAAAAGGGCAAAGTCAAGTCAATGGCAGCCTAGGGTGGCACGCTCGTTGATGCAGGGTGGAAGCTGGGTCCTTGTCTGCCTTCCAGGCTTCGACCTGACCCGCTCTTGTGTGAACCTCTACCACGCGCTGCAGGGTTTATGGCCAAAAGGTCCTGGAGAATTGCACGGCTCACGCTGCACTGATCTTCTTGGAACCCAGCAGGAGTGCAGGGTCTCTGGGCATGTGCTCAGGGCTGTGGTGCGGAGCTGTGTTTCCTTCTGTGCCCAGGCAGGATTTGCGTTAATAAGGAAGATGCATTGCTGGGGCTGTCATGGCTGCATTTGCGCAATGCTGTGCTCAAATTAAGCCGTTTATTTTTGCATCTGGTGTGATCAATGGAAAGAAAAAAAAATAATTGAGAACTGAAATTAATTTCTACGCTGGAGGCAGTGGAGCTTGGCTGTCTTCCTAGATGCATTGTTTTTGGGGCACCTGAGCTGGTGTGTTTCAGATCTGGTACCAGCCTCAGCCTGTCCTGTCTCCTGACTTGCAGCATCGCCAGCAGCACGGCAGAGGAAGGACAGCTTTAATGCTGCAATAGAGAGGCACACGACCAATGTGCTTTAAGCCCTTTGCAAAACCACGATGATCTTTAATTGCCAGCTGGCCTGCAGAAAAATATGCTATGAATATTTAAGCACACAGGGCCTCTAAATCTCTCAATCTTTTCTTGATCTCATGGTCTTCTACCAGGACAGAAGAGATACCTGTTAACCTGAAACATCAGACAGAGCCTGGCCACAGGAGGTGGGGCATGATGCAACAGCAACCACACAGCTCCTTGAAGAGCATGATGGTGCTGACCAGAGGAGGTAGCAAGATTCAACGCCTCCAAATAACGCCTTGGGAGTTTCAGATTGGACACAAGCAACATCTTTGTGAGGAGAGCAGTGCAACAGTGGGACAGGCTGGGGAGATCTCCATCCCTGCACTCTTGAGCTTGGGTAGGGGATTGCCCTACTTCAGGCTTGAAGTTGGGCAAGAGATCTGCAAAGGTACTGTCCAACCACCAGGAAAGGCCTCTGCTGCAGAGTGGAATGAAAACCTGCTGCCATCTGAAGAAAAAAATATTTATTAACACCACACACCTCCTTTTTTTTTTTTTTTTTTAAAATAGCAGGTTTTACTTTGGGCTGTATGAGTGATGCTCTTCAGCCATCCTTGCTCTATCTGAAAGTTGTGGTCTTGCAGGTCATCAGAAAGTAAATGTGAGAAATGATGCAGGTGTGATCCCTATTTCCCGAAGTGGCAAATAAGCAGCAAATGGAATAGGGGATGGCTTTAAAAAGAATAATAAAAAATTCTCCAAACCCTAAACTCCAAAACTTAATCTCTTTGGTTATAAATAAAGGATGTTGTAATGTCCCTGCCCACAGTGCTTTTGTTTTCTCTGCACCAGTGAGGAAGGGGGTGGGGGAGAATAAGATTGAGAAATAGCAGCTAGCACTGTCCAGGCACTGTCCCCTAGCTCCAACATCAGCCATCCCGTCTCCTGGGGAAACAGAAGTAACAATCTTCTCCTCCTCCCTTTGGCCCCTGCAGCCCCTCTTGGCCCAGGTCAGCAGGACCCACATGGTCCTCTGCTCAGTTCCTGTAACCTGGTTCCCTGTGTCTCTGCTGGGAAGGTCCAGGAGGGGTTTGATCACTGATAAACTACTTTGCATTTTAAGGAACAGCTTCAAACAATGCAATAAAAGAGCTGGTTATGTCTGTCCTGCCCCATATCATGTCTCTAAGATTTGACACTTCAGATAATAGAAAAATATTAACATGTATGATGGATGGAGGAGGCTGTGAACGTGGGCTGCTGGCTGCTGGTGTTCAGTGCCACACTAAACGTGGGGATGCACGTGGACATCCGGAGCTTGGTGCTGCAGCAGTCGCGGGGTGGAGGCCCCATCTTTTTGGCCTGTCCTGGTACAGGACAGGAACTCTGTACATGATGAGAAAGGAGAAACTGGAGAAATATCCTCTGAGAGTGCCCTCGTAGGAAGTTTCAAAGCTTGTGAATTGAAGTCCACATGTAAGTTTGAAGCTGAATCTTTGACCTCAAATGACAGAAAATGGAAATTTGGGAGCAGAAGGTGCTGTCCTATCCTGATGTTGCACAAAGTCCTGCTCAGGGCTTTGCAAGCGGGGAGACAGAATGATAATAAGGTTAAAAAACCATTATGGTCAAAGGCAATGGAAGACCTGTCCTGCAGCATCCTCAAGTGCATCCAGTGTCTGTAGGAGGGGAGAGAGCTTTGAACAGGAGAGCTGGACCACAGGAAGGGCCAATACTTTGGTAATAAAGGCAGCCTGTACAGGAGGGATGGAGTTCTGCTGGTGCTTAACAAGGACATTAGTGAGATTTGTGTATTGAAGAATGGGTAAAAAACGTAAAGAGAGTTCTGTGTCCCCTTTAAAGGACAGGACTGGGGGTGGAAACAGTCTTGTCAGAAGGATGGGTGATGTGTGACCACGTTTTTTGCGTATACTGCTGAGTGAGGATGAGAACCGGGCTGAAGGGCTTGGGGATCTGGGCAGCAAAACCAGGGATGAAGTTGTGTCAGCTCTCACTTGGTGTAGAAGACCATGGTATTGGTGCTGGCTGCTGTTGATCAGCAGTGAGACCCTAGAGCTAGGACAGGGGATGCAGCACAGGCAGCTCAGTACTCAGGAACAGCCAAAAGACAAGTTGGGAGTTATGAACCACTGTAAAGGAATAAAGACCTCAAATGAAGCCAATTACCGGACTGAACTCCACCCTGCGTAGTGCTGCTTCGTTCTGACCCTTTCCATCCATCACTTGTTCTTGGTGCTTTGCCCCTCTTTAGCTTTTTGAAGATGTTACTCAAAACACTTTCTATTCCTCTGTTCGCCAACGTGAACAGAGAAGGGCGGCAGCGCCTGCAGCGTGCAAAGGAATAGAAAGGAGAGGTTTGTTAGTGTTTTCACTCCCTAAGAAATGCAGTCCTCTTGCTTTTTCTGTGCAAGGAGGGCATGCTGCTGTGATTTGCTGTCAACTTACAGCGTGTGATCCTTCCTCATTTTCAAGCTTATGAGTCAGGGATTGTATGTGGAAAACATAGCAAGACAGTAAATTATGTTTTTCACGTAGATTTTTGCTTTTTCTCTCTCAAATGTGGTTTTTTTTGTTGTTGCTGCTGTTGTGTTTTTCCTAGCTGGGCAATTCAATTGTGGGTAAGAAAATGTTGCGTGTAGCTGAATTAGGGAAAAATGTGGAAATGAGGAAGGATTGTGGGGAGGGAGCTTCAAACTGTGGAAAAGAGATTGAAAAAGTCTTACATGTGTTAATCAATTAAACTGGGAATCTAATCGGTTAAAAGAGTTTCTGCTGGAGCAGCATGCCAGCTGGGGAGTGCTGTGGTCTGTCTTCCAGGCAGATGAGCCCTGCCAGGCTGCTGGACTGAGCTGCACAGCTGCAAGATGCAGGCTGGCTCCGTCCTGCCTTTGAGCTGATGTGGAAGGATGGGGCTGCAAGCAAAATGTTGGGAGTTTGCTCTGCAGAGCCCCTCACGCACCTGCACGGGGACTGTGAACATGCTCTAGAGCACTTCTCCAGGACAGTGTGTCTTCTCCCCTGCACAGCTGCTGCAAAAAGCCAAGAGCAGGGGCAGGAGATCCTCCAGATGTCTGCCCATCCTCAGCTGATGCCCACTTTAAAAGTCTACGTATTTCACAGGCAGAATCACCACCTCACGCCTATGGGTTGTCTTAAGCTTTGTGCTTTTGGAGGTTGCAGCCATGTGTGGTTGGCCTTACATGATCTCTCCTGGGAGACGAAGGGAACAGTGGAGAAAGGGATCAATACTGGACCTGGGTTGTGGTGGTTCCTTTGGCATCTAAAGTACAGGTGGTGCTGAGCAGTGGGCCCCAAGGAAAGGAAAGAGATGGGGGTTATTAAGGAATAACCTTTCTATCTTTTTTTTATCCATCAAAAAGAAGCTAAACTGGATATGAGCCATTTCTTTTCCCTTTGCATCGAGTCGAATATCTCGTAGCCTCGTGGAGGTGCACATAGTTCAATCATAGTATGAAGTTCCTTTCCTTATGTGGACCTGCTTGGGTCCAGTCCTGTATTACCCTTCCTGTAATTCCTAAATAGCTTCAGGTTAGCTACAAACCAAACAGGTTTGTTGTTCTTTATTGCACCCAGCATATAAAGTTCGCTGTTGAACCTCCATGATTAAGTGGAAGCTGGTAACATCCAAATGCTGGCAGCAGAATAAATGTGTGTGCAGAGAGGTGGCTGTGTGCACGTGTGCTTGTGCATGTCCGTGTGTGTGCACATCTGTGGTGTGCCAGCCCTGGTTAGAAACCGAAGCAGGCCTCCTGGGCTTGAACTTCAGTGAACTCCCGCTATCCCCTTTGTGAAACCATCTGCATCTCCGTGACAGCTCCTCTACCTGAGTATTGTCTGCTGTGATGATCTGTCTTATTATCTGTCTGCCACGGCTGCCTAATTGCCGCCCACATTTAAGTTCTTCCACCTAGCTCCCTCCTACACCAAAACCTGCAGTGCCTTCGAGGGAGAAGGTCTTCACACTTAAATTCTGTGAAAACCTGTAATTCCTGTGCCCTGGCTGCCTTGGCAGAGATGCTGTGGCTCTGCCTGCGCTTCCCTGGCTCTTTGCACCTCTATGAATGTAGGAGCTACGTCCTGTGGGGCAGAAAGTGTCTCAAATCAGATTAGATCCTGAGGCACCTCGAGTGCATTAAAATAGCTGGAGCTTCATGATTTAAATGTGCAGTTGGCCTCATCTTCCTTGCGTGACTTGGGAATGATTTTCATGCATCCTGTGTGCCTGTGCCATGTGGGGTTACGGTGCTGGGAGGCGACTCCCTGGTGCAGGGCTCGCAGCTGGGCTCCCTTGAGAGTGGTGCTGGAGAAATCCAGGACTAAACCCATGCTGGGGCTAGCTCTCTGGCTTTCTTCTTTTTTTTTTATCATTAGCAAAAAAAAAGTGTTTTCCTGGGTGGTTGGAGGTATGGACCCTGGTCACAGCAGGTAGAGGGGAGAGTTGCAAAGTCACATTGGCTGCTTTGTGATCTGCCTATATAGACATAAGTGTATTATATCCATGTTTAGATATGATACACACATGCTAAACCCAGAAAGTCTCCTGTTCCAGGCAAAGCCCAACATGGTGGCTGTGCCTGGAGAAATGGGCAAGCCAGGCCCTGCAGGCAAGGACCTCCTTTCTGAACACGCTCCCCTTTGAACTGTGGTGTTTTTCATTACTTGGTGGGCTGGATGGATGGTCCGGATGTCCTTATATTTGTAGAGGCACTGGACATGCTGTGTTCCCTCAGGGTGAATACAAGACACATCTGTCATCACCTAAGACAGGAGTGGTCTCCCTGTGGACACTGGTCCAAAGGTAGCCTGTGAAGACCCTGCCAGACCTCTTTCCCAAGGACCACCCTTCCTCAAAGGCCAGGCGGGGGCCAGCTGTTTCCAGCTGCAGGCTTTCGTGGTGCTCTCTTCCCCTTTTCCTTGTGGATGTGCATCCAGTTGCACAAATGTTGTGCCAGGAAGGCTTGGGGCTGGGCTGCAGAAGCTGCTCTCGGGTGGCTGGTGCCTCCTGAGCTGCAGGTTCCTGGCAGGAAACAGTTGCCTGCAGGATAATGTGTGCAGTGAAGACGCGGTTTCCAAGGAGACACATGCAGTGAAGATGCTGTGACCTGTAAACGCACAACTCCACTGTGTGTCTGGACATGACTGTGTGTCCTTGGCAGGGCTGAGGGCTGCCAAAGAGGACCAAGTGGGAATACTTTTCAAAGGGGATCTGGCTCTCTTGGCACATTCAGAAACCTCTGAATGGGAGAAGAGATTAATGTGGAATCTGTGTGTCCCTTCAGAGATGTTTTTTTACTGAAGCGTGGCTTCAGCATCTCCCTGGCATGGGAGCAAAGGAGCTCTGTTTCCGCTCTCCTGGCTCTCCAGGGCAGAGCAGCTCATCTGTCCTCAGCCTTTTGGTTACAAACTTGGGAGAAGCCACACTCCTGCTTTAGGAGATTTGTGTGAAATGGTGATGTGTCCTGGTGGTGCCCTTTCTTGGGGACTGGCTCGGGCATGGGTCAGCTGGCAGTGGCTGGGGTTGGTTCTGCTTCCCCAGGCCACCAAACGCTTCTGTGAGGAGGGGATGAATAAAGCAGGTTGGACTCACGGCCTGTGTCCCATGCTCATCCCTGAAAAAAAAAGATTCAGGAATGTTGCTGCCAGCACATTTCGTAGATGTTGCCTAACTGTGACAAATATCATTCACCTAAGGCAATTGGGCAAAAGAAATCTACCCGTCTTGGCTTGTTATAAAATCTTCAGTGTTTGCACCTAGAGAGGGGAATGACTTTGAAAACTCCCTACGAGATGTGTACAGAAAAAAGGCTGCTGTCTGCAGGGCTGGGCATCCTGCCACTGTGGATTGTGGTTGCTGTGAGGACCGTGCAAAAATCAACCCAATATTGCCCTCGCAATAGCACTGCTGGCCAGAGGCCGTGTCCTGGGGAAGGTAGGAGCCCTGTGCTGTCGCAGCCCTGGAGGCAGGCGCATGATGCAACCGGCTCTCGAAGCTCTTGGTGGCTGTCAGGATATGTGACGCTTCCTGCAAGAGCCTCGGGGTCCTCCGGGCTTGTGGCAGGCATGATACCCACCTGTTCCTCTGCAGGAAGGTTGTGGTCTTCAGCACAACAAAGATCAACTGGCTGCAGCTTTTTGTTCTGTTACCCATTTCTAAAGTTTCACAGTAAATAAAGACCTGTGGTGAGACAGACCACCGCCCAGTTGCAGATGGCTGGTGTGGAACTCCGGTAACGAGTGCATGTCGCAAACACCCGTCTTGACCGAGGGAGTGTCGACCAAGGGCAGACCCTGCAGAGGCAGGATGCCGTCTTGGGAGCCCATCCCCCTGTTCCTGAAACACACGGACAAACACCGTCTGTCTTCTGTACATGCGTGCCCATGAGAGCACGGTCAGCCCTGGAGAGGGACAGTGAGACCTCCAGAGCCCACTGACACATTCCAGAACATTCCGGAGCATTCCTGAGCATTCCTGAACACATACCTGCTCAGGTGACAAAACCCTGCCTATGGAAGGAGTGGGGTGGGCACATTGGGTTATAAAAAGGGGAAACACAAGTTTACGGCACGCGCTCACCACCTAAAGGATTACAACTACGAGCAGAGAATGTTGCTGGATCCTGGGGTGGTGGTATCATCCTCCCTTCCCCTTCCTTGTTCTCTCTGCCATTCTCTTTGTCTCTAACTTCGTTTTTGGCACATTGGGGTAATATCGTTGTAAGTTTTGCTATGATGTTATCTTTCGTAGTGCTGCTAAGTTTTAAGTATTGTTATAACTTTTGCCAAGCCACTATCTTTTGTAGTTCATCTGAGTTTTAAGTAAATTTGTGATTTGTTTGAACCTCTAGAGTAATTGTCGTTACTCCTGATTACTGCGCAGAGAATTAAAAGGTTAACCTCACCCTCACCCACTGAGTGGGACGGGACGGCTGGACTGTGCTGCCAGCTGTAGGCAGCACCAGCTGGTTGGTGTTCACTGCAGCCACAACAGTCTAAATTTTTGCTTTTTAGTATCATTTTTTCATCTAATTTTTATTGTACAGGGAAGCGGTAAAATAAAATATGGGCATTGTTCATGTTCACATTTTGTCTCTTCTGTTGGCTCTGTCCAGGTGGTTTGAGGTGAAGTGAAATCAGAACAAGGGGAAGTTGTAAGGGAAGTTCCTGATGCATGGTAGTCTTTTAAAATATTTTCCATGCAGTCCTAACATATTCTGATTAAATGCTGCAGTGTAGCATCCTGGGGAGAGTGGTACAGAGGAGACTGCATGTCAGAGAAGAGGATTTTGATGATTTTGAGGGTCACAGGAATAGAAGTCAGACAAATGCAGATGTGCTGAGTGAGAGTAAAGGATGGTCCCTTCATGGGGAGATTTTGCACCATCCTTAGTCTGGGATGCAATGCCTTCTGAAGAGTCACTTCTGAAAATGATTATAAAACACAATTGCCCATGAGGTTCCTGCTAAAGCTATCTTTTTACAGGCATGTCTGCCTGTTTCTAATGTTTACAGAGACCCTGAGAAGTCTCCTGAGGAGCTCACAGGAAGTTTCGGGCAGTGGATGTTGCTAAACCAGCAGCAGCATAAGGAAGGCTCTGCCTGAGCAGTATGTGCACTGGGAGCAAACTGGGATTGTGGTGAAGGGGTTACCCGAGTTGCACAGAAAGCCTGAGGAAGACTTTCCCATACAGCCATGAACTGCTACGTGCTACTCTTGAGACGAAAATTGACAAGCTAAAGAAATGGGATGGGAATTGATGCGGAAAGCAAGAATCAGCAGAATCAGCTGCAGATAAAACATGAAGAAATCATTCCCTGTCCTGCAGCTGCAGTGTGCCTTGGGGAGCAACTTCCAGGCACTCTCAAAGGAGACCTTTGCTATGACACCAAGCTGTGCCAGGCTTGTCGCTTATCCTGTCGTTGTTCTGGCGGTTGTGTTCAGAGGACTCCGGGCTGGCTTTCTGCTTTAAGCAAGAGTCTGTCTCTTGCCAGGATAGGGACATGGGGCAAACACCTGTCTGCAGAGAACTGTCCCTCTGAGCTGTGTCCCAGCTCGTCAGTTATGGTTGGGCCTGGAGAGCCCTGTGCTCTGCTACCTGGTGGGTCCAACAAAGACGTGGGAAATCTCCTCTCTGGTGCTTGCAGGGGTGTGATGGGAGGACAGTGACCAAGCTTGCACTGTGGAGACCTTCCGGCGGTGGGCTGGGCTGGGAGGTGCCCTGAAGTCGGGCCAGCGTTCTGCTGCATCCAGAGAAAGAGGCTGCCTTACGGGGGTCAGACTTACCTGGCAGTTGCATTTAGACCCGGACTGAACTACAAGCAGAATAAGGACATAAGGAAGGGCCAGGACAGTGCATGCAGGACTGGAGTGAGTAATGCTCATGCAGCCCTTCAGTGCACCTCTAACAAGCGTGCTGTTGTAGGGCCGTTAGCACAAACATGGAGATGGGGCAGACTTGGTGGCCTGTGTCCTCTGCATGGCACACACGTTTCATTATTCACTTTTTTATGCCAGTCTTGGTGGGCAGTAGGATGGCTTTTATCATCTATTACCAAGGCATTTAAACGGCTAATTTTTATCCCAGGCAGGTGCATGTAACTCACCCTGGTCTATTTGATGTTGTTGTGCTGGCTCTTGCTAATTGTTGCAGTAGAAAGCTGGCAGGTGTTGGGAGATAAAGGCATTGATGGAGTAGCATTAGCTGTGATTTCCTGCACTGGAGGAATGAAAGGATAGTTGCAGAGAGGAAATCTCCTGCTGCTTATGCTGCAGAAATTGTTAAATCTGCTTTAGGCAGAGATAAGTGTGAGGGATCAGAAGGCTGAGGACAGAGCTTAAGTGGTTTTGTTCAAAGGCAGCTGCTGGGATTTTGTATAATGTAATTGATTTAGGAGCAGGTGCTTCTGTTACAGCCAGTGGGATGCAGGCAGTCAGGTGAGGCTCATAGGTTGAATCCCGAGTTACAGGAGCTGTGGTATTTAACACCCAGTAGCTCTGCAAGTGGCTCATTCTTCCTCACAGACGTCAGAAGGAAAGAGACAAAAGCCTAGTTTTAAATGAGGACACTAAAAAGTACAATACATCAGACACCTGGTGTGAGGAAGTCACTCTGATGCTGGGATGCATGGTATACAACAGAGATCTCCAGTGTCAGTGTAGGAGTGGTGCCGTGTGTTGCAGAAATGCTGAAGTCACATTACTGAAATAAGTGGCTCAACAAATAACACAGGGTCCTTTTGAAATGAAGTCACAGGCCTAAAAGCTAGAGGAACAGTGTTAGAATTGGCTCAGGACATGGAAGGACATTGGAAAGGCTGAAAGCAGGAAAAGGGGCAGCAAGGGAGACTTCAATTACCCCAGTAGAGATTGAGTGTGATGCTGAAGCTAAATTTAGGGGTACCATGCACAACTGCTTTGTGGAGCAGAGAGTAGGGAACCCACAAAAGAAGTGACTTCTGACACAGCCTGGTTAGTGCACAGGCTTTGATTCACTTGTATTCGATATTTGTGCAGGGGCAGTAAAATAACAAAGTTATCTGTAGTAGTGTTTGATGAAAAATCAAAATTAAAAATATTGTTTAAAATGTAATAAAAGAACAAGCCAAAGGGTAAATTACTTGCAGAAGGTGTGAAGCCCGTTTGAAGATAACATAGTGGAGGCTTATATCTTTTTTTATGAAAGCCATGATGGCTACTTAGCAAGGCTATGAAAGCTACTGGAAGTGAGAAGCAATCAGTGTAAAAAAAAGTGATCCTGATTTTACTCAGATAGCAGTGGGCTCTGAATTAGAGTCAGATGTTAGAAACTATTAGAAAAGCACTTTAAAAGAATACAAGACACACGTTTACAATGCTGTGTAAATCCCCGGTCTGTCTGTATAGTGGTGCTGTCTGCAGCTTGCCTGTTTCAAGAAGGTAAACTAGCTGGGGAGGAGGTCAGGAAAGGGCGGTGTGTTGGGTCTGGCTGAGAGGGAGGTGATTCTTCCGAGGGCAGCCCTCACGGTGCTGTGCTGTGTATTGGTAGCTAGCAAGGTGTTGATAACACACAAGTGTTTGGCTACTACTAAGCAGTGCCAGCACGCACCGAGGCTGTCCCTCCAACATTTCTCCCCCCCCTCAGCAGCAGGCTGGGGGTGGGCTGGGTCTTGGGAGGGGACACAGCCAGGAGAGCTGACCCAAACTGACCAAAGGGATATTCCATACCATGTGATGTCTGCTCAGCAATAAGCAGCTGAGAGATAGGGGGGGGAATGGGGGAGGTGGGCATTTGCCTTTTTACAACATTTGTCTTCCAGAGCAACTGCTACACATTCCGAAGCCCTGCTTCCCGGGAAGCACCCGGACATCACCTGCTGATGGGAAGCAAAGAATAATCCTTTGCTTTTTTGCTTTGCTTCCACACACGGCCTTTTGCTTTTGCTGTATTAAACTGCCTTTATCTTGACCCACGAGTTTGGGGTTGGTTTTTTCCATCTTATTTTTCTCCCCTCCCTGCCCTGCTGAGGAGAGGAGTAATAGAGCAGCTTGGTGGACACCTGGCATCCAGCCGAGGTTAAACCACCACAGGCAGCAAAGATAACAGAAGTTATGGCATAACTCGTATAAGAGAAGTGACTGAATAGATAAGGACAGCTCAAACTGCAAGGAAGATGCCTGAGGAATGTTAAGGATTATCCCAGGTAGATTGCAGGGCTCAGATCTCCTGTTACCTCTTTCAGAACAAGAGCTGGGGACATCAGAAGAAACTGGTGGATGCAAACCAAACCACAACTAGTCCTTGCCTTGGCACACAGTGAAGCACGTAGACATGGTTATGTAGGGTAGTATGGAGGTTAAGGATTTACACATTCTCAGAAACTTGTCTGAGAGGAAAACCTGCTCCAGCAGTACTGTTACAAAGACATCTGAGCCACAGATGAATTATAGAGGGGAAGGGTTTGTTGGGGAAGCATCACTAAATGCTGCATGCCCGGTACTGGCCACCTGAGCTGCTTTACAGAAGCAGAGGATGCTTTGACCCACACATCATCCTGCAAGAACACTGTGCCTTGAGAGCTCACCATAGCCAGTGGAAGAAGGTGGAGCCTGTGCAGCCTTGGGCCAGGTGAGGGACCTGGAACTTGAGCTGTGAGGCTGGTCTCAGCCACCTCCTCTTCCAGCTGATGGAGCAGGTCAAGGCAGCATCTGAGAGGGAGGTCTCCTGAGATAGCCTGTGCATTTGGGGAAAATTGCCTTGGAGAGCAAGTGGATCATACTCTTCTCTGTGATCAGGGGGCCACTGCCGAGCACGCGGTAGGGGGTGATGCCTGGACATGCAGTAAGGACTGGAAGAATGAAGCTTCTGCACCAGGAGAGTGCAGCCATGGTCTAGGTCACCAGAGAGGTGGGTCATCTCCATACTCTACCAAGAGGTGGCTAGACAAAGCCATAACCAACCTGATCTGCTTTTGGGGATAGTCCTGCTCCACACGGGAGACTGGAGTGGAAACCTCCAGGGATCCCCACTAAAGCACTGCTGTGATTCTGTGACCTGCCCCTTTGGGTAAGACATGGCTGGGTGGGAAGGAGAATGGAGGGCTCAGCTAACCCAGGCTAGCAAAGCTCCTTGAGCAACTGAGAGATCACTTGGTGTAAGTGTATGAGAGGTGTTTTCAGACTGTTTCCTGCTAGCTGTGCACCAGCCCTGCAAGCGGTACCCAAGGCTTACTATTGCCAGACTGCAGAGATGATTCCTTGTGTGTGAACCTACTTCTTACCCAGAGGACACCCTGATTCTCATGTCCTGTTGTCTCAAACAGCAGCTTTAACTGGATGTTTTCCAAAATGTTTCTCCATCCCAGACATCTCTAGAGCCATAGGAAGTTGGTTCAGAGTTGACAACTTGGATAACTCAAAGTGTATTGTAACCACATCATGTTAAATAATGCAACATATGGACAGCATGGAAGTTAATTTTTAAAAGGTTTGAGTTATACACTAGTTCCTCATTGCTTTCTCATCTGTGACATATTCTCCAACCCTCTTCCTCTCCGTGTTACTTAGATGCTATTGTTTTATGGGGATTTCTTACAGATACTGGTACTTTCATGTCTGGGTTTTTTTTATCCTGTAAATAATCACTGTTGATTTCTTTCTGCATTAAAAATAAGATTATTCCATAATTTTTCAACCAAGCCCACATAGTGTCTTGCTTCCTTATGAGGGAACAGTCATTGAGTTAAATTATTGATGAAGGCAACATCACTCCTGTTATAAAGTGCCATGATATTTCTAGCAAATATGCCTATGTTTCTTAGGATTTATATGGGGTTTCATCATACACCCACAGTTTTCACTGTTGACCTGGAGCCCAGGAACTGCCACATGCAGGGTAATGCAGTGCAGAGCGTCACTTTCTGGAGGTCTTGTGCAAAGTTGGACAGTGCCAGCCAGCTCAGCAGATCAGCAGCTCTGCTCCCCATTACCTGTCCACCCTTGAAGGTTTGCATTATTGCCAGGGTCTTGCAAGCTTCCAAAGGAGGTGCTGGGATGAAAGGGAGGATGGTCTGAGAGCTGCACCTTGGAAATGAGCAACAAGGAGGAGGGGAGCTAACTAGCAGCACATGGTTTGATCAGCTCAGTCATCCTATATCTCTGCACCAGCACAGTCAGTTGCGGCATCAGGTTCCAGCACTTGGCTGGGCTCTGAGGGTGGCTGCTCACTGTCAAAGCAGAAGACTGCAATGAAAAGGGGGCAGAGGCCCTGGATGGATTCATCCTTCATCCACTCCCATTAATAACCAAGGGCATTGTGGAAGATGGAATATGGAGAAGGCAGAAATTTGAAAAAGACATTAAGTTAGGAGAAACTGAAGACAAGATCAAAATGCAAGCTTACCTGGACAAACTGGAGATCTATTTGAATGACATAGGATGCTCTTTAGTAGAGATGCTGCCTGTTATCTTCCTGGCATTGAAATGATCAATGTACAAAGACAGAACAGGAAACACCACTCTGGGGAGCAGTCTGATGGAAAGTGCAGATTTATTCTGGACCTCAAGGTGAAAGTAAAACAGATGGATGATGCTGGTGTGGAAATGTGCACAAAATCATCTTCCTTTGCAATGAGAAGGAGAATCCAGAAGCACCCTGCAGGCAACCCCTGTGTGCACAAGGACATGGCCTGGGGAGACCCTCAGCATGGCTCTGGGGAGAGCACCATGGGCACAGGCCTGGGGGGGGTGTCTCCTTGATCATACTGGTGAGGAAGAAAGGCTAGCGGTGTTTGGTTGAATCCAGTAAGTCCTCACCAAGTTAACTAATCCTGGTCACAGCTTCTGGGCTAAGGACTCAAGCAATCTTTTCCTTAGAAGTCCTGTTCAATGCACATCTCAATACCTCTTAAACCAGGCCAGGGTTTGCTCTGGGCAAAGCACCATTTCAGGTGCATTGACATCAGTTCTGTGAGGTTTGCAAGGTATACAACACTTCAATTTGTTCAATTCAAATATTAATATCTAATTTACTTTAACATCCATTTACTGAGTCTGAGGAGTAAGGACTTTTGAGGAGAGACAAAGGTGGGTAGCTCACATGTCTGGATGCAGGCAGTTCAGGAGAGACAGGAGGAGGGTGTGAATTCTGTGTGCAAAGCCAGAGAGCACAGCCCATGTCTTGGGACAGGTGATAGCCCAGCCAAGAGCTTGTGTGTAAGGCTCAGAGGATGGACCAATGCAGATAACCGTTGCCTGATCAAAGAGAGGAAGCAAATGAAACCTTTTCCAGACAGTTGGAAAAACCCTTGCGATCACAGGTCCTGGTGCTCATCAGGAACCTCAACCACCCCAATGGGGCAGAAGAGAAACAGGGCTGGATGCAAGCAATCCAGGAGACTTCTGGACCATATTGGAGACAACCTATTTGTACTGATAATCAATGAGCCAGGAGATGCACTGCTGGATGTGTCACTCAGAAACAAGGAAGAGCTGGTTGGGGGTTGTGAAGGTGGAGATCAGCCTTTACAACAGCAATAGCTACCATAAGGTGGTGGAGTTTAACATGCTGAGAGAAGGAAGCCAGGCAAATCAAGACTTACAACTGTGGACATGAGTCCTGTGAAGAGTGTTTTGTTGCAGTAAGGTCTTTGGGCCCATATGACTATTTAAGGAAAGATTTATTCCTGGGGATGAGGTCCCTTGTCCTTCTCATTCTGTCCCTAATTTCTTGGGTCTGTTTGAGAAAGCCTTGCCTCTGATGATGTTCAAGTGTAACTGGAAATAAGAAGGTTGCCCATTCCAGGCAGGCGTGGGCTCACACACAATGGTGCTTCCACTACTCAAGGCATCCCTAGAGGGAATCTCAGGCCTCAGAAACAAATAAAACATTCAGCAGTTTGGCTACTAAAGAAGGACATTCTGGTTTTCCACTTGAGCGGTTTCATGTTGTGAAGTTTGGTTGCCTCAGGTGCTGTCTGGCATCTGACCACTTCTGAAATAGGAACAGACGCTTGCACTTTGGGGCCTGAGTGTAGCATCTAGAATGGAAAATGGTGATCATGAGAGGCTATGAAGGAGAAATGGTGGAGAGGTGATGAAGAGAGCTCAGTAAAGCCCTGAATGGGTTAGCTCTGTCTTAGTTTGTCCAAAGTAAACCTGACTGAAGTGTAAAGGGCAAGGCTTCACTTTCAGCGCTCACATCCTCAACCCCATCACTCCTCAGGCTGTGCTGGGATCTTCAAGTCCCACAAACCACAGATCCGTTGGTGGGCTTGCCCCAGGGTCTCTGCCTTACAAACAACACTGGCTTTGGTGTCCCCAAGTTGAATCTAAGCCTGGAAAGCATGGACTGATCGCTTGTTCCCCACATGCTCCAGGTTACAGTCTGCAGATTGGCGGTGGAGAAGGTTAGTGAAGGTTGTGTGGCCCAAGGCTTTGTGGATGAGGGAGGGGACACTGGTGGGGAGAGAAGACCAGGCACCAAGTACTGAATCACCCCTACTTAGGTGATATGTGACCACTGGGGTCCAATGGCCCATTTCTTGTTTAGGGTAGAAATTATTGTGCTTCACCTCCCTTTCTCCCCAGAAAAAAAACCTGTGACGAAGGCAGTTGTAATCACCATGAGGACAGAATACAAGAGAGTGTGTCTAGAAGACGGTGAGGTGAAAAAAATCCCTTGGGTGAGATATGTGGGTGCATCCATGGGAGAGAAAGAGGCACTTTTAGGACCCTGCCCACCTCCTCCTGACTCATCATCCCCAATAGGCCAGAGCAATCTCTGACTAGGAATGTCTGCTTCTCCTGGCTGGGGTCCATGGGGGCCTGGGCTAAGAGGTGGGCTGTGGAGTGCTGTACAGTGGGCAACCAAGAATACAGTCTAAGTAGTAAAGATAGTGGATATATAAACAAAAACCCCAGTAAAAAGTGAAAAAAGGTGACTACATCTCACAGTCTAGTCCTTGAGGGGGGCATGTGGTGGCTGTTCCCCTGTAAGGAGCGAGGGGATCCAAGTGTGGGCAGCAGAGATGGGGATGGTTGGTCTCATCTCCTAGAGCAGGCTGAAGCCTACTTGTGAATTCAGTGGGGTGAACCACTGTGCCCTTCTTTCAATGACTGGCAAAGCAAGGCAACACAGAAAAGAGCAGCACAACATAAATATTTGGACCGCTGGTGCCTGAGGCACACCTGGAGAGTCAAATCCTGCAGAGAGGGTGGGGAACTTCATGTTCCTAGGAGAGGCTCCCCAGGTGGATGCTGTTCTTTCTGCTTTGGTAATCCAGCTGAGTTCAGGTGCAGTGCTGGCAGGTTTGGGTTGAAATCACAGGAGGCAGCTTAAGGTGTATTTAAATCACACATATTTTTTTCCTGAAAACCAGCTAAAAAGGAAACTCAGATGGCTGGTCCACACTGACCCCCTGACCAGCACTGCCGGACCCAGAGGGAGGCAGCGCCCAGCGCCCGGCAGTGGCACCCACCACCCTCCAGGCACCACATCAGCCCTGTCCACCTCTCCACACAGCTGCACCAGCCAGTTGCAGCCAGTGAGCATGGTACCCTGCAAGGCTGTGGTGTTCATGAAGCTATGAATTTATCCTTGTTCTCTTGATAACACTAACTATAGTAATTAATGATGTTAATCTCACTGCAGCTGTTCCTACGTGAGGCTTAACTCAAACTTTCTTGCTTCTGTTACTCTTGCCAATGTGGGATGAAATCCTGCTCCTTACATACAGGTCTCTTTGCTTCTGGGATTGCTCCTGGAAACTGAGCACAGATCTGGGAGTGTCCTCTAGTTTGTCCTTGGGTTTTAGTAAACGAAAATTAGAATCCTTTGATCATGGGAGTATGGAAGGACTAGTGAACTAGATGTGGAGGAAAGTGCTAGCATGGAGAGGGATAACTGGGATTTGGGATTAGAGACGTATCTCTGGTGCTTGGCCATTTGGAAGATAGCTCACTGGTTAAAGGGACAATCAACTTGCTGTCCAACATTGTGACTGGCAGGAGCTACTTTGCAGTAGTGAGGAGAACTCTGTGATCCAAATGAGGTTGCTCCGCAAATTGGGAAGACTCAGGACCATGGTGAGTCAGGGTTTGACATAAGCCTGTGTTGCATGTGTTGCTCCTGGCTGTCAAGCTGAATTGTCCTTGAGGTCTGTTGCTCCTCTCTGCCTGGCCATGCCATCCCCAGCCTCAGTGGTGGTATCACTGTGCCCAGCTCAGGAAAACTGCCAACCATGGTGCATACACCACTGCAGCGAATTACACAGCAAATAACACAGGCCCCATACTGTCCTAGTCCCGATGCACACTTACCTTAACTTGTGCCAGCCCAACAAAGTCCTGCAGCTGGTGGGGAGGAGGCATTGTTCTGCAGCACTTTCACACTGGCTGTCTGTTTAAGTGCAGAATGATTTAATACGGAAGCATAGAAAAGTTAAATAGCAAAGCAGTTACACAAGAAACCATGTTCCAGGGTGGGCAATTTATTCATTTAAAGTACAGTGCTGGGCCTTCAGAACATGACAAGTACAGTGCAAAAAAGTCTGATAGATGATAATTGCTCTACTCTTTGCTAAGCAGAAATTCACTGCACAGTCCGTTAATCTTTAATTATAAGCAGTAGACTTGTATCTTTTCTCTCAGCTTAGATTGATCGGGTTACTAATATTCTGAGATCATGGTTGTAGGACAAGTTCTTTGATCCTTGTGGTCCTGTCGTTCATCATCCCCAGATGCTGGGGTGGCACTGGGGGGTGAGCAGGAAGCTGAACCGTGTGTGTGTGTGGGGGGGGGGTGCTTGCTGAATGGCAGAGGAAGCCCGTCCTTGAGCCCATGCAGATCTCCCCCTGCTCTCGCACAGTGCTCCTTTCCCCTCCCAAGGCTCCCTTGAATCAGCAGCCCAGGTGTGACCCTTGCTCACCCTTGCCTTTCCATACAACTCTCCCACATCCACAAAAGTGGATTTTGCCTGGTCTGCTGAGAAGGCAGCCTTGAGCTGGCTTTGGTTGGAGGTTGTCATGCAACTTTCAGATGCAATTATCTTAAAGACCATTGGGTGATGCACCCCTGCTGCCTGCTCTTTCACCCTTCCAGACATCCTCCATGGCAGCGGTTATGACTCTGAGGGAAAAAAAAACCCAACCAAAACCATAAGAAAATATTCTGTCAAAAAAAAAACAACCAAAAACCTGCATTGCAAACTGGGAAAGATACCTAAACCATCAACCCTGTATATGGGATGGCACTGCTTTTAGCCAGGGACTAGCACCATGTGCTGAGATGTGAATGTATGTTATTGTCTGGTAGTGAGAACGGTAGCATCTTTACTGGATCAGAAGGAAGAATCTGGTTAATTTACTGAGTCTATAATTTACTAAGTCTACAAGCAGGGGCTTTGCTTGGCTTCTGCCACACACTGACTTTGCTGTTATAGAAGATACTTCAGCATACTGTTCATGCCTCTAGCATCCGGGAGGTGGCAGGAATCTCATGACGCTGCCGCACCAGCCGCCTCTCTCTGCAAGGTTAAGCCCTGGACTCCAGCCATGCAGGAGGTGGCTGTAGCTGCCAGGTTCCTGGCTGAGCTCTGGAGACAGGGCTGCCCCCACCATTAGCAGAAGAGAGACGTAGCGCACAGCCCTGTTGCAGTTATGGTCATGCCAGATGTTACGGCTGTGCTAACTTTATTCAGCCCCACAGGACTGCAGAGAAAGCAACGGGGGAAGGGAGGAGACCTGAGCTACCTGTAGGGAGGTTATGGTAGGTGCCTGCACAGTGGCAAATGTCAAGGGATGCTCTCATGGCACTCATGGTTCAATTCTAGCAGGTACTTCTGAAGGCCTGTTTGGAGAGTGAAAGGACAGCCTTCATGCAGAATCAGTTGCACAGGCATGCTGGGTGGGTTACTGGAGCTACATGATGGGCCAGCCTGCAGCTTGCAGCTGACATGGTCCCTAGACAACCAGCTGAAGGAAATTCGGAGTGTTTCTGAGGCATAGTGACTAGGTTGGCACTTTGACAGAAAAAAAGCCCAAAGGATCCTGCCAGGGAAATGAAAGGATGGGGACACAAGAGTAGGTAGGCCAAGTGGTGGTAGTCTGGGGCAGGGAAACTGGATGAAAAAAAGTCTGAGGACAAAACTAGGAAGTGCAGGATCTGGGCTGGAGGCAGTAGGTGGGTCTATGACAGGGCACAACTCCCTGCAGGTCTCTGGAGATCAAGGGAGCTGAGTACAAGCACTGGAGATGTGTAAGAGTAGCTGGAGACAGTTGCCCACATTGACCTTGTGGGATATTGAGCCTGGTCGGGGTTTTACAGAGCCTCTGGCAGGGAGAGTGACGAGGTGAAAGGACAGTGAGGGCCAGAGCATTGCAGGAGGGTTTCCCCCTTGCTGTAGGCTGCCTCATATTGCCCTTTCTCCACCCCAGGACTGCATCCACCCTAGCACCCAGAGGTGATAGAGTCTCTATCCTTGGAGATTTCCAAAACTTAACTGGGGAAAACCCTGCTAGATCTGCTCTAGCTTTGAAGTTAGCCCTGCTTGGAGCAGAAGGTTGCACAGGGTGACCTCCAGAGATCCCTGCCAGCCTTAGTTTTTCTCTGATTCTATTATGAGATCCAAATGCTGCAAGCATGGGAAATCCAGGTGTATGACTGGTTCTTTATTAAATCCAAAATCATTTGGATATATATGGCATCAGTCATTCCATGCTGTCATGATGGCAGGAGATAACTGCAAAAGTGAAAACAAGGCATAGGAAGGAGCATAGCATAATTCAGTTTGGCAGGGATCAGAAGTCCTTAATTGGAGTAACATGATTTTTCATGCACACTTAGTTTTTTTAACCCTCTGGGGGACAGAACTTAAACTCTCTGAGATGCACCACTCAAAGATGAGGCTGCAATGACCATTCACCCAGCCCTATGAACCTCCTTGGTAGTTCTGCATACAAATGGGACTTGTGGAGATGTTCTCAGTGCAAGACTAAAAAAGGCTAGTCAAGACACCTACCCAGGTGGCATCTAGTGCCCAATTTGGGGTGGATGAGACAGTTTGCAAAGGCTCTCTGATGAAAGGAGGACTCTTCATCAGTGCTGGCTTTGAATAGTGCAGTCCTGTTGACTTTAAAAGAAATGAGGGCTAGGAGGGACATTTAATATAATTAATTTAATAAACCAGGTGGCCAAGAAGGCCAATAGCATCCTGGCTTGCATCAGGAATAGTGTGGCCAGCAGGAGTAGGGAAGTGATTGTGCCCCTGTACTTGGCTCTGGTGAGGCCACACCTCAAGTGCTATGTTCAGTTTTGGGCCCTACAAGAAGGACATTGAGGTGCTGGAGCATGTCCAGAGAAGGGCCACAAAGCTGGTGAAGGGTCTGGAGCACAGTCTTATGAGGAGCAGCTGAGGGAACTGGGGTTGTTTAGTCTGGAGAAGAAGAGGCTGAGGGGAGACCTTATCACTCTCTACAACTACCTGAAAGGAGGTTGTAGCCAGGTGGGTGTTGGTCTCTTCTCCCAAGTAACAAGTGATAGGATGAGAGGAAATGGCCTCAAATTGCTCAAGGAGAGGTTTAGGTTGGATATTAGGAAAAATTTCTTCGCTGAAAGGGTGGTCAGACACTGGAACAGGCTCCCCAGGGAGGTGGTGGAGTCACCGTCCCTGGAGGTGTTCGAAAAGTGTGTAGACATGGCACTTCAGGACATGGTCTAGTAGACATGGTGGTGTGGGGCTGACAGTTGGACTTGATGATCCTAGAGGTCTTTTCCATCCTTAAAGATTCTATGATTTTATGATTCTATTCTCTGAAGGCAATACATCCTCTATACCGCAGAAGGAGTATGGGCTGAAAAAAGATGCAATGGAATGAGACAGCACAAAAAGATGCTAACAGATGGAGGTCAGAACGTATGTGCTAACGGGAACAGAAGAGTGAGCAATCCAGCTCATCTGACTGTGCTGCATACCTTAACCTTTTCCTGCAGTACAACATGCATTATTTTCCATTACCTGCCCTATAAAGACTTGTGTGACTCAAGATCTATTTTGATGCCTTTTCAAGGTAGTTTTACTGGTTTTTCAGATAGTCCCATTTAGGAGGCATTTCTCAAATGCACCTAGTCTGCTGAAAAGTTAATGGCTAAATGTAGGTAGCTAAGGCAAAGACCATGAAAGTCCAGAATTTCCCGAGACACACACCCCACCCCCCGCCCTTGGCTTTCAGGCCCTAGCTGGCCCCCTCCATAGTGATCTTGGATTCCTCTTTTTCCAAGTCTTCCCATTCCCACCTTGGGTAGGTCCCACCCAGAAGAGACCCTCCACAGTCTGTCCACTGGCAGGCACTGAAGGGAAATGCTTCAGAGGAGCATATGAAAGGAGACAGGTCCCTACATTGACCACTGAACACCTACGCTAGGCATGTACCTCCAGCCTGTCACCTCCACTTCTACCTTCACTGAGTCCCTGTGGGTGAGCTCCTTGCCCACTCTGCACTTCCTCTGCAAACATCCATCTTTCCCACATTCATTATTAATTTTATATTCTAACAAGAATTTTAGTGAAGTCCATACAGAGGATATTTACCATAAAATCAAAGAGTGGATGTGTCAGGTTCAGCCAAAGGTTAATTTCCCTGAGATGCTCTCTCTGCCAAAGAGGTCTTGTCCCTCTTTTCTCCTTGCTAGTCCCCTTTGGGTGGAGGTTTCTGTCCAAGAGGCAGTGGAGAAGGGGTTCCCGCAGAGTTGTTTTCATCCTTTTCACATACCTGGAAAGCCTTTGTTGTCAGATGTCCCTCAGCTCTCTCCCCTCTTTCCTGTCACCACTTCCCTTCTTCCTGCTGCATCCACACTCAGGAGTTTGATCTCCCTACAGGGTCCCGCACCTGCCATGGGGTCTCCTCCCACCTGCCATGGGGTGTCCCCCCATGCCACCCCTCAGGCTGTTGCCTTGGAGCAGTGGGCAAATTCCAAGGACACCCCGGCTGCATGCACTGATGCCTAAACCTCCCCCCACCTGGCATGGGATCCTTAGCCCCTCCCCATCCCTAGCCCCCCAACACCCTTTACCACCACCAAGAACCCCACCTTGACCCAGACACCTGACCTCCATCAGTGCCTCCAAGATCATCATTCTCCTTCATCATTAGTGATCCTCTGAAAGTGTCTTTGTGCCCCTTGGGCTGGGTGTTAGGTCGGCTCATGTCTGGTGTGATGCTGTGCCAGGGGTTTACTCCTATTGTTAAAGGGGTGGCAAAGCCCAACACAAAGGCCACAAGGTTATTTAGGAGAAGCAGCACCTTAAGATGGGATGGAGGGTTCTTGAGACTCTTTACCAAGATGTGGGTGAAATGTCCAGTCTTCTGACATATTTAGAGAACATATTTATAATTAGGGAGTTCTCCAAGGTAAGGGGCTCTTCTGATTATCTTAACCAAAGCAATGGGGCAGAAAGAACAAGCCACCATGTGTGGCACCTCCAGAGCCACCCAGACCATATTCTTGATAACTCCACGGTAGTCATCAAAGAGCCAGAAGGGAGCCTTGACTCATCTAAGATGTCTCCTGGCACCAGTGCTGCAGTATGCTCTGGATTTGGCTCCAAATGCCTCTCTGTTTTCTCAGCAGGGAGAACAAGAGATTAGCTCTCTTCACAGCACATCATGAGACTCGCCCACCTCTGCAAAGCATTTTGGACTCCTTGTACTCAGGACACTGTTTTTAGCATTCAATGAATGAGTCTTACAGTCAGTAAGACTGTTTGGCTCCATTTGAGGGCTCCAGTTTTCTTTTCCTGTCTTTCTTGAAATGTTTTTCATCAGTGCAGCTCTAAAAGTTAACTGCGTTCACTGACTCCCAAAGCAAGCGAAACACAGGTCCTAAAAATCTAAAGGAGAACAATGCTCCTTGAGATGTCTCTGCTGCCAGGATCAACAATGCAGGAACACACTCTATATGGGGGACACTGCTTGGTGTTTCAAATTATTTAAAAATATAGATTTAGATCACTGTATTGAAATTAGAGCTTAACAGATTTATGCTTTAGTCTGTTTGTATTTCCTTTGGCAAAGGAAAGCTTTGGGGTGGCAAAGTGTAACAAACCAGATTTGAAAGAAGTTAATCTAAAATGATGATAAAAATGAGGAATAGTGAAATAGACTCTTTGGACAGTCAAAAAAATATGGCCCAAAATAAAGTGTTTGCTTTTGAAGTGTTTGTAACTAATTAAAAAACAATGATGGGCTGAGTTCCTGCAAATGCTTAATAGCCCAGGTCTTCAGGAGAGGCTGTGGTCTCCATTTCTCCATGGGAAAATGTCAATTTTTTCCACCTCAGAAAAGACAGGGCACTCCTCATCTCCTAGCAGAAGTGATTTCCATAGTGTTTATTATTCCTATTTGAAACAGTAGTTTTCCATTTATTTTCTGCTAACAGAAATTTTTCCTGAGCTCCCAGAGCTTGTTGGCCAGATACTTTTACAGTCAGGGTGCTGTTGCGGGGTATCCTTCTGTGAGTGTATTTCAGTAAGTACCTTTTGGGGAAGGAGATAAGAAAACCTGTCGCTTTCTCACAGAAGGGAGGTAGACTGTCTTTTTGATACCGACATATTCCAGCTGAGCTTTGCTATAAGCCCTCTTCGTAAATCAGATGCTTGTCTGGGAACACTGAAGTTCTGTGCCTATGGATGACATCAGTATGTTGCAGGAGATGCAGGTTGCTGAATACAAAATACTCCATATTAGACACACAAAGCCTCAGCCTCACAGGGCTTTCCTTCCTGACCCACTTCAGCAGAGTTTGATGACCTTCCTCAAATAGGAAGGTCTGTTCTCAGGATGACTGTTTTAGTCACACCATGGTGAGCCCACCACTATGTGCTCTTCTTGGCAGATTCAGTAGTCAAAAGCAAGTGGATCAGGTTTTAATAGCTCGTGTGAGACCATCAGCGTAGCTGTGCCAGCTTCCGCTGGGCTTTACTCCACTGCTTTCTGCCTCATGCTCAAGCTGCAGCTTCCCGCAGGGCCGTGAGCGTAGGCTTCAATCCCCTACGCCAGACTTTACCCACTTGCATTTCAGAATGTTTACTCTCTCTCTAAATCGGACCTGTTGGCATACTGCATACCACATAAGTGATCCCACTTTTGGGACAACACCAGAGCACAGAACAGGGTTCATAGGGACAGGAATGGGGGGGAGATGTGTGCCATACATGGTGGAGTTTGCAGTTCTTATTTTTTAATTCAAAATCTGACAGATCATGTCCCAGAGATGAGATGGGAGGAAAGTCTCATTTGTGGATCCTGTCAAGACCATGACATGAAAAAGGTGCTGCATTTGCATCATTGCAGGGGATGGGAAAAGTCATGTATGACTGGCAGTGGGCATGTGAGTGGTTAGAGTGATGCAGATCTATATGTTTGTGTGCTGATTTAGGGCATCTAAATGTTAAGATTCTTTTAGCACTGTTAGCACTAAAAATCCACCCTGAAGCTGATGAACTACCATGAGGAAGGAAAAACAGTTTTCAAATTCTTTTGGACCCTTTCTTCTGGACGTTTTAGGACCCTCCTCATAGCAAAATTCAAGAGCTCTAGAGAGTGGTGCAACCAAGGATCTCAGAGTATTTCATAAACATTGAAGGCCAGTTCCTTCAGGATGGTAAGAAGTTATTAGTAGGACTGAGCAAGCTCACTTTCCGTGTATGGTCTGGAATTATGGCTGCTCTATACTGTAGGAAATCCAGTCATATGTCTAAGTACTTACATCCAGTTACTTTGATTCTTTACTGTGGGTATTTGAGTTTGACATGTTGGCTTAAATCTGTTCAAAGACAGCAAGAAAGACTAAAAGCCATGAACAGCAAGTTGAGTAGGGCTTTCCTTACCCATGCTCAAGCTTCCAAGCTCAATTTCCAAATCTGAGCTGTCAACATAATTTTGCTGGAAAATTGGTTACCTGCACTAGCCACATCATTATTTTTCTTCTCCCAGTTTCAAGCTGGATATACCTCATGTGATCCTACACACTGATCCTTTTCTGAAATGTTCTGTGCTCTATATGCCTTGCACAATTCTATTTATTCCAAGTGGGTCTCTATAGCTTGAATATATTCCACAGCAATTTCCAGCAATATAGGAAAATATTTTTTTTTCAGCAATAAGTTCTCCCAGTCTTTTCCTGGAAGAGCTCTTTGTGAAGAGCCAGGAAGTTCAGTCAGGAAAAGTTTTGTATCATGCTAAGTGGTGGCTCTGGGGAGGTTTCATCCTCTCTGTTCTACTTGAGCCTCCCACAGCTCCTTGCCTCACCAGGCAGTGGTTTCACACACTAGCTACTCTGGCTGAATAGCAACCAAGAGACAATGAACACAAGTTGCAGAAAGGGAAAGCCTGAATGGACAGAACTGAAAATAGACTTTACTTGAAGTGGCTAAACACGAGTGCATTTGAACCTGTTGCCCACTCTAGTCATTGAAACATACAGATTCTGCCCATTCATCCAGACACTTTTATCAAGTGTTGTTCCCTGGACTGGGATTGGTATCTAGAATGGTACAGATGAAATAGGACCCAAAATAAATTTCCAAAGCAGTGACTGCTAGTGTTGGGATGGATCTTTTGAGGGCAGTTTTCAAATCTGGTCTGTCACACTTCTCATCAAAAGAAGTGGTGTTGAAAGAGATCTCCAGGATCAATCATTCAGTCCTGGAGCTCACACATGACAGTGTCACATCCTCTTCTTCATCAAACTCTTGATCTAGATGTGTTATTTATTCCTGTTTAACCTGCAGTGAGGTGGTTCTGCGTGTTCACTGATCTTGTGGCTGAGCACGTTTGATTTCTCCTGTAAATCTATTTATAAGCTACAAACACATAAGTTTTGAGCTTAAACTCATGACCTCAAACCCATGAGTTTTGAGTCATCTCTGTCCTAAAGGTAAGGTAGCTCAGCCTTTCTCTGCTTACCCATCTGATGTACCCAAAAGAAGAACCATCATCCAGCTGCTACTCTCTCACTTTTTGGGGCACCATTATTCCCGGGACTGTGATGGTTCTTTTGAAGCACAGTAGGAACTAAGCAGTGGCTGCTGTTTCCTAACTGCTGCATGACGTTGTTCTTCCCACTGGCACTGCTGCACAGGACATTCATGGTTTCATCTTGTCTTTGATCTCGTTCATGGTCTGGCCTTCAGCTTCCTATCTCAAAATGTTCTCTTTCATTTCCTGTGAGAGGAAGAGACTAGTCCATTCCTGTATGTGGAAGAATCAGATATAAGTTTATTGAATCCTGTTTGCTTACAGATTGCCAGCAAGATGGATTTTAAGGAGAGAAAAGTGCCCAGTGTTACAGCCAGAAGCCTTGGCTCCATAAAAAAAAGGTAAGAGCCTGTGCTGGCAAAGCTGTCAGATGAATTAAAAACCTCCAGTGTCTGCTCTAATGGACTCTCTGTGATGCTGTTGTTCATTTTGTACAATATAAGTACTTGTTCTGCTGCCAGGCTGAAAGAAGATAATGCATTATGACTAGCTGATAGTTAGATAGTTAGATAGTTTGCCAACAACACCAAGCTGTGTGGTGCAGTTGTCATGCTGGAGGGAAGGGATGCCATCCAGAGGGACCTGGACAGGCTGGAGAGGTGGGCCTGTGCAAGCTGCATGAAGTTCAACGAGGCCAAGTGCAAGGTCCTGCACGTGGGTCAGGGAAATCCCAAGAACAAGTACAGGCTAGGTGGAGAATGGATTGAGAGCAGCCCTGAGAAGGTCTTGGAGGTGCTGGTGGATGAGAAGCTCAACAAGACCAGCAATGTGCTCTCACAGCCCAAAAAGCCAACTGTATCCTGGGCTGCATCAAAAGCAGCATGACCAGCAGGTCAAGGGAGGGGATTCTGCCCCTCTATTCTGCCTCACACCTGGAGCACTGTGTCCAGCTCTGTGGTCCCCAGGACAAGAAGGACATTGAACTGTTGGAGCGAGTCCAGAGGAGGGCCATGGAGATGGTCAGAGGGCTGGAGCACCTCTCCCGTGAAGACAGGCTGAGAGAAGGTTGTTCAGCCTGGAGAAGAGAAGGCTCTGGGGAGCTGTCCAGTACCTGAAGGGACCTACAAGAAATCTGGAGAGGGGCTGTTTACAAGGGCAAGTAGTGATAGGACAAGGGGTAATGGCCTTAAGCTGAAGGAGGGTCGATTTAGATTAGATATTAGGAAGAAATTCTTCCCTGTGAAGGTGGTGAGGCCCTGGCACAGGTTGCCCAGAGAGGTTGTGGAGGCCCCATCCCTGGCAGTGTTCAAGGCCAGGTTGGATGGGGCTTTGGGCAACCTGGGCTAGTGGAGGGTGTCCCTGCCCATGGCAGGGGGTTGGAACTGGATGGGCTTTGAGGTCCCTTCCAACCCAAACCAGTCTATGATTTTATGATTAGATAGTTTGTCTTTAGAACAGCTTGCAGTGAGTTGCCAAGCCTGCCCTGTTATAATCACCTTTCTAGCATTTCCCAGCCTTCAGCCAATACCTCACTCTTCCCCTTATACAGCACAGCAGGACATGGAAAATCAATCATGCATTTCTCAAAAAGCTCACCATGAGAGATTGAGCCCTAAGAGCTAACTCTAATCAAGGTCTCTGTAATTCACAGACTTCAAGACTAGAAAAAAATGGTGATAAATTTTTTTCACTTGGCAGCAAAGTCAGCAAATGTCCTGTTGTCTCAGCTTGATTGGTTCTCTCTTGAACAGACATGGTCAAAGGATAAACCAAGCATGGTTGAGGGCCCATACTTAGTGTGGAGTTGTTTACTAGCTTTCAGTGCAAGAGAAATCTCTCTGGAGAGGAGGTTTCTAACCCTGCTGTCCAGACAGCCTCCTTGTGCAGGGGTTTTCTCAGAGCCTTGTGAATTGGAATCATGTTTAACCAGGAATTAATTTTCTCTTTCTTGCCAAAACTGGACCATGATTTGTGACCCAGGGTGGGCTGATGGACATGAGGCCCACAGGGTAAGTACTAACCAGATTCTGCTTATTTTCAGCTTTTTCTACTGGGAGTGTCCTTTGGCTCTCCACAGGGTGCGATTTGGCTGGATTTGTCAGCTTGCAGGTCTGTACAACACCCTGAGTGTAAGCACTTGGCTCTTCACTGGGATCTGCCTCTGACTCCCTCACCAGCAATGGAGCTTTCTCCATCACTCCTTTTTTGGCTGCCTGGGTTGCTTTCTTGACCACATCAGGAGTATTTCCTTGCAAGGGGGAGAGTTAGTATCTCCATCTTATCCTGAGGGGGGAAAGCAGCCTTGGAAGGTGAAGGATGCTATCTCCTTTGGCATATGAGAAGTGCTGCCTCCCTGCTGGTTGGGATGCACAGAAGCACCCAAACTGGGTGCCCAGTGTCTGGCTTCCACACAACCTTTCTTCCAGTCCAGGAAGGAGTCCGGGTAGTTTTAGTGCCCAGAGAGGTCTAAACCAGCAAGAGGCTGCATGCAAGACGATGAAAGTGACATTAAGGACCACTAGATAATAAGCTCTTTGGCAAAGGCAAGCATGGTTTATTTGGGGGAACAGTACAAGTAGCATGGCACAAAGAGAGTAATCTCATCCTATATATATCCCTCCCAAGCTGCTGGCTTTGAGAACACCCTGAATAAGGGACCACGTTCCGCTACAGAATTTATTTACTCCTAAGGGAAATTTTTTCCCTTGAAATTTAACATTTTTTTTCTGGGGCACTAACTTTTACAATTAAATTGACAGTGTCCCCTGTTTCTGGTTTTAAGCCCATTACCAAGTAACTTTACTGGAAGGCCTCTAGTTTTTGAATTGCAAGAAGGTAAGTAATTGTTTCCCTGTTGTCTTCTCTGCATTCATTGTCTTCTATCAATTCTTCCAAACTGATCACTCCTAGTCTGTTTAGTCTCCTCTCACTGCAAAACTATTCCTCTCTGAACTTTTGTCCTTTCTTTCAAAGGTCTTGTGTCCATTTGAAATAGGAGTACCAGAACTCCATCCAGCATTGAAGGTGGGTCATTGTGGTGTGGTGACACGTGTCATCACTTGCGTTTTGTTCTCTGTTCTTCTACTACCAATTCCATAATTTGATTTCGAGCTATAGCTGAGCATAAAGCTCCTTTTTTGCAGAAAACTGCCCCCACAAACTACATGTGAGTAGACAATTTCTCTCCATTGCAGATCCTCAGAATTATCACTTCTGTATCCACGGCCAATTAAATTCAACTGCTGTTTTCATCACCCATCACTCTGTGTTGTGACGTGTTCTGGCAGTGTTTCTCAGCCTGCCTCCCTGGGATTACCATCAGTTACTTTGCATCACCAGCAAGTTTTCTCACCTTGTTTGTGAGCCCTTCCTTTCTCCCAACATAAATTGTATGGGACCTATGAGAGGATGCTGCTGGGGAAGAGGCTCAAGCAGTAGCAGAGTAACTTCTGAATTTTTTTACATGCTTGGGAAAAATATTAAATCTACCCCTTCAGGCCAGGAATAATGTAATAAGAATGATGTAAGAGGCAAGCCAGGACTATGAGCCACAAAACTGGCTGAGCAAGTCAACTGAGAGGAGACCTTGGGCCTACTCGTGACCCGAGTGAGGGATTTATGCCTTTCCATCAAAGTAGGCATGTAAATTAAGCAGCACAGCTTGTGCAAAGTGTCTTTCCTTTACTTCAACAGGTTCCCTATGGTCAGCCACCATGCAACCATAATGGTATGTGTTCTGACCATCAAACGCTCACCCCAGTGTTGAGGAAGGCAGATCAAAATTGGAAGGATGCTTATTTTGTCACCCAGAACCGTACTGCATTGGGTGTCCTGTGCTGCATGTGTACATCGCTCTGTGTTGTAATGCTGACATGCACTTGATCTCAGCATGCTCTGCCAGCTGAAATGCAGCAGGACTGAGCAGCCAGATGTGGGAGACTGTTGCACATGCCCTCAGGTCAAATTTAGTTGCTTGATGAAACAAGGAGAGCCACAGAAAAAATGCAGTTGGACCCCTCATGTCATCAGGAATGATGGCATGCACTAATTATTGACAATTCATGAGGTACAATTCTATTGGGAGTCATATTAATTAACGGTAAAGACCAGCATTTCCACACTCTGTCCTCTTCTTCTGACAAGTGACAACAGCTTCAGTTCTAATCAAGACAGTCTCCTAATGTAACTCAGGTACTGGTCAGACAGTGGTCCCCATGGTGGCATGCTCTCCTCTTGCACCAGCAGTACATCTGGTGCAGCAGAGCTCACTCTCTCCCCATCATCTGCCAATATTTGGTTCAATTGGTTTCTCCTTTTCCTGAAAATACCTGTTGTTAGTAGTGTAGCATTTCAGGAGGAAATAATTAGCAATGCAGTCTTTGTGGGAACATTTGGCTGAAGGATGGGCTGAGGCTTAGAAACACTGGGATTTGGGATTCAAGATGTTATTCACCTCTCAAAATCCCAGTGAGAAGTAGGGACCTCCTCTCCCTGCAGCCTACCTTGACATGGGACTTTGGACATGCTCTTAAACGTATAATGTCAGGAAATGCTCAAGCTATTCCAGCAGCTGCATCTCTCCAGGCACTCCTGAAGGCTACAGAGAAGTAGAGCTGTGCTATTCTCCCTCCATCTTGCTGCTTCCCCCTCAGCACTGCTGCTCTTCCGATCCCCAGGGAGCCAGGGCAGGCAGATGAACTGGCAGACATAGAAGCCTATCCAAAAGACTGAACCATTTTCTGCAGTTTGGGCTCCTGCCTTGTCTCATGACAGGAACAGACCAATACCTGTGTCAATGCAAGGAGAGAGGCAGCGTCTTTGGTGGTGGCATGAAGTTTAGCTGGCCTGTCTGAAGCATCGCATCACAACCTTAGTCCAAGGGACAGGGCTGCCTCAAAGAGTGCTTCAAGGATGAGCAATAAGAGCTCCAGAAAGGCTGACTGGGTGCCACTGGTTCATTTAGGTGGAGAATGCTGTGTAAGACCAGTTCTGAGTGCTACTTTATATGAAAACAGTATATTCTCAGTTGAGCACTCGTGTTCTGCATTCTGTGTCCTTTTCCATTTTCTCCTTGCAAGGTTTCAGTGTTCCTGTTTCGCTGATGTAATACCCACCAAAAGTGCTCACTGAGTCGGCTTTAATGAGTACTTGGCTACTGAAAATTTGAGACTGCATTTGAAACACTAGCAAAACGTCTTTAGTTTGTTCCACAAACTGTTGTCCTGGTTTTGGCAAGGTAGAGTTATTTTTCTTTCTAGTAGTTGGTATAGTGCTGTGGTTTGGATTTAGGATGATAATAGTGTTGATATCACACTAATATTTTAGTTGTTGCCAAGCAGTCAAGGACTTTTCAGCTTGTCATCCTACCCTGCCAACGAGAAGGTGGGGGGTGCCCAAGAAGCTGGGAGGGGACACAGTCAGAACAGCTGACCCCAACTCACCAAAGGGATATTCCGTACCATATGATGTCATGCTCTGTATATAACTGGGAGCTGGGCCAGGAGGCATTGCAGCTCAGGAACAGGATGAGCATTGCAGCTCAGGTGGTGAGACATTGTGCTGTGTATCACTTGTTTTGTATATTCTATTATTATTTGTATATTCTTATTCTTATTCTTCTTCTTCTTATTATTATTATTTTGGATTGGAAAGGACCTTAAAGCCCATCCAGTTCCAACCCCCCTGCCATGGGCAGAGACACCCTCCACTAGACCAGGTTGCCCAAAGCCCCATCCAACCTGGCCTTGAACACTTAGTAGTAGTAGTAGTAGTAGTAGAATGGTGATGATGATGATGATGACGATCATCATCATCATCATCTTTTTCTGTCCTATAAACTGGCTTCTTCTCAGCCCATGAGTTTTACTTTTCTTCTTTCCGATTCTCTCTCCCATCCTGCTGGGTGGGAGGAAGGGAGCAAACAGCTGTGTGGTTGTTTTAGCTGCTGGCAGAGTTAAATCATGACAACTGTAAAGGATTGTTTAGTAGATCATGGAATCATGGGATAATATAGGATGGAAGGAGCTGGAAGGGACCAGTTCTAACATGTTGCTTGGGACTTTTTCCAGTTGGGACCTCTTGAGAGGCCAGTTCATCTATGTGGCCACTCAAATGACAGAGGAAACCTTTCACATATCCAATCCAAAAATCAATGATTTTTGACTCTACAACCTTAAGCCTAAATTTAAAGGTGTATATTTAACTGTAACTACTATTATTAAAATGCTCTGGATGAGAAATCTTTCCCTAGTAAATCCATGACACTGAAGCCATTTGAGAACTTCTCTGAATATGGTTGTAAAGTCCCAAGAAGGAAAAGAACAGGTCCACCAAGGACACCATCAGGCTTCCTAGCATCTTATTTTCTGAGAGTCAAGTGCAATATATTGACTTAGTGAGAACATGAACAGGAAGATTTGCATGCAAAGAGGAGTAGGAGGGTGTCTGTGCTACCAGGAAGGAATATAACTATTTGCTGATGAAGGCAGTAAGTGGCTAAACAGGACATCAGTTTTGTGAATAACACTGGTTTTCACAGAGCCCTGTGTGTCAGATGAACAGTGCTTTGCAACAGAAGGTAGCAGTAATTCCTGCCTTTGGTGGCAGCTTGGATGTCATCCCCAGAACAACCACAATACAGTTTCAGGTTCAGGTGACAGGTCAGTCTCCAGACAGGTCCAAAGAAAACCCATCAGTTAGCCCCCAGAGCTGTTCTGGGTAGAAGCATTCAAGGATCCTCCAGAATTGCAACTATTCCCTCCATCCAGTTCTTCATTTCATATGATCCTCTTCTGCTTCTGCCTTCTTCAACTGTTCTACCTTACTACACCAAGAAAACACATTTCTAGTCTTACCAAGTTGCCCTAGTAGTTTTACTAACTGGTAGCTCTGCAGGACCACTGAAACCAGCTTGGCTTTGCTCATTAGTCTGCAACCTTTTGGGCTCCCCTGAAGGCAGGCAGTGTGGCATATTGATCATGTTGTGTCTCCAGCCATCACTGTGTGCAAACAGGCTTCAAGCTGTCGATGCCCTAAGCATCTGTAACATAAATGCCAACAGCTCAGGAACAGCTACAGATCTCCAAGAGGAGATGATGTATACCCTACCAGGGCCTCCATCTCTGCTCAGTGTTCAGGTACCCTAAACACCTGCCACTGAGTGAAGGCTACCTGCTCTGTCCGCCTTTCCACAACTTTCCTTCACTGAACACCAACTGCTGAGTTACAGCCCAGGCAATACATATTGCAACCATTTAAAATAACAAAACTATAGAAAGATGCCTTGAAAGCCTTTCCTTTATTGCTTGTCCAGCACTAGTGATGGTTTTGTTATTTTCTTTGCTGACACCAACTCCGCTGTCCCCAGCTCTTAATGTCAAGAAAAGTCCCTAGGTTCCTGCTGAGGGAAACTGCAAAGCCAAGCACAGCATGGTAGTGCTCATACCTTCACAGTGGTTTCAACTCAGATCTGAAAGTGCTCTCCATGTGTTTCCTGTGTGGTCAAGGGAGGGAGTGAGAATCAGAGTGGGATTACCTTGACTCACTTTTTATTTTTTGAGCTCTAAAACATGGGCTATATGCTGGACCTTTAATAAGAGGCAGCTGTAAACAGAAGTGACAAGGGAACACAGCACACCGATGACAGTCTTCCTTTTCACTTACAGGAAGGCAAAACTTGCTAGAATGTACAAATAGTTGCTTTAGGACCAAGTGTTTGAAAGTCATCTGTCATCATCTATTAGAGACACATGATAAACACTGGCACAAAGGGTAAAGGTTGCTTTGAATCAAATAGCAAAACTCCTCTGAAGACCCACTGGCAACACCAGTAGTGAATCATAGCCCTTTCCAACCTGGCTAAGAGGCTTTTGCCCGTTGGTGATGAGTAAAGCATAAATGGACTAGCAAGACGATGAAAAAGTTTGGTCTAGGCATCTGTGAAATACATCCTGGTTTAGAGATTTGTAGTAGAAATATTGAGCTCAATCTGAATTAATGGGAATGTGTGTGTGTGAAAGCACCAGGAGAAAACCAGGGCAAAGACAAAGAGTACTGATAACCAAGCAATCAAATTGGTTAGCACTGGGAAAAGTGTCATTTATATCAAAACAAGATGCAGATGAGTTCAGCAGATCACATGCACTCCAACAACAGGAGGATGGCAACAAGGTACTACACATCACATATACCTTTCCTCTTCCTGTTATCCTGACCAGAAGACAGATGGCTGCTATGAGATACCCAAAATGAGGAAGCACAAAGAAAGGACAGCAACTTTGACTGAGATAAATGGAGAGTGGAGTCAGCACAATAACTGTTTACTCTTAAAGGGTGTGAAAGAACTTAGTTCACTGTTGCCCACCAAGGAGAAAGGAGAAAGACAGTGAGGATGTAATAGTGTCACTTGTCCTCCATCTCAGGATTAGTGACCCTGTCCAGACCACCTTGAGAGACGTGTTGGTGCCTGTGAGTGTAAGACTGAGACTAAGCAGAGTAAACTTAGAAAAGCTAAACAAAATTCCCCCTCCTCAAATAGATCTCAAGCTGAGTTTTGTCACATCAGTCTACAATATCAGAAAACCATATCACTCAGCAACAAGAAAATCGGAGCCAATGTCCTGGGTGGGAGCACTGTGTTGGTGGGATTGCACGGCACGGCTAGGAAATAGCAGCTATTTCTTGGCTATAGTTGAAAGACTATCAGATCATCTGAGAGAACTGGAGATGACCTAGAGTCTGGGGGCTGCCCCTCCAGCCAGGCAGAGGAGTTTTCCTGCCCCACACTGGTGGCTCTGGAGAGGCTACTTGTCCTGCTTCGTAAACATCTTCACTGCACACCAAGACCTCATTCATGAAACACCTCTTGTACTCATCTCCTATGAACTGAACAGGTGCAGGCCTCTTGTGCTTCTAACACCAAATTTTCTTGGCCCTCATGGATGACACAGAGCAAGTCTTGTGCTCTCCTGTGCCGTATGTAGAGGTACTCCAAGGGACCCTGTTCTGGGCAGCGACATAACAGGGTCTTTCCTTTCCCAGCATGGTAGTTCAAGTGTGCTGTTTCCCTTGCATCAGGGCTCGGACTGGACACTTGAAATGGAAAATTAAGCAGCAAACTCTTACAGCTCTGAAACAGAGATAAACTGTTCCCTTGGAAGAGAGCCTCAGCATGACAAATGATTTTTTCCTGACGTTTTGAAACAGAAGTATTTCTTCTTGACATTTTAAGAATGATGGCTTCTTTCCCCATTTTTTGTGTTCAAAGTATACTTTTAATTAAAAATCAATCAAAGTGGAAAGTAAACTGTGTCAACAAAAATGGGCAAATAGGCCCACTCCCCCCTCCACCTGTGCATCCTTCCCACCCCACCACTCCTTCAGAAGGCAAATACTGTATTTCAGATCAAACAGAATATTTTCTGTTTGTCCCAAAAGAAACATTTCTGGTTTTCCATGTTGCTGAAATGAGAATATCTGCATTCCCTCTGTGCAGGAGCAGATGTTTCAGAGAAAGGTGCAGGAATCTATTTACAGCAGTGTTGCCCCAGCCATACCAGATCAAACCATGTGCCTTTGGGCTGAACCGTGAAAGTGAGAGGATCTCTAAAAAGGAGTATGCAACTTACCCCCATGGGCTGCACACAGCTGCATCTAGAGATCCCAGGGGGGTTTCAGTGCTCGAGAGCTTCTCTGTTTCTCCGAACTGGTCCTCTCCCTACAGCCCTGTATGTGCACCACACACAACTGTTTGTATCTGCCTGCTGCAAAATTTCTCATTTCTACCTTGACTCTGGTACCAGGGACAGTTTGATACTTGGGGCTGGGTGAAGGCAGTGCAATGTACCTGGTTAAAAATGACTGTCAATTCCCTCTTCATCTTGTCATTCTTTCCCAGCATTTCCAGCCTATGTGAGTTACTGGTTGAGAAAGTAGAGATCTAAGTCCCACCTGCCATCAAAGCTTGGCTCAGTTCCTCTTGCGATGACCTGCTCGTCTGCCACCAGGTGCACCCCCCCAGAGCATGGTCATGGAGCCCCTCTGGAGCAGGTTTAGCACTCAGAGGGATAAAGCCCCACTCAGCTGTTGGAATCAGGCCAGAGGTATCCACAGGTCTCCAAAAGAGACATTTGTCAGTGAAAATCTTGCTGCTTAACTGCTGAGTGTCAGTAAGGGTTGAGTCTCGCAGAAGAAAGCCCTGTGCTGCAGCATTTGGATCTGTATTTGTGCATAGATAGAAAAGGTCATCCACTCTATGTATGGAAAACCCAAATGTGTGTCAATTGCTTTTTCTGTATGTGTTCGCATACCCACTGTGACAACTATAGGCTGCATTACAGAGCCATCCTTTCTCCTAGACATCCTAGACTCATGCTAATGGCTGGTTCCCACAGTGGCTGCATCCCACAAGAGAGAAGAGCCAACACAATCATTCCTTAAAATGTGTCTGCATCTAACCCTGCATAACCTTCAATGAGTCACCATCGCCATCAGGCAAAAACACATTTTTTTGACTGTGTGGTCCTTCCAAGCATCTGATAGAAAATTCAACCCAGTTAGAAGTTAAGCAGAAATTTTAAGATTTTAAACTTTTGAGTGAACTTGGTGCATTTTTCTCAACCTGTAATAAATGTTTAGCTTTGCATTCTGGGGTTATTTAGGCCTTTCACTTTAATTACTTGCATTGGACATCGAGTCAGTTTTTAAACAAAGCTGTTTCTTCTAAGCAAATGTTGAATATTTTCCTTTATAAAATTTTCACACCAACAACTTTCCCAGTTTGTCTTCTTGTGGTCTCAGGACTTAGTCTGCATATCATTTGTAGTTAATGAAATATTATGTAAAAAAGAAAATTCAATTACCCTAATTATACTTTTAAATAATAAAAATATTTAATGAATAATATTTTTAAAGCCTAATTTCATAAGCACGCCAGTGGTCATCAAGTCTTAAGCAGCTTTTCCCTTTCAGCCATTCACACAAATAACCACACTACCTTTTCTGAAATGGTGATATAGTGCAGTCAGGCAATAATGTGGAGTGAGGGATTTTTTTTTTTTTTTTTAATGGGTTATTTTAAATCTGGATTTGTGATACAAACAAGGGAGAGGGTGGTGTTCCCTGCATTGGCATTGCTGCCAAATATAATGCTCTTGGAATGACACCTCAGTTGTACTGTGCAGGTACTTTGGACCTGCAGGGTCTGGCAGATGTAAGCCTGTGACCGAGGCCTGAAAGAGAAGAGCAGTCTCTACCAAGAGCCCCTGCGAAAGGAGCAGAAGGAATATTCTCTTTGTGGAGAGGTGGAAAATGAATTAAAGGGACCAGTAAAGGGACCAGTGAGAAGGCCCAAAATGTAAGAACATTGGAAACACCCCACTGGGTCAGACAAATGGTCCATCTAGCCCAGCCCAGCCCACCTCCAACAGCAGAAGCTCTGGGCAGGGAGTGCGTGAGCCTGGCCACTCTCCACCACCCCCTGCACGCCTCCAGCAGCCACAAGCGTGGGACCGCAGAGGGGACATCCCTGCCACATCCTCCAGCATCCACGCATGGACCTGTTACCCACAAATTTGTCTGGTCCCCCTCTGAACCGGCTGCGGTCAGCAGCTCCCACAGCTGCCTGGAGCAGCTCACGACCTGCCACGTAAAGAACTTCTTGGTTCTTACACCCATCTCCAATGAGTTTCTGAGTACTTTCAGTCCTAGTGTGGCAGAACTGGGTGAGCAGCTCCATTTTCAGCACACCTTCTGCCTTCAGGATTTTGTGAACCTTGATCACACTACCTTCCTTAGCATTTCCCTCTTCAAACTGAAGAGTCCCAGCCTTTTTAGTCTTTTCTTGGAAAGCAGCTGCTGCCTTCTCTAGACCATTTTTGCCTTTCTCTGTTGCTGCTTGGCATGCGGAGACCTGAACTGCAAGGTGTAGGCATTGAAATGAGGGTGCAACCACGTTTTATATAGGGCAGGGTGATGTCCTCTGTCCTGTTCTCAATCCTGATGATCCTCAAGATTTTTTTTTTTTTTCTTCACTGTCACTGCACACTGAATTGATGGTGTCAGTGATATTCCTGACATCATTTTCCGGAGTTATAAGTATCTGTTCCTGGCTCCGTGTTGTGTAAATATGGTCAAGATTGTTTTTCTCTAGATTAATCCCCTTATATTTATCTACACTTAAGCTCATCTGCCACCCTTTTGCCCAAGGTTGGTTTTGTGAAATCTTTCCAGAGGTCCTCACTATCCACCATCTGTGTAGCACCAGACTACTCAAAAGAGCTTAAAACCAAGAATTTGCATTGTGTTTTGTGATATTTGGAGTCACATCTCTTAAAATAAAGGTGGAAAAGTTTTAAAGCTCTAATAGTATAAAAGGACAAATCAGACTTTTGAAATTGCTGAGGCAAGTGAGCACCTAATTGGTGCTGGGATGCAAATCACCCACCTGAAGAGCAGGTTTTATCTGAGACTCATTCCTGAGATAGGAAAGACTGAGTGTGGTCCCTTGCATTGGGAAATTCAAACTAAAGAGTGGGTCTTTGGAGCATCCAGATGGACTACTGGGAATTTTACACTACGAGGTCAGAGCAGAAAGAAGGTCTTGCTATCCAGTACAGGCAGTCACAGAGCCTGTCACCCATGATGAGCAGGGTGACTCTGCAGGATGTGGGGAGCAGCTGTTGCTCCAAACAGTTACATAATCAAAAGTTCAACAAAAAAAAGGGCTTTAAGTACTACAGCTATGTTTTGGAAGATGAGCAGCTGCTCATCACAGAGTACCTTGTTTATCTTCCTGTTCTCCTTGTCTCTAACACATTGCTTTGTTAAAATACTTGCATCATCACTGCCAAGCACATGTAGTTCACAGAGTTCCCAAACAGCTGAGCTGATTTTCTGGGTGTGGGTTTGGGACAAGGCTTAGACTTGAAAATATCAATTTATAACCAAAGAAACCCAGCATGCACAAAACTGAGCTGGAGCTTTCTGAGGTAAAAGGATTATCAGTTCAGTCAAACCCAGAAAGAATCAATGCCAACCAAACATGTTAGTTCTATAAAAGATGAATATTTGGAAAAACCCATGAAAGTCTCAAGCCTGTACTGGGGAATCAACATGCTTGGGTCAAGCCTCTGAAATGCCTCTAGATTAATACACACTGTACAGGGAACAAAGAGGTGGAATCAGAGGGGTGTATGCATTTGCAGGCCTATGACCTCATTGGATCATGGAGACGTGGTGGGATGGCTTACATGACTGGAGTGCTGCAATGGATGGATAGAAGCTCTATAGGAAGGATAGGCCAGAAAGGCAAGGAGAGGATTGCCCTTTACGTGAAAGCAGCTGGAATGCAGGGAGCGCTGCCTGGTTGAGAGCTTATGGGTCAGGTTTAGTGGGCAGACCAACATGGGTGCTGTTGTAGTGTCTCTGCTATAGACCTCCTGATCAAGTTGAAGCACATGAGGCCTTCTTCTAACAATCAATCAGAAGAAGCCTCACGTTCACAAACCATGGTGGTCAGTCTTAAGGGTTCCTCTGAAATTGACCTTACACTCCCATCTTCTGCCTGCACCTGAAGAAGACTCCCACAATTCCTCCCATTTGTGATGAATATCTCTGATCCATGGTGGTAGAGCTTGCAGAAGTAAATCATGGTGGTGAAGGAAAACAGGACAGTGAAGGGATGCAGCTCCTAAAGGCTATGCTGTGTGAAGAATTCAGTAGAAAGAGATTATGAAACGAGCTATTGCACAAGCGACCCAAGTGCTGAGCAGGGAACAGAGCCAATGGGCAACAGGCAGGCATGGACAGAGAAGACTGAGGAGATGCTGCATGGCAGGGGACACCTTGTGACACACTGCCACCAGCCTCCTCATCCTCTTGGCCATCCTTGGCAGATGCTGCTCATGTCTCCCTGCTGGCTGGTGGCCTGGCAATTGTCCTGACCCTACTGCAGCTGGGTCAACATGGATGTGACATGGTCTGGTGGCTCCCCTAAGAGGAGATACTATCTCAGGAGATAGGTTGATGCCACTGGCTCCAGGAAAACCTGGTGCAGAGCCTGCTTCAACTTGCAGCTCACTGCTCTGCTCCCACGAAAGCTCAGTCAACCAGATCCTGTGCGACCCACCCTGGGCTTTCATTCCTTGCACATCGATAGACCTACACACCCCAGAGTCTGCAAACATGATTTCAGAGTGACTGGATCTGCCTAAGCTACAAAATGTCTGTCTGCTCCAGCAGTGCTAGACAGATGGGCCTCTCTCACTGGGTGCAAAGCATTCAGTGCCACTAAGGGTAACGTACCAGAATCTATTTTATCTGGTCATCTGGGATGTTCTCTGCCACAGCAGAGCTGTGATAAAACTGGATCTCATATCAAAGATGTCTTATCTTGCATACCAACATGGTCACAGGCAGATAGGATAAATTAAAAAAGTGAAGCAGCTTGCAAATCAGCTAGCTGTGAGAGCTCCCCCAGCCTCTTCCAGTGAGTGAGTCAGAGAACATAGGCTCAAGGCTCTATCAGGCATCTTCAGAGAACACAGCAAGCAGTGCAGGCTAACACGTTCTGCCCAAGAAAACTCACTCTCATAATTTGGATGCATGCCACCTGGTTTGTGCTGAAAAAACTCCAAAACACGAGAAAAATGGGCTGTTTGTTTGATTGGGATTTTCACAGGCTTTAAAGGAGCAGGAGGCTTTGATCTCATTAACTACTTCAAGTGCCTTGCAGAGCTTTCAGTCCTGGAAAACAGCCAATAGGCTGGAACTTGCTTGCTCAGGCTGTTAAAGGAATATGAATGATCATCTACAGGTTTCTAAATATCAAATGTTTACGCACTGAGGGGAGGGTCAAGCACTGGAAGAGGAGCCCAGTGAGGTTGTGGAGGCTCCATTCTTGAGGATATTCAACCTGCAAGGCCCTCAGCAACCTGATTTAATTTCTAAATTAATCCAACTTCAAAGCTGGCTTTTAGCTCCCTCCTGCTTCAGGGAGGCTGGCTGGACCAGATGGCTCCCAGAAATCCCTTACAGCCTATATTATTCTGTAATAATATAAATTCATAAATAATATAAATTCATAAACAAATAACAAACTATAACGCATTGGTCATTCAGGTTTGAACTGAAGTCCCCAGGGGTTGCACTGGGAGGAATACAAGGCTGTGATGGATATTGCTTTGTATGGTTTTTTTCCTGGTAGTTCTTGCCAAAAGCATTGCCATTGCTCATTGCTCTTATGCCAGAGCCCTCTCCACACAGCCCCTTCCTCAAACAGTATCCTCAGTTAAAGTTATAGGCAGTTAAAGCTATATGCTTCCTCATGAAGCTTAGCACATTTGACAAAACGTTGGCTTGCACTTCTCCCACTGACAAAAAAAACCCGCAGTTAGAACTGCCTTTTAAAAATGATTTTTTCTGGCATAGTGAAGAATGATTAAAATATGACATTCCTGTAAGTTGGTCAATGTATAATTAGAAGCTTACGGTCAATGTATTTTTAATATAACAGATGCAGTCATCTCCATCTTTCCATTTAACAGTAGGAAGAATACTGCACAACTACAGGGGAAGAATACATGGGTTCTCAGGAATATTCAGTGAATTAGATGTTGCAAAAATTACCCTGTGTTAAAGCAGTATGAATTCCCCACATAGTCACCAACAACTCTCGGGATAAGGACAGTTCCAATTCTACCAGCTGCACACTTCTACTTGCAGCTGTGTTTCATGAAGAGGTGAAAATCCCACTTTTCCTCTCAGACATCTTCTGATGAACTCTAGGGAGCAATTTTAGGTCAGGTGGAGCACAGTTCTCTAAAGCAATCGATCCTGCATGTCACCAAGTGGTCTCTGGCCATATAAATGCCAGGTATGTCTTCTTTTAGTTCATAATAATCCTACACCCTGACATCTTTTGCAACCAAAGTCTTTCACATTGAGATTTTTCTACTACATCCTCTTACGCTTCATTTTTTCCATATTTAAGGAATATGGAAAATATTTCCATATTAAAGTTTCTATTTTAACATTTGGGCTTGGACCCACTGGTACCTCAGCCGGGGTGGCTTAAAATGGGAATTTCTAGGAGGTCCTGACACCACTGACTAGGTCTTTTTCTAACAGTACCTATACAAGGACCTCAAATTACTTACTCTGACAATTCCCTTTTAGAGGTCTAAATTGAAATGAGCCCACTTCGCATGTGAAGAAGCCCAGACTACACTGTGCTGATAGCCACGTCAGACTTACCAGCACTGACCCTGTAGACATGGGTCAACGTTGACGCAGCGTGACCAGTTTCTTCCTGTGCTTCCCTGTCACCCCTGGGACAGGTGGGACCTGCTGCTGCTGCAGAGCCAGGGGAATGTCTTGGGGGCCAGTGTCAGCTAGTCCCACTGATGTCTCCCTGTCCTTAGCCGGTGACAGGCACATCAACTAACTTCAGATAACCATGGCAGAAACACATGCAGCACAGCCAGCCACCCTGGGCATCCTTCGTAGCCAGGGAAAGAAACATGCACACTTAGGACGTGATTCACCTCTCGTACTTCAGCTATCTGTTTCTGTAGGACTCAATCTCCAGATCCAGTGACTAGATTTCCACTGGCAGCAAAGGAAGCATAGCGTGGGTCTAGACGAGGCAAAGGTCCCCCTTGTAGATATTTATGCAGGATTAAATGACCTCTGTCCTGTAGGAGGAAATCTCTGCTCAAAGGTAGGTGGGATGTTAGCACTGCAGGGCCTGTGGTACCAACAAGGCTTCATGTGCCCGCAGAAGGGGCCCTGTTAGGTGTGCAACATGGGCACAGCCGTGGCCCACACAGGTGCATACTTTGCTGAGCAGTGGAACTATGGAGAGGAAGATCCAGGATGATATGCTATCGTGGGGGCAGATATCAGGAATGTCCAAAAACACTGTGGTGACACGACCTTTAGAAAACACCTGTCCGATTGATATTTTACATATTTTCCTCTGGAAAAAAGTTGATGCACAGTGCTGGTCTGGTGATAACCATGGCTGTCTCCAGGGGGAGTGAACTGAGTGGCAGAGTTCCTTCCACCACAAGCTCTTTGCTTGGCTCGCCTCCTGTTGCTGCAGTGAGCCCTCCCCTTCGGTACCAAGAACTGCACCTCTTGTTTGCCATCACATAACAGCACTAACTAGATCAAGATGTGGCCTTTGCACACCCCATGGCTATTGATGGACTACATTTATAAATAAATATTTATTGCTGATCAATATGAGGCACAAGATCATTATAATGAGGCCCCACAATGGCTCAGAAATCACAGTTCAGGCAAACCCAAAATTTTTCTGGTTAAAAGCCTTTTTTTTTTTTTTTTACTGATTAAAATAATTTTCAAAATAATAGTTATTGAAGAGGCTCCAGAATAAAAGGACTACAAGTGGCTTTACTGGAAAGAAATAATCTCCATTTAAATGATAACAATCTCCTGGAAAAGTACCTGTGGAGCAGCCACAGAGCAGGGAGCACCTCCAAAGTCCTGGTTTGGATGGTCCTTCTGTTCAGCACAGACCTGTTACCTCTAGTTCTGACTTACCTGCACCGTGCAGGATGCTGTGGCACCTGGACCTGCCAGATGATCAGAATTAAATTTTTCATTGAATTAGAGCTATGGGAAGCAATCACAGCCATGCCTTCTTTTCATTTACTTGTCTACCAAGTCCACAGCCTGATAGTTTCAGAGCAAGATGCTCCAGAGTTTGGCATTTAACTTGAGCTAATTATCCCTTTTTTACCCTCTGTCAGAGCAAAGGATGGGCTTGTTGCAGGAGCGTGTTTGCACTGCATAGGAAATATTCACACCCTGTTGGCAGTAGAGTGAATCAGAAAGAATTTTGTGGGAGTGAGGCTCCAACACAGCCTAGGATTGAGAGTCTGTGCAGAAGAATGATATTTTGAATGCTATTATCCCAAAACAATTGGGACATAAAAATTCTTTTTTCCTATCTGCTCATGGAGGAAGCCTCATTAAATATATTAAGCCTTCATGGTTTGCCACTCCAAATTCAGGCAGAGCAAATGTCTTGATATAAGGCATCATTTTCATAGAGGTTTATCACATAGCTACATGATTCTTTAGGGAATATGTTTCTCACACCTAAAGCAGGCAGGGTTAATCTCATGTAACTCTATATAATCCTCTTGATTACCAGAGGGATGGATCAGCCTCATCCTCCTGAGAGTTACTCAGCTGACTGCTTTTGAATGTCCAAGTAACCCTCTTGGATATATTTGTTTCTGCTGACAATAAAGCAAGCCCAGAAGACCAGCTCAGGCTGAGACAACTAGCTCTTGGATGCCTGCAGCTAGCTGTGGTAAGACCTTGCACTGCTTCTTGGGGTTACCATCAGGGACAGGATAAGGACCATCTGCACAAAAGCAAGAGCCTCTATAGCTGGATTTGCTCTGGCACTTGACTGCAGTGCTTAAGTTATTTAAGACACTGGAGAGAGACTGAGTACTTCCAGCCGATGATTCAGCTCTCTCATCTGCCCTCCCAGGGAGACAGCTGTGCTCCATGGATGTTCCTCTCAGTAACTTACATGCTGTGTTAGTGGCAGCTCAGCAAGGACTGAGCTCTCTCCACTACTTGTGAGGCAAGTGGGTTTTGTTCTTTGGGAAGCAGCTTTGAACCCTTCTGCCAGCAAGAAAACGAAAAAATTGCCCTGGGAAAGTGATCCTTGCGAGATACTCTTCAGACTGGAAGTGGCTTGTTCTGGCCTTGCTCACGAAGATTGAGGTGGAGGGTGCAGAAGGAGGTTCAGGTGGAAGTTGTGCCAAGTGTGCATCCAGGAGGGTGGTCTGTGTCCCCAGGAGGGACTCTGCCATGGCCTAGCAGCTTTCAGACTGAAAGTACAGTCTATAACTGCTCTGGCAGAGGAGTTATCACATATTGTTGGCTTACCTCCTTCTCCCAGCGAAACATGGCACGATGGTGAGATCACTGGAATGTGCATTAGAGAGAAGGTTTTTAATAGGTGAGAGAGATTAATTTTTGCCCTTTCAGATGTGCATTCCTCTTTTTCTTAACTCTCTGTCTTGACTCAATAATTTCTCACTTTTACCATTCTTTTAAAATTGTATTGTCCAGCTTTGGAGTCCATCTGAGTTTGTCACAGGTCATTTTTCTGGACTTTTTTAAAAGAGAAAAGTGTTTATATCCCAGAATAAACTATTTATTAATATATATGCACTGTCACAGCAGTACATCATTTCTTTCCCTGCTCCACCACAATATTTTCAAAGGGTGATCAATGGACAAGAAAAGGAAGTAGTAATTGTGGCACAATTTTTTTCCAGCTCTGCTACAGATGGTCAATACAAAAATTGAGATCTTTCCTCTTATAGGGAAATTGTTTTCAGCTAAATACCCTATTTTCAGTGGTTATGAGTTACTTCAACCCTTAGCTATCTCTAATATTGCGTTGGCTGGACAGGGAACAGCAGAGCCATTCCATGTTGTCCTTCACTTCTCTAGAAGCTTCTCCTCTTCCAAGGACTACAGAGAAGCTCACAATCATGAGAGGCTTCTGATGCTCAAGCTACAGCTTTTTGCTGAGAACTGTGATTTGTCATGCTTGAGATCTATTTGATGCCCCAGGGATCCAGCCTGGAAGAGTAGCTCCTTTCTTCTTCCAGAACGGTATTTGCTTTGCTCATTGAAGATCTCTTTCTCTAGATATTGACAAGTCACTTCAAGTAGCAAATATTTAGGCTAAACATTAAGAACTGCAAATGCAAAAGTGTAACTAGGTTATTAGAAATTCAGTGAAATACAGAGTAACATCACCTGTCTCACAAAAGTCTTGCGATGTGCTTTATCATTGTGGGAATGCTGCTTTCACTGCAGCAGCATTTGATGCAGCAGAGACCTGTCAGTAACTTGCAGTGTCATTTACAAGCTTTGCTAAGTCTTGTTCTAGTTCTAACGCTCATGTAGCACACAACAGATTGGTTTGCATTTTCTTGCTAATTGCTCCTCAGAGAAAAGTTTTCTTAGGCAAGCACAGATGACTGCAAGCACAGCTGATGGCATAATCTGTCCATCCCCATAGCTTTTGTTTTCTTTAACACATCTGAAGTGTCAGCACCCTGCCTGCTCAGGAAAGCGAACCTGACACACTTAGCACAGAAGCACAGCCCTTGTCTAACAGCAAGATTGTCTTGATGCATCTCTTGTTCACATATCCATAGATTTCAGAGAAACTGAAGCAGAGAATATCCCTGTAGTTCCTCACCCTAATCTCCATCCCTCTTGGGTAGCACTCTGTGCAATTTCTTGTTCTAGACAATACCTGTTCTGGAACTGTGATTCCTTGAAACAGAGCAGGATTCTGGCAAGGGCATGGTAGTTGCAGGCTAGGGTTTCTGCATGACTATGTCAGAATCTCTGCTATAGTTATAAACAATTTATTTCAGGAGACAAGGATGCTGACAGAACAATTCTTACAGGTCCTTAACTCGTTATTATAAGCTCATGGGTCCATTACTTGAGTGTCTAAATGAACAACAAGCTGATTATTAACAGTCTCTCTCATTTGCACACCATGTTCAGATTCTGCAGGTTTCATCCAGAGAAACCACAAAACAAAAGAAATGCATGAACATGCGTGCCTCCTTGGAGGTTAGACCTGAATGAGAGTTGCCTATTTTCCATCACAATCCATTTGGGATCCAAACAAAGGGGCATGCTCTTTACCACGGGTGCTGAGACATGACCCAGGGGCCCCAAGGAGAGCTGGCTGGCAGCTCTGTTTATCTGGGAAGGGTCTGACTAGCCAAAATATTCAGTTCTAAATATCCAAAGTCCTGAAAGCAGAACTGCTACAAAGAGTTATGTTTAGCAGATGGCTGGCAGGGTAGGCTGGGTCTCTGAGCCCAGGTCTCACCAGGAAGGCACCTTGAAAAGCATCCTAGAAATGGAGACCCTCAGAGACATATACTGCGAAACAGAGATTGGAGATGCATTTTGTACTTGCTTTCTTAGTAGCTTTTTTGTTTCCAGTGATTCATCTGCAAGTCTGACCTGAGACAGTACTAGATCAGTCTTTTCTGGTAAGTTGGTTCCAGAGGCAGCAGATTAACATGGAAAGCTGCACGTAGGCAGGTCTGAAGAAGTGGCAGGGAAAGAAGCTCAGGAGAATATTTCCCAGTGCTTTGCAGAGTGGAGTTCTGTTCTGCCGTCAGCTGATATTTAGAAAAGCTTTTCTTCTGGTGGAGGCATACCAGCACCCCTACTGCAGAGAAGCACTCACACCTCCAGCTAAACCCCAAATGGCCTGTGAGACAGGTTTATACATCTTAAAATGCAGGGATCACATAATTATAAAAAAAATATTTTTTGGTGGCTTTGAAGAACAGGTGGCCTGGACAGGTCTGCGCAAGTGCCCACTCTCCCCTTACCGTGTTTCCTGTGTGATATTCCCAATACTGCTATTCCTCACTGCAAGTCTCTCCCGACCACAAAGCCAAATCAGGACCCCAGTGATAAGGAAAAGCCCAAGAAACAGCATGACCAACAGATCTGGGGATGATAATAGAAAACTAAGCAATATTTGGACAGCCAAAGGAAGTTTTTGGTAGGTACTTCAGAGGAGTTGTAGAACAGGAAGGCATCACATCTGTCTCCTCAGCTCAGCTGGATTATTGCTCTCTTTTCTGTATGCGCACAATTGGAAAACCTTTTACTGAATACTTGTTCAGTAGTGAGCAACAAAACTGGGCTCATGATGTGTTCTTAACTCTAAAGAAAGAAATGTCTGTGTTGGAAATTTTGAGGGAGCAATGGAAAGTGCGCAAAGCATAAGCAAGTGTATCTTTAATTGCCTGAATAATACTAGCATGATTTTCTTTCCATTCTGGATGCAGAGGATGAAATACAGTAATTATGTACAGAAGTTAGTGGTCCAGCTAGTTCCAATGAAGCAGAAGTTAACGAGAGGGTTCAGCAGTATGAAGAAAACCCAAACTGACAAATTGCTCCAGAAAATTTAACACAGCTTCTCACACACAGGACAGCTACCAGAGGCAGGGAGGACATTTTCACCTCAGCAATTACATCTGCAGTAAGAATGAGCAAGCAGAGACCAAGGAGATGGCACGTCCCAGTGCCTCTGGTGGGTGGGCTCTTCCTTTCCTCTGATCCCTTTCTTCTCGGATGAACTGTTCTTGCTATGGGACTGGAACCTTTCCCAAAGCTCCATGATGGAGCCAAGGTAGCTCTGAGACTTGTGCACTCAGGAGGTACTGGAACCACTGTTCAGGTAAAACCTGCTGCAGGATGCTTTGCCCCCATGCTCCCTACTCTTCTCTCCTCTTTCCAAGAACTTTTCTGGAAACTGGAAGAAGCATGTTTAGTTTGGGACAGCAGAAGAGGTGAGGAAAAGCCCAGTCTGCCTCTAGACCCAATGCCAGCTGAGACACCGTGTGACAGCACTCATCCTCCCTGCCCTGGGAGATGGCATGGTTGAAGCCATCATCACAGCAGGGTTGCATGTTTAGTGGTGGTTCTGCAGGGAAGGGTAAAGTAGAGAAGATGACTGATATGGTAGATACTGTGAAAGCATCAACACCAATCAAACTGTGGTGTTTGTGCTGCTTATATTTGGAATCACAGCGTTACCATGACATCAGGAAAGAGCTCACGTCCATAGGTATCACAGTTTCTAACTCAATGAGAGCTGCGGTCCAGCTCTGTTCTTCATACACACCATTCCTTCCTCATCCAGGAACCTGTTTCCAAGTGCCAGAATCCCCTTCACTTTGCTGGCTGCAGCTTCACCCCACCCAAGGGAAACTTCCACCAGGAAAGTCACTCACTTCCCATGGAAAGACCTGCAGAGGGGCCATGTCTGAGGAGACTGTGACCATGGCTCCTCTCACCACGAGCAGGAGAGAATGATGGACTGGGCTTTTTACATGAGGTAATACGAGTCCAGCAAAGGAAGCAGAGGGACAGGGTGAAGGTCCAGCTTGCCAGACAAACACCCACCCACGCTCCAGGCTGATCAGCATACTGGTGGTCTGTTCTTGAACCTTCTCACTGGAGGTTTGCTTGCTGCCTTGCATTGTTTTCCTGTGGCCAGTGTTCTCTGGTAGATCTGGATCAGAAAAATTGGGAGAAGCCTACTTGAGATAGCAATCCTAGCTGGATCGTCCCTGGCTGTGATGCAAAGGATGGTTGACAGGTCGGGGCCCTGGGAGCATCACTTCCCTGGTATCTGGTGTCAGCCGGCACATTAAATTGGTGGTCCAAATGCAGAGCTCCAAAGGAAGGCAGCTGCTGCTTTTTCTGCTCTTCTTCAGGGGAAATGCTGGGGACAGAAGCACAGTTGCACTGTGGATGTGGTGGATGAAACTGGTGGGTTTGCCCAGTCCAGAGCTCCCCTTAGCAGTGAACTCACTGGAAGGTGCAGTTACCAGAACCCAAGGAGGACCTAGATTAGGTAAGTCACTTCCTGGGAGAGTCTACTTCTCACTGACTTTCCAGGGTGTTTAGGTGACTCATTCAGATGGCTGCAATGTAGAGGCTTAAAGCAAATGATGTGAATCCTGCTTCATGAGAAAAGCTAAAAAAAAGGGAGAGCAGAACAAGTCAAGATAAACAAGCAAAGAGGGTGTGACTTCACTCACAGCAAGGACGATGAATTAAAATCTCAGCAGGGATAGCGGTGCTCTACACAGAGCAGTAACTCCAACATGCCAGTGCTTGTTTTAAAGGGAAGACATTTAAGCCCTGTTCCTAGCTAGAAGCAGGAATCAAAAGAGGGAAATGGAGCACCACTTTTATTTCCTTTACTTCATGCAACTTGTAAGGAGACTCGCTGTGGGAGAAAGCCCTGCCAAGAGCCAGGATTCTTCCATCGTGAGAACACAAGTGTCTACAGACTGCTAGGTAAGCACTAAGGAGCTTTTCTGCATCACAGAAGATCTGAAGCGTTTTCAAAGTGAACATTTTCTAGGAATATAGCATAAAGCCCACTGACATTGAATATGCATGACTGCAGCCTCATTATTCCCACAAAGAAGGAGTGATGGGTGAGTATCTGAGTCCCCCAGGCAGCTGCAATGCCATTTCAACTCACCCAGTTTTCCAGCAGATTTTGCCATTGGTAAGGTGCCTGCTGTGCATACAAGTGTTAGGGTAGGCACAACAAATACAAGAAGGAAGTAACAATTAGAAAATACCCTTTAGACATTTACCTGGCAATGGTCTATCTGCTACCACTCTGATTTGCTTTCTGCATTTCAACTTGCTCCTGGGCAATATTCACATATAAATGATCAGGAGAACTGTTAGGCCAGGTTCGGCTCAGCAATTGCAATTCTCTGAGAGTAGCACCTGGAGACCTCATTCTGGATTATGGTCCTCTTGTGCTTAATCCTTAAGATAGATAATATAAGACAGTCCTTGCCTTCATGCATGTGACTTGAGCAGAGAGGAGAAATGCATGCTCCATGGGTCCATGCTAGTGCTTGCCCCATCTCTGTGATGATACAACCTTTTTCTAGGAGAGCCCAGCCCCAGGGCAGTTCTGCCTGCCCAATTGCATTTTATCTCCTGACTGGGAACTAGGAAGCACAGATGGAGTGCTCTGGGTTTGGAATTGGTCTGATTTTGGATTCATTTCTTTGGGCGAACTTTGTCTCCAGCATCTTTGGACTTCCCAAAAAGCCCTCTGCCCTTCCTGGGTGCTGCTCTTCAAGGGCTGTGCAGAGCCAGCTGCTACCATCACAGGGCATCACGGCCCTGTCTGAGAGGCTGTGGGCCAAGCAGCTTTATTCCTAAGGCAAAATAAACAGTATCTGCTTCTTTATTTGACATTTAAATGCTTTTTTCCCCCTGTGCTTAAAGGTTTCTCAGGTATTTTAATCCAGTGCTATGAAAATGAACAATGTCTTTATCTGTTGAACTTCATGAGCAAAGAATTTATCTACTCTAGCTGTCTGCTAGAATTTTAAAAGTAGTAAAATGCTAAATTCCATAAGCATTAAAGCTCCATTGTGAACTGCCTCAGTATGGTCGGGGGTGCTTGCTAAAGTTCTCAGAAAAAAATTGGATCAGACCCAAGGGAAACATCCAGAATACCTTCCTTTAATGACAACGCCAGATACTGAAGCAATTATTTTGAAAGCATGGAATTTAAATACAATATTGAAATGAAAGTAGCTCCATAGTTATAAAAAGGGAGATGATAGTAATAGAAGAAAACCTCACTAACATCCATGAACAATAGAAAGCAGCCCAGACTCAGGTGTTATCTAAGGTATGATACAAATATAACACAAAAGCTCAGTAAGTAGCCTGTTGTCCTTATGTCAACATTCACCTCACAATAAAAACAATCTGATTGCTTTGACTGTCTCTTTGTTCAGTGAACTAAACAAAGCTCTGTCTACCTCTGGGTGCAAGGGCTCTGTTTGCCAGACAGCCCCAGTGGAGGCCGGCTGCTACGTGGTAATGCCATGCCTGGAGGCTACTGCTATGGCTCTGGAGGGACAGCTGCTGCTGCCAAATGCTGGTCCCACTCTGGTTGGGCATATGGCCCGATGTTTTTCCTTTATTTTGCTTTTGATAAAGGGGACTTTTAAAAAAAAAAGTTCTAATTATGGGCACATTTCTAAGCATGTGAACGGATAGCCCACAGCTGGGTCTCGAAGCATGAATTGGAAGAAGAGAGAGGCTTGATGCCCCTTAGTTTTGTTGCATGTTCTTCAATGGGACTTCTAGTGATGTGGAAGCACCACTTCCTCCTCAGCTGCCAGCAAACATCTAGCCAGCTCTGTAGTTCTGGGAAGAAACCAGGGCTATGAACATGTGTCATGTAGCCACATAGTCACGAGTGAGTACGTTGCCCATGAACATAGCCTTGAGCAGGCAAGGTCACTTCGTGCTGAGAAACTGCAGGGAGCACCAGAAGAAGGAGCTTGTTCTCTGATGGTGGGACTGGGACTGACTGCACTGGTCAGCGCTGGGCAGTATAGACCAATCTGGGTACTCCAAGGAGGGGTTCATTGATATAAATGAAGATGTTAGCTGTGCAGCCACATTAAGCTCTCCCAACGTTAATACAGTCACTTAGCAACATCTACTCCCTATACTGAGAAGGATCCAGGACCTAGAGCTCATTTCATCCTCAGGCAGATGTCCCTGTCATCGTTGAACCTGGCAGGCAACTAAAACAACCACACAGCCATTCACTCACACGCGCGCACTGCCCCCCCCCCCCCCCCCCCCGGGGGAGAGAATTGAAAAGAAAAAAGAAAAAAAGATAAAACTTGCAGGTTGAGATAAAGACAGTTTAATAGGACAGACAAGGAAGACAATAATAATTAATAATGATAATAAATAACAACAGTAACAAAAAACAAGTGATACACAGCACAATTTCTCACCACCCAAAGCCAATGCTCAGCTAGGTCTTGAGCTGAACTGCATCCTGGCCCACCTCCCAGCTATATAGGGAGCATGACATCATATGGTATGGAATATCCCTTTGGTCAGCTGGGGTCAGCTGTCCTGGCTGTGTCCCCTCCCAGCTTCTTGGTTGCCTCCCTGCCTTCTTGTTGGCAGGGCAGTGTGAGAAGCTGAAAAGTCCTTGACTGCTTGGCAACAACTGAAAACATCAGTGTGTTATCAACATTATTCTCATCCTCAATCCAAAACACAGCACTGTACCAGCTGCTAGGAAGAAAATTAACTATACCTCAGCCGAAACCAGGACAGTCCCCAAGGCTGATGAATGACAACCACCTACACCCCACTGGCCAAAGCCATTTGTGTCTTGAAAAGGAGTTCAGAATGCCAAGATGTATGATTTTTAACCTCCTACTGGGGCAAACAGTTTCTGCAGTGAAGTCCTCTGGAGGAGCTTTCCAGGCTGTCTTTTTGACATGTGTCTTAGCTGGCTTTGGTTAAATTTTGAAAGGAATTAGCAGTCAGTAAATCCCTAGAGCCAGGGAAGCAGGAGAGCTATTACTTTTCCATTGCACATTTTGTATAGCCATTGCTATCTAATTAGTTTCAGTAAAGTGTCCTTAAGATGCAGTCCCTTAAGAGCATGCCCTTTTTTTCAGGAGCTGTGTCACTCAGTCACGTTTTCGACTTAGGCAGTCTCTTAAGGTCTAGTTTAGCTGTGCCTGGAAACTGGGAAGAAGGTACCAAAAGAAAAACCAAACAATTTTGGATCCCTGCACCTCAGGTGGTTCTCCAGTGCTTTCCCCTTTTACCCTTGGCACCCTGACACAACTTCACAACATGGTCCAGGGCATATCTTTAACATTGACTCGTAAAACCACTACACTGGCACACACTGCACCAGAGCCCTCACAGCTCAAGCTAGAACTAGTGAGGCATGTGCAGAATAACAGGATGGAGTTCTCTAAGTACACTGGCAGCAAAAGAGAGGCTAAAGAAACTTTGTCCCCTGGCTTAATCAGACAGAGGACCTGGTGACAAAGGACATGGAAATGGTTGAGGAACTCCATACTTTCTTTGCCTCAGTTTTCACTAGAAAGGTTTTCCCTCAGGCCTCCCATGTCCCTGACCCTTCTCACAGAGTTTGTGGGAGTGAAGCATGTCCCACAGTAGAGCAAGATTGAGCTAGGGAGCATCCAAGCCAATTGAACATATGCAAGTCAGGAGAGCAGACTTTGGCCTCTTCAGGTATCTGCTTGGTAGAGTTCTGTGGGACAAAGCCCTGGAGGGACGAGGGGCCCAAGATAGCTGGCTAGAATTCAAGGATCGCCTCCTCCAAGCTCAGGAGCAATACATCCCAACAAAGAGGATCCTGGACAAGGTCAAACAAAAAAAGGAAGCCTACAGAGGGTGGAAGCAAGGGCAGGTAGCCTGGGAGGAATACAGGCCAGGGACGTCAAGAGCAACAAGAAAAGCTTCTCTAGGTACGTCAGTGATAAAAGGAAGAGTAGGGAAAATGTGGGCCCCCTCCAGAACGATATGGGAGATTTGGTTACCTGGGATATGGAGAAGGCTGAGGTACTCAATGACTTTTTTGCCTCAGTCTTCACTGGCAGGGGCTCCAGCCACATCACCCAAGTTGCAGAAGGCAAAGGCAGGGACTGGGAGAACGAAGAACCACCCACTGTAGGAGAAGATGAGGTTCGAGACCATCTAAGGAACCTGAAGGTGTACAAGTCCATGGGACCTGATCAGCTGCATCCGTGGGTCCTGAGAGAACTGGCGGATGAAGTGGCTAAGCCACTCTCCATCACATTTGAGAAGTCGTGGCAGTCTGGTGAAGCTCCCACTGACTGGAAAAGGGGAAACATAACCCCCGTTTTTAAAAAGGGACATGAGGAAGACCCAGGGAGCTACAGGCTGGTCAGTCTCACCTCTGTGCCCAGCAACATCATGGAGCAGATCCTCCTGGAAACTATGCTCAGGCACATGGAAAATGAGGAGGTGATTGGTGACAGCCAACATGGCTTCACTAAGGGCAAATTGTGCCTGACAAATTTGGTGGCCGCCTTCTATGACAGGGTTACAGCATTGGTGGATAAGGGAAGAGCAACTGATGTCATCTACCTGGACTTCTGCAAAGCACTGGACACAGCATCCCTCTCTCTAAATTGGAGAGACATGGATTCAATGGATGGACCACTAGGTGGATAAGGAATTGGCTGGATGGTCACACTCAAAGAGTTGTGGTCAATGGCTCAATGTCCAAATGGAGAAAAGTGACGTTCCTCAGCGGTCAGTATTGAACCAGCACTGTTTAACACCTTTGTCAGTGACATGGACAGTGGGATCGAGTGCACCCTCAGCAAGTTTGCCGACGACACCAAGCTGTGTGGTGCGGTCATCATGCTGGAAGGAAGGGATGCCATCCAGAGGGACCTTGACAGGCTGGAGAGGTGGGCCTGTGCGAACCACATGAAGTTCAACAAGGCCAAGGGCAAGGTCCTGCACATGGGTCAGGGCAATCCCAAACACATCTACAGGCTGGGCGGAGAATGGATTGAGAGCAGCCCTGAGAAGGACTTGAGGGTATTGATTGATGAGAAGTTCAACATGAGCCGGCAGTGTGCGCTTGCAGCCCAAAAAGCCAACCATATCCTGGGCTGCATCCCCAGCAGCGTGACCAGCAGGTCAAGGGAGGGGATTCTGCCCCTCTATTCCTGCTGTCATGAGACCCCACCTGCAGTACTGCATCCAGCTCTGCGGTCCCCAGGACAAGAAAGACATGGAGCTGTTGGAGAGAGTCCAGAGGAGGCCATGAAGATGATCAGAGGGCTGGAGCACCTCTGCTATGAGGACAGGCTGAGAGAGTTGGGATTGTTCAGCCTGGAGAAAAGAAGGCTCTGGGGAGATCTAATTGCGGCCTTCCAGTACCTGAAGGGGCCTACAGGAAAGATGGTGAGGGACTGTTTCTCAGGGAGTGTAGTAACAGGACAAGGGGTAATGGGTTTAAGCTGAAGGAGGGTCGATTTAGATTAGATGTTAGAAAGAAATTCTTTACTGTTAGAGTGGTGAGGTACTGGCATAGGTTGCCCAGAGACGTTGTGGAGGCCCCATCCCTGGAAGTGTTCAAGGCCAGGTTGGATGAGGCTTTGGGCAACGTGATCTAGTGGAGGGTGTCCCTGCCCATGGCAGGGGGGGATTGGAACTAGATGATCTTTAAGGTCCCTTCCAATCCAAACCATTCTGTGATTCTGTGTTTCTATGATCTCCCATTGTCACCTTACAGTCAGATTGGTGACATAGTGGGTGATAAAGCAGATGGAATACTGGCTGGATTGCCAAACGCCAAGGGTTGTGATCAGCTGTACTAAGTCCATTTGGCAGCCAGATGCTAGTGGTGTTCCTCAGGGAAGGATACAGAGACCAGCACTGTTTAGTGTCTTTATTAACAATGTAGATGATGGGACAGAGTACACTCTCAGCAAGCTCATGGATGACAGATGTGAGGGTGGTCAACACCTTATAGAGCATGGCTGCTGCTCAGAGGGACCTTCTTTACTATGACAGTGGTCCATCCTTAGAGATGTTAAAAAATCTGACTTGACAAGGTCTTGGGAAACTTATTCTAGGTGACACTGTTTGCGGGGGGGGAGGGTTGGACAAGATGACCTCATGAAGTCCCTTCCAACCAGAATGATTTTGTGATTCTGGAGCCAGCAAGTTGAGGAAAGTGAATCTTCCTCTCTTTGACACTTCTGAGACTATATTTGGAGCCCTGTGTCCAGTCTTGCCCCTAGTACAAGAAAGACACTGATTTACTGATGCAAGTCCAGCAGAGGCCACCAAGATGATCAGGGGGCTGGAACATATTGTATACAAGGAGGGGCTCACAGAACTAAGTTTGTTCAGCCAGGAGAAATGGAGACAAAAATAAGATCTCGTTCTTATCTGCAGGTACCTAATAGAAGAGAGAAGGCATGGCCAGACTCTACTTGGAGGTGCACAATGAAAGGACAAGAGGCAACAGACACAAGCTGCAACACTGCAAATTTCAATGAGATATTAGGAAATAATTTCATTGTGGAGACAGTCAATCACAGGAACAGTATCCCAGAGGAGTTATGTACTCCTGATCCTTCACTTGAAACAGCTGGACCAGGCTCCAAGCAACCTGATCTGCTCAGAGTGGGAGGTGAGTCCAGTGGCCTCCAGAAGTTTCTTCCTGTCTGTTCTTCTTTATAAGTCTAGACTTTGTCTGATCAGATGGGCTTTATCTTCTCCCTTTTTCCATTTTCTTTTTCCAGTGTAATTTTGGGCAAGTTTTAGATCAGCAGAGATAGGGTTGTTTTTTTTTTCCACTGTTCAATTCCCCCACAAAAAACCCACAGTGAGACACTGACAAATACAAGGAAGAGAAGATGAAGCAAAATGTAACAAAAATCCATTCAAAATTTTGGACAAAAAAAAAAAAAGCCAAAACCAAAATATAATAGCCAATCAAAAATTTAGAAACCCAAATGTTCAAAAATTTCATAAGTGATTTTGGGAAAAAAAAAAAAAGTATTTTCTCCAAATGCATAAAATGGAAATTATTCTGAGATTTTTTTTTTTCCAATACAATTTTCCAGATATGGTTTCTAACTTGTATTTATCTATAAATTTGCAAATTAGGAGGAATTACTCCTTGTCTGTACATGCTGTCTTTCTCCTGACTAAAAACACCAAGGCCAGGTTCTTCTAGATGAATCATGAACCAGAAGATCACAGATCTTCCATTCCCAGGTTGATCTTTCTCCTTTTTTTCTACTCCACTTTTTTGCCACTGAAACAATATGTAATTTTGAAACATGCGTTAAAGACATCATAATTTGATTTGCTCACCTGCATTATTCCTCAGTATCTGTTTTGTCTTCTTCCTCTATGTCCATATAACTGTCTACAACTGGCTGGCTGCTTGCCCATTGTGCTGTTGGAGGAATGGCCTCCCCTGGGATGCGCCCGTGGGACCACTGGAATCACTGGTAGTTTGCCATCAAGGGAACTGCTTCCACAGGGATGCAACACTTCCCTCCTCTTTTTCATCCCATGCTATCATGGCAAGTGGCAGTCTATGAATCTACCTCTTTACGAATCTCCATCCTTGGAGACTTTCAGATCTTAGCTGGGTGAGGCTTTGAGTAACCTGAACTATAGCTTTCAGACCGGCCAAGCTTTAAGCAGGTGGTTGGACTAGAGACCTCCAGGGATCCCTTCCAGTTATTCTGTGACTTGACCTGCCTTTCCTTATGCAAGGGCTATTTCAGAATCTCTGACATTTATGTAAATAACTGCAGAGCTGAGATACCACCACCACAGAGGACATCTCCGCTGTTTGCCCATGTGCCTTGTCACATTGCCTGTCACAGATTTGCGTGCTGCAGCTCTTTGTTGTAGAGTAATGCAACATGCATTTCCCATGGACTGCTTTTTCTCACAGCTTTGAATATTTGAATTTCTTTTAGCAAAACACGTTGTTAGGGACATAATAGGACTTGACAAGGACAAGTGGTTTTGTAAATAAAATCAAAGTGCATTGTGCTTCAGTATTCAGCATTTTCTCTTGCTCTTCTCTTCCCACGCTTAATTTCATAATAGCCTGGAAGGCAAGGGAAGGATGACAAATAAAAGACACAGATCTATCACTTTTAATCAAGAATACAAATATTTAGTCAATAGCATTCACATTAATTAGCACCTGGGGCAGATGGACATTTCCTCCACAGACAGTTCGACACATCAGAGCTGAATGTCAGCCTAAAATCCAAGATTCTTAGCTGTTGTACACAGGGATCACTGTCAAAAGAAATGTTGACTCAACCTGTTTATAGCCCTTTCCTTTCCATGCTGTGACTGATGATTGCTTTATGTGCACTGAGACCAGACCCAGCCAGTAATGGATATGGCAATAACCAGACGGCGCATGGACATGCTGCACATGCGCTGGGCCCTCTGTGCTGGTTCTCAACATCTCTCCCACAGTGAAACTCACTGGACACCCCATGCAATTTCTGTCCCACTGAGAGCAGGGTGCTGAGGGATGTGCTGCTCTGCTCCTGGATGGGTTTTACCTGAGGGGAAGCAGTAGTCACAATTACAACTGATGACAGTTTTAATTTAAAAAAATATCAGTTCAGTGAGTCATGAGTGCTTTGTCCTTCATTCCTGGTGGACTGCTGCCTTGACCTTTGGCTCTGAGCAGCCAGAAGGTAAGCACCTGAGTCCTGTTAGCCTGGAAACAGAAACCTCTATATCTTGGGAGTTCAGTACAGACACAGGGACCTGACAGTCCATCTTTCCCACAGCAGCGTAAGGGCTGGGAAACCTGGGGAAGGCTCCCAGTATCCATGACTGTGGAACAGCCCTGCCATGGGCAACTATCATGCAAAATTGAAATGCTATGTACTACTGATGTGCCAGGACCTTTATAGCTGTTAATCATGGCATGTCCCTAAAGAATGAAATAAAATTTTTCCATGAAGCTGTTTTGACTGACATTGGATGGACTGAGCTCTGTGACAAAGTGAGCACAAGAGTTCCCGGTTCAAGTTCAAACCATTTAGAATCCTTTCCAATTTTTAATACCCACTTTTCAAGTGTGAACATGAGAGCATGGAGCCAGATGTGTTTTACAGAGCTTACCATGTATCATTTTGTTCCTGGGACATCAGCCACGGGACAAATGGAAAAGCTTATGTGAATCTCACTGCATGGCCAAGATCAAAACGCACAGTTCTTCATTTACAGTGTGACATATGTGTTTTCATTTTAGCTAGTACTGAGAGCTTTGAGATGGGTTGTCTTTGCCTCAGAAGAATCAACTGGCAGAGGCAGTTATTGGAAATCACAAGAGAGGGACCCTTTCTGGGAGCTCACTCATGACTCTGCTCTCATGTCATGAATCATTCAAAGCTGTTCCTATGCCAAGCACTGCTATTGCTCTTCTTCCTCTGACTGCAGTTCTACAGTTTATCACAAGGCTGGTTACAGATAAGGACAGTTCTAGCTTGCCTCCAAGTCCAGATATCTGTTTCCATCGCTGAATGACTTGATCTGCACCATTCTGTCCTCACCACACTCCTAACTGACACTTCCCAGAGCTGTCATGATTATTCACACCTTTGGTTGTTTTACTCCTTCATGAAAATTGGAAATTTTCCAGTGAGACAGTGTGATGAGCAGGAGCTGCCACTCTCCTTAGTGTGTAGCTGGAATTTCCCTTGCTGCAGCTTTTGCTTGTTGTCCTTTCACTGCGCACATCTGAGAAGAGTCTGGCTTTTTCTCTATAACCCCATTAGTTAGCTGCAGACTGCAGTTAAATCCCCCTTTCCCTTATCTTTGCCAAGATGAACAAGCCCCAGCCCTTCAGCCTCTCCTCAAGCAATGTGCTCCAGCACCCTGATTGCCTTACTGCCCTCCAGCGGGTTATCATACAATCATAGAATCACAGCATGGCCTGGGCTGGAAGGGACCTCACAGCCCATCCAGTTCCAACTCCCCTGCCATGGGCAGGGACACCCTCCACTAGCCCAGGTTGCCCAAAGCCCCATCCAACGTGGCCTTGAACACTGCCAGGGAGCCAGGGGCAGCCACAGCTTCTCTGGGCAACCTGTGCCAGGGCCTCAGCACCCTCACAGGGAAGAAGTTCTTCCTCAGATCTCATCTAAACCTACCCCTCCTGGGTTGTCTCTGATGCCAGTACCATATACTCTGCCCAGAAAAATGCTTCACTAAATCAGTGGAAGAACAATGTTGATAGAAACTTCTCCTTTGAGGAAGAAAATAACTGTTTACCTGTAACAGAATTATTTTTTTATGTGTAAATAAGGCCTGTAACCTCACAGAGCTTCAGTGAGTAACAACTCAACAACTGCTTGAAAGCTGGCTGCCTTCCTCAGCTATCTTTTGAATCAATCAGAAAGTTCAACCAGGTTCAAGTAACTCTTTGGGGAAGGCAGCTGCAAAGCAGTTCCAGGCTCTGGTGCAAGTTACCTTAGCAATTATACAACAGGTTTTGTATTTTGATACAGTACCAATTTCTGAGCATTTCTTTGCCTGATACAGAGAGAGGAAAGTGAGGAGCCTCAGGAGAGGGAAGCGTAGATGGGCTCTGGGCTATAGTCCTTTGCAAGATTAAGAATAAAGCTTTGTAAAGCCAAAACACACCTTCTGTAGAAAAGTGGTGTCTGAAGAACTCTCCATATGCTCTAACTCTGACTGTGAGGTTTGGAATGTGACAAAAACATGGAATTCAGAGGAAAACGACTCATGTAGGAAAAGTAAGTACTGTGAGTTTCCTCCTTTTTTGGAATGTCCAGGTCTTTAGTTTTCAGTGTTAGAAGTGAGGTGACATCAAATACCAAAAAGCAGAGATAATTACTGAACCAAAAAGAGGGACCTCACTTGATGCATCTGCCTACCTTAGCCAAAGTAAATTTCTTTGACAAGAAGCCAGTACATTTTGTTGACTCAAAAAGAGCTGTTTGGTGAATCACAAGGGTAAACCTCAAGGAAGGACACTGCTAGATGCAAAAGAACTAGATGTAAACTAGTAATGGGCAACATTAGGCTGAAAATTAGGAGGGTTCTATGTATTAGTGTTCTGACCATAGTTTAACAGGGAGCAAAAGCAGTTTTGAGGTACTTATTGCAGTTCTCAGGATGACAAAGCCCCCACTGTTCTTCTCTAGTCTGGGCTTGGCAAGGTTTACAGCATGAAAAAGCATTATCTCTGTTCACATAGGCAATGGATCTGGCTAGGATGCATCCACGGGTAGCCATGCTGCTGATGAGGAAGGAGGTATTTTTACTTGCATACCATCCAGGCCATAGCCATTTTAATGTCATTCCCTTCTCCTGAGGAAGATGAATTCAAGTGGTGGTGTCCATGCTCTTCAGAATTCACTTGAATTGCTCTGTCCGCTGACCTTCCCATCTGCTGGGTGATGTGACTTTGCCAGCAGGGACAGGTCTGCGACAGCTTCCAGCTCTTAGAGAGCTTCAACGAGGGCAGCAAAATAATTCCAGTCTCAGAGGTTTTGTCTCAACTTGTGTGAGCGGTGCTGGTTCAGGATAACACAGAAGTCTTTAAGTAACCGGAAACAGACCAGTTTGTGCATATGCAGCGGAGCTCTTTGTTACCGATTGCCATCCCTCCTGTCAGCTCAAACAGGTAAAAACACTCCCCTAGCATGTCTGAAAAAGTTAAATAATTAATCATCATCTCCCTTCCCTGGGGAGTCACGGTAGTCATGGTAGGGAAAGCGACAGCACTCCAATGTATTTCTTTGATCTTGAACTAGCCTAGACCAGAACAAGGCTCAGAACCAAAGATCCTGGGCTCACTCCTAAGACCAGACAGCCAATACTCTCCTACCATTGGGAAGGAAAGCATCTGTTTTGTCTTTGATTGCCTTCCAGCTAGCCCAAGGAAGGAAACCGTTTCCCACACTGTGAAAACCTCAAGTTTTCAGCCTTTCTTCTGCAGCAAGGGAATAAAATCTGAGCCCTTTGAAATCAAACATCCAGGAGATGCACATCACCACCTGAGAGCAATAAACAGCCTAGCCAATACTGGTGAGGCATTCACTCGAGATTCTGAAGAATGAGGTTTAATTCTCCTTGTAAGGTGTCTGTGACCTTTACCCCCTCCCGCTGTCCCAGGGACCCAAGGCTCAGCTGCATCAAACCCTTGGCTCAGACTGCTGAGGAAATTATTAAGCTGTGAGAAACAATGGTGAGAAATTCTTAGTGTCATGCATGATAGGAAACAAAATGAGAGAGGTAGGACTGCTGAGATGGGCTCAATTTGAGAAGGAAAAATGGAATCAGTCATGTGAAAGGCTGCAAGGAAGAAACTCAACAAGAGCTGTGTTTGTGTCCCGCAGCCCAAAGAAAAGCCCAGATCTTCTCCAAAGAACCTGACTCAGGCAGCACCAAGTGGTTGCAAAGGTGCCTGAGCTACCCTGATGTACAGCTACAACTTCTCCAACATGGGAGTCTGTAGACTGAGCATCACCACCACACTTTTTGTGACTCTGTCAATCTTGCCAACACAGCTATATTTTTTCTTCCTAGTGTTAAACCAAAGAGTAGACTTGTTTCAAAGGCTCCTTTATCTGTAGATCTGCCTGTCTTACTGGTGCATATTCATTTTGTCTCTGGGCATGTGCACAAATTTTCTCTGTGCACCCCCCCCCAACAAAAAAAAAAGATAACATATCTCAAAAAGGAATAGTTGCATTATTTTTCTAAGCAGGACATTGAACACAGGATATTAAATACAACACTGATTTTGACCTTATAAAGCATGAGCGAAATGAGCTATAGCTGTTATTAGGCAAGAGAGTGTCTGGATGATCAGAGGGAGAAGAAAAATGTATTTTTTCTTCTTTTTTTTAATATCTGAAGACCAGATTTCACCCCAAGATTCCCTCTGTTTTTCCCAGTCAGCCTAAGGAAAGCCACCAGATGCTTCCTTTTTCTTCATGGAATTAATGTTTGTGAAAAATATCTAACATCTGTGAAGCCCTGACATGGTAGAATGATGACTGTACAGCAAATATTTTTCCTGTGCTATGAGGAAACTGGCCTCTGCCTACAGCACGCCAGTTCCCTGCTCCTGCAGGATGGCAGTAGCTGGCTCGAGGTGGCTGTAGACCTGAGACCAGCTCGCGCTCTCTGCTGCAAAGCTCTGCAAGATTCCCTGAAGCATCTCTTGCGCTGACAGTGGAATTTATTCCTCAGTCAGAGAGCCAACCTCTTTCCTTGCACATTGTATCACACCAAACACATTTCCATCCATGAAACAACACCCACGTTGTTTGGAAGGAAAATAAACCGAGAGGCATTTTCTCTAGACTTTCGAAGAAAATCTATTGTAGCTACGCTTGTCTCAGTCTGTCTCTAGGAAATTCTGGAGGCTCAAAAGATTCACCACGTGTCCTCTGCCAGCCTGGAAGTGAAGTGATGCTGCAGGGAATTATTTTTTGTATATGATTCACACCATGGTGGTGCAGTTTGAAAAGCCCTTATTTTCCTCTCATTCTTAAGTGAGGCTGTAGCTTTATGACTTACACAATCCCCAGCCTCGTTGGATTTAAGAACATGTGCAAAGGAGAATAGATGAAATGCGGCTGTTCCTAGGAGTAGCCAGCTACTTGAGGTGTTGAAGTTGGGACAAAACCCTCTAAAATTTTTGGAGAGCATGACATTTCTTCAGAGACTGACCTCAGGCCAGCTACCGCAGACTCGGGCTCAAAGTCACAAACCTTTTGAGTGTTAATGGGTTTCAACGCATCACACTGAGACAACGTGGTGTAGATGTCAGAGCCTGGCTATCAGCAGTAGTAAGTGTTCAAAAATCATGAGATTAACTGTTTTTTGAAAATAATCCAATATGTAAATTAGCTGCCAGAAGGAAATGGAGACAGCTGTTTGGCAATGGCTAATTTAAAATCTATTTAAGGCCAAATGATACTGCAAAGGGGCTGTGACTTTAGCGTTGCTGTTTCAAGACCTTGGCTCTATTTGAATTACTTTTATATACGTTTTGTCTAGCATGAACAAAGTTACTGCTTCTCTGGAAAAAAAAAAGAAAAAAGCTTTTATTTCTCATCAGTGACCAAAAACAGTTTAAAACCACTAACTGCATCTCTCAAAAGAGCTGGAATTAATACTCTGGGTCTCAGCTTTGGATGCAGGAGGTCTGCACTGGTAGAGGGGCTACGAGCCCTAAGCCAGACGTGAGCTGATGCAAGTGTCCCCTGCAGCAGTCTGGTCAAGCCCATCCAGCGAAGCACTCAACCCACAACTACTCTTGGCCATAGGTGGTGCCTCTGTCGCCTTTTGGGGCATCATCGTTATCTTGCCGGGTTATTCACCTTCAAATCACCCGAAACAACGTGAGGGTCTACGACACCGCAGCCTGCCAGAGCGATGTTTCACGACACCGGCGACAAGGCTCAGGCTGGCGTTGTGGGGTCGGGTGCAAGGACCACCCAGAAGGAGGGGTGCAAACCCCATCCCCGTCCCCCCCACCGGGGCAGCGCACCCCCGGCGCCCACCCCCCGGAGCCGAGGCTCCCCTCGCAGGCGGCGTGGGCGCGTCCCGGGTGGCTGGGGCCGGTGTGGCTGGCGGCGCGGGACCCCTCGCTGCCCCGACCCAGCCCGACGGGCAGAGCCCCGGCCCCCGGGGCTGAGTGAGCCGCCGCCGCCGCCGCCGCGCCCGAGGAGCTGCCGGGCCCCGCGGCGCGGCGGAGCGGGACGCGCGGCGGTGGCGCAGGCGAGCCCAGCCGGGGCCGCCGGTATTTAGGGCGGGCGCTGCCGGAGCCGGGCGAGAGCGGGCGGGTTGCTGGACGGCGGGGACGGCAGGTGAGTGCTGGCCGCGGGGGCGATGCCGGGGCGATGCCGGGACGGTGCCCCCACGCCGACGGGGAGGGCTCTGTCCGCCGTTTGGCCCGGCCGGGCGGGGGGGGCGCCCGCGGGGCCCCGGTTGAAGTTGGTTCCCACGGCGGGAGCCCGCCGGGCCGCCCGCGCTGCCGGTGCCGCGGCCCCACCGGAGGGGAAGGGGCGCTCGGGGCTTCCCCGCCGGCGCCCCGACACTGCGGCCGCGGCCGGACCGTGCCCCGCCGTCGCCGGGGACAAGGTGGCCGCTTCCCCCGGGACCCGCCGCTGGAGGCCGGTGCCGGCGCGGGAGCGGGGAGCGGGGAGCGGGGCGGGAGGGGGGGGCAGGAGATGGAGGCCAGGGCCTGCGGCGGCATCGCCCCGGCCCGATGGGCGGCGGTGGATGGGGCGAGCAAAGCTCCCTCGTCGGCATCGCCCTCCCGAGCCCCGGCTGAGCGCGGAGAGCGGAGATTCAAGCGGCGCAGGACACGGGCGTTTATCGTGCAAGTTTATCTTGAAGGGAGGCTTTGGTCTCACAGGAAATTTAGAGTTTTAAATGGATATTGCAAGTCTCTTCCCCCAGGTATAGGGTGATATTGGGTAAACGGACCACTTTAAAAGTGTAAATTTATGTGGATTGCTCCGGGGAAAGCATTGAGTGACCGCAGCTCTGAGACTTGTCTTGTTGCAGTTGTCCCAGTGTTATCGCACACCATCCTGGTTTGTATACCACGAGTGACCCAGGTGCCTGGCTTCTTCCTTACTCCTGCTTCTGGTATGATGGTGACCAAATGTCACCTCCATTTCGGTGCTAGCACAAAGCCAGGAGTCTCCACTTTAACGTTGTACTTGAGTCCTCACTCTTCCATGCTTATGTACCTGCTTGGATGCAAGCCAGGATATCCGGGGCAGAGCCCACCATTTTCATTCTTGCAGCCAATGGACTGCCACCATGTCACATGTTGCAGCAAATGATGAATGTGAACCACTTTTGGGATTAGCTTTGGGACTACAGCAAAGAGCAGGAGCCACCTAAGAACAAGGACTGCCAGCATTGCCCTGTGATCATGAGATGGTCCTGATTTTTCCAGGATACTGTGGGCAGCAATGCATGAGACTTGAACAAGGACTTCAAGGAGAATAACGTTTCCCCAGAAAGACAAAGACAGTCCCTTTCCCAGTTGTGAGCCTGATGTAAATCCCAAGGAAGAAACTTCCTTTGCAAAACTTAGTGGGCAACTGACTTCAGTGTGGTGAGAATTACTTTGCCAGTAGTTGTAACTTCCTCCTTGAGGAACTGTTCTCAATGGAGTGTTAAACAGATTATTCCAGGAAGCAATGGCTGGGATCTGTGAGGTTTCTCAAGACGAATTTGCTTTTGTTTTCCATGTTCTCCCTAAAGTTAAGGTGGCATCATAACAAAGGATTTAGGCTGTACGTCATGCATGCTTCTCAAATATTAAAATGACAAATATCAAACAAATTGTCAATCTGTTGTTTTTCATGTTGCCTGTAACATTTTCTGGTTTTCCCATTTACTCCCAGATCCTGATGGTCTCAGAGTAGCATCTTCTCCAGACATCGCTCATCCATTTTTCCTGAAATCACAGATTGCTCAGTCTCCGTTGCAGCTGATAGTCACTCCCTTTATCACACTTCTGGAGGCCTGGGAGGAGAAAAAAACTTGAACACATGTAAGACAGGTATGTGTGAGTAAATGGTAGAGAATAAGGAAATGAAAAAAAAAAAATCAGACCTTCTCAGTGGTGTGAACAATGCTGGTTTGCAGCTTTCTTAGAAATCTGGGAAGTATATTTCTCAAGTTGAGACATGTCAAAATGCAGGAAGATGTGAGGGGCCTGGCCACTTTCAATGTTTAACACAGAGTAAGAATGATGGCAGTGCATTGTCCTCACCTAAATGCAGAACAAAAACCAATGGCAAAGATCGATCTCTTCTGGCATGTATGCAGCAAGGCAATACAATCGTCTTGGAGCCATGTGCCTAGCTAGACTTGTCCTATATACAGCTCTGAGGGGAACCATCCTAATACAAAAAGTTAGCATAAAAAAATTGACTGGTCTTTCCTCTCCCTTTTGAGTAAAGATTCCTTTCTGCTCCACTGGCGATGCACTCAGAGATCCATGTAAAGAGAGACACCCTTCAGAGTGCAGACAAGTTATGATCCAACCTCCATGATCCCCAGAGTTGCAGTACAGGAGTCATCTGAGATGTTCCTTCTGTCTGTCCTGCCAGCTCCCAACCTGCTCATTATCGACCCTGTATGAGCACAGACATGTTGTGCAGAGGAGAATTTAGAAATTTTACCATCTCTGAGCTCATCGAAATTGAGGTGGCTAGGGGAATTTATTCTAAACCAGGGGAAAAATAAGCATCATCATTGCCATAAATACCATAGTCAGAGCAGTAACTGTTCAGCTTCTTATTTGCCTAGGTTTCTATACCTGGAGAGCTCTTAAGAGGTCATATATGGGAATGGTATTTCATAGTGCCTTAAAAATGTTCAGGAATAAAAGGAACAAGCATTGTAAGGGGACCTTGTGTCTGTATCCTAGAAAGTGAGTAAGGCGGCAGAGGAATATAACAAAGTTCAGAGTGCAGTGAGAGAGGAGGGTAAAGAATTAGTAGGGAGCAACACTCAGAAAGCCAGGGACATGTGAAAAACGCTGCTGGGGTTGGTGCAGTCATCTATCAAGAGAACATTTTGGTACAGTGCTTCTACCTGGCACAGTCATGGGGAGTTCATTCCTCCTGCTCATGCTCTGAAACGGTGGAGGCTGGGGGCTCTGGTGCCCAAGGACACCCAGTGGCAGTTTTTATAAGCAACTGTGTCATTCCTCCCCAGTCTGAAGGCAATAAAAATTATCTTAATACCTCTGTCGTGTGGAGCACCACAGTACCACAGTGCTGAGTCCTGAGCCAGTTCCACATCTGAACTATGATATTCTGCAAAGCTTGCACTGTCTTGGGTTTTTGTTCATTTTGAATTGACTAAGTTTACACTGTATTGCAGTCGAAAAAAATTCTTATGTTTTGCACTATTTTACTGTCTAATCCATTTTGCTTCCCCAGGGCTGAATTGGTTATTGGAAATAACATTCCACAAAAATTGTTTGATCTGTCCGTAAAGACGTTCTGTGACAGAGATGTCACAGTGTCCTCAAGCAATATTATAAGAGTTTCAATACCCTCTGCAAGGTTTTTCTAATGGCTCAGTCTTCCTTGCTGCAGTTAAATCCCTCTCCTTTCAGTGTTATTAGTCACAGCCATGGGGAACGGACTATTCCTTCCTGTTCTGCAGCAGGCTTTCATGCATATAAAGACTGCTGAACATCTCCTTCAGCTTTGTCCTTTCTAGCCCAGACATTCCTGTTCATCCAGTTTATTCCCATACATTTTCCTCTTCTGATGATTCTCACTGCTTTCCTCCTGTCTCTTTCTGTGTCATAGGTATCTTCTCGGGAACAGTGCCCAAAGCTGAACACAGGGCTCCCATTTGGCCTTGTCCAAGGTGAACAGAACAAAGTCTATTTGAGGTCTTATTCCTAGTTACACACCTGCCAAGATCTTTGCCATTTTGTAGGGATACAGTATCACCGACACTGCTGACAGTGCATGTTGGTCCTACACTATGCAGAGCATTTACCTAGCTGGTTACTCACCATCACACAATAGAGCAGCTGCTCATTTCTACCTGAACTAAATACCTTGTACTTGTTAAACTTGAGTTTAACCTTCTTAACCCTGTTCCCTAGTATGCTGGAACCTCTCCAGTATCATTTCACTGAATGAAGCATGCCATCCACTTCATCACCCAAACCATTACTGAAAGCAGTACCAGATACTGGGTCTCTTTGTTCCTATCTTGGTAGGATTGCTCTGTTTGATTCTGCATGTGTGTAGGTTAAATCCCGGTGTGCTCTCTGACACATCTGGCTGCCAGCTCAAAGTGAGGTCATTCAATTAAAAGTTGTTCCCAGTCTCTTCCTGAACTGGACCTGGGACAGAGGGTAAGGGGAAGCGGGGTGGATGAGTGCTTCTTCCAAGAAGTGTAAGACCATGTTTCTGCAAATGTGCATTTTGAATTTATTTACTAGGTGGGGAAGCATTGCGTGGCAGGTCAACGTGCTGCCTTCTCAAGCTACCTCATTCTCTGTGTTGGCAGTGAGGAGGGATGCTCTGTTTAAATGTCTATAGTTAGGCAGATCAATTCTTCCATCACTGCTTGTATTTTTAAGGCTTCACTGTTTATTTAAGTGCAAGTATTATCACATCAATCAATGCTTTCCAAAGCAAAGATGTAGGATACGTTATGGAAAAAAATGTAATTCTTCTTGAATTCTGGACTGGAGAAAAGGTCAGGCAAGGAAAAATGGCTGAAGTGTAAAAGTGAAACTTTATGCATATGGATGGCCCTGAGAAATCCTAGTGGATCACTCTGCTCAGAGATTAATCTCATGGGAATGGCTGAGCACACTGAAACCAAGTCAAATAAAGCATCAACAGGTGATCCACAGAGCACAGGGCAGTGCTGAACTGGGCAAGAATAGTTTGGATGAGGCCTCCAAGAACTTTTCTTTCTTTGCGTCTCTTTCCAGCTGATTTTAAAACTACCAAGGTTTGAGCACTGAGGATATCTTTGAATGCACTGGGCTTTCCCAGAGTACTGAGTATAAGCCTAATTCCCATTGCTCCATTGAATGAATGCTACAATTTTGTTGACCTAAAAATAAAGGAATGAGAACATCATTAAACACTTGGAAAAGTCCCTGAGTCTGAAAACAGTCTAGAGGCACTCTGTAGGAAGCTGTAACAGTGATTCTTTTCTAGATGGGCTCCAGTACTTCAGGGCAGGTTCTTGGGAGACCCCTGACTGATCTCCTGTTCCTGCTCTGGCTCTCCTGCTGTCCATCACTGCTTCCAGACTCCAGGCAAGGCTGATTGATAGGTTCAAGATGGGCTTTTAAGCACTGGAGTGACTCCAGGCTTTTCAGGTACTGGAAAGAAGTAGGCACCACCTAAAACAGGCTTCTAGGACAGGAGGGAAAAAATAATCTCCATAGAGGGAGCCTGAGATGATTAGCCACTCTTCAGATGTCAGATGTGCCAGATCAGGCCTTCTGCATCAGTTAGACCATCCAGATCAGAGTCAGTGTCAGAGGCAGATCCCCTCTTGCAGGCACTTGGACGCAGTCTGCATTACCATCTCACACCCCACTGTATTTCACTGGCCCCTACAATTCCACTTATTATATAATACGGAATAATAATGGGAGAGGAAACATGAGATTTATTGGAGATTTTCCATTATGCATGTGTGTCATCAGAGACTTTATGGCTTAGGGAGTTCAGGTAATGCCAGAGCTAAGTGCTCTAGCCCCTGCCCCCTCCAGAAGAATTATTGTTAACATGCTGTAGAGTACATTTTTGCAGTGCAGTATTTGCCAGCATCACTGCCCACTAAATCCCATAGCAATGGGTTGGTTAGCTAATACATGTTGGCTAAAAAAGTCAAAAGAGAAAAAATATCAATACTTTCTTGAAAGCTGAGCAAAAATAGAAGGTGGGGAGAGGGTATTTGCCGATATTTGCTTGCCAATTATCATAGCTGCTGGGAAGTGTTTTGCGTACAATTTATCATATAGAGTACTGTTCTCTATGCATACATGATTTAGTTTGAAATAGTCAGAATAATCCTAGCACTGGAGATTTAGTTGTGCTGCATGAACCACGTTGGAGTGAACACATTGCAGTGTCATGTATACTTCTCTAGAAACATGAACTCTTTTGTACTAGCTCCCCTTACAGTTGATGAAGACAGATGCTCAGCCCCAAAGGGCTCAGCTGCCTGTCAGGACTGACCAGCTCTGCCTGAGTTTTGGATGTCCAAGTGGACTGCGGTGAATCCCACCTTAACTTTGTTATTTTGTGATGCATCACTGAAGTAGGGGGCAAGGAGAGGAATGTTAAAAACAGTGCTCATATTACTGATTTTATAACCGGTGGAAAATGTTATATCCATAGCAAACAGAACTGACACTACAGTATAGACCTAATGTAATTAAGCAAAGCAAATACTTTTTTCTAATAAAAAGCTTAGGAAATGTACAGTTCATTGTATTATGACTAACACAATACAGTGTTATCGATCAACAGTTAACCTATACTTATGGTATTTGAGGTTTGTAATTTCCCCATATTGGCTGGACAACTCATTAAGTGCAACACTGAATTCAGAAATACTGATGAAGACAGAGCAAAAAAAGGTCAGGAGGGTGCACACTAGCTATGACTGGAGTATTAGAGCTCTGCTTCTTGAAATATGTTCCAGTATTCAAAAGTCATTTGGTGTTGATGTGAAGTACACCTGAGATCTCAAAAGCATCTTGAATAATCAGAATAACCAGTCTAGCCAGTAACACAGTGGCCTTGCTGCTCCCTAAACACGTGAGAAATTCAGGTGCAAACTCATGTTCTTATTGATTCAGCTCAGCATCTGAAGAATTTTCAGTAATTTATTCTACTAACATAGGCACCTACAAAAATCAGGAATCAGGATCCTGTGTAAAATGTCAGGATGGAATCAGTAAGTGAAAATTACTCCCCAGATGCACAGAGGTGTGAAGAGGGAAAAACAGAAGGAGGAAGAGGGAAAGGAGGCTGATACTGTCAGCAGTATCTGTTTCCTCCTGCCAGCGAAAGTGGTCCTGCACTCTGCAAAGCTGAACCTTGCTCATTCCTCCCTGGCTGGAGCATGAGACAGTGGAGGAGCTGGAGCCAGAGATGTAGGAAATGTCACTCTGCTATGCACAGCAGTGGGTGAGAATAGAGGAGCAAAGACCTTGCCGTAAGTGCTGCATGGCTTTCCAGTGGCCTTGAGGGTTGCTGCTTCCTGCAGGTGCTATTGGCTTCTCCCAAAACCTGTGACATCCTTCCAGCTTGTGATCCTTGCTTGAGCGGAAAACAAATGAGCAATTGCAGTTGGGCTCATCCCTCTCTCCCAGGGACACAGCAGCTTGTCTCAGGGCAACAGGGATGCTTTGTAGGTTCCCCTTGTTTTGCTCTGAGTTTAGCTTGTGGAGTCAATATTGAAATAATCTCCTCATCATATGAGGACACTTACTACTATTCTAGATTGCTTTCTTTTCAAGGTGCTAACTGTAAGTTCAAATGGCACATTAGCTTGTGCATAATGGACAGCAAGTAACCAGGCTCCCATTACAGTTTTTAAACTAATTCCCCCAATAACTTTTCTTCTTTATTTGTGATGGCAATGTGGCAGTCTTTTCACTACACAGTGCAGCCTAATCCGACTTCATTGTGCAAGGTACATGTATATTTTATTTCCTGTCAGGTTTATTTTATCTTATTTATAGCTTTTGGAAAATGTTACGTGTTTCAGTTTAATCCTAGTTCAATCCAAAGCTAGGAAACTGGTTAGGACTACGGTTACTTTTGTATCCTTTATACTTTATTCTTTATCCTTTATACTACTATACTAGTCCTTTATACTGATGCATGCAAACCTACTGACATTACATTTTACAGATTTTACCTTTTTTTTTTTACTTTTACACAGACTCTATCATTTCTGTGGATCTCATTTTCCAGTGCAATACACTATGGCATTTCCTTGTTTTTCTCCCAGAAGCTGCATCCTGATTTGATTTTGATCTGTGGACTGGCAGATTCTTCTTCTAAACATATTTCATGGTGTTTGAACATGGGTTCTTGTCTCCAGGTAGGACTCCATAGATACTCTAATGCTGGATGCTTGAATCAATTATCCCAAATATTCAAGAACTTATTAAAAAAATTCTCCCTCTTTTGAGTTTTCCGATGAAATGGATCTTTCAAAGCCAAGATCCTTGTTAGGAGTGCCATCTGGTGTTTGTCAGCTCACACAGGGAGCAGCTTTATTACTGGTGAAGGTTTCAGCATGTTGTATACCTGTTATATATATATATATATACACACACCTGTTTTATTTAGGCAAGATAGCAGATTCTGTGTTTAAATGAAAAATTAGAATTGGTTACAAAAAGATGGGAGAGCAAATGGATTTTCAGTCATTTGCTGAAATTTAGCTCTGTTCTCAGCCATCCCTTTGCAATTCCCCTGGTTGTTACCCAGCTACAAGGGGAGAGAATGAATTCTCCATTTCCTCTACCTTCAAGAGTGAATGTAAAGCAAACATTCAACTTGTTAAAAGACATTTAATCTTGTTCTCTTTTTTTCCTGATCTATTCAGTGAAAAATCAAATTCTGTATTTTCATTTCAACGTACTTATTTTTATATACACTATTTACTTCCCTCCAACACAGATCTGTAGGGGTGCATCAAAGCACTCTCTGCAGCCAAGCATTGTCTGGTGTGGAATCACCCTGTTCTCCAGAAACGGTAGCTGTGCTCTAGAAGGGACAGAAATGTGTCATGACTTCATTTGCACTCTGGACCAAATACCTTTGGCAATCCTGGCAGTCTCTCTGTCCACAGAGCCCGCATGATGGCACTCTGTAGTAAGGAGCTGTCGGTGCCATCCAGCTCCTGCTTGCACCTTGACCTGCCTTGTCACAGTTTGGCACTTGGTTTATTCTCCAGCTGGGCTAGAGAACCTCCCCTGCTGCCTTGCCCTTGCTGCGTTGGTTTAACTGCAGAGCTGGAACACAAAGCATCTTTTCAAAAGAAGTACCTGGGTTTGTGTAAGGACCCTGACCTGTGAAGCATCCCAGTGGTTATCACTGACAGCTAAAGTGTGTTCTCTTTTCACATCGAATATGTGTCTCGCTTCACCTTCCAGGCCCTGAACTGAGCTTTCTGCTAAGTTAAATAGCACCACACTGTCTAAAATTGTCTCTCCATTTAAATACTCTTTCCAGCGATGAAGTTATTTTTCCTTCTTTTTGATGAACGAAAAAAAAATATCTCCAATCTCTCCAGGGTATCACGACATAATGCACATCTCTTCACCTCCTGGACTCTGCCAGGAACCACTGAATGTGTGGAAACAAGAACTGACCAGAAGATCCCTCCCCTGTGCAGCCTTCAGTACTGTTGGAAGTGTATAAACGAGGGACATGGTTAGCCCAGATCACATCCAGGGTGGAGAGGGGCAGTTGCAGAGGGCAGTCCTGGTCTCTGGTGGTCCTGCAGTTAGGATATGTATGTTTATGCACTTGTGTTCTCTTTTCCTTAATATACAACTATATGTATGACCTTGTATTTGACTTAATTTAATGACTGCGTGAGATTTAATGTTATTTTTCTTCAGTGTGTGCAGTTTCAGCAAATGACTTTTTTTTCTCCTCCAACAGGAAAATAATTTCCCTCTATTCAGGATTTTTTCTTGAGTAAAAGGTAACTTAATTGAAATATTAAATTATTGGGAAGACATTCATTTTAGCTAGATGGTAACTAAAATTCATTACATCCTTATATATATGAACTCTAACTGGAGTCCCTTTACATTAATTACATTAATTAATTACATTAATTCTTTTTTTATTGTATTAATGGTAGTGATCACCAACTCAGACAAAGTAACAGAGTCTCTGAAACAGGCATCATAGGGAAGTGCATTAAAAGAAACTTTTAAAAGTAGGTTCAGAGTCCCTGATTCCTAAACATATATGTAAGCATATAACTTTGTGTTTTCAGTAGTCCATTGAATTTAATGGTTATTTATAGTATACGAAATTATATCATTAAGCAGATGCATAAGTCATTGCAATAGAGGGGCTATAGATTTTAAGAAACTTTTATGGCCATCCTATCTGACCTTGTGCACATCCCCAAGCACAGCACTGCTTCCCAGTTTTGTTCACAGAGCCCAAGAGCTTCCAACCAGCTGAAGTGGATCACAGTTCTGTTTATATACTACACTGGTTTTGTTTGTTTGTTTGTTTGTTTGTTTTAATTTTGCATGTATATTTTACAGTTCCATACATTATACTGCATAGTGACACCTTACTGCTTGTAAGGGAAGGATTATTTTGACTAATTATTCTGCCTAAGTCTACAGCCCTTGGTGATAATTTAGCACATGGGGAATATATTTTAATGTCAGCACAGTGAACACCCAGGATAAAGATCTAAGTAGGGGACAAAACTTCTGTCAGGCTCACGTGCTCTCATAATCTGTTTTAGTCTGAAACCAATGAATAATATTGACTAGCTGCCTTTCACGATTACTGATACATCTCTGACAGATGCCACCCTGCCAAGCAGAATGGACAAGAGCTGCTCAACGTGCTATATGTATTTCTTGGTGAAAGACTCAAAATCAAAAGATTTTGTCTGTATGCACAAGTGCGGGATTTTATTAAACTTAGGAATATATGCTACTTAAGGTTTTGAGGACCCCAGTAGAAATCCTACAAGATGTGTCTGTTGCGGGGTTTAGAAACCTGACCTGGAGTTTTGAAAATGACTTTCAGTCATGATAGCCTTACTTGTGAGGCAGGAAACAGCCAATGTACTCTGAGTACATGATAAATACCTGAATTGGACCATTTTTGTAAAAAATTGCTTCTTTTCCTTTGGTGATCACATCACAGGAAAACATAATTTATTTATAAAAATTAATTCAGTACCTCAGTATCTGTTGAGGCATTGTTTGGTTTCAGTAAAACTTTCTCCCAGTGTCAGGCTGTCCTGTTTACTGGTATGTTGAATAATTCATTTGAACTCTAGACTAGTTCATTTGACTGCAAATACCATGTTTCACATCAGATTTCTTTTTTTTTTCCACAGTGACTGACAGCTGTTTGAAGCAATAGGACTAATGGGCTTGCTCATATACAGGTGGGTGGGTCATATGCACTTCATTTTATTTCACATTGCTGGAATTGTTCTAACACTGAACAATGGGTGATACTTGCAATATATGGGAAAGGCTCGATATCACTTTTCTCAGTAACTGAAATCAAGATTGACTTGGCTTTAGTTTTTAAGTAATACAGTCACTGTCTTTAATATTTCTAATCTTGTGGTTTTGGTTTAGATTTTCTCCTGTGTGGGATGTGTGATCAGCATTGTGTTCAGGTAAAAAGATTTCTTAGACTCTAAAAGTGACAGCTCTGAAGTGAGCTATTACTGAGTCAGAGAGTTAAAGGGATGGTAAAGGTATGGGGGAAAAAAAAAAAACACCTGAGAAGATAAAGGGAATTTCTCACAGAGAAACTAGATTAACTTTAGCATTCCTGTTCACTGAGGAGAATTTGGAGGATTTTTACAAGTGGAACCTTTATTTCTGGCCAAAGTGAACAACAACAAATCCTATCAGACAGTGCTCAGCTAAAGAGTTCTGTGCAACTAAAGATCCAAGTGCAATGGTATCAGCAGGGGTGTTCAGTCTCTACCGAGAACTCCCTTTACACTTGCCAACTGCAAGACAGCTGCTGTGATACCAGTTTCCAAAGAGATATGGGCAATTGTTTATCCATAAGCCTGATGTCTGTACCTAACAAGTTTGCAGAAATTATAATAAACAATAGTATTACTGTACAGAGAGTAAATATGGTGTTTTGGGGAACACTCATAATGGCTTTTGTAAAGGTAAGTTATGCCTCACAAATCTGTTGAAGTAATTAAGAAATATGATGAGTATATGGATTGGGTGAAATCCAACCGATATCATTACTAGGACTCTCAAGAGACTTTTGACAAGGCCCTTTGCCAAAGACTTCTAAAGAAGGTAAATAAAGAAGGCTCAGACTACCCAACATATTAAGTGATCTGGAAAGTATATGAATAGTGGGGTGATGACATCTGCTGCTCTTCAGGGTAATAAAGACAAGGACTGACTCTGCAGAGTTGCAAAGAACCTTAGTTAATAAGAGGGAGAAGCTATACAAAACAGATGCAAAAAGTGAGAAAACAGGAAAAAATGCTGATGTTACCACTCATAGCTTTGGAATTACATTAATTGAGACCGTTCTGTGGAAGTGACAGATCAGTGCTATGTAATGATTAAAAAAGCAAAGTAAATCTCAGGAATTATTAGGAAAGAAATTTAGAAGAGAATAGAAAATACCATTATGCTGCAGTATAAATCTACGGTGTATCCACATCTTCAACACTGTAGTTCTGGTCCCTCTGTCTCAAAAAGATTATCCAGAGTTGGGAAAGTGTCAGAAAAAGGCAACAGGTTTGAGCTGAACATATGGGCCATTGTCAGAGACAGGTGACTGGATTTGATGGACTTTGGTCACTATGGCCATTCTTATGTTCAAAAATTCTTATAAGTTGAACCTTTGCTCAGTGTCACAAAAATGGTCATTAGGAAGAGAGGTTAGCCTTCCTGGAAAAAAAAAAAAATCAAGAAAGTGATAGTCTAGTGTGAAATATGAGACTCTTTTATGTCCCCTTATTGGAAAAATACACCTCAAAAGAAAAAGCATCTCTAAAAATAAGTTTGACTCACAGAAGGTGGATGTTTATTAAAAATCAAACACACAAAACTGAAAAGTGTTATTTCTTATGCTAGGATTCAGGCTCAAGAGAGGCTGTTTGACACCAAAGTGTTAGTGTTTCACGTAGAATACATGATGTTCTTGCTCCACAGATTCCTAACCAAGTGACTCTCAGTTCTGCGTCAGATGGCATGGAACTGTGCCAGTTATGACCGATAGAGGCTGGTTTCTCCTCAGTGGTTGGAAGGAGGTTGGCCTGTTGATTATCTTCTTGGAGAAGTCTGGCATCTCTTTAGTCGTCATAGCATGCTTCAAAGCTGTTCATGACCCATATTCAGAATCTCTTTCAAGAAAGCTTGGGCTGGCATAATATAAGTGACATTCTGGTACTCATGGGTGGATCTGAGTGAAAGGTCTCAAAGAAATCTGTCTTAGGATGTTTTCTTCATGTTTGTAAAGACTTCAGGTTACACTAAGTGAATCTAAAGAAAAGTTTGGAAAGCCTGTAGATTGTATATTGTGATACCTCAACTTCCACAACTCTTGTATCACCATTCCAGATTAAAACATTCGCTTTCTTTTTCCAGATCCCCTTAACCAGTCTATTCTTCCTCTTTTGAGAGAATCACCACTCCACAAGTCATTACAATCATTCACCATGTGCATGATCAGGAACATCTTAGTACTTGGAACATGATGTGAGCTTCAGTGCCAACGCATTGAATTCTGACTTCCATTGCCATTGAACACCTGACTTCAGCATTTGAAGATGAATGTTGAAAAGAAAACCTGAATGGTCTGGAGGAATAAATGAAAATGGAGCTCTGCACTTTTCAATAAGAGATCTTAATTTACAAGTCTGGAGAAATTATGTTTACAGAAGGAATCCAAACAGTATTGTTTTCTATCTTGGGTACTCCACTAATAAAGTGTCCCTTATAAATACCAAAAATGTGACATTCAGCTATTAGAGAGGAAGGGAAAATACTCTTGAGGATAGCTTTGTCCCAAGCACAGGGGCATCAATTACATGCCCAGATGTTTCTTTTTCAGCCTCTCACTCTTCAGTATTGATTTATGCATCAGTTTTGCAGATTAGTTCAGAAAGGAGGTGTGAATAAAAGACAATAAAGAATGATTTAGTCACCTGCAAGATGAAAATGAAAAAACATCTAAATTCCCAGCACTTATAGTACCACTTGTATTGACATACACCAGAAACATGTCTGGATGATTATATTAACATTTTGCTTTAACAATGATGTCATTGATGTGATGTGATGGAAAATCTAGCTTAGGAGAGTACCTCATCTACTGTGTAAGCTGAAGTTTTCAACAAGTTCATATTTTTTCAGTGTTGGACTCTAGTATGAAAAGTTCTATTTTAGCAAAAAAGTAAGCATCTTTCTTCATCGTCCCAGAAAGATTACACTGGAAAGTGAAAAGTGAAATCAGAGCAGAGGATGACTCAGTATAACCATTCAGCAGAGCTCTCTCTCCAGAGCTTAGCAAATAAGTCATTAAATTTCACTGAAACGCCCCTGGCTTTGGATGAAAGGACACTATTAGGACTGAAGATTTCACTGTCAGTCCTTCTGTCCGTTATAACTTTGGCAACAATCCTTGCAAACATTTTTGTTGTTATTACAATTTTTCTGACTAGAAAGCTCCACACACCTGCAAATTACCTCATTGGCTCTTTGGCAGTGACTGACCTTTTAGTGTCTGTCCTAGTAATGCCCATCAGTATTGCTTACACTGTCACCCACACATGGGCCTTTGGCCAAGTGTTGTGTGATATCTGGTTATCATCAGACATCACATGCTGCACAGCCTCAATCCTACACCTCTGTGTTATTGCACTGGACAGATACTGGGCTATCACAGATGCTCTGGAATATGCCCAACGCCGGACCGCTGGCCGAGCAGCACTCATGATTGCCGTGGTTTGGATGATCTCTATTAGTATTTCTGTGCCACCATTTTTCTGGAAACAAGTGAAAGCTCATGAAGAAATTGCAAAGTGTACTGTGAACACAGATCAAATTTTCTACACAATTTATTCCACTTGTGGAGCTTTCTACATCCCAACTGTGCTCCTCCTGATACTGTATGGTAGAATTTATGTAGCAGCTCGATCCAGGATTCTGAAGCCACCCTCATTATATGGGAAACGTTTTACTACTGCACACCTGATCACCGGCTCTGCTGGGTCTTCCCTCTGCTCCATTAATGCTAGCCTTCACGAAGGGCATTCCCATTCAGGTGGATCCCCAATATTTATCAATCATGTTAAAATAAAACTTGCAGATAGTGTCCTGGAAAGGAAAAGAATTTCTGCTGCAAGAGAAAGGAAAGCCACCAAAACTTTAGGCATTATTCTGGGAGCTTTCATTTTCTGCTGGCTGCCTTTTTTTGTCATGTCCCTAGTCCTACCAATCTGCCAAGATGCTTGTTGGTTTCATCCCATCCTTCTGGACTTTTTTACATGGTTAGGTTACTTAAACTCATTGATCAATCCAGTCATTTATACAGCTTTTAACGAAGAATTTAAACAGGCTTTCCAAAAACTAATACATTTCAAAAAGTGTTCATCTTGAAACTCCCCTGTTGTGTTACTGACCCTTGTGCAATCTTGCAGCCTACCTGGAAACTTTCTGTGCTTCTATTCCTAGGGTAGGAGTAGTAATTGCCATCTCTGCTGCTACCCTGTGCTGTGCATGTAACTGGGAACTTCTTGCCAATTTGGTACTTTCTGTCTGGAATTCTGTGTCCCAGAACAGAACTTGTCTGTGGTCTCTGCAGTGATCATTTGTGTATGTAAGATCAACACATGAAGTAAGCTTTGTAACAAGTGAAGGAGCGTGAACCTGAGAGCTGAGTTTATAGGATGAGATTACACATATTATCCAATTCTGCCACGTCTTTGTAACCTGATGGGAGGAAAATCTGTGCATATTTGCAGGACGTCAGTATTTATTCTGTATATAATTACCAATTTATGTAGGCTGACAAAGTTTCTGGAGAACAGGATCTGATGTCTACATTTTCTATGGCATGTGTCCTATCCATTTGAAATTGATAAAACCTGTAACTTTTTCAGAAGTTGTATGACACAGCCTGACTACAAGCAGCAGGGCACAGAAGGCGTAGTGCATATGTAAGTTCTGTGGATATTTCACGAATACTTTATTTATTTGAAACAATTTTTACACATTTTATCATTGATAGAATAGCCAGTGCAGGAATACTCTGAAATAAATAGCATGAAAATTATTGAAAAGTACCTCAATCTTATATTTCTGTTACTTAATTTTTTGCATGCACAAACTGAAACAGGAAAATATGTTTAGTGCTAGTGTGGAATGACTGGGACCTCAAATAAGAGCCAGAAGGTTCACTCCTTGGTGACAAGAAATGGGGAGTTACAGAGGAGAGGACGAAGTGACATATCAAGGAAAACTTTCTTAGTAATTAAGGTTGTTGGGGTGGATGTGACATCACTGTCTCTAGAAGTCTTTAAGAACTGGTCAAACACTTGTCAGAGATCACAATACACTTTATCTCTGGGATTATCTCCCCCAGTTGGCAGGTGAGAAGCTGGCACACGGAGGTCTCGGTTGAAGTCTCGGACACGACAGCACATCACGTAGTGCAGCCCAAATGTCATTCAACTTTTTAGAGTCACTGGGCAATTTACAGCAGAAGCATCATGTCCATACTGCATATGAGCAGCATGCATTGCTTTGAAAGAGTTATCCCATCATCCTTCTGACCACCCTTCCATTTCTCAGCCTGCCCAAATTCATCTCCACCATCCACTACTGTGGCCATCCCAACACACTCCACCACAGCCCAGGTCCACCACAGCTCTTCAGCCTCTCCTTTGCGTTTGCTGCACAGTCTTGCAGCTTCTTCCTGTTGCTAGTGCCACTGGTGAGGACTGGACCATAAAGTAATGCTCCAGGACCACCCACGTGCTGCAGAATCAAGCAGATCAGTTGTGTAGGTCACAGAATTGTGACCTCTCTCTCACAGTGCACACGGAGGGCAATTAAGGCTGCTCTGCTTGGGGGACAGCTCCTCTCCCCTCCCGAGAGTGAGCTGATCTAGCTCAGTCCAGCTCAAGAGATTTTGATGGTGGCACTATCTGGCCATGTCCACGCAGTCTGCTTCCAGAGTGTGTCCAGAGTGCCCAGTGGCAGTGATGGTTCTCTCGTGTGTGCTCGCTCCTGAACTGTGCTTGTGCATTGCCTGCACACATGTGAGCTGACACAGGCCACAGCCATATTGGGGAAGGAATGAACCATTAACTAGTGTAGACAACTGAGTTCTCACACCTGTGGCCAGGCCCTGGCACTATTTAATTTGCTGTTACATACATAACCTGTGTGAAGAGTTAGTGTACAACTTGGAGCTCCAGGCTCCCTTCTGGGCTGCCATCCCTGTGTCCAGGCCACTCATACATTCTACCGTTGTGGGACAGATGGTATGGCACCACCAATCCAGTGTTGGTCTGGTGGTAGCTCAGGTATGTAGGTAGGCATCACAAAAAGGTTGGTATAACCACCTCTGCTAGAATAATGGGATATAGAGTCTCACACTGGGCCTGCGGCAGGGGACCTATGTGACTACAGGAATTTGAAGAGTTACAACTCCAGGATCCTGCAGAGTTTTGTCACTCAAAGACCCATTTGTGGAGACTGGGGGAAGGTCTCCTAGCTTAACACAGGACATTGCATATCCAGAATATTCTTCTAAAGGAGAAGATTAGTTTAGAATAATCTTTTTCATCACAGGTCTGGGTGACACAGGTCTTCCTGGACAGTAGTGTCCCACATCAAGGTTTCAGTCAGCCATTGCGTTCATGTATTTAAAGAGCTGATGTTTAAAGATAGGCTTTATGCCCCTGGGTCCACATCACTGGAGCTCTTTACATCCTCTACCAGCTGTAAAAGGATTTGGAGGAGCCCGTCTGTTTCACATTGACACAAGACAAGACTGCTTCTAAAATGACTCATCAGCACTGCTACCAGTGGCTAATCTCCAGAACAAAGAGCACCCTGGAAAGTTTCCTGCCACCATACAGTAGAAGCACTAGTATGAGAATGCCCATGATAATGACATCCCCTTGTTCCTTCAGGAATCCTTTCCTGTCCCTAACAATTTAACCTGGGAGATAGTCACAGCCTGAAGAGTGTGTACTTCCAGAAGTCATGGGATCTCTGCAGATTTTTTTTCGCACTACAGGTAAAGGTTTGGGTATCTCAGAAGTTTCCCCTCCTTCACCCCAGGTGCCTTTTTGATGCTGTCCATCCTGCCTGCACCCTGTGCTTTCTGGACCCCTTTGTCTACTGTGGTCATCTGGCACAGCCCTGTGACCTGAGGTGCCCAGGGTACAGGGAGAGTGTCACACAGCTTTAGCTGCACAAACATACCTGGTTTACGTCCTGAAAACAAAAAAGACCCAACTAGGGCAAGTGGATAAAGGAGAAACCAAGTAAATGATAGTCAAGGTCACAGTCAGAAGCCAGAATGAAGGTCTGCATTCCTCAGGGACTTGAAGAAGAGAATCAAAGATGGTTTCTTCACCTCTCCTCCAGCAGCCTGGCCAGCATAGTGCTGGTGCCTCCTGCTTTGTACCAACCTCTGCTGAGAGCTATAACTGGCCTTCCCACTGTATGCCTTCATGCCACCTAAGGCAGGGCTTGCCTTCAGCCAGGTCCCTTATGAACTACTGATTCTCTTCTTACCCCATGTTTCAGGACATCAAGCTAGACCCCTTGGGTCACAATGTTCCTGCAACAACTTGGCAACAAGCCTATCACTTGGTTGTCCAAATGATGCCGAATTTTGGCCTGCATTTCACTTAGGGAACATCTCCACAGTGTCCTTCAGGTGGCCTCATGCCTGGTTCTAACCTTGAAATTAGAGGCTTGGAGCAGCTGATGCCAACATCTCATTAGAAATACTAATAGAAGCAATGATAGCAAGCGTGTCAGTCCTTGCTCAGATCTGGGGACTTGCAAAACATAGAATCAGTGTATTCAGGTTGGAAGTGACCTGTGGAGGTTGCTAGTCAAAAATTCTGCTCAAAGCAGGGCCAACTGTGACATCAGACCAGGTTACTCAACATTTTCTTCAGCCTTCCAAGGATGAGGATGCACAACCTCTCTGCGTAACCTGTTCCAGTGCTTGACTGTCCGCATGGTGAAAAAGATTTTCCTCATATCCAGTTTGAACCTCTTTTTTCAACTTATGTCTATTGTCTCTCAGTCTCCTACCAAACACTTTCTCATAGGTCCTGGGGGGAGTTGCTGTCAAGTTCCGTCACAGCATCCTCTTCTCCAGACTCACCTAGAGAGCAGAAGACACAGGGTCAAGTCTGTTCTCAAATAAGTAGTAGATGGTTTATGCACAATAGAATTACTTCAGCAGGTGATACTGTGAACTTTGTCCTTCAGTATCTGGGGAGTGACACTGTTTAAAAACAGGCTTCCCAGCAGAGTATTTTGGTTGTTGACTTAAGGGGTTGGCATTTCCAGGAAAGAGCTGGGTTGGCGTCAGTACCCAAAGCCAAGGAAAGTTCCCAGCTGAGAATCCTGGGACAGTAAGTATCCGTGCACAGGGATCTGGAGGCAAAATGTTTCCACAGAGTTTCTCCTGATGGTTCACCTGCCCAATGTGAATCATAAACCATAGCTAACGGTCCTCGAAGAGCCTTTGAGAGGCCAGTTAGTCCCATTCCCACTGCTCTATCTGGATCAACTACGCTTTTGTCCTTTTCCTGTCTTGCCTACTCTTGAAGATTTCCAATGCCGAACAGAATGGCAAAATACAGCAAAGGAAGATGATCCACCACTATTCTTTAGGTTTTTATAAGACCCTGTTTAATTCAAGAGCAAACAAGCTAGGCTCTTTCTTTGATCAGATTATACGCTAATTTAAAAAGGCACATCGTGACACCATTCTTAATGCTGGTAAATATTTGATATAGTGCTTCAGGTACTCATATTGGAAAAAACAGTGATATGGAACTGGCACAGGAAAACACTAGCTAAGGATCATAAATGGAAAGACAAATAACATCCCATAGCCTCTGAGTTGAAAGGAGGAGACTATCATGTCAGAGAGATCGATGTCCATATTTACCATGTCATTAACTCTCTGTGGATCACAGTCAGGAGTACACAAATGCATTTCACAGAAGGTACCCGAGGGCTGCATGATTTCTAAGTGCCTCTCCAGTGAAGCTCTTGCAATACTGAGCACACAGATAAGTTAAAACACATTTTTTTATTTGTATAGAAGTACATACTGTGGTTGTCCCAGTAGATAGTTATTTCAATGATAATATCGAATTTATTGAAAACAGAAGAAATAGCTACATAAAAGTCAAACCACATGTGTACACTGCAGCACCCTGCAAATAAATTTCAGTGCAGGTTATTCCTACAACTGGGGAAGAGGATGAGTGTCAGCAATGAGGAGTCACCATGACTCAAGGCTGGCAAGACAAGGAAAGTGGAAGCTGATCGGTCCTTCGAGGACAGGCCTGAATCTTGCAATGTGAAGGGAAGAATGTCATGGAAAGTGTGTGAGTTGAAGCAATACTGCCATGCTTACCAATCCAAAGATGGTTCCTTGTGAGTGAGGTAGGGAGGAACAAGTGCTGCATGTCAAAGACTACTCCCTCTTCAGTAAACCTTGAGAGCCCTTGAAGGAATGTCAGGAGGGATGCCTGTAGTTCCTATGCAACTTCCATTATGACAATCCAGCTACAGGTGCTCAGTAGCACTTGCCACTCAGAGGTGAGGAATTCCCAACAGCTTCAGCAAAGTTCATTTAACTTTTCTGAATCCTGTTTCAATACAGTCAAGATGCTTCTGCTGAAAATGCCCATGACCAGACACATATTCCATACACTTGTTGTCAATAACAGAGTTTGCATTTAGATTTCATCACTGGTGAAACAGAAGGAAGAAATATTGGTTAGTAGGCAGTGAAGTTAAGAGGTTAAGAGCCCTCTCAGCCAGATTTCCTCTAAGCCCTCTTGTTCATGTACATACCACCTCCAGCTTCTGGAGGCTACAGCCACATTTTCACAGCAGTTGTGTTGCCAGCATCTATTACTGAGAGGAAGGCCTTTTTCCCTAGCCTGTCAAGGTCCCTCTGAGTAGCAGCCCTGCCCTACAGCATAGCAATAGTATTCTCCAATTTTGTAATGTCTACAAATTTGCTGAGAGTGCAAGACAGCTCATTGTCCAGGCCACATTAAACACTACTGACCCTGAAGGATGCCCTTAGTAATTAGTTGCCAGTTGGAATTCATATTGTTGATATGACCCCCATCCAGCCAGTTTTTCATTCACTTCATACTCCACTTACCCAGTCCAAATCTCACCAACTTGCCTACAAGTAGACTGTGGGAGACCGTGTCAAAGGCCTTGATAAAGTCAATGCTACAATCAATCAATAAAACATCCAGTGCCCTCCTGTTGTCCACACAGGCAGTTGTCTCATTGTAGAAAGTAATCAGGTTGGTGAGGTACAAGTGGCCCTTGCTAAATCCCTGCTGGCTACTCTGGGTTATTTTCTTGTCCTTCATGTGCTTGGACATAGCTGCCAGGAGGATGTGCTGTCCAGTCTTCCCAGGGACTGAGTTGAGGCTGACCAGTTCATAGTTGCCTAGATCCTCCTTCTTGCCATTCTTGATGGCAGGTATGACATTTGTCTTTTTTTCAATCATCAGGAACTTTTCCCAATCGCCAAGATCTTTCAAAGATGATAGAAAGCAACCTTAAATTACATTGGCAAGCATCCTTGGCACCCTCAAATGCATCCCTTCTGGTCCCATGTGTAGGCCTAATTCAGCTGACATTTTTAAGATATCTGCTCCAGGAAGGGGCGAAACACCCCCTAAACTCAACTGACTTTAATAACAGTATTTCCACTGTCCAGGAAGATTGAAATAAGACTTGTATGGAAGAATCTGTAGTGGAGATGTCTAATGTATTCAGACAAAACCTGCTCTCAGTGTGTGCAAATCCTGTTTATTACTCCCAGCAACTGCCACTCCCCATCCTGTTGTTCTCCAGGTGAAGAGGAGATATGAAGAGGTAAAGAGGAGATAAAGCTGGTGAAGACCAATACGAAGATCCTTGGTCTGAGGAGGACAGGGACATTTTCACTGTAATGCCATAGCATATGCTTTTTGACCAAGAGGAAGATGGCAGCAGTATGAACTGAATAAGACATTGACCTGCTTCTGATGTTGCTGCTTGCTTCTCAGTGCCTTCGTTACTGTACCTTGGCTGCAGGCTCCTAGAGGAGGTAATAGTGGTATTCTCGCTGATCCTAGGAACAAGAAACGGTTACACACAACAAAACCCAAACCAAACCAAATTTATGTTAGTTGCTATATAGAGTGCTGATAATGATGTAAGACTAGCAAGCTATGCAGCACTGCTGCCCACACAAGCATGTATCTGTTTCTTTTTTTCCTGCTTACTGTGTTTAATAATATTCCTAAACTTTGTGTGGCACCTAGTACAGCCAAGGCTCCAGCTCTGTCAGGAGCTTTTAGTAACTAATTCAGTAAATATCAGGATCTTATCATGACTCTGATGTTATAAATACTTAAAGCCTGAATACCTGGAATCAGGTAATAGCAGGAGAATCTCCACTCCATTTAAAAAAGAAAGAAGTTTTGATTTGATAGATACCACTGGCTCAGAAAACAGTGGGCTGATTCAACTCACTAAACTGGCAGAAAAATATTCATTCTGCATTAATTTTCTGCCAGTTTAATGAACTGAAAAAATGCCAAAACTGGTGCAACAGAGGCAGCACAGACTCACAAGTAGTTTCAGAAGGAGGGAAGCAGAACTGCATGTTTCATCATCAGCAAGCTGTTAGATCAACTTAGACATCTCATTTAAATTCACCATAGAAACAGAACAAAGACAGAATAGCAAGAATGTCTCAACAGTCAGTTCAGGGACTACATGAACTGGAAGATGACTCAGATACACATTTTTAATAGCCACTGAGAAATCTGTTCTCTGTGAGCTTGTCTAATCCCTTTTCAACCTCATGCCTCTGGTGTTTGTGGCATCCTGTGGCCATTGACTTCTCACATTATCAAGCTGGGCATAAACTGCATGAGGTACTTTTGTTTGTTTAAACCTACTACACCCATATGGGTCCTCTGTTGTCAGACATACTGACAGCTTCTGCTGCTTCCCCATATTATTCATGATTTTACGGGCATTTGTCATCTGCCCTCCCCCCATTATCTCTGGTCACATCTGCCCATATTACTTACACCCTGTACCCTTGGAACTAAACAATCTTTTCTATCAAGTACCATAAGACGAGGAGGCTTCCAGTCCACAGCGACAGTCTTCCAGGTAAGAAAGAGATTTCTGCTTCACTCCCAGCTTTAACCGACCCTGCTATTCCTATCTGCCCACGAGCAGAGCGGTCCCCAGCCCACCCTAAGCAAGTGCACACTACCAGCAGTGTAACCTCTGGCATACCTCCTCCTCCACTCCCCTTTGTCCCTGCCCCCTCTTCCCGTTCCAGCCTGTGTAGTTCCCCCCAACCCCTCCGGTCCCCTTTACTCTTCAGGGTGAGTTGGGCTCCCCTACTTTGCTTCCATCTTCCCTGCCAATTGTATACCCTTTGTTCAGCACCTCCCCAGTCCAGCCAAGAGCTAGGTCTGCCTCCTCACCTTGTTGTATTCCCCATTCCACTTGTCCTTTTCTGCCCTTTTGTCTGGTGCTTCCATTGACTGCACTAAGTCCCCATGAATAAAAAACAAACAAAAAAATTGCTCCTTTTCCTTAGAGAAGCCTTATTTCTCCTCTCTTTCTCTAGGTCATGTATCACATTTCCTTGGCCGGGGTAGAACTTTCTAATTCTCTAACCCCACAACACTAAGCTTTTCCCCCCTGCCCCGAGATATCTGCCTAGGCAGCTGCAGCCCTGTTGCCACAGCCACTGTATCACCAGCTGCAACCATGCCACTTCGTCTCCCACATGGATCCAGAGGTCTGACATTTGTCATCTCTGGTTTTCCACTCACTGTCTCTTCCTCACACTGGAGTCCCCACCTGGAAGCTGGTTCAGATGACACCTTGCTGAAGAGTTTCTTTCCCCCCCTCTACTTCCCCTCAGCTCAGTTTGTTCCCCCACATCTCCCTCGTCTGCCTCCCATCACTCATGCTGTGTGGCAAGAACTTCACCCTCTGCCTTGTGCTCTCCTTCCAGCAGCAGTTCGTTGTCCAAATGCTGCTGGCATCTTGCGGCACAGGAGGCTGAGGAGGGTCCATAGTGAGCATTCTGCTCTTGATTGCATTACTGCATCATGAGGACTGACCAAGGCATGGGGCATGGTTGCACTGGCTGTCTCAGCTTGAAAGGATGGTTGCTGGGTTTCCAAAACCCAAAGCAGGGTGCTAGCACCACTGGTAGAAACCTGTCCTCCCTAGATGTCCCCACAATGGCTACTAAGTAGCCCACTTAGGTGCCAGCAAAGGTCCTGCACAGGCTGCTGCTAATGACAATGACCAGGTGGGGTCCACACAGGTGGTATGGAGGATACACTAAGGAGAAGCCTGCCTTGGGGAGACACATTCCCTCTTCTGTCCCTTCCTGTCTCATCCTCTCCTGATTGTTGTCCCCTGAAGTCCCCGAGTCCATCTCAGTGCCCAAACTTCCATCTTGATAATGATGGGGGCTGAACAAGGATGGTGAATGTACACCATGAGACTCATGACTCCTTTCTGCCCAGGGATGAGGCTTTCTCCACAGCACATTAGAGTGAACCTGGGAAGAGGTCACTGTCCGCGTCCTCCTGGAGGCCATGGTGCAGGAGGTCTCAAAATCCTTGGTCAGTGCTGGAAAAGGATTCACCCCTGGGCTTCAGAGAGAACTTCCCTTCAAGAGTTGTGACTTAGCTGCCATTTCCAAAGTTGAACCTCTGCCAACCAGGGCCCAAGAGCAGCTCTGGGCCTTTAGGACGTGCCTGAATGGTGAAGCCTTTTGGTGAGCATCCAGCACACAGCAGCTGAGCCTGCCAATGGTTAAGGGTGCCAACCAAGCCCTGCTGCTGGTCCTGCTCATTACATACAGCCTTCTACACCTGGTACACACGATGGTGGTGCTGAGCCTGGTGGCACGGACAGGCCCTTTGCCTAGCCCTTGTCCCAGCCCGGATCCCCCAGGCGTCCCACCACCAATGAAGAGCCAACATGTGCCATATTGTCAGGTAGCAGCAATCACACAGCTTACACAATGCCTTCCTTGTCCTTGGGGAGCAGTTCAGCTTGCTGAATGGTTTTCCTGGTCACAAGGGTGCACCATGATTGTCAAAAACCATCATCACTAAACAACGCAGGGTCTTGCATGATTCTTTGTACTAACAAGATATGTCCCATCACTATCATGTTCTCACCACTGCATTCCTGCAGGACACTAATGTCAGTGCAGCTCCTGAGCCTAAGAGGGGGAGGCAAGAGGGGGAGAGAAGCCATTTCCACCAAAAAAAATCTCTGTGAGGAAGTGGAGAAGATGTTAGCCTCATACCTATGGACAAAGGTGTGCTGTTATTTACACACCTACACTTCAATGCCAGGCCCAGGGTATGTGCACTTCAGCAGGTGTTGACCACAGAGATTTTATCACGGTGAATAGACAGGACTGCACTGGGGAAGAAATGCTCGGCCACTGCACACTCAGAATCTCTCATGGGTGACTGCTCTCTGGGGCATGTTGGCCTAATCAGGCTTAACACTTGTGTTTGGATGAAGAGAAACACATCCATTTTCTACCAACTGGAATACATTTATATTTTAAGGTTAAACATCTTGCAAAATGTTTAAGCCTCTCTAGTGCAAGGGTGGCTTGTCTCATGTGCCCCACCTGGTGCCCACAAAGGCTGCTCCTAAGTTCAGGCCAGACAGATGCCATCTCTTGGCACTTAAAGCCATTGAAAATCATGGGCTTTGCACAGTACTCTTTCTATCCAGAAAGCAAATGCTGGATTTTTTCCTGGGCTCACTAAGGCTGTGTTTACAGTCACCATGAGGTCTACACTTTCAGACACTGCCATAAACATCTATCTACTGCAGACAGCCCATACGGAGCATGCTGGAATATGCCTTTCTTCAACCACTTGCCAGAGCCTGGCAGCCATTTTGCATCCACCTGAAAGACCTGTCCCAAGAACGCACCCTTTTAGACCTCCTCAGAATGCTGAAGGACTCTTCATATCCAGTTTTGCTACAGACACAAAATGGCATGGACAGATTTTCTTGAAGAATCCCCATTATAGAATCCTACCTTCATATGCAAGTGGTGGTTGTACCTGCAAGACTGATGCTGCTGACTGATGACACTGGGACCTGCCCAATGTCATCACCATCGGATACTTCCCATTATGCTGACTTTGCATATGGGGTGGTCCACCCACAGCATCTCTCAACTAATTGATCCAGAAGATTTGTCCCACATCCTCTACTTTGTTCGTACTGTGAGCAGGTTCTGCAGGACCAATGCCACCTTCACCTCTGGCCTTATAATCAGAGGTTTTGGTCTCCAAACATCTCAATGCTTTAAACTTCTTCATGTTCTCCATATTGAGAACTTGATATGGAATTGGATCTTCTCTATTTGGCTGCACCCATCTATCACCTGGAAAACCAATGGAAACCAATTATTATCATCGTCATTATGGAAACCAATGACGATAATGGGAAGTAGATTATACCTGAAGAAGGGTATAAAAATATGCCAAACATGACTTCCCCAACATTTCTTCAGGTTCTTCTTTACTCAGAGGAGGCATTGTTGTGATCCCCTGGCAGCCTCTAACAGAATTTTCTTCCCCTCATTTGTTGCATGCCTTTTTGAAACACTTACGAATCTTTTGTGCCAATATCGTGCTGCAGCAATGAGTTTCACCATAAACTCTCTACAGAAAAGTACCCAAGCACAGCCCCATTCCTCTGCCAGCACAGCAAATCCACAAAGCCCATGGAAGGCACCCTAGGCTCTAATGTACACAACTCCCGGCAAGCTTGGAGCACATGCATTTAGCATATGCTGAAATAAAAAACTACCTTTTTTTTTTGCACCACAGAGCTCATGTAACATGTGCCTCTGCTGCTGAACACCGGTGTGCCTGTGGAGTTTCAGGAAAGCAACTACTTTCCCCAGTTAGAACGACTCTATGCAAGCCCTCCTCAGTTTGCCTGCATGTAAGGTCTTGTTCATTCTTTGTGTGAGCTTGGATTTTAGCTGTAAACCTAGAAAATTCACATTAAAGTGTTCATTCAGAACAAGTATATTTCAGGCTGTGCTATGGAAAGAGGACTAAATATTTTAACTCAATATGACAGTATGGACAATATTCTACCAGACCGCTACAAACCAAATCAGCTAGTGCTCGAAGCATCTTCCTCTGGCATTATCTGAAATAAAACAGCGTTGGAAATATAATTTTAGCTAAGGTACCTACTGGCAAAAGGGGACGATGCATTCTAAGACTGCGATGTCCAGCTGTGCAGCCGGGAGGCTGGAAGTGCTCACCAGCCACTGACGGGATCCTCTCGACTCAGCTGGGCAACATCAGCCCAGTGCTGTACAAAAGCATTGAGCCACCGCTCCTCTGTGCCTATCACTGCACCGCCCTCCAGGTCAGCGTCACACGAATCCTGGGGCTTTGCTTACAGCTGAGTAACACTCTGAGCAGCTTTTCCTGGTTAGTGCTGGAAGGTCTCTTGTCTCCAATCCCATCTAAGTATCTTTGGGCCGTACATACCAGAGGTGGAAACAACCACTGCTGGGTCCCTCCGTGACTCAACGCCAAGTCTCAAACTGCCCCAGAAGTGACACAGGAGTTGGAACAAAGGCCCTGGAGGACAAACCTCTCCGTGTCTTCTGGCATACAGCTCTCTGCCCTGTTCTTGCCGAGATGGGTCTCTTGTAAACACCCCGTCTGACCGGGCTAGGAGGGAGTACCAGTGAAGGTACCGGCAGTGCCCACCCTGCCAACCGGCCCATTCAGAGCCCTGAGGTGGTGGCAGAACCCGAGCTGGAGGCAGCCCTGGCAGGAGCCACGGGAGGGACTCGGTCTGGAGGGCTGTCGTGCAGAAACCTACCGTGACACCAGTCATCAGGGCCTCACCTGCACCCTGCACTCCGTCTCGCAGCCGTCCCACAACACCCACCCCCGGGGCGCTGCTCGCCCCCTCCTCCGTCTCCCCGTTTCCCTCCTGGAGCTCTTCAGAAGGCAGCAGCCCCTCGGCGCTAACACGAGTTTACCTTCCCCCCCGCCTGCCGAGCGCGGCCCAGGCCGTTCCCCCCCAAAATGGCCGACGCTCCCTCACCGCCCTCTCCTAGAGCCGGGGGAGGGCGCCGCGGAGCTGCACCGCGTTCGGGCCGGGCCCGGCAGCCTCCGCCCCGCTCTCGTTGACGTCAAGGACCGCCCGGTACCGCGTTCCTCCCCTCATTGTCAGCGCCCGCACCCGCCGCCTGAGTCCGAAGCCCCCGGCGGGCTGCGGCTGCCCAAGCCCGGGCTGTCCCGCCGGCTAGAGCGCGCCGCGGGCGGGAGGGCGGGAGGCCCGGCCGCTCCAGCTGCCCAGGTAGGCCGAGGTGGGCGACGAGGGTGCGGAGGGGGGGGTGCCGCTGCAGCCCCACCAGACCGACGGGGCGGGGAGGAATTTGAGGCATCCGCTTTGTCTCCGCGGACGGCAGACCGCCCTTCCCTGCCCGGGCGGGCGCCGCAGGGCCGGGTCGCCCGCGGTGTGGCGGCGGCGGGGTCTCCCGCTGCCTCCACACCGCGGGCGACCCGGCCCTGCGGCGCCCGCAGGGGCCTGGGCTCCCGCTCGGAAATGGAGCCGCCGTCGGGCTCTTTCCGACGTGACCGGAACAGCCGCTTTCCTGACCGGAGAGCGGCCCCGCCAGCGCCAGGTCCCCGCCCGGGAAGGGCACGGTTCCTTAGGGTCTGCTGCGAGCTGCCTTCAGAGAAGGTCTTAAACCCGTTGGTGTTCATCGTTGGGTTTTGGTGTAGTTGAGATTTTGGAGGTACCAGACGCTCAACGCATGGGATTTCTGTGACTAACCATTATTTTTTTTTCTTGCTGCAGCCACATACTCCCTTTCCTGTTGCTTATTTTTTCTGAATTTCCCCTTCTTTCCCTAGCCCACCACACATTTATCATATAATTAATAATGTCCTCCCTTTTAGACGTGAACTTTTCCAATGCTCTGCCTTTGTTAATCACTTTAGCCTTCTTTGCTCCCCTGTCGTGAGGTAATTCATTGATGGAGTGTCGCAAAACCTTTCTTGTTCTCTTCATAAAATTTCTTAAAAGTACCACATTGGCTTTGCCAGGTGTCCCACGTGCTAGTATGAGAAGCAAGTGGAATAGCAGACTTTCAGTGGTTGTCCTTGGTGACCGTGGTTTCATTGCAAATCTGCCTTTTTTTTTTTTTTTAACCTTCTAATGCTACATCTGAAGCCGTTAAACCAATTAAACACGAGTTAAAGTGACCGTCCCAACTAATCAGCGTATTCGAGTTAGGTGCAGGGGGGTTAAATTTTAATTGGTACATAAATTCTGTTAAAATCTCCCACAAAAATCATGGGAAAGAGTGCTAGTCTATGCAGTGTGCATTGGGGTTGTTTCTTATCAAGTCCTTAGCTGAGAGCCACCCAGACAGGCGAGCGCCTCTCCAAGTGGTACCACACAGTGGATGACAGTGAAAGAGGGAAGTATTTTTACAACCCTGGAGTGGTCTCAGGCATTCAGAGTTTAGGGAAAAAATGTAGTTAGTTACCACATGCCTACAGTCTCTTGGCAGAGACACGCATCTCCTGGCCTGCTGGGTAGCGAGGAGGGACAGTGTTCTTCAGTGTTTCTGCTCCCTGTGTGAGTACAAAACCATCAGCTATGTGCTCTGGTCAGTTAATGCTGCCAGTGGCCAGCTGGTACATTTCAGCAGGGGCAGCATGCTCCGTGGATGTTTTGCGTCCACGGCACTCACAGAAGCATAATTCCTCCATTGGGTCGGCTCCACGGTGGTAAGGACGGTGGAAAGCGGTCAGCACTGGCTGCCAGGCTGACCCCTCCGCCCCAGGGCTTCGTGAGGTCCAAGAGAGTGATGCTCACGCAGGGTGCCTGGGGTGCAGGACCCCTCCTGGGCTTGGGGCCCCCTCACTGGGATTGCGCCCTGGCAGCTGGGGCTAGCTGGGACAGCCAGCCCCCTGTACCAGGCCAGGCACTGCAGGGAGGAGGAGGAGGACGTGGGGAGCTGATTGCTGTGTTTTGGACGTGTGGCTTAAAGTTCCTGCGGGCAGGAGTGAATCTGGGGTAAGGGGGTGTAGGAGAATGGAGCAATTCAAGAGCAGGCAGGTCCCCTTGAACTAACTGCTATGCCTCGATTCTGGTCTGAACAGCCCTTCAGCCTCAGCTTCCCCATAATCCTAGACATGGTAAACTTTCTTCACTACAAGGCAATCTAACTGATTTCTACTTTCTAGGAAGTCAAAATAAGTTACGGCAATATGGGCTCTTCGCTAGCCCTCTGGCTTTCTCTGTGCTCTGAAAATTTGGCCCAACTGAGAGTAAGTTACTGAATTTATTTATTGAATGTGAGTTAGGAAGTGTAGACAAAACCAGCTCTTTTTAAAAAAAAAAAAAAAAAAAGTACTCTGTATTACCAGAAATGGTAATGTTTAAAAGCCCAATATGACTTACAATCTAGACCGTGGTTGGTTTGTTGGGTTTTTTTGTTAAAATGGGTTGGTGATTATATCTTTGAGCGTGACCTTACCATAATATTGTACACAGGCGTGCTGAGGTTGTGCTCGTCCTCTGTGAAAATTTTCCTTCCCACCGAGGGCTGCAGTTGGTGAGGAGCCGGATGATATGTGCCTCCTTCCTCATGGAACGTTTTTAGAAAGACATGACTGAGCTAAATGACAAAATAGGACAATTTTGACACAATTGTTGCACTGAAATGAAGCAAATAATCTTCTTAGAAGGCTATTTGGATTGGAAGATTCACATGAAGGTGATGATTAGTAGCGGCAATAGGTTTTGCAGTAACTAGTGCAATGCAGGTCATAAAACGTATTGGAAGGGAGAGTGCTAGCTGTGGTGGTTATGGCTTTGTTAGTTACATCTTTGTAAGTCTAAGGCCTGTTGTAGTGTTTTTGCCTTGGGTTATGTTTGAATCTGCACATGTGAAGTAGAAAGCATGAGTGTTTTCAAATACTTGGTGACAGCTGATAGGCAAGTGTTGCTTGCCAACCCTTCCTGCATTCCTGGTGCTAGTGGTCTGCTTCATTCTTCTATACTGTTATTCCCTCTGCTTTAGGCAGGCTTCATCTTTAGAGGGCTTTGAGTCCTTTAATTTGATCCCCTCTTCTCTCCGTAGTCAATGAAGGTGGGATTCATCTCCCCGTCCAAGCTCAGCTGTTTGCCAGGCACCTTCCCCTGATGGTGAGTGCGGCCATCCACTGCAGACACTGCGGACAGCCACATCTCTCTGGATTTGAGGGTTTAGAGCTGGTGACAGAATCAGTTTGGTGGAAAACCCACAAACCATTTGCCTTTGATTGTCCAGATTTAGGAGCCTTCATAACCACCCTGACTCTGAGAAGGCACTGCAGGCATGCCATTCCTGTGGAGTCGGTGGGGTTTGGGTTGATTCAGCAGCCTGAAAATCAGAGCACTTTTTGAGATTATCAAATATGAAGTGTGGCATTGGATGTCAGCCACCAAAATGTGGCAGTTCAGGCCTTAATCTTTTTGTGTCTCTGGCTTTGTCTTTGTAGGTTTTGGCAGTGATGTTCCCCTGAGGAGGCCCTAATCTTGGCAGATAAGGGATTGTAAGGCATAGTTCATCCCTGTGTTCTTTAACCCTCACCAGGGTGGAGTAAGATATGCAGGTGCAACAAGCAGCCTTACCTGAGTGCACCGGCAGCATACACAGAAGCATAAACACCATGAGCAGGAAGTTTCTGTTTCCTTCTCTGTAAAACAGAGCTGAGACTATTTCAGTGGTTTCTTGCAGTGGTTGTGCAGCAAATTTAATATTTGCATTCCTGAACATTTAAGATTCTCATAGAAACACAATCTGGAAAGGTGAATGCACTGCTACAGTAAAGGGCTGAAAGGAGAGAGGGTGTTTAGAAAGTATGAGTTTTAATGTTGTATTTAGCAGTCAGCCTGCTATGCAGCCTTTTGCCATGAGAGCTGGATAAGCTCTGCTGATTATGGAACCTGTTAGGATCCACACCAATAAGCCCAGGAATGAAATAGATCATTTATTCACTTAGCTGTGTATTTTGGCAGTGTTATTCCTATAAAGTGTAAGGAAACATTAGCTGATAAGTTTGTTTCTGTGTGACAGTGGGCAGATGAGAGCTGCTGCTTCCTGCTGCAACTCTGTCAACTTGGAGGAAAGACAAGGATTTTCACATCCTCTCGAGTCACGGTTTTGGGAAGCGCTAGGTCAGTGCAGGCGGGCACTGTGGCTGGAGGAGGTGGCTTTGCCTTTCCCCTTTTCCTGGCTGCTTTTTCCTCCCAGTGCCCTTTTCATCCCTACCCCAGGTGACAAAACTCAGTGCAGCTATGTGGAGGGAGCTGATCTGAGTGAAAATTTACCATCGGACTCCACCCCACACTCCCTTTAACACTGCCTAATTCCCAGGCTGGCTGCAGGTTTGCTTTTGTCTGGCCAGGGGAGGGAAGCGCTGGGCTAGAAGGTATCAGGTGCAGTGCAGGGCCACCTAAAAATGACTGTAAAACTGCAGTCCGAGAACCTGGTCCGAAGTCTCTGAGGTCATATGTGCAGTGATAGCATCCCCTGAGCATATTAAGCATTGCCGCCTGTGGTTATATCTCTGCCACCACCTTGCTTTCGTGGTGACTTTGGACGTGCTGCTTTTGCAAAGTTCCTGCTCACATGAAGTGCTGTCCAGGTTTGGGCAGCAGGAGTACAGAAGCCACATTTAGAAGAATTCAGTGGAAAAATTCCTGTTATTAAGTCCCAACAATTTTGGCCCTATGTATAGCCCATGTAAGTTCTGAGCCGTATCATCCAGGGTCTGATCAGCTGTATTGAAGTTGGGCAAGCAAAATGCACTGGTCTTCCAGCAAAATGCACTGGTCTCGTGCACGTAAATACTTTGTGTGAGCTGGAAAGTTCTGTATTGATGCTCCTTGGCCCACCACAGTGTAACACCAAGCGTCCTGAGCTGCCTCATCCCCTGCACTGCCCTGGCCCTTAGGGAACTGGTTGTCCACAACGCAGCCATGCTTGGTGCCAGCCCTCGTCCTCCCTTGGCAGCAGGCGTGGGCAGGCAGGTCCAGCACCATGGGTGGATCCTGATTATCACAGGTGGGCTTCTGGGCGCTCCAGAATGAAGCGGGACGGACTTGTGCTGCCAACTGCTGGTGCTTCCTCACCACCCCCTCGCCATCTGCCCTGGTTCAGGAGGATTGTGTGGTGGTTTTGCCCATTCCAGTCATGAAGGGGAAAGCGTAGGCTTTAACGATTTTAATCAGTACTGTGTGGACTAGCCCCTGCACGTAAACATTTATAGTTCTGAATTTACTTAGCTAATTGGTTTTTAAGTCATAGATTAAGTCATAGTTTGACCTGCTGTACAGCCCAGGCCAGAGTATCAAACCTCACTTAGTATTGAATTAACTCATTAACTTAGCCATTTTTGAGGTTTGTGATTTCAAACTGCAAACTTGATGGTTGAGAGAGCGTTGGTGAACATAAGTAAGATTTTTTTACCATGAAAACCCATGTTCCTTGGTTGGATTTGTGATTGTTTGGCTTAGAAGTAGCAGGATGGATTTCATTTGGACACCCTGCAAACAGCATTGTGGCCAAGACCAGATAGGCATACTTGAGTGCACACTGCATGCCTCTGAAAAAGCAGAGCGGCAGGAAGAGATGAGAACTGAGGCTTTCTTAGCCCTAGTAGGAATCAGCGTTGGTGGTTAATATTACAAAACCCCTGAAGCTTGGGGCTCATGTGTCAGGCTGCACAGTAGGAGAGGAAAGCATCTGCTTCTGTAGGCAGGTTATGTGACCTGCATCACAACATAGCAGTCCTGCCGGGCAGCTGAGGAATGTGCTTTGCGGTGGCACACCACCTTTGCTGCAGGACAGCACCTGGGTCATCCCATCAACCACTCACATCTACTCCAAGGGTGCAGGAGTGGGCAACAGCAAGCATGCTGCATTGGAAGTGCAAGTGCCATGGTAGGAAAAGGTGGAGTAGGGGGGGAAAGAGTGAGCACATTGTTGTGTGATGTGGTCAGATCTGTGCCCGTACTTCTTGTATACGTGTTACAGTGTTCTAATTGACCTCAAAAGTGGTAGCTTCATCCTAAGCTGAAAATGTGCCTTTCTGCGTGACTGATTACGATGAACATAAGCTCAAGCAACTCTTTAATTAGCTCAAGCATGTTTCTCTTTACCTTGAATGCTTATTTTTCATGTTTTCCTCTGTTGTCGCATGCAATCCAGACGCTTGCAGAAAAGTAAAACAGCTCAAAGCTGTGCGGTGTGGGCTCTTGGCAGCGCAGCTCTCTGCGTCCTGGTGTCGTCAGCTCTGCCACACCATGCTGCATGCAGCACAGCATCATACAGCTGGGAATGACAGATTTTGCTGCAGTGCTGCACCCTTGTTACGTGTTGCAGCAGAATCTGTCAGACTTTGTTTTCACGTTCATTCTCAAAATTGCTTTTGTATACATTATCTGGATTTGAAGCTACAGCACTGGCTTGTGGCTTCCTCATTGGGTTGGTTTGAAAATCGCAGGATATGTTTCCAAAGCTGAAAGGAGGCTGCAGAGTCTTCAAGCTTGTGCTGATCATCTGATTCCACTGCAGCAATTTCAGCTGCTTGTGCCTTTGAGGTACCTGTGCCTCACGTGGGAGTGCAGTGGGTTACCTTAAAGGGAAAATCTGATGAAACTGCTTCAGGAACTTGTTGTTACATGTGATATCTTAGTGGAATTTACCAGAATAGAAAGGAGATTCCTGGCCTAGGATCTGGAACAGAGCTGAAAAAATATTAATTCTTCAGGTAGTGTGAATCATTTGGAAATATGTCTGTTTTTACTGGAGAACAATAATTTCTGTGTGATAATAAATAACTGTTAGTACTGCATTGTGGTGAGAATTTGAACTTTGAGCAGTTCGAGAAATCCTAACTAAGCTTCTCACTCCATTGTTTGTATACCATTCTGTATAGCTCCTGTTTGGGATTGGTTTTAGTGTTGTTGAGTGTGATTAATGTCTTAGCATAATAGTATCCTCTGTAACGTGGGTGTTGATATTTCTATGTGAGATTTGCCTGTACTATATTATAAACTGCCTGCGTATGCTCTTAAATTCTCTGGGTGTTGCCTGCAGGTAGCTTTTTGCATTGGGCAGAGCATAGCAACAAGAAGCACAGTTTGGAATAGGACATTTCTTTTTGTCTGAAATGAACTGTCATAGAGGTACCAGGAAGGGGAGAGCAAGTGTCATCAGTGTACTGGGAAAGCTGTGAAACTCTGTGTTTGAAGGTGAATGTGGGAGCAATGCTATAACCTGCTGTGGAGGTGGGGAGATCTGTTTTCCTGTGGTGACTGGAAGATGGGGGGGCTCTTTGGGTGCTTAGTTTCTGCAGAGCATAGACAGCAAACGGGCTCCTGATAGCTGAGTGTTAAATAGCTACGGATGTGAGGCTGGCTTTAGGCACAGGCAGAGTAAACCAGCAACTGCTGAGTGCGGTAAAACAGTTGTGCCCTGTTGACTGCCTTGATTGCCGTGTGGCACCTTGATTACCCTGCGGCACTTTTGGTTGCCATGCAACACTCCTTGAGCCAGGGTCGCCTTCCTTGCATCTCTCCCAAGCAGCAGTAGTGGCAAGCCCTAAGCCCTGTTCTGTAGCTTTCTTTCCCTGACTGTTTTACAACAACAGAATGTGCTCCCAAGCTCCCACCCACAGATCATCTCCATTCACTTTTTCCTCTGCTGCCTACATTTTGAGCTGATTTGCAGACCAGGGGCTTTTTTTTTTTTCTCCCCCCTCCTATTTTTTTTTCTTCCTTTCTTCTTTTTTTTTAGAGATCTCTGCCCTGTGTGCCTCCAGTGACTTCTGCGACTGCGGGAGCATGTGGCTGGGAGTGCTCAGCATAGTCCTTGCCTCAGAACCCAGCTGTGCTGTGTGTGAGCTGGTGGGGCACACAGAGCACCTCTCTTCTGCAAAAGCAGGTCTGGTGGCAAAAAGCTGGACAAGGTCAGCAATGCATTGGTGGCGAGGCAGTGACTGCATGTGGGGATGTGTAAGTAACAGCACAGTGGGCAGGTCAAGGAAGAAGGTTGTTCTCTTCTGCTCTGTATTGACGAGGTGGTTGGTATCTGAAGTGCTGTGAGAGTTGGGTGGATCTTTCACTAGACCAGGGTGCCCAAAGCCCCATCCAGCCTGACCTTGAACACTTCCAGGGATGGGGCATCCACAGCTTCTCTGGGCAACCTGTGCCAGGGCCTTATCACCCTCATTGTAAAAATATGTTCCTTATGTCCAATCTAAACCTTCCCTCTTTCAGTTTGAAACCATTGCCCCTTGTCCTGTCACTACAGGCCATGGCAAAAAATCTCTGTCTTTCTTATAAACCCCCTTTATATATTGAAAGGCCACAGTAAGGTCTCCCCAGAGCCTTCTCTTCTCTAGGCTTAACAACCCAACTCTCTCAGCCTTTCTTCACAGGAGAGGTGTTCCAGCCCTCGGATCATTCTTGTAGTCTCCTGTGGACCCGCTCTAGTCTTCTGGGGACCCCAAAGCTGGATGCAGTACTCCAGGTGGGGTCTCATGAGAGCGAAGTAGAGGGGGAGAATCCTCTCCATCGACCTGCTGGTCAGGTTGCTTTTGATGAAGCCCAGGATACGGTTGGCTCTCTGGGCTGCAAGCATATATTACTGTCTCATGTCCAATTTTTCATCCACTAGTACTCCCAAGTCCTTCTCCACAGGGTTGCTCTCAATCCTTTCATACCCCTGTCTGTGCTGATACTGAGGATTGCCCCAACCAAGGTGCAGGAAGTTGTAACATGGTAAATTCTGACTGGACATAAAGGAAAATAATTTTCACTGCAAGATTGGTCTGACATGGGAACAAGGCCCCAGGGGTTGTGGCATCTCCAGACTTGGAGATTTTCACAACTTGATGTGGTCCTGAGCAACCTGCTCCAGCTTTTGACACTAATCCTGCTTGAAGCAGGAGCTGGACTAGACTCTGTGACACTTGGGGTTAACTGGCAACCAAGATGCGACAGAAATTGTGGATTTCCCACTCCTTCCCTCCTCTGTAGAAAGGAATGGCCTGGTGGGGGAAGCGGTGTGTTCCCATCTTGGCACAGCCAAGCCAGTCCTTCCTTCCTGTGAAACATCCTTCCTTCCTTCAGTCCAGGGAGTACAAGGGGAAAAAGGACACATAAATAACACAAGGGAGCAAGGTTAGCCAGCCATGCCCTGGCAAAGTGCTGGAGGGAGACCCTCTGCAGCCGTTTGTGGTTTATGCTCCCTTTTTCACTCTCCACTTCTTAAATGTGCTGTAAGAAAAGCATATGCCGTCTTGGCTCTGATCTTCCTTTAGGATGGGATTCAGATAAATTAATGCTTGGCATTAAGCCTGCAGATTTCCTCTTTAGCATCTTGTGTAATGCTTGCAGGAATACGTGTGCTTCAAGAGTAACAGAATTTGTCTTCTGTCCCGAGTACCTGTTGTCCATTGTCCATGAGATACCAGTGGACTTAAAAGCAAATGCAGGCTGCCCAGTACAACTGCCTCTTTCTTGTTAATATAGGATATTTCAAGATTGTTGGTTTTCTAGCAGCATGAAACTGAGAATTTGGAATAAAGTTTTCCCATGATAGTCATGAGTCAATTGGCATCTTTAACCCTTTCATGCCCTATGGACAAGAGGCTGGTAGAAGCTGGAAGTTGGTGATGTATTCAACCCTCTCAGTGGGAGAAGTACTGCTCAGCACCTTCCTGCTGGAAATCCTGTCCCACATGTCCGATCCCAGACAGCTTCTTAGCTGCGTGCTGAAGGAGGCAGCTGGATTGTGAGGATGATCTTCTCTCTGGGAAGTTACAGCTATTCTTCTGCTGTGTCAGTGCCCACTCTAGGCAAAGGAGTCACTTTATGCAAGCAAATGGGGAATAACTCCAGCCTGTTCCTGGGAAGAGGGAACAGAGGCCAGGTATCCCTCTGCTGTCTCTTTCTGCATTAAGGAGAATCCCAATGGTGGCTGCTGAATCCCCCAGCCAGTCAGCAGACCTTGGACCTCTAACACGTGGAGAGCATCAAGTCTTCCCTCACAGCTCTTAGGCCAGAGCAGGGTCTATAGTGTAGTGCACATGGCTGATCTCTGCCTACCAGTGCAGTGAGACACGCTCACCTTTTTGGGCCAATTGCCCAATTTCTGGTGCAATGCTGTATGTCCTGTGTGTGCAATGCCTGTTGTCCTTTTGAGATGCTCAGCCTACAGGTGAAAATACTCTGTCCATAAATTCATCAAGGCTTTTGAGTGGGCCGTTTTCAATGGCACGACTATATAGTGTCATAACACTATCCTGGCAGTTTCTCTCAGAGCCTCCACATCATCTGTGGAGCATTAAATTTGAGGTTAATGTGTTTAAGTCCCCACAGCTACAGGAGTGCTTTCACAAAGGCAGCATATTCCTTAAAAGATCCAGGCTGTGATCTGTTTGTAAAAGTTGTTTTATTTACTTTTTTGTTACCTGAGGGTATTTTCAGCAATAAATTGAACACAAAAGACTCCTGTTAAGTCTTTCAATCCTCCCAGCTGTCTTCATTAAATAAATCACATTTAAGACAGTGACATAAGTTCCTGACTACCTCTGTTCATTTGACTTTGCACTTGCAAGTGAACAAAAAAGATATATGCTGAAGCTGCTGGGTGGGAGCTCGTGGGGAAAAAAATTGTGCATCATTATAAGGGAGTCCAAGATCACAATTAATATTTGTGGTACATCCAGGGGACAGAGTTCCCCAGAGTTTGTGTCGGGAGGCCGTGAAGGATTTGGAAATTACTCGCAGTGCATTAGTTAGCCAGCCAGCCTTCGTTTACCTGTGTGAGTTGTTGTGAAATGCTGTACCTGAGGTCCACCTAGTTCAAATGACTTCGGGGAGATATCACACAGGCGTTGGCTGCCTTGCTGCCTGTGAGTCAGTGTGTGTGGTGGGTGGGGTATCCGCCGCTCCTGTGACGCTAACGGCAGGGCTTCCTGCTGGTGCATCATGCCTCTTCTTGCCTGCCTGCTGTCCTGCCGGCCTGTAGCCCGTGAGGGGCTTGCTCGGCTCAGCTGGCTGCAATGGAGCCTCGGTTTAGTAACAGCACCCAAGGTCTTGCTTTAGAGCAGAGTGTGCATTTCATGGATTGCAAAAGGAGCAGACAGGAGACAGTTTCCTCCTTGGCTCGAAAGGTTCGCTTCGAGCCCACAACAATGGTGCTAGCGTGGGGGAGTCCTGCAGGCAGGCTGCACGGTGTAACCCAAGCCCACCAGCCTTCACTCCAGAGGCATTTCAAATGACTGACCAATTCCACCTGTGCTCTTTGTGCCAACAGCATTAATCCTTGCTGTTCCCCAGCCAACTGAGCTGAGGGATGCTGCTAGTCTCTTCCCTCTCTAACAAATGCTCATCCAAAAGCTGCAGAGTTGTACAGTGTTTCTGGTGCCACTGGGCTCCAGCACGTGTGTGAGCTGCTGCAGTCCTGTCACTGCCAGCATGCATGACGCTGCGGGCTTCCAGAAAGACACAGCCCTGCCACTAGAAGTTTACAGGTCAAGTCTAAACCCTGGTTTGCTCTGGGAGCAACAGCAGTGGCACCTGTAACCTCATTCATCTTCCTTGGCTTCCTCAGTGGCCCCTCCACAAGTCTGAATTGCTACTAATTGCAGCCTTTGTTCAGCCCTATGTGTTTTGGCTGCAAGGGCAGGGCAGATTGCTGAGCATGCCCGCAGAAGCACTGCTGTCCATACATCCCAGTGTAGTGTCCCAAAATGGTGCCACCAATTTCATCTTCTGCATCTGCACTGAGCGGGGCAAGTGTTGAATTTGCATCGGGGAGGCTGTGTTGCATGTCAGCTAGGCCAAAACAAGCTTCTCGCAGATGAGCCAAGGGAAACAGCAGCATACCCTGAAGAGTGTTCCCCCCAGCAAGAGCAACCATCCAGAGACTTTGGGTAAAACTTTACTGATTTTTGGGATTTTGATGATCATGTTTCTTTCTAGTGGCAGGGCTGTTCAGGGGGTAGATAGCAATGCTGATGGTTTATAAAGTGGATGTACAAGAGAGCAGTTAAAACTAGCCTTATGCTTGAATATTTAATTTTATCAGAGTAATTTGTTCTAGGTGCCTGCTGAGGGTTATTGAGTTAAAGGGCTATTAGTAAAGATTAATGAAAAATTATAATTTAGACATTTATTTAAATCTGAATGATCATTTTCAGTTCGGGTCACATTTTATTTCCTTGTGTTGCTGTGCCATCAGTCTGAGGGTCTTGTGTGGTGCCTGCTGGGCTGAGTTCCGCACGCACAGAGTGGAAGGAAGTATAGGGCAAGGTGTGCAGAAAGGACAGGATGCCTTTCCCAAAATGTAGCTAAAAGTTGGCCATTTGTCTAAGCTGTTCCCAAAAGACTTTCCTTACTAGTACTAAGGAGTGCTACGGGACAGTCCTGAGCCATCAGTGCTGCTTTATGTTTGTACCGTTCTTGGCATGGTGTGGCCTGGACCTTCCCAGACATCTCCTGGGCATGGCTCGGGATTTAGCAAGGACTGTCCCTTTTGGAGGCAAAGCAAGTTTAATAGGACAGGGGGGCTTGTTCCATACTAGTTGGTGTTGGGGCAGAGGATGAGAGGATGGACCTAAGCAAGGTTCATGTACTGATACAGGTGTACCCTTAAGTGCTCTCTGGTCAGCAGGATGACAGTGCAGTCTCCGACGAGCTATTAACCTACTCGGCCTTACGCAGCAAACTGGGATCAGGTGATCAATTATCTGACACCTGTGCTGCCTACCTTCTTGGGTTTTTTTATCTGTGGAGGGTGTCTGGACTCTTTTTATATTGAATGCACAGCTTTAGAAGGCTAAATTTTGGGGATACATGTACTGTCCAAGGAGATGGACCATTCAAGCAGAGAGCTAAGCCAGGCTCTTCCCTCAAACCATACAAAGGTAAGGCTTGGTAGGACCTTGAGGTCAGGCAGTTGGATTTCCCAGTGCAGAAGAGCTGGGAGGGGTGCCAGAGGGCTGCCCTACTCACCCTTAGTTTTCAGCAGCCAGTTGGCTACTCATGATGGTGTGGCACTGCAGCTGATGGTGCTGAAGTTGTGCTCCCTGCTGCAGGTGGCTGAGCCTGCATACAGGTGGGCTGTGAGAGGGACATGGGAGTGAGTCAGTGAGGAGCAGCACAGGCAGCTTGTGAGGAGAGCTGTGCCTCTGAGCCCCGTGCGGCACTGTGGTTGCATCTTCAGTGCAGCATGGAGCTACCTGCTGCCTCTGGCCAATTCCTGGATAACATGGCGATGCCTCGGTGATCCCTTTGTGTGGCTGTGTACTCCAGGGTGCAGCCCTGTAGCTGAGCCCTGAAGACAGTATTGCATCTGAGGTCCCAAAGTCCTCAGAAAACCAGAAATATTACTTCACCTGCTGTGTGTACAGCTCTTCTCTTAGTGTGTCCAGACTATGTCTGCCTTTTTTCACAAAAGTTGACCTTGTAGGAAGGTAGGAAGCCTGCTCTTGCCTCTGTATTTGCTTTCTGCTGTGAGTCCACCCATTCTCTGTTTAGGTGGTTCACTTGCTTGTGGTGCAAGACTTGTTTTGGTTTGGGTTCTGAAGTGTTTTTCCTGTGTGTCAGGATTATTCTCTGTTCTGGGCTCACTGTTGCTCTCAGCTTGGTGGCACCTTTACATTGACTCAGTCTCCACTCCATTACTCATGCTTCTAATGAGACTGCTTAACAGTCCCAACAGAGGGGTTGTGCTAGGAAAATATGAGAGGAAAGGTCACTGTTTGTCATGTTTCTTATATTCTTCCCCCAACAACCATTGCTGGTGATGTTCAGAGACAGATTTTGACTACGCAGACCTTTGACCTCCCATGGGAGTTCTTACCATCTCTCTTTTTTTATTATTGAAAAGGCTTCTTATTTTCACTCTGAATCAGGGGACAGTTTCAGAGGGTCCTGGGCTTTCTGGCTCACTGAGGTTTCATCTAGGCTTGTGTTTCCCTACTCTGCTTATGGGAATCCATGTGGGAGACAGTGTCAGAAGCCTTAATAGAGTCAACGTACCTTACATCTACGGCTGCTTCAGCTATTCAGTGTGACTCTTACCCATTTTAACAAGGGTTAAAGTAGATACCAGCAGAGCTATGAATTTGAATGTCCCAGTTCTTTCTCCATTTTCACAAACTTATGTTCTTCATACTTCAGCTTCTGCCTTCAGCTTGATTTTAGAGATGAGAACTTCCCTAACCTGGGATTCATCTCCTTTATCAGAGTTTAGACTAGTTAGCAGGATTATATGTTGCTCTTGATGATGAGCAGAGTCTTGTTCATTGAGGCTGGCACAAAACTACCTAATTAAAAAAAATGCAAATTAGGTTGTTAAATAATCTGTTGACAGCTCTGTCTTGGGTTGTGACATGAGACCAAACATTCCCTCTGTGAAATTATGTGTTGCTGCCTCCTTGTTGCAGGGCTTCCACCTCTAGGCAAGTGTGGAGTCAAAGCCCTTCTGAAACAGCAGACACTGAACAACATGGAAGTGAGGACAGAGCTTCCAGCCCCAGACCACATATTTGAGTTGTCTAGCTGTGCACATTTGTCTTGGGATTTAAACCACCAAGGACATCTGTGTCACCTTGCGCGTCAGCTTCAGGATCAGAGGATTTACCACCAGATCTGGATGCTGGGTTTGCTTTGGCTTCACCTTGTAGCTCTGCCAGTCTCCAGGAGTGTGCTGAAGGCCAACACATGGATGAGACGAACCCATTCTTTACCCTTACAGTTGAGCTGCGCTGTTGTGCAATGTGGGATCCAGGGTTTTTACATCTGGTTGAAGTCATAAAGCAAAGCATAGCTGATGCTTTGCCTGGCCTGCCAGAGAGGGCAGAGACCTTTCAATGAAGAACCACTCTCCGTGGTTTCCATCTCTGCCATAATCCTTGTTTCACCCAGCTCCTGATGCAAATCTAGCAGGACAGATCTTTTCCTTCTTTTGCGATTATAAGCTGGGCTTGACTTTCCTACCCAAGGCCATTATGTTTGTCCTAGATTAGCCCACAAGTGTATCTAGCCCAGTATTTTTGCAGTGGCTAAGAACAGGGCCCTAGGGAAGAGAGTAGAAACAGGGAAAACCTGCGGCAAGTAGTTCCTGTGTGCTGTCCCAGCCTCCGGCCCCTTGTGGCACAGGCGCTTACAGAGCTGGATGTGGCTTCTGTGGATTTACTAACCCTCAAAAGACATCTATGGTGTTACTTTATCTGTTTGCTCCAAACCTATGGAAACTTTCAGCATCCACAGTGTCCTGTGGCAGAGTCCAGCAGCGTATCTGCATGTCATGAAGAGCAGCATCCCTCCTTGTTTGTTGTGACTGCAGAGACAGTGAACATTTGATCATATCCCTCTTCTCCAAACTATTCATAATTTTGTAGATCTGTCATATTCCTCATGAGACATTTCATTTTCAAGATTAAATAGTTCTCATTTGTCAGTGATTTCCTCTGCAGAAATCATACTTTTGGCCATCTTTGTTGCATATCTTTTCTAGCTGGCAGCAGAGGCTGAGATGGAACCAGAGTTGCAAACAGCTTTGGAGATGCTGGCACACCATGGGTTGATACAGTGGCAAATTAATGTTTTCTTTTTTTTTTTTTTCTTTTGTGCTGCACTTTTTTCCTAGTAACTCATAGTATTAGACTTGATTTTTTTACCACTGTGGAACGATGAGCTGGTGTTTTCCTGAATGCTTGCAGTAAGCTGAAAGTTTGTTATTTTACATGTAAAGTTAGGATGGTTTTTTCCTATGTCTGTAACTTAATGCTAATCTACACTGAATGTCACCTATCATTTCCCCAATCAGACTTGGAAGGTCCTTCCGTAGATCTTCAAGGTTAGCCTTTGCCTCTATGACCCTGAGCTCAGAGCATCTTCAGCTGCTTTTACTAACTTGGTGGTGGAATGCATTGATGTAGGGTGGCAATGAGGGCACGTCCTGCGTTGCTGGTGTCACGTGGGGGCACTAGCTTCTCCAGGAAGGTGCAAGTTTAAAGTTGGAAGTGCAGATCCACAAAGCTTTCTGAAGCGAAACCGGTTGCTGCTGAAGTGCTTATGTAGATGGGAGCTAATAGGAGCTCTATCACTGTTTTCTGTAAGAAATGCTCCTGGCAGCTGTGGGCAGTCAGAAGTCTCACTGATGGAAAAGTGGTGTCTTCCTCCACATCTTCCTTCCTTGCTCCTGTGCTGCTCACTTTCACTCTTTTTCATACCTTGTACTCCTTTGTGCTGGGACAAACATCTTTCTTTCCTATTTCTTACCTTAATGAGGTTAGTTTTAGCCCAGATAAGTCCTGCATGAATGCTTGGGGCAGGAGTCTGTGAGTGTGCATAGCAGGGGGGAATATGCAGCTGGGAGTGAGAAGACATCGGATCCAACTCAGCCAGCACACATTGCTCCAGCAGCTGCACTGTTAGGACAGTTGGGACATCCCTGAGCGAACAGCAACAGACCCAGTACTTGTTTAAATGACTGATGCAAAGTGTAGGAATCCAAATTGCAACGCAAGCAAGGAAACTTGTGTTTTCATCAGAGCATGGACCTCAGGAAAGACAACTTGTAAACGTTGTGACACATGGGCAGCAGAAGAAAGAGGACCTGGGGGAATCCTTGAACAAATACTATTAAAGGTTACCTCCTTGGGTAGACTAGCTCAAAAAACCTGGAAAGTGCCACCTTCCTTCTGGAGTGTTATCATATGGTCTGAGGGCCAGAGCACCATTGCTGTGGCAACAAATTTTTCAGATGTCTCCTTATTTCGGTGGGATGTCCAAAACAATTTTGAAAATAGGCCATGGGACTAGCTGTGCAACAGTGCATCAAAAGATCAGTCAAGGCTGCTGGGGAAGCCGAGTTGCAGTGGGTACAGGTTCAGTGTGATGCCCTTCAGCCTTTTTTGGGTGAATCAGACTTGCCACTGTGGCTTTCAGAGTTGCTCCCTGGCAGCAGCAGGCAGCCTGTGACCCTGTACTTCAGGATGATTAGCAAAGCTGCTGTTTTCTTCTGAAGTACACTTCAAACTATGAGGATGGCAGCTCTGCTGGTCCTAGAAAAAAAAAAATGGCGCATGCATTTGAAACCTAGGAGCATGCACTGTCACGTTGAACCCTGGGGATAGCTGTGACTCTGTGTGTGGGGATGAGGGGTGCACTCCGTTGTTGCCTAATTTCACTGTTGAACAGCACACTGGGAGATGTGAGGTGGTTGTTTTCTGCTTAGTCTCCCCACATGGCTTTGCCCTGCAGCCACATTGCTGTCTTGGCCTCCAGACACTGGTGCAGATGTGAAGTGTAGCTTCTTTTGGGCCTGTGTGCTTCCTTTTTCCAAAACTCTACTCTGTCCCAGCTTTTGAGATCTGCTGGGAGTTTGCTGAATTGCATTTCTGTGCGAAGGCTGGGCAGGCACCCACACACAGGCTGGTTGCCTGCCTGTCCTTTCATTTCTGTCCAAGGCAGAAAACAGATGGTTCAGTAACTGCAGTAGTTCAGGGAAGTCAGTAGCTATGGCAACTCCCCAAGTTGTTCTTGTGGCGGGTGTAAGGGAGCTAAAGCTTTCGTTTTAGCACTTACAAACTCCATTGATTGAGTTCTTACAGGAAGGAGGTTGCAAGACTGACAAGTTTTCTGTGTTATTGGGTCCATGAGCTCACTTTTTTGGGAGGGCTTTTGGAGCAATCCCCATTTTCTGCAGGGTTTGTAAGGATCCGTGTGGAAATGTGAATGGCTGAGCGAGGCTTTTGGCCAGGAAAGCTCACAGCAATCAAAAGAGCATTCCTGCAAAGGAGCTGGCTCGGCTGTCCTTCCACCACTCTGCTAGGAGAGTGGAGTATACCCCATATCAGACGGGGTGCAGAGAAGCATACAATAAAAATACAATTTTCATGCCAACAGGGATAGGTCAGTGCCCATGTGGTTCTCGGTTATAATGCTAGGAAGACTGCAAAGGTTAAAGCTGCCTACAACTAATGACCGAAATTATTCAGAGATGGTTATGAGTACTTGAAGCTGATCTTATTAGGTGTATCATACCAGGGATGCTTTTCCCACCTCCGTAGGTGTTGCTGGACAATACATGTTGTGGGTTTATGCTTTTGGGTACTTTGCCCATTTGTAGTGTGGCACGTGTCAGACGTGCAGTGTTTGTCTGATCTGGATAGGTATTTGGGACAGGAACAATACAAGAGCCCGAGAAGATAAGAGCTCTACCGGATGACGGCAAAGGTTTAGCTACCCCATATCCCATCTCCAGCAATGGCTAGAAATGGACTCCCAGGAAGAAGTCGGGGAAGCGTGCAATGATGCAGGCCAGAGGCTTCTCCCAACCTCCAAGTTTTGGCTCAGAGACTTGCTGAGCTAGGAGTGGGTCCCTGTCCCTGTATGTATGACCTTGAGAGATTTTTCTTCCATGAATTTGTCTAGTTGCTGCTTTATGAACCCATGAGGGGGACTTTTAGCTTCCACAACATCCTGCAGCAAGGAGTTCCCCAGCGTAACACCACATATAAGCAGAAGCAGAGCGCTGAACAGAGTGAGCCCAACCAGAGACAAGCAGAAGGCAATGGGATAGGGAGTGAAAACACCATCAGGAAATGGAGCTGATATTACTGTCCCAGCCTTCAGCACAAGCATGACAGAAGAGGATGAAGGGAATAGAGCTGTGCTTGAAGGCTAACATTTGTGGTGGCCAGGTGAAGAGGTTAGAAGAGCAAGTGTAGGAGGAAAGCTTGTTAAAGTGACAAAGGGGAAGATAGGTCTGAGAAGAGCTTTTATTGTATGCTAAATATCTGCGGAAAATGGGAGTTTGAGAAGCAGAGAGAGGTAGGCTGAAATGATGTGGGAGAAGAGAGAAGAAAAGGAACAGAGAAGGCACTGTAGGTCAGACCAAGGTGCCCATCTCCTCTGCATCCTAGCTGCACCAGTGGCCAAAAGTTGGGGAGGAGCATGAGAATAGCTAATATACAGTATGATTTTTCCCCCCCTGCCCACTTCCAGGGACTTCCTGAGTCATAGGACTTTGTGTTCTTTGCATTCAATAATCTTTGAAATTTTCTTCCACAGATTTTTCTAGTAATTTTCTGGATCTGTATTAACTTTTGGCATCCATAATACCCTGCAAGTGGTGATTTCCATGGTTTTGCTGCTTGCTCTGAACCTCCCCACAGTCATTCCAGCTGATGCCCATCAGTTTCTGTTTTATGGATGGCAGCAAACATCAACTTCCTTTACTCCTCTCCTGATTTTTATGGCTCTGTATTAGTACCTACTCCCTCCATCTGCTGTCTGTTTCAAGCTGGAGGGGCTGATCCTGGGCAGTCTCCTTACATGCTGCCTTTCTGAAATGGATGAGCCAGAAACCCACAAGACATGAGACTGAGCAGCAGTTTTCCCTCCTGGTTTACTTTCCTCCTCTAATACTCTGGTTTTTGTATTGCTATTAACATTGAACCAATGTCTTCATAAATACTGCAGTATCCCTGAGGAGTCCAAGGCCCCTTTCCTCAAAAGGGGCAATGCTGGAGAATTACAGATAAAAACCAATGACGACTGGGTACAAAGTAGACAACAGTAATGGATAAAATGCTGGCCTTGTGGCAGGACAGTTGGGAAACTTCAGTTAGTCTGAGACTTTCCTAAAGTTTGGATCCCGTGGCTTTCAGGCAGCCTGTGGGTGGTTCTGCTCCAGACGGCACCTTGATGCTAGCACATTAGGGGCATGAAGAGAAGTGATGGTGACAGCCATGGTCCTGAAACGCTTGCAGTGCTGAGCTTGATGGAGGTGAGAGGGAGGGATGGAGGGGGTGAAGGAGGTGGAAGACCTCTGTATTCAATAAATATTACAAAGGCAGCACTGAGCTGGGGCTGCTTTCCCATGCTATCCGCAAGATGCTGCCAAGGTTGTGGCTTGCTGGAAAGATGCCTGCATAGTGTTTGTGAAATCAAATGTGACAGTAAACTCTGTTTCTGAGGACCGTACAAGTAGCAGCATGGGACACTGAGTCAGAGAAGAAAAATATCTTCCCCAGCTTTGATTCCAGTGCAGGATGGGGCATTTTTCTTGAAACAGTGTGAAGAAGGCAGGAAAGTAATTCTTGAGGCCTATGATGTGATGAAGTCCACAGCTATCCCACCAACTCTTCTGCTTGTCTACAATACTTAAAAATGTGTTGATGAATTCAAATATAAGGCAAATGTAGAGCTTGTCAAAACTAATAACTTCTGCTGCATGTACAAGGCACTTTTTGATACCTGGCAGACAGGAGCAGCATGCTGACAGGTTTTGATAGCATTGATCCATTTCTGATCAAGAGCTCCAGAGTACAGGTAACATTCTCTTTGCCATGAGGTTCCCAGGGCAAGGATGCCACCAGCTGCAGGGCTGTGTTTGGCGTTTGTGCAGGTTAACACCATCATGTATTGCTGGAAGGAAGATGCTGCACCTAATCACCATATACTCAGACCTTTACTTGTGAGTCTTTCCAGTGTGATACAAGCAGTGATTTAAAAGGGAGCCAGAGGTGAGCAGTAGCAGCTTTGTATAGAAAAGCAAAATGTCTGCTGTGGACGATAAAGCAACAGCGACTGTGTCTGCTCAAACCCCAGCGTTGCTCAAGTATCTGCTGTGAGCAACTGGGGGTGGCTTTATGCTCTGCTTCTTTCACATTGGCCCTGCCAGTTCCGTGTAGAGAAATTCCTTTTATAATGCCTGGAGCAGTGCAGCACTGAGGAGTTCAGTGGGTGGTGACTGGAGTGTTGGTGTAGGGTCGGTGTGACTCGACGTGCCAGATCCTCTCCTGCATCTGCAGAGCCTGCTGCAGTCTCCCACACTTGCTGTAGATGCTATTTTGGTGTCTCTGTTTTAGTCTCCTTGAACGTTGTGGTCACTGTGGTTATTTTTGGCTGCTTTCTCATTATTTCATGTCTCTAGTCTAGCATTGTATTAGTCAATATTCAAACCACTTCCAGATTGTTTGGCTTGTTCTGACTTTGAGAATTACCTCTCCCACTGGATGCAAATGTTTCTGAGACAATTCATCCCCCAAAATCAGACATCCCTAAAAGTCACTTGGCATTTTGCCTTTATGTTCAGTGGCACCAGGGTGCCCCTTTCCCCACCCTGTGTAAGCAAACACATCATCTGCCTCTCTTCAGCTGCCCCAGGAGGTTGTTAGGCACCTGCAAGTGGCATGTGAGGTTGATGACGAATAGTGGACTCTGGTTCTTATTTAGTCTGAATATCTTGGTTTATACCCTTTCTTTTCTGGAGTATTTTTCTCCTGTTCCCATGACTATGTGTCATTGTGTGGAGTCAAGAACCAGGTGGTGGAGGGAACTCATAAAAGGCAAAATCAAATTAAGGAAAACTTTCCTTCCTTCTCTCTTTAACTCACTGAAGGCTCTGGCCACAGTGTCTACATCTGCTGCAATTTGTGACACCCATGTCCTTTTTCTATATAAATGGAAGAGAAATTTTGCTTTACAAATGAAGAATGACATGCTGGACTCCTCCCAGCCTGTTGCACCCCGGGGCAGGGAAGAAAAATCCCGCTGATGCTTTCTCCATGTTGAGCTGTGATACAAGCATGAATCGTCAGTAGCATTACCACGTTTGAGCATGACATGCTCACACTTCCTTGCATACATATGCAACACCAGAAACCCTTTAATTAAAACTGCAGAGGTATATGCACACAGAGCAGAATCCAAAAAAACACACCTAATCTATACTTCAGGTGGAAGAGTATGCATTAAACCCAGAGCATTGTCTAATCAGTTCCCTCCTGACCTGCTTGGCTATCTGGGACTGCTAAGAGGAGCCCTCTTCCTACCCCAGATTTTTCTGATGTATGTCTCCAGAGCTGTCCGTATGCCTGAAGTGACTGTCAGCGTCCTAATGCAATTTGAATACATAGTCTGGAGACCCGTGTTGCCTAAGGCTCCTTTTCCCCAGGTGTGTGCAAACACTCCCAGCATTGTGCTCAGTGCAAAAATACAGTTCCCACGGGTATTCTGAGTAATAACTTAGCAGAAAGCAGAATAGAGAGGATCTAAGCTCACCTCAGCATTTGGGGAGGTGGAGGGGAGGGAGTAGTACCAGGTGTATGCCCCATGGACAATAGCCTCAGTCTGCTCATCCCCTAAAACTAGACCAGCTGTTAGCTGAGGAGTGTAAAACTCTTAGCCTGTGTGGATTTGACACTGTGGAGGACCCCAAGGGCTCAAACTACAATGGGGCAAATTGCTATTCTTATCTCTGATTATAGCTGTGTTTGAATCCATTGATTTTCTGAGTGCTGCTCTCCAGGGTCTACTGGAAACCCCTACAGCTTCAAGAGCAAAAGAAGAAATTAATAAAAAGTGACTGGAGGACAAGGCATTAATAATTCTCATTCATCTTTAAGATTGAGTAAGGCTGAAACTTGACATATATGATGTGATGTTACCCTTTTGATGATGGCTACTGTGGAAGACCAGTAGTGCTGTCGCTGGGGGCCCAGGCTCCCTCAACCACAGTGAGGGATATTGTAATATCAGTATAAAAGCACAAACAAAAAAGATAGAAAAAACAAAGATTAAGTGCAAAATGTGCACATGAGAGATAGCAGAGTCTTCTAGCACTTGACTGACACGCATGGCAGCTGGCAGCATTTTTACCTTGGTGTAGCAGAGAGCACAGTCAGAGTGGGTGCCAAAAGTTATTCCCACGTGGGTGTGTTGGGGACATCCTAAGACCCACCAGTGGGTGCTTGTGGGACTCTTACCAACAACCAAATCAGAGCTAGGAACATGACATGTAGGGTAAGATGCTTCTGTGCATCTGGAAAGAAACAGTGTCATGATCCTAAGGACTTACGGCAGAGATTATCTGTGTAGGTCTCAAGTAGTAGTCATTAAATTGCTGTTTCTGAAATAAAAGATGGTTATCTCCCAATTCATAAAATTTTTCAGCTAGCATAAATGTTTCTAGCTAGAGGTTTTTTTGCCTCCATGCACAGCTGTGAATTGACTGTGTGTGTTTTATGCAGACAAGATAATACAGTCCCAGTGGAAGGTTGTATCCAATGATGCTACTAAAGAAATGTTTTCATAAAACTGTAGATAATGATGAGCAAAACTGAGTGTGCAGAAAAAATTAAATTTAAGAATGTGAAGGGTAATTGAGAGTTAGGAAAATACTCTAGTAAAGGTCCCGAATACTGAATTCTTACAGCTGTTTAACAGGATGCTGTGGCAAAACCACGCAGAGTCAGAAGAACCCTGAAAGGCAATCTATACTAAACAGGGGGAGGATGCAATTGATAATGATAAGTATAAATAAAGTTAGGACACACACGCGCTTGTTGAGGAAGACCAGAAAACAATGACAAATCCATGGGGAAAAGTAGAATCAAAATGAGTCATTTAAATAATGAATCCTGGTAAGTTCACTGCAGTGTTTCTTAGTCAGTTACTACTTTGAATCGGTTAAATTGTGTGCCATGTGTAGGGGTTTGGCTTAATGTGCTATAATAAAGAACCTTTTAGATCAGACAAAATCTTTTCTCCCTGTAGGTATTTACCAGTCGCACATTTTGCCTTAATATTTGCTTTGAGTAACAGATAGTTTGAGATTCCCCAGGCTTCCTACGTGTCTCATAGGAAGGGCATTTTTTTCAAGAACTCAAATCCAAACCGCTATTAGTGTAGCTCTTGGCTTAATGCAGGATTGTCCTTGTTGTTCAGGTGAAATCAGTGATTTCTTACGCGTTTTAAAGGTTAAAAAAGTACTGATGACTACTTTTCTGAGCCTTCCCAAAATTTTCCTCAGCTTTTCCCAAACTTTCAGCTTGTGTTTTTGATGCATGGCCCCTGGAGAGAGAGGGGCATCATTCCCAGGGGAATGCCATCCAGATATCTGTGCCTGAGCCAATGTCTAGGTTCCCTTCATCATCAGTGGGCAGAGTACGATCCCTCAAAGGGTGACTCCTCTCCTCCTGTGGAAAGTCCTCTGTCTCCCTGGGAAGGTCAGATGAAGATACTCGAGCATCTTTTTTTCTTTGAATCCGGAAGACTCAAGAGTCATTTGTAGGTGTCTCTCTTGCTCTGTGTCACTACTTAAGCAAGGTGAGATGCATCAGACTTGGGTGTGTAAAAACACAGTCCAGTACTGCATACAAAATAATGTAATTTCTACTGTCATACTTCTAATTAGTATTTCCTGCTGATATGGCCAAGATGGTCTGTCTCTGAGCTGCAGCAGTACATCAGCTGCTTCTGTAGATAAGATTTCTGCTGTGACCATTTAAGCCTTTTCAGTGTTTCCAGGATACAGCCCTTCAGAGTCTTTTATCTCACTTAAACAGAGCCATCTGAGTTACTGATAAACTGAACTGTCCTTATTATATTTGCCACTGCCACAGTTTTTTTGTTATTTGTGAAAATTACCATCCTCTTCCTGTTTTTTTGCTAAAAATGTGAAATAGAGCTAGGATGAGAACTGCTCACTTTCCGAAAAGAGAGAGAAATCTGAAGTCCGTACATCCATGTCAGATTGTTCATTGCCTTTACAAGCTGAGCAAGTTATTGCCTTATCAGATTTATTTAACAAGTCCTGTTTAAACATCCCCCAACAATATTAATTAGCATTAATAATAGTCCCAGTGTTTGAATCTTGCATCATTCCTTCTGATATTTTGATATCAGTGACAGACTGGAGAATGAACAGTCATGAACACCCAGAGTAATTTAGGTTGGAAGTACCTCTGGAGGTCTCTGGTGCAAGGCCTCACTCAAAGCATGACCAGCTTAAAGCAGCCACTACTTCTAAGATAATATTTTATATTGGCTAATTCCCCTCAATCTTATAAATGTGCACTTTATTTGTAATATTCATTTGTTTAGGTTCCTTTTCCAAGCACTGGGGTTAGTTCTGGCTATGCCAAGAAGTTAAAGGGCCTTCTGCTAGAAGACTTCTTGTGGATACTTTCTGTCAACACATTTGTTTGTAGAAGATGTTGCTTTACATCTCCTCCTTTTCCTTGTTAAGCTAATTAGATTGAGCCTTTTTCATCTCTTGTAGTAAATCATGTCAGCTGGGGAGGTATTGGGGAGTTCCAGGGCTGCCTGTGGTAGACCTCTGAGTACCTTCACAGATGGAGGTCCTGCTGCCTCTCTGGGACCCTTTGCTGCTGTTTGACCAGTCTCATGATGGGGGAAAAAAAAATCTTATAACTACTTGAAAATTTTCATCTCACAGCTTGTATCTTTTGCTTCTTTCACTGTGTGCCTCAGAGGAGAGCCTCACTTTGTCTTCTCTATACCCTCCCATTAGATAGCTGCAGGCAAGCAATAGTTCTTGGCCTTCTCATCTTCAGGCTCAGTAAACCCAGTTCCATCAGTTCCACTGCTCCAGCCCATGGCCATCTTGGTGGCCTCTGCTGGACTCAGCCCAGTACATCTGTGTCTTTCTTGTACAGGGCAGTCCCAAACTAGACACTGCGCTCTAGATGTAGCCTCACAAGAGCCAAACAGAGAGGATGGACCACCTCCCTCGATGTGCGGGCTGCACAGTTGCTGACACAGCCCAGTCTATGCCAGAAGGGCACGCTGCTGATATCTGTTCAACTTTTCATCCTCTAGGATTTCCCAGACCCTTTTCCATGAAGCTACTTTCTAGCCATCATCCCTAGCCTGTCCAGGTCCCACAGGAGCAGGGCTCGAACTGCTTTTTGCTGAGGCTGCTGTCCACCCCTTTCTCCAGCCTGTCATGGTCCCTCTGAAAGGCAGTCCTGCCCTCCAGCATATCAGCCATGATATATGATATCAGCCATATATCCCCCACCTCCCAGTCTACTATCATCCATGAACTTGCTGAGAGTGTGCTCCATCCCATCATCTCTGTTAATAAAGATGTTAAACATCATCAGCCCCTGAGGGACACTATTAGTAATTCATTCATGCAATTAATTGCTGAGTTTAATTTTCTGCTTCATTCAAAGATTTGAGTGTTTCCTCCTAAACCAGGTTCTCCTCTGGCCCTCTGAGCAGCCTCTGACATCCACAGAGGAGATCAGTGACTCAGTCCCAAAATCCCTCTGCTACTCTTTATGACCTATGAGCTGTGACAATGTAGCCAGAGGGTCTAAATCCTGACTCATGGCACACACCAAGCTCTTCAATCCAGCATTATCCTGTGCAGACACAAAGGCGTGTTATTAGCTATGGTCCAGACTCTGTAGGAATCAACTTTAGGAGCGTGGTTTGGTGGAGCAACAAGATGGGTGGCTCACCAGCAATACTGGGTTCCTTCCCAGGGATCTGTGCCCATAAACCCCTTTCTTCCTGGCAGAGACTGCATTGGACCACCCCAATCGCCGGGGCGATTGTCCTGAAGACAACAGGCTTCTGCAGACAGAAGAAACAAGGTCACCTCTCTGCGCCCACTTGCTCACTGAGCTTGAGCCTCTACTGGCCTCCATGGTGGGGCTTCCCCAGCACACCGAGTGTGTGTGTGGGGGGTTCCATTTCCATCCAGGTGGCAACTGGTGCTGCAGGAATATTTGAAACGTAGAAGAGGGAGGAAAAGGAAGAGTGGCCCCTCTGCCTTGCCCCTCTGCCCACCTGCCTTGGAGGTAGCTCTCCATTTCCTACCCCTTCCCATGAAGGGGACTGTGGGACTGGTCCCATTAGCAGAGTTTTCTGAGCCACCATGGTCTCTCTGTGGTCAGGAGCCTGCTGCTTGGGAGCCAGAGTTGCCCCCTCTCAGCTGGCGCAACACTTGTGGGCCACACACAAACCTCTCCCCTGAGCTCTGCAGAAACCTGCAGGAGCTGTGGCCTGAAAACCAGCACTGCACACCAGCCCTGCTGCGCACGGGCCTGCGTCATGCTCTGCCAGCTGTGTCCTGGGACGAGGTCGCTCTTGCTTCCCAGCTGGTGGCTGATGCTGGGTTAACCATTAACTCTCTGCTTCAAGGCCTTCTGGGGACAGGCCTTTGTTTTCAGGGCACTGTGAAGCTGCTCACTTTGGCCTTTCCTGCAACGCTCTGGTGACGTTTCTCGATGGGATCCTGCTGGGGTCTGAACAGCCTTTCCTGTCTGCAGACAGCTGCTCAGCAGGGCTGTGGCCCACATTGCCTTTACAGTCTGTGGGGAGCACGAGGGAGGGTGGCCCAGGAGCAGGGTGTCATCATGGTGCTGAGGAAGGGGACAGGCGCACCACTGCGCACGGGGCACTGAGATTCCCCTCCGGGTGCTCTTTGCAGTGTTCCTTTCAGCTGCCTGAGGTGCATGAGACCAAGCAAACAGGTTGGTTCCCCCTGCCAGAGTGAGGGAGGTCCCTTGGGAGAGGGGTTGCAGGGTGCCTGGCATGCACCACGAATGCCTGGTGTGTGCCGTAGGTGCCTGTTGGCAGCCCGGGCCCCCCTGCCCAGTAGGATATGAGTCACCTTCAGTCAAAGGCTTCACATCACAGTGCTGCAGTCTGCCTTACCAGCACTGTCTCCTCCCCACATCCTGCTCTTTGCTTCTTGGTGCTGTGAAATAGGAAACTCCTGAGTGTTTCCTCTGCAGGGAGCTCCATAAAAATGCTGGAGGCCAAGTCCTGCTTCAAGGCAGACAGCCTGAGCAAGGGCACAGGTTAAAGAACTGCAGTCACCCCCATCCCCTCAAGTTTGCAGTAGCCCTCACCCAAGTTGGGGATGTGCCTCAGGCCCAGGACAGGACGATGCTAATGCAGAGCACCAAAGAGGGACCTGGTGACAGTCATAAAGAGGTGATTGGTGACAGCCAACATGGCTTCACTAAAGGCAAATCGTGCCTGACAAACTTGGTGGCCTTCTATGATGGGGTTACAGCATTGGTGGACAAGGGAACAGTGGCAGATGTCACCTACCTGGACTTGTGCAAGGCATTTGACACTGTCCTGTACAACATCCTTGTCTCTAAATTGGAGAGACATGGATTCAATGGATGGACCATTTGGTGGATAAGGAATTGGCTGGATGGTTGCACTCAAAGAGTTGTGGTCAACGGCTCAATGTCCAAGTGGAGACCAATGATGAGTGGCATTCCTCAGGGGTCAGTGCTGGGACTGGCACTGTTTAACATCTTTGTTGGCAACACAGACAGTGGGATCGAGTGCACCCTCAGCAAGTTTGCCGACGACACCAAGCTGTGTGGTGTGGTCAACATGCTGGAGGGAAGGGATGCCATCCAGAGGGACCTTGACAGGCTGGAGAGGTGGGCCCATGTGAACCGCATGAAGTTCAACAAGGCCAAGTGCAGGGTCCTGCACGTGGGTCAGCGCAATCCCAAGCACAACTACAGGCTGCATGGGGAATGGGTTGAGAGCAGCCCTGAGGAGAAGGACTTGGGGGTATTGATTGATGAGAAGCTCAACATGAGCCGGCAGTGTGCGCTTGCAGCCCAAAAAGCCAACCATGTCCTGGGCTGCATCCCCAGCAGCGTGACCAGCAGGTCAAGGGAGGGGATTCTGCCCCTCTATTCCTGCTCTCATGAGACCCCACCTGCAGTACTGCATCCAGCTCTGCGGTCCCCAGGACAAGAAAGACATGGAGCTGTTGGAGCGAGTCCAGAGGAGGCCATGAAGATGATCAGAGGGCTGGAGTACCTCTGCTGTGAGGACAGGCTGAGAGAGTTGGGATTGTTCAGCCTGGAGAAAAGGCGGCTCCAGGGAGATCTAATTGCGGCCTTCCAGTACCTGAAGGGGCCTACAGGAAAGATGGAGAGGGACTGTTTCTCAGGAACTGTAGTGACAGGACAAGGGGTAATGGGTTTAAGCTGAAGGAGGGTCGATTTAGATTAGATGTTAGAAAGAAATTCTTTACTGTGAGAGTGGTGAGGTACTGGCATAGGTTGCCCAAAGAGGTTGTGGATGCCCCTGGCTCCCTGGCAGTGTTCAAGGCCAGGTTGGATGGGGCTTTGGGCAATGTGGGCTAGTGGAGGGTGTCCCTGCCCATGGCAGGGGGGGATTGGAACTAGGTGATCTTTAAGGTCCCTTCCAACCCAAACCATTCTATGATTCCATGACTTCAGATCCTCCCAGCAGCTGTTCTGGCCTGCTCAGGTCCCCCTCCCTGCTACTCTCTGCCAAGCACAGAGGGGCAGTTTAAAAAAAGCCCTGCCACCTCTGAGCTGAGCTGGGAAGAGATCTGCATTTAGTGTGTCAGAGTGTGCCCATGTGTTACAATCACTGCTCATTGTCAGTGGCAGCAAGGAGGAGGCGTGTAAGTATTCACAACTGCTCATCTCCTGGGTGGGCGAGTGGGTGGCAGCTGAGGGCAATGACAGCTTTTGAAACAGGAGGGAGAAACTTGAAACTCCACTGGCACAGTGTCCTCAGGGTGTGACTACAACCCAGGTGAAGATTTCTGCTGAGCAGTCTGGGCTGCCGGAGAAATACTGGCAGTGATGGGCAGTGCTGACTGGCAGCAGCTCTTACACTCTCTGTCTGTGACCTGCGAGCGTGGGTGCTTGCCCCCTCCTCAGTGGCCACCAAATGGCTGGAGGTTGCATTTTCTGGTTTCCAGGTCTGTCTTACGGTTCCTGAATCTTCATCTCTGAGGCATCTTCAGGAGTGCAGTGCTGAAAAGAGAGGTGTCTTCTGCATGGGCATGTACAGGAACCTGAATCCTGCACGTGCATGAAACTCTGCAGCCTAAGAGCTTGCACATGGCAGCTTGTACTGACTGTTGAGCACTGGGGTGAGGGTCTGCGGGCCGTGCACACACCGCCTGTGCAGACTAGCAGAGGAGGGCACTTCCTTCCCTCAGCTGTTAGGAACAGGCTATTTTTGGAAATCCAAAGTAAATGGACTGTGGCTCTTCTCCACAGTTTCATTTCTCTTAATTTAGCACTCAGAAATGTGTTTAATTAAAAAGTTATTTATGTGAACATTTATAGCCTAATTTATACAGTGAGAATATTTATATTCTGAGCTCTCATATTGATTTTAAGCATTTTTTTCTTTTAGGGTGAGATTGCCTCTATTCAAAGAAACAATAACGTACCAGGAATACACAAGGTGTTAAAAACCACACCATTCACCCAGACTAAGCAAAGCTTTCACCTAAAAGGAATAAAAAATAAACATGGCAGAATTTACAGGTTACAAGGAAACCTCAAATCGGCATCTACGATTCAAATTGCAGAGTCTTAGTCGCCGTCTTGATGAACTGGAGGAAGCAACCAAAAATCTGCAGAAAGCAGAGGATGAGCTGCTTGACCTCCAGGACAAAGTCATCCAGGCAGAAGGCAGCAACTCCAGCATGCTGGCTGATGTTGAAGCTCTGCGGAAAAGAGTGCTGAAAATTGAAGGCAAGGATGAAGAAATTAGGAAAGCTGAAGAGCTTTGCCGGTTAATGAAAGAAAAACTTGAAGAGGAAGAGAGCCTCACCCGAGAGCTGAAGTCAGAAATCGAACACCTTCAGAGGAGAATGGCAGAGCTGGAGAAGCTGGAGGAGGCCTTCGGCAGGAGCAAGAATGACTGTACACAGCTGTGTCTTAGCCTCAATGAAGAAAAGAACTTGACCAAAAAGATATCTACAGAATTAGAAATACTTAGAGTGAAAGTCAAAGAACTGGAATCATCTGAGGACAGGCTGGATAAATCTGAGCAGAGCTTAATGGGTGAGTTAGAAAAGCTGAAATCCTTAACACTGAGTTTTATCACTGAAAGAAAACATTTTAATGAAAGAGAAAAGCAGAATGAAAAAATAATCCAGGAGCTAACACAGAAACTAGAACAAAACAACAAACTAAATAGGGCAGATCAAACTAGAAATGCATCCAACTTGCTAGAAAGGTCATCAAATAATCTCCTGGACAGAAATGATTTGAGAATTGAGGATGACTTGACTTCTGTGTTGCCCCTTAAGGAGACCAGGAGGAAGGGAAGTGTGGATTACCTGAAACATGTAGAAAATGAAACCAGGAGTAAATCAGAAAACCAAAAGAATAAAAACCAGGAAGACAACAAAGTGAAAGATCTCACCCAAGAAATTGAGAAACTTAAAACTCAGATCAAACGTTTTGAAACTTTAGAAGAAGAACTTAAAAAAATGAGAGCCAAAAACAATGACCTGCAAGACAGTTACTTGAGTGAACAGAATAAAAACAAACTCTTAATGGGTCAGCTAGAAGAAGTAAAAATGCAAATAAAGAAACAGAAAGATCTGGAGAATGGAGAGGTTGAAAATGAAGATACAAGCTTTTCTAGCAGGGGAAAACATGACAGACCTAAATATAGAGGTGTCACAGCTGATTTGACAGCTGCCAAGCACAAGCCAAGGGAGCTCTCACCACAGCAGCGCCGGGAAAGAGCAAGGAACAGAGATTTCTCTGTCAGTAACGACAGCTACACCCACAGTGGTAAGCATGTGCCCAGTCCAAGCTTAATGAACAGAAAAGCAGGAAAAGCATCTAGTGCATCTGCCCTTTCAGACACTGCTGTGGCAGATTCAAAAAGACTGGAAGAGAAATCTTTAGTTTCCACTTTTTCTTCTGGTCAGAAGGAAGGCTGCGTCATGCAGAATGAGGGAAAGAGATCAAAAGAGCAGCCATCTGTCCTCAGCCGATATCCTCCTGCTGCACAGGAGCAAAAATCTTGGAAAGCACCTTCCAAACCTGTTGGTGACACAGGCCTGAGATCCAAGGCTGAAAAGCCATCTCAGATGCTCCGTGGCATCTGCCAAACCAGTGCTGATGCACGGGATGAAAAGTCAAGCAAAGGAGAATCAGTGGCTTCTTTGGCCGAGAAGCTGAAAAGTCAGGCAGAAGTCAGTGACTGCTCGGGTGACACATTGCTCACCAGAGGTAATCTCGCCTCTTCCAACGGCACATCTTCGGCATACAGGTACCACCTCCCCTCCCATGCGTCAGCATTGGACTCCGCTGGCTCTAAAGCAGAAGCGGCAAACACTTTTGCTGCATCACAGAGACAGCCCTTGGAGGGGAGGGGTAAAAGAGCAATTTTTTCCCAGGAAAAAGAATTCACAAACATGGCACTTGAAAGTGTGAAGCCTTCAACACTAACAAAGCATCCCCATCACTCCAGGAGTCAGGAAGACATTCTGCAGATTCTAACAGATCTTGATAAAGAAGACACGGAGCAGTCTTCAACTTCAGCAGTGGATCATGTAAATGCTGGCTTAAAGACGGACTCTAAAACCATCCAGAGTAACCAGGAAAAACTTAATTCAGATGAAGAATTGGGAAGAAGCAAGAAAACAACCACTCACTCAGATTTTGAGACAAGAAAGAAAGTCAGTTCCAAGCAGTTCTCCAATTCCAGGGGAGTTTTTAGAGCATCACTTTTTGAAAATGACAAAAACACTGTAAATGATGAAGACTCCACCAAGTCTATAAAATCATCAGATGCCAGCACTGGAGGATTTAAATCCAGAAGGTCGTTCAGCCCGAGAGAAGCTCTGAGATCTAAAGCTGTCATTAAACCTGCAATTGTTGAAAAGGATATGAAGGCAGTCATGGGAGGGACTGTTTCTGAGGGAGAGTCAGAAAAACAGAAGTCTGTTTTTAAAATGGTACCAAATAAGATGACAAGCAGTATCACAATCTTCCCTTCTGAGCCAACAGTTCCAAAGACCAGTGCAGATACAGCAGCAAAGGAAAGGCATGTTACCACCAGCAACATCAGAGTTGCTCCAAATGAGCCTTCAGCAATAACAAACAATCTCCCCACATCCTTTGAGATATCCATTAATAAAACTGCTCTGAAATTATCTGAGACAGACAGAACTGGAGAGGCAGTGCCGAGAAGTAGAACAGAAACAGTGGTCTCCAGAAGCAGTATTATGATAAAGACTTCTGAACTCATGGAGAGGAACAGTGAGCCACCTTTGGAGACAATCAGCTGGAAGAGCCATGGCTCTTCAGATGCAGCGTCATCTGAAACAAAACATGTCACTGTGAGAAGTTCCTGGAGAACAAGACAAGGCTTAGATTCCCTGGAGGACTCTCAAACCAAAGTGGAGAAAAGTGCAGCTTCCAGTACTACAAACACGTGTAGGTCCTCAGTGGACCTCTCAGAAATGGAAGGGAACAGTGCAAGAACAAACTCCTTGGAGCAGACCTCAGCAAGGACCAGTGCCACAGCTAATTCCTGGAGTGCCCCTGAACTTGGGTCCCGAAGGACCAAAAGTAACTTAAGTGCATCGGAACTGCTAACACGCAGGAGCTATGCAAGTGATCCTACAGTGGCTTCTGCTTGGCACCGGACCATGCTACCTGTAAGTATCCTGTGTTAAACACTCTTGTCTTTCAGTTGATGAGGTTTTCCAAGTTGCCTGTTAGTTGTAGGGTGTCTGATTTGAAATTCTTACAGCTTATTTCCTGAAGAGCTGCCCTCTCCCAGCTCCTAGTATCTTCAGTGGAGCATCTCGTATGTGAAGTACCCAATTTAGACTTCTTGAAATTAGATCCATCTGCTTGGGTCTTGTAATGCCATACGAATAACTATATAGCAGCATTTGGTCTTGCCAAGATCAGAGAAGACATAGTCACAGCTTATGTAGGACATGGTATGCTTTTCAGAGTGGCTTTGCATGGTGCTGTCAACTTGGAGTAGTTGACAAAAAAATAATGGAAATGAGCAGATTTTGATAGGGTTGTGCCTCATGTAGAGCTGTAGCTTTAACGGCAGCTGTAGAGATACAGCCCCTTTTGGTAAGAGCTGCATTGTTTCCCCATGTGAAACCAGAGCCCAGAGCTGGACTCTGGTCTGGAAATGCCTCCCAGGCATCTCCTAAACAGATGAGTGGTGGCTGGTTACACTGGGCTGCTCCCTCCTTGCTCTGTGTCAATATGCCACCTGAAAAGAAGCAAGGGCCATGGGGATGGCTGTGCTTTTTTCCTGTTCCTTTGGCTGGTACCAGTGAATGGGAGTCCCTCAAAGCAGGGCTAACACATGCAGACAGTTGGTCTGGTGAGCTATATTTGCCACCGAAGCTGCAGGCTCCAGCATATTTCAAGTGAGTTCACTGGCACCAAGTGCCCCTCCAGTCCGTTAAACCACTTGCCGGTTCCTGCTGCAGCTCCTTTACTTAGAGCTGCTCTTAGAGCTGCTTTAAGCAGCTGCTACCATTGCCAGTCTCCAGGAGGAGCCCAGCTGAGTAATGCGACAGGCCTGGTGGCAGAGGGGACCGATTCATAATGAAATGACTCTGGCATTGACAAAGATGAGGTGGTGAAGATGTGAAAAGAAGTTTGCAAAACTTCTCTTCCACTTCTCTGGTAATGAGAAGCACAGAAGAATTTGCACTATTGCTTTGCTTTGCTTTGCAGAGAGTCTATTGCTTGGTGTTACAAAGTGCAGGGTGGCCTTCCAGCTATGTTTGGACATTAAGAATACATCAGGGACCTAAGGCATGATGTCTGCCATTCATCAGCACCAGCAAGAAACCTAAATTCCTTGTATTGAAGGGGATGCCTAGGAATGGCATCACCCAGACACTGTGCTTGAAACAGGTGATGGAAATCATGGGGACAAGTGTGTGTTCTGTCCCACCTGTAGGGTGGGAGATTCCAAGCCAAGATCATCTCCCTGGCCAGGGTCACTCATGGATCACAGACAATCTGTACTTCTGTATCATGAATCCAGGCAGACCTGGCATTACTGAGGTTGTCTTTTTATATAATTATTTCACAGAATCACAGAATCGTAGGGGTTAGAAGGGACCGCTGAAGATCATCTACTCCAACCCTCCCTGCTAAAGCAAGATCACCTAGAGCAGGTTTTACAGGATGGCGTCCAGGCGGGTTTTAAATCTCTCCGGAGAAGGAGACTCCATGAAATTCTCTGGGCAGCCTGTCCCAGTGCTCGGTCACCCTCAGAGGGAAGAAGTTTTTCCTCATGTTGAGATGGAACTTCCTGTGTTCCAGTTTGTGCCTGTTGTCCCTTGTCCTGTCACTGGGCACTGCTGAAAAGAGTCTGGCCCCATCCTCTGGACATCCACCCTTTAGGTATTGATAAGCGTTGATCAGATCCCTTCTCAGTCTTCTCCAGACTAACCAGCCCCAGCTCTCTCAGTCTTTCCTCATTTGAGAGATGCTCCAGTCCCCTCATCATCCTCGCAGCCCTCCACTGGACTCTCTCCAGTAGTTCCCTGTCTGTCTTGAACTGGGGAGCCCAGAACTGGACACAGTACTCCAGATGTGGCCTCACCAGGGCAGAGTAGAGGGGGAAGAGAACCTCCCTTGACCTGCTGGCCACACTCCTCTTAATGTACCCCAGGACACCATTGGCCACCTTGGCCATGAGGGCACACTACTGATCATGGAGAGCTTGTTGTCCACCAGGACTCCCAGGTCTTTCTCCGCAGCGCTGCTTCCCAGCAGGTCAACCCCTAACCTGTACTGGTGCTGGGGTTATTCCTCCCTGGGTGCAGGACCCTACACTTGCCTTTGTTGAATTTCATTTGGTTCCTCTCCGCCCAGCTCTCCAGCCTGTCCAGGTCTCTCTGAATGACAGCGCAGCCTTCTGGTGTGTCGGCCGCTCCTCCCAGTTTTGTATCATCGGCTAACTTGCTGAGGGTACGCTCTGTCCCTTCATCCAGGTCATTGATGAATAAGGCTGGACCCAGTACCGACCCCCGGGGCACACCACTAGCTGCAGGCCTCCAACTAGACTCTGTGCCGCTTACCACAACCCTGTGAGCTCTGCCATTCAGCCAGTTCTCAAGCCACCTCACTGTCCACTCATCTGACCCACACTTCCTAAGCTTGCTAACGAGGCTGTTATGTGACAGTGTCACAAGCCTTGCTGAAGTCAAGGTAGACAACATGCAGTGCTCTCCCTTCATCCACCCAGCTGGTCATGCCACCATAGAAGGCTATCAAATTGGTCAGGCATGATTTCCCCTTGGTGAACCCATGTTGACCACTCCCGATAACCTCCTTTTCCGCCACATGCTTATTGATGACCCCCAGAACGAGCTGTTCTATCACCTTTCCAGGGATGGAGCTGAGGCTGACTGGCCTGTAGTTTCCTGGGTCCTCCTTCTTGCCCTTTTTGAAGGCCGGAGTGACATTGGCTTTCCTCTGGTCCTCAGGCACCTCTCCTGTTCTCCATGACCTTTCAGAGATGGTGGAGAGTGGCTTAGCAATAACATCTCCCAAGTGGCCAGTCCTTTTTTCCACATTCTGTAAACTTCCTTCTTCCCTCTTGAGTTTTTCCAGGAGCTCCTTGCTCATCCATGCAGGTCTCCTGCCTCCTTTGCTTGATTTCCTACTCTTCGGGACGCACTGATCTTGAGCTAGGAGGAAGTGGTGCTTGAATATTGACCAGCTCTCTTGGACCCCCCCTTACCTTCTAGAGCCCTAACCCATGGGATTCTTCCAAGAAGGTCTTTGAAGAGGCCAAAGTTAGCTCTCCTGAAGGCCAGGGTTGTAATCCTACTTATTGCCCTGCTCCTTCCAGGCAGGATCCTGAACTCCATCATCTCATGGTCACTGCAGCCAGGGCTGCCCCCAACCTTCACATCCTCCACCAGTCCTTCTTTGTTTGTTAGTACAAGGTCCAGCAGCACCCCTCTCCTCATGGGCTCCTCCACCACCTGTGTCAAAAAGTTATCATCAATGCCGTGCAGAAATCTCCTGGACTGCGCGTGCCTGGCGGTGTTGCCTTTCCAGCAAGTATCAGAGTAGCTGAAATCCCCCATGACAACCAGGGCCTGTAATCGTGAGGCTACTTCCAGCTGTCTGTAGAAGGCCTCACTGACTTCCTCTTCCTCATCAGGTGGCCTATAGTAAACACCCACAAGTGTCACCCATATTAGCCTACCCCTTAATTCTTACCCATAAGTTCTCAACTCGGTCTTCATCCATCCCTATGTGGAGCCCACTACATTCCAGTTGCGCTTTCACATAAAGAGCAACTCCACCACCTTGCCTTGCTGGCCTGTCTTTCCTAAAAAGTACATAGCCATCCATGACAGCATTCCAGTCGTGCGAGCTATCCCACCATGTAATTGCAATGAGAACATGGCCCTGTGACCGCACACAGATCTCTAGTTCTTCTTGTTTATTCCCCATGCTGCGTGCATTGGTGTACAGGCATTTCAGAGAGGTAATTGAGCATGCAGGTTTCCCTGGAGGGGTGCAAGAGGGTCCACTGTAGCCACACAAACCTTTGAGGTGGCTGGTCTTCTGGTTCTCATCTTGGGAGGCAGCTAAGGAACATTTGTCGCTGCTCTGGTTGGCTTAGCTTATTCCCCAGTTGGATGAGATGGCATGAGCATTGCCACTTTGGACCCCACCCCCCCCAAGTTCTTCAGTTTATGTGCTTAGGAAATGGGAGTTCCATCACTGGGCCTGCCTTTATCCCAGGAGTTTGAATTCACAGCACCCACAACCTCGAGTTTCACAGCTGAAGAGGTCTCCACTTGCAGCTGGGCTCATGTGTGGTCAGTCATGGAGCCCTAAAGAGTGAATACTCACATATTTCTTTCCCATCTTCCCCCTAGCAGCGCCCTCAGGGCTGAGTGTAGCTTTGCAGTATGTTCTGCAGGTGCTCTCAAGCTCACTGTCAGATCAAACTTGCTAGCTATGGGGTGCACCTGCCACAGCAGCTGAAGTGTACCTGACAGAGCGTCCTGACCTCTGCGTCATTATCCTGGCTATCCCTGATGAATTAGCTGGCTTCCAGCCTTGCTAGTGTCTGCAATGACAAGCAGTCAGGAAAGCAACTGTGTGGTTAGTTCACGCAGGGCTGTTGAGTATTGAGTTAGGTATCTCTCTGCATGACACTTCTTTAAAATAAAATCACCCTGATGCCACATAGTCACAAATCTGAATTCTTGTTCATAAATTAAGTATATCTTTAGCTTGTAAATGAGGAGCATGAAGTTACCCTGGAAGACTGCAGCTACACAGATATACCAGATTTTATGTATTTGGGCAGCTCAAATTATTGCATATGCCCTTGGGAAAAAAAAAAAAACACCACAAAGTATTTGCCTTTGAAGGGTATCTTCAGGTGTATAATATGTGTTGTATGACAAGCAGTCTGTTTCTAGTAGGATTTGTGTTTCAGTTAAAGATGTAGCTGTTTCTGTGGCAGAAGGCTTGGCACTGATCTGTGCTAACTTTGCACATTCAGCTTGTCTGTGAAGGCATCGCTGTCACTCTTCCCAGCTCCACTATCCAAACTCCGAGATTGCTTTAAGAATCCTATTTGGAAGTCTGTGTTGGTTTTGCCAAAATACATCTTCTTCTCCTCCATGAAATAAATACTCACAATGTCCGACCATTTGCTGCAGCACAGCAGGAGGCTAAAGCAAGCTGGAGGCTCAGCCCCTGCCTCAGCCTGTCCCTCAGAACAGACCCAAACTGAGCACCTGGAAATAATTCTTGCAAGGAGATGCCAAGGCACAAGGTATAATTTCAGCCTTCCATTCTTGTACCGCTGATGTAAGCAAATGTCCCTAATGAAGCTACAGGAGGTATCTGCAGCTCTTAGCAATACTTGTGCTACAGAAGCAGCAGCTCTTTGGAGTGCTGCTTTGGGAGACCCAGAAAGCAGTAGGTGCTGATGGATAGATGCTGCAGCCTGAGGACCAGCTCCCTCTAGTGCTTGCAGCCAGCCTTTCTCGGGCTCCTGAGGAGATGCAAGACCTCGAGCAGTCATTCTGTTGGGCTTCATGTTTCAGATAATGAAGTCGATATGTCTCTGATGTGATGTTTGCTGAAAATTTGCAATGCCTGAATTAATCCAAAGGCACTTGCAGGCAGCGAGCAGATGAGCAGGCAGCAATGCAAGATGAATGCACTTAAGTTGTTTTTCTCGTGGCTGTGACATTAATATGACTGGAGCTGGGCTGTGTGCTGCATAAATTAGGTAAGAACTTAAAGGCAGGCTTTTCTTTGAGTGAAGTTATGTGTACCTTCTTATGGTGGGTGGGTCTTGTGGAAAAGTCTCCCTGACAGTATCCAGGGATGTGCTGCCTCTCACCCCTTCTCTCCTCTGCTTAGGGACTAATAGAAAGTGCATCCATCACCATTTCACCCTTGCTGACTCCACCTAAGCTTCTAGTTAATCAGCCAGCCATGCCACATCACTGTGTTTTCATCTTTCCTCGGACCTCAATAACTTTGTCCAAGGGTTCTGTTCTGTTTTGCACAAATCCTGGGAGTCTCAGTCTGTTCAGAGCAGCTTCCCAGGCACTTGTCAGTGACCAGCTGATTGTCCTCTGGGCAGCCATCACCTCCTATGGTGCCATGGAGCATGCTGAGCTCCGCACCAACCTGGCTCTGGTATGGTACCAGGAGGTACTGGTTTGCGCCGCTGCCACATGGGGGGGTGGCCAGTCTGAAACTTTTTTGAGAGCAGTGTATCTGGCTTGATAGTCATAAATTCATGCTGCCTGACAGCAGAGATGGGACTGACACTGTCAGATGCCCAAGGGGATGGAGCACCTATATGATCACGCAGTGGCCTCACCTCTGAAGACAACTGCTGTATCAGAAATACAGAGGTGCCCATCCCTTGCTAAGCTGTCCAGGTCCATCAAGATGACTGCCATTCATTAAATTAAAATTATCACCTCACTTTTATGAGCAGCCGGGCCCGCCGTGGTTATCTCTGGACAATGGTTGGTTGGAGGTCCCTGCGCGACCTGTCCCTGCATTGTGCCTGTTCACTGAGGTTCTGCATCTGCCGCTCACATCTCACTTCTGTTGTAGGGCTTGGATCACAAGGGAGAGGTCAGGTCCAGTGTTTGCTGGATGTCATCCACAGCAGGGCCAGCTCAGGGCAGATGTTTGCCCATCCAGACCCACCAGATGTCATAGCTTCTTTCTGAAAGCCCATCAAAGCCTAGTGTCCATCTCAGAGATGCTTTTCTGCCACGCATGGGGACACCTGCCTCTCCCTTCCCTGCTGTCCCTTTTGCCACAAGGCAGGGACCAAATTTGTTCCACCAGTGCCCGCAGCCCCTTCACAGGGCTGTGCACTGCGTGTTTCAGCAAACATGATGCCAACCCCAAACTAAGCAGAGCTGATAAAACCTTCAGTAGTGCAGTGCAGCCATTGCACTTTGCCCAGTAGCTGATTACGTTATTGTAATTGTAAGTTCGACATTGTAATGATTTGGTTTGTTTCTGATGTTGGCATGATGGTGCTTTACAGTGTACTGGAACTTGCAGATAAGGAGGTTCTCCAGCCAGCGACAGCAACTGCAAAAGCACTGCCATCTTCCGAGGGAGCTGGAGGGTGACATGGACTCCTCACCCTCGCAACTCACAGCAGGGTGAAGCCTCAGTAAGACACAGGTCCCCCAACCAGCCCTAAGGCAGACCGTAGGTGTCTGAATCCCAGGGTATGATTCCATAAATGTCTCTGCAGACATTCAAGACATTAGTTTAAAAGTGCCATTTAGATGCCTATAGCAGAAGAACAGTGTAGAACACTGCCATGTCACATCCTCATTGCCAAGAAAACGGTTGTGAGCACCCCCATCTGTGGTAATTAAAACTCAGGTTAATATTTTTATGAAACTGCTTCAGTCGTCACTACACAGTGGGATTTTTCTGCTGCCAGTAGTCCTCCTAGATACAAGCACTCTGGGCCCAGCGAGTCATGCAGGCTGAGCACAGATTTGTGCACAGGTCACTCAGTTGAACAGAAGACTCTGCACCCATAACTTGGGTTAAATTACTGGATGGTTTAAAAAAAAAAAAAAAAATCTTTGTGAAATAGCACATAAGTGAGGACATGCCAGGGCTGGCCTGGTGGCCCTTGCAAAATGGACTCAAGCTAGCACCTTGCACTGCAAACCCAGGATCAAAAACCCAGACCCCTTCGTAGTCCCCAAGTCCCAACTCTCTTTATTTTCCTTTGCACAGGATGAAAGCAAAGATTTTGTGCCCAGTTCTAGAAGAAAACAATATGGCTCTTCTGAGTACCTCTCACAGATTGACACACCAGGAAAAAGGCCAGCCACTAAGATGGAGCTGCAGGACCCCGAGTCCAACCCCCACACACCGCTGGGTCTCCAAGCAGAGGAGCAGGTATGTGAGTTCAAGGACCATCCAGAAAAGAGAGTTGCAAGGCAAGAAGCCAATATCTGAACTGACATCCCAGTAACATAACTCAGAGAACTTGTCCAAATGAATGTAAACTTTTTAGGAGAAATCCAGTCTTAAATTAGCACTGCCCCGAGGTGGAGTGTCTACTGTATTGCCTTGGTAAATTATTCTACTGATTGTCTATACCAGTGAAAAAAGTACTACCTTATTTTTTGTTCTAAACTTGTTTCAGCTAGCTTTATGGCTAAAAACATTCTCCAGGGAATAAAGGGATTGCATCTAGCCATCCCCTGGCACACATTGGACAATCAGGGATGGAAAAAACATTGGAGAGACAAAAACAGAGCCCCTGACTTTCCTGCTTCAGCTGGCTGCTGTACTACTAGGGTGCCTGTTTGCTGCTACACACCTGATACTCTGCCTCCTAAAACATGTCTTTCTGGACACACAAAGAAGTGAAAAATGGCCCACATGGCCCATGACTTACTGCCTGAAGTATAAAAAACATGTATTCCAGCCTTTTCACAGGGGGCCCCCTTCAGAGGAGGTAGGAGTCCAGGCAACTTTTAATTCCTAGGTGCACAGCCATGCTTATGTCTGTACAGAAGACTTTTTTTTTTTCTCCTGACATTCCCTCTTTGCCTGTGCAGCTGCCCAGAGCAACGTGCATCTTTCCCTTTATGGATCACCCACAGCAGGAAATATCTTAAGACCTCAAACCTGTTGTCAGTGTATCTTACTGGCTGTGCACAGGAGTTGCTGAGTCTTGATGGGAGAGCAGCAGGACTGCAGCGAGGCAGCTGAGAGCCCTACATAATCATACCTCTTGGTGAAGTTGCACAAAATTAAGAGCCCAGAGGGACATATAGTCCCAGCAGAGCTTTGCAGACTGGCATTTAGAGATAGGTAATGTTTGGAGTAGAGAGTAGTGAACTGACAATGTCCCTGTTCATAGCTGAGGAAGGGGACTCCACAGCAATGCTCTGTGTGGTCACTGAGAGGTGTCACCCACAGTGACATTTATCTGGCCAGATGCAGGCTCCTGTACCTGAGACTGTGCTGCTTTTGTCTGCACAGAGTGGGTCAAGAGCAAATAAAAACTTGGGTAAAGTCAGGTTCCCATAACATACACGCCATCATTTGGATCTGCTGTATTGCCCAGACCTCCACCAGCTGTAACAGGAGCCTGAATACATTGCACACGGAGATTAGCACATTAGATCAGCTCCATCTCCTCCGTGCTGTCAAGTGTTATGCATCTCACTTGCCAGATCTATATGCTGGGTGTGGAAGTGGGTTCTGGGTATGCTACAGCATAAAAAAAGGTAACAGGTCCTGCCTATTTGGGGCAAGGCTGGGTCGTTCTGCTTTGGTCTTAATCCACTGTAAACACTGACAGACCCTGCATCTTCCAAACTGATACTGCCACTGCCCTCCCCTGCCCCACCATCAGGCTAGGATCCTGATGGGCTTTGGGATGGCTGCCTAAAGGGCAATCACAATACTCTTCCCCAGAGCAGGAAGGCTGCCAGAGGCAGCTGCAGGTCCTGGCCAGTCTGTGATGCTGCGGGGTCATCTCTTACAGGGTGCTTCCCGTGCCTGCCGGACAACATCTCGGAGATGAGTTGTATTCCTTTCCACTCAATAAACACACTGCACAGTGGAGCAAGAGGCAGGATACTACCAAGCTCATGGGCGTTACACCTGTTTGTAACCTCTCCAGAGGCTTCAGCTAGCCTGAAGCCAGTTTTCTAATGCGATTTGCAAGGTACAGGAGCTTTACCAGTGAATTAATTTTCTTCATTGCCGAAGAGGCAGCTGCAGAGACTTTGCTCAGGGGACTCCCACTTCTCATCTCTGTACCTGCAACCTTAATCTTCTCCACAGGATGGTAGGTCTGTCTCCATATGGAAACCTTGACTGCATAGCCACTCTGAATGATGGTACTCCCTGGACAAGAGAGAACTTCATGTTATTCACTTGCATTTAGACAAGATTCCAGAAGTATCCCTGTGACTAGCTGTCCTACACGGCTCCACAACTGAAAGCTTTCAGTTCCTAGGGAGAGTTTCCTTTCTCCTAATATTGGCTTGGGTTGTGGTCACCTCAATACCTGTGTTCCCAGCATTCTCTGTGTCTAGGCAGGAGGAAACCGTTCTCCACTGGTTGCTTTACACATTACGAGGACAGGAGAGCAGAAAATGTTAAGAAGCAATGTCTTCGCTATTGTTGTCAGCCTCTGCAACAAGCTTTGCATGACCTGCTCATCACCAGCTGAGATCTTGCACCAAGTAGTCATGTTCTGAGCCAAAGCAACAGCAGTTCACACAGCAATGAACCTTCCTCCTGACTTGGACTCGGGTGCTTTTTTACCTGACGCTTAATGTCCATCATGCTCTGAAGGCAACAACTCTGCTGCTCATTCTCAGCAGTTGAGCTCTAAGGGAAAAAAAGAAACAAGTGGTTTTCCTCGCAGACAAGTAGAATGTCCTTGTTCCTCCCAAAAACAGGGTGGATGCAGCAGGGTTCAACCCTAAGCTGAGCTCCAGTATGGCTACCTAGGCAGCCTAAGTCTGTGCCCCCTCTTCAGGACCACCCCATCCACCATGTCTGGGACCCAAGTATGGTCAGAGATACAGAGATACGTTACCCTGTCAGTGCCCACAGGCCACCCAGTGCAGATGGCATCACTGTCAGGGGACGCACTGCCCCCACAGCTCCAAGAGGTGCTCAGGTGTTGGAGCAGCATCTGCACTGAGCAAGGTGATTGCACCTGGCTCACGCAGCTGAAGCTCTGCCAGGCCTTCCTTTAAATCCCACCACCCAACTGCAGGGCTGGCACACAGTTTTCCTGTCCTGTACGTGAACACCACTGACCTCGCCCAGTGCTTTCTTCTGCCTGTTGGAAACAGACGCCCCTCTCTGCAGAGGAGTAAGGACAATGCTGCAGCAGGGAAAAGGTCCTTTACCTGTTTTGGAGGTGCTGCAGGAACAGCTGCAACTCAGCAACTCCCATGTCTGAGTTGCACCCCACACTCATTCCCACATCGCACCTACCAGATGAGCAGCTACCACAGCAGCATGTGTGTGCGTGTGTGTGTGTGTGAGAGAGAGAGAGAGAGAGACTATCCATACATGCACATCTATATGCCGTATCTCCTCCCTGTCCTTTGGAATTTTATGCCTCAATTCTGAGAGGCAAATGAATCAAAAAAAAAAAAAAAAAGCTGGGTGGAAAATATCTATGAAAACATTTCTATGAAAAGGAAAGTCTTGAGTCTTTTTTTAAATAAAGGTTGTTTAGAGGAAGGGGAAAAATTATTTTTGGAAAAAAGTGTTTCCTTTTGCAATTTTTAGATGGTTTCCCAAATTTATATTTTTAACCCTTCATTTTATTCTTTTGTATTTCATTACATATATAAGTAAGTGTCAAGTTGCATAACAAGACAAAAAGGTAATGCTTTTAAACTAGTACTAAGTGGCAGCTCTCATAATCTTAAGATTAAATTATATTAAAATAAATTATATCAACTGCTATCTCTTACCATCTCATGACATAGCAGTGCTAGTAGAGAATGGGATAAATATATCGTCAAGTATAATGGGAAAAAATTTTAAACTCAAAAATCCAAATTAAAAGTAAAAGAAACTGAAACTCTGAAGTTAAATTCAGATTTCTGAAATGCCTCACCCTGCTCCATGTTTATCAGGTATTAGTGAAAATTAGTGCATATTATGCAATCTGAAACCACAATGGATTTTATTTTAACAAGTCTGTGAAATTGCAATATCCACCCTCAGCACCCTGCTTTGCTCAGAGGTTAACTGTATGGCAGGATCATCGTCACCACCATGCACAAGAAGACATTACTGAGATCAATTGCTTGAACGGAATCAGCTTCCTCATTGTGCAAGCTTGCTTTCCAGCCTCAGAATGCTACAGTCTGACTCTTTGTCCCTTATTTTTCATGTTAAAGAAAATCATTCCTTTCAAAGCTAAATATGCTGCTTCAGATCCTCTTCCATCTGTTGCATAAGAGATGCTGCTGCAAACCCCCCCCCCCCCCCCAAGCCAGTGCAGCTGCTCTGCAGTGAGCAGCCCAAATGCCTCCTGCAGTAGCTGCTTGCTGAACCTGGGAGTTTGCATCTTGGAAGTGTCTTAGCACGTACCTGCCTCTTCAGACGTCACAATAATTACCTCCATTTACATTCCCAAAGCTGCTGCTAAGCAGGTCTCCAGCTGTATAATACATAGCCACAGTCATCGTGGAAGAACTGCTGCTGACAACCTGCTTGGCATTGCAGTTCAGTCTCACAGAGAAGCAGCGTATTTAGAAGAACCTCCTCCCTGCCCCGTGTCACTGCTGCCCAGGACTTACAGCTTAGTTTTACAAACAGCTGAACAGCACATACACACTGAAGAGGACAAGGATCGCTTTGAGCAGTGACTCTATGGCTTTTCTCCCAGTGATGAGTCCCATCCTGCTGCAGGACAGTGGTCCACATCCCACAGGACACTTGGGTGCCCGTAGGCATCCACCAGCCCTCTCCGCCTCATGTTCTTGGCATGGATCCAGTTTAGCATGGTGCTTCCAAAGCTCCTTCCAAGGGAATTGGTTTCAATCCTGACCAGGAAAGCTCTGCATCCCTATGACACGACGTGCTGGGTTAACGCAGGCTTCCCTGTGCCTGCCCACAAAACTCTGGCTTACCCATCAGCTTTTCAACCCCCACAGCTCACCCCAATAACAACCCCATGCCTGAAGTGCAAGGGAAAAACCACCAGCAGCAACAGCTGTTGGTTTTCCCCTTCTGTCAGCCAGGACCAGGCTTTTCCATAGCCACAGGCAACCAGAGGGCTTCACCCTGCTGCTTGGCCTGCTCACAGCACACAGCAGGAGCCGCAGCTACTGACCCAGCAGTGCAGCTCTTCTGGCACTGGCTGCTCTCCTCAAGTGCTTCTCAGAGGTGACGTCTCTCCTTTCTCCGGCTGCCTTGGTTGTTTGTTCAATATTTTACAGCACATACCTTGAACTCTTGCTCTAGACTCAGTCTCGCTGCTTGTAAATAATGAACACAGATGTCACTCAGTAACTGTAGACTGGGTTGTATTTGCTACAACCGAGATTAAATCTGAGAAAGAAAACCCTCCTTAAAATTGAAAGGGGCCATGCCCTCTAATCATGAGTGCAATAGGAGCTGATTGTATTATTAAACTTATAGCAATGACTTCAGGAAACACAATGTGTTTTACTCAAATTGCACACTTTTTTGAACAGCTGTAAAATAGAGTATATGTGTAAATATTGCCATCACTGAAGAAGTATTTGTAATTTTTGCATATAAATAGAACAGGCTTTTCAGTGGGCTTGATGATGCTACAAGGCTGCACATCAAGCACTGGGGTAATTCCAAAGTTGTAAATGTATTTGCTGTACAGAGGAAGTGTGTCAGTGCTCGCTTCTCCCAAGGAAACGGAGACACTGGTCCCTTTTGGAGAGCCAGCGGCTTTCCCCAGAACAGCTGGGAAAAGCTGTCAGCCTGAGGGGCCAGCAGCTCGCTGCTTTACAGAGTGGCTTGCTTTGTGTCTAGAAACACCACTGCAGCATGCAGAGCAACGCCTCTCCAGCTGCTCAGGTAGCAGGGGCGGGGGGGTGATGGCTTTGCAGTGCAACCAGCAGTGCTATGCATTGTCAAACTGCAGCTCTAGACACAGATCAGGGGAGGCCTGCGGTCCTGCAGCCAGTATCTCCAGGGAAAGAAAAGGGCAGGAAGCACAAGGCAGGGCAGCACACCTTGGTGCTTCAAGAGACATGAGCAATTTCCTAGCTACAGATCGAAGCAATAGTCACATCCGTGTCATGTCTACTATAGTAGACCTCATCTCTGCCACCCTTGCACATCACTGGAGTGGTCAAAGCACTGCTCCAAGGCCAGCCTCCAGTGGATTGCTCTGTATGTGATAAAACATGAAGCCATTGTTTGCAGATGCCTCTGACGGTCAGTAACCTAAGGACCCAAAGGATCATCTTCCTAGGCTGCCCAGCATGCAGTGCAGGCTCCTGCCTTGGAGAAGCAGCACTCCAGGCTGCATGGAATGTATTTTTAAGAGAATAAATCTATTTTTTTGTATTTGCAGACATATATTTGGGCTGGGGCAGCTTAGTTAGAAGACAAATAACACAAGAAATCTTTTCATAATCACAGACTCATCCAAGTTAAGCAAATTTTCCAGGGTTACAGTATTACCTATTTCCCTAAAACAAACTTTATGTCCAATAGAGATATCAGCACTGTTTCACCCTTACAAAACTCTCAGCATGCTCAATAAAGGGAGGCCGGCTCTTTCCTCCCTAGGCTGCCCATGCAGTGGATACAGATGGTGCTCACCTTCTTCCAGTTACACAGTGCTCTTAGTCTGCATGCCAAATGTAAACACACACTTTAACTGCATGTGTCTCCTGACTCAAACACTGTCAGCTCTACAGTATATAACCAATAAAAACTCTTCTCTTTCTACATGTTTGTGATGTGGTATTTATAGCTCCAGCTGAATCCCTGCACAATGTCCATTACTCAGAGGTACTGATGCCCCTTGGTGAAGTGCTGCGGCAGCTCCAGTCTGCAGCACCGTGTGTTAGTGCTGAGTCTGACTACCTTTTCATAGTTTTTTGCCTGTATCCAGGCAGATCTCATACATCCATTCCTAGGCTGCATGTAAGGCATGGACAGATACCTGGCAAATGAAGTTGAACACAGCCACTCTCCATTTGGACTGGATGACCTGGACTTGGCATTGCTGAGAGCAGGTTGGAGGAAGGGCGTTCCTTTTCCAAGGGAAACGAGCCACCACTTCATTAGATTTCCATCACTCGGCCAGTATAGATTGTAATGGAACCAAGATCCACTGGCCATCTCCCGGAAGAAGCTGGAGGCTACAGAGGTCAGTACAAGTGGCAAATTCTCCTTTACAGTTCCTTTTTGCAACACATAGGTACAATTGGCACCGATCACACACAGGACCAGCCCCTGTGACTATAATCACATCATTTGGAGAGAACTACGTTGATTTGTAAGGGACCCAGGGCTGGTACCACACTTTGTTAGACAAAGCTCTTTTCCTTATATCTGGTTTGACTGCAAAACTGGAGACATTTCCAGAAGCTCTATTGAGTGGGTTATTGGTATTGACTGACACTTCAGGAGCTATCCATAGCTCTCACTTCAGCTCCTACTCCCTGGGTAGAGCTCATTAACTAGAGGTGAAGTCCTACAAACATTCCCTCTGTTAAATATTTGTCTAAGAAAACTAATTTTTGGCTTGGCTTGAGGCACCTCTTTATCACAGTCCACATAGGCAGCTGTTGAACATCGTTAAAGAAGTGATTCTTCCCCTCTTAACCATTACTGCAGCTACAACAGAAATGCTGCTGTGTCTGGCTTGCTAAGGACAGCAGAGATCTGTAAATGTGTAAGTGAAGAGTTACTGTCCATAGCTTCCACATCTGCTCTAAGTCTCTCCCTTGCCAACACCTTAAGCACATAGCACAGGGTGGTTCTTTTCTTGTTTGTGACTCAAGGCCAGGCTTATCACTCCTACGTGAGGACATTATAGTACACGTACTGGACTAATGGCCATAGCGTTGCTGCTTAGCCATGAAATTTCACTCTTTTTCTTGGAAGCTTTGTTCTTTTTGATCAGTCACATCTACTTGCTTTGGTGGTTATAAGTAGTCCTCATGTTGCCTACAAACAAGTGTACTTTTATTACTCCAGCTGTGAAGCTTTCTACTTTAGTTGTACCTGTGAGAAGGTTGCTGCTCTAAATCATCTTTATTGGTGAGATTTTGAGCCAGATCAGGTATGCTGCCTGTGCCCAGATTAAGCATTGCTTCTCCTCCCATGGGTTCCTGGTCAGCCACTCACAGAGGTTTAAGTATCATCTTTCATTTTACCTCTGGCATCACATCCAGAGCAGTATTTACCCAAGCTACAGAGGTAGCCGACAGCTCCCCTTACCTGTGTTTCCTGACCTTACAAACTGATCTGCTTACCACCACTCCAAGCAGAAAAACAGTCCTAATGCTCACTACTGTTGTTACCCAGGTAGGGAACACCGACCCAACTCTGGAGGCAGGCCCACTGATCTCTGCCTTTAGCATGCAGCATCACTTCACGGGCACAGGGCACGTGACTTGCCTGTTACCCAGCTACTCATGTTCCCACCAACAGCCTTCCTCCCACCAGCTTCCTGGTGTGCTTATCCTTGTTAATGTTTTTAGTAACATGCTGTTTAATCCAAGGCATCTGAAACCCAGAATTAGTTCCTTGCATTTGGCATTTGCACAGATGGACATAAACAATTGTTTTGAAGTTCTCTGCATTCAACTTGAAATGGAATTCTCTGTAGCTGTCATCAGATTGTGGAAACAAAATCTAAGGATCTGTAGACCCGTCAGTCTCCAAAGACATCTTCTCAGTTACACACTGTCCAAGCACCCACATGCACGAAGTCAGGCACAGAAGCCACAGCTATTGCCCTTCAAAAACACCACCAGATAAAGCAGTTGTATGTTGTATCATTTGGTGGCCTAGACACCACAGGAAAAAGAAGGTTTCTGTTCATTCTTCTGTTTGCTGAGGATTCAAGCCAATATCTGTTAGGGTTGAGGGAGGGAAGCAGGGTGGATGGCACCCTCCTGCTGAAGCAGTCATGGCACAAGCAAGAATGCAGCTGGATCAGGAGGAAATAAATGAGCAGGAGTCTGAGACTGAGGCTTTGCCATTGCAGAGCTCAGCTGGGAAAAGAATCATCTAACTTAGTCCAAGGCCTCCCTGGACTCATCTGCACTAGCTCGGTTCCAAGCCTCTCAGGACTTCAAGGCCAAGATGCATCATGTGGCTCCTAGTCACAGACTGTGACCCTGCCGCCTCCCCACACCACAAACATGAAGGCAAACATTTCCCTCCAGCCCTGCCCCCCCAAACTGCCTCCGTAGGGCCAGTCCAATGCTTCATCCTTACCCAGGACGACTCCTCTTTAAAAACCACCATGGTATTGGGAGCACAAGCTGTTTCCTTCTGCACAGGAAGCCCCATCGCTGGCTGTCAGTAACACATCGGACATTAACTCTTAGTGAACCCGACTGGGCCCAGCACTGCCCTCACTTCTCTGGCGCACTGTGGGTAACGCCTCTGCATACTTGGAGCTAATCGCCCCAGTTATGGTGCCATGGAGAATAAACCAACATCCTAGCCATGACAGAACTAGACCTGGATTAGCCATAAAGTAGAAGCCATTAACTTCAAGCTCCCATCCAGGATGCTCCTGTGGTGCATCCAAAGCTGAGATTGTACAGGGTAAACAACGAAATAAAAACAAGTAGGCTGAACATGACAACCAGAGGGAGGTGAAGGCTAGGACAAGATCATCCCTTTCTATTCCTTCATGAAACATCTACGCTAGCTCAGTGTTCTCAGCTAGAGTTTTTCCAGCTGCCTTCAGGCCTAGCAAGATCTTACCAGCTGCAGACCTTCCCATCCCAGGCCAGATTCCAGGACCTCCTTTCAGGAGCAGCTTGGCCATCCTGTCTCCTCAAATGGACCAGCTACCTCCAGAACTGCGATGAGTTGCTAATACTTGGGAATCTTGTTTTCTTCAAAAGCTACATCATCTCAGCTGCAGTACTCAAACTCTTCACACTTCCAACTACAAGGAAATGCTGGGTGGATTATACCCGCCAGAACACCCTGAAGCCTAGGTAAATAATGTTCTAAATCCTTATCCACTCCCTACCCACTCAAAAAAGCATGTTCCCTCCTGTGCTGACCCAAACCAGACAGCACACTGAGGCATAGCAGGAGCATACTGCATAGCGTACTGAGGAGACGGTGAGATTCCCGGCCCCTCTCAGCTAAGGGGCACATATGAAAGGTCAGGTAGGGCATCAGGGTTAAAGGCAAACGGAGTACATTGACTACTCCAGTCACACTGACTTGTAAATTACATCCTCTGTCATTGACAACTACAGAAAGAACTGGCTTCTGTTGCTGAACAGGAATTCAGTAGTCTGATACATACGTTGCTAGTTGTAGTAATATTTTTTTCACCCTTACCTGAGACCACCAAGCTGAGGTATCCTCAGTGACTCAGGAAAAAGCCTTCAAATTGAGCAGTTTGACAAGCTTTAAATATTTATTTAGAAGTGAAGATAAGATTTGTGAGTGAGGAAAAGCTATTAAGGACAGGAGTATGTTGTCCCAACATCAGTTTTAACTCTGCCCAAGAACTTGAGATTGGAAACATTTCTGTCCTATAACAGTGGATCATGGCTGAGACTTGAATCTCCTCATGTGTTAAGCCATGAGCACACAAGACTTAACAAAAAAAAAAAATCTGAAAAAAAAAATGTATGTGGGACTATGAAGAAGGGTAAGTATTAGGTATGTGGAGTACATATGTCATACAGCACCTAGGTAATTAAGTTCCATTTTCAGGTGGTTGTGGTCCATGTGTCTATTCTAAGCTTGGATAACTTCAACCACAATTCCACATAGGTGCAGCTACCCGGGGTGGCTTGGAAGCAAAGCAAACAGTAATTTCACCATTTGCAAAATCTAGCACTGATTACCGGATGCTGAAGCAGAGGAGCAGCACCTGGTGCAGGTATGAAGAGAGAATGCTGCAGAAGCTGTGTGGAAGGACGGACACACTGAGCACCACTATCGGGGATTACAGCACACTGCCATGAGGTGCTTAGAGCCAGGGACTGCACTCAGATAACTGCAATCTAAAAACAGTGGTTATGCAAATGGATGGTCTTTGCAGAGAGACACATACCTAGGACCTCTCCACAAACAAGGTAAATGCATTCAGGAGCTTCTGAAAGACATGAACCCATAGATGGAAAAAGATAACTTTATCATCCAGGCTGGGTTGGCAGGTCAAAATATTTCTCATCTTTTAAGCATGAAGTCTAAAGAAATCAAGTAATCTACTCTCGTTTAAGTGAAATAGGCTTAAAGTTACTGGGGTGCAGTAATACAGTGTCTAGAAAAGAGAACAGAAAAACAGTGAGCATAAGTCCCTTCATGGAGAGGTGTAATTAACACTACATCGATGGGGACCAACAAAATTTAATAAAACAGAGATCCAAACCTTTGGCCTCATGAGCCAGCAGATCCCCAAGCATAGGATATATCCAAAGTAGTTTCCGTGAGAGTGGAAAGCTGTGAGCTGGGTCCAGAACATGAAAGTGGCAAATGGAAACCATCTCCAGAAAGTCCTTCAGCTGACGGTATATAACTAGTAATACCTGAGGTCTGTGAGTGCGGCACATTTGGCCACATACCAGTAAGAAAGATGTGGATGCAGGTCCTGCATTACTGGAACTCAAGACCTAATTAACAGACTCGAAGGTCCTGAAACTATTTGGACAGAGACATAATGAGTTTCTCTAGAGAAGTGTGGCTGGAGAGAGTCTAGACAACTAGTGTAGAGCAAATGTAAAGGGTTAGGCAAGATAAACCCCACCCAAAGTAGGTATTTCAAACATTATAAATTCTTCCTGCAAAATCTTCAATGAAATGTCTTTGCATATCTTTTATTTGGCAGTGGTCTGAAGTTTGCACTTAATTGTGCAGCTGAGTCCACCTCTAAAACTTTGATACGGCATGAACATGACAAGTGATTTCTTTGGCTCAATAGCACTTTGGGATGCTTGTGAACAAGTCACCCTGCTGTTACTTTTTTGCTTGTTATTTTGTGAAGCATGTACTAAACCAGACAATATTTACATGAGAAACCACAAAAATTATTCTGAGTGTATCACTGCAAGAACAGGCATATCGATAATACCATTGTATAGCAAGGCCAGTCTAGACGCCAGCCTTCCTTACTGATTCATCAGACAAGACAAAGAAAGGTTGAACCTACAGCTGAAGTGAAAGTATGCATCTGCTTTGTGTTTCTTTGAGGCACGGTCACACTTCACGTGACTGAAAGGCTCCCAGTACCACGTCACCACAGTCTTTGGTTGGCTGGAAATGGAGAAGAACCATGTGATAAGAGAATTTGGTCAGTTCTGCCCCGTATCTATGTGTAGATGTAAGAATGTGATGAAGCTGTACACAGAGAAGTGTAGGACTGTGAAGCCTGGGCTACATTCCTGATGTGAATACTGGCATTGGATATTTTATTACATTTCTCAGCCTCTGTGATTGATGTTTTCCAGGGAACTTCTAAACATCATGTAGACTGGATGCCTAATAGCACCTGGAAGTAATGGACAGACTCCACAAACCTTGTAGGTACTTCGCTAATACAAGCCAACAGACTAGAGAAGCAGCAGGTTTTAGCAGACAAATTGGCAAAGCTGGGAAAACCCCCTAATTTTAAGACAATTTGTTCTTTGGATAAGGCACATTCCATGACTGATATGCACAAGTAATTAAAGGGATGCTTTCACTCTCCGCTGACCTTCTAAAGGTGACTTCTTGTGGGGTTTTTTTGGTATTTATCCAGCTGATGCTGGTAACACCCAGAGCATAAGGTCTGGAAGCATGCCAATGGTTCTGTAATATCTGTGTGCTTTGAGAAAGAATGTCAGTGTAAGCATTTCCTGTAAATTTCAATATTCCTTCCAAATGAACAAAAAATTGCACCTTTAGAAATCAGATACATTGGAAATTGCAAAAAATCATGGGTAAAAGTAACAAACTTCAAACCAGCCCACGGCATCTAATTCTCTTTTGGTAAAGATTTTTGGGAGAAGTAACTCATGGAATTATCGCCATCTTTAAAAAGAACCTGAAGTATACAAATAAAATAAGTTTAGTCGCCTCACTTTATGGAGCCTCTTCATGGCTTTAAAGACTACAAGATGAACTCGGAGCACCTTGCACTCTCAGTTGAATTTTTTTAGAAATGTAGCAAGAGACTTAGATGAACAGATTCATAATAAAAAAAGAAACTGAAGCATCCCAGTGAGGTTGTTCCTCTAGGTTTATGATCTAGTCAACTACTAAGGTAACAAAACAGGGAGAACCCATGTTTTGCAATTAATTTCCACTACAGGCAGGACCATAGCAAAGAATCTCAATTCTATACAAAGACTGAACACAAAAACCTGGACCTAACAGTAGTTAGGATGCTAGTGGATGCTAGCACCTGACAAAAACCACAGGCTTCTGGAGAACTGAGAAATGCAAATCTTCCTGCAGATTCACCCCATCCGAAATCACAATGACTAGGGAACGCATGCATTCACTCAGGATTCAGAACCCCATGGCGGATTACTGTGGTCCTTCATCTTCAGTACAGAAAGGGAGGTCCAACTAGGGAAGAACATTTTTCTTTCCAAAATGGGCACCAATCAGTTTTGTTGTCAGAAATGTAATTAATCTACCCATGGAGCAGAGTAAGAAGTGGCAAGTCCCTGAGAAAGTGGAAAGGTGGAAGGTACGCTACAGACTTGATCACAATTTTTTTTTACTGTGCCCAGCAACTTCAAATCTGTGATAAAGGTCATCCACAAGCTGCTGAAACAGATCATGCAATCCCTACAGGGAAGTCAGGTGAAGCAAATAGCAGCCAGGGGAAAAATGGCTACACCATGAGGAAAGATGCTGAGATGAGGAGGGCCTGGTGACCCATTTAGTTATAATGCCATCTCCTCCTCAGTAGGAAGACTGCACAGGCAGCACTTAAACAGGACCAGCCATTATGGGTCAGGCCAAAGGTCCATCTAACAGACCCTGGCACAGAGAGCAGAGAACAATACGCTCCTAAACACTTACACTGGTAAGTCTGGACTCGGAGCTACCATTTGAAGCACAGCAGAAGGCATTCCTGGGATGACAGAAGCAGCAGGGCAAGACCTGCTAAGTGCTGGGAAAATACCTGCTCGAGGAGTATCACACACTGGTAACTGCTGCAAAGAGTACGAGACCATCCTGTGCCTGGACAATTGTTGGAAATTTCACCATGTAGCCTGGCAGAGCTGAATCCCAACACTAAGTTGACTCATCACTATGTGCTCAGGCCACCTTTTCCAGATCTGCAAGCTCCAGCTGGCCTTGGGGTGATAGTGCTTCCCACCAAGCTCCACATTCCATCCCAGCAATTCCACAGGATACAACCAAAGGGAGCAGTCTTTGACCTTCACCCAACCACTGCTCCCCTCTGCTTAGGGTACAACCAATGCTACTGACCACAAGAAACCAGGCCATGCGGGACAGGACCTGCAGCACAGCAGCTCTGAGGTGTCCAGCAACTAGCTGCACAGCCATATCCGTGTCTTTGCTGAGCCTCAAACCCCTACGAGCCGAAAGTACTTTGAAGTGTTCACTCTCTAATACCTACTAGGGCTTGAAAGCACAGACTGGCTCAGGAATAAGTCCAGAGTCCCCAGGGCAGGGTGCAGCATATCACAGATCATGGGCTTTATCTTCCAGTGAAGACTGAAAGCAACAAACCAGCTACATCAAGTCACAGGGCCTCCTTGTTTCCTCCTGGCATTCCCATTCCTTTGCTCATGCCCATCACCACCATCAGCTAACACCTGCCATCTCCTTGCACACTTTCTAAAAGGGTGGGAACATCCAGGGCTTCATCTCCACCTTCTTATTTCAGTGGTCACCATAGTTTACAGATGTCTTTTTGAAAAGGGAAAACAGGACAGTCTGCTGAAAGATTAGCCCCGCTCAGTCAAACCAATGGCAACGTGCAAAAGGAAGTTTGTCTACATTTTAATGTCTTTGACAAATCACTGTGTGGTTTGACAGAATTAGCCTGCTGAATAATCTACTAAGTCTCAATCAGAACAAACAAAGCAGCTGAAAATAACATTAATAGGCTGATGCAGAAGTGGCTTGATATTTGTCTGCAAAAGACACCATTTGGCTACATTAAGTTGAGGACTATTTTATTTTCCAGTGGGCCAGAAGTGCTTTTCTGAGTTTTTGACACTTTGCTAGAGAAAGTGGGATGACAGTCTTCATGGTGAGAGACAGCACTGTCACTAAGCCCAATAGCAAACCACCCCACAGAGGCTGGAAGCCTGGTTACAGAACATAGCACGCCAATTTCTCAGATCCTTTTCCCATCTTCAGTCAGACTAACCAGGAGACTAGATCAGCTGTTGGTGGATTTTAAAGGCCTGTGACACCTCTCATCCTGGAACAGGTTTTCTGTGGGTAGCGGTGCTGATAGGCTTTTAACTGAACATAAGGCAGAGTCTCTTCAGTCTCAAATTACTCTCCACTCTCAGTCACCCCCTGGACATCCCTCCCCCACGCCTTGCTGGACTTCCAACCTGTGCCCCACATCAGTGGCAGTTTTCTGTCCAACCATCATAAAGTCTGTCTTGTCTCCTAGAAGGGAAAGCAAGGATGAGTAGTGTTGCTGAGGAGCCCTTTCAATAAAGGGTTCAAGTAGCAATAACATTTGCAAAGTCAGAGATATGGAGAAGGCAGCACTGATTTAGACAGAGGTTCAGGATAGAGGGTCCTCCATGGCACCAAATCCAGCCACTTCAAATGGGCTTAGTACTTGACACCTCAAGTCTGTGCCCCCTCACAGACTATTACCCCTGCCACATCAGAGTCATGTCCCCCCCCCCCGCCTTTCTCATAGCTTGTCAGAAAGACGGCCTATGGAGATACTCCCTCACAGACTTCAACATCAAATGAGAAAGCAACCAGAACATAACAGACATAGTCAGAAAGAAGAATTATCTCCAGCTACCAAGAAGGTGACACAAGAACAGTAGAAGTAATGATGCTAGAAGAGAGGGAGTCTGTGGCCAAAGACAATGCAGCTATAAACAAGTAGCCCTGAGGAGAAGGACTTGGGGGTATTGATTGATGAAAAGCTCAACATGATCCAGCAATGTGCACTTGCAGCCCAGAAAGCCAACCATGTCTGGGCTGCATTAAGTGTGACCAGCAGGTTGAGGGAGATGATTCTGCCCCTCTACTCCACTCTGGTGAGACCCCCCTGCAGTACTGCATCCAGCTCTGGGGGCCCCAGTACAGGAGAGACATGGAGCTGTTGGAGCGAGTCCAGAGGAGGCCACGAAGATGATCAGAGGGCTGGAGCACCTCTGCTATGGAGACAGGCTGAGAGAGTTGGGGCTGTTCAGTCTGGAGAAGGCTCTGGGGAGACCTAATTGCAGCCTTCCAGTACCTAAAGAAGCTACAGGAAAGCTGGAGAGGGACTGTAGTGACAGGACAAGGGGTAATGGCTTTAAACTAGAAGAGGGTTGATTTAGATTAGATGTTAGAAAGAAATTCTTTACTGTGAGAGTGGTGAGGCCCTGGCACAGGTTGCCCAGAGAAACTGTGGCTGCCCCTGGCTCCCTGGCAGTGTTCAAGGCCAGGTTGGATGGGGCTTTGGGCAACCTGGGCTAGTGGAGGTTGTCCTTGCCCATGGCAGGGGGGTTGGAACCAGATGATCTTTAAGGTCCCTTCCAACTCAAACCATTCTATGATTCTATGAAGTAACGGCTGCAGTTGTGTTTGTGTGTGTATTTTCTTCAGGAAGAAGTGCGGGCAATGTATTTGTAGAGGGATGAGCATGGAACAAGAGGAGGTACTGGTCCTCTAGCACAACAGAAGGTGCAAGGACAGCAGGAAGTTGGGACAGACTGCACATGTACAGACATGGGGTCAGAGAGAGTGAGAACAGAAAAAATGAAAAGTAGAAAAAACAGTATGAACAGAGACCATGGTTAGATGAGACAGAAAAACTATAGAAAGGAGGAGGATGAGAAAAGTTGGAAGAAATAAGAGAAGTCTAATACTAAACGAGGAAAGGAGGAGAGGTAAAAAGGACTTAAATGTTTAAATAAGACTGCTCTGTGCAATGCAAGAAGGCTCTATGCACTACATTAATGAGAAGAAAAGTATTTGGAAAAGCAGCCAAATCAAAGTGATTTTCAGAAGCATAACAATGACAGCTGCAACATCACCTAGCAGAAATGAAATCCACAGGTACACAGAGTGCCTATCTGCAGCGTGCAGGAGTCAAGAGATTAGATCCTTCAGCTAACTTACTGTCTAGGGAACTCTGTTTGTATTTGTTATATAAACAAATACAAGTAATTTTTCTAGTTTTTAACTTACAAATATCCAATTCTGATGATTCCTTTTGTCAAAAGTATTTAATTAAAAAGTATGCTTAGCACATTCTTAGTAATACCAGCTTTCTTTCTAAAACAGAATGCATAGGATGTAGCAGCCAATGGACCATGTTGGACAGGTGTGGTTTGCTGTTACTGGTAGGGAAACAGTCGCACCAAATTCTCAAATGGCAGATAAGAATAGAATTGGTCAAAAATAATATTCTTCAAAACAAAACAATTAAAAAACCAACAAAGTTTAAATAAATTCTACACTAAGCTACTATTCGTAGCAACCAGCTTCTAGAAGGCCTTGTGCAATTACCAAATTATAAATACATATATACGTAGAAAAAAAAACCCAAACAAAACCAACAAAAACCTCCAGCTATAAGCTTGGCTTTCAATAAGTATCTGCAGAGTCAAAAAAGTCCCCGACCAGCCTGTTAGTAAAGGATTCTGTGTACACTGACACTTCAAATAGCTGCAAGAGATTTTGTAAAATCTCTTGTCAAGCCACAGGTTAGGTAAGTTTTTGTAAGGCCATTCTAATGGAAGTAGTATACAGTAACTCATGGCTGAGTCCTTTCAGCAGATACTGTTACAGACTACGTCATTATCTTCATCCCAGAGTCCACAACAGCAGCACTGTGGTCTTGTCACTCCTGATACCTTCTACTTTTCTTACATGCTGGTAGCTTGTTGTGGGGGAACCCCAGGTGTCGGCTGGCGAGGCAAAGTATACATGGCTCCAAGAAATTGGTCTGCAATGCGACCAGCTTCTCTCAGTCCGCTCAGTAAAGCGCCATGAACAGTTGCAGGGTAGTTGCGAATTGTGTGCTCTCCCGCAAAAAACAGGCGAGGAATAGGCTGAGGGGAACAGAGAACACTGTTAGGGCTTGTTCATGTTCTTTCAGATTCTGCAGCAAACAGATACTTTAAAAATGTTAAAAGTCCTCATCACACCACAGTCTCCATCAACATGAAAGTGGTGCATATAAAATAGTCTATATTAAAAATATTTTAAACTGTCCTACAAATTACCAAGAAAATCTTTATATACAACTTTCATTTCACAGGAGGGTTTCATGTTTGTAATGACTGTAATATGACAGAATATTTTCCAATTATTTGTCAATACCTTTGCTTTGATACAAAGATAATAAAGCTTTACTTGAAAAACAGTAATTTCAGAAACAGATAAGCAGGGGAGACTAACATCCCCAATCAAAAAAGCCTTTGAATATTGTATCTACAACTCTACAGCCAAACTGTTAAAACATGTTTAAGAATAATGGTTTCTGATCCTGGGACATAAATCTAGCACAGTAAGCAAACAAAAACTTCAGCAATTCACTTAAATTAGCAGTTTGTCTTTAAATTGAGACCTAAAACAACTACTGAAAGTGTCATAAAAAGTAGGAGAAAAACAGACTTTCATGTATCATACTCTGCAGAGAATCATATTACCCATAGCTGTATGTTTATCAATGACTGGTATCACTAGAAAAAGAACCTAAGTAAAACCAAAACCATACATCCTTCTCTGCTAGTGCTTTCAGAATGCTTATTGTTTTCAGAACTTCTTCATCTCAAAGTGAACAGGGGATGACATGGTTTCATTGTATTTGCTCCCAATTTGGGAGAGACCTTTGATTCCTGTTCCTCTCAATCTGGCCTTCATCCTCTTTCAAATCGCTACAACTCACTTAAATATGGTGATGGAAAACATAAATATGGAATATGAAGCACAATAAAGGTGTACTATAATGCTCTGTTCAGATATTACCAAATTGACTTTCTGAATAAAACCGCTCTTTTTCTAGTAAACAAATGACACCAAATCTGGGAAGGCAGAATTCATGGATGGAAAACTGAATTATTTTACAGGTTCTAATTATTCATCAGAAGATGCAAGTTATCTAAACTTCTGTTTAGATATGTATGCAAATTACTTACAAAAATCATCCTGTTTTGAGGTTCTTCTAAAAAGAATTGAGACATGTCTCACCTGAGGAGCACCTGGAATGGCAGGCCCTGGAGTAATTGGCTGAGCCATCAAATCATAGTCATTTCCAGAAGATCCAGCTGCTACATAGGAGTACGATCCCCGGGCCCATGGGTCAGCTCGCCAGCGGGACACCACAGTCTCTTTAGGCTGAGACAAGACAGAAACTTCAATTGTTGACACACTGCAAGTTCTATAGATAGTGCAAAATACAAAAGATGCAAACAGAAAGAATAAAAGGCACAAAGTCCTTAGGCTAATGTTAATGGTGGAACTCCTCAAGTTTATATTCCATGATAACACATACTAAGGTAAATAACTTGTCTTTAGTTACAATACCTTAATTCTTTTCAATACATTACCAGAACGTACGGCACATAGCTTCTGCACTGGAACTCAGACAGCAGTCAGCTGTACATGCAAACATTTGTTCCGTTTCTTCTGTTATCAACATAATGACAACGCACACTTTCTACTCCTTTACTTTCTTTCAGCCACAGTTCATCTGACTATCTCTTCTGATTTGACTATGATATAGGCCTATATCATAGGTCTGTATACTCATCAGGGAAAATGACTGCGTGAAAGGCACCTGCACAAACACCTATATTTCTCCAATCCATCTGGTTTGTCAATGTAATGATCATGATAAAAGATATTCCACGGAAAGGTGCAACAGTGAGAGCATCACCAGGACTCAAACAAGTATCGCTCTAAGGCATAACAGCAGTCAAGAGAAAACAGGACATCTTCATAACCTTGCAGACTTAGCACTGAAAAGTGATGGGTGTGAATCTTAAAATAGCCTGGACTCTGTCCAAACGCGTAACTGAGTTTTAACAGGAATCATATCCTGTAAAAATGCAGACTTCAGGACAGGAACCTCATCTTCTCTCCTTGAGCATGAAGATATTTCATGGAATTGTTTCTATTTGAACAGACCTTCCGACAAAGGCAGAGAAAGAGGCTTTATCTAGAGAGGGCGTTATCCAGAAACCAGTCCAGTAGGCACTGTACCACATCATGGCAAGGGAAGTCTCCTGAACCCAACACCAACAGATCTGAGATGATCTCTCTGAGGCTGGCCTCAACTGGACTATATTTGGTACCTTCTTGCTGAGTCTGTGGAAAGACCAGAGAGGACTGGGGCCATGTTCCAAGGTGTAAGACACCACTGGGGGTTGGAGACCACATTTCCCAATATGGTCTGATGACTTAATTGAGAAAAATTCTCACCACATTATTCAGCACTTATCCAAAAGGTAAGAAACTGATTGATGAGCCAGCCCTCATGTATTGACTGCTTCTTGAGAAAAAAAGTAACATCACATTTCCCTCTTTGTTGGATGGAGACCACTGTCATAGCACTTTATGTTATCACATAGAATCATTTAAGTTGGAAAATACCTTTAAGTCCAACTGTAAATCTAACACTGCCATGTCCACCACTAAACTATGTCCCTAAGCGCCACATCTACACGTCTTTTCAATACCTCCAGGAATGGTGACTCAACCACTTCCCTGGGCAGCCTGGTCCGGTGATTGACAACCCTTTCAGCGAAGAAGTTTTTCCTAATCTCCAATCTAAACCTCCCCTGGCACAACTTGAGGCCATTTCCTCTCATCCTATCACTTGTTACTTGGGAAAAGAGACCAACACCCACCTGGCTACAACCTCCTTTCAGGTAGTTGTAGAGAGTGATAAGGTCTCCCCTCAGCCTCCTTTTCTCCAGACTAAAAAAGCCCAGTTCCCTCAGCCGCTCCTCATCAGACTTGCTCTCTAGACCCTTCACCAGCTTCATTGCCATTCTCTGGACATGCTCCAGCACCTCAGTGTCCTTCTTGTAGTGAGGGGCCCAAAACTGAACACAGTACTCAAGGTGCGGCCTCACCAGTGGCCACCCAACTTGGTGTCCCCCCTGCAAACTTACTGAGGGTGCACTCGATCCCCTCGTCCAGATCATTGATAAAGAGATTAAAGACAACTGGCCCCAGTACTGAGCCCTGGGGAACACCACTTGTGACCAGCCACCAACTGGACGTAACTCCATCCACCACAATTCTTTGGGCCCGGCCACCCTGCCAGTTTTTTACCCAGCAAAGTGTATGCCCATCCAAGCCATAAGCATCCAATTTCTCCAGGAGAATGCTGTGGGCAATGGTGTCAAAGGCTTTGCTCAAGTCCAGGTAGACAACATCCACAGCTTTTCCCTCATCTATTAAGTGGGTCACCTTGTCATAGAAGGAGATCAGGTTAGTCAAGTGGGACCTGCCTTTCATAAACCTCTGCTGACTGGGCCTGATCACCTGGTTATCCTGTACGTGCTGTGTGATGGCACTCAAGATGATCTGCTCCATAGCCTTAGCCAGCACCCAGGTCAGACTGACAGGCCTGTAGTTCCCCAGATCGTCCTTCTGGCCCTTCTTGTGGATGGGCATCACATTGGCTAACCTCCAGTCAACTGGGACCTCCCTGGTTAGCCAGGACTGCTGATAAATCATGGAAAGTGGCTTGGTAAGCACTTCTGCCAGCTCCTTCAGTACCCTTGGGATCCCATCCAGCCCCATAGACTTGTGTGTGTCTAAGTGGTGTAGCAGGTTGCTAATCATTTCCCCTTGGATTATGGGGGATTCATTCTGCTCCCAGTTCCCTGTCTTCCATCTCAGGGGCCTAGGTACCCAGAGAACAACTGGTCTTACTGCTAAAGACTGAGGCAAAGATGGCATTAAGTACCTCAGCTTTTTCCTCATCCTTTAACACTATGTTTCCACCTGCATCCAATAAAGGCTGGAGATACTCCTTAGCCCTCCTTTTGTTGTTTATGTATTCATAAAAACATTTTTTATTGTCTTTAACTCCAGTATCCAGGTTAAGTTCTAGCTGGGGTTTGGCCCTTTAATTTTCTCCCTGCATAGCCTAACGACATTTTTGTAGTCCTCCTGAGTTGCCTGCCCCTTCCAAAGGCCATAAACTCTCCTTTTTTTCCCTGAGTTCCAGCCAAAGCTCCCTGTTCAGCCAGGCCAGTGGTCTTCCCTGCTGGCTCATCTTTCAGCACATGGGGACATGTATGTCTGAAAGAAAACTTTGAGATATTTCATAAATTTCTTAATTCTCTCTAGTAATCACATGAAGCATTGCAGTCCAACAGAGAATAAAGCCAGATAGAAATTTTACTTCACTGAGGTAGTTTTGAAGGTATGGCTAACCCAGACACAATTACAAAGCAGAATACAAAAGTACCAGTTCCCCAGTACTGCACCTGTCCAAACAGCAACTGTAGTGCTCATGTGCCCACACACCCTTGTATAGGTATGAGTCAACTTTTATTTTCATCCTAACAAGCAAATGCTGTAATTAGGATTCTCTGCGAACAGGGTTAAGGATGGTACTATGTACTACGACAGAAGTGGTACAAAACTGGAATCCTACTCTACAGAGGACATGAAGCTTGCTGAGGTTTTTTCAACAGCAAGGTTGAAAAAGTTTTGCATGTGTTGAATAACAGTAGTGGGGAAAAGTGGTTATATCCCACTTTGGGAAATGAAAACCAAATCAGAAAGAGAAAAATAAGACGGTAACAAGAAGCAGCACAGGAATGAGGAGGATGGCTCACGTTCCAATGAAGTGTTGCTTTCGTTTAACTCTTCTACTTCCCGGTTTTGGACAGATACAAGGAACTGCACTTGCACAGCAAGCTCCACTTCTTACAAAGTTGTTCATCCAATACAACAGATGAGAGTGCAATTTATCCAGACTGATGAACAGCTGTCCAGAAGACAGCCTCCACCAAATCTCTCCACTATCAAGCGCTCATAGTATACAAGCACCTGATGTGTGAATATGTTAAAATGGAGACTGAGAGATCTTGCTCATCACAGCCAAGAACTCTATTCTCCTTTGAATGACTGACCAGATATGGAGTCATCCCAGGGGATTATCAGTTAATGCACTGAAATATCACAAAAGTTCAAATAAGTTCTCTAAATTTGATATTTATGTACAGTAAAATGCATATTTCTCAAGATTCTGCAATTTGCTAGTGTGTGGTTTTTTCACTTGAAAACCCTAATAGAGAGCAGCTGCGGTAAAACAACTTCGCTCTTGGCTCACTCTAGGGTGATCTCTACACACTACATGATTTCTATAGCACCTGGGTCAGAAGAGTCTCAAAGCTCCACTCAGAGACAGATCTCATTAGGAAGTGAAACCATCTTCCAAGAGTTCAGAGAAGGAGCTGTGGATCTATCAGAAAGGCAAGCCTTGGGTTTCCTTCTCTTGCGTTCTCCACTCTGAGACATAAAATTCAACTGAGCATTTCCAAAATATAAGATCCACTCATTAACTAAAAATCCATGCTTATAGTCTGCTGTGAGGATTTGTCCATCAAATAGAAAGCAGTAAAATACTGGGGATGATAAAGCCATGTTCAAGAAGAGCTCTACAACTATTCTACAATAAAGACAATGAAGTGCATCTATTCCTCACGTGAAATACCAAGCAAGTAAATAGTCCAATTTCACCTGGTCAAATGCTCAGAGAAAACTGGTATATTAAAGTTATCATGTATTTTTTCTATTACTTTACCACACAGAAATCCCAGTGGAGCTATTTATTTATGAACAATGCCATTTTGTAAGAACTTCCACACTGCCTGTTAGGAGAACAGACCAAGTATTCAACTAAGTCACACACACTGTAGGTTGAACAGCTATAACGCTTTTCAAATTGATGTGCTAAGTACATAAGCTGCTTTTTTTGAAGTAATATTTAAGTATTTTCTAAACTCCCCCTTCACTAACCATTCCTTTTACACCTATTTTGCCTAAATAGCCATTGGCTAGCTGCACAGGGAAACTGATCCAGATGAAAGATTGCCTTTACTCCCTTTGTCTCCCTTCAGTTATTTTCCAGCCAAATCAGTTTCTTTGTGGAGGTCAAGAGCTTTACTGTACTTTAAAGCAGGTGCAGAACATGGCAGGGAGTGTCTAAGCCATGCTATCACTAGCCATGAACAGCTCTCCTATAACCCCAGAAATGTAAAAGGTAGAAAATGAATTGAAGTATTTGACACTCTGGAAAAGCTAGAGCCTTACTAAAACAACCTTCTAAAAAAAAACCCCAAACAAACAAAAAAAACCCAAACAAAAAAACCCCAACCCCAAAACCAAACCCTCCCAAAAACAAATCACAAACAACCCCCCTTCCAAAAAAACCTGAACAACCAAAATGTGATGCATATACCAAACAGCTCAATACTGCAGTCAAACTACTGAGAATTGTAGTACATTCTGAAATGCAGAGAAGTCACCCAAAGACACTGTCTGTACTAACCTGTGGTACAGCGCTGCTACCAAATATGCCTTTGAGGATGGCAAGGCACCGTCCAACAATGACATCATCACTGATATTCTCCATGATCCCTGCTGCTTCTCCTGCTACCAAGGCCAACAAAATTGGTGCTGGGGGATGGAGGAGGAGAGAGAAAAAACAATTGAATTATTGAAATTGAACATTTTACTCAGACCAGTTGGACTTGAATAGGCATGGATCTGCAGCTAAGTCATGAAAACTAAACAAACCGAACAAAAGGTGCCAAATCTTCCACCATCATTACCAAAAGGAAAATTAATTAATATATGCTATAGTACTATTTGGAATTATCAAGAGAACTGATGTATTAAAAATTAAATATATATATTAGGGAGTACAGTATGCAGAGGAAAGGGCTTTTTTTAGTGAAGACATCACTTGTCTGATGTAGGAGTTTCCACTGGGATTTAACAATCATCTGTCCTACATTTAAGGGAACTCAATACCTTCCAAACAATCTAATTTAGGTACAATTAACATCAGCATAGCAGTTACCTGTATAAGTACTTCACTCATACAGACAATCTAGATTTCCTTACCAATGCACATTCACATCAAATAATCTCAATGGAGTGGAAACTATGAACAGTAAAAAACCACCCAGAAAAGCAGCAATTCTGAGAAAAAAAAAAATCAGAATTCAAATGGACTCATATCAAATAACTCAGCTGCCCATGTGATGCTGTGGTGAAGTGTGTTAATGTGATTATAGGATATACAAACAAATGGATGAGGTCATTTTACCTCTGACCAGCTACGGTAAGACTAACTATACATTTTTGGTAGTCATAAATTCAAGGAAAATCTTAGGTAAGTATTGAAGAGCTACCAAAATAACCCCATGGCAAGAAACATGCATTTACAACTGTGACTCAGACCCGAGCACAGTAACTTCATGAAAACTCTCTCAGTTGATCTTTCTCCTCCTGGAGATATTTATGAACTCCTAAATTTAGCAGAGGAAATACTACGGCTAGAAACAGATACCAAGCATATTGAAATGGGAAATAAAGTCCTTGTTAAAAATTTGGCTTTCACATTTGTACAGGTTTCCAAAATGATTAGTGAATTCCTTATATCCTGATATATGCGGAGATCTCCTGGTATACATTCCCATCAAGTTACTGCTCTTTAAAGAAAACTAGCTGAAGTTCAGTTGCAATATACAGGCTGGAAGACCCAGTAATATATTCTGGTTAAAACCAAAAGTCTTTGAAATTCTGAAGAAGTTAGACTAGTAAGGCTGTTATTACTACAAAGATAATTACACTACTCAAGATACAATTAAGACAGTTCAATATGCAAGACCTCTGGGACTAGAAACAGTTTATTAGGGAAAAAAGATACAGGATTGCTCCTCTAGTTAAACTCCATTTTCTGAAAGATTAAGCCTAGTCTTTCAAACAACTGAAGAACAAAAAAATGGTTTCCTATCATCCACAGACATTGGGAAATTTTTTTTTGGTCATTTCAGCAGCAAATTTTTCCCTAGTTTGCCATCCTTGACACAGTGAGATCCCTGAACATTCCAGTAATTATTTAGTCAGCGTATTTTTTTCTTGATGGAACAACTACATATTCAAAATGCAGCGTCCAGTGAATTTGTTGATGAAAACTTGTATTCAGACAACTCCAAAATATTTTTATGGAAATCCTGCCTTTCCAGGCATGAGACACTGTTTTGTAAGCATTTATCCAGACCTGAGAATGCTGCTATTCAGTCACCTGGATTAATTCAGGCCTGTACCAGAAAGCCAGAAGGCTGTAGCAGAACAGTGACTATTTTGCTACACAAATACCAAAACACTGCTCAGAAAAGCTTCTTGCATGATGAGCATGTGTCACTGCTCCACAAAAAATTCTCTCCTTGAGGCAGTGATGTTTACTGAGCCTTGATACCGAACAGCAAGCAGAAAATGTGATTTAGCCAGAGATCAGTGAGTAACCACAAAACTATGACAGAGAAAAGGCTGCTTCTTTTTCATCACATCTCTGGGAAAAACAGAAGAGCCAAGCAAGAAAACAGAGACTGAAATGCCATTGGACTTCCAGAAAACACTGAGCATTTCTGCCAGGAGTTCCTCTGCCCTATGCTGATGAAGTCTCTCCATCTTCAAGTGTGTCTACATGGCTACAACAATAATCCAACAGCACGGCAGGGCCAGAGGCACCAACAACACCGGCCAGCTGCTCCAGGACATGTATAGCATTCTTGAGGCTACAGGTTTTCTCAGCAGTCGTTACGTGAACTAGACTTAAACCACTGGGATTTCTGTCTGAGCTACAACAGGTCACCCAACAGCAGTACAAATGTGCAGACTTTTCATCTGAGTTTCATTCCATTCACCCACCTATCTTTAAACACTTCCCAGACACCAGTCGGTCTCTGCCAACACAAGACCTTTAAAGAACTTCCACAGAGCTAATACAGCATGTGCTGTGATATTTCTTATTTTTTTGTTTCTGGATTAATAGTTGTTCTCCAATCTGTTCAGTTTGAATAGTCTCTGCCCCAAATGCTATGGCTACAGAAATACAAAGTATGACAGAAATAATTAACAGTTTTACAAGTTCAGTCAGGTCTACTTTAATATTTCAGAGTGTCATCACATCAACTGCCACCTAGCTATCCACAAGAAATGGTAATTGATATATTTATTTCAGCCATCTGACTTATGCTTTAGCATAGGATTTTATTGCATTTCTATTTAATTTGTATGTGCTCTGCCTATTTTCATGAGAAGGAAGGTTTTGCATTTAGCAGCAAAACTTTTGTATGTGATATGGTCTTTCCATCTAAATCAAAACCCCAACACTGCTTGTTAAGTATGCAGAAGAGCCATCTTAAAACCACAAAAGCAGATACATGAACAGCCTTGTTATCCAAGGCTCATTACTTTTATTTCTCCAGCCAGGTCTTATCAAACATTTTAACAATTAAATACCCTAGAAAGGCACCTTCCTTGCACAGCAATTTTCTCCAGTTAAAAGAAAAACCTGACCTGCCCGTGATAGAATGTAAGAAATCGTCATCTGCACGAAAAATAACTCATTTAATAGTCTCGCTGCATATACACCTTAGCTTTTAGTATAATATATGGCAATGAACAAAACCAGTATGCTTACTGAAAATATCTGACAATCTCTTGTTGCAGACATCAGCTGCAGATAAAACAAAACTACTAATGGCAAAGTCCAGCTGTAGAAACAAGCAGAGCAATACCCTTTGCCTACTTGGGCATTTTCTAAAGAGAAGTTCTAAAATTATCTGTCAGTCTGAGATCCACAGTCTACAGTCATAGCCACTTTGTTGCTCAAAACAGGAAACAAGGTCATCCATTCAATAAACTGGAGACACCACAGCTTGCCTTTCCTCCAGGGCACACTGCATCTTAACCATATTGATGGGCCTGCTGTTCATCAAGCTGGAATGGTAATGCTCAGCAAGAGGAACGGAGCTATCACAAAGCCACTAGTCTGCTCCACTGAAGTCTGAGTGTTCAATACTCTGTAAAGGCTGCACAGAAATTGAAGCAGGATGACCCCCAAGCATTGAGTTCTGCAACTCAGCCACGTAAGAGAACACACAAGTTAACAGCACCCCTTACATCTGGGGAAAAAAAAAAAAGTAATTTATCTTGATTAGTTCCTAGACACTTAAGTTTGAAATCCTGGGCAAAGTCACCTGTACCAGAAAGGACTTGAGGTCACAGATGAAAGAGGCTCATCAACAGTTATCAAATCATCCCAGATTAGACAGACAGCCCCATGAAAGAGGTCTGGCTTCAAACTGTCAGTTCAACTTGAAAAACATCCAGGAAGCTGAGGTTTTCAAAACTAAGACTAAATTGGATGCCAGTCCCATCTATATGAGAAGCTTAGTGAAACAGGGGAAGAGCTCAATGTTCCAAGCGATCAGAGAAAAATTCAAAGAGACTAAGAAATGGCTTTTAATTCAGAAATGCTACAGAGACAAATCACCCTTTTCTGGAGAACTCAACACATCCTTCTGACAAAGTAGATACTTAATTAAGACAACACTGCTCTTTGGCAAACAAAACATTATTTGCTGTTTTTCTGAAACACTATATAAACATGCTACATTAGGTTTTGGGCTTCTTAATACAGCACAATAAAAATAAAAAAGGTTAAGTTTTTCAGAATAGCAGTGGCAACTAAATAGATACTTAATAGAAGCAATCAAGATAACACTTAGAAAAAGTCACAGGACAATTTCACCAAGGTGCAAGACAAGAAAGTAGCCTATAAAAATGCTATATAAATGTTATAGTAGATAGGTTGCAAGGCAATTTAACAGACATAACCTGGAATTCAGCATTAGTAAACCTGTACTCATCCATGTTCTGCCCTAATTTACTACAGAATAATTTGCAAGTCAGTGGTGCTCTTTGCTTCCATTTGTCTTCGTACAAATACTATCTTATCATACCCATATGCGAACACTAACAGCATCTTAAAAAGTGCTCTTTTCTAGATCTGAAACTCCACAAAAAAGACACTGGCAAAAGTAGACATGCACCACAGCTACCTTTGTACAAGTTCCAAAACAGAAAAAGTTCTCCTCTGCTTGCAGTAGTGCTACCAACATGACCAAACAAATTGACACTTGGATCCCAAAAGACACGATCAAAACACAACACAACCTAGAAACAAAAAGAATCAAGTTAGGAAGAGTGCACAGAAAAAATAAAACTAAAGACAATTACACTCATTTATGTTTATCACTGGAAAGGTCAAGAAAGGAAAATCTGGTAAATACGTATTACTTATATGCAGTAGATAAAGGTGTATACCTATATTGCCTTCCACAGCATAGTTAGTGTGCTGTCATAGCTTACAAATTTGTTGCTTAACAAGCTACAGCAAACATATTGAGTCAACCTACTTCTAAAATTTAACTAATTAAAAATTGTTTGAAATAGAGAAGAGGTCCTTACAGTTCTTCAGATAATTTTCAGCATCAAAATCTAGCAAAATAGCAGTGGAAAAAAATGCTCTTCCTCTCACCCAACATACATCATTCCATACACATTTCAGATTCTATCCATCTTAACGGCTGCTCTGCTGCAGTTCCCCCAATGACCAAGTCACCTTGTTAAGGTTGCCAAATCCCATACGCTGCACTGCAGAAGTTTTCCACTCAGGAAGAGGCGGCACAAACTGTACTGCTGGAGGCTGCTGTTTCAATACTCCCAAGGGAAGAGTACACAGCACAGCATCACATTTGTAAATGAAAGTTTGGCTAGTAGATCGGGTATTTACAGCTATCACTTCACAGCCTGGAAAGGGGAGAGAAAAGCAATCATTTAATAAGCCAGGAGGCAAGAGCATTGGATTAAAAATTAAAGAAACTACCATAAAAACATATCCACATCAGAAAACATTTCAGTTATGGAGACAGCTTTACACTAACAATTACTTAATTTGTAGGCAAGTGAATGTTACTGGCTTAATTCCAGAAAGCGTAATTTACACAACATCTGAAAACGGCCATACTAGGATAAGCTTAAAGTTCATCTAGGCGAGGAATGATATTTAAACATATGCATAAATAAATAGCAAGTAGAAACTGAGCCTCTCATTGAGTTGCTCTCCCAGTTGACAGTTTCCCTGAGACAAATGCTTTGAAGAACAACAAAAAGATATATTCCTTCCATTTGTTTGAGTCTATACTACATTCATTTATACTTCTAATATCAGATCCTGTGGCACCAAGTCTTAAGCAGTCCAAGATTTCTTACTCCAAACACTTCAATCAATTAAGTAAAGAAATGGAAGGATGAATGTGAACTTGTGAATCAGTAAATACAACTGAAAAGGATGGTGCCAAACCAGCCACAGAAATAAGCAAAAAACATTAAAAATTAACAAATCTCTAACAGCTTCCTACTAATTAATCACAATAAGAAATGTGACTGTTTTTCCTAACCCAAAACCTATCATGGGAGGGTTTTTATGAGATCCAGCTTCACATCTGCTTCCAGTAGCACTGAAATCTAATTTCTATGACCATACTCCCTCAGAGCAGTTTTCCAGAGGACGTGCTTTCATTTACCTGATGCTGTATAGCGAACCTGTCGAACTGCTGTGTTTAGTTTAATATCCAACCCTTCTGCCAAGGCTACCGGCACACAGGAATATCCATTCCTCACAGTCAAGTGACTGCCTGTGAATTCAAAGTCATCATCCTAAAATGAAGATGCATAAAAAAATATGCATTTATAATGAAATCACATTGAATAGAATTCAATAGTAAGTAATCAGCAACTCTACACAATGGCAACATTTTTTTCAAAAAAATTTTTAAACAGCGAGTCAAATTTGAAACCCTTTCTGTTTATTAGTCAAGTAATAAGTATAGGAGCCTTCAATAGACAGCGTTATTAGAGATTGTTTTGGCACTAACAAAAAGCTGTCTGGAATTTCATCAGCAGATAATAACCACATAAGAGGTCAGTACCTGCATAAAAGCAGATAGCACTTAAGTGTTTAGCAACTGTTAATATAGCTCCATGAGAACAAAATAAATACAACTTTTCAGTGTATTGCTGAATGAATACATTAATTAGCTACCTGGTCCCAGTGCTTCAGTGAAAGCGTAGATAGGGGTGTGGCATTAGCAAATTCTAGGTTTGCAAAATGCCAGTCAAGTATTTGCCTGTCTCTTGATGACAGATAAACATCACTAGGAAAAAAAAAAAAAAAAAGGATAATACAAAGACATTTAGATTGCTAGAGTAGGATATTGCAAATGCATTGCTTTTGAAAATTTATTCACGATCTTTTTTGTTTGAGTCCCTCCTTAGTGGAGAAATAAAGAAATTTTAAAAAGAACACAAGCAGATTCTGTTTCAAACATTCGGACCTCCTTCATAAAAGCTGAATATCAAAAAATCAGCAAATTCACATTTTCAAAGTGGAGTTCATGTAAAATATTCTAAGTGAAGCTAGAAACTTAACTTTAGAAATAAAAAAAAGTTACATAAATAACAGCTTAAGTAGCCTGTATAAAGATGACAAATAAAAAGCTAGTAATAATCACCCAGAACACAAAATAATAATATTCTGCCAAAATAAGGAGGATTGGTATGCTATCATTATTGATGGAGATTTCCAATCTCAAAGGCTTCCCGAGACCTTGCAACCACTGGTTCCAGTAAGGATTTCCACTGTAATGCGCCCTAGCTAAGAACGACCATTTTTGTCAGAGTCACCTCTAAAACCAAGGAAGATGAGTTCTAAAACTGAGGGAGCTCAAATTTTGTGTTTGCACCTCCCTAACCCTAATCATGAGTTATGATAATTAAAAGAAAGCATACCATAGCATTTTTGAAACGCAGTGAAAAGTAGTTAAATAAACTGCTTTCCTGGGTATTTTTAGAGTTTGTATATTTACCTTGGTGGGTTGGCTTCAAGTTCCTGTAACTTTTCTTCCAGCTTTCCTTGTGTTTCTGCCAATTCATCATACTCCTAAATAAGATTAAAAGCTAACATTAAAATCAGTTTAAAAGGACTTAAAGACATCATGTAGCATCAGATTAGACCTAATCTCAAGAGAAATCAGTGCAAGATTCATGGGTTTAGTAGAATCTAAATCAAGTTATTTATTTCTTCAACATTTAATCCAGTATATTTTGCCCTTTTGCTGTTTGTATACACAGGAGTCTATGACACACTGCAGAAAATACTAGTATGCTATTATTTCAGGAATTTAAACACTCGGATTTGAAGAACATGAAGGTCCATTACAGTCCTGATATTCCAAGGGTCCCTATGGAACTGAGAGTTTTTTCATATTGCACAAAATGTTATCTGTATTCTTCTTTCTCTCAAAAGATTATAGTTAGTATTGAATTGGTTCTCCAAAGCAGAACCAGTCATGCAAAAGGCAAAGACAAGATCTAATTCAAGCTTCTTTCAGAGTTGGGGTTTTTTCCTCCTTATTTTACAAAACATTAGTAGAACTAAGTATAAAGGCAACAATCATTTTCCCTCCAGGTAGAATAATTTGGAGTGTCCAATAATAGCAACAAGAGCACAAAGCTGTTCATTGGTGACAAAATAGAAGAGCTATTGCTTATGTATACACAAACACAGTGAGCTTCCAGATAAAGGTATGTATCTTCTATTGAAGAAGTAGCTAAAAAATGATCCTTGGTTCTATCTGACCTGAGTTACCAAGGTGTCTTTCACTATCATAGAAAGAACAGTTTTTCAGGTTTCCTTTTTAAGGCATATTTCTGCATCACAAGACACACAGAGGGGAGGACTAACTCTACTTGTCAAGATGGAGCACTGTAAATGATAATCTTTGGATAGAAGGAAGTCTTTTACTCAGGAAACCACCTTTTTTATCTCTGAGAAAGAGCATTTCTCTTCAAATACATATTTCCAGGCTATTGTGAGACCCCAGCAGTACTAAAGACCAAGTCTGATCTAAAATTTAGCCTTCAAAATATTAAATGCTGTCTGTCATGAGCCAGCACAGCCTGTTACCTAAAATTGAGCCTTCAACATGATAACACTCTCCATCATGAGCCATGAAAGACGGGTAACTAAAGGTACTTAATGCAGTTCTGTTATCAGTATTACAACTCTGGGTTGTAATAATAATTAATCACATTCTCTTGAGAGCGTTGGATTGAAGTGAGAAATGTGGAAATGTCTGGCTAATTCTATACAGCTGCTGAAGTCCTGAGAAACCACTGACTTAAGTGCTGTATGTATGTCATCCTTTACCTTGCAAAGTGCAGTCAGATCTCTGTGTTTGCTTTTCACAAGGAACTCTGCTGTAATATCCCGAGGTGGTTTCACTTCTGATGCTTCCTTATACTGTTGATGAAGTTCTTTAATCTTCTCCTTTAAATTCACCATCTTTTTCAGGTGGAGTAGGAAAAGGGAGGAAGGGGGTGGGGGGGAAAGATGAGGGAAGGTAGATTTCATGCAGGTTACTGTGTAAAATGGATATTCATCTCAAACTATGCCATTATACCTAAGAGATTTCCTAGGTTTGGCAGATGTTACTTATATGCAATACTACCTCCAAGAAACCACAATAAATACCACCAATGCCAAACAACATGGCTTAAATCCAACATCATTGATTTCTTACAAAATATGTTGTAAATAACTTTGGATATGAGAACTGTCCTCAGTTTTTTTCATTTGAGAAACTTACATGGAGAAGTAAAAATGTCACCCACCACAACCAATAACATTGTAAGTAGGCCTAAAACACTGTTTCTATACCACAAATCTGTCTGGTGGTAAAGTAAACATTTTGAAATAAACCCCCCAAAGCCTCAGTCATTATCAACATCTCTAAAGAAAGGTATGACACAACACTGTATCATGTTTATCCTCTCCCTTTCTTTTCCCATATTTATGTTGTAAAGGCTTCTGCCTAATCACTTATGTGCTCCTCAAAAAACAGAGACTCCTTTGTCATAACAGTGCTTCTAGGCAGGACTTAAATGAACAGCATTAATGACAGCTTTCTGATATTTTTCCATGGAAGTTTTTGTACATTTTGCCACTTTGAGGAATGCAATGCTATCCTCTTGTTCTAAAAGTCATCATCTTACCTTGTTAAGGAGATCTTTCAATTCCTCCTGTGTTTTCACAATTTTTTTCCAGTGTTCAATCTGCTCATCCTTCACATGCTTCTCCTGCAATCTGGAAAAGGTAAGAAGTGAGAGTCAATTCAACATAAAAATCCTGGAGTTACTGAGAAAACTCATTATCACAATCTTATTAGTGTAATGCAATAAAAGCATGTCATGAGATATTTTAGTAAATACTCATATGGCAATTAGAAAATTAATACAAGTTTCTGTAAATAAGGGATATTTGACTAGCTAAAACGTGAGTCTGAAGTTACCTACTATTATTAAAAAGCACATTACAAATGCCATTAGCTTTCAAGTAGCATAAGTGGGCTCTATGTATGCCAATTCATACTAAGTCAACTATCCACTATCAGTTACTGTAGTAGTGATTTTCAGGAAGCTTTCAAGAAAATATGTTTGTTCCTTTAACTGTCTTTGGCATATTTTGCTTCAATAAACACATACACAAACAAGAACTCAGCAAAGACCAAACAGCTTACCCTAGGAGCATTACAACTGTTTCAGGTATATTTTGGAAAACCTTCCAGAAAATAGGAAAGTCTACCACGAAAAGAGAAGTCACTTACTGTATGACAACCTCCAGAGCCTGACCTAGGGAGACAGGCTTATTATTGAGAACATTAAAATCCAGCTGATGACTAAGATAGGAGGTGGCTTCCAGGAGACGATTAAATTCTTGCTCCACCATTTCATCTTTCTCTTTTGGAACCTAGGAGTCAAAAGAACAAACTTCCTTCTTAATAGCCTATTCATAAATAAAAAAGAAAAAATATAGGTCACCAAAATTCAAAGCCTCAGAGACAAGACACTTGAGTAGTACAGAGAAAATCTTAAAAGAAACCAGAGCAATGACACAGATTACCTTGTCTAGTGCAGTCTAAATTCACAACACCTTATAACGAACTCAAAATGCTATCATTCCCCAAATCAGAGGAATAAGAAAGGCAGGGTGCAGATAAATTCTCAGTGCTCAAAAAAAAAAAAAAAGTATCACATGCCCTAAACTAGAGTGACACTTCAAGAGTACGACAAAAAAGTAGCTCAGAATAGCCCTTGTGAAAAGATATTTAATACCCTTAGTGCTCTCAAATGGTCAAACACCAAGGTCTGTACCACACAAAGTCACTTTGCCAGGATGTCTGGCCAAATAGCTACAAGAAGAGCTGGCAAATCACAATGACAACTGACTTCTCTTGCATGAGGAAAGCAAACCAATTTATGGGCACACGAAGATTTACTTACTGGAAAATGTGTTCAACTCCAGAAGCTTGCCAATGGGACAAGAGACCACTCTGATGGTAGGATCTACACAATCACAAGGTTTTAGAAGGCTTGGCATATCTCAGTGAAGTAGACAGACAGTAAACTTACTTTTTGAAGTGGTCAGCATGAACAGAACGTTTCAGTTGGAAGGGACCTACAAAAATCATCTAGCCCAACTGCCTGAACAATTCAGGGCTGACCAAGTTAAAGCACTGTCCAAATGTCTCTCAAACACTGACAGGTTTGGGGCATCGACCACCTCTCTAGGAAATCTGCTCCAGTGTTTGACCACCCTCCTGGTAAAGAACGCTTCCTAATATCCAGTCTAAAAGTCCCCTGGTGCATTTTGGTCCCCTTTGAACCATTCCCACGTGTCCTGGACATCAAGGAGAAGAGATCAGCACCTCCCTCTCCACTTCTCCTCAGGAACGGTAGTATTTGACTGTACTGAAGATACTAATTTAAATAGTGTGTGCTGCTGCCAGCGTGGAAATATCAGTTAGATAATGACGGTTGCATGTGCTGAAAAGAGCAAGCACCACACAGTATTAACACCTGTTAAACCCAGCCTAGGTTAAATAAAGGATAGAGAGAAAACACTGATGACTGTAAGAGAAAGATCAGTATGAGGAGGAGAAAAAAAAAGCATGCACTTCAGAAAGACTGGGAAATCTCTTGGATGATTGCTAACTAGAACAAAAAGAGTTTGAGAGGTCCTGTTAACAGTCCTAAGGCCTACCCCTGTGACTCTATCTGATGGTTATTTTCCAATTGTTATTCACCCCTAACTCAATAGTATACTCTGTGTCGACTGGGAAGTTGTATCAGGATCTCATTGCTCTATTAGGATCCCTCTTCCACTTTGCAGCTGGCCACTCTCAGCATTCATTCTTGTGCTAATGGTTATCTTCTACCTCTGTAAATCTTGTCTGTCTGGCATTTTCCCAGAATGAAACACTGAGGTTCACAATTAATAGTCGTACTTCATCTCTGGGTACATATCACAAGCCTAACAAGCCAACTTTTCCATCTGCCTATATTAAGATGTTAATTCTTCCACTACTCTTGCAGTAAAACGTCTTAAGAATCCCATGCTGTTCAGCAGATAGTGCCTTACTGCATCATGAAATGAATTTCCCTATTTCTGATGGATCTACCTTTCTGAGAGAATCTTAAGAATGAAGATTCCTCCCCCACCTCATGGCTGCCACAGATTAGTGACTCACCTACTCTGCAATCAGTGCAAGGTTCTTTTTTTTCTTATTACTGAAATTCTCCTATCACTTAAGGTTATTATGTCTCAAAAATTAATGATCTCATATTTAACACTACTATATTCGATGCTATATTCACTATTAACTTCTCAGGATCATGCCCTTTTAAAACATGATAAAAGTTTTGAGATATTCCAGTCTTTGAGCTGACAGTATTACATGAAGCATCACTATAGAAGACATATTACGTTACGACTAGAACACATATCTAAAGATTATTTTTTTTTTAACTCTATATGAAGATATTTCAAACTTTCCCTGTACTTATCTCCAGTCTTGTCCAAGCTACAATTTCAAGGTATAGCTGTATACTTACATTTCTGCTTGTTCATTTGTGTACAAACTGGAAATCTATCCCAAAGACCCCTATCACCTTCCCTGATTGATACTGTTCCCCTGCAGAATTACATGCTGAAACTTCCTCTTTAGCCAGACCTGTACTTGTGATTCCTCTATGCCATCCTCTCTAGTAGCTGCTGCCAGTTACGTTTGATAACAATTATATAACTCCATAGCTATGTAACGATGTAATTTGCACCTATTATAGTGTAAAGCCCAAATCTTTTTGAATAAGTAGAACATGTATTTCACAATTATGAGACTATTTTCCTGTATGTACCAGAAAGCTTCAACAAGGCTACTGAGCACAGCAAAGGTATAAGGAAAGATTCAAATGGCAGTTCCCAAATGGGAATTTTTTGTCACGTTCCAGTGATACACCCACCACTGACTTAACCTTTGCATTCTTGTACCAGATCTGAACACTAGGATCTACTTTAATAGCATGGGTACATACTACCGTGCTCTTTTAATTTTTTAATCATGAAAAAGGAAGGGCTGGAAATGAAAAGGCGTGATCTTAATGACTTGTTTTCTAGGATACTTCCTGAGAGTCAATCCATGGATAAATGATTCTGCCTCTGAAGAGAAGGCCCTGGGGATAACAGGATGGTGCTGCAGTTTCTGGCTTAAGTAAAAGCCCTGTCTCTGTGGGCCAGAACTTGGTTCACATCCTCAGTAGAAATTTCAATGGAAAACAGAGGACTTGCTACTACTAAGCACTGCCTTAAGACTGAACAGAGGCTCTCTAGAGCCACAGAGCAGACTCCACTGAACAATTAGGTTTCTAAGATCTTTTCTGTATGTAGAGGTGTAGGATAGCTCTCCTGAAGGTTGAAAAATCAAAATTAGAGCCCATTTCAAGAAACTGATGGTAATCACTTTTACCACTTAAGCTTCATCTTCCCAGTTCCAGCTTAAGCACCTATTATTACCCCACAAGTCATCTGTGATGAATGAAGAAGCACTGCACAAGCATGCAGAGATGGCATGAGGAAAACCAGAAGTCAGAGTTGAAACTGAGATGCTGGACATCAGAGGGCAAGAAGGAAGGCTCTCTGCATACACAGCAGTAGCAAAAAAGTAAGGGTAAGGCAGACTGCAGACCTGCTCCTGAACGTAGGGGTAACAAATACGGTAAAGGCTGAAGTACTGAATTCCTCTTTCCCTCAGACTTTATGGATAAGGTCTGCTGTCAGGCCTCCCCAATCTCTTCTCCCCTCAGTGTAAGCTCAACAAGTTGGGGGAACGGGCTGACAAAAACCTCACACAATTCAAAGGCAAAGCCTTGAAACTGTGATGGAATACCCCATCATTGGGTATCAGCTCTGAAGAAAAGGATACAAGGATCCTGGTGGACAACAAGCTGGAAGATAGCATTACAAAATGCACACTTCCCAGCAATATGAAGTGAGGATGAAGAAAGGAAAATGACATTTTGATTTTTACATTGCCTACCTTTTCACAGGTGACATCAATGCCTCAGAAGCTTAAGCACCTGTGCAAGCAGTAGAACTTACCAAAGCTATTCAGAACTCCAAAATCAGTAAAGTTTTTGGAGGAAACTAACTCACCACAAAGAAAGGAACTGAAACTTACAATCCTTAAGAGCCCATCCTATATGCAGAGAATTTTATTTCTCTTTGGAGAAAAGTCTTTCTTAATGAGGTTAACACCATGGCAACGACAAAACCCAAACTCTCTAAATCAATGGAAGAAAGCAGAAACAAGGAAGATTTTTGCACAATCTACTGAACAAGAGACTTGCAAGAACAACCACACTTTAGAAGAGTGGTAATTGAAGGTATAAAACTGCTCAATCTTGGGTCATCATACAGATATGACCAGCAAGAGAGACTTATGACTTCAGTGCAGAGCAAGCAATTCTCATACACTTTGTCACAGAATGGTTTGGATTGGAAGGGACCTTAAAGCCTACCTGGGTCCAACCCCCTGCCATTGGCAGGGACACCCTCCACTAGCCCAAGGTTGCCCAAAGCCCCATCCAGCCTGGCCTTGAACACTGCCAGGGAGCCAGGGGCAGCCACAGCTTCTCTGGGCAACCTGTGCCAGGGCCTCACCATCTTCACAGGGAAGAATTTCTTCCTAATATCTAATCTAAATCTACCCTCCTTCAGCTTAAGGCCATTCCCCCTTGTCCTGTCACTACACTCCCTGATAAACAGTCCCTCTCCAGCTTTCCTGTAGGCCCCTTTAGGTACTGGAAAAATCTGTAAGGTCCTCCTGGAGCCTTCTCTTCTCCACGCTGAACAACCCCAACTCTCTCAGCCTGTCTTCATAGCAGAGCTGCTCCAGCCCTCTGATTCTCTTTGTGGCTCTCCTCTGGACTTGCTCCAGCAGGCCCATGTCTGTCTTGTCCTGGGGACCCCAGAGCTGGACACATTACTCCAGGAGGGGTCTCATGAGAGCAGAATAGAGGGGCAGAATCCCCTCCCTTGACCTGCCGGTCACGCTGCTGGTGATGCAGCCCAGGACGTGGTTGGCTTTTTGGGCTGCAAGCGCACACTGCCGGCTCATGTTGAGCTTTTCATACAATCAACACCCCAAAGTCCTTCTCCGCAGGGCTGCTCTCAATCCATTCTCCGCCCAGCCTGTAGATGTGTTTGGGATTGCCCTGACCCACGTGCAGGACCTTGCCCTTGGCCTTGTTGAACTTCATGCAGTTTGCACAGGCCCACCTCTCCAGCCTGTCAAGGTCCCTCTGGATGGCATCCCTTCCTTCCAGCACGATGACCGCACCACACACCTTGGTGTCGTCGGCAAACTTGCTGAGGGTGCACTCGATCCCACTGTCCACGTCACTGACAAAGATGTTAAACGGTGCTGGTCCAATACCGACCACTGAGGAACGCCACTCGTCACTGTTCTCCACTTGGACGTCGAGCTGTTGACTACAATTCTTTGAGTGTGACCATCCAGCCAATTCCTTATCCACCAAGTGGTGCATTCGTCAAATCCATGTCGCTAAACTGGAGAGACAAGGATGTCACATGCTTTGCAGAAGTCCAGATCGATGACGTCTGTCACACTTCCCTTATCTACTAACGCTGTAACCCTGTCATAGAAGGCGGCCACCAAATTTGTCAGGCACCATTTGCCCTTAGTGAAGCCATGTTGGCTGTCACCAATCACCTCCTCATTTTCCATGTGCCTGAGCATAGTTTCCAGGAGGATCTGCTCCATGATCTTGCTGGGCACAGAGGTGAGACTGACCAGCCTGTAGCTCCCTGGGTCTTCCTCGTGTCCCTTTTTAAAAACGGGGGTTATGTTTCCCCTTTTCCAGTCAGTGGGAACTTCACCAGACTGCCACGACTTCTCAAATACGATGGAGAGTGGCTTAGCCACTTCATCCGCCAGTTCCCTCAGGACCCACGGATGCAGCTGATCAGGTCCCATGGACTTGTACACCTTCAGGTTCCTTAGATGGTCTGGAACCTCATCTTCTCCTACAGTGGGTGGTTCTTTGTTCTCCCAGTCCCTGCCTTTGCCTTCTGCGGCTTGGGTGATGTGGCTGGAGCCCCTGCCAGTGAAGACTGAGGCAAAAAAGTCGTGGAGTACCTCAGCCTTCTCCATATCCCGGGTAACCAAATCTCCCATATCGTTCTGGAGGGGGCCCACATTTTCCCTACTCTTCCTTTTATCGCTGACGTACCTAGAGAAGCTTTTCTTGTTGCTCTTGACATCCCTGGCCACATTTAATTCTGTCAGGACTTCAGCTCTCCTAACCTGATCCCTGGCTGCTTGGACAGTTTCTCTGTATTCCTCCCACACTACCTGCCCTTGCTTCCACCCTCTCTCTGTAGGCTTCCTTTTTTTGTTTGACCTTGTCCAGGAGCTCCTTGTTCATCCATGCAAGCCTCGGGGCATTTCTGCCTGACTTCCTCTTTGTTGGGATGTATTGCTCCTGAGCTTGGAGGAGGCGATCCTTGAATTCTAGCCAGCTATCTTGGGCCCCTCCTCCCTCCAGGGCTCTGTCCCATGGAACTCTACCAAGCAGATGCCTGAAGAGGCCAAAGTCTGCTCTCCTGAAGCCCAGGGTAGTGAGCTTGCTGTGCGCCCTCCTCGCTGCCCTGAGGATCTTGAACTCCACCATTTCACGGTCCTTGCAGCCAAGGCTGCCCTTGAGCTTCACCTTCCCCACCAGACCCTCCCAGTTGGTGAGAACAAGGTCCAGCACGGCACCTCTCCTTGTTGGCTCCTCTTTCACTTGGAGAAGGAAGTTATGATCAATGCCTTCCAGGAACCTCCTGGATTGCTTGTGCCCTGCTGTGTTGCCCCTCCAACAGAAATCGGGGTGGCTGAATTCGCCCATGAGGACCAGGGCTTGTGAACGTGAGGCTACTCCTGTCTGTCTACAGAGGGCCTCATCCGCTCGGTCTCCCTGGTCAGGTGGCCTGTAGCAGACCCCTGCTATCGTGTTTCCTGTCCCTGCGCTCCCTTTAATCCTGACCCATAAGCGCTCGGTTGGATTCTCACCCATTCCCAGGTGGAGCTCCATGAACTCCAGCTTGTTATTGACATAGGGGGCAACACCCCTCCTCATCTCCCCTGCCTGTCCTTCCTAAAAAGCCTGTAGCCTTCCACCCCAGCGCTCCAGTCATACGAGCCATCCCACCATGTCTCCGTAATGCCAACGGGATCATAGCCCTGCAGGTGTGCGCATGTCCTTCAGCAAAATGGATATAGTGGAGACAGACGTAGACAGACTGGCAGCAATGGTTAACCATTGAAAAGATACCGTGCAGATGTAGAAAGCTGTCAAGACAGTAGCCAAGCTATGAAGAACACTCCATCATTACTTGTCCCTAGACTTCTAGATGCATTCCCTGCTTTACATGTCTGAATTGTTATCTGGTATATATTGTTTTCCGAGGAGATCTCTGACACTCCCTAGGATGGCTGAAGAACTAGCTAAATTAAAGGCTACAACTTGCCTCCTGTCAAGCACCATGAAGTTTCCCAAAATGCCAGAGGCAGACATGGAACATTAGTGCTCTATTTGGGACAAGAAAGGCTGTGCTCTTGGCTGTTACTGGCAGACAAAAATTGAGAAGATTTGAGGACAAGGAGGGAAACAAATGGACTTGGGCTGATTTCAGCTTAAACTAAACTTATTTTTCACTGTTTATAAAATAGAACCATGACAGTGTCCTTTCAACAACTGCAGCAGAAAGAAATAACATGTAAGTAGCCTGCACAGCTATTTCATTACAAGCTTTATACCAAAGTACTAAGATGTGAAAACATTGCAGAAATAGATAATCAGCATTTAATTTTTACAAGTGCTAATAATCAAAGGAAAAATTTTAGCAACACTAGAAAAAAGGAAAAGAAAGGGTTAACAAAATAACCGCCTTGGTGGAAGTACTATCATGGAGTATATTATAAAAAACAAAAGAGAACGACAGCACCAGCAGTACATGTCAAAACACACAGCTCTCAAGGCACAAATGCACCACACCTGAGCAAGGAAATTCAAATTTTCTAGAGCTTCCATTTTAATTTACTTCATCATACGAAGTAACAACCTTTAACAGTTTAGATGGTCATGAGCTACAGCCAATACAGAGATATGATCACAGATAGATGCACAGATACTGAATATCACATAATCAAGACTATATTGGCATTTGTGGTATCTGGCTGGTAAAAGATTAAAATACCCATCATCACTACTCACACAACTTTTCTTCCTAATTAACTGTCATTATTAACTAGCTTTGTTCAATATATTCATCAATGACCTGGATGAAGGGACAGAGCGTACCCTCAGCAAGTTAGCCGATGATACAAAACTGGGAGGAGCGGCCGACACACCAGAAGGCTGCGCTGTCATTCAGAGAGACCTGGACAGGCTGGAGAGCTGGGCGGAGAGGAACCAAATGAAATTCAACAAAGGCAAGTGTAGGGTCCTGCACCCAGGGAGGAATAACCCCAGCACCAGTACAGGTTAGGGGTTGACCTGCTGGGAAGCAGCGCTGCGGAGAAAGACCTGGGAGTCCTGGTGGACAACAAGCTCTCCATGATCAGTAGTGTGCCCTCATGGCCAAGGTGACCAATGGTGTCCTGTGGTACATTAAGAGGAGTGTGGCCAGCAGGTCAAGGGAGGTTCTCTTCCCCCTCTACTCTGCCCTGGTGAGGCCACATCTGGAGTACTGTGTCCAGTTCTGGGCTCCCCAGTTCAAGACAGACAGGGAACTACTGGAGAGAGTCCAGTGGAGGGCTGCGAGGATGATGAGGGGACTGGAGCATCTCTCAAATGAGGAAAGACTGAGAGAGCTGGGGCTGGTTAGTCTGGAGAAGACTGAGAAGGGATCTGATCAACGCTTATCAATACCTAAAGGGTGGATGTCCAGAGGATGGGGCCAGACTCTTTTCAGCAGTGCCCAGTGACAGGACAAGGGGCAATGGACACAAACCAGAACACAGGAAGTTCTATCTCAACATGAGGAAAAACTTCCCTCTGAGGGTGACCGAGCACTGGGACAGGCTGCCCAGAGACTTTCATGGAGTCTCCTTCTCTGGAGAGATTCAGAACCTGCCTGGATGTGACCCTGTGCAACCTTCTCTAGGTGATCCTGCTTTAGCAGGAGGGTTGGAGTAGATGATCTTCAGCGGTCCCTTCCAACCCCTACCATTCTGTGATTCTGTGATCTAATTTGAAGCCATTTTTAGCCAAATGTTCCAGAAGCTAAACATGACAGACATGCTAGGGAACAAACAGCACATAGAGGCAATCTTGTTTATTTTTAAACCAAGGAATAGCACTTGGGTTGATTATGTAGTCACCAAGACAACATTAATCACAAGCAAGTGATAACGTTCAGTCTGGACAATATATCCAGTTATACATATCAAGCTTTGTTCCTAACAGATAAGCTGAAAAATTTTGTGACATGCCTTTTTACAATATGACTAGTGTTACAAACTTCCTGTCATTATACTAATAAATGCACAGATCTAAACAGCAGCAATTCCTTGCTGAAACAACCATCTTTGAACACAAGGAGGTAATGTTACGTGTCCCACAAGGTTAGCCAAAGGTGCAGTAAGAATCTTTTCTATGCTGAAGGGTCTCCTAGGATCAATAGCATATGAATACACTACAGGCAAACACTAGAGTAATCGGAAGGAATCAGACAAACAACCCACTCCCACTGGCTTCTTCTGTAAGTGCCTATCTTATAAGTAAGGGAAATTCCTGGACCACACGACGCTGGAGCTGCATATACCAGAGGGGCTTAGCTGGATATAAGTGATCTAGCATACTGTGAACAGAAAGGAAAGCTGTGTAGTCCAGCTGCAGGCACCACAGTGCTTACTGAGACAATAAAAGCATGGTCTGAAGTTCAAAGTAGCTGAATCGTGTCTTATTGGGTGGTGTTAATAGAAGGAGTGTCCTCAAATTGCACAGGGATACATCTGCCCTGCTGTGAGATACTGAAGCATTACCTGGGCAGACACTGAAAACAGCTGGGGGAGGGGGCACACAGCAGGGCAGAGGCAAGCATATTACCTGCAGGACTGGCTTCACAACGTGAGAGCAGACTGACTGCTAGAACTGTCTACAATGCCTTGGTAGCTTTCTCTGAGTTTAATGTAACACCCTATTCACTCATGTGCAGTAAGAAAAGCTGCAGGTGCCAGGTTACATACAACAGATTTGTGCCAAAGATCACTTTTTCAGGCCTCTAGCAAGAAGCCCAGTATCCTCATCTGTCTTCTTTCAGAAGTTACTCTTAGTACCGTATTTTAAGATTCAGGAGGTAGGGACACTTCCACACGTGTGAGATTCAGCAATGAACTAGGATCTATTATTTCTAGCTCTAACAGCACTCCTTGACACTGCAGAGGAAAGAAATAAAGCTAATTAAGTTTCTGAATCCCAGCTCTAGAATATTATTGCTGAACTGTTGCACGCATTCAACCAGATGGCATTGGTTAGTCAATTCTTTAAAAAGCAACAGGTAAGTTCAACAGCCAGAATGAACTTATTTCAGGGAAAAGTAGCAGCAGCAACAACAACAAAATCTAGAGTGCCAACACAGCAGACAATTGTTTCAAAGAGGAGACAGAGAACTATCTAAGGAAAAACAGTAATGAATTTGGGAAGAAGAAACAGAACTTAGCTTCCACAAAACCTCTTCAAAGTTAAAAACTCATGTGGAAAGAACAGGTTTTGGGAGAACAGGTGCAGTGTCATGGTTTAACCTGGTAGGCAGCTAAAACAACCACAGAGCTGTTCACTCACTCCCCCTTCCCCTCATGGGATGGGGGAGAGAATTGAAAAGAAAAAAAAAAAAAGGTAAAACTTGTGGGTTGAGATAAAGACAGTTTAATAGGACAGAAAAGGAAGATGATGATGATAACAACAACAACAATAACAGAATATACAAAACAAGTGATGCACAGCACAATTTCTCACCACCTGAAGCCGATGCTCAGCCTGTTCCTGAGCCACACTGCCTCCAGGCCAACCCCCATTATATACTAAGCTTGACGTCATATGGTATGAAATATCTCTTTGGCCCGTTTGGGTCAGCTGTCCTGGCTGCGTCCCCTCCCAACTCCTTGGGCACCCCCTGCCTTCTCATTGGCAGGACAGTGTGAGAAGCTGAAAAGTCCTTGAGTATGTGGCAACAACTAAAACACCAGTGTCTTATCAACACATCCTAAATCCAAAACACAGCACTATACCAGCTGCTAGGAAGAAAATTAACTTTATCACTGTGAAACGAGGACATGCATTACCACACTGCTTAAAAAATGACACACACTTTCATTACTCCTCTCCCTTTTCCTGGAAGCTATCCCCTGCTAGACAAATAGCCTAGTAGTAAATACGCTTGAGATACTATTTCTTTTTAAAAGGTTCATGAAAACAGTATCAGACTTACAGCTTGTCCATTTGCTTCATAAAGTGGGCATTTTTGTTTGATCTTAGCCAATTCCATATTCACTTGTTTGCTGACCACAGCCATGGGATTTCCTCCTGGAAAACATTTTGTATAGTTAACAGAGTACTCCTGCAAAGTTTGTCTGCAATTAAATAATAATTCCACATTTAAAGCTATTTCAGAGACTAAACACAACAAATCTAGTGCAAAGTGCATTCCAGTGAAGTAGTGTAATACTGTCAAAGGTCTACTCTTCACAGCAATTCTTGCAACAAGATTATGAAAAAAACCCCACCACCTACCCACCAACACATAAAGGACAGTATGTAAAAAGGTCTGATTATAAAAGCAGAGTCCTAGGAGGGGGGCAGCAACCTTAGTATAATTGTAGAATAGAGTTTTGAAGTTGGTCTAAATAAGCTCATGTTTCAAGCTCAACAACCTATTAAAAATTTTAGTTCTTCCATGGTTTACTAACAAACCCAGAAAAGATCCCATAACTTCAGTCTTTCACCTTCCCAAACCACAAGCTCAACCCCTTCAGTAGTCTTCCCTCCTCACATCTCTTCCAGATTCAGAAATGTGAAGGATGCCCTTCAAACCATCTCGTTCACTACAGGAATCTCTTTGTCCACATTATATTTTGCCTCCTTCAAGGCAAAGGGTAGGTTATTTTGGAATGGAAACATCTATGATTAATTATTACAGTCTTTCACTAGGCAACCTTAAATCTCTTTATCAGGACTGTGCAACTTCAGTATTATTTGTCTGGAAACAATTTCTGTATGCAATTTAAAAGGACTAATCATAAGACAGACACCAAGATTTGGAAGTCAGTAAAACTCACGTTTTATTATAGGTTTTATAATATTTTATCATTTCACTGCATTACAGAAGGGTATTCCACACTAAACACCTGCCCATCATCTTAGCAGAGTAACCAGTATAAATAACTGATGCCATCCCATAAACCAGCATTAAAAAGGAAGAAATATGACTTCTTTGCCATTATTTTTAAAACTATTTTTCAAATCACTTAGAGAAAGGACTTTTGGGGTTTAAATACTGACTTTAAGAAGGGCTTTCTCTTTAGAATGGCTCTGTTCTTCACTCCCCCTCCTCCTGTTTTTTCCCCCCCCATGTTAAGTGAAAAAACATATTCCATCTCTGTGGGGTCTCTCCCATTTTTAACTTTGCTATTTGTTCGCTCTTATTTACTCTGCTCTTAGCTACTCAACTAATCCACTCACTACATTCCTACTTCTCCATGTTCAATTTTAGCTTATACTTTGGAAAATCCAAGGGAACAACTAAGTGTTACCAAGAAATTCAGTCCATGGACCTGAGCTCAGAGGCCACTGGCAGCTGGCTAAAGCAGCTTTAGAAAGACTTGCTCAGCAACTGCAGAGAACCCAGTGCAGGTACCACCTTAAAGGAACTGGGCAAAGGAGAAACACACAGAAGGGCGGCACACCAAGGAAAGAGCAAAGAATTCCACTAAGCACAAGCAAACTGTAAAAGAATGGATCTACAACAGTCTGATGACATGACAAGCACCTGTGGGACTTCCGTGACCAATGAGAGCTATGGCACTAACAAAAATCCCAGCTCTTAGTGTGGGCTGCCATCTGTTCTGAAGATTCACTGATGAAAAATGCTAACTGCCAAAGACGCTGAACTGGAGCCTCTACTTTTTTAAACAGTTAAAAATACTCAATTATTTTGCCCGTGAAAGATTTGTAACATCTTGTCCCACAATTTTCCTCCTCGCTCCTTTTTACTTTTAAAAACTCACCAAGTCCTGTTACCACCATTGCTCCTAGATCAGCAACATAGTTCCCTTTGCGAAAGGTAGCAACTCTTCCTCCCACTCGGTCCTTTTAAAAGCACAATATATTAAGCCTCCAGTAACATTTGGCAATACATCTTGAACAAACATAATCATTGAAACTTCTACAGAACATGGAATAAATATTTTCTTACCAAAAGGTTCAATAAATAGAATGTACACTTTTCCAAGAACCTCTGCAAATGAACACTTGATCTCAATTAATTTGCCTAAGTTCAGGGGAAAAAAAGATTAAGTTGCATTTAAAATAAGGGGGCAGGGGGGAAGATGCCTAACCTGATTTGGACAAATTTAACTATCTACTTTAGGATCTGTTGTGATTCTAAAACGAATCCTTCATTATCCATGGATACATTACATTACATACTAGATTTCCTCCTCCCACTTCCTACCGCAAAATCCAGTATCTATACAGGAAACAATTCAATTGTGCTTGAGAAAACAAAATGTTAGGGTTAGAAAAACCATTAGCCAATTACTCCTATCTATTCTCCACAGAAAAGCCAGCTATCAATCAAGAAGACAACCACAAATCAACAGCCCATTTTAGAAGCAGGAAAAAAAGTTGTTGATTCTTGACACACACTACTGACTTAAGGATGAGACTTATTTTCCTACCATTTTAAACTTAAAAAAGGAAAAAAGCCACCTTTCCCTATTCTCAGTCCAGCTAGCAGGATGATATGAGAAAGAAATATAAATTACAATTGGGCAAAGATCCCAAACAGCTACCAATTTATATAAAAATGTAGTTTGATTTTTAGTAATTAAAACAGCAATTCAGAAGCATGTAAACTAACAGTCTAACAGTTACAGAAAATGAGTAGACACAAAGAAACTGCAACTTGAATCACTGAAATCATGATGTGAGAAAACACCAGACAGTCTTAAAAAAATGAAAATTACAGACTACTCAAGAAGAGTTGCAGCAGTCTAGAGAAAAATGCACAATATTTTTCAGTCATTATTTTTAAATAGCCTCTTGCCAGATCTACATACTGGTTATAACAAAGATGCATAGAACAAAACCCAGGTTACAGCACAGATCTCTTTCTTCCAGCTTAAAAAAACAATCCAAAAACCAAAACCAAAACAGACAAACAAGCCAAAAAAACCCAAACCCCACAATACATTCAGGTGAGCAAAAGAGTCTTAAAAGATTGTTGCGCTCTCCTTCGCTCTAGTGGTATGGAACCTGTGAAGCACAGAGCCTGCGGCTCTTGCTCCCTAGCAAGAAGAGCAGTAGCTAGCAAAATTAAAAGCCCGAAACATCACTAATAAAAAAAAACAAACAGGCAAATTATTTTCATTTGTGCTAGAATGTCAGAAGTAAATACACAAACAAAATGAAGTCGTGGAGTAAAACATAAGATAAACTCCAATTTAATTTGTCAATGGATTTATTTTAAATTAGTATCAAGCTGTTATTGATTAGATTATATGAAAAAAAATTCAACTTCAAAAAAAGGGGATATTCCAACTCAAGGCTAGATATAAAAGAATACCTTATTCCTGGAAGAACAATCAGCTAGTTCACGCACCACAAAATGTAGCTCTATATAACTTTAAAGCCTCTGTTAAACACATAGTAATAAAGAATTAATGTAGACTTAAAAGGTGCAAGAAAAATATCCTGCCTGATGTTGTATGGCAATTCCAAACAATGATTCTATTCAATGGACAAGTTCTTGAAATACAGACTTACATTCTGCCTTTCAGCGAAAAATCATGAAAGGAAGAAGATTCCAGGCTATTACTGGTGTAAGCATATGACACTAGCACCTGACTATAGAAGTCCACCCCTGAGAAAGCATTAGCCAACTCCCAATGAGAACTGATCACTTGTTTCCCAGTGAGGCAAGTTTAGTACTTAGCAATACATCCCAGCTGCCTGTAACTACACGCAAGCCTACCCAGCTCGGGCATGCTGCTGGGATACTTAGCCTTATGCTAGTACTGACTGTGGTTACTGGTTAAGTGTCTGTATTGAAGTAAATAGCACAGAGATTCATACCCGGGCTTCCAGAACTGTGACATCCATTCCAAAACTCTGCAACTGGCGAGCTGCTGCCAACCCAGAGACTCCAGAACCGATAATGATCACCTTTCCAGTCTTCTTGGCTAAAGAAAGGGAAAAATAAGCTACAGGCTCTATATGTGCATTACTACGTTGCAAGCAGTCATGTTAAAGTTGCATTTAAAAGATACCAAGAACAAAAAGAAGCTTCCTTCTCATCCATAGTTCTGACAGAACAAACTCTTTAATAGAACAAATAGCCACAAAAAGAAAATGGAAGCGATCATGTACCTAATATGGTAACAGTAAAACACTTCACATTTTTTCTTAATGAGACAGGTACAAGAAAAATACACCTGTAGCGCATCTGTGTCAAGGAAGAAAACAGGAGGAAAAATACTTCTGAAGGATAATTGTTTGAAGAAACTGATTCTTAATTACTGTAGGACAAAGTATTATAGTTTTATTTCTTTCTGCCCCAGAAGAACAAAACCTAGAAAGGACAGATAATTTCAGCATTTCTAAAATTCAAGCATTATATAAACATGTAACAGATCTAAGTACAATACTATGTTTCTGTCCTTTGTTATTGAAACAAGGAACAAAGATAACTCATTAAACAGCAACAGTCACTGTATTATCTACAGAAGATTTGCAAACACTTTCCCCTCTCAAAGTGATTTACTTAAATACATGGCTTCTCCATGCCAAAATAAAAAACCCATGAACATGTAGAGCCAGGTGGCTTTACAGGCTTATTTTCTCAGCACCGCAAAGCTTAAAAAAGCACTCAAAAATTTGTCCCCTAACAAATCACAAAACAATAAAACAAAACTCCAATCAGAGACAATTTTCAAGTTTCTTACTTGGAAGGGGTTTCACTCTTTTGTAGATACCAAAATTGATTAGACCATGCCGCTCCAGATAGCTGTGTACTCTGTGAACAAGCACCGTATCACCTAAAAAATTGTAATGTTTTAAAATTATTCTGTATGTTCAGCAGCATGTATGTACTGCAAAACCAGCAATCCAGCAAAGTCACACTGAACATATCCCTTTCTGCACGTCCATCTGCCCTACTGAAGAATCCATGTTCCTGAAGAAGGCTGTGGTTAAAGTTTTCTGGAAACCACAAGCTGTTTTCCATACTATACTGCAGCTTTGAATACCGCCTGAAAAGCGGTACAGGACATTAAATGCTTCTATTTACCTACTGTGGAAGAACATCTTTTCTGAAATTGACTGCACAAATCCGGAAATCTTTACAAAGAACCGTAATGCGATTTGCCAGTATTAAGCCAACCCATTACTGAGGCACTGAATTCTCTCTTTTGTTTTTACAAACACAATAATTCACTATTTTCAATCTTAACAGTGTATCTGTGTTCACTTCAGCATTATTTTCTTCTTTATTTACTACTTCTTTATGGCTCCCCTCCACCCTTTTCCAGTTTGTTGGGACCTTTTTTGAGAAGGGTGGAATGGCCTACAACTGCAAGCAATAACTCCTTGCTCTTACTTCCTTCTTTCATCATGGCCAGTCTGTTCAAGACTTATGCAACTTTTTAATGCCTCTCAGAAGCCTTATGATTAAGAAAATCTCACAGCTGCAAGCCACCATGAAGCTGTAGCAAACCCTAAAAGTTGCATGTGAATTCATTCACAGGAAACTTCTGTAACAACTCATCTTTGAATTCTGCTAGGGATATATTTCTTTACCAGACAAATGAACTGTAACAAACCTGAAACATGAGCATACTGCAATATCCCATTCTGTACGTGAACACTCATGGAGCACAACAAAAGGACCCACCTGAAGTCCTCTTTTTATTCAGAGCAGCTTTTTCCCTAACCAAAACTAAAAAAGAATAGCAACGATACATACGGTATGGTTTTGCAGTGAAAGACTTAACTTACTATTATAAGGTGCTTCTAATTGTTGGATAGTTGCCTCAAATGTCAACTGAATCTTTGGGTTATCCAACCAGAGCTGCAGCTGTATTTAAACAAACAATAAAAGACACTTTTTAAGCAATACAAGAGGTGTTTACCATGTGCATGTTTGTTACCAAATACTGTTAGGAGATGAAAAACTCTTAAGTTAAACTTTGGCAGTGCTATTCAAGCCGCACTGAACTTTGCCTTCCAGTGTTCTTTAAGGTGCAATACAGTCCATTTTAACTTCCTACACCATTTCAAATAAGTGGAAAGGCATCAAGTTAGCAATCTCTTAATCACACATGCAAGAAAATATACACAGCAAGAACAAAAGCTACAAAATGGAAGCACCAGGATGCTTATAAGTGTAGCCTTCCTTCTACCTGCACGGCATGTGGTATGTGTGATATTTTAAGCATACAACATCAGCAGCATCTGACTTTTCAGCATCAAATTTCACATTATTTTTGTAAAATCTGCAGAAGTACTTGTCATCTTATGAAGTTTATTTATCTCAGACCTTTAATCATCTAATCTATCTTCACTGGTATAAGACACTACCATGGACCACACTGGCCACGTATGCACAAGAAAGAACAGCTGGAGGACAGTTACTGTTCAAAAACCAAGCAGGAAGAGCTGCCTGTGAAAATATTAATTATGTCACCACGCTAGAAAAAAAAGCACAAAATAAAATCACAACTGTTTTCCCAACAGAAATCCTACTTCATGGCATGGATGGCAATAGTTAAATAACATTTTACCATTCAATGCTAGATCTAGGTCATACATAGCATCCCCACACCATTTTACATTCCAGAATTAGTCATTTATTCGGGTATTTCTCTACAATTGTACTACTGAACTTCACGGCTCCTCACAGATACCAAATTAAAGTGGAAATCACCTAAGTATAACGAACAGGAAAGATTAAGAAAGAATTTCCATATAATTTGGGAGGCAATTTGAGGCAAATTTCATCTCTAGCATACTACTTTCTTCTACTCGCTTTCCAAGTGATTTTTAACAATGTTCTTTCTGATCATTTCTGAGTGTGGAACTAACCATTTCGTAGTACTACATACAATAATGCTCAGATTCCATTCTCAGTTGGAAGAGTACAAAGCCCATAATCTATATTTTTAATATAAATCTCTACGTATGTATATATGCAATTACTTTCATTACGCACATTAGTTTACTTTTATTTAAAATTAATTTCATCTGCTATGTCATCACCCAGTTACTTGTAAGAGTCTTCATCCTTTTCAGTTTTTGTAGTCCTCATTTTACTACCTAAAATAACTTAGCATGTGCAGCAAAAGACCATTTCTTTACAAATTCTGATTTTTAGACCCTCCACAAATACACAGAACAGTGCAGGCCTTTAGAGATTTTAAAGGCTTCAAACCACAAATGCCCTGCATTGCCACAATAGATCATTTATCCTACATTCTGCTTTGTAAATTTTCATGATCTGCTTTAGCCAACTGTAATTTAGCATGAGCTTTTACTGTTTTAGGGTTTTTTTCATTGATTGGTTGGTGGGGTTTTTTGTTTTGGGGAGGGGGGAAGATTCATTTAGAAGATCACATGAAGTAGATCTCCATTGTTCACTTTCTCATGAGTCCTTTGAAGAACTCCAATGGACTGTAAAGGATGTCTTCCCTTTATAAAACCTACTGTGAGCCTTCAACAATACATTTTTACTTACCAGGTCATTCATTCAATTCTTGATTCCTCTCATTACCAGGCAAATTGGAAATATCAGGCTTACTAGTCTAACTCTAACCTCCGTGAACTCTGGGTGTGCATGCCCTCTTCAATATTTTCAAATCCCTTGGTACTGTGCAAGCTGTAAGTCCAAGGATGCACACTGCAGTTCACAGCTCTTCCAGGGCTCTGCTGAGCACTGAGTTTGTATTACCATTTGCTTCATCTGCTGTTCCATAACCTCTGCTATCCTGACCAGAGGAGATCCCCTCACAAGTCTAACTCAGAAAGGGATTCCTGCTTAGGAACTTCTAAGTTCCTCCACAGCGAGTAAGGACTGAAGACCAACAATGCAGCTTTTGTAGTGCAGCCCTGCAAATACCCCTTCCAAGCATTCCTTTAAATCCCAGTCATTTATTAGTTTCAGTGGAAGGCTCTTCTGCTTCTAATGTGTTTGCAAAAGGATTACTCTCTATACATTTTGAACAAACTGTTTTTCAAACTTTTTGGCTTGCCTCGGTCTGCTTATACACATCTCGCGACTTCCCAAAAGTTACAACTTAGGTTGATTAGAGGGAGATTTCACAGGAATAGCAAAAGTCACACTCTTAGCACAAAAATGTCCACCATGCATAAATTTCAAATAACTTCTTTAAGTTATTAAGCATTGGGTGGTACTACGGTTAATACACTGTGATGCCCCTTGATCACCTTAAGTCTGAAAAAAATTGAATGGCGAACAAGGTCTTTTCTCTTTTAAATATGGTAACAAAGCAATTTTCAAAATATTTCTTGCTTTCCTACTGTTAATTTTTCTACCATGACTTAAGTTTTCTAAAGCACTCTTTACTAAGTACAGGAAAAAGCCCTGAACCCTGTTTGTGTGCTGAGGAACCTAAAGCATTGTCACAATTTAAAAGCATCATCTGCAAAACACAATAGTACAGCTTAAGTTTTACTAAGGTTTATACTTCAGACATGCTTGCCTGAACTCAAGTGAATGAACTCCCCAATGAATTATTTTAATATTGCCCCTTCTTACTATATTTTGAATTGCATGGAAGTTTTGAATTGGGCATAAATGTTACAAACATTCAGAAGCGGTTTCATTTCTTCAACATTACAATTTCTTTCGTGAAATCAAAGCTGCCAAAGTAACTATTCTTTTCTGAGAATAAGCCACATGACTGGCTTGATGTCTCAGTATTACAGCAACTGAATACTAAGCAAAGCAAAAAACCAACAGCTCCGAGATTTGCCTTATTCTAAGCAACAATGTATTTGATTGAATATTATTTTAAGTATTCTATAGAGACTTCTTTAAGATCAAGTAATAGAACATTTGCACCAGCTTTCTGTTTGTTTACTTTTTAAAAGCTGTATTAGTTGAATCATGTTGTTTTGATGGTTGTTATGACCGTGTTTTGGATACTGTAAATATGCTACAGAATCTTTATGCTGCCTCACAGCATTGCCTCAATCAAGAACTGGAGAACACCTTCCTTAGCAACTTAAAGCATGATTGGATGTTCAGAAATGAAACCTCACCACCTCAAAAACAAAAAATCTGCCAACTGTTAGACATGGTAACTGCCAAAAAGTCTTTACAAGGTACACAAATGTCCTACTCTTTTTTTTCATCAATACTTTTACAATAAACTTACGGTGCGGTTCCTGATGTATAGAAACACCTTCTGAGTCTGCTGTGGCCCACTGATTATATCAGGGAAGCAGGCAGCTTCTTGAGATGTCATACGGTCATGTGGAAGTCTACTCTGGAAAGCTGCACCCTCCACACCTACAATAAAAAGACAAGTTGTCTACAGGCACTGCAAAAGGAACTGCTAAACAAGTATTTTTACACTACCCTTCCTAGCCAGTGCATCCAGCCATGAGGTGATGTGGTGGCCATTTTCATGTCATGCTTTCATTTAGTCCTTTTATTTACTTCTGCAGGACATGCACGTTCCCAAGTCAACAGTTCTTTGAATTACAGATATCGTCTAGGGTTAACAAAAAAAGCTATACTAGAGGGAAAAACTAAAACCCAAAACACTCACAAAACAAACAAAAAACCCCCAAACAATGATAAAAATAAGGGGGCAGGGGCACATATCAATATAATATATATTATATATAACACATATATAATATCAATAAAACATAACTGCTTTAGATGCTGTCCTTCATTTGTGTAGTTTCTAGTTTCTATCAGAATATGAAAAACATTTTGGAATACGTTCAAAGCGAAAGATCTGTAAGATACAAGCACAATGCCTACAGTCTTCCTCTCACCTGCTTTTAGAAGTTTCATTTGCATTGAACTCCTCAAGCTAGAGGAACTCATCTTAACCTGTCCTTTTGCATATTTTATATATTCACAACAGGCAGTGCAATGAAATACAATCCTACTTATGCTTTTCCTGTGTTCCCTCCCCAGGTGCTGCCTATACTCAACAACTGCAGGTTTCTGACTTCTCCTTTTAAATGCTCCACATATAAAAGACTAATGTTGAACATATACAGTAGACATTTTCTCTACGGAAAGATTTCATTCATAAAGGCACCTGTACTTCTATCAATTCAAACACTGGTAATACAGTTATATACCCTACATTCCTCAATCTCATCTGAATGCTATACTATATATAAAGTAACAAACTAAGACACAGCTGCACAAAGTGCACAAGTAGAGTGCAGAAAGCAAATCTGGAGGCCACAGCGAGCAAAATGAAATACTAAGATGTGATATACAGCAAGAACAATATAAATCTCCTATGTGCTAGGAAATTACTTAAGATCAGGACAGAGGAGAGGACATTCGATCTGGAAAGATATAAGCCAATACATCCTAAGGGGAAAAAACCCCACAAGTAATGCAGTAAGATTAAGATAATTTGCTGAAACTGGAATTATTCAAAAGATTACAATAAATATCAAAGAAAAATATAAGCTTGCAGTGTGTTACACTAACCAAGAAAACTGTTTGACAATTTGAAATTAATGTGCAGAGGTACACGTCACTGTATGGGGAAAGGAATTCTGTTCTTTGAATTCTGATGCAACCACACACAACTTTAACTTTCAAGCATTTTTACATCCCAAAGGTGAAGAACAAAATTTAAGCAAGGAAACAGTTGTGAAGCTAACAAAATTCATTCACAAACAAAGATTAGATGATCTGTGTGATGACCCAAGGTAAAGAAAACTGCCTATAATCATTTACAGGAATTTTACAGCAAGAGGAAATTAGTAAAAGAGGGTACAGAGCACTGCAAGAAAGTAAAATTAAATTAACAATAGGAAAAGTTGACACACCCGCAACACTTCTTGACACTCATACTCAGCTATGCAATAGAAACCTGCAGCTCTGCTAGAACTTCAGCTGCTCCAGCAATAAACATTCCCTAGCCTTTTGTAGCCCTTCAGTCTAACACTGGACCAACTGGACAAACATCTATATGTGAATGCATATGCTAAACTACGAACCCTGTAAAACTGTGCATGTAAATCAAAGTTACCAATTCTCTGATACTATATTAATGTTAACAAATCTTAATTAAGGTCCTAGATCATCAAGTGTTAGCAAAAAACTCAACAGCACAATTTTCAGAGAATGGTCAATTAAAAGATTTGAAATGCTGAACCTGACTCTCTCTTACAGACTTATGTTAAAATGAATGTGCCTTCTCCAGATATTTGCTAAAAAGCATTGACTGTCATGCAGTGAACAAGTACCATGAAACTCTCAGACATGCAGATTTAAGGCAACTCACCAGTTTCTTTAAAAGGTTTGCAATTTGTTTCTTCAAATTGAGAAGCCAGAGAAAGTGGTGTTCCTAACAGCCTTGGAAAGAACTCCAAGGTGGGGTTTTTTTGGTTGTTTTGGTTTTTGTTTTTTTTAAGGCCACATGTCTTTTATGACAATACTTGAACTTTAAAACTAAAATGTCAGAATAGCTCTGGATGAGCACTGGTATTTAGGAAAAAACCAAACCACAAAGCCAACTGTATGCTGGGCTGCATCGAAAGCAGTGCGGCTAGCAGGTCGAGGTAGGGGATTCCCTGCCCTCTACTCCGCTCTCATGAGAACCCTCTGCAGTGCTGCATCCTACTCTGGGGGCCCCAGGACAAGGACATGGAGCTGTTGGAGCGAGTCCAGAGGAGGCCACGGAGATGATCAGAGGGCTGGAGCACCTCTGCTATGGAGACAGGCTGAGAGAGTTGGGGTTGTTCAGCCTGGAGAAGAGAAGGCTCCAGGAGGACCTTACAGCACCTTCCAGTACCTAAAAAAAAAAAAAAAGCTACGGGAAAGCTGGAGAGGGACTCTTTGAAGGGCATGGAGTGACAGGACAAGGGGGAATGGCCTTAAGCTGAAGGAGGGTCGATTTAGATTAGATATTAGGAAGAAATTCTTCCCTGTGAAGGTGGTGAGGCCCTGGCACAGGTTGCCCAGAGAGGTTGTGGAGGCCCCATCCCTGGCAGTGTTCAAGGCCAGGTTGGATGGGGCTTTGGGCAACCTGGGCTAGTGGAGGGTGTCCCTGCCCATGGCAGGGGGTGGGAACTAGATGACCTTTGAGGTCCCTTCCAACCCAAACCATTCTATGATTCTATGACAGAGTTTGACACCAGAATTTAGAAAAAGTCTAACTACTATTAGAGAAGATATTTTATTTAGCCCAACTACTGGAAGATTTTATAAGAACTAAATGTCCTTGAATTTACTTTTCCAACTACACAGCTCAAAGTTAAATCCATTTCAGGCTGATTAAATCCTCCCTCTTAGGGCTTGTGTTTCATGAAAGCAACACATTAAAGAGAGTATCAGTTCAGAACTACACACGCTTTCCTTGGGGCAGGCAACTCTAAGGACTGTAGGAATGGCTCTGCTTACACTGGATTCTCACGTCCTCTTCATACACATTCACACACACACTTGCCACTTCCTGACACTCAACATCAGCAACTAATGTCCTGGTTTTGATTATCTTCTTCCCCGCAGAAGAAATATTGAGGGATGCTGTTCATTTAAAGACTTACTGAAACATCTGCAGATGAAAAACACTCTGAAGGAAAGTTATTTGGCTGCTGAATCAGCCAATTGCTATAGCATACCCTCAGCATATATATATGTAATGCAAAATATGGAGAATTTCCAAACAGCCAATGCCTGCCTAAAAATGAAATAGGCAATGCATCCTTAAGCCCACTATCTGTAACAGCCAGAAATTCTGTGCAAGTGGTACGATCCAAGACATAATTAAGCTCCTTTAGTTAGAACAGCAAGGATGCACTCTCAGATGAGTATCTTAAAGGTATATTTGCTTCAAAAAGAGCAACTTGGAGGTACAGAATAGGTTCTGGAACCTTCAACTTCTTTGCTTAAAACCCTAATCCTCAATCCTCAAGTGAGAGCAAAAGTGGCAGAGCTGGAGGAAGATTTTCAGTAGCACTCTAAGTACTTAAGACTAAAGACACCAATTCTGTGACTTAAGCAATAAATGCATGCTGCATCAGAGCTGAGGTCAAATGGCAAATGCAATTCACAATCCAGTCCACTGAGAAGCAGACTAAGAACCTCCAACAGATAAATCTCATGGGCTAACCACTGGCATACAGCTCAAGCACAAACGCCTTCAAAATAAAAAAAAACAAAAGCAAAGGAGCAAAATGGTACTCCACGCTATGTTTCTTCAGCAAATTAGAAAAAAGGTTTACTGTGCTGAAGCCCAGGGTTTTCAGTGTCATTCTAGGTGGTAGAAACTGGCTAGGTAAGAAGTATCTTTTTGCATGTTTGGACTCCTCTAAACATGGAGAGGAGTGGAGGGATGAGAGATCGGCCTGAGGCATTTCAACATAGGTTACTGTCCTTTTCCGCAGTTGGTACAGACCTCAACTGAAATTTGAAAATACCTCTCACTTTTTTAACAAGTGGGTAAACAACTCCTATATCTCTTGCTAAGTTCTGGACAACCGCACCCATGCGCACTTGCAAGCATCAATCCCTAACTTGGCGGCTCTTGCTACTAAGTGGCAAGCATCAAACGCCACCCTCACCTGATGCTTGGCCGTCTCCATACCCTCCAGAATTGTCGTCTTGAAGTCCTCCTGCTTGCCCTGTGGAAGGAAAGAGGAGAACTCAGGGACCTTACTCCATAAGTTAAATCATACTGGACATAAAGGCCCGGCAGTTGGCGTTTTAGGTGTTAAATTTCACCAACTAACTATACCCATTTTCTGAGAATCCCATCTTCTGGAACCTAGGTTCAGGGCACCAAATTCTGTGGTCTTCTAAAGTGTTATCCATGTTACTGGAACGCTTTACATCAGACTTTATGGGAAATAAAGAAGTACACAATATACTTATGATCAACTTCATTAACAGCTCAGATTTGAATAAGATTACATTTCTTACTGCCAAGATCTGGTGGATGGGTACCATCAGATTCTACATATCTCAAACGGTAAGAATTTGATAATCTTGCCCTTGGTACTCCCGAGTCTCCCCATATGCAAGGGGATAATCTGAACCATTCTGAAAAGCCTCTTACTTTCAAGAAAGCCTTTTTTTTTTTTTTTTTTTTTTGCCATAAACCCTTCCTTGAAGCTTGATGACAACATTTTTTGAAAGGCTCAGACTACTTATTTTGGCTTCAGCAACCTTGATACACCAACAATGTTCTAACACATGAAGACCACCTTTGAAGCCAAGTACACGTCAATACCATTGATCAGTAATATGATCAATACACAGCACTGAAAGACATCAGTCTTTCAACGTACCCAAGGGCTGGAAACATGAGGAAAGGCAAAGCACTCATCTGAAAAGATCTGAAGGAGACTCAAAATTACCTTAGCCTGCATGTAAGTTCTAAATTGCAGCCTTAACAGGCCTACAACACAACCAGAAACAGTGCATCCCTGCAGGAACAAAGCTAATATAGGTCACCTAACACACTGCTAATCTTCACAGATGCTAGCTCCAAGTTTAGCCTGTAAGCGATATTCTTCCACAGTCAGATATTTGCTAAAGTCTTGTCACCTCCAGAGAGCAGGAAGCTGTGGAACAGAGACATCTGAGCACTGTTCAGCTAGCTTCTCCTCTACCAAGGCTCCATTCAACCATGTGCTTCAACAGTCAGCAAATTGGGTATTTTCTAAAGTCCAAACAAATCCTCACTGAAACAGACTGCTGAGGTCAAGGTAGCAAATGGAGCAGTCACTTCCTAGAGCACAAATGATTAAGGTGTCATCTCCAAACAGGTAAGAGTAAGGTCTAACCTGAGGCTGAACACACAATTGTTAAGATTACTCCTTGGAGTTTGGGATTGAGTGGAGAATTTTGCCAGAATATGATTTGAGGCTCTGAGGGGATACACCAACTTCAATGAATTCCATCTGAACTACAAATTTAACCCCTAAAGCAAGGCACAGAAAGTGAACCAAACATTTTCATACTTTGATAACCTGGATTAATGTCTGGAATGCTGTAACATTACACACCTACAAATAAAATAAAATATGAACTGAAACAAGAAAGCCATTTACACTCAGCTGCAGTAGAGAAGCAATAGTCAGTACTTTTATATGATTAGTCTACCAGCAGGGAAGTTCAGAAACTCGAAAGAGAGACCATAAAGAATAATTGTATTTTGACAGGCCTCAGAAGTCCCCAAATCAGGATTCTACATATCTGCAATAACAAGAGAAAATTCCTCACTTCACCTACTCTGTAAGTCCTTTATTTTGCTGGGAACATTACATTCCATTTTGGGAGAGACTAACACAACCCAAACATTAATATTTATGCTCCAACATGGGCCATTAATTTGCAGGAAAAGTTACACTTGTGCCTTCCATAATTTAAGAAATTGAAAAGATGCTGACATCAGCCTGTGACATCCATTATCCCTGAATTAGCACTGACAATGAGTAAGGGGGACAAAATTGCTCTCAGTTTACTTACAAAAATGAAATCAGTATCTTCCTCTTCTGTTAGTAACAGCTAAAACAACTTCAGTGTTAGGTCAAGAAAAAGCAATACTGTTACTGCCTGCTGGACACAATTCTAAACGCTACCTAGTCTGAGTAGGGAAGTGTGGAAACAAGGCCTGCTAGTGCAGATGGCCTCTCCTTCCCGGTAAGAAAGTCATGTTCCATCTGCAAAGGAACAAAGTAGCAAGCAAACTGCTGATCCATGTTAACATCAAATTATTTCAGCTGAATACATGTGCAGGAACAGAATCTGCTGAAAGGCTCAAGGCAACAGACCAATAGACTGTGAGCTGAACAGCAATCAGGAAGAAGGTCTATAAGGAGTCCACTTCATACAATCATCCACTGTCTTAAAATAAAGAATAGCAGCACACGATTACCACCGAGTACTGAATTTAATTAGGAAAACAGAAGAAGTCAGATGAAAAACAGAGACAGAGCACTACTAGTTTGACTATTCATTTGACATTAACCTGGATGATATTCAGTCTCACACTTCCTCAGAAAACAGCAGCTAGAAACATAAGATTACCACAAAGTAAGAACACTGACAAAACTGAAAAGACAAGAGCAGGTAAAGAAAATCTTCATGAAGCTATAAAAATTAAAATACAATTTGGTGAGGGCAAACAAAAAAAGATCCTTAGAGGAGAAAAATTATAGAAGCAAGCTCCTTGATTTCAAAAGGGATATTGGCAAACAAGAACACAAATGTCAATCAGCACTGAAAGTGAGCTTGAAGCTTTTTGCTGTCAGATAATATGTCTCAAGTAACAAAGAGGTGAGATACTTAATCATGAAATATTGTTACGCCTTTTAAAACTGCTCTGCAATAACATGCAGTAAATCTTGCAAATCCAGACTGTAACAATCTGCATAGCCAAAACATCTGGAATTCCCCACAGCTGAGGACATTAACAGAACCTACCCCAAGTAAGACCAGCATTTCCCTGTCACCTGAAGTGTGATACTTAATAATATCCTTCTACTGTAAACTGTCTGTGAGGACAGACTAATGAAATACCAGCTACTGTCACTGTTACATTTTTAAGTTTGCACAATTAAGCTTTTCAACACAAAAGGTCATAATCTATAACATGACAGCTTTACACTTCTACTGTATTACCTATGTTTTCACAGGCTTTAAACATACAAGGAAATTAAGGACTGCAATGAGAATAAATTAACAGTAACACACAAGCTAACTTTTTGTATTTTGTTAAGTTTTCAATATGCAAACCTGCTCTAGTATCACTGTCCTATTTAATATTTCTTAGTGAGCACTTATATTTTTGCTTCAAAGAAATGTCAGAGAGAGAAAATCTCAATTATAAACACTGCTTCTATATACAGCAGACTCCATGCCTCTTCCTGCTAATGGTTGTTTGCATTAGAAGTTACAATGCACTTTAACAGCCAGCGTAAGATGACCTGATGCTCGACACCTGCATTAATAAAGACAAAGATAGAGAGATCCACCAATGTATATAGTTTCAGAAGTCTTTAAAACTACAGCAAGACTTGCTATGGAATGACAACTGAAAATTTGTCGTCTTCCTACCTCACTGCTTGATGCATATCACAGGTTTTCTAGGAATGAAGAAAGGATATGATGACCTGAAATCTACTTACTTCTAGGCAGCTAGATATAGCCTGTTTTAAAATTGGTTGTATTTAGACAACTAATATACAGTGCTTGCAGAACAACTGCTTAACAGACTGTTGTGAATATAGAACAGCATGAGTCTACCACTGCCTATCTTCCACGTTTCTTCCTTCACGGGATAAAACACTGTACTTCAATTATTATGTTTCAAACTGATTTCAATAATCATTCTTAGAGGCACAAAATAGCATCTGAGATATATCAAGAGTGTATTAATATTAGGTTGCAAGGACTGAACCCAAAGTCTAAGCTAAATTAAATAGTAAACTTAAGATACTTGCTTAATTACACCTATTAAAATTCCTTTTTTAATATATCAGCTACAACTAGGGGTGGGGAGGATTTTTATCATTGCAAATATTTCAGTCAAGGCTATGAGCTATAGTATTCCTGTATCAAGCCAGAAGCTAACAGCCACAGCTGAGGAGAGATTACAGGGGCAAATCCTGAGATAAAACACATTCGCAGCTTTTAATATATTTTCTGATACTGAAGGTAAGTATCCCCAAACTAATGTCAGTCCTATTGTCTACATTCTCAAACCTGCCAGCCAAAAAGAACCCAATTAAGAGCAGTAGAACTGAAGATTAACAGTTACTCACATCAGTGATGAACCAGCAAAAGTTCAACTACTAAATTTCAGCTATTGCCTAAAACTAATCAGCACACACATCATATCATCAAATCTCTCCGACAGCTGAACTTTGCAAAAGCATGATTTTATAGATTGCGATATACCAACACCAGACCTAACTAATGGTGGTAGCCATAAACACAACAGAGGTAAAGAATGGATAGGGTACTGCTAACACCATAAATTTCAAAAGCTGCATCCTGAACAAGACTGACCAAAAAATTTTCCAATGTAAAGTGAAGCTTTACAAGTCTGTCAAAGGTAATGAGGAAAGCACTGAAGTTTAAGCAAACAGTATCCAACCAGAATTTAAGATTAGTCGTAGGTTAAAGCCACGGGAATCACTGTAGATTAAATTTGTTCTCCTGCATAGTGACACTCCCAGAAAATCTAACCTCTTTTCTCTCAGGGGAATAAGTGAATGTTGGTACACAAGCAGGTGTGGCAGCTAAGTGCCAAAGAGCCTATCGTGGTCAATAAGCTTCCAAAGACAAGTCAATAAGGATCCTGAGAATGTAGTATGAGAGTTTTGGGTTAGTTTGGAATTAGATTATGCATATTCCCATCTTTGCCAGGCTGCTCTTCTGTGTTTTCCCCCTCCTTCCACCATGTGGGGCCAGCAAAGAAAACAGTGTAGAACAATCATTCAAAACCAGACACAGGATTCATGATGCTGCACCTGACCCCGCTTAATTTCTGGCAATAAAACAGGTAAGTAGTGTCAGAGGAGAAGGTCTCTCTTTACTCACCAGATGGCTCCTCTGGCTCACTTTCATTCTCTTCTTCTGCAGGAGCTGGTGGAGGTGGCGGTGGTAGTTTTTTCTCTTTTTCAGCTTTAGCATTTCTCTCTTCTTCAGAGTAATACTCATCTTCTGACAGGTTTGCAAGACTCTCATCCATCTCTCTATACTCCACCTGTAAAAAACAGAACAGAGGATAAACACACTGAAGATGTCCCTAAGTTTCACTACTAACACGAACATTGCAAGCAACAAAATTGCTTACAGATCGAAGAAAAGGCCTGAGTTACCTTCTCCAGTCTTATGACAGCTACTATGTTATAAAATCTTAAACAGCTTAACAAATTCCACTTGTTTTTACCTCCACTAAAAAAATGTCTTCGGCACCCACCTGTTCAATAGTAGGAACTTTCTACTCATATCAAGCATAATTTATGTGTATTTCTTATATCATCATTTAACCTCTTTAGTTTTCTTCCCTTCCTTCACCTCCCTGTCAAACTCAGGGATAACAAATTGCCTCTGTGTCCAATCCAATCTTCCAACTTGAATTTATCTGTCAAGCGTGGGTGACCAGAACTGCGCACAAGATTTCATCTTGCCCTGGTACAGGGGATCACATTTGCCTCCTCTCCAGGATGGTCACAGTAGTAGCTCAAGACAAGAGCAAAAAAAAGAGAAAAATCTTTGTTGACATATATGTTTTGTTCTGTTCTCCTGTAAAAATAAATGTTACCAGATAAAAAGACTCGCTCCAACTTAAAGAAATGTGGAAACCCAAGAAATAACCTCGAAGGGAAGCACCTCATATTGTTTAATAAACCAAGCATCTTTCCAAGGTAAGAAAGCTTTGTATATTGCCATTGAATTTCCCTATCTATTGGAAAGGAAAAAAGCACTTCTCACAACATGCAGCATATGCAATATGCAGCACAATATGCAGGGAAAAATAAAAAGAAAGCAGTTGGTGTACTTCCAACATCCTACAGGTCAACTTCTACCGCGAGATGACAAAAGCATTGGGAAGCTCATGTATAGGAAAGTCTAAATTCAGTAAAACACTAACACACCCTATGATCTCCTATCTGTCAAATATTTACATTCCACCCTGTCCAGCACATGCAGTTTTTCACACTGTTGAGCAAATGTTGCACCACCAGGATCTTTCGTGAGTTCCCACTCTGAAGCAAGTTAAAACGATCCCACAGCATCGTAAGTATAGTATCACAGGTATCTGAAACCAACACAAACTAGTTCTGCCTTAAGGCTCTCTTAAGTCTCCCATCCTCCTTGAGCTCACAAAACTTTCAGAGATCAAGTCCAATAAAAACACCCTAAGCTTTTCCCTAGGTTTATTTTTAACCTGGATACCATCCCCAACTCGGTTCACACCACTAACATTTGCAGTAAGGCAACCTTGTGCTAGCCTGAAGTGATGGTGGGGATATACTGTGTTAAAAGAGATTAATGCTCTTAGCAAATGGGTATTGTTAATGCAGAGAAAGATCACCAAAATACAACCCACAAATAGTGCGCTAATTCCTACTTGTTAACAGACCACTATCAAGCAAGTAAACTGCAGGTATGCTGCCTCTGAAGAACAAAGAATCACAGAATGGTTTAGGTTGGAAGGAACCTTTGAAGATCATCTGGTTCCAACCCCCCTGCCATGGGCAGGGACACCCTCCACTAGCCCAGGTTGCCCAAAGCCCCATCCAACCTGGCCTTGAACAATGCCAGGGAGCCAGGGGCAGCCACAACTTCTCTGGACAACCTGTTCCAGTGCCTCACCACCCTCATCGTAAAAAATTTCTTCCTTATGTCCAATCTACATCAACTCTCTTTCAGTTTAAAAGATGCACCAGACTGACCTACCCAACAGCTCCTATATGCAAAGGATGAGTCCAGCTATCACGTCATATAAGAGCTCTGAAGAGCAAGACATTCAATGCCACAGCTACAGTTCAACCGAGTTCCTAGAAGTAATTTCAGCTTCCATATCAAACACACTCAGCTTTGGACACAGCCAAGATCTTCAAAGTCTTCTGCAACAAGATTTCCAAGAAAAAGTTTCACAAAAAAAATGTTAATGTTCTCAGATGTTCAGAATAACATATGAGAATTACATACCACAGGCCCAAATTATTGGAAGCTGTTTATAGCCTTTAGATCTCATTGCTAAATCTCACCATTAACACAGCATTGGCTCAACTCTCCAACACCAACTGAGGGAAGCTGAAGAACAGTGGAGTGAGTGTGGCCACTACCTTTATAGCATTGCAATACCAGCATCATTCCATGCACAGAAGCCTCAAGACAAGCTGCACCCATATACCCCTAGTAACAACAAGAACGTGCTTGGAAAACATAAGATCATAAGAACGTTGCATAAGATGCAACGGTAGGGTGTTGGGGTTTTTTTTTGCGGGGGGGGGGGGCTTTTTTTTTTTTTTTTTTTACTGCTCAGTATCTGACCAAGAAGCCCTACAAAGTTCCGAGGACTGTTGCAGACTGCTCTCCTTTGTCATAGTGCACGAGTTTTCCCCAGACCTTATGAAGGTGACCTATGACAATATGAGACCTTAATCCGCACTAGCTTCCTGCACGTCTGCAAGCTTATCGTGGAGGAGGACTGGCCTCTCCGGAGCAGCACCCCCACCCCACACACCAGCGCCGCCCGGTAAAGCCCGATCGGGCGGTCGGCTCAGGGCAGCATCCCGGAGGCAGGGAGCGGTCCCGGGGGCACCCGCCCCGCCGGCCTCTTCCCTGGAAGCCGTCCCGGGCGGCGAGAGCTGCCCCGAGGAGGGGCGGGGCCCAGCAGCCCAACGGCCGGAGCCCAACGGCCCGCCAGACCCCCCACTCCGGCCGCGGCTCCAGGCCAGCGGGGTCCGGCGGGGCCAGGCCCGTAGCCCGAGCCTCCCCCACACCTACTTTGGCCCGCTTGCGGCGGCTGGTCCTGCGACCCTCGGGGGTCTCGGCGATGCCAGTGGTTTCGGCGCCGGGCGCAGGGGCGGCACCGGCGGCCGGCGGCTCGGACAGACCGCCCGGGGGCGAGGCCCGTGGCGGCTCCTTCTTGCGGGGAGTGCGCTCCGCAGCCCCGCCGCTCTCGGCAGAGGAGCCGAGGGCCCCCGCGGCGGCGGGCGGAGGCACCGGCGCCTCAGACCCGCCCTCGCCGCCCGCCGCCGCCGCCTCCGCGGCCTTCTTCCCTCCCGACAGCATCGCCCCGGCCGCGCCGCGCCGCCCCGCACAAAGAAGGCCGCGAGTGGGCTGCCGGCACCGCCTCCTGACGTCACCTCCGGGCCGCGGCGCGCGCGCACTGGGGCGCTCGTGCCGGCCGCAGGCGCGCGTGCGCAGCAGGCCACAGGCCCCCCCCCCCCCCCTCCCGCCCCGCGCAGGGCCCCTGTTAGGGCCGATCTGCCCAGCGGGACACCGGCACAGCGCGACAGCCCGCGACCCGCGTTGCAGCGAGAGGAGCTCAAGCCCGGCAGGAGGAAGGCAATCGCCCGCTGAAGGGCGGCTCAGTCGCGGAAGAAGCTGAAGTGGGACACCATCTGTGAGACCACCTCAGACCTGCATCTCCTGGGCTGGTCGCAGGACTCCCAACGAGGGAGGCCGTGAGAACCGCGTCTCAGTCTCACTGCCGGTGGTGCCAGCGTGCTGTAGCCGTTACTGTTCCTGCAGACATAATGGTTGCCTCGAGTTCACTGATCATTATTTTTCTCTCAGATATGTTCCAGGGGAGCCCCCCCACTACTTGTCTGGCCCCGCAGAGCTCATTGCCGGGTCAGGGTACTGTAAGCCTCCCGAGCACCTCTGTTAGATCCCTTTAGCAAGCTGACATTGCAGTTTCATTTCATGTCATCAGACAAATTTACCCATGCATGCATCTCTTCCAGTTTCCTTGCCTACACATCTAATTCAGATACAAAGTGGGAGGACCTCTTGGAAACCAAGAAAAGTGAGAAGCCCTGTAGCCATAACAGTTCTGTGTGGATGTATGTCCACAGCACAACTCATGGAGTCCCTTGGAATGTGCCAAGACTGCTGCCAGGGAGTGGCAGTTTGTGCCTATTTCCATAAAGCATTTCAATTTTAGTCCTCCTGTCTCCTTCCAAGGTCTGGGCTGGACTTTTCCTCACCCTGTCCTCTCAAGCTTCTGCTTACACCACCAGAAAAAGCTGGTGAGGCAGGGAAGGGGAAGCTGGAGCTATCAGCCTTTCGGCAGGACGCTGCTGATCAGTGCCCGCCAACCCCAGTGATGCCTGTGTGGGGCGTACTGCCAGAGATGTTCTGCTTTAGGTTCCCTTGCCTTGAATATTTGAACATTATTAGCTAAAGGTAACAGAAAACAAAAGCCCACTCTTGCTAATTTTCTTGCCTCTCCTCAAAACTGGTCGTTCATCACAACGGATGCGTGGCTGATCCTACTAGACATACCTTGTCATCAAGCTGGTTTGCATTGGCTGGTCACGTGGCTGCATAGACACTGTAGGAGGATTTAGATACCTGGGAAGGCAGCAGCTGCACAGAAAGATTTAGGTGTGATTTTGATCGTTCTCAGGAACACAGGAAGCAACTAGAGGCTGCAGAATGTCTGCAACATGTAGCTGATGCTTTCAGATGCCTGCACAGTAGTAGTGTGTGGACAGGCAGAAGGTCAACAGCACACAGTGACAGACAATGCCAGTGCTGAGAAGTGACTGCCGAAGACTGGGATCAACTCTGAACCCTTGTTCAGAGGAGTTAGATGACGAAATCCAGCTGGGAGAACTGTAGTGATCAACTCCAAACAGTGACAGGGAAGAAAAGGAAGCAACAGGCAATTACCACAACAATACTACCTTCGCCTCTAAGCCTAAGTATTTCAAGTTTCCATAGGAACTGGCGTTTCCTTCATTATCCCACTTTCCTTTTGTGTGTGTTAAGCCAAATTTCTGAAATAGCCACAAAATTAATTTTTGAGTATGTTTTACCTAATGGGTGAGACAAATGGTCTTCTCAGAGCACATTTAATACATGTTCCATAGGTTTACACCAACCGACATCTCAAACTCAAAACCTGACACATTTATTTACTCTTCTGAAATGACAGATTCGAGTTAATCCTTTCATTTTTAAGGGCCATTTATTAAATGCAGTTAACATGACAAATATAGGCTCCCCATATTTGTAAAACTGTCTCCTAAGTCCGTATCTATAGTTTAGCTTCATATTCGCTAGGGTATAAACACAATTAGAGTAAGGCATACAAAGGGCTTCCAGCAACTTCTTGTATCTTGTTGCACCTGAGACATCATCATGCCCATCATCTAATAAGGCATTTTTCCCTAGGATAAGAAAAGCAAATTTAAGCTAACAGTAAAGTCTCTGAGAATACCCTGACATCTGAAACAATGAGAATTTGCTTCAACGACTTCTCTCTCAGTAGAGCTAGACAGAACTTTTTAATTTACTGCAGATATAAAATCTGATTTTTATATGAAGTATGTGCATTCAGTCTGGTCCAAAACACTTGTATGGCACATACAAACTTATATTTAACTTTTGTCTTTATTTCAACAAAAGTAAAATTAATTCCACCTTTTATCAGAAAAGTGTGAGCTAATCAATGCAGAAGCCATTTCCACAATTATTCAGTTTGTCCTTCACTAACCTGTATGAACAGACTGTCTCGGGCTAATCACATCAGAACAACCATGAGGAATATTTTTGAAGTATTTCAGCACTTCTAGTTCACCTGGATTCACATTAATGGAAAACCCTCCATGGAGTGGAGGACAAACCCCCTCAGAATGGAAGTTTGGTTCTGATGCACTGTCTGAGCAACTGGACACTTCCATATAAACAAAATATTTAGGCAAAGGACAACAGAAATGGAGGAACTGAGGTGTGGAAAAGCTGTTAACCATTCCACTCACAGGCAAAAGGGAGAAGAACAGAGACTTAGCAACTTTCTCTAATATGTGGGTCCTGTTCTGATTCTCTGTAACATCCTTCCACACCCCCAGCAGCACAGTGGAGGAGGAGCCTAATGCTATTATAATACTACTAAATACCGAGTGCTCATTTTCAAGGAAGCCATGGTCCACTTCCTCAGCTGTAATTCATCCTTCTTCCCACACTTCAGAGAAAGGTGGTTTTATTAAGTAGCATTTTCAATTATGACAGACACAAATCCAGGAGAAAGGCCTGTACTTGCATTCAGTTTTTTAACACACAAAACAGTGACTGGCAAGTATAAATACTATTATATAAGAAAACAAGTCACGCAAACCCTCTTCACTGTGAGGAGGGTTGAGACTGGGAGGGTTCACAGAACACTGAGAATGGGAAAAGGATCAAAAGCATACACAAACTGAAGAAAAAGGTGCTTTGAAGCTTTGTTTTCCTCCCTTTACAAGTCTATACTATGATATGGAGATAAAAGCCAGTGTGTGTGTGTGGGGGGGAAGGTCTTCACTCAGTATTTTTTCTAAATTAAATTCCACAGTTTTGTTTTTGTTTTAAAGAGTCATTTATAATTTAATACCTGTTTCAGGATTCTCAGATCTGTGGTGCTGTTAACACTGCACTTAATTGGCATTATCCATTTTAAAAAAGAAATTAAAAAGCAGCTCTGAACTCTGCTTCTGAGATGGAAGCACTGTCTCTGAACCAACAACGATTCCTGTCACTCTTGCTTTGCATCTTTCAAGGCCTGAAGTCTTTCTAAAAGAGGCGGATGGGAGTAATGCCACATTGAAAAGATCCAGTCAGAAACAGGGAATCCTAAATTATCTTTGTTTAGCTTGATCAAAGCAGAATATAGGTCTTTAGCCTTCCCAAGTTCCTTGGCAAATGCATCTGCTTGAAACTCAAATCGTCGGCTTAATACAGTCAAACAAAATGAGAGAACCTGTGGAGAGAAATACATTAAAAATTATTTTAAAATTCAGCTATCTGCAAGTTCCTTACAGTATCAGTAAATACTACTGTATCTTTCTTCCCACATCCCACACATCACTCTGGCTGTAGAACGATCTCACTAAGGTTTATCCAGGCCACACTTAGAATCATAGAATCTTTAAGGTTGGAGAAGACCTCTAAGATAATCAAGTCCAACCGTCGACCCAACACCACCATGTCTACTAAACCATGCCCCGATGTGCCGTGTCTACACGTTTTTTGAACACCTCCATGGTGACTCCACCACCTCTCTGGGCAGTCTATTCCAATGCTTGACCATCCTTTTGATGAAGAAATTTCTCCGAATCTCCAATCTAAACCTCCCCTGGCACAACTTGAGACCATTTCCTCTTGTCCTTTCGCTAGTTACTTGGGAGAAGAGACCATCACTCACCTCAGTACAACCTCCTTTGAGGTAGTTGTAGAGAGCAATAAGGTCTTCCCTCAGCCTCCTTTTCTCCAGACTAAACAACCCCAGTTCCCTCAGCCGCTCCTCATAAGACTTGTGCTCCAGTCCCTTGACCAGCTTCATTGCCCTTCTCTGGACATACTCCAGCACCTCAATGTCCAGCACCTCAATGTCCTTCTTGTAGTGAGGGGCCCAAAAGTGAACACAGCACTTGAGGTACAGCCTCACCAGAGCTGAGCACAGGGGCACAATCACACCCCTACTCCTGCTGGCCACACTATTCCTGATACAAGCCAGGATGCTGTTTGCCTTCTTGGCCACCTGGGCACACTGCAACACAGGGAGTCCTACCCAACAGAGCACTAAGCCTATTTATTAAAATGAGATACCAGACAAGAGCCCCTAGAAACTTCAAACTTTCCCCCCTAGTCAAAATAAAAATCATTATTATAATAGGAAAATACTTCAGCATCTATGTCTTGAAAACAATTTACCTCATTGTAAGGTGAAAAAATGAACTGGAAAATAATCATCAAGCCTATCAGCGTAGGCTGGGTGTCATAGAAACCAAATGCAGCAAAGAGTTCTTTTCGACCAATTAACACAGCAAACAAGAAGAAGCAGAGGAAGGAATTCATCTAGAGAAAGGAAACAACACTCTTGATTAAGACGAGTTTTTCATCTATGTCTAAAACATGGCCTATTCATATAACAGATTTGCAAAAAAATGCCACTGAAAAAAACCCAAAATAGCTGGCCTTTACATGCTTTCTGTAAATGCATACAGTAAAGAAACACTTATTATCTGTCAGTGAGCTAAAAAAAGTCTTAGTGAAGGAAGATGAAAATGCAAGAAGGCAAGATAAATGAGGACGGAGTACAGGGTAGAATCCACCTCCTTGGAATTAAGCGTAAGTTTCAAAAAGTTTAAAACCAAACAAAATGTGTCTGTGCTATGTCATACTTCTATTCCTGGAAACAGTCTACGCTTCCACTGTGCTTGCCTGGCTTTTCAGAGGCAAGAGGCAGGACCATGCCTTACCAAGTTTTCCAGAGAAGGCGATTAATACCTTTTCAATCCATTCAAGTGGCTGTTTAGTCTTTTTAGATTAATGTGGAAGGTCCCAGAACATTGTTTGTTATTGAAACACACAGGACAGAAAAAAAGAGGGATGGCTGTGACAACAAACAATCAACAGAAAAAGTAGAAGACATTGCAGAAGAATTTGTGTTCTGGAAGTGAAGATAAAATCTACCTATTGCAGCAAAATAATAGTATCTAAAAAGCGGATCCAAAGACAAAAGTTACATGAGTTAGCAGAGTGGCAAAAGAATCGTAATAGTTGCTAGTTAGTAGGGATCAACGCTGATGTCAGAAGTTGGAAAGTAATTGCCTTAAAGCAGAAAGCAAGAAGGACCACACTGAAGTTTTCAGTTGCATGGATAAGAAAAAGCCAGTGTGGAAACAGAAAGATAGAGATTTTCTTAAACAGGAGCTTGATAGTGGTGGTTACAGCCTGAAAAGCTTGTGAATAGCCTTAGAAAAAGAACAGAACGGCATTCCTGGAATGGTGCACACATCTCAAGAAATACATAATGGAGTTACGGAAGGTACATAGGAAGGCAGCTAAGAGAAACAAAAATAAAAAGGCTGGGAACTTGGAGAAAAGAAGGGTGAAGGATACCTGGAACAAGATAGATCTACACACCAAAGCATATAGTAGACTGCTGATAGTATTTTAACAGAAGGTAACATAGCTGTGCTTTGCAAATAGAAGAATTTGAAGAAAGAGGTTTGGGGGAGGAATTCCCTTGTATTGTGCAATGTCCAGAGGAATATCCATGAGTAAACATACCATTGGGCTCCTTTTAAAGGCAAGATTGAAGCAATCTCTAAAGATTGCCCAATGTTCATCCCCATTTGGGCATGCACCAAGAATGGCACAATAACGTTATTTACCAATAACGAATGCACAAGGTATGGAATACAATATAAAATAGAATGTCCTCCTGTGTCAGATTTCATAATCCTCAATCACATTCCTTCTCAGCCCTCCTAGGAACAAGACTGATAGAAACTCTCAGACACAGAGCTTTCTCAGAGATAATGACAAACACCTAAAAAAATGCAGGCAGGGAGACAGGATACCTCCAATCCTATCCCTACCACAGGGATGGAAATAGACCTCCAGAGAAGGCCCTGAGATTCAAACAGACAAGGAAGAAGTGTTACAGAGCAAGAAAAAAAGTGTCCCAACTTCAGAAGGCTACTGAGATAGATTAAAATGGCAGCAGACATGCTTTCTTAGACACTTTCTACCAACCAGATGGAGGAAGGAGGGGACAGAAAGGCTAGTGCACGTTCACTGTAGATAGGGCAAAGAAAAAAAAACAAAACAACTTTCTGTTGCAGAGCATAAGTATATTGTGCGAATGTACAGTTACAGATCTGGAAGCAGGCATTTGGAAATGGCAAAAATTACAGAATGCTGTAGGAAATCCACCACTTTATCATAACTTACCTGGCTGATGATAATATTTTTGACAGTGTGACCTAGTTTCCAGTGACCCAATTCATGACCAAGTACAGCCAGAACTTCTTCATTTTTACATCCTTGTTTCTTATTCTGAGGGAATAACAAAGCAGAAGTAATATCAGGTATGACTAAATACAACTGAATAAATTTCTTACTTAGTTTTTTCCTCAGTCACTTAAGTGTCCCTAGATCAGGCCATTCCCTTCTACCAGCAAATACACATACATAATTTCTTATTGAGCCTTTTTTCAATAAGGTACTTACAAAAAAAATAAACTTTTAAGTTCAACAAGATTTCTACCATATTCTACCTTATTTCTATGTATGCAGACATGCCTATGCAAACCTGGAGGAACGCTGGAAGATTTGCCTTCCAAACTCTCTCCTACCATCCCTTGATCTCATCCTGGTTATTTACTTAAGAAGAGGTGTTACAACGAAAGCAGACATTCAGAGCTACAGACTTTCAACAGAGAATTGAGAGCAAAGTCCTCTCCCTACTTCCTTCAACACTCAACGTGTAGCCTCCCTCCACTATTGTTCCTTTAAAAACAAATGACAACGTCCCTGTTCCCTGCAACAAATGTCGCATGCCTTAAAGCTATCATTAGGAGAGATGGACATCTGTACCTTCAAAGGTACATTAGCAAGTAAGAAGCAAGTATGTGTGCTTGTGTACCTGAGAACATAGCTGAAGAATCTGTTGAAATGGAACAAATTATTCTCATTGTGACTATAGCAGGTGAGCTCAAAATCCCCTGCTCTCATGACTGACTTCTGCAGTATGCCATACCAAACCATGGACGGAGAGAATTCTACCACCAACACAGTTACAAGAAACAGAAGCTGGACTGGACAACAATCTATATGTTGGCCTAACCCTAAGCTGCGTGAGGCAATTCTTTCTTCTCAGAATTACTCCTCCAGGCTCTTCAGAAAGTATTCCATTAGTTTTAACCATCTCTACACTCTCCTGAAGCAACAAAAACTGTTACAGCAGACTCTTGATGTGCAGCTCCACGTCAATGAGAAGGACAATGAAAGGCCATCATCCTGTTCTTGACCAGGGCAGGAGAGGATGCACATGTGGAATCTGTACGTGCATTGCACACCTGCATGCCTCTTGCACCAAAATTCTTACATGTAGTAAAAGGCACGCAAATGACACACTGATAGAAGCATTTCCTTCAAAGGGAAGCTTCTGTGTGGCAGTCTCAAGAGAAGGAACATGACCCTGAATGAGTCCCTTATTCAAACAATTACAAGGAAGGCCTATTTTTTTACATGCAGGGAACCAACGTATTTTTATAGAGATTGTGGATTTCTACAGTCTCTTTGGTGCTATCTGCACCACTCACACAGCCTCAGAAATTCCAATTAGTGTTGAAATCCTTAGGTTTGGGGTTTTAGTATCTCAGTCAGGACCTTTAAAATACATTAAGAAAACACACGGGAATATCTTGGTTGATGTCACCGCCACAGTTTTGGGGTTTTTGATAATGGGATGGCCTATACAGCACCAGTCATGCTGGCATCAGACGGGATTCACCTTTCTCAAAGGGGAAAAAGGGTCTTTGCCGAGGAGCTAGCAGGGCTCATTGACAGAGCTTTAAACTAGGCTTGAAGGGGCAGGGGGATAATATCAGGCTTGCCTGTAACAAACTGTGGGATGAGATGCCAAGGACAGAGGGATGGGGTGCCAGCAAGGGGCCTTGCACTGGATACACTCCAGCACACTTGAAGTCTTACAGAGATGAGCCAGGGGCTCTTGAGGTAAAAGGAACCATCAGGGAAACACAGGTAAAGTACCTCAAAGGAATTCCAGCCACTCCAGCCAGCCAGTCAGCTTCATGGGGGGCAACTTAAATGCCTCTATGCAAATGCACTTAACATGAGGAATAAACAAGAGGAGTTAGAGATGTGTGCATGCCTGCAGGGCTATGATCCCATTGGCATTACGGAGACGTGGTGGGATGGCTCGTATGACTGGAGCGCTGGGGTGGAAGGCTACAGACTTTTTAGGAAGGACAGGCAGGGGAGATGAGGAGGGGTGTTGCCCCCTATGTCAATAACAAGCTGGAGTTCATGGAGCTCCACCTGGGAATGGGTGAGAATCCAACCGAGCGCTTATGGGTCAGGATTAAAGGGAGCGCAGGGACAGGGAACACGATAGCAGGGGTCTGCTACAGGCCACCTGACCAGGGAGACCGAGCGGATGAGGCCCTCTGTAGACAGACAGGAGTAGCCTCACGTTCACAAGCCCTGGTCCTCATGGGCGAATTCAGCCACCCCGATTTCTGTTGGAGGGGCAACACAGCAGGGCACAAGCAATCCAGGAGGTTCCTGGAAGGCATTGATCATAACTTCCTTCTCCAAGTGAAAGAGGAGCCAACAAGGAGAGGTGCCGTGCTGGACCTTGTTCTCACCAACTGGGAGGGTCTGGTGGGGAAGGTGAAGCTCAAGGGCAGCCTTGGCTGCAAGGACCGTGAAATGGTGGAGTTCAAGATCCTCAGGGCAGCGAGGAGGGCGCACAGCAAGCTCACTACCCTGGGCTTCAGGAGAGCAGACTTTGGCCTCTTCAGGCATCTGCTTGGTAGAGTTCCATGGGACAGAGCCCTGGAGGGAGGAGGGGCCCAAGATAGCTGGCTAGAATTCAAGGATCGCCTCCTCCAAGCTCAGGAGCAATACATCCCAACAAAGAGGAAGTCAGGCAGAAATGCCCCGAGGCTTGCATGGATGAACAAGGAGCTCCTGGACAAGGTCAAACAAAAAAAGGAAGCCTACAGAGAGAGGGTGGAAGCAAGGGCAGGTAGTGTGGGAGGAATACAGAGAAACTGTCCAAGCAGCCAGGGATCAGGTTAGGAGAGCTGAAGTCCTGACAGAATTAAATGTGGCCAGGGATGTCAAGAGCAACAAGAAAAGCTTCTCTAGGTACGTCAGCGATAAAAGGAAGAGTAGGGAAAATGTGGGCCCCCTCCAGAACGATATGGGAGATTTGGTTACCCGGGATATGGAGAAGGCTGAGGTACTCCACGACTTTTTTGCCTCAGTCTTCACTGGCAGGGGCTCCAGCCACATCACCCAAGCCGCAGAAGGCAAAGGCAGGGACTGGGAGAACAAAGAACCACCCACTGTAGGAGAAGATGAGGTTCCAGACCATCTAAGGAACCTGAAGGTGTACAAGTCCATGGGACCTGATCAGCTGCATCCGTGGGTCCTGAGGGAACTGGCGGATGAAGTGGCTAAGCCACTCTCCATCGTATTTGAGAAGTCGTGGCAGTCTGGTGAAGTTCCCACTGACTGGAAAAGGGGAAACATAACCCCCGTTTTTAAAAAGGGACACGAGGAAGACCCAGGGAGCTACAGGCTGGTCAGTCTCACCTCTGTGCCCAGCAAGATCATGGAGCAGATCCTCCTGGAAACTATGCTCAGGCACATGGAAAATGAGGAGGTGATTGGTGACAGCCAACATGGCTTCACTAAGGGCAAATGGTGCCTGACAAATTTGGTGGCCGCCTTCTATGACAGGGTTACAGCGTTAGTAGATAAGGGAAGTGTGACAGACGTCATCGATCTGGACTTCTGCAAAGCATTTGACATCCTTGTCTCTCCAGTTTAGCGACATGGATTTGACAAATGCACCACTTGGTGGATAAGGAATTGGCTGGATGGTCACACTCAAAGAATTGTAGTCAACAGCTCGACGTCCAAGTGGAGAACAGTGACGAGTGGCGTTCCTCAGTGGTCGGTATTGGACCAGCACCGTTTAACATCTTTGTCAGTGATGTGGACAGTGGGATCGAGTGCACCCTCAGCAAGTTTGCCGACGACACCAAGGTGTGTGGTGCGATCATCGTGCTGGAAGGAAGGGATGCCATCCAGAGGGACCTTGACAGGCTGGAGAGGTGGGCCTGTGCAAACTGCATGAAGTTCAACAAGGCCAAGGGCAAGGTCCTGCACGTGGGTCAGCGCAATCCCAAACACATCTACAGGCTGGGCGGAGAATGGATTGAGAGTAGACCTGAGAAGGACTTAGGGGTATTGATTGATGAGAAGCTCAACATGAGCCAGCAGTGTGCGCTTGCAGCCCAAAAAGCCAACCATATCCTGGGCTGCATCCCCAGCAGCGTGACCAGCAGGTCAAGGGAGGGGATTCTGCCCCTCTATTCCTGCTGTCATGAGACCCCACCTGCAGTACTGCATCCAGCTCTGCGGTCCCCAGGACAAGAAAGACATGGAGCTGTTGGAGAGAGTCCAGAGGAGGCCATGAAAATGATCAGAGGGCTGGAGCAGCTCTGCTATGAGGACAGGCTGAGAGAGTTGGGGTTGTTCAGCGTGGAGAAGAGAAGGCTCCAGGAGGACCTTACAGCACCTTCCAGTACCTTAAAGGGGCCTACAGGAAAGCTGGAGAGGGACTCTTTACAAGGGCATGTAAACATTGTGACGCGGGGGACGAGGGGGAATGGCCTTAAGCTGAAGGAGGGTAGATTTAGATTAGATGTTAGGAAGAAATTCTTCCCTGTGAAGGTGGTGAGGCCCTGGAAAAGGTTGCCCAGAGGTTGTGGAGGCCCCATCCCTGGCAGTGTTCAAGGCCAGGCTGGATGGGGCTTTGGGCAACCTGGGCTAGTGGAGGCTGTCCCTGCTTATAGCAGGGGGTTGGAACTGGATGGGCTTTAAGGTCCCTTCCAACCCAAACGTTCTAGGATTCTATCTCACCAAGAAATAACATGATGAAAAACAAAGATGAACTCACTTTGGTTTTAGACTTTGTCTCCTCATTCTCACCATCTTCTCCTTCTGCTGGCTCTTTGTTCAATGCAGAATAATCCTCCAGGAGCGTGTCAAAGAGTACTATCCGCTTATTCTTGAAGAATCCATAGAAATAAGCATTGCTATGAGATGAACGCTTAGAACCTGATGGGGAAAATTTACATTAAAGACCATGATCTGAATAATCCCATCACTAAAGACTACACAATATTACATAGAACAGATTCTTCTGAAGGAATTCTCAAAGTTCCCAAATGAACAGAAGACAAACTCAAGCAAATGAGTTTGCAGGTTGAAGCATATTTTAAAACTATCTAAGTAATGATGATCTAATTTACTGACTCCAATAGATAATTTTTTTCATGTAACATGTACTCACTAAAATCACTAAAATCATAACAGCAGTCACGTGGAGATCTAATATCCAGAAGAAAAGCAATTTCTATTGCAATTTCAGGTTCAGAGTACAAACAGCAATCTGCACAGAACATGTGCTGCCTTCCTGGCAAAGGACTTGAGACGAATACATTTAGAATTCTTTCAATATACCAACAAATACGATTCGAAACAGTTAAGGATTAAGATATTAGAAACAGATAAGGAGAAGATGAAGAGATGAATTACAGATATCATCACCCTCTCTTACAGCAAAATTCTACCATTCCAGCTCTTTATGCCACCTCATACTGCTTTCAGCAAGGCAATAAAAACACCTCTGATCCTCACAGGTAGGGCAGAAAACAAAAACAAAATCTGGGAAAGTCCCTGAAATCAAGTTCAGAAGGGAGCAAAATGAGTAACAGCGGAAATGTCAAACAGTAATGTGCTCCATGAACATGGAAGTGGAGAGGAAGTGACATGGCAGCTGGCATGCTCCATGTTATATTCCATGACCTAAGAAGAGAGGATGAGAAATTCATTACTACAAAGTGAAAAAAATAACAGTCTCAAGTAGAAGGTATGAGTCCATCCAGCCATACCATAAGAAACCGTCCATGTGAACACTCCAAGAAGGAAATAACAGGTGTTTTTACTTTTCATAACTTTTTCAACTGTTTCTCCAATGATTTTGAGACAATTAATGGCTGAACTGCTATTAGAAAAGAGATAAAATACCTTTCCCCTCTGGTTTAAAGTTCTAAAATTGGAATCTTGATTGCTGCTTCTGTTTCTGACTGTGCTATGTATTTATATTCCACAGAGCCAAGGCAATGCTTCCAACAAGATCCCGAGTTAAGGCTGTACTTTCAGCTTTACTTTTCTGACTTCAGGGCAAAAAAAGGAAAATGGTACAGCCATTGACAAGTATTACAATAGCTGAGGAATATAAGCAACTGCCCTACTACAGCATCCACAATCAAAGCTAAAAATACATAAATTCAAAACAACAGTCTTTTTATTTAAAAAAATCTCACCTTCAACAACATACACCTTAGTCAATGGGAAGTCAATGCTCTTTGCCATTGTTTCAATTTGTTGCTTGAGCTCTCCCTCAGGAAGTGGAATGAATTTATCAAACAAAGGTGCGATATAATCCGCATAGATTGTAACAAGCACCTGCAAACACATATGGCTATTAAACACATGGCATACAAATGTGTGTTCAGTACTAAAGGTGGAGCACGAGTAAGTACAAAAAGAGGGCACAATTTCAGAAAAAAACACTTGATAAAGAAGAGTCCTGTATGAAGTGTGATCTATAGCAAGGCTCTCTATGGGTCATCCTATCTACAAAGACAACTACTTAGTCTGTTGACAGTCAGATGGGCAACAGCAAGATAGGGCTGGGTGCAGGTTAATCTACAATCTACAGTCCTCAGCAGAATTAGTGTAAACAGTGCTTTTGCTCTGACAGTTCATCAAACTGCAAAACACAAAGCCACTACAATAGCTGGGAGAGTGGTCTTATCAGTGACAGGCCATCACTTTCACCCACTTCCCTGATACTGGAAAGCTCTGAAGTTTTCAGCAGCAGAGCCGACTGAACCAGGAGATAGTCCCGCTTCTTCAAATTCCTGCTAACTTGCAAAGCCATGGTCTAAAATAAGTAAGAAATTTCATGTCCCCTATTTTCTTCCCCTTCTCCCAGTTGTATGCAGGGCTAACAAACTGCCCGATGCATCTGGTCCACAACAATTAACAGCCATGTCCCAAAAAAACCTACAATGCACCTGCATCTCTTCAAACTGGCAGCCCAGATGAGAAAGCCAGGACTGGAATAACACCGCGATGGGCAGGAAAGCTGAATGCCCTTCCCTCACACTCTGGACCTTCGCTAAGTAATTTTTATTTATTTATACTAAAGAAAAGGACTGGAAAAAAATTTAAGTTCTAGTTAGCAAAAAAGGAACAGGACATGAGATGCAAATGGACATCAACATTAACTTCGAAGTTATCTTGACAGCTTTTTTCCCACTGTAAACAAGTACCTTGACTTTTGTATCTGCACTGTTGAAAAAGTCCAATGAAATCTAAAACTAGGGAAACTGACTTTTCCAAAGTCATAGCAAGTGAAGACATCAATATGAAACACCACTAGAAAATAAAATTTATTTTCGTTACTGTAACTGTTAAGACAAGGGTTTAAACCTCTGCAGATATTTTACAGCAAGTGTAGAAGGGTATTTTATAGAGCAGAAATCAGCTGTTTCAGTCCAGACAAGTGTCTCAGACCATGTAGTATGTGTGGACTAATTTTAAGTTTTTATCTCTGATCTTTGTGTAATCCCTTGGTATCAGCAGGCATAACAGACTGGTAAAAGGATGCCACTGTAACTATGAAGACAGAGTTATGGAATGTGGAATTTTTCCCTAAAGAGAACTCTAAAGGGTAAATCTAACATCTCTTAAGGTTACTTTGCATGTCAAAGACTGTTCAAACCTACGCCTTAAGGCCTCAAACCATGATCAATACCCAGTAAAGCTGCAGTGACATTCCAAGACACCTGAAAAAATCACCAGTTGTCTGGACATGGACTTAATCCTCAGGGGAAAAAAAAAAAGGGGGGGGGGGGAAGGAGAGTGCCACTCTTTTTTTGCTATTATTATGTCTTGTCACATAATCTTTCAGTACAGATCCAGTACAGAAGTCTGTAGCTCTGACACAACACATTTTATTTTCTAGTTTTTGTTGTGTAAAACATAGGCCAACCCTTGTTTAGGAAAAAAATCTACATGGACAGCTCAATTAGAAGGGGCAGGCAAAGCAAAAATAAAATACTAGTTTATGATATGAAAGAGACAGAGAAAGAAAGGTGGTATCAGCTGAATACGTTCTGGTTCCCACCTTTAAATTTAGTGTCGGGTACTACTCACCTACATCTCTTCTTTCTACTAAACTTGCTTGATAAAGACTATAAAATGGACATTCAGAAAGTGCTCATATGAGATCATGCAACATGTTTTACTATATATGTTTTAAAGAAAAGATGGCAAGAATAAAAGCAGTCAATGACCGGTATAAAGGAAGCTAAGGAAAAAAATTTTTCACTTTTGGTGTATAAATGAGGGCAGGCCATTTCAGAAAATCCTGTATCTTCTCTCAGTCTTGAAACTACCAGGTTTTTTTTAAATTTCAGCTTAATCCTTCTTTGAAAAAGCAAGTCTTTAAAGCCTTTAAGACTAAAGACTTAAAATATGAACTGGATATCACATAAGGAACTAATATCGCCCCGATTTTGCAAATAATAAGGCTACACTAGACTAATCTGCAAGTATGGACTGTTTCACTCAAGTTGACAGAGCAGTAGCTCAAATGCTGAATTGTGATTTAAGAGTATACTGCTGATCAAAGCTTGAAAGAAAAAGAACATTTCCTTAAGCAGTACTTATCAGATTCTGCACAAATCTTTCTGTAACAGTCATTTCAATGCATGTGAACTGACATTTCTGAGATCTAACACTATGACTTTTCAGAATACATTCAGAGGGGAAAAAAAAGGGAAGATATCAGAGCATAAGGACATCTGAACTACAGAGAGCAGGAGCCAGCACAACAAAACAACAGGAAACACTGTACAAATTATAAATACAATATAAAATATATATTTTATTTATATAAAAGTATAAATAAAATTAAGCCAATAAACAAAAAAAGCTTGAAAACTCAAAATAATTGTATGCTAGACTTACCACATAAGTGGGGCACCTCTGCCACTATACTATTGTCATCAAATTCCTCAGAAACACATTGCTAGTAACTGCATTACGCCAGAATTAGTGGTTATACAGAAATTCACTAATTCACACAAGTTTTACTTCAGTTACATGTTAGGCATCAATGAAGCAAAAATTCAAGTAAGCAACAAATACAATTCAGATAAGATCTGTATCCCATAAAAACAGGATTATGAAAAGACTTCGCAGTCATGATTTAAATTTCTATGTTGCTGTGTCTGAGAAACATAACCCATAGCTGCATCAGATTTTCCTGCATTAATTGCAGTGACCTCCCATGTAGCATTACGATCATGTTTTTGTACAAATGTAGCCAGCCAATGCCTGTGCTTTAGAAAGGAAGCTGACAAATTCAAAGTCCAAGAAAGCTATAAAAGTGATCTGAATCTAGAAGCAGTGGAGAGAAGGAAAAGAAAAAAATAAAAAGCAACATTTACTTAAGTCATGAAAGGGAAGCTCAAGAAAGAAAACAATCATGATTTCCTACCCCAGGTATTCCTAAAAACATTCTTGCTAATGCACTGAAGTTCAACCAGAAAGTCTGAACTTGTCACAAGAATTAGGGATTTATTGACCCATTGCTAACATGGCAGGCTTTACTACATTACTGTAATGTAATAGTTCTTTTACTTGCTAAGGTGCTCTTTTAATCCATAATTGAATTAATATATACAACAGTATTTCTGTAATTTCTTCCTTGGATGAGCAATAATTAGTATATTGAGCAAAAAGACAGTAGAGCACTATGTTGAAATAGAAATTAAAAATACAGACATTGGAGCTTATAGTAACGATAGAAAACATCAAATCCCTACGATGTACACAAAAAGAGCCTTTTAATATAAGCCCTAAAAATGTCAGTTACCAATTAATTCAGTGTATAAAAGCAGCTATATAAGCAGAACCCAAAATGGAAATTTGCTACTCATCTCAGTACAAAGCAATGCAATTGAAAATTGGTGCTTGACAACCTGTAAGAAAAGCTCAATGGAAACATTACTGACCAAAGCACATTCTGCCTTATCTTGCCAAACTGCTGGCAGTTGTCCTTGTGCCCTTTCTATATTTAAGAAAAAAGGAAAACCTATCACCACATAGTGCTGTATTTCCAGTGTCTAGTCTAAAGCTTTTTGAATGCTTATTTTTCAATTGATGAAGATACTCCGATATTAAATAGACAACATATAAGATATCACATTAATGTGGACAATTAGTATGAGCTATTATTCCTGAGTAAGTAGGAAGACACACTGTTAAAGTTTGTAGACACTAAAATTCCCAGGAGATTTTTCTCCATTTCCTTTCAGTTATGTTTTCATACCTCAGCACACTGAGCCATGCAAGTAAGCTAGCATTTGGAAGAAACCCATATTCTCATACTCACCAAGGAAACAACTAATGTGAAGAGCCAGGCATAGATGAAGAAGTAGTCTCCCCCTATTTTAATAATGTAAAGCAGAAGGGACGTCACTGGCAACAGAATACATTGAGTCACGATAAACTTCTTGATAGCATCCTTAAAAAAAAATCCCAGCGTCTGTAAAGAAAGCATATCAGTGATATTTTCAATGTAAATATTGATGTGCCACAGTGATTAATGAACTGATCCCTTCAGTGGATGCACAGAAACAAAAAAAGACAAATCGCTAAACAGCAATACCAATGTGATAAGGCAATCAGAGTCAGTTAAGAAAAGGTGGAAGAACCTTTTCACCTCCTCTCCTGGTAGCTGTGGCTCTTTACATCCACAAAAACTCCGAATCCATGCAGAAGCACTCTTCCTTAGTAAGATCAGACCCAAACCCTTATTTTGTGTTGCACATATATACTTCATTAAAGGAGGAAAGAAAAATTTAAGCTTATCTGTGCCTTAATTCTGTTACCAATCTATACTGTAGACATTACGGGATTTTTAGAGAATAGGAAACTCTGAAAGTAACATAGCTACTGTAAAATATTTTGTCTTTGAACAGTTGCCTTCATTCATCTTAAATTTGAGTTACCACTAAGCTGACTGTCTTAACTGGAAATATATAGAAGTCCCATTAAAGATTTTTAGATACACATTAGGCATTTTACTCCAAGCTTCCACTGACATACAGCTACTTACTCATGTAGCTGTCTCAGGTTTTAAAATCAGCATAACTTTAATAGAAGTAATAGAAATTTCAAAGACCTCTACCTGAATGAATCTGATCTAGTGACTCTGCAACATGATTAGACACCCAACTAGCTCTTTTGGGAATTGCTACCTCAGTACTTAACAGCTATCTGCAAGGCACAAAAGTAAAGGGGTTATTATGTAAAGATCATTCCCAATAAGGTTGTATTAAAAAGCCCACACTACGTTAAAGATATGGAACTTGTCTAGAGAAAAAAATCCTCATTTTCAGCAAGCCACTGCCATGGATGAAAGAGTCTATCTGAAGATCATTTGAGAATCATTGCTAGAAATTTCAAAGTCTGGACTGGTACCAAGCGTGAATTTGGCTCATTCAAAGGACCTAGCCCATCAGTCTGAAATGGAAGACGAAGATTTGAGTGTGTTTGTAAGACATCTGATATCTCAAATTGGATTGGAGCTGGACTCAGCCTTCAGTTCCTGGCATGAAGACCACTGCAGTGAAAAAACCCCCTTGTAAAAGACATCATACAGGTCGCTCAGTCAAGCACTTAACAATGCCCACAGCTATCAGTGCCAATCTTTCCTTTTCTCATTTGATTAGGCACAATGCTTGCACTGACAACAATGAAGTACCCAGAGAGCACAGCTCCAAGAAGAAAATGTTCAAAGGATATGTCCAGAATCCTCCTTACCAAAGCATTCAAAGAAACCACATGGATTCTGCAAGCTCTCAAGACAGTTTTAAAGAAGCCCATGCTGCTAAGTTCAGTATTTGACCCTCTGCTTCTTCTGCACAGAGGTAGGGCCTGATCAAGTCAAGCTTTCCACCCAGTCTGCCAGTTTGCTCTAATTCTAGTGCTTTACAAGTCCCAATACTGACAGTCTTTGGACTTTTGTGTCCTGGACATAAAGGGCTTGCAGATCTGACACCAAGATGGAACTTACTCCTCACTAAGGTAGGAGAAACAATCAAAGTGCAGGCCTGATGTGACTACTCAGGACTGACATGAGCGACGACAGTGTAAGATGGCTTTTCATGCGTATTTAAGGATTCTAAATGCCAAAAGGATGTCTAGGTTAGGCCAGGGCATAAGCACGTTGCAAGAATTAGGACTTTGCCAGCCCTTACAATTTTTGAAGACTACAGAACTGAAGTGATAGCCAGAGAACAAACAGAATACATCAAATAGATGAAAAGATTGCTTGACTCATGCTCTGGAAATATGAAATCATAGAATCATTTAGGTTGGAAAAGACCTTTAAGATCATCAAGTCCAACCGTTAACCCAGCACTGCCAAGTACACCACTAAACTATGTCCCTAAGCGCCACATCTACACGTCTTTTCAGTACCTCCAGGAATGGTGACTCAACCACTTCCCTGGGCAGCCTGGTCCAGTGATTGACAACCCTTTCAGCGAAGAAGTTTTTCCTAATCTCCAATCTAAACCTCCCCTGGCACAACTTGAGGCCATTTCCTCTCATTCTATCACTTGTTACTTGGGAAAAGAGACCAACACCCACCTGGCTACAACCTCCTTTCAGGTAGTTGTAGAGAGTGATAAGGACTCCCCTCAGCCTCCTTTTCTCCAGACTAAAAAAGCCCAGTTCCCTCAGCTGCCTCTCACAGGACTTGTGCTCTAGACCCTTCACCAGCTTCATTGCCATTCTCTGGACACACTCCAGCACCTCAGTGTCCTTCTTGTAGTGAGGGGCCCAAAACTGAACACAGTACTCAAGGTGCGGCCTTGTAGACTTGGAACAGAAAGTACTGTAGACAACACCATCTGGGTCCAAAAGCACAAAAGAAATCTTATGCTCTGGCATGAAATCGCTAATGATGTGTCCCAGATTGAAGTTCCTCCCAAAAAGAAAATCTGATCTCCAGAGAAACTGATAATGAAACAGCTTAAACTAAGTTGGTGAGAGAAATTAAAAAAGCCAGGGCTTTTTAATTTTTTTCATTTGTACTACAGAAGTACAAATGAAGAGCTGAATTATCTAATTTAGTAAAGGCTGATACAAGAAAACAATAAGCAAAACAAAATGAGGACAAAAGAAATTTCTTGGTTTTATCTGTTCAGTGCCCCTGTAAAGCAGTGATCCAGACTTTTCAGGAAGGGCATATGAAGGGCAAAGACTAGTCCAAAAATGAACAGCTGATATATGAAATGTTCTTTATTCTACTTCTAGAATACACATTTCTCTTTGCTTAGAGGCACAGGCTCATGCAGAGACACTGTGGTGCAGCATGGGTACTTCTGCAACAGTCACAAACTGTCATTGGTCTTATTTTTATGCAGTGCAAGTAGAAATGTTCCTAAAACTAATGATCTTTGGCACAGATATGGACATACCAGTTCATCTAACCAACCAAAACCTACTGAAGAAGTTAGGTCAGTATAAGTGCTAGCCACAATACCTGTTGATTGAAGCCATGTTTCTCTTCTATGACGAATGTGTTATATAAACTCCATGGGAGACCAGTCACTGCACTGAAGAGTGTTGCAAGCAGCAGAAATACCAATGACTGAACAATCTAAAAAAAACCAAAACACCAAAAACAAACAAACAAAAAAAACAACCAACAAAACCCAAACTGATATTTACTGACTTGTACTAAAATTAATATTCCAGGTGTTAAAAATGGATTTTATGTCAGTGATGAAGCTAGATAAATTCACAAAAATAACATGTTTGTGATGATTAGATTACTGATCACTGGAATAGCTTACTACGTTAAAGACAGAAAAAAAATATACTGTTGAAACAGATTTAAATAAAAGCTAAGGATTTGGGACAAGAATTTGCATAGTTGCTTCAGCACAGCACAAAGACAACGTAAGCAGTAGCCTCAAATTTCTTACCCTTTTACTGTGCAGGAAGATCATAACTAGGATTAGTAAAAAGACAACACCCAAACAAAAAGCCCCCAAAACCCCAACCCACCACCTCCTTTGACTCAAGTAGCTTTGACACTTGTGTATTTTTAACATACAAGGCTATTTTAATTAGTAAACTAATTTAAAAGTCACATACTGTTATCAGTTCTCAGACTCACCTAATCCAATGATTCACAATTGTTCACCAGAAAATATCTGTTATTTTTACTACATTGTACCTGTAGCTAAAACCCACTTTAAGTAAATGCAAGCTTAAAAATAAAAATTTTTGTAATAGTACAGGTCGTGGACCAGAAGTTTTCACTAAAATTTGAAGACTGCTTACCTCATATTCTGGTCCAAACCCAGCACGACCAGAGATCTGACCAGACACATTCCAGAGAAAAGGAATTCCTCCACAGAGAAGAATCATCTTGAAAACAAAAACACATACCACAGAGGCAATATGAAACAGATTGTCATCTTATTCTACTAAAATTTCAGCATGACAAGGACCTTTTAAGGGTGAATGAGAAAAGTTTTAGAATTAGACTTTTTGTCCCTCTCTGATCTTAGCAGTGCATAAAGAAAGCCTGGAATATTTGGCAGTGGTTCATTTTCACTTTACAGGAGTAGCGAGCAGGTCTAACACAGCATCTCCCCTTCAATTAACTTGCTAAGTTAATGAATCATACTTCTACCTACTAAAAGCAAAATGTTGCGACACTGCCATCCAATTTCATCGACTTTGGCCACAACAGCCTATTTGAAGTCCAGGCAGTTCCCAAAGCCAATAAATGATGCAGTTTATGCTCTAAGGAAGTGGCAAACCCAGACAGTAGCGGCCACCTCAGTTTAGCTCTGCTGGAATCTGATAATCCCAGGACAGATTCTGAGAAACGGGAAGACGCAGCTCAACATCACAGAAAGGAGCAATAACTCATCATCACATACATGTAGACAAGAACCTGCGTGTACCTTACACATCAGGGGTATCAGCTTAATTGTAGAATAGAATCATAGAATCATTAAGATTGGAAAAGACCTTTAAGATCATCAAGTCCAAGTGTTATCTTAACGCTATCCAGTCCACCACTAAATCATGTCCATAAGCGCCACATCTACATGTCTTTCAACACCTCCAGCAATGACAACTTAACCACTTCCCTGAGCAGCCTGTTCCAATGCTTGATAGCTCTTTTGGTGAAGAATCCAATCTAAACCTCCCCTGGCACAACTTGAGGCCATTTCCTCTTGTCCTATCACTTGTTACTTGGGAAAAAGAGACCCCCAACACACACCTGGCTACACCCTCCTTTCAGGTAGTTGTAGAGACTGATATGGTCTCCCCTCAGCCTCCTTTTCTCCAGGCTAGAGAACCAGGAACAACTTCAGTTCCCTCAGCTGCTCCTCATAACACTTATTCTCTAGACCCTTCACCAGCTTCATTTCTCTTCTTTGGACACGCTCCAGCACCTCAGTGTCCTTCTTATAGTGAGGGGCCCAAAACTGAACACAGTATTCAAAGCGTGGTCTCACCATTGCAAAGAGCACAGGGGGACGATCACTTCCTCAGTTGTGCTGGCCACACCATTTCTGTTGGCCTTCTTGGCCACCTCGTATTCAGGCGACTGTCAACCAACACCCCCAGGTCATTTTCCACCAGGCAGCTTTCCAGCCGCTCTTCCCCAAGCCTGTAGCCTTGCCTGGAGTTGTTGTGACCCAAGTGCAGGATCCAGCACTGAGCCTTTTTGAATTTCACAGAATTCGCCTCAGGAATGAGGAATGCATGAAGTAGCTGTTTGAAATCTAATGAGCAATAATGGCCTGAGTTACAACCATACCATTGCCGCAGCCTTCAGACCAGAGGTATTTTCCCTGTTAGGAAATATGCTGCAGCCATGACAGAGAAATGGTATGTAGGAAAAGGTTTGTACATTATGTCTTTTTATTATTAGGTTGATCACAGCAAGTGGAACAAGCAGGCAGGTTTTTTTGGAAACAGAACCTTTTCTTTAAGTCTGAAGTGAAGCCAGCAGACTTCAGTACAATTTAAGAAGATGCATAATCAAGTCTAGAGGTGTTAGAAGCAGCAGACAGAAGAAGATCAGAGTGAGCTGGATACTCAGTGTCTCTGCTAAGTCCACGGTAAACAGCTGGAAGTTCTCAATGTTTCACAAGCTATTGTCTCAAAAAACAATCACCCTCATTGTCTATCCCATTTGGAATACTGCAAAGGTAATGACTGCTTTATCACTCAAAGTGCTCCCAGCTGCTAATTCAGCTCTGAACTTTATTTCAAGCTTGTATTATCTTACAAGCATTAAGGTGGACATTACCGACCCGAAGCAGCTTTATATGCCTCCAAGATTGTCTATTTTTTTAGACCAGTTAGTGCAGGTGGGAAAATGCTACTACCTAGGGTTTTTTTCTGATCTTTTAAACATACCAAATAAAGGCACCATAAGGATGTTTTCCAACTCTCAATTTTCCAAGAAAACCTCTTGCCCTGGGATGACAATGGATTGGGGTGGTTGGAGGTGGAATTTCCATTCAAGTGTAACTTTCCCGTTGCAGGAACAAAAGGGAAGATAAGAAGTGTGTTAACAACGAACACAATTTTAAAAGACAGGAATTCTAAACACAAGGGCAGCAGAGAGGACCAGCTGTGGAGATCTTCCAAAGCTCACAGCTGACCATGATATACTTGCCTTACATCACTCCAAATGGGACCTGAGTGCTCAACCACAAACACAAATTTTGTGACTTTAACATAAAATTCATTAAGGAAATCCTACAAATGGCAGCTTTTCAAAAGTCCATGGCAATGCTGCAAAGAAGGAAGTGCCCGGCCAATGCCCAGCACCAAGAGATGTAAAACAATCTACTGAACTCAATGAAGAAACTCTGCTGCAGGGGTGACTGGGTATCAGTGATACTATATGATTGTAGATTATTTAGCTCTAGCTAAATAAAACTTCTATTAACGGAGTCATAATGAAGAAACGAGATGTAGGAGCCACTGGACTTGCAAGTGTTACCTTGCTTCCACAAAGCTCTGCAACCTCTGTAGTAAATCTGTGAATGCAGTCAAAGCTTGGACATCTAAGAGCTTGCAGGTCCAATAGCAACCCTCCTGGGACAGCTCACTCCCAATCCCAAAGTCATGAAGTTCTGGGATACAGAATCGCAAGACCACAACCCATCAAGTCCAAGTAGGAACACTAACTTCTTGTTCAGAAGATGAAAACAACTGATGATACTAGTAGAATATGGGCATATTGTATCTCAGCTGACTGCTCTGAGACGAGCGCTCAATTAATTAACTGCGAGCTTTAACACACATATTCCATGTTTTTTCCTTGGCTTATGTTCATCAGTGTCACTGCAACACAAAAAGCAGAGCGCTGCAACCAACTTGATAACAGCAGCAGCAGCTTCCCAGCTGTCTATCACCACCACAGTTGAAACAGTGGAACAACATATAAGCTAAGACGCCTGACTTAGTAACTGGTTTTGACTGCTGCTTAGGAAGCACCAGCATACTTTGGGTTTTGTGCCTCAGCTGTGGAAGACAACTGGATGCAGTAATTTAACAGATCCATCAGCTGCCAAAATCATTGTGGACCTGTTATTACAGAAACAGAGACAGAATAGAAAGAAAAGGTCATGAGAGAAAGCAAAGGCTGTGCTTTTCCTACACCGGCACAATCACAGAATGGATTGCGTTGGAAGGGACCTTAAAGATCATCTGGTCCAACCCCCCCCTGCCAAGAGCAGGGACATCTTTCACTAGACCAGGTTGCCCAAAGCCCCATCCAACCTGGCCTTGAACACTTCCAATGATAGGGCATCCACAACTTCTCTGGGCAACCTATGCCAGTGCCTCACCACAAAAAATTTTTTCCTTATGTCTAATCTAAACCTACCCTCTTTCAGTTTGAAACCATTGCCCCTTGTCCTGTCACTACAGGCCTTGGTAAACAGTCTCTCTCCATCTTTTTTATAAACCTCCTTTAAGTATTGAAAGGCCACAAGAAGGTCTCCCTGGAGCCTTTTCTTCTCCAGGCTGAACAACCCCAACTCTCTCAGCCTGTCTTCTCTAGACAGCTGCTCCAGCCCACTGACCATTTTTGTGGCCTCTTCCAGACCTGCTCTGACAGGTCCATGTCCTTCTTGTCCTGGGGACCCCAGAGGTGGATGCAGTACTCCAGGTGGGGTCTTACGAGAGCAGAGTAGAGGGGCAGAATCCCCTCCCTCGATGTGCTGGCCATACTTCTGGTAATGCAACCCAGCATATGGGCTTTCTGGGCTGCAAGCGCACATTGATGGCTCATATCCAATTTTTCATCCACCAGTACCCCTAAGTCCTTCTCCACAGGGCTGCTCTCAATCAATTCATCCCCCAGTTTGTACTGATACTGGGGACTGCCCCAAACAAGCTGCAGGATCTTGCACTTGGCCTTGTTGAACTTCATGAGGTTTGCACAGGCCCACTCCTCAAGCCTGTTGAGATCACCCTGGATGGCATCCCTTCCCTCTTGTGTATCAACTGCACCACACAGCTTGATGTCATCGGCAAACTTGCTTAGAGTGCATTCAGGCCCACTGGCTATGTTGTTGATCAAGATATTAAATAGTATTCATGCCAGCATGGACCCTCGAGGGACACCACTGGTTTCCACTTGAACATTGAGCCATTGGCTATAACTCTTTGGATGCAGCCAGCCAGCCAGTTCTTTATCCATCTTGCAGTCCATCTGTCAAACCCATATCTCTCCAATTTAGCAGCTAGAATGTTGTGGGGGACCTTAACAATAGTTGGTCTGGGTAAAGATATGCACAGACTCCTGATATGGCTCTCTGTTTAGCAGGGTACCAAATTCAGTGGCAAAAGAGGTTCATTCCAATATTGTATACATATATTTTCCTTAAAAACAAGGGAAGTTGTTTTGGCTAAAGCTCTTGAAATCAAGATAAAGCTTCAGAACCTTTTGTTTTGTTGCACTTGCTAGGTTGTACCATCTTGCTCTGTCTTCTAATCCACTGTTGGAGGATAGCTTCATTTTTCAAATGAAATACTGCCTCTAAAGCCAGTCAAAACCACAGAAGCTTTTCAAATTCACGTGAAAATTGTCTTGAGTTCTACTTACTGTATCAAAAATCCCTACAGGAAGAGTATCAGCTATACTGACATGTATAACATTTTTAGAAGTTCATACAAAATGAAACAATGTACAGGTTAGGCTGCACAAAAGAGATCAGGAAATGCAAAATTTAAGAGGGGTCACAATTCTTAAGTACTGGTTTCGCACCATAGTTGTGCGGTTACACGACTTACACTATTATTTTCATTATATTTTATAATTGACCTTTTTGCTTCCTTAAGTTCATCATGTAGTAGATCATACTCTAATTATATTTTGCAATGCCAGGCATTTCAGGATTCCTTTATGACCCAGTTGTGCTGCTGATGAGTGGTGCATTTCAGCATTAAGTCAGAAAAGGTTTCTCTTAAGACTGTAGATCACACATGTAAATACTCTGTTCTAACTCAATGACTCTGTTTTTTCATATATGCGAACATTAATTGCCCAGTGTAATTGTTCTTATACTTAAGAAGTATCCATTGGTACTCCTCCTGTTCTCACAGTCTTTTCTTTCTACCTTCTACTTAAATTTTATCTAAAAATGAAAGTAGTTGCATCCCTCCAAACACAGGAAAAGGTCTGTATTTGTAACAATTTAAAATAATTCTAATGTTGCTTAATTATTTGGCAGTGGAAACAATAATAGGTCAGCTGTGCCACTAAAACATAATAATATGAGTTGTAGTTGTGCAGTATGACTCAGCACTGCATAGAGAAGTTATGTGCTGTCTGAATAATTCCTCTTTTTATATGGCAAATACAGCCACAAACAAGAATCCTAGACCTTTAAAATTTCAGGTTTTGACATAAGATGTCAGAATGCCAACAGTGCAGCTGCACAGGATCAGTAAGAATCAAAGTATTTCACAGTTTAAGTACACGAAAAGAATCATATGAATGCTAGATCAGCTCAGGTACTTACAGTGCCCTCAACCTCTGAGTACAGGCCTGACCAAAAGCTGAAAGTACTTTTGTCCAGCTGATAGAGACGAGATTTTTCGAATGTTTCTGAATCCATGATCTGTCCTAATTCCCATGGTACATGTGTTGTTGTTCTATACACCCGTCTCTGAAAAATTGAAAAAGAAACTTCAAGTCTACATCCAATATTTTTAAGGAGATAAATAAGATTTAAAAGTAACACATAATATGATCCCAAGGGATTACCCCAGAAAGTTTATAAAAAAGCAAACTCACAAAATAACAAATATTCCTAAATTCATGTTTTCTATCAAGTTCCAAATACAAAACTGAAGCATAATTAATATGTTATAACCAGAAATTGAGTTGCCTACTTAGTAATTTATTTCCAATATAGTTACTATATAAAGATGACACAAACTCATTTTTCCACAGGATATGACTTAGTGCACCACAATAACAAATAAGCAGAGTTTGAAATTAAACACCAGATCCACCCATGCAAATCATGCAACTTCATCAGAAAACACATCTGATGCAGCCGCATAAATGAGGTGCTATTTCATTTTCAGTAGAGAAAACACTTTAAAACTTTTGAAGACCAGAAATCTTTATTCCATCCACTGCCTTATCTTGTTTTGTTATATTTATCCCTTCTCAAAGGAAAAGCTTCTACCCTTTGCCCCTTCAAAATACATTCTTCCTCTGACCGGAGTATTGGGCTGGCAGTCTCAGTGATGGCTTAGCTGATTGAATGGTTCACCAGTATACAGCATCGCTTCCTGTCCTCCCAGCAGCATTATTCCCAGCTATGCTGGGTCTGGCTCAGACAGAGTTAATTTTTTCATAGCTATCTGCACAGTGGTATGCTTTGCATTTGTGGCCAAAGCAGTGCTGATAACACACCAGTGTTCTGGCTACTGCCTGAGAGTGTCAAGGCTTTCTTTCTCTCTCTTCCCCAGCAAGCAGGCTGGGGGTGGACAAGAGGCTGGAAGGCAACACAGCCAGGACAGCTGACCTGAGCTGACCCAAGGGATATTCCATGCTGTATAAAGTTATACTCAGCAATAAAAGCTGAACTAGAGATAGAAGAAGGGAGGAGGGAAGAGGGTTTGACTTCCAAGGTGGCTGTTACCTGGAGACTGGCCAGGCATCGGCCTGCTTGTGGGAGGTGGTGAGAGATTGCCTTTGCAGTACACATGGGCTTTTCTTCCCCTCTTCCCTTCACTTATTAAACTGTTTTTACTTCGACCCATGAGTTTTCTCATTTTTGCTCTTCTCGTTCTCTCACCTGTCCTGGGGGAGGAGTACCAAGCTGCTGGGTGGGTGCTGGGCTGCTGGTTACCCCACCCCACCTGTACTTTTCATAGTACTTACATAGTAAGTACTTACTTTTCACTGTACTTACATAGAAGATCCTTCTATGAACTCAGTGAGCATCCCCACCATCCCGCTAAAACAAGCAGGGTTCATCTGAGGGAGTGCGGCCGGTCCACACATCAGCCGTGCTCCAGAGCAAGGGCAAGTGTGAGCACAGGCACAGAGCGGGGCAGGACCCCGGTCGGCAGAGCCGCCGAGAGCTTTGCCATCCGGCTCTGAACCCCCACACGGGGTACGCAGACGAACACAGCAAGTCCTTTCCCTGTCAGGGGTACGCAGACGAACACAGCAAGTCCTTTCCCTGTCAGACCGCCCTCACAGCCTGCCGGCGGCAAACCACTTCCACCTACAGGTCGCGAGCGAGCAGGGCTGATACCGCGCCCCTGCCCCGCCGTCTCGGCCGAGACAGGGCCAAACCCTCCTCAGGCAGCCGACAGACTAAGCCGGCCTCCGCGCCGCTCGGCCCCGGCCCCAGCGTGGGGCTGCGCCGCTCCGCGCCGAGCCCGCCGCCCCCCACGTGAGGCGAGGCCGGGCCGGGCCGGGCCCGGCACAGCCCCCGGCCCGATAGCACCTGTCCCCGCCGGAGCCCCCGCCGACCTGCCGATGCGCCAGAAAAGCCTCCCAGAGGTAGACAGCCCAGGAGAAGAGCAGCACGGAGCAGAAGATGCGCTTCTCGGCCGGCAGCTCTGCCCACACCTCGCCGGGCAGCGCCATGGCTCCGCGCCGCTCCCGCGCTTCCTTCCGCCGCCCGCGCTGCGGCGCCGCCTGGCGCCCGGAGGAGCCGCGGGAAGGGCGGGGCCGGGCCGGGCCCTGAAGGGAGGCGGACGGGGAGGCGGTGGCTCTGGCTGTGGGGGACGGGCAGCGGCCAGGCCGCCATGGGATGGTGTCGGGCTGCCCTGTCAGCTGGCCTCTGCTGCCGCGGGGCTCCTCCGCCGGTGCACGGAGCCCCGCCGCAGAGAGGAGAGGAGAGGGCAGGGCAGGCAGGCTGGGGCGGCCTTCCTTCAGGAGCCGCGGGGTGGGGGGCGGGCTCCTGTCCCGAGGGAGCGGCGGGAGGAGGTAAGGTGGCCGCCCCGATTGACGTCCCAGTCAGAAGCCCGCAGGACTGGGCCAAGTCTGCTCCTGGGAAGGCCTCGTGTGAGGGGAAGCCTGGCGAGGAGACCCCCCCCCCGGGGTAGCTCCGGCGGACACTTAGATAAGGTGGAGGAGAGCTGTTAGGAGCTGCTGGTGGTACTGCGAGGCATCGGTGGCAGGCATGCAGGGCACCTGCCAGCGTGTTCGTGCTGGATGCCTTACACTGCACAGAAGCCTCTCCTGATGCTCAGTGCAAAGATGTAGGGACTGATGTTATGGAAATTCCCTAACTATTATATCAAACAGTCTTTATAGTGTATTAACTTTGTTAATATATACATTAGTTCACTACAATGTGATGAGGTAGTGAAATTTTACTGTAGACTTTGGTATTGTTCATGCTTAAGTAAAACAAACTAACCCACAGTCCACTCCTGGAAATAAGGACTTTGCTTCTTGAAGGCTTAGAGTTGTCCATGAAGGATAAAGGATGCCCCTGGACAGCCCTTGAAACCCTCCCAGCATCGTCTGGCGTAGCATCTCAGTACCATCTGGAGGTCAGTAACTCAAGGAAATTTTCCACCATTCTTTGCTATTTGATAGTTTCTACTGGTTCCTGCTGCTGCTACTGAGCAATCCTTGCCCGCATCTATTTACATCTGCCATTCTTCCCAGTATTGCACAACATGAACTTACATGCTATAGCTGAATTACCTTTCCCAAACACAATGTTGCTTCTTCTCTGTTCATACTCCCTCCTGCACACCCTGCTCCCCAGTAAAACTAAGAATCTCAGCAGAATGTCTGCTTAGATAAGCAGGGAGTTTCTTAGTGACCTAAAATGCAAAAGAGTAAACGCCTGACTGTCATACAGCTCCTCTCTGTTGCTTTAGCATACAGCTTAAAGGGTGTTCCTTTATTATTGAATGGGTGCAATTTTTGCTACTGAGACCAGTCATCGCTGTTTTGTCAAGAGCTCGCAGAGGTTTCTTTCCTCACTGCTTCTACAGAAAAGGTCTTCCAGAACTGCTTTAATAATTTGCACCTTTTTTCTCTGATTTCCAGTACAGTGCTCCTGTTGATTTGCTTTGTGCAATGCTCTCTCTAAGCTCACACAGCTTCTCCATGTTATGTGAGACGAAGACAGGAGAGGCACTCCTCCTCCGCATGCATTTCCTGACCAATCCAAGGGCCATTATTTTCATCCACTAGACTTTTCATTCCCCAGGTACTGCAGCCTGTACGCAAGATGTTTAAATTATTTTTCTTCAGTACAAGTTACCCAGACTGTGCACAATAATGCATATAAAGCCTCACTAGTACTTGTCCAAATCCTTTCCCAGCCACACTAAGAGAAGGGAAATACAAAAATTGATACTGACTAAACTAGTATTTGACTGGTTTTCTCCCTGGTATATATTGCAAGCAGTCCCTTGACTCTCCTAACAGCTGCTGTTTTTCTCCTTGCAATGCAGTAGTATCGACTCTGATTATACTAATCTCTGTTAAGTCCTTTCTAAAATACAGCAGGCTGGCACAACACATGTTCCGTAAAGTCATTTGTTTGGCTGCTTGCTCTGGGACTCCCCATTGCAGACAGACAGATATTGCTGCCAGGGAATCCCCAGAATGTGGGTTCTTTCCTTTTTAAAAACAGAGAAGACTTCAAGGTAATTGACCCCTCCTGGTCAAGCCACCAAAGATCTGCCACAGAGACAAGAAGCTGCTACAGACCATCCCCGGAGATGAGCTGCGATAGCAATAACTTTGTACACAACAGTCATGTGAAGGACAGGATAGCTTATAGTGGAAGAAACTGGGGGTAGAAAGGACTGTTGCAGAGCACAGCCAGGCATGTTCACATTAGGAAGGCTGTGATTCCAGAGTCTGAGCTGTTACTTTTTTGGAGATTCCATTCTCGCTCAGTAAGCAAGGACCTGCACTTCTAGGTAAGGATACAAAGCCTGAGTTTACTCTTGTAAAGGAAGACAAGATGGATTATAGTTCAGGAGAAAAAATAGGAGTACAGACACCAGAATATAGAAGAGGGGAAGCTTGCTTGAAGGACTGGGATAGGGAGTTTGGGAAATTGGGGTAATGAGAGATATCACCATACTAGAGGTGAACAGCAGGCCTGAGCAAGGATGCAAGGGCATACGAATGGGATACAAATCTCTCAACATAAACTGTAGCCCCAAAAGCATTAATAACTTGTATCTTTGAGTTGCAGCCCTCTTTCCTTGCACTGTAATGGCAGAAAGATACTTAACTGTATGTTACTGTTGCTGGGTTTGTTTTCCAACGTTTCAAGGAGTTAAATAGGGAAATACTGCCGTGGGGAGTCAGGAGAGCAGAAGGGCTCAAGGGCACCAGCTGTAAACTTTAGGGAAGGGGGAGAACAGGTTTAGCACCTGACAGGGACATAAAAAGGGAAGGTGGTTTCATTAAAGCCTCCCCCGCTTTCTGCCATAGCTGTGCTCAGATTCTTGACAAGACATGCTAAGACTTAACTGGAAACTGAATTTCCCTCAAATAATTCTTTGGCCTCTTCAAAGACCTTCTTGGAAGAATCCCATGGGTTAGGGCTCTAGAAGGTAAGGGGGTCCAAGAGAGCTGGTCAATATTCAAGCACCACTTCCTCCTAGCTCAAGATCAGTGCGTCCCGAAGAGTAGGAAATCAAGCAAAGGAGGCAGGAGACCTGCATGGATGAGCAAGGAGCTCCTGGAAAAACTCAAGAGGGAAGAAGGAAGTTTACAGAATGTGGAAAAAAGGACTGGCCACTTGGGAGATGTTATTGCTAAGCCACTCTCCACCATCTCTGAAAGGTCATGGAGAACAGGAGAGGTGCCTGAGGACCAGAGGAAAGCCAATGTCACTCCGGCCTTCAAAAAGGGCAAGAAGGAGGACCCAGGAAACTACAGGCCAGTCAGCCTCAGCTCCATCCCTGGAAAGGTGATAGAACAGCTCGTTCTGGGGGTCATCAATAAGCATGTGGCGGAAAAGGAGGTTATCGGGAGTGGTCAACATGGGTTCACCAAGGGGAAATCATGCCTGACCAATCTGATAGCCTTCTATGGTGGCATGACCAGCTGGGTGGATGAAGGGAGAGCACTGCATGTTGTCTACCTTGACTTCAGCAAGGCTTGTGACACTGTCACATAACAGCCTCGTTAGCAAGCTTAGGAAGTGTGGGTCAGATGAGTGGACAGTGAGGTGGCTTGAGAACTGGCTGAATGGCAGAGCTCACAGGGTTGTGGTAAGCGGCACAGAGTCTAGTTGGAGGCCTGCAGCTAGTGGTGTGCCCCGGGGGTCGGTACTGGGTCCGGCCTTATTCATCAATGACCTGGATGAAGGGACAGAGCGTACCCTCAGCAAGTTAGCCGATGATACAAAACTGGGAGGAGCGGCCGACACACCAGAAGGCTGCGCTGTCATTCAGAGAGACCTGGACAGGCTGGAGAGCTGGGCGGAGAGGAACCAAATGAAATTCAACAAAGGCAAGTGTAGGGTCCTGCACCCAGGGAGGAATAACCCCAGCACCAGTACAGGTTAGGGGTTGACCTGCTGGGAAGCAGCGCTGCGGAGAAAGACCTGGGAGTCCTGGTGGACAACAAGCTCTCCATGATCAGTAATGTGCCCTCATGGCCAAGGTGGCCAATGGTGTCCTGGGGTACATTAAGAGGAGTGTGGCCAGCAGGTCAAGGGAGGTTCTCTTCCCCCTCTACTCTGCCCTGGTGAGGCCACATCTGGAGTACTGTGTCCAGTTCTGGGCTCCCCAGTTCAAGACAGACAGGGAACTACTGGAGAGAGTCCAGTGGAGGGCTGCGAGGATGATGAGAGGACTGGAGCATCTCTCAAATGAGGAAAGACTGAGAGAGCTGGGTCAGTTTAGCCTGGAGAAGACTGAGAAGGGATCTGATCAACGCTTATCAATACCTAAAGGGTGGATGTCCAGAGGATGGGGCCAGACTCTTTTCAGCAGTGCCCAGTGACAGGACAAGGGACAACAGGCACAAACCGGAACACAGCAAGTTCCATCTCAACATGAGGAAAAACTTCTTCCCTCTGAGAGTGACCGAGCACTGGGACAGGCTGCCCAGAGAGGTTGTGGAGTCTCCTTCTCTGGAGAGATTCAAAACCTGCCTGAACACAATCCTGTGCAACCTGCTCTGGGTGATCCTGCTCTAGTGGGCGTGGGGTGAGTGGGGGGGTGTTGGACTAGATGATATCTAGAGGTGCCTTCCAATCCCTAACAATCTGTGAATCTGTGAATTCACTGCAGCCAAGACGCACAATTTGTGAAATACAGTGTCACAAGGTTTTATCAGCATCATACAATTCCAAGATCTTGCATGAACACAACCACCAGAAAATAGACATGCAAAAACACTGAACCTGTTGGGTCTGCTGAGGCCCCTGCCAGAAGTACAGAAGTCAGCCTAGAAGGGCTCTGTAATAGTAGTCATAGTTTTTTACTACCCATGGGCACATGGCAGGGCAGCCCACAGCCTTGGGGAATTCAGGCATGCACAACCAATAAACATGTTTTCCTATAAAATCCACACACTTGAAGACAGTAATTTAAAAAATGGCAGCAACATACCACGAACTCACACCTATGTTTTCTCAGGTACCTGCTGTTTACAGTAAGAATCTTTTTTTAGGAAGTCAACATGATGGTGTTCCTTTAGTGTGGAACATCATGTTTCTCCTGTATGTCTGAAAGCAAGAAGCTGGAAATGTTACATCTTTACTGTAAGACAAATTCTGGTAGCACTTGGAATGAAAAATGATGGCCTATTTGATGACATGAAAATAGAAAGTAAAAACTCTTAAACTTCAGACCTTTACCCTTTTGTGGCCTCTTTTCCCAATACCCACCAGTGTTAGGCAATTAGAGCAGATAAACAAGCCTCAAAAGAAATTAGAATCAGGATGTAGATTCAAACTGTGTAGTTTTGATGGCCTAACATCTACTGCCTCGCTGAGATGGTAGTACATTTTGTAGATGATAAAGAAGTGGAGTTCAAAGACTGAAACGTACTGTCAGTATCTAAAGTAGGTAAGACTATTTCCATGACTAGGAAGTAGCTAACAGACCAGTGTGACATTGGTATCTTTCAAAAGAAATCTGAATACAACTTGAAACGACAGTATTAAAAATCCCAGTAACGGACAGGATGCCACACCACCAGAACAAAACGCCTCCAAGGAAAACCCACTCGCCCCTTTCTAAATACAATTCTTGGACTGAAGAATATCACAAGACCTGTGTCCATACCTGACAGACAAAAATGACATCTGTCCCTTTATCTTGTCCTGCATTATGTTCAAGCCTATGGAAATAACAGTAATTTAAGTAACAGCAGCAGCTTCCTCAGCGGGATCTATAAAATACTTTAGAGATGCAATTTGTAAAAGCTTGCCCTCTGTACATCGGTAGTAACTTACACGCAAGCAGTAACTCTTACTTGGTAAGAGCATGATACTTTTCAGGAATTCAAAGTTTCACACACGACTGTTCCATGGGATTACAGTACTACAACTGTCACAAAATTCATGCTTAAATGCAAATTTGATTATACAAGTGGCAGGATTAATTTTTTAGGAAAGCTAAACACTAAAGAACTTTAACATGCAGCTTAAACAATTTTGTATGATTTTGTGGAGTTCTTTAGTGGCAAGAAATCACAAAATTGTCTCCTACCTTTTAAGCCTGCAGATACTTACTTTGGTGGAATCTATTTCTCTTTGATAATCTCCATGTAGAAAGTTCTTTACTGCTCTCTTATGACTTAGCTAATTTATCACCACATCAAGTATCAGTCTTGCATTTAATCATTTCCTGACTGTACTCATGGCATTTTAAGTTGTAGGAAACAGTCAATAACATCGAAACTATTTTTAAAACGATTTGGTACATTTTTAGGACTATACAAAGCAAAAATTTGCTCAACTGCCTTTACCTCACCACTTCTCTGGTCTGTGGCTTATATACATACTCTCCATATTATTTCATTCCTGCATTCTCACGTAATTTCTCTCAAAGTATTTTAAATGCTTGAATTTTTTAATACTATCATATTTGAAGCTCTGGTTATCTAGCAGAAATACAGCTGCTTGACCCAAAACTGAAGACTGAAAACCTCAATGAATTTACTATTCATGCTGACCAGTTTTATTTCTCTAGACATGTAAGATGACACATTGCACGTGGGATACTCAAAAAACCCAGTATCTCTCTAGGTACATTACCTGAAGCAGTCATCACGTGTTTATTAAGTTTGAAGTTAATCTCTTTCCCTGTTTTGAGATCCTGAAGATTCAAATATGATGCAAACTTGACATTAAAAGGTAGACTTTTTTTTTTAAAAGACAGAAAAATCACTTCAGAACACATTTTCGCTAGTTCAGGTGTCTGACCCTGTTACAGTATTTAACCTTTTGACGCTTACTTCCATTTTTAAAAGCTAGTGAAAAGATTCAAGCACCATATTCCTTTCATTATAAGAAGCTTATTGTTGAGAGAAAGGAAATGACAGGAAAAGATATGCAATAAACTACACTTCTGCTCGGTGTACACGTTTTTATCTAACTTTTATTTTAGGGATGTGCAAGTAACTTTTGTAAGTATAGTATGAAGATGCCATTTCTGCCTAGTTTTAGTCATAACACAGTTCTCCAGATAGTTTTTCAGATAGCCTTCTTCATTCCTGGATCCAGCCAATATTCCTGGCCTTTTTAAAATAACATTTCCCAAAGTCTTCTCCATTTCTTTTCCACTGCTACTTTTCAGATCACGATGTAAACCCCAAAACACCCCAATAAAAACCAAGGCCTCAATCAGCTGTGATTGCTGCTTGCGCATTAGCATCCTCACAGAGACGGGGAAATACCACTTCTTACAGGGGAAACAGATTCTGGGCCTCATGACGTGTCCAGAAGTACAGCAAGAAATAAGACACGGAAGAACAAGAAACAGATCTTAAAATATTAGATTACTCTTCTGGTGAATCTTGCAGCAAGGTTTTATTCATTATCCAAAAAGCTAACCAGGGAACCCAAGATGTGCATTGATACTTTCATATGACACAACTCTCTTGGAAGTCTGGCAATGCTCTTCAAACATTTATGTTGTACCATACATTCTCAGAAGCATCTTCTTCCTTTAAAGGGAAAGGTAAACTAGGACCTTCTCATCTTTAAGTGGCAAGTGCTTTCTGCCTGTACTAAATATAATTCTTTCAAGTCTGAAAAAAGCACAGAGAATATTATAAAATAAAATGTAATACTTTACTTTTCTGCACCTATACCGTTTCAGTCTGATATATTATCCACAAATGCATAAAACTTAAGCAACATTGTCCAATGCACTCAGAATGGTCCCAAATTCAATTACAAGTAAACCACGTTAAAGATTTACTGTACAGTAAACAAATGGGTGAAAAACTGTAATTTATTGAAACTCATAACTCAAAAAATATAAGATGCTGTAGTGTACAATATGTTACACAAAGCACCCTAGGGTGCACATTCAAGTCAAGTAGTAACTCCATCGCCCCCCAAACCCTGGTACCCTAGCACGTTCCATATACAATCATGCACATTTACTCTTCAAGAGGAAGCCCCCAGTATTCTGATGTGTTTTATAGCACCAAAATCAGCATAGTCCATTGAAAAAAAATGGGGAGCTAAATTAACTTGACCAATACTTTTGACAGATATTATACATTCATGGAATTAAACAGTCTAAACTAACCTAAACAGTGCGTACTGTAAGAATTATTGTTCTAATTTGAAGTTCTCCCCATATAGCAGTAGTGGAGGCAATCTGCTCTAAGCAAAACTACTTACGTACTTCCTACACAAAGCTCATCTGCCTTTTTTGTTGGAAATAAGTCTATGAGGGGTGTGGAAAACTTGGATCTTTCAAGAACAACTACTGGTCTTAAGTAATGAAGCTGTTTTAAGGCAAGGTCTCCACAGTCCGTTAGTGCCTTGTCCAAGATCGCCCTCAAATTTTCTAAAGAAGGGGCAGATGACGATTCTGACAACAAGGGCTGGATTTCTGTTAACTGCCCATGATTATTTTGGGGTATGATTACATTTTTGTCATTTACAAAGTTGTTTACTGGTGTATCCCCTTGACCATCTCCCTCTTTTTGCAAGGTTTTATCTACTGGCAATTGCTCAGGAGACTCCCATTCTACTACCTCATCCAACTCATCATCATCATCATCATCTTTTCCCTCACTTTCCTGAATAAATTTTAAAAATGAAGACTCAAACCCCATTGGTTTATATGTCTTTAAATCAAATGGTTTGGACACTGGAGGCTTCTGAAATTTGTCCTTTGTAGCACAAGGTACACTACTTTTTGCATTTTGATTAACTGCACTATGTTGACATCCTTCTGGGTTTTTCTCTCTTGGCAACTCTAATTGTAAATTGGAGAAGTAAGAGCTATTCTCTCTTCCACTATTTTCAGAAAAACCTTCAGTTTTACACATAACCGCCTCCCTGATGTTATGCTCCTCAAAGCAGGTGTTCTTTGAACTGTGGTTATATTTTAAAGTGCCTGAATACACAAAGGCACTTGCATCAAAACTCACACTACTCGAAGGACATCTTTTTTGGTCTTCATTGCTTACATCTTGAGGATCACAGTCAGTATTTGGAACAAGAGGTTTTTCACTTTCCTGCACACACTCAGAATTAGATGATTTATCCTCTGTAACTTTTACATCTTTTTTACCCAAGTCTAAAGCTGTTTCAGAGCAGGACTGTTTTTCAATCATTATGCCACATTTAACACAAACAACAAGTTTCTGAATCCGTTGCTCTATATACATATTTGTCATCTGATGTGTGCGCTTATAGTGCCTCACTATGCTGCTTTCCAATTTGACAACAGACAAACAACCCTGAACCATGCAAGGGTACTGGGTCTGGTTAGACTTCTCTTTGCACATTTGTAGGGCTTCCTCTTTTGTTTTGAAATTCATCAAATGCTTTTCTCTACTTCTGCTAATTCTTTTAGGTTTTTCTTTCAACTGCTTCCCATTCTGCTTGCTTATGTCAAAACCAGCTTTCAAATAACTCTGTTCATTTTTTTCTTTATCTTGATTATCTTCCTCCTCCTTCTGATTTCCAAAAAGACTATCATAATATTCACTGTGTCGGAAATATACATGTTGAGAGTAATGACTGTAATTTGTGAAAATTCGATCACAGCCATTAAGGTCACAATGGATTTCAAAATCTTTGTTTAATTTTTCTTCATTGGCATGTTCTTCTATTAGGTGCTGTTTAAGCTTATTAAAGGTATAAAATACAGCAGGGCACTGGGCTTGGTTACAAGCAAATCTTGCAGATTCAGCTTCAGAAAGCAGTTTTTGATCCTCTAAGTGTTCATTGTGGAAATCACTACAATGCTTAGCAAGAGCTTTAGAACATAAAAACCGCTTACCACACTCTTTGTATTGGCATGCAAATATTTTTTTACATTTGACAAGTTCCCTTTTTGTTCTTGCTTTGTCTTTTTCTAAGCAGAGCTGTTCCTTATTATACTGGTGAACGGTTCTATAATGGCGAATCAAACCTTTCTGGTTGGTAAATGCCGAGTTGCAACTTTTATGTATACAATGAAATGGTTTGTGGTACTTATGCAATATATAGCATAAGTTTCCTTTAGCAACTGTTCTTTTGCTTCCTCTTCCCTGTCTTACTTCCAGTTCTTCCCTATGACTGTCCAGAGAAGCTAGGTTAGATGTTTTTCTTGTCACGTTGTCTGTCTCTTCACTGGACTCCAAATCTGTCTCAGAACTACAGTCTTCCTTTTTAGGATGACACAGCTGTTCAGAGTGGTCTGAATGTTCAATGAATTCAACGTTGCTTGCACAGAGAGGTGTTGCAACAGTGCTATTTTTATGTATGTCATCTGTACATAAACCTACATGATCAAATTTTTCATTAGAACATACCTTGTGAGCTACCCGCTCACAGCCAATTTGATGTTTGTTTCTATAGTGAATTCTAAGGTGTGTTTTTCTTGTAAATGATCTTTGGCAAATATGACACTTAAATGGTGAGTACCGATGCTGAAACATATTTAACTGAAGAACCATTTCCTTTGAATAGTTATGCTTTTTAACATAATGCATTAAGAGAGCTTCTCTGGTCACAAACTCACACGTACATCCTTGACATTCACAAAAAAATGGTTTAGCTGCCAGCTGAGTAAGGTACTGGCTGGGTAAATTATTTTGTTGCTCTTGAAGCTGAAATTTTGAGGTAGTTTCATCTACTGACTCAGGGCACTTGGCATCCCTAGATGAATAGGACTGTGAAGAGCCCAAAAAAGGCTTGTGTCTTGAAGAATTCTGAATGTTAGAATTTTTTAAGCTAAGATGTTTCAAACCCAGCATTAGTTCCAACATGTTATCTTCAATATTTGCTTCTTTGGAATTGTCATAAAAAGATGTTTCCGGGGAAGAAGGACAAGTTTCATCCTTCAGGCCATTGCTTCCTTTAACATCTATAGTACAATACAAGCTTTCTGGAGAGTCAGCATTCGTATCTGAATTATGACCTAACTCTGTACTGACATCTGTAGGGGATTTACTGTCCTGAGCATCACTCAACAGATTAAGAAAGTCTTTAGTTTTCATCTCCATATTTTTTTTACCTTTAAAGTTATATGGATGGGCCCTGCGAAGGTGTTTTTGCATACTTCTGGAATTTTTGTGTGTGGAACAGCAGCCTTCAAAACCACAGGACAGTTTTTTTTCATCAAAGCACACTGTCACACTGGAGCACTGTTGTTTCACATCTGCTGGATGGAAAGCTTCCTGGGACATCAGGAAACCTGGAACTGATTGATTGTGAGCCATTGTTTCAATCAGTAGAGGAGACACCTGGCCTTGGTTTACTGCAGCATCTGTGCTGTTGTCCCCACAATGAAGACTGCAATTACTTTCACTGTCTAGATCTTCACTGTCAGAGACAGCTTCTTCCTTAATCTGTGGAATTTCCTGAGAGGGATCCAAGTTATCATTCAGACTGGAATTTTCAGATTGTTCAAGCAGCTGAGACTCTGGAAGATAACTGCATTTGTCTTTTGAAACTGACTCTTCAAGTTTTAGTGTTTGCTTCACTTCCCCATTTGACACTTCAATATTATGCACTGCAAGGTGATTCTGAAATTCAGTTTTTGAATAATAAAACTTTTTGCAACCAAAGAAGTTGCAGGTGTACGATGCATCTCTGAAGTGCTGTGCCTCGTGATGGTAAAGTTGCCCTAAGTCACTGAAAACAATATTACAGCCATTTAGTTCACATTTGTAACGAAGATCATCATGTGTTTGTTTGTGATTGAGAAGCTCATTAACCGACCCAAATCTAGCATAACAATCCATTGACACACACATATATGGTTGAGGTCCACAGTGCACGCGTTCATGCTCCCGCAAATGAAAGGATGTCATGAAGTGTCGGCGACAGAAAGCGCACTTCTCTCTCCTGTTTTTCATATCCAAGTAGTGTTTTGCATTCTCATCATTGTTTTGATGTTCAGCTTTCAGATGTACACTTAAGTATTTAAACTGTTTAAATACTCTAGAACAATCTGTTCCGGGACATGGATAGATGTCTCTGTCTTGTAGCTGGCAATTTTCCAGTTGGCTAAACGTGACATATTCATGCGTGTCATTTTCAAAGTTTTCAGGCAGCTGTGGCTGATGTGACTTTTCCTGAAATACTGGAGGCGGGCTACTGGAAGCTGTTGTCTTTTGTGGTGATCTCTCTTTTTTCAGTATTATTTTCTTTTTAGGTCTGTGTGTTCTACTAGGTGGCATTTTAACATGTTCCATTACATGTGGTACAAAGAATTCCTTTCTCTTGAACTTTTTTGTACACACTGGACATGTATAAACGCCATCTTCCATATGCATCTTAGAATGATGCAGTATTCTAGCCTCTATACACTCCCTTTTGCAGAGCACACAAAAAAATTTGTACTGAAGCCATCTCTGGTATCTTTCTGAAGAACCAATTGGTTTTTTTACTCTTGCTTTTTCTTTAGGATGGTTTATTGTGTCTTTTCCATCATAATATTTATGTTCTTTTGTCTCATCATAGTCACTAAAGAAAGTTTCTAACATGTCAGTTTCATTGATTGACATATTACAACTTGCATCATCCTCAGAATCAGAAGCTACTTTCCCTAACAGTTTAAGGCAATGTCGCTTTAAAGTCTTCCAGTCCCAAAATTCAGGATCAAATGGCCAATAGGCTTTCAAAGCTAACAGCAGCTCACAACGGAGTGAATTTGGAACCAGTGCATTTTCTTCATCAAATTTTTGATCTGGTTGCATATAGAGCTCTTCCAACACATTAAATCCACTCAAAGTTGGCTCAAGTAAAAATTCTGTGAGCTGACAAGCTCTTCTGACTTCAAGGTCTTCTGGTAAAAGGCATGCAATTGTTTTACATACTGATGTCTTCATTTCATCGCTTCCGTTTGATCTGATCTGAAGGGCTCTCACACATAACAAAACAGACACAGCAAGTCCTGCTTCTTCTGCCTGTTTAAAAAAAAAAAAACAACATGAACAGCCACAAAACAAATGTTACTTTTCTTTGGTAAGTACATTCTCTCTAAAATTGTTCTATGAAAAAAACATGCAATGAGAGCATCCAATAGACTACAGCTCATTCAGAATGTATTCAGGCTTCTGTGTGTTAAGTACCCGAGTCACTGAGCATACTCTAAAAACTTGTTTATTTTATGTGAGGAACCTCTTCTACTTTTCAAGTGAGACGAGTCATTTCACATTTAATGCACTCTGTGGAGGAGTCACACAAACTAGCTCAGGCATTAGATGTTGCAAAACATCTTTCTAACTCATCTGTCTCTTCACTCAGTGACTCAATCGTACTAAATCAGATGTCTAAAAGAGAATGGTGTAATTCTTCCATTGTTTCTATAATGAATTCTATACACATTCTTTATGCAGAATTCTATTCTACCACAGCATCCACGCAGGATACTGGTACTGCATAATAAGGAAATTAATGTAAATTCACTCTCTGAAATAAAATAACCTTCAACAGCATCAGCAGTACAGTAGTAGAAATTATTTCTGATGAAGATAACTGGCATTTCACTTCCAAACATTTTCTGAGGAGTTTATGCAACTTTGCGGTGCCGCTCAATAGCATCAGGAAGACACCTACTATTATTATTCACATGCTGATTTTAAAAATTAATATATTCCAAATTCTACATGGACAAAATTGAAAGTTACCTTGTTCCAAAAACTTGCTTTTCAGCATAAAGTATCTGAATGCATAACTATTTAGTCATCATTAGTGAAGATACATAACAGTTAACATCTTTATGAATAGCGTGGATAGATGACATGTGGCTAACACAACCACATCCACACCAGCTCAGATGGTAAAGATCCAAAAGAACTAAGAACAAGTTAAAAGAATTAGCAAGCTCTTATACTCCGTGCACAACACCTATTGGAAGTCATACAGTACTACTTTAATTCAATAACTTAATTTGATACATAGCAATAAAAAAGCTAGTTCTGCAGGAGAAGAAATTTTAATCTAGTTTAGCAGGAAACACAGAACTGGTATATAGTTAACCATGTATTATGCTTTATATATAAAAGTGCACATTCGCACACGTTTTAAAAGTAGAAATAGGCCAACTTTAGAGAAACTAGGAGCAAACATTTCTCTGTGCAATCACTACTGGAATTCATCTTTGCCAAATTAGAGTTCTGGACTCTCCTCTATGATCTGTCAAAAGGACAATCATGTAACATTTCTGATCTCCACTTTGATTCTAAAATGGGGCTCTGATATTTTCTCTTCTCTTAACAAATCACACTTGATAACTCATTTGGTTCACAGGATTCACTTCAGTCAGTGAAAAAGACTCCCAGGCAAACAAGCCTGAAGCTGGAGAGAAATTTAATTGAAAAAGGAATCTTGTCCATTTTATCCATAATCCATGTGATGCTTTAAGTCTGAATTAATTCATGTCCATATAAGAATGCAAAAAGATGAGGAAAATTGGGAGGGTACTGTTAACTGAAACATTCATAAAACTGAATTTCATGTGGCAAATTCTACTCTACATGTGCAAAACTATGCTGTTTTTCAGAAAGAAATATCTGAAATCTTTTTGGAAATGGTTGGTTCCTAAGGAAAAATCCGTATCTAATTTAAGGTCCATGATCTGTATAATATTGTTACTAAACTAGTTAAAATCCTCTTATCAGCTAGTTTATTTTTCCTCCATTAAAGTATGCCTGGTTCTTTTTCATTCATAAATGCCCTCCACAAATCTACTCTCACATAGTGACCAGACACAAGAAATTTCAGTCTAACCAATTCAAAGAGAATAATCATCAAAGGAAGACAGAAACATCCTCTTGAGCCACTATCCAGATTTACCATAGCTATCCTTTCTGCTTTGCTTATGAAGAGCATACTATATTTGCCCGCTGTGTAGATGGATCAATTAAAGGCTCTCCGTTACTCCTTAAACAGAGATTATGAGTTTATAAAAATTGCTGTTAAGCATTTCTTGAACCTTTCAGCAACCTTCTAAAGATCTGCATCAGAATAGGAAGCAGAAGTCCAGATGTGACTGTATCACACATGTTGATGAAAAGGTATTTTCTCAGAATACAAAAATATGAGACATTTCTGCCAAGTCTCTGTCTCTTAGAGATGCTGCAGAAAATTGTTGCTGTTCTTCACTTCTAAACAGGCATCAGATCAAAACACAGCTATGCTTTGTTTGCCAAATACTGTCATACTGTATTTTCAGAGTAACAAACAAACCATTCCACACTGATTGAAGGTCACTTCAATGTGTCAAGCCGACACAAAACTACAATGGCAGGCATTTTTCAAGGATTTTTATTAGTAAGTTATTAGGCATTTAATCGGGAAGTATGAATAATGAAATAAGTTATATTTCATATCAGTTCAGAAGAATATAATAAGAAAATAAGAAATAATAAGGATATTATAAGAATAATATTTATATAATAATATAAATTTATTTTATATATTAATAAACAATTATATACTAAATTATATATAATATTATATTATAATATATAACATATTATATAATAAATATAATAAGAAAATAATAAATTCATGTAAAAAGTTCTGTGTCCAAACACTCTAGACTGCAGTTTACTTACTTCAGATTGTATTACTCTTATCAAGAAAAATAAATGCTGTAGTGTCTTGGCAATGATGCCGAATTGACGACATCTCTCCAAAAAGGAATCTAGAGAAGGATCTATTCTTCTCTGCAATTTGCTCCAGAAAAGTGTCAGTTCCCTGCAAAAAGTTGAAAATAAAACATAAGAACATTGCACATACACACACACAGTTTGTCTAGTCTACACACTTTAGTTCAGAGTTGGTGCCACAACAATTTAAGTGTTATTAAAAAACAGTGCACACTTCACTCAGGTCTCCATCTCAAAGAGATGCTTAAAGGAACTGTTATTGTGCCTTACTCCTAAACAAGAATCAGATCAAAACACAGTGTACCACCTGTTACTTAATGGGGAAAGACACTGGTAATGGGATTCACCTCACCTAATGCAGGCATCTACAGCTGCAAAGATTTCCTTTCTAGACAAGAAAAAAAAAACCCCACACTTGCAGAGCCTCAACATTTCACACAGAAATTTAAAATAGGTAAGATGAATCATAATGTAAGGTAGCCACTTCTCCCCCATTAGGCAAGTAGCTTAGATGTTGACACCTGCGTTCAAATGATGTAAACTGCCACTCAGTGCTTTAAAAGATACCTCTAAGAGAACACATGTTGTAAAGAGTTGCATAAGGGAAATATAAGTTGAGGGCTCTGTCTACTGTCTGAGCAGTTATGTGCTTTACTACTTGTACCATTTCAGCACAGAGCTGTTCTGTTAAGCTATTATAACCAAGGCAACACAGCCATTGAACAATGTAATCTGTCACCTTGTGTTGCTTTGCCATCACAATGAGTGCAACAGAAAAGCAGCAGTGATAGGATCTGCACCTTTTATATCACTTGGAAAAAAGTTCTTCTTCTGCTCTACTAATGGAACAAACTTCACCTTTGCTAACTTAACTACTCTGTGCATCAAATTATACATATAGATTTCTAGATGCATGGTCAGTCGTAGTCGCTGGAACCAAAAATCAAGAAAACACACCTAGACAAACTTTACACTTAACATTGGCAAGGTTTTTCCTTTGAATTATTGCAATCCTACTCTTGAATTGTAAGTCAAGCGAAAGGGAATAAGGCCTTGTCATGGATCTGACCTGGGATACCAGTAAATATTGTCCATTTTTGTGCAATAGGTATAACAGGTTTTTTTCCAGTTTTTGTTTGTTTGGAGGTTTTTTTGTTTGTTTTGTTTAAAGGCCTAGAAATGCAATTGACAGCCTTTCATCAGGAAGAGACAGCTGAGAAGCTAGATAGGCCTATAAGAAACTAATATACAAGCAGTATAATTCAAGGTTTTTAAATTTTAAATCCTAAATCAGAGCTAGAGAGGAAAAAAGGTAGACAGCCAGAATATGAGCAATTTTCTCTACTGCCCCTTAGTACCAAGAAGCGGAAAAAATGTACAATTTAACTGAGCATCAAGATGGCTAAAATGGAAGAATTGTCTGAAGGGAAGCTTACACAAGGAAGGCACAGAAAATATAGAGCTATATAACTAAAAATAAAAAATTAACTCTGCATCACCACAACAGAAACAAAACAAAACTTGAAAGAATTTACGAGGACATCAGCCATTTTGTATATCTATTCAGTACATTTATACAGTTGGGAGTTGGAATAATAGTGAGAAGGGCTTCACTCCGGATAATCCCTTATTCCTATGAGCTTTTGGCAAAGCAAAAAGTTTTCAGTGTTTGCCCTGTTCTCTTTCTCATCCCACCTCTTCTTTCTGCAAAGCTAAAGTACATTGTTGGAAGAGGTCCTCAAGGATAGTGATGTAGAAGTGTTCCTCAGACAATCTTCACACATATGGAAAGGCAAGAAAGGACAACTCTCAGTATTTGGGCAATATTCCATTTCAAAATTGATGTCAGGCAGTGCAGAGAACAGAAAGAACTCCACACATATCTAGTAATAGTTAGAAGTAAAACAAAACAAAACAAACTTAATAGCGTATCAGACCAGAAAGAAGTTTTTTGAAGTTGTGCTTAGCTACAGTTCATACTTAATGCCACTTGTGTTAATGCTAAAGATGACATTATTTTATTATTGATGAATTGCCTGACTCCTTGGAGACTAAGGCAATCAGCTTGCTCATAACTACTGCCCAGAGCAGCACTACTTTTTAGATAAAGTTCCAAAGATGGCAGCTAGTTACAGTCTTAAAAGTAGCATTACACATTATTTTATGATTATCAGCAACAATCATTGTAAAATCTTCCAATTTTGGTGAGGTATAACATATACAAACCTAAGTTTGCTTCATCTTCAGCTGTGAAATGAAGCTGCTCTCCAACAGCACTAATTCACATATGGGGTTTACTAATCTTCTCTTGGAGGAGCTAAGCTAATGAAATAGCTTAACCTCTCCAGATATGCAAGAATAATAAGAGGTTTGTGCTGGGTTGGAGAGTTAGCACTATGCCATCAGGCAGATGCTACACAGTGAAGACGGGAGGGAAGGGAGGTAGATTTTCCCTTTCTAAACTGAGAGTGATGTTACAGCTGAACAGATTTAACAGCTTACAACTTCCAGAAGCACCGTGTTGCACTTCTTTGCTGGTACTTGTCTGGCCAAATGGTAAACTAATCAAGTATTCATCTGTAGAAAGGTATACACAGTTTTGGCTGGGTTAGATGGACCAGTTAGATGTAGTGCTCACTAGAGGAGAGATGAGCCAAGAGCCCGAACAACAGACAAAGCAGACTGGTGCAGCTAGCACTACAATATGGCCAGAATTTATCTTCCGCTTTTTGGCAGTGGCAAATTGTTAGGACAGGCTCAAGTATGAGTATGGCACCAAAGCTCAGTCTTCATCCACTATATCAGACACTCATCCACACTAATATAGTCTCAAAAGAATCCTCACTTTCACCTGCTGTTCACAGCTGTCAAAAGGTCTTCCTTTGTCTAAACGAGAATACTTTCAATCTGGATCACTCATGCTGCTTCACTCTGACACTGCATAAAGCAAGATACGGAGCAGAATGGGAATAGGTGGCTGGCAGCAAGCAGGATTGCATTAGACAACACTGCTTGCTTACGGTGTCTATATAGGCCAGCCAGGGGCTAGCAGAAAATGTTTCATCAATGTACTGCTACTCTGAAAATCAAGGACGTGATCCAGAAAATTCTGCAGGAAACAATTTTATTTTAAGGATACTACAGATGAATGGAACATTTCCAAGTACATATGCTAGGGCTTGTCTGTTGAACCGAATCCATAATAGCACAAAGGGAAGCTGACCTGCAAATGACACCGTACTAGAAGGTCTCTGCTCTTCTTACTCCCTGCTCTCCTCAGAGATGTTTAGTAAATGTTTTAGCCACCACTCAGTTCTGGTCTATCAAATTACATAATGCACCAGAAGTACACTATGAAAACTGATCAAAGTTTGTATCATTTATTGACTTGAAACACCATTATGCCGGCTTATGATCAAATACCCACAACAAGAAGTTACATTTTATTATTAACAATCAAAAAGGTGTTAATGACATTGCTAGAAAAATTGTAAGTAGAGTCCAAATCAGTAGCATCGCAGAGGAAAAAAAAACCCTTTCAACTACAATCTGCTCTTTTTGAACCAGAAAGGACCTTCTTTGAAGCAAATTAAACAATTGCTGCCCCCTAAATCCAGCACTGGTCACAGGAAGGAATATGTCTCAGTTTACGTATTCAATTAAATTTAAGTATTTAAGTGTATATTTATGCTGTACTTAAGCCCATATAACGGCTAGCAAGCAATCACTAGCATGTGAATCCTCCACATGAGTTTTAGCTGTAGGATTAGGGTAAATACGCATATTGCGGCAAGTCTATCTTAACATTTCCTGTCATTCCAGCCAGCTCTGACATTTGTCACACTATTTACTAAAGCAAAGAAAGCAACATTACCGTATCTCTTTTCCAGGGTACTGATTTGAGTCAGTTCTGCAATGATTTCAGTGATCACCACAGTTTGTATGGAGCAGTGGCTGCCTCATTTTTATGAGCCATAATATCCACTACATCTGTAATGTGTAATCTCACACCTCATCAATTAAGATGGCTGATCTGACAAAAATAATTCTCCAAATTAAAAGTTTTATGTTGTATCAGCCAATTGACTTCATCTACCTTGTGGCTAAATAATCACTAGATCTGCATCTGCCACAAGGAAAGTAGGGTGAAGGTCAATAAAAAAAGGCAACTCCATCAAACAGCAGTTCACCATTAGACCAGCAAGGCATCCTTATTTTCAAGCAACAGTACTTTTTAAACAGAATTAGAGGTACAGGCTCAAAGTGAGAAAGAAATCTGATGGTCAAGAAGTATTACACCAGTTTCACAAGAGAGGAGTCTTGTCAGAAGGTGAACTTCTTCAATCTGGACTCCATCATCCTGGAAGCTTTGCTCTTCAGTGGGCACAGACCACATTGGTTGTGCGCAATTCTGTTGTACAAGGAGTGCTATGTATGGTAGTAGAATTTGAATTTATATACCTATACAATTTCAGTGTTAGAGGGAAGACTTCATTCTCCTGTCTTGTCCATGGGGGAAGGCAGCTGGAACTTGAGGAGTTTATCCAGACAGCAGCAGAGGGGGCAACTGTCACATGCGTGGACATAGCGGCACAGTCTGAACCTGCACCTTTCATTTGAACAACCACTAACAACAGTGTAGCCATAATGACAGACTTCAGCATGAGTGACACAAACCTGCTAACACCTTCTGTAAGTAGGAACGTACTTGTATTGCTAGACTGTGCTAACATTTTTACCTTCAAGCCTCCACTGCTTGTCACCTAGGCTAGCTAATTTTAAAGCTGATGTGGAAGTACCTACTCATGTTACAGCTGCACCATGTTTTGAGTAGACTTAGCCTTGGGTAGATCGCATCATGGGCCAGACTGGTGTGAAGATGAGAAATGTACAGCTCTAATTGATCTCTCCTGACTCAGGACAAAATGTAGGTTAGACAGAGTTACAAGACCTGAAAGTTTCATTCAAATTCTAAGTAGTTTAAGTTCAGACTTCCTACTGCAAGCAAAAAAAAAAAATAAAAAAAAATCTACCAACACAGTCACAAAAAGAGAGATGTAGTATTTATGGTTACAGAATAACATCACTGAAGTCTGTTCTCCAGTCCCAATAGTTTAAAAGTCTCAGCTACACATGAAGTCCAACTTTCTTCATTTGCACACTAGGGATACAGCTTTTAGATAGAACTGCTTAACAAGTCTCCTTGGAGAACAGTAAATTATTTATTTCACCTTGAAAAAATGTTAGTTGTTGTTAATTTGTTCTGGTTTTTCTTTAAAAAGAGATCATGTGACAGACTTCAGCCTCATATCTCTTTGGACATGGCTCTAATCTAATCTCAGATGATACATTTTGGTAATGAAAAACAGTCAGCCCCTAGAACTTCCAAGTGTGGTGGATTCTCCCCTCTTGAGCCTTCCACAAATTCACTTCTTTCTACAAGGTATGATTTTGCTCAAAAAGACACTTCTGGCCTGAAACAGAAGTAGTAAATACTTCTGGCCTTTTTGTAGAGATGATTGGACCAGGCTAAACTATCAATCATCCTGCTGACACTTAAGTGCTATGAAAACTTTTCTTAACAGCTTTAAAATGTGGAGTGAGTAAATGAACAATGCCACAGCTGACCAAATCCAAATCCCCAGTATATACTTGAGATGTCTGGTAATGTGAAGCTTTATCCAGAACGGCATTTAAACAGGAGAAAACCACACATTTAGCCGTGCCTTGAAAGCAAAAACTACAAACTCATTTTGTAAGGGGCAGAAATCAGCTTCCCTGCTTTAGCTCTACCAGTTTGCCACAGCTGAAACAGGGATGCAGAAAGTTTTGTTATCTCCAGCCTGTTAAGAGGGCAGAGCAGTTTTATAGTCACAATCTTATTACTACAATTCTCAGAGTTATAAAAATTACAAAAATATAAAAAGACTTTTGGGGGGGAGGGGTGGTGAAAGTTAAAAGGGTGCTGCCTCTGCACATTCCCACTACTTACATCTATGTGGAAGAAGTGAAAAAAGGCATCAAACGCTCATGGGTCTAAGTATTCAAGAGGGAAGAGCTGAATTACAACATACTTTGTGGAAAGACAAGGCTTAGGGGTTTAATAACAACCCAGACAGCACTGATCCAGCACTACTTAGAGAGCTACTAAATTGCTGAAGCATTACTATTAATGCCGACAATGAGTACTGTTTAATTTTAAATGATTTAAACATTACTTTTGTCTAACTGCTCTATTACTGTAGCAAGATGAGTCCTTATTTATTTTGTCACACGTTGTCTAGAAAGTACTTCAGTCTGATGTACTTCTCAAGTTAAAAAGATATATCCACTTTCACTACATGGTTTTGTTCTCTATTAGTTCAACTGTTTTGCATTGAAGCCAGTGAGGAAAAGTTAGGAGTAATACTTAGTACTTACCAAGAGCAATACACATTTGCTGTTTGAAGCTGATGAGTAAGGTATGTTGTACAAAGAATAAATGCAGTGTTTTCTTGTCCCTCAGATTCCAGATTACATATGATGTCCAGTACTTCTTTGCAGTCCACTTTTGCAATCTTAAAGAAAAAAAAAAGAAAATTAAAAGAAAAGACACTTTATTCTCAGCATGCTTACAAAAGAAATGTGTGTTTCCTGTATCAAAGGAAATGGTCTCACAAACACAAGAACAAAACACTATGTTTCCTTTTAACACCCAGAGTTCATACCACACCTTTCAGCTACAGAATAGCATAAGAAGTTCACATATGTTAGTTCTGTTCCCTTCTCAGTATTAGTTTCCTTTAGAACCATCTTCCATTTTGGACAGCTTAGCAAAATACTTATATACAGGCAACAGCCTATCTAAAACTTCCCATTCCTTCTCTGCACTTGCAGGCATATCTGTCTTCCTTTTAAAAACTAAAACCCAGGTCCAAAAAGGTCAAAAGATGTGAAAAAGACAGTCTCTTGTTCTCTTTGTCCCTAAGTGCTGATTCTGAACAATCACACTCCAAAGCACAATGTTAAAAATAGAAGTGTTTAGAGGGGAGATAAATCCCAGGGAAGTTCTGGAAAGCCTACTTAAAGGTAGTACCCATCCGTGAATCAAAACAGAGCATTAGCTTAGTTATAAGCCAAGTATTTTAGATCATGAACAATAATCATGAAGTGCTTTTACTATTAAGACAACACTATTTTTAAGATGTTTTCCCCCACCAGATTTATTCCACTTCACAGAATAGTCTATACTCAAGCAACATCTACTGTAATCTGCAGCTGCTGCTACAAGCAATTCAAACCTCTTGTTAATAATGAAAAATGATGAGATAGAAAGAACAAAAGTAAGTTAAAATACACCAAACTATTTTTCACAGTAATCTAATTCAGCAGGAAGAGCAAAAGCAGGTATATTACTCCAGTTTTCCATACAGGCTTGACATTGGAGTTCATTGAGCGATTTCAACATTTTCTAAGGTCCACTGACTTTTGGTGTTCAATTGGAGACCCATGATTGACCTTTTTGCAGCAGACATTTTTTGAGCAATTCACAATCTGGAGGTGCTTGCAGATGTGTCAGTTTTGCATTTGAAATAGTAAGATGTAGCAGATTATTTTGGTTGGGGGCTTTTGACACTGACTTACCTCTGGCAAGAGAGAAACCTCAAGAACTGATTTAAGTGACAATGCTTTCCTAAGAGGACATATATCACTACTCCTTTCGCGTCAGGACTTACAATAAGCACTTACAATATCTGCAAATCAAGTGTCACCTCCATCAGGGTGGGGAAGATGGAAAAGCAAGCCTATACCAATGACCACAAGAAAGAATTTTGAAGGTGTTCATCACTGCACAAGAGAACACGGCTGTTCTAGATTACAGATTAAAAAAAAAAAAAAATACTGCTGCATACTATCTCCTTCCAACATCTTTTGCCAGCAGTACCTTTCTTATGTTCTCATCTACCTTCAGTACGTACAGGCACACAGGCTTTCAGCTTGTGTGGGAAGTCTAGTTGAATATACACCTCTGGTCGTTGGGAAACTCCAGTCTTCTCACACCACCTTCTTCCACCTCTCTCTACTCAGTTATTCTTATTTTTTATAGATCTTCCATCAGCACATTTTATAAATCAAATTAAGAAAACAAAGCTAAGTGACCCAAGCTTTTGTCTTTGATAATTTCCACAATTATACACTGCCACCTCCTCAATACTGCAGCAAACAGCTTCAATAATAGAAGAGGCTCCCTGCAGTGGTTTGATAGAGGCCTCATCTTCTAGGTCTTGTTTTTTAGAAAAACAAAAATTATCAGTGCATGTAAATATGGAATGTGTTTCCTCCACACATCTGAGGATGACATGGCAGTCTGATCTACTTGGCCAAGCATTACTTGACAGAAACCGTGCTCAGTTTCCCAGTTCCATTAAAGGAACAATCACTAAACAACACTATCACTGTTTTAAGAAATACAGACTTAAAACCTACTTACTAGGTTTTCTTAGGCTACAGAATGATAAACCCCACATTTTCAATAGTTATCAGTTACTCCTCACACTGTAACAAAACCTGGAACTTCTGCCGTGTGCTGGACCAGCAGGAACAGGACAAACATCAGCTCCAGCAACAGGTACGTCTGGGGCATTTGGAGCAGACTTCGGTCACACAGCATGTTGAATTTGCTCTCCTCCTCACATAGAAATTTGATTATTTTTGGCCAAACTCACTCATATTCAGGACATTAACTACTGAGTAAGCAACAAGGCAATTTGTTTTCAAGTCTTGTTTATTCCAAACTTTGTCAATGATCTATCTCATTTCAGACCTTGGTTGGGGTTTTGTTGTTGTTTGCGTTTTTTTGATTGGTTGGGTTTTTTTAACATATTTAAGACAAAGAGTCCAAATGCACAGCTTGAAATCATCCAACAATATCCAGTCAGTCACTTAAGTGATAAACAGACACTTAATAAATGAAAAGATCTTTACTAACCCTGGAATGCTGACCAATGCTTCTGTTACTCTGTTAGAAACCCAGTAAGACCAGCAACTGAATGAAAGTTCAGAGACTACAGAATGAACAGTACTAAGACATTTTAAATTAGAATTGTTGAAAAATGCTGTCAGCCTCCCCAGGTTCCATTAACAAGAAGGATACTAGTTTACTCCTCAAAGTTATTCCATGGAACATACAACCATTTAAGATTTATCTTGTCTGACTTCCATGTCATTTTAGTTTGAAGAAAAAGTTTTAACACTACAAGGATATTTAATTTCTTATGTCATCATAAAAATTTCCTAGTACTAACCTAAGCCTTCTACCAGTTTTTTAGTAGGACTTCACGTTAACGTTCCTTAAAAAAAGGGACACCCAACCTGCTTATCTAGGGAGACTTATGCTCCTTTCAGGAACTAGAGATACACCATGAACTGACTAAAACCAATTCAGTTTCAGCTCAGAGACCGTAAATTCCCCCTAGCTGAGTTGGGACAACATAGTCTTGAGTCTATAAATGCAGGCTACCCTTTTGCAGCATATTACCTTATTTACATTAAATAATGATGCTTACAGCTGCAAGAATTTGGGAGCTGCTGCCTCAAAGTTTAATAAAAGAATATGTTTTATATCAAAAGCATTTCATTAAGCATAGACAGTTTGCAGGGCAAGGAAGACTTAGGTTAAGTTTTTGTAATCTTCCAATCAAATTGGAAATTACTGAGGGAAGAGAACGCTTGGTTTTACTTGACAATGGAAACAACACAGTAAGTAAGACTATTTTGTCAAGCAAATGCCTGATAAGTAACTATCCTTCCCCAGTGTTTTAACAAGCTTCATTGTCTTTCCCTCTTGCTCTTTTAAGCATACAACCCAAGAACAATTCCGTATTTTGTAGGCAGTGGCTGGAGAGGACTTCCTAAAGGTGGCTGTTCTTAAGCTTGCCGGTTGAATTTTTTATGGGATAATGGGTATTTGTTTAATTTCAAACTTCAAGTGCTTTCCTCTCAGATTTTTGGATGATCTTTCTGAAAGAAAGTCCAGACTAAAAAAAAACACCCTACTTTGATGATAAGAGATGGCTATAGGGAGCTCAAATACAACGAAGCAAACAATCACACTGATGTTCTATAGAGGTGACCAGTTACAACTGAAACAATCAAACTGGCTTTAATTTTAACTGTTTGTTTCATTTGAAAACCCTGTTTCATTGCTACACATGGCTGGCACTTGCCTTGCACAGAATGCCATCTTAGACTATGGAACATTTGGGGCTTTGTGCTTTTTGCAATAGTAAAGGGTGTTATTAACTACTTGTCAAATATTGTGCAGGAGAACCTCTTTAATTACCATCTTAATTGGTTCAATAAAATTGGCAAATTCAAGCCAACCAATGGAATCAGTAAGCCAGACAGCAATTCTTAGTTCTGTTACCTTCTGTTTCTCACAGAGCAGTGTGAGATTCTTGTGAACCAATAACTACATAGTCATATTATTTGTTACATGTGTGCCTTAGTATCAATTCAAGGTACCAGAAGGTACCAGAAATGCAAGAGACAACTTTATATATAGTGTATATATATTCAGAGTAATAACCATATATACATATATACACACATACATATACACAGACATGTACATCAAAAGCATGTACATGTATGTATATATATGTATGTACATACATACACACATGTATATATGTATATTATTGCCTATAGATATAGATAGAAGTAGTTCACCTGCGTCAACTTTAGGAGCTCAGCAATTTAACTTCCAAGCTTGACCTAGCCATTCCAATCACTTCCAGTTCCTGGAAGGGGATGACCATACATTGTCTAATCTTCCAAAACAATTTCTTTCTCTCCAATCCTCCCCCCAAGCTATCTTCACTCATATTCACCCCTTTTGTAATTACTTCTACTTTCTTAGCTAAGCCCTGTTCCTCCATCTACCCCATCCTACTCTGAACTTCAAATTTTACTTAACCCTTGTCTCTTTTATTACACTTAATTCCCTCTTCTACCTGCTGGTTTTTTGATCATGTTCACCAACAACTTCCATTCTTTGAGCTGTTCATCTTTCCTCTTTTTTCCATCTCTTTTCCATCTCTTTTCTCCACTTCTCATTAGACCCGATAACTTTCTACCTGAGGAAGATGATAGGTAACATGAAGATCTAAGACAATTCTCACCTTCTGAAAACAAAGGTGGAAACAAAAGTGTTTTAAAATTCTCAGATTTCAACAATTCTGTAAAGACTGCCAACTACACAATACCTGTGACCAAGCATGCAAAGAAACATTACATGCAAATCCTCATATTGCTAATTATTTATGTCAACTATCTGGCAGTGTAACACCACTGACTTTACACTTTTCACAGTGATGGCTACAGGTCCAGTTTAGTCAAAAAACCATATTGTTTTAAGATACTGCTTTAATGCTTAATGGCTTCCTTTTCCCATAAAAGGTTTAACTAAGTGATTACCATAATCTGACTCAATTCATCAATCTGTGTTCTAGCTTTTATACTTAACTAGCAAGTAAAGACTTTTCTGAGTACTTAGGTAAAACAGTTACAGCTACACTTCACAACTCTTAAGTGAAACTGAACACAATTTAATGTGATTTCTATACCATTCATCATTAGTAGCCAATCCAATCAAAGAACACCTTGCAAGTTACCCATATATCCCCAACGCCTGCAGTACGCAGATCATGTCTGTGGTGAGCTTTAAATGCACTCATTGCTCCTACAGTACAGCAAACTGAGGGGAATCTGGCTCAAAGTGAAGAGACTATCTAAGAGTACACCTAGCCTATTTTTTAAAAGAAATATTTCAAAAGGAAAGCTTTTAAAACAGTTTACATGTATAACAAGAACACTCCAAACAAGTCTGTCACTTGCTCAGGAAGTGCAGATATCAGAGTTGCAATAATATTTTTTTTTTAATATGTGAAGCTTCCACCAGTTTCACAGAGACTTACTCAAAATGTTCAAGTCTCACACTAAAAACTACACCAAACCCATGTAACTAACAAGAACAGCGAGACTGATAGAATAACAGATGTGAGAGATCAGAGGCAACGGAGGCAAGAGTTGTATTACTGCTATTATGACTGCAATGTGTTAACACAAATCATTCTCTTACAGTAACAGTAAAGACTAACTGCTAAAACATGTTTAGGGTTCTGGAGCAATAACCCTAAACAGGTTTTTGTTTGTTTTGTGTTTAGGTTGTTTTGGTTTGTTTTTTTTTTTTTTTAAACCTTTGCTTTCCTATGTCAGAACAACTGGAAGAGAAGTAACCACTCTAGTACTAGTACTTGAGTCAGAAAAGACAGCTTTCCAATTATATTTTGCTTACAAAGGGAAGTGAAGTTACAAACTTTGCTTTAAGCTTTCAAACACAGCTAACCTAACAGATAAAAACATACTTATCTACACCAGCAGTTCATACATATGTTCTTCCCTGCTGAGGTCTGCAATAGATCATTCTTCTTTTGGAACTCTGCTGTAACAGTTTCACTCTTCAGCTTCAGTTCTTAGCATTGCAGAAATAAATTCTAAAATGCTTGATAAATACACATTAAAAAGGGACTATGGATTACTAACCTCCTTAATGGAGTCTTCATTAGGCAGCATAGAACACACACATGTGATGTAGGCTTGGCGAAAAGATGAAACATTTGCAATTTCTGGAGAATCTGCACACAATTTTGACAAGAAAGTTGCTTGTGGGATGCAGTTTGACTTCATCAAATGTTTTATTCGCATCTGCAGAAAGGAAGGCCCTTCTCGTGTAATCAATTTATTAGCTAGGAAAAGAAAAAAGCCTTTGAGAATACACCAATTTACAGCTAACAACTGAAATTGTCTCACTGCATTCACACTTCATTTTATTACAAACTTGTATAAGTATGGTCAGCTTTCTTAGGAAACTCTAGGTGTGATAAAAAGTGACAGCAATAAAGGGAATATTTTCTTCCAAATTCAGATCAACTGTGGAGGGAGAGAATGCTGGGCTATAGAAAACAGACACCACCCCCAACCAAAAGATAGCATCCATTAAGGCAGGAAGGCATCCACAGCAGTGGCTAAAGGACACTAATCAGACCATATAGTATTTTGAACAATATACCAGTAGTTTAGCTGAGATTCAAAAGTCTTCAACTTCTAATTGTACCTTCATATTCCAAAGAACCAAAAATATTTCAAATGAATCATTTTTCAACTGGAGATTTTTCCACCCAAGTTGTTACAAACCCCACATAATGACAAAATATACAAAATCAAACTGAGGGTGAAAATGTTATCTTTGCACTACTTTGGAAGAATTGTGTTTAAGACATGTTAGACTTACACTCTAGATCAACCAAATACATCTAATCATTGTAAGACTTGATGAACTAATTCAATACTAAAAATGTAATTATTATTATTATTATTATTACAAAAATATTATTTTTGTAATTAGTTAGCAAGATTTACTTAATCTGATCAAAAAAACCTCACAGATTTAGTATGATTCTCTTTCCAGGTACTCATGATAAAATATCTTGAGTTGGTAGGGATCCATAAGGACCATTGAGTCCAACTCCCTGCTCCTCGCAGGACTACCTAACACTAAACCATATAACTAAGAGTGCTGTCCAGATGCTCCTTGAACTGACGGACTTGGTGCCATGACCACTTCCCTGGGGACCCTGATCCAGGGGCCAACCATCCTCTCAGTGAAGAACCTTTTCCTGATGTCCAATTCTGAACTTCCACTGATGCACCTTCATTCCATTCCCTCATGTTCTATCACTGGTCACCAGAGAGAGATCAGCACCTTCCCCTCTGCTGCCCTCCCTTGAGGAAGGTGGAGGCTGTGATGAGGTCATCACTCCTCAGCCGCCTTCTCCAAGCTGAACAAACCACAGGACCCCAGCCGCTCCTCATAAGTCTCAAAGCCTTTCACCATCTTGGTTGCCCTCCTCTGGACACACACTAATAGTTTCATGCCCTTCTTCTATTGAGGCCTCCAGAACTGCACCTCAAGCTGGGGCTGCAAGATGGGACAATTACCTCCCTTGACTATGCTGTGCTTGATGCACCCCAGGACACAGTTGGCCCTTTTGGCTGCCAGGGCACACTGACTCATTTCAACTTGGCATCACCCCAAACCCCTAGATCTCTGTCTGCAGAACTGCTCTCCAGCCTCTTGTCCCTGAATTTGTATGTATAACCAGGTTTACCCTGTTCCAGATGGAGAATCCAGTACTTGCTTTTGTTAAATTTCATGTGGCTAGTGACTGCCAATCTCTCTAGTCTACCGAGACCCCTCTGTAAAGCCTCTCTACACTTGAGGGAGTTCACAGCTCCTCCTAATGTAGTATCATCAGCAAACTTAATGTACATTTGACTCCTGCACCCACATCATTTATAAAAACATTTAAAGAGCACTAGCCCTAAAATTGAGCCCTTGGGAACCCCACTGGTGACTGGTCATCAGCCTGATGTCACCCCATTTACTATAATTCTCTAAGCCCAACCCACCAGCTAATTGCTCACTCAACCTATTATGGACTTGTCTAGCTGTATCCCAGACATTTTATTTAGAGGGATACTGTGAAAGACAGCATCAAAAGCTTTGTTAAAGTATATGTACTGTGCCTTAGCTGATGAAATAGTATGCTTCAAGACAGCTATGGTGCTATTTCCAGCTTAAACATCAGCAGAAAAGCTTGATACTAGTCTCCAGATTTTGACATATTGCAAAAGACCCTTGAGAATTAAGAAAGAGGATTCAATGCATTTTTACACTGCATGCAGTAATACATATCAACCAAGGAACAAACTGTCTGATGATCTGTAGAAGAAATTATGGAAATGCCTGAGATGTTATGATAAAACACATATTAGAACCAATTTTCTGCAGCAGCTGTAGTCAATCAGTTACCTATAAAGCCTGCAAGAGACTCTGAATTAGTCAGAAAAGAAATTTTAATTCAGAATAACAACTTATTGGAAGAGCCACTGCATAAAAATATTGTCACTATGTTAGTATCCTATTACTACTATGTGAGGTGTAGCTAAGAAACCAATAGTATATAAATTTCTGAAAGAGAGGATTCTATGTAATAAAACCCAAGAAAATTCTTGTGCTTTCTGCACTTAAATGATTGTCGAAACAGAAAAAGAACGTGTTCCAACAAACACTACACTAGTTGGCAGAAGGCTTACAACGTGCACGTAAACAGAAAACTCATTTCAGGGTCCAAGTACACACTTGTAGTGAGACTTAGTAGTATTCTGCACAAGTTTGCTTAGTAGCCCATTAGAGGTCATTTTAAGATTCAAGTCTATGGTACTGGTTTTCATTTTTCACAGGAAAAACCTCTAAACAGTAAACTCTTGACATAGCCGACACTGATGCTTTACATTAAGGTTAAATTCAACAGAGATGGTAAAAAAAGCTGGCTGACCAAGAGATAGTCTGCAGTTAAGATCTCCAGTTGCTAGGAAACAAGCTTCCACTCTTTCTTCAAAATTACATCTATATACAACACTGTGCTTGAAAATTTATCAAGAAAAACCAACAATGATTCAATATCCATCTTGTTTGATGTAAGAGACTGCTACCACAACAAGGTACTCAGGATGGGAACAAAGTTATCTATCCATGTGAAGTATACACGGGCATGTCAGTAATGGTTTTTAGTGCCCACAAGCATTCAAAGCAGTTCTGTAGTCCCTGTTCCTACAGCTCTTGGCTCACAGAACAGTAAAAAAATTTTTTGCAGGTCCGTGAGAAGAATAGAAGAAATACTAGGGGAAAAAAGGTATTAAATTTACCTGCTCTCTAAGAACGATTTAAATTCCTCTTGTTTCTTATTACACAGCTAGACATGAACTTAACAATTGCTCAGATTAAGTTTTTACTGACATGTCAGAGCCAGCTAGTTGAGACATAGGAAGTGTTTTAAGAGTACCTGCAGTCAGCCAGACAAATTCGATGTTTTCAGGTCAACAGTCATGCTTTTATCTTTAAGCACAGATGAGAGAAACTTGCTAATGAAATACAGGAGGTGGACTCACTGCTGGTATGGACAAGAGGGTCTTAACTTGCTGCATGTGCACCCCCTCTTCTCCCAAGGGTGGAAGGTCTGTGCCCTGTGCCCCTGGACTCCTCCACACCTAAGCGAGTGTGTATTGAACTCTGCAAAGGAGGCAAATGACAAACTGAGCTCCTCTGTCATGCAGATGTAAGTGATGAAGGTAGGAGCAAAAGTCAGTATCTGACTAGTGATTTATTTCCATCTTAGCACTTAGTTTTCCTCTAAGGTGTCTATTCTTTTCCAGCAGTCTGCCTGGAACAACCTCCCTTTCCCTGAAAAGGGAACAAAACCTCATTTTGCTGCCTATTCCTCAGAACAGTTGTCTTCCCCTCAGAGAACCTAATTTTATACTCAGTCCTAAATCTGTTATGTTTCCAAACATGTCCAACAGATTTTCTGGTTCCTTCTCTTCCTAGACCTCCTGCTGTTGTCTGTGCTGTCCAAATGTTCTACCAAGCATCTCAGGATTGAAACAACTTGCTATAAAAATCAATGCAAAGACACCTTGCAATTCTTCCCTCCTCCAAACTCTAAAGATTAGTAAAGGGTCAGTGAAGTTTAGATATACTCTACATATATCTAAAGGGCTCTCTTATCTCAGGACCAAAAAGTAAGGATAAGAGATTCCCCTCTTACCCAAAAGACTTGCAGTGTAAGATGAATTTAAGTTATACCACAGTATTGTAAATACAGCCTTTATAAAGCATGGATGGCACTAAGGCATGAAAAGACTCTGCAATCACTATGAGAAATGTACAAGAGAAACAACATCTTAGGTGAGCATTTCCACTGAAAGTACCTCTGGCACAGGACAACAATGTGCTAAAGCACTGTAAAATATGTTAAGTATTGATGTCTGTATGTTTTACAAACAGCAGTGTGGTAGAGAGTTCTCCCAGCTTTCCTCCAAATCAGCTCATGTCAATAGACATGTCAAGACGTTGGTATGTGCTTCACACAGCAACAAGCTCACCCTAACCTCTTTGTTCTTCCTGAATGATACTTTTTGTTAAGCCAAAAAAACCCCCCAAAACCTTGAAATAAGAGTATTAAAACTAGCTTCACATCAGAAGTCAAGACTGCAGAACAGCATGTATTACATTCACGTTGGGATGCTTATATCATTTAGTCATCTAAAAGGCATAAGCAGCAACGATTTTTTTGCAGCCCTTTCCTCAAGAAAATATGCATGCCCAAAACAACCATCTTGAGCCACTGGCAGTATAAAACAGCAACAACCACCCTAGACACACGGCAGTTTAATTTCTTAACAGCCATAGAAGCAGCAGGCAGAATCTAAGCTGCTATGAAACTCTTGCTGGAACAAATTTAGTAAATCATATTTACAGTTGATATCAGTTCCTTTTCAGGGCCAGAGCATTAAAAATTTTTTTAAAAAATTAAGAATTCTAATCAAGAGAGACAAGAACACATCACATCATCTTCGATTCAAGTAAGCATCTGATGATCATTAACATGAACTACCAGTTCACAAAACAAAGCTCCAGCTGGGCACATTGAGCTACACTCATATCTGCCTTACCAGTGACCCACAACAGCAAAAGCTAGGAACGCTTTTCAGACACACACCACAGAAAACCAAAAAGCATGAAATACAAGCTATTCAAAGAAACTACGTTTTAGATGACTGAAATAGCATCCATTTACTACAATATTTCAGAAGATACTCTGTGAAACTGCTGTTGTACTGAAGGATAAAATGGCAGTTTGACTAAAACAGCTGAAAAAATATTGTGCTAGAGCTCTTTCTGCAACCCTTACTCACCATGTCTAACAGCAGAACTGTCATACCTACTGTGACCTGTAGAAAGTGCATTTTGATTCCTGCTATTTCTATAAAATGGAGCATGGTAGTCAGAAGAGAACATTACACAGATGAAAGTGACACAAGTAAAAGAAGGAAGGCAAACATGGTAACTAATCAGTGACTTCTATCTCCGATTACAGCTATAAGCATTTACTTGCTATGATTCTGAAGGTAAAAAAGGATTAAGTTAATCTGGTGGACATCTAGAGATAGTTGTTTAATCCCAGCTCCAACCATGTCCTACACCAGGCCAAAAGAGTAATTCCAGCTACCTAGACAGACTTTCTGCAAGCCAAATAGTATTATAGTAGAATCTGACTTCCTGGGGTAGAGAAAAGAAGGGACTGAACAAAGAAATGGAAATAATACAACCAACAAGATTTCACTAATGACAACACATGGTATGATACAGCTTCATAGATCAGTTGGTATTTCAGCAATAACTTCTGGAGTCACTGAATTACACTTGTCTGATGATTTTAAGATGACAAACCAGTTACATTAGCAGCACAACTTAGGAATCAAAAGATTTTCAACATCATAATTTGTTGGCATAGAGAGCAGGATTTCTTTAAGTTTTCATTTTGCCTTGCACCAGAGTGTAGGGTATACAATCTGGTACATTCATCTTGCCTTTTCTGGGAAGAGAGTAAACTTTACATATGCCCTCAATCTACTTCTCTCTTCCTGTAATATTTTAGAGTTTTATGAGTCGCAGTGATTCGCGATATGCATTATTTTGGATTTCTGTGAAATGTTATTGAATAGCTGGCAACAATTACAGGAGACTGAATCCTATGCCCTACGTTGTCTTTCCCAGTCTTACATTCTTTCCTACAATCCCCTGCAAATCTTCAATACCTGTTCAACATGCTCTTACTCTCCCAAGAGGCTAACAAAAACAAAACCAAGCAAATAAACCCCCCCTCCATCCTCTGTAATGTAAGGTAACAGAATTACTTAACTACTGAAGCATCACTTTACAGTATTTGTAGCTATTAAATATTCTCATTTCCCCTCTTGCTATTTTCCCCTTTCCATTACTAATACTGCTACTACTTTGATCTTCCACTTTCACAATATTTGCTGCAAACCACCACAGCAGGAACAGGAGAGCACTCTCATGCGGTGCTCTGACACATTCAGATAGCTTCGAAAGCTCGTAGAAAGATCTTTTAGATATGTCTAAGCAGCTAAGTTGCACGTCAACAGTCCACAAGGATGACACTTTTCTCAGTTTATCTGTTCTTTGATACCCTGAAAGCAAGCAAAAAACCAAACCAAGGTTTCCAAGATTGCCACAAAGGCAAGACACTCTGTAAGAAGCAACATTTTAGGCAGGTATTTGGCTTCTTAAAACTGCCCTTTATTTAAAGTGTCTGTTTACTTTATGATTTACTTGAGAAACCTTCTTTTGACAGACTAGTCTAACAAGGAATTCCAAAGTCACATTTGGACTATTTAAGCATGCCTGTGAACTACTCCAGACTAAATGAGAATGCACTTGTGCAGTTACAAAATTTCCAGAGGAGCTCTAATGAATGTCCTGTTGCCTCTGCTTGCATCACATGAAAGAAACACCAGTGAGGACAATTCTTCTAGGCATGTATTCAGATCTAGCTAAACAGACAAACATGTACTAAATAAAGAACACTAAGAAATCAATAATTTCAAGATTTCCAAGTGACCTCAGAAACAGGAGCCTCCACTCAGCCCAATTCAACATGGTCAGAGATGTACCAGTCAATCAGTTTGTCAGCAGAAACTTCAATCCAAATTAAAAGCCAAAGGACTGAATAAACTATTTTATCCTATTACTGCTGAAGTCAAGAAGTAGTCTGAACCATGTCAAAGCTAGCTAACCATTAGCCCTCACCAGTATACCACTCTCTGAGCAAGAGATTTTTCAATAGCTGAAGGTTTTCAGTAATATGGACCAATTTTGAAATGCAAGTCCTTTTGAGTAGAAATACACTTAAGAGCAGCAACTGTGCAACTGGATGGCCTAACAATACTACAGATGAAAGACTCCAAGGCAGGGACATTAGTATGGAATGCAATTCTTTTCAAGACACGTTGGAGATGGGATTAAATGCTATTTAGAGTTCAAATGTTTCTGCCATACTATCTGAAGTGAAGGCTAGCAAAGACTGCGGCCCACCCTTGGCTGCCTTTTTTTAATGCTTTCTAGCACAGAGAAGCAACATATCCTCTCAAATACCCTTAACCTGTTTCTCATTTATTTATTAAAAAGTACTAACTTAACACAACTCAGGCTACCCAAAGCCAGAAAGAAGGATTCTGCTATGGAAGAAAGCTTGACTTAAAATCCCTTTTTGTACTCCTTTAATTTTTAAAAAAATATTTTAAGCTCTTCTTTCCCTCTGTATTATTTTTAACTTTAGATTACCACTGAGGTAAACTGTGGTCTCAGGTACTGTTAATGGGACAGTTAAAAGAAACATCCACAAGTACTTAATGGTATCATTACTAGACATGAAAACATTTCAATGAGTAAAAGAAGAGAGTTTAAGAGAAGACATTAAAAAAACCCCACCAAAGTGACACTAAAAACTCCTTTTCCTCACCTCTCAACATTTTCTGATTCAAGATCTTATTTCCATACTCTAAACATAATGAGCTTCCCAGCCCAGAGCTTAATAAAAGGAAACCTCCACACTCATGTCGCCCCTCCACATGCATCTTTTATGCCTCTGAAAGGTGTAGACATACACGATTCCTCCCTGTGAAGCATTCAGGAAAACATTTAAAAGCACAGAGTTATGAAGAAAAAACCACTCGGGGATTAGAATTTCCATATTTTAATGATGGAAAAAGAAATAATTGTTTTTAAAACTGGCGTTTCAAAATATTCAAACTGATGGATAGTATAGCCCAAGCAGAGATGCTTTAACAAGGACATTTTATTCAAAGTGCCAGTGAGACAGTTTCATCATACTGTTTAGCAACATACGAATACTACTGCACAATGCAATTTAAAATACAACTCTCTTCTGGCTTGAAATCACTGGTTCCCCACCAAAACTGCACCAAGTAATTTCTTACTAACTACTTATCTCTAAAATCACATTCTTACCTTCCTCAGTTTCTACTGGTTGCTGGGATAGAATTTTAAGAAGAACTGGATTTTTCCATACTCCTTCCCTTGTGATATCCACCAATATTTGGAGGTTGTTATTCCCAAATTCCAGTAAAGCATCATGAGAATCCTACAAAATGTAAAAAAAGTCGTTAAAAGTCTTTGCTAAAAATTAAACCAGTGTAATTTTACATTACCTGTCCTATTATTCTACTGTATTCTAATAATTTCACATCATTCTTCTAAGTCATTACTGTTTTGGCATGTTTGCATTGGGATTTTAATAGTACAATGTCTTTTCACTTCTCTAATCCTACAGCAAAATTTCCCAATTTCAAAGTACTGAAAGTTAATTGAAATGACTTAACTCAAAAAGCCTATTCTGGAGTTGTAATTCTTCTACAATTTTTGTTTCTCCATGTACACATGTACACGTAAATAAAGTTACAGAAATTCTTGTATAAGAGACAAAGGATGACTTTACATCAAAGCATTTAGTGCCATTTAAGAAACCAGAATGAAGACCAGATAGTTTTCAAAATTAGTAACAAAATGCCAAGAGCGTAAAATTTTACGTTTAGTGTTAACACTAGTGAGATGAGCCAGTCAATTCACTTCTCTGAGAATTATTAAAGCTGTCACTCACTAATCTGAGGAAAGGGCAGGGGGAGGGGGGGAAGCTACATAAGAAGCAGTGCAATAGGAGAGGCTCAGAAAGAACTCTCCTTTACCAAAAGGGTGAGGTTGGGGTCATATGAAGTTGCAGGCTTCCTGGTAGTTAGAGATGCAAGAAGTCTCAGGGACCTTGAGAGAAAGCAGAACACAATATACACACAGCAGAGACTACTGTACAACACTCACAAACCAGACCAGACTGGATCATGAATAATTTCCTTTATTAAGATGTAAGCATCCTTCTACTGGATACAGATACACCATTTTCTTAGAAACTAATCCATGTCCAGTGCATTTACTCTCAGATCCAGGGATTTCCAATCTTGAGAGTTTTGATGCTGTGAAGGCTGACCCAGAAACCCTCCACAATGAACAGGTCTCCAGCTGAAGTTCATCTACCAAACCTATATACGTAGCACAATATTCAAGAGTGATCAAAGCCCTACCACTTTTAATTATGGAAATCTGAGGAGTGAAGGAAAAAAAAAAAGAGACATTACACATAGTAAGAAGTCTAGAGTCTAACAGAGAAGAAAAAGCAACTGAAAACAGATTCCAGCACAATGTCGCTAGCAGGAAACCTGATCTAGGGTGACCTGCACTGAAAAAATTAAAATATCACCACATAGAATTTCCTAACACTGACCAATTGAAGCCAACTGTAAGCAATTTGTGGCTACAGGTTCAGTAAAAATGCTTCTCATGTCAGTCACAACACGTCTTAAGCTTAAGAATTAGTGTGATACATAACAACGTCCCCTAGTTCTAGTAAGCCGTGTTTTAAGTTGGCAGTACTTTTAATACTATTATCAACCTCAGGTTTGCTTTCGATAGCCTCTGTTGTATCCTCCATATATACACCAGAATCAATTCCATGTTCTGATTTATCAGAATTAAGTGTGGCTAATACTATGAGCACTTTGAATACCAGAGTAATCAAAGAGGCTTGTATCACGGGCTGTTAAAGACAGCAACAAACTGCATTCCACGTTGCAACACACAAGACTTGTTTTTCAAGTTTCTGAGTTTACCTTCTATAACCAAGTGAATCTACTATGAAAATACCCAAGACTTTCCCATTAACCATTCACAGTAAAAGGCATCTTTGCATTTAATTATTAGATATCCTTTAATAAATTAGATATTGATGTTCAATATCAGATGCTAATATCAGACCAACTTCAACGTTTTGATATAACTATCAATTTCCTTTCTTATTAGAAAGCAAACTGCACTCCATAAAGCAAGAACACTGGGTGGTGTTCCGCAATGCTGGCATTAAGTATCTGTAGGAGATCTTGTCAGAAGAAGCACAGGGAAGTCAAGGAAAAGTACAGCATATTTTGTTATGTTTCCATCCAAGCTGGTAAGATAGCACAAAATGTATTCCTGATTCTAGAAGCTAGTATTACTGTATTCCGTAGCTAGACTAATCTTCCTACACTAGTCATGACATTAAAGTGACGTCCCGACTAACCTTTAAACAACAGGATTTCCAGCTATAACTCGTCTTTAATGTAACAGGCAAGATGGGAAAGGAGGAAGGAAACAAAGCAAGTTATCAGTTGTCATTGTTAGAATCCTGTATAAGCATTTGCCACCTCCAGCTGCTAATCATACTTCATATCTCACAAGGTTTGGTGTTTGACAGGGACTTGGAACTGGGATATTGCAGAGAAGCTGCCAAGGGTTGTCCTCAGATTATCACCACTTGCTGCTGTGGAGTAAATAGAAGGCTCTGGGGGCCAAGCTGAAGGACATGAGCATCCATCTGGTTTTCTTCACTTTGCTAAGAAAAATATAAGACTGAAAGCAAAAGGAAGGCCAAGGAAAGTGTGAGACCAGCTCAATAGGACAGAGCATCAAGTAACAGAGGACACTGAAGAGGCTATGGTATTCAATAACTTTGGCCCCAAGTTTTACCATTAATGTCTGTACTCTGACCTTCCTGGCCCCTACAACTAGTTGCAGCATTAGGGAAGAGCATGAAGCAGCACAACAGACGTTAAGACATTTATTTTAGCATCCACAAAGCCAAGGGTGTTGATGGAGATCACAGATGTCACTGCAAGACCAATACCAGCACTGAAAAGTCACGGTCACTGGGCGAAGGTTCCAGGTGACTAGAAGAAACCAGCATGCCCACTTCCAAGACCAAGGGGAGGGAGAGCCTGGGGAACTACAGGTCACTCAGCATGGCCCATCCCCAGAAAGACTATGGGGCAAATTCTCCTGGAAATCACATCCAGGCACCTGAAGTACAAAAAATGGACTCAGAACAGACAGGACTTGCCAAGTACAAATCACATTTTACCAGCCTGATTACCTTCTGTGATAACAGGCTACAGATGACAACAGCAAGGCTTCTGACAGTCTCCCATATTATCTTTAAAACCAAACTGTTAAGATATAGAAAAGTGGATAATAATGCAGGTGGAAAAATCAGCTCAACTGCCAGGCTTGGAAGGTTTGTGACCAATTGTACAAAAACCAACTGGCAGCTGTCTCCTAGTAGCATTTCTCAGGGGTCAACACTGAGCTGATACTTTTAACATCTTTATTAATTGTCTGAACATTGGGACAAAGAACATTTTCTGCCAGTCCACAGCTCATACAGAACTTGGAGAGGAGCTGACACTGGAGGGCAGGGCTGCCATTCAGAAGACATTCAACAGGCCACAGAGCACCGCTGACAGGGACTCACTGCATTTGCCTGTGTTGAACTTCAAAGTGTTGCACCTGGCACCACCCGAAGTATCAGTCGAGGCTGCTGAACAGCTGGCTAGGTTCCAGTTTGGCACAACAGGCCTCTAGGGTCTGTAATTTAAGCGGTCAGCAGTGAGTCCTTACTGCAAATGGGGCAAATTATGCTGAACAGTTCCAAATAGAGCATAACCAGGAAGTTGGTGAAGTGTTTATTCCCCTCTGGTACTTTTGAGACTCCACTGGAGTACAACACTCAGTTTGTGGCTGTCCTGTACAACTCATTTGCCATAGTGAAGCAAGTCCAGCAAAAGCTACCACAGGGCCTACATAAATCTTAGGAAGAGAGGGTGAAGAGGGAAGTTTCAGAGCTGTCTTTATCTTTAGATATCTTTATCTTGAGTCTACTCCTCAGCAGGTAATTGGACTCTTCTTTCTGTCTAGTGAGTGAGTTAACAGACAAGTCACATAAAGGGAAATTCCATAAAGTGTGCGTGCAGGAAGTGTACCATTGTTTAAATACCCCACTTTGAAAGGACTACTTGAAGTCTGTGCAATCTCCATTCTTAGAGACACTTAGAACTTGGTGGGGCAGGACCCTAAGCAATGGGACTCAAGATAACCCTTACTGCAAGTGAAGAGGTGGATTAGATAGCTTGAGCTACCTTCCAGCACGACTCTTCCACAATAGACACCTTCAGATGGCTGTATACTCAATGCATTTACTAGACATGCTGAAAGCACACTTAGTGGGAGTCAGTACTTCTGCCCTACACTAGTTCTTCTACAACCGCAAGAACAAAACCAAACTAACATCAGAAGTGAGTGAAAAAGCATACATTAGGAGTTTTTTCCAAATGCAGACTTTGACCTTCCAAGGAGCACCAGAGTTAAAAGCCTCCTAGCTGAATGCAACAATCGAGCAGTTTCGATAACTTTAACCATATCATCTTCCTTAGCAGTACCCAAGATTTTCTGTGAATACTGCCCCAATGGTGATCTTATTTTTAGACAACTGCTGTAACTATGTTCCAACTCTTAGCTCCTAGCATACTGGCTAACTAAAATAAATTATTAAAGACTATAATCATTTTTAGAAGGAGGCTAAAGAAAGTAAAACTAGAAAGTGACCTATTGGTGACACCACCTCAAAATCAGTTGTTTATACCAGCAGAAGAGTTGGTGCTAATTTGCAGATGCTAAGATTGCCAAGTATGATGTTTACAATGACTGATTTCTGGCCTTGAGCCTGAAGTATTACTTGCAAGGTCAAAGGAGAAAAAAAAAAAAATTGTTGGAGTGTCACAGCTGCACCCTGAAGATGCAATTAACTTTATACGTTCTTAATCAGAGCCCAAACTGCTCTTACCTAACAACACTGAGAGATTAGTACATGTGCTACAACACATAAAGGTTTCAGGCTGCATTTGAAAACATCACTTAAGCAATCCTTACACTCCTGTTCCTCCTCTCAGGTCTTTCCTTCCTGTGCAAGCTGGATCAGGAAACCAAATTCAGCAGAGCGCGCCTTGGGGAGGAGTGAGGTTTTTTTGTTTTTAAAAATTACAGCATGATCAACTCCCCACTTTACACACAGCTAAATGGCATGCCAGTAGAATCAGGCAGGTGAATGACAGACTTAATGCTTAAGTCAGTGCTGCTGCCAAAAGACGCTCAAGTTATAGCCTCAGGACAGCTTTAAAAATGTCAGTGGATAACAACAAACATCTAAATTTTTATTTATGAAGTATGCAACCACAGTCCAGAGTTTCCATAAGTGGCAGTTATGATCATATAGGAAGTCTATGTATATAATTTTATCTTCAGACTTGAGTGACTAAGAAAACAATTACAGGTGTGCTGATAGAAGGGATACTGTATCTTACCTACAAAATAAATACAAGCCCATTTTGACAACCTCTACTTTTGACCTTTCTCAACTGCACAGCACCATGAATTAACTCTTTCCAATACAACAGGTAGCCAGAGCATCCATTGTGCATTTTCCTCCCATATACTAACATTACAGCTTTAATCTGTATCAGTCTCAAGTGTCGATCAGGTCAAAGACTAAGTCCAAAAAAACCATCAGCATTTAACAGCCTATGACTTCGAATTTCACCTGGAAGACTGAACTCAAGTGAAGGTATTGTTTATATGTTCAGATTCATCACAAAAAGCTTCAACAAAGCATCAATAATAAATAAAAAATTAACAATTTTACTGCAAATTTTGAGAATTTATGCCATTTCCTGGCATCATTTGAATAAAAGCATATAACTCAGACACTCCCAGCTCTTACTGTTGAGAAATAGTTTAACAAACATAAGAGAGAATCATGTCTTAAATTACCAGTGCTTTAACGTACTGAAAGGTACTTAAGTACTGCGAGAGGCACAGCTTTAGGAAGCCACAGAGAGCTCTCAGCACGTATAGAGGTATCACCCAAATATCTGTTCCAGTAACTTCAAGATATTTATCAGTTAAGAAGATTAAACTACAAACAGGATTTTCAGCTCTGCACAGTTCTGAAAGGCAAAGCAAAGGAAACACTCCTGGCGGTACGAACTCACCCTCTCTATTGATAGGACAAGGTTGTATCCACCCTGGCTGCAGCAAGCACTCGCCAACCAGTGCCAAAGACCCTACAAGCAGATTTTGTAATGGCACGTTATGCTAGCTGAGATTCGTTGCCTCTTAGTGATAATTATCCCAAGTCCCTCTACTACAGAGTTGCATGTTCCGAAGAGCTAGAAGCCACTGCCTCAGAAAAACACAGAATAGATCACTTATCCGCTGGCAGAAGATGTAGCTGACAAGAAAAAAACAACTATCATACAACTTGGACAAGGGTGAGGTACTACTATTGAAAAAGATTGCTATCCCTCAGATTATGACATTCTGTCATCCAGAAATCCAGTGTAAACGACATTTCCCCAACAGCAACTCTTCCCTAATCTGAGGACTTCAGGATGCAGTACAGCTAGCAGAGCTAGCAGAGTCCAGTTCAGGTATGAGGATTATTCACATTGCTACATCTTTGTATTAAGAGCTAAAAGAAGAACCTTAGAAGGTAAGAAAGAAGGGGCCTATTATACAAGTCAACTGATTTGCTGAGGCAGCACTGTGTTTGATAGTTAGGGTATCAATACTGAAATACCAAATATGAAATTCACCAACATACGTAGCATTAAGTAACTAACTACTGACAATACACTCCACTTCTATTCTAGGTGCTGGCAATTTAAAGCAATCAGCAACTACAACAGTGTCACAAAAGTTTTTGGTTTATGCTCACCCGCAATACACAACTTTTCTAAGCTCTTTGTAAGGCTTGAAGTGAACCCTGTTCTGCAAGCCATATTCAATTCCCTTGACAATACATCGCTACTCCCACTAAAGCCATCTTTGAATACAGTGTTTTATCTTCCTCAACTGGCCAGATTACATCCATCCCCGCAGTACCTCTCCATGGAATTCCTCCCCCAGATTAATTGAGTTTACCTGTATCAAGGGCTCTGTTGTAATTCTGCCCCAAACCTTTCACCCATATTTTACGGGTATCCTTTTGCCTGCTGCCACTGTATAAAATTCATGCTGAGACTCTGACATACAATCTCAAATCTCGTTTTGCTTAGAAGTAAGGAAAACTGGACTCATGGGGGACCACAGTGCATAACTAGTGTTATTTAGGATGAAAGAACAAACAGGTTCAGACACCAAATAAAGCTTTTGATAGCATTTTGTATGTAAGCTGGACATCAGTGAAACTCCATTTTCAGCTTCAGAACAATCCCTGCACCATGCTGCTTTGAAATGCAAGCCCTTGCCTTTTTCACTCCTGGGATGAAAACCTGTTTGAAGTTTCACTGACTCTCACTACCTATACAGATTGTTACAGAGCAACAATTACTGAAGATCTGAAAAATACCTCTGTCCCACATTTGCTGCAACCACCAGTTACATTTAGAGTTATATTCCTCATCAGTCACACTCACCTCTTTTGTTAGGAAACAAATCAGCACATTCACGTCTGTCAATCTGTGGCATGTGCTGATACGTAATTTTGCAGTGTTTTGCTACTGGATTTGCCCAGAGATTGGCACACTAACATGGTCACAGGCTTTAAACCGATGGCCCTCATGTGAGGACTTTACAAGTGATTCCTGTCTAAAGGTCTATACTGTATGACTGCATACTCCTCCTCTGTTAACTCTCTTCATCTCTGATGAAGAGTGGGTTCCTGCTTTATTCCAGGGTGGGGTACAAATGTTATCATTCTCATATTTCTGCAAGAGTGTTACTTCAAAAATCTCATTAAAAGTACCTGTTTGTAAAGTCCACAAACCTCTTCAGCAAAGTTTCAGAGTACTACCATGTTTAATAAGCTTTGCCCAAATTTTTTACTGTCTGAACTATGGGGAGCATTAAAGTGCTAAACGTGGAAGCCACAGTTTAAAAAGTCAGTACAAAAGTGAAGTATATTACTACATCCGGCAGCACCAAATTGGGCAGCAGTGTTGATCTGCTCGAGGGCAGAAAGGCTCTGCAGATGGATCTGGACAGGCTGGATCGATGGGCTGAGGACAACTATACGAGGTTCAAAAAGGCTCAGTGCTGGGTCTTCTACTTGGGTCACAACCCCAGGCAACACTACAGGCTTGGGGAAGAGCGGCTGGAAAGCTGCCTGGTGGAAAATGAGCTGGGGGTGTTGGTCAACAGCCGGCTGAATATGAACGAGCAGTGTGCCCAGGTGGCGATGAAGGCCAACAGCATCCTGGCTTGTATCAGAAATGGTGTGGCCAGCAGGACTAGGGCAGTGATCATCCCCCTGTACTCAGCACTGGTGAGGCCGCACCTTGAGTACTGTGTTCAGTTTTGGGCCCCTCACTACAAGAAGGACACTGAGGTGCTGGAGCATGTCCAGAGAATGGCAGTGAAGCTGGTGAAGGGTCTAGAGAGCAAGTCTGATGAGGAGCAGCTGAGGGAACTGGGCTTTTTTAGTCTGGAGAAAAGGAGGCTGAGGGGAGACCTTATCACTCTCTACAACTACCTGAAGGGAGGTTGTAGCCAGGTGGGTGTTGGTCTCTTTTCCCAAGTAACAAGTGATAGGATGAGAGGAAATGGCCTCAAGTTGTGCCGGGGAGGTTTAGATTGGAGATTAGGAAAAACTTCTTCGCTGAAAGGGTTGTCAATCACTGGACCAGGCTGCCCAGGGAAGTGGTTGAGTCACCATTCCTGGAGGTATTGAAAAGACGTGTAGATGTGGCGCTTAGGGACGTGGTTTAGTGGTGGACTTGGCAGTGCTGGGTTAACAGTTGGACTTGATCTTAAAGGACTTTTCCAACCAATACAATTCTATGATTCTATCTTGAATTTTCCCTTAGTTCTTAAAGTTCACATGAGAGATCTGGGCTTGTATCACCCTTCTATCCCTGGAATTTAATAGGTTTCTTCCAACATATTCAGCCTGAATAAAGTCATCTCATCTGACTAAAAACTTGCTCTCTATTGACAGAAGTATCAAAGCTTGATCACTTGCTTCAGAAACCTAGAAACGCACATGCTTGTTACATTATAGAAATGTTTCTCCTTGGTAACAACAATTCTCCTTGCAGATCCTTCCAGTTAACAGCTAGTAATTCTTAGCTTTATACCTCTCCTATAACGGGAAAGAGTCTGTATATGCCTTCCCATACTCTAAATATGAGAGAACATCTTGTTTCCGGTCTAGGCCATCTCAATTAGAAACTTATTATATGCCTTTTAGTGTATGACAATTTCATAAAGCTTAGCAGAGACCTCATCACCATGTTCCACTATGTAAAGGGTGGCTATAAAGAAGATGGAGACTCCCTTTTTACAAGGAGTCACAGGGAAAAGACAAGGGTAAGGGGTACAAGTTACTCTGACTGGACACAAGAGGAAAATTTTTCACAATGAGATCAGTCGTTGGAATTATCTCCCCAGGGAAGTGGTGAATTCCCCAACACTGGATACTTTCACGATTTGGCTGGACAGGGTGCTGGGTCATCTTGTCTAGACTATGCTTTTGCCAAGAAAGGTTGAACCAGATGATCTTTGAGGTCCCTTCCAACGTGGTATTCTATGATTCATTCCTCTTTATCCAATGACAACTGAATTAGTGAATTTAAGAGCTACCTTGGAAATACTAAGTTTCAACTTCTACCATCAGCCCTAACACAAAAGATGAGCCTGTGGCTGACCACCCTTATTTGTGCCATCCCCACAAATGAATGCATTGGGAGCACAGATCTAGCCTCTGCAACACGATGGTTAATAGCTACAGACTATGTGTAATAGATGGCATAGCTGAGTATTGTAAAAAACTGACATACCTTCAAACTTGGTTCTGGAGTGCTGCGATGTCCACTATGATCTCCTGTAGTCACCAAGGGAGTCACAGGACTTACACACCAGCACTCAAAATAAAGGACAAATCTTTGACACCACTAAGACCACAGGATTTAAACTGTGCCTACTGCACTTCTTTCTACCACCAAGTACATGCCACACCGAACTGTTTTTAGGGTTGCCATAATAGTAAGTACTCCATGGTATTTCAGGAAAAGGAGGTCTGTCCACACCTGCAGTCACCAGTCACCTCTGTGACCTGCAGTCACAGACCACTTCTGTCCTTTCCACTACTAGCAGGACTACAAAGCTCTACTGGTCTGTTTCTCTCAGTTTAAAGTGCCAGGTTTATACTGAAGAGTTTCCACACCTGCCATTTCCCTGACTGCAGGTGAACCAAAAGTAGAAGCTTTTTCAGAATCTCCATACCTGCCTCTTCAGAGCTAGTACTGCAGCAGCAGCTACTGCTGCCAAGCCTCAGGGAATGAGGAAATCCCATCATAGGGGTATAAGGTCTTGTGATAAGGACTGCACAAGGACAGCTGCAAGGTCCAAGTTCTCTTCCTTCCAACTACTTCCTACCAAAGTCTTCACTTCAGTAACTTACAACCGATATTACCTACCAACCTCATCTGTCGCAGTTAAAGCCAGAACAGGCAATAGCAGCGACAGATCAGTCCCTGGTCCTGGAAGGGTCTATTAGTATAAACACAGCAAGACTACCACTCCCATCTTTCAGCTCCATGAGGAACACAAGTCCTTGCAGACAGCTAGGTACTACCTACAGATGAAAACCTTGAAAACATCTCTTCCTCCTACATAGTCCACAGTAGCCATCTTCATTCGAGAGTAGGAATAGTAGTATTATGAGCTTGTTTCAGCACAACCTCAGAAGAAACACTTCTAGGAACCACCCAAACTGAAGACCTGTACTCTTATTTTCATCACACTCAAATCAGGTATAGACGCTAACTTGCCACTGAGATCTCCACAAAAGCTTTTTTAGTAATCTTCCAAGTAATACTTCAGAGCTGTTACATCACTCCATCCAACTCAGTCCCTTCTTTCACACAAACCATTAGACTGATAAAGATTTGCTACAGTTCTCTTGCTGCAGTTCCCACTGACTGTGTAGTTACAGATCTGCCGTTGGGCCTAAGGCTGCCAATACTGTTGTTGTAGTTAGTCTTTTGCTGCTCAGAAATTCTTGCTGCCTAGAAACAGCAATGCAGGACAGGTGGAATTTCAGGGGAAGGGTAGAAGTAGAGGAGAACAGCAGCAGCCTTTTCTTTTTTTTTAAATGTATGTAAATTGGAAAAAAGAAATTGAGAACACTTACCTGTATGGACTGATGGAATCCTAACCATGCCTCATGTGGCAATTCACTTTCAGGAATTGAAAGCAGTAGCTCAAAACAACTCCTGGAAAAGTAAAAAGCAAGTAAGCAAGCTACCTGAACACATTCTGTTATGTTAAATAACATTTGTGGCACATATTACTTAGCATTCAGATAAGAAGTGACAGTAACACTGAAACATGTTTGACTGCACAAATCAGTTAAAGGCCAGAAACAGCCCCAGAATCAGGCATGAGTCATCATATGGAAAGAGTACTCCTTCTTACCATGCACAATCTTGCTAGGATAAGATTGCAGCTACTCTTATAATCCAAGATAGTCTGTTCAATGTGGCTCAGGAACACTACGTTACAGAATTTCTGCTCTTTCCTCTCACAAAGGAATCCTAATACTCATTCTGAATAAAACTAACTTGATCCTAGCATGGTCTCTCTGCCTAGAGTGAGAAAGCAAGCAAGCTTTACCTAACTTAAAGTTTCAGTGCTGATGTATATAAGAAAATAAAACTAAAGAACAGCTTGACAGAAAGAGACACATGCATCACCACAGAAATGGACCCACAGAATAGATTCCTAGAAACACCTTATGAGTCCTTAATAGCATGGAGGGGCAGAGGGGCAAGGGAGAAGCATTCAAATACAATGTGCAAACTGCAACAATCTCAAGAGCTTACCAAACAAAATGAAAAACCCCACCCACATTAATCTGAACATCTTTGATATGTATATCAAAGAGTTAAAAAGATCAGATTGTAAAATTCTCAGTTCATTAATTCAGAGAGCTGCTGTATTTGCGTAGCTCAGTTACTTACACAACACAGGTAGACTACATCCCCTTATTTCTTTATCAAGCCAAGGTCCTGCTTAAAAACAGGACACCAGTCACCCAGTCTAGATTTCACACCCAGGAAAGTTTGATACATGTCATTTTCCACTGTGTCAAGAATTAACATTAGTGTGAGTCAGCCCCATCACAGTGGCACGTGAACTTCTGCTGGGTATCACGTTTTCCAAATGAAAATTCAAGAACGTGGGAAGGGATCAGAAAGTTTTAGTATCTCTGAAATATCCAGCAACTTTAAGACCTATATATTCCACACATAAGTTCAGATTCCAAAAACAGAAGGGGGGGGAAAGCAAGACCTACTTGATATTCCCTCATTTAGAACATCAGCTCAATGTTACCCCTTTTCAGAAACAAAAGGGAAACAACGGTATGTATTTAGCACATGCATCTCATTTCAGGGAAAAGTCCTGCAGAACAAGAATCCCTGTTTTCTGGGGGACAAAACAATGGCATGACTGCTACCTATGTTTTTGTCAAATAAGGGCTACCTAGCCTTGTATGGAATGTGCGGATTACCTAAACCCCAACTGCTGCACAGAACAATTTGACCTAATCAAACTAAATGTGTTAACTATGACACTCTCTCTATTCACAAGATTTACACACAGCAAAAATGGTCTGACAAATCATGACAATGTAAGGAAAGAAAATTGGTCTAAGGCTCCACATATAATAAAGGCATTGAATAATTGCTATAAGCTACACCTACATTGTTACATGGTTCCAACTCATGCTGTATTTTTCTTGAAAACCTCCACTCTCAAATATTAAATAGAAGATGACAGGACAACACATTCTGTCTAACCATAGACAGAAGAGCTGAGCTTAGGGGAAGGGGAAAAGGAAGAGATGATCATAAAGCAAACATGAGTTTCAAAACTGCTTTAGTACCCAAAAAGAATTACTTCCCCCCCCCTCCTGACTTTTGATATATACATTGAACAGTTACCTGCAAAATGTTATGCCTAATCAGTTTTTAGCCAGATTCTGCAGTCACATACATAAACAAGATCAAATGGACAAATACTGGCTATCCTTTTCACATTTCAGAAGTTTGCCTTCACTGCCCAATCCTGTTCCTTTAAATATGGGTTTAGACCTGCAAAATCACAGAATGAGAGAATCACAGAATGGTAGGAGTTGGAAGGGACCTCTGGAAATCATCTAGTCCAACCCTCCTGCTAAAGCAGGATCACCTACAGCAGGTTGCACAGGATCACATCCAGGTGGGTTTTGAATCTCTCCAGAGAAGGAGACTCCACGAAAGTCTCTGGGCAGCCTGTCCCAGTGCTCAGTCACCCTCAGAGGGAAGAAGTTTTTCCTCATGTTGAGATGGAACTTCCTGTGTTCTGGTTTGTGTCCGTTGCCCCTTGTCCTGTCACTGGGCTCCACTGAGAAGAGTCTGGCCCCATCCTCTTGACATCCACCCTTTAGGTATTTATAAGCACTGATCAGATCCCTTCTCAGTCTTCTCCAGGCTAAACAGCCCCAGCTCTCTCAGTCTTTCCTCATTCGAGAGACGTTCCAGTCCCCTCATCATCCTTGCAGCCCTCCACTGGACTCTCTCCAGTAGTTCCCTGTCTGTCTTGAACTGGGGAGTCCGGAACTGGACACAATATTCCAGATGTGGCCTCACCAGGGCAGAGTAGAGGGGGAGGAGAACCTCCCTCAACCTGCTGATGTTGAGGACAACATCCTCATCCACCCAGCTGGTCATGCCACCATAGAAGGCTATCAGATTGGTCAGGCATGATTTCCCCTTGGTGAACCCATGTTGACCACTCCCGATAACCTCCTTTTCCGCCACATGCTTATTGATGACCCCCAGAACGAGCTGTTCTATCACCTTTCCAGGGATGGAGCTGAGGCTGACTGGCCTGTAGTTTCCTGGGTCCTCCTTCTTGCCCTTTTTGAAGGCCGGAGTGACATTGGCTTTCCTCTGGTCCTCAGGCACCTCTCCTGTTCTCCATGACCTTTCAGAGATGGTGGAGAGTGGCTTAGCAATAACATCTCCCAAGTGGCCAGTCCTTTTTTCCACATTCTGTAAACTTCCTTCTTCCCTCTTGAGTTTTTCCAGGAGCTCCTTGCTCATCCATGCAGGTCTCCTGCCTCCTTTGCTTGATTTCCTACTCTTCGGGACGCACTGATCTTGAGCTAGGAGGAAGTGGTGCTTGAATATTGACCAGCTCTCTTGGACCCCCCTTACCTTCTAGAGCCCTAACCCATGGGATTCTTCCAAGAAGGTCTTTGAAGAGGCCAAAGTTAGCTCTCCTGAATGCCAGGGTTGTAATCCTACTTATTGCCCTGCTCCTTCCAGGCAGGATCCTGAACTCCATCATCTCATGGTCACTGCAGCCAAGGCTGCCCCCAACCTTCACATCCTCCACCAGTCCTTCTTTGTTTGTTAGTACAAGGTCCAGCAGCACCCCTCTCCTCATGGGCTCCTCCACCACCTGTGTCAAAAAGTTATCATCAATGCCGTGCAGAAATCTCCTGGACTGCGCGTGCCTGGCGGTGTTGCCTTTCCAGCAAGTATCGGAGTAGCTGAAGTCCCCCCTGACAACCAGAGTCTGCAATTGTGAGGCTCTAAACACTTCTATTAGGCAGAAAATAAGACAGCCTTTATCACTGTCATTCAGTAATTATTCACATCATCAGGCACTAGAATCTCAACCATTACTATGCCCATGAAAACGTGAGCAACAGGATCACCAGATATTCCAACTGCCATAGATCCCAATATTGTAAAATAATCAGGACCTACTTCTCCCTTGTACTCAAGCTTGGCAATGCAAGTTAATTCACCATTCCAGATGTCTAGACCCAGGTGACTGCTACTAGACTATCAAAACCAACTTTACAAAGTCTCACAGCAGCTAAATTCTATTTTAACATAAGCAAAAAACAACCAGCCAAAAAAAAAATCACAAGGTATGTATCCAATTTTCAAGCATGCCATATAAACAGTCTTTTCATCGAACAAAACATTTGCAAACTTTATGGTCAATGTGCTTTTGAAAAGTCTTTTGATGCACACCTCGTTTTCAGACTTAAGCAAAGTCAGCCAGTCCTATCTACTTCCATTCTTAATTTCTGGAAGTACATTTCTTAGAATATTACTTTTTCATAAATATGATATTGGTTATATAAAGCATCAAGTTTAAACAAAATGGCAAAGGAAGTTTTACAAATAATTTTTCTGTTACTTAAGCCTTAAGGTGCTAGATAGACAATGAAAAAAATCTGAAATTAGATTTTTCAAAGTACTGGGTATACAGAGATCACAGTCTATGAAGATTAGAGGGCTGAATTTATGCCTCAACAGTTACTGTCTGTTGTAGTAACACAGGACCGAGCTGAACCAAGAACCGAAAATTCTTTTGGTTAAGTCCTTACATCTTCCTCAGGATCCCAACACCAAGTACTCTGGTTTGGAAATCACTCCATGAGAAATCTGGAGCTCTGGGTGTATAGCCACCATGTAAAACAACTTACAGCACAACTGCAAAAGTAATATCCAGGATATTCCAATTACAGTTTCCTTGTAAAAATAATTAGAATTCTAAGTCAATTTCCTAGGTTTTTGTTATAAGAATTGACTCAGACTGATGCATTAAGATCAGCCAACCTTCCCTACTGGCAAGGGGGAGGAATGGCCATGTAGCTTAATTCTTCCTTTTGGTCCTTATTATACCATACTTCAAAATGCACATCTATCCCTGAAAACCCACTTCCTTCTTTATTGTAATGCAACTGAACAGAATTTAGGTATCGTGGCTAAGACCACAAATCAAAATACCAGGATCACTTCATGAAGTGATCTTCACTCTTCCTGTACCCCTACACCACCTACCTACACAAAACTCAATTCCAAACTTCAAAACACAATTTTTGCAAATAAACTGTAATGGGTGCTTGAATGCTTCCATTATTTAACAAAATCATTCATCTCAAACACTCAACGTCAGAAATATCTTTTAGGAGAAAGTCTTCTAGTTTTCAGTTTGTTTTGCAAGAAACAACTATAGGCAAAAATCAACACATTAATTCCATACAATTATTCTGTAATCACTTTTACCTCATTCTCTATTATTTTAAGACAGAAATTTTAAAAAGTAAATTTTAAAAGCTTTCAGAATTTTGTTCATCTTTAGATAGTATTAGAAAACATTTTGTGTCCTAAGCTTCTCAAGAGTTAAAAAGATGACTAATTATACATCAGATGATCAGCAGAAATAGTTCATATGCTGCCAGAAATTATCCTGCATTTCTTAAGAGTTGAGTTAGCTCTTAATAATAGACAGAAGAGTGGTAAATGCAAGTTGGTGAATCAAATTACAAGAGTTTATTAGGTTGAAAAAATGCTTTGTTAGACAGACAAAGCAGCAGTCACATGTGCCTCCTCTCAGAGGTGTTATGGAAAGCAAGCACACTCTTTCTGGAAGCAACATGTGTTAGACTCAATAGGTATAACCAGTAGATGAGATACAGCTCAAAGTTTGAGGTAGCCTGGTGTTAGCAGTTGAATTCAGTTTTGGTACTTAGACCAGAGGACATCTGGATCTTTCTCTTTTGATGGTTGAAAAAGCATATAAACACCTTCTCAAAGACACAGAAATGGTAAACTCCCTTTCAGACCAGTGCCATCACAGCAAACAGGAAAAAGTAGAAAGCAGTCAAATATTAGCTACTGGCAAACACAATGGGAACTAGGAACAAGTCTTTCTACTTTTTTAACTTTAATCTATTCATCTTCAGACCATAAAAACCATTTCCAGATGGAAGTAAAATTTTCATACTGATGGTAACATGAATGGCACACATTCACGCAGTATCTTCACGCAGTATCCTCAGAAAAAAAGCACTCACAGAAGCTCGAGAGAACAATCAGCTTCAAGGGCTTCCTAAGATTCACAAGGATAGCTAGCTAACAAAATCTCAGTGAAAGACACCTTTGAAATGGATAATTCTTTATTAATTCTTCTACAGAGGCAATAGCTTGGTACAGTAATATTGGGAGGGTGAGGGGAACGTGTTGTGCTTTGTGGCTGTGGAAACAAGCAGTCCAAGTTCTACTTGACCGAAGCAGCTATGTCCCTTCACTGCAATGGCCAAGAAGAACATTCCTGTTCCCCCACAATCATTTGCCAAATCTCTTAACTCCAAGAACAACCACTCCAAGCTTTCCTTCTATTTCCAAGAGATAGACAGTGGACCAACAAAGTCTCACACTGTATCAGCATCACATTTCTTATGGGGAGCACAGCCTCTACATCATGTCAAGGTTTACTGTGAACACACAACTGACGTGGTCAGGTGGCAGGGAAAGCCACAGTATACTGAGTTTTGCTGTTACTGGCTCACCCTCCTGAGAAGTATGTCAGGAGGAGGAAGTTTTTTCCCTCTTCTACATGAGGGATGTTGGAAGGCAAGGAAGATTTCAACAGTAAGTAGAGCACTTTTGCTTTAAAACAGGAAACTTGCTCATTTCTCCTCAAAGTTCAAGTTTGAAAATACATAGCATGTACAACAGCTCTGGGTAACCCAGCTGTCTCCCCAAAAATCAGAGTCCCATGGGAACAGTATGCTTTCACATCCCTAACCAGGTAACAGCCTTCCTCCCTCATGGAACTTATTTTTTATCTTTAATTCCCTGCTCTAACTTCTCTCCCTCCCTTGGAAACTCTTATAAAAGAAAAACGTGGGAGAGTTCAGTTAGGTATGCCATTTACCTCACCCTATCTGAGACCTCATTTGTTGTCTCTCATTCTTTAGATTCCTCTCAAATGTAATCATAACAAGAACAGGGGAGATTCCAGTAAGTCAGCCTCTCTACTGTCCTCCACCATAAAGTCTTTTGAATGTACAAGCAACAGCAAACAAACTCCTCACACTGAAAGATGGAAGAAACCATATCAACAGAAGCAGAATATTCCAATTTTTCTCAACAAGAGAAATTTTGACACAGAATTGGGATTCCCATGCCAAAGTATATAACAGTGGCAAAACATATAGAAAGTACTCCAGGTATGGATGACCTGCATACAAAGACAGCAAAAGACAAACTTTAAGTGACATGAGTAGGAAACAGCAGAATACACAAGCTAATTAATAACAATATGATGAAGATGCAAATACTGTATCCATAAAGGGACAGTCTGCAAAAGCAATTAAGATATTTTGCCAAAAATATATGTATTATGTAGCAGGTAAATGATTTAGCAGTTTATGTCTTCAGTTTTGATATTAAGAAGTTAAGACAGACTCTTCCTGATTTCATGTTTTCCCTTGTCAGAAGGTTAAGAAGAAAAAAAATTTAAAAATCACTCCTAGTTCACATATTTCTCATAACTCAAAAAGAAATTTCAATGCATCATATGGAGATATCTGTTGATTTATATTGCAAGTTAGTACATTACAAAAAAAAGAATTTGACCAAGGAGCTCATTGCTAAATCCTTCTCGAAAAGAACACTTGACTTCAGACCGCAAAGCAAGTAAGCTACTGATACAAAGAAAAAATAGTCCATTGAAAAACTGTCACAGAATTACTTTTATTCTATGATGATCTTTGTATTCAAGGTTCTAGATCTTCACCTTCACCCCCTCCTCAAATGAAACCTTACCAGCAAGGAATGACCAGGGCATAAAGTTAACCTTCTCTGGCTGAGGGTAGTAACTGATTATATTCCAATGTATGTGAAAGCCCTCAGGCTACACTCTTCAATTACAAATAGCTGCTTTGCACTTAAAACAGACTTTGAGGAACTACAAGTTACTCCAACTTAGCTGATGGAGTGTAAAATAATTCTCTCCTTTGTTTGAAGAATTGCTGTGCTTTAAGTCATGTCTACAGACGCTTGTCAAAGAGCTCAGACTGAATTACTCTACTCTGTTTGGCTATCCTATAGCAACAGCCGCACACACAACTTAGATTGCCAAAAACACAAAACAGCTTATCCTTTTCAGAAAGGAACATGCTCAGAACTACCTTTGCATTACAGGTAAGAGGACACACAAAAGCAGCTACTGCAGAGCAAGTGATACAAATTTATTAATTGATGCATGAAGGTCTGCTATTAAAGCTTCCGTTTAATGAGGACCACACTAAGCTTTTCCTACAGAAAATAATAATAATTTTAAGAATGTTTAAGAAAGAACAGAACCTTCCTAATACCTGCATGGTTATCCAAACACAGAAGAGCAAAGCCTTACCACTTGTTCACATTAATTAACAAAATGCTAAAGTACATTTTTATGGTATGATTAAAAAAGTACTAAAGACATTTACCAGATAATAAATCATAAATACAGTTGTCAAAGTATTACATGATTTCAACAACTTGCCCTTTTATTTATAAAGTACAGTTTGGTTTGGTGGGGGTTTTTTGGTTTTTTGTTTTTGGTTTTTTTTTTAATATTAATGTACCAACTTAAAACTTACAGCACTAGCCTGCCAAGTACCAAAAGAACATCTTCACATTCTGTAGTCAAGTAAGGTCGTGCATTAGCAAAGCTTTGGATGGAGATTCGGTATACTTCCAAAAAAGGTAAAATATGTTCCGATGCACCCCGACTGCCAGCATACTGAAGTAGTGTCTGAAAGAAAATGAGTTATCATTAGAAGTTCTCATAGCACACTTTTGTCTAAAAACCAAAATATCAATATGCAATATCAAGCATATACAGTGGAAAATCCTGAAGTGAAAAGTTTTTGCCCTGAATGAAATTTAAAAATAGTAGCTTTTCTCCTCAACAGAAGTTCTCTCTTTTATTCAAAAATATTTTCATTTATTTTATTATTTTGATAAAGTTATCAGAATTTCTACTGGGGAGCAAGCTATATGCAATCATCAAAAATGTAATCTGTTACAAGTTAAAAATTCAGGGACAAGTTCTGCACTCAGCTTCTTTTGTAAAGCTGCATGGAGACAGAATCACATATGTAACAACGGGAATCTTTATTACTCATGAGAATGCAAAAAAAATAGGCAAGATGTTCAAGATTAAGAACATTATTCCAGCTGTAGTATTTTAAAGATACATGTATTACCCATACAGCAAATGTGAAGCCATCAGAAGGGGATACAAACCCCAGATCAGACCATTACGTAGCCATTTTTCAAACACAAAATTACCCTAGATTCTACTACTTCACCATAGCAATCCTACATAATCCAGGCACAGTACCGAAGAAACAATGTAAAATCTAGCCAGTTTTAAGACAAATCAAAATAAGTTTCAAAAATCAGCACAGAGACAACAGTAATATCTCCCAACTTTTTTTAAAACTTCACTACACTACCACATTATTTTCCTAGAGGTTATAAAGTAATATTGAGAGCAAGCAGGGCGCTGAGCTAAGGACACCCCAGCTCTACTTACAGCTTGCTTCACAAGTAACATCCCTTCTCTGTATGCATACCTTTCTGCAACTCCAGACCAAATATGCCTGTGTTCTTACCAGTTACCATTTCTCCCTCATGCTGCACTCTCCCTAGACCAAACAAGGTACCAATCTTAAGGCAAGCTGTGAAGAAAAAAAACCCAACAATGAAAGAGACTGTGCTTTGTGGAACCCTTAGGGCCAAGACTGAATGGAAAAAACAGATCAGAGTGCCCCACCCACTTCAATACAAGCCAAATTGTCCTAAGAGGATGATCAAGTCATATCAGGCTTCTAATTACTTCACGTTGAGACTCTGACACAGTGAATTTATTTTAACATCTTAATCAAACACACGATCATACCAGATTATCACTAGAAAGAGAACACTACTGACCAGACCGTACAATGACCTTACTAAAACCAAGTGCAGTCATTATAATGGCCAGAAACACACCACAAAGATCATTAGCAGAAGCAATGAATGACTAGTAACTAACCAGCCTAAGTGCTTCTCCAACAGATTAATGAAGGATTTGAAAGTGTAACTCAAATTATATATGGCATTAGAAGAATTAAATCGCATTCAAAGGCTGTCAAGCAAGAAATGCTCAATTGATGGTTATCATAACATCATCTGTTTAGTACACGCAGCAGTAACGCTATCATTATAGTGACTACAGAAATAGAAGATCAAACATACAAGTCTCTGTACTTTTCTAAAAATACATCCATTAAACCCAAACTATTAAAAAAGTCAGATTTAGTACTCAATATTTTGACAGACACATCATAAACTATCTGGTCTGTGTAAACCATAAAACATGGTAGAATATTTCCTAGGATTAAATAAATTTACTAGAAAACACTGCATCCTTGGTTTAATGTAATCCCAGCGTTGAGATCAAAGTCTAACAGCTAATATTAGCAATTTGTTGAGTAGCCATTTATCAGAAACCTCTCCCCAAATAGATGAGCAATGATGGTTATTAATAGCTTGAACTTCAAAGATATGTAGCTTTGAACATTATGATGTTATTAGTATCAGGATACTGACAAATAAGTAAAATGCAATAATCGTATTACAGAGGCTCTTAAAAGCCCTTCTGCTATTTCACAAGCAATGTAAGTAGAAGTTTTATTAGTCCACTACAGACTTTTCCTGGCAGTTTACATACAAGATAAAATTAGACAAATTTTAACTTGTGAGAAATATACAATCTACATGCTTAATGAACAGTCAAGTAACAATTTTATAAGCAATTACTACCTTACTGTCTAATTACCTGAAGAGAGTATTCAAGCATTTTAAGTCTGGTTAACACACATCCACTTACACTTTATCCTGTCCTCCTTCCTTTGACTATAATAACACATCTAATTGGCAACTGGAGTGAGCAGAGGCCACCCACATCCACCCACCGTGTAATCTACAGACCAGCCTAGATCCTCAACACTGCATAGATTCTCATATCCTGCAATGCTGGAATACCTGCTTAGCTGCATTTCTCCTGAAGCATCCCCCCCCCACACACCCCCAACCAATTTAAACATGTCCAAGTTGCCTGACCTGTTATTACAGCTTTAAGTCTCTGTTTAAGAAAAAAACTTCCACCTCTTCTTAAACATACCTGATTACAATTGACAGTCCTCACCTGTGTCATCTTTAATAATTTCAGAAAGCCAACAGGTGTTAGGTATTGGCAGATGGGATGCTTTGATGTCCTACAAACTCTGCTTCACTGATACCTGTTCTTCATATTTACGACAGCACAACCTCAAACATACACACTGTTCATTCTAGTTGGCTGTTTGGGTACATATTGAGCTTCCCAACAGACATGTTTTTCCTATGGTGAATATGCAAAGCATTCATGCTTGTACAATATAAAGTTGCAGAGTCAACCCACTATTTAGGCTTCATGAGTTTCTTTGTTGGGTTATCCCAAACAACAATCTTCCTCCCCTGCTCAAAAAATAGAGATCTTTAAGGAAATCATGACACGCAGCATCACTCCCAGGAAGAGCTACTGGAAAGCTGCACATGGCAGCAAAAGTTTACATGTAGTAAGACACAGCATTCAGACAGCTCAAAGCATAGGAAAGCTACTGATTTGGTTCACAGTCTGTTGTGTTCCAACAGTCTCAGTAACTTCCACAGAAAAACAGAGCACCTTTCAGGACCATGCCACAGATGTGGACACAGGATGGCAAATTCGTGCTGTACTAAAACATTTTAGCTACCCTCATTGCAGCTACTTCCCAAGATCATATTTAAGGTCAGTTAAATTCAGCTTCTCTCTAGGCATATTCTGCTGTAGCTTAATAAGCTTATGACAAGACACCAGTGGTACCCTCCAAGTTGTTAATACGAAATGAAGTTGAGCTCCTTGAATTTCACGTAACGTCTCCATTCAGAAGGGGAAACCAAGATGTAAAATTACATCCTAACCACAGTGGTTTGACTGCACAGCCACATCACAAATTCATATTCCATTTAAGTTGCTGCATGACAGACTAGCAGTTTCACGTTTTCCACTGTATCTCTTGGTATAGTCATGACAATCAGAAGCGTCCCAAACTGATGGCAACCCAAGACATATTTTTTCATTTTTATTTGTACTATCACAGCCTTCTAAAACAAGACTACCATTCAATAACAGCACATAGACCTAGAGAGGTCTAATTTTTTTGTGGATAGAGTTTGGGGGTTTTTGCTTGTTTTTTAGGTAATAGAACGGTCTTTCAAACTCCATTGATCAAGCACCTCTAAAGCTTTATCTGTACCAAACTAATCTGGGCAACTGGACCTCTACATATTGATCATTTTGACAACCTCTACTAAGTGTTAGTTGAGTACTTGTTTCAGTTTTCTGGTGCCACTGGAATGCCACTGGAAACAATCTTAGCAAAACCTGAAACATGGAGAAAGTCACACACGCTATACTGGGCTCTGTGTAAAGGCAAGGTCACAGATCTTAACAGCATGCTTAGCTTGGGACATAACACAGCAGCATGCAGCAGCATCCTGCAGTATGAGAAGCAAGCGTTCTGAAACCTAACAAATAAACTCCTTCTGTTGTTTCGGTAAGTGATGAGCTAACCACCCTCCCAGAACAGTATGGCAAAGTACACAACCTGTGCATGTAAAATGGAAGACTGTGAAGGGTAATAACAGTTATCCATACCACACTAGCATGACTTTTTTGTCTCATTTGGCATTTGATTTTGCCATTTACCATTCAAATACAGTGGCTGTATCAGCTGAGGTGTACACTAGCTTGTAAAACTGATTATTTTTTATTTTAGAAACCACAATCTCTTCAGATTTAACAGGGATGGCTCTCCAACCCAGCAACCTAACAACAGCTATTCAACCTTAGAGCTCACAGTAAATGATGCTGTGGGGGAAGCAAAAACTAACTAACCATTGAAAGAGTTTACTTAAGAATAAGTTATCTCCATCACTACAACTTCAATCAAATTCAGCTCTTCTTCTGGAAGTTAGCGGCTCAATTGAAAAATTGCTGATCCTTAGCCTGAGCTGCAGTAAACAAGTATTCAGACAAGATCACTGGACCACAGAAGCTCACTCAGTGACTTAAGTGAACTGCAGGCCTTCACAAGCTAGCACACATTGCTTATCCCACGGCAGATCTCAACCAAAGCAGAACACAGCGTTTTGATCCCGAGGCGGGTAAAGAACAGGAAAGCCAAGGTCCAGAAACTGAGAAAACGCGGCGCGGCCCGCCTGCCCCAGAGAACCTCCCCAAGGGCTACCAGCTGTCTAGGCCTGTGGAACTGGAGAGCCCAAAGGCGAGCGGTCCCTCGGTGCAACGGGCCCGGCCCCAGGCCAGCAGCGGAGCGCCCGCAGGAGCACCCCTCGGGCAGGGCGCGCCCCGACCCCATACCCGCCGCCCGGCACCCGGCCTGCAGTTCGCGCCGCGGCCCACCCCTGCCCGGCCCCTACCTGGCAGAAGCCCCGGCAGTACGCCCGGGACGAAGCCTCTGACACCTCCTGCTCACGCAGCTCCGTCTGCAGCTGCCAGAGGCGGGCTCGGAGCGCCGCCACCAGCCGCTGCATCTCAGGCCGCGGAGCCGCCTCGGCCTCAGCGTCCGCCATCTGCACCCGGCCCCACTGCGCGTAGGCAAGGATCACGTGACTCCCAGACACTGACCTCATCGTCCCGGGACGGCGTCACATGATGCACACGTGACACGGCGCGCGTGTCGCTATCCACGCGACCCACCGTCTGGGGCGGCGGCTGGACGCCTTCAGTCGAGTGGCGTCACACGACGCGACGAGAGCGCACCGCAAACGCGCTTGCGCGCGGGCCTCCTGCGGGGAGGAGGGAGTGGGGTCGGGGCCGCCCCCCGAGCGCTCCGCCCGTCTCAGAGCTCTCGCGCCAGGGGCGGGGCCGCCGCGCTCTGGGGGCCGCCCCCGCCCGAGCCGCGGCCCGGGGCCGTCCGGGGCCGGCGGGGTGCGCGGGAGCGGCGGTGCGGGCAGGGCGCGGGCGAGTCCGGCTGTCGCTTGAGCTTGTCGCTCGGCGTGGTCTGGGGACAGGGGGTTCGCGGGGCGTTTCCCCGGGCGCTTCTTCACTCGCTACGATGCCGAAACGCAGCACCACCCCGGAGGGTGTCGGCACCCGTGTTCACCGGGAGGGGCCGGAAGTTTTCAGCCCGCTGCTGGTCCCAGAACTAGCACCTGCAGGTACCCAGGTGTTATAAAGGTAATTGCAGAGCGAGATTACCTGAAAGATAGCGATGAACACCGGGGAGAGTCAACTGTTTAACTTAGATTGCACTCAGTTTAATCTCTTGTTTGTTAAAAGCAGACCATTTGTGAATTGAGGAAAGCCCAGAAGGTTCTGATGCCCAGCCAAACACAAGGACGGTGAATAGCTTTTACCAAGAACTTGCAACTTGCAGCACGCCCTGTGAAATTGGACGGCGCGCTGGTGGGTCAGGAGGCTCTGCAGCGCATTGCCACAGAGCCCTCTGCCTGGCAAGTAGACCTGCCAGGGTAGAAAAACAGGAGGGCAAGCCCAGCGGTGAAGGTAGTGAAACCTTGCAGGAAGCAATCGGTGCCGGTAAGGCTTGCTTTTACCACATCTGACTGCAAAGGGAATACTTGTAGTCCACCCAGAAGTAGAAGCTGGAATGGTATGCCATTGCCTGGAGCTCCTAGGCCAGAAATCTGCTGACAGGCATTTTTGCTTTCTTTGTCTTGCTTAGGAACAAGGACAGGTGAAGTCTTAGCTCTTTCTGCAGCTAAAAAACAAAACAAAACAAAACCACAACAAAAAGCCCCACAACCAAACCCCAACAAAAACCATTTTCCATTGGTTTTAGTCTGGGAACCTCAAAGGTGTGCTATTTCCTTTTTTGATTTGAGAATTGTCAGGGAGGCCCCTTGCTTGTCTATGAGCATATGGTTGGGGTTTCTACCCTCCAGTGAGATGAGAATCTCTCCTTTTGCTTTTCATACTCTGCCTAACTGGCCTGCACAGTAGGAGGGAAACACATCTCTGTCCACCAGGTAAGAATTACCTGCTTTTTTCCACCTTAGTCTCTGCAAGGCAAATGAGAAAGGGAGAGGAGTGGAGAAGTCAGGAAGACCTGAGGTGAGTTGACGTGGAACCATTTGGGAAGCTTTCCCTAGTTGCAAGCAGGTTGTATGATTTCAGCTCATAGCTTTGTGGTATGAGGCAAGTGGAGTGCTTAACATCTGAAGAGATGGGTGAAAACTAAGAGATGGATTAGCAAAACTATTGTCCTGCAGATTTAAAGCCAAAGGGGGCCTTAAGAGATGTCCTGGGAAGGAAAGATGTAAAACAAGAGCCTGGAAGTCCTGGGCCACAGATGTGCCCATGAGCTTTTGCACATCCCCATTATTCTCCTACAAGTTAAATGGTTCTGTAGTTTTACTGTTGGGAGGGAGTGCCTCTTAGATACCAGTCTAGATTGCATGGTAGGGTGAACAAGACTCTTTAAGTATGAGAAATCTACTGCTAGGGGGGCAAGGGGTATTGTTCCCCCTTCAGAATGGACCCTTCCCCCTTTCCAAAATCTGGTAAAGTCCCCTCCTTGCACAAGAGACATTATATGGGGCCATGGATATAAGGAAAAGCTTTTTCACCATGAAGTGGCGAAGCAGTGAAGTAGGGTGCCAAAAAAGCTTGTGCAGTCTCTCTTTTTAGAGGTGTCCAAGACAAGACTGGCTAAGGCTCTGAGCAGCCTCAACTGACCTCATAGCTGACCCTGGTTTGAGTAGGAGGTTGGACTAGAAACTTCCTGGAGTCCCTTCCAACTGGAATTATTCTGTGATTCTACTGACTTTTTTTAGTTTGGTACACAGTCCTGGGCAGGGAGCACAAGAAGGTGAGTGCATAGCCAGGAAAATTGTCCTTTTCCCTTCTGCGCTTGCTCATTTCCTGTTGTCCTTCCTCCCAGCTGGAAGGGGCAAGGGACATCCACCAGGCCTGCGCTGTCAGTGCCAATGCCAACACCTGGCAGTGGGGGGAGGCCAGAATGGACTCCTAATGGCAGATCCACAAAGTTGACAACGGGTGACCAGGTCATCAAATCAGCTGGTAGAGCTGGCTGGCTTTTGATGGCCCCTACGGCCCCTGGGGACTGTTAATCCTTGGTTTCTCTCTCTCACCATGCTCGAGAGAGAACCGCAGCAGCCTGCCAGGCACACTTGACCTAGCACATCTGACTCTTATCTGTAGGCCACCATAGCCTGCTGCCAGGCCCTCCACATGCCAGCAGCTCCCCTGCCCATCACCTGTGGGCACTGGGGCAGAGCAGCCAGCTGTGTGATACTGCTGCACATCTGTTACATGGAGCGGCTGCATCAAAAAACCAACCTGAGAGCCAGTAGGTACAACTTTCAGCCTTATCTGTCTCCCAGCAGCTATTAGGAAAGGAGGAAGGAGGACAGATCCTTGTAGAAAGGCCTCTTTTCCATTCCTTCTCTTTTTTGTTTTTAACCTTCTCCCCTCTCTCCGGGTCTTGATTCTGCTCTCCTGTTGAAGTGAAGCTGGGGCAGAGGAAAATGTCTGCATTTCATCCTCCAGCAGCAGGACAACCACTGAAAACAGGCAGCGGGAAAAAGTGGGGATCTGAGTACACCTGGAGGCGAATAGCAGACATTACATGGAGGGCAGTGGAGGATGACAGTGGAGTGTATATATAACAAAGATAAATGCATTATATATAACAGAGATAAATACATTTTATATGTGTTTGTACACCTTCATATGTATATGTTAGCTATACGTGTTTAAATGCATACATATATATGGATAGATAAAATATATGTTTATCCTCATATATGTGTATGAGAGCCATTGAAGTAGTTGGTAGATGAACTTTTCCCTTTACCCTGGAGAAACATTAAAGGCCCTTAGGGCCAGGACATTGTCCTTAGTCCATATCTGTCCCACAAGGGGTACCTGGGATTTAGCAACTCCTTGCTACTGGTTGCCAGCTGAGGTCCAACCTTTTTGTTTGCACACACTTTTTATAATATAGCTACATATATATACATAAAAAGGTATAAAATGTTTTGTTGGTTGATGGGTTTTTTTTAGTGAGAGATAATAGAATTAATCATAAATTTTAAACATTCACTGAAAGAAAATTACATTACAATAAAATGTGGCTTCATTGGCCACTTTTTCTGCAAGTCTTTGTCGTGGTTCAGCCCCAGCCACAGCTGAGCACCACGCGGCTGCTCGCTCACCCCTCTCCCGCCACGGGATGGGGCAGGAGAATGTGAAGACAAAGGCAAAACCTCGTGGGCTGGGATAAGGACAGGTTACTGGGATGGCAAGGGAGAGGGAAACAAAACAACAGTACTTAACAGAAAATACACAACAGGTGATACACAATGCAGTTTCTCACCCGATCACGGTACAACTCAGACCACACACTCAGATTCGTCCTGAGAGCACTGCCCCTCCCTAACTAGTCCCCTTTGATGCTGAGTATGATGTCATATGGTATGGAATAACCACTTTGGCTAGTTTGGGTCACCTGTCCTGGCTGTGTCCCATCCCAGCTTCTGGTAAAAATTAACTCTATCCTAGCCGAATCCAGGACAGTCTGCCACAGAAGCTTTAACAGGTCTGGGGTGAGTGTGCATTGAAGGGGGAACAGGGCAAAGGGCCAGCCCTGTGAGTCAAATCAAGGGACCTCCTCTCAACTAAAGGAGAGACCCATCTGTGAATCTAACTGAGAGGCCCAACCAACCTCCCTCCCTACTCCTGCTCTGCTAAAAGCAGTCTTTGTCCTAGCTAGGCATATGTTTCACTGGCACAAGATGGGTGGCAAGAAAAACCTGTATGAATTTACAGACTTTTTAGAATTATGCTCACTTTAACTTCAGGCTGTTATGCCACAACAAAAATTTTAATTCTCTGGTGTCATCAGTCATGGATATTTAGCTTCAAAAAGATTTTAGAGGAGAAATGGCATCACGTGGGGAGAAAAAGATATGCACACATTCACTTATGCACAGACTACTACAACTAGTAATAAAGTCTTTCAAAATCATGAGTGTACGTTGCCAGAGGAGTACAGCTGAAGAGTCGGGAATCTGTATGCAATGCGGGGAACTACCATCAAGGTTGGACATTCTAGAAGATATCCAGTAACACCAATGGCCCACTGCTGGAAAGTCACCTAACTCACCTCTTACAGGGAGGAAAAGCCAAAGTATAAAATACTGTTTGTTTGAATGATGTTTCCATTTGAATTGCTTTCTGCCTCTTTTGCCATTTCTTTCTTTCATCCATTCCTTTCTTCTATATATCTGCAAGCAAAGAAACCCAGAAGTTTCTTTGCTGCTCCTGCCAACAATGGTGGCTGGCACATACCCTGGACAGCCACAGCAATGCAACAGCATGCAGCATGAATCTCAGGGCCCCCCTCCTTTTTTTTTTCCTGATGAGTGACTAGTTCTCATTCTCTCTTTGCCCTTCTCTTTGAGTCTTTCTGTCAGCAATGTTTTGTCCTCAAGGCACAAACTTGCCTTGAGGCCCTTCTACTTTGACAAATGAGCTGAACGATCAGTGATCTACGAAGAAATTGCACTTTTTCTACCCCATAAAAGCCTGCAAATAACATTTCTAGTATAAACAATGCCCAAAGAAAGTGTTCTAATGTGTTTCATGAGACCTTGGGCGTGAAGGTTGTACTGTGTACTTGTGGCCCTCCTCTGTACCCACTCTTAACAGATCCGTGTTTTTCTTGTATTGGAGACCCCAGAGCTGGACACAGTACTCCAGGTTGGGTCTCATGAAAGCAGGGTAGAGGGGGAGAATCACCTCCCTCCACCTGTGAGGGATGCAGCCCAGGATATGGTTGGCTTTCTGGCCTGAGAGTGTGTATATCCAATTTTTCACCAACCAGTATCCCCAAGTCCTTCTCCACAGGGCTGCTCTCAATCAATTCATCCCCCAGTCTGTACTGATACTGGGGAGCTGCAGAATCTTGCGCTTGGCCTTGTTGAACTTCATGAGGTTCACAAGGGCCCACTTCTCAAGCCTATCAAGGTCGCCCTGGAGGGCATCGCTTCTCTCTTGTGTATCAACTGCACCACTGAGCTTGGTGTCATGTGCACACTTGCTGAGGTTGCACTCAATTCCACTATCTATGGTCACTGATGAAGAAATTAAATAATATCGGTTCCAGTACAGATCCTAGAGGGACACCACTTGTCACTGGTCTCCACTTGGACATCAGGCTGTTGACTGCAATTCTTTGAGTGCAACCATCTAGCCAATTCTTAATCCACCAAGTGGTCCATCTGTCAAATCCATGTCTCTCCAATTTAGAGACAAGGATGTCATGCGGGACAGTGTCAAATGCTTTGCACAAGTCCAGGCAGATGACGTCTGTCACTCTTCCCTTATCCACCAATGCTGTAACCCCATCATAGAAGGCCACCAAATTTGTTAGGCATAATTTATGCTTAGTGTAGCCACGTTGGCTGTTACCAATCACCTCCTCATTTTCCATGTGCCTGAGGATAGATTCCAGGAGGATCTGCTCCGTGATCTTGCTGGGCAGAAAGGTGAGACAGACCAGCCTGTAGTTCCCCAGGTCTTCCTTTTATCCCTTTTTAAAAATGGAGATTCCCCTTTTCCAGTCCGTGGGAACTTCACCAGACTGCCATGACTTCTCAAATATGATGGATAGTGGCTTAGCAACTATGAGTCGCATTGTCTGATTCAATTCTTTCTGGGGTACCGTGTCACCACAAAATTTGCCTTTCAAGGCCTGAGATGATGTTTTGGGCAGTGGCGTGGTTTACAGGGTATGTTTATAGCCAACTGGTAGTTGCTTCCACTACCTTGCCTTGGTGTGTTCATGGCAGTGGTCCAATACAGTCAATTTGCCAGGCCTTGCCATACCAAAAACTCAGCCACCACCCTCTATTCCAGAGACTTTACTTGTGTGGCTCGCTTGATGGCAGCACGTTTCACATTCATGAGTGACCTGTGGTGCTGGCCTCCATGGTCAGGTCCACCCCTTGATCACAAGCCCATCTATGTCCTGATGTGTTGTGGGACCTTCAAGCTGCAAATACCTCACCCTTACTGCCCCAGTCCAGGTCCACCTGAGCTACTTCAATTATGACAGCTGTTCATTGTTTTGATGTTCTTCAGCGGCACAGCTCTTAGGCCTCTGAGTATCTATATGATGTACCATTAGAGCGATGTTTTCTACCCAGGCAGTGAGGTCTTGCCGCAATGCAGCAGCCCAGATGGATTCACCACTGCCAGTTGGTCTTCGTCCACTACCGTAGCCACCTCCATAGGGCATTAGCTGCAATCTCTAAGTTGGTGTAGAGATTGAGTTCTGGCCACTTTTCTTGTTCAGCAATCTCTAGAGCTAGTTGGATGACTTTCACTTCTGCAAACTGACCTGACTCACCTTCTCCTTCAGTAACTTCAATGACATCATGTGGGACTCCACATAGCAGCCTTCCACTACTGATGGTTTCCTACAACACAACAGGATCCATCAGTAAACAGAGCATAACGCCTTTCATCTTCTGAAAACTCATTATCTGGTGGTGCCTCTTGGGCATGAGCCACCTCCTCAGGCAGTGCTCCAAAATGTCTGCCTTCTGGCCAGGCCATCATCCTTTCCAGGATTCCTGGGCGGTTGGGTTTCACCACTTGAGCCCATTGTATGATCAAGGTTATCCGCTTACTCCATGTAGCACTGGTTGCATGATGTGTAGAGGGGATGTTTCCCTTGAACAGCCAGTGTAGCATGAGCAATCACAATGCCAAGAAGAGAGATGCTTCAGTACCAACAACTTCTTAAGTGGCTCAAATGCCCTCATATGCTACTAGTATCTCTTTCTCAGTCAGGATGTAGTGGGTTTCTGATCCTCGATACCCATCTCTCCAAAACCCTAATGGTCATCCTTGGGTTGCTCCTGATGTTTTCTGCCAGAAGCTACAGGTGAGACCATGCTCCCCAGCTGCACTGTAGAGACCATTTTGCACAGCTCCTCCTGTCCGGACAGGCCCAAACGTTAGCACATGAGCCATCTCCTGTTTGATCTACTCAAAGGCTTGTTGTTGCTTAAAACACTTCTTTTTGGTTACTGATATAAAGGGCTCACAAGCTGACTATAACCTGGAATATGCATTCTCCAGAATCCACAAGGCCTAGGAAAGCTTGTATTTCCTTCTTGTTAACTGGTGGACGCATAGTTGCTATCACGTTGATAGGGACATGATGATGTCCATCCTGCCATTTTATTGGTAAGGGCCATCTACAACTTTCAGTCCTGGCACTTACTCTTTGGGAGAACTCACTGGATAAATTTAATTTTGAAGCTGGGCTCTGTGAAATGTGTGATAAAGTGAGTATCTGTTACTTTTCTAAGCAAGCGCAGAGTCCCAGTGTTGTGGGATTGTGAAAGTGGTGCAAAGGGAAGGCTAGGGTCAGCAATATCTTTCCGTCCTGGCACCTTCTGAGTGGGAGCAGTCCCTGGACGTTTTCAACTTTGGAGCTGGACTCTGGGCAAGTGTTCCTGAGAGTGTGTGGAGACTTAGCTGTCTAGGAATGGAAAGCCGCTAGGTCTTGGTGGGACTTTGACATGGCCACCAAGGGAAGGGGACAGCCAGCAACGGCTTTGAGTCCTGGCACTTCACCTTTGGGAGAAGGTGCTGGCTAAATTCAATTTTGAAGCTGTGCTCTATGAAGAGTGGGAGTGAAAGTTGTATCCCTTACATGTCTATCCAAGCGCAGAGCCCCAGTGTTGGTGTGACTGTGAAAGGATACCATGGTAAGATGAGGGTGCTCAACTGCTTTCAGTCCTGGCACATACCCTGTGGGAGAAGTCGCTAGATATAGATAATTTAAGTTTTGAAGCTGGGCTTTGTGAAGAGTGGGAGTGAATGTTTTACCCCTTAAAGGTCTATCCAAGCAGAGTGCCCCAGGGTGGTCTGTCTGTGAAAGGGTATGAAGGGAAGGTGAGGACCAGCAACAGCTTTCAGTCCTGGCATTTACCCTTTGGGAGAAGTTCCTGGAATATTTCAATTTTGGAGCTGGGCTCTGTGAAGAGTGGGAGTGAGTGTTGTATCCCTTACATGTGTAACCAAGTGCAGATCCCCAGTGTTGGTGTGACTGTGAAAGGGTGCCATGGGAAGGAGAGGGCCCGCAACAGCTTTCAGACCTGGCATTTACTTACCCTTTGGGAAAAGTTGCTGGAATATGTCAATGTTAGGGTTAGGGTTATGGGTTAGGGTTAAGGATAGGGTTAGGGGTTCGGGTTAGGATTAGTGTTAGGGGTTCAGGTTAGGATTAGGGTTTAAGGGTTAGGGTCAGGTTTAGGGTTTAGGGTTAGGGTTAGAGTTTAGAGGGTTAGGGTTAGGTTTAGAGGTTAGGGTTGGGGTTAGGTTTAGGGTTAGGGGTAGGGTTAGGTCTAGGGTAAGGTGTAGGGTTAGTATTAGTATAAGTATAGTGTATATATATAATATATTATATATATAAGTTAGTATAAGTAGACTTAGCGTATTTTAATTGGACCATAAAGATTATAGGTTTAGGGTTTGGGGTAGGATTAGGTTTAAGGTTGGGGTTAGGGTAAGGGTCAGGGTAGAGTTCGGGTAAGGGTTAGGAAAAGGGTTTCTCTTTGGGACATGTTAAGGTTGGGGTTAGGATTAGGGTTACCCTCAGGGTATTTTTGATTGGACCGTAAGGATGTAAGTTTAGAGTTAATATTAGGGTTCGGATTACATTCCAGTAACAAGCGCAGAGCCCTGGTCCTTGTGGTACTGTGAAAGGGGTTCCAAGGGAAGGTGAGGGCAGGCAACACCTTTCACTCCTGGCACTTACCTTTTGGGAGAACTCGCTGGATAAATCAATTTTGGAGCTGGGCTCTGTCAAATGTGGGAGTGAATGTTGTATCCCTGACATGTGTAACCAAGCACGGAGCCAAGGTGTTGGTGTGACTGTGAAATGGTACGAGGTAAGGTGAGGGCCATCAACAGCTTTCAGTCCTAGTACTTACCCTTTTGGAGAGGTTGCTGGAACATTTCGTTTTTGGAGCCAGGCTCAGTGAAGAGTGGGAGTGAATGTTGTATCCCTGACATGTCTATCCAAGCGCAGAGCCCCATTACTGGTCTGACTGTGAAAGGGTGCCATGGGAAGGTGAAGGCCACAACAGCTTTCAGTTCTGGCACTTACCCTTTGGGAGGAGTTGCTGGAATATTTCAATTTTGGAGCTGGGCTCTGTGAAGAGTGGGAGTGAGTGTTGTATCCCTTACTGTACTCTTGTTCAACAAGGCTAGCCACATGAAGAGATCACCACTTGCAGGCTGGTAACTGATCTGTAGGGCATATGTACTTTGGGAAATCACAACAGAAGCACAGTTCAAGCATACATCTAGCATACAATGGTGTCTTAATCAGAGTCTCCAAGAGAATTTCAGGAAATGTACTCAACTCCCAGATACTAATGCTCACCTATTATTACCTCCTTCCTTCTTTTTAGTTCTCCCTCTACACTCTCTCCAGGTGAGCTCTTTTCTGCCTTGCTGGCTTCCTCATTTCTCCCGTTCTATACAGGGCTTTGTATCACATGGGTTGAAAACATAGTACTTAAGACAAAAATCCCACCCTCTCACTGAAAGTTTAGTCACTTTCCTTAAACTCTTCTTCAGTCACATTTTTTTCTCTCCCACTTCGCTTGTCATGCTTGTTATTTTCTAGAGCAGTGCATTTTGTCCTACAGTAAAAGGCAACAACTACCCCCTACACAGGGCACAGAAGCTGAGACCAGTTCTGCTGTTTTGCTTTTTCCCTCATCCACTTTCAAATAAAAAAGGCCAGAACTACATAATTTAATGATGCAGATAGGTGCCCACCTTTTAAGCTGCTAACGGCCTCATTTAAGTCACTTTAGGAGCTCAAGGGCTCACACCATGTATTGAGATCCCCTCTCCCAATATACAATCTATCTTTGGTTTTGGTGGGTTTTTTTTTTTAATAATAAATTGATTTGCAGGACTGTTTTGCAAGGCCATGAGACTCACCAAATACTGTAAGGTATTGATTCTGGAACCACAAGTGGAGGGAAAATAACCCCTAAGACTATAAAAAATAGCCAGCAATAAAGTCTGGAAATAAATGCAGTGTGCATTCCTATGTCTAGAGATCTAGCCACGTCATTCCTAGCACGGCCGATCTCAAACCTCTCACTATTCTCTGGTGTGGCAATGCCTTTCTGCATTACTTCTGCATTACTGCTCAAACAGCAATAAAAACTTTCCAAACAGAAATGTAGTTTAGAAAGCCAACACTGGTTTATTCAGCACTGGGTGCATGGGGGATCTCTCCTCCTAACACGCACACCTAGTCTTCAATCCCTCACACATTTATACCCTTAGGTTACAAAATTACACTTACATCACTACAAAATTACATTTACATCACATAGTTACCTTATTGTGATTGGTAAAGAGCTTTCTCACTTTGATTTAAAGATATAGACTTACTGAAATTCAAAGAGCATGCCCAGTGAGGGGTGGTTGTACCTTGAAGGCGGGTAGCTTTTAGAATGGAGGTGTGTTTTTGTATTATAATTAGAGTATAATGAACAAAGTTCAGTCAAAGGACATGATTTTGACAGAAAATAAAATATTACTTGCATCCACTGCCAACTACGTGCTTTATCTATTCTATTCTTCAAGTCAGGTTAGGACTATTCAATGGACATAATTAGCAGCCACAAATTGGTTAGCAACATCAAACGAAGCACAATCACCCAACCATCACCATACCATTCTGCTCAGAATGTTCCCTTCCCATCACCATGATTATCCGTTCAGTTACACTGGGAGTACTGGCACTTGCAAATAATTTGCAAGCAGACAGTTGTGGATAGATCCTGAGACCAGTGGGAATCCTACAAAAATCAAAGAACAGTCCAAACCAGATAGATAGATAGATAGATAGATAGATAGATAGATAGATAGATAGATAGAAGAAAGCACAGTTTAAAAAGGAATTTTCTCTGGCAGCCTTCCCTGTAAGTCATTGTTTGTCCACCCCACCGATGGCAGCAGGGTCTCCACTCATCACTGTATAGTGGAACAAAGACGCTAAAAACAGTAACAGCAAAAATAGGAGTTCCTTTTATCTGTGCCAGAGAATAACGGCAACATATGAGAAAGTGGCATCACTGAAGCATGAGCTAAGATTTTTATTCCTTGTTTCTTTTCCAAACACATTCTTTTCATAGCAAGAAACAGACACAGAGGGAAGATGTTCATGGATCAAAGGTCAGCATTTTTTTTTAACCTCCAAGAGTAACAAGAAAAATTACTTAAGCTTTAATCAAGACCTGAGCTCATCAGATAGTCTCGTTAATACTTAAAGACCTGTTTTGGGACAACTTGTACTAGCAAACAATCAACGAGACACAACTGTAGTGGATTCAAGTGAGGAGATCCTGAAGTTACGTGTCCTGCATGCAGCTAGGACATGCAAACCAAGCTGGAGAAATTTCACAGGCATCAGAGACATTACTAGTCTAACAAAAAGTGGGTTTATTTTATTTTATTTTAAACAATACTGTGTCCAGCTGTCAGGAATTTGTTTCTCTGAGTATGGCTCCATAGGTCACTATGCTCTGCAGAATGCTATGGCAACTAAAGCCAAGACAGAAGGTGGGTGACAATTTCAGAACAAATCCGATTAAAACATATGAGGATAAATCCCAGCCAAAGGACTAGAGTCCGAGCAGCAGGCAGCCTTGCCAAACCTGCGCTCTCCACACCTCCTGGCTGATTTGGCCCCCTCCATTGCAAAGGGATTTCTTCTTTTGAGAACAGGGCATTGAAGAACTGTTGCAAATTGTGGGCAGGAAAGAACAAACATATCTTTTCACCTTCAGCTTTGGCATTGCTTCCTTTCTTCAACACCAGCAGTAGTGGGACTCTTTGGCCAGCCAGCCATTCTCTGGACCAGTCTCTGCCTGGGCTCATGAAAGCCAGAAAGGCGGAACAAAATCACAGTTAATGCAGGTCACCAAGGCCTTCAGGAACAGCAGGCAACTGCTTCAGGGCATAAATTGTTACTTAAGAAAACATGACTTGAAGTCGGCAGTCTGATTAGGTTTGTCATTTTGCATCCTATTCCATTTGGGTTATTAGCATTGAAGGTGGTGTGACAAGTAAGAATAAGAATTGTCTCTGTTAACCTGGGTATAAAAAACCAAAACCAAAACCAAACAGAGACATCATCCTGATTGTAGTGACACAAGGGTTCCTTGCAAAGGATGAGGATTAGGTACCCCTGATGGGTTTTACTAGATCTCATCAAATACCTTTGAGATGATCAATTCCTTGCCTAAGCTCACAGGAAAGAGACTGAGAAAGACTGAAGTACCATATGCTTTTCAACATGCTGTGAAACTTGAGAATAACTCAGAACAGGTTTTCACAGCTCATACATGCCCAAGCTACTCAAGTGATATTTTCTTGCATACCAGTCATATTTTCATTAATCCATACACTGCTTGTCAGGCTATTTTGTGTTCTCAATTACTTTTTTCATGTCTGAAAATTCTGTTGGGGTTGGTTCAGGTTGGGGGTGCTGGGGCTGTGGTGCTGGGGATGAGCGAGGGGGGTTTCTGAGCATGGGTTAGTAGGAGTAATAAGGGCTTGTGCCTTTGGGGTCCAACTTCACCTCTGAGTCTGAACAGCCCTCAGGTGGCCTTGGTGTTAGCAACTTAGTTGTAATTGCCTTTAAACAAGATGAAGATAAATGAGGAGCAGGTAGGAAAACCACTACAAGACCTGACATGGGTGCAAACATTCGTAAAAAGGACATAGGTTAAGAAATGGAAAAAGAAAGCACAAGTATTAGTCTACTTGTGCCAAGACTAAATGGGAAAGGTCTCTGTTGCCTATATTTAATTTCCCATGAAGCGCAGTGGAGAAAACTTCTACATGGGATTAATACATGCATTTTGTTGTTGACAACAGTCAATGACCCTTTAATGAATCTACCTTTTTAGAGATGATCTTAATAGAGGTGCAAGACAGTTACTTTCTTCTATCCTGAAGAGGAGGTACAAAGCGAAGAAACTTGCCTTAGTAAACAAAAATGTCTCCCAGTAGGGAACTGATGCTTCTATTATGTTATTGAAATTATTACATCCTTTTCACAATTACAGACAGTCAGAAAGTGACAATGTAGAATTGAATGGAATACAGAAAGAGTCCATATATATGAGCGTATATATGTAAGGGGGGGGGGGAGAGAGAGAGAGTGTTTGTATTCTCAGAGGAGTTTGGGATAGGGGTCCTATGAAATCTATTCGCCATGAGGATCACAAGTATTCACCATCTTTCAGGTTGGCCCACTGCTGCCCAGCTAAAAATTTGTCTCGGGCTTCTGTACAAAAAGGGCAGCTAGCTACAAAAACTTGTCATTGTGTTTTAGAAATCAGCCACTCTCAGAGGCCAAATTGTCGAGATCAACCCAGGCCACCCATATGTCCTAAGCTGTCATGTAACTAGCGATCAGAGGTGGAGAGAGTATATTTGTTACATGGAAGAGCAATATCATTGCTCTCTCTAGGTTCTTAAGCTAAGCAATTGCTTCATGCTTCCATCTGGCTCCTAGATCTGTGCCCCTTGTACATGTGGTTACATGCCCTATTTGAAGAGGATTCCCATCATCCTGCTTTGCTCAAGCTATTAAATATAGCTTTTCCTCTAGTTTTTTTCCTCTGGACTTTGCTTGTTTTAATTTTCCATCCCTCATCAGCTTTCCAGTATGGGAGCCACTGAGTGGCCCCAGCCCATACTGCACAGGAATCGGTATATATTCCGCTGGCACCCTGTTTGGCAGCAAGCACTACCAACTGGAGCTCTGCCAATTGAGCTGATCCCTCTGTCTCATGCATTTTGGATGTCCCATCCAAGGGCCTGTGTGAGAAGATGAGAAGTCCTTGACTTAGTGTAGACACTACAACTACCTAGCATCAACTAAAAACATCAGTGTGTTATCAGTGTGTTATTATTCTCATACTAAATCCAAAACACAACACTAACCAGCTACTAGAAAGAAAATTAACTCTCTCTCGGCCAAAACCAGGACAGTATCTAGTAGGGCTGTGTAAGTAGCCAGTAGTGATTTTTCCCAGAGTGAATATCGTGACTGGAACCTTGCCACGCCTTTGATCCAATAATAATATCATATTGTCATACATAAGGCACTTTTGTGCAATTTAGGTGTGGCCTATAGTAGAAAAGTAGCATTTAATCTATAGAGACTATGGAGTTCTGGGTCTGATGGTTTGGCCCCCAAGTGCCCAATGGATTACAAACAGTCTGGGGTTTTAATAGATCAATACCTAATATATTTTAGGGCCCTGCTGCCACTATGGGTCACAGTGTTCTTTCATTTGGCTGGGTCAATTTTATCCTGGCTACTGGGAACTCATCTTTCCCAGTGATCCCTGATGGTTACACCCTTTCTCAAGGTTTTCAGGATTACTGCAGCACCATCCCTAGCTTTAATCAATAGTGGTTCTCCCATGCCCGTGAGAAAAGAAGAGAGAATGTCTATCATTTACCACTAATGGCATACAAAGGCTATTACTAATATTCTTTCCAAAAAGTTTGGTCACTTGAGACAGGTCATAGGAACTCCCAGGCCTGGGGGTTGGGAGTTCCTCCATTAGTTTCCCGATAGTGGGGCTGGAGGAGCAGCTGGGACAATTTTATCTAGCACCTTCCCAACACCCAAGCCATTGGTGCAATCCCTTTCATGATTATCCCATAGTTTCTGTAAGGTGGGTTGGGGACCCTGTCGAACTGGCCTGTCGTAAATCTTGTTCCTTGCTGAAGGCCCCATAAATGTCTCTGTTCTGGGTCTCATTTCTGTTGGTCAGGGGGTCCTTTTATGTCAGATTGATTGATTTTAGTGGGGAGTTTTTGAATATTTTGTCCCTTACTCTTATGATCCTGGCTTCCCGTTGACACTTGGATGACTGTGACATCCTTAGCTCTCTCTACAGCATCTTGAACTCAGCAGCTTTTAGCAAATTACCTGTGACCGCTGATGCCTCTGTGAGCTGAAGGAAGGGTCCCTTTCCTACCTTGGCTTCACAGTTGGAAATGTTCTGCCACTTCTGAAAGTGTGCTCACAGGGTCTCCCAGTCAGGACAATTTTCAGTGATCCTGTCCCACCTAGGTGTTTTCTGTCCCTTATTCTCTTGCAATTTTCATTGCTAGAGGTATGGCTGACTGGCCTCTTATTCCCTGGGTCCTCCTTCTTGCCCTGCTTGAAGTCAGGAGCAACATTTGCTTTCCTCTAGTCCTCTGGCACTTCTCCCAGTCACCATGATCCATCAAAAATTATTAAAGAGTGGCTTTGCAATCAGCCATCAGCCAGATCCCTCAGCACTCACGGGTGCATCCCATCTATGCCCATGCACTTCTCTATGTCCAGTTTCCTTAAGTATTCCCTGACCTGATCCTATTCCACCAAGGGTGCGTCTGCCTTGTTCCAGCCTTTCCCCGGCCTCTGTGATCTGCGATTTCTGATGGCTGGTCAGGCCAGTAGAGACGGAGGCAAAGGCAGCTTTCAGCCTTTCCCACATCCTGTGTGCCCAAGTCCCCTGCCTCATTCAGCAGCAGGCCCCTATTTCCCCTTGCCATCCTTCTGTCATATATGTCAACAATGTGGACAAGGGTATCAAGTGCATCCTCAGTTTGCAGATGACACCAAGTTGGGTGGGAGCGTTGATCTGCTCAAGGGTAGGAAGGCTCTACAGAGGGATCTGGACCGATGGGCTGAGGCCAATTGTATGAGATTCAACAAGGCCCAGTGCCAGGTCCTGCACTTGGGTCACAACAACCCCAGGCAATGCTACAGGCTTGGGGAAGAGTGGCTGGAAAGCTGCCTGGTGGAAAATGAGCTGGGGGTGTTGGTCAACAGCCGGCTGAATATGAACGAGCAGTGTGCCCAGGTGGCGAAGGCGGCCAACAGCATCCTGGCTTGTATCAGAAATGGTGTGGCCAGCAGGACTAGGGCAGTGATCATCCCCCTGTACTCAGCACTGGTGAGGCCGCACCTTGAGTACTGTGTTCAGTTTTGGGCCCCTCACTACAAGAAGGACACTGAGGTGCTGGAGCATGTCCAGAGAATGGCAGTGAAGCTGGTGAAGGGTCTAGAGAGCAAGTCTGATGAGGAGCAGCTGAGGGAACCGGGCTTTTTCAGTCTGGAGAAAAGGAGGCTGAGGGGAGACCTTATCACTCTCTACAACTACCTGAAGGGAGGTTGTAGCCAGGTGGGTGTTGGTCTCTTTTCCCAAGTAACAAGTGATAGGATGAGAGGAAATGGCCTCAAGTTGTGCCAGGGGAGGTTTAGATTGGAGATTAGGAAAAACTTCTTCGCTGAAAGGGTTGTCAATCACTGGACCAGGCTGCCCAGGGAAGTGGTTGAGTCACCATTCCTGGAGGTATTGAAAAGACATGTAGATGTGGCGCTTAGGGACATGGTTTAGTGGTGGACTTGGCAGTGTTAAGTTTACGGTTGGACCTTTTCAACCTACGTGATTCTATGATTCTGTGACCAGCAGGTCAAGGGAGGTGATTCTCCCTTTCTACTCTGCTCTCATGAGACCCCACCTGGAGGGGTAGGAAGAACTCCCTTCTATCACCGTTCCCCTCAGACATCTGAGCAGGAGAGCTGGGATGCCTGGAAGGGTAACTGAGGAGATTGGGCCTGTCTGTGGGAAAGCGGAGACATCTTGGGGGCTGAGGTTTCTGGGGTTAACTGAAAGGATCGGGGGCACTGAAGGGGTAATGGAGGAGATCAAGTGCATCCTGAGTGGGTCTGGGACATGTAAGGTAGTAAAGAGGGTATATGGGGAGTTGCGCGGGGGGGGGGGGGGGTAGATGTTAGGGTAGAACAAGAATATAAAAAGAACTCGCTCTCTACCTAATATGGATCTTCTCTCTGAGAGCTCCCCTGTGAGAACATCTCTACACGAGACGTCCTAGACAGACTGCACCCTCTCTGGGGACGCCTGGCTGACTCTAGACTCCATGATGTGGCTCATCTTCAAAGTGAGACTGTGCATTGTCGATTGGCCCCACTCCTGGGAGCGATTTGGTGAGGGCTGTACCGGTGTCACCGAAATCAGGAATAAAACTCCTTAACACCAACGTTGTATTAAAGAGCAGGCATTCTTTATTATGGCACCGGATGCACGGGGGATAGCTCCGCCTATCATGCATGCTGCCAACTACAATCAGTGAGGGTTATATTGCCCCAATTCATACATATTCATTATGTTTCCTGGAACTCATTATAATATTTGCGTCTTAATTACGCATGCGCTTTAAGTCTCTGGTGGTCCCTAGTGGTTTGTTGAAGAGGTGCTTTTGGTGTCCTTTTTCGTGAACTTCTGAGTCTTTCTTCCATATGTGGTCATGAGTTGGCTCATTGAGCAATCTTGTCACAGTGTGTTGCAAGAGGTGTTGGTTTCAGCTGGTTTCCTGGCTCTTATCTGGTGGTCTTATCTGGCATCTGTTGTTGGGTCATTTCTAAGTAATCCTCCTGGATGGATGTTCTTGCAACACCGCTAACACTTCAAATAATACTCATATAATAATTAATTATAAGTACATACTTGCTTTACTAGTGGGAATTTGTAGTAACTTGTAATAAAGAAGTTTGATAAAAAATCCTCCATGTCCTTGTGTATTACAGAATCCTACAAAGCCACCTCTGTACATACCGGAGGGTCAGGTAACCCTCATAGCTTGCCACATTACTTGGTGTCAGAAGTGGGATTCTGTAAGTACACAGGCCATGGATGCTTGGGAGAAGGCAGCAGAGCAACAGTGAAAATGGCAGGAGGGTAAGGGATGGAAAACACCTAGATGGGGACAGGCATGGGGTCACTGAAAATTGACCTGACTGGGAGACCCTGCGAGTGGCAGGAAACTTCCAACTGTGAAGCCAAGGTAGGAAAATAATGGAAGATTGGTGAGGAGGACTGTAAACACACCCAAGTGACTTGCAGCTGGGGTGCAAAAAACATGTATATCATACTAGTTGTTGTTTAGCCTCTAGAAACAGAGTACACTGCTTGTAAGAGGATTTAATACAGTAAATAATCCTTAAATATCTTGGTTTTTTAACAGTTTAATCACATGCTTAGTGTCTGACCACCAACACAATCTAACAAGAAGAAATATGAAGATAAGTAGAGCTATATGTAAAAAGCGGGGTTTCTTGTTCCTCTCCTGAGGGTTTATCACCCAAAGCAGGCTGAAGTTCTGATCCTGCAAACTGCTCCCTGGTGTTTGTATGCTCACTCTGCGAAACAAAGACAGCTCTTTGAATTCTTTTGCATGTACTATCTTTGTTTACTTTCTAGTATGAATGAAATGAAAACATACATTTAGCAATAAATGCAGCATAATGCTCCTTACCTCGCACTCATTTTTCTCTAATAGTTCAGTATTTTAGAATATTTGAGGATATTCTTTCCCAAACCAGGCACTGAAAATAAACCACTACCAGTATCATCTCATTTTCTGTAACTTCTGATACATCATCCCAGTGTTCCTTCCAAAATATACCATGATGCATAAAATTAACTGGGACCATTTAAAACTTTCTTTGGCCTGGAGCACACATCTCAGTTGTTTGCTACATTTTTGGTATGAGGCAGCAAAACCAATGAAGCCAGGCTACACAAAGGAGGGTAGGGGGAAAAGGTCTGGATCCTACACAGTTTGGGGGGTAGTGTCACTGAAACCTGGGAATAAAGCTCAAAACACCAATGTAGTGTTAAAAGGCAGGCATTCTTTATTGTAGCGCTGGATGCACGGGGGATAGCTCCACCCAACGTGCATGCCAGGTGATCACCAACACATGGGTTATGTAGGATCAAAATATACTTATTCATCGTTTTTCTCAGAAAAGGCAGTCCTATGATAATCATTTCTTGGAATTGATTTACATAGTCTCCTCCCCATCACGCATGCTCAGTGATTCGAGTCGGTGGTCTTCTAGGGGTCTCTGGTGGTTGTCGGTGGTCTTGCACCCCTGTCCGCTGGGTGACCCTCTTCTTGCGGGCATGCACAGTATCATTGTTGTGGATGCACCTGTCCATAATGACTTACTTCATAAGATTAATATCTCCTGACCTATTGTCTGGTTGGGTAGGGACTGTACATGGAACAGAGCAGCATTGTACCTTGCCATGGTCAATTAGCTTCATTACCTACTACCTTGGTTACAAACCAATTATTCCAAACTAATCTCATTTTATGATCTCTATCCCATTGTTTCTATCCCATGGTTACAGTAGAGGGGAGGATGGGAACCTATTTTATTCTCAAAATGCAACAGCCATGTTTTCCAAATACCTTGTTGACCAGACCGAAACAAGATTGTTGAACATTGACAGCAATAAAAAGAGCACATCAGTATTTCAAATGTGTTGCTACGCAAGGTGGAGAATGGACGCATCAGAGGAACATGCCGCACATTCCAGCTGCAGATGTTGGCCTAACAACTGGTAGGGGCATACAGCACTGGCTGCTGTGGGAGGCTACCCAGTAAGGACCAGTGCCGACTCCAGGGAGGAGGGACCCAACACCTTCCCGTGCACTTGGTAGGTCTTGATGGCAGCAAATGACCAGAAGAGCTGTTTTCTCCTGAAGTACATGGCAGGTCAGCTGCAGCAAGTTTCCTCCATGACTGCACATATTCCCACCCAGACAGCGGTCATCAGTCCCCAGTACTGCACGGAGAAACACCTACGGTTCATGCCCACACCTGCACAGAAACACACACAGAGGGAAAACATCCCTTGGGTATCAAACACAGAAAAAGCACTGAAAACCCTGTCCTCTGATACATCACGGCAGTGTTTTCCCAGATCAACAAACAACATGCCTTGGGGCAGGATCACCATCACTCGTGTGTCACTTGCTTTCATTTCCATCTTAATCTTTCAGCTGGCACCAGCTGCCTCCAGACTGTAGCAAGGACAAAACCGATTCCGTTTACAAGCAGCACAGCACCATGTGAACCTGCTGTGTGACATCCTGTATTTATAGAAATGGCTATAAATAATAAAAATCTGCAGGGACCACTGACCCACATACACACCATATTTTCTGAATAGGGTGTATGTAGTAAATCTGCAAAGGACTGTGACACCTCTCACCTTGCCCCTGTGGTGGGTTGACCCTGGCTGGGGGTCAGGTGCCCACCAGAGCCACTCTATCACTCTCCTCTTCAGTAAGGCAGGGAGAGGAGAAAGGAAGATGGAAAAAACAACCCCAAACTCATGGGTCGAGATAAAGGCAGTTTAATGTAGCTAAAGCAAAAAGCTGCACACAGAAGCAAAGCAAAAAGCAAAGATTATTCTCTACTTCCCATCAGCAGGCGATGTTCAGCCACTTCCTGGAAAGTAGGGCTTCAGTATCCGTGCCCCTTACTCCGGAAGACAAACATTGTTAAAAAAAACAACGAATGCCCCTGCCCTGTTCCTCCCCCTATCTCTCAGTTTCTTATTGCTGAGCAGACATCATATGGTATGGAATATCCCTTTGGTCAGTTTGGGTCAGCTGTCCTAGCTGTGTCCCCTCCCAAGATCTTGCCCACCCCCAGCCTGCTGCTGGGGAAAAAGAAATGTTGGAAAGACAGCCTTGATGTGTGCTGGCACTGCTCAGTAGTAGCCAAAACACTGGTGTGTTATCAACAGTTTGCCAGCTACCAATACACAGCACAGCACCATGAGGGCTGCTGTGGGGAGAATTAACTCCATCTCAGCCAGACCCAATACAATCTCCACCCCTTATTCCATACCATTTGTGTCGTGCTCACGCTCCACACACTTTAATACATATATATATATTTTATAACTGTTTCATTGTATTTACTTCTTATTAACTACTATCTCCAGTCCTTTAACAGATAGATGTTACTCTCCCGTTCCATGAGCTTCCTCTGCTCCTCCAGATGTTCATGAACCGGCTATGACTTGGGCCCAATCTGTCAGGATGGGTGTATTAAATCTGCCAGGTTCAGTTGTTGGGCACCAACACCAGCTTGCTTTGGGCTGTTGTTGCATTCATCTGGCTCCTTGCGAAACTTGCTCTTCGTTGGTTTGGGTCATTCCTTCTACATTACTTCCTAGAACATACAACTCACATCATTACAGATTATTTTACCCCAAGGTTAAATCTCCTTGAGGCACACACCGGGTCTCCCCATCCTTCTGCATTACCCAAGTACACCCAGGTACTTGAGCAAAGACAATCCCAGGAATCCGTTTGCCTTTTCCCATGGGAGGAGCAATCCACACCGCCTTCCCCAGCCACTTTCCCATGTGTACTACAGGGACCTTATCTCCTCCCACAGTATATAGGAGTTTTGTTTGGGCAGGACCAGGACGGTTAGCAGATCCTCTGGTATTAATCGGCCAAGTGGCTTCTGCTAAATTTGTATCCCAGTGCTTCCATGCCCCATTACCTAATGCCCTCAACATAGTCTTTAACAGTCCATTATATCTCTCGATCTTTCCAGAGGCTTGTGGGTGATAGGGGATGTGATACACCCACTCAATACCGTGTTTCTTTGCCTAGGAGCTTATGACGTTATTTCGAAAATAAGTCCCATTGTCTGATTCAATCCTTTCTGGGGTACCATGTCACCATAAAATTTGCCTTTCAAGGCCTAGGATGGTGTAGGATGGTTTACAGAAAATGTCTCTAGCCAACCAGTAGTTGCTTCCACCATGGTGAGTATGTAGCGCTTGCCTTGGCATGTTCGTGGCAGTGGCCCAATATAGTCAATGTATCTGCCAGGCCTCGCCATATCGAAAACCCAGCCACCGCCCTCTATTCCAGGGAGATTTTACTCGTGTCGCTCGCTTGATTGCAGCACATATTTCACATTCATAACTGACTTGTGTGATGGCCTCCATGGTCAGGTCCACCCCTCGATCACGAGCCCATCTGTATGTTGCATCTCTCCCTAGATGTCCTGATGTTTCATGGGCCCATCGAGCTACAAATAGCTCACCCTTACGCTCCCAGTCCAGGTCCGCTTGAGCTACTTCAATTTTGGCAGCCTTGTCTACCTGTTCATTGTTTTGATGTTCTTCAGTGGCACGGCTTTTGGGTATGTGAACATCTACATGATGTACCTTCACAGCCATGTTTTCTACCTGGGCAGCAATGTCCTGCCACAATGCAGCAGCCCAGATGGGTTTACCCCTGCGCTGCCAATTGGTCTTCTTCCACTGCTGTAGCCACCCCCATAGGGCATTTGCCACCATCCAGGAGTCAGTATAGAGATAGAGTACTGGCCACTTTTCTCATTCATCAATCTTTAGGGCTAGCTGAATGGCTTTCACTTCTGCGAACTGACTTGACTCACCTTCTCCTTCAGTGGTCTCAAGGACTTGTCGTGTGGGACTCCATACAGCAGCTTTCCACTTAAGATGGTTTACTACAACACGACAGGATCCATCAGTAAACAGAGCATAACGCCTTTCATCTTCTGGTAACTCATTATATGATGGTGCCTCTTGGGCACTAGCTACCTCCTCAGGCAGTGCTCCAAAATCTCTACCTTCTGGCCAGTCCATAATCTCTTCCAGGATTCCTGGGTGGTTGGGTTTCCCCAGTCAAGCTCGCTGCGTGATTAGTGCTACCCACTTACTCCATGTAGTGCTGGTTGTGTGATGTGTAGAGGGAATGTTTCCTTTGAACATCCAGTGTAGCACAGGCAATCGCGGTGCCAAGAGGAGAGACGCTTCTGTACCAACAACTTCTGAAGCAGCTCGAATCCCTTCATATGCTGCTAGGATCTCTTTTTCAGTTGGGGTGTAGTGGGCTTCTGATCCTCGATACCCCCGGCTCCAAAACCCTAATGGTCGACCTTGGGTTTCTCCTGCTGTTTTCTGCCAGAGGCTCCAGGTGAGGCCATGCTCCCCAGCTGCAGTGTAGAGCACATTTTGTACAGCTGGTCCTGTCCGGACAGGTCCAAGAGCTACTGCACGAGCTATTTCCTGTTTGATATGCTCAAAGGCTTGTTGTTGCTCAAGGCCCCATGCAAAATAGTTCTTTTTCCGGGTTACTCGATAGAGAGGGCTCACAAGCTGACTATAACCTGGAATATGCATTCTCCAGAACCCCACAAGGTCCAAGAAGGCTTGTGTCTCCTTCTTGTTAGTTGGTGGAGACATAGCTGCTATCTTCTTGACCACATCCATAGGCACATGACGGCATCCATCCTGCCATTTTATTCCCAAGAACTGGATCTCTTGTGCAGGTCCCTTGACCTTGCTTTTCTTTATGGCAAAACCAGCTTTCAGAAGAATCTGAATTACTCTTTTTCCCTTCTCGAATACTTCTTCTGCCTTATTGCCCCACACAATGATGTCATCGATGTATTGTTGATGTTCAGGGGCACCACCCTTTTCCAGTGCAGTTTGGATCAGTCCATGACAAATAGTAGGACTATGATTCCACCCCTGGGGCAGTTTATTCCAGGTGTACTGAACACCTCTCCAAGTGAAAGCAAACTGTGGCCTGCATTTGGCTGCCAAGGGAATTGAGAAGAATGCATTGGCGATGTCAGTTGTAGCATACCACTTGGCTGCTTTTGACTCCAATTCATATTGGAGCTCTAACATGTCTGGTACAGCAGCACTCAGTGGTGGCATCACTTCGTTCAGGCCACGATAGTCCACCGTTAACCTCCACCCTCCATCAGACTTTTGCACTGGCCATATGGGACTATTAAAAGGTGAATGAGTCTTGCTGATGACTCCCTGGTTCTCCAGTTGATGAATCAGCTCATGGATGGGAGCCAGGGAGTCTCGATTTGTGCGATATTGCCGCCGGTGCACTGTCCTGGTAGCAATTGACACCTGTTGTTCTTCAACTTGCAGCAATCCCACAACAAAGGGATCTTCTGAGAGACCAGACAGGGTAGATAGATAACTGTTTGATCTTCTCTGCGTTCACAGTGGCTACACCGAAAGCCCATCGGTACCCCTTTGGGTCCTTGAAGTACCCTCTCCTGAGGTAATCTATGCCAAGGATACAAGGGGCGTCTGGGCCAGTCACAATGGGGTGCTTCTCCCACTTGTCCCCTGTTAAGCTCACCTCAGCCTCCAATATGGACAGTTCTTGGCATCCCCCTGTCACTCCACAGATGCGGATGGGTTCTGTGCCCCTACACCCTGATGGTATCAGTGTACACTGTGCACCAGTGTCTACCAAAGCCTTATACTTCTGTGGCTCTGATGTGCCAGGCCATCGAATCCACACAATCCAGTATACCTGGTCATCCCTTTCCTCCTCCTGGCCGAAGGCAGGGACCCTCTATTCCTGTTCCTGGTCAGAGTATTCACTGTCTGACCCTCACAGTGACAGACCAGAAGTCCCCTCACCAGGATCAAGGGAGGTGGATTTTAGTTTGACATCTGGGAGATCGCTGTTTGCCTTCTTGTGTCTCTGTAGCAACTACACTGATGGTCTTCTTGGGTGTCCCCTTCTTAACAGATGTCTTCCCTCTTAGTTCATGAACACGGGCTTCCAACTTAAAGGTGGGTTCACCGTCCCACTTCCTCATGTCCTCCCCTTGGTCACGCAGGAAAAACCAGAGTGTACCACGTGGCATATGCCTGGGGCTCCCTTTCCCTCTGACTGGAGCAGATGACTGATTTCTTGGGGTACCTCTGACAGCCAACGTGCTGGCCTGTAGGGAGGAGGAGGTACAGAGGTTTTCTTCAAAGTTCTGAAGCCGAGCAGACACCTTCTCCACAGTTGGTGTGTCCATATCTGGGAAATACATTGCTGCCAAGCTGTTAGACTATGATGCTGGGGCACTTTGAATCACCTTCCTCCACATGGCCCGTGTGCACAGGACATCATCTGGATCTTTGGAGACCTCATCATCATCTAGATCACTATAGATGACTTCCAACACTGCTAGTTCTCTCAGGTACTGGATGCCTTCATCTGTGGTGGTCCACTTTCCTGGGGAGTTAACAAGATCTTCCTTGAATGGGTATCTTGCCCTCACACTTGAAAGCAGCCGTCTCCAGAGACTGCAAATTGCTGTCTCTTTTCCAATTCCCCTCTCAATTCCTCAGTTTCTAGCTAGGGATCCCAGCTGTTGGGCTTCCCTGCCTTCCAATTGCTGACTGTCGGCCCCATTATCCCAGCATCGAAGCAGCCAGGCAGCAATCCGCTCACCAGGCTGGCGGCTGTAATCTTTCCGCATATCTCGAAGTTTGGATGAGGTCAGAGACCGGGTAGTTTCTGCTTCTTGTCTTATTTCTCTCACTCCTTCCTCTCACTTCTTTGCTGAAGGACCAGCTTCCTGCTCAAACCTCTCCTCCTCTTCTTCCTCTTCCCTTACTAATCGATGATATGGACCTGTTGACCTCCTGGTCCACTGTTTCTTTTTTACTACTGGGGCAATTACTGTAGTTGTTATTGTTTGCATCCCTATCTCAGCCACGGTGTCCTCAGCTGCAGTTTGGGTGCCTTCCTCAACCACAGTCCTCTGAGAGTTCTGCACTGTGGCTGGGTAGGCCCAGGCCAGGCCCCAGGACAGTGCTAGAAGCTGTTGGTTTTCATTGGGGTAGGCAAGACACCCTTCTATCAGGTGGCGTGTCAGTTTGCTGGGATTGCTTGCCTGTTCAGGTGTGAAGTCCCAGGCTATAGGAGGTGATAATCGCCCTAGGAACCTGCCCAAATCCTTCCACACACCCTGCCACCTGGGGACCGGCTGCCTCAGGGCATGTTTCAGTATTGCCTCACTCAAAAGTTGTCTCCCCTTAAACCAGGACAAAACCAAACTCCACAACACCCATAATATGCCAGCAGTATTAATTAGTAATATTAATGAGCTTACATAAGGGTGAACAAGGACCTTAGGAGCCTGCATAATGAAACCATCCACGTCAAACCCAGGTAGAGAGAGAGAGATGTATTCCCCCATCATCTCCACAAGATAGCTCCCCCAGCACAGCAATAACATCGATGCCAGGGCCATGCACATAACCATTGTTTGTACTAGCATGCTCCCAAGTTCCTTCATCCTCCCAACAAAATAGCTCCCCCAGCACAGTAAGATGGTCAACACTAGGCCAAAGCACAGAGCAGCCATTGTTTGTATCAGCATGTTCCTAAGTTTAGCAAAACAGAGATAAGCAGCACAGCTAACAAACCCCGTGACCTGCACAGGAGCTTGCAAATTAATAACTACTATAGCTGAAGCACCCTGAATACTAAACTGCCATTGTGGAGCCCCACGTTAGGCGCCAAAAAGGACTGTGGTGGGTTGGCCCTGGCTGGGGGCCAGGTGCCCACGAGAGCCGCTCTATCACTGCCCTCGTTCACCAGACAGGGGAGAAAAAGTGCAACGAAAAGCCTGTGGGTCGAGATAAGGACAGGAAGAGATCACTCACTGATTATCATCACCAGCAAAACAGACTGAACTTAGAGAGGAAATTCATCTAATTTATTACTAAACCAAACAGATTAGAGGAATGAGAAATAAAATTAACTCTTAAAACACCTCCCCCCACCCCTCCCATCTTCCCGGGCTCAACTTCACTCCCCGCTTCAACCTCCGCCCCCCCTCAGCGGCACAGGGGGACGGGGAATGGGGGTTACGGTCAGTTCAGCACACGTCGTTTCTGCCGCTTATTCCTCCTCAGGGGGAGGACTCCTCTCATCGTTCCCCTGCTCCAGCATGGAGTCCCTCTTACAGGAGACAGTCCTTCACCAGCTTCTCCAATGTGGGTCTCTCCCACAGGGTGCAGACCTTCAGGAGCAGACTGCTCCAGCATGGGTCCCCCACGGGGTCACAAGTCCTGCCAGCAAACCTGCTCTGGCGTGGGCTCCTCTCTCCACGGGTCCACAGGTCCTGCCAGGAGCTTGCTCCAGCACGGGCTTCCCATGGGGTCACAGCCTCCTTCAGGTGCCTCCACCTGCTCTGGCGTGGGGTCCTCCATGGGCTGCAGGTGGAATCGCTACACCCCCTCCTCCTTCCTCCATGGGCTGCAGGGGGACAGCCTGCTTCACCATGGTCTTCACCACGGGCTGCAGGGGAATGTCTGCTCTGGCGCCTGGAGCACCTCCTCCCCCTCCTTCTGCACTGACCTTGGTGTCTGCAGAGTTTCTTACATCTTCTCACTCCTCTCTCTGGCTGCAAAAGCTCTCTCTGACTGTTTTTCTCTTTCTTAAATATGTTATCCCAGAGGCGCTGATTGGCTTGGCCTTGGCCAGCGGCGGGTCCGTCTTAGAGCCGGCTGGCATTGGCTGTATCGGACACAGGGGAACCTTCTAGCAGCTTCTCACAGAAGCCACCCCTGTAGCCCCCCTGCTACCAAAACCTTGCCACACAAACCCAACACAGTCCCTTTTCGCTTTCCCTCAGTTTGGTGTGGGAGCTCATTTCACCAGTGAAGCTACACCACAAAAACAGCCGCACAGAGGGAAAGGAAGGGAGAGGTTAAGGGAAGAGGTGGAAATGAAATACACAGAGAAGCAGCTTTGCCTTCCCTTGTTAAAGCCACAGCCCACTCACCAATCACGTTTCCAGCCTGCAGAATGAAAAGCACAGAATCTCTGGCAATGAAGTGTGTAAGCTCCTCATATCAGCATTGCTGCTGTGAGTCATTGAATTGTTCTAGAGAGTAATTTGACAAGCCGACAGGCTGCCCATGAAATGAGAACCAGAATGCCTGGATCTTGCTCATGCAAGGATGTATTGAAAAATGAAGTGTTTTCTATCAAGGGGAACAAGGCTTGAACAATCATAATTTGGCTGGTAATTTCCCAAGGCAGCTGAATATCCCCAATCCCTGAACAGGGCAGTTGTAGCAGAGAGCAGGACACAGAGCAAGGGAAGGATGTGAAACACTCCAGAGAGACTGAGAAACAGAGGGATGTGGATCAGGACAAGGAGGCAGAGAAGGACAGGACAGTGATGACCACCAGGATGGAGACAGAGGAAGAACAAAAGGGGATGGGGAGCAGGACAGAGGCCCCGAGGGATGAGAGAAGCACAGCCAGCTGAGCAGGGGACAGGCAGGAAAGGGGGACAAGCTGCAGGAGAGGGAAAATCAGGGCGGGAAGTAGGAGATGGGGACAGCAAAGGACAGCGAGCATGAGAGAGAGATGGGGATAAAGACAAAAATAGCAATAGGCTGTAGGACAGACAGGGAGGAATTAGAAAATACAGAGAGAGAGTCAGAGAAAGACAAAAAGTAGTAACAGTCTATAGGGCAGAGAGGGAGGATTAAAAAAATAAGATCAGGGAGCTGGACAGAGATAAAAAGGGAAAGAAAAAAATAGTGATGAGCTAAAGACAGAGAGGGAGGAATTAAAAAATGGGGGCAGGGAGCCAGACAGACCATGATAAGGAGAGACCAAAAATAGCAATTATGGGCAACTGCCCCATTTCTTGAGCACTCCAAGGAACTGCATTACCAGGAGCCTCAAGAAATGTGCAGCCTGCAAAAGCCCTGCCCTGGGCCTGATCCTGTACTCTAATATTGATGACGAGCATCATCTTGCAGAATGGCCAGGACTGGGGAAAAAAAGCCCAGCAAAAAAAATCAGATGTTTTTTGTTGGTTGGTTGGTTTTGCTTTTTTTTTTTTTTAAAAAAAATCCATTTAAGCTTTAACTACAATCTTCAAGGAAAAAGGAACCAGACTGGACACGTTTAAAGCCTGAATCCATTCAACAGCCACACAAACCATCGCTCGCTCCCACAGTGCACACTTCATCGCCTTGCCTACAGGTACAGGCAGCTGCTGTGTTTCTTGAGCTTTCCCCAGAGCGGCACCACTAGGCAGCTCAAGAAACTATACTGCCTACAAAATCTTAAGAATAGCTTAATTGTGGGCACTTGTTCCTCTTTTTAGGGCTGCTGGTCAAAGACTGATCCGTCAAGAGATGGCTCAGGACCATGCCAGGGTAGCAGCGCTGCTTTCTGGATCCCATGGCAGCAATAGGCAGAGGGACAGGTTGCCAGATGCCAGGACTCAATCCAGACAGGATGTTTCTCGGGCATCCAGACCTGAGGAGGGTTTCTCAGTGCCCTGTGAGAGATCCTGCTCCCAGGAAGTGCTTCCCCATAGAGCTGAGGCTGTATCCAGTGCCCTGGAGCTGGGTTCAGCTGCCTGAGGGGTCTCGCAGGGAGGATGGGGTCATCTGCCTGGTGGCTCTGGCACAGAAATGATGAGTTAAAGCCTTGTAGCCATGGCTGTCCAGTTCAAAGTCCCCAAGTGCCTCAGACTTTCTCCCCGGGACTGTTTAACCCGGGCACTTTTTCAGGGTGTGAAGAAGGATGCCAGTGATGTCCTGGTGGCTCTGTCCCACTCCCACTTCAGAGTTGTGATGTCTGAGATCTGGTCCCACCTCTCTCTCCCAGAGATCTCCAGGGAGTTTGTGTTCCATTTTTCAATGTCTTAGGGCTACAACGTGCTGGGATTATGGGGTGACAGGGTTATGATATGCCAGAGGTTAAGTGAGTTAGGATTAAAGTGTGTTATTGTTATGGATGGGATCTAGGTTTGTTGGCCCTGGGTTCCTGGGTCATCATTTCTGGTCTGTCTACTGCAGGTTGGGCAGTGTCACTTCTGTGGCAGTCCGACTCATTTCTGGTGAGTCAGTAGGTAGGTAGGTAGGTAGGTATGGAGGACTTGTGGTCCATGGAGAATTACTGCCAGATGACGAGTGGGCAGTTCTGGGCAGGAGTGAGAGGACTTCCGACCCCTAGATAATGACTGCCAGAGGACTAAGTGTACTTCTGAACTTATGTGGACTTTCAAATTCGTGGCCATTTCTCCTGCCTTAGGAAGAGCCATGGGAAGACACCAGCCACATGGGAGGACAAGAGTCTCTGCAAGAGTACATGGCTTTTTGGTTTTTGCTTTTGGGTAAGGAACGTGCAAAGAGGCTGCTATCGTTAAGGTTAGTGACATTTTATAGTCTTGGACTGGTTATTGTGTGACTTGAAACATTGCTGAAAAAACGGTGGGGGTTTGTCTGCATGTTCTGGATGCTTCAGGTTTAAATGTCTGCTTGTGGTGGTGACTTCACACTGTCTCAAGGCAGAACATGTCGTTAGGGCGAGGTTCATCATCCATGATAGTGGATGTGAATTCGTGTTTCAAATAGACTTTTGATCATTTTGGATTTTCGGCGGGGGGGGGGGGGGGTGGATTTCTTGTCAGATCTGATTCTATCATCCTTGGTTTTGGCTCTTCCAGTGGTTGGTGAAGAGCCTGTAGGAGGAGCAGGAGAAGGGTCAGCACTGCTGTTTCCACACTGGTCACTTGTGTTGGACTTACCAGTGTTATCTTCCATCTGGGGTTTCTTTGCAGACATCTCTTTAAGCCACTTGTCTGTTTTGTGAGGGGTAGCAGACTTAACAGTCTTAACTTTTGTTCCTCATTAGTGCCTCAGAGGTTTGCCTGTTGTTTTTTGCTTGTTTGTTTGTGTGCTTTTTATTTGCTGTGCTTGATTTAAAAAGCTTATTGTAGCTCTTTGGATTTCTGTCCTTAAAGGAAGTCTCTAGGATTTCTACCCGGGACCAAGACGTCCAGAAAGGACTGTTCTTGTACACTGCTGTCAGCCTTCAGTCTAGAGAAATGTCTGGTAGGGGTGTATGCTTAACGGTAATGTAACTCAACTGCATCTTACATGGGGACCCTTTAGAGTAGAAAAGAGAATGTGAGAGACACTTTAATGATATGCATCGAGTGAGGATGAAAGTACCTGCTTTAACTTTTGTTGGTTCTTTTTGTATTCTTTGGCAATATCTACTTAAAAGTCTGCTTTAGCAAAAGAAGAAGAAATCACTTCCAATTTCTGTGTCTGACTAAACGAATGAACCTGAACATAGAGAGAACTGATGCGAGGAGCCATTTTTTGGTGTTATTTGGTACTTCTTGTGCTTTCCCTGTGCATAGGGTGGTGATTTGTGCACGGCACTGGTCTGTGCTGCTGGCTCCACATCCCTGTTGGTTGCCAGATGCAAGGCAAAGTACTTATCCTGAACTTTTACTGAAATGGATTTGCTTGCACTTCTCTTCTAATTCATGCATGCGTACAGGAAAGAAGGCAGCAGACATACACACTAGCTAAACCCCCTTGTTATTGCCAGCCATAAAGGTGCATCTCGGCTGGGAGACTAAGGACCCCATGCAACAATTCTTGGTTCCTTATATGCAATCTTAAGGCTACTCACATATTCATTTTTACAGTCTAAAATCCTTGTTGGCTTCTATCATGAGGTCACCTGTTACCATTCACTTTTGAGTAATTGTTCATGTGAAGCCCCTGTGCAAGCATGCTTGATGCATATTTATTAGCTGAGTTTGCACTATTTTGTTGCAACTTTGGTGCTTTCAGCTGGTTTCTGTCTGGTTTCTTCTAACAAGAGACCCACTTGTATAGGCAAGGTCACAGTCAGTCACGTTCTCTTGTACATTTGTCTTTGAAGCCATCTTTACATAGGAGCTTTTTCTTATGTACCACGTTCTGCTGGTCGGCTCTTTCACCAGGGCTAGTTCAAAGCCTATGCAGCAGGACGTAACCACTGCCTGACAAGTTTTCTTTACACCCCAGAGGAAGTGGGTGTCATAACACCATTTCTAGCTTTCCCTGGGAGACAAAGGAAACCAAAGCTTTTGTATCACAGCTTGGCTTGGTCTGGGAAGGCAAACAAAAGCATGTGGCGGTCACAGACACTTCTGACCTGGGCTGTGAGCTGTGAAAAATACCAGCAGAAAGCTCTGGGAACACTTTGCACATATGCCAAAGTGTTCCCGCTGCTAGCCCAAGGGTCACCAGCTTGAGCCCTGACATCTGGAGACCAATGTTTCACACCAGCAGGACAGGGGAAGGTAGAGTTGCCCTCCTCTCTAACAGGAGGCTGCCGCTCTTTGGAGCAGGTATGCTCTGGTGGGTCAGACCAGGTGCCTTTGCTGTCCCCAGGCCTTTGTGTGGGTCTCATGCTCATGGACAGCCCCATCTCTGTTGACAGTCAGTCATTCATAAATGGGGGTTTGGAGAAGTGGAAGTTGTTTCTCTTTCCTGGTGGAAGCACAGAAGGTGAATGGTTTTATCACAGCCGGGACGTTCCAGTCAGCCCGTCAGGGAGGTTTTCTTCCTGGTTCTTGCAGTTACAGGTTTTAACCCAGAAAAGAAGTTTTCCAAGGAAACGTGACCAAGGAAAGTGCAGGGTTGAGCTCTGATTGCTCTCTGTGTGGATTGTGTCTGTCCTTAGCTAGCAACGCAGGAGCTTTTGGATGAGGAATGGGACTATTCCAGGCTGAAGAGGGAAATTGGGTTCCAAAGTCTGTTTTGTTAAAGGCAATGAGGTGGAAATGTGCTGTTGGAGCCTTCTTGGTCACATACCCTCTGATTTCAGTGCTGTCCGCTAGTCTGAACCTGGCAGTGTTTTTGCTGAGGTGTAAAAATTAAATGTGGACAGCAGATCTTCCTTACCCACACACACAGCTCCCTCCCCAGCTCAAGGTGAACAGACAAAATCTCTGCAGGTGCATTGTTTTATTAATATTAATCAAATATCCAGCATCAGGGGAGTTGTGTACAGTGAATGGCTGCAGGTTCCTGGGGCTTGACTAGCATCACTTAGAAGTGAAAAGTAAAAAATGTGACTACGGGGACTCGTTACCAAGTATGTTTATATGTAATTTCTTATTGTAAATTGCTGTATGCCTTGGAACATTTAGCTTACAATACTTCCTACCTTCCTCCTTCTCTTCCTCCTCCTGATTGTCTTCCTCCACCTCCTTTTCCTACTCCTCTTTATTGTCATTCTTTTACCCTTCTTCTCCTCCTCCTGTTTGTTGTTGCTGTAGCTGTCCTCATCCTCCTCCTATGTAACCAATCACTGCTTAACTCACTGGCATGTGTGCATGTACACACACACACACACACACACTGCTCAGCCACCCATGGGGCAGGCAGGGGCTGCATTAACCCCCCACCCCCCCTCCCACTGCGTGACTGCAGGCAGAGAGGTGCTGCAGAGCGAAGACGCAACTCTGTTTGTTAATGAATGAAGCAAGGAAGAGGGAGCTGGGAGAGGCCTGGGGCTGGAGCAGGTCGGTGCAGGTCTCTGTCTGTGGATCTTCTCTGCACATGGGCGCTATGGGGGATGGTGCTGGACTGGTGGGTTATGGGTAGCCATGCTCATTGGCTATCTCCATGTCGCCCTCTCTCTGCACAAAAACCTGCAGCTGGCCCAGTGACATCTGCAGGGCCACCCGCTGCCGCTCCTCCTGGGCCAGCTTCTTAACATGCTCCCACTCAGGCTGCTGCTCGAGTGTGATGGGCACCGACTCCTCCTGCTCCACCAGTGGGGTGGGTGCAGCTGTGCGGCCCAAGGGATAGCACGGAGTCGGCAAAAGGGTGGGCAGCCACAGCGGCATGCACAGCTCCCATGGCAGCCCCTCCTGTGGGGTCTGGCCCCATGTGGGTGCTGGGTGCAGCCAGCTTGGCTGCTTGGGTTTGGCGGCAGCCCTGGTGTGCGCCTTGCTGCTTGATGCCACCTCTGATGCCATCTCCTTGCCATCATCTGGGGGCTTGGAGGCATCTGGCCCCATGCTGGATCTCGGGGCCACTGGTAGGGGATTGGGGACCCTGGTGGGCATGCTGGGGCTGGCTTGGGGCTCCAGGTCAGCGGTTGGTGTGCCAGCCCCACCACCTTCCCTCTTTGGCCCAGCAGGTGGAAACTCTGGATTGAGTTTAGCAACTGCGCCCTCCGGTTGGTGCGAGGCGTCCTCAGCCCCCGAGGTGGGGCTGCTGCTGCTGGGGCGGCCGGTTCCAGGCGGAGGTGGGGATGGCGGTGGCAGGGCTGTCAGTAGCAGGCTGGGGTCGAGGTGGGGGCAGCGGGGTGTTGGTGCCAGGCCGGGGTGGGGATGCTGGTTGTGGGGCGGTTGTTCCTTTGAGTAGTAACCGCCAGGTGGCGCCGTGGCTGCAGCCTCTGCCCGGCAGGGGGCGTGGCCTGTTCTCCGGGGGCGGGGCCGTCGGGGGCCCAGGCTCCAGGCTGCAGCAGCGGAGGTGGCAGGGGCTGCATGATGGCGGGCAGAGAGGGCTCCCTCGTAGCGGAGCGGTGACTGCGTCTGCCCCGCCTCGCCCCTGTGCCCACTGCTGTGCAGCTTCCTGCCAGAGCCGGGGCCTGCCGGGCGCTTGCAGTGGTCCGTGGCCGGGTGGTGCTGGGAGCCGTGGGGCCAGGCCGGGCCCTGGCAGTGGTGTTGCCGGCGGCTGGCAGCGCTGTGTCGCCCGTTCCATTGACCATATCGCAGCTCCCGGGCAGCGGGGAGCCGTAGCTTGAAGCGTGGGGGGCCGGGTGGGCGGAGTGGGTGAGGGTCATAGGCCGGGGAGTTTAACCGCTGGGCCAGCAGTTGCAGGCCTGTGTTCTACGGGGTTTGGGTTGAGCAGCTGCGTGAAACCTGTCCCCTCTGGCTGTGCGAAGGACCCTTGCCCGCTGGCGTCCCCACGGGTTCTAGGTGCTCGGCAGGCACATTGCTGCTGTTGGATGCTCTTGGCTTGCTGCTTCCTGCGCGCTGTCCGCTTCCGCCCGTCCCTGTCCAACTTCCCCTTGCGCAGGGTTTACGGATGTTTGGCCACCTGGAGCGCCACCATCTTCTTGCTCTTCCTGGGTGGCGTGTTGTCCTGCAGGGAGGTCTCCTGCATCGTGGGGGTGCCGGCTGGTGCGGGGCGCTTGGCCTTCTTGCCACCTGCCCCTCCGGATCTGGGCACCACACAGCCCGAGACGATGCCTGGCGGCAGCAGCAAGCAAGTCAAACGCACCCGGAGCTGCCTCTGCAGAGCCTCCTCCACCGCTTGGGCCATGCGGGGTGGATGACGCTGGGGGGAAGCCAGGGGGCTGGGCAGGGGACTCAGGAGTGCAGTCCACAGGGGGCTCAGTAGGGGACTCTCCTGAGGACCCTTGAGGGGATCCTTGCTGGGACTCTGCAGAGGGCTGTCCTCTGATGTCTTCTCTGAACTCTCCGGAGAGCCCTCCTCAGAAGTCTCCAAGGGACTCAGTGGCAGCCATGCGGGGAGGTCTGCTGTCAGCCCGCTCTCCTTCCCCTTGGAGTCCTGCATAGAAGAATGCATTTCAAATACACTTTTCAGCTCAGGTTGAGGGTCAATCCTAGAATGTCCTTTTTTCACTTCTCCAATATTGCCCTGGTAGTTGTGCAAATAGGGTAGTATAATCTTCAAATAAGTTTGAATGATGTAAATTATTTTCTGTAAAAGGGTTAGCATGTGCTGGATTTGGATGTTTAGGTAAATCAGTAAGTCTCAGACCCAGAGCAGATGAGCAATCAGGATCCTATAGGCCCATAGTGGCGACCAAACTTTTAACATTATTTTGATTATGACTTCCTGCAGAACACCAGGTTAATCCATCTGCGAATATTCACATTGTCTCGGAGTCTGCAGGGCCTGATAAACTCCACAGAATCACAAAATCAGAGAATGGCAGAGGTTGGAAGGGACCTCTGGAGATCATCTACTCCAACCCTCCCTGCTAAAGCAGGATCACCTAGAGCAGGTTGCACACGATCACGTCCAGGCAGGATTTGAATCTCTCCGGAGAAGGAGACTCCACAACCTCTCTGGGCAGCCTGTCCCAGTGCTCGGTCACCCTCAAAGTTTTTCCTCATGTTGAGATGGAATTTCCTGTGTTCCGGTTTGTGCCCGTTGCCCCTTGTCCTGTTGCTGGGCACCACTGAGAAGAGTCTGGCCCCATTCCCTAGACATCCACCCTTTAGATATTTCTAAGCATTGATAAGATCTCCTCTCAGTCTTCTCTTCTTCAGACTAAACAGACCCAGCTCTCTCAGCCTTTCCTCATATGAGAAATGCTCCAGTCCCTTAATCATCTTTGTAGTCCTCCGCTGGCCTCTCTCCAGCAGTTGCCTGTCTGTCTTGAACTGGGGAGTCCGGAACTGGACACAGTATTCCAGATGTGGCCTTACCAGGGCAGAGTAGAGGGGCAGGGGACCCTCCGTCGACCTGCTGGCCACGTTCTTCTTAATGCACCCCAGGACACCATTGGCCTTTGTGGCCACAAGGGCACACGGTTGGCTCATGCTTAACTTGTTGTCCAGCAGGACTGCCAAGTTCTTCTCTGCAGCGCTGCTTCCCACCAGGTCAACCCCTAACCTGTACTGGTGCTTGGGGTTACTCCTCACTAGGTGCAGGACCCTACCCTTGCCCTTATTGAATTTCATTAGATTCTTCTCTGCCCAACTCTCTAGCCTGTCTAGATCTCACAGAATGGCAGCACAGCCTTCTGGTATATCAGCCACTCCTCCCACTTTAGTATCACTAAAAACACCCTGAGATGTCCCTTTCCTTCACTGTCCCTGCGGCGTGGGCGGCCAAGCGCCACACGGCAGAGCCCACTGCATCTCCCGCAGGCTGCCTTGCCCTGGCTGGCTGCTGACAGGAGGGGACACTGGGTGGTGGCAGCGTGGAGGGTGACAGGACACCAGGTGATGACAGGTTGAGGGGGACAGAAGGGACACCAGCGGCATGGGGCAGTGACAGGCACAGGGCTGATGGCCTGTGAGGTCAACCAGTAATGGCTCTCAGTAGGGGGCACTCAGTGTTAGAATGAAGAGGGCAGGGCTGCCACACCTATGTGACCTAGGCTTTTTGTCACAATGTGCTGGGTCACATGAAGCACAGGGGTGGGTGCAGTGTGCTGTTGCATGTACACAGTGAGGTGCTCGTGGCAGCCTGTGTGGTTGGCAGCCAGTATAACCCTTGGTGGCACACGGTGGCAGGGGTGCCCCAGTTGCCATAGCGAGCCATTGGGCCTGGGAGAGCTGCATGCAGGAGAAGGAGCAGAGACTGAGCCAGGGCCGTGGGGGCCTCTCCCTGTCATCCGCCTGCTCGCCCGGGCTGAGACGAGGAGCCGGGCAGCTGCCACTGCCTTGGCCAGGCTCCATGACTGAGGCCTCCGCCAACCAATTCTACCTGAGACTGCAAGGCCTGGCCACGGCGCTCTGAGCACTGCTGGGCCACCCGAGCTCAGCCTGTGTTTTCCCTGGCCCCCTCGGTGGGCCCTTCCCTGTGCTGCTGCAGGCCCTAACCTGGCGCAGAGGCTGTGACGCTGGCTGCCGTGGTCACCGCCTGGGTCCAGCCATGTCATGTGTCCACTATAAGTTCTCTTCAAAGCTGAACTATGATACAGTCACCTTCAACGGCCTCCACATCTCCCTGTGTGACCTCAAGTGCCAGATCTTTGGCCACGAGAAGCTGAAGCCGGCCAACTGTGACCTGCAGATCTCCAATGCCCAGACCAAAGAAGGTGCATGGGGGCAGCAGGCATGGGGCCTCAAGAACCACCTGGCTGACAGTGGCACAGACTGCCCTGCGGTGGCTGCTGCCTGCGGGAGCTACGTTCTGCTCTTTGTGGGTCGTCCCCACATAGCGTGAGTCAGCCTGGGGCCTATCCCGCTGGCATGTGGGGGACTGGGAGGGCAAGCCATACTGGGCATTAAGCAGGGTGGGAAGCGATAATGCCATTTGGCCACGACTCGTAGCTGTGACTTGTGTTGGGAGCCTTACAGAGCTGTTCCTTTGGAGTTGCTGTTCTGACAGCTACCTTCAGATCTGTGTTTTAGACACGGAGCTAGTCGTAGAAGAATATGTGGTTGATGTGCAACATGTGGTGCTTACAAAAGTTTTAGTTTCCTGGATTTCTTTTAGGTAAAACGATAAGGAGATTTGGGAGGATATCTTACACTAACAAACCTGACAGATTTCTTTGAAATCTGGCAGAGAAAGCTGAAAGTGCTAGAAATAGAACAGATGGCTAATTTGAAGGAAAAAAGTGCTTTTGGTGACTTAATTTTGTCTTCAACTTGTTTTACTCCACTGCATTGGAAAACTGGTTTTGTGGCTGTTGCAGAAATTGCTCACTAGCAAGATTTTGAATCAAGACTATATCTGAGTTATAATCTATGCAGTCCCTTTAAAGCCTTCTTGCACGGTTCTTGTTCTCTGTATCTAAATTATACTTTGGAATTTCTTGTTCATATAACCTCTTTTCTTCACCAAAGACATTATCTATGGTATGGTCTGTATTGTATTTTGCAATGCGTATTGTATGTATTGTATTCTATTTTTTCTATGGTACGATACATATTGTATTGTATATACTGTACTGTATGTAAGTATTGTATGTACTGTATGTTGTGTATATATTTATTGTGTGGTGTGTATTGTGTGGTATTGTATGATATGGTATTGTGTGGTGTATATTGTCTTGTGTATATTGTGTTGTAGGTATTGTATTTTGTATTGTGTTGTATTTTCTATTGCATTGTATTCTATGTGTCATAGTGTTTATGTTGTGTTGTATCATATTGCATGTATTGTATGTCATACTACAGTATTTATTGTATGTATGTATGTATTGTATGCATTGTGTTGTATAGTATGTATGGTGCTGTATTTTGTACTGTATAGTATGCATTATAAGATATTGTATTTATTGTATTGTATGCAATGTCTTGTATGTACTGTATTTTGTATTTTATTGAATTCTGTATTGTGTTTCGTATTGTATTTTGTATTGTATGTATATGTAGTGTATGTAGTGTATGGTAGTGTGTATGTTATTTTCTATTTTGTACCATACTTTGTATTGTTTTTATTACGTTGTATTTTATTTTGTATTGTATTTTATGTATTGTAATACATGGTATTTATTGTATTGCATGTATTTTGTAATGTATTTTTCTGCTGTAATGTATTTTGTATTGTATTGTCTTTTGTATTGCATTTTATGTGTGGCATGGCTGGTATTGTACGGCTTGTATTGTACTTTGTATTGTACTGTAGTATTGTACACTATTTTGTACAGGAGTACAAACAATAGGCATAGTATTCACTTGTGTATCCATTGGTATGAGCCGAATCTTGGTGGAATGAGTCCCACAACAGGAGTGCTGGGATGGAGGGCTATAGGCTGTATTGTATACATTGTATTTTTTATTGTATTGTATGTATTGTGTTGCATTGTGTTGTATTGCATTGAATGTATTGTATTTTGCACAGTATTGTAGGTAGGGTATTGTTTGTATAATATGGTATTTATTGTATTGTATGTATCTGCCTGGACCAAAGTTCAGTTAGGTCGAACAGGAGGAGGGCATCTGTCACAGGTATGTACAGTATGGCATGGTATGTATGCTATGGTATTGTACTTTGTATTGTACGAGTTGCATTATAGTTTGCATTGTATTGTATGTATTGCAGTGTATTCTATGTATTGCATTTTCTGTTGTATTCTATGGTATGCATTGTATGTACTGTATTGTACGTAGTGCATTGTATGCTAAATATTGTATTGTATGGTATGCTATGTATTGCATGCTGTGGTATGCATAGTATGGTATTATACAGTATGGTATTGTACGTATTGTATCATATGATATGTACTGTATGTATTGTATGTATGTAATGTATATTTTTTGTACTGCATTGTATGTTTAGGGGTTTTTTTGAATGCTACAGTATGGTATGCATTGTATGTATTGTGTGTTGTGTTTTATTGTGTGGTATTTATTGTATCATCTGTATTCTGTTGTATTGTTGTTTGTATTGCTTGTACTTTGTTTTGTTGCATTTTGTATTGTATGTGTTATTGTATGGTATTCTATTCTGTAATGTACAGTATTGTATGTATTGTATTTCTTATTGTATTGTATTAATTTGTATGTACTGTATAGTATGGTATGTGTTCTGTATTGTGTATCGTGTTGTATGTAATGTGTGGTGGTGTGTTTTGTGTTGTATGTATTGTATGCATTATCATTCATCTTGCATTGTCTTGTTTGTATTGTATGTGTTTTGTTCTGTTGTGTGGTATGGTATTTATTGTCTTGTATGTATTCTATTGTATTTTGTTCTTATGGTATTTTCTTTTTTAATATATTGTATGTAGTGTATTCTATGTAGAGTATGTAGTGCATTGTATGGTATGTATTGTACAGTATGTATTGTATGGTACGTATTGTAGGTTATATAGGTATTGGGGGTATGGCAGGTATGGCAGGGTATTGTATTGCATTGTATGGATTTGTGTTGCATGTATTGCATTGTGTGTATCGTTTTGTAGGTACTGCTCTCAATCCATTCTCTGGTCAGCCTGTAGTGCTTGGGATTGCCCCAACCCATGTGCAGGACCTTACACTTGGTCTTGTTGAACATGGTTCGCATGGGCCCATCTCTCAAGCCTGTCAAGGTCCCTCTGGATCCCTTCCCTCCAAGCGTGTCGACCATACCACACAGCTTGGTGTCGTCAGCAAACTTGCCACTGTCCACGTCGCCGACAAAGATGTTGAACAGTGCCAGTCCCAATACCGACCCCTGAGGAATGCCACTCATCACTGGTCTCCACTTGGACATGGAGCCATTGACTGCAACTCTTTTGAGTACGACAATCCGGCCAATTCCTTACCCACCGAGTAGTCCGTCCATCGAATCCATGTCTCTCCAATTTAGAGATAAGGATGTCGTGCGGGAGAGTGTTAAATGCCTTGCCCAAGTCCAGGTAGATGGCATCAGTCACTCTTCCCTTACCCACCAATGCTGTAACCCCATAATAGAATGTCACCAAATTTGTCAGGCACAATTTGCTCTTAGTGAAGCCATGTTGGCTGTCACCAATCACCTCCTTATTTTCCATGTGCCTGAGCATAGTCTCCAGGAGGATCTGCTCCATGATCTTGCCAGGCATGGAGGTGAGACTAACCAGTCTGTAGGTCACTGGGTCTTCCTCGTGTCCTTTTTTAAAAATGTGATTATGTTTCCCCTTTTCCAGTCTGTGGGAACTTCACCAGACTGCCAGGACTTCTCATATATGATGAGGAATGGCTTAGCCATTTCATCTGCCAGTTCCCTCAGGAACCGCGTATGCATCTCATCAGATCCCATGGACTTGTGCACCTTCAGGTTTCTTAGATATTCTCAAACCTGATCTTCTCCTACCGTAGGCAATTCTTCATTCTCCCAGTCCCCGCCTTTGCTTTCTGTGACTTGCGCAGTGTGGCTGGAGCTCTTGCTGGTGAAGACTGAGGCAAAAAAGTTGTTGAGTACCTTGGCCTTCTCCATATCCTGGGGAACCAGGTCTCCCATTTCATTCCGGAGGGGGCTCACATTTTCCCTTGTCTTCCTTTTATCACTGACATACCTATAGAAACTTTTCTTGCTGCACCTGACATCCCTGGCCAGATTTAATTCTATCAGGGCTTTAGCTTTCCTAACCTGATCCCTGGCTGCTCAGACAGTTTCTCTGTAATCCTCCCAGACTACCTGCCCTTGCTTCCACCCTCTGTAGGCTTCCTTTTTGTGACCGAGTTTGCCCAGGAACTCCTTATTCATCCATGCAGGCCTCCGGGCGTTTTTGCCTGACTTTTTCTTTGTTGGGATGCATCGCTCCTGAGCTTGGAGGAGGTGACCCTTGAATATTAGCCAGCTGTCTTTGGCCCCTCTTCCCTCCAGGACTTTGTCCCATGGTATTCTGCCAAGCAGATGCCTGAAGAGGCCAAAGTCTGCTCTCCTGAAGTCCAGGGTAGTGATCTTGCTGTGTGCCCTCCTCACTGCCCTGAGGATCTTGAACTCCACTGTTTCATGGTCACTGCAGCCAAGGCTGCCCTTGAGCTTCACATCCCCTACCAGCCCCTCCTTGTGGGTGAGAACAAGTTCCAGCATGGCACCTCTCCTTGTTGGCTCCTCTATCACTTGGAGGAGTGAGTTATCATCAATACATTCCAGGAACTTCCTGGATTGCTTGTGCCCTGCTGTGTTTCCCCTCCAACAGATATCAGGGTGGTTGAAGAACCAGGACATGAGGACCAGGGCTTGTGAACGTGAAGCTACTCCCATCCGCCTATAGATGGCCTCATCTGCTCAGTCTCCCTTGTCAGGTGGCCTGTAGCAGACCCCCACTATAATGTTCCCTGTCTCTGTGCTCCCTTTAATCCTGATCCATAAGCTCTTGGTCAGCTCCTCATCCATCCCCAGATGGAGCTCCATGCACTCCAGCTAGTCATTGACATAGAGAGCCTCCTCATCTACCCTGCCTGTCCTTCCTAAAAAGCCTGTATCCTTCCATTCCAAGACTCCAGTCATAGGAGCCATCCCACCACATTTCTGTGATGCCAGTAAGATCACAGCCCTGCAGGTGTGCGCACGCCTCTAACTTCTCATTTGTTCTCCATGCTATGTGTGTTTCCATAGAGGCATTTCAGTTGGGCCCCCAATGAGGCTGACTGGCTGGCTGGAGTGGTTGGAATTCCTTTGATGTACTTCACTGGTGTTTCCCTGTTAGTTCCTATTACCGCAGGAATGGATTGTATGGTATGTGTTGTATGGTATTGTATGTATTGCATTGTATCGTATGTATCGTATTATATCTTATATAACATATCATGTCATATTGTATCATATGTATCATATTTTAGTCTATCGTATGTATTGTGTACATGGAATTGTATTGTGCTTACAATGTATGTATTTAATTTATTGTACGCAGTGTACGGTATGTTATTTATTGTATTTTATAAATTGTATTGTGCTGTGTTGTGTTTTAGGTGAAGTACTGTACATGTAGAATTTTGTATATTATGGTATGGTAGGTGTTGTATGGGATGTGTTGGATGGGATTTTGGTTTGTATTGTGTTTTGGTTTGTACTGTATTTTCTTTAGTACTGTATTGTATATAGAGTATGTACTGCATTTGTATTGGGTTTGTGTGACAAGGTTTTGGTAGCGAGAGGCTACAGGGGTGGCTTCTGTGAGAAGTTGTTAGAAGCTTCTCGTATGTCCGACGGATGGACATGCTCCATGCTCCACATGGACACGCCGCTGGCCAAGGTCAAAGCGGTAGCGCAGCTGGGATAAAATATTCGTATTTAAGAAGGAGAAAAAAAACCCAAGAGCAATTGCAGCCAGAGAGAGGAGCAAGAACATGTAGGAGGAACAACTCTGCAGACATCAAGGTCAGTGAAGAAGGAGGGGGAGGAGGTGCTCCAGGCACTGGAGCAGAGATTCCTTGCAGCCCATGGAGAAGACCATGGTGAGGCAGGCTGTCCCCCTGCAGCCCATGGAGGATGATAGTGGAGCAGATATCCACCTGCAGCCCGTGGAGGACCCCACGCCAGAGCAGGTGGATGCACCCAAAGAAGGCTGTGATCCTGTGGGAAGCCTGTGCTGGAACAGGCTCCTGGCAGGACCTGTGGAGAGAGTAGCCCACACTGGAGGAGGTTTTCTGTCAGGACTTGTGACCCTGTGGGGGACCCACACTGGAGTAGTTTGTTCCTCTAGGACTGCATCCCGTGGAAGGGACCCACACCGGAGCAATTCATGAAGAAGTGTAACCCATGGGAAGGACTCAGTTGGCCAGGAGTAAGTGCAAGAGAAATGTGAGGAGAAACAAAAGGAAATGGATGAGAAGAAGATGGAGGAAAAGGTGAAGGAGGAGGAGGAGAGGAGGAACACAAGAAGGAAGGTGAGGATAAGGAGGAGGAAAAAAAGAGGACGAAGATGAAAAGGAACAGCACAAGGAGGAGAAAGACAAGAAATGAGCAAGTGTATTGGGTTTGCGTGGCAAGGTTTTGGTAGCAGGGGGGCTACAGGGGAGGCTTCTGTGAGAAGCTGGTAGAAGCTTCCCCTGTGTCTGATAGAGCCAATGCCAGCCGGCTCCAAGACGGACCCGCCCTTGGCCAAGGCCAAGCCAATCAGCGCCTCTGTGATAACATATTTAAGAAAGAGAAAAACAGTCAGAGAGAGCTTTTGCAGCCAGAGAGAGGAGTGAGAAGATGTAAGAAACTCTGCAGACACCAAGGTCAGTGCAGAAGGAGGGGGAGGAGGTGCTCCAGGTGCTGGAGCAGAGATTCCCCTGCAGCCTGTGGTGAAGACCATGGTGAAGCAGGCTGTCCCCCTGCAGCCCATGGAGGAAGGAGGAGGGGGTGTAGAGATTCCACCTGCAGCCCGTGGAGGACCCCACGCCAGAGCAGGTGGAGGCACCTGAAGGAGGCTGTGACCCCATGGGAAGCCCATGCTGGAGCAAGCTCCTGGCAGGACCTGTGGATCCGTGGAGAGAGGAGCCCACGCCAGAGCAGGTTTGCTGGCAGGACTTGTGACCCACGCTGGAGCAGTTTGCTCCTGAAGGTCTGCACCCCATGGGAGAGACACATGTTGGAGAAGTTCGTGAAGGACTGTAGCCCGTGAGAGGGACTCCATATTGGAGCAGGGGAGCGTTGAGAGGAGTCCTCCCTCTGAGGATGAAGAAGCGGCAGAAACGACGTGTGATGAACTGACCGTAACCCCCATTCCCCGTCCCCCTGTGCCGCTGAGGGGGGGCGGAGGTTGAAGCCAGGAGTGAAGTTGAGCCCGGGAAGATGGGAGGGGTGGGGGGAGGTGTTTTAAGAGTTAATTTTATTTCTCATTCCTCTACTCTGTTTGGCTTAGTAATAAATTAGATGAATTTCCTCTCTAAGTTCAGTCTGTTTTGCTCGTGACGACAATTAGTGAGTGATCTCTCCCTGTCCTTATCTCAACCCACAAGCTTTTCGTTATACTTTTTCTCCCCTGTCTAGTGAATGAGTGCAGTGATAGAGCGGCTCTCGTGGGCACCTGGCCCCCAGCCAGGGTCAACCCACCACAGCAAGAGGAGGAAGAAGAGGAGGAACAGGAGAAGAAATAGGAAAAGCAACAGGAATAAGAAGAGGAAGAGAAGTATAGGAGAAGGAAAAAAACAACCAAGGAGGGACAGGAGGGTGAGGGGGAAGAGAAAGAGGAAGAGCAGGAATAAAAGGAAGAAAATTCAGAAGAATAGGAGGAGAAGAAGAACAGGAGGATGAGAAGGAGAAAGAAAAATATGAGGTAGGAGAAGATGAAGAGGAGGAGAAAGCGGGTGAAGAACAGGAGGGGGAGGAGAAAGAAGCAGAAGGAAGAGGAGGAAGTAGAAGAGGAGAAGGTGGAAAAAGAACAGAAGGAACAGGAGGATGAGGATAAAGAACAGGAAGGTAAACAGAATAACTGAATAACAGGAAGAATAGGACAAAAAAATGAAGGAAATAGTAGGAGGATGAGTTGGAGGAGAAGAAGGAGGGGTATAAGGAGGACTGTGAAGAACAAGAAGAACAGGAGGAGGATGAACATGCAGAGGTGTAGGAGGAGGAGGAGGAGGAAGAACAGGTGGAGGAGCAACTGGATGAAGACGAAAAGGAGGACAAAGAACAGAAGGAGGAGGAAGAACCGTAGGAAGAACAGTATGAAGAACATAAGAAAGAACAAGATGACCAGGAAGAACAAAGACAGAAAGAGGAGGAGTACAAGGTGGACCATAAAAAGGAAAAGAAGGAAGGACAAGAAAAGGAGGAACAAGAACAGGAGGAAGATGAGAAAGAAATGGAGGAAGAGAATGAATAGGAGAAGAAACAGGAGGAGGAGGAGGAAGAGCAGGAGGACAAACAAGGGAAAGAGAAACAGAAGAAGAAGGGGGAGGAGGAAGAACAGGAAGAGGAGGAAGGAGAGGAAGAATTGGAAGAACAGGAGGATGAAGATGAGGAGGAAGAACATGAGGAAGAGAGGAAAGAAGAGGAGGTGGAAGAAGAACAGGATAAGGAGGAAGAGGAGGAGAATAAAGGAAAAAAACAAGGAGAAAGAAATAAAGGAGGAGGAGGAGGTTGAGGAGGAACAAGAACAGGAGGAGGAAGAGGAAGAACAGGAGATGGAAGAGCAGGAGGCAGAGGACAAACCGCAGGAGGAGGAAGAACAGGAGTAGTAGGAGGAGGAAGAACAGGAGGAGGATGATGACAAAGAACCAGATGAGGAGGAGGAAAAGTAGGAAGAACAGGGAAGAGGAATAGGAGGAGGAGGAAACACCTCCAAATTCACTCTAGAGTGTCAGCACATCAAAGTTATTGGATGGAGTGCATGCTACATCCATTTATCCATGAGGATTCACTAAACCCAAGCCTACTGGTGAAGCTGTTACTCACAGGAGTCGTTCCATGTTGTGGCTATCACTCCTCTTGGGAGCAGATGAGAAAGCTCTGGATGACAAAGGCTGTCAGGATGCGCTCCAGAAACAGAAGACCAATGCAAGAAGATCCCCATCACCTAATCGCATAGAAATAATTCTAGCTCAATGAAATGACTATTGAAAATGAACACACAGAAGAGCATCTGCCATTAAAACTCTTTCAGCAGTAGTTTTAACTGCTGCAGGCTGATGACTTTACCATCACTGTCACAGGACCCAAAAGAAATAATAACTGGTAAACAGTAACTCTACCCATAGCCCATATCTCTCTAGCCTTCAAAGGTAGAAAAGCTCAGCCTACAGCTCTGGAGGTCTAGACCAGCCTACACTTATATCCTATGGCTACCTTCTGGATGGTCTGTCCAGAAAGTCAGATCATTATTACTTTTGAAAGAGGATGGACCTGGCAGGGTGGGGGGTAGGCAGGTGGAGGAAGTGGGGAGAGAGAAAGAGAGAAAGGAAGTGCTGGAAAAAGGGAAGGAGTGGGCACACAATTAAAAAAAAAAAAAAAAAAGAACCAAGTTATTCTGAAGGCCAGCTCAGCCTAACTCACTTTCCCTGGAAAAAAGCTGTGCAGCTTGGAGGGAAACAACCCTGACTTTGGTGCTGGGATGCACACGTATATCAGAGTTCAGATTTGAAACAGCAGAAAAACCTTGACATGGCTCCTTTTCACTTTCCTCATACCTGTGTGTGTGCTGTGACTTCTTCGTTTCCCTGAAGTCCTCCCAGGCTAACAGGGAAGTGGCTTCTGTCCAGTCTATGTGCTATGAAGAGAAACACTTTTGACCACTAAGGGGGTAGCAAACAACTGCATTTGCAGAAGCAAAGCTGCATCTTGGCTTTGGAGATACCCACAGCTCCACTAAGACCCAGGAGCCCCTGGCACCCTGGCATTTGCTTGGTCCTGAAGCCTTGTGGAGCCTGCCAGCACTGGGGAGCCCCAGGGACAGAAGCAAAGGACACTGGTAAACCCCCACAGGAGGAGTGATGAGGGCTCTGCTCTTCCTTCTGGCCACAAGAGGATGCCCTGGTCCATGCCAGGACAGGGCATCTCTCCTCCTCATCACCTGGGGGAAGGCAAGGCCTGAGGAAGGCCCAGGGTGCTGGGCTCAGCACAGGCGGTGTGACCGGGAGCAGAGTCCCATCTCCTGCCAGGTGCTGGCCTGGCTGATGCGAGCGGCTCCCATCATGCAGCTCCACCTGCCCAGGGCTGTGGCTGACAGCACAGACAGACCTGCACTTTTGGCAGGATTGCGGATCCAGAGCAAATCCAGGGAAGCTCCCCTCCTGTCCTGTCCCTTCCCCTTCCATCCTCCCTTCCCCTTCCATCCTCCTCTCCCTTGCCCTGCCCTCCCCCCCCCCCTTGCCCTTCACCTCTCTGAGAAGGCCCAGACCTTATGAGAGCACTTAGGGATGGCAGAGCTGTGCACACACCTTGCTCTGCTGAGAGAACACCTCCAGGTGAAATGGCCCTTCTCAAAGGCCATCTCTCTGCAGGCCCAGTGTCCCAGCTGGCCGAAGAACATCTACGGCGCACCGCACCCCTGTGAGGAGAGGCCACGGCTGCCTCTGCCAGCCCAGTACCAGCCACCCCATTGGCCACAGCTGAGCCAATCAGCAGAGTTGGAGGAGGCCTGTCAGTCACAGCCAGCTGGGGTGGGGCCGGAGGGGGTAAAGACCCAGCAGCCTGAGGAGAAATGGGCCAGGGCCAGAACCAGGGGTGCTGCAGGAGCAAGAGCAGGTATCTCTCAGTGTGGATGGGCCTGGGGGGAGGGACCTGGAGATGTCATCACCCACATACCCCAATTCACCAGCCCTGGGCCCAAGTGCTTTTAGTTCTCGTTCCTGTGTCCTGCTCTCTGTCCCTGCCTCTCCCTTTCCCTCTCCCCTTCCTTTTCCCTCTCATCCTTTTCCCTCTGTCCCTCACCCTGTCTGTGTTGGTCTGTCCCTCTGTCCTTTCTCCTGCGCTCCTCTGCTCTCTCTGTCCCTGTGTCCTGCTGATCATCATTATGTTCCTGGCCTCACTCTGCTATCTTCCCCTCCGTCCCCTTCTCCCTGTCCCTCTGCCCGTTCCTCACCAGAGGTTTCCCTTCTCCATTCCCTGCAAATCTCCCTTTGTTCCCACCATCCCTCTGTCCTGTTCCTTTCCCTCCGCTGCCACTCCACCACCCTGTCCCACCTCTCTCTGCTGTTCTGTCCCTATCTTTTCCTTCTCGTCCCTGCTCACCCTGGGCTCCAGGAGTAGGGCGGGGGCAGCCCCAGGGAAGCAGCCATGGGGACTGTGAGGGGGCAGAGCTGGGCCAGGGGACAGTGTTCCTGCAGGGTGAGGCTGCAGGAAGGAGGCGCCCCACAGCATGCTGGGTACTACAGTCCTGGAGCATAAGGGTGCTGGTCAGCCATGCCTTAGGAAAGCAGGAATTAAGGATGTGCAATGTAACTAGATGTGTCTCTTAAGGAACTTGATCCAATTTCATGCTCTCAAGACAAATAGGTGCAATAGTCAGGGAATGAGATTTTCATAAGAGAGCCCCTGGTGCCTGAGAGGTACTTGTGAGGGTTGCTTGTAGTAGGGTGAGGGATGCAGGTACTGGGGGCAATGGTGGCAGCATGAGGTGGGACTGCTGTTCCTGGGGATGCTGGTACCAGCCTGCAGTGGGGGACCAGGGTGGGCAAGGTTCCCCAGACTGGGAAAGGGGCAGTGCTGTTCGTTCACCTCCATTTGAGCTGAAGGCCTGTGCTATAACCTTGGCCAAAGGAGAAGTGCAGTTTCTGGGTGTGTTTGTCATGCTGCAGTGCTTTGCCCTGACTGTCAAGTCATTGGTCAGTCCTGGAAACCCTCAGCTGAACAGTCCAAAAGCAGTGAGGGCCTGAGTGCATTCTGGTTTGGCTCACTGTAACTTGTGTGTCAGTCTGCGTCTGTCTTTGCTGGTTGCCTGTGTCTTTCTCTTTAAAGGTATGATATTTGGGAGATTCTGCAGCATGGACCTCCTCCCTCCATTGACCTGTTGCAGCATGCCTACATTTAATGCCTACTGCTTCACACTCTTTCCTCTCAGAGCTGCAATCAGAACCTTCATCCAGAGGAGAGATGTTCACCTCGTGACTTCATGAAGAAAATCCAAGAGCAGAAGGAAGAACTGGGCCTGATGGTGGACCTGACATCCAGAACTCGCTACTGTGGGCCAGAGGTCAGCCTTGGCCTTGCTGTTGGAGAAGCAAAACTCTGTGACGTTCACGTGCCACTTCCTGGGGAGCACTGGTGGGGCTGTGCTGGGGGTCGATCCTGGGGGCAGGGAAGCGTCACAGGGCTGCTAGTGAGCATCCTTCCCTGCAGGAACTGCCAGTGCAAGGGGTATGTCAGCAGTTAGTGAGAGCTGCGGGGAGCCTTCCCCTGTGCCCTGGCTCAGCGGGGCTCTGGGAGCGTCCTCAACAGATGCTCAGAGCCTGAAGGAGGCTGAAGAAGAGATGTTGGAGGGACCTGGAGCCCTGCAAGGCTTGGGCACGAGCTTGACAGGAGCTCCTGGGGCGCAGGGCATGCCACCGCACCTAGCAGACCTCTGGCCTGGAGTTCGAGCGCTGTGACGCGGGAGATAGGAAAGGACAGGTCTCCTCTGCCCCTGCAGAGTGGTGGAGGGAAAAGGAAAAAATATCGTCGGGTCGAGGAGGAGCCTACATCTCTCCTGCCATGGGCAGCCCACCTGGCCTGTACCCCCACTGACATGAGCTAGTTGTGGATGGGGCAGAAGACGTTGGTGAGCCTGAGGGCAAAGATGATGTTGAGGGTGAGGAAGAGGGAGCAGCATCCCTGGCCAAAGCAGGTGGTGTTCTGCAAGGAGAGAGGATGCAGGTCGCCACTGGGCTGTGTGAGGAGAGGTAGCCTTCAGAGTCTGGAGGGGCTTGGGGACCCTTGCAGTGGCTGTTCCTGGTGGCATGGGGCTGCTGTCAGCCCTGGCCCCCCCCAGTTTGTGCTGATGTGCCTGAGCCAGTGCAGGTCCAGTGCAAAGTGCTGCAGCTTCTTCCTTGTGAAGCAGCTGGTCTCCTGGGAGGAGGGAAGGCAGCATGGAGGGCGGATGCCACGCTTCCCAGCCTGGCTCCAGCCTGGCTCCAGCTAGCTCTGGGCTAACATCGGGTTTGGAAACAAGGGCTGGAGGCTTCAGGTGCCCCTTCCCCCTTGCAGATCCCCTTTCCCTTTCTTTCTTTCTGGCTGTAGGGAATTTGGTCATCCCTCCCACCGAGAGCTAATCCTCCCCTGGCTCACCTGCTGGAGGATCTGCTGGGCTTGTACAGGCAGCTCCGCTTCCATTGGGGCCATAGTGGCCAGTGTCTTCTTCACCCACTCCTGGGGAAGCATAAGAAGAACAGAGCATACTTAGAGCACCACACAGCAGGATGGGTGCCCCAGAGGTGCTGGGAGCAGGGTGTTTCAGGGCCATACATGTCCTGAGCTTCAAATTCGGTCTGGTTGCTGGAGGGCAGGTAAGAGGGAGCTGCCCCCAGCAGAGAAACCCCCTGGCAGGCAGCGAGATGAAATGCTGTGGGATATCTCTACTGGGAATGCTGAAATGCCCTGAGTGCTGCAGGGGGACTTCTGATTTGCAGCAGCAAATCTAATCACTAAAAGAGACCAATCCTCCCCAGATGGCATCTTTGCTGATGCTCCATCACCCCATCACTGGCTTTTTGGGGCCCTGGCTGGTGGGACCCATAAGGCACGTGATGAAAACTCCTTTCCCTAACTATTTAACCAACCAGTCTTTATATTATGAGAGTGTATTAGCTTTGTTTGTAGATATATATATATATATACACACACACGCAATGAGTTCACACTGTAATGTGATGAGGTAGTAGAGTTTTCCTGGAGACTTTGTGATGTGGTTTAGCCCCAGCCGGCAGCTGAGCACCACGCAGCTGCTCGCTTACTCCTCCCCGGCGGGATGGGGAGGAGAATGGAAAAACAAAGGCAAAGCCTTTGGGGATAAGGACAGTTTATTGGGACAGCAAAGGGAGAGGGAAACAATCAACAACAGTGCTGATAACAGATATTCACAGTGGGTGACAACAGAAAGCAATTTACCAATCTGATGACTGCCCGGACACTCAGCCCACCCTGGAGCCATGCCGAACCGGCCCCTGCCCGACTAGCCCCCTTTTATGGTGAGCATGACATCACATGGTATGGAATAGCCCCCTGGCCAGCCTGGCTCACCTGTCCTGGCTCCTTGTGAAATTAACTCTATCCTAGCCAGAACCAGGACACTTTGGTATTGTTTATGCTGAAGTAAAAGAAACTAAAGGACAGCCCAGCCCTAGAAAGGAGGACTTTGCTTCTGGGAAGCTTAGAGCTGTCCATGAAGGATAAAGAATACCCCGGGTCAACCAAGATAACACCAGCATCCTAGCCCCTCTGACACATCTTTGAAACCCTCCCAGCATCATCCAGCATTATAGATCAATAAGTCAAGGAGGACTGACTCCAGGGACATCTGGCTCAATAGACAATCAGCAAGAATGCTGCAAAACTAGAGTTGCTTTGCAGTTTGGCTATGATTAGTAATCGGTAGTGTGGGTTCTAGTCCTTAGTCGCCTTGTACCTGAACGATTGAAGAGTATAAGAGCCTTATGTAAAGACACATTTGGGGTGCACCAGTTGTCTTGGACACTGCATGTGCATGGAAAAATATTTGCCCCTGTAATTCTATACTTTGCGACCTTGCCTCTCACCTTGGTTGGCATGGGCCAGTTGTGAATTTTTTGTGCCATCAACTTGGGGCTCACCTGTGGGCTGGGGGTATTGCCAGATGAGGTCCAGGCAGTGCCAGATGAGGCCATAGAGAGGGTAGAGCAAGCTGGGCAGCCGGTGTAGTGCCAGCTCCGGGATGTTGGCATGCAAGTGCCAGCCAGTGATGGCTGCCTGCCGGCCTGGTGTGAGCTCAGTTTTCTGCCCTCAGCCAGGCCCTGCCTGGCCCCCAGAGTGGCTGCGGCTCCTTCCCAGGGAACGGACCCAGCTCACTGGCAGTGATGCTGGTGCTGGGTCAGCGATGGTGATGCTGGTACCGGCACAGTGATTCCAGCACTGGGGCAGTGATGGAAGCCTCCATCCTCCTGGCCTTGATGCTCATCAACGGGGTTTCACCCCTGGGTGCCCACAACCCAGAGTGATGGCCCACCTACCTATGCTCTCAGTGTCCATCCCCAGCCCAGCTCAGCCAGTCACAGGGTGGGCGGGGGCTGCGTTAACCCCCTGCTCCCCCTCCCACTGCGCAAATGACCACAGGCAGAGAGGGGCTGCAAAGCGAAGACCCAACTCTTTTAATGAAATGAAGCAAGGAAGAGGGATCTGGGAGAGGGCCGGGGTTGGAGCACTGCCTGCGGATGTCCTCTGCACGTGGGTGCTATGAAGGACGGTGCTGGAGCGGTGGGTTATGGGTAGCTGTGCTCGTTGGCTATCTCCATGTCATTCTCCCTCTGCACAAAAAGCTGTAGCTGGTCCAGTGACATCTGCAGGGCCGCCCGCTGCCGCTCCTCCTGGGCCAGCTTCTTCATGTGCTCCTGCTCATATCACCGAAATCCGGGAATAAACCTCGTAACACCAACGTAGTGTTAAAAGGCAGGCATTCTTTATTGCAGCGCTGGATGCACGGGGGATAGCTCCACCCAACGTGCATGCCAGGTGATCACCAACACACAGGTTATGTAGGATCAAAACATACATATTCATCATCTTTCTCAGAAAAGGCAGTCCTATGATAATAATTTCTTAGAAGCCATTTCCATATTCTCCTCCCCGTCACGCATGCTCAGTGATTTGAGTCGGTGGTCCTCAAGGGTCTCTGGTGGTCATCAGTGGTCTTGTACCCGTGTCCGCTGGATGACCCCCTTCACGCAAGCATGCGCAGTATCCTTGTTGTAGGTGCACCTGTCCATAGCAACTTACTTCATAAGATTAATATCTCCAAACCTATTGTTCAGTTTGGTAGGGACTGTACATGGAACAGAGCAGCATTGTACCTTGCCATGGTCAGTTAGCTTCATTACCTATTACCTTGGTTGCAAACTAATTATCTCAACCTGATTCTATAGTTTCTGTTTCACGGCCCCTGTCCTACGGTTACATTTCCCCCCTTTGGAAGTTTTGAAATAATAACTTTTCAATACTTCCACTCATATTTTCCTATCCTAGACACATTACAGATGTTCTTAAGCTTGTAACCATAGCATCTACGCCCCAGTGTGTCTGCTCATGTTTTTCTTTTGCAAGTTCTAACATAACTTATGGGGTCACTATTACCTGATTGTCTGGTGTTACCCACCATCCTTCCATATTCTGACATGCTTTTAAGTGCTCTGCCAATTGTTCACCTAGTTTACTGTATCTTGCTTTTAAATTTGGAATTTTCATCTGTTTTACTGGTACTAGTGCAAGGATACCTTGTTCTGCAGCCTCCTTTGCAGCTTTATCCGCCAACCAATTACCTATATTTACAGCTGTCTGACCAAATTGATGAGCCTTGCAGTGCATTACGGCCACTTCCTTCAGTTTTTGGACATCTTGTAGGAGTTGAAGAACTTCCTCTTTATGTCTTAATGGTGATCCTTGGGCTGATAACAGTCCTCTTTCTTTCCAGATAGCTCCATGAGCGTGGATCACACCAAATGCATATTTGGAATCCGTCCATATGTTTACCCTTTTCCCTGCTGCCATCCATAAAGCCTGCTTTAGCGCCACCAATTCTGCTTTCTGCGCTGATGTATTTGCAGGTAGTGTCCCTGACTCCAATATCTTGTCGGTGGTGACAACAGCATACCTGGCCATTCGCCTTCCTTTTTGCACAAAACTGCTTCCATCCGTAAACAGCTCCAGATCAGGATCCTTCAAAGGTTCGTCCTTCAGGTCCGGTCTGCTGGAATAAACTTGCTCAATGGTTAGCAGGCAATCATGCCCCATTTTCTCAGTAGGATTTTCTGTTGACAGGAACATTGCTGGATTTACAATTGCTGTGGTTTTTAATTCCATATCATCTTGTCCCAATAGGACAACCTGGTATTTCAACATTCTGCTAGGGGATAGCCAGTGACCCCCCTTTTGTTCTAAGACAGTTATTACCATATGCGGTACATATACCACTATCTTTTGGCCCATAGTCAATTTTCCAGCTTCCTGAATCAGCAGCACCGTTGCTGCCACCGCACGCAAACATCCCGGCCATCCCTTACTCACGGTGTCAAGTTGTTTGGAGAAGTACCCCACCGGTCGCTTCCAAGATCCCAGCCTTTGCGCCAGCACTCCAAGGGCCAGATGTTGCCTTTCATGCACAAATAGCTCAAAAGGTTTAGTCAGATCAGGTAAGCCCAATGCAGGGGCCATCATTAATGCCTTTTTGAGTTCTTGAAATGATTTGTGGCATTCAGGTGTCCAAGTCAAGTATTGGTCTTTAGATTCCTTCAGGGCTTCATATAGGGGTTTCACATACAATCCATAATTTAGAATCCAGAGTCGACACCACCCAATCATTCCCAGAAAGGCTCTCAGTTCCTTTGGGCTGTTAGGTTCGGGGATCTGACAAATGGCTTCTTTTCTTTTGTTTCCCAATTGTCTCTGTCCTTGAGATATCTCAAATCCCAAATAAATCACTGCTTCTTTTCCTATCTGGGCCTTGTTTCTGGAAACTCTGTATCCTCCTTGGCCCAGGAAATTCAATAAACTGACAGTCATTTTAAAACATGTTTCTTTGCTTTCTGCTGCTATCAGGATGTCATCCACATACTGTAATAATATACCTTCTCCTTGATTCTGTTTCTTCCACATTTCTAACTAACTCCTTTGCCAATTGATTTCCAAATATCGTGGGGCTATTTTTAAATCCTTGGGGAAGTACAGTCCATGTTAGTTGCATTTTTCATCCTGTGGCAGGGCTTTCCCATTCAAAAGCAAATATGCTTTGATTTTTTTGTATCCAGAGGTATGCAAAAGAAGGCATCCTTTAAATCCAGTACAGTAAACCATTTATGTTCCTCCTTCAAAGATGTCAGTAAAGTGTATGGATTGGCCACTACTGGGTGTATAGCTTGAACTATTTGATTTACGGCCTTTAGATCCTGAACTAATCGATATTCCTTACCTCCTGATTTCCTTACTGGTAATATAGGGGTATTGTATTCTGATTCACATTCTACTAACAGCCCATATTCTAAAAATTTTGTAATTAATTCCTCTAATCCCTTTTGAGCCTCCCACTTAATAGGATATTGTTTTTGTCTTACCGGCTTGGCTCCAGGTTTTAAAGTCACCTTTACCGGTTCTGCCAGTTTGGATCGTCCTGGAACTTCGCTTGCCCATACCAAACGGGTTACTGCATTGTCCACCGCTGCTGAAATCGGTTCCTCCTTGGAGTAATCCTGTAACATAAACACTCTCGCCTCTATGGCTTTGATTCTGGTATTAGTAATCTGATTTCTCCATCTTTAAAAGTTCTTTGTGCATCTAATTTGCTTAATAAATCTCGTCCCAGTCAAGGCAACGGACATTCAAGCATGTACAAAAATTGATGTGTTACCCACTGTTTTCCCAGCTTAAATTTTAACAGTTTCAAGAAAGGCCAGTTCTCTTTTCACCCCGTCGCACCAACAACCTCTGCTGATTTATAGCTGAGTTTTGCTTTACACGTTTATTATTCTCGGTCAAGATTGCCAGAATTTTTCCATCCCTTTGCATTTGTCTGACTTCTTTTTCTTTGTTGTTATACACAGCCCAGGCTACTTCAAGCATTTTACCTAAGTCTCTGCACTCAGCCCCTTCCAGTTTCTGGAGTTTTTTCTAGGGCTGATTGTCCCATAAATATAGAGGCCAATTGTATAGCTTCTTCTGTGGTGTTTTTTGTTTGTTTGCTTGTGGTTTTGTGCAAGCATGCGCAGTATCCTTGTTGTAGGTGCACCTGTCCATAGCAACTTACTTCATAAGATTAATATCTCCAAACCTATTGTTCAGTTTGGTAGGGACTGTACATGGAACAGAGCAGCATTGTACCTTGCCATGGTCAGTTAGCTTCATTACCTATTACCTTGGTTGCAAACTAATTATCTCAACCTGATTCTATAGTTTCTGTTTCATGGCCCCTGTCCTACGGTTACACTCAGGCTGCTGCTCAGGTGTGATGGCACTGACTACTCCTGCTTGTCCAGCAGGGTGGGCACAGCCATGAGCCCCCCCACCCACCCAGGACCTAGGCAATAGCACAGAGGCAGTGGGAGGGTGCGGCAGCTGCGGCAGCATGAACAGCTACCATGGCGGCCTGTCCTGTGGGGTTTGGCACCCCATGGGGCACAGGCACAGCCCATTCAGCTGCTTGGGTTTGGCAACAGTGCCAGTGTGTGCCTTGCTGCTCGATGCCGGTGCTGTCTCCTTGCCATCAGCCGGGGGCTTGGAGGCAGCCAGACTTGCACGTGGTCTCAGGGCCACTGGTAGGGGATTGGGGACCCTGGGGTGCACGTTGGGGCTGGCCTGGGGCTCTGGGTCAGGTGGTTTGCATACCAGGCCCACCGCCTTCCCTCTTTGGCCCAGTGGGTGGAAACTCTTGATGGCATTCAACAAGTGCGCCCTCAGGTCGGTGTGGGGCATCACCAGCCCCCACAGCATTTTGGCCTGAACTTTTTTGTGCAGCAGCCTGTCCTGGGGTTGCATGTTGTGGGGATCCATGCTCCATGCCTTCTCCATCAGCAGCAGGCGGGGCTGGCAGGCGGGCAGTGGGCGTGGGGTGCTTTGCCCCTGCCCAGCATCCCCAGGGCATCTGGGGTGCTCGAGCACCAAGGTGGGCACATTGGTTTCCTCAGATACCCTGCACTTGCTGCTGCCTGCATGTTGCCTGCTGCTGCCTGCCTGCTGTCCACTTCCACCTGCTGCCATGCCTTCCTAGCTTCCCCTCCCACAGGGTTTTTGAGTGTTTTGCCCCCCAGCACACCACCATCATCTTCTTGGGTGGCAAGTTGTCCCGTGGGGAGGTCTCTTGAGTCCTGGGGGAGCAAGCTGGCATGGGGCACTTGGCCCGCTTGCCGCCTGCCTTGCCTGATCTGGGCACCACTTGCCATAAGACAATGCCTGGTGGCAGCGGCAAGCAGGTCAAAACCACCGGGGGCTGCTTCCACAGAGCCTCCTCTACCAGTTGGGCCAGGGCAGATGACACTGTGGGGCAGTGAGGGGGCTGGCCAGAGGACTCAGCAGTGGGATCTGGAGGGCTCAGCAGGGGACTCTCCAGAGGACCTTTCAGGAAATCCTTCCTGGGACTCTGGAAGACTCCCTGGGGGACCCTTCTGAGACTTGCCCTCTGGGCAACCCTTCAGCGGGGCTCTCTATAGGGCTGTCCTTTGAAGTCTCCATAGGAGTGTCTCCTGAGAAGGCTCCCCAGGAATCTCTGGCAGCTAGGTGAGGAGGACCGCCTCCACCCTTGCCTGCTTCCTCTTGGGGTCCAGCAAGGGTGGTGTTGCCACCCCCTGCCAGCAGGGATCAGTGTCCCCCAGTATCGCTGCTGCCACTTGGTCCTTGGGACAATTGCCCTCTGCCTTGTACTCCAAGAAGTTGGGGAGCTGGTTGTGGAAGGTGGTGCTGTCAGAAACGTCAGGGACATTGGCCGTGTTGGGGACTATGATTAGTAATTGGTAGCATGGGTGCATTAGTCAAGTCGCCTTGTACCTGAACGATTGAAACGTATAAGAACCCCATGTAAAGGCACATTTGGGGTGCCTCAATTGGGCTGGGAAATGGTCTTTCTCTGAGACACCTCCAGACACCCCCCCTAACCCCCCAAAACTCAGTCCCTCATTTTCTCTAGCAAATGCACTCTCCAAAACTTTATCCAGCTTCGTAACAGAAGAGTCATTAATAGGTGGTACCTCTACATAGTTGTTAGAAATGTCCTTTGTATCTTGGCATTTATCTGTAATATCTAGAGATGCAAGTTTTTTAAAAATACATTCAATGGCAGACTTTATAGAGGAAGCTTGCCCTAATGTCTCTTTGCTCTCCGGAGATCCTTTGATGTACAAAGTATTTTCTTTTGAAATCAGTTCAGGTTCTTTTGATCTTCTTGGTTTGTCTTTATCTCTACTGTCTTCAGACTCACACTGCCCAAGGAATTAATCTTCAGTGTCCAAGGATTTTTTCCTGACCTTGTGCTGACCAGTGATATTGGGATGCATCTTATCGGCTTTTGTTATAATACTTTCAGCAACTTCTTCTTTGGTAGGAATAGTTTCACAATCCGACTGAGTAAAAAGTTTCCCAACCTCACAGCTAAAGTTGGAAGGAACCTTCCTCAATTCTTCATAGGCAAACTGTGCTTCCATCACTACGGTTTCCATAAGAGCATCATTCTCAGAAGATTTCTGAGGTCCAGGGGCACTGCACAAAATAAAACCACATTTTTTCACTTGAGAAAGTCCATCTAAAAGATGAATGTTAGGAGTAAAATCCCCTTTAGTAAAAAAATTGGTGGCTACTGGAAAACTCTGAAAGACATTCCCTTTAGAAACTTATTGTTTCCAACTTCCTCAGCTCCCAGAGAAGGGGGATATTTTTTCTCTCTTGATTCTGCAAGTATTGCATTAAACAAAGAACACCCAACACATCTGTCTCCCTCCACTTGCTGCTCTAAATGACATCGATAGCCAAACCCACTATATTTGCTCTCCTCCCAACTACAAAAAAGTAAACACATGGATTTCCCTCTCTGCCAAATGGCAGAGCAGAAGGTGGGAATTTACATTCACTTATCCTAGGGTGGAAAAAAGGGGAAGAGGCATAGAAAAAGTATTCCAGACAATGGAAAAAAATACAAAAAAACGTTCTCTGAAAAATTGAAAGTTTTCCAAGAGGCATCTGCCAGTATTTAATATCAGAATAATATATTGTCCTGGTTCTGGCAAGGATAGAGTTAATTTCCCAAGGAGCCAGGACAGGTGAGCCAAGCTGGCCGGGGGCTATGCCATACCATGTGACATCATGCTCACCAGAAAAGGGGACTGGGCGGGCAGGGGCGGGTTGGGTGTGTTGGCGTGGCTCCGGGGACGGGTCAAGCGTCAGGTCGGTGGGTCGTTGGATCGGTAAAATCGTTCTCTGTTATCACCCATTGTTACTATCTTTTATCAGCACTGTTGTTGATTGTTTCCCTCTCCCTTGCTGTCCCAGTAAACTGCCCTTATCCCAACCCTCGAGGCTTTGCCGTTGTTTTTTCCTTCTCCTCCCCATCCCGCCGGGGGAGGGGTGAGCGAGCGGTGCGTGGCACTTAGCTGCCGGCTGGGGCTAAACCACGTCATATATGCTCAGTGCAACACTCGATGTACAGTGTGGAATTCTCTGTACTGATTTAAATCTTTCTATTAAGTAGTATTAGCAGGCAGGTGTCGTGGTGCAACCCCCGCTCTCTTGAGCTTCTTGGTACTTGGCGCAATCTCTCCCCGCCTTTTCTAGGCCGCATACCTGAGCAGCAGACCAGACCATTAAGGCACCCCCTTAATTTGCCTGGTTCTTGCTTCCTTGGTAACGGTAACAATCTGGTAAATCTGTGCTTGAACTGTAACATTCGTGTTCCCTCATTACTTGGGAACAGTAGTGACAATCCTGACAACCTGTGCACCTGTGCCTGAGCTGTGGCCCAAAACGGGGGGGATATCAGAAAAGTTCTGAGTCTGCGCAACTGGTGGAAGGTACCAGAATATGTCGTCATCTGAGCTGGGCCGAGGTGAAAAGTACCTGACAAAAGCCAATTATCTCAGACCCTATAAATAGCGATTCTAAGTGAGACCCTTTGGAGCTCTCCTCGATCGCAGCATGCTGTGACCCATATCCCACCTAAGCTGAGGCACCTCTCAGGCGCAAACTTTGTGAGAATCATCTGCCAGGGCAGAGCCAGTGTTCCTGAGTCTCAACTATGGCCTGTTCAGGATGCCAACATGTTGTATTTACTCTAAACTCAGGGAGAGAAATTTTAACTACAAGCTAGCTTCCAGCCTTCTTGAGTCCCAGCTGTCACCTGTTGAGGAATGCTGATGCATTGTATTTACTCTGAACTCGAAGAGGGAAATCTAACTATAAGCTAGCTTTCTTCATCCACCTCTCTACTTATATACATGTTTTAATACATACATTTGCCTTTACGAGTGTGGGTGGCATGTATCACTGGGCCCAAATGTCTGTTTGTATCTGTTTGTCTTAGGTTTTATGTTTATCTATCTATCTGTACACTTTGATTTAAGATACCATATAGTAAGTTAGTGTGAATCTTGTCATCTTCAAATCTGTAGTTAAGTTGCTGATTTTATCATAATATATATTACTGAATTACTTGTAAATCTTTAAAATTAGTCATTAAGCGCTGCCTCATGCTGTTAATAAATTCTGAATTGACTAAATCAGAACTGTGTCAAACACCTTTCATTCATGACAACAGGTAAAACAATGATAAACTTGTATGAAATCTTGTTTTACTCAGAGTATACTCATTTTAGCTGATGTCCTCTGTCAAGCTGTTCAACTGGCTGTATGTGAGAGATTCTAAGATTATTTCTTGAGGAACTGGCAGCAAAGCTATAGGCATCTACAATTAAAGCACAGAAGTTAACAGACAGACAAAATACCATCTTTAGTAGCAAACTACTGTTCGCAAAATTTCTACAGTAGATGTTAAACAGGATCATTTTGAGTTCTATGCTCTATCCTCATTTTACACATCACCCCGCTCACCCCCCGCAATATACTTTATGAAGCTCATGAAGTATTATCTCAGCTGAATTTCTCTTAAGTTGACATGTGCTCATATGTCAGCTCAGCTCTGCAAGTTATCATGGGATAATAGCACAAACTGTTATGATGAAATTTGTGGTGTGTATTTTCTTGGTATTTCACATTATAATGCTCCTGAATACCGAATATATCATAGGTGAGAAATTCTAGATGGAACAAACATAACTTACTGTTTCAAGCAGTTCATTTGTTGTAGAAAAGAAAAATATCAGAAGGTTTAACAGTTTGGACTTGGCAAGTGGAATCATCATGTTTCAGTCCATTTTCTTTAGATTCATTATCTAAACTAATCGCACCATTTAGTGCATCATTTTTTGGCAACTCACACTGTGATCTTTCTTCTTCAGCATTCTGACAGGAAGAATGGGAATTCTGCAATGTGTGAGCTAACTTTCCAATCAAAATTACATTACAAGATATTATGTTGTAATTCCTTTCAAACAAGTCCTTCAGCTCCTCAGATTTTCCTGAAGATTCTGTACCATAAGGGACTGCATTATCAGAGCTGAATTTAGGATTTCCATTCACTGCTGTCTCAACAAAAATTTCATCAGGAACTTCCTGTTTGGAAATGTTAGTAGCAACTGACATTGTAGACATGTAGACTGACATGTAAACTCGGCTGCAGAAGAATTTCTAATTGTGGATGAAGGAAAAGGCTTGCTTAGATCCTAAGCTAAGACAGTCAGGTTGCGACACAGTCTGACGTGCAGGCAATTTGTTATGAATACTGATAGTCCCAAAGCCGGACTGTCCCCGAGCCACGCGTCCTGTAGCTGCCCCGCCCCTCCCCGACTAGCCCCCTCTTATGCTGAGCGTGACATCATATGGTATGGAATACCCCCTTGGGCTACTTTGGGTCACCTCTCCTGGCTGAGTCCAATCCCAGCTTCTGGTGAAAATTAACTCTATCCTAGCTGAACCCAGAACATTAACCAAAACTACCAACTGAATATTAGATAATGGTCTTCCTACAGTCACTGTCCTTTTCAGAGCTATAACTCATCCTTACACCATCTGTGGCCTCAATTTCTCCTCTTTCTTGATAGAGCCAGGTACAGAGAACAGATATATAGCAATGCACACGTGCGCAGCAGTTTAAGGCCAAGCAATGAAAGGTAATAAATGACATGGAGAATTTCAGGTTTGACAGAACTGAATTATACAAATAGTAATCTTTTCCTAGCACAGAATGAAAAATACTTGACAAGAAGAAAAATGTAATGACTGTAAAGTAAATTTATTCTGAACACATTTGCTATTTCTTATTACCTGATCTAAAAAAGTACATAAGCTTGCTGATTGGGAACTGGTTTGCTATCAGAAAGGTCTATGGAGGCATCATTCATTTGATACCAAAGTGCATTACCAGCCCACAAATGAAGACAATGATATCTTTAGATGAGTTGCATGCTTTCCAAATGATATCACAGGTAGAACACAACAGAACATACCAAAACAATTCAAACAAAACATGTAATGCCACCTTTTCCCCTAAGAACAATGGCTACCAGTAACATTTTAATTTCTTTACAGCTCCTCTGGCCACCTTTATGCCTTCTGGTGGTTGGCCCAGCTCCTTTCCCAGGGGATCGTGGGAAGGGCGGTGGACGGGGCCCGGGTGCATGATGAGGCCCCTCACCAGGGAGCTCATTCTGCTGCTGTGCGCTTCTGGTGTCAGTGCTCTGCTGTTCCGTCAGTCAATGGCAGCTTTTGAGCTGGCTCAGCTCTCTGGACAAATGTGTTTTGTCATTTATGGAAGCAGAGGTGTCTGAAGTAAGAGCTTCAGGACTAATCAAGATTAACCAGCATACAGTGTAGAAAGTACACTTGTATGCAGCTTTTTTTTTGCTGGGTTGTATTGTGTGTGAGTTTTTTGTTTGGTGGTTTCTTTGGGGTTTGTTTTTTTTTTTTTTCGCCCCAGGTCAATAATTTTGTATTGAGTGTTCAGGAGTTTGCAAGATGATTTAATAGTATGCTTTTTTTTTATTCTATGTGCATGGTGTTTGCCTGAAGTTCCTGACTTTATTGAAGATGGAACCTTGTTTTTTCACCAGTTTTTCTGTATACTGTGTAAGCTGCTGATATTACCTCCCTTAATAGGCCTGATGGTGAGATTATTTATCAGAGGTTAGGGTGAGCATCTTGTATGCATCTGTGTATGGAGTTTTAGCATTTCTCAAGAAAGCAGTAGGGATGTGAGGCATAGCATCTTTCAGGGTACGGGACAGCTCATTGCTTTTCCCAGTCACCCATGGAGTACCAGGTTGTTACTAGAAGCTTTGCAGCTTGCAGCAGGCTCTTCATAGATCATAAGTGTCAGGACTTTGCTTATTTTGTGGGCCTGTAGCAGAGCCCAGAGTTTGCAGGGAAGATGGGAGTTGCCTGCAGAATGCAGGGCACAGCTCAGAAGAGCGGCTGACTCAGGGGGTTCAGGGGTGCAAATACAGGGAAGGAGCTGTCAGGAAGGAGTGGGATTCCTTCCCTGAGAGTTCAGGAGAAGAGGAGTTTCTAAAGTTTTGGGACTGCGGGATGGCTGGGAAAGGGAGGAAGGTTCATCAGCCTTTCTCAGGTTTGTTTTGCAGTTGGATTGGGTTGTTGATGAAGTCTGTTCCGTTTCAGTTTCTCCATAGCTGGTGGGAGGTACAACAGTCATGAGAGAGGCAGTGTAAACCACCTGGCCCTCTGCATCACAATGTGCAGGCCTGAACGTCAGAAGAGTCTCATCTTGTAAAGCATGAGGTACATTAAAATATGCCCTCCTGAACTCTGAGGTCTCTGCTTCTCTGTGCCTTTTACTTTCTTCATTCCCTGACTTAATTTTGTATTCATAGCTTTGCTGTCCATCTAGATGTCACAGTCATTGTTAGAGACATTGACTAGGCACTTCTTTCCAGCACAGGTTTGTGTCACTGTCTTCCCTGGAGTTTCTTGGAGAAGAGGATATGTAGTATTTGTGCTCCTAACACTCTCCAGCCAGGGATCTTTATTTTATCACAGTCCCAGGCTCGCAAGCTTTTTCTCTATTCCAATTTTACCTTTTTCCTTAAGTGTGCAATGAGGTTTGCTCTAGTATCAGTCGTGGCAGTTACGTTCTCTTGTTCTTGTTGATCTGTTCTGTTTTTAGCACCAGTTTCTGTAGTCTTAAGGTGATCTAAAAGATCTTTGAGTCACCATGTCACAATTAATGTGTTTTTTCCATAGGCTGACTACCTCTATAATTCCCTAATGGGCTTTGTAGGTAAGGAGGTAGTTTGTCACTTGTTTTCTGTGTACTATACCACATCTTACTCAGGTCTTGATGTTCCTATTGGTTTTTTCGTGCCAGGTGGGCACATTGGTAGCCATTCCGAGGGTCTCATGCACCTCAATGCATCAGCATAATGCCAGCTGAGTGCTTCCTTTCTTGTGTTAGATGCTCAATGCACAGATCTGTCCTGCATGTCTCAAGTCTCAGAAGTCTATGGAAGGTCTTGTCTCACAGCAGTGATCCAGGATGTGTTAGCATATCTGCTGTCAGTCTGTTTTCATGGAGACCTTTTCTGGGACTACTTCTTCCTTGCATCCTCTTGGTCTTAGGTCTTAGAGCCTGGCTTCTCATGTGTTCATTGTCAGAGTTGCAGATATATCTTTTTTTGTCATGGGCTGCAGTGCTTGACTTCTGGGGCAGCTGTAGATTCTTCCTCTCAGCCCCCTAGGACTTCTCACCTAAAGGCATCTTCCCTTTGGAGTGATTCCTCTTGCCCAAGAGTCTTTCTGTGCCTCTGGGTCAAGTCATTCATCTTGTGTGCAGTGTCAGTCTGCACATGTGTCTGGGTTGGAGTTGCTCTGCCAGGGGCATAGCAATTTTTAGTCATGGAAAGAACAACAATAAGAGCCTATAGCTTATGTTGCTGTACCTAGAGTGTTCAGTTACAAACCTTACAGTTCACTTCAGAGCAACTAGCCCTCAGTAGCAGGTGAGGATGCCGAAGGGATGACGGGAACTCTCTGGGAGAGGCTGCTGGAGTGCTAGTTGAGCAGATTGAATCTCAAAGGTGTTAAGGCTTGTATGCTTAGAGTTTAATGTTGTTTTGATTTTCTTAATGGTAGGCTGTTGTTGGACTCTAGGTGATATTCCTAAATGGAAACAAGACCTTTGGAATTGTTAAGCTATTGCTCTGCATCTGGGTGATTTGTTCAATGCTGGATTTTGCAGATGCAGAGGGACGAGTCGTGTGCCAAAGGGTGACAGAGGAACCTCCTGCAGGGACCTCCTAGTTAGCCAATGTGTGGGGTGGGGTTTTTTTGTTGAGGATGGATTCAGATCCCTGGCATTCTGAAAGCTAAGTTGAGGGACCAGGGCTGGGGAGGGTCTGAGAGGAGGAGGGGACAAGGTTGTGAGTTGTGGGGAGTGAGGCATGTAAAGTTAGTGTAGGGGAGAGGGCTGTCCAGGAGTAATCCCCTCTGAGCAGTCGAAGGGAGCGGGTTACTTCTCAGCATGGTTCTAGAGTGTGCCGGGCAGGGCAGTTCCAGCTTGTGTTTGTGTTGTGTAGCTTGTCTTCTGTGTCTTAGACCTTCCTTGGGTCTCAGTGTCCTCTTTGCGCTCAAGGAGCACTGCACACTTCTTGGGTGCCACCCCTAGGGTCTTGAATGCCCATATTCATTGGCACTGTGCCACCCAGGCGCTTCTCTTCCTGCATAGCAACCTTACAGCACGGATCGGTATTGTGTCTTGGAAGTTTCCAGTCAGTCCCCTTTTGCAGCATAACTCCAGGCTGTGTCAGCAGCTCTGCACTCCAGCAATCCGTTTTCAGGGACTGGCCCTTCTTCCCTGCATCCTTACATTCTTAGGTCAAGACAGGCTTCTTGCACATCCATCATCTCAGTTTTGACAGTAACTTTATTTTCTAGGTGCAAATCAATGTGCAAAGCAGGATATCCACACCAGAATGGACTTAAGCAAGGTGAATGACTGATGTGCTGAAGTAGCATTTTTTTGAGGTGTCATATTATCGACATAGCTAAAATCATACCCGGTCATTTAACAGGTGGGGGTCAGGCCTCGGCACAGCAAACCAAAGAATCTGACTCTGAGCGGCTGAGGTAAAGGGGCAGGAGAGAGGAAGGCGTTTCCAAGGAGAGCATCATCACGGTGGAGGTCGACACCAGCTGACGTGTTGGCGACCAGCAACGAAGAGGAACTCGGTGGATGGGGGAGCCTCCCGGTTAGATGATGTGTTCCCGATGAGGATGGATTGTGGACCCTGCCCTCTGAAAGGTAATTCAAGGGGCAAAAGCGGTGGGTGGGGTGGGGCCGGGCCAGCAGGGGGTTTAACGTCAGGGTTGCAGGGAGGGACACTTAGTCAGTCTGAAGTCTAGGGGCAGATAGGGGTCCCGGCTGTGAACGTTCTGGCCTCTGTCTGTGTCTGTCACTTGTGTTATCTGTACTCTTTCATATGGTGCCTTATGGCAAGTCTCTACATTCTGCCCCACGGGCTCTCTGCACTTGGCACACACCTCGGCAAGCATCCATAGGGTCTGTAACGCCTGGCCACTTCAGAATAAAGCCCATCAAGCACTTATCTCGTGATCAGAGCTTAAAGCGTGTTTTGCATCACAGAAGTTTCCACAGGGTTGCCTTTGCAGAGATGGTCTGGGCCAGACTGACAGCTCTGCTCTTGGAAGATCATCTTCCACAGAGATTCCATACCGTGTTTCATCCTTAGGGGCTTGGGTCTTAAAGCCTGGTTTCTCACGCATCCATTGTTCTGGTGTTGTATTGCAGATATTGTTCTGGTGTTGTAATACAGACTGTTGCTGCAGTCTGTATTGGTTTTGACTACCATCTGAGACCATCTTGTTTTGTAGTGCTTTGTGTTGTATTGCATTGTGTAAGGCTCTGATAACAAGTGAACGTCGCAAACATCCATCTTGACCCAAGCAGGGATAAACTGATAACGAGGGAATGTGGCAGACATCCGTCTCGGTCAAGGACAGAACCTGCAGAGGCAGGACAACGTCTTGTGAGCCCCTTCCCTATATTCCCCTATATGTCCATGCATGCCTGTGAAAGGCCATCACTCAGTCGACCCTGAAGTGGGGGGCACAGTGAGACCCCCCAAGACCCCCACAACACACCAACTCATTTCTGGAACATTCCTGAGCACATACTGCACCTGCTCTGTGATGACAGACCCCTGCTTATGCGGAGCATTTTGGGTTATAAAAAGGGGAAACACAAGTTTTTGGCATGCACCCACCACCTGAGGACTACAACTACAAGCAGAGAACATTGCTGGATCCAAGGGTGGTGATATCTTTTCTCTCTCTCTCTCTCTCTCTTTTCTTTCTCTCTTTCTTTTCCTCTCTATCACTCTATCTCTAACTTCATTTTCAGCACATTAGGGTAATATCATCACAGGTTTTGCTAAGCAATTACCTTTCATAGTTCTGCTAAGTTCTAAGTATTTTTATAACTTTTGTCAAGCCACTATCTTTTGTAGTTCTGCTAAGTTCTAAGTAAATTTGTGATTTGTGAACCTCTAGAGTAATTCTTGTTACTCCTGATTACTGCACAGAGAATTAAAAAGTTAACCTCACCCTCATCCACTGAGTGGGACGGGACATTAAATTGGCATCGTGGACAGGATTCTCTGTGAGAAGTGGTAAAGAGGTTCCGTAAAGGGGATATCAGCCAGAGTGCTGAAGAAAGGAGAACTGATTTTTGGTTGAAGCCGAAATCTCCGACAGTAGGTCACAGCAACCCAGGATAAGCCTTGACTGCTCCCCACTGTTGGATTTGTTAAAGAGCTATAAGGCTTGCCCGACCCCGAAAGGGCAGAGCTGGGCTGAGGGACACTGGCAGTCCCCGACAACTGTAGCGGAACAGATAAGAGACTTGGCAAAAGGAAACAAGTTTAAGCCTGGAAAGGGAAAGGCTGTGGTTTGTGGTGTCTTGGGAGCCGCGTTGATAGCTGCCCAGAAGGACAAATACGTTGTCACACAAGCTGAGCGGGAGGCAAATGAGTCCCTTCAGGAAGTGGTTAGAAAACTACAGGCAGAATTGGAAATGGAACGGGTGAAATGGCAACTAGCTGAAAACATGTTAGCAGATGAGAAAAGAATCACAGAAAACTTGAAGGGTAGCCTGTGAGATGCTTTTGTGAGGGAAAGAGAGCTGAAGTTGCAGCTCCCTGGGGACCTTGAGAGTGAACCAGGATTTTCTAGCTTATCAAAAGAAGCCGACCTGATTGCGAGGGAGGTTGCCCCTCGCTACCCATGGGAGGAGCTGAGGGCAGTGACAGAACCTGACCCTATGCCCAAGCTCCAGCCACTTACTAAAACTGAAGTCGTGTATGACGACGAAGATGCGGAACCCGCCGTTACCACTAAGGAGATACCTTATACTGTTACTGAATTGGCAAAACTACAGGAAAAATATAGTAGGCAGGCTAAGGAAACTGAGACTGAATATGTGTGGAGGGTCTCCCTGACAGGCGGAGACAGAATAAGGCTGTCTTTCAGAGGATGAGGCTCAGGGATATTGGGGTCCCGGTGTTATTTTGACCATAGATGACAAGCGGGAACCTTGGTCCCTGACCCAGAGGGGAGGCGTATTGGGCCGGAGGGTAAGACCCCTTGGAGAGAGGAGATCCTATTGCCATCCCCACCCCTGCAGTAAGCCAGCTTACAGAGAGTGCACAGAAGGCGGCTTGCCTCCAGTTGATGCGTGACAGGCGCCTAGTTCCCTGCCAACCTTTGCTGATGCTGTTGTTTGCCAATCCAGATAGGATGACTCCCTTGATTAGAGGGTTACCCGACTCACTGAAGATTGATGCTGTGCAAATCCAAGACCGGCTAAGAGCCACTGTAGCCATGGGACCTCAGGGCAGACCGGGTCTTACCTGGGGGGAAATTGCACGGGAATTGATCAGTTATGGCTGGCGTGTGGGGTACGTTGGGAAGGAGGGGAAGGCACAAGCGGCAGTCCATAGGACCAAGACAGAGGAGAAAATGCTCTGCCCCTGAGATGGGACCCTTGGGGGGGGGGGGGCGCTCAAGAAATCGATTGTGGAAGGAAGGTCTAGATAAGGGTATTCCCCAAGAATTAATGGATGGGTTACCCCTCACCAATTTGCAGCTGCTGGTAAACATGTGGAAACCAATAGACAGAGGCCGGCCGGGAAAGGAAAGTGTCCCCACAGCCCCTGTACCTCAGAGATCAGCTGCTCCCACAGCTCCCATGGAGGGGCTCACCAACCCTCCAAAGTTGGGAAACTTCTTGTGCTGTCCCCAGTGAGTGAGCTGGGGGATGGCCAGTGGGTATATTTTAGAAGGTTCACTGAAAACGAGCAGCGGAACCTACTCGTAACCTTTCCCCTTGGTCTCTTTAAGACTCCAGTCACTTTTCTGGTAGACATGGGCCCAAATGTCTGCTTTAAATGCTGATACCGCAGACCAGAGTGGGATTGTCCCTGATAAAAACCAGATATGGGTTACCGATTTGTTTGGATATTCCAAACCCCAACCTACAGCCCAAGTAAAGTGCTGCCTACCAGGAGACACCACCCCCACTGAGACCGCTATGGTATTGGGAGTGCTCCCCACAAATATTCTGGGATTGGATTTACTGAAAGGGAAGTCCTGGATGGACTTGGCAGGGAGGGAGTGCAAGTTCAGATTGCATGGGGCCCTAGTCAACAGCTTTCATTCCTGCCACTTACCCTTTGGGAGAAGGTGCTGGATAATTCCAATTTTGGAGCTGAGCCCCGTGAAGAGTGCAAGTGAACGTTGTATGCCTTACATGTCTAACCATGTGGAGAGCCCCAGTGTTGGTGTAACTGTGACAGGGAACGAAGGGAAGGTGAGGATCTTCAACAGCTTTCACTTCAGGCAATTACCCTTTGGGAGCACTTGCTGAAAAATACAATTTTGGAGCTGGGCTCTGTGAAATGTGATAGAGTGAGTAACTGCTACATGGTTAGACAAGCACGGGGCCTTGTCCTTGTGGGACTGTCAAAAGGGTGCCAAGGGAAGGCGAGGGTCAGTAACACCTTTCTGTCCTGGCACCTTCTGAGTGGGAGCAGTCGCTGGACGTTTTCAACTTTGGAGCTGGGTGCTGGGCAAGTGTTACCGAGAGCGAGTGGAGACTTAGCCGTCTAGGAATGGAAAGCCACTCGGTCTTGGGGGGACTTTGAATGGGCTGCCAAGGGAAGGGGACGGCCAGCAATAGCTTTCAGTCCTGACAGCTTCTGGGAGAACTCGCTGGGTAATTGCAATTTTGGCACCAGGCTCCGTGAAACATGATAAAGTATCTGTTACGTGGCTAGACACACACAGATCCCTGGTCCTTGTGGTACTGTGAAAGGGGTGCTAAGGGAAGGTGAGGTCCAGCAACAGCTGTTTATTTGTTTAACTTATTGTTTATTCATTAAAGAAACAATAATTTAATCCACTATACATTTATACATAGGACTGCCAAGGGCTTGAATGACTGTCAGGTTTTAATACAATAAGATTCTAAACAATAATATTCAAAGGAAAGAAGGAACATGTTTTCAAAACAATTTATAGTGCAAATCAAATAGTGAAGAGGAAAACGATGGACTCTGCCAGAACACCCAATAACTTTTTACCATCTATCCTGCCTCGCCCTGGAGAAAACGAGAAACAGCTGCCTGGCTGCCTCCTCCACGCCTGCCAGCAGCCCTTTGTGCCCGCTTCAGTTGTGGTGCTGGAGAGCCAGCTCTGAGAGTGCAGCTTCAGGAAAAGAGATGACATCTGTCTGCTGCTGCGTAATGCGCATCGCCCCTTCTTGGCTTAGCGTCCATGCAAAGGGCTATTGTGAAACACTCACTGTCTAAGCCATCAAAACACAAGCAGGCACACTGGTTTGTGTAAGAGCTTTGCTTTCATTAGGGGAAAAGGGGGACATTTCTAGTCGTATTTCACCGAGTGAGGTACAACAGGAGACTAAGAGAACTCGTGTTTGCATGTAGAAACTGCTTCATGTATAAAAGGTCTCAATGCTAAATCAGACTGGTAAAAAATTATCCTTGAAAAATATTCTATTGGGAAAGTTCAAAACAGGGAAAAGAGACAGCCATATTCATAACTAAACTGCATGGCACGTATTCACCAAGCACGCTATGAAACTGAAATACCTGAAAGCAACCAAATCAGACTGATCACATTTAAATTTCTTAAAGAAAACTTGAGGTGGTCAAGAAATGAGTAAAACCATTCAGGACTCCCACCCCTAAATGCTCCTGAATGCATCTTTCTAACTCGGATTCCTGAAGGCAAATATACCTTTCTTTACGTTTGCTCTCAGATTCCTTCAGCTTTGCTTTCAAATATTGTACTGTAACTTCTCTCTGCTGCAGAGTCGTCAAATACTGCTATGGACTTTCTGCTGTGATTGGCACCACAAGAAATGTTTCTCCTTGATCGTCTGAAAAGGAAAAAAACCAAACCATCACATAACATCACTCCTACAGTTCTTCAGTCCTGGCAAAAGCATTCCATAGACTGATACAAAGCTTGACCCATTTGGGGCTCCTCTGTGTCTGCACAAGTGACTCCCTCTGGCAAATCAAAGGACTTGAGAAAACGGCCAATTTGCAGCTATAGTGCAAAATTTACTCTTAATTGTACTTGGTTTCAGTGCCATTACATCAAATGAGACTCTTAACTTTAAAATACCTCGCCATCCCCTCACCCAAAACAGGAGGTGTGCCCAAGAGTAGGCAGCTGAGCTGTAGACACGGCCAGGTGAGGTCATGTATGGACCGAGTTCAGCTCCACAGGTGAGTTATGAAGCTGTGCACCCTGAAACCTAGATTCATAGTACCTAGCTTTAGGTGTCTATCTGACATGCTGGGCTGTTGAGTTGCCTGAGAGAGAGAGAGAGAGGGAAAGACCAGCAGCGCGGTGGCAATTTCTTCTCTGCAATATGTGTTGCATGCTCTGGCAGGTATCCCTTCTCTTTCTCGTACAGGAAACTGCACAGGGAGGTGCCTAAGGCTGGGCAGGGTGAATTGTCACCCAAGTGTCTAATATTTTCCCTTCTAGGAAAGAACCAGAAACTCCACATGGGAACTGATGGCATGAAACCACATGATGGAGCCTGCCTTGGAGTGAAAACCAACTAGAAGGGCTTTGACTAAGAGTAACCTTGAATTTTACAGTGCTGAAACAACAGTGCTTTTACACGGGATGGAGCACCCCGCTGACTGTCGAGCCCCCATCAGGCGGAGTCACACCTATGCTGAGGAGCAAGATGACCTGCTCGGCAACCCAGGCAGCTGACGCCACATTACAGCGCAGAGAAGGTAAGCCAGTGCGCTGAACACCGGGATGCTGGAGTAAAGACTGGCCTCATCACCGGGCTGCTGTTGCTTCCTTTGCGTGAGCCCGAGTTGCTGCTGCTGCTGGCTGAAGCAGCCCCGTAATTCTGACGGGTGGCAGCAGGACGCAGCTGGTTTTTGCACAGTGGTGACAAAGGGTCCTTTTCACAGGAAGCAGGTGGGCTGGCTCTGGACTTGTGGGATAAGGATCCATTATTGCCACCATAAGGGCCATGGCTGGAGGGGAACCAAAACAGATAAAAGCGTATTTTTTTTCCTTTCCCACTCTTTATTAAGAAAGATGCCCATGCGTGGAGGTTTGCACTGCTACCTTCATCCTCTCATGGAAGTTGTTCTTCTAAACTGTAATGAAAGGGCTGGGTTAAAAAACATACAGAAAAAGGCAAATCCAGCCAGCAAAAGAGAAGCCTTGAACATAAACCTTTAAATACCGCAGAATTATGAAGCAAAATCTCTGCTCAAAATTTGTCTGACTTGCTTTCCTCCCGTCTCTGAAAATGGAACAGTTCATAAGGAAGAGATGGTTGGGTGGCTGCTGCAAACCTTCACCACAGCGCTGCAGTTTGGGTGATTTCAGAACTATTTGACAATGAAGCGCAGGACTGTGGTTTGTGACAACATGGCAATCTTTTGCTTCCAGCAGCAGACATATGGACTTCAGGTGCTGAAATAGTGGCCATGCTGCTTCAAGAGCTAAAATCAGCTTTGCTCCCTGGAAAGGAAAAGGGGCCAGTAAAAACATGATGGAAATTACAACTCAAAATAACAGTTTTCAAAATCACAATGAATCACAAGCATCCTTCCTGTGTCTGTCCTGTCTGAATTTTAGGCGTTGCATGAATTTTCAAACATCCCTGAGGACAAGTGCTGGGTTTGTTCCAGATTTTCAACAGTTCTTCAGAACTGGCACTTCAGCAAGAGCCGGAGAAACATTGGGACACAAAACCCTGACGCTACAGAAGCCGTTTTAGGACGTGGCTGGGAACGTTTGCTGTGACAACCTGTTTGCTTTCTCACAGCCATCAGTACGTGAAGGAGGCTGCTCACGTGGCTCCTTCAGGAGCACAGTGATTAGGAGCACACACTTGTAACTGTAGATTTCGCTTGCTTTAAACCACAGGAAAACACGACGCGCCGGGAGGAAAGCTGCTTCTCTTTTGGTTTCTGAGATGATGGACACTTATGGGACTATATCTACAAATGTGCATAGGCTAACAGAGTCTATGTACATGTGTATACGTACAGACATAGGCAGGTTGTCGTGGGACATGCAAGCATAGCGAGGCAGTTGCAATAGCCTTAAAATAATCCAGTAGTCACGCATGGTGCTCAAGTGCTTCTCGGCTGTTAAGCCATCTATCCAAGTACTGACTTTCTACGGATCACAGCTTTATTTCCCAAGCTCTGGCATATATAAGGACAACTGCTCTCATTTTGCTAAGGCCAGTAGTAGGTAGATGTACTGAGAAAGTCTCATCATCTGGAAAGCATCCTAACTTTAGGGTGGGTTTTTCCCAGTCTGTCACTCAAATGGCAAATGCCCCAAGCCAGAGCCAGGTCTCACACTGCAGAGCCACAATAGTGTACGATGACTTTATCCGAGGGGATGGAAATAACGTTCCAACACCCTTTACACAGCTGGTTGGGGGGGGAGCATCTCTCACCTGAGAATTTCCGGGCACCGTCCCAGGCACAGACACTCCCGTCGGCAGCTGCAGACTTACCACGAACCCCATTTTTGCTGTCTTTTCCACGAGGGGGGGATGCAGCTGCAGCTACCATCATCCCCACCGGGGCAGAGGAACCTTCAGGCACACAACCTCTCTTAAACTTCGCAGAGCTGGTGGTGATGTGCATGTCTTGTACCCCTGAGCACCCTGGGCTGGGAAAAGGCCTCGTCGGAGCACGTCTTCACAGCCTTAAAGAGGACGACACTTCCAGCAACCATCCTTACCATTCGGCAACTCTTAGCAACCTGTCTGAGGATTAGACGGGTTCGGATTTAGCTTCATTTCTCTTAAAACCTTTAACTCACAGCTACATCTCCAGTTCCAACCCTTAACAGCATAAGCAGTGTATTTCCCAGAAACACTAATGCTGCTTCTTTTCCTTTTAACATCGGCTTCTTCTAGCAAGATTGGTTTTGTACAGCACAAGCAAACAAGGAAAAAAACCCCACACTGCTCACGTGCACTGACAAACATCAGGAAAAGAAGTGGCAAAGAAACGTTGAAGTCTGCTTTAGCATTTCGGGGTTTTCTTCAGATAACACCCTTAGAAACGACCCCTTTCAAGGGCAAAGTCTCCCGGGGGAAACGTACTCGATTCACAGTGACAAGCCCATAGCTGACTGTGGGTTTGGTTCCAGCCCCTGGCCTTTGGCTTACTACTCGTTTGATTTACTATTACTATACATGAGACCCTCGCCTCGGACCCCTCTGCAGCAAACCCCCAAATCAGTTCTTTGCATAGCTCCACTTTGAACATCCTAAGATGTCAGAGATGAGGAAACAGGGGATGTAAAGGAAAACAGAAAAGGAAACCATCTATTGATTCTTGAGGAAACATTGCTCAGAAAACCCTTCAAATCCCAGGATTCTCATCAGAAAGGCATTCATAAGCTGGAGGAATTCCAAAAAAGGTCAACAATAATGATAGCAGCATTACAGGGCACTGTTTATGAAGGGAATGCATTTTGTGTATTCTAAGATAGAAGGAAATACTGGCAGCACTGTTTATCACGGGGAGGAGGAACACAGCTGGAAACCTGTAAAGAAAACCACGTAGCAGTAACACCACAGGATTCTGGCTGCCATGCGTGTTATTTCATGAAAAATCACTTGGAGCTAAAAGGTGACTTGGCTGGCACGGCTCGCAGCCTGTCCAGCAGCCCAGGCGCTCCCTGCAAAAGTCCCATCTCCGCATCCCTCACTCACTCAGGTTTGCAGTTAGAGCCGTGGCTCTCTCATGGACCAAGCGCAAGGCTAAGCTCAAGGTTGCAGGCATCCCAAGGTGAGAATCTCCCTGTAACAGTGGGCTCCCCATTTGCTGTAAGCCTGCAGCAGTATCAGGACAATGAACGGGCCAGAGAGAGAGAGAAAGCAGTTATGGGGTGTGTGCTGGGAACTCGCCTTCAAACCCCCAATAAACCAGTTCCCGAATCAGACCAAGCGGAACAGCTTCCCTGGGAGCAGACTCCCTGCCTCCCCGCTGCCTGCCCAGCAGCCTGCTATTAGGGCACTCTTCTCCTTTGTGCTCAAGGCCATCCTCCAGAAGAGGCAAAAAGAGCTAAATCTAAGTTTCTTTTCCATTTACTGAACTAAGTAATGTGTAGCTCCTGTTATTTCTTTCTCTTTTTTTTTTTTTTTTTTTTCCCCTTGTGAGGAAGGAGAGAATGACCGAACTGCAGAAGACTTGTGCCCGAGACCCTGCACTGCAGGTGGGCTGTGCCACCAGCCCAGAGCTGAGCAGGTCATTATTTAGGACAGATGGGATTCAGGCTTTTGCCTTTTACTTGCCCATTCCTCCTTTTTAACTTGCTGACTTCTTTTTGGGATCCTCCATTTGTGCTCTGACGCCTGGCCGCTTGCTGCAGCCCGAGAATCTTCTGAACAAAAGGAGATACATCTCCTGAGAGGCCAACCACTAATTGCCTACGTCTCTACTAAGCAATACCGACAATCATTTTTTAGAAGGGCGTGGATCATAAAATTTGTGACACAGAATTAAAAGATTGCTTTTGTAGGCCCCTTTCATTTAACAGGAGCTTATAGATTTGGGTTCAAAAACACAAAACACTTGAAAGCCGAAACTCTTTTGTAGCTGCTACTTTGCTTATTCTCCGTTGAAAGAAATACTTGGCTATTTGAACATGTTTCCCACATCAATTCCACTACATTTGTTTAAATTAAAACTTTAAATCTAAAATATACAAAAATCCAAACTAAAAAAAAAAAAAAAATAGCGCTATGCTAATCATTTTTCCCTAACTTTTTAAGCATCTTTTGCTCAAAGCACCTAAATTCTGATCATACCCAATATTATCTCTCAGAAGTTATAGAGCACCTTTTTCACTTCAATGCAATGTAATCAGCTGATGTCCTAATAATACTCCGCTCTCCTGACACAGAATTCATGGTGCAAAACGAGATACAGAATCTCCCTCTGCAATGCTAGGTGCCTTGGGCAGCGGTCCTCAGAAACAGGACAAACGGAGAGTGCCTAAGCTTATCAGGGGTGAACAGAAGAGGAAAAGGCATCTAATTAGACCCACCTGAAGATCCAAGTGTGATCTTCAAACACAAACTTTCTTCCACAACTGAATGTCTAAGACTGACTTTTCTTTCCGTTAAACAAAACTAAACCAAACAAAAAAAACAAAACAAGAGATAAACACAGGACACAGAGACTGCGCTTGGTCTCAAGAAGGTCTAACAGCAGTTGTCAGAGACCTGATGAGGAACACAAGAGACTGAAGTGCGATTCGTCTGACTAAACATGGATGTCTCTAATGCAGACACCCTTGTCCAAGCCAACCTTGGTCCCATCTGTAGGCAATGGAGAGTTAGTCAGTGTAACAGGTGAGTTCAAGGTCCTGTTCATCTCATCCTACAGTAAATGCTTATAGAGTTGGTCAGAAAGACCGCGCACTAGATTCACTGATTTTCTTCGTTATATCTCCTTTAAAACAAAACAGGACCTCAGTCCACTTGGGCAGGCGCAGACGATTACAACCACGTTACAGATACACAACTGAGGTCAGATAAATTACTGTCCACCTCTGCTCTATCCAATTTGACTCGAGACCATGACTTTGTGTCTCCCTCACCTCCAAAACAGCTCCCGTAACCCCCAGAAGAAGGGAAATGGCAGATTCACCTGTTCAAGCCATTCCACTTCCTGTGAGCAATGGGACCGGTCACGGGGTCAGAAAAAGAGAGCCAGTCGCCATCCGCAGCCCACAGCTCCTGAAGGTCATTGGAGAAGACCTGTAGGTTCAAATTTCACCTCTTCTGACTCCAAATACCGAGGGATTGATGCCAGACAGGAGCTCCAATGGCATCTACCGGCTGCACTGGGTCTGTCGACCCAGCTGGGAGGAACTCTTCAAAAACTGCCGCAGGGACCCAGACATTCTGAAGCGGGGGGGGGGGGGGGGGGGTATGCAAATGACAAACCCCCCAACAGCCGCTTCCACCCCACCGCCACCCACCAGCCCTCACAGCGCTGGTCGCCTTCCAGACCTCACAGCACCCACTGCTACAACACACCAAACGTTCACAGGGTGATGCCCCTCCATGCTCAACTCTAGGACGCAAGCTGTGAGGAGAGCATCGGCTTGAACCTGGACACGGCATCCTCGCTCCTGGAGGGCGAGATGTGCAAGTTCACCTTCCTCTGAAAGGGGGAAAAATAACAGTAGAAACCCTCAGCCTGAAACAACAATAGCTTCAACTCGTTTAAACCAGACACACAAAAGGGTTCCGTATCTGAGTTTTTAAGAACAAAAATACACGCTTTAGGCAATTACGACTAATTGGGAGAAATCACACTAGGAAATCTGAAGGCCACTTTAAAGAGGGTTTAATATTTAAGCAAGCTGGGAGGGGATTTTGTCAGCCAGGAATCCATCAGCGAGAGCTTGAATCTTTAAGGTAACCAAGTTTTCTAACATGGAATGGATATTTTTAGCTATAAAACCATTTACTCTAAGCAGGAGAAGATTAGTCCCTGTACACTACCTCTCCGCTATTCACACACATCTCCCTTTTTGAAAAAAACCAACCCTCAAACCCAAGCGCCGCTAAGGAGTCCCAGTCCTCAGCACTTGAATGGTTTCAGAGAAAAAAAATGGACAAGAACAAGACCCCCACTTGAGGCTCAACAAAGCCGGACTTAACGCACAGCCTGGGAAAACCAGAGCCAGTAGATGAACTCAAAGCTTTTACAGAAGGCCTCAGCTCTCACAGCATCAGCGCTCCTCCTTGGCACGGAGGAGGCAGCGCAGACCTCAGCTCACCGGGCGGGGGTGGCGAGGGGACGCGGCCTGAAATCTCAGAGGTCCCTGCCCACGGCAGTGTTGAGAAATTCTTTTACCAAACAATGATCAGCTTTGAATTTAACAAGGCCTATGAGTAATTAATGTGTACAGAGAAGATATCCTAACCTTGAGAATAGAAACATCCTGGCAGGATTCCCTAAACAGCATTGATAAGGAAGAACAGCTTGGCTGGACAACAGAGTTGGGAAACATCCAAGGAGAAGAAACTGTCTTCAAAGACTTGTGACCATAACAGGGACAAAGGAGTAGAGGGCTAATTCCCCAAACAACCACCGGAGACCCCTGTGCACGCGGAGTGTAGTTTTGCAACGCCAGCATTATCTAAATGCAGTAGATAGGCGGAGAGGTGGAGACTTTTCGGAAAATGTCTGAATATTCAGGTCTTAAGGTATATAAAGGATGAACGTTTGGTTTAGGGTATGCACGACAGGCGAGGCTATCCCCCGTGCACCCGGCACCGAATAAAGCAATGCCTGCTTTCTAATACTAAAACGGAGTGTTGGAGAGTTTATTATCCCCTATTTGGAGACAGCAGGGGCTGGACCAGGCGGCCTTTCGAGGTCCCTTCTGACCCACACCAAGACCAGACCCGTGGGGCCCCACGCCGGCGGCGGCACAGCCCACGCCGCGGCCGCCCGGCTCCGGGGCGCGAAGCGAACGAGGCCGCCGGTCCCGCCGCCCCGGACCGCCCCGCCCCGGGTGGACACCGGTGCCGGCTCCCCCCTCACCTCCGTGGCGCCGAGCCGCGCCCGCACCTCCCGTGCCAGGAAGGGCTCCAGCCCGCCGCCCACCGTGCAGAAGTACCGCCCGCCCCCCGGCGCCATCCCGGCTCGCCCCGCCGCCCTCAGCGCAGGCCGGGGGGCCTGGCGGGACCGGCTCTCCTCGGCGGGGCCCCTCCGCGGGGGCGGCTCTCCCGCGCTGAGCCCGCCCTGGGAGCGGGTCGGCGGGGCAGAGCGATGCCCCCCGCTGCCGCCTGCCTCGGCACCGGAGCACCTTCTGTGCAAGCACCTGGTCCGGACCGTGCGTGCACACTCGCGGGGCGAATCTTCGCCTGCCCCCACGGGACCGCTTCACCACTAAGCGCGGTTATCACCGTGACGGGAGGGGACGCCCTGAGGGACCGTCAGTGCGGGCGGTGAGGTGAAGCACTGCCGCGCAGCTCTCGCTCCTCCTCTTTCGGCAGAAGACCGCGCCGCCGCTCGTGACGGGGCTGGTGGGGAGAGGAGGATGGCTGTGGCGCAGACGCGGTGTCTGCATCCGCAGCATCTGGGAGGAAAACGTGTAGGCCCCCCCGGCAGTGATTCAGCACCCACGGCCCAGGGGGAAGCGCCGGGAGGGCAGCTGGGAGCCAGCTGCTCCCCCCCACAGGCGACCAGCTCTGCTGCAGGGTGCGCAGGAGCTTTTCTTCTCCAAACGACTCGGTTCTCATCCCCCCTTCCCACTTACTTACAGGGGACAGAGGCAGAGTGACATCAGGAACACTGATGCCACGAGTCCTGTGTAGTCCAGTCTTTGGGTGGTCCCAAGAGGAAACACTCCAGAAGCAGGAGTGGAAAACTGACAGCTGCCTCTCACCAGGCAACACGCTTGCCTTAGCAAGCAGGAGAGCAGCTGCCAGGGCAGTCGGGCTGCGTGGCGCTCTCGGCAGAAATCCCGCGTTTTTACAATTAGCCTTCACCCAGCTGGGCATCAACGCAGAGCAGCTGTGTGCTCGTGTGAGGGCCTGGGGATGGAACAATTTTGCAAGAGTACCTAAAATCCTCTTTGGCCACACCACAGAGTTTTCCTCAAAGAGCTGCACATTCAACAAGGCGAGTCTCTCTTTCCGGAATCACCATTTCAGCACAAAGCTTACCAGCAGCTGATGGACACCCACCGAGCAATACAGGTGGACGCGCCTGCCTTTGCCCGTCGCGTTTCCTTACGAGAGGAGGTTTTTGGTAGGATACTAGTTGAACATAACTCCCCTGCCAGTGCCCACAGCCCTGCTCTTTGGTTCCCTATATCCCTGCTGCATTGCCCAGTTGGCTGTGGCAAAGTTGGACGAAGTTAAAACCTTAGAGCAGCATTGGATAACTGTGGGAGGAGGATCAGTCAGTGTGTTCGAGATCTGGATTGCAGCCTGAACGAGGGGAACATGTATTGCAAGTCCAAGAGGACGTTGACTTTACGTTGTCTTTCATTGCTTTGCTGCTATTTTTTTATGGTGAAGTCCACCATAAGGACCAGGGCTTGTGACATGCGGAAAGCAGACTCCACAACTGGGAAAGTTGTAAAGTAGGTATGTTTATTCAGCGCTGGGGGTCGCCCCACCACAATCGTGCGGGCCCGGAGCGGCAACTTGCCTTAAATTTATACAACACTGTGGTTTCATAGTCATGGGGTTTCTCAATATGCTTATACATATGCATGAGCTGTCCCCGCTTCGTATTAAAATTAGTCTCAAAGAGTTATTTCCATAACTCCTCCTCCCGGCACTTGCGCAGTGCCTCCTGGTGGTGGTCGTGGGGGGTCCTAAAGATGAAGACTGATGGCTCTTCTTCATCACCGCAAGTAACCTCTTGTTCTTGCACAGACTCAGTTACTCCTTGATTCTTGTCCAAACCGCAAGGTTGGTTTCAGCCGGTCTCTTGAGAGAGACTTCTGGTTGTTATCAGGAATCATCCTTGACAAGGTCCACGGAGCCTCTTGCTTCGCTTGATTTGTGTAAGCCCTCACACCACAAATTCTGTTCGTTTAACCCCTTCGTGCTATACAATCACAAGCTAGCCAGTAGAAACGAAATTCCCAGTTCCCAGTTCCCCGTCTCATTCCCCCCTTTTCTAGAAAATCAGTAAATTCTTTTACTGCCCTTAATTTAATGCTCTGTTTTTAATATAGCTGTTCCTTATCTAACATCTTTTCAAAGTATTTATTGGATTCTAGCTTTCTCGGTAATTGATTTTTCTTCCACTCACTATAAGAATCACCCATGTTCTGACAACACCATAAAGCGCACCGAATTGTCACATACAATACTACCAGAGCCAGAATTATAATCATAATTGTCATAACAAACAATTGCCTTAACCATGATAAATTTGGCAACCAAGATGTTAACTTGTTCCATAACTCAGAGCATTCCCATGAAGTATCATCTTTAGTCACTTCATGGAGAATTCTAGTCTGCTCCCAGATAGCTTCTAAGTCTGTCTCAACTCGTTTCTCCTGGTCAGTATAGGAACAGCAGGTTTGATTTATTAGTATGCACACTCCCCCGTCTTTCGCAGTCAGAAGGTCCAGGGCCATGCGGTTTTGTAATGTTACCTTGCTTAAGGATGATACTCCTGTCTGGAGTCCCTGAAGGGCATCCATCATCAAGTTTTTGAGCTTTTTTATTGTGGCCGAGATATTTACTGTAGCCTTTTTTTAATTCATTAACGCCAAGTGGGGGGAATAGCCATCTTATAAAACTGTGAAAGCTTGAAGGCTTTTCTACGAGGGGATTCAATGGAACACTACATGTTTTTCTCCAGTGAGTTCTAATTATTCTTGGAGGTGGATGAGAGTGATTGAATATGGACTCTTGGGGAATCACATATCCTAAACTACAAGTTCTATCCCAATAATGAGATAGGGACTTCCTGGCCTGACCGTCTCCACATAACCACCATAATCCATCGGGTACACAATCATATGTGTAATTAACTGCAGTCCTGTTTTAATTGCAAGAGGACACCCTGAAGAGTTATTGCTTTGTCGAGTACACTTAGTTTCATTAATAGTGCTCAGATTAAAATTAAAGTTTCTAACCTTTGGAGCAGTTTTATTTAATCAATCTATAAAAATTGGTTTTCCCAGAATTTGTAAGTCAAATTTTACAGGGTGGGCAACATGAGGTCCACAAGAATATTTAAAATCTGTTACGTTTTTCTTCGGCAATGGGGATTCATAACCCCAACATATAGATTCTCCAGTAGGGAGCTTAACTTCTTGTTGACCATCTGCACAAGACCCTCCCATTCTCCAGGTTATATTTTCTCCCGTAGGCAAGGAGCATGTAACTAAATTATCATATGGCCAGCTCCAATTATCATAAGACACCAGTATCCCAAAGAAAGGGAACTTCATCTCACCTCCATCACTTCTGGGGAGAGCAGTGCACACCCAGCAATTAGACAGATTTAATGTATTTGTTAGGTTATGGGTAAACTGTATGAACAAGTTGTCATCCTATCCATATCCTAGAGTTAAGAACGTGAAAAACATAATTTTCCAGGTTGCACCTGTTTTACCCTCCATGGGGTTTTACAAGATTTCTTCACCCTGGAGTGATGGATCCAGGCATTCTGTTTTTTTAATCTTGATTGCAGTAAAAGAAGTAAGGAGCACTTGAAACAGTCCCTCCCACTGTGGCTCCAGGGTTTTGTTCTGCAAGAGACTTAACATAGTCTCCAGGTTGTATGTTATGTACAGGCCTATCCAAACCTCTACTTTGAGTCCCAACCATGTGTTTCTCAATTTTGCTGAGTTGTTTGCCTAATGCCACCATGTAGGAGGTCACGATTTCATCCCCCGCTTGTGTGGACATCCCTTTCTGTATTCCATAGGGTCGTCCATACAAAATTTTAAAAGGGCTCAGCCCCTCTTTCGCTCTTGGCCTGGTTCGTATGTGCAAGAGAGCCAAAGGAAGAGACTGAGGCCAGGCCAAGTTAGTTTCCTGTCCCAATTTCACAATTTGCTGTTTAATTAAGTGGTTCATTTTTTCTACTTGGCCACTCGACTGAGGGCGATATGGGGTATGAAGCTGCCAATCTATATTCAAATGGTGGCTAATTTGTTGTACTACTTTTGAGATGAAATGTGGTCCTCTATCAGGAGATATGGTTGCTGGAACCCCAAAGTGTGGTATTATTTCTTGTATTAATGTTCTGGTTACCTCCTGAGCCTTGGCTGTCCTGGTAGGAAATGCCCCTGGCCAACCTGAAAAGGTATCAATTAATACCAATAAGTATCGATACCCCCCTTTTCTTGGGAGTTTTGAAAAATTAAGCTGCTGTTGTTGCCCAGGCCCATTGCCTTTCCCAATTGGGCCCATTTCTGGTTTGGGGGTATTCTTGGGATTAGTCTGGAGGCAAAGATCGCACTGCTGAGTCACTTGTCTCACAGTGGTGTATAAATTTCTAGCTACAATCTTTCTAATTAGGTGTTTATATAGGGTCTCTGCCCCCCAATGCCTCTTCCTATGTTCTTCCCTTATCAGAGACCATGTTAGATAGGAGGGAATGATTAGTTTCCCTTGTGGGGTGAGAGCCCACCCCTCTTTATTATATGACTCTTCTAGATCTGTGATAAGCTTCTGATCCTCCTTGGTATATTCTGGCTTACCTTCTAGGGAGATTTGCCCACCAGGAACCAAAGCCCCTTCTGTTTTTACCTTTGTTTTGGCTACCTGTTTTGCCTCTCTGTCCTCCAGCTCATTTCCTCTTTCCAACTCCGAGTTCACTTCCTGGTGTGCCTTAATGTGCATGATTGCCACTTTCTCAGGGAGTTGGACTGCCTCCAACAGCTTCAGGATCTCCTCCGCATGCTTGATATTTTTGCCTTGTGAGTTCTATAATCCCCTCTCCTTCCAGATTGCTCCATGCACATGTACGACTCTAAAGGCATATTTTGAGTCTGTATAGATATTTACAGCTTTGCCTTGGGCCAATTCCAAGGCGCGGGTCAGAGCAATTATTTCTGCCTTCTGTGCAGAGGTATTCATGGGCAAAGGCCCTGACTCTATTACTTCCTGGCTGGTGGTAATGGCATATCCGGCATGTCTTTTACCGCTTAGGACATAGCTGCTTCCATCCGTGAACCAGTTTTCCGTGTTTGCCATAGGACTGTCTCTCAGGTCCGAGCGGCTCGAATATGTTGCCTCGATGGTCTCCAGACAGTCATGATGCACTGGTTCTCCTGTGTTTCCACTGAGGAAAGAGGCTGGATTGACAATGTTAGTGACTACAATCTCCACATCATCTTGTTCTACCATTATAGCCTGATATTTCAAGAAACTTTGTGGGGAAAGCCAGTGTCCACCTTTCGTTTCCAGTAGTGCAGATACTGTATGGGACACTAACACAGTCATTTTCTGGCCCAGGGTGAATTTTCGGGCTTCCTGGATGTTTAGTACTACAGCCGCGACCGCTCGCAAGCATCCAGGCCAACTCTTTGTAGTTGCATTTAATTGTTTGGAAAAGTAGGCAACTGCTCGTCGATACGGGCCCAGATCCTAGGGCAATCCTCTGCTTCTCGTGGGAAAAAAGGAAAAATGGCTTACATCTGGGAGTCCTAAGGCTGGGGCTGACATCAGGGCCTTCTTTAGCAGCTCAAAGGCCTGTATGGTCTCTTTGCTCCATTTAAGGGGTTTCTGCTCAGTGGTTGTTAGTGCGTACAGGGCTTTAACATGCAGTCCATAATTATAGATCCATAGTCGGCACCACCCAGTCATCCCCAGGAAAGTTCCTAACTCTTTCACTGTGGTCTGGGGGTTTGGCATATTGTCTCTTTTCGGGCCTGTCCCAAAGTCCTTTGTCCAGCACTAATTTCATAGCCCAGATAAATCACTTTGCGCTGCATTACTTGGGCCTTTTTCTTGGACACCCAGTATCCCTGGAGCCCCAAAAAATTTAGCAGACTCACCGTCCAGGTCATGCAAGCGTCCTTTGCTTTGGTGGCAATCAGGATGTCATCCACATATTGCAACAGTTTCCCTTCCTCAGGCAGGGCTTCCCAAGACTCAAGATCTTTTGCAAGTTGATTACCAAATATAGTAGGGCTGTTTTTGAACCCTTGTGGTAACACCGTCTAAGTAAGCTGAGTTTTATGACCGCTTTTAGGATTTTCCCATTCAAATGCAAATATTTTCTGGCTGGCTTTATGGAGAGGGAGGCAAAAGAAGGCATCTTTCAAGTCTAAAACAGTAAACCAGGTTAGCTCAGGGGTCAGCACAGTTAGCAAGGTCTATGGATTCGCCACTACCGGGTAGAGGTCTTCAGTTATCTTATTTACAGCCCGTAGGTCCTGGACTACTCGGTGTGATCCGTCGGGCTTACGGACAGGTAATATGGGAGTGTTAAAGTCGGACTCACATTCCTTTAGTAATCCTAGTTGTAGAAAATTTTCTATCACTGGCTGGATTCCTTCCTTGTCCTCCTTCCTCAGGGGATATTGTTTAATTCTTACCGGCTGCCTTCCCTCTTTGAGCCTGACCTCAACAGATGGGGCATTCTTTGCTCTTCCAGGTACATCAGTGGCCCATACCCTGGGGTATACCTGGTTTGTGATCTCCTCCCCGATTTTTCCTTCTGTGGGAACACTAGCTAGTGATAAACTCATTATGTGGATATACTGTTGATCATTTACCTCCAGAGTAATCTCTCCCTTTTCGAATTTAATTATTGCACCCAATTGCTCCAATAAATCTCTTCCCAAAAGCGCCTTTGGGGAGTTGGGCATATACAGAAATCTGTGAATGCCCCATTGTTTTCCCAGTTTATATCTCAGAGGCTCACAAAAATATGCCTTTTCACTTTGGCCAGTTGCCCCTTTTACCATGATATAGTCATTTCCCAGGGGCATCAAAGCTTGGTTTAAAACCGAATACGTTGCCCCTGTGTCGATCAGAAATTCTATCTTCTTTTGTTCTTTCCCTAGCTTCATTATAACCAGTGGATTCACTAGGGTGGATTCCTCTGGTCCCCGTCAGTCTCCCTTCACATGGGCCACTATTCTTCCTTTCTGATTGTTTCGTCCCTTCTCCTTACTTTTCCACTTTTCTGGACATTCATCTTTCCAGTGACCAAACCTTTTGCATAACGCACATTGATCCCTGCCTAATCGAGGCGGTCCTCGTCTCGATTTTCTTTCATCTTCCTTCCTGACGACCGCTACCACCCTTCTCTATCCCCATTTGTAATCTTCCTCTTGCAAATCCTCACGGTTCTCTCCCAATCCTTTTCCCAGACGTCCCAAATTTCTGGGATTAAGTTTTTCTTTCCACACACAAACTTTACTATTTCGGATTCTTAATAAGCCTTTTCCCAGTCCTGAAACCGTGGGACTTTGGGAAAGCACTTAGAACATTCAGCTTTCTGCCTTCTAGATAAACAATACCACTTTTTCTTACAAGATGCACATTTCAACCAGACCCAAGCTGAATGCCAATTTTCACGTAATTTGTTAGTAAGCCCACACACAAAACAAGGAATCACCCTTACATGTCCATCAATATGGGGGTTTAAAAAAGGTATCTGGGACAGGTTGTTCCCAGTCTAGGGCTACTATCTGTCCAGTTGGTGTTAAATATGCTCCTCTTAATAAAATTCGCTCCTCTCCCCACCTTATCCAGTTCCCTCCTTCATTTAAATACTCCCAAGGTTCGAGCCCAAACCACCAAAGGAGTGACTCTCTCCGTCCTGCCACTTTGATGATCAGCCAGGCCTCCGATACTTAGGAGATTGACTAAACACTGCAGCAGCCCAACTTACATATATCAAAACCACTTACAGATCTTATAAATGTTTCAGACGCTTTGTCCATCTCTGGCCGTGTTTCTCGCGGAATCATGGAACCGCAAATCAGGACTCCCACTCGCTTTACAGCAGCGCTGCGTCTCAAACAAACAAACACACACACACACACACACACAGACACACACTCTCTCTCTCTCTCTCTCTCTCTCGTGCTTTTAACATAAAATACCCGGGCGTTTCATAGATAAATCATACAGTTCACGCTCTAGTTGTTATCCCTTCAGCAGCTGCACACTTTGAGGCTCGCCGACGTGCGGAAAATCGGACTCCACAACTGGGAAAGTTGTAAAGTAGGTATGTTTATTCAGCACTGGGCAGCACGGGGGGTCATCCCACCAAAATCGCGTGCACCTTGCGGCAATTCCCTTTGAATTTTATACAACAAAATGTTACATATTCAAAAAGCGCCTATACATATTCATGATCTTTCCGTGGAAAGGCGGTCTTATTACAATGAGTTCATTTCCATTGTCTCCGCCTTTAACTCCGCTCAGCTGCGCACGCGCAGTGCCTCTTGGTGGTCGTGGGCCGGGGTCTTAGGGATGAAGGCTGTATGTCTTCCTCACTGTGCACTTTTCACCTTCACCACAAAACTTACTCAGACCGGTTCCTAATTAGCAGAGAATCCTCTGTGTTCATTCCATTCTGATTTACTACCTCCTTATCTTGTGATTGGTTACAAAAATACAAGCAGAGGGAAGGGTCATCTTGACCCTTCCTTACGCTAGTTCTTGTTAAAACATCTTACATAAGGGTTAAGATTACTAGATATATGGCTTAAGCTAGTTAATGGTCCTGCCATTTCCCTTAAGTGTTAGTTCTCTCTATCATTGCTTACCCTTCTCCTGCTTCTTATACAGTCATTAGCAGGTCCGTCCTGGCTCCCGATGCCGGGATGCAGTGATAACCTCAAATTCACTCGATCTACTCCCAAGATCGCTAGTGGCCGCTCTGTCGGTCAGCGAATCCCCCCTTTCCTTAGGGTACCCTCCTCCCATACGGGGATTATGCTGTACACCAGATGTCTCTGCGCGATTTACCAGTGGCCCCGGCCAAGCGCGGGCGTCCCCTACGACTTACTGGCCCCCTCGTTAAACATACCGTTTATCCGCAGCTTCAGGAGGTTGTTGTCTACTCCCGCCGTGAGCGGCTGGGAGTGGAGGCTCCTCCGAGGAAAGTACTCGGGGTGCGCCTAGGGGCGTCCGCTCCGCAGTCGATCCCGCAGCCGAGCAGAGTGTCTCCTGCCTGGCTCGCCAAAATGGCGTGCGGAAAGCAGACTCCACAACTGGGAAAGTGGTAAAGTAGATATGTTTATTCAGCACTGGGCAGCACGGGGGGTCATCCCACCAAAATCGTGCGCGCCTAGCCCAGTGATTTGTTCTGAATTTATACGCTTATATGATTGCATAATTACAAGATTTCATAATATACTTATACATATTCATGATACATTCCCGTCTCGTATTAAAATTAGCTTTTCCCCGACTCCTCCTCCTGGCGCATGCGTAGTGTCCTCTAGTCAGGGTGGGCAGGGGTCTCTGACAATGAAGTAAATATCATGCCCTTCATAATCTTTCGACCTTCTTCCCTTACGCAGGCGCAGTACTCTCCCTGATCCTTTTCCAGACCGCAAGGTTAGTTTGTCTTGTAAGATGTTTCCTACTGGGTCAGCGATTCTGTCCTTGGTTCTGTAACCGTAGGATAGGGGGCCGTAGATTGTAACCAAAGTAATAGGTAATGAAGCTAACTAACCATGGCAAGTGGCAAGATGACCGTGTCAAGATACAATGCTGCTATGTTTTTTTGTACAGTCCCTACCCAACCGGACAATAGGCCCGGGAATATCAATCTTATAAAGTAAGGACAGGTGCAGATGTACCTGCACAACAAGGGTACTGCGCATGCCTGCACGAAGGGGGTCATCCAGCGGACACAGGTGCAAGACCACTGACGACCACCAGAGACCCCTGAGGACCACCGACTCAAATCACTGAGCATGCGTGATGGGGAGGAGAATATGGAAATGAATCCTAGAAATGATTATCATAGAATCACCTTTTCTCGGGAAAATAATGAATATGTATGTTTTGATCCTACGTAACCTGTGTGTTGGTGATCACCTGGCATGCACGTTGGGTGGAGCTATCCCCCGTGCATCCAGCGCTGCAATAAAGAATGCCTGCCTTTTAACACTACATTGGTGTTACGAGGTTTATTCCCGGATTTCGGTGACAGTTTCTGGCACCCCAGATGGGACCCTGCTTCTGAACCTCGACGGATCCGTGGGATCGCAGGACCTCCAGCCGGCACCGGGGAATTCTCGGGGAGAACCTCCGATCCCCGGACCGAAGAGCTCTGAGCAAGACCCCTGGGAGAGGTAAAGGCATTCTTACTTGATTTGGATATTCAAGGAGCCCTGTGGCTCTCCGGGACAGGCCCGCATTGGGACAGGCCCACACTAGGAGCACGGGAGGCCTGCTCGTAAGGCGCGGTGAAAGCTGCGCAGAGTTGGGCTAGGGAGACGTCTCAGGTAAAAGTCTCTGCTAGGCGAAAGCCTGTGGAGCAGGGCCCAGAGGGGAGGGGAAGCCTCCAAGGTTGAGATTTCTCTTACCACCGTGGTGGGACAGGCCCACACCAAGAGAAATCCTTGAGGGAGTTCTAACACGGGTTAGGGCCCCTCTGACTAGTGCTTGTGATAGTGCACAATCACAACCACTGAGTCCTTGGGAGATGGGTACTTTTCCGAGTAAAAAATCAATCCCACGAAAAACACCACTGGGATGCATTCTGGAACACTGGAAGGATTTGGGAAATATTGATCCTCTGACTCGGAAACAGTTAATTGAATATTGTAATCACTGGTGGCCACTGTATACGTTAGAGAGTGGGGAAAAGTGGCCGGAAAATGGGACGTTGCAGTATAACACAATTTTGCAACTAATGTTATTTTGTAAGAGGGAAGGTAAATGGCATGAAATGGCATATGTAGATTTGTTTTTCACACTGCGAAATCATCCGGAATGGCAAGAACAATGTGAATTGGTTTCATCTAGTTCCGAGATAATGGCATTAAAGGGGCAGGAACCCGGTAAAGATTTGAAAACAGGTTGCTCATCTTGTGATACTGGTAAACAATGTTCTAAATGTAAAATTGAAGATGATGATATTGAATTGTTGGTTGCGCCTCGCAGAAGGTTAGGAAATGATCAAGGGAATCAAAGTTTGGGGGCCAATAATGCTTCCGCCCCTCCTGAGGAAGGGGAGGTGGAAGAATTTAGCCCAATTGCTGGGAGAACAAGGAGAAGAGGGGGAGGAGATGGATCAACTCCCCTCCAGGCCCCTCTTCGACAGGCGGTTGGTAACGAGGGTCCAGTAATGGTAAAAGTCCCCTTCTCCATAACTGATTTAAGACCAGGGAAAGAAACTGCAGGCACTTATTGAGATGATCTTGAAAGAGTTGCCAAAGTAGTTGAAACAATAATCAGAACCCAGAACCCCGATTGGGAGGATTTCAAAGTAGTATTGAATACTTTGTTGGAAGACACTGAAAAGAAAATGGTACTAAATACGGCCAGAAAACAAGTGGAAGGAGCTCATGCTAATGGGATTATACAAGGAACAGTGGATCAGAATTTTCCATCCACAAATCCTGAGTGGGACCCTAATCACTGGGACCCAGAGGGATGTTTAGATATCAGAAGTGGATTTTATTTGGTGTTAGACATGCAATGCCAAAAGCAATTAATTGATCTAAACTTTATGAAGTGAGACAAGAATTAAATGAGTCCCCTTCAGCCTTTATGGAAAGACTGAAGGTGACTGCTAGAAAATATACTAATTTGGACCCAGAGAAAAAAAAAAACAAACCAAACAAACAAAACCACAAGCAAACAAACAAAAAACCACCACAGAAGAAGCTATACAATTGGCCTCTATATTTATGGGACAATCAGCCCTAGAAAAAACTCCAGAAACTGGAAGGGGCTGAGTCCAGAGACTTAGGTAAAATGCTTGAAGTAGCCTGGACTGTGTATAACAACAGAGAAAAAGAAAAAGAAGTCAGACAAATGCAAAGGGATGGAAAAATTCTGGCAATCTTGACTGAGAATAATAAACATGTAAAGCAAAACTCAGCTATAAATCAGCAGAGGTTGTTGGTGCGACGGGGCGAAAACAGAACTGGCCTTTCTTGAAACTGTTAAAATTTAAGCTGGGAAAACAGTAGGTAACACATCAATTTTTGTACATGCCTGAATGTCCGTTGCCTTTATTGGGACGAGATTTATTAAGCAAATTAGATGCACAAATAATTTTTAAAGATGGAGAAATCAGATTGCTAATACCAGAATCAAAGCCATAGAGGCGAGAGTGTTTATGTTACAGGATTCCTCCAAGGAGGAACAGATTTCAGAAGCGGTGGACAATGCAGTCACCCCCCTGGTATGGGCAAGTGGAGTTCCGGGACGATCCAAACTGGCAGAACCGGTAAAGGTGACTTTAAAACCTGGAGCCAAGCCGGTAAGACAAAAACAGTATCCTATTAAGTGGGAGGCTCAAAAGGGATTAGAGGAATTAATTACAAAATTTTTAGAATATGGGCTGTTAGTAGAATGTGAATCAGAATACAATACCCCTATATTGCCAGTAAGGAAATCAGGAGGTAAGGAATACCGATTAGTTCAGGACTTAAGGGCCATAAATCAGATAGTTCAAGATATACACCCAGTAGTGGCCAATCCATATACCTTGTTGACATCTCTGAGGGAGGAACATAAATGGTTTACTGTACTGGATTTAAAGGATGCCTTCTTTTGCATACCTCTGGATACGAAAAGTCAAAGCATATTTGCCTTTGAATGGGAAAGTCCTGCTACAGGACGGAAGATGCAATTAACGTGGACTGTGCTTCCACAAGGATTTAAAAATAGCCCTACAATATTTGGAAATCAGTTGGCAAAAGAGTTAGAAATGTGGAAGAAACAGAATCAAGGAGAGGGTATATTATTACAGTATGTGGATGACATCCTGATAGCAGCAGAAAGTAAAGAAACATGTTTTGAAACGACTATCAGTTTATTGAATTTCCTGGGCCAAGGAGGATATAGAGTCTCCAGAAACAAGGCTCAGATAGGGAAAGAAGCAGTGATTTATTTGGGATTTGAGATATCTCAAGGACAGAGACAATTGGGAAACGAAAGAAAAGAAGCCATTTGTCAGATCCCCGAACCTAACAGCCCAAAGGAACTGAGAGCCTTTTTGGGAATGATTGGGTGGTGTCGACTCTGGATTCTAAATTATGGACTGTATGTGAAATCCCTATATGAAGCCCTGAAGGAATCTAAAGATCAATACTTGATGTGGACACCTGAATGCCATAAATCATTTAAAGAACTCAAAAAGGCATTAATGATGGCCCCTGCATTGGGTTTACCTGATCTGACTAAACCTTTTGAGCTATTTGTACACGAAAGGCAACATCTGGCCCTTGGAGTGCTGGCGCAACAGCTGGGATCTTGGAAGCGACCGGTGGGGTACTTCTCCAAACAACTTGATACCGTGAGTAAAAGATGGCCGGGATGTTTGTGTGCCGTGGCAGCAACGGTGCTGCTGATTCAGGAAGCTTGAAAATTGACTATGGGCCAAAAGATAGTGGTATATGTACCGCATATGGTAATAACTGTCTTAGAACAAAAGGGGGGTCACTGGTTATCCCCTAGCAGAATGTTGAAATACCAGGTTGTCCTATTGGAACAAGATGATGTGGAATTAAAAACCACAGCAATTGTAAATCCAGCAATGTTCCTGTCAACAGAAAATCCTACTGAGAAATTGGAACATGATTGCCTGCTAACCATTGAACAAGTTTATTCCAGCAGACCGGACCTGAAGGACGAACCCTTGAAGGATCCTGATCTGGAGCTGTTTGCGGATGGAAGCAGTTTCGTGCAAGAAGGAAAGCGAATGGCTGGGTATGCTGTTGTCACCATCGACAAGATATTGGAGTCAGGGACACTACCTGCAAATACATCAGCGCAGAAAACAGAATTGGTGGCGCTAAAGCAGGCCTTACGGATGGCAGAAGGGAAAAGGGTAAACATATGGACGGATTCCAAATATGCATTTGATGTGATCCACGCTCATGGAGCTATCTGGAAAGAAAGAGGACTGTTATCAGCCCAAGGATCACTAATAAGGCATAAGGAGGAAGTTCTTCAACTCCTACAAGATGTGCAGAAACCAAAGGAAGTGGCCATAATGCATTGAAAGGCTCATCAATTTGGTCAGACGGCTGTCAATATAGGTAATCGGTTGGTGGATAAAACTGCAAAAGAGGCTGCTGAACAAGGTATCCTTGCACTAGTACCAGTAAAACAGGTAAAGATTCCGAACATAAAAGTAAGATACAGTAAATTAGACGAACAATTGGCAGAGCATTTAAAGGCATCCCAAAATGCAGAAGGATGGTGGGTAACACCAGAAAATCAGGTAATAGTAACTCCACAAATTATGTTGGAACTTGCAAAAGAGGAACATGAGCAGACACACTGGGGTGTAGATGCTATGGTTACAAGTTTAAGAACATCTGTAATGTGTCTAGGATAGGAAAATATGAGTGGAAGTATTGAAAAGTTATTATTTCAAAACTTCCAAAGGGGGGAAATGTAACCGTAGGATAGGGGGCCGTAGATTGTAACCAAAGTAATAGGTAATGAAGCTAACTAACCATGGCAAGTGGCAAGATGACCGTGTCAAGATACAATGCTGCTATGTTTTTTTGTACAGTCCCTACCCAACCGGACAATAGGCCCGGGAATATCAATCTTATAAAGTAAGGACAGGTGCAGATGTACCTGCACAACAAGGGTACTGCGCATGCCTGCACGAAGGGGGTCATCCAGCGGACACAGGTGCAAGACCACTGACGACCACCAGAGACCCCTGAGGACCACCGACTCAAATCACTGAGCATGCGTGATGGGGAGGAGAATATGGAAATGAATCCTAGAAATGATTATCATAGAATCACCTTTTCTCGGGAAAATAATGAATATGTATGTTTTGATCCTACATATCCTGTGTGTTGGTGATCACCTGGCATGCACGTTGGGTGGAGCTATCCCCCGTGCATCCAGCGCTGCAATAAAGAATGCCTGCCTTTTAACACTACATTGGTGTTACGAGGTTTATTCCCGGATTTCGGTGACAGTTCTTCCTCTCATCATTGTGATATGTGTAAACTATTCTTAATCACCCTGTTTATTTTAAGTTTACTTGTGTGGGAACAAAGTTCGTGCCTCCCTTATCTCAGGGGGGCTCCCAAGGAGCCTGTGGACGGCCGTGCTTGGGGGGAGGCTCGCAAGGAGCCCCAGGCCGGCCACGCTTGATTGGGGTCCTCGCAAAAAGCTCCGGGCCGGCCGCACTTCATGGGGGGGCTGGCAAGGAGCCCCGGGCTGCAAGCACTCGGGGGGGGGAGGGGTTGCAAGGAGCCCGTGCACGGCCGCGCTTGGGGGAGGGGGGGCTCACAAGGAGCCCCGGGCCGGCCGCACTTGATGGGGGGCACAGAAGGAGCCCTGGGCCGGCAGCCCCTCGGGGGGCCTCACAAAGAGGCCCAGGCCAGCCGCGCTTTATGGGGGGGCTCGCAAAAAGCCCCGAGCCAGCAGCACTCAGGGGGGCTTGCAAAAAGCCCCGGGCCGGCCGTGCTTGATGGGTGGGACTCAAAAGGAGCCCGTGGACGGCTGCGCTTGCTGGGGGTTTGCAAGGAGCCCCGGGCCGGCCGCGCCTGGGGCGGGGGGGGGGGCTCGCAACCAGCCCTGGGCCGGCCCCACCTGGCAGGGGAGATTGAGAACTGAAAAAAATAAAAATCCCTGCGTGTTAAGCTAAAAAAAAAAAATTAAAAAAAAGTAAAAAATTAGGGACTCCTCAAAAAAAAATGGGTCCCAGAAACGAGAACAGTGATGTACTCCTCCAGGACCATTCGTTGAAGCATTCCCCCACTGCAGAGCTCCATCTTTCTGGGCGGCGAGATGATGTGCTCCTCCAGGACACTGTTGTAAATAATTCAAAAAATGTTGGGTGTTGTCCTGTTCCATAAAACACTAAAACGATACAGGATACCCAAAAACCAAAATGGTGATACTCTCCCAAGTAACAGAGCAGCGCTCCCAAACAGTCCCCAGGTATAGTGTTCCCCAAAACCCCTGCATTGGCAAGCTCCAAAACACTCAAGCGATGGAGGCCTCTGAAAAAGCCCCAGCATCCAGCACTCTTAAAAAGCACCAAGGTGAAGCGCTCCAAAATATCTCAGTCGTGAAGAGCTCTGAAAAAGGCTCATGGTGCAGAGCTCAAAAAAACCCACCCCAGGCTGGAGTGCTTTTAAAAAGCCCCAGGACAGAGCGCTGAAGAACAACCGGGAGATGGAGGGCTCAGTAAACTCAAGGGTGGAGGCCTCCTCTAGGGCTGCATTGTGTAGCACTCCAAAAAATGCTGGGTGGTGATGCACTCCAGTAAGAATGGGGCATTTTAGCCATCCAAAAAAAAGCCAGGGAAAACTCTCTAGAAAAGCCAAGTGATGAAGAGCTCTAAAACAGCTGGGCAGGGAAGTGGTCCTCCAGGGCCAGACAGTGACACACTTCAAAACCAGTGTGGGTGATCCTAGAAAACAGCAGTGGAATAGTTATTTTTATTCCTGTTCGGAGATTAGTAGCCAACAACTGTACAACATCCCTGTCTATCTCCTAGAGACAGGAATTCCTAGCAAGTCCTGTAAAAGTGCTTGAATGCATCCCAATTCATCATCTCCTAGGGGTTCCTGGGCAATTCCTCATCTCTCCCTCATTTTCCTGTGCCCAAGAACCACACTGCACGCTCCCACAACGGAAACGCTGCCTGCACTTACCCGGACTACACCTAATGGGTACACAAATGCCACACCTCTTCCCAGAGCCCTGCTATTGCACGGGGATTAGTCAACTCTGCGCCAACCGCTCTTCATGCTTCCCAGAGAGCTTTCATCCTTCACAGGGGAACAACCCACTCCTCTGCCTTTGAGGAAACCTGCCACTCACAGAAGGCCCTTTCTGGCCAAGATACAAGGTGGCCCCAAAACATTCCCCTTAGCCCCTTCAAATGGCCACCTGCAGAGCTCCCGTTTCACCCGGGAGCCACTTCTCTGCTCCTCTGGTCACTCTCACCTTGCCCTTGCTGTTCGCCTGCTACCCGAGAGACACACAAGCGGCACAAAGCCCACATCTGTGTCGAGGCACAAGACTCAGCTGAGCTCCCCAGGCTCAAGCTACAGGACACTCAGGCACCAGAGACTAGGTGGACAGACAAGAGGATTTGCACCGTGTCCCTACTTTCCATCTATAGGCTGAAGAGAACTTGATGGTATGTTTACTGCCTACACTTGGAAGAGTTCGGCTGAGCTTGTAGCATCTGTGAACAGGGCATGAACAAGAGAGTATGTATTTTACATGGAAACAAAAAAGCCTCACCTTGCCTAGCTGAGCCTTTCTTCCTTTCAATTTACACTATCTGTAGGTTGTTACATTATCTGTTCTACATACAGAACAAGGCCTGCATTGCTTGAGTGAGGCAATTTCTGTTCGGATATAAAACACACGCAGCTAGGACACCATCTAGATATATCTTTATATGCACAGAATATATACAGAAAACATGCAACAAGCATAAACAGAATATCTACGGATAGACAGAGATACATGTCAATATATGTCTTTCGAGTACATAGATACACACACACCCCCACACACGGTCTATACAGAACATCCACAGACACTATATGCTCCATCGCCAGGAAGAGAAGCCTCAGCTGATCTCATCTCCCTGAAGCTTTATTCCTCTCCCTATTCAGAAGATACATTATCTACACATAGAAAAGTATACAGGAAGCACAACCACGGTCTTATCTCCATAGATGCACTCTCTACACAGAGCACAGACATAGAACATACCAAATAGACACACAATCTGTCAGTTCCTACCCAAAACAGGCAGCCAGGTGAGAAGCGACGCTTTATCTTGACTATGGATGTCAAGGTCTGTATGTTGACTAGACACTGTCTCCACATGGAAGACAGACACTTTCAAGGCCATGGGAGGAAGGGCGTTTCTCTCTGTCTGTGGAGTGTGTGTTGCCCTGACTTGGAACACATGCACACGAATACACATACTTTACATGCAGACATACACAGAGAGAGAGGGAGGCAAGGCGTGGGGGGGGGGCTTTCTGTCTGTAAAGAGCTCATATATTGCTAGTACACAGAATATGTACCACCTGCATGTAGAGTAGATACAAAGAGATGAAGCAGGTCACCTCTGCTTACAGAAGATAGCCTCTTTCCACAGAAGCCTATCGAAGGCCCTTACAGGCATGCTGTTCTGTCTGTACACACAAGAGATCCTGAAGAGAGGGTTTGGTTTCTCTCTATAGAATACATTTGATAGGAGAGGAAGGCTTTTCAGTCTTTTCTTCAGAATACAGCCTATGCAGAATATATGCAGGGACGGTGATGAGAGGCTTTTCTGTCTGCGTAGAGACTGTACGGGATAAATGTAAGACCCATACATTGAAAAGCAGTGCCTCACCTACCTCAACATCTAGTATCTACCACCTGTGTACACACAACATGCCAGCAACAAGGGGAGGCTTTTCTGTCCCTCTGCAGACTACATACTGTCTTCCTCAAGACTACACACGGACAGGCCAAGCCAGGCTTGCTTTCTCAGTATGCAGCATATATCAGGATATACTCTGCCTATCAAAAAAGGGACAGCAAGGCTTTTCTCTCTGGATACAGACTATATCTTGTCTGTAGATAGACTGTATGCAGGCAAAGTATGTCCTTTCCCTCTAGTCATAGGCTAGATACCGCCAAGGCAGGGCTTTTTGGTCTGCTTATACAGCATACACTGGCTGTACAGAAAACAGAAAACACCACCACACAGACTAGAAAATGGTTCTATGGAGAATACACGTGGAGAGCACTGCACACTACTTTCCTGTCAGGACGCAGAACGTATTCTGGTTACACAGCAGAGACGGGCCACGTGAGGCACCCACCCACACGTGAAATCTGGGGACGCTAGGGAATGAAGGGGAGGGTCTGTCTGCACGTCAGGCACACTCTGCCTATAGAAGCACACAAACAGGGGAGGTGAGGCTTTACAGGTAGTAAGTACGGGGCTCTTCTGCCTGTATGTGGAATATAGGCTGTCTATAGAGCAGAGAGACATCGCTGTACTTAGAACATCTACTGCTCACCTGTACTACAGGCCCAGAGAGGCTAACCCAGTGAGAAAGGTCTGCAACCACATACGCCAGCACAGGCCTCTCAGACTCTGCAGGTGGGGGGGGGTGGGGGGGGGGGGCAGGAGACTTTGAGCAACATCCTCTCACACCCCACATGTGAAAGCAGAATGACTGGCCACCTGTCTCTACCCTCCGCTGGACTCCTTGTCCATAGACAAGGAAAAAAATGATCAAGGATGCAAAGGTCAAGGGCACGCTCGGCTGCAGCCACCATTCGGTTGTAGAATTTAAAAACCTGAGAGAGGCGAGCAAACCAGCAGAATCACAATGCTGGACTTGAGCAGAGCAGGCCGCTGCTTCCTGAAGAGTTGCTAGGCAGGAGCCAACAGGAGACTGGCCTGGAGGGCAAAGGGGCCCAGGGCGACTGGTTGAACTTCAAGAACAACAGCCCCCACCTCCCCAGACACCAGAAGGGTCCATGCCAACACACAGAGTTGGTCACAAGTAGCAGAAGGCAGCACTGATGCACAGGAGACTCCTGACCCAGTTCAAACGCAATAAAGTAAGAACGCACAAGGCGCAGGCAGAGATGGCATACCCAGGGGGAACTGAGAAACATTGGGCCAGCGGGCAGGGATGGATTTTGGAAAGCCACAGTATAGCTGGAGGCAAACTAGGAAGAGATGAAGGACAACAGGAAGGGCTTCTGGAAGCAGAAGGAAAGCTAAGGGAAATGCAAGCCGCTGCTCAACAGGAAGGGAGGGAACCTCCTAGCAAAGGACAGACAAAAAGCCAGAGAAGATGCTACTCTGGGCAGGAGCATGTGGGTGGGCTTGTGTGTGCGTGCTTTGGGGGGGTGTTTGCCTCACTTCTCACTCCTACTTCTCTCCCTCACAGGAGGGACACAGCCAGATACTTCGTGAGGGGCGCACTGGACGGACAAGGGGCAACAGACAATTTGCAGATTCTGACTCCAGACAAAGAAAGTCGCTCCCCACGAGGGTGCCCAAGCACTGGAACAAGTTGCCCAGGGATGATACCGAATCTCCATCCTTGGAGACAGCCTAAATGTGACTGGACACAGCCCAGAGCAACATGATCTGACTGGACCTGCTCTGAGCAGGAAATCAGACTAGATGGCATCGGGAGGACCCGCCCGACCTACCCCACTCTACGAATCCCCACAGATTTCTCATTTCATTCCAGTACTCTCCTAATTCATCACTGGCCACTGCTCATGTTGAGAGCTCTACAAAAGTGTTTGCGGAGCACAAGACTTGCTCCTAGGACATCAGATGAGTTGCTTGAGGCAGCAGCCCTTACCTTCCATCACTTGTACAGAGGTGAAGCACGGCAAGCCTAGGGCACGCTAAAGCCATTTCAGACAGGTAACAGAAACTAAGGCAGAGTTTAAAGGTTATGTCTTCCCATCGGAAGCCATCTTAGACCACGTGGGGGCAAGTAAAACAGTTCCTGAAAGCACAGGGCTGACAAACACATGAGAAGACACACAACAGCTCCTCTGGGGGAAAGTGGGCCATGTGCAGCTCAAGGTCCTCCCCCCGCCTTTCTCTCCCCCAGGGGGAAGAAGGAACCGCAACCAGCTAAACTTGCTGTCACCCTCACTGCGGGCACTCAATGAACTGCTCAGACTGTTGGGTAGTATCTGGTACAGACACACACCCCCCTTCTGGGCTAAAAAGAAAAGTCTTTTTTATGTATATATATATTATTGAAATCTATATACTGACATCAATATTTACAGACTTCTAAAATACCAGTACTTTTATAGAAATACCATTCATAAAAATATTCCCATTTAAATATAAATGTGGGCAGGACTACGACTCAAGCGGAGCGTGCCACATACAGCAAAGGCAAAGTATGTTTAGCCAGGGCAGCTATCTCAGGGCGACTCAGGTGCAATTTTGCTCTGCAAGGGTCCACAACAACTGCAAACCTTGCTCCTGGCCTCCCCACCGGGAACAAATGTTCGCTTTTCCCAAATGCAAGATGCTACCACAAGCACCAGATATGATACTGTCTTTACCAAGCAGAAAGGGAAATCCCTCCACCCTACCAAGTGAATTCAACTTGGGAAGGCAGAGAGGAAGGAACCAAGGAGATTGCCTTTCAGGAAGGCAATAAGCCTCGGGCAGAACAGGCTGATCTAAGAGCAGAGATGAGTTTTTATGAAATGAAGCCAAGTGGAAAGTATTTTAGCCTTGGCCACTTCCCACTTTCTAGCAAGAAGTAATGCATTTCAAAGCAAAGGCTATTCCAGAATCCTCTGAGCTGCTGCTGCTGCCGCTAAATGTCCCCATTTCCTGTGGCTGGGTGCAAACAGACCTGTCAGACAGACAGACAGGAGGTGTCAAGTACCGGTACTTGGAGGGTATGCAGACGGGAATAGCTCGGAGAAGGGAGAACAGGCTACACTTGGCTTTCAGTCGGTTCAAAGCATCCCGCACCATCACTGAGCGTGAGCACGAGCTACCACTACACTAGCCTGTGAAATCTGGACTCGGTGTCAGCTAAGAGGGGCATTCGTTTCTACCAAGTTTTGCTTCCATTCAACTGCTCACCTTCAGAATACTTTCTCTTTGCAATTTAGTTTCTTACCAGACAGCTTGAAAGTCATCTAAGAGCAGGTCCCCGCTGCGTATCACAGAGAAGCCAGCTTGGTGACCAGTCTGCTCTAGTCTCCTCATCTTAGTTTCAAGCTCATCAGAAGATGCTGCAAGAGACAAGCAGCATTACTACACTGCAATATAGATGAAAAGTAATGCAGAGACACTCATTTCTGGGCTGCCAAACAGCAGAATGCAGCGCATTCTGCAAATGGCTACGTGGCAGGGAAAGCAATGTGCAAGCCAGCGCACTCTAGACTAGACCCCACAAGACTTTCACAAGCATGAGGGCAGGGGGGCCTCTCCGAAAGCCAGTCCCCTCCTCCCCCTGGGAGCAGCAGGGATGGAAGAGCAACAGGCACCCTCACCAGGAGGTGGGAGGCGGGGGCAGGAGGGCTGTAATAGTCTTTGGTGAGGTGGAAACCGGCAGCACCTGAGGTCCCCAGCCTCCACCTCCAGTCCTCAGCCTCCAAACTGCTGGCACCTCAGCCTTCGTGCCTGTCGCAGCGCTGGGTCCTCACGGCAGGGCCGGGCACAGGCTCCGGACCTCTAGGCAGGCTGCCCGCCGCCTGCTCCCTGGAGGAAAGCGGCCTTTGCCCCTCGCCAATACCTCAGGACCAGGTGCCCGCTCCCCCGGCTGTCCTCCCCGAAAACGCCCCCCCCCCCCCCCTCCGGGCAGCACCGCTCCGGCCCGCTGGCAGCTCCACGTGCAGCGCCCCGCTGCCTTCAACGCCCCCCCCCCCCGCCTCACACCTCACGCCGGCCGTTCCCGCCCGAGCCTTCCCAAAGCTGCGCGAGCACCCGCTGCCAGGGGGGAGGCAGTGCCCGCCTGCGGCTCTGGCGGCAGCAGGCAGAGGGGGGAGAAAGTGACGTGCAGAAAATCGGACTCCACAACTGGGAAAGTTGTAAAGTAGGTATGTTTATTCAGCACTGGGCAGCACGGGGGTCATCCCACCAAAATCGTGTGCGCGATGTCGTTATTTTGTTTTAGTTTTATACAGTGTAGTGATTACATATTCATAAGATTACATAACATGCCTATACATATTCATGACCTGTCCCCGCTTTGTATTAAAATTAGTCCCAAAGAGTTATTTCCATTACTCCTCCTCCCGGCACTTGCGCAGTGCCTCCTGGTGGTGGTCGTGGGGGGTCCTAAAGATGAAGGCTGATGGCTCTTCTTCATCACCGCAAGTAACCTCTTGTTCTTGCACAGACTCAGTTACTCCTTGATTCTTGTCCAAACCGCAAGGTTGGTTTCAGCCGGTCTCTTGAGACAGACTTCTAGTTGTTATCAGGAATCATCCTTGACAAGGTCCACAGAGCTTCTTGCTTCGCTTGATTTGTGTAAGCCCTCACACCACAAATTCCGTTCATTTGACCCCTTCATGCTATACAATTGCAAGCTAGCCAGTAGAAACGAAAGTCACAGTTCCCCGTCTCAAACGCGGCGCCCAAACCAGAGCCGGCCCTGCAGAGTCCATAGCCACAGCACGTCATTCATCTGGGTAGCGACAACGTAGTGAGGTCATTCAGGAATGACAATTTACTGACAGCATAGCTCAGACTTTTTTTTTTTTTTTTTTTTTTTTTTTTTGGTGCTTCCTCCCTTACAACCATTTCCCTGGTAATTAGCCTTAGATGATTTCTCAGAACACAGAGCACATTCTCTACAGGCAACTTGTAACCCTTCTGGTAGCAGTTAGACTAAAGACGTTAAACACTAAACATGTCCAGTGTCATGGAGATGGTGCCCTTCCTTTCTTGGCTGGTGGAGTTTAAATATACTTGCATGGAAATTAATCCTGCTGTGCTTAAGAGTGCAGTCATGCCAAAGAGCACAAAATAAAGGTTAATGGAGCCCTGTCTGGCTGTGCAACCTCGCACGGCTCGCTATGACTGCCTCAGATGTGAACTTGCTGAGCCCAACCCTTTACAAGCTTTGCCCTCAAGAGAACTAAGCGAGCCAGGCAAGAAGAGAGGGGGGAAAAAACCCTAGGAAATATGAACAGCACTTTAATTAACAATTGCCCTTCTTTCCCCTGTGCACGGAACATCCATTCTTCCCTGCTCCTTACTTAGTAAGAGGAGTTGAATTTGACACGCTGAATTTCACTTCCACGTGGAAGTTTTACACGTTTACAAGAGAAGCACTTTGCCATCCGTAGTCACGCTTGGCTGACAGCCTGCCTGGAGCTGTACAGGATCCACCATTCGGGTAAGGAAGGCACTCTTGTGAAAGGCACAGCTACAAAAGAAAGCCTTCAAGAGTTAGACTGCAAATAAGAAGGGCTTTAGAGATGCACACGGCCCAGCTTGCTTCATTATCAAATCTTGATAATTTTAATTCTAATCATTTAGTTATAATGTTTTTAATTTTAATAACTAAGACCTCAGATGCAGTTTTAACTGTATTCCCGCCCAGCTTCAAGAGAACACGTGCAAAATATTTGTTCTCTCAGCAAGAAAATCACTGGTCCAAAGAAAGATTTATTAAAAAAAAAAAAAAGACAGCCATGCTCGCAATATTTGCTTTAGAGCATCCTAAGACTGTAAAATTCTATGTTACCTCAGGATTTCCTATCAAAAGAAAAATAAGAATAAAAAGTTAAGTATGAAATCTTGAAATCTAAATCTATACCATTAAAACATGAATCATTTCTGTACACACATTTTGCTATGGGGACAGGAGAAAAGTTATAGAAATAATTTACTGCAGTAGCCATTTGAGATGCTGAGAAACACTTCAGTAACACCTACTATATTCCCTGTTTTCATTGCAATACTCCAGCTCTGAATGAGGGAAGTAGAATACAGCGATCCAGTAATACCACACTAGACCATGTATAATTCTCAATAAAACTCACTAAACTCGGGAAAAAGTGCACTTGCCGTGCAGCATTTTTGTCACTATGTAAGATACAAGAGCATAAAACCACATCAACCGTGTCTCACTTCAGCTGAAAACCATTTGACAAAGTGTGTGCAAGTTTGCAGTGGCCCAGCAACCTTATCACAGACAAGGGCAAGACCTCCAGCTTAAGAAAAGCAAGAGCGCAGTGTAATGCATAGCAAGCTGCAAATCCAGTGGTTTTCACTTACGGTAGCTGAAAGCATTTTAGTCCCTTCTTTTTATCCATCGATGGGTTGCGGTTGGCTTCCCCCCCATTTTGAGCTATATTCAACAACTTGAGACAGAAGCAGGGACAACTAACAGACCAAAACCAAGGTGAAGGGGACCCTGTATCCTCCCCTTGCCAGGCAGAAGGCAGTAGCCTCAAAGGGAGGAGTGAATAGAAGCAAGTCCCCACTCGGCATGGCAGGCGAACCTTCTCCTCCTTGCCCACCTCGCCTTGCCACGTACCCCTGCACAACAGGTACGAGGCTCTGGCTGTGGAAGGCCACTCAAGGGAGGATATGGATGATAGTCAAGCTATGCCAGAGGTAGCACCTAGGCCAGAAAGGCCTGCACCTCGTGTCGTGACCACCCCCATGAAGAAGAAAAGGCGGGTTATAGCTGTAGGGGACTCCCTTCTGAGGGGTACAGAGTGCCCAATATGGAGGGCAGACCCTCCCCTCAGAGAAGGCTGCTGCCTCCCAGGGGCCCGTGTTAAGGACATTACGAGGAAACTCCCCAGCCTGCTACGGCCCTCTGACTGTTACCCGCTGCTGCTCCTCCACGTGGGTGGGGATGAAGCAGAGACACGCAATGCAAAAGTGATCAAAAGGGACTTCAGACTCTTGGGATGGTCACGGAAGGATTTGGGAGCACAGGTAATATTCTCCTCCCTCCTTCCAGTTGAGGGCAGCAACGCTGGGAGGAACAGGCGGACACAGTCCATAAACGCATCGCTCTGTGGCTGGTGTCAATGCCACAACTTTGAGTTCTTTGACAATGGGATGGCCTATACAGCACCAGGCTTGATGAACTCTGATAGGATTCACCTCTCTCAAAGAGGGAAGAGGATCTCTGCCCAGGAACTAGCGGGGCTCATCGACAGAGCTTTAAACTAGGCTCGAAGGGGAAGGGGGATAACATCAGGCTTGCCTGCGACATGTTGTGGGACAACGTGCCCAATGTGTTGAAGGGACGGGGCACTGGTGAGGGCCCTCAGCCTATTGCTCAGAGACGTGCTGGACACACTGCAGCACGCTCGAAGCCTAGAGGAGATGAGCCAGGGGCTCCAGACACAACGGGAACCAACAGGGAGACACTGGGAGAATACATCAAAAGAATTCCAGCCGCTCCAGCCAGTAAGTCAGCCTCATTGGGCACACAACTGAAACACCTCTACGCAAACGCACGTAGCATGGGGAATAAACAAGAGGAGCTGGAGACGTGTGCGCGCCTGCAAGGCTATGACCTTATTGGCATTACAGAGACATGGTGGGATAGCTCCTATGACTGGAGTGTTGGAATGGAAGGATACAGGCTCTTTAGGAAGGACAGGCAGGGCAGATGAGGAGGGGGTGTTGCCCTCTATGTCAATGACCAGCCGGAATGCATGGAGCTCCACCTGGGGATGGATGAGGAGCTGACCTAGAGCTTACGGGTCAGGATTAAAGGGAGGGCTGAGGCAGGGGGCATCATAGCGGGGGTCTGCTACAGGCCACCTGACCAGGGAGACTGAGCAGATGAGGCCATCTACAGGCAGATAGGAGCAGCCTCACGTTCACAAGCCCTGGTCCTTAAGAATAATTAGAACTCACTGGAGAAAAACATGTAGTGTTCCATTGAATCCCCTCGTAGAAAAGCCTTCAAGCTTTCACAGTTTTATAAGATGGCTATTCCCCCCACTTGGCGTTAATGAATTAAAAAAAGGCTACAGTAAATATCTCGGCCACAATAAAAAAGCTCAAAAACTTGATGATGGATGCCCTTCAGGGACTCCAGACAGGAGTATCATCCTTAAGCAAGGTAACATTACAAAACCGCATGGCCCTGGACCTTCTGACTGCGAAAGACGGGGGAGTGTGCATACTAATAAATCAAACCTGCTGTTCCTATACTGACCAGGAGAAACGAGTTGAGACAGACTTAGAAGCTATCTGGGAGCAGACTAGAATTCTCCATGAAGTGACTAAAGATGATACTTCATGGGAATGCTCTGAGTTATGGAACAAGTTAACATCTTGGTTGCCAAATTTATCATGGTTAAGGCAATTGTTTGTTATGACAATTATGATTATAATTCTGGCTCTGGTAGTATTGTATGTGACAATTCGGTGCGCTTTATGGTGTTGTCAGAACATGGGTGATTCTTATAGTGAGTGGAAGAAAAATCAATTACCGAGAAAGCTAGAATCCAATAAATACTTTGAAAAGATGTTAGATAAGGAACAGCTATATTAAAAACAGAGCATTAAATTAAGGGCAGTAAAAGAATTTACTGATTTTCTAGAAAAGGGGGGAATGAGACGGGGAACTGGGAACTGGGAATTTCGTTTCTACTGGCTAGCTTGTGATTGTATAGCACGAAGGGGTTAAACGAACAGAATTTGTGGTGTGAGGGCTTACACAAATCAAGCGAAGCAAGAGGCTCCGTGGACCTTGTCAAGGATGATTCCTGATAACAACCAGAAGTCTCTCTCAAGAGACCGGCTGAAACCAACCTTGCGGTTTGGACAAGAATCAAGGAGTAACTGAGTCTGTGCAAGAACAAGAGGTTACTTGCGGTGATGAAGAAGAGCCATCAGTCTTCATCTTTAGGACCCCCCACGACCACCACCAGGAGGCACTGCGCAAGTGCCGGGAGGAGGAGTTATGGAAATAACTCTTTGAGACTAATTTTAATACGAAGCGGGGACAGCTCATGCATATGTATAAGCATATTGAGAAACCCCATGACTATGAAACCACAGTGTTGTATAAATTTAAGGCAAGTTGCCGCTCCGGGCCCGCACGATTGTGGTGGGGCGACCCCCAGCGCTGAATAAACATACCTACTTTACAACTTTCCCAGTTGTGGAGTCTGCTTTCCGCATGTCACAAGCCCTGGTCCTTATGGTGGACTTCACCATAAAAAAATAGCAGCAAAGCAATGAAAGACAACGTAAAGTCAACGTCCTCTTGGACTTGCAATACATGTTCCCCTCGTTCAGGCTGCAATCCAGATCTCGAACACACTGACTGATCCTCCTCCCACAGTTATCCAATGCTGCTCTAAGGTTTTAACTTCGTCCAACTTTGCCACAGCCAACTGGGCAATGCAGCAGGGATATAGGGAACCAAAGAGCAGGGCTGTGGGCACTGGCAGGGGAGTTATGTTCAACTAGTATCCTACCAAAAACCTCCTCTCGTAAGGAAACGCGACGGGCAAAGGCAGGCGCGTCCACCTGTATTGCTCGGTGGGTGTCCATCAGCTGCTGGTAAGCTTTGTGCTGAAATGGTGATTCCGGAAAGAGAGACTCGCCTTGTTGAATGTGCAGCTCTTTGAGGAAAACTCTGTGGTGTGGCCAAAGAGGATTTTAGGTACTCTTGCAAAATTGTTCCATCCCCAGGCCCTCACACGAGCACACAGCTGCTCTGCGTTGATGCCCAGCTGGGTGAAGGCTAATTGTAAAAACGCGGGATTTCTGCCGAGAGCGCCACGCAGCCCGACTGCCCTGGCAGCTGCTCTCCTGCTTGCTAAGGCAAGCGTGTTGCCTGGTGAGAGGCAGCTGTCAGTTTTCCACTCCTGCTTCTGGAGTGTTTCCTCTTGGGACCACCCAAAGACTGGACTACACAGGACTCGTGGCATCAGTGTTCCTGATGTCACTCTGCCTCTGTCCCCTGTAAGTAAGTGGGAAGGGGGGATGAGAACCGAGTCGTTTGGAGAAGAAAAGCTCCTGCGCACCCTGCAGCAGAGCTGGTCGCCTGTGGGGGGGAGCAGCTGGCTCCCAGCTGCCCTCCCGGCGCTTCCCCCTGGGCCGTGGGTGCTGAATCACTGCCGGGGGGGCCTACACGTTTTCCTCCCAGATGCTGCGGATGCAGACACCGCGTCTGCGCCACAGCCATCCTCCTCTCCCCACCAGCCCCGTCACGAGCGGCGGCGCGGTCTTCTGCCGAAAGAGGAGGAGCGAGAGCTGCGCGGCAGTGCTTCACCTCACCGCCCGCACTGACGGTCCCTCAGGGCGTCCCCTCCCGTCACGGTGATAACCGCGCTTAGTGGTGAAGCGGTCCCGTGGGGGCAGGCGAAGATTCGCCCCGCGAGTGTGCACGCACGGTCCGGACCAGGTGCTTGCACAGAAGGTGCTCCGGTGCCGAGGCAGGCGGCAGCGGGGGGCATCGCTCTGCCCCGCCGACCCGCTCCCAGGGCGGGCTCAGCGCGGGAGAGCCGCCCCCGCGGAGGGGCCCCGCCGAGGAGGGCCGGTCCCGCCAGGCCCCCCGGCCCGCGCTGAGGGCGGCGGGGCGAGCCGGGATGGCGCCGGGGGGCGGGCGGTACTTCTGCACGGTGGGCGGCGGGCTGGAGCCCTTCCTGGCACGGGAGGTGCGGGCGCGGCTCGGCGCCACGGAGGTGAGGGGGGAGCCGGCACCGGTGTCCACCCGGGGCGGGGCGGTCCGGGGCGGCGGGACCGGCGGCCTCGTTCGCTTCGCGCCCCGGAGCCGGGCGGCCGCGGCATGGGCTGTGCCGCCGCCGGCGTGGGGCCCCACGGGTCTGGTCTTGGTGTGGGTCAGAAGGGACCTCGAAAGGCCGCCTGGTCCAGCCCCTGCTGTCTCCAAATAGGGGATAATAAACTCTCCAACACTCCGTTTTAGTATTAGAAAGCAGGCATTGCTTTATTCGGTGCCGGGTGCACGGGGGATAGCCTCGCCTGTCGTGCATACCCTAAACCAAACGTTCATCCTTTATATACCTTAAGACCTGAATATTCAGACATTTTCCGAAAAGTCTCCACCTCTCCGCCTATCTACTGCATTTAGATAATGCTGGCGTTGCAAAACTACACTCCGCGTGCACAGGGGTCTCGGGTGGTCGTTTGGGGAGTTAGCCCCCCACTCCTTTGTCCCTGGTATGGTCACAAGCCTTTGAGGACAGTTTCTTCTCCTTGGATGTTTCCCAACTCTGTTGTCCGGCCAAGCTGTTCTTCCTGATCAATGCTGTTTGGGCAATCCTGCCAGGATGTTTCTGTTCTCAAGGGTAGGATATCTTCTCCGTACACATTAATTACTCATAGGCCTTGTTAAATTCAAAGCTAATCATTGTTTGGTCAAAGAATTTCTCAACACTGCCGTGGGCAGGGACCTCTGAGATTTCAGGCCGCGTCCCCTCGCCACCCCCGCCCGGTGAGCTGAGGTCTGCGCTGCCTCCTCCGTGCCAAGGAGGAGCGCTGATGCTGTGAGAGCTGAGGCCTTCTGTAAAAGCTTTGAGTTCATCTACTGGCTCTGGTTTTCCCAGGCTGTGCGTTAAGTCCGGCTTTGTTGAGCCTCAAGTGGGGGTCTTGTTCTTGTCCATTTTTTTTCTCTGAAACCATTCAAGTGCTGAGGACTGGGACTCCTTAGCGGCGCTTGGGTTTGAGGGTTGGTTTTTTTCAAAAAGGGAGATGTGTGTGAATAGCGGAGAGGTAGTGTACAGGGACTAATCTTCTCCTGCTTAGAGTAAATGGTTTTATAGCTAAAAATATCCATTCCATGTTAGAAAACTTGGTTACCTTAAAGATTCAAGCTCTCGCTGATGGATTCCTGGCTGACAAAATCCCCTCCCAGCTTGCTTAAATATTAAACCCTCTTTAAAGTGGCCTTCAGATTTCCTAGTGTGATTTCTCCCAATTAGTCGTAATTGCCTAAAGCGTGTATTTTTGTTCTTAAAAACTCAGATACGGAACCCTTTTGTGTGTCTGGTTTAAATGAGTTGAAGCTATTGTTGTTTCAGGCTGAGGGTTTCTACTGTTATTTTTCCCCCTTTCAGAGGAAGGTGAACTTGCACATCTCGCCCTCCAGGAGCGAGGATGCCGTGTCCAGGTTCAAGCCGATGCTCTCCTCACAGCTTGCGTCCTAGAGTTGAGCATGGAGGGGCATCACCCTGTGAACGTTTGGTGTGTTGTAGCAGTGGGTGCTGTGAGGTCTGGAAGGCGACCAGCGCTGTGAGGGCTGGTGGGTGGCGGTGGGGTGGAAGCGGCTGTTGGGGGGTTTGTCATTTGCATAGCCCCCCCCCCCCCCCCCCCCCCCCGCTTCAGAATGTCTGGGTCCCTGCGGCAGTTTTTGAAGAGTTCCTCCCAGCTGGGTCGACAGACCCAGTGCAGCCGGTAGATGCCATTGGAGCTCCTGTCTGGCATCAATCCCTCGGTATTTGGAGTCAGAAGAGGTGAAATTTGAACCTACAGGTCTTCCCCGATGACCTTCAGGAGCTGTGGGCTGCGGATGGCGACTGGCTCTCTTTTTCTGACCCCGTGACCGGTCCCATTGCTCACGGGAAGTGGAACGGCTTGAACAGGTGAATCTGCCATTTCCCTTCTTCTGGGGGTTACGGGAGCTGTTTTGGAGGTGAGGGAGACACAAAGTCATGGTCTCGAGTCAAATTGGATAGAGCAGAGGTGGACAGTAATTTATCTGACCTCAGTTGTGTATCTGTAACGTGGTTGTAATCGTCTGCGCCTGCCCAAGTGGACTGAGGTCCTGTTTTGTTTTAAAGGAGATATAACGAAGAAAATCAGTGAATCTAGTGCGCGGTCTTTCTGACCAACTCTATAAGCATTTACTGTAGGATGAGATGAACAGGACCTTGAACTCACCTGTTACACTGACTAACTCTCCATTGCCTACAGATGGGACCAAGGTTGGCTTGGACAAGGGTGTCTGCATTAGAGACATCCATGTTTAGTCAGACGAATCGCACTTCAGTCTCTTGTGTTCCTCATCAGGTCTCTGACAACTGCTGTTAGACCTTCTTGAGACCAAGCGCAGTCTCTGTGTCCTGTGTTTATCTCTTGTTTTGTTTTTTTTGTTTGGTTTAGTTTTGTTTAACGGAAAGAAAAGTCAGTCTTAGACATTCAGTTGTGGAAGAAAGTTTGTGTTTGAAGATCACACTTGGATCTTCAGGTGGGTCTAATTAGATGCCTTTTCCTCTTCTGTTCACCCCTGATAAGCTTAGGCACTCTCCGTTTGTCCTGTTTCTGAGGACCGCTGCCCAAGGCACCTAGCATTGCAGAGGGAGATTCTGTATCTCGTTTTGCACCATGAATTCTGTGTCAGGAGAGCGGAGTATTATTAGGACATCAGCTGATTACATTGCATTGAAGTGAAAAAGGTGCTCTATAACTTCTGAGAGATAATATTGGGTATGATCAGAATTTAGGTGCTTTGAGCAAAAGATGCTTAAAAAGTTAGGGAAAAATGATTAGCATAGCGCTATTTTTTTTTTTTTTTTAGTTTGGATTTTTGTATATTTTAGATTTAAAGTTTTAATTTAAACAAATGTAGTGGAATTGATGTGGGAAACATGTTCAAATAGCCAAGTATTTCTTTCAACGGAGAATAAGCGAAGTAGCAGCTACAAAAGAGTTTCGGCTTTCAAGTGTTTTGTGTTTTTGAACCCAAATCTATAAGCTCCTGTTAAATGAAAGGGGCCTACAAAAGCAATCTTTTAATTCTGTGTCACAAATTTTATGACCCACGCCCTTCTAAAAATGATTGTCAGTATTGCTTAGTAGAGACGTAGGCAATTAGTGGTTGGCCTCTCAGGAGATGTATCTCCTTTTGTTCAGAAGATTCTCGGGCTGCAGCAAGCGGCCAGGCGTCAGAGCACAAATGGAGGATCCCAAAAAGAAGTCAGCAAGTTAAAAAGGAGGAATGGGCAAGTAAAAGGCAAAAGCCTGAATCCCATCTGTCCTAAATAATGACCTGCTCAGCTCTGGGCTGGTGGCACAGCCCACCTGCAGTGCAGGGTCTCGGGCACAAGTCTTCTGCAGTTCGGTCATTCTCTCCTTCCTCACAAGGGGAAAAAAAAAAAAAAAAAAAGAGAAAGAAATAACAGGAGCTACACATTACTTAGTTCAGTAAATGGAAAAGAAACTTAGATTTAGCTCTTTTTGCCTCTTCTGGAGGATGGCCTTGAGCACAAAGGAGAAGAGTGCCCTAATAGCAGGCTGCTGGGCAGGCAGCGGGGAGGCAGGGAGTCTGCTCCCAGGGAAGCTGTTCCGCTTGGTCTGATTCGGGAACTGGTTTATTGGGGGTTTGAAGGCGAGTTCCCAGCACACACCCCATAACTGCTTTCTCTCTCTCTCTGGCCCGTTCATTGTCCTGATACTGCTGCAGGCTTACAGCAAATGGGGAGCCCACTGTTACAGGGAGATTCTCACCTTGGGATGCCTGCAACCTTGAGCTTAGCCTTGCGCTTGGTCCATGAGAGAGCCACGGCTCTAACTGCAAACCTGAGTGAGTGAGGGATGCGGAGATGGGACTTTTGCAGGGAGCGCCTGGGCTGCTGGACAGGCTGCGAGCCGTGCCAGCCAAGTCACCTTTTAGCTCCAAGTGATTTTTCATGAAATAACACGCATGGCAGCCAGAATCCTGTGGTGTTACTGCTACGTGGTTTTCTTTACAGGTTTCCAGCTGTGTTCCTCCTCCCCGTGATAAACAGTGCTGCCAGTATTTCCTTCTATCTTAGAATACACAAAATGCATTCCCTTCATAAACAGTGCCCTGTAATGCTGCTATCATTATTGTTGACCTTTTTTGGAATTCCTCCAGCTTATGAATGCCTTTCTGATGAGAATCCTGGGATTTGAAGGGTTTTCTGAGCAATGTTTCCTCAAGAATCAATAGATGGTTTCCTTTTCTGTTTTCCTTTACATCCCCTGTTTCCTCATCTCTGACATCTTAGGATGTTCAAAGTGGAGCTATGCAAAGAACTGATTTGGGGGTTTGCTGCAGAGGGGTCCGAGGCGAGGGTCTCATGTATAGTAATAGTAAATCAAACGAGTAGTAAGCCAAAGGCCAGGGGCTGGAACCAAACCCACAGTCAGCTATGGGCTTGTCACTGTGAATCGAGTACGTTTCCCCCGGGAGACTTTGCCCTTGAAAGGGGTCATTTCTAAGGGTGTTATCTGAAGAAAACCCCGAAATGCTAAAGCAGACTTCAACGTTTCTTTGCCACTTCTTTTCCTGATGTTTGTCAGTGCACGTGAGCAGTGTGGGGTTTTTTTCCTTGTTTGCTTGTGCTGTACAAAACCAATCTTGCTAGAAGAAGCCGATGTTAAAAGGAAAAGAAGCAGCATTAGTGTTTCTGGGAAATACACTGCTTATGCTGTTAAGGGTTGGAACTGGAGATGTAGCTGTGAGTTAAAGGTTTTAAGAGAAATGAAGCTAAATCCGAACCCGTCTAATCCTCAGACAGGTTGCTAAGAGTTGCCGAATGGTAAGGATGGTTGCTGGAAGTGTCGTCCTCTTTAAGGCTGTGAAGACGTGCTCCGACGAGGCCTTTTCCCAGCCCAGGGTGCTCAGGGGTGCAAGACATGCACATCACCACCAGCTCTGCGAAGTTTAAGAGAGGTTGTGTGCCTGAAGGTTCCTCTGCCCCGGTGGGGATGATGGTAGCTGCAGCTGCATCCCCCCCTCGTGGAAAAGACAGCAAAAATGGGGTTCGTGGTAAGTCTGCAGCTGCCGACGGGAGTGTCTGTGCCTGGGACGGTGCCCGGAAATTCTCAGGTGAGAGATGCTCCCCCCCCAACCAGCTGTGTAAAGGGTGTTGGAACGTTATTTCCATCCCCTCGGATAAAGTCATCGTACACTATTGTGGCTCTGCAGTGTGAGACCTGGCTCTGGCTTGGGGCATTTGCCATTTGAGTGACAGACTGGGAAAAACCCACCCTAAAGTTAGGATGCTTTCCAGATGATGAGACTTTCTCAGTACATCTACCTACTACTGGCCTTAGCAAAATGAGAGCAGTTGTCCTTATATATGCCAGAGCTTGGGAAATAAAGCTGTGATCCGTAGAAAGTCAGTACTTGGATAGATGGCTTAACAGCCGAGAAGCACTTGAGCACCATGCGTGACTACTGGATTATTTTAAGGCTATTGCAACTGCCTCGCTATGCTTGCATGTCCCACGACAACCTGCCTATGTCTGTACGTATACACATGTACATAGACCCTGTTAGCCTATGCACATTTGTAGATATAGTCCCATAAGTGTCCATCATCTCAGAAACCAAAAGAGAAGCAGCTTTCCTCCCGGCGCGTCGTGTTTTCCTGTGGTTTAAAGCAAGCGAAATCTACAGTTACAAGTGTGTGCTCCTAATCACTGTGCTCCTGAAGGAGCCACGTGAGCAGCCTCCTTCACGTACTGATGGCTGTGAGAAAGCAAACAGGTTGTCACAGCAAACGTTCCCAGCCACGTCCTAAAACGGCTTCTGTAGCGTCAGGGTTTTGTGTCCCAATGTTTCTCCGGCTCTTGCCGGAGTTCTGAAGAACTGTTGAAAATCTGGAACAAACCCAGCACTTGTCCTCAGGGATGTTTGAAAATTCATGCAACGCCTAAAATTCAGACAGGACAGACACAGGAAGGATGCTTGTGATTCATTGTGATTTTGAAAACTGTTATTTTGAGTTGTAATTTCCATCATGTTTTTACTGGCCCCTTTTCCTTTCCAGGGAGCAAAGCTGATTTTAGCTCTTGAAGCAGCATGGCCACTATTTCAGCACCTGAAGTCCATATGTCTGCTGCTGGAAGCAAAAGATTGCCATGTTGTCACAAACCACAGTCCTGCGCTTCATTGTCAAATAGTTCTGAAATCACCCAAACTGCAGCGCTGTGGTGAAGGTTTGCAGCAGCCACCCAACCATCTCTTCCTTATGAACTGTTCCATTTTCAGAGACGGGAGGAAAGCAAGTCAGACAAATTTTGAGCAGAGATTTTGCTTCATAATTCTGCGGTATTTAAAGGTTTATGTTCAAGGCTTCTCTTTTGCTGGCTGGATTTGCCTTTTTCTGTATGTTTTTTAACCCAGCCCTTTCATTACAGTTTAGAAGAACAACTTCCATGAGAGGATGAAGGTAGCAGTGCAAACCTCCACGCATGGGCATCTTTCTTAATAAAGAGTGGGAAAGGAAAAAAAATACGCTTTTATCTGTTTTGGTTCCCCTCCAGCCATGGCCCTTATGGTGGCAATAATGGATCCTTATCCCACAAGTCCAGAGCCAGCCCACCTGCTTCCTGTGAAAAGGACCCTTTGTCACCACTGTGCAAAAACCAGCTGCGTCCTGCTGCCACCCGTCAGAATTACGGGGCTGCTTCAGCCAGCAGCAGCAGCAACTCGGGCTCACGCAAAGGAAGCAACAGCAGCCCGGTGATGAGGCCAGTCTTTACTCCAGCATCCCGGTGTTCAGCGCACTGGCTTACCTTCTCTGCGCTGTAATGTGGCGTCAGCTGCCTGGGTTGCCGAGCAGGTCATCTTGCTCCTCAGCATAGGTGTGACTCCGCCTGATGGGGGCTCGACAGTCAGCGGGGTGCTCCATCCCGTGTAAAAGCACTGTTGTTTCAGCACTGTAAAATTCAAGGTTACTCTTAGTCAAAGCCCTCTCTAGTTGGTTTTCACTCCAAGGCAGGCTCCATCATGTGGTTTCATGCCATCAGTTCCCATGTGGATTTCCCGGTTCTTTCCCAGAAGGGAAAATATTAGACACTTGGGTGACAATTCACCCTGCCCAGCCTTAGGCACCTCCCTGTGCAGTTTCCTGTATGAGAAAGAGAAGGGATACCTGCCAGAGCATGCAACACATATTGCAGAGAAGAAATTGCCATCGCGCTGCTGGCCTTTCCCTCTCTCTCTCTCTCTCAGGCAACTCAACAGCCCAGCATGTCAGATAGACACCTAAAGCTAGGTGGGATGAATCTCAGTTTCCGGATGCACAGCTTCATAAGTCACGTGTGGAGCCTTTCACAGTTGAGTCTTTCACTGACCAGTCAGCAGAAGTGTTACAACACTTGTGTGTTGCTGCAGGGAATCAGAAATAGAAGAGCTCAAAGCTCAGCCGAGACGGATGAAGGAAGACTGGATTGAAGAAGAGCGTAATCGTGTGGAGGCGGAGCTGGCCACCTTGGAAGCGAGCAGGAAATTGAAGAAGTCAAGCAGGTCATTGAAAGCATGAAAAACAGCTTGGCTGAGAAAGAAAAATTCAGAAATACTTCATGGACATCAGCAATGAAACCAATAAACTGGAATCTTTGCTGCAGAGTAGGGAGATGGCTCAGAACAGCTCTGTGAGAGATGAGCGGTGCCTGGAGTACACGTGTGACTCGGAGGGGAAGCTGTTAGCATTGTGTGCCACGATGCCAGACAGCCTCCTCTTAGAGGACCAGGCTGTGGAGGAAGTGGCAGATAGTGGGCTGCTTCTTAATGAGGACACAGCTAATGGGACTGATTCATCTGAAAAGAGGCTGACCACCACAAGCTCTGAGTTGAGTGATGCAGCTCCCTCCAGTTCTGCTGTGAATCAAGAGATGCTTGAAAATGTTCTGGGGGAAAAACTAGCTGCTTCCCAGGAGGAGAAAAATCAGCAGCAGGATGGTGGAACAGGCCATCCAGACTGATGTGGGGCCATACAGCCTGGATGTGGAGCAGCTGGCTCAGAACCTCTTCGGAGCTCCAGATGCCTGTCCTCTAAGCCCACGTTCTCCGCTGAAGGCATTGGGTGGAAGTTCTCTCAGAAGCTTCAGTGATTCTGGTATCATAGTGGACTTAACTCCAAGTGATCCAAACTCTGCCATCCTTTTGTCTGCTGTGGAGCACAGAGTTGATGAAAAGCATTTTGTGAAAGAGCTTGATTTTGCAGAAGGTCATGGTGATGAAGCTCCGATAGGAATAAAGAGGAGCTACTGGAGCAGCAGTCTCCCCTGAGATCTTCTGGCTGTAGCAGTCCCTGTTGTACCAACTCTCATGTGGGATTTCAGTTCTCGGAGAGAAGGAACAAATCCCCTTTACAGAGCATGGCTTTGTGGCTGTGGCCTGGTGGCCCTGTACTCTTTACGCCGTACACTGTTCAATATGGAAACCTAAAGTGCACTCTGTCCCTGGGCACCAGCTGGCTGAGGCAGAGAGAAAGGGGGAGAAGAGAGATGACAAAAAGTTATTGTGTGTTCTGGCAGAGTCCATCATTTTGCTCTTGACTATTTGATTTGCACTATAAATCGGTTTGAAAACATGCTCCTTCTTTCCTTTGAATAGTAATGTTGTCTTATAGTCTTCTTGTATTGGAACCTGATAGTAATTCGAGCCCTTTGAAATCCTATGTATAAATGTGTAGCGGTTTAACTTATTGTTTATTTAATTGATTTATTGTAAATTGCTTTATGTATGACCACAAGTTCAGTAAAGCATGTTAGAAATGTTAAATATGTGTGAGTGTTTTATTGTAGGAGAGCTATGAAAAATGCCCCGCCTCAGCTGAGCTCTCAAACACGCAGAAACGTCCTTCCACTCGTTGCTCTTCGGGTGGCTTCTGAGCTCCTGCTTCACACACAGCCAGAGTGGGGACCAGCGGGGCTGGGGCTGCAGCCAGTGCCCTGGGTTGATGGGGTCATTCTTCATCCAGACGCTGCTTCTCTTCCCTGGGGAGTTCCCTGATTAGCTCCCTCCTGGCCTCCTTTATTGCCCCGTGGGTTCTCCTGCTGTGGGGGGAAATCTGCTCCCCAAGCACCGTTTCTAAAAGAGAGGAGAAGTCTCTTCCCCGTCCCTCTCACTGTCTTCTCCCAACTAAGACAGGCTCTGTGGTGTCAGGAGCAGTGCTTCTGCAAGGGCATGGTCACGCACCCAGGGGATGCTCCCAGCTTGCAGCAGTCTCCCACTGGCTGCTCTGCAGGACCAGTTAGAAGTCAAACACTGCGCAGGTTTTGCAAATCAAAGAAACAGGAGGTATGCAACCCCTCATTCCCTTGCTTTCCTTCCTCTGCTTTTATTTGATCTTTACAATGGAGAAACCAAAACAGCAGAATCAGTCATGCTTCTGCGCAGAACTGGGAGGAGTATCTGAGACAGCAGGAGATCGTGCTGCCACCCAGAGGGACCTCAACAGGCTGGAGAAAGGGGCTAACGGGAACCTCCTGAGCTTCAACCAAGGGACATGTCAAATCCTGCCCTGCAGAGAAGGCCCCGGGGGTCCTGGTGGACACCACCTTGAACTTGAGCCAGCAAAGGTGGCCAAGGGTGTCCTGGGCTGTATGAGGAGGAGCATTGCCAGCAGGTCGAGGGAGGGGATCAGCGCCGGTGAGGCCACCCCTGGAGTGCTGTGTCCAGTGCTGGGCTCCCCAGGACAAGAGAGATGGGGACAGACTGGAGAGAGTCCAGCGAAGGGCCACCAAGATGGGGAAGGGACTGGAGCAGCTCTGCAGTGAGGAGGGGCAGAGAGAGCTGGGACCGTTCAGCCTGGAGCAGAGAAGGCTCGGGGGATCGTCTCCAGAGAGAGAAATATCTGAAGGGAGGGAGCAAAGGCGATGGAGCCTGGCTCTTCTCAGTGGTGCCCAGGCTCCGTCCGGCTCAGGGTGGCCCTCTGTCAGCAAGGGCTTGGACCAGATGACCTCCAGATGACCTCCAGAGGTCCCTGCCAACCTCAACAACCAGCACCACCACCAGGCACCGCCCAAAAGGGGCCTGAGCAAAGGCAGAGGCGTGAAGCATGCTGCTGGACGGGCTTTGCATCACAAGGTCTGTGTCTGAGGCTGGGCGAGGAGCTTCTGGGCCCCTCCACGGGTGCGCCCCTGAGAGCTCTGTGATGGCACCAGAGAGTCACAGTCACCCCATGACGTCACTTGCGGTGGGCACCCATACACGCCAGCGTGGCGTACTGCCAGTGGCACACGAGACGTCGAGTCCTGCGGGCAGCACCCGAGAGGTCGAGTCCTGCCAGCGGCACGCCAGACGTCGTGACCTGCCAGCGGCCGAGGAGCCACCGAGAGCAGCAGCACTGGAGGCGTCCAGGCACGAGCCGGCAGTGCCAGGAGCCGCCAGGAGCTCCCGGCGGGGGGACACCTGCCCCATCTGCTTGGGTCCCCTCGAAGACCCTGCTGGTGTGGACCCGTGCTGGCAACTTCTGCCATGCCTGCATGCAGCGCTGGGCTGCCACCACCCTCGCTGCCACCTGCCCGCTCTGCCGGCAGCCCATCGTGGCCATCCGCCACCTGAGGGTGGGCGATGACCATGCCGGGGTGCCCCGCAGTCCCCAAGGTCACTTCCATCCCTATGCAGGGCCGTGGCCATGGCGGCAGGGGCGGCAGAGGCAGGGGCGGCAGAGGCAGCAGCGGCATCCTGGAGGCCCCCGGCGCCGGAGCCTCTCCGCCGAGCGTGGGGAGCACAGCCCCCCCGTGCCCCACCAGCATGTCCAGAGCCTGTCCTGGCAGTGGGACAGTGACGGGCGCAGCTGGCTCTGCTCCCCGCCGGAGACGCACCAAGATCCATCATGGCTGCGAAGGGTCCAGGAGGAAGAGCCGGGCTCAGGGGACCACGCGCACCACCTCCCCTGGCTCCGCCCCCGAGTGGGGCGGCTGGGCCCCCCGGGGTCCCTGTGAAATAAAACCACCAGGGATGCAGAGAGAGCCGGGGGCCACGCCTGGTTTCTACACACCGCTTTGGTCATTGCTGCAGAACTGGGGGGAGTGGGAGGGATACGGCCCTGGGAACTGGGGGAGACAGAAGGATATGGCTGTGGGAACTCGGGCACAGGGTGGGCTCTGGCTCCAGACCTGGTAGAGGGGGAGGAAGGTCAGTGTTGGAGCGGGAGGAGAGGGAGGGCTATGGATGGCCCTGTGACGTGGGGGAGAGGCAGCCGAGGTCCTGTGGAGTTGGCGAGAGGCAGGGACGTGGCATGTGGGAAGCAGGGGGAGAGGGTGGGATGGGTATTGCCCAGAACCTGGCGGAGAGGGCAGGATACGGGGGTGGGAAAGGGATAGACACAGGGATACGGCTGTGAGATGTGGGTAAGAGGGAGGGACACGGTGCCCAGGGAACTAGGGGAAGAGGGAGGAATAGTGATTGGTGTGGGAACTGGTGGGAGAGGGTGCTACAGGGCAGCGGGGACTGGTGGGAGAGGGAGCCACTGCCCAGGGGATGCTGCGGCAGGTACCACAAAACCTGTCTGGGAGAGGACCAGGCAGAGCAGCCCTGGAAAGTCTTGCTCCACAAACAGGCCCTTCTCTCCTGCTTTGGCTTGTGCCTACAAGTCAAAGCGCCAAAGGCCGCCTTTCCTGCACGCAGCACTTCAGGAATGTGCCAAGCCTTCCAGGGGAAGGTACCCACGGTCCCTGGCAAGGACAGAGCCTGAGTCCAGGTCAGCTTTCTCTACTGCACCGCAGCGACTGCCTCCAGGGGCACAGGACAGCCCCGCAGAGCCTCTCCTCGGGAGCCAGAGGAGACGGCAGCATGCTCCAGCTCGAGCTGCACTCATCCAGACAACCGACAGCTGCAGATGGAGCAGCGCAGCTACGTGCCGCCACCCGGGTTCTTGGCAAAGACCAGCGACAGCTCAGTGCTTCCTTTGCCCCGCTCAGGACAGAGGCTGGGGAGATGGAGGGTGAGACAGGCAAGCGTCTGGGAAGCCCTTCCACTGGCTGCCAGGACGTCTGCTCGACCAGGCAGCGTTCTTCATCCGCGGGCCTGACGGTATCCAAAACATGTCTCCTCACACTCTCCTCCATGCTCCCGGGCGCCCTCACCTCTCAGAGAAGGGAAACAGGGATGGCTCCCGCACATCCCTCTGCCCACTGTAAGCTCCCGGAACACAGAGCGTGAGAGCAGAGTGCACACACCGGGGAGAAGGCAGCGGTACTTCTGCACACAGGTCTGCTTTGGTCTTCTGAGCCGCCGCCTCTGATGTTTGGTACGCATTTTCGGTGACGTCCTGTGGCTCTTGCACCAGCCCTGCTGGGTCCATCAAGCTCATCGGAACCGTGCCGAATGCCTCGAGATAATACTAGAATGAAAACGGACGGCTCAAATGCAAGAAGCTCTTGCCATGACTGCAGCTCCCAGGAGGTCAGCTCTAAACTAAGCCACCCTGAAATGGATCCAACACACCACCAAACACCGCAAGAACTCAGTACGTCAGTGCTGAAGCTAGGAGTTTAACGGTTATTGATATGCACACATTTGAAAAGTAACTGTCTGGAGGTACTGGTTCTCCAGGAGCTTAACAGTTACTGTTGTAAGAAGTTGTTTGGTTTTTTTCTCAAATATAACTTGATGTGTTTGAATTTGTGTCAGTGTGTGAGACGTACAATCACGTGCGAAGCGAGTGTGGAGGCCGGATCCGTGGTTCTGTTATCCCGCGAGGGAAACAGCCAGAGAAGGACGAAACAAATGATTAATGATACCCTTGTGGGTAATTATCTTAGATTAATAGTAGCATTGACATGTAAGTTTGGATGTCCTTTATTGCCGTGTTAAAAGACTAACTAAAAATCTGAATGATGCAGCCCCTGAAGTAGAATTGTTGGTAAATGTGGGAACCAGAATATTGCCTTTTACACCCTGAAAAATATTGTGAACCAATAATTATTTTTTGAATGTTTATGGTATAAACAGAGATTGTGGATTCAATCTGGGACAGACATAGAGTGTGCTAAGTGTAAAGTGTGGACCCCTTGGGAAAAGAAGGAGCGTGCTACCAAAATAGTAAAGATTGTTTGTGGTTGGCGAGATACAAATTTAAACGAGTAAAATGGGAAGTAATCAGAGCGGAGGAATCTTGAAAAAGAGTCCATTAGGATGCATACTGAGACATTGGAAAGAAAGAGGTTCGCCAGGAGGTGTAACAGATAAGAGAACTCTGATAAAATATTGTAATCAATGGTGGCCCTTGTAGAAGCTGGATGATGGGGAAAAGTGGCCCTTTAATGGCACTTTGAACTATAATACCTTATTGCAACTACTGTTGTTTTTAAGGAGGAAAGGTAAATGGATGAGATGCTGTATGTGGCTATGTTTTTCACCCTACGAAATCATCCAGAATGGCAAAGAGAATGTGGGATTAATTTGGCCCCAGAGGATCCCCTGGTATTGGCTTCAGAAAAGGAACAAAAAATAGTCAAAGAAAGTTGAAACCATGTTGTTCTGCATGCAGCACTGGAGAGAGAGATGTTTGAAAGTGAAAGATGAAGGGAGGATGTGTCTGATGAAGAAGAATCTTTTGCTGGAAGTGAGGAATTCAGTGCTATTGCAGGGAGAACGAGGGGAGGATTGGGAGGTCGAGTTGCGAAGCTCCGCTGCGACAGGCGGTAGGGACAGAGGGACCAGTGACCGTTAAAGTACCTTTCTTAGAGACTGATTTATGCTCATGGAAAAAGTTGACAGGTACTTATAGGGAAGATCCTGAAAAGAAGGGAGATGCCTTGCAGTTAGCATTTATCTTTTGTGAAACAGGCATCTCCGGATATTCGAAGAAAGTTACAAAAGCTAGAGGGAGAGGATTCAAGGAATCTGAGCAAGTTGTTAGAAAGAGCTGGGAAAGTGTAGAATAACCGAGAAGTGGTTAATCGGAAAAGTGATGATAAAAGAAAGTTAAGAAAGACAATAGCCACTGCTACTGTTGCTGCCTTAAATCAACAATAGCAAGGCAGGCCCTTAGGAGGGAGAGGCAGAAACAGAATACGAGGTGGTGAAAAAGGAGGATTTGATTTAAGGACTGGGCTAGGACTGAAAAATAATCAATGTGCTTATTGCAGAGAACTCGGACATTGGAAAAAGGAATGCCCCAAGCTGAAACAGGGTCCCTCAGAGTCCAAGGCTCCAATGGATTTAGAATGACGGGGACCTGGGGAATCTACCCTAGCAGATCCACTGGTTAAAATAAAGCTAGGGAGCAGAGAGAAGGAAGTTGAATTCCTGGTGGGTACGGGGGCTTCCTACTCTGGTTTGAATCAATGTTTAATACCTATAGACAAAGACTTTGTAACTGTGATAGGAGCAACTGGCCAAACTGAAAAGGGTTTTTTATGCAACCTATAAAATATAAATTGGGAAAACAAATAGGTATGCATAAGTTTCTCTATTTGCCTGGAGCCCCTAAACCTTTCCTAGGCCGAGACTTATTGGAACAATTGGGAGCAAACATTGGATTTGATACTGAAGAAACTGAATTTAGAGCAAAAGGAGACCAACTAATTGAAGTATTAAGTCTGTCCTTATTGCAGATTGAGAAAAAAAGATGCAATACCAACTGAAATTTTGGATCAGGTATCCCCAGGAGTGTGGGCATCTGGAACACCACGTAAGGCTAAAAATGCTAAGCCAATAGAAATTAGATTAAAGCCAGGGACAACTCCAGTGAGAATTAAACAATATCCTATTGAAAAGGGGTAAAAGAAATTACTGACAAATTCCTGCAACTCAGACTATTAATTGAGTGCGAATCAGAGTATAATAGAGATGATTTTCATCCAGTGGTTGCAAACCCCTACACATTATTAACTCCATTGAAAAATGATCAAATTTGGTTTACCGTACTAAACCTAAAGGATGCTTTCTTCTGTCTGCCCTTGGCAGCAGAAAGTCAGGAGCTGTTTGCTTTTGCATGGGAAAATCCTAAAACAGGCAGAAAAACACAATTAACTTGGACGGTGTTACCTCAAGGATTTAAGAATAGCCCCACTATCTTTGGGAACCAGTTGGCCCGAGAACTCAAAAAGGGGGCCCAATATGCCAACAAGCCTGGGACCATCTGGACAGGACGGATAACAAGGTTGCTGAGCTTGCAAAAAGGAGATAATGAAGAAGAGGTCGCCCAGCTGTGTACACTGAAGAAGAGGAGAAAGAGGAAGATTTGAGGAGGACGACCCCTGACGACCACCTGAGAAAGAAACTGCGCAGGCATATCAGGACATTAGCATATATTCATGAGTTCCCAGAATAATAATGAATATGTATTAGATTTATCGGAAACCTAATGAATATGTAAGTCTTTTGTAATATAAATCACGTACAATTTGTTTCTTATCGAGACGCATGTTTGTGGAAATATCCCAGTGCGACTCCCAGCGCTGCAATAAAGGATACCGGCTTCATAGTCACATTGGCTATTGAGTGAATTTTTTTGATTCACTACCCTATTTGCACAACTACCAGGGCAATATTGGAGAGGTGAAGAAAGGACATTCAAGGACTGACCCTCAGCCTGAGCTGAAAAGTGTATTTGAAATGCATTCATCCGTGCACACAGGTTACAGCCAGTATCTCTTCTGCCTCTGTAGCTCCCAGCTACTGATATCTGTGGGAAAAAGTGTTACAGTCCTCTGATAGACTGTGGCACCGAGTTCCACCTGTCTGTAACAGCCTTTATCCTGCGGTTAGGGGTTGCAAAACCAGAAAGAGAGAGTTCAAATGTCTCAAGAGAATTAGAAAAATCCATTAATGAAAGCACAGATAGTATGACAGCTCTACAGGAAGAAATCAAATTATTATAACAAGTGGTAATATAGAATCAATTAGCCCTAGATGACCTTGTAGAAGTACAGGACAGAATATGTGCATTATTGAAAAACAGCTGCAGGGGTTTTTATGTAAATCAAGACCAGAAAAACAAAACCGAGCGAAACAAGATAAAGACTCATTTCCAAATATTACATGAAGAAAGGCAGGGATCTCCCATCAATCTATTTGGATGGCTAACCTCTTGGCCCACAGACTTATGTAGAGGAATGTGAACTAAAAGGATTTGGTTTATTGTATTCACTCTCTTGTTTTCATTTGTAAATATATGGCTGTGTTTACATTGTCTATTACCTTATGCACTCGACTTCAGACTAAAAGAAGAGTAGTATCGTGTGCCCTTGACAGTTAAAAGAAAAGGAGGCACTGGTAGGAAAAACGCATTCCCTAACTCTTGTACCAATTTGTCTTTATAGTATAAAACTGAATGAACGTGTATAAGATATATCTAGTTGACAATGCAGATTGCACAGACACGGTTCAATCAGCATGAATGAAGGGCCCCAGGTCCTTGCAAGGAGAAGGACAGCCCCCCACCCTGAAGAAGAAAGGGTACCCCAGGACTACCAGATCACATCAGCATCCCAGCCCCTTCGACACCTTGGTGAACCCTCCCCTTCTCTGGCATCAGGGATAGGGAACTGCAGCAAGACTGACTCCAGGGACGTCTGCATCAAGAAAGAAGTGGGTGGATGACGACACCACAGAATTAGAGTTGCTTTGCAAAACAGCAGCCTCTGTCTCTGTGTGCGTGTGTCTCTGTGCGTGTCTGTGCATGTGCGTGTTAAGCAGCGATTGGTCAAGCGCGTTGGGCCTCAATGACTGAAAGGTGTAAGAACCATGTCTGAAATGGCATTTGGGATGCCCCAGTTTGAATGGGACACCTCATGCGCACAAACACAAGAATTCCTCTTGTAATGCTATACTTTGCATTCCAGCTTCTCTCCTCAGTCGGCACGGCCCAGTTGCCAACTTTTGGTGATGGCTCCCCATCATGGCCGCACGGTACTGCTACCGGCAAAGGTTCCACCACCATTGGAAGCAGCATTTGTGCTCCCCGAGGCGGAGAGGGGGAGGACAAAACCAACCCCAAAGCGCCCCAACCCCCGCCATCCCCACCTCCAGGCTGGGATGGGACAGCACACACGCATCAGCATTGACGGGCCAATGGTGCCGGCACCATCCCTTCCCCTTGGACAGGAAGTTCACCTCCCCCTGCCAAAAACTGTGCTTGGGATGGGAAATCCTGGGGATGGGAGACCATTCGCATAGGAAACCATCACGGGGCTGAGAAATCATCGTGGCGATGGGAAACCGTGGTGGGGATGGGAAACCATCATTCATGACAGGAAATCATCAGCAGGATGGGAAATCATTGAGATGGGAAGTTGTTGTGGTATGAAAAATCAAACCATGGCAAGGCTGGCTGAAGCAGGTGCTGGCAGAATGATCGCCGTGGGGACGGAGCCCCTAGAACACCGTTTGCCCCAAACAAACCCCACACTGGCCAACCTCCATGGCAGGTACAGCAGCAGGCTCCCGCTCCTCCTGGTGCTCCTGCCCCACTCCAGGTAACCCCCCCAACTGCCTCTGCCCTGGCTCTCACCCCATCACCCCTCTTCTCTTCCCCCAACAGAGAGGTTCCCTCTCCGGCTGCCCATGGCATTGGAGGTGCCCGGTGTGACCTTCACCGCCCCGGCCATGCCGCCACCAGTCACTGCCGGCGTGCTGCCCTCTGTCCCGGGGCTGCCGGTGTCCTGCCAGCCAGGACAGCTGCCGGGTCTACCCGGTGAGGAGCAGGGAAAAAAAAAATAAATGCGGGGGGAGAAAAGGACCCTTCCGCCACGTGGCGATGGGCCACCTGCTGCTCATGCCGCCCCTGCGGTTGTCAACCACCGCCGCTGCCCGAACTGCCAGGTCTACCCGGTGAGGAGCAGGGAAAAAAAAAAAAAGTAAATGGGGGGGAGAGCAGGACCCCTCTGCTACGCGGCGAGCGGTCACCTGCTGCTCCCGCTGCCCCTGCGGTTGGTGGCCGCTGCCACCCGGGCTGCCAGGTCTACCAGGTGAGGAGCAGGAAAAAAAAAAAATTAAATGGGGGGGACAGCAGGACCCCTCCGCCACGCGGCGAGCGACCACCCGCTGCTCCTGCCACCTCTGTGCTTGGTGGCCACTGCCACCGCCGGGGCTGCCAGGTCTACCTGTTGAGGAGCAGGGAAAAAACCAAAATAATTGGGGGGGTAGAGCTGGACCCGTCCGCCACATGGCGAGGGGCCACCCGCTGCTCGCACCGCCCAGGCTGCCAGGTCTACCCGGTGAGGAGCAGGGAAAAAAACAAAATAATTGGGGGGGTAGAGCTGGACCCGTCCGCCACATGGCGAGGGGCCACCCGCTGCTCGCACCGCCCAGGCTGCCAGGTCTACCCGGTGAGGAGCAGGGAAAAAAAAAAAATAAATGGGTGGGGAGATCTGGGCCCCTCCACCACGTGGCAAGGGGCCACCCGCTGCTCCCACAGCCCCTGAGGTTGGCATCCACCGCCGCTGCCTGGGCTGCCAGGTCTACCCGGTGAGGAGAAAGGAAAAAAAAAATAAATGGGGTGGAGATTCGGACCCCTCCGCCACGCGGCGAGGGGTCAACCGCTGCTCCCGCCTTCCCCGCGGTTGGCGGCCACTGCCGCCGCCTGGGCTGCCAGCTCTAGCCGGTGAGTACATGGGAAAAAAAAAAAGTAAATGGCAGGGAGAGCCGGACTCCTACAGCACGCGGTGAGGGGTCACCCGCTGCTCCCGCCGCACCAGAGGTTGGCGGCTACCACCTCCGCACGGGCTCCCAGGTCTACGCAGAAGGACCCAAGAAGGGTGAAGAGCAGGCAGCCAAAAGAGGAGGAGGAGGAGGAGGAGGAGGAGGAGGAGGAGGAGGAGGAGGAGGAGAAAGAAGCCAGACGAGCTAGCTGGAGGATGAGGAAGTAGAGGAGAGAGGGGGCGGCAGAAAGCAAGATTATAGAGAGACCTACAAAGAGGTCTGCTACTATACAAGACCTACAAGGTGGAGCAAAAGAGAGGGGGGAGACGAAGGGAGAGAAGGCCAGAGAAGGAGGAGGAGGAAGAGGTAGCATGAGGTCAGAGTAGGCAAGAGTTGGGTGAGCAGGCTAGAGGAAGTGGGTGAGGCAAGAGGAGGCCAGAGAGAGGGGTCAATGTGAAGGCAAGAGAAGGTCAGAGCAGGACACCGGAGGCAAAGGAGGAGGAGACAAATGGAGATAAGCGCAACAGGCCTAAGGGGAGGACAAAGGAGTCCCCAGGAGGCAGAGGAGGAGGCGGAGGAGTAGGAGGCAAAAGGAGGCAAGCAATTGAGAAAAAGGTGGCGAGAGAGCAAGCAGCAGGAGGCAAGGGGAGGCACGAGAAAGCAAAAGAGGAGGAGGCAAGAGGATGCTGGAGGAGGCCCCAAGAGGCAAGGGGAAGAGCAGCAGTAGGCCAGAGGAGCAGGCAGAAGGGAAGAGGAGGCTAGAGGAGGCTGCCGAGGAAGAGAAGGGCAAGGGCAGCTGAGGCAGCGGGAGGAGGAGGCCCGAGAGTGAAGGAAGCGGCCAGAAGAATTGTCCAAGCAGAAGCAGGAGAAGGAGGCAAGAAGAGGCAAGAGGGAGAAGCAAAAGAGGAGGCCAGAGGAGGCCAGAGCAGGTCACCCAAAGTCAAGCAGGAGGAGGCAAAAGGAGGCCTCAGGAAAAGAAGGAGGAGGAGGAGGCAAGGTTAGGCCCCAGGAGGCCGTAAGCTTAAGAAGAAGAGGAGGCCGCAGGAGGACACAGCAGGCTAGTGGAGGAAGAAGAGGAGGAGGAAGAGGAGGCAGCAGGAGGCCAGAAGAAGAAAAAGAGGAAGAGGCCAGAGGATGCCGTGAGACGCAGTAGGAGGAAAGTGGATCTAACGGTAACAGCAGGAGCAGGAGGAGGAGGTGCAGTCAAGGGGAGAAATAGGAAACAACCTGACGAGGGAGGAGGAGACTGGAGGCAAGTGGCAAAAGGCAAAGGCATCTTCCTCCCTCTCGGGCCTCCTCTGCCCTTTGCTGGCACCATACGGCCTGCTTTGAAGAAAAATAACGCCAAAACCAATACAGTGAAGCATGTGCTCCTCCTACCAGGAGAGCAAGGCAGAGCAGAGAGTGTTTGGTAACAGGGGAGGGGCTGGTTTATCCCACCAGCCTTCAATCCCACCTCTTGAGAACAGCCCCACCACAGCCAACCCCAAAACCCTGCCTGCCCACCCAGGCTCTCAGTAGCAGAGACCCCTTGGTGCGGGGACAGATGGAATTTTTGGAAAAGGGCTGAGAAGAGAGGGGGTGGCTGTCACCTGTCTCCCCAGCTGTGCCATCTCCCTGCTGCTGTCATAATGGACCTCCAAATGACATGGGATGATGTCACAAGGGGACGCAGCGCATCACAGGGAGGTGTCCCCTGCGGTACCACAGCAGTGCCGGCACTTGCCAGTGAGGCCTGAGCACTGCAGGGCACTCCTCAGGGACTCCCACCGCTACCCTTGGGAGCTCCCCAGGAGGCGGAGGAGGAGGAGGCAAAGGAGGAGGCAAAAGGAGGCAAGCAATTGAGAAAAAGGTGGCGAGAGAGCAAGCAGCAGGAGGCAAGTGGAGGCAAGAGAAAGCAAAAGAGGAGGAGGCAAGAGGATGCTGGAGGAGGCCCCAAGAGGCAAGGGGAAGAGCAGCAGTAGGCCAGAGGAGCAGGCAGAAGGGAAGAGGAGGCTAGAGGAGGCTGCCGAGGAAGAGAAGGGCAAGGGCAGCTGAGGCAGCGGGAGGAGGAGGCCCGAGAGTGAAGCAAGCGGCCAGAAGAAGTGTCCAAGCAGAAGCAGGAGAAGGAGGCAAGAAGAGGCAAGAGGGAGAAGCAAAAGAGGAGGCCAGAGGAGGCCAGAGCAGGTCAGCCGAAGTCAAGCAGGAGGAGGCAAAAGGAGGCATCAGGAAAAGAAGGAGGAGGAGGAGGCAAGGTTAGGCCCCAGGAGGCCGTAAGCTTAAGAAAAAGAGGAGGCCGCAGGAGGACACAGCAGGCTAGTGGAGGAAGAGAGAGGAGGAGGAGGAGGCAGCAGGAGGCCAGAAGAAGAAAAAGAGGAAGAGGCCAGAGGATGCCGTGAGACGCAGCAGCAGGAAAGTGGATCTAAGCTGTAACAGCAGGAGCAGGAGGAGGAGGTGCAGTCAAGGGGAGAAAGTAGGAAACAACCTGACGAGGGAGGAGGAGACTGGAGGCAACCGCAGGCAACAAGTGGCAAAAGGCAAAAGCATCTTCCTCTCTCTCGGGCCTCCTCTGACCTCTGCTGGCCTCCTCCTCCTCCACTTGCTCCACTCTTCTGCTCTTGCCTCCTGCTGCTTCCTCATCCTCTTTCCTCTTCCTCCTCTTGCCTTCTCTTCCCTCCTCTTCCCTTCCTTTCCTCCTCCTCTTCCTCTTGCCTAGTCCTGCCCAGTTCTTGCCTCCTGCTCCTCTACCTCCTTTGGCCTCTTCTTGCCTCCTTTGGCCTCCTCCTCCGCACCTATGGCTTCCTCTTGCCTCCTCTCTCTTCTGCTTCACTCCCGTAGACGACGCCTCCACCTCCCTGCTCAAGTTCCTCTTGCTCTTCCGCTCCCTTCCCCAACTAAGCCTTCTGTTACCTCCTCATCTTCCTCCTCCTCATCTGGCCTCTTCTTGCTTCTTCTTGCCTCCAATGGCACCAGACACCCCCTCCGACGCCTCCTCCTCCTCCTCCTCCTCCTCCTCCTCCTGCCTTCTGTTGCCTTTTCATTGCCTGCTGTTGCCTCCTAGTCCTCTTACCTCTGCTGTCTCCTGGAGGAGAAGGGAATACAAGGAGGAGGAGGAGTCAAGAGGAAGACAGATGTAGTAAGAAGAGGCAAGAGGAGGAAGGAGGAAGAGGGGAAAGGAGGAGGACCCAAGAAGGGTGAAGAGCAGGCAGCCAAAAGAGGAGAGGGAGGAGGAGGAGGAGGAGGAGGAGGAGGAGGAAGAAGCCAGAGGAGCTAGCTGGAGGATGAGGAAGTGGAGGAGAGTGGGGGGCGGCAGAAGGCAAGATTGTAGGAGAGGAGGCCTAGAAGGTGGAGCGAAAGACAGAGGGAGACGAAGGGAGAGAAGGCCAGAGAAGGAGGAGGAGGAAGAGGTAGCATGAGGGCAGAGTAGGCAAGAGTCAGGGTGAGCAGGCTAGAGGAAGTGGATGAGGCAAGAGGAGGCCAGAGAGAGGGGGAAATGTGAAGGCAAGAGAAGGTCAGAGCAGGACACAGGAGGCAAAGGAGGAGGAGGAGGAGGAGAAAATGGAGATAAGCGCAAGAGGCCTAAGGGGAGGCCAAAGGAGTCCCCAGGAGGCGGAGGAGGAGGAGGAGGCAAAAGGAGGCAAGCAATTGAGAACAAGGTGGCGAGAGAGCAAGCAGCAGGAGGCAAGTGGAGGCAAGAGAAAGCAAAAGAGGAGGAGGCAAGAGGATGCTGGAGGAGGCCCCAAGAGGCAAGGGGAAGAGCAGCAGTAGGCCACAGGAGCAGGCAGAAGGGAAGAGGAGGCTAGAGGAGGCTGCCGAGGAAGAGAATGGGCAAGGGCAGCTGAGGCAGCGGGAGGAGGAGGCCCGAGAGTGAAGCAAGCGGCCAGAAGAAGTGTCCAAGCAGAAGCAGGAGAAGGAGGCAAGAAGAGGCAAGAGGGAGAAGCAAAAGAGGAGGCCAGAGGAGGCCAGAGCAGGTCACCCGAAGTCAAGCAGGAGGAGGCAAAAGGAGGCCTCAGGAAAAGAAGGCGGAGGAGGAGGCAAGGTTAGGCCCCAGGAGGCCGTAAGCTTAAGAAGAAGAGGAGGCCGCAGGAGGACACAGCAGGCTAGTGGAGGAAGGAGAGGAGGAGGAGGAGGCAGCAGGAGGCAAGAAGAAGAAAAAGAGGAAGAGGCCAGAGGATGCCGTGAGATGCAGCAGGAGGAAAGTGGATCT